>NC_090815.1:70463633-72944262 GCF_000390325.3 Nicotiana tomentosiformis
TTATGGCCGCAGTTTCCTTTGATTATTATTATGATTTTCTTAAAGTTGAAAAGAATTCTGTTTTGTTTCCACGAGGTATTTATTTGCCATTATTTGATGTAATTAAATGTGACATGCTACTTGATTCATTTCCATTGTCAATTTATCTTATAATATTGTTTAAACATTTTACCATGCCATTATTTATTCTCCAGTAGGGCCTGACCTGACCTCGTCACTACTCTACCGAGGTTAGGCTTAGCACTTACTAGGTACCGCTGTGGTGTACTCATACTACACTTCTGTACATCGTTTTGTGCAGATCTAGGTACATCTTATCAGACCACGCATCAGTAAACTAGCTATACGAGGAGACTTCGAGGTATATCTGCCAGCGTCCGCAGACTCCGGAGTCCCCTTCTATCTTACTATGTTGTTTTCCTTATTTGCTTTAGACTCTGATGTATAGAGACATAGAGAATAAATTCTTAGAAGCTTGTGACTTATTTCTACCGGGTTTTGGGAGTTGAAATTGTTTGAATTGTAGTTTATTTATTTAAGATATTTATTATTATTCCGCATTGATAGGCTTACCTAGTCTTAGAGACTAGGTGCCATCACGACAACCTACAGAGGGAATTTGGGGTCGTGACAAGTTGGTATCAGAGCTCTAGGTTCATAGGTGTCATGAGTCACAAGCAGGTTTAGTAGAGTCTTGCGGGTCGGTACGGAGACGTCTGTACTTATCTTCGAGAGGCTATAGAACTATTAGGAAATATTCACTTCTTTGATTCCTTATCGTGCGGCATTGATTTAGCTTGAAACATATATCTTATATTCTTTTGTATCCACTCGTGTATGACATTGTGCACTCAGTATCAGTTGTGCGTCAATGGTTCGTGATGTCGCAGATGGACTACGAGGGAGCCAGAGATGCTCAAACATTTCCTCAACGTGTGGTTCCGACTGAAGATGCAGGCGTATTGAGAGATCACCTAGTGAATCATATGGGGGGTGCAACAGACGTTGGGTCTGGTTGATTTATACGAGCTGTGAAGGTTATTATTGTGGATCATCGGACGTTGTGACCTATGACTTCGCGCCGAGTGGGGGGAGTTCACTATCAATGGGTGGATTGCGGGGTCATGTGTTATATCATTTATGGCTTGAAATGTATATATGTGGTACTATAAGGTTCCCTAAAAGTTACACATGTTTAAGGCTTGAGATTTTGTTGAGAATAAGATTGGGATTTGCGGTATAGAAACATCTCTAAATTACAGAAGGTCTACTCAACGTGGATGTTACGGTTACAGATTTTGGGGTGCTTCGGATGAAGTACAGTTGTTGACGAGATTCTGGACTATGTGGTTCGTGCCAATATTTGTCTGTATGGAGCTCTACTTTTGTGATCGTTGTGTATAAATAGGGGTAAGGGTTACCCCAAAGAAGAATCGAAGAGTATGTTAAGAAATCGGTCAGCTCAACAGTGTTGAGTCAGCATAACAAAAGAAGAAATTTGCCTTGGGAGAGATTATTCTCCCCCAGTGTTCGTGGCAAGCCTATGAAGAGGGCAGACCAGCCAATGCAACACCGCCCACTTGGCTCAGTTCTTAGAAATGCTTTTAAAAGAGTTTGTTTCCCGGACTCTCCGTAATGCGTGGCGCATAGTGTTTGAATGGTTGCGTTAGGTCACCATTGACAGTATCAGAATATGCCATCAAGTTCAATAAGTTAGCCCGTCATACTCCTACTTTGCTTCCTATAGCCAGAGGGTGAGTCTACAGACTCATTGAAGGACTCAGTTATGATCGTAAAATTTTGTATGACTCGGGAGCTACAAGCCGATACTTCATTTCTGCTAGTTGTACAAATTGCCAAGATATTAGAATGTGTTTGGCGTGAGGAAAAAAAGGAAACTAAGGAGACCAAGACATCTCGATGTTCTGGGGGATTCAGTAGATTCTAGTCTGCAAGTATAAATCATTATGCCGGGGGTTCGGGCAGTCGGCCAGCCCAGTCCACACATCGGATTACTCGGGGTGCTCCAGTGAGTTCTTTTAATGCACCAACAACATGAGTTCCTACAATGGTTATTCCAGTTATCTGGCATAGACTCAATATGAGCAGCTTAACCCACAAAGGGGTTGTTATGAATACGGTGATACTAGGCGCATCATGAGAAAATTGTCCCAAACTTGGGAGAGACTTATTTCATCAAAGCACTCCGGCTATGTGCCCTATTGCAGTTACTACACCACCCACACGACCAGTTAGGGGTGGAGGACAGACGGGTAGAAGGCGTCCTAGAGGTGGAGACCGAGCCATTGATATATTTGTTTTATGGTATGGCAGAGGTCGCTACATCAGTTGGTGTTGTTATAGGTACGACCTTGATATAATATAAAGGAATAATTTCCTTAATTTGATTCGGTTCTGAGTATCGAGACGAGTCCTCCTATTGTGCTCCACTTATGAGTGAGCTTCATAATTCTATAATCTACTTATGTGTTTACCCCTGTTGGGAGATTTTATGGAGATAACTACGCCTATCATTTTATGTTTGTCACTAATAAGAGCTGCGAGGCTAAATGTGGCTTTCTGTTACTCATTTCAGTAAGTTTTGATGTAAATTTCGAATAATTAATTGCAAATTGTGAATTATATGCCTTACCGGTGTGTGGTTCATTATGTGTTGTGATTTGGTGTAACTGAAACTATTTAAAAGGAGAAAATGGAAATTTTCAATTGGCACGATGTGCATATTACTTGTGATTCAGAACTGAGGACGAGATCCTCACATTTTTATATAAATTGATATGTTTAAACCAGGCTACGAGCTGCGGTGGAAGTTATATAAAGACGAGATCCTTGTGTTTAAGTTCTCCCTTGTGAAATTAAATTTGTACTAAAGTAATAATAGGGAGTCATGCCTGTTAGGCTTAGTTGAAAATTCTTAAAATGAAATTTTCTGCGCATACTTGTCAAATTCGTGTTGTAATTATTAATTTTTAACCTACGAGGTAGGTGCCCGCCCATGTGGCGTTAAATGTGACCCGTTAATTCAGGTAAATAATTATGAAGTCTTCATGCCTCACATCTCGTTATCAGTATTGTGAAGGTTTGCAACGAGATTTTTGCTAACATGGGGCTAATTGACGATTTTGTAATTGATTATGAACAACTATTAAGACCAGATTGACCCAAGAGGGTGCCCCATTTACAGGGTCAGACGAGTGTGAGTTGAGCTTTCAGAATCTCATGATCACTTTGACTACGACACCAGTATTGGTATTACTTACATGTTCAGGGTCTTATACTGTGTATTGTGACGCGTCGTGTATTGGTCTCGGTGCGGTGTTGATGCAAGACGATAGGGAGATTGCCTACGCGTCCAGACAGTTAAAAGTACATGGGAAGAATTATCCTGTACACAACCTTGAGTTAGCAGCTATTGTTCATGCCTTAAAGATTTTGCGGCATTATTTGTACGTTGTCCATTACGAAGTCTACATCGATCACTGAAGTCTACAACATCTGTTTAAATAGAAGGATATTAATTTGCGGCAGCGTAGATGGTTGGAGTTGCTTAAGGATTATGATATCAACATTCTCTATCATCCTGGGAAGGCCAATGTAGTGGACGATGCCTTGAGTCGTAAGGCGGAGAGTTTGGGCAGCTTAGCATATTTACCGGTAGTAGAGAGGCCTTTAGCCTTCGATGTTCAGGCCTTGGCCAACTAGTTTATTAGACTAGATGTTTCCGAGCCGAGCCGAGTTTTGGCTTGTGTGGTTTCTCAGTCTTCTCTTTATGACCGTATCAGGGAACGTCAGTATGATGACCCCCATCTGCTTGTCCTTAAGGACACAGTTCAGCATGGCGATGCCAAGGAAGTCACTATTAGAGATGAAGATGTCTTACGGATGCAGGGCAGGCTATGTGTGCCAAATGTAGATGGTTTGCGCGACTTAATTTTCCAGGAGGCTCACAGTTCACGGTACTCCATTCATCCGGGTGCTACAAAGATGTATCAAGACTTGAGACAGCACTATTTGTGGAGGTGGATGAAGAAAGACATAGTGAAATATGTAGCTCGGTGCTTAAATTGTCAGCAGGTGAAATATGAGCATCAACGACTGGGTGGATTGCTTCAGAAGTTAGAGATTCTAGAATGGAAATGGGAGAGGATCACTATGGATTTCGTTGTTGGGCTCCCACAAACTCAGAGGAAGTTCTATGCAGCTTGGGTGATTGTGGATATATTGACCAAGTCAGCTCATTTCATTCTGTGATGACTACCTACTCTTCCGAGCAGTTAGCTCGAATCTATATTCGCAAGATTGTTAGACTTCACGGCGTACTAGTATCTATCATCTCTGACCGGGGTATGCAGTTTACATCACAATTTTGGAGGGAAGTACAGCGTGAGTTGGGTACTCGGGTAGAGTTGAGTACAACATTTCACCCTCAGACGGACGGGTAGTCTGAACGCACTATTCAGATACTAGAGGATATGTTTCGTGCGTGTGTGATAGATTTTGGGGGTGCTTGGGATCAGTTCTTACCACTTGCGGAGTTTGTTCACAACAACAGTTGCCAGTCAAGCATTCAGATGGTTCCGTATGAGGCCTTGTATAGCAGACAGTACCGGTCCCCAGTGGGTTTGTTCGAACCGGGCGAGGCTAGGCTATTAGGTACAGACTTGGTTCAGGATGCCTTGGAAAAGGTTAAGTTGATTCAGGATTGACTTCGTACAGCCCGATCTGGACAGAAGAGTTATGCGAATCAGAAGGTTCGTGATGTTGCATTCATGGTTGGTGAGCGGGTATTGCTCCAGGTTTCGCCTATGAAGGGTGTGATGAGGTTCGGGAAGAAGGGCAAGTTGAGCCCTAAGTATATTGGGCCTTTTGATATTCTTAAGAGAGTTGGAGAGGTGGCTTAAAAACTTGCACTATCGCCTAGTCTCTCTGCGGTTCATCCGGTATTCCATGTTTCCATGCTTCGGAAATATCATGGCGATTCGTCTCATATGTTAGACTTCAGTTCGGTTCAGTTGGACAAGGATCTTGGATAGGTAGGTTCGAAAGCTGGACAAGGATCTTGGCTATTTTGGATAGGCAGGTTCGAAAGTTAAGGTCAAAGAACATTGCTTCCGTGAAAGTTCAGTGGAGGGGTCATCCAATCTAAGAGGCGACTTGGGAGACCGAGCATGATATGCACAGCTGTAATCCACGCTTATTCACCAGCTCAGGTATTTTTTTCTAACTCCGTTTGAGGACGAACGTTTGTTTTAGAGGTGGAGAATGTGATGACCCAAAATGTCATCTTTAAATTTAATAATTAATTTTGTGTTCTAAGACTTTGAAAAGCACTATTTATCATTCCTCGACTTGCGTGCGCAGTCCGTAAAATTTTTCGGAAAGTTTTCAGGTGAAAAATGGATGAAAATGTGAATTTTAGCTTTAAAACTCAATTGAGTTGACTTTGGTCAACATTTTGAGCAAACGGATTCTGATTAGTATTTTGACAGTTTTGGTAGTCCGTATCATGATTTGGGACTTAGGCGTATGCCCGGAATCAAATTCTGAGGTCCCTAGCCCGAGATATGGAATTTTGATAAACAATTAAAAGATTAAGTTCAAATAGTGACCGGATGTCAAATTATGTGCAAATGACCCCGGAATAGAATTTTTATGATTCCAATAGCTCCGTATGGTGATTTTGGACTTAGGAGCGTGATCAAAATTTTATTTGGAAGTCCGTAGTGGAATTAGGCTTGAAATGCCAAAAGTTGAATTTTTGGGCAGTTTGACTGGGGAGTTGACTTTTTGATTTCGAGGTCGGAATCCGATTCTGAAAATTGGAATAGGCTTACCTAGTCTTAGAGATTAGGTGCCATCACGACATCCTACGGAGGGAATTTGGGGTCGTGACAATTTGCTTATTGAGCAGTCATGATAAATCAAATTACCTGATTAGCCATAGCCATCTTTTAGCTCTATGAGCTTTTTTCCACATTATAGTTATTGTTCTGTGCTTCTTAATTATATTTTTTTTATATACATATGCATGAGCTAGAGAGTGGATGTTGTGGAAAGTTGAGGAATTTGGCATCACGGACAATGTGAACGGATGTTAATTATCGATTGTTAATGGTATTATGATTGAAATGGGTCGCGCGCCGCAATGATTGATTAATGATCATTAAAGATAATATGATCAATGCTAGGATATGGATTCGTCTTTCCAGAGTCAGGTAATTACCCATGTTACTTTGGGGCCTGTGAGTATAGGCACTGGGATTCGCGGTGCTTGTTGGACATGTGGCATGTGTCAGGCACATATATTTTTTTTATGAGGTATTAAGAAAGAGATCCTGAGCATGCATATGTACATATTATAGACTCATGCGACTGATTTATATAAATGTCGTTGACATGTATCATGTCTTTATGCGAGGGTTGAGGTTATGACACCTGATTTGATTTCCTATATCTGTTAAACATTGCCTAAATTTTCGTATGAACTGTGTATCTAGATTTTATTTCTTATTTAATGATATCATGTCTTATCTCGTACCCGATTCATGATTTATCTCATTATTTGACTATTATTAGGTGTCAGAGTTGACCCCCCTCGCTATTACTATACTTCTACATATTTTGTGTAGGTTCTGAGATCAGTGTTTGATGTATCCATTGAGCTAGGTAGGAGTGTTATGGGGAGTTCGTGGTAAGCTGTTTTACTTGATCCGATCCACAGCACTTGGAGTCCCCTTCCCTACCTTTCTATTTCTGTTTAGGTACTTTTTTTGTAGACGGATGTATTTGTTCAATTGATTCTAGTTGCTCTCATTAGATGCTCGTGATGTACTGAAATCAACTTTTGGGCATTGTTAAACAGTTTTGGTCAAGCATAGACACTGTCTTTGATTTTGTACTTATGATATTGATTTGAAAATTCATTCCACATTGTTATTTATATCATAAAATAGTTAATGGCTTAATAAATAGATTATATTGTTAATATTAAGTGTTGGTTTGCCTAGCAAGTCGGTTAGGTTCTATCACGATCGTTTGGTGAGATTTTGAGTCATGATAAATTGGTATCAGAGCCAGTTCTAAGGGCCTCAATAATTACATACAAGCCTGATAGAGTCTTGTGGATTGATATAGAGACGTCAGTATCTATCTGCGAGAGGCTATAAGACTTTAGGAACTTTCCATGTCTTGATTCCTTATCATGCGACTTTATTTTGACTTGAAGCATATATCTTAAGTTCCTTTTTATTCATCCGTATGAGATATCGAGTACTCGATATCGGTTGGGCACCGGCGAGCAGTGATTTTGTTGCAAATATGGTGTGGGTTGATTTCCCCCTGTGTTATGAGGGCATACTACTATAGTCTCTTTATGAAGGGGTTTTCCATCTATAGCAACCCCCGATGTAGGTGTTTCCCATAGGTTTAGGGTCATATACAGTGTGTTGTGATGTTTCACGCGCCGATTTTGGTGTAGTGTTGGTGTAGAATTGTAGGGTAATTGCTTACGTGTCACGACAACTGAAGCTCCCTAAGAATGATTGTCCGGTTCGCGATTGGAGTTGGCATTTATTGTGCATGTACTTAAGACTTGGAGGCATTATTCGTATGGAGTGTCATGAAAGGTTTATACTGACCATCGAAGTCTTTAGCAATTGTTCAGGCAGTAAGATTTGAATTTGAGGCAATAAAGAGTAAGGATAGTTTGGCATTTATTCCAGGGGAAGGGAGGCATTTGTCTATGGATGTTTAGGCCTTGGATTATAGATTTGTGAGATTAGATATCTCTGTATCTAGTAGAGGTTTTGCTTGTGGTTGCACGATCGTCCTTGTTTGAGTGCATCAAAGCTCATCAGTGTGATGATCTTCACTTTCTTGTCCTTAGGGACACGATGTTGCGAGGTGGTGCTAAGGAGGTGGTCCATAGTATGCAGTATTCTATTCATTCGAGTGCTATGGAGATGTATCATAGTTTGAGGCAGCATTATTGGTGGTAGATAATGAAGAAGGACATTGGTTGACATGTCTCGCGGTGTTTGAATTGTTCGTAGGTCAAGTATGAGCGTCAGAGATCGAGTGGGTTACTTGGAAAGATGGTTGTACCGGAGGGGAAGCATGAGCGTATCAGTATGAATTTTGTGTGGTAGAGTTGACACGAATCTCGAGAAAATTTGATGTTATTCTGGTCATTGTGGACAAATGACTAAGTTTGTATATTTTATTCTGGTGATGAATTCTTATATTTCAAGAGTTCAATTATGATGAGATGGGCTTTTGCTTGAGATAAAATGGAATATGAATGCTTGATTATCATCTTGGTGTGAAATATAGTCTCGAGTTTTGGATGTATTGATGGATCACTCAGTTGTTCATTGATGGAATGAAGCAGATTCTTATAGCATCTGAACGAGTATGGGCTCGAATGGATTAATTTATTGAGAAGTGTTTGTACCCATGGCAAGGTCATAGCAAGATGTTGATATGAGGTTTCACTGTGGGGGTATCTCATGTGAGAAGGTTGGAGGCTGTATAATTTCTTATGAGGTTCCTATAAAGATTTTACCTTTTATCTAGTGGAATATATATTCTACGGTGTGAGTCTGGATCGCTTGAGGAGGATGACATGACTTTCACAAGGTTGAGTGTGCATTTAGACGGATAATTTGGGATGTGTTATGGTTAGTGCAACATGAGCTTGTGAGAAATTCTGCTGAGTAACAATGCGAGATCATGGTAAATAAGGAAGAGAACTCATTGTAGGTTCTTGGGTGATATGATTGGAGCTTAAAGCTAAGTGGGGGAGTCTACCATCGATGATTGGTTCATATGGTCATGTATTGTTGTAGTTTTTGGACTAAGGTACGAATGTGGATTATTTATGAGTTAAAGAGGATGACATAAGGATGATTCGCACAAGAAATTTGTTGGATGCATAAAATATTAGACCTTGTTGATATATGGAGGGTGTGGAATGATTCATGTTTGATGTTCCTTGTGGGGTGCAGTGTGTAAAGGGACGAGATTCACTCGGTTGCTTAAGGATGAGGTTTTTACTTTTTGGAGTATTCATATGCTAATGGAGCACTAGTCGTTCAACATATTTGACTATGTATTTAGGACTAGAACGGAGTGGGTGACTCTCGAGAATAGTTCTAGTGGGTTCAAGATCCAAGATAAGGAGCCATACATGGTGGAATAAAAATAGGCTAAGTGCCCAGAACCAAGTAAATACAGATATCAATATCCCTATCGGGTGGCATGCCTGATAAATCTGTCAGAAATACCTCCAGGAAATCCCTCACAACCGGTACTGAGTTCATAGAAGGAAACTCCATACTAGAATCTCAGATATAAGCCAAATACGCTAAATATCCCTCCTCAATCATGCGCCGAGCCTTCAAAAACAAACCACCCTACTAGTAGAATACCCAAGGGTCCCTCTCAACTCTAGTTTAGGAAACCCTGGCATAGCTAAAGTCATAGTCTTGGCGTGACAAAACAAGATAGCATAATACGGAGAAAACCAATGCATGCCAAGAATAACCTTAAAATTCATCATATCCAACAACAAGAGATAAACCATGATATCAAAATCATTAATAGTAATAACATTAGACTAGTACAATCGATCAACTACTATAGAATCCCCAACTGGTGTAGACATAGAAATAGGAATATCAAGAGAATCACGAGGCATACTCAAGTGCGATGCAAAATATTAAGAGACACATGAATAAATAGTACCCAGATTGAAAAACACCAAAGTATTTTTATGACAGACTGAGATAATACTTGTGATGGCTGCATCAAATAACTCTACCTCGAGCCTACCCGAAAATACATAATAATGGGGCTGAGCCCCACCAACACATCCTCCTCTTTTGGGACGATCTCTACCTGGATGAACTCCACATCTAGTTAGCTGACCCCCACCCCTAGTTTATTGGGCGGGTGGTAAAGCAACCAGTGCCAGAATCATAGCACGAGTACCCTGTTATGACACACCTCTCTGCAACCTGAGACAATTCCTCACTATATGCCTCAAATCCCCAAAGTCGTAGCAACCCCCTGCTGATGTGGAGGCTGAACCTGAAGTTGTCTATGACGACCCGAATGACCACCATAGAAACTCTATATCGAAGGCGCACTGATAGGATCTCGAGGCGCATTAAATGATGACTTCCCTGGGCATGAACCATAAGTACCATGGCTTCCTAGAGTACCATGAGAATCCTGGAGTGTTGACTCAACTGGTCTGATAGTATGACTTCTATCAAAATGTTTCTTACCTCCAGATGAGGCACCACTGAAACCACAAAAATGACGAGGACTCTTGTCACTCATCACCTCTCTCCTATGGCCATGAATGCTCTCAATCCTCCTAGCAATCTCTATTACTTGAGTAAATGAGGTCTCAGCCTCGGCCTCTACAGAAATTTGAAGCCTAACACCATAAGCAAGCCCCTCTATGAACCTTCACACCTTCCCCCTCGCAGTAGGGATCAAGATAGATACATGACGAGACAAATCAACCAACCTTGTCTCATACTGGGTGACTTTAATACCACACTACTGTGATGCTCAAACTGGCTATGCAGATCATCTCTATGAGTGAGCAGGATGAACCTTTTCAAGAAAAGTTGTGAAACCTGAGCCCAAGTAAGGGGAGGTGACCTTGCTGGTCTGCCCATCTCACAAGTCTTCACCACCTCTTGGCCGAACCCTGCATCTGGAAAACAGTAAAGTCAACCCTATTGGACTCAACTAGTCCCATATTTTGCAAGATCTCATGACATCAATCTAAGAGCTCCTGGTCATCCTCTGAAGGCAAACCACTAAAATAAGACAGGTGCAACTTCTAAAACTTGTTATCATCTTCGAGCGCCATCAAACATAGTGGGCCTAACCTAAGCCCGCACTGCAATAATAAGCTGAACCATGTCGGCTATTAATACCCCCCGCAATCTGATATCTCTACACCATCTGCTCTGGAGTGTGAATGGCATGAGTCTCAGCTCCTCTCCCAGCCTAAAAAATGGCTGGTTCCATAGGAAGTACACCTACTTGAGCCACGCTCTCCATAAGGCCAATCATATGGACTAAGGTGTCCCGATGCATTAGGATAGTAATAAACCCCTCTGGAACTTGAGCTAGCCCTACCGGCTTATCCTAAACGGGAATCTACTCACCATCTAGAGCTATTTGCAGCTCGACTGATACTGCTCTAGATCGATCACGGGTAGTTATAGGTGTTGCTGCACGTTCTCTAGGCTAGGCCCTCACTCTTCCCCTACCTTGGCCTCTACTCGTGATAATGGCTGCAACCTGGGGCTCTGGCTCATGCTCTGCTGCGGCTGACACACGTGTCCTCACCATCTATGAGAGAATGGAGAGTAAAGATTCAAACTTTAGGATAGAACAAAATTGCACGATGGAGGAATAAAGAAAGAGAAGTTTCCTATTTGTCTCATAGCCTCTCGAAGATAAGTATAGACGTCTCCATACCAATACACAAAACTCCACTAGACATGCCCATGACTCGTGAGACTTATGAAATATAGTGCTCTAATACCAACTTGTCACGATCCAAAATCCCAACCAAGGGGTCGTGATGGCGCATAACCTACTTGCTAGGCAAGCCAACACAGTTACAATAATCAATGAAACAACAACTAAACGGTTAACAACACAATATCATAAATAAGGGTAAAAGCTCTGAAATCACATAATAAGTCTAAACCAATATACAGTCTAAATAAATCCCCAAGACTGGTGTCACAGAGTACATGAGCTCTAACGAATACTAAATACAAAGTCTGAAATAAAATACAATATTGTCTTATACAAATTAAAAGTAATAAAGATAATGAAGGCGACTTTAGAGCCTGCGGATGGAAATGCAAAACTACCTCGAATCACCTAGATGTCCAAGCTAAGCACCTCTGGGGACTCTACTGGGACCAATCCCGGGATCTTCACAAGAAGTGCAGAAATGTAGTATAAGTACAACTGATTTCATGTACTAAGTAAGTGTCGAGCCTAACCCCGACAAGGTAGTGACGAGGCTAGGAACAAAACACCTACTTATAAACCTATGCAGTTAATAAGCAAGAGAACAAACAAGAGAATAACAAGATAAATAATAAGAGTAAATGTAAGGAATAATAAAGTGATCAACCAAAAGAAATAACAATCACGTTTCTCAGATAAACATCCAAACTTGTCTCCACAACTGAAATCCAAAAGGATAAAACGATAACCATGAAATAACATGGCTGAGTCCGTAAGTCCGCGTAACAAAAGGAATGAGTAAAATATATCATATCACCTATCATGGAAATACTCGACGTGCATATATCACTCATCCTCATCGCATGAAAAACGAAAATACCTTCGTGCAATATCTCTCATCCTTACACCACGAAAACACCCGTCTTATATAACCACTCATCCTCACAGCACGGAATCACCCGACACTCATCCTTACCAAGCATATGTAAATCAATACCAAGTAAGGTGAAAAGCATAAATAACATCAAGGAGAGTGATCAAGCATAATACACCGCGTAAGAGATAATCATAACCTTTGCACCAATAGATAAACCGGCATTTCAAGAACCGTAATGTCTAAATATCTCAATAAATCTTAAATATAGTACTAGGATGTATATGAATAAGCAAGTAAGTTAATGAACTATCTAAAACATAGGAGAAATAATATATGAACCAAACAAGGCATGAGAAAGGTTAGATCTACCCGCATGTTTTAACCATGGAAAACACATTACATTTATCACCATTCATATACGCCGCCCCTAACACATATAGCCACGTAGCAAATAGATCCAAACACAACCTAATTCCCTCAAATCAAGGTTAACCAAGATACTTACCTCTTTTCTGAATAAATCAACTCTTCAATAATGCTTTCCCTTTAGGACAGGCCTCCAAACAACTAGGATCTAGTCAAATAATACTAAAATAAGTCAAAATAAGCTTAAGAAATCCTCCTAATACTAAAAAGGTTCGATCTTTAACATATTTTGAAAAGTTAACAAAAAGTTAACTCGAGCCCACTTGGTCTAAATCTAAAATCAAGACAGAATTTGGATTACTCATTCATCCCTAAGTCCAAATATGTGATTAGTTTTGAGATCTGATCTCAAATCGAGGTCTAAATCTCTAAAATGCACTATCTTAAGTTACTACCTAAAAACCCTATTTATACTCTTTAATCCAAGCTATGGTCCCCTATGAACATTGCTAGGTCCCGCACCAGAATCTGCACAAGAAGTGCAAAAGTGTAGTATTTGTACAATTGACCTAATGTACTCAGTAAGTACCGAGCCTAACCTCGACGAGTTAGTGATGATACTATGATAAGATACTTACTATATAAACCTGTACAGTTAATGAGCAATAGAAATAATAAGAAAGACACTAATAATAATAACATGATTATAGATGGATAATAGTAAAAGGATGCAATAAAAAAAGTAATAACCATGTTTCTCGAAATAGACAACCAAAACCTTTCTCAGAAGCTCAAATCAACGGAGACAAAACAATATTCGGGAACGACATAGCCAACCACAAGGGAGGACAAAATCACAAGTCAACACCAAATTCATAATATATACGTTGTGGCGTACAATGCGATCCAACACACACAAAACATGGATCTTGTCCGAATCTTTTATACCTGGGGATGGATCTTTCCCGCGGGTTGGATTGGCTCTACCCAGTACTGAGTGACTGATGGTCAGTTGATGTATATATTCCGGGATGGAACTTCCCCGGGCTGAATTGGCCATATACAGTACTGAGTGATTGAGCATGATGAGTGAAAAGTGTGAGACAGTGAGATTGAGTACTCTGAGAGTGTGAGTACACGAGTTGATCTCTGAGATATATTGCAATATCTCATTTGACATGCACACTTAACATACAGGCATAGAGATGCATTTTTCCTCATGCTGTACAGCATTGCGTCATTCATGATTTCACCTGCATAGTGACATGTAGACATTGAGATGTACTTTCCTCATGTTATTTGAAAAATGAAACATCTTAAGTATTGTTGAAAGTTTTGGGTAAAATCATAGTTTTACGAAGCAACTTATATTTTGGTGATTTCAACAAAGGATTTGAGTTTTACTGTATACTTGAAGAGAAGCATTTATTTTTCAAAATTTTATACGAGCTGAGCATTTTTTTTATTGAGTTATTTCTTGCACCATCTTTACTATATTGTTATGAACTGTTGCTGGTTATTTGAGTTGGACTCTGACCCTTGTCCCAGCTCGTCACTACTTTTAACCTAAGGTTAGGTTTGTAACTTATTGATTACATGGGGTCGGTTGTACTCATACTACACTTCTGCACCTTACGTGCAGATGTCGGATGTTGATGCTGCTGTGATCGACGGCAGCTGGATTTGAAGACGTACTTGCGTTCCGGTTGTAGCTGCTTCTTGTTCATGGCATCCTTAGATTTATAAAAATCTGTTTATGTACATTTCGGATAGATGATGTATTTATTTCATACCAGCTTTGTAAATTCTAATCTTAGAAGATCATAATTTCTACTACCAGTCCGTGAGAAATTCTTGTATAAAATCAGTTGTATTTGAATTTCTTTTCTTAATAAATCTCATTTAAATTGGTTAGTTGCCTATTGGCTTACCTGACGGGTTGGGTTAGGTGCCATCACGACTAGGTGGATTTTTGGTCGTGACAAGGTGGTATCACAGCTCTAGGTTCATAGGTTCTACAAGTCATGAGCAAGTGTCTAGTAGAGTCTTGCGGATTGGTATGATGACGTCCATACCTATCTTCGAGAGGCTACAAGGAATTTAGGATAATTTCCCATCTTTCGTTCCTTATCGTGCGGAATTGATTTAGCTTGAAACATAACTCTTTGAATTCCTTCCATGCATTCGTATGCGCACATGAGCGCTCGGTATCAGTTATGCATCGATGGCTTGTGATTTCATGGATGAGGTGCGAGATGTGATTTTTGTGTGTTGATGATGGGCCAGTCTGGAAGACTTGAGGCCTGGTTTAGACTGTAACTTGAGCACGAGGATTTCAGTTGTGTGAGTATGTGCTCTTGGACTTATATGTCCGGTAGTGTCCCTATGAGTTGAATTTATGGCTCAGTGAGTGGTCGAATGGCTATATGAGGAAATATGATATGACTACGGGATGTATTCAGATGGATTGAATGTGATGAGAATAGTTTGCTTGAGAGGTAAAAAGAACTATTGGGTGCTTGATTTATGTCTTGATATGACGTATAGTCTCGAGTTATGAGTGTGTTGGCGGATCTTTCAGGTTGTTTAATTGGGGAACAACGTAGAATTTCATGTCTTGGTGATGAGTTCAGTCTTAGGAAGATTAAGCGATTTTGTAGTAGCTGTGGTTGTGTAAGGGGATAAAGAGATGTCAGTTTGAGGCTAAGAAGGTGGGTTATCTCATGCGGGGTAATATACGGAGGTGTGATCCTTATGATGTTGTGTGGAGAGTTTCTTTTCTACCAGTGGGGTATATGTGTTGAGGTTTGAATTTGAATTTGGTTGAGAAGTTTGACCTAATCGTCATGTGGATGTCTGCGAGCTTAGTAGATGATTTGAGGTACTATATGATTTGTGTTATGTGAGGTTATGAAGGATTTAGTTGAACTTCGGTGCGGGATTATGGCAGTAATAGAGTATGGGTATTATGAGTTATCGAGTGTTTTGTTCTATGGCTTTGAGCCAAGTAGGGGAGTCTGCTACCGACGGTTGGATTGCTTGGTTATATGTTGTACTAGTTTCGGTTTGAGGCATACTTGTGAATCAGATATGACTTGCAGAGGTCGGTTTTGAGGATGACTTGAGTAAGGAATTTCGGGATGCATGATGTATTGCACTTTATGGGTATATGGAAATCGTGGAATGATTTGAATTTGCTATTCGTGACGGATGTAGTGTGCATGGAGTAGGGGTTCACTCGGTTGTTTAGAGGTGTGGGTTACTTCTTTGGGTGTTATTGTGCTAATGGGGCATAGGTTGTTTGGCCCGTTGGGACGGCACAATTGAGATTTGAGCAGGGTGGTTGACTCTCGAGAAAGTTCTAATTGATTCAAGATTTTCATGTAGCAACTGAGAATTTTCAGGATTTGTATATGGCTAGGATATGAGATTTACATTGGATGGTGTCGAGACTCGCGGTATTTTTATATCATTATGGATCTTACATTTCGGTATCAAAAAGGTGAAGGAAACGAATTTAGATTCACAGAAGGTCTTTTCAGAGTGGGTGTCTCGATGGTGGTACTCTTGAGGTGCTTAAGAGGGAATACAGTGGCTTATAGGCCTTAAGGCGGTGTGGTTTTATGCTAGGATCTCGTGGGGTGAGTTTTGGTTAAGGATCGTGGTGTTCTGGCAAGGAGAAGTGTCACCTTGAGGGTAATTCGGAAGGAACTCGGAGAAATAGGACAGTTTGGTAGTAGGTTGGATCAGCACGGTAATGGGTATGATCGGTTCTTTAGGTACTTATAGTGTGGTGAGTCTCTACGGGTGTCTCTACGGGTGTTTCGTGGCAATGCTCTCGGGCTTTGGCGACCCACGTGGCTTGGTGGAGTTAGAGAGATTCAGTTCTGATGGTTTGGTTATGTGCAATTGGATTTCCAAGTGTTCTCAATGGTTTTTACCACGGTTCGAGGTGCATATTTCCTGCTGGCGTGAGGAGCATGTTGCGTGTTGTGATTTTCTCCTGGATGAGATCAAATAGAAGGTTCCTGGCTAATTGAGTATGTAGTTTTCTTGTGACTCGGAGTTGATTATGAGATTCTCGTACTTTTCATATTCATTATATATGCGGTATGTTGTGTGGAAATAAGATTTGCGTGTGCAAGGTCACGGTTTAGTTTGAAGGGCATGAATTCTTAGACAACATGGGCGATTTCAGATGACTAGATGAATGATATTACCACTTGGTATTGCCTGAGGAGAGTGTACATTTTAGGAGGTGCATTAAGTGTTGACGTAAGGATGCCTCATTGGTATTGCGGTACTCGCCTGATTGATCGGCTACTGATATTAAGATTTTGTTATGTGACACGGAAGAATTTTAGAAGTATTCCTCGTGGGATGATCGTATATGAGAGATGTGTTAGACATTCGGGCGGTGGAGTTGGGATCAGATATGGTGATTCGTGTGTTTTATGTATTTGGAAACCGGGAATTCTCAGAAGCAGATTGTTTCGTGGTTGTGGGCTGAGAGGATATGGCTAAAGCTAGCCAGATGACGGTATGTGTCATGGTTAGGTCATGGTGGACCTTCGGAGGGTTATTTATCTATTTTTGGATGACCAGAGTTGATTTGGGGCCCAATTGGTAGACCCAATGAGGATGTGTATTCTACACCGGGTCAGATTGGTTGACTCTGTACTACTATTGTTGAACGATGTGCCATTCGGTGGAGTTGAGCTTATTCATATTTTGATATGATCTATGTGCTACTCCTCTATGCTATGAGGGGTTGTGATTCGTTGGTTATATGCACACATGGTGCGGTTCGGGCCTTATGGCGGAGTTTGAGCGAGATGATATTAGGGTGTTGAATGATCGATTGCGCATTGGTTATGTTCTTTCCGGATTGTGGTATTGTGTTATTTTTCTCTCTGTGATTATGGTCATGCACCTTGGGTACTTGATGTCGAATTGCGCATGGTTATTGATTTTGAGCATGGTGGCTGAGGTATTTCATATGGACCAGTGTTTGGATGGGGTCACGCATTGCAGCGGGGTTATGTGATCCTTTGTGTTAGATTCGTGTGTCTTGGTTCTACTAGGTATGATGGGTTCGTAGCATTCGATTGTGGTGGTACTTGTTGAACTTGCGGGATGGTTCTCTCGTTTGAGTCATTTTCCATGATTGAGTACATTTGGATTGTTGCTTATTGGTGCACGGATTGCACGGGTTGTGGTTGTAGTTTGTATTGATGTGGCATGTCATTAGAGTGGTTATGTAGGATGAGATGAGGTCATTGGACCTGAAAAGGATACTCTCAGATTTGATTACAGCATGTATGGAGGACAATATCGGAAGTTGGCTTAGAAATTGGTTATAGTTCTTGTCGAAGGAGGGAGAGTTCCATGATTTGTTGGTTTGATAAGTGGTTATGAGTTTCTTCGTGTTTCTTTCATCATCGGCAGTGTACTAAGGTTTTGAACGAGGTTTTATTTGATACAAGGTATATTACCGGTACCGGGTTTGCTTCGAGCAGTTATTGTGGTAAGAATTATTGCCATGAGTATTTGAGTTATGTCGCATATCATGTGATTGCATCTTGGGTTATGGTTATGGCTTGATACAGCCTGTTCAGACTTATACAGTGTGTACGTGTGAGATTCGGGTCTTATAAGAAATTTCGGATGTTGGAAATTGGATTCTGTGATTTATAGGCTAAGGTTGAAGTAATGATCTTCAGTATGTTGTGTTGTCGGGCCTATATGGAATAGGGTGGCGTGGGATCACCCCCGGGTATGTGCAAGGTAAGGTTACACGGCGGTTTGGAGACTTTGGAACAACTCTAGGCACGTTCGAGGATGAACGTATGTTTATGTGGGGGAGGATGTAACGATCCGACCGGTTGTTTTAAGCATTTGCACTTCGCTCGGTAGTTTACGGGCATGAGTATCTATGTATGATGTATTATGACTTATGTGAATCGTCGTTTTTGGTTTTCAGGTTATTCGGAATCGATTTGGAAGAATGAATTTCATCGTTGAAGCTTTAAGTTGGAAGAGTTGACCAAGTTTGACTATTTTGTATTTGACCTCGGATTGAGGTTGTGGTGGTTCCGTTAGGTCCGGATGGTAATTTTGGACTCGGGTGTATGCCCGAATTTGCATTTGGATGTTCCTAGAAGGATTCGACACTAATTGGCGAAAATTAGAAATTTAAAAAATTGGAAAGTTCATAAGTTTGACCGAAAGTTGACTTCGATGGTATCGGAATCGGATTATGGTTTCGGAAATTGGAATAGCTTTGTTATGTCATTTGGGACTTGTGTGCAAAATTTGAGTTCATTCCGGGTTGATTTGATATGTTTCGGCGCGAGTTTTGAAAGTTGAAAGTTCAAAGTTCATTCTAGTTCAAATTGAGGTGCGATTCGTCGTTTCGATGTTGTTATGTGGGATTTGAGGCCTCGAGTAGGTCCGTATTATGTTATGGGACTTGGTGGTATATTCGGACGGGGTCTCGAGAGGCTCGGATGAGTTTCGGACGAGGTTTAGAGCATTTTGGAAATTTGGCTAAGGCTGGTTTGGCAGAGGTTTTGGTGTGACCGCACCTGGGGAGCCATGGGCGGAGGTGCGTAGCCGCAAAAGCGGCAGTGCCATCGCAGAAGCGTGAAGAGGGAACTGGGCGTGAGGATCGCAGGTGCGGGTACTTGGGCGCACCTGCGTGACCGCAGATGTGGATCAAGGTGCGCATGAGCGCGACCGCAGAAGCGGAAAGGTGATCGCAGCAGCGGTAAGGGCTATGTTTGGAAGTATCGCAGATGCGAAGTTTTGGGTCGCATCTGCGTTATCGCAGAAGCGATGGATGAGGCACAGGAGCGGACGTCTGTGCAAATGCGCGTTTGTTATCGCACCTACGATGTCGCAGGTGCGGAGAACCATTTCTCAGTTGGTCCCGCAGAAGCGGAGATTTTGTCGCAGAAGCGGCTAATATGTTCACAAAAGCGAAAATGCTGGGCAGAATGCTATGAATCGAGGTTTTGGTTCTTTTATCATATTTTTGCGATGTAGGACTCGGATTAAGGCGAATTTTGAAGCAATTTTCATCACAAGGATTGAGATAAGTGTTCTACACTTGGTTTTGATTTTATTTCATAAATCCATCTTCATTTTTGACAATTGGTTGATGAATTTTAATGAGAAATTGGGGGGTTTTGTCTAAAACTCCATAAAGCGAATTTTTGAGTTTCGAACATCGATTCGGAGTCGGATTTGAGCGAAACTAGTATGGTTGGACTCGTAACTAAATGGGTTGTCGGATTTTGTGAGTTTCATCGGGTTCCGAGGCACGGGCCCGGGATGGGCTTTTGGGTCAATTTTGGACTTTTGATTAAAGATTCGACCTTTATCATTTGGAATTGTTTCCTTAGGCATTAATTGATGTATTTGAGTTGCTTTTGGTTAGTTTCGAGCCATTTGGAGGTCGGTACGCGCGGGATGGCAATTTTGGAGCATCGCTTGGCCTGCTCGTTATTGTATTTGACTTGTTCGAGGTAAGTAACACTTCTAAACTTGGTGTTGAGGATATGAAACCCTGAATTACGTGTTATGTGTTTGGTGTTGAGGTGACGCACATGCTAGGTGACGGGCGTGTGGGCGTGCACCGTGTGAATTGTGACTCTGTTATTTTTGTGGTACTGTGTAGTTACCTGATCTTATCTGTAACCATGAAATCTCTACGTACTAGAGTTATTGAGGTGTGATCCATGTTAGAAACCATATCTAGGCTACATGCTTATTCTGTTGGGACCCACTGAGGTCATTCCTGCTGTTGAGTTATTTGTTTACATTGCAATTTCATACTCAGTCATATTCATTCATTTCATATCATATCTCAGTCTCTGTTGCTATATAATGACACATCATATCATTATTTTTGGGCTAGTTTCATGGCATTGTCAGCCCGAGATACTGGAGAGATTGATGATTTAGTGAGGTCAAGGGCCTGATTGTGAGTGATATTATGGGATCGGGATGCACGGCGCAGCATGTTATATTAATTTATGCCCGGATCTGGCTTATTATGGCGCTTGGGCTGAAGGAGTCCCTCCGGAGTCTGCACACACCCCAGTGAGCGCAGTTGATTTATATTGAGGGATGGATCTTCCCTGGATATGGATCTTGTTCGAATCTTTTATACCTGGGGATGGATCTTTCCAACGGGTTAGATTGGCCCTACCCAGTACTGAGTGACTGATGGTCAGTTGATGTATATATTCCGGGATGGATCTTTTCTGTGCTGGATTGGACATATATAGTACTGAGTGATTGAGAATGATGAGTGGAAAGTGTAAGATAGTGATATTGAGTACTCTGAGAGTGTGAGTACACGAGTTCATCTCTGAGATACATTGCATTTGACATGCACATTTGACATACAGGCATACAGATGAATTTTTCCTCATGTTGTACGACATTGCGTCATTCATGATTTCACATGCATAGTGACATGTAGGCATAGAGATATGTACTTTCCTCATGCTATTTGAAAAATAAAACATCTTAAGTATTGTTGAAAAGTTTTGAGAAAAATCACAGTTTTACGAACCTACTCATATTTTGGTGATTTCGACAAAGGACTTGAGTTTTACTGTATACTTGAAGAGAAGCATTTATTTTTCGGAATTTTATACGAGCTGAGCATTTATTTATTGAGTTATTTCTTGCACCATCTTTACTATATTGTTATGAAGTGTTGCTGGTTATTGGAGTTGGACTCTGACCCTTGTCCCAACTCGTCACTACTTTCAACCTAAGGTTAGGTTTATTACTTATTGAGTATATGGGGTCGGTTGTACTCATACTACACTTCTGCACCTTGTGTGCAGATGTCGGATGTTGATGTTGCTGTGATCGATGGGGGCTGGATTTGAAGACGTACCCGCGTTCCGGTTGTTGCTACTTCTTGTTCATGGCAGCCTTAGATTTATAAAATCTTTTTATGTACATTTCGGACAGATGATGTATTTATTTCATACTAGATTTGTAAATTCTAATCTTAGAAGCTCATGATTTATACTACCGGTCCTTGAGAAATTCTAGTATAAAATCAGCTGTATTTGCATTTCTTTTCTTAATAAATCTCATTTAAATTGGTTAGTTGATTATTGGCTTACCTGACGGGTTGGGTTAGGTGCCATCACGACTAGGTGGATTTTGGGTCGTGACAGTTGGATAGTTCTATTTCTCAATCGGGCATGAATTCTATCATTGGGCTTATGAATGAATTTAATCCGAGTAACATTGACCTACCCAAATATTTCTACACGGCAAAAAAATTAGTTTCCAAGTTGGGTCTTTCATCAGATAGGATTCATTGTTGTGAGAATGGTTGCATGTTATTCTATAAGGATGATGCATCTCTAGAGAACTGAAAATTTTGTAACAAGCCTCGTTACAAGGAAGCCACAAATGATAAAAAGAAAAAGATCCCGGTAAGGCGGTGCACTACTTACCCCTTATACCAAAGTTAAAGAGGTTGTATGCATCAATGAGCTCCGCTCCTCATATGAGATGGCATTATGAGCATAGAAGGCCAGATGGTGTTCTATGTCATCCTTCAGATGGATAAGCATGGAAGCATTTCGATAGGGTGCTATCCTGCAGATGAATTGTAGGATAGCAACGGCCTATACGAAGAATTCGATCCTTCGGTCCTAAGATCAATTTTAACTGAGCATGGTGAGAGAACATCAATGGAAAATGAGGACGAAGATTCAATTGATGAACATGAAACAAGCGAGGATGAAGAATTATATGATGAAGAAAATGAAAATGAAACAAGTGATGAGGATTAAGCTATCTCTGTGTTTTATTACTTGTTCAGTATTTATATGTTATGGTGTGCTTCATTGTAATATGTAATAAAATTACTCTATATTATTAATGACATCTTCATTTTTTTATGTTTATATTGTTATATTTATGTATACTTTATGTTTATATTTGTTAAGTTAAATTATTTTACATGTAAATATTTAATATTCATTACACATATGGATTCTCGCGGTAAAGAAATAAAAAAATCTAAGAAGAAAAAATATATTTTACCTAGACCAAGTCAGCTTCCTCCACATATACCAAATATGAGCCCTCCTCCTATGCCTCATCGTCCTTCCATGCCAGCTTCACAATCATCTAACTTTTTCAAAGTCCCTCACATGTCTAGCTCGCTTCAGTATCACTCCATGCCTTCTCATGGTGGCTCAACTTCGACCACCATTAATTTTATACCCATGCCTCATTTTCCAGCTTCTTCCCTGCGTGATCCTGCTAGTCAGTTCGGTGGCTCACCACCGATTGCATCCCCGAGCCATCATAGTAGCCAGCATGGTGGTTCATCTTGTGTGCCTCATACATCGCTCACTCAATTATCATATCCATCATCATCCACTCCAAGTATATCTAATTTGGATATTGGAGGCTCTCACGCAGTTGCATCCCCATCTACCAGTACTTCTACAGTTGTTGGTACCGTGAGACAATGTACTTGTTTACCCGAAAAATGAATAGAGTTGAATTTATACGTAGTTCTAAGGATATGTTGTGCAACTTAATACGAGTTGTAGAGATAAATAGAAATACCCAGTATGGATCGCAAAGAATGCTAAATAAATAAGGTTGCAAAGAAGATGAAATTTAGGACTAAGCAAGTGGAATCAGCTTACGAAGCTTGAATTACAATGTAAGCAAAAACTTGCCCCCTACAGAAATAATAACCATCCCTTTTATAGTAGAGGGATCTAACTTTAGATATCTCTTGTCTATGAGCTCGATATTGACTTGAGTTTTCGGTCTTGACTCGAGCTCTCGATCATGGCTTGAGTTCGATTTGGATTCGATCTTGACTCGAGCTCTGGATCATAAGCTCGATAACTTCACTTTGCATCATAGTTCGATTTGGATTCGGGTTCGATAATGATATCGGCCCCTCAGACTCGAAGATTGTTTGTACCATCTTCGGAACCCGTCTCGAAGTCTCGCTTCGATCGATTATGTTTCGAACTCGATCGATCGTACGGAGGCCGAAATCTATTTCGATCGTATACAGTACTGGAGGGACTGTACAGTACGATCATCTTCATCTGCTGATTATCGTTCCCCATGGCAGCAGGTGAGTTTTCCTTCAATTTCCTTTTAAAATCTTTCAATAAAATTTTGCATATAATGAATTTAATGACATTTCAGGTTTTTGCCATCTTTTCAGGTCGCGCATATGGTGATGGAATCTATGAAGCCATTTTTTCATGAGCCGTAAAATTTCTGGGGGACAGATACCGTACCAGATCAGAATGAATATGTGGCAACAATTTAAGGTGAGAATAAATTAAGTTTTATTAATACTTATCCTCATTCGTCTAATATTATTTATTCAATTTTGCAGGTTAGGTGCGTATGGTAGCGTGCACTTGAAAATCTGGTGAATGAGAACTTCGAGAAGAGAGCACAGGAGCGGATAACAGATTCACATCATGTTGCTAGGAGAGGTGGCACAAGGCCTGATTGGATACGTGAAGATGTCTGGAATCAGCTCTTGAAGAAGTGGAACACCCCTGAGTGGAAGAAGAAAAGTGAACAGGCAAAAGTTAAACAGAGCTTCTACTAAGGGTAGAGCGTTCCATACTGGAGGTTCTATTAGTTTTGTAGCCCATCGTTTGAGAATGGTAATTTCATCATAAAATATTCTTAGTTTTACAAGTATGCAAATTGAACACACACACACACACACACATATATATATATATATAAAATTACTTCTTAATTTTCAAGAAAAGGAACGTGGGGGAGATGTGACTTATGCTGAGGTCTTTGCAGAGACCCACAAAAAGAAGAAGGACGACAGAAGAGAAGGATGGGTCGAACCGCGTGCTTCAGAGACATTTGTATGGTCCCAACACCAACACTATACTATTTTTTCCTCTTGGTTTATTTTATTTATATAACGTGTGTTATTTTTATTTCATGACAAGTATCATATTGATCTTGATGCATGGCGACAAACTCAGCCTGAAGGAACTCAGTCGGCCTCGAAGGATATGACTGCAATTTGGACACAGGCGGTTGGTGGCGTGAATAAAGGTATAAATATTATGTAATTATCTATTTTGGTATTAGTTTGAAAGTTGCGTGTTTGTTTTCTTACTTCTTTTACTTTCTTTTCTTTATTTCTCGTGAAAATAATAAATAAAGATTGAGTCTACGGGATTGGATTACAGCCATCCTCTAGTCGTCCATCAATAGCACTATTCACTGGGGCATCAGTTTCCCAAGAAGACATGGAAGCTATACGTTAAAAAGTGGATCAAATGTCAGCAAGAATTTCAAGCAACTCATGCTTTGATCCAAAAATTGTTAAAAAAGAAAAGCAAGAAAGGCAGTCAAGCTGCAATGGAGTCTGAGTCCGAGGAGGAGACTGAGTCTGACTAGGCTATTTGAATATTTTAGAGTTGAAGTTAGAGACATGTTTAATTTATGTTGTTTGATAGTTGGTTGTTTGATTAGTTGGTTGAATTGTTATAAATATTATTGTTCGTTTTGTAGTAAATATTGAATTTGGATTGTTATACTAGGTGTTTGGTTGGTTGTTAGGTGTTTGGTTGGCTGTTTTATTTGACAGGTGGTGTAATTAAAAATACAGCAAAATTCTGCTAAAAATTTACCAAAAATTACCCAGATTTATACACCGTTATGAATGCAGATGATCAGAGACCGATGCAAACTATATTTTACCACTAGCTAAACTGAAATAGCATTTTTTAAGACGGAATATAAATTTATACGTGAAAATTTCAACAAATATTAAATGCAAACACATTATTTCATTAGTATGATATAATATGGATCTTAATAATTAAATCCATTGTTTCGAATCCTGGGTTTGCCTGGGGGGGTGATACTTGGTAGAATGGTGGAATTAGGAAGTGGGATACACCAACACCAAATTGCCACGCAAGAGTCAATTTTTCACAACATGCAAAAGAGTTGTAGCCAATATGACAGCCACCAGAAGTCAGAAGATGTCTGGAGCTTATCAGCTAGGATTTCGGATATATACACGGTCACCAACTCTAGTGGCACAGTCAACAGAGTGCTCCACACATCAAAATCAAAGACAAGGACAAGGAGAAGGGTAACCTTTCATTTTCATTTATTTAAGCATATGCATAAAAGCACCAAGTAAACTTCCCTAAACACATGGCATACACTACATTTAATTATAGTCTCAACACTACATTGTTGTTAAAACATGTAGATCATGAGTCTCTCTCTCTCTATATATATATATAGATCTAGGTAAATCGTTTTGGTGATAGGGTCACTGGAATTGGCTTTCACATATGCTCTATTCCGTGTATTTGGAGTGTTTGGCTTGGGACAATTTGCAAAACCTCACGTTTCTCTTCACCAAAAAAAAAAAAAAAGGTGAAACTTAGTTGCTTTAAAACAATAAGAAAAAGGCAAATGTATATGCTGCTGAAATTCTGGAAAGGAATCAAAAACAAGAGGGCTCTAGCCTTTCGACTTACTAAAGGTATTTGGTAAGCATGAAGGATAAAGGATGAAATTCTGGATATAATCGTGAAGAGATGAGATAATTCGGTAAGCATGAGAACATAATAATCATCAGCTAGTTGTCATTCATCTCTAACTATGATAGGCAGATGAATGTCCTCCAAGCCACTAATGACTATAATTTGACCCAAGTCCATAATCGTGGTCGGGCAAAAAGAAAATCTGGATATACTACATACTAGTCTGCCCAAAACCAGTTATCACATATCTCAAACCAAGTCACAAAAGGGGAAGACCCTTAAACAATTCTCATTATGCAACCTAAAGAAATGCACGACTCATGTTTGAGATTCACCATTACACTGCATTAAATCCTAGTAGTCCCTCAGATTGAAACTCACAAGCTCGTGAAGTCCTCGTATTACTTCGCATTCCTTCCTAAACTAATCACTGAATCACGTTGCAATGGCTCCCAGTCCCTACCATCCTATTTTCAGTTCATTTCATGCATCAATAGCAAAATCATACAAGTGAGAGTGAGAGAGAGAGATCAGAGAGACTACCAACGGTCATGATCTAGGATGTCTCGTTTTTTCTTATTTATTTTTCCAATGCTTAATGACCATGATGACATGCTAATCACCTTCTCAATCTCAGATTCAGATAGAAAAGAACTTTCTTCAGGCATTCAACATGAGTAGGTATTGTTCTAGTACTAGTATGATGATTAGTCATAATCTTTACATACAACAGATTATCAATTGCATATTTATATTCAGCTGATCTCTTTTCGTAATCACCTCTTTTAAAACCAGGATACTAATATTAATGCCCTTATTTGTTCTAAATTTAACAGCTATTGTGAAATTAAGATTCATCCATTTAAATTTTCAAATTTTTAAAAAACTCAATTATTAATTGTAATGTTGTTCTAATTGCAAATGCTGCATTTTACCAATCAATAGGGCCTTTTTCTTAACCAGAAATGTTAGAATTTAAGTATTTTTTTAAGTCCTTTTTTTTAACAAAGGAACAGCAGAAATTTGGCATCAATTTGAACTATGAGAAAGATATATTTTTTTTTTTTGTGGGGGGGGGGGGGGGGGGGGGGGGGGGGGGGTTTGTAAAGAGTAGGGGCGGGTGTGTGAGAGGTGGCAACTGGAAGATCGATTACCAAAACATGTGGAAGCACATTCTATTTTAGTGGCTCAAGATACGCCACACTTTTATCATTTTCAAAAGATAAAAGCAGAATCAATTAGTAATTCTGTCTTCCTCTATGTATTTCAAAATAGAAGGAAAAAACGAACATGTATCTTGTCATTAAACAGGCTCCTGCAATGTGAGATGGTGTCAAACATCCCAACATACAGAGGAGAAACTCTGTGCAAGTTCTATGCAAAACACGAGAGAAGCTCTCTGCAAACTACTTTGAGATATCATAATGGTGTATTCATATACTCCATAACCATAACTGATTTTGAGAAGTATAATCGGCCAACATAGTTGTAAAAAGAAAAATAGGATTACTTAAACAGGATGACCCATAAAAACTTACTTTTAAGCTCAGAAACTTGCTCAGGAGTCAGCTTGGCAGAGAACCCACTAGCTGCATGCTTGTAACTGTAACTCAAAGCTTCCTTTGCAGCATCCTCACTTTTTCACACCGTAAACACACAGAGATCAGGAAATACTTCAACCTTATGTGTACAGAATGTACAAAATATGTCTATATCCTTAAGAGAAAGGGGTATGGGAAAGAGGGAAAAGGGGGCAACAGCTCTCATCTGCAACCTCAACAACTAATCATCTAATAAAGAGTCCCTTAACCGAGCAAGCATGATTTTCTATCCAGTTCCCGCTTAAGATTTTGGGGAGGTTGAGCATTAATTTTGATCTCTTTGAAACTTCTACAGGAAAAGATAACTCTACCTAGATACAGGAATTCTGACAGTACAAAATTTATCAGTTATCAACAGGTATCTTTATTTTTCCCGGGATGAGGTACTGTACTGGCTAACTTATCAAAAGAGTATATTAGAGGGTAATTATACAATAATAGACACAATTACACGTGATTCAAACACGGAACAACTAAGCGGTAAACTCTACACACAGAATAGCTTGCCATTTTCTTTATCATGCATTGATGAACAAATCCAAGGTTGGTTCAAAAGTCTGACAGACTAAGTTCGACGAATCCTTATTCAAAAAATCTCAAATAAACATCACAAAGTTAGATGAGCATCCAACTTATCTTATCCAAAAAAAATATATATATATTGGATGAGAATTCAATATTCCAATTGAACATGCAAAAGTGCCTAAGATTCATCCACCACATGTTTCCGCGCAAATCATTCTTGCAGCTATAGAACTATATTTTGATGTTCATACAACAACAAAAAAAAAAACCCAGCTATAGAACTATATTTTGATGTTCATATCATATATAAAAAGAAATTTATCATCTAAGGATCGAAGTCTTCTCTTTTCAACTATTCAAATTAAGGTAAACAAGAAAATACAATCTCTAAGTTTGTGACAGAAAGATAAGAATGGGTTTTTGTCCAACTTGGAATTCTAGGTATGGGATTATGTCCAACTTCTACAATTAGATTTGTGCTAGAAAACGTCCAACTTGGAAGTAGGAGTGTTGTTTCTGTCCACCGTGTCATTCTATAGAAGAATCAAATTTCAACTCTTGGAACTTCAAAGTATAGGATTAAGTCCAGAAGATGCATGCACCGCTCACTAGCTTAGCATTTTCTTTATCACGTACTAAAGAACAAATACAAGTCTGGCTCAAATGTCCACTAGACTAAGTTCCACTAGATCCTTGTTCAAACACTCAAAATAAACATCACAAAAATGGAGATCCTTGTTCAAACACTCAAAATAAACATCACAAAAATGGAAAGACTTGTTCAACATTCCCGATATGGTCAGTGGAGGAGCTACGTAAGGCAGATTTAACGCTACGCCCTTCCCTTAGCGCCTCCCTCTAGGCGGGGCTCAAACAAAGGATGCACGGGGTGAAGTTGCCACCATGAACCAAGGATTGGAAGGGTTGAGGATAGAGTTTCTTTTTAATTTTCAGGATAGTTGGCAAGAGCTATAACAACTTACGATGCAGTTGATTCGGAAACATACGCTAGGGCGGTTGGGTGGGGAGTCAGAACAGGACCGCAACGGTCCTGCTCCGCTTTATACTAAGAGAGTGTGGTTGGGTCTAACTCCGTTATAAGGCTAGTACGCCGAGCAACTTCGAATTATGTTGTGCCGATGCACAAAGCAAGTACACAACGACTACAGCAAGCTCCTCAATTTGACCCGGTCCGTCACGCTTTGGACATCGCCACCAGGATCGTTGAGGCCCCATGAAGACGGCTCTACTTCACTGGGAAGACTCGGTACTCATTAGCGATCGTCTGGGTGACCAGTGATTCCGGAGAAAAGGCAATCTTGTGCTATACTCCGGTGATCTCTTTCCTACCGAGACACGCAGACTCCCATCGTGTCCCAGATCACATTCCGTGAATCGAAAGGGGATTCCCTCCATTTCACTCAACGCAAGGGAATGCAAAATTTTTGATTGTTCTAGTTAGAATGGATTGGTCATACCTATCCTATAATGCTCCAAGGGCCGTCAGGCGAACACCCTTCGCTGGAAAATTACATTGCATATATAAGTAAAATGCTATTCGATTTTAACATATATAACGGTTTGCACACCCTTGAAACAACTGGGCGACGTAGCCCATCGGTGAAGGGTGTTCAGAGGTCTCGCAGGTTCGAGTCTCAAGTGCACACGTTTTTACAGCACATTCGTTATATATTATCATTTTTTTTTTTAAAATACAACATTCATATCCAACTTCTTCCTTTTGAAAAATAGAGTGGCCAATACTCAATTCCCAAATCCCAACCGGTCTGTAACTTTCTTTTTCTTTATTAATTTTTTAATTAAAAAAAATATTAAAAGCTACTTAACAAAAATACTAAAAGCTCTCTACAAGACTACAACCTAACTTTGTCAAGATTAAAAAAGGAGGAACAAAAGGAACCCCACGCATTCTACTCTCCCTCTTTGTCTCGCTGCTAGCCTGCTGCATTGCCATTGTCGGACTCGACGCGGAGGCCGGTGAAAGATTGCAGTCTGAAGGCCATTCATATCCAGGTTAGATTCTCCTCTTCTTCTTTTTTAAAAATTTTTTGGCTCTATTTGTGGGCTGAATTTTATTGTTAGTCATTAGAGATTGAAACTTTGCTCAATATTTCTAAATCTTGGAAAAAGATTACAGCTAGAATAAAATAATGGATACTTAGATTTTTTTTAGAAACTTCAGATTTTCACTCATATTTTTTTTCAAAAGTAGGACCTGATTCCTCATTCCTGAACATATATTTGTTCTTTAAATAAGAAAACAAGGACAAATAAATTGGTGGCTGTGTGTAAGAATTTGGGAAATAGTTTGAATTCCCAAATTTTGATTCTTTAACCTGTAAAGTGCTACACATACAGTGCCAAAGTTTGATTTACCACATGCAGCTATAGAGATGGATTGTGATGTTCATTTCTATCTTTTTGGACCCCAAACATTCTAAAACCTGAAGCATCATAACAAAAAGAAATCCAATCTGTAACAAAAAAAAGAACAATTTGGGTAGTTTTTCAAAGTAAGGTTCAAAATTCCTTTCTTTTCAACTCTTTGTATTAGACCAATCTCTTCTCCTCACCTTAAAATATGCCAAGAATTGAAGCATCAGATTAACAAAAAAAGTGCAACAAGTCTGTATCCAATCTCTTTTCTTCCCATTAAAACATGCCAAAAGTTGAAGCATCAAAACAGGAAAAAAATGCAATATTTTAATACAGTTAACAAAAATGAAGAATAGGTCTGCTTCCAAAAACATATAATTACAAGAAGAAAATCTCATTTGACAACATAGAAGTCAAAAAGTTCAAGTAGAAATTAATAAGAATCACTATGAATACAAGCAAACCCAGATGTTCAGATCATACAATTATTTTATTAAGGAAAAATGATAAAATAAAGGAGAGAAAAAATAAGTTAAACCTGCCAAGAACGGAAGCTAAAATTTTGATATGGAATTCCTCAGGTTCCTCATCCTCAGGATTCTCAGTATGAACTATATACACTTTTGCTTCTGTGGATGCTTGTGAATCCGCCATTGATATAGTAGCTGCAACAAAGGAGAAAACCAAGAAAATCGAACAGATAATTTGGGTTTTCTTCATCGCTTTCACTTTGTGCACTTATAAAAATATAGAGAGAGAGAGAGAAAGATTCCTTGGGATTTTTGGGACACCTTTTATACTTGAGGAACAAGTTTCAGACTCCTAAGTTGAAACCCCCGCTTTGACAGAAAAGAAAAAAAAACAAACACAAAAAAGAAAAGAAAAACTTTTTATAGCGTATTGAATAGTTCTGCTGACTAGGGATTTCTGAACTACAACAGCTGGAGGACTTTGCCACGTGTGAAAAGATGGTCGTTTCGCTGCTGTTATAACGATTCGTTTTTTGGCTTTTCGGCAAATGACGCAAGTGCTAGGGGTGAGATAGGAAATTTATTGCGGACAAAGTATGGGTTTTGATTTTAAAGACTCGACTGATCGTTTTGAATATTAGTTCCCTTTTCTATATTTCGAGACCTCCTGTAATTTTTTTTTTGATGATTTATGACTTGCATGTGTGGTTTGTATAGTTTTCCGAAAAGTTTTTATGTGAAATTTTAAAAAAATATATGATTTTTGACTTTAAAAATGACTAGAGTTGACCACGGTTAATATTTTTGATAAATAATCTTGGATCGATGTTTAATGATTCTGGTAGGTTCGTATAATATTTTTGGACTTCTACGCATGTTTGGTTGGGGTTCCGGGTGACCTAAGGACGTTTCGGCGCATTATGTGAAAAGTTGGAAAAATAAGTTTTGAAGTTGAAAACCTTGAGTTTTAATGATCGATTCAATTTCTTCCCAAACGCATTGGTTAGTAACTTTTCAATCAATTTCAATTACTTTTTTCATGAATTTCATAATCAAATCTACGAATTTTAAAGTAGAAATTGGGTGGTTGGTATAATTTAGGAATCTTGTAAAATTGAGATTTAGACCTCGAATTGAGGTCGAGTTTCGAAACAAATCACATGTCCAGGCTCGGGGATGAATGGGCAATCGGTATTTGATCTTAATCTCAGATTTCGACCACGTTGGTTTGGGTTGACTTTTTATTGACTTTTTTAATTTAGTTAAAGATTGAATCTTTTTTTCATTCGTGGGTAGTCTCTAAAGCTTGTATTGAATTGTTTAGACGATATTTGGCTAGATTCGATTGGTTTGGAGGCTTGTTCTGGAAAAAAAATCGTGTTGGATTGTTGATTGTATTCCGGAAGAGGTAAGTGTCTTGTCTAACGTTGTTATGCATGTGACAGGATTATCCATGCTCGGAGTAGATTATATGATTCTACTCCGGACATCCAAAATCACCATACGAAACTATTGGAACCATCAAAATACCATTCCGGAGTCGTCTACACGAAAATCAAACTTCGATCAACTCTTACAACTTAAGCATCCAACCTTTGGGACTAAGTGTCCCAATTCACTCCAAAACTTTCACGAAACCAAATCAACCACCTAGGCAAGTCACATAACCACAAATATACATATGTAAAGCATCAAACTAGGGAAATATGGCTAAAATACTCAAAACGATGGAGCGGGTCGTTACATACAGTATTAAAATTGGATGAAAAACACATATCCAATATCTTGGTATGAAAATCCCTTCTTAAAATCGCCTCCCATCGAGTCTAGCGCTCAAAAATATGATAAAATATGACTAAGTCCCTAAATTCCAACTTTTGTTGAGCTGTAGTAGTCGCAAATGCGACCAAATGATCGCAAATGTGATACCTGTCGAGCCCAGAAAATGTTGCAAAAGCGACATTCACTTTGCAAATGCGCATACACGCCCCTTTGCAAAAGCGATCCGTTGATCGCAATTGCGGTTACCCTTGCCTAGTTGCCCCATCGCAAATGCGATCCTATAGTCCACAAAAGCGAACATCCCAACATCCAGCCAACCTCGCAATTGTGATACCCACCTCTCAAATGTGAGGTCCATAAATGCGAACAGGATCTCACATTTGCGAAACCTGCAACATCAGCCAAAAAACCATCAAAATCTGAAACAGACCAAATCACTCCGAAAAGCGTCTGAAACTCACCCGAGCCCCCGAGGCTCCACACCAAACATTTACACAAGTCTAGAAATATCATACGAACTCGTTTGCAAGCTCAAAAAAACTAAAATAACACCCGAAAATCATGAATCGAACACCAAAATACATAGAATTCACAATGAAACTCAAGAATCGCTAAAATCACACCCAAACGTCTAATTCCTACCAAACCAGCTCGGAATGACACCAAATTTTGCACACAAGTCACAAATGACGAAACGGTCCTATTTCAAGTCTCGAAACCAAAATTCGAATCCGATAGCCATAAAATCAATCCATGGTCAAACTTAAAAAATTTCTAAACCTTCAAATTGCCAACTTACGGCAAAAAGAGCCAAATCAACCTAGGAATCTCCGAGTCTAATTTCGGACATATTCCTAAGTCTAAAATCACCATACGAACCTATTGGAACCATCAAAATACCGTTCCGTGGTCGTTTTCATAAAAAGTCAAACCTCGATCAATATTTTCAACTTAAACTTCCAAACTAAGAACCAAATGTTCTGAATCAATCCAAAACCTCCCCGAAATCAAACCAACCATCTCCGCAAGTCACATAACTACAAATACACATACGGATAACTTCAAAAGGGGAAATGGAGCTCAAATACACAAAAGATTGATTAGATCGTTACATTCTCCCCCTCTTAAACAAACGCTAGTCCTCAAACATGCCAAGAGTCGCTCCAAAACCATCAATTCACTGCATACACTCACCATGCACATACCCACGGGCGATCCCATGTCACCTCAATCCATATAATCCCATCAACACAATCTCGGCTGAAGATTATTCCTTCCACCTTAACCGATAAGCCTTAGAATCAAATTTTAACATTTAGGCCTCCCCTAAGACCCGATTCTCACATATACATACTGCATCAACCCCAACCAGCTGCACCAGATCATAAATACATCCACATGGTATAACCACACGGCGTAACCAATCGCTCATATGCTCATAGCAATATCTCCGAACACAATAGCTGCCTATTACCAAACTCAATCCCGATAAATAATCTCATATCAAATAAAAACTTGTTCTAAACCTTCATAACACTACTAATAATGTAAGAAACACGTGGAAACTCATAACCACTCACCCAACCAACAAGTCATGGAGTTCTATCGCCCGACAAGAACCAACGCCAAGCTTAAGTTGATCAACGACATTATTATACAGACATACCTTATCCAAGTCCGATTGCACTAATTCCAGGTCCAATGATTTCATCTCATCCAGTACTAGCTATTAGACCGACAAGCCACCTCAAATTCCACCTAGTCACATACGTCACAATCCGTACCCAACAAGCAACAACTCGAATATCACTGAATATGTAAAGAGAAACACATGAGAGAACCATCTGACAAGTTCAATAGGTACAACTCCCCATCGATACCATACTATTAATCCATTCGACAAGGGAGAAGCAAAATACACGAAATAAGCACAAAGAATCTCATCCTAACATAACCCCATCGCGGCACGTAGCCTGGTCCAAACATACCAATCCACATGGAAACACAAGGATCCCATCCTCAACTCTGAATCACAAGTAGGATAAACATTTTGTTTACCAAAAACCTTTCACTAACTCAATCCCGTAAAACAAAAATCACAACACGCAATAGACTCCCCATGACTGTAAAGCACCACAACTTCCAAACTCTTCGGAACCCATTAGGAATTCCTCGATAGTTATCCACTCCAAACTCAACAACCTTGGCATAGCCAACGTCATGGTCTTAGCGCGATAATCAAGAATAGCATGATACAGAGATAGTTAATCCATACCCAACATCATATCACAATCAACCATATTAAGTAACAGAAGGTCAACCCTAGTCTCATGACTCCCAATAGTGACCAAACAAGAACGATAGACCCTGGAGTTTAAATATTTCAAGTTGAGTAGGACGAAAACGGAATACTTGGAGTGCAAGTGACGTGAGGGGACACATGAAGCAGAAGTGGACATAAAGCTTGATACACAATTCATTCCCAAGAGAGATAGTTTCAAGTACCTTGGGTCTGTTATCCAAGGCAATGGGGAGACTGATGAGGATGTTACATATCTTATTGGAGCGGGGGTGGATGAAATGGAGGCTCGCATATGGTATTTTTGTGTGATAAGAATATGCCACCGATACCTAAGGGCAAATTTTACAGAGTGGTAGTTAGACCGACTATGTTGTATGGTGCTGAGTATTGGTCAATCAAGAAATTTCATGTCCATAAGATGGGATTAGCAGAAATGAGGATGTTAAGATAGATGTAGTCATACCAGGAAAGATAAGATTATAAATGAAGCTATTAGGGACAAGATGGGAGTGGCCCCTGTGGAAGATAAATTGCGAGAATCGAGGCTGCGATGGTTCGGGCACGTGATGAAGAGCGATATCGATGTCCCGGTTAGGAGGTGTAAGAGGTTGACCATGGCGGGTCTGATAAAGGGTAGATGTAGGCCTAATAAGTATTAGGATAGGTGATTAGGCAGGATATAGATCTTACCGAGGACATGACCCTTGATAGGAAGGTTTGGAGGTCGAGAATTAGGGTTGAAGAATGACAGGTAGTCGAGAATTTCTCCTAACCTTACCAGTAGTTGTAGTAATATTCTTACATTTTTATGTTCCTAGTTCTTTGTTATTCCATGTTGTGTCATTTTAACCAGTATTGTTAGTACTATTCTTACATTTCTTATTTCTGGATCTTTATTATTACACGTAGTGTCTTTATTTTTTCTTGTTGTTGTTATAGTTGGTTGCTTCCCGTTTACTGTTTCTTACGTCGAGGGTCTTTCAAAAAAGCCTCTCTACCTTCACAAGGTAGGGGCAAGATATGCGTACACACTAACCTTCTCAGACCCCACTTATGGGATTACACTGGGTTGTTATTGTTGAAACCTTTTACAAAACGACGCATGCGCTATACCGTCGAGTATTGCTGGTAAAGCAACCGTATTTTCTATATATGTGATCAACTAGTAAAAGTATTTATTCTATCAACCAAACATGGTATAAATTTAATCCTAGTCTTAATACAGGATATCCCACCTTATCTCATCAAACTTGAAATTATATTATCCCACCTTTCAAGTGGGATAAATTAGTCCAGGGATTATAATCCTAGGATAATTTAGTCTGGGTACCAAATGACCCCATAGAGTCATTGTCGACTCAATGGTGAAGCAAGTAAAGTACTTGCTTTAGGCCCCAAAAATTTGGGGGGGGGGGGGATTTTTTATCTATATTTTTATTTTATAATATTAAGTACTTTTAGTAGATTTTTCATATAAAAAAAAGATAATTTTATTATATTTGTGAATAAACCATTAACATCAGAATATTTATTATGGGATGTATGAATAGTTGTGAATATTTACACTCTCTTTCTTATTTTGTCCAAGTCGCCATCTTTCTTTTCCCTTCTCTCGTAAGATTATATGATTTCTCTTTTATTTCTTTCATACATTCTTTTTCCATTAAAAGTTCAAACAGTTCAAAAGTTTTAGCGGGAAAAATTTGAGATGATTAGATGACGAGAATATTAAAAAAATATTGTTTTAACCTTGTATGTTCTTTAAAATTTAATACTCACTTTTATATTGATGGTTTAGACTTATTTTTAAAATTAAAAGTGTTAAAAAAAGTACAAGTAAAAAATAATACTCTAAACGACATATTCAATAAATAAAAAGACTTAAATCTTTTTCAAATGCTTTTATTTCTTATAAAATAATATTAACAATTACTATAACAATTGTCTCAGCCGAAAGAAGTTTTTCAAAATTAAAATTGATAAAATCTTACCTAAGATCGACAATTCTCAAGAAAGATTAAATGAGTTGGCTATATTATCATTCGAAAAAAAGTTATTTTAAAAAATAAATAATAATAAAACTTATTAACAACTTTACATCTCAAAAAGCTATAACAATAGTTTTTTTTTTTTGGAAAAAAAGTTTTTTTTTTTTTTTTTAAATTTAGGACTTCCAAATAAATTTTGGCTTTAAGCCACGGGATTTTTCACAGGTACCCACTTTTGGGAGGCGCCACTGAAGTTATACCTGTATTTTATAAAATTTACCCATCGGGATCTAAAATACTTCTATCTCTTTAATGCAACTTTAGAATCAGATATAAAGTTCTTCTATCTTTCAAATGAAACTTTAGAAAATTGGATCTTAAATAGCTATATCTCTTCAATGCAACTTCAGAATCGGATATGAAGTTCTTCTATCTTTCCAATGCAACTTCAGAAAATTTGGATCTTAAGCAGTTCTATCTTTTCAATGCAACTACAAAAATCAGATCTTAAGTTCTGAAACATAAAGTCGTTCTTCGAATTTTCACAATCCAACTTATGATTCAACACCCAAATCTACTCAAAATGAGCCCAGATTTAAAACGTAACTTTCGAATATCATAAAGAACAAACCTCATTCATCAAATTATCAAAACAACAATAAATCTAACAAACTCATTTTGCAATTAAGAAGAAGAAGAAACCCTAAGCACAACCTACAACTAGGGGTGCACAAAGAAAATCGATAAACCGCACCAAACCGATAATTCGAGTCAAATCGGAAAAAAAAAATCCGATGTGATTTGGTTTGGTATTGAAAAATAAAATCCGACCATAACTGGTTTGGTTTTAACTAAAAAAGTCAAACCGAAACCAAGCCAACCCGATAGTACATTTATATAACTATTAAGAACATTTTATACATATAAATTTTGATTGTAATGTAATTTATAAATATTTCTTAAACTTTTTCACATGTTTATCTTTTAACGTATTATTTCAAGTTTAGACTTTACATTCTTGAATGGTAAATAAATTTTATAGCCCATAAATATAGTAACTCAAACAAAGTTCAAATCAATACTAATGCTAACAAAAGAAATTCAATTCAATACTAGAAATGACGATAATATTTTTTAGTTTTATATTGGTTTATATTGAAAATACATAACTTAGTTTATCTTTTTCTTTACTGCTTAGTTATGTAATTAATATTAGTACTTATTAGCTATACTTATTTTAGCATGACCTATATAGTATTTTTAGATTATGTTAATTTTCATTATGACTTATTAATTAGCAATATTTGTTTTATGTAATTTTATTATTTTATCTTTGCTATTGAATATTTTAGTATAATGCTATGACTTATCTCATATTATTGTGTTAGTTTCTTGGAAAACACATTATATAGTTGTATTTTACTAAGACTTAAGAAATATTTGGAGCACAAGTTACATATTTTATGCTATGAAGAATTTACCGGAAAAATACCCAAAAACCCGAAAGCTTTTTAGTTAGGTTCATTATTTATGTACTACTCCAAAGTCCAAAGAGCAACTAAATTTGGTGCATGCATCGACTTACAAGGAATTCTTTTCTCCTTGTAACACCTGATGAAGTCACAAGACTCAGGAGGCTAAAAAAACAATGGACCCTCCATTTTCCACCTTAAACTAATGGAGCATTTGCTGAAAAGGATACTTAGAACCAAAAATGCCACATACCAAAAGTAATCACATATAAAAAAGGCCATAGTTTACAAATATTTATTGAGGAATCTTGATTTTAGTTTTCTCCAAAAACAAAAAAATGAGATGCTATCTCTGTATAATCATGAGGAATATAATTGAGCTAGTTCATCTGAGAAGGCCTTCCTAATGACATCCCTCTTGAGCTTCAAAGCTGCAGTAACAAGGCCTGATTCTGGGGTCCATGCTTCCGCAAGCAACTTGATCTTCGCTGGGATCTCAAACTTTTCCAAACGAGCAGCCTTCGCTGCCTGTACAAGATAAGTGGGGGTAAACAAAATTCAATGAACAATAATATTCACAATATAACCAATCACACTGCAGTCTAGACGACAATGGTATTTAACTCCGAAAACATGGAGTAGTTCGGCAAATGTTAAGGTTACACTCAAAATAGATGAGGCCTTAACTTAGTGTTAAAAAGGAAAAGGATTCTTCTTTGCTAATGACAATTGATAAACGATGTTGCATCAGTTCATAAAACATTGTTGAGGGCCAATGCTCGCTATAATGGTAATAATGTGTTTACATTTTCTGTTATCGTGAATAATGAGATATATGGGGTTTCCCTTTCAAAACCACAAAAGTTATTGACTAGTAGGTGCTATAAAATATTTCAATAATGAACCACCCTACAAGTAATAGTAGTTACTGTTCAGACTATTGAGTTGCTAAATCATCTGCAAGTCATGTTTAAATAAAGCTATACAAAAGGAAAAAGAAGGAAAAAGAAGAAAAGAAAAAAGAAAGAAGCTCTATATATTTGCATGCACGATAGTACCTTCACTAAGGAAGCATATACTTCCTTGACAGTTTCTTCATTCTGACATAACTCTGGGAAATCGCCAAAGTCAATACCGTGCTTCTTAGCCCAGCCTTCCACAGCAGCTTGAGCGGCCACCACTATAGCTACACAATAACTATGGAAAGGATTGGCATGCAACATTATATTGTCGACATAGGGACTGATGCTAAGAGCAGCCTCGACCTGCACATTGATGTATCAACTCCCACATCAGTAAATGAAAAAGCGTAGGGAGTTGGGGCTGTGAAACCAGAAGAATTTAATCTACCAATGTGCATACATTTGTATGCTAGGATAAAAAAAACCATGTAAAAATACTAGATCCGTTGCAGACATAATTAAGTAAATAAAAGTGTGCTCTCTCTAACAGCTTAAGCTTTTAGATGAGATGATTACACACTTAGTATTAGAGTAGGCAGAGGTCCTGGGTTCAAGTCTCACCGTCACCCAATATCAAAAAGAATTTTCACGTGCTTGGCTCATCAAAAAGAATCAAGCCTGCACGTGAGGGGGCTCGTTGAAGACATAATTAAGTAAACAAAAGTGTGCTTTCTCTAATAGCTTAAGTTTTTAGACGAGATGGTTACACACTTTAAAAAGATCGCACCTTTCCCAAGGAAACATATTCTCCGTGCTGAAGTTTAACAATGTCCTTTTTACGGTCAATTATCTCAAGGCAACCGTCTGCATGAAACTGCCCTATGTCACCTGTGTAGAACCAACTCATTCCTCTCTCGTCAACCTTAATACAGCAAAAAAGCCCATTGCAATTAAAAAATATACCAGTCATAGTTGTAACACAAATACTACAAATACTCATCAGAGTATACAATGTAGAGCAATACGTACCTTGTATACTTCTTTTGACTTCTCCTCATTTTTGAAATATCCGACGGTAACATTTGGTCCACCAATAACAATCTCACCTCGAGGCATTGGGGAATCACTTGTTAGATATCCACCCTCAGCCCAATCTATCAACTACAGATGAAAGTACTACATTAAATTACGAGTATTATCTGGTGAAAGCTAAAAAGATTGATTGCAGTAGCTATTATATAGCTGTTAGAGTTTCTCATGGACTTCAACAACAAAAAAGGTTTGCAAAGCAAGAAGATCAAAATGTAACCGGGGGGGGGGGGGGAACAGAATGGAGATTTGAAGTACAAATTTTATGTTAGAGGTTGCCGATGGATCATGATGTGGTACTCTGTCAACTTACAACAGAACCATCTGAAACTTAAACCATATAAACCTAGGCACAGGAACAAGAGCATTACATAAAAGATAAAATGCAAACAACAGGATTTAACAGATAAATGCGAGAGATGTAAGTAATAAGATTACTGCAATGCTTTCTAAAAATTTGAAATGCATAATTCTTGACCGGAAAATGGGGTAATTCTCTCCTACTTGCACAAACGAATGAAGCCAATGACCATAGTATGATACACGGACATAGAGGAATGTGAAGCTTTGACTCTGCTCAGTCTACTTTACCTTGATGTATGAGCAGGGGAGTGGAGGACCGACACGTCCAACAGAAGTATCATCATAATCACTGAATGTTCCACCAGCACAGGTCTCGGTAAGACCATAACCTTGGCCTATTGGAGCACTAGGAAAATAAACCAAGTAAGATGAGAAGTCTGCAGAAAAAAAAGAAAAGATGCTAGCAAGAAGAGAAGATTGCTTGTTACAATGTAAAGCTGCATATTATTTGCCATTGTTGTTGTTGATAATAATTTACTCAAATATCAATTTGAATGTCTATTTTGATGGAAGTGGAGTCCTTGATTAAAGCATCATACTTTTTATTAATTAACATAGAATTTCATCATTCAAGTAATGTACGATGCTAGTTATTAATTAGAACACAGGGTGAAAACGTGAAAAGATATGACCACACTAAAAGCCTAAAGGTTAAGTTTTTCTCAGGATTCTCTTCCTATCATCAGGCAGACAGGTAAGGCAGATAAATATTTTCAAGTTATAAGCTACTAGATTTACACCATTAGAAACAGCAAATAGACAACATTACGTCAAAGTTTCTTTAAAATGGACACTTCAAATATAACAGTTAGTGGCAAAGAGAACCTAAGGGGAGAACAAAACCCCAAGGGACAACAAGTGTTCATTGGACACTTTACAATATAAAAGTTAGTGACAACTAGAATCTAAGGAGAGGAATAAAACTTTCAAGGGGAAGATAGCAACAAGAATTCCTATGTCTGCCACAAAAAGTCAAAAACTACCCAACTTCTTAGTACGACAGCGGTGAGATAGGTTGTAGAGATTAGAATGTTGAAAGAGATATTATATGCTGCCAGATTAACCTTGAGACTGTAAGAAACAGGCACTGTTGAAGTTGCGAAGGTAACTCTTGCTGCCAATCTATTTTCAAGTAGTAAAATCGTTACACAATGCGGATATCAAGCAAATGTTCTAGACCATCATCTCAATGGCTTATGGGGATCATGGTCAGAGGTCAATTAGAACTTTAAATATTAGTTTCATTTGGTATCAAACTAGTGAATCCTTTAGATCATTGTATTCTGTGATGTGAGGTCAAATTTGCTACAATGAGAAATGTGCATATTAAGCTTTCAGATAATTTATGTGGGGGCACAGTTTCAGAGTTACTCACCCAAGGCATATGTTGATAAATCTCTGAGTATCTCCAGAGAGAGGAGCTCCTCCTGACAGGATAAAACGGATACGGCCGCCCAGAATTGCTTGAACCTTCTTAAACACTAATAAGTTCCAAAAATGTTTTTCTAAGCCCCAAGCTCCAAGCCAATTACCATTAATTGCAGACTGTCTGCGGGAATATGCCAAATCAAACAGCTTTTTTGATAATCCGCCTGAAGCATCTACCTGAATTTTACCAATGTTAGCTTCACGTACCTACAGCACGTAATAGGTATGCAGAAGCAACCAAAAGAACTAAGAAAATATATCTTTTGCATCCTAAGTTATACCTTTTTACGCACACCATCTCGAACCCGATCAAGAATTGCTGGGACAGCTGCCATCACTGTCGGCCTTAACACAGAGGCATCTCCTTTAGTTCCTTTCTTTATCTTATTTGAAGTATCAGTAAGAGTCAGAGGAGAGCCATATCCTATAGAACCACCAATCCCAGGCACTATGGTCTGCAGAAAAATCAGAATTTTAATTTATTAGATACAAAGTAAAGACATGAACAAATCATACACCCAACAAATTTGGTAAGACATTGGTACATTACCTCTGCTGCAAGTTCGAGAATATGAGCAAGCGGTAGGTATGCTAAGTAAACATCTTTGCTTCCAAGACCGGGTACAATTGTCAGAACAGCAGAAGCTGTAGCTAGAACGTTCCTGTGTGTCATCATCACACCCTGTGCACCAGATAAATTGTTAGTGATTTTGCAATGATTGTTATTTTTTCTTCCTAGAGAATTTCTTGACTCATCCAGCTACTTGAGGAAGAAAACAATGCAATAAAACTTAGGAAAATCTCACTTTCCTAGTACAAGTTGGTGAACATTTTTAGCATTTCCGACACCTTTACCATGAAGATATTGAATTAGAACAAGAGTAAGGAAATCCAAAATCTCTAGTAAATTCAATTATCACATTTTCTACGCCTCTTTCTTTCGTTAATACTAGAGAATATCTTAGTTCTTTTCATCTACTTTTATGGGTATACTGAGTGAAATCACCTATTCCTCCCTCAAAGGATATGAAGCAGGTCTAAATTAGAAAAACAAAAGGATTGTAAGCTGTTCCTCCAAAGGCTAAGGCTCAGTTGTAATGTTCCAACTAATAACACTGTTTTCACCGATTTGAAGCAGTGAGAGTGTGAAAATTAACCTTGGGCAGACCAGTACTTCCGCTGGTATACATGATCACAGCAATATCAGCTGCAAGAGGTAAATCTGGGTCAACAGGGTTTTCTCGGCCAAGCTTCTCCACATCAGAAAAGGTAGTCAATGTCCAGTTGCTCCCTGCGGCAACCAAGGCACTTGATGGAATCTCATCCATGCATATCACACGTTTGACAGTATCAAGTTGTCCACTAATGTCTACAAGTTTCTTTAGTTCCTTTTGCCCGCAAATGACAGTAGTAACCTCTGTCTGAAAAAGAGAACTAGCTGACAACGAGCAATATGCAGCAGATAAAACACTTCAAGAAGAACAGAAATGATTTGAAAGAGTACTACACAGAAATATCTAATGAGGAATACATAGATTTCAGATTAAGATTCCATAGCATATTCCAGCATACCAATAATATCTTTAAGGATGGAATTTAAAACAAAAGTATCGATGAAGGCAAAGTGTCAATTCTCAAGTTCGCGAATATCCAGATCTTGCATGGATGAGTTGCTGCAGTACTATCTTGATACTGTGACATTTTTTAAAATAAAGTTAAGTCTTTACTGATTGAAAGAAAAAAAAAATCACTCATGGATGAATCAAACTTTAGCTAAAAGTGGAATGCTGTCCTTTTCTAATTTCAGCCAGAAGGATGCTAGAGCTTCATTGAAGAGATTATGACTCCCTCAATTAGATTCAAAGAGAACAAACCTGATGAAGGACTCTGCCAGAGATTATCAGTTTCACCTCGAAACGAACAATTTCATCACCCGGGGTAATTGATTGTCAATTTACCTTTCTTAAAGTACCACTGTTCTAGCCTCTAGGGTATTTCAATATCTTCCTATGAATTAAGGTTTTCCTTGTGTCTAGTATAGAACTTACAACTGAAGTTATCGAGGTATGAATACATTTAAACCTACATGGGGGTCGTGGAGGAAAACATAATTCGTTTCAAACTGCTTCACGCGCTAAAGTGGCCAGTACAAGTTGAAAAACGAAGATAAAGAATAATCCACGGAAACTGAAGAAGGTGGAGAAGGCAAGTCAGACCGATGCTTGACAACAGATATCAGTTAAAAGAACGAGTTAGCATAACATCAAGCTCATATCTGAAAACTGATTTTGAGGTCAAAAATAAGTAAATATGATTATCATTCTACCATAACTGATCTGTTTTCCCAAAATTGTACAGTGATTCTTGAACTTTGCACGTTATTTCACAAGAACAGATCTTCAATTCTATCATAACTAGGTAGGCCTATATTTAGCAATTAGCATCACCTGTACAACAACAACAATAACAACAAAAACATCGTTCTAGTCCCAAACAAGTCGGGCTCGGCTATATAAATCCTCAGTAACCATGTTTCTCCAGTTAATTTCATCTCAGAGCAACATTATAAAAGCATTTTTTTTCTTTACTAATTGAGACAGTTCCAATTACTACATCTAGTACAGGATTGCGCACATAGTGGTGGTGTCACTAGTAAGCTCTTCCAAGTATGATCTCTTTGTTATGCATAAAACACTATTCTTGAACCTGTTATGTATGCATGTTCTGATTTGTGACTGAGAAGAGAGAGAGAGAGAGAGAGAGAGAGAGAGAGAGAGAGAGAGAGAGAGAGAGCAAGAGAGAGAATTGACCTGATTTAATGAGTAACAGAGGGCCTCTTCACCAAGAGATGCATAAATAGTAACCACTGTCACATTGCGTCTGAAGCAACTCTGGTGTAGACAAAGCGACTCAATGTTATGTCAGTGGCATGGCAAAATGTACAAAAACATGACTTAGATATTACTAGAATCTTAGCCGTTTATCAACCTGTTAAAAAAATATTGTCTCTTGGAGCATCTCAAATCTACAAATGAACTAGTACATAAATGTCATCGTCATCAGTGCAAACAAAGACTGCATATTCAGTTTCCAGCCAGGGGTTCGGGTGGAAGGAAAAGAAACCTCTTTGTTCTGTTAGTACAGAAACAAATATGTACCTGTAATGCAATTAACCATTCTTCACATGTATCTGCAAAGATGGCCACACGTTCTTCTCTTTTGTGCCCAAGTTGTGCCAAACCGGAGGAGAAGCTGCACACAATCTCAAATGTCTGACCATAACTCAACCACTCATACTCACCCAAGTGAAGTTTCTCAAATGACCTTCCATTCGCAGATATTTCCATCTCTCTGGAAAGCAGTTTCCGGCTTCCTAGTAACTTCTTGTGATAGTACTTCTTGCATGAATACTCAAAAAGCTCGGCCAGCGTTGTGATTCCTTCCCACGCTGTTTCTACCGGTGCACTAAACCGGCGGTTTCGGATAGCATAACCAGATTCACCACTAACATCAACAGGCAAGCCTCGCTTTTTCCGCCTTCTTCTATTCTGAAGGAGAATAGTTACAACTAGAGGAACAAGAACACCAGCAACATAAGGCCCCATCTAATTTACCCTGACAAAAGCAAACAATACACTTTCTCAAACTGGTCGTAGATAATGGTAACGTTTTCGAGAGTGATAAAACATGTATCATCCAAAGAGACAGGGAAGGCAACAGAAAGGTTCTCAACAGTAGATATACCGCGAACATCAATTCCCACCATCCTGCAACAAAGAAGAAAAGAAAGAACAAGACTATCTGCAATCGAACAGATTAAGATATTTTATCAAATTTTCAGTTCTTCCTCCTTTTTCCATTCTTGTCTAGTAAAGGGAAATTGTCAAAAGATATTCATTTGTTACCCAGCATGAAAAATAAGAAAAAAATAATTTAAAAAAAAAAACTTTTTAGACTAGCAGATATTCCAAAACAACATCATATCAACAGGTATGCACAAATTTAGATTAAAACTACCTAATGATTGGGGTGTGGCAATCTGCTAAGCCTAATTTGCTTTTCTTTTTTCCAACTTTCTTTAATTCTTAAAAATGGTAAAGGCCAATCAGAAAAAGTCAAGCTACAGTTCCCACTTCCAAGAGGGTGTAGAGTTCAAAAGGATCCAATTTTTCAAGGAAAAAAACAATTCATTAAAAACAGAAACTGTGAAAGCAAGCTCAAACAATCTATAAGGTGTGGAACAAACCAATCAAACTTCATAGTTCTGACTACTTCAAGAAAAAAAAATGAATAAATGCATGTGGGGAAAAATCAAATCTTTAGCCATCAAATTAGCAAAAGATTACATATGCAAAAAGAAAATAAATAACAGAAGAAATGCCAACCATTTAGTTCACATTGATAAAATAATTGGAAATGTCATTACTCAATGCAGTCTACTGAATACACCCATTCTCAAATTCAACAAGTCTAAGCTAGATTACACCTACTTTCAAGATTCAGAAATAAACAGCAAAAATGAAAATCCGTCTTCAGATAAATGACAAACGAATGTGTGGAATGAAGAAAAAGAACGTACCTTTACCTTGAAGAATCCCAGAATTTAGCTGCAAGAGGTTTGTGAAAGAAAAAGTACCTAAATTCAGATGAATACCAAAAAGGAAGAAAAGGGTATTAAGTGGGGAGGGACGAAAGAAGGCTGAGCTTAGTGTTGAAGGTTTGGTATGTTGGTTTGGCGGAGGGATCGAGAGTTGTGTACAAGTTGGAGTTTCAGCCTATTTTGTTCAGCTACTGTAAAGCTGGGCAAAATGCTTGTTTTTTCTTGTTTTCTTGTGTCAGCTATTTCTGATTTGGATCATACGCGTGGACTAAAGGGTTGATTTGGGTGATGGAGATTGCAGAGTGCCTTGCTGAAATGTGGTGAAGTCCAAATCGTGATTTTTGTGTTTAATTCCATTCTGTTATAAACTGTATTTTATTTAGGGCAAAGGTACAAATATTCTCTTATGATATAAGAAATTGAGCATATTTGCCCTTCGTTAATACTTTAGCTCAAATATATTAGAGTTATGCAGTTGACCCATATATGTCCTTTTCGAAATGGAATTCACCCAAACTAATTAGCTCTTTCTTTAATTGTCTTAAAGTGTATTACAAATACTATTTCCTTTTTATTAGTACTTTTTTTTCTTTACCTTTTTCTTTTCTTTCATCTTTTTTCTTTTCTTCTCTTTTTTTTTTTCTGTTTTTCTTTATCCCTTATCCTATTTCCTCAATTACTAATTATTGATGTCTTCTCCATTTTCATCACCAATTTTACTTGACAAAACTCATAAATTCCAATTACTAAGAAAATTCTCTCATAAGGTAATCAAGTTCCAATTTCACTGGCCCTCTAAATAAATAAAATTAAATTATTTCAAAAATTATGGTTTAAAATTTAAAATAATAAAAACACCTCACCCTTTAAGAATACTCAAAAGACCAAAATATTTAAATTATTTCCAGAAAGATAATTTAATGATTAAATGCCTAGAGTTCAAGTTGTAGTGTTATAAATTTGAGTTGTTAGTCTTTTTTCAGCTGGACATTTTTTATTTTTTTTATTAACTATATATGTAAATTAGGGGTGTACATGGAACGGGTTGGTTCGATTTTTTATCAAAATCAAACCAAACCAATTATATCGGTTTGGATTATACGGTTTTGTTGGATTTTCGGATTTTTTGTTACATAAATATTATTTTAATCTTACTTTGTTAAATTTTTTAGAACTAAATATATGTTCAGTAAAAATTAAAAAATTAAAAAATATATGATCTATAAAAATATTCTTATGGGAGAATTTTCTTAGTAATTGAAATTTATGAGATTTGTCAAGTGAAATTGGTGATAAAAATGGAGAAGACATCAGTAATGGAGGAAATCGGATAAGGGAGAAAGAAAAAGGAAAAAAAAGAGAAGAAAAGAAAAAAGATGAAAGAAAAGAGAAAGGTAAAGAAAAAAAAGTACTAATAAAAAGAAAATAGTATTTGTAATACACTTTAATACAATTAAAGAAAGAGCTAATTAGTTTGGGTGAATTCCATTTCGAAAAGGGCATATATGGGCCAACTGTGTAACTCTAAGGGCATATATGGACCAACTATGTGACGCTAAGGGCATATTTGAGCTAAAGTATTAACGAAGGGCAAATGTGCTCAATTTCGTATAGTATAAGGGCATATTTGGACCTTTTCCGTTTTATTTAAAGTGAATGTTTATCACTTTGGAGAAATATTAAATATTATTATTTTGTGGCTAAGTCACTTTAGAAAAATATTAGGTATTATTACTTTCTGATTAAGTCAATTTTTTCCTATAAATAGAGGGGTTTTATTCATTGTATTTCAATCCAAAAAGAGAATAAGAATTACTTCTCTCCCTACTCTTTCTCTGCAATATTCTTCTTTTATTATTACTTTTTTTATCACGTTATCTGTACGAGACTCTACCATCTCAACAAGTTCTTTGAGAAGTTAAGATAAAGCTTTTCTTCTCTCTAATTTATGGCTAATATTACGAAATGTGAGTTCCTTGGCCTTGATATTTCGGGTAAGAATTATACGTCATAGGTATTGGACGCGAAGATCCACTTAGATGCCCCATTAAAAATAGAAATAAAGCATCTAACCAAGATTGTACTAAGGCCATGATTTTCTTGCGCCATCACCTCGATAAAGGTTTGAAGATTGAATATCTCATAGTTAATGATCCACTTGTGTTGTGGAATAGCTTAAAGGAAAGGCATGGCCCCCTTGAATTTGGTCACACTTTCAAAAACATGGTACGATTAGACTCATCTAAGGCGATAAGACTTTAAGTCTATTTTTGAGTACAATTTTGCAATGTTCAAATTTACTTGTCAGAGATATCCCCCGTTTCACCCAAGAAATATAAATTTAATCATCAAACATTTGGAGCGTGAAGTGTAATTAGATCCATTTTTAGGGGATTCATATTACTATTATCAATTAGAATAATTTATGGCTGGCTTGGTAGGACTAAAAAAATAAAAGTATCCAGGCTCCATTTAAAAAAATCCAATTGGATTGGTAAGATATCTATGATTGTTATTCATGTTTTTTCTTTGTAAAGAGATTCTAATTGATGAAACTATGTGGAGATAAGATTAGTGATTTTGATATGCTGGAAAAAATATTCTCTACCTTTTATGCCTCGAATGTGCTCCTTCAACAACAATATCAAGAAAAAGTTTGAAGAAGTATTCTAAATTGATGTCTTATCTCCTCGTGGCTGAACAAAATAATGAGTTGCTAATGAAAAATTATGAGAATCGACCCACTAGCTTTTAACTATTCCCTAAAGTGAATACGGTGTACTCCCACTACTTTAGGTGTAATGACCCAACCAGTCATTTTAACTTTTAGAACCCCATTTCCTAAAATAAAACTTCTCGTATGTACTTTTAATGATTTATGACTTGCGAGGATGGTTGGTTCGGGATTTGAAAGTGTCTGGGTTGAAACCGGAACACTTGGTTTCTTAAGTTGGCCTTAAAGTGCTAAGTCTGACTTCGGTCAACATTTTGAGAAAACGACCCCGGAATAAGATTTTGAGGATTCCAACAGCTCTGTATGGTAATTTTGGACTTAGAGCGTGTTCTTTATTTTATTTGGAAGTTCGTAGTTAAATCAGGTTTGAAATGGCTAAAATAGGAATTTAAGTTTGGAAGTTTGACCTGGGAGTTGACTTTTTGATATCGGAGTCGGAATCCAGTTCTAAAAATTTTCATAGCTCAGTTATGTCATTTATGACTTGTGTGTAAAATTTGAGGTCAATCGGACTTGATTTGATAGGTTTCGGTACCGAATGAAGAAGTTGAAAATTTTAAGTTTCATTAAGCTTGAATTGGAGAATGATTCGTGGTTTTAGCGTTGTTTGATGTGATTTAAGGTTTCGACTAAGTTCGTATGATATTTTAGGACTTGTTGGTATAATTGGTTGAGGTACCGAGGGGATCAGGTGAGTTTCGGACGACTAACTGATCACTTTTGGCCTTTGAAACACTGCTGATAACTGTTGGTATTTTCTCCTGGTATCCTTATACGCGATCGCCTAAGTTGGTTTGCGATCGCGTAGAGTAAGTTAGTCAGAGGTAGATTTGTTCTATGCGATCGCGTGAATGGGATTGCGATCGCGTAGGGTTAATTTGGGTAGCTAGGAATTTGTTCACTGCGATCGCGTAGACACATCCGCGATCGCGTAGGATTGGCTAGTGTGGGTATCGTGATCGCGTGTCATTGTTTGCAATCGCGCATGGGAACTTTGAGAGGAAGCTGGGCCACGCGTTGTGCTACGCGATCGCGTGATGAGGGATGTGATCGCGTAGAGTCGGAACCTGGTGCATCGCGATCGCGTGAATGGGGTTGCGATCGTGTAGGGTTAATGTTTGGGTAGAAAAATTTGTGCTACGCGATCGCGTGAGGAAGTTCGCGATCGCGTAGAAGAAATCACTGGGCAGAGAGTTTAAGTTCTGAAAATGGGACTTCATCCTATTTTACATTTTTAACGATTTGGAGCTCGGATTTAGGCGATTTTTGGGAGATTTTCAGAGAAAACAACGGGGTAAGTGTTCTTAACTCAATATTGGTTAAATTACCCGAATCCATCACTATTTTTATCATTTAATTGGTGAATTGAGTTGGAAAAATTTGAAAACCCTCTTGGATAGATTTGAGGATTTGAGGGCCGAAGTATTATCGGAATTTAGTGATTTTGGTATGGGTAGACTCGTGGTTGAGCGGGTGTTCATATTTTGTAACTTTTGCCGGATTCCGAGATGTGGGCCCCACAGACGAATTTTTAATTAATTTTGGAATTTTTATTGAAAATGTAGTATTTTTTTTATAGAATTGATTCCAATAATTTTTAGTGATTGTATCGAATTATTTTTGTTGAGCGGGTGTTCATATTTCGTAACTTTCGCCGGATTCCGAGACGTGGTCCCCACAGACGAATTTTTAATTAATTTCGAAATTTTTATTGAAAATATAGCATTTTCTTATAGAATTGATTTCAATAATTTTTAGTGATTGTATCGAATTATTTTGGCTAGATTCGAGCGAGACAGAGTTGGATAATCATGGAAAGGGCCTTCTAGAGGATTGAATTGGAGCAAGACGAGGTAAGTCTCTTGTCTAATCTTGTGAGGGAAAAATTACCCCATAGGGATTAAATTGAATAATTGTTACTAATTGCGGGGGCTACGTACGCACGTGGTGACGAGAGTCCGTGCGTAGCTACTATTAATGCTAAAGTTCGGGTAGTTTAGGACTCAAAGCATGAATTACTTATGTACATTGTATTCTTTGTTTAATTAATATTAATGTGTGTATATATATATATATATATATATATATATATATATATATATATATATATATATATATATGAATATATTGTGACTTGTTAGATCAAGATATTAAAGGATGGAAATCTCATATGCTTAATTTTCTGTTTAAATTAATTAATTGTTAAAAGAAATTGTTCTCCTCCCGAATTTATCTTATAATAAATATACTCTCCTTCCGGAGGTACATAAGAAAATGTTCTCCTTTCTTGTGAAGCGGGCTGAACGCCTCGGCATGATAAATGCATCTATGGATCGCGCCGCACGTCCCTCGGCAGTGTACACGACACTCTGGATCGAGCCGTACGTCCTCAGCAGAAATCTTGCTTAATAATAATAATAATTACACGATACTTTAATAGTTATTTCAAGCTTGCGAAGCTAATTGATAAATTGGAGAATCCTTGAAATTTAATGAATTATTATTCTTACTTGTTAAAGAATTAATTGTTATTCCTGTAAATGATATTTAATTGATAAATTGAAAATTATTTGAATTGAAGGAATTTAATTAATATATTGAGAATTGTTGAATTTGAAGGAATTTGATTATTTTCGCTGATTAAATAAATTATTTTAAATTCTGCAAATCATGCTGATTTAAATATCCTAGTTGTATTTCAATTATTATTATTGACCCATAGTGAGTGTCAAAGTCGGCCATCTCGTCTCTACCACTTCGAGATTATGCTTGATACTTACTGGGTACACGTTGTTTACGTACTCATACTACACTTGCTGCACTTTTTGTGCAGGACCTGAGGCAAGTACTAATGGGGGACCTATCGTCTTACATCCACGTTATCCAGGGGCATAGTGGTGAGCTGCCTTTCTGAGTCATTCTGCAGTTACTAGTGTCTCTCCTTGTATTTTTCATTCTGTCTATTTTTATTTCAGACAGTATTTGTGATTTTGTATAATCTACTAGATGCTCATACACTTGTGACATCAGGTCTTGGCACACACATTGGTAGAATTTGGCATTTTATTATTTTCTTGGCTTTAAATTTTGTCAATGTATGCTTAATTTATTAAGTTGGCTTGCCTAGCTGTAGTATTGGGCGCCATCACGACCTATAGGTGAAATTGGGTCGTGACAACATGGTATCAGAGCACTAGGTTCACGTAGGTCTCACAAGTTATGAGCAAACCTAATAGAGTCTTGCGGATCGGTACAGAGACGTCTGTACTTATCTTCAAGAGGCTATAGGGTGTTAGGAAATTTCCTTTCTTCATATTCCATCGTGCAATTGATGTAGTTCTAATGTCCTTCTCTTATTCTCTCTTAGATGGTGAGAACACGCTCGAATGAGGTTCTAGACCAGGGAAGAGCTACTCCCCCAGTTGCTAGAGGCCGAGGGAGGCTCCAGCCCGAGGGAGGGCTCCAGCCCGTGGTAGAGGGAGAGGACGTCCCAGGACTGTTCCAGTTATGCCACCAGTGTGTCCAGCAGAGAACCCCATTGTTGAGGAACATGATGAGGTGCCTGTGGCAGGGCCAGCTCCGGTGGATTTCACATCTGCACCGGGATTTCAGGATGTCATGGGTCGTATGCTGCGATTCATGGACAATATGACTCAGGCCGGTTTATTTCCGACAGACCCAGCCACATCTCAGGTGGGCGGGGGAGCACAGACCCCTACCGCGCAGGTTCATAGACAGGCAACTGCTGTATATCAAACTCAGGGTGCACTACCCGTGGGTGGAGCCCAGCCAGTGGCAGCAGCTACACCTGAGTCCAGGCCAGCTATATCTGCTGATCCTCAGAAATTATTGGACAGATGGACTAAACTACATCCTCCTGTCTTTGGGGGTGAGCAACATGAGGATCCACAGGACTTCATTGTCAGTGCAAGGATAGACTGTATAACATGAGGATATTAGAGTCTCATGGGGTAGACTTTGCTACTTTTTAGCTAGAGGGCCCGTAGATGGTGGCAGTCTTATGTTCTTGGCAGACTAGCAGATTCTCCTCCCATGACTTGGGACAGGTTGACCCGTATCTTCCTGGACAGATATATTCCACCCTCATAGAGGGAAGAGTTGCGGTTTCAATTTGAGGAGCTCCAGCAGGGTCAGATGTCAGTGACCGATTATGAGGCGAGGTTTTTTGAATTATCTCACCATGCACTTATGATACTCCCTACTGAGGCGGAGAGAGTGCGGAGGTTTGTAGCCGGTTTACATACTGGTATTCAGGCTACTATGGCTCGAGAGGTTGAGATGGGTACTTCTTATGAGCGAGTTGTGGAGATAGCCCGGAGGATTGAGGGTGTACATCAGATTATGAGAGATAAGCGGTTCAGGTACTCTGGAGAGTTCAGAGGTGCTCCGTCTGGGGACAGAGGTCAGTTCGTGAGGGGGCAGTCCAGCAGACCCCCATTTCCAGCACCACCACCTCCTCGAGGTACTCCAGTGCGACCTTATCTCAGTGCTATACCAGAGAGTTTCTACTGCCCGCCAGCTATTCGGGGTCCTCCCAGTGGGTATTCAGGTCCCCAGGGCCAGACTCTTAGTCAGCAGCCCATGGCACTGAAGAGTTGTTATGAGTGCGGGGATCCCAGTCACATGCAGAGGTTTTGCCCCAGGCTTCGGGGTAGACCAGTACAGCAGGGTCAGCAGCCTATGCTTATCGGATCAGTTGCTCCACCAATAGTCCGACCACCAAGAGGTGGAGGACAGGTACATAGGGGCCGTCCTAGAGGTGGAGGTCAGCCAGTTGGCGCTCCAGCTCAGTTATATGCTTTTCCGGCTAGACCAGATGCAGAGGCCTCAAATGCTGTGATTAGATGTATTATTTCTGTTTGCGGCAAAGATGCCTCATTATTATTTGATCCAGGATCCACGTATTCATATGTGTCATCTCTATTTGCTCCATTCCTGGGTGTTTCTCGTGAGTCCTTGAGTACTCCTATTTATGTGTCCACTCCTGTAGGTGATTCTGTTATTGTGAACCGGATCTACCGGTCTTGTATTATTACATTCAGTGGTTATGAAACTAGAGCAGATCTCTTATTGCTCGAGATGACTTATTTTGAAATTATTCTGGGTATGGACTGGTTATCTCCATATCATGCTATTCTAGATTGTCATGCCAAAACTATTACCTTGGTTATTCTATCTTTGCCTAGGCTGGAGTGGAAGGGTTCGTCGGTTAGTTCATTTAATCGGGTTATTTCTTTTATAAAGGCTCAACACATGGTTGAGAAGGGTTGTTTGGCTTATCTAGCCTATGTTCGGGATACTACTGCAGAGACTCCGGCTATTGATTCAGTGCCAGTAGTTCAGGAGTTCTCTGATGTATTTCCTTCAGATCTTCCAGGTATGCCACCTGATCATATAATTGATTTTTGTATTGACTTGGCTCCAGATACCCAGCCTATATCTATCCCACCATACCGTATGGCTCCGAAAGAATTGAAAGAACAACTTACTAGCCAAAGGGTTCGTCAGACCGAGTGTATCGCCTTGGGGTGCACCAGTATTATTTATGAAAAAGAAGGATAGAACAATGCGGATGTGTATTGATTATCGCCAATTGAACAAAGTCACTATTAAGAACAAGTACCCATTGCCGCGTATTGATGATCTATTTGACCAGTTGTAGGGTGCTAGGGTGTTCTCTAAGATCGACTTGAGGTCGGGGTATCATCAATTGAAGATTCGAGATTCGGATGTTCCGAAAACTACTTTCCGTACTAGATATGGTCATTATGAGTTTCTGGTAATGTCTTTCGGTTTGACTAATGTCCTGACATCATTTATGGATCTGATAAACAGGGTATTCAGGCCATATATTGATTCGTTTGTCATTATATTCATTGATGACATTTTGATCTACTCGCGCAGTAAGGAGGAACATGAGCAGCATATGAGAGTAGTGCTTCAGACATTGCGGGAACAAAAGCTATATGCTAAGTTCTCTAAATGTGAGTTCTGGCTTGAGTCTATATCATTTTTGGGACATATTGTATCGGGTGATGGTATTAAGATTGATCCCAAAAAGATTGAGGCAGTTCAGAATTTGCATCGTCCCACTTCGACGATTGAGATCAGGAGTTTCCTGGGTTTAGTAGGTTATTATCGTCGATTCGTGGAAGGTTTTTCATCTATTGCAGCTCCTTTGACCAAATGTACCCAGAAGGGTGCTCTGTTACGATGGTCCGATGATTGTGAGGTGAGCTTTCTGAAGCTCAAGACAACATTGACTACATCACCAGTGTTAGTGTTACCTTCCAGTTTGGGGATGTATACATTGTATTGCGACGCTTCACGCATTGGTTTGGGTTGTGTATTAATGCAAGAAGGGTGAGTTATTGCATATGCTTCATGTCAATTAAAGCGCCACGAGCAGAAATATCCGATACATGATTTGGAGTTAGCTGCAATTGTTCACGCCCTTAAGATTTGGAGGCATTATCTTTATGGGCTGTCTTGTGAAGTTTATACTGATCATCGCAGTTTGCAGCATTTGTTCAAGCAGAGGGATCTAAATTTGAGATAGCACAGATGGCTGGAATTACTAAAAGATTATGATATTACTATTCTATATCATCCAGGTAAAGCAAATATAGTTGCAGCCGCCTTGAGTAGAAAGGCGGAAAGTATGGGTAGTTTGGCTTTCATTTCAGTAGAAGAGAGGCCATTAGCTTTGGATATCCATTCCTTGGCCAACAGACTTGTGCGGCTAGATATTTCAGAGCCCAGTCGAGTTCTTGCATATGTTGTAGCTTAGTCTTCACTATCTGAACAGATCAAGGCTCGCCAGTATGATGACCCACACTTAATGGTTCTTCGAGAAACGGTACTACGAGGTGGTGCCAAGGAAGTTACTATTGGTGCAGATGGTGTTTTGCGACTTCGGGATCATCTGTGTGTTTCTAATGTGGATAAACTGAGGAAAAAGATCCTGGAGGAGGCACACAGTTCTTGGTATTCTATTCATCCAGGTGCTACGAAGATGTATCGTGACTTGAGGCAGCATTATTGGTGGCGACGAATGAAAAGGGACATAGTTGAGTATGTAGCTAGGTGTCTAAATTGCCAGCAAGTTAAATATGAGCACCAGAGGCCAGGTGGCCTACTTCAACAGATGACCATACCAGAGTGGAAATGGGAACGAATTACTATGGACTTTGCAGTTGGGTTGCCGCGGACCTTGAGGAAGTTTGATGCAGTTTGGGTGATTATTGACAGGTTGACCAAGTCGGCACATTTTATTCCTGTTGTGACTATGTATACTTGAGAGAAGTTGGCCTAGATTTAATTATTAGGAGATAGTTTGGTTGCACGGTGTGCCAATTTCCATCATATCAGATAGAGGCCCTCAGTTTACTTCACATTTTTGGAGAGCAGTACATAGTGAATTAAGGACCCGTGTAGAGCTCAACACAACTTTTCATCCGCAGACCGACGGGTAGTCAGAGCGGACAATTCAGATTTTGGAGTATATGCTCAGGGCATGTGTGATTGACTTTGGAGGTCAGTGGGATCGTTTCCTGCCTTTGGCCGAGTTTGCTTATAATAACAGTTACCAATCCAGCATCGAGATGGTTCCATTTAAGGCATTATATGGTCGTCGATGCCGTTCACCTATCGGATGGTTTGAGCCCGGTGAGGCTAAATTATATAGTACTGATTTGGTAAGGGATGCCTTGGAAAAGGTAAAGTTGATTTAGGAGCAACTTCGTACAGCACAGTCCAGACAGAAGAGTTACGCGAATCAGAAAGTGCGTGATTTATCCTTTATGGTAGGTGAAAAAGTTCTCTTGAAGGTTTCGCCGATGAAGGGAATTATGAGATTCGGGAAGAAGGGCAAGTTGAGCCCAAGGTTTATAGGCCCATTTGAGGTGTTGAGACGAGTTGGGGAGGTTGCTTATGAGCTTGCATTGCCTCCCAGTCTATCGGGAGTTCATCCAGTTTTCCATGTATCTATGCTCCGGAAGTATCATGCTAACCTATCACGTGTGTTGGACTTCAGCACAATTCAGCTAGATAAGAGTTTGAGTTATGAAGAAGAGCCATTTGCCATTGTTGATAAACAAGTTCGCCAGTTGAGGTCCAAGAGGATTTCTATAGTAAAGGTCCAGTGGAGGGGCCAACCAGTCGAGGAAGCGACTTGGGAGGCCGAGGAAGACATGCAGAACAGATATCCACACTTATTCAGCACTCTAGGTACAATTCTAAACCTGTTCGAGGATGAACGTTTGTTTAAGAGGTGGAGAATGTAATGACTCAACCGGTCATTTTAACTTTTAGAACCCCGTTCCCTAAAATAAAACTTCCCGTATGTGCTTTTAATGATTTATGACTTGCGGGGATGGTTGGTTCGGGATTTGGAAGTGTTTGGGTTGAAACCGGAACACTTGGTTTCTTAAGTTGGCCTTAAAGTGCTAAGTTTGACTTCGGTCAATATTTTGAGAAAACAACCCCGGAATAAGATTTTGACGATTCCAACAGCTCCGTATGGTGATTTTGGACTTAGGAGTGTGTTCAGAATTTTATTTGGAAGTCCGTAGTTAAATTAGACTTGAAAGGGCTAAAATAGGAATTTAAGTTTGGAAGTTTGACAGGGGAGTTGACTTTTTGATATCAGAGTCGGAATCCAGTTCTAAAATCTTTTATAGCTCCGTTATGTCATTTATGACTTGTGTGCAAAATTTGAGGTCAATCGGACTTGATTTGATAGGTTTCGGTACCGAATGAAGAAGTTGAAAATTTTAAGTTTCATTAAGCTTGACTTGGAGAATGATTTGTGATTTTAGCGTTGTTTGATGTGATTTGAGGGTTCGCCTAAGTTCGTACGATATTTTAGGACTTGTTGGTATAATTGATTGAGGTCCCGAGGGGCTCGGGTGAGTTTCGGACGACTAACAGATCACTTTTGGCCTTTGGAACACTGCTGATAACTGCTGGTATTTTCTTCTGGTATCCTTATACGCAATCGCGTAAGTTGGTCTGTGATCGCGTAAAGTAAGTTAGGCAGAGGTGGATTTATTCTACGCAATCGCGTGAATAGGGATGAGATCGCGTAGGGTTAATTTGGGTAGCTGAGAATTTGTTCACTGCGATCGCGTAGGATTGGCCAGTATGTGTATCGCGATCGCGTGTCATTGTTTGCAATCGCGTAGGGGAAATTTGTGAGGAAGCTGGGCCATGCGTTGTGCTACGCGATCGCGTGATGAGGGATGCGATCGCGTAGAGTCAGAACCTGGTGCATCGCGGTCGCGTGAATGGGGTTGCGATCGCGTAGGATTAATGTTTGGGCAGAAAAATTTATGCTACGCAATCGCGTGAGGAAGTTCGCGATCGCATAGAAGAAATCACTGGGCAGAGAGTTTAAGTTCTGAAAATGGGACTTCATCCCATTTTCCATTTTTAACGATTTGGAGCTCGGATTTAGGCGATTTTTGGACGATATTCAGAGAAAACAACGGGGTAAGTGTTCTTAACTCAATATTGGTTAAATTACGTGAATTCATTACTATTTTTATCATTTAATTGGTGAATTGAGTTGGAAAAATTTGAAAACCCTCTTGGATAAATTTGAGGATTTGAGAGCCGAATTGTTATCGGAATTTAGTAATTTTGGTATGGGTAGACTCGTGGTTGAGCGGGTGTTCATATTTCGTAACTTTCGCCGGATTCCGAGACGTGGTCCCCACAGACGAATTTTTAATTAATTTCGAAATTTTTATTGAAAATATAGCATTTTCTTATAGAATTGATTCCAATAATTTTTAGTGATTGTATCGAATTATTTTGGCTAGATTCGAGCGAGACAGAGTTGGATAATCGTGGAAAGGGCCTTCTAGAGGATTGAATTGGAGCAAGACGAGGTAAGTCTCTTGTCTAATCTTGTGAGGGAAAAATTACCCCATAGGGATTAAATTGAATAATTGTTACTAATTGCGGGGGCTACGTACGCACGAGGTGACGAGAGTCCGTGCGTAACTATTATTAATGCTAAAGTCCGGGTAGTTTAGGACTCAAAGCATGAATTATTTGTGTACATTGTATTATTTATTTAATTATATATATATATATATATATATATATATATATATATATATATATATATATATATATATATATATTGTGACTTGTTAGATAAAGATATTAAAGGATGGAAATCTCATATGCTTAATTTTCTGTTTAAATTAATTAATTGTTAAAAAAAATTGTTCTCCTCCCGAATTTATCTTATAATAAATATACTCTCCTTCCGGAGGTACATAAGAAAATGTCCTCCTTTCTTGTGGAGCGGGCCGAACGCCTCGGCAGGATAGATGCATCTATGGATCGCGCCGCACGTCCCTCGGCAGTGTACACGACACTCTGGATCAGGCCGTACGTCCTCGGCAGAAATCGTGCTTAATAATAATAATAATTACATGATACTTTAATAGTTATTTCAAGCTTGCGAAGCTAATTGATAAATTGGAGAATTCTTGAAATTTAATGAATTATTATTCTTGCTTGTTAAAGAATTAATTGTTATTCCTGTAAATGATATTTAATTAATAAATTAAAAATTATTTGAATTGAAGGAATTTAATTAATATATTGAGAATTGTTGTATTTGAAGGAATTTGATTATTTTCGCTGATTAAATAAATTATTTTAAATTCTGCAAATTATGCTGAGTTAAATATCCTAGTTGTATTTTAATTATTATTATTGACCCATAGTGAGTGTCAAAGTCGGTCATCTCGTCTCTACCACTTCGAGATTAGGCTTGATACTTACTGGGTACACGTTGTTTACGTACTCATATTACACTTGCTGCACTTTTTGTGCTGGAATTGAGGCAAGTACTAGTGGGGGACCTATCGTCTTACACCCACGTTATCCAGGGGTATAGTGATGAGCTGCCTTTCTGATCCGTTCTGCAGCTACTAGTGTCTCTCATGGTAATTTTTATTCTGTCTATTTTTATTTCAGACAATATTTGAGGTTTTGTATAATCTACTAGATGCTCATACACTTGTGACACCAGGTCTTGGCATACACATTGGTAGAATTTGGGTTTTATTATTTTTCTTGATTTTAAATTTTGTCAATATATGCTTAAGTTATTATGTTGGCTTGCCTAGCTGTACTGTTGGGCGCCATCACGACCTATAGGTGAAATTGGGTCGTGACACTAGGCGTGAAAAAATAGTGGTCCTGGTTGTGATCGTGGTCGAAGTCAAGGAACAAATTTCCCTGGTGTTAATCACTCATCAAACAAAAATCATGTCACGACACAAAATTCCACCAATGGTCGTGATTGTGCCTAACCTACTTGTTAGACAAGCCAATACTCAACAACAATATTAGAATCCAATTAGTAAGTCTTTAACAGAGTCATGATATAAATAATAATAATAATAATAATAATAATAATAATAATAATAATAATAATAATAATAATAATAATAATAATAACAATAATACGGAATAAGTCTCAAAATATCATGAATACATAATTCAAAGATAGAGTCTAAACACAACCACAATTATCTAACAAACGTCCAAAACCTAGTGTTACATTATCACAAGCACTAAGAAAGGAACTAGTTTCAACTGAACAATAACATCAGTTCGAAAAAAAATACATAGACAGAAATAGATAAATAGGGAAGGGGGACTCCATGTACTGCGGATCGGATCAAATAAAATAGTTCACCACGAGGTCTCTAATATACACTCCTACTCAGTTGCATGAGTACTATTATGTAATGATCCGACCGGTCATTTTATGTATTTGAGTCCCGTTTTCCCTTTTGAAGCTTTTCGTATGTGTATTTGTGGTTTTATGACTTGCAGGGATGGTTAGTTTGGTTTCAGAGAGGTTTTGAATTGATTTGGAATAATTGGTTCTTAGATTGAAAGCTTAAGTTGGATATATTAATCGAGGTTTGACTTTTATGAGAATGACTTCGAAATGATATTTTGATTATTCCAGTAGGTTCGTATGGTGATTTCAGACATAGGCATATGCCCGAAATGAGATTTGGAGGCTCCTAGGTTGATTTGGCTCTTTTACTAGAAGTTGGCAATTTTAAAATTTAGAAATTTTCTAAGTTTCACCACATGTTGACTTTATGGCTATCGGGTTCGGTTTTTCATTCTGGAACTTGTAATAGGTACATTTTGCCATTTGGAACTTGTGTACAAAGTTTGGTGTCATTTCTATTTGGTTTGGTAGGAATCAGATGCTTGATTGTGATTTTAGCGATTCTTGAGTTTCATTGCGAATTCTATGTGTTTTGGTGTTCGATTCGTGGTTCCAGATATTATCTTTGTATTTTAAGCTTGTGAGTGAGTTTGTATGATATTTCTAGACTTGACTGAATATTTAGTGTGGAGCCCCGTAGGCTCAGGTGAATTTCAGATGTGTTTCAGATCATTTGAGTTAGTTTCAGATTGGCTGGGTTTTGTGTTGGTTCTGCAGTTATCGCAAACGCGAGCACCAATTCGCATTTGCAAATTGACTACCGCATTTGCAAAGGGGGATAGAGAAGGCAGGCTTCACATTTGCGAAGCCAGCATCGTAAATACGAATGGGGTCTGATGCTTGACAGGTCGTTATTCGGACCATGTGGTCGCTTTTGCGAAGTGCGGTTGGCAGCTTCAGACTTCGCTTTTGCAAATTCGAAGTCGCTTTTGCGACATTTGCTAGGTATAGCAGGGATCGCATTTGCGAGGGTGTTGCGATTTCTGCAACTTAACAAATAATGGAATTTCGGGACTTAGTCTCATTTTATCACAATTTTTAGCTCTAGACTCGGTGAGAGGCTATTTTAGGAGGGAATTTTCATACAAAGCTGTTGGGTAAGTGATTCTGAATCCATTTGGATATTATAACATGATTATTAATGAATTTTAACATCTAATCCATGAGATTTGAAGAGAAATTTTGGGAGATTTTGACAATATTTTAAAAAATAAAAATTTGAGAATTGAGAGTCGAATTGAACTCGGGTGTAAAAATCGAATACATATTTGGACTCGTGGGGTTATAGGTAGTCGATATCTACCCTTCGACTCGGTTTTGACCGAGTGAGTCCGGAGTTGACTTTTGAAAAATTGTGTAAAGATCTTAACTTTATTAATCGATATTGGTTTCTCTTGTGGTGTTTGATATTATTAAGTCATTTCTGGCTAGATTGGAGCCGAGCGGAGGTGAATTTTAAAGGAAAAGCATTTTTAGAGTATTGAATTGGCCTAGTTGAGGTAAGTATCTTGCCTAACTTTGTTTGGAGGAATCACTCCTTAGGATTTGGTCTAATTTGCATTATTTGTACTATGTGAAACGACGTGTACATAAGATGATGAGTGTGTACACGTGCGTATGTGTGGTAATTGACTGGATTAGACCTTAGGCTATTAATGTGCCTTGAATTGGAATTGTTTGTTATATGAAATATATTTTGTTGTTGTTCACTCCCAGCACCCTTATTTATTATTATGATTCTCGTACACATCATTGTTGAGCCGTGGGCTATATCTTATTGTGACTTTGATATTGTTTTTGTGGTGATGTTGTGGCATATGTGTACGTGTTGTGCGGGTGATTGTTATTGTGTGGAGCATAAGGGTAGCGAGATGCGCATGCGGTGACATAAGGGTGGCGTTTATTGATGCGCATGCGGCGCGATAAAGGGGTAACGAGCGCAAAACACAACACAAAATTAATGCTCACTAGCCAAAGATAGTATCGTAAAATTATCATCTACACAGGGATTGGATTTAAACAATGTTTAAATAACTTATAGTTTTCTGCTATTCAGGATGATCAACACTTGAGTTGGAGTGATTACTACAACAATTAACTACTAAATTAAAACTAATAATAATTAGACCTGATCACAGAGAATAAGAGTTGAACTAAAACGGTTTGTAAACAATATGAGAAATAAGGGCCATGACATGATAGGTGTAAGATAGTTATTCGGGATTTAACTCTTTTTAAATTCACTTCTAATGTTCAAATGATTCTCACGAATTCACTCAATAATTAGCTTGAACGTAAGGTCAAGATTCCTCTCTCGATTAAATCTGAACTCTACAAAATAAACTAATATGAAGTACTGTGAAGATATGCAAGAACATGTTAATGGAATAGTCTTTAGGAAAACGTCTTTCGAATATTCTCCTAACTTGGTTTAATCAATAATTCAAAAAGCTCTCTCGATTACTTAAAAGAATCACTAAATTAAACCAAACAAAATAATGCAAAGATAATCACCAAAATATTCCTCTTTCGATTAAATAAATCAGTGAATAATTTCACAATCAATTCAAAGCTCCATAAATAAATTCATGCAATTAAACAATAGTTAAAATCCACAAACAACACTCAAAACACCATATCCGTCAAAACTCTAAGAAAGAACTACTCCACAGATATGGAGAAAGTCATCACAAATAAGTTTAAGAACAAACAAAACATCAAAGATAATTTTACAATACAAACTCTCATTTTGCACCGATTGTTGGTAAGAGAATTGATGAAATCTTGTGTCTTCAAGCCGTGTCAGCTCTCTAAAACTCTCCTAGGTCAAATCTCCTTCAAAAATATGTTTTCGGTGTATTTATATCAAGTAGGAACGGATCGGGACGAAACTACCCTCTCTGAGCCGAAGTGGAAAAATACTCTGACACAAATGCACAGACGCGGGGCACCCAGCCATGCGCCGCGCCTGTGAGACTTATTAGAGGCTTGTCCAGTATCAACTCTATTGCCATTTTTTTCTGATTCGTTGCTGCCTCACGTACAGTTTTAAATCCAAAGCTCATTCATTTCCAATTCTTTGTGCTTGTCTCCATTATTTGTTTATATCTCTTTCCTTATGCTTCATCATTACATAATTATTGGTCCCACCAAAATGATTTGCAATTTTACTTCAACAATTTCCATTATTTTTCTTACTTCTTTTGATCAAATTTCCTCCAAACTTGCTCCTACAAATAAGAAACACCTAATTAGTATAAATTATTTACTTTTAAGCTCAAACACGATTAAAATATAGTAAATAACAGGTGAAGTAAAGCCAAAAATTCATATTTCTAGCCTACTATCAAGGGGGCCTATGTTCGTGTTGCAAATAAGGAGAATACTTAATTGTGATGCACACACGACGAGATAAGGGGGATTATACGCGTGTAGCTATCTAAGGGGAAATACTTCATTGTGAAGCTCACATGGTGTCATAAGGGTGCCTCGTTGATTATGTTATGTGGTGTATCGGGGTGATTCTTGATGTTATTCTTGTGTTGGAACGGGTTGATGATTTGAACATATCCTTGTTTTCCTTAAATAATTTTGCTTTGTGTTTTACCAGTTGTTGATTAATTTGCCGTGTTATCACATGCCCTATTCTTTGTTGGTATTTATTCTGTTAGGTTTTCTGTTGCTAGTTTTATATTGATATTATGCACAGGTTATTTGACTAGTGAGTGTCTCGACTTGAACATCGTTAGTACTCCACCGAGGTTAGTCTCGATACTTACTGGGTACCGATTGTGGTGTACTCATACTACACTTTTGTATATTTTTGTACAGATCCAGGTACCTCGGATCGTGCTAGAGAGTCGAGTCAAAGTTGTGGAGACTTCAAGGCATACCTACTATTCCGCTCGCAGGCCCCAGAGTCACCTTCTACTATTTTCTTACTATTGTTTATTGTATTCCAAATAGTATTGTATTTTGAGACTTCTTGTGTACTCTCTGTAGCACTTATAACTCAGTATTACCGAGTTTTGGGATGTATGATTGTTGTATTCACATTATGGCTATGTTATGGCATTTTCTAGCTTTTATTTAATAGGAGTGTAGCTAGGTTACGATCCTTAATGTGGGATTTCGGGTCGTAATACACTAGTACCGGCCTTAAAATCTATACAAAAATATGTAAAAGTATAGTATGAGTATAAAACTATGGTACTCAGTAAGTATAAAGTCTAGCTTCGAAGAAGTGGTGGTGAGGGGTCGACATCGACACTTACTAACACAGTCCAATAATCAGGTGAAAGCATAAATAAGATACGAAATAAGACATGGTATCATCAAATAAGTGTGAAAGCTAGAAACACAGTACATATGGAATTCAAGCATGCTTTATTGATATAGGAAACCAAATCAGGTATTAAATACCTCAATCCTTGTATAAAGACATGATGTAATTCAACCAACATTTATATAAAATCCCCTGCACGAGTTTATGATATACAAACATGCATGCTCCGAATTCTTTCTCAAACCTCACAACACAGATCCATGTGCCTGGCAGAAGGCCACGTGTCCAAACCAAGCACCAAATCTGAGTGCCTACGCTCACAGGGCCCAAAGTAACATGTATAATCACCTGACTTTGGAGGGACAAATCTATATCCAAGCATTGATCATTTTATAATTATTCATTAACCAATAATCTATATCCGCTCATAGTATCCGTAGTGCAAAATTTCTCAACTTTCCACAACATCCAACTCTGCACTCATGGATATATGTATGAAATAATATAATTAACAAGCACCAGACATAATAATAGAAATACAGATAAAAGCTTATAAGACCAAAAGATGGCTATGGCTAATTATGTAATTCAATTTATCTCAACAATTCAATAAGCAATTTTAATAATCAAAGGTCTGTTCATAATATTTAATATGAATAGATTAAGCCATATAACTACCAATCATGAATCAAATAAGATAAGTGTATGACTACGGCTTAACAAGGAAGCGCAATGTGACAAAATAATCATATGCCCAATTTAACTAGTCATAACCTTAAGCATGCTTCTAAGCCATAATTATGAATCATCATATAATCATAGAATCAACGAAATATGAATAATAAATTCACATAATCCAAAAAAGGCATATTATAAGCCACACTCTACTGGATACGGTCATAACTTAGCTATGCATATATATCGTTATCTTGCATATACGTGGCTCCCGAATCAAACAAAAAATAACATATAGATCACCTATAAGGAGAATTTTCTCTTACAAGGATAGACAAGAGACTTACCACTTCTCGGCAAGCTTCTATCAACAACAATTATATTTTCTTTCAAATATAACACCAAATGACTCGAATATAGTTAAATTTTGCTTAAATTAGTCAATAAAAGCTTTATAAATTGATTTCATATTAAAATTCAATCATTAACCTAAATTAAAAGGTCAACCTGGGGCCCTGAGCCCAAAATTCAAAATTGATCATAGATATAGTTCACCTATAATCCCACGATTTCAAATATATGATTAGATTCCAAATCAAGGGTCCAATTCCATAATTAAAACCTCCCAAAATCACACTCTTAAGTTCATACCAAAATCCTAATTTTCACTCTTTAGTTTTTAATTTTAGGGGTTAAAACTTCATGTAGATTCTTGAAATATAATCATAAATGAGTAGAAATCACTTACCTTCTTGCCTTGTGTAAAAATCCTCTTACAAAATCGCCTCTCTCCAAGTCTAGGATTCAAAATATGAGAGAATGGGCAAATATTTCGAAATCTCAACTTAAATAGTTCGACTAGGCATACCCTTCGCGATCGCGATCCAATGCTCCACGACCGCGAAGCATAAGATATTGTTGCCAGACAAGCCCTTCTTCGCGATCACGAAAGGACCCACATGATTGCGGAGGCCAACAACCTAATCCTCCGTGAACGCGAGCTACCAATCGCGTATGCGAAGACCAACTCCTCTATCTAGTCTCTTTATCTCAACGAACGCAGACCTCTCTATGCTAATACGATTACCACCTGCCCACAAGCATACACGATTATGACCTCCAGTACGCAAATGCGATGCACATAGTCCAACCGGCCAAATACTTCTCCGCAATCGCGAGACTTGCTCCGCGATCATGAAGCACTACAGCACACCAGCAAATTAGTTGTTCCAAAGTCAACCAAAATAGTCTGAAACCACCCCGAATTACACTCTAGTCCCCCAGGACCCCCTCCAATTAAGTCCATATACTTTACAAACCTGTCCCAAGGCTTGAAATATCAAAAACAACCACAAAACTAAGAATCGAAAAATCAAATCCATCTATTAACTTTCAAACATTCTAACTTGCCAAATGCGCCCGAATCACACTTAGACATTCCGAATTACAACCAAATTTTGTACACAAGTTTCTTTCAACTATTAGGACCTATCCAAGGTCTTAAAACCACAATTAAATGTCATTAGCCTAAAAGTCAACTATCGGTCAAACTTAAAAACTCTCTAATTCTTCAAATTGTTAGCATTCGGCAAATAGAGCTAAAGTCTTCTAGAAACCTCCAAATCCAAATTCGAATATACGCCTAAATCCAAAATCATCATATGAACCTATTGAAACTATCAAATTCCGATTCTGATGTCATTTGCTCAAAAGTCAAATCTTGATAAACTTTTTCAACTTAAGCTTCCAAAATGAAACTACGTATTTCAGTTCAATCTTAAACCTTCCCGAAATCAAACCAACCATACTCGCAAGTTATAATGCATCATATGAAGGAACTCAAGGTCTCAAACTACCGAACGAAATGCTAAAGCTCAAAATGACCGATCGGGTCATAACATTCTTCCCCACTTAAACATACGTTCATCCTTGAACATGCAAAGAGTTATTCCAAAAGTCGTCAAATAACTATACAAACTCGTCATACACACACCCATGAGTGATACCCTGCCACCTCAATCTATATAAGCCCATTAATACAATCCTGGTTGAAAATTCTTCCTTCAACCTTAGCCTATAAGCCTTAGAACCAAATTGTAATATATACATATATACTGTATCAATCTTGAAAAGTTGCATCAAACCATAAATGTGCTTTCAAGATATAACCACACAATATACTCCATAACTCATATGTCCATAGCTATATCGTCTGCCCGCAATAACTACCTGTTATCAAATTTGTTATCGGTAATACACCTCATATCAAATAAAACCTTGTTCCAAATCTTCACAACACTGCTAATGGTGAAAGGAACATGCAAAAATTCATAACTACCCATCAATCACAAGTCGTGGAGTTCTCTCGCCCGACAAGAACTATTGCCAAATTCTAAGCTCACTAATGGCAGTCTTCTTCCATGCATACCTTATCCAAATTCGATTGCATTACTTTCAGGTCGAATAACCTTGCTCACTTAGTACAAGCTGCTTGAACAACATGCCATACCAAATACCACCTAAAACCTCATATGACGCGATCCGTGCGCCAAATAAACAACAACTCCAAAATGACCAATAATGGAAAGAGAACAAAATAAGAAAATTATCCTACAAGTTTACCAGATATACCAACAAAATCATCACAATATGAACCCATCCAACAAAGGAGAAATAAAATAAGCAAAATAATTACAAGAAATTATATCTAACATAACACCATTAAAGCGTGCAACTCGATCCAACATTATACTGTTGTGACGCGCAACCTGATCCGACATAACATCCTCATAGGAATACCTATTGAGCCATAATCCTCATACTAACCAAACACATGTGTATCAACAAAAAGCACATAAAGTTCATAAACATAACTATGGGAGACGGATAGCATAATGCGCTACGGAAAAGGTAAGCACGACTAAGGTACAATAAGCAAATAAACATTTCAAGAGCCATCCCGCCCATATATCTCCACAAGGACTAAACAGAACCATAACATATGTGTGAATAATCAATTCGTCTCACAACTCATCATAACATAAGAGAGTAACATATGAAACAAATCAAGGCATGGATAATATCAATCCTACCCGATGACTCATCCATAGTAATTATTGCACTGAGTAGGCAAATCCAATCCAATGTAGGATACACATTCTCATCAGGTCTTCCAATATCCCCCCAAACCATTTCAAACCATTCCAAAATAGGTAAATAGCCTTCCAAAAATCCACATTGATGTAATGACCCGATAGGTCATTTTGAGTTCTAGCTTCCCGTTTCATAATTTGTGACCTTGAATAGCTTCATTTAATGATTTATGACTTGTGTGCATGTTCGTTCTGATTTCCAGAGAGTTTAGATGTGTTTTGATAAAGAAATCTTGATTCTAGAGCTTAAATATTATTGGAGTTGACCACAGTCAACATTCTTAGTAAATGACCTCGAATCGGTATTTTGACAATCCTGGTAGGTTTGTATGATGATTTTAAACTTGTAATATTTAGTTTGGGTCCCAGATGACCCGAGGCCATTTCAGTGCTTATAGTTGAAAGTGGAAAAAATGAGTTTATGAACATTAAAATTCTTGAGTTTTAATGCTTGATTCTTGATTGTAGATGTTATTTTGATATTTTTAGATTTTGAGCAAGTTTGTGTAAGATTTATAGACTTGTTGGAATGTTTGGACTACACCCTACGGGGCTCGGGTGAGTTTCAGAAAATTTTGGAGAGGTTTTGCATTTTTGGTGCTACAGTCATCGCATTTGCAATGAGCTTCGCACAAATGCGAGGTTTGCAGTTGCGGTTGCTAACTCAAATTTGTAAGGTTGGGTAAGGGAAGTCAAGCTTCGCAATTATGATCAATGTGTCGCATTTGTGAGCTGCACAATTGCAAATAATAGTTCATAATTACGATATTTGTAGCTGGGTGAAAAGGGAGGGTTCTGAGATTAGCTTATTTTATTTCTTTTTTGAGACCTAGACTATGTAAGGAGGCGATGTTTGAGAGAATTTTCTTTCCAGCTTCATAGATGTAATGGCGTGATAGGTCATTTTGAGTTCTAGCTTTTTGTTTTGTGATTTGAGACCTTGAATAGCTTCATTTGATATTTTATGACTTGTATGCATGGTTCAGTGCAATTTCCAGAAAGTTTAGATGTGTTTTGGTGAAGAAATCTTAATTTTAGAGCTTTGATATTGTTGGAGTTGACTATAGTTAATATTTTTGGTAAACAACCTTGAATCGGTATTTTGATGATTCCAGTAGGTTCGTATAATAATTTTGAACTTGTACGTATATTTGGTTTGGGTCTTAGGTGACCCGAGGCCGTTTCAGCATTTATAGTTGAAAGTTGAAAATTTTGAACTTATGAATCTTTGGATTGATGATTGATGATTGATTTTTGAAGTTATTTTTGATTTTTTGAGCTTACAAGAGAGTTTGTACAAGGTTTATATACTTTTTTGGATGTTTGGAGTAGGGAACAAGGGGCTCGAGTGAGTTTCAGGGTGGTTTCTGATTATTTTAGCACAAATTGCAGCAACTGAACTACTGCTGGTGTGATGTGCATCGTGAATGCAGAGTTTGTCTCGCGTTTTCGAAGGGATATTGGGGATGGGAGGATTTTATCTATGTGAACGCGGAGGGCAGCTCACGAATACGATGGCCTGGGGGGAGTTGGCATTCGCGAATGAAGTGGCTCCTATGCAAACGCGTAGGCTTGTGGGTGGATTTCTTCATCTTGAACGCGATGCTGGGGTCGCGAAGATAGAGGCTTGGGGGATCAGCCTTCGCGAATGCGGAGAAGCTTTGTGAGCGCGGTGGTCTGTGTACCTTTGCCATTCGTAAACGCGAGAGGTGCTCCACAAATGCAAAGAGCACCCGACACCAAGGTATATAAAGGGTTGAAAATAAGAATTTAGCCAATTTTCATCATTTTTTAGACTTAGACCACGAATTTGGGAGATTTTTGAGAGGATTGTTTTCTCTAACTTCAAAGGTTAGCAATTTTAACTTTTCCCATAGATTTTCACCTTTAAATCTAGGAATTTCTAGTGTAGGAATTGGGATTTTGGAGAAAAACTTACGAGAGCTAATTTTGGAAATTTGGACGTCGATTTGAGGTCTGATTTTGATATAAATCACATATTTGGACTCAGAGAAGAATGATCAATCGGGGTTAGGTCTTGATTTCGAATTTCGACCAAGTGGGCACGGATTGACTTTCTGTTGATCTTTCCAAATATGATAAAGATTGAATCTTTTTCATGCTAGGATAGATTTTAAAGGTTGTTTTGACTTATTTGAGTATTGGTTGACTAGATTCGAGTTGCTTGCAGTTTGTGCTAAAAGGAAAGCTTGATTTGAGTTGTAATAGAGAGTTAATTTGTTCCGGAAAGAGGTAAGTATCGTGGTTAACTTTAATTTGAGGAAATTCGGATGTAATTGGGTCTATTTGGTACGTGATTTATGTGTTAGAGGTGGCATATATATAAGGTGATAAGTGTATATACGTTGTCATGAGTTAAATCATGCGGGAAGAACTAATTTATTTCATGCCTTTACTTACTTTGTCATGCCTTTACTCGTTACATGGATTTACTTGTTTTATCATGTCTTTACTTGTTAGATTCCCTTACTTGATATATGCCTTTACTTATTACATGCCCTTACTTGATTTTATGCCTTTACTTAGCCTATGCCTTTACTTGATTCATGCCGTTACTTGTCTCATACCTTTGATTGCTTTATTCTCTTATTTATTTCATGCCTTAATCTCCTATGCTATGTTGGATTATCTGACTATCGGATTTTGCACGTTTTAATGACTTGTTGGAGTCATTGTTTAGATATTTGAGTGAGGTGAGCTTTTGGATATTATTTTGTCTATCACATGTTACTCGTGTTCATTTTTCCTTAGTGAATTACGCATATTCATTCTCTTTTAAGTTATCTTGTGAATTTTTCCATCCTTGGCTGCTTGTTGGGTGTTTCTATATGAATTGGTTTGTTGAATCGGGTTGCCACAACAACATAATATTATGATTGGACAGAGTGGACGCTGTACAATATGGCCATCGAATCAGGTTGAAGCTACAACAGCTTTGTGTGTGTTAGATCGGGTTGTGCGCCACAAAATATACGTTATGAATTTGGTGTTGACTTGTTATATTGTCCTCCCTTGTGGTTGGCTATGTCATTCCCGGATATTATTTTGTATTCATTGATTTGAGCTACTAAGAAAGGTTTTGGGTTTTGGTTGTGTATTTCGAGAAACATGATTATTATTTCTTTTATTGAACCCTTTGTCGCGCCCCTTCTTTCTCGCGAAATCGGGCTTCGACGTCATGACAACTCTTTTAAAGGAAGGGTACTTAAAAGAGAAGAGTCGCCACCTAACGGATTAAGGTGTGTTAGGGCACCTATTTTGTAAATAACTCTGGATTAACTAGTTCGCGTCATCAAAGATCGGGTAAGGGCTCAAATTACCTTGAGGAGAAGGTGTTAGGCACTCCTCGAGGTCCACGATGGTGGGTCCCGGCCGAACTTGAATTATATGAATTAGTCTAAGAGAAGGGAAGCAATTTGGGCAAATAAAATGATTGACTTTAAATAAAGGTGGGGGGAGTCGGGGAGGTCCTAAGTTTTTTAGCCTAAAGGATCACCCCGTGCAACATAAATAATAATTCGTAACTCCCTCAAGATGGGGTGTTACTCATATTATTCAGCGGGCATAGACTATCATCTCCTGCTACCCGATTACTATCTTTAAGTTGTTTACCTAAAGCGCACTAGTCAATTCTAAGTCGTACTCTATGCGTGCACTACCCGTCCCATGCCTATAGTCCAGGAGGCATTTGGACCTCTATTTCAGGGTGGTTCTAGACTTTGACTTAGGTTGCTCAAAAGGGAAAATACTAGGCGACAAGCAAAACATTTAGGACTTTCACTTATAAGCAAATAAGGGCCCAAGTTAGCCTCCGCATTTAAACAACAAATGCACGCCAAACTGATTAACATTGACAGATTTTAATGAGTTAAGGTTGCAAAATCCTATAGGCAGGATCTCTATGTGATACCAAATTAATGATCAGACAGCTTCACACAAAAGCCATTTCCTAAATACGATTTCCAGAAACCTACATAATTTGCCTATTGATTTTAAGCATAAGGGGATTAAACCTATAGGCATGATGTCTAGGTGTTCTACTCAATAATAAAAAATGGTAATCATGTAAGGATATTCAGAATTACTTATTTAGTCCTATAGGCATAATTTCTAGTGATAATAATAACACAGTGTCGAGAACTCCTAAATAAACGAGCAAGATGATAATTAAACTGATTCAGACCTATATACATGCTTTCTACAATTTAATCCGATTTTAGATCCTATAGACATGATCTCTACAATTTGTGAATATGGCAGCATGTAAATGCATATTGAATCATACAATTCCCTATAGGCATGGTTTCTAATAAGCAGAAATAGAACACAATTGAACCAAGTATTGAAACCATAGACAGGATTGCTAACATATAATGACTGAACATAATAGGATACCTATAGGCATGGTTTCTAACACGATAACTAAACAACCAGTTCGGGTTCATGCCGGGTCGTTCGACTACAGAAGCTATACACCTTGTTAGAAGGTTGGTGAAACTATACAGAGAGAGGAAGAAAGATCTGCACATGGTGTTTATTGACCTAGAGAAAGCGTATGACAAGCCTCGAGGCAAAAGGTGTGTCGGTTCCCTATATTATGGCAATTAAGGACATGTATGATGGGGCTAAGACTCGGGTTAGGACAGTAGGAGGCGACTCTGAGCATTTTCCGGTTGTAATGGGGTTATACCAAGGTTCTGCGCTCAGTCCGTTCTTATTCGCCCTGGTGATGGACGCGTTAACACATCATATTCAAAGGGATGTGCCATGGTGCATGCTATTCGCCGATGACATAGTTCTGATTGATGAGTCGCGAGCCGGTGTTAACGAGAGGCTGGAGGTTATGAGACAGGCTCTTGAGTCTAAGGGTTTCAAGTTGAGCAGGATGAAGACGGAATACCTGGAGTGTAAGTTCAGCTCTGAGCCAGGGGAAGAGGGCGTGGATGTGAGGCTTGATTCACAGGTCATCCCGAGTAGAGGCATCTGAAGTCCTGTGTGACAAGAGAGTGCCACTGATACTCAAAGGTAAGTTTTATAAAGCGGTGGTTAGACCGGCCATGATGTATGGGGCTGAGTGTTAGCCCGTTAAGAACTCACATATCCAAAAGATGAAAGTAGCAGAAATGAGGATGTTACGGTAGATGTGCGGGCATACTAGGATAAATAAGATTAGGAATGATGATATCCGGGAGAAGGTGCATGTGGCTCCCATTGATGACAAGATGCGGGAAGCGAGGCTTAGATGGTTCGTACATGTTCAGAGGAGAAGCCCAGATTCTCCGGTACAGAGGTGTGAGCAGTTGGTTGTGGATGGCATGAGAAGAGGTAGAGGGCGACCTAAGAAGTATTGGGGAGAGGTGATCAGGCAGGATATAGCGAGGCTCCAGATTTTCGAGGACATGACACTTGATAGGAAGATGTGGAGGTCGAGTATTAGGGTTGTAGGTTAGGAGGTAGTTGAGTCGTGCCTTACTTCGTACCATTGTGGGACTAGCCATGTAGGATTTTTGTCTAAGATAGCTATTGGTAATGTTGTGGCTTACTATTTCGCTTTTCAGTGCATGTCCTATTTACTAGCTATCGCTTTTGCTTTGCATCTTTCTTCTAAATTTTATAGTGTTCCTATTTTTCTTATGATTGTTGTGGTGATACTAATATTTACTAATATTGTCTCCCTTTGCTTTGCATCTTTCTTCTGGATTTTATGGTGTTCCTATTTATCCTATGATTGTTGTTGTGATACTAATATTGTTTTCTTTTTGTCATTTTGTATTTTTATTTTTTTGAGCCGAGGGTCTTTCGGAAACAACCTCTCTACTCCTTTGGGGTAGGGGTAAGGTCTGCGTACACACTACCCTCCCCAGACCCCATTAGTGGGATTTTACTGGGTTGTTGTTGTTGTTTGTTGTTGATAACTAAACACACATTATTGAACCTATAGGCAGGATTTCTACCCCATTTATTGCAAGTATAAGATAAAAATCCCTTTGCTAATTTCACTAATACCCTAAATATTATTACAATAATTATTACAGACCCAGAATGAATAGCATGAATTACATAGGAGAATAATTATAGGGAGCCTACAGCAGGCCCAAAATACACCTGGACAGGCCTGGCCTTTATTCTCACAAATCACAGCAGTCTCCAAGTTACACACTCATAGACATACAACAACCAGGAATTGAATGATTCACCCAGTGAGCACAAGATAGAGTTGAGCATATAGAACCAAGGCCCTAGTATGTCAGAGTTCCCAAGGGCTTCAAGAACCCAGGGCAGTGCTCACACTAGGGTGGTTAACAAAAATAGTTCAGAGGAGGGATTAGGGACCAAATCCTAGTGTGTCAGAGTTCACAAGGGTCTTTAATGAACCCTGAGCAGTGCTCACACTAGGGAGGCCAAAGGACAGAACTTGGGCAACATTGGCTAAGAATAGGATTTAAAAGAGATTAGGTGACAGAGAAAGAAAGACCAAAATTGAGAAGACAGGAATTGAGGATTTAAACACACATGACCAAATTGAGTCAACAAGCAGACATTTAAATAGAACTTAAAAAAAAAAGAACTAGTTTAATGAAATTGATAAACAGGTTTCAAACTCAGCACAGTAGCAATCACGTGCTAAAAGTTGGCAAAGAGCATGTTTGCAAGTTTGGCAAAGTCATAGGTGTAGAATGAGTTAAAGCATGATGAATCATGTTAAGTATATAACCTAGTGTTATTATCAAGAAAACCAGAACAACATCATAGAAAAGGGGAGGGCATCATGCTTACAATCATAAGTCAAGACACGCATACTCAGTAAAATCATGTTAAGTAGCATGTAACTTTGTTATAATGATCTAACCAAAGATGATCCAGTTTGTATCAAAGGATAAAGTAGCAATTCGAACATGATGAGACAGCTATTCCAAATTACAAACAAACACTAGAGGGGGTGTGGGATCGAGTGATCATGTTAACACAATAGCAAAGAGGTAGATTATAACTAGTAATAAGAGTCACAAATGTGAGGCATTCACTGCAGGGATTCAGGGTAAGGGGATAAACATGTTCATAGGCATTCAAGTATTGATACACTAACTGGATAGACCTTAAATAAGTTCAAATAACTTCAACACATGTAACATTAGGAGCAATTAAGTGTTAAATGGACTAAGACATACAGATTTGATAGAGCTATACTTAAACACCCTTCCAAAACATATTGAATAACAAATTCAGTAGTAATCACATATACAAATCAGGGACATGTAAGAATGAAAGTGCAGAAGTTAGGTGACTCACCAGTTAAGCAAAAAAAATGCACAAAGTATGAAAGTCCACAGTATATAGCAAGATTTCAGAGCTGACTGGCCTTGGCTTCCAGCTGGCCAAAGTTAGAGTATAGAATGCAAAATCAGAATAACCTTAGGTCTAGTAAGTCTATAGTGACTTCAGAAAGTAGTCGAAGGTCCTTTCAAAAGGAAATGGGAGAAGAGTATATATAGTGATAGAAATCAGCACATAAACATGGAAACAAATCAGTCATATGTAAGAAAATATTTCAGAATCAATTATAGGTAATTTAGGGCACAAATCAAGGGATTCAGTAAATAATGGAAACACCCGAGATTATTCAGAATATTTAAGGTAAATACACAGACATACTAAAACACAAATCGTTCAGACTTATTAAGGCTGACTTTAAAGGACATACACATAATATCAAAAAAAAAATTATTCAGAATATAATACCAAAACAAAAATTATTCAGAATATTTAAATAAATATTAAAGTAAAAATCAGGAAAAACATAAGGAAAGAAAGTAATCGAATACATAAAGGAAAGATTCACCAGAATCGGTAAGAAAAGGAGAAAGTTTCAAACCCTAATTTTAAGAAAAGTGTGAAATCAGTGGAAAATAAAGTAAAAATCGCACAAAATAAGATGAATAGAAGCGGAATAACATTAAAAATCAGAAAATCGGACCAATTTTGGTCCGATTGAAAGGGTTTGAAAACCCTAATTTGGGGTAAGTAAGAATCATCAACAGATATGAAGAATATTCGTTACTCACAAAGAATCAATGATGAACATGGACGGAATAACCACAGAAATTAGAGGTGTGAACCGATTTAGTTCAATTTTGGCGAGATTTGCTTGCCATGTTAGGCAAGCAACTAAGTAAGATCATAGACGAGTGGCCAGTGGTGAGGAGAGGTAAATAAGTTAAGGGAATCCATGGTGGATTCCGTTTTGGGGCCGAATTTGGGGGGGTTTGGGGGGGGGGTTGATAGGAACGACGGCTAGGGTTCATGAGAGATGAGAGACGAGGGAATTCCAGGGCGGCGAGGTGGTATAGAATGATTAGGGTTAGAGGTTTAGGTTGGTTTAAAGGGGAGGGTGTAATGTGGACCATTGATCTTAGAGATCAACGGTCACGATTTAAAGGGGTCCTGGGTCGGGTGTTTAAATGGGTATGAGGATTGGGCTAATGGGTATTGGGCCAAGGGTATTGGGCTGGTGTAAGGGTATTGGGTTAAATCCGAAAATAGGGGATTTTAGGGCTAGATTTTAAATACCAACTATTTAACAAATAAATAATTTATAAAATAATTAATAAATAACAAAAATATCATTTATGCATGAAAATGATTAAAAATAATTACTTAACATTATAAAAATATGAAAAGTCATTTTCTGTATGAATAATATAATTATATATGCATATGGGCTATTATTGCAAAATATGCAATTTGGCCCTAAAAATGCAAATGTAATTATGATAAATGCACTGAAAATATTTAAAACCTCATATTGGTATAAATGATAAGTTTAGATGATTAAATCATCATAAAAATAATTTGTAGGGTAATTATTGGATATTTATATAATAAAAATGCTGAATTAAATTGATTTAAAGTCTTTAAAAATTATTGAAAATTATGAAAAATACTTGTGTATGCTTGTAAATCAAACGATGATGCATATGCGCTATTTTGAAGATATAATATATATATATATATATATATATATATATATATATATGAAAAATATGAGAAAAAAATTGGGTATCAACACCCTTTACTATTATCCATCTTTAATCATGTTATTATTATTGTTGTCTTTCTTTTTATCTCCATTGCTCATTAACTGTATAGGTATATATGGTAATTGTTTTGTCATAGTCTTGTCACTACTTAGTTGATGTTAGACTCGATACTTACTGAGTACATGAGGTCGGTTATACTCATACTACACTTATGCACTATTTGTGTAGATTCTGGTGCAGGACCTAACAATGTTCAGAGGGGAGCATAACTTGGATTTTAGGGAGACTGGAAGTAGTGCTGCATACCCGCTCGCAAACTCTGGAGTCACATTCACCCTCATTATTACTATTTCTTGTATGAGACAATATTATATTTCCTTCAAACTTTGTATTTAGTACTCTTAGTAGCTCATATACTGAGTGACACTAAATCTTGGGAGGCTATTAGACGTTGGTATTGGTTTAAGCTAGTTATGTAACTTCTTAATCTTGCTTTTTATTTATGATATTATGAATTTACATGTTAGTTTCGTATCTCTTATTATTGTTATGTGTTGGCTTTCCTAGCAAGCAGTGTTAGACGTCATCACGATTTCTTGGTTGTGATTAGTTAGTATCACAACACTAGTTTGCATAGGTCTTACGAGTCATGACCAAGCTTGGTAGAGTCTTGAGGATTGGTACGAAGACAGTACTTATTTTCGATAGGCTATACGACTTTAGGAAACTTTACTTTTTTTATTTATCTATTGTGCGATTTTATTCTATCCTAAAGTTTGAATCTTTTTCCTCTTATTTTCTCATAGATGGTGAGGATACGCACTACAACCACAGCTGATCAGCAGCTGGAGCCCCAAGTGGTAGCCCCTACCAGGAGTAGAGGTTGGGGCAGGGGTAGAGGTAGAGCACAACCTAGAGCACGTGCAGCAGCGCCTATAGTAACTCACGCTTATGCTAGAGTGGCATCAGTTGAGCCTTAGATAGCTCTAGATGGCGGGATTCCAGTTCAAGTAGAGCCGGTAGGGCCATCTCAGGTCTAAGAAGGGTTCATCGCCACCTAGTGCTTCAGGATGCTTTGGTCTGCATGGTTGGCCTTATGGAGACCATGGTTCAAGCAGGTGTGCTTCCTGTGGCACCATCTTATTCTTAGCCGAATGAGGAGCTTAGATTACTGCTACTCACTCTCTAGAACAGTTGGTGCATGGGTATCAGACTCAGGAGTATTACTAGTTGGGGTGGTTCAACCTATTGTTGTAGTACAGCCTGAGGTTAGGCCCGCAATGTCAGTTGATGAGCTAAAGAGGATGGACAAGTTTTAGAAGTTGTTTCCTCCTCATTTATACGGTACGCCTTCAGAGGATGACCAAGAGTTCTTGGATATATTTTATGATGTTTTTCACAATTTGAGACTTATTAAGTCCAATGGAGTTGATTTCACTGTCTTCCAAATTCATGGTTCGGCCAAGATGTGGTGGCATACTTATGAGATAGGCAGACCAACAGGGTCGCCTCCTCTTACTTGAGCTTAGTTTTTGCAGCTTTCTTTGGAGAATTTTATCCTTTGCTCACCCAAAGAGATGATCTGCGCAGCCTGTTTGAGCGTCTGTAGCGGGGTGGTATGACAGTCACCCAGTACGAGACGAGGTTTGTTGATTTGTCTCGTCATGCATCTATCCTGATACCTACTGAGAGGGAAAAGGTGTGAAGGTTCATAGAGGGACTTTCTTATGGTATTAGACTCCAAATGGCTAGAGAGGCCAAGTCTGAGACTCCATTTACCCAAGTGGTTGAGATTGCCAAGAGGATTGGGCGCATTCTTGTCCAGGGGAGAGAGGTGACATCTGATAAGAGGTGTCGTCATTTTGTTGGTTCCAGTATGCCTCGTTTGGAGCAAGGGGTTCCTTTAGTAGAGGTCATTATATCATGCCAATCTAGTCAGCACTCCAGGTTTGTAGTGGTACTTCAGATGGCCATGGTGCTAATGATCCTCGTTCTGGGCAACCATCATTAAGTGCATCTCCAGCTCCCATCAATGCACCTCCGATAGGAGCCTCTATAGTGGTAATTCGGGTCACCAAGGATAACCTCATACCCAACAACTACATGGGGTGAAGGGCTTCTTCTAGTGTAGGGATACGAGGCATTACAGGAGGCACTGCCCGAGATTTCGAGGTGGAGGACAACAAGGTAGCTAGGCCATTATGCTAGTGCAAGTTACTACACTACCAACTAATCCAGTTAGGGGTGGGGGTCAGCCAGTCATAGATGGAGGCCAGTCAGTGAGAGGCCATCCTAGAGGCCAGGCAGGTTGGAGAGGCTCAACCCCGTTGTTATGCATTTTCGGTAAGCCTAAGGCTGAGTCGTCCAATGCAATCATCACAAGTATTATCTTAGTGTGTTATAGAGATGATTCAGTGTTATTTTATTCGGATTCTACTTATTCTTATGTGTCTTCATATTTTACACTGCACTTGAGTATGCCTTGTGATTCTCTTGATATTCCTATTTCTATGTCTACACCGATTGGGAATTCTACAGTAGCAGATCGAGTGTATCAGTCTTGTATTTTTACTATTAATAGTTTTGATACCATGGTCGATCTATTATTGTTGAATACAGTGGATTTTGAGGTTAGTCTTGGCATGGATCAGTTGTCTCCATATCATGCTATCTTGAATTATCACACCAAGACTGTGACTTTAGCCATGTTGGGGTTGTCTAGATTAGAGTGGAGAGAGACCCTTGTCCATTCTATGAGTAGGGTGGTTTCATTCTTGAAGGCTCAACGTGTGGTTAAGAAGGGGTGCTTAGCATACCTAGCTTACAATTGAGATTCAGCTGCAGAGGTTCCTTCTATGGATTCAGTACCGGTCGTGAGGGAGCTTTTGGAGGTGTTTCCGGCGGATTTTTCCGGCATGCAACCTGATAAGGATATTGATTTCTGCATTGAAGTGGTTCCGGGAACTCAGTCTATTTCTATCCCAACATACCATATGGCTCCAGCTGAGATGAAAGAATTGAAGGAGCAGTTGTAGGATTTGCTTGATAAGGATTCACTAGACCGAGTGTTTCTCCTTGGGGTGTGCCGGTATTGTTTGTGAATAAGAAGGATGATTCTATGAGGTAGTGCATTGTTAATCTGCAGTTGAATAAGGTTACCCTTAAGAACAAGTATTCATTGTCTCATATTGATGATTTGTTTAACCATCTTTAGGGTGCCAAGGTATTTTCCAAGATTAATTTGAGATCTGGCTATGATTAGGTAAAGATTAGGGCTTCTAATTCCCCTAAGACAACTTTTAGGACTCGCTATGATCATTATGAGTTCTTGGTGATGTCATTTGGGTTGACTAATGCCCCAACAACTTTCATGGATTTGATGAACTGAGTGTTCAAGCCTTAATTGGGATCCTTCATGATTGTGTTCATTGATGATATTCTGGTTTACATTTTTAGTAGGAAGGAGCATGAGCAGCACTTGAGAGTAGTACTTCAGACTTTGAAGGATCGTCAACTTTATGCCAAGTTTTCGAAGTTGTGAGTTTTGGTTAGACTCGATTGCATTCTTGGGTCATGTTGTGTCTAATGATGGTATCAAGGTTGATCCTAAGAATATTGAGGCAGTATAGAATTGGCCTATACCTACTTCAGCTATAGAGATTCAGAGTTTCTTGGGTTTGGCAGGTTAGTATTGCCGCTTTGTTGAGAGATTTTCATCTATTGTAGCTCTATTGATCAAGTTGACTCAGAAGGGTGCTCCTTTCAGATGGTCTAATAAATGTGAGAAGAGCTTTTAGAAGCTCAAGACTGCTTTGACTACAGCTCCAGTATTGGTATTGTCCATGGGTTCGGGGACTTATACCGTGTATTTTGATGCTTCGTGTATTGTTGGTGCAGTGTTGATACACGATGGTAGGGTGATTTCCTATGCATCTCGTCAGCTAAAGACTCATGAGAAGAATTATCCAGTTCATGATTTAGAGTTGGCATCTATTGTACACGCGCTCAAGATTTGGAGGTACTACTTGTACGGTGTGTCATGTGAGGTCTACATTGATCATCGGAGTCTCCAGCATTTGTTCAAGTTGAAGGATTTGAATTTGAGGTAGTGGAGGTCATTGGAGTTGTTAAAAGACAATGATGTCACTGTCTTGTATCATCTGGGAAGGCTAATGTGATAGCTGATGCCTTGAGTAGAAAGGTGGAGAGTATGGGCAATTTGGTATTTATTTATGCTAAGGTGAGGCATTGGCTATGGATGTTTAGGCTTTTGCTAACAAATTTGTGGGATTAGATATTTCTAATCTGAGTAGAGTTCTTGCTTGTATGGTGGCGCATTTGTCTTTATTGGAGCGCATCAAGGCTCTCCATTTTGATGATCTCCATTTATTGGTATTGAAGTACGTGGTGCTGCGAGATGGTGCAAAGAAGGTTATGATTGGATATGATGGTTATATACGGCTTTAGGGTTGGATTTGTGTTCCGAATATTGATGGCTTGAGGGAGTTGATTCTTGAGGAGGCTTATAGTTCGAGGTATTCTATTCATATGGTTGTCACGAATATGTATTGTGACTTGAAGAAACATTATTGGTGGAGGAAGATGAAGAAAGACATTTTTGGGCATGTTTCACGATGTTTTAATTGCCAACAGGTGAAGTATGAATATCAGAAATCAGGTGGTTTGACTTAGAGGTTGGTTATAATAGAGTGAAAGTGGGAGCGCATGACCATGGACTTTGTGGTAGGATTACCACAGACTTTGAATAAGTTTTATGCCATTTGGATCATTGTGGACAGATTCACCAAGTCCGCATATTTCATTCTAGTGATGACTTCCTGCACTTCAAAGTGATTGGCTCAAATCTACATCAGAGAGATTATTTGCTTGCATGGTGTGACCATTTCTTCCATTTCAGACCGTGACACTCAGTTTACATCGCACTTTTGGAGAGCTGTGCAGCGAGAATTGGGCATATATGTAGAGCTCAGCACAACATTTTACCCACAGATGGATGGCCAGTCCGAACAGACTATTCAGATCCTTGAGGATATATTAAGGACTTATGTTATTGATTTTGGAGGCCATTGGGAATAGTTTCTATCATTGGCGGAGTTTGCCTACAACAATAGCTATCAGTCCTGCATTCAGATGGCGTCGTATGAGGCATTATATAGTAGGCGGTATCGCTCCACTGTTGGTTGGTTCGAGCCTAGTGAGGCTAGGATGTTGGGTACAAATGTGGTTAATGATGTCTTAGATAAGGTGAAGTTAATTCAGGATTGTCTTCGGATAGCGTAGAGTAGGCAAAAGAGTTATATGGATAAGAAGGTCCGTGATGTGACTTTTATGGAGGGAGAGAAGGTACTTTTGAAAGTTTCGCATATGAAGGGCGTGATGAGATTTGGGAAGAGGGGCAAGTTGAGCCCAGGGTTTATTAGCCCATTTGAGATCTTAGAGAGAGTTGAAAAGGTTACTTATAGGCTTACATTACCTCCCAGCCTAGCAGAGGTTGATTCAGTATTTCATGTTTTCATGCTTTGGAAGTATCATGAAGATAGGTCGCATGTTCTAGATTTCAGCATGGTATAGCTTGATGAGAATCTAACTTATGAAGAAGAGCCGATAGCCATTGTAGATCGGCAGCTTCAAAAGTTGAGCTCTAAGGAAATCCATTCTGTAGTGTTTTGGATAGGGCAATCGACTAAGGAGGCTACTGGGGAGTCCGAATCCGATATGAGGAGTAGATATCTACATCATTTTCCAGTTTAGGTATATTTCTATATCCGCTTGAGGATGAACGCTTCTTTTAGAGCGGGATAATGTAATGACCCGATAGATCGTTCTAATTCTAGATTTTCATTTCGTGATTTTAGACATGGAATAGCTTCATTTAATGTTTATGACTTGTGTACATGGTTCGTTTTGATTTCCAAAAAGTTTAGATGTATTTTGGTGAAGAAATCTTGATTTTAGAGCTTTGATATTGTTGGAGTTGACCACAGTCAACAATCTTGGTAAATAACCTCGGATCGGTATTTTGAAGATTCTGATAGGTTCGTATGATAATTTTGGACTTTTACTTATGTTTGGTTTGGGTACCGGGTGACCCGAGATGGTTTCGGTGCTTATAGTTGAAAGTTGGAAAATTTGAACTTATGAACTTATGAATCTGTTGATTGATGGTTGATTCTTGATTTTTGAAGTTATTTTTATGTTTTGAGCTTACGAGCGAGTTTGTGTAAGGGTTATACACGTGTTTGGATGTTTGTAGTGGGACTCGAGGGGCTCGGGTGAGTTTCGGGGTGGTTTTTGCTTATTTCTACACAAAATTACAGCAACTGAACTGTTGTTGGTGTGATGTGCATCGCGAATGCGGAGCTTGTCTCGCATTTATGAAGGGATATTACTGCTAGGGAGGATTTACTCTACGCAAACGCGATGGCCTGGGGGGAGTTGGCCTTCACGAACGTGGTGGCCCCTATGCAAACGCTTAGGCTTCTGGGTTTTTGCGGACCGGGTGAATTTCTTCATCGCGAACGCGGAGGATTGGGGCGAAACAACCTTCGCGAATGCAGAGAATCCTTCGCAAACGCAATGGTTTGTGGACCATTTCCCTTCGCGAACATGAGAGATGTTCCGCATACGTGAGACGTGCTCCTCGAATGCAAAGAGCACCTAACGCCCAGACATATAAATGGATGAAAATCAGTATTTAGCCACTTTTCACTATTTTTGAGACCTAAACCATAGATTTGAGAGATTTTTGAGAGGAGTTTTTACCCCAACTTTAAAGGTTATTAATTTTAACTTAGTTTTCATAATTTCCCATCGATTATGAGCTTTAAATCTAGGATTTTTAAGTGTAGGAATTGGAGTTTGCGGAAAAAACTTAAGGGAGCTAATTTTGGGGATTTGGACCTCGATTTAAGGTCCGATTTTGATATAAATCATATATTTGGACTTGGGGAAGAATGGGAAATCGGGGTTTGGTCTTGATTTCGGATTTCAACCAAGTGGGCCCGAGTTGACTTTTTTTTTGACCTTTTCAAATATAATAAAGATTGAATCTTGTTGATACTAGGGTAGTTTTTAAAGCTTATTTTAACTTATTTGAGTATTAATTGACTAGATTCGAGTTGTTTGAAAGCTTGTAATAAAGGAAAAGCGGTATAGGAGAGTTGATTTGTTCCAAAAAGAAGTAAGTATCATGATTAACCTTGAATTGAGAGAATTATGATATAATTGGGTCTATTTGGTACGTGATTTATGTGTTGGGGGTGGCATATATGCAAGGTGACGAGTGTATATGTATTGGCATGGGTTAAATCATGCAGAAAAAACTAGTTTATTTTATACCTTTACTTGCTTTGTCATGCCTTTACTCTCTACATGCCTATACTTGCTTTATCATGCCTTTACTTGTTAATTCCCTTACTTGGCATATGACTTTACTTGTTACATGACTTTACTTGTCCTATGTATTTACTTGATTCATGCCTTTACTTGTCTCATTCCTTTACTTGCTTTATGCCTTTACTTCTTTCATGTCTTAATCTCATATTCTATATTGGATTGTGTGACTACCGGATTGTGCACGTATTAATGACTTGTTAGAGTCCTTGTTGAGATATTTGAGTGAGGCGAACTTTTGGATATTGGTTTTTCTATTACATCTTGCTTGTGTTTATTTTTCTTTGGTGAATTATGCGTATTTGTTCTCTTTTAAGTTATGTTGTGAATTTTTTCATCCTTGGTTGCTTGTTGGGTGTTTCCACATGAATTGATATGTTGGATCGGATTGCCACTGCAACATAGTATTAAGATTGGACCTGGTGCATGCCGCACAATATGGCCATGGGATCGGGTAGCAGCAGATCCATTCCTCAATATAAATCAACTGCGCTCACTGGGGGTGTGTGCAGACTCCGGAGGGGCTCCTTCAGCCCAAGCGCCATAATAAGCCAGATCCAGGCATAAATCAATATAACATGCTGCGGCGTGCAGCCCGATCCCATAATATCACTCACAATTAGGCCCTCGATCTCACTCAGTCATCAATCTCTCCAGTCTCTCGGGATCACAATGCCATGAAACTAGCCCAAAAATAATGATATGATGTGTCATTATATAGAAATAGAGACTGAGATATGATATGAAATGAATGAACATGACTGAGTATGAAATTGCACTGTAAGCAAATAACTCAACAACAGGAATGACCTCAGTGTGTCCTAACAGAATAAGCATATAGCCTAGACATGGTTTCTAACATGGATCACAACTCAACAGCTCTAGTACGTAGAGATTTCATGGTTACAGATAAGATCAGGTAACTACACAGTATCACAGAAATAACAGAGTCACAATTCATACGGTGCACTCCCACACGCCCTTCACCTAGCATGTGCATCACCTCAACACCAAACACATAACACGTAATTCGGGGTTTCATACCCTCAACATCAAGTTTAGAAGTGTTACTTACCTCGAACAAGCCAAATCCAATACCGAGCAGGCCAAGCGATGCTCCAAAAATACCATCCCACGCGTACCGACCTCCAAACGGCTCGAAACTAGCCAAAAGCAACTCAAATACGTCAATTAACGCATAAGGAAACAATTCCAAATGATAAAGGTCGAATGTTTAATCAAAAGACCAAAATTTGCCCAAAGGTCCAACCCGTGCCTGTGCCTCAGAACCCGATGAAACTCATAAAATCCGATAACCCATTCAGTTACGAGTCCAACCATACTAGTTTCACTCAAATCAAACTCCGAATCGACGTTCAAAACTCAAAAATTCGCTTTATGGAGTTTTAGAAAAAACCCCTAATTTCTCTTTAAAATTCATCAACCAATTATCAAAAATGAAGATGAATTCATGAAATAAAATCAAAATCAAGTGTAGAACACTTACCCCAATCTTTGTGATGAAAATTGCTTCAACATTCGCCTCAATCTGAGTCCCACATCTCAAAAATATGATAAAAGAACCAAAACCTTGATTTATAGCATTCTGCCCAGCATTTTTGCTTTTGCGAACATATTAGCCGTTTATGCAGCGTCGCTTCTGCGACCAAATCTCCGTTTCTGCAGGACTAGCTAAGAAATGGATCTCCACACCTGCAGAACCTCGTCCGCTCCTGCGACATCGCAGGTGCGATAATAAACGTGCATTTGCGCAGACGTCCTCTCCTGCGCCCCATCCATCGCTTCTGCGATAACGCAGATGCGGCCCAAAACTTCGCATCTGCAATGCTTCCAAACATAGCCCTCGCCGCTCCTGCGATCACCTTTATGCTTCTGTGGTCGCGCTTCTGCGCACCTTGATCTGCATGTGCGCCCAAGCACCCGCACCTGCGATCCTCACGCCCAGCTCCCTCTTCACACTTCTGCGATGACACTGACGCTTTTGCAGCTCTACACCTGCGCCCATGGCTCCCCAGGTGCAGTCACACCAGAACCTCTGCCAAACCAGCCTTAGCTAAAATTTCCAAAATGCTCCAAACCTTCGTCCGAAACTCATCCGAGCCCCTCGCGAACCCCGTCCGAATATACCAACAAGTCCCATAACATAATACAGACCTACTCTAGGCCTCAAATCCCACATAACAATATCGAAACCACGAATCGTACCTTAATTCGAACTAGAATGAACTTTAAACTTTCAACTTCCAAAGCTCGCGCCGAAACATATCAAATCAACCCGGAATGAACTCAAATTTTGCACACAAGTCCCAAATGACATAGTGAAGCTATTCCAATTCCCTAAATCACAATCTGAATCCGATACCTTCGAAGGCAACTTCCAGTCAAACTTATGAACTTTCCAATTCTTCAAATTTCTAATTTTCACCAATAGGTGCCGAATCTTTCTAAGAATATCCAAATGTAAATCCGGGCATACGCCTGAGTCCAAAATCACCATCCGGACCTAATATAACCATCATAACCCCAATTCGAGGTCAAATACAAAATAGCCAAACTTGATCAACTCTTCCAACTTAAAACTTCAACGATGAAGTTCATTCTTCCCAATCGATTCCGAATGACCTGAAAACCAAAACTTACGATTCACATAAGTCATAATACATCATACGAAGCTACTCATGCCCGTAAGCTATCGAGCGAAGTGCAAATGCTCAAAACGACCGGTTGGGTCGTTACACCGACTTAATCTGAAGTAATTGAACAACAATAGATAACTTGGAATGCATTGAGCCTTCATACAACGGACAACTAGCTTCCTCTAACTCTTTAAAAAACTTCTTAGCCTCTTCATTTGGTTCAGATTAAGCCCCCGAAAACATCTCACATGTATCCCTCATCATGTCATTGGATCTAGAATTTTCAACATTATTCTCCACTACGGGACTACCCTCCTCACCACCAAAAGAATTATGAAAATCAACATCATTTATGCTATCAAGATTCTCCCCATGAGCAGTTCACATATAATAATTTTTCATAAATCCCTTTTTAAAAAGATGACATGTAACAACATCTTCTCCCAATAACTTAACACACTTGCATTTCACACAAGGGCACCTAATCGTTCCTTCAATACGAAAATCATCAAGTGTCCTTACCTTAGCAATAAATCCAATAACTCCTTCTTTAAATTCATCCCTTAACCCCACACGATTAGGATGATTCCTATTATACATCCACCTACGATGCGCAAATGCCATCTACACAAACAAAAAACTTGAAATTTATAAGATATTTAAAATTATTTAGTTTATTTAAAGTAATTAATAGGTTACGCCAATTCGAAGGTTCATTTTTTAAAGTATTATATTCTTTTAAATTAAAATTCTTTAACACTCGAAATCTTACATTTATCCATATTCTTTGTTATATAAATCTCTCAAAATATAAATTAAATTTAAATAGCTTTTTATATGTTCATAAAGTCCACACATGGTCAATAATTTGTCAAATCTATAAATTCCTTTTAATGTAGCAATTATTAAGTTTTAAATTTAATAAATTAGGAAGCGATAATAAGCTTAACTTCTTAAACTTAAAACTAAGGCTTTGAATTATAACTACTTAATACAATTCCAAATTATTCTTCTCTAAAGTTAACAATTGCACATATACATAAACTTCACAATTGTTAAAATCACATATAGGTACTAACCTCAATTTCAAAAGTGAATTTAGTTTCAAGCTTAAATATTAATACATCTATGGCAATTCTAAAAATAAATCTATGGCAATTCTAAATAAATATCTATGAAGATTTTAAAATAGTTTCAAATCTAATTCAATTAGGGAACTAAAAAGTATCTAAAACCTGAAAGGCAAGATATCAAACTAATTTAAAAATAATACACATATCAAACTAGTTTTTGAGGCTTCAATTTGGTCCTACTTCCAAATTAGTAGGTTCTCTTTATTTTACAAGTTCAAAGCGTAAAAAAGAGTTCGTCTTTCTTTTTCTCTTCAATTCTTATACTTTCAGAACATATGCTTGTGATAAATCAAGCATTAGAAACTTGATTTTGTTCGATTTTGTAAATTCTAAAGGCCAAATATCCTAGTAGCAATATAGTTAAGGGAGTAAATTTGAAGGCAGTGAATACACTATCAAAGTTACCAATATTTCGTTCTTGCAATTATTTTACCAACACATATTCTCATATATTTTTTTATTTCGCCGCAAAAACAACAATTTTGAAATAGTATAGGAGAAATGCGAGCTTGTGTAATTGGTGGTGATGTAGCTAATTCATGTAGAGAAGATTTGTAATGTCAACTTTATTTCCCTAATTCCATCATTGTACGAGATTTTACAGAAATCAACGAGATAAGCATCTATGTTATAGATGTAACAAAGAAATCTATGTTTGACTCTTAATAACAAGAAGTGTGGACAGTGGGGTGGGTGGGGGGAATTGGGTAGAACGAAGGGGTGAGGGAAGGGGGCGGATAGGGAATGAGTTTAACAAAAAGAGGGTTGGGGAAGAAGAGAGAAGAGAATGACGTACCTTTTCTGGCGAGCAGCGGCTGTCGACGATTGCGATGGGATGGGGGGTGGGTGGGGGGAGACTGGGGGTCTCAATGGAGGAAGAAGAGAGAAGAAAGAAACAAAAGAGAAGAAGAAAGAAATGGGGTTTTAAAAGAATTCCGCGACTGATTCTGTTGCAATAATAACGATTGTTTCGGTCGAAAATTTAAAAAAATAAGTTGACCAAATTTTAAATAAAGTTGCATCCATTTCGGTCACAAATGGTCAAACAAAATAGTTTGATTTTTAGTTTCCGACCGAATCTTGTTGGAATTTTTAGCCCGAAGTTTCGCGCAAAATATTGCTACCAATGTTGTCGGAAACATAGTCGAAAGAAATTAAAAATATATAACAAATATTATTTTTGAAATTTCCTACCAAATTAGTCGAAAATTTCCGACTAATTTTTCCAATCGGATATTTGCTGTTTTTTAGTAGTGTTAAATTCTTATATCTTTTTCGAATCTGAAACGGTATTTTGATAATTTAAAATTAAATAGAGCATATCATTATATAGGTTGATATTTATTTTTATGATTAATTATTTAATTCGGTTAGCCTTGAAAGTGTACATCAACGTAAAATTATTATGAGTCGACTAAAAAATAACTATCATGTGTTACTAAGAAAATTCTTCTACAAAGAATATTTTAATAGATCATATATTTGTCATTTTTTGTAATTTTACTAAACATGTATTTACTTATAACAAATTTAACAAATTAAGATTGAAATAATATTCATATAACAAAATAACCCGAAAAATCCAAAAAATCCGACAAAACCGAACCAATCCAAACCGATATAGTTGGTTTGGTTTGGTTTTGATAAAAACCGAACCAACCCGGTCCATGTACACCCCTCTTTAGTATGAAGGAAAATATTTTTCAATTTTTTCATGTTTGGTTGGTTTAAATGTTTTGAAAAATATTTTTCTCATGAACTCATTTTTCTCCAATTGGAGGAAAATATTTTCCAAAATTCTTTTTCAACCTTCCCCATCCTATTTTCCATCCCTACCAACCCCACCAACCCACCCTCATCCCCACCTACCCCACCCCCATCCAAAATAAAAATACTAATAATAGTATTTTTTTTAATGTTATAGATAGGGTACTTTTCTTTTCATTTCAATAAATAAATATTTTCTTTTCATGATATAAAAAAAGTATTTTTTTTATTTTAACAAAAAGAATACTTTCTTTTCATAATTTAGAAAAAATATTTTCTTTCATTTCAACAAAATGAGTACTTTATTTTCAAGTTGTAGAAAGAGTACTTTCTTTTTCAACCAAAAAAATAGTATTTTTGTTAGTTATGGAGCACAAATTATAATGTTATTTTGGCGTACAAAGGTAAGGCAACACATTAGTTCCTTTGGGTTTATGTGAGTTTTTAGAAGAATAATTAAATTCTTGAAGAAAATAGAGTCCGAAAAATATTGGGTATTTGGGAGGAGGGGGGAGAGCATAGGAAACATGGGGACTTGGGGGAAGGAGGGTGCGAAGAGTAGCATAAAAAATTATTTTCCTAAAAAATATTTTCTACTCTTTACCCAAATACTAAAAAATATTTTTCGAATTTTGTTTTCACTCACCAACTAAATAAAAAAAAATAAGTGATAAAAATACATTAGTCTAATTTTCTTGATGAAAATTCTGCATGATGGAGCAGTCGAGAATGATCCAATTAAGACAAACTATGGCCTGGAAAATATTTCTTTTATTAAGATTAGACGAAGTGTAGCCAATAGAAACCTACATGGAAAATATTTTGCTTATCATGCAACAATTCACTAATATTGTTAAACTCTTCTCTCATTCTTATACTTTTCGAATTTAAAAAAAAAGGAAAAAGGTAACCATGTAATAATAAATAATTTCTGAAAGTTTCACATTCCTTGTATGAAGCAAACATTTAAAATTACTACACCGTCCGTTTCAAAATGATTTACTTCATTATTATTTGGGGAGTCAGGTTGTTCTTTAACCACGTTTTTCTTAAATATTTTATAAATATTTTGTAATGATCCAACCGGTCATTTTAACTTTTAGAACCCTGTTCCCTAAAATAAAATTTTTCGCATGTGCTTTTAATGATTATTGACTTGCCGGGATGGTTGGTTCGGGATTTGGAAGCGTTTGGGTTGAAATCGGAATACTTGGTTCCTTAAGTTAGCTTGAAAAGGCCAAGTTTGACTTCGGTCAATATTTTGAGAAAACGACCCCAGAATCGGGATTTGACGGTTCCAATAGGTTCGTATGATGATTTTGGACTTGGGCGTATCTTCGAATCGGGTTTTGGATAACCCGGGAGCGTTTTGACGCTTAATAGTAAAAATCAACTATTTGAAGGTTTAAAATTCTTTAAATTTGGTTTGAGGTAGGTTTTTGAGTAATTGAAGTCCGTTTGGAATTCCGAGTTTGAGAATAGTTCCGTAGTGATTTAAGACTTGCACGCAAAAATTCGTGTCATTTCGAGTAGTTTAAGTATATTTCGGCGCATTGGAAGTAATTTGAAGAACTTGAAATTCTTAAGTTTGAATCAATTTGGTTTAGGGTATGATTCTTAGATTTGATATTGTTTTACGCGTTTTGAGAGTTCGAGCGAGTCCGTTTTAAGATTTCAAACCTGTCGGTATGTTCGGGCGGGGTCCCGGGGACCCCGAGTGTCAATCGGATAAGGCTCGGACCAAGTTGGAAGTTGGGAGCCAAAACTGAAGCTCCCAGCTACTGTCAGAATCGCACCTGCGCTTGGCGAGTAGCAGGTGCGACATTCGCAGATGCGACAGAAGCTCACAGGCGCGGCACTCGCAGATGCGAGATTTCTTCGCAGAAGCGGAAAAGGGAAACTGGAGGCCATCGCCGCATATGCGAAATTTTGGCGCACCTGCGATCGCGCATGTGCGAAGCAGTGTGCGCAGATGCGAGCTTGGCCAAGGCTAGTGAGACTCGCACCTGCGAGGAGTTTTCCGCAGGAGCGAAAGCCACAACTGCGGTACCTCTTCTGCAGGTGCGAAAATCACTATTGGGCAGAATGGTTAAAAATCGGGGCTTAGACATTTTGAGCCCATTTTTCCTCCATTTCCAGGCTATTTCAGAGCTTTTGAGAGGGGGATTTCAACTAGCAATTGGAAGGTAAGTTAATTCTACACCCCTTGAGTTAAATACATAGATTATAGGTAGATTATAACTAGTAAATCTTAGAAATCAAGGGTTTAGGTGAAAAACCTAGATTTTTTATAAAAATGAGATTTTAACCACGAAAATGGTTATGGAATTGGATAGAAATTATATATTTGAGTTATTGAGATTATGGGTAACCTTTTCATTTGAAAATTTCCGAAATCCGGGCACGTGGGCCCTGGTTAAATTGTAGGAATTTTACCATTTTGGATTGGGTAATTTATTTAATAGATGAATTTCGAATTATTTAGCATATATTAATTATTTTGTATAATATTTGGATAGTTTCGGATTTTTCGGCGTCGAATCGAGAATTCAACGCGTCGTGGTAATCGAAAAGTGGACTTTGAGACGAAGTAAGTCTCTTGTCTAATCTTGTGAGGGGGAAATTACCCCATAGGGATTAAATTGAATAATTGTTGCTAATTGCAGGGGCTACGTACGCACGAGGTGACGAAAGTCCGTGCGTAGCTACTATTAATGCTAAAGTCCGGGTAGTTTAGGATTCAAAGCATGAACTACTTTTGTAAATTGTATTCTTTGTTTAATTAATATTAATTGACATATATAAATATATTGTGAATTGTTAGATAAAGATATTAAAGGATGAAAATCTCATATGCTTGATTTTTTATTTAAATTAATTAATTATTAAAAGAAATTGTTCTTCCTCCCGAATTTATCTTATAATAAATATACCCTCCTTCCGGAAGTACATAAGAAAATGTCGTCCTTTCTTGTGGAGCGGGCCGAATGCCTCGACAGGATAGATGCATCTATGGATCGTGCCGCACGTCCCTCGGCAATGTAACACGACACTCTGGATAGGGCCGTACCTCCTCGGCAGAAATTGTGCTTAATAATAATAATTACACGATACTTTAATAGTTATTTGAACTTGCGAAACTAATTGATAAATTGGAGAATCCTTGAAATTTAATGAATTATTATTCCTGCTTGTTAAGGAATTATTTGTTATTCATGTAAATGATATTTAATTGATAAATTAGAATTTATTTGAATTTAAGGTATTTAATTAATATATTGAGAATTGTTGCATTTGAAGGAATTTGATTATTTCTGCTGGTTAAATAAATTATTGTAAATTCTGTGAATCATGCTGATTTAAATATTCTAGTTGTATTTCAATTATTATTATTGACCCATAGTGAGTGTCAAAGTCGGTCATCTCGTCTCTACCACTTCGAGATTAGGCTTGATACTTACTGGGTACACGTTGTTTACGTACTCATACTACACTTGCTGCACTTTTTGTGCAGGAACTGAGGCAAGTACTAGTGGGGGACCTATCATCTTACATCCACGTTATCCAGGGGCATAGTGGTGAGCTGCCTTTCTGAGTCATTCTGCAGTTACTAGTGTCTCTCCTTGTATTTTTCATTCTGTCTATTTTTATTTCAGACAGTATTTGTGATTTTGTATAATCTACTAGATGCTCATACACTTGTGACATCAGGTCTTGGCACACACATTGGTAGAATTTGGCATTTTATTATTTTCTTGGCTTTAAATTTTGTCAATGTATGCTTAATTTATTAAGTTGGCTTGCCTAGCTGTAGTATTGGGCGCCATCACGACCTATAGGTGAAATTGGGTCGTGACAACATGGTATCAGAGCACTAGGTTCACGTAGGTCTCACAAGTTATGAGCAAACCTAATAGAGTCTTGCGGATCGGTACAGAGACGTCTGTACTTATCTTCAAGAGGCTATAGGGTGTTAGGAAATTTCCTTTCTTCATATTCCATCGTGCAATTGATGTAGTTCTAATGTCCTTCTCTTATTCTCTCTTAGATGGTGAGAACACGCTCGAATGAGGTTCTAGACCAGGGAAGAGCTACTCCCCCAGTTGCTAGAGGCCGAGGGAGGCTCCAGCCCGTGGTAGAGGGCGAGGGCATCCCAGGACTATTCCAGTTTTGCCGCCAGTGGGTCCAGCAGAGAACCCCGTTGTTGAGGAACAAGATGAGGTGCCTGTGGCAGAGCCAGCTCCAGTGGATTTCACATCTGCACCTAGATTTTAGGATGTCATAGGTCGTATGTTGCGATTCATGGACAATAGGACTCGGGCCGATTTATTTCCAGCAGACCCAGCCACATCTCAGGCGGGCGGGGGAGCACAGACCCCTACCACGCAGGCTCATGGATAGGAAGCTGCTGTATATCAGACCCAGGGTGCACTACCCGTGAGTGGAGCCCAACCAGTCGCAGCAGCTACACCTGAGCCGAGGCTAGCTGTAGCCGCTGATCCTCAGAAACTAATGGACAGATGGACTAGACTACATCCTCATGTCTTTGGGGGTGAGCGACATGAGGATCCATAGGACTTCATTGATCGTTGCAGGGACAGACTGCACAACATGAGGGTGTTAGAGTCTCACGGAGAGAGTGCAGAGGTTTGTAGCCGGTTTACATACTGGCATTCAAGTCACTATGGCTCGAGAGGTTGAGATGGGTACTTCTTATGAGCTAGTTGTGGAGATAGCCCGCAGGATTGAGGGTGTATGTCAGCGGAGCCGAGAGCAGATTATGAGAGATAAACAGTTCAGGTACTCTGGAGAGTTCAGAGGTACTCCGTCTGGGGGCAGAGGTCAGTTCGTGAGAGGGCAGTCCAGCAGGCCCCCATATCCAGCACCACCACCTCCTCGAGGTGCTCCGGTGCGACCTTATCTTAGTGCTATACCAGAGAGTTCTTATCGCCCACCAGCTATTCAGGGTCCTCCCAGTGGGTATTCAGGTCCCCAGGGCCAGACACTTAGTCAGCAGCCCACCGCACCGAAGAGTTGTTACGAGTGCGGGGATCCTAGTCACATGCGGAGGTTTTGCCCCAGGCTTCGGGGTAGACCAGTACAGCAGGGTAAGCAGCCTATGCTTACCGGACCAGTTGCTCCACCAGTAGTCCAACCACCAAGAGGTGGAGGACATGTGGGTAAGGGCTGTCCTAAAGGTGGATGTCAGCCAGGTGGAGGCCAGCTAGTTGGTGCTCCAACTCGGTTCTATGCTTTTCTGGCTAGACCAGATGCAGAGGCCTCAGATGCTGTGATTACAGGTATTATTTCTGTTTGCGGCAAAGATGCCTCAGTATTATTTGATCCAGGATCCACGTATGCATATGTATCATCTCTATTTGCTCCATTCCTGGGTGTTTCTCGTGAGTCCTTGAGTACTCCTGTATATGTGTCCACTCCTCTAGGCGATTCTGTTATTGTGAATCGGATCTACCAGTCTTGTATTATTACATTATGTGGTTATGAAACTAGAGCAGATCTCTTATTGCTCGAGATGACCGATTTTGAAATTATTCTGGGTATGGACTGGTTATATCCATATCATGCTATTCTAGATTGTCATACCAAAACTGTTACCTTGGCTATTCCATCTTTTCCTAGGCTGGAGTGGAAGGGTTCGTCGGTTAGTTCATTTAATCGGGTTATTTCTTTTATAAAGGCTCAACGCATAGTTGAGAAGGGTTGTTTGGCTTATCTAGCCTATGTTCGGGATACTATTGCAGAGACTCCGGCTATTGATTCAGTGCCAGTAGTTCGGGAGTTCTCCGATGTATTTTCTTCAGATCTTCCAGGTATGCCACCTGATCGGGATATTGATTTCTGTATTGACTTGGCTCCAGATACTCAGCCTATATCTATTCCACCGTATCGCATGGCTCCGAAAGAATTGAAAGAGTTGAAAGAACAGCTTGAAGAGTTGCTAGCCAAAGGGTTCGTCAGGCCGAGTGTATCTCCTTGGGGCGCACCAATATTATTTGTGAAGAAGAAAGATGGCACAATGCGAATGTGTATTGATTATCGCCAATTGAACAAAGTTACTATTAAGAACAAGTACCCGTTGCCGCGTATTGATGACCTATTTGACCAGTTGCAGGGTGCTAGGGTGTTCTCTAAGATCGACTTGAGGTCGGGATATCATCAGTTGAAGATTCGAGATTCGGATGTTCCGAAAACTGCTTTCCGTACTATATAAGGTCATTATGAGTTTCTGGCGATGTCTTTCGGTTTAACTAATGCCCCGACAACGTTTATGGATATGATGAACAGGGTATTCAGGCCATATATTGATTCGTTTGTCATTGTCTTCATTGATGGCATTTTGATCTACTCACGGAGTAAGGAGGAACATGAGCAACATCTGAGAGTAGTGCTTCAGACATTGCGGGAACAAAAGCTATATGCTAAGTTCTCTAAATGTGAGTTTTGGCTAGAGTCTGTAGCATTTTTGTGACATATTGTATCAGGCGAAGGTATTAAAGTTGATCCCAAAAAGATTGAAGCAATTCAGAATTGGCATCGACCCACTTCGGCGACTGAGATCAGGAGTTTTCTGGGTTTAGTAGGTTATTATTGTCGGTTTGTGGAAGGTTTTTCATCTATTGCAACACCTTTGACCAAATTAACCAGAAGGGTGTTCAGTTCCGATGGCCTGATGATTGTGAGTCAAGCTTTCTGAAGCTCAAGAAACATTGACTACATCACCCGTGTTAGTGTTACCTTCCGGTTCGGGAATGTATACAGTGTATTGCGATGCTTCACGCGTTGGTTTGGGTTGTGTACTAATGCAGGAAGGGTGGGTTATTGCATATGCTTCATGTCAGTTAAAGCCCATGAGCAGAATTATCTGGTACATGATTTGGAGTTAGCTGCAATTGTTCACGCTCTTAAGATTTGGAGGCATTATCTTTATGGGGTGTCCTGCGAAGTTTATACTGATCATCGCAGTTTGCAACATTTGTTCAAGAAAAGGGACCTAAATTTGAGGCAGCGCAGATGGCTGGAATTACTAAAAGATTATGATATTACTATCCTATATCATCCAGGTAAAGCAAATGTAGTTGCAAATGCCTTGAGTAGAAAGGCGGAGAGTATGGGTAGTTTGGCTTTCATTTCAGCAGAAGAGAGGCCATTAGCTTTGGATATCCAGTCCTTGGCCAACAGACTTGTAAGGCTAGATATTTCAGAGCCCAACCGAGTTCTTGCATGTGTCGTAGCTTTGTCTTCAATATTTGAGCAGATCAAGGCTCGCCAATATGATGACCCACACTTAATGGTTCTTCGAGAAACGGTACTACGAGGTGGTTCCAAGGAAGTTACTATTGGTGCAGATGGTGTTATGCGACTCCAGGATCGTCTGTGTGTTCCTAATGTGGATGAACTGAGGAAAAAGATCCTGGAGAAGGCACACAGTTCTCGGTATTCTATTCATCCAGGTGCTACGAAGATGTATCGTGACTTAAGGCAGCATTATTGGTGGCGACGAATGAAAAAGGACATAGTTGAGTATGTAGCTAGGTGTCTAAATTGCCAGCAAGTTAAATATGAGCACCAGAGGCTAGGTGGCCTACTTCAGCAGATGACTATACCAGATTGGAAATGGGAACGAATTAGTATGGACTTTGAGGTTGGGTTGCCGCGGACCTTGCGGAAGTTTGATGCAGTTTGGGTCATTGTTGACAGGTTGACCAAGTCGGTACATTTTATTCCTGTTGTGACTACGTATACCTCAGAGAGGTTGGCCCAAATTTATATTCAAGAGATAGTTCGGCTGCACGGTGTGCCAATTTCTATCATATCAGATAGAGGCCCTTAGTTTACTTCACATTTCTGGAGAGCAGTACAGAGTGAATTAGGGACCCGTGTAGAGCTCAGTACAGCCTTTCATCCGCAGATCGACTGGCAGTCAGAGCGGACAGTTCAGATTTTGGAGGATATGCTCATGGCATGTGTAATTGACTTTGGAGGTCAGTGGGATCATTTCCTGCCTTTGGCCGAGTTTGCTTATAATAACAGTTACCAATCCAGTATCGAGATGGCTCTATTTGAGGCTTTATATGGCCATCGATGCCATTCACTTATCGGATGGTTTGAGCTCGGTGAGGCTAAGTTATATGGTACTGATTTGGTAAAGGATGACTTGGAAAAGGTAAAGTTGATTTAGGAGAGACTTCGTACAGCACAGTCCAGACAGAAGAGTTTAGCGGATCAGAAAGCGCATGATTTATCATTTATGGTAGGTGAAAAAGTTCTCTTGAAGGTTTCGCCGATGAAGGGAATCATGAGATTTGGAAAAAAGAGGAAATTGAGCCAAAGGTTTATAGGCCCATTTGAGGTGTTGAGATGAGTTGGGGAGGTTGCTTATGAGCTTGCATTTCCTCCCAGTCTATCGGGAGTTCATCCGATTTTCCATGTATCTATGCTCCGGAAGTATCATGCTGACCTATCACATGTGTTGGACTTCAGCACAATTCATCTAGATAAGAGTTTAGGTTATGAAGAAGAGCCATTTGCCGTTGTTGATAAACAAGTTTGCCAGTTGAGGTTTAAGAGGATTTCTGCAGTAAAGGTCCAGTGGAGGGGCCAACCAGTCGAGGAAGCGACTTGGGAGGCCGAGGAGGACATGCGAAGCATATATCCACACTTATTTAGCACTTCAGGTATTATTCTAAACCCGTTCGAGGACGAACATTTGTTTAAGAGGTTGAGAATGTAATGATCCAACCGGTCATTTTAACTTTTAGAACCCCGTTCCCTAAAATAAAATTTCCCTATGTGCTTTTAATGATTATTGACTTGCGGGGATGGTTGGTTCGGGATTTGGAAGTGTTTGGGTTGAAATCGGAACACTTGGTTCCTTAAGTTAGCTTGAAAAGGCCAAGTTTGACTTCGGCCAACATTTTGAGAAAACGACCCCGGAATCGGGATTTGACGGTTTCAATAGGTTCGTATGATGATTTTGGACTTGGGCGTATGTCCGAATCGTGTTTTGGATAACCCGGGAGTGTTTTGACGCTTAATAGTAAAAATCAACTATTTGAAAGTTTAAAATTCTTTAAATTTGGTTTGAGGTAGGTTTTTGAGTAATTGAAGTCTGTTTGGAATTCCGAGTTTGGGAATAGTTCCGTAGTGATTTAAGACTTGCACGAAAAATTTCGTGTTATTTCGAGTAGTTTAAGTATATTTCGGCGCATTGGAAGTAATTTGAAGAACTTGAAATTCTTAAGTTTGAATCAATTTGGTTTAGGGTATGATTCTTAGATTTGATGTTATTTTACGCGTTCCGAGAGTTCGAGCGAGTCCGTTGTATGATTTCAAACCTGTTGGTATGTTCATGTTCGGGCGAGGTCCCGGGGACCCCGAGTGTCAATCGGACGAGGCTCAGACCAAGTTGGAAGTTGGGAGCCAAAACTGAAGCTCCCAGCTACTATCAGAATCACACCTGCATTTGGCCAGTCGCAGGTGCAACATTCGCAGATGCGACAGAAGCTCGCAGGCGTGGCACTCGTAGATGCAAGATTTCTTCGCAGAAGCGGAAAAGGGAAAGGGGAGGCCATCGCCGCAGATGCGGAATTTTGGCACACCTGCGATCGCGCATGTGCGAAGCAGTGTGCGCAGATGCAAGCTTGGCCATAGCTAGTGAGACTCGCACCTGCGAGGATTTTTCCGCAGGTGCAAAAGCCACATGTGCAGTACCTCTTCTGCAGGTGCGAAAATCACTGTTGGGCAGAATGGTTAAAAATCGGGGCTCAGACATTTTGAGCCCATTTTCCCTCCATTTCCGGGCGATTTCAGAGCTTTTGAGAGGGGGATTTCAACTAGCAATTGGAAGGTAAGTTAATTCTACACCCCTTGAGTTAAATACATAGATTATAGGTAGATTATAACTAGTAAACCTTAGAAATCAAGGGTTTCGGTGAAAAACCTAAATTTTTTATAAAAATGAGATTTTAACCACGAAAATGGTTATGGAATTGGATAGAAATTATATATTTGAGTTCTTGAGATTATGGGTAACGTTTCCATCCAAAAATTTCCGAAATCCGGGCACGTGGGCCCGGGGGTGAATTTTAGGAATTTTACCATTTTGGATAGGGTAATTTATTTAATAGATGAATTTCGAATCATTTAGCATATATTAATTATTTTGTATAATATTTGGATAGTTTCGGATTTTTCGAAGTCGAATCGAGAATTCAACGCGACGTGGTAATCGGAAAGTGGACTTTGAGACGAGGTAAGTCTCTTGTCTAATCTTGTGAGGGAAAAATTACCCTATAGGGATTAAATTGAATAATTATTGCTAATTGCGGGGGCTACGTACGCACGAAGTGACGAGAGTCCGTGCGTAGCTACTATTAATGCTAAAGTCCGGGTAGTTTAGGACTTAAAGCATGAACTACTTGTGTAAATTGTATTCTTTGTTTAATTAATATTAATTGACATATATAAATATATTGTGAATTGTTAGATAACGATATTAAAGGATGGAAATCTCATATGCTTGATTTTCTATTTAAATTAATTAATTGTTAAAAGAAATTGTTCTTCCTCCCGAATTTATCTTATAATAAATATACTCTCCTTCCGGAGCTACATAAGAAAATGTCCTCCTTTCTTGTGGAGCGGCCCGAACGCCTCGGCAGGATGGATGCATCTATGGATCGTGCCACTCGTCCCTCGGCAGTGTACACGATACTTTGGATCGGGCCGTATGTCCTCGGCAGAAATCGTGCTTAATAATAATAATTACATGATACTTTAATAGTTATTTGAACTTGCGAAGCTAATTGATAAATTGAAAAATCCTTGAAAATGAATTATTATTCCTGTAAATGAGATTAATTGATAAATTAGAATTTATTTGAATTTAAGAGATTTAATTAATATATTGAGAATTGTTGCATTTGAAGGAATTTGATTATTTCCTCTGGTTAAATAAATTATTGTAAATTCTGTGAATCATGCTGATTTAAATATTCTAGTTGTATTTCAATTATTATTATTGACCCATAGTGAGTGTCAAAGTCGGGCATCTCGTCTCTACCACTTCGAGATTAGGCTTGATACTTACTGGGTACACGTTGTTTACGTACTCATACTACACTTGCTGCACTTTTTGTGCAGGAACTGAGGCAAGTACTAGTGGGGGACCTATCGTCTTACACCCACGTTATCTAGGGGCATAGTGGTGAGCTGCCTTTCTGAGCCGTTCTGCAGCTACTAGTGTCTCTCCTTGTATTTTTCATTCTGTCTATTTTTATTTCAGACAGTATTTGAGGTTTTGTATAATCTACTAGATGCTCATACACTTGTGACACCAGGTCTTGGCACACACATTGGTAGAATTTAGCGTTTTATTATTTGTTTGGCTTTAAATTTTATCAATGTATGCTTAATTTATTAAGTTGACTTGCCTAGCTGTAGGGTTGGGCGCCATCACAACCTATAGGTGAAATTGGGTCGTGACATATTTTGACTTATGAATTATTATGCCTTATAATATTTTTATATAGTTTTCAAAAATGTAAATTTTATTTTCAAAAATTTGAAGAATCTATGTCCAAATTTACGATCAAAATTAAGTATTGGCATATTCCGAACTATGCTAATCTTTTTAAAATGACAGGGAGTATTATTCTTATTCCTTGCACGATTTAGCCGGAAAAAAAACACGTGTGGTATGTGGTTGGGGTACAGGAAATCCTGCACACGGTTTACAAAGAGGTGGAAGTTGACAATATAGAAGGTAAAGTAGACGTGGATCTATGATAGAAGGCAAAGAATGTCCATAGTTCAAAACCAAAGAGGAGCTTGATATTCTACACAAAGTTGGAGGGACAACATAGTTTCATCTGGTTAAAGGGACTAATACCTGTTCCATCTAGTTACATTCTGCTATATTGTTACGGGTAAATATGAATTAAAAGTTTGTTACACGGAGGGAGTCCGGAACTTAAGTAACAATTATTTGGACTTAAGAGACCAAAATAGGTGCATAAAAAATATGGCACCATTTTATATATAGCGTATGTTAACGGCGAGTTACCCCGTTAACGTATAGCGTATGTGTAGACATGTAAAAATTATTGAATTTAGTCCATACAAAATTTGAATTAAATTCTAAATTACTTTGGGTCGAATAATTAATTTGGACTTCACAAATTTAAAAAGTCCATCTTAAATTTCAAGCCCAAGGTCTATTTCATCTTAAGGCCCAGGTTCATGTCATGTGTCAAGTGACATGGCATGCCCAGTCAACTCAAAGCCAATAAGATGACGCCACATGTTAAATGAGGTGGCAATCCCAGTCCAAAACAGTGACCAATCAAGAGTTGCCAAGTGTCTAAAATGACATGTCTTGGCCAATCACAAGCAAGCTTATCACATAGCTTATGTGATAAGTTTGATGACTCATATGAATCAATCAGAATCAAGCAAGAGAGTTCATATGTAGCTGGACTGTCCATCCTCTACCACTATAACTAGAGGGGTTACATAACTCTCTGGAGACATTCAGAGTTGGAGAAGAACATTCCGCAATTGGTGAAGGCATCCACAAACAGAAAGATCAATCATCAAGTGCATAGTTTTTCAACAAAGGAGTGCTCAACGGAGTTCTTCCCGGAGATCAACCCATAACAACAAAGTGCTGGTCGACGTTCTTGGCGATTAAATACATCACAAGGAGATTTGCATCGTCCTATATTCGAGAAAGTTGCTTCTCAAACCCTCGAATCATGGAGAATTTTAGAGAGGAGAATCAAGGGATATATAGAATTGTACTCACAAATATTTATCAATAAAATCTCTTTTTCTTCATAATATTTTTGTTGCAGTTTATTTTTCGTACTACGAAAATTTATTGCGAACAAATTTTGGCACGCCCAGTGGGACCAATTCTGCCCTTCATCTCTCCTGCTTGTAAGTTGAAAACTACAAACTTCACATCTACTGCTACAATGGCCTTCCGCAAGTGTGATGTTTCATGCAAAGATGCTACTGCTGCCGCATCTACTGAGCTTAGTCATGTTATCCCAATCACTCGAAGCAAGTTCAAGGCTAGTGGTTTGGATAGATCCGAATACTTCGCCTCCTTGGAGATGGCAAAGAAGAGCAGATCTCACATGACGTCTGCAACCACAATCTTTGGGGGCAACACCCCATTCTCACTATTTGACGAACTTTCTCAAACAGCCTCCTACCTTGGTGAATTTGAGGATTTGGTGGATTCTCCAGTTTCAACAAAAGTCAATGCCTTAATGACTGATGCAACTAACGTGGATGAAAAGTTTGCCATGATGGAACAAACTATATAAGTATTGAAGAAATCTGTTAAAGACAAAGACCTTCAAATCGCTCAACTCATGAATAAATTAGAGACCTATGCACCTGGAGAGTCGAGCCATGTCCCTTCTCGTTCACCTGGCAAAAAAAGGCTATTGAGGAATCACTTGCAAAGTTCAACATTCAAAAGGAAAAGCAATCCACTTCAGTTGCGGTGTTATCTGTCCAACAATTGCAAGACATGATAACAAACACCATCAGAGCTAAATATGGCGGGCCATCGCAAAGTTCGTTGTACTACTCTAAGACTTATACTAAGAGGATTGATTGTCTAACCATGCCAACCAATTATTAACCACCAAAGATGCATCAATTTGATGGCAAAGGGAACCCAAGGCAATATATTGCCCACTTTGTCGAGACTTGTAGCAATGCTGGAAACCATGGTGACCTTTTGGTAAAACAATTTGTTCGTTCTCTGAAATGGAACGCATTTGACTGGTATATTAACTTGGAGCCCGAGTCCATTGATAGCTGGGAGCAACTTGAGAAGGAATACCTCAATCGTTTTTACAATACCCGAAGAACTGTAAGCATGATTGTGTTGACAAGTACCAAGCAAAGGAAGGACGAACCCGTGGTGGATTACATCAATCGTTGGAGGGCGTTAAGTTTGGACTGCAAGGGTCGCCTTTCAGAATTATCTACTTTGGAGATGTGCATTCAAGGAATGCACTGGGGCCTTTTGTACATCCTACAAGGAATCAAACTATGAACTTTTGAAGAACTTGCAACGCAGGCACACGATATGGAGTTAAGCATCGCAAGTCATGGAAATGCATCTCCATTTTATGACCAGAAGGAGTTCAATAAAAATGTTGCATCAAAGCACCAAACCAAATAATCTATGGCTGTGAAAGCAACTTCATGAAAGTCACGACCAAGCAAAGGCTGAAGGAGGATAAGACCCCAAGTCAATATCTTAAAGAGGAGAAACGTCGTCCCACCTTGAAGGAATTAGAGGCGATGGTTTATCCATTTTTAGATTCAGATGTACCCACAATCCTTGATGAATTGCTGGCCAAGAAAGTCATCGATCTCCCTGAATCAAAAAGGCCTGAGAAAATTGGTAAGGTTGGCGATCCGAAATACTGCAAGTTTCATCGCATCATTAGCCACCCTACAGAGAAATGCTTCATCTTGAAGGAGAAAATCATGGCTCTTGTAAGTGAAGGGAAAATCATCATAGACATGGATGAAACAATAGAAGTAAATCATGCAAGTATCGTGCTCAAGAAAAAGAATTGTTCAAGGTTGCAGAATGCGTCAAGCACTTCCTTCTTACAATTTGGAAGTTTCGAGCCCGTTGAAGTTGATCTTCCAAGGAAAACTCTTGAAGGTTCACTAGAGCTGGACACTCAGTCTAAAGACAAAGATGATGAGGGTTGGACTCTAGTCACTCATAAGAAATGAAAACATCAAGCAGTTTTGAGGCTACGACTTCCTATACCAAGAGAAATAATAAGCGATGTGGATAAGCTACAACCACCAAGAATTATCAAATCTTCTATTAGCAAGAAGATTAACGGTGCCTTATCACCGAAGTTCCGAAAGCCCATCACATTGCATGAATTCTTTCCTGAAATATTCTTTCATGGAAGTCACGTTGGTGCAACTCATGTAGTTTCTAGTACTGATGAAACAAAGTAAAGCAACGATGAGCTTGATCCAATAAAAACACAAGAACATCATGATAACGGAAAAGTTGTCACATGTTGTGTAACAATTTCCTTCATAGATGATGACTTGCTGCTGGGGTTTAAGCCACATAACAAACTTTTGTTAGTTGAAGGGGCCATTAGGGAACAACATCTCAATTCCATACTTATTGATGATGGTCCGACTGTCAATATCATGCCCAAGATGGTGCTAAGAAAGCTTGGGATCTCTATCGATGAGCTATCCAAAAGTAACCTAATAATCCAAAGTTTCAACCAAGGAGGACAACGAGCCATAGGTATGATCCGCGTGGGATTGTCCATTGGTTAGATGAAGTTAAACACCTTGATTAACGTCATAGATACTAAAACATCATACAAATTGCTACTTGGACGTCCTTGGATTCATGAGAATGGGGTGGTATCATCTACTTTGCATCAATATCTGAAGTACAGAAAAGATGGAGAGATAGCCAAAATTGAGGTAGACATCAATCCTTTCACTGAGACAGAGTCATACATTGCAGATGCAAAATTCTATCTAGGTTCTACTGAACCGAGTGTGGAGAAACCATCATCAGTTGACAAAGCTGATGTCAATTCAAAAGCATAAAATGAGGCTCAATGGACTATTGTCAGGAAATGGAAGAAATCTCCATTAAGCTATCATCATCTGAAAGTGACATACAAATGAAGATTGATAAGGAGCATCCGATTTTCTACTATATGCCGGGTGAGCGTCGAAAGAAAGGACAACCTCTGTTAGAAGAAAGTACTGCAAAGAAGAAAATGAGTCACATAGTGATACAAGATTTGAAAGAGCATATGACCGTCTCAGACGCACAAATCCCATCTGTGACTGGTGAGTCTACTAAAGGCAATCTCCAATCCGATAAAATAAAAGGGCACTTTGATCCTAAGGCCTTCATATTTCTTGAAAGTCTGGTTACGACTTCTCCAATCCATCAAGACTAGGAGAGCTCAAAGACGAAGCCATTGGTGAAAAGATACATGGGCTCAATGAGTCCCAAATAAAGTTGAGAAAACAAGGGTATTAGGTCGCCACTCCAAAGTTTGGGTTGGGATTCAGTTTGGCAGAGCCTCTTCAAATTTCATGTAAGAGAAGCAAAGAGATAGCTTCATAACAACACACCTCGGTAGAGGAGATGAAGGAAGTTAAGGGCAAGAAAATAAAATAACGGGCTTCAGTGTTTGATCGCATTGGAGGCTCAACCCCTCGAGTATCAGTGTTTGAAAGGCTAAGTCACAAAGGTGAATGTGTATCTTCCAAATGTCTAAAGGAAATTTCCACTACCTCAATGTAATGACCCGACCGGTCGTTTTGAGAATTAGAGCCCCGATCCCCTAATATCTGCTTTTCCCATATTTGTTTCTGCTTTTGGGATTTGCCGGAGTCATTGGTTATGGAATTCTGGGAGTTTTGGGACACTTAGTCCCTAGTTGTGAGTTTAAACCTTTGAGATTAGACCGTAATCAGAACTGTATGAAGACGGATCCGGAATAGAATTCCGTCAACTCCGTTAGCTCTGTTGAGTGATTTTTAGCTTAGGAGTGTGTCTGGAATGTGTTTTGGAGGTCTGTAGTAGATTTAGGCTTGAATTGGTGAAAGTTAGATTTTCGGAGATTTCGGCCGATAGTGGAATTTTTGATATCTAGCTCGGAATGGATTTTCGGAAGTGGCTGTAGGTTCATAGTGTCATTTGTGACATGTGTGTAAAATATGAGGTCATTTGGACTAGATTTGACGTGTTTCGGTGTCGTTTGTAGAATTTGGAAAATTCTAAATTCTTAGGCTTGAATCCGTGCTTAATTCATGATTTTGGTGTCGTTCGATGTGGTTTGAAGGCTCGACTAAGTTTGTATGGTGTTATAAGATTGGTTGGTAGGTTTTGTTGAGGTCCCGGAGGCCTCGGGTGTGTTTCGGGTGCTTAACGGGTGAAAGCTTGGACTTAGAGGAATTTTTGAGTTGCTAGTTCTGGTGTTTTCGCACTTGCGGTGGGGAGTCCGTAGGTGCGGCCTCATAGAAGCGAGGCTGGGATCGCAGGTGCACTTTTAGGCTGGGGAGTCAGTGGTCGGAGATGTGACCAGTGAGCTGCAGGAGCGGAGCCGCATCTGCAGAAGGGCAGTCACAGATGCAGAGGTGAGAAGGACCCAAGGTTCCGCAGAAGCAAACGATTGAGCGCAGAAGCGCATCCGTAGGTGCGGACCCAGCCCAAGTAAGTGGACTTCGCACCTATGATGAGTTGTCCGCAGGTGCGTGACCGCAGGTGCGGTCCTAGGTCCGCAGGTGCGGAAATCGCTGGGCAGAAAAGGGGATTTCGAGGGTTTGAATTTTCATAACACAAAATTCGATTTAGAGCTCGGTGGGAGACGATTGTTCGAGGGATTTTGAAGGAGAACTATTGGGTAACTAATTCTAACTCTATTTTGATCATAATACATTAATCTATTGTTGTTTTCCTCGTCTAATTAAGGAAATTGAGGGTAGAAGTTTGGAAATAGGGGAAACGGCTCCCCAATTGAAAATCTGAGATTTGAATGGGAATTTGAAGTCGGATTTAGATGATTTTTCTTTGAGTGAACTCGTGAGTGAATGGGTGTTCATAATTTATAATATTTACTCAATTCCGAGACGTGGGCCCGGGGAGACCTTTTGGGCGTTTTTCCTAATTTCACGCTTTAGCTTCGAATTAATTAGTTAAATTAGTTACTTGTAGTTATATTTAAATTATGCAATTAATTTGAATAGATTCGGGCCATTTGGAGTTGGATACTCGTGGCAAGAATGTGATATCAGGTAGATTTGAGCGGTCGAGGTAAGTGGCTTGCCTAACCTTGTGTTGTGGACTTTTCCCTTAAGATGTTTGATATTAATTGATATGTGGCACCATGTACGTGAGGTGACGAGTACGTACACGGGCTATTATTGCAAAAATCCCGTTTTTCCTTTCTAAATCATAAACTGTTTTCCCTTATTAAATTACACTAATACGTTTAACTGTTTAGCTTAGATTAGAGGATGCATGCTTACGTGTTTTAACAGCCTATTTGACCTTCTGTGCGCCATGCTTAGTTAAGTCCCTTCTTTCCTTACCCGTGTTCAGTATAAACTGTATAACTCGATGCCATACCTGCCATTTCATCTTGCGTTGCATATTTAAATTAGGACTACAGACGTATTCTGGGATATTCCGGGAGATCCCCCCGTCTTGCATATTTATTTTGGGACTACAGACGTATTCCGGGAGATCCCCCAGCACTGCATATTTACTTTGGGACTACGAACGTATTCCGGGAGATCCCCCTGTACTTCATATTCATTTGGAACTATGGGACGGTATCCCGGGAGATTTCCCACTGTGTTTACCTTGTTCTGAGCCGATGGCTCCCTTAACTGTTAAATTTTTGAGAATTTCTTTAATTGTGTTACCGTAAATTTTACTTATATCTTGTACTGTTTAATTTATTATATTTACTCCGGTAGGGCCTTGACCTGACCTCGTCACTACTCGACTGAGGTTAGGCTTGGCACTTATTGGGTACCATTGTGGTGTACTCATGCCCTTCCGTGCACATATTTTCGTGTGCAGATCCAGGTGCGAGCTATCAGCCTCAGGGTTAGTGCGTGCTGCTGATTTTAGGAGACTTCAAGGTACTACTGCTTGCGTCCGCAGATCTTCGGAGTCCCCTTCTACTCCCTCGCCTAGAGACTTTCTTTATTATCTTCAGACTTTTGTATAGAGCTACATAGATTATAGCAGCGTGTGACTTAGTGATATTCCGGGTCTTGAGAAATTATTTTGTATATGCTGAGTGGTACTACTCTTGGCTATTCACAATATGTTGTTGATATTTAAGAATGTTGTGTTTCCTTTATATTTTTCGTACTATTAGGCTTACCTAGTCGTAATGACTAGGTGCCATCACGACACCTTACAAAGGGTTAATTTGGGTCGTAACAAGTTGGTATCAGAGCGCTAGGTTCACAGGAGTCGCGAGTCACAAGCCAGTTTATTAGAGTCTCGCGGATCGGTGCTGAGACGTCCGTACTTATCTTCGGGAGGCTATTTAACTGTTAACAACAATCATATTTCTTTGATTTCCTTGTCGTGCGAGTTATTGACGCCAACAATTCTAAGATTCTATTATATTCTTTCTCATAGATGGTGAAGACCTGTACTGGGAGGACCGACGATCAGGCACCCGAGCCCCCTGCCAGAGGCTGGGGTTGGGGTAGAGGATGACCACACGGTGCAGCCCGAGCACCTGTGAGAGCTGCATCAGAGGAGCCCTCAGCAGCTCCAGCTGGAGGGCCAGCACTGGAGATCCCTATTTCTACTCCAGCGCTCCAGGAGACTTTAGCTTAGTTCATGAGCATGTTCAGCAATCTGGCTCAGGCTGGACTATTTCCGATAGCTCCCACTACATCTCAGGCCAGGGGAGAGGCACAGACTCCCGCAACCCACACTCCTGAGCAGAGGGTCCAGGTTGATCAGGCCCCAGAGTATATTCCTATGTCCCCCCAATGGCTCCGGTTTAGCATGAGATCAGGGTAGCTGCTTCTGAGGCAGAGCAACTCAGACTTGAGAGGTACAAGAAGTACCACCCACCTACTTTCGGCGGACTAGTTTCAGATGATGCTCTGGGTTTTCTTGAGGAGTGTCATCGTATTCTCCGCACTATGGGCATTGTGGAGACGAGTGGGGTTTCTTTCACCGCTTTCCAGCTGAGGGGAGCAGCATATCAGTGGTGGCGTGCCTATGAGTTGAGTAGTCCGGATGAGGCAGCCTCACTCACTTGGACTTAGTTTTCAGAGATGTTCTTGCGTGAGTATGTTCCTCAGAGCCTCAGGGATGCTTGGCGTGCAGAGTTTGAGCAGTTGTGTAAGGGTGCTATGACTGTGTCAGAGTATATAGTCCATTTCAGTGAGTTAGCTCGCTATGCACCGGCTCTGGTTGCTACAGTCAGAGAGAGGGTTTGTCGCTTCATTGAGGGACTCTGCCCCAGTATTCGGACCAGTATAGATAGGGAGTTGGAGATGGACATCACTTATCAGCAGGCAGTGAGCATTGCTAGGAGAGTGAAGGGCATGTTCGCCCGGGACAGAGAAGAGAGAGAGAGGCCAAGAGGTCTCAAGAGACTGGTCATTATTCAGGAGCTCGTGTACCAGCAGCACGCTATGGTAGGGGTTTTGTGAGTCGCCCTGTTCATTCAGCTCTTCCAGCAGCCAACGGTGTTCCATCTCCTCCAAGACCTCAGGAGCCCTATTATGCACCGCCAGTATTCAGTATGCCTACTACTCGAGGTGCTATTATCGGCCAGTCCAATAGGCCAGGTCCGAGTCAGTCTCAGTCGTCGCTTCCTCCGAGAGGTTGTTTTGAGTGTGGTGACACTCGTCACATGGTTAGAAATTGCCCCAGAGGCAGGAGGGGTGCACCTCCACAGACTTATCAGCCTCCACGTGCTCCACCGGATCCTCCGGCCATTCTTCCAACACCAGCTGCCACCCCACCTCCTCAGCCAGCTCGAGGTGGAGGCCGGGGAGGTCGAGGTCGCCCTAGAGGGGGAGGCTAAGCCAGGTACTATGCCCTTCTAGACCATTCAGAGGCCGTTGCTTCAGATTCAGTCGTCACATGTATCGTCCCTATCTGTCATATGGATGCATCAGTATTATTTGACCCAGGATCTACGTATTCATATGTGTCTTCTTATTTTGCTCCACATTTGGGGATATCTCGAGATTCTTTGAGTTCCCCTGTTTATGTATCTACTCCCATGGGAGATTCTCTCGTTGTAGACCGCGTATATCGATCGTGTTTGATTGCTCTTAGTGGTTTTGAGACCAGAGCCGATTTGTTATTACTTAGTATGGTAGATTTTGATGTTATCTTGGGCTTGGACTGGTTGTCGCCCCATTATACTATTCTTGATTGTCACACTAAGACCGTGATGCTGGCTATGCCAGGATTGCCGATATTAGAGTGGAGAGGTACCTTAGAGTATACTCCTCGCAGGGTCATTTCATTTCTTAAGGCTCAACGAATGGTTGAGAAGGGATGTGATGCGTATTTGGCCTATGTGAGAGATGTCAGTATTGATACCCCTACAGTTGAGTCAGTCCCAGTAGTGAGGGACTTCCCTGATGTGTTTCCAGCTGATCTTCCGGGTATGCCGCCCGATAGAGATATTGATTTCGGCATTTATTTGTTGCCGGGCACTCAACCCATTTCTACTCCTCCCTATCGTATGGCTCCTCATAATTTGAAGCAGCAGTTGCAGGAGTTGCTTGATAAGGGTTTCATTAAGCCCAGTATATCACCTTGGGGTGCTCCGGTCTTATTTGTGAAGAAGAAGGATGGTTCTATGCGTATGTGTATTGATTATCGGCAGTTGAACAAGGTTACAGTGAAGAACAAGTATCCTTTGCCTCACATCGATGATTTATTTGATCAGTTACAGGGTGCCAGGGTGTTTTCCAAGATTGACTTGCGTTCTGGCTATCATCAGTTGAAGATTCGGGAGCCGTACATCCCAAAGACTGCTTTCAGGACCAGATATGGTCACTATGAGTTTCTTGTCATGTCATTTGGGCTGACTAATGCCCCAGCAGCCTTTATGCATTTGATGCACAGTGTGTTCCGGCCTTATCTTGATTCCTTCGTCATTGTGTTTATTGACAACATACTGATATATTCCCGGTCTTGGGAAGATCATGAGCAGCACCTGAGGACCGTGCTTCAGACTTTGAGGGAGAAGAAATTGTATGCAAAAATTTCTAAGTGTGAATTCTTGCTTGATTTAGTGGCATTGTTGGGCCACATAGTGTCTTGTGATGGGATCAAGGTGGATCCAAAGAAGGTGGAGGCAGTGCAGAGTTGGCCCAGACCGTCATCAGCTACGGAGATCCGCAGTTTCCTTGGTTTGGCGGGGTATTACCGTCGCTTTGTGGAATGATTTTCATCTATTGCGGCACCTATGACCAGATTGACCCAGAAGGGTGCTCCATTCAGGTGGACCGAGTAGTATGAGGAGAGCTTTCAGAAGCTCAAGACAGCTTTGACTACAGCCCCAATATTAGTATTGCCTACAGGTTCGGGGTCCTACACTGTCTATTGTAATGCCTCGAGGATTGGCCTTGGAGCGGTATTGATGCAGGATGGTAGGGTGATTGCCTATGCGTCTATACAGTTGAAGGTGCATGAGAAGAATTATCCGGTTCATGATCTCGAGTTAGAAGCTATTGTTCATGCCCTGAAGATCTAGCATCATTATTTGTACGGTGCTCCCTATGAGATTTACACTGATCACCGGAGTTTGCAGCACTTGTTCAGGCAAAAGGACCTTAATTTGCTTCAGTGGAGGTGGTTGGAGCTACTTAAAGACTATGATATCACTATATTATACCACCCAGGGAAGGCCAATGTAGTGGCCGATGCCTTGAGTCGCCGGGCAGAGAGTTTGGGGAGTTTAGCATATCTTCTGGCAGCTGAGAGGCCCTTAGCCTTGGATGTTCAGGCCTTAGCCAGTCAGTTCGTGAGATTGGATATTTCAAATCCTAGCCAGGTATTAGCTTGTGTGGTTTCTCGGTTTTCTCTTTATGATCATATCAAGGAGCGGCAGTATGATGATCCTCATCTTCTAGTTCTTCAGGACAGGGTTCGGCGAGGTGATGCCAGAGATGTGACTATTGGTGATGACGGTGTGATGAGGATGCAGGGCCAGATCTGTGTGCCTAATGTAGATGGGCTTCGAGAGTTGATTCTCGAGGAGGCCCACAACTCGCGGTACTCCATTCATCCCGACACCGCGAAGATGTACCAGGATTTGAGACAGTACTACTGGTGGAGGAGGATGAAGAAGGATATAGTTGGATTTGTGGCCAAGTGTCTCAACTGTCAGCAGGTCAAATATGAGCACCAGAGGCCGGGTGGATTACTTCAGAGGTTAGAGATCCCAGAGTGGAAGTAGGAGCGGATCACCATGGACTTTGTAGTTGGACTTCCACGGACTTTGAGAAAGTTCGATGCTATTTGGGTGATCATGGATCGGCTGACCAAGTAAGCTCATTTTATTCCAGTGTTGACCATTTATTCTTCTGAGAGGTTGGCTTAGATTTATATCAGAGAGATTGTACTCTTTCATGGTATTCCAGTATCCATCATTTCAGACAGAGGTACACAGTTCACATCACGGTTTTGGAGAGCCGTACAGCAGGATTTGGGTACTAGGGTGGAGCTGAGCACAACCTTTCACCCTCAGAAGGACGGGCAGTCCGAGCGCATGATTCAGATTCTTGAGGATATGCTCCGTGCCTGTGTGATGGAGTTCAGAGGGTCATGGACCAATACTTGCCACTTGCAGAGTTTGCTTACAACAACAGTTACCAGTCTAGCATTCAGATGGCACCGTATGAGGCTTTGTATGGTAGGCCATGTCGGTCCCCAGTGGGATGGTTTGAGCCGGGCGAGGCCCGATTGTTGGGTACAGATTTGGTTCAGGATGACCTGGATAAGGTGAAGGTGATTCAGGAGAGACTTCGCACAGCCTAGTCCAGGCAGAAGAGTTATGCGGACCGGAAGGTTCGTGACTTGGCATTTATGGTTGGTGAGTGGGTCTTGCTTCGGGTATCACCTATGAAGGGCATCATGAGGTTCGGGAAAAAGGGAAAGCTGAGCTCGAGGTTCATTGGTCCTTTTGAGATATTGCGGCGAGTTGGGGAGGCTGCTTATATGCTTGCCTTGCCTCCCAGCCTAGCAGGAGTTCACCCGGTATTTCACGTGTCTATGCTCCGGAAGTATCACGGTGATCCGAATCATGTATTGGATTTCAGCTCAGTCTAGTTGGACAAAGATCTATCTTATGTTGAGGAGCCAGTAGTCATTTTGGACAGGCAGGTCAGAAAGCTCAGGTCAAAGAATATTGCTTCAGTAAAGGTCTAGTAGAGGGGTCATCCGGTCGAGGAGGCGACTTGGGAGACCGAGCAGGATATGCTCAACCAGTACCCTCATCTTTTCACAGTTTTAGGTATGTCTTTATACTCGTTCGAGGACGAACTATTATTTTAAGAGGGGGAGGATGTAATGACCCGGCCAGTTGTTTTGAGAATTAGAGCCCTGATCCCCTAATATCTGCTTTCCCCATATTTTTTTCTTCTTTTGGGATTTGCCGGAGTGATTGGTTATGGAATTCGGGGAGTTTTGGGATACTTAGTCCCTAGTTGTGAGTTTAAACCTTATAGATTGGAGTTTAAACCTCATAAGATGGTTGAATGCTACGTCGATGTCTTGGTGGTGTAGATGAAGAGTTGGCGTTACCACCTTGAAGAACTTCAAATTGTTTTTGAAAAGTTAAGAAAATTTGACCTGAAGATGAATCCACTCAAGTGTGCATTTGGAGTTACCCCAGGAAAGTTTCTTGGCTTCATTGTGCGTCATCGTGGAATTGAAGTTAATCCTGCAAAGATTGACGCCATTCAGAAAATGCCCAAGCCAAAGAACTTGAGGGAGCTTCGAAGTCTCCAAGGAAGCTTAGCATTCATCCGGAGGTTCATCTCTAATCTGGCCGGACGATGTCAACCCTTCAATCATCTATTGAGGAAGAATATCACTTTTCATTGGGATAAGTCATGTCAAAATGCTTTGGAAAGCATCAAAAGATACTTGTGGAATCCACCTGTGTTAGGGGCGCCAATGCTTAGGAAGCCATTGATACTCTACATCGCGCCACATGAAAGTTCACTTGGAGAACTACTTGCTCAAGAGAATGAGGAAGGAAAGGAACAAGCCTTTTACTACCTCAGTCAAACTCTGATAGGTGTTGAGTTGAACTATACACTTGTTGAGAAAATATGCTTAGCGTTACTTTATGCGATAAAGAAGCTAAGGCATTATTTTGAAGCATACACCATCAAACTCATCTCTTGAGCAGATCCCATGAAGTTCGTGATGACTTGACCTGTTATTTCTGGATGCCTAGCAAGATGGTCCATATTGTTTAACCAATATGAGATCACATACACACCTCAAAAAGCTGTGAAAGGACAAGCACTAGCCAATTTTCTAGCTGATCACCCTCTTTCGGTGGAATGGGAGCTTTCTGATGAGTTTCCAGATAAAGACGTTTTGTTCATTGAAGAATTGCCACCATGGACAATGTTCTTTGATGGATCTGCATGTCATAACGATGCGGGGGCAGGTTTTGTGTTGATCTCTCCAGAAAGATAAGTCTTGCCATTCTCCTTTGTTTTAGGTAAAACATGCTCCAACAATGCTCCAGAAAGAAATGGCATTAGACATGAAGATTCTAAAGTTGGAGATCTACGGCGACTCTAAGATGATCATCGCTAAGCAATGGAGGAAGCACATTCTGGCTCATGTGGAGCACACCAATCTGGTCCCAAGCTCCATTTTCGCATCAAGAGGATGTGCTACTATTGGACGACAATGGTGAAGGATTGCATGGAGCATGCCAAAAGATGTCAAGTGTGTCAATTTCATGCCAACTATATCCACCAACCTCTAGAGCCTCTTCATCCAACTGTAGCTTCATGGCCTTTTGATGCATGGGGAATTGACGTTGTTGGACCTCTTCCAATGTCATCAAAGGGACAAATATACATATTGGCCGCTACAGACTACTTCTCTAGATGGGCTGAAGTTGTTCCACTCAAGGAGGTGAAAAAGGAAATTTTTGTCGATTTTATCAAGTCATATATAATATTTCGGTATGGCATACCAAGATACATAATCAATGATAATGGAACTCCATTTGACAACAAGCTCGTGAAGAGTCTGTGCGATAAGTTTGATTTCAAGCAACATAAGTCTTCAATATATAATGCACTCGCCAACGGCCTTATTGAAGCTTTTAACAAGACGCTTGGTAACCTTTTGAATAAAGTTATTGCAAAGAACAAGAGAGACTGGCATGAGAAAATTGGCGAAGCTTTGTGGGCATACCGAATAACCTTCAGAGCTGCTACACAAACAACTCTTTACTCTATGGTATATAGCGTAGAAGCACTCCTTCCATTAGATCAACAAATTCCATCATTGCGGATCACAGTCCAAGAAGGACTCACGTCAGAAAAGAACGCTCAACTTCTCCTAGCAGAATTAGAGGCATTGGATGAGAAAAGATTGAAAGCGCAACAAAAATTGGAGTGCTATCAAGCTCGGCTAGCAAGAGCCTTCAACAAGAAAGTGCGTCCACTATCATTCCAAGTGGGAGACTTAGTCCTAGTTGTTCGACGACCCATAATACTCAACAAACGCATAGGCAACAAGTTTACCTCAAAATGGGATGGGCCATATGTTGTGAAGGAAACCTATTCAAGTGGCACATACAAAATCGTTGATAAGGATGGTCTTAGAGTTGGTCCGATCAACGAAAAATTTCTTAAGCTTTCCCATGAAAGTCACCTATGCTCCTCAACGCACGAGCCTAAACTGCAAGTCATGAAGCTCCTTAATGCACGAGCCTAAACTGCATGCTTCTAAACTCCTTAATGCACGAGCTTAAACTGCATGTTGCTACGCTCCTCAACGCACGAGCCTAAACTGCAAGTCATGATGCTCCTTGATGCATGAGCCTAAACTGTACATTGCTACACTCCTGGCCCACATGAGTCTATACTGTGTACGACCCAAAAAAAAGAAAAAAGGTTCGCTAGGTTGAAAACCTTGAAAGAGGCGACCTAGGCAAAGTTAGGACCCAAAACAAAACTCACTCCTCTCAACTACGTTATGACTTGATCCTCTTCATCAAGGTACGTAGGCAGCTTAGAGTTTCATTCTAAGCTTAGTCGCATGAGTTTAAAAAAATTAAAAGTTCGGCGTCATGGGATCATCACATTAATTCTTCCAAGTGTAGAGGCACATATCTATGAGGAAAAGAAGACGACTTGTGTTAAAATATAAAATATGTTTTATCGATTCAATAGTACAAAAGTTGATACATCCAAAAATGTAGAGACAACAGGAACTAGAGATTTTTCTATACAAAAGCCTAAATCACGAAGATGATCGTAAACTAGGCTTTGTTGCTGACGCGTATTAAATACTTTTCCAAGTCTGTATGAAGTATCCACATTTAATGCCATTCTCGATGTATGTCTCTCGCGTTCAGTAGTTATGATGATCTCTTGACCATATATCTTGTTATTAGGCCTTGAGCATGATAGTTTACTTCTCTTGTGCAAATGTTGGTTGAAGGTCCCATATACGAGAAGTCGTCTCTCTTGAAAAACCTTTAATCACCATGGGAGCCGTCATTGATAAACTTCAAGACTATCAACAAATCAAGTGCAACAGTTGGTGAAGGGGTGACTCCTCATCTTGTATGGCACCTCAGTCTGACATCTGGACTCTTTGAGCTTCTTTGCGAGTCTACAAAATATAAATAAATAAAGAGATAAGATTTGTGAATCATGATAGCTAAAGTTACTACACGCAAGACTGTAGAGTCAATTTCAAGAAGAAAGAAACATTCATAGGACAACTCAGAGAGCATAGAGCTGGAAAGCAAGCTCAACGGACGACGAGATCAACTTTGAAATATTATTGCGGTCTATCTGGAAGAATTTATATCCCAAACATTTTATATTTATATTTCTAATTTCCAACAACACAAACCGTTTGTGATTTGGAGGCTCCTAGCTCAAGATACAATATTGTTTGCCGGAACTACACGAATCTAAAAGTTTACTACAACTAGGTTGCGCTTTGAGAATTTTATGTTTCTATTCCAAAAAGATTTCTTCCATAAAGTTCATATGTGATGCAGCACTATGAGTGTACTTTCTAACGGCGCAAACGGATCACAATTTGGAGATTCCTAGCTCGAGATATGAATTTCTCCACTGGAGTACGCAAAGCTAAAAAGCAGCAAGGCAGACGTCTAGATCAATTTCAAGATATTGTTGCGGCCAATCTAGAAGTAATACTTCTGTGATATTTTGAGTATTTTCTTATCTTTGAGTCTTCTTTACATTGGAACAACCGGCTCATGATTTTGACCTTCCTAGCCCATGATATGAGTTTCTTTATCTAGAGTGCGCAAATCTGAAAATAAAGTGCGGCAGATGTCTATAGCAACTTCAAAATATTATGGCGGACGTTCTGAAAGGATTTTTGCTGTGGTATTTACAGATATTGTAAATCTCGAAGTTTTTTTTCAAATGGAATAGATGGCTCATGATTCTGACATCTATAGCTCGAGATGTGAATTTTTCCACAAGAGCGCATAAAGCTAAATAGCAAGTTCGACAGACAAACGGGTTAATTTCGGGAAATTTCTTCGGCTAATCTACTAGGAATCCTTCCATGATATTTTGAGAATTTCCTTTTCTCTGAGTTTTCTTTCCAGTGGCACAGATGGCTAGCAATTTAGACGTTCCTAGCTTGAGATATATGCGTTCTAACGACAACATATAGTGCTGTAAAGTTGAAATGTCAGACATGCAAGTATATCAACTTCAAAAGTCGACTCCGGCTAATCCTCAATGAATTTATCCGTGGATTTTTATTTTATGGGATGCATCCTTTCAAGTCTTTATTCTTCAAAAGAAAGCAGCTCGAGATTTCATCGCACCTACGTCAAAGAATGAATAGTTTTACCGAGATGTGCCAAGTACTTGCTCATCGAGGTTGGAAAGGACTGCTCCAAGTAGTGTCAATTTCGCCAAGCCGCAAGAATGAGATGCGCCACATTCTCACTTGCAAAGAAGAATGCAGTCGCTCCAATTCCAAGCATCTTCCGCGCCAATCCGCAAGAATCGTGAGTTGCGCCACATGCGCTTACATAGAAGAATACGGTCGCTCTAACTCCTAGTCTCTTTGGTGCCAATCCGCAAGGATGAGAGGTGCCACGTGCTCGCTCGTCAAGGATGGAATACGGTCGCCGCAAGCCTCTTTCTCACCAAGCCTCAAGGAGGGAACACTTCATCTAGCCTTCTATGACAAATTGCAAGAAGATAGTGCTTCTTCTGCTTCTTCACGAAAACTGGGACTTGGAATGCCATGTACATCTCTGGCCAACTATAAGAAGAGGATGCTCCATGAATTTATTCGCTAAGTTGCAAGAATTCATCTACGCCAAAGCTCAATAGATACAAAGTCTTCACGCACCTCTTCGCCTGTAAAAAAAAATACCAAAAGATATTGTTGAACATGTTTCACTTCGGTCAGAGCGCGTAAAGCTGAAGGAGCTCGCATGTCGAAACTCATCGCCTAAATTCTAGAATATATCTGGGAAGATATAGGGTCAATCTGATTTTGATCATTATATAATTTGTATCTATGGAAGTCTAGTTTCCGACGCCATAAACCGCTCGTGATTTCGACGTTGCTACGCCAAGATATGGGTCTTTTGGTGAAGGCGCGCGAAGCTGTAAATTTGAGCACGACAGCATCTGAAACGAAATTTCAAAATAATACCTGAGAAGCTATGGAAGGAATTTCGCCCCAAATTTTTGATATGTTGAGGTATTTGAAGTGTAGTGTCAAGCAGATTAGACGGCTTGTGTTTCCGATGTTCCTACGACAACATATGATGGTTTTCTCCACAGATGCCTAAAGATGACTATCCCGGACAGATTCGGCAGCGAAAGGGAAAAGATCTTGGAGCCTTGGTGCCAACAGAACGAAACTTTTGGTTCTGTCTAATTGATTGATGCCAACGACACGAAGCTTTGATTCAGCAGCAGGTACCGGTGTCAATGACACGACGATTCAACTCTGTCATGACAAATAGAAGTACTAATGACTGGAAGTTCGGATCGGCATAATACGTAGCGGCGCCAACAAGTGTTGTCTGACTTCCTGGTCGAACAACAGTCCCAACAATCAACATTCATGTTTTAGACTCTCAAAGTTGGTGAAACTGCTCGATCTTATTGAAAAATAAACAGTAGAGTTATGTACTTTAATTTTAAACCAAAAAAGCCGGAAGTTGAGGGGTAAAGAGATCAGATTATCAACCCAAGAAATCATACTATATAGGGTAAAATATGATATGACATGTGGCTGGCTAAAAAGAGGACACATGAATCAAAGATGGCATAGCTGAGGACCGAACACAGCCACTCCGTTTGTCACCGGAAAGGATAACGTTCGTAAAAGTGTATTAAATACTCTGCGCCCGGTAGCATTTACTAAGGAATATTCTGCAGCATTAAGAGCGACGGTCCATTACAGAGAATTTGATATTTATGTTTACCGTTACATCTTCATCAATGACTCTCATAATTGGCATTAAAGGAGGGTATGATCCTAGGATCGTTTTCCCTAGACGTAGCTATAAATAGTGAGCTCTGTTATCATTGTAAAGGGAAGATTTTTCTGGCAAGAACATATACTATATTCTATATAAAACTTTACACAATTTTATTTTCTTGCCTTTTGATCTCATCATTGCTGTGTTCGGAAACTGTGTTCACGGAATCATCATCTTTGTTGTTTTATCTACATTCTAAGGCTAAGTATTGTGTATTTCTTTGATTATTGCATTATTTCAGGATCAAATAAGTTCACTTGTCTAGAAACCACATATAAATTTAACTGTACCATTTTACGGATAAGCAGTTTAGCGCCCACTGTGGGGCCTAGACAGTCATGCAATTAAATTGATCCTTGCCTTTTTTACTAATGTGTTTTGATTATTTTGTCTTAGAAAAAATCACAAAAAATGGCAGATAACACTGTTAGTGATGCACACAATCCTGAAATTCGAGGGGATCAGCCTCGTCTCGAGGACTCAACCAGTGACACCCGCAATGAGGGGAATGATGCCACACCGGTGCATGACAGGCGATACCCTCGACGGGTTCGGGAGACAACTCCCGATGATGCTGACGAGGAGCAAGCAGTTGATGTTGTGAGGATCCTGCAAGAGCAACATGCAATCATTCTAGTCCATCTCACGCGGCAAGATCAGGTTATGACGGAACTGAAGCAGGCGCTATCAGGTTCTTCGAATAATGCAAACAGGCGCGATCCAATTCCTCCCGTTATTCCCGCAAACCAAACAACGCAGGGAGTCGACAACAATAGTCCCAGTGGTGAAGTTGGCTCCGATGGGGCTGGGGGGAGAAGATCATGTCTTAACAATGAGAACGATTCATTTAAAGATGAGCTTTTACGATTCATGAGGGAAGTGAACGCCCGCATGGATCAAATCCCGGGCGCACCACCAGTATTAAAAGGCCCGAACTCGAAGAAGTATGTTCAATTACCGTACAAGCCAAGTTCGGCACCAGAACTAATCCCGAAGCGTTTCAAAATGCCTGAAGTTCCAAAGTATGATGGAACTTCAGACCCACAGGAATATATTACCACCTACATAACGACGGTGAAAGGAAATGATCTAGATCCTCACGAAATTGAATCTGTGTTGCTAAAGAAATTTGGAAAAACTCTCACGAGGGGAGCCCTAACGTGGTATTCATTACTGCCCGAGCATTCCATAGATTCCTTTGAGATGCTCGTGGATTCTTTCATTAAAGCTCACGCCAGGGCCAAAAAGGTGCAAGCCCGAAAGGCCGACATATTCAGAATCACACAAGGAGAATCTGAATTATTACGAGAGTTTGTTACCCGATTTCAGAAAGAAAGAATGTTGCTCCCGGCCATCCCGGATGAATGGGCAGCTGAAGCATTCACCAAAGGATTGAATTCGAGAAGTTCAGACGCTTCCTGGAAGCTGAAGGAAAGCCGGCTTGAGTTTCAAGCAACAACCTGGGCAAATGTTCAGAACCGGTACGAGTCAAAGATAAGGATCGAAGATGACTAGGTCAGTTCTACATCATCGGCCAAAGGATGGGAGAAGAATAGAGAAAATTCAAAGAATGACTACGACGTGGATAGGCAGACTTCGAGGGGTCAGTTTTTACCCTACGAGCATTCCGAAGGCCGTCGTAGAAATTTCCGAGCAGTAAACAAGTTCACCTTTGACGGAAGGACTGATCGTGTTCGAAACAATAGATCACTTCAAGATAAACAAACGTCGGGGCCTCGAGATCTTTCTTACCCTAGGCTGTTAGAATAAAACTTCAACGTCAGCATAGTGGAACTGGTGTCAGCCATGAGGAACATTAAAGAAGCACGATTTCTGATACCTATAAGGTCCGATTCCATCTAGAGTGATCCCAATTTATGGTGTGAATACCACAGAACGAACGGTCACCGGACAGGGGACTGCCGACATCTTCGGGAGGAGGTGGTGACGCTATTAAAGAATGGTCATCTCCGAGAATTCTTGAGTGATCGAGCTAAGAATAATTACGGCCGCAACAGAGACAATGCGGAATCTTTGAAAGCATGAGAAGAAACCCCACGCTAGATGATCAATGTGATCTTTGGGGGAACAAGAATAACGGGGTCACCTTTTTATCGGCAAAAAGGACTAAAATATCGATAAATCACAGCAAAAGACTCCGGGAGGACGATATCACTTTCATGGAGGAAGATGCAGACGGATTATTGTTACCACACAACAACGCACTGGTAATCTCTTTAAATGTGTTAGATTTTAAAATTAAGTGTGTTCTAGTAGATCCTGGAAGTTCGGCTAATATCATACAATGGAGAGTATTGGAACAAGCTAAACTCACCAGAAGTATTATTCTGGCAACAAAACTCCTAGCTGGATTCAATCTTGCGAGTGTGACGACCCGGGGAGAGATCTTGCTGCTCACGAACGCTGAGGAAGTAATGAAAACAACTCTCTTCAAAGTAGTGGATGGTGATATGGGATATAACATCATCTTAGGAAGGCCGTGGCTACACGATATGAAAGTTGTACCTTCGACGTATCACCAATTGCTGAAGTTTCCAACGCCTGAAGGAATCAAGCAGATAAGAGGTGACCAACCGACAGCAAGGGAGATGAATGCAATCTCAGTTTCCAGTAGCAAAGGGAAGGAGCGCGCGACATAGAAATTACAGGAACCGACGCCTGCTCCCGAGTTAGAAGAGGTTATTCCAGAGGCAGAATCGTCAGAACAGTATCAGGTGCCAAGATATTTCCAAGTTCCGAAAGAGACAGACGCAATGAAATCCACGGCAGAGGAACTAGAGCAAGTAGCATTGTTAGAAGAATTCTTAGAAAGAAAATTTCTTAAAATTAACGCTGATTATTTTGCATGGTCGCACGAGGATATGAGAGGTATCCCGACAGAAGTAGCCGTGCACAAGCTGAGTTTGGATCCCAACATACCACCGGTATGACATAAAAAGCACCCTATTGCTGAGACCAGGAATAAATTCATCAAATAAGAGGTAATCCGCTTGCTTAAAATCGGTTCGGTCAGAGAGGTATGATATCAGATTGCTAGCCAATATAGTAGTAGTTCCTAAAAAGAACAATAAATTTCGTATGTGTGTAGAATATAAAGATCTTAATAAGGTGTGCCCAAAAGATTCGTTTCCACTGCCAAATATCGATCAAATAATTGATGCCATGGCCGGGCACGAGTTGATGAGTTTCCTTGATGCTTATTCCGGGTACAACCAAATTAAGATGAACCTTGAAGATCAAGAAAAGACTTCGTTTATAACAAATTTTGGTACATATTGATACAATGTAATGCCCTTCGGGTTGAAAAACGCCGGAGCCACTTATCAACGGCTCGTAAATAAGATGTTTGAAAAGCAAATAGGAAAAACCATAAAGGTTTATATAGACAATATGCTCGTTAAGTATTTGAATGTAGGTGACCACCTTAAGTATTTGCAAGAAACATTTGATATCGTGAGGAAGCATAACATGAAACTCAACCCCGAAAAGTGCGCGTTCGGGGTCGGCTCCGGTATGTTCCTAGGGTTTCTGGTCTCAACAAGGAGAATTGAGGTAACTTCGACAAAATCAAGGCCATATATGATATCCTGGATCAATTATCAAATGTGAAGGAAGTCCAAAGACTCACAAGAAGGTTAGCAGCTTTGAGCAGGTTCATTTCTCGGTCGTCGGAAAAATGTCATCGCTTCTTTACATTGCTAAAAAAGAAGAACAATTTTGAATGGACGCCGGAGTTCCAGCAAGCTTTGAGGGACCTGAAGAAGTACTTATCAAGTCCACCATTGCTCTCGAAACCAAAAGAAGGTGAAGCATTGCTAGTCTACCTCGCGGTTTTAGAAGTAGCGGTAAGTGAGGTTTTAGTCCGGGAAGACGAAGGTACGCAATTTCCTATTTATTACATTAGCAAAATTTTAACGAAAGCAGAAACTCGCTACCCATATTTGAAAAAACTGGCCTTAGCTTTCGTAGTCGTCGCTCGGAATCTGAGGCCCTATTTTCAATGCCACCCAATATCTGTGGTGACTACTTTCCCTTTGCGGAACATCTTTCATAAACCCGAGCTCTCGGTCAGATTGGCCAAATGGGCCATTGAAATGAGTGAATTAGACATAGAATATAAACCGAGTCTTGGCTAACTTCGTGGCCGATTTTAGTCCAAGACTGCTGGCTCTAGCAACCAAGGAGGCAGTAATGGTGTCATATTCGACATCAGGGGTTTGGACCTTATTTATGGACATATCCTCGAATGTAAAAGGGTCCGGGCTCAGAATAGTTTTAATCACGCCTTCGGGGGAAACCTTAAGGCAAGCCATCAGCACACGATTCCTTTAACTAATAATGAAGTAGAGTATAAGGCTTTGATTGCAGGGCTCGAATTGGCCCGAGGACTTGATTCCAAAGTTATCAAAATCAAATGTGACTCACAGCTGGTGGTAAATCAGGTTTACTGGATCTTTGATACCAAAGAAGAATGCATGTGACAATACGTGGTAAAGGCCCAAGCACTTTTGGCATGATTCCGTGAGTGGTCAATCACTTATATCCCGAGAGAGGATAATGTAGAAGCGGATGCATTAGCAAACTTAGGTTCATCAACAAAAATAAATGGACCGGAGTCCGGAACGATGGTACAACTAATGAGCTCAGTCCTTTTTACGGGTGGTTACTATAAGGTGAATTTGGCTAGTCTGGTCTGGGACTAGAGAAACGAAATAATCAACTACCTCGAGCACGGAAAGTTTCCCGATGATCCCAAAGCTTTACAGGCATTACGCACCAAGGCTGCACGTTATAGCTTCAGGAAAAGCCAATTGTATAGAAAATCTTTCCAAGGCCCGCTAGCCCGGTGTTTATGAGCGTCAGAAGCTGACTATGTCATGAGAGAAATCCACGAAGGGATATGCGGCAATCCCTCAGGCGCAGAGTCTTTGGTGCTGAAATTCGTACGGGCAGGATATTATTGGACTCACATGGAACAGGACACCAAAGATTTCATACAAAAATGTGATTAGTGCCAATGCTATGCATCACTAGTACATCAACCGACAAAACCCTTACATTCGGTTCTGTCCCCATGGCCGTTCATGAAATGGGGGATGGACATCGTTGGACCGCTGTCACCGGCTCCCAAAAAGGTAAGGTTTCTTTTAATTTTGACTGTCTATTTTTCTAAATGGGTGGAAGCAGGTTCTTATCAGAAGATCGGAGAATATAAAGTGGTCGATTTCCTGTGGGAAAATATAATTTGCAGGTTCGGAATACCAAAAGAGATAGCATGCAAAAATGGACCACAGTTTATCGGTGCAAAAGTTACAAAGTTCTTCGAAAACTTGAAAATAAAGACAATCACATCTTCTCCTTATCATCCGAGCGCAAACGGTCAAGCGGAGTCAACAAACAAAGTGATCATTCAAAACCTCAAGAAAAGGTTGGAAGCAGCAAAAAGGCAAATGGCCTGAAGAGTTTCCCGGAGTTCTATAGGCCTACCGAACAACGGCCAAATCAAGTACAGAAGAAACTCCTTTTTCCCTCGTGTACGGTGTTGAAGCCCTGATCCCGGTTGAAGTGGGCGAACCCACTTTTAGATATTCTCAGACAAATAAAGAATCGAACAACAAAGCAATGCTAATCAACTTGGAACTACCCGAGGGATGCAAGGACTTGGCACGTGTGAGAATGGAAGCTTAAAAGCAGAGGATGGAGCGGTATTACAATCAAAGAGCCAACTTCCATTTTTTTAAAGTAGGAGACTTGGTTGTAAGGAAAGTAACACAAAATACACGGGAGCTCAACGCGCAAAAGCTAGGTTTAACATGGAAAGGTCCCTACCGAATTTCACCTATCACTGGGAAAGGTTCGTATGAGTTGGGGAACCAGAATGGGGATAAATTTACCAACAACTGGAATGTGGCACACCTCAAAAGGTATTATTCCTGATGAACGATGTTCAAACAGAAAGTATGTGCTGCACTCTTTTTCCCTTCGTTTAGTTTTTGTCCCAATTGGGTTTTTCTGGAAAGGTTTTTAATGAGGCAGCGACAGAAAGCATACTACAATGACATCAACAATGAGGCCTTTGATAGCAAGGGTAACGAACAAGCTTCCACTCGGGGATGATTAGGTAAACTTTGGTTCGATAGCAAATTCCCACCGGGAAGTTAAGTTTGCTACCGAACAGAGTTTACCCGAATGTTCACGGGCACAAACCGCCAGAGGACTGTTAGGTATTCTTTCGCTCGATAGCATGGATTCCTAAGGGGAAACAAGATATGTTGCCGAGTGAAGGATTACCTAGCAATTCATTGGTGTGACACTCAAAGATACAAGACTTTCAGTGTTCCAATTTGCATTCTTCGCATTCAAACACTGGGGGGGAGTGATATGAGGATACGACAACAATGACTGCCATGTCAACCGGGAACAAAAATCCGAAAACAAAATGCATCATCGGTTATGTAATTTCTTTTTTGCATAGCAAAATGGTTATGTAATTTCTGAAAATAGAAGGAATAAAATGAAATCCTTTTTTTATCTTGCGTCTTGTCTGAACGATGAGCTAAGTTTGTCATTTGAAAGTGAAACAAGTACTTCAAATGTTAGTGCCGTAATAAACAAAAGACGTCCTCCTCAAGAGCACCGTAAACATAAAAGGGCCTTCTCTTATAAAAACCCTCACGTTAAAGGGTCACGTTAAAGGGTTGGTTTCGGAAGAATCAATGCCCGGAATCAAAAATGTCATTGGAAAAAATACACCCGACGCTGTAAATGAAAAGGACGCAAGCAAACTTGTGCAAATATTCATAGAAACCATCACGTAAAAGGGAAACTTGCACAAATAATCATAGAAACCGTCACGTAAAAGGGAAACTTCAAAAATTCATAAAAACCCTCACATAAAAGGGAGAATACGCGAAACCAAAATGCTTCGAAGAAAAGGCATCCGAGACTACACATAGTAAAGTGCGAATTGAACAACATGCGCAAAATGCTCGAGCAAATGCAAAAGTTAAAGGTTTGCATGGATGTTCAAACGAAAGTAAGACTCAAACGATATTTGAACAAAAAAGTATGTATTTATTCACAAGAAAGGTCCAAAACGTTACAAGTACAAAATGAGAAAAGAAAAAAAAAAAGCTAAACTGCAGCGCCTCCGGAACTAGGAGGAAGAGAAGTATTTGCATTGCCGGGAAAAGCAAGTAGTTCCACCGATGGCTCAACGCTTTCCCTAGTTTGGACTTCGGCCTCATCACCTTCCGATCCCTCTTCAATTTCCAAAAATTCAGAACCGGAATCAGAAGAACCTGGAGCATCAGACTGCACCGAGAGTCCATTTTTCGCAGCCAGTTCAAGCTCTCGGGTCTTAGCAATTTCGGCATCGACATCAATGATACCAGCTTTGGCCTCTTCCAAGGTTTTTCTCCTCATGCTATACATGGAATAAGGTTTTTCAACAATAAGGGAAGCCGCTCGGCGCTTGAGTTCTTCTTTGAGTTAAGTAACCTCGGCGGAAAGGTTTTCCCGGGCGGATCTAGAAAATTTGAGGCCGACGTCGAGCTCGCGGATAGTTGAACTAAAGAGCCTATTATGCTCAATAGTTTTCCTATACTTCTCTTCTAGATAGGTATGTTTCACCTCCACAGCAACAAGCTCTTCACTTTTGGAGTTCAAGGTTGCCTCCAAGTTAATCACTATTTCAGCGGAGGCTGCCTTACGGTCGGCTGCAGCAAGAATGACGTTCTGGACTTCTGCCCATTTGGCCTTGGCCTCATCAAAATTAACCCTCAGTGGTCCTATTTCTTGGCTAAGGGTTACCACTTCTTGCTCGCTTTGCTGCAAACGAGCCTCCAAAATAGCGGCCTTAGTAGACCTGGTTTCCAGTTCCGAGAGGCGGAGAACGGTCTGGTCCCATTCCGCCAAAAGCTGATCCCCTTCAGAAGTAAGTTCTTCCTTCTCACGAATCAACCTTTGAAGGCCCTCAGAGGCAAGAAAGTTGGTCTATAAAATAAGAAGAGGTAAAACTTAGAATACATTCGTTCAAAAGTAGAAGAAATAACAGAGGAAGGAAGGAACGTACTGCCGCAGCGTTATTCATATCATTGTTCAACAAATACTCGCCCGAGAGTGTCTGAATCTTTTCCCAGTCTTTTTCTGAAGCCAAAGGCTTTAAGTAATTAGCAAGCTCCACCGGCCGTAATAGCAGATTGCACCCGGTAAAGACTGAAAGAGTAATGTTCCTCCTCCTTTGTGGATCTTCAGAAGGGGTGGAATAATTTAGCCCCAAATTCCTATGAACTGGGGACTGTGGAAGAGGAACACCTTTTTCATGGTCAGGTGTGACCGATGGAGATGGTGTAGCAACCGCTGCCGGAAGAGTAGACGAAGATGGAAATGATGTAGCAGTTGATGGTGTCGGCGAAGGTGGAGATGAAACTGATAGAGTTGAAGAGTGAGAAGCAGCTGCATCAAATGTAGTGCTGGTTGTTTGATGCTCGCCAACCAAAGACGGCAAGGACCTAGTACTTAGCCCCTCAACACTGGTTGCAGCAATTGGGGCTCAAAAACGGGAGTTGTCATATTCTACCAAATCAGATTCTCCTCAAAGTTCCGAGACATCGTCTTTAGTTGGTGTAATTAACTCAACAGGTCGAGCATCTTGTTGAAATGATAAGGATCGTCACCTTCGGTGTAAAGAAGCTCCCTCATCAATAGCTTCTTCATCATCGTCAATCATCACGATGTCTACGATCGACCCAGAAGGAGGATCAGTCATCATCGCCACCGGAGATGATTCAGGGGAATTAATCTTTGACCTTTTATTCTTTTCCCCGGCCGCGGAGGTGCGTCTTCTCTTCGCTTGTTTATCCTATGGCCGAGGACTCCGTGAAGAAGTATTTGTGCCCAAAATAAGCCCGGAGATACCTGTTCGAGTAAGTGCTTCCTGAAGCAGACTCGTTGCATCAGCAGGATCAACCAGAACGTCCTCCTCAGGGATAGCAACATAGCCCGCAGGTAGACCTAATTCCATGAACATAGTCAGAAGGGTTCAACCAAGTTCTTCATATACATAAATGGAAGCAAGGTAAATTAAAGTTACCATGATTTTTGGACTTCCACCTGTATTTAAGGGCCAGTTCTTTCCACGAACGAGTTTCGGGTGTTGTGACATCCAAGATCTTGTGAACCCACCGATTCAAAATTTCCACCGTCGGTGGGAGCCATCGAGTTGCTGAAACATGCGAAGGGTGAAGAGATGAGACAGCCATAGAAGAATATCTAGTAAGAAGAATATTATACAAAGAACTTATGAGTGTAGTTCCAAGCAACCGGAAAGGATGAAGACGTTGTCGGAATGATGTTATTGGTGGCAACTGCAACAAACCGTTCCATCCACCCACGGTCGTTGTCATCATCCATGCTAGACAATAAAGCATAGTGACCACGCTTGCAAAGGTTTATCATTCCCCCGCGGAAGATTTTGGGGGAATAGAGATTCATCATATGAGCTAAGGTTAGCTCCTCTCCAGTTTCTTGGCACAAACGTCAGAGGCAGGCGATTGTCCTCCACATTGAAGGACTTACCTGTGCCAAACACACCTGGTAGTGAAGGCAAAACTCCGCAATCACGGAATCAAGCTCTCCGCTCAAAGAGAACCCACCCAAAGTGAAGGGATAAGTGAAAAAATATGTAAAACCTTCCTTGGGAAGGGTTACCCGCTCCGATAGATCAGGAGCAATAATTTCCAACTCATTGCAGCGGCAGTCCTCTTTCACATCAGGAATACTGGAAGGGAAAATGGAAGAAGGGTACCTACTAATAGCCCATGTACAAGGGTTAGCAGTAGGAAATTTCTCTTCAAAATCCTTTGAAGTACTAAGCCTTCTTGGGATGATGGAACCCACTGTTGGAGGAACAGAATCCTCGGTTTTGTTCTTATTATTTATAGAAGCAACACGTTTAAAGGAAGAAACCATTGGAAAAGAAGAAGTTAAAGAGTTTATGTTTGAAGAAAATTAGGAAAGGGATGGAAAACAAGGATGCAAATCAGAGGCTCAAGCAATTGTGAAACGCAAAGGAAAAGGAAGTTGCGTATAAGTAAACTTTTGGCGGCTAAATTCATGGCCATGATTACCTCGATAACCGGCAAAATCCGTGTGTATCATGGGATGACGCGTGTTCGGGGCATTAAATACGGAGAGACGTGCGTCTAATCAACTGTCAGAGACCTTCAGAGGGAATTATAGTAATTCCCACCAAAAAGGTATTTCTACCAACTTTCCGGTAACACAAATTATGTCACCGGAAAGCAGGGAGACTATATGTATAGGATAAAATATGATATGACACGTGGCTGACTAAAAGCAGGACACGTGGAATCCAAGATGGCATGGCTGAGGACCGAACATAGCCACTCCGTTTGTCACCAGAAAGGATAACGTTCGTAAAAGTATATTAAATGCTCTGCGCCTGATAGCATTTACTAAGGAATATTCTGCAGCATTAAGAGCGACGATCCGTTATAGAGAATTTGGCATTTATGTTCACCGTTAAATCTTCATCAATGACCCTCATAATTGGCATTAAAGGAGGGTATGATCCTAGGACCGTTTTCTCTAGACGTAGCTATAAATAGTGAGCTTTGTTATCATTATAAAGGGAGGATTTTTCTGGCAAGAACATATACTATATTCTATACAAAGCTTTAAACAATTTCACTTTCTTAATTTTTGATCTCATCATTGCTGTGTTCGGATACCGTGTTCACGGAATCTTTATCTTTGCTATTTCATCTGCATTCTAAGGCTAAGTATTTGTGTATTTGTTTTCAATTATTGCATTATTTCAGGATCAAATTAGTTCACTTGTCTAGAAATCACGTATAAATTCAACTGTACCATTTTACGGGTAAACACATACCTATGAAGAGTGCAATTAAAGGTTCTTTCTCGTCAGTTTTTGGTGCGACGCTGTAGAGTACTGGATTAAATTCTTTTGTATCGTCGTAGTTAGGGACTCCGGCATCCTTGGCAATGTTCGGTTCATGGCTGTATATCTTAGAAGATGTGCTAAGAAATCCCATGCTTCCTGTCTCTCATCCTGATTGCTAATTCATAATATGTCACAAAGAAAGGATTTGGAATAGATGTGAAGGAGGTGCAAAACGTACCTCCAAAGTATGAAATGAAAGAGAATATCCAAAAGAAATATAAGCACAAGAGAAGGAAACAGGAACAAGGAAGGAATTAAGGCTAACCTTAGCTTACCTTGGATAGCTAGCAGGTCCATCAAAATGGTATTTATAGAGTTGGCCAAATAACTTCTTCGTGTTTCAAAAGGATTCAAATTGTGTTTTTGTCTCCTAAAGCAATTTGGTCAGTGCATGTGGTAGTGAATTCTTCTGTGTGGAAGTTCAAACAATATTTGTTTGGTGCTGAAATACAAGTTGAAGAATTCTTTTTAATGAGAAGCCACATGTGTAACGACTCAACTGATCGTTTTACTTTCTAGATCTCCGTTCCCCTAAATAAGATTTTTCGTATGTATTTTTACCGTTTTATGACTTGCGGGGATGGGTAGTTCGAGATTTGGAAGGGTTCTGGTTGAAATCGAAATACTTAGTTCCTTAATATATGCTTTAAAGGGGTAATAGGTTCGTATTATGAATTTAGATTTGGGCGTATGTTCGGATCGAGTTTTGGATGACCAGGGAGTGTTTCGGCGCATAAAGTTAAAAGTTGGCGCATTGAAGGTTTTTAAGTTCTTTAAATTTGGTTTGGAGTAGGTTTTGGTATTATCGAGGTCTGTTTGGGATTTCGAGCATGGGAATATTTTTGTATGGTGATTTAAAAGTTGCACGCAAAATTTAGTGTCATTCCGAGTAGTTTAAGTATGAATCGGCACGTTCGGAGTAAGTTGGAAGAATTTGAAGTTCATAAGTTGATTCTATTAGTTTTGGGTTGCGATTTTTAGTTTTAATATTATTTTCTGCATTTTGAGGGTGCGAGCGAGTCCGTATCATGTTTACAAACTTGTTGGTATGTTTGGACGAGGCCTCGGGTGCTACTCGAATGCTGCACGGATCAAGTTAGAGCTCAAAAGGGGCTGCTGGTGCACCAGTTCTGGTGTGCCCACACCTGCGAGGTCTTGGTCGCAGGTGCAAGCCCGCAGGTGTGAGCTCTTGGCCGCAGAAGCGGTTTTGGCCATTTGTTCAGTGGTCCGTAGAAGCGGAAGAGCATGCGCAAAAGCGGCCTCGCTTCTGCGATGAAAAGTCCGCAGGTGCGAGAAGGCCGCAGATACGCTCCACACTCCGCAGAAGCGGGATCCCATCCGCAGAAGCGGAGTCAGCCAGCCTGAGCTAGGACCGCACCTGCGATGACTTTTCCGCAGGTGCGGCCCCAGGCCCGTAGAAGTGGAAATGCTGGAGGCAGTGATGTCCTTTTAATACAGAACTTAGGCCATTTTGGGTTCATTTATTGCATTCCTTGGGCGATTTGGAGCTCTTAAAGAGAGGGTTTTTTCCTAACTATTGGAGGTAAGTAATTTCTATCCCATGTGAGTTAAATACATAGATTATGGGTAGATTTTAACATGTAAAATTGAGAAAATTTTGGGTTTAGATGAAAAACCTAGGTTTTGATAAAAATGGGATTTAACCACGAAAATGGTTATGGAATTGGGTGAAAATTATATATTTGAGTTCGTGAGGTTATGGGTAGCAATTATCTTCGAAAATCTTCAGAATCCGGGTACGTGGGCACGGGGATAAATTTTAGGAATCTTCCAATTGGGGTTGGGTAATCACTCTAATAGATAGATTATGAACTTTTGAATATGTATTGATTAATTTACACAACATTTGACCAGTTTCGGATTGTTCGGCACCGAGTTGAGGCTTTAGAGTGAATTTGAGGGCGGAAAGCGAGCTTTGAGACAAGGGAAGTCTCTTGCCTAACCTTGTAATAGAGTATTTATCCCATAAGTGATTTAACTTACTATTTGCTTCTAATTGTGGGGGCTACGTACGCACGAGGTGACGAGAGTTCGGGCGTAGCTACTAATGATACTTATATCCGGGTAGTTTAGGACCCATATCATGAAATAAATAAAATGTTTCCACCCTACTTGTTAATTAAAGTGCCTAAATTATATTGGAACTTGATAAAGGAATTGTAAAAGACCGAATTTCACTTACTTGAGTTTTGGTGGGTTACTTGACCATTAATAGAAATTGTGCTTCTTTGTGTATTAGCCTTGTAATAACATTTAAATCGGATGTTCATAAATTATTCTCTTTTCTTGTGGAGCGGGCCGAACACCTCGGCAGTAGAATAGATGCATGTATGGTTCGTGCCGCTCGACCCTCGAGAGTGTACACATTATTTTGGATCGGACCGTACGACCTTGGCATAAATCGTGCGTGATAATACTCGGAGCCTAATTATACTTGATATTATTTTATGGCTTGAGCGGTTATAATTATTTAACGACAGAAATTGACTTGGAATTTATTAGTTGTGAAAGAATTATTATTCACTGCTTGTTATGGAGTTATATTTATTATTTACATGAACCATGCTTATTTAGAATTCCTGTATTTTATTGTTAGCCCATAATAAGTGTCGATGTCAACCCCTCCTCACTACTTATTCGAAGTTAGACTAGATATTTACTAGGTACATGTTGTTTATGTACTCACGCTATACTTCTGCACTAATCGTGCAGGATCTAAGGCAGGTGCATCTGGTGGTCATATCGGCGCGCACCCCCGTTACCCGAGGCCTAGTGGTGAGCTACTTCCTGAGCCATTCTGCAGTACCTAGAGTATCTCTTTTGTATGTATTTTCTGTCTACTTTATTTCAGACAGTAGTTAGAGTTTTGTATATTCTACTAGTTGCTCATACACTTGTGACACCAGGTCTTGGAACATATACTAGTAGACTTTATGGTTTTGGAGTATTTATGTCACTATATTTTCCCACTTAGTTTGCCTTCGTTTATTCTATTAAAATTTTTTACTCCTTAATCTCTTAATAAATAAAATTTAATTACTTGGAAACTGTCACGACCCAAAATCCATTAAAGGTCTTGATGACGCCTAACACCGCTGTCAGGCAAGCCAACAATAATAAATTAACTTAATTACCCATTTTAGTATTTTCAAATCGTAATTTCCTTCAATTAAATAGTAAAAGATATAACTTACGGAGTAAATGATAATATTTTTGCAACTAAAATACTGAACAACCCATAACCACTCCCAAAACCGGGTGTCACAGGTGCATGAGTATTAACTAGGGAGTAAAATAAAATACAGCATCTGTCCGGAATACAAATTAGACAGGAAAGATATAAATAATTCTGATGGAGACTCTGTTGGCTGTGGATCGTAAAATAGAATGCAGCTCGCCTAAATCCCCACATTAACCACACCTCTGCGCCCACAAGGCCACTAGATATATATGTACCTGCACGAAAATGTGCAGCAAGTATAGTATGAGTACGTAAATCAATGCGTACCCAGTAAGTATCCAGTCTAACCTCGAAGAAGTAGTGACGAGAGGTCGACTCCGACACTTACTATGGCTAACAATAAGATACCGATATTATAATTAAGCATGGATTATATAAAACAGCTGAAAACCCAATAAACAAGAGGTAGCTAGTACGGGCAATAGCATAATTAGTAGAGTGGACAATAGCATAATTAGTAGCTATGTAGCACTAATTAGTACGGACTCTCATGCGTACGTAGTACCCGCAAATAGAAGAATCTTTTAATTCAATTTACCTATGGGGTTAGTTTCCTCTTACAAGGGTAGAAAAGAGACTTATCTCGCTCCGAAATTCCATAACCGGTTCCAAAACCCTTCCAACAACTCAAACCAATGCTCATCGCTCTAAAACTAGTCAATAAATGTGCAAATCCATAAATATATACTTTAATACTCATTATAATCCAATTTACAACAATTCCCAACTCCGCTCGAAAAGTCAATAAAAATCACCCTCGGTCCCACGTGCCCGAATTTCGAAAATTTTCAAAGATAAACATTACCCATAGCCTCACGAACTCAAATATATACATTATTCTCAATTTCATGCCCAAATTCGTGGTCAAAATCCAAAAATATAAATTTCTAGGTTTTCCACCAAAACCCAAATTTTTACAAATTTCCATGCTTGAATCCAAATTAAAACCATGTATTTAGCTCAAAATAGGTGGGGATAACTTACCTTGCCATCGATGATAGAAACCTCAACTTGAACCTCTCCAAGAATCGCCCAAACCAAGAGAGAATGAAAGAAAATGAGTCAAATCCCGTTCTTAAAAGAGCACACTGCCCAGCGACCTCTCGCACTTGCGGTCACTTGACTGCTTCTGCGGCCCCGCAAGTGTGGCCGAAATACCGCTTCTGCTTTCCTCCTTCAGGCCCCTCAACTCCGCATCTGCGGCCCCATACGCGCATTTGCGCCTTCGCTTCTGCGGCTCCACGTGCGCAGGTGCGGTCCTGCTTCTGCGGAACTCGATTGCAAAACCGCTTCTGCGACCCTCTTGGCTGTTTCTGCGGCTCTGCACCTGCGGCCAAAACCTCACAGGTGCGGTTACACCAGAAGACAGATGCTTCAGCTTTCTTTCCAAGTCAAAACTCGATCTGTTAACCATCTGGAATCTACCCGAGACCCTCGGGACCTCAACCAAATATACCAACACATCCCAAAACACATTACGAACTTAGTCGAGGCCTCATATCACGCCAAACAATATCGAAACTACGAATCACCCTCCAATTCAAACCTAATGAACTTTGAAACTTCAAACTTCTACAATCGATGTCGTAACCTATCAAATCATGTCCGATTGACCTCGAATTTCGCACACAGGTCACATTCGATATTACGAACCTATTCCAACTTCCGGAATCGGAATCTGACCCCGATATAAAAAATTCCACTCCCGGCCAAACTTCCCAAAACCTTCAAATTCCAACTTTCGCCAAAAGACCCCAAAATAACCTACGGACCTTTGAATCCACATCCAGACGCGCTCCTAAGACTAGAATCACCATGCGGAGCTATTCCCAGACTTGGAATCCCAAACGGACATTGATAACATTAAAATACACTTCAACCCAAATTTATGAAATTCTTCCAAAATACCAACTTTCCACAATAGGTGCCGAAACGCTCTCGGGTCATCCAAAACCCAATCCGAATATACGCCCAAGTCCAAAATCATCATATGAACTTGTAGGAACTTTCAAATCCCAATTCCTAGCTCGTTTACTCAAAAGTTAAACCTTAGTCAATTCTTCCAACATAAAACTTCCGAAATTAGAATGTTCTCTCCAAATCAACTCTGAATTTCTCAAATTTCAATTCCGACCACACGTACAAGTCGTAATACCCGAAGTAAAGCTACGCATGGCCTCAAACTGCCGAATGATGCGCTAGAGCTCAAAATGATCGGTCGGGTCGTTATATTCTCTCCCACTTAAATATACGTTCGTCCTCAAACGTGCTAAGATCTGCTCTGGAGTTGTCCGAAATCACTGGTCAACAACTTGTGCACCTACCCATGCTACCACAACCCAGTTGAGAACATTAGCTCGAGCAATCTGGAGATTCTCCCTTTTATTCAGTCAAGTTAGCCTTAGAGCCAAATTCCAACATCTGAAATTCTCTACTAGGCCTGTTTCCAGCATACGAACACCGTATCAATCATTACATACTGTACCAAACATGATTGTATACCCTTACTGAATTCACACCATGCACACATAATTCACATGACCATAATAACGTCCTCTGATAACAATAGCTGAAATTCCACGAATCTGATGCCCACAACGCACCTCATAACACATATAAGTCCTGTTCCAACTCTTGTGATGCCTCCATGATAGAAGAGATGCGTAGAAATTCATAACCAACTGTCGAGTCAAGAAATCATCGAGTCTCTCCTCTTGACAAGAACCATCACCTCATTATGAACCAAATAACGATATTTGCCCTTTAATATGCTTCATATAAATCTGATCGCACTGATCCCAGGTCCAATAATCTCGCCTTCCCCAGTACAAGACGCTCACGCAATAAGCCACCTCAGACACCGCCAAAAGTCTCGTATGATGCCACAAGGTGCCAACAAAATCGAATGTGATACATAAGGAAACGAACTCTGGAAAGAGCTACTCTACCCACGTAACTAGTTAAACAACCGAAAGGATGTTATGAACCTTTCTCAGAAAGTGAGAAACAGATCACACAACAATAGATATGGGGAACTGTACTCAACATAATGCTATTGCAGTGTGCAACCCGATCCACACATGATACCGTTGCGGTGTGCAACCCGATCCAACCATGATACCCATGGCGGCGTGCCACCCGATCCAAACAACATCTCTGTTGCGGCGTGCCACCCGATCCACACATAACAATAAATAGGGAAATACCCATCAAGCCAGAAATGTTTATACCTATGAAATACCCGAATATCAACCACAAGCACGCGAAGTGCATAATACAAATCCTGGGAGATAGATAGCGCCATACGCTACAAAACTCAAGCACGACTAATGTGCGATAAATGATCTGCATCTCGAGAGCCATCCTGCTCATATAACACCACAAGCTACACAGGATCACAACACATGTGCGAATAATCAAGCCGCCTCACAACCCACACGGCACAATAGAGTATTACATAAAATATATGACGACGAAAATAACATCCAATGCTCGAACGCTCCTCCATAAGGAATGCTATGCTGAATGAACACACCTAGGCTGGTGTAAAGTACACATCCACTTCGAACCCGTCAACGGAACTCAAACCGATTCTGATCATACCATGCTTGGGCAAATAACCTCTCAAGGATCCACAACGACCTCTTTCCCATGACACACAAGAACAACTGTCAAATTCAAAACAAACTCCCACAATTCACAGCCAACTGAAGAGAGCGACCTTCAGGCCTAAACTCTCACATTAGCGATAGTACCAAAATATCCATGCATGGTTTCAATCTTTAATCAATCAAGTGACTATATGTCATACTTATACAATTTTCCCATGGGATATGCTCCCCCGACCTTCCGTACCAGGTAACAAGTCTGCACATCCATTCCACCGGCCACACTAATGCTATAAAGCAAATCAAGAATCTACAATCACTACACAAAGCCTCTTACATAGGACGCCAATCTCAGGTGATGCTAAAGACAATACCAGCTTACTCTAACTAAATGAATCCTTTCCTGCTCGCCCGAGCTCGTGACATTCTTGTCGACACCAAACCGCAACCTTGTTCCTCAGCTTCCAATTTCCCATGCCGCTCACTGCACCTAACATGCCAATATGTGAGAGTACCAGAATTCCATAATAACCCCTGATCCACTAATAGAATAAACACTTCATCATATAAAAACCTTTTACTTAGCTCATTTCAGAAGAACCAATGCAAAACGCAACTAAATTCTCAAACAGTAGAAAATACAACCCAAAGTAGTGGTCCAAACCACCATGACCCTTCCGGGATCCATCTATACATAACAGGCCATAATAACTCGAATGCCTCCAAGTAAAATAAATTACGGTGGTCGTCAAGCCTCGTACATACTACCACAACCACCTGTAAAACTTAACACGTTGAAGGAACTGATCATTGCCACATCATGTCGATTCAACCATTGCTAACCGATCCGACTTCTTCTAATTTACTCCGGACTTGCCTTAGGAATAATAATAGCTCCATTCAAAACATGATGAACCCAATTTGCACTCATTCGGAGTGACCTCATTTCACGAGACCACGTTGTCTCAAAACCCACGAACCATCTCATACCCTCCTTGTGCGTATATTCCCATCTTCGACTGGTATACCCATTCTGATAATTTCTCTATGAATCCAAAGTTATTTCCTCCCATTCCCCCCAATGCTACACCGCAGACCAATAATAACATAGAACACTCCAAGTCCCTTTCATAATCCACTACAAAAGCTCGATATTTAACCATACCACGGACTCGAAATCCTTAGACACCGCACTTTAATATTTTAATATATATTTTTGAACCCACTGGGACCGTTGTTGAGAGTCACCCACTCCGACTTGGTCCCGAATATAATCGACTCCAAGGCTCTGCTAGCACATGAACACCCTCTCAAGGAAGTACCCGGCTGAATCACTTTCCTTGTACATCATATCTACACGAAGCATAAACTCTGAATCTTCCCAAAGCCTGAACATGAATCGACAAGGACAAATATAGCACACATTCTCCCAAATCCTTTGCTCAAATTATCACTGATGTTTTCTTGCTTTAGTCGTAATAATCCGCCAATATGCCGATAACCAGAAACCTCATAAGTAGACAACCATGCAATCCAATCGTAGACGGTGGGGCTCTCCCACTTATCTTGAAGCTACAATTGCACAACCCCGGAACCCACCAAAATTCCTTCTTTCTCATTAACACGATCTCGCACAATCGACCCACCAAATTCCTCGGAATCTTCCTGTTAAACATTTCATGAACATTTTGAATCACTAGCCACATTCACATATTCGACCTCTTACTGGATAGCCAGTAAAATTCTTTGTAGAAGCTTCATCAACACCACGCAACCACTAGCCTTCTCGCAGGAGATAATCCACCTGTGGAAAGTCCATGCTGACACCTTCCGACAACGCTGCACCGAGTACAATCACCACAAAACCAATAAACCATCTTGAGCCCGTGCTCATTCACCAACTGTACACGTCCGTTCACTCCTCATGGATGTCTACTAAAGGTGCGATAATACATTCCAATCCAAAGTCATGTTGTATCCATCTTCATATCAAGTAACTCATTTCCGTCGTATCCAACCTTTCTCCGTATAGCAGCCAATATTCCAAATTAAGTTCGTAGACTTAGTCACTGTCCACCATGAGTTCCAAATCACTCTAAACTTTCCTCAACACATGTAGCTATCCTACCATAGAACTCATATGCTACCTGGCCACTCTCCCACTTTGGTCAGACCCTATCCTTTAATCAACTACTCGACTTCTGTTTTCTTACACTTGGCCTTCTAGAAGTTTAACCACCGCAGGACACCTCCCACGTGTCCTTCCTCATCTTTCACTGCCCAGTTGCTGCCTTAAATAAAAATTCATCTCTGTAGCACCCGAACCAACAGATTGCCGCCCACTCTAAACCTCCTAGAAGATCATCTTCCTTGAGCCATCAACATTAGGATCACCGATTCTATTCTGAACCACAACACACTGCAACCTCTAACAACCACTTTCCCGGCACCATTCACAATACTCTGCCCCAAAGGCGAATTTTGAAGAAGACCATAACACCGGCAAGCTTAACACATTCAATCAAGGACGACGACACCACATCACGGATGAAGATTCCACCACGCACGAAAATACCAAGTCTCGTTACTCTATCAACCCAACCCTAACCATTCTTAGTCTGATTTCCTTTCCTCCGCTGGAAATAAAACACTGAACCTCTGAATCATGCATTGAGAAAACCTCCTTTCGAATCATTCACTGCCCCGACACGTAGACAAGTATCTTACCATTACATCAATACTGTGCTATAACAACTCATAGGCATCATAACAACCAGTGCTCAACCTTAAAATCATAGGAATTACTGATACTGAGCTGAAATGACAGGACAGCCTTCCGCAAGGTGACGACCATAGCCCAAGCAATTACGTAGAGAGAAACATCCTGCACCACATCTGAAGTACCATTAAAATTCCTCGATTCCCAATTGATAACAAGCGCTTCACGTCGCATAAGATTGAATAAGAAAAAAACAAAGGCATAAGCCTCAAAGGAATCAAATCGCACGATGAGGAATTAAGAAAAGGAAGTGCTCCTAACAGCCATGTAGCCTCTCGAAGATAAGTACAGACGTCTTTGTATGGATCCGCAAGATTCTACTAGACTTGCTCATGACTCATGAGACCTACGCAAACCTAGTGCTCTGATATCAAGTTGTCACGACCCGAAATCCATTAAAGGTGGTGATGGCACCTAACACCGCTGTCAGGCAAGCCAGCAATAATAAATTAACTTAATTACCCATTTTAGTATTTTCAAATCGTAATTTCCTTCAATTAAATAGTAAAAGATAGAACTTACAGAGTAAATGATAATATTTTCGCAACTAAAATACTGAACAACCCACAACCACTCCCAAAACCCGATGTCACAGGTGCATGATCATTAAATAGGGAGTAAAATAAAATACAGCATCTGTCCGGAATATAAATTAGATAGGAAAGATATAAATAACTCTGATGGAGACTATGCTGGCTGCGGATCGTAATATAGAATGCAGCTCGCCTAAGTCCTCGCATTAACCACACCTCTGCGCCCACAAGGCCACTAGATATATATGTACCTACACGAAAATGTGCAGCAAGCGTAGTATGAGTAAGTAAATCAACGCGTACCCAATAAGTATCCAGTCTAACCTCGAAGAAGTAGTGACGAGAGGTCGACTCCGACACTTACTATGGCTAACAATAAGATACCGATATTATAATTAAGCATGGATTATATAAAACAGCTGAAAACCCAATAAACAAGAGGTAAGTAAACAATTCCTTTAATAATAAGAAGTTTCCTAATTTATTTTTCGTCATTTAACAATTTATATCTCAAGCCAATGAAGCAATATCAATTATTATTAGTTCCAAAGATTTATCATGCGCAAATCATGCCGAGGTCGTACGGCCCGATCCAACATAATATTTAAATTGTGCACTGCCGAGGGTCGAACGGCACGAACTATAGATGCATCTATCTGTTACCGAGGCATTCGGCCCGCTCCACAAAAGAGAAAATACATTTACAACAATAAATTCAAGATTTATTAAGGGGCAATTATTCAAGGGAATACCAAATTCTCATTACCGGTCAAAAAAATGAAGTTTAACCTTTTTCAATTCCTTTATCAAGTTTCAATAAGATTTAAGCAATTAAATTAACAAGTAGGGTACAAACATTTATAAGTATAGCAAGATATGAGTCATAGACTACCCGGACAATAGCATAATTAGTAGCTACGTACGGACTATCGTCACCTTGTGCATACGTAGCCCCCACAAATAGAAGCACCTATTAATTCAATTCACCTATGGGGTTAGTTTCCTCTTACAAGGGTAGAAAAGAGACTTACCTCGCTCCGAAATTCCATAACCGGTTCCAAAGCCCTTCCAACAACTCAAATTGATGCCCATCGCTCCAAAACTAGACAATAAATGTGCAAATCCATAAATATATTCTCTAATACTCATTATAATCCAATTTATAACAATTCCCAACTCCGCTCGAAAAGTCGATAAAAATAACCCTCGGGTCCACGTGCCTGGATTCCGAAACTTTTCGAAGATAAGCATTACGCATAGCCTCACGAACTCAAATATATAGATTATTCTCAATTTCATGCCCAAATTCGTGGTTAATATCCAAAAATATAAATTTCTAGGTTTTCCACCAAAACCCCAAATTTCTACAAATTTTCATGCTTGAATCCATATATAAACCATGTATTTAACTCAAAATAGGTGGGGATAACTTACCTTGCCATTGATGATAGAAACCTCCACTTGAACCTCTCCAAGAGTCGCCCAAACCAAGAGAGAATGAAAGAAAATGGTCCAAATCCCGTTCTTAAAAGAGCACACTGCCCAGCGACCTCTCGCACCTGCCGTCACTTGACCGCTTTTGCGGCCCCGCAGGTGCGGCCAAAATATCGCTTCTGCGGTCCTCCTTCAGGCCCCTCAACTCCGCATCTGCGGCCCCATACGCGCTTCTGCGGCTCCACATGCGCAGGTGCGGTCTCGCTTCTGCAGAACTCGACCGCATCTACGGTCCCAGCCAGAACCGCTTCTACGACTCTCTTGGCCGCTTCTACGGCTCCGCACCTGTGGCCAAAACTTCGCAGGTGCAGTTACACCAGAAGACAGATGCTTCAGCTTTCCTTCCAATTTCAAACTCGATCTGTTAACCATCCGGAATCCACCCGAGGCCCTCGGGGGCTCAACCAAATATACCAACACGTCCCAAAACATATTATGAACTTAGTCGAGGCCTCAAATCACACCAAACAACATCAAAACTACGAATCACCCTCCAATTCAAACCTAATAAACTTTGAAACGTCAAACTTCTACAATCGATACCGAAACCTATCAAATCACAACCGATTGACCTCGAATTTCGCACACAGGTCACATTCGACATTACAGACCTACTCCAACTTCCAGAATAGGAATCCGACCCCGATATCAAAAAGTCCACTCCCGGCCAAACTCCCCAAAACCTTTAAATTCCAACTTTCGCCAAAAAGACCCCAAAATGACCTACGGACCTCCGAATCCACATACGGACGTGCTTCTAAGACCAGGATCACCATACGGAGCTATTCCCAGACTTGGAATCCCAAGCGAATATCGATAACAATAAAATACACTTCAATCCAAATTTATGAAATCCTTCCAAAATACCAACTTTCCACAATAGGTGCCGAAATGCTCCCGGTTCATCCAAAACCCGATCCGGATATACGCCCAAGTCCAAAATTATCATACAAACTTGTGGGAACTTTCAAATCCTGATTCTGAGGTTGTTTACTCAAAAGTTAAACCTTAGTCAATTCTTCCAATTTAAAACTTCCGAAATTAGAATTTTCTCTCTAAATCAACTCTGAATTTCCCGAATTTCAATTCCGACCACACGTACAGGTCATAATACCCGAAGTGAAGCTACTCATGGCCTCAAACCTCCGAATGATGCGCTAGATCTCTTAACGACTGGTCAGGTCGTTACAGAAACTTATTAGAAAAGTAATCACATAGTCAGTTCACCGTTGGCTTGCCTAGCGGTAGCGTTGGGCGCCATCACGGCCTATAGGAGACATTGGGTCGTGACAACATGGTATCAGAGTACTAGGTTCACGTAAGTCTCACAAGTTACAAGCAGGCCTAATAGAGTCTTGCGGATCGGTACGGAGACGTCCGTACTTATATTCTAGAGTCTATAGGGTGTTAGAAAACTACTCCTTTATATCCTATCGTGCAGTTGATGTTGTGCTAAGTATCCTTCTCTTATTGTCTCACAGATGGTAAGAAAGCGCACGGCAGATGTACCTGATCATGGAGAAGCTTCTCCCCCTGTTACTAGAGGCCGAGGCAGAGGCCGAGGGAGGGCTTCAGCTTGTGGTAGAGGACGAGGACGTCCTAGAGTTGCTCTAGTTATGCCACTAGTGGACCCAGTGGAGGATCCTATTATTGAGGAGCAAGGCAAGATGCCTGCAGCAGAGCCAGCCCCGGTGGATTTCATGTCCGCACCGAGATTCTAGGAGGTCATGGGCCGTATGCTGCGGATCACGGATTCTATGACTCAGGCTGGTTTATTTCCAACAGACCCAGCCACATCTCAGGAGGGAGGGGGAGCACTGGCCCCTACCGCTTAGGCTCCAGGGCATGCAGTTGCCGTATATCAAACCTCGGGCACACTACCCGTGGGCGGAGCTCAGCCAGTTGCAGCAGCCATACCTAAGCCCAGACCAGCTACGGTCAGCGATCCGCAGAAGCTATTAGATAGATGGACCAGGCTTCATCCTCCTGTCTTTGGTGGTGAGCGGCATGAGGACCCCTAGGATTTTATTGATCTGTGCAGGGACAGACTACACAACATGAGGATATTGGAGTCCCACAGGGTGGACTTTACGTCAGCGGAGCAGAGAGCAGGCAATGAAAGATAAGTGGTTTCGATATTCTGGAGAGTTCAGTGGTGCTCCGGCTGGGGGCAGGGATCAATTTGTGAGGGGTAAGTCTAGTTGGCCCACATATCCAGCTCCGCCGCCTCCAGTGGGTATTCAGAATATCGAAACCACCTCTCGGTATGTCGGACGCCTCCAGTGGGTATTCAGACTTCAGGTCAGCAGTCCGCCGTACCGAAAGGTTGTTTTGAGTGCGGGGATCTTGGTCATGTAAGGAGGTTCTGCCCCAGGCTTCGGGGCAAGGCAGTGCAGCAGGGTCAGTAGCCTATGATTATAGCACCAGCTGCCATACTAGTCGTCCGGCCACCCAGAGGCAGAGGGCAGGTGGGTATGGGCCATCCTAGAGGTAGAGGCCAGCTAGGTGGCACTCCAGCCAGATTCTATGCCTTTCCAGCCAATCCAGATGCAGTAGCCTCAGATGCCATGATCACATGTATTATTTCTGTCTACAGTAGGGATGGTTTGGTACTATTTGATCCAGGGTCTACATATTCATATGTTTCATCTTTGTTTGCTCATTTCTTGGGAGTTCCTTGTGAGTCCTTGGGTACTCATGTTTATGTGTCCACTCTAGTGGGCGATTCTGTCATTGTGGACCGGGTCTATCAGTCTTGTATAGTGACTTTCTGTGTTTATAAGATTTGAGAAGATCTTCTGTTGCTTGATATGGCCGACTTTGAGGTCATCCTGGGCATGGATTGGTTGTCCCCATATCACGCCATCCTTGATTGCCATGCCAAGACTATTACCTTGGCGATGCCAGAGCTTCCTAGATTGGAGTGGAAGGGTTTGTCTGTCAGTGCATCTAGTCGGGTTATCTACTTTCTGAAGGCTCGACACATGGTCAAGAAGGGTTGTTTGGCTTATCTAGCCTATGTTTGGGATACTACCACAGAGACTTCGGCGATTAATTCAGTGGCCGTGGTTCAGGAGTTCTCTGATCTGTTCCCTTCTGATCTTCCAGGTATGCCACCAGATCGTGATATCAATTTCTGTATTGACTTGGCTCCAGGTACCCAGCCTATCTCTATTCCACCGTAATGCATGACGCCTAAAGAGTTAAAGGAGTTGAAGGAACATCTTGAGGAGTTGCTAGCAAAGGGGTTCGTCAGACTAAGTGTATCGCCTTGGGATGCACCGGTGTTATTTGTGAAGAAGAAAGATGGGACTATGCGGATGTGCATTGATTACCGCCAGTTGAACAAAGTTACCATTAAGAACAAGTACCCGTTGCCGTATATTGATAATTTATTTGACTAGTTGCAGGGTGCTAGGGTGTTCTCTAAGATCGACTTGATATCAGGGTATCATCAGTTAAAGATTCGGGATTCGGATGTTCCGAAGACGGCTTTCCGGACTAGATATGGCCATTATGAGTCTCTAGTGATGTCCTTCGATTTGACTAATGCCTCGATGGTGTTTATGGACTTGATGAACCGGGTGTTCAGGCCATATATTGATTTGTTCGTCATTGTCTTCATTGTCTTCATTGATGACATTTTGATCTACTCGCGTAGCATGGAGGAGCACAAGAAACATTTGAGAGTGGTACTTCAGACCTTGCTGGAACAGAAGCTATATGTTAAGTTCTCCAAGTGTGAGTTTTGATTGGATTACGTACCATTCTTGGGGTATGTCGTATCAGGAGAGGGCATTAAGGTAGATCCCAAGAAGATCGAGGCAGTTCAGAGGTGGCCTCGTCCTACCACAACGATCGAGATTAGGAGCTTCTTGGGGTTAGCAGGTTATTATCGTCGGTTTGTGGAGGGCTTCTCATCTATTGCAGCACCTTTGACTAGATTGACCCAGAAAGGTGCTCCGTTCTGATGGTTCGATGATTGCAAGGCGAGCTTTCAGAAGCTCAAGACCGCATTGACTTCAGCACCAGTATTAGTGTTACCTTCTGGTTCAGGGATGTATATTGTGTATTGTGATGCTTCACGCGTTGGTTTGGGTTATGTATTGATCCAGGAGGGGCGAGTTACTGCATATGCTTCACGCCAGTTGAAGCCCCATGAGAAAAATTACCCCATACATGATTTGGAGTTGGCCGCGGTTGTTCATGCTCTTAAGATCTGAAGGTATTATCTTTATGGGGTGTCCTGTGAAGTTTACACCAATCATCGCAGCTTGAAGCATTTGTTCAAGCAAAGGGATCTCAATTTGAGGCAGCGCAGGTGGCTTGAGTTACTAAAAAGATTATGATATTACCATCATTTATCATCCGGGCAAGGCGAATGTGGTTGCGGATGCCCTGAGCAGAAAGGCGGAGAGTATGGGTGGTTTGGCATTCATTTCAGCAGAGGAGAGGCCATTATCTTTGGACATTCAGTCCTTGGCTAACAGACTTGTGAGGTTAGATATTTTAGAGCCTAGCCGAGTTCTTGCATGTGTCGTCGCCCAGTCTTTACTATTTGAGCAGATCAAGGCTTGCCTGTACGACGATCCGCACTTATTGGTTCTCAGTGAGATGGTACTACAAGGTGGTGCCAAAGAGGTTACTATAGGTGAGGATGGTGTTCTACGACTCCAGAGTCATCTATGTGTCCCTAATGTTGATGGGTTGAGGGAAACTATTCTAGAGGAGGCACACAGTTCTTGGTATTCTAGTCATCCAGGTGCTACGAAGATGTATCGCGACCTGAGGCAGCATTATTGGTGGCGGCAGATGAAGAAGGACATAGTTGAGTATGTAGCGAGGTGCCTTAATTGCCAGCAGGTTAAGTACGTGCACCAGAGGCCAGGTTGCCTACTCTAGCAAATGGTTATACCCGAGTGGAAATGGGAGCGCATTACTATGGATTTCGTAGTTGGGCTGCCGCGGACCTTGCGAAAGTTTGATGCAGTTTGGGTCATTGTGGACAGGTTGACCAAGGCGGCACACTTCATTCTGGTTGTGACCACGTATTCTTCAGAGAGGTTGGCTCAGATTTATATTTAGGAGATTGTCCGGTTGCATGGTGTGCATGTTTCCATCATATTGGATAGAGGCCCTCAGTTTACTTTGCATTTCTGGAGGGCACTACAGAGTGAGTTGGGGACCCGGGTATAGCTCAGTATAGCCTTTCATCCGTAGACTGACGGGCAGTCGGAGTGGATGGTTCAAATCTTGGAGGATATGCTCAGAGCATGTGTGATTGACTTTGGAGGGCAGTGGGATCTATTCTTTCCTTTGGCCGAGTTTTCTTACAACAACAGTTATCAGTCCAACATCGAGATGGCTCCATTTGAGGCTTTATATGGTCGGCGATATCGTTCGCCCATCGGATGGTTTGAGCCCGGCGAGGCTAAGTCATATGGTACTGATTTGGTGAAGGATGCCTTGGAAAAGGTAAGGTTGATTCAGGAGCGACTTCGCACAGCATAGTCTAGACAGAAGGGTTACACGGATCAGAAGGCGCATGATTTATCATTTATGGTGGGTGAGAAGGTTCTCTTGAAAGTCTCGCCGATGAAGGGAATCACGCGGTTCGGGAAGAAGGGCAAGTTGAGCCCAAGGTTTATAGGCCCATTTGAGGTGTTGAGACGGGTTGGGGAGGTTGCTTATGAGCTTGCTTTGCTTCCTAGCCTATCGGGAGTTCATCCAATTTTTCACGTGTCCATGCTCCTGAAGTATCATGCCAACAGGTCACATGTGTTAGACTTCAGCATGGTTCAGTTAGATGAGAGCTTGGGTTACGAGGAGGAACCAGTTTCCATTGTTGACAGACAGGTTTTCCAGTTGAAGTCCAAGAAGATTTTTGCGGTAAAGGTTCAGTAGAGGGGTCAAACAGTCGAGGAGGCAACTTGGGAGACCGAGGAGGACATGCGGAGCAGATATCCACACCTATTCAGCACTCTAGGTATGATTCTAGACCCATTCGAGGGACGAACGTTTGTTTAAGAGGTGGAGAATGTAACGACACGACCATTCGTTTGGCTTTCTAGATCCTCTTTCCCCTAAATAAGACTCCTTGTATGTGCTTTTACTATTTTATGACTTGCGGGGATGGGTAGTTTGGAATTTGGAAGGGTTCGGGTTGAAATCGGAACACTTAATTCCTTAATATAGGCTTTGAAGGGGTTAGTTTGACTTGGGTCAACATTTCTAGTAAAGGACCTCGGAACCGAGATTTGACGGTCCCAATAGGTTTGTATGATGATTTTGGACTTGGTCATATGTTCGGATCAGATTTTGAATGACCCGGGAGTATTTCGGCGCATAAGGTTGAAAGTTGGCGCATTGAAGGATTTAAAGTTCTTTAAATTTGGTTTGGAGTAGGTTTTGGTGTTATCGAGATCCTTTAGGGATTCTGAGTTTGGGAATATTTCTGTATGGTGATTTAACAGTTGCACGCAAAATTTGGTCTCATTCCGAGTAGTTTAAGTATGAATCGGCGCGTTCGGAGTAAGTTGGAAGAATTTGAAGTTCATAAGTTGATTCTATTGGTTTTGGATTATGATTATTAGTTTTAATGTTGTTTTCCGCGTTCCGAGGGTGCGAGTGAGTTCGTATCATATTTAAAAACTTGTTGGTATGTTTGGACGAGGCATCGGGAGCCTCAGGTGCTACTCGGACGCTGCACGGATCGAGTTAGAGATCAAAAGGGGCTACTGGTGCACCAGTTCTGGTGTGCCCGCACCTGCGAGGTCTTGGTCGCAGGTGCAAGCCCACAGGTGCGAGCTCTTGGCCGCAGAAGCGGTTTTGGCCATTTATTCAGTGGTCCGTAGAAGCGGAAGAGCATGCGCAAAAGCGGCCTCGCTTCTGCGATGAGAAGTCCGCAGGTGCGAGAAGGCCGCAGATGCGCTCCACACTCCGCAAAAGCGGGACCGCAGAAGCGGAGTCAGCTAGCCTGGGCTAGGACCGCACCTACGATGACTTTTCCGTAGGTGCGGCCCCAGGCCCGCAGAAGCGGAAATGCTGGAGGCAGTGATGTCCTTTTAATATGGGACTTAGGCCATTTTGGGTTCATTTATTACATTCCTTAGGCGATTTTAGAGATCTTAAAGAGAGGGTTTTCACCTAGCTATTGGAGGTAAGTAATTTCTATCTAATATAAGTTAAATACATAGATTATGGGTAGATTTTAATATGTAAAATTGTGAAAATTTTGGGTTTATGAAAAACCTAGGTTTTGATAAGAATGGGATTTAACCACCAAAATGGTCATCGAAATAGGTGGAAATTATATATTGGAGTGCGTGAGGTTATGGGTAACAATTATCTTCGAAAATTTTCAGAATCCAGCACGTGGGCCCGGGGATAAATTTTAGAAATCTTCCAATTTGGGTTGGGTAATCACTCTAATAGTTAGATTATGAACTTTTGAACATGTATTGATTAATTTACACAAGATTTGACTAGTTTTGGATTGTTTGGCACCGAGTTGAGGCTTTAGAGTGAATTTGAGGCCGGAAAGCGAGTTTTGAGACCAGGTAAGTCTCTTGCCTAACCTTGTAAGAGGGAATTTACCCCATATGTGATTTAAATTATTAGTTGCTTCTAATTGCGGGGGCTACGTACGCATAAGGTGACGAGAGTCCGTGTGTAGCTACTAATGATGCTTATGTCCGGGTAGTTTATGACCCATATCATGAAATACTTATAATGTTTGCACCCTATTTGTTAATTAAAGTGCCTAAATTATATTGGAACTTGATAAAGGAATTGTAAAAGATCGAATTTCACTTACTTGAGTTTTGGCGGGTTACTTGATCGTTAATAGAAATTGTGCTTCTTTGTGTATTAGCCTTATAATAACTTTTAAATCGGATGTTCATAATGTATCCTCTCTTCTTGTGGAGCGGGCCGAACGCCTCGACAGTAGAATAGATGCATCTATGGTTCGGGTCGTACGACCTCGGCATAAACCGTGCGTGATAATATTCGGAGCTTAATTATACTCGATATTATTTTATGGCTTGAGCGGTTATAATTATTTTACGACAGAAATTGACTTGAAATTTATTAGTTGTGAAAGAATTATTATTCACTGCTTGTTATGGAGTTATATTTATTATTTACATGAACCCTGCTTATTTAGAATTTCTGTATTTTATTGTTAGCACATACTAAGTGTCGATGTCGACCCCTCGTCACTATTTCTTCGAGGTTAGACTAGATACTTACTGGTATATGTTGTTTATGTACTCACGCTACACTTCTGCACAAATCGTGCAGGATCTGAGGCAGGTGCATCTGGCGGTCATATCGGCGCGCACCCCCGTTACCCCGAGATCTAGTGGTGAGCTGCTTTCTGAGCCGTTGTGCAGCACCTAGAGTCTCTCTTTTGTATCTATTTTCTGTCTACTTTATTTCAGACAGTAGTTAAATTTTTGTATATTCTACTAGTTGCTCATACACTTGTGACACCAGGTCTTGGCACACATACTAGTAGACTTTATAGTTTTGGAGTATTTATGTCACTATATTTTCCCACTTAGTTTGCCTTCGTTTATTCTATTAAATTTTCTACTCCTTAATCTCCTAATAAATGGAATTTATTTATTTGGAAACTTATTAGAAAAGTAATCACATAGTCAGTTCACTGTTGGCTTGCCTAGCGGCAGCATTAGGCGCCATCACGGCCTATAGGAGAAATTGGGTCGTGACAACATGACTTATCATTTATTAGTAAACAATAGGCAAAAAATAAAGTGTTTGTTTTTTTTTCGAAAAAAAAAGAAGCTAGCCATTGGAAGTTAATTATTTTCGCCTAAAAGAATGGCGATTTGCACGGGTACTTCAAATCTCGTCTCTATGGTTCGTCAAGTCTATACCGGACAAGACTTGAAGTAGGGGGCATCTGTAGATATGTAAAAATTATTGAATTTAGTCCATACAAAATTTGGATTAAATTCCAAATTGCTTTGGGTCGAATAATTAATTTGGACTTCACAAATTAAATAAGTCCATTTTAAATTTCAAGCCCAAGGTCCATTTCATCTTAGCCTAGGCTCATGCCATGTGTCAAATGACATGGCATGTCCAGTCAGCTCAAAGCCAACAAGATGACGCCACGTGTTAAATGATGTGGCAATCCAGTCCAAAATAGTGACCAATCAAGAGTTGCCAAGTGTCTAAGATGACATGTCTTGGCCAATCACAAGCAAGCTTATCACATAGCTTATGTGATAAGTTTGATGACTCACATGAACCAATCAGAATCAAGCAAGAGAGTTCATATGTAGCTGGACTTTCCATCATCTACCACTATAAATATAGAGGTTACATAACTCTCTGGAGACATTCAGAGTTGGAGAAAAATATTCCGCAATTGATGAAGGCATCCACAAACAGAGAGATCAATCATCAAGTGCATAGTTCTTCAACAAAGGAGTGATCAACGGAATTCTTCTCGAAGATCAACCCGTAACAACAAAGTGTTGCTCGATGTTCTTGGCGATTAAATACATCACAAGGAGGTCTGCATAGTCCTACATTCGAGAAAGACGTTTTTCAAGCTCTCGAATCATGGGAAATTTTAGAGAGGAGAATCAAGGGATATATAGAATTGTACTCACAAATATTTATCAATAAAATCTTTTTTTCTTCATAATATTTTTGTTGCAGTTTATTTTTCGTACTACAAAAATTTGTTGTGAACAACATGTAATACATGCGCTATACCTTAATTCAAAATAGGTGATGTATAGCCAGAGGTGGATCCATGATTTAGAGGCTCCGCTGCCATAAATTTTGAACGTAGTCATGTTACAATTTACATTACCTAAATAGGTCTAATCGATTTGGTCTATTTGGGTTTCGGTTCGCATTATTCATCTTTGGAGTTAATATAAACAAATCTATCAAGCAAAAAGATTACGTAATAATTATGATAACTTAGAATAAAAACATAAAAATTCAACTGGATTATGCATTTTGTACAAGAAAAAATGCCCGTTATCACTTTATATTTAGATACTTAAGGCAAAAATATATACTAATATTTTATTTGTTCCCCATAAAAGTAGTCTTTTGATTCCTACTTTGGTTGTTAAATTCCTAAATTTCCCCACATATAAGTTAAACTTTAGGATTATTTGAATATTGAATAAAAACTGGATAGTTGGCAGTACAGAGGATACTCTGTCATTTTTTTGTCGTGAAATCCAAAAAACAAACATACAAAAAATTTATGAATTAATTAAATGGTAAATAATACTTCGTATCTAATTAATTAATTAACTATTTTAAGATATCCCGATACGTTCAATAAATAAAATAATGTAGTGTTCTATAACTGACGAATTAAAATTTGAATAGTTGTAAGTACAAAGGATACTCTGCCGAATTTTTATCGTTAGATCTAAAAAAATAACGTATAAACCGTTATGAATTAAATAAATACTAATTAATAATTTGTGTCAAATAAATAAATAAAATGTTTAATATATTCTGAGAGTTAAAGCTAGAAAAATATTGTAGGTATTTCTGACTGATGAATAAAATATTTATTAGTTGTTAGTACAAAGGAGAATCTGCTGATTTTTTATTGTTAAATCTAAAACGCTAATATATAAATTGGTATGAATTAACTAAACGAAAAATAAAATATACTTAATATAGTTAGATAATACTCCTTACAATCTCAAACAACGGTAATAAATAAATCTTTCGTTATGAAAAGTAAGATAACATATGTTTAATTATCATTATTCAATGTACATAGATTATTATGGATCGTCGGACTGTTCATCTTGGACCTGTTTCACGTGAGCTACTTACGCTCCAGGCGCGCCATAGGTTATCACGTATATGGGATGGAGGGTTACTTAGAAAAAAATTCCACCCTGATGATTTCTGGGAGCTTATTAGGGATAATCCACTACATCATCGCACTGTCGCATACCTCACACGGACTGATTTTTAATGAGTTGTCGAGGTCGGCCAGTTATAGTTCGACTGGTCATTGATCACAACTCTGATCGAGCGCTGGAGGCTAGAGATATATACATTCCATTTGTCTACCGACGAGGCCACTATCACATTACAGGATGTAGAGGTTTTATTTGGACTGTCCGTTGATGGTCTTGTTGTCCACTACTCGCCTGCAATTAGGAAGTATAGGAGGCCTGACTATCTAGAGATACTGAAGAGGCTCACTGGACTCTGTCCAGTTGAGGAGACTGCGATTATTGGAGTTAGAAGATTATAGTTATTTCCTGTTAGGTAGCACTTGGAGGCGCTACACGAGCAGATCACAGATGAGACACTGGTTGAGGGTATTTAGTGGCAGTCTAGGCTGCTGCTATTGATGATATTTTGCGGTATTCTTTTCCAGAACACCTCGGGGAACCTTGTTAGCCTACATTTTTTGGATCATCTGGAACGGTTAGATGATTTACCCATGTACAGTTGGGGCAGTTCCGTTCAAGCGTACATGTATAGGCAGTTACGTAGGGCGTCGATGGGTAGCGTGAGAGACATCGCTGGATTTATTCTGCTTCTACAGGTGATAACATTATCAAATCTTTTCATGAATATCATATATGTATTAGAAATACTTAGTTTTACATCTACAATCAATATTAGGTTTGGGCTTGAGAGAGATTCTTGCAGATGCATCCCACTCCTCGGCCACTAGCTCCAGATTCACCACCACCGTCGTTGCTACCCCGTGCTAGGAGGTGGGTAAATAGGAGAGGCCAAACTCGCAATGTCGAGGCTTGACATCATCTCCCGCTCTACAAGGATATATTAGATCTACTGGATGGTGATCTGGTAAATATTTGACTTAGTACGTTTGTTAATACATGATTTGTCTTGCGTTTACTTACTTTCTTTTGTTTAATAAATAGCTCATATGGAGGCCATATAGCGACAAGCTCAGAACCAGTTTGCCATACTATTGCTCAGAAGGTCGAGCCGTGTGGCTTTCTGAGGTCCCATTGATCTGTCTCGATATAGTTGAGCATCATCCGATGGGGAGAGTCTTACGACAGTTTGGCCGACCACAGCATATACCCGCTCATCCCAGTTGGCAGACCACTCATTACGAGCGGCTTATAATGCTCAAACAGTTGCATCGGTTTTGGCATAATTTTAACACTCCTTTCAACCAAGAAAGATGCACTATGTAATCTATCAACGAATCTCTCTGTCAGCTGCTTGAATGACATTCGCACCATGGCAGTGAGTGGTAGTCCACAGGATGACTTCAACTATCCATTGAAGGACTCTGATACATTTGTAATTAAAATTCTCCATCTTTTGCCACCATCCTTATGCAGAGTCCATTTCTCAATCTCAAGATCCCTCAACCAAAGATAAGCTCCTTTGTCTTCCTGCTTAATTAATTCCATCTGCATCAAGAATTTCCTCTCTTGATGATTTGTTGCATCCATCCATATTAGATCACGCAACCTCTTATTCGGATAAGCCCGCTGGAAGTTGACCTTCAAGTGCCTAACACAGTAATGATGGTAGTCGTACAACTCCTTCCATTCATCCAAAGCACGCACAGAATATAAAATCCCATCACGTCGATCAAATATTAGACAAATACCTGAACATTGTCTCACAACGTGCTCTTTCAAACGGTTTAAAAACCATGTCCAAGTCTATTTACTCTCATTGGCACAAATAGCAAAGGCAAGAGGAAATATTTGGCCATTAGCATCTACCCCAATGGTAATCTACATATTTATATCGTACTTCCATACACATGTGTCCCGTCTATGGAGATTATCAATGACAATGAACAAAATCATCAATGGATGGTTTAAATACCCAGAACACATATCTAAATATGTTTTCTGCAATGTAAGGACCTCGGTCGTGCTTCCATTCAACAACTGTCCCTGAATTATAGTGTTGCAAAGAAGCTTTGTACCTCGGTAGAGCCGTAAATGACTTATCCCAGTTGTCATAAACAATCTCAAAAGCACGTTTATGCCCAAGAAATGTCTTTCTTTTGGTAATGGTACACCTATATATCTGCACAACTGATGTTATGCACTCCTTCACCTTGTACTTTATGGACGATTCAATATGTGGAATCAAGACAAGAGAAATCAAATCAACGTTCAAGTTAAAATGATTCCCATTGAATGTGTCCATATTACAAGTATGCTTGCCATTATATTTCCCCACCACCTATATATATTATTTTTTAACTTTCTCCCATGCAGCATTCACTTACAACGTTGGTCCCATTTACGAAAAATCACCTTATATGTTTTTCTATATGACTCAGCAACCTCAATCTCATGATAATTTTTGTGCTGTAAATTCACATTGCCCTATTAAGGTGAGCCTTGTCATTGAAAAGCATATTTTTGCGGAGCTCCATTGGTCTACTTTCATCCCACATTGATATACGAATTTTATCAAGATCCCTTGTGAGGGCATCCATATCTGGCGGCAAGTGATCAAGGTAGGGAATCTCTCTTGAATAAAATACCTCACGCGACTCGTATACTGCTGGTCTAATGGTAGGTGGAGTCTGCATATACGGAGCATGCTGAGTGGTGGCATCATGCTCCATTATCAAATCTGGTTGCTCATTGTCACTCTCATCTGAGAAGTGTGGTTCCTCATTGTCACTCTCATCTGAGAAGTGTGGTTCCTCATTGTCACTCTCATCTGAGAAGTGTGGTTCCTCATTGTCACTCTTACCTGAGAAGGGTGCTTCATCACCTGACTCATCAACATTATTGTCATAGTCACTATCATCTTTCTCACTTTGTGCATCTGCCATATCCTGATTCAAAATATCGTCATCACCCAACACCGTCATGTTGCTCATTTTTCCTACACAATGAATTAAATAATTAATATCTTGTACATTTCAACATAATATATTAACTTTAACGCTTAAACATACCATTCATAATTTATAGATAGCCCATGATGCTCCTTATCAAATTGTTGATGACTCGAGGATGGACCAACATGATTCATCCTTTCAAAAGTAGGTGGAGTTCCAATGTTGGTTGGTTCATAACTAGTAAAATTTATATCTGGCCGGTAACCCCTATGAAAAAAATACAAGTTGTTATTATTATAGACATAAAACAAATAGTTATACTACAACTAGGTAAGTTGCAACTTGGCGACCCTCCATACTGCTGCATTAGCAAGAAGTTGTGTCCTCGCTCCTCGTTAACCCATGTAGATAAGTTTAGATCAGGCCAGACTCTTTCATACGGAACCTGGTCGAATAAAACAGCTTTGAAAATTCTTCCAGATGGTTGAGTGTCCCAGCTCCTCGTTAACCCTCCAGTCCTGTTGATGTCTTCGGACTTTACGTATATTTCCAACATACTTATCACAAGAACATCCCAGTGTTCATCCGTAGTCCTCAAAAATCTTGTAGAGTTTCATAATCATTGATGTTAAACTCGACATAACAAGCCACACATTGTGAAGTAATCGAATACGTATAACTTTCCAATTACCTTAAGATTAACCGAACGTTTATTCACACACATTCTTTTATAAATCAGAGCTACCAATGTGTGGTATTCCAATGAGTGACAACTTAATAATACATTATGGAGAATAACTATTGTGTACCGAATTATTCTCCACCACAGCCTCACGCCCAAATATAATGCAACCCTAACTCTTCGCTCATCAGACATCGTAGAAAGGTTCAAAGAGAGCTTTGTATAGATTGATGAAGATGAAGGGATGTATAAAGGATGCTGAAGAACAAAGTAATGGTTCAAATTCACTCAAGAATGATTTTTTTCAAGAATGAACATTCGACCTTAAGTAGGCAACTATAAGTGCCTTTGGCACCTAAAAAATGTGCATACAAATAAGTGCTTCGCCATACAATTATTAGAGCTGTCATTTAAGAGGTCAGAAAAAATGAACGTATATCGCATGTAATAAATGCGCTATGTGTATAACGCATGTATTAAATGCGCTATACTAGTGAATTATGATGCCAGTCATTACATGCAAAATTGAAGTGCATAAGCATGTATTACATGCGCTATACGTTAACGGGGTAACTGGATGTTAACGTATAGTGCATGTAAAAATATGCGCTATATATAAAATGGTACACCATTTTTTTATGCACCAATTTTGGTCTTTTGAGTCCAAAAAGTTGCTATTTAGGTTCCGGAACCACACTAAAGTATTTAAATTAAAATTTGTAACTTGAATACATCTAAACTCTACCTTTCTAAAAAGAAAAGTATACTTTCACATTTTCTCATATAAAAACAATCTCCCTATACAAAATGTATACTATACATATTATTTAAATAGTCTACCGTTCTTTAGATATTTTAAGTAGAGTAAAACGTTTTGTTTGTTACCTACCTCACATGCAAATAGGAATAGGAATAGGAAAAGAAAACAAAGAACGGCAAAGGGTCAAATATACTCATGTACTTTCGAAAATGGTCTAAGAATACCCCTCGTTATACTATTAGGTTATCTATACCCCTCCCATCATACTTTGGAACAAAAATATCCTTATTTTGGATGGAGTGCCACGTGGCAGCACCTCATGAAAACGACCCATTTCTTTTTTTTTATCCGATTTGTTTTAAAAAACCTACCACCTGACCCAATTTTCACCCAAGGCTAAACTTAGCATCTTTTGTTCTAAAGCAAATTTTTTGTAAAAACTGAAAAAGAATGCTTTAAAAAAATATTTTTCAGTTTTTTTATAGCATTGTTTTTTGTAAAAACTAAAAAAAAAAAGATTTTGCAAAATATTTTCGTTTTTTTAAAACTAATGCACCTGTAGTCCAATGCTTTAGGAAAGTCTTTTTTTTCTTCAGTTTTTACAAACAAAAAAAATAGTTTTTCAGTTTTTTTAAAGCATATATTTTGTAAAAACTGGAATTTTCTTTTTGTAAAAACTAAAAAAAGAAAAGGAAATTTGCAAAATATATATTTTTCAGTTTTTTAAAGCATTTTTTTTGTAAAAACTAAATTTTTTTTTTTTTTTGTAAAAACAGAAAAAAAAGAAAGAAAAAAAAAGCATTTTCCTAAAGCAGTGGACTATAGGTGCATAAGTTTTAAAAAAGCGAACATATTTTGTTGAATCTTTTTTTTTTAGTTTTTACAAAATAATTGCTTTAGAAAATTACTTTTCAGGTATGGGTAATGGGTAAGGGTCTTTTTAAAAAAATATTTTTCAGTTTTTTCAGTTTTTTTTAAAGCATTGTTTTTGTAAAAACTGAAAAAAAAGATTTTGCAAAATATTTTTATTTTTTTAAACTAATGCATATATAGTCCACTGCTTTAGGAGAGTCTTTTTTTTTTTTTTTTTTTCAGTTTTTACAAAAAAATATTTTTTTTTCAATTTTTACAATAACAAAAAATGAAAAATATTTTTTTTAAGCATTTTTTTTTAGTTTTTACAAAAAAATTGCTTTAGAACAAAAGATGCTTAGTTTAACCTTGAGTGAAAATTGGGTCGGGTGGTAGGTTTTTAAAAACGGATCGAGTAAAAAAAAGAAATGGTTTATTTTCATCTGGTGGTGCCACGTGACACTCCAACCAAAATAAGAGTATTTTTGTTTCAAAGTATGACAAAAAAATATAAATAACTCGGTAGTAATCTTATACCATTTTGGAAAGCAAAGGCTTATATTTGGCCCGATTGATAATGGGACGTGACTCCCACCTTAACTGCCTTCCACAATAAATAACACGACCCCAACGCAAGTCAACTATAGCCACCACATTCCACGCCAAGAAAACCATTAACAAAGATCAAGAAAATACCAAAAGCAGATAGACATTGCAATGGAGATGACAACAGAAATGAAGAAAGGTCCAACAACAAGGGCATCTCAGAATGTCCTCCCATACCAAACAGCAAGAATAGGGGAAAAGTACACTCTTGGGAAGAAACTAGGGCAAGGGCAATTTGGGACAACATACCAATGCATAGAAAATGCAACAGGGGTTGAATATGCGTGCAAATCAATCCCAAAAAGGAAGCTTTTATGCAGGGAAGATTATGAGGATGTGTGGAGAGAGATTCAGATAATGCATCATTTATCTGAACACCCTTATGTAGTGAGGATTAAAGGGACTTATGAGGACAATCTGTTTGTCCATATTGTTATGGAATTGTGTAAAGGCGGGGAGCTTTTTGATAGGATTGTTGAAAAGGGACATTTTAGTGAGAAGAAAGCAGCACAATTGATGAACACTATTGTCAAGGTTGTGGAGGCTTGTCATTCTCTTGGTGTCATGCATAGAGATCTCAAACCTGAGAATTTCCTCTTTGATACCTCTCATGAAGATGCCAAGCTTAAGGCTACTGATTTTGGCTTGTCTATTTTCTATAAACCTGGTTCGTTTCCATCATACTTTTCTTCTTCTAATGCTGATTTGCCAATACAAATTAATTTCATTTCTTGGGGATCATATTTGCTCCTCTCTTTGCCTTTGTGTCTCCCATCGGTTTATTTTTAGTACTTTTGTTGATTGAACTCTGCCATTCACCTTCTATCAGATATAATAGAACTCGCTACGTCCTGGAATGCATCATATGTGGTTCATCTAAAATTAAATTTGCTTGAGAAATTCAAGAGCACCTATTATTCTTTGGTGATCATGTCCTGTTCCCATTTTAGAATCGGATTTTTCACTATGACTTCTTGTTAAATGCATTTGTTTCGTCTCTCAACAATGTTTTTTGAGATGTAATTTGAGCAAAAGCTTATATGCAAATTAGCAATGTAGTGAAAATTCTGGAGAAAGGAACCATTCAGTGAGTTAGACAATAGGTTAACATTTATGAACTTTGTGTTAACTCTAGTCTCGTCTGAAACATGGCATGGTTCCCTTTTTCAATGTATGATTCAATCATTTTTGGCTGATCTTCCGTGATTGTGGTGTGATATTGGACTATTTAAATGTGCTCTAACAACATAAACTATTTTTTATTTGCAGGGCAGTATCACTCAGATGTTGTAGGAAGTCCTTATTATGTTGCTCCTGAAGTGTTGCACAAATTTTATGGGCCTGAAATAGATGTCTGGAGTGCCGGTGTCATCCTTTACATCTTATTATGCGGGGTTCCACCTTTCTGGGCTGGTAAATTTTGTATCTTCTTTCTTTATTAGACAGGAAGATCAAACGCTGATTGTCTACTTCTCTCTATCTAATTAAATTCCTTGATTTTCTTTTCTCAAATTTTGACTTGCAGAGACGGACAATGGTATCTTCCGACAGATATTGAAAGGAAAGATAGATTTTGAATCAGAACCTTGGCCTCACATTTCGGATAGTGCAAAAGATTTGGTAAAGAAGATGCTCACCAGGGATCCTAGAGCACGAATAACTGCGCATCAAGTTCTATGTGTGTTAAGCTTTTAAAGGAAGTTGCAAAATCAAAATATAGTTTCATCTTCAGCGCGTTTCTTTAATTTGTTATTTTTCAGGTCATCCTTGGATTGTGGACGACAACGTTGCTCCAGACAGACCCTTGGGTTCTGCAGTTTTATCACGCCTAAAGCAGTTCTGTGATATGAACAAACTCAAGAAGATGGCTTTACGAGTGAGTATTCTTTTACTAGATTTCCTTCTTTTCTCTCAGTAAGCTTTTTAGCTGTAATTTTTGGTTCTGGTTTAGTACATTTGATGCCTCATATGCCGAGATTCTTAGATTTGAATAGAAACATAAGTATTGCAGCAGTAGCAGTGGTATGAGGATATGGCGGGTTATTAACTTGGCCTCTTTATGTGGATTATGGATCATGTCTATATGCAAGTTGTTTGTGTTCGTCTGTTGTCAAGATAATTTCACTTGTGAATGGATCGACATATTTTATGATCTGATCAACGTAGAAAGGACTGGAATTTGGATCGTGAAACTTCTGCACAGGGTACCTAAAAACAGCTTTATCATCTGCTTTTTGGGGTTTCCCAAGTGCGTTATCATTCAGGAATATGAACTTGGTGTCTATTTTCAATTAATGAGCTAAAAAAGAGAATCATGAAAACTTTTGGACTTTAATGTGTATCTTGATATTGTAGAAGAGATCATGCAATCTGAATTTCTGCATGATTCAGCAAGGAATTTACTTGAGATTCTTGGGAACAAACAAAACTAAAAACTATCTTTTATGAGTCAATTACTCTATAATACATGAAGTATACCTTGTCAATTTCTCTGTTTATATTACTTTATAAACAGGTCATAGCAGAAAGGCTTTCAGAGGAAGAGATAGGCGGCCTAAAGCAATTATTCAAGATGATTGACACAGACAACTCTGGAACAATCACATATGATGAACTAAAACATGGTTTGAAAAGAGTAGGATCTGATCTAACGGAGTCCGAAATCAGGGCCTTGATGAATGCGGTACTTGTTCTTTATTCCGTCTCTTTATTTAACTCCATATCGACTATTCATGAAATTCCTTTAGTAGGATTTGTTCAGTAGATAATGGCAGGATTAGTTATCTGATTATAGTCCATTCACATAAGTGGCAAATGACATGGCCACAATGTTTTCTGTAGGCTGACTTCGACAACAATGGCACTATCGATTACAGTGAATTCATCGCTGCGACATTGCATTTGAACAAGATGGAGAGGGAGGAGAATCTTCTTGCTGCATTTTCCTACTTTGACAAGGATGGTAGTGGTTACATCACCATTGATGAGCTTCAACAAGCTTGCCTAGATTTTGGCTTTGGTGACGCTAAATTGGAAGATATTATCAAAGAGATTGATATAGACAATGTAAGTCCCCATAACTCTAGGCCTCATTTGTTTTTTTTTAAGATTAAGACGTCTGAATCTGAATACACATCTGAATATCAAGATGTGCATTAAGACTAAGACATCTAAATCTGAATACACAACTGAATATTAAGATGTGTATCAAGATCTGAATACTAAATGATTAAGACGGTTTGTTTTTTAACATCTGAATGTATAAAATTTATCTTTATTTGAAAATTAATAAACACAAAATTCAAATAAAATGCTAATTAATCTAATATTCTATCAATAATATATATATATATATATATATATATATATATATATATATATATATGGTAGTTAGTGGTGGTGATGGCTTACGGTGGTGCTTGTGAATGGCGACTAGAGGTGGTGGTTGGTGGTGGTTTTGGTTGATGGTGGTGGTTCTGGGTAGTAGCTAGTGGTGATTGGTAGTGACAGCGATTATGGTTGAGGATAGTGGTGATGGGTGGTAATAATTAATAATGGTGGGTGGCGGTGGTGGTGGTGGTTGTGATTGAGAAAGGTGGTGGTAGTTATAATGGTACGCAATGCCGACTATGGTAGTTGATGATGATGGGGTGGTTAGTTGTGATAGTTGAGGTGTATGAGTTTGTGGTTGTGGTTGAGAATGATGGTGGTGGGGGTAGTGGGTGGTGGTTGTTGATAATGGTGGCGGTTATGATTGAGTATGACGGTGGTGGTGGTGGTTGATTATAGCGGTGGTGGGTGGCATGGTGATAGTTGATAATGGTTGGTAGTGGTGATAATTAATAATGAATGTGGAGGATATCATCTTAATGAAATTAAGTCTTTGTTATAGATCTTAATCATACACACCTATTCAGACACATTAAGTGGTTGTGAAGTAAAAAAAAAAAACAAACATACTTAATGATTAAGATCTGAATAATTAAGATTCAGACTTTAAAAACAAACACACTTAATATCTGAGATCTGAATGATTAAGATTCAGACCTCCATTAAGTGCAAATAAATGAGGCCTAAACCACTCTTTTATGATATTACAAGACGTTAATGTGTTTTATTCTCAAGAGTTGATATATAATCCATGACTATAAAAGATATTTTATTTTTTCAACTCGGTGGATAATGGGCCCGCCCATTTACACCTATCCATTTAAATATGGCAAAAGATATTTCATGGACAACTAATGTCCATGAAATAAAAATACTAGTATAAATTATGTCCATGCACTTCCTTAAGTGTTAATTAACCCCTCGAGTTCAACTCACTCTCCCTCCTTGGGACCATGTTTGCAATTCTAGTTATTCCCCTAGCACCCTAGGCTAGTTGACTAAAGAAGGTAAAAATCAGGATTGTGAAACTATTCCAATAACTAGAATGTTAAATGCAAGAATCCAAACTTAAAGAGTGGCTTTTGAGGATTCCCTTTATTTTTGGTTGGCAGGATGGACGCATAGATTATGGGGAATTTGCAACTATGATGAAGAAGGGAAATACAGGACTGGCAGCCAGAACAATGAGAGGCAATTTAAATTTCAACCTGGCAGATGCTCTTGGAGCCAGTGACTGTGACAAAGATCAATAGGAGATTGCTATTCCTTTTGTAATAATAGCTTAATAATAGCTCCTTGAAATTTTAAAATCCAATTTGGCCCCAAAGCTTTGGTCCAGTAGTAAGAACGCAACTCGTGATGTGTAGGTGAGGGCCAACACAAGCCTGGTATTAAGTGGTAAGGATAAAATGACAGATTTATTGTCCACCGGATTTCGAACCTTGTGCCAATGATCCTCAAAGATTTCTTCATCATAAAAAAATGTAATTTTAAACCCAATGTTTTTTTTTTTTTTTTTTTTTTTTTCCCAAATTCTACTTCTTGTGATTCAGAAGCTCACATAGTCGGTTAAAGGAGTTAGTCATATACATAATGCATTTTACCAACTTTATATTTGGCTTGTTTTTCAGATATACTTTTTCCATACTCTGATTCGTGACGCTTAACTATTGGGTCGTAATGTTTATTCTTTAATTGCACCCTGTCAAATTAAGAAAATACTACGCGCGGTGCGCGTGTCCTTGTTGATGAATATAAATTTTTAAAAATAATATAAAAAATATTCAAAAGATATATTTGCATTATAGTATAAAAATTAATAAAACTTTACAAGTTTCAAAATGATAGATATTAATCATATTTAGGAATTTGATCCACTATATTTTTATACCTTTGTAATCACGTAGACATCCAAACTCAGTTATTGTTAACATTTCTTATAAAGTTTTAGCTCGATCATTATTTTATATTACGTATGATTTCTTTCTAAAGTACTTTTACTCTGGACCAATTACGTATATATGTCATTTTCATATTCATATTTCTTTGTACAAAATATTAATAAATCTTTTTACCATTTAAAATAGATTCCACATTTAAAAAAGATTATCATTTGATTATTTTCTAATATTTAGATAATAGAAGTAGACAAAGAATTTGAATATGTTCAAAGGAAAAAGAACGTCCTATTTGCTCTTTAAAGGCTAAACTCATGCTTACCTCTTACCTCAAATATGAATTATCGTTAATTCTTCCATTTTTTTTATATAAAAATTATGTTTTTCATGCACTTTTTTTTTACGTTCCCTTTTAAATATTAGCATCAAATTGTAGGAAATGTTAGTTACTTTAATTCCATTAATTTACTCCTTTTTTTCCACGGAATATACATCCACGAAAAGTAACATGTAAAAATTATAATTAAGTTACATATATAGTTCAAATCAGAAAAAATTTATGTAAGGTAGAATTTTAATTGACTTCAAAATTCTTAAGTTTTAAGAATTCTTACTTAGTTCAAATAGGAAAAGATTTAATAACAAAATTTTTAGCCGATTTTAAAGTACTAAATATTAGGATAATAATTAAATGACTATTTTGTCCAGTGTGACTCTATTTTTAAAAGGTAAAAAAGACGAATCATATTTCCCTAAGAGCTTTCATGCTTTTAATATTTTATAGATATAGATAGATGACGTGGATCATAATACTTACATTCCTAAGAAAAAGCTTCATTTTTATCTTATTATACTCGGTTAACTTTATAAACGAGAAAGCATCATCTAAGAGTTAATGATTTTAGCCTAAAATCACAAAACATATTCTCCTTGAGTATTGAATTCTCAGGAAATAGTACGACACGGCATAAACACTTTACATCAATATTAGTGTCGATTCAATCATTTGAAGTAGTTCAAATAATAATAATAATAATAATAGAACAGCCATAAAACAAGCAATTGAGTACAATCTTTCACAAGCATTTTAGAGCATAGAAGGGATGTAATGAGCTCCTTGACCAGTTGCTGCATTTCCCAGCTTCATGCATTTGTCCAAATTTTGCAAAATTTATAGATCTATTTATCGAAAAATAATTCATATAAAGATCTCACAACATCTTGTTCCTCTATGAAGGTAATTGCAATGAATATTATCATCTTCCAATCAGAATCTATTTACTGTCAGTTACTTTTGGCATTACAGTAAATAGTAGTAGTAGTATATTCTATCACTTTGGCTTCAACCGACGACAGGGAGTAAATGGTTATTAACATAAAAAATGGGCGAAGAACACAGTATATAACATTTATCAACCCTCCTGATTGCGGCAGGAAAACCTGTCAGTCACATGAAACTGCCTTTCCACCGTACTGGAAAATGAAGGGCTGTACCTCGGTCCTGCCTCTCCAATTTGCTGTAAAGTCGTAATACAAATGTTAAAGTTCCTTTACAAGGTGATCTGCTGGTCGAGAACTCTATTCGTATATTCGCTTCCTCTTCAAGACGGTTGGTAAAATTATGAGAGCACCAATGAGGAAAAGCACAGACAACGTCTTGAAATCATATAGATCTTTGACAGACCTCAGTTCCCCAAGTGCTACGCCAGCCTGACAATGTGAAGAATGAAAGTAGCACTTATGAGGTTGCAGTCATACAAAAGAATGAAATGGTTGTACATCACAAGCAATTTTGATGCATCTGAGATCATCTCAACCAAAATGTACCAGCTCAGCCTCAAGGCTGAGTTGGCTGCACTAGTTGGGATCTGCTGTGTGGATCAATCACCAAATTATTCGACTAAAGAGTATTTTGACATATTTTTATGCCGTATATTTCTCAGTTCATTCATCCAGTATAGTTTTCTATTTTGGGAATTACCAAACAAAACTCCTGATAACCCTACCCCATTCACTCCCATAAAATGTCACAAATTATCTGTGGCAGCTAACCCTCCTGCCAGCAAACAATTGGATTACAGTTTATCTCTTCAGGGACACAATAGTCTAAAACAACTTCAAGGAACAGAAAATACAGACAAGAAAGCTGAAGAGAAAGAGGGGAAGAAGAAAAAAAAGAAAAGAAATGGAAGATAGAAACCACTACTAACAGAAGAAAGACTTACCTTTACTGTAATATAAGCAGCTGGGATGAGACCAACTGCGGTGGCCAAAAAGAAAATATGGAATGGTATATCCACAATAGGAGATGCCAAATTGATGAAAAGATTTGGCAATGTTGGAGTTATTCTCAAAAAAAGCATGTAGTTGAGCAACTTATCCCGACGCTTGGCTATCTGAAACCACAAAGTTTCACATTAGTGTGCACCAAATTGGGAACTATGATGAATATAGTAGAAATAGGTAGCACATCACTAGTAATTACTTTCAGAAGATTACAGACCTCTGCCTGGAAAAATCTCAACTTTTCAGGCCACATCCAGTTAACTATAGGCCTGCCGATCAATTTAGACAGAAAATAGCAGGACGATGCACCAGCTGTTGCATTAAAGACAACCAAGAGAAGCCCTCTGAAAACGCCGAAAAGTGCTCCAGCAAGTAAGGACATGAAAATTGTCCCAGGAATCATAAATGTCTGCATGAATATGTATATTGAGCAGTAACCAAGAATGAATTTTGCCGGGTAGACTTCCGCATACATTCCGAGGTTATCCCTGAAAGAAACAAAATAACCTAATGAGTCATGACATTCCAACAAAAATAGAACCAGCGAGAAAATAAGGACACACCTCGCAAAGCAAGAGATCCAGTGTCAACAACAACAACAATAACAAACCCAGTGTAATCCCACAGGTGGGGTCTGAGGAAGGTAGTGTGTACGCAGACCTTACCCCTACCTTGAGAAGGTAGAGAGGCTGTTTCCGGTAAACCCTCGGCTCACAAAAAATAAAAAGATAAAAAGGATCAAGAGATCTAGTGTCGTATCAAAATATTTTTACCAAAATTTAGAAAAGAAAACACCATTAACAGAAACTACATGAAAGTTTTCAATCATTGAGCAACAGTACAAGCAAGCGATGATGAAGAAATAAGGATAACCACCAGTAAGAAAGACTGCTAATATTAGACACTAACTTACTTTTTTTTCTTTTTGTTTTCTTTTGGATAACCGAGTAATCCACAGTGGCGCAAGGTTTGAAACCCGGTGGATAACCCTTCTCCACTTAAATACTAAGGTTTTTGTCTGAAGCAGGGTTTGAACCCATGATGTGACGTGCACCTAACCCACACATCATGCGTTGTGCTTTTACCACGAGCAAAGCCTTGGGGTCGATGCGTACTTTCTGGCAAATATTGTAGTTATTCTCGGAGCCAAATCAAAAGTCTGAGGGCCAATATGTATCCAGCCTGTTTGATTTTCTTAATATTACTTGCTCATATTTCTTGCCTCATATATTTTCATAAGAAAACTAAAGAGTGATCTCCTCTTCTCGGAAATATTTTCTGATGAGTCCAAGCTTTGAAACAAAATGATGTGTGCTTTTCTCATTTTGAACCAACTCAAACATAAAAAGATAAAACAAATGAAAAACGTGCTACCCTAAACATCTTCAACAGAAAAAAAGAAGAAAAAAAGGGGTAATATATTGCCCCCCCCCCCCCCACCCCCCACTTTCAGCTGTTTAAATTACTATCATCACTTATTGAGGGGGTCAGGGTGAATCTAGGCTCGCAAGAGTCTGAATCAAAGATGAAGCCACAACCCTCCACAGAGTATTAAGAGAGGTGAATCTAAGTGAATGAGAAACTCAAAATCCATCCAGTAACCACTCAGGGGGCACAAATATTGAACAAGATTTTCGTGACATCAACAAGAACCACTTCCCAATACAAATAGGAACAACCAACAAAAACTCAGAAACATTTGAGGCCTAAAAAATGCATGGAGATTCGTCATACAACTTTAGAGCCAGTCTACTGCCATTGCAAACAGTTAGTGCTCTCCTGAGAAGTTACAACTAGTAAAAAGTTCAGTCTCCAATTCACAGACTAACTAAGTTACAACTAGTAAAAAGTTCAATCTCCAATTCACAGACTAACTGAACCTCTGTCGTAACTTTCAAATGACTATACATTTCCTTGAAGAAGTTATAAAGTCGATTAATAGAACCACTAACTTGCAGACTAGGCATATTTACAATAAAATCACATGAAGTATGAATAGAATTTTCCCTCAAATACAAAACAATACTCCTTTTGTTTTGACACTATTTCCTTATTAATATGTTCCTAAAAGAATGACACCTTTCTATATTTGAAAATAATTTAACTTTCATTTTACCCTTAACAGAAGCTTTTATAGTAGTCACACAAATCTTATGGCGTGTATAAAACCACAAGTTTCAAAAATCTACCTTTATTTCTTAAACTCCGTATGGAGTTAAGCTATGTCAAGTAAACTGGAACTAGAAAAAAGAGCAGCTTATCTGCCCCAGAAATGCAGCATAGCTACACAGAAAAATTCCCATTTGATTTGACAAGTAAAATAAATCAATTCCGTCAACTTCAACCCATAATTTCCAAACACAATACCTAAAGATCATAAATGAGGGAATACGTTAAACAAACAGACAAATAATACCAAGAACTCTGAAAAGTGAACCTACTTGAGAATGCGGAGATCAGAGATGGTACGAGGCAGCTTAAGTTGAGCGTACTCAGCAGCTGGCATTGACAAGTATATGCAAAACAAGCCTGTTGAGAACACCAAAATAACAGCAAAAGCTGCTCCAAATTCCCACCTTAACAATGGAAACTTCCCTTCCTTGTACCTCTTTCCTGTCGGCGAATCCAATTCAGCTGCAACAGACGACATATCCACCCTCTTCTCTTCATCAAACCGACCCGTGTCCACCACTACACTCCTTGGTGCAGCCATTCCCACAGCAAATTGATGATAATAAACGTGACACTCTAATTTTCATTCATGCTGATCCGAACAGAAAAACTTCAAATTCTAAGCGTTCTTGATTTCGCAAATCTAACCAATACCTCCCAACCCCAATTAATTACAGGGACTTTTCAGGATTGGACTGATCCATGAAACCCAGATTTTGTAAAATATCAATTAGAAATAAATTAAATGAGCAGAAAACACAGAATTGGGAGCTTGGGGTTACAGCACAGAACACAAAGAAAAATACAAGAGGGGGAGGATTATATAAGTTAGGGATTTTGGGATACTTTCTTAGATTCTTTTTCGTTCTACTTTTTTTTTTTTAAATTTGTTTTTTCGTTTCAAGCTAAGGACTTACGATATTTCCTTGATATAAAAGGCATATGCTTTTCTTGATTTGGTGAGATTGAAGAAAGCGAGAGTTGAGAAACGTTTTCAATTATCTAATATATACTAAAAACACATGCAATCCATTTATTAATTTTGTGTAAACCTAAGAGTTTTTAGCCAAAATTATCCCTTATGTTTGGGGTAAGTTTAACTTTATCCTTTATTTGTTACCTTAAGCACTTATTGCCCTTTAAGTTAGCTAAACTTGAGCGGGTTTAGTCCACTTAACAAAAGATCCAAACTGGTAGGTAAAAAAACTTTTAGTACTCAAATTTTACAGAATCGATGTAGTGAACCTAAATCTGTTTAACGGGTCGGGTTGACCAGGTTCCGGACCGGCCTAGACTGGTAGTAAATTGGACCGGCCTAGACTGGTGTAAGGGGGCCGGGTAGGGCTGGGTTTGGAGGTTAGTCCGTATATATTTTTTTACCGGTTAACCGGATCGGTCAAATCCGGTCAATGAAAATTACTGTTGAACCGGTTAACCGGACCGACCCGATTGAGAAAAATAGTGATCGATCGGTCACCAATCCTGACCGGTTGCCAAGTTTTTAAAATCGGGCTTAACTAGTCTGGGTCCATCCGATGAAAAATTGAATCGGAACCGGGTCAACCCCGCCCGTTAAACAGATTTAGGTTTACTACATCGGTTCTGCAAAATTTGAGTAATGAAAGTTTTTTTACCCACTAGTTTGGGTCTTTTGTTAAGTGGACTAAACATGCTCAAGTTTAGCAAACTTAAAGGACAATAAGTGCTCAGGGCAATAGATAAAGGACAAAGTTAGACTTACCCCCAAACATAATGGACAATTTTGGCTAAAAACTCTAAACATAAGAAATTCTTTTAGAACTTGCTTGGTGTATTGGTAAAAAAAGTGGACATATCACATGGCCAAATCAACTGATGACACATAGCGGGCGATGCCAAATTGAGTCTACGGAAACAATCGTCTTTAGGTCATTTAAAGAATGGGTGGAGATCAGTTGAGCCGACATAGTTGACATCAGAATTGATCATATTGGGGCAACTAAGGAGTCAACACGAGAAGATTTTTTTGTAAAGTCTCACATGTACGGATAAAGAAGAAGAATTGGTCAATCCCAAATAAGAAGAGATGTGACATTACTTGCAGAGCTGTTACAGATCATCTAGGCGTAACGTGCTGAAAAAGCGAGTAATGGTGGCAGCAGATAGGCGAGATAATAAGGGGACGGTTACGGGAAATCTTACTATTTAGACCCCCACTTCTCTCACTTTATATCCCATGAGTACTCATACCTCTAATGTTATACTAAATCATTACTAAGAAAAGTGAGATCTTCAAGAAAAAGCAATTTCGATAAGAATTTCTCTTTGCCCTCGCTACATCTGGTTTTTTCATTTGGTTTTTCTACTATGATTATTCAATTTTATTTTATTTATATTTGAGAAAGTAAATCAAATCGATTGTTTGTGGCCTTGAAATATAAATTTAACCGATTTAGCCTATAAATCTAGTTTTAGGTTAAGCAATTTAGCGTTCATCGTAAGGCCCAAGCAATCGTTTATTTTCTACAAAATATCATTGTTGTAGTCTTTATTCTTTTAAAATCCTTTTAATCTTCACATGTTAATTATAACTTGAAGGATCACCATGTCTAGAGTTAATGCCACCAACCGACAGACAAATCAAACTCTTACAGTTGGAGGGACACCAATTGCACCCCCAAACAACCGAACTCTTGAAAGTTCACCACGCTATTTTTCCGGAAAAAATTCATGGAAAGATCTACTAGCAGAGATGACGAACATCCCAAGTTAAAAGAAGAGCTGAAAAATTTCATGACCCACAACAATAGTGGAACAATCATGCCTGCCTAATCATTCTATCCATATTTGGGATGAATTGGCGGCAAAGTTTATTTCAAAATTTTTATCTCCCGGACACATGGCTACTATACGGGATGAAATATTGGCTTTCAAGCCAGAGCTCAACGAACCTTTGCATAAAATTTAGGAGAGATATCGAACAATGGTGAACGAGTGCCCGAACAATGATATGGCCGACAACACGATCCAACAATCTTTCTACCATGGTATTAATACCAATCAATATGTGACCAATCAATTGGCCAGAGAAAATGTTATGACAACACCTTATGCGGAGGCATGTGAGATTCTTGATGAGATGGCGGAAACTTTTTTGGCTTGGCTATCCCGAGCTAATGTTCCCCAAGGTGATCCCAACATAATCCATCTTCATAAAGAGTTTCCATGGGCAAGCTATTGCCGAATTGACCACAACCATGACTCAACTTGTCGAGGCCCAACTTCATCAAACCCAAGCAAGTAAGCAAGTTCATGCTATGTAGGTAGTGAATGTCTTGGTCAACAAGAAGAGGACTAAATGTACATAATTTCAATCCCGAATAGAGAATTATGCACAAGATGATGGTAGTTATGACCAAGATGACTCTTATCAAGAGCAAGAAAAAGAGGTACAATTTGTGATTAATTACCAAGGGCAACAGAGCAATTTTCAAGGTTCCAATCAAAGTCAATGGCACTCTCAAAATAACCAACGTAATTGAGGTTCTAAAAATCAAAGGAATTGGCATAACAACAAAAATAACCAAGGGAATTAGGGAGGCAACAATCAAGAAAATTGGGGAGACAATAACAATCATGCAAATCGAGGTTCAGGTTTTCAAAGGCCCCCAAATGTACCAACAACCAAGCAACTCAACTCCTTATCCTTCCCATGATTTAAGTTCTTCAAACAATGAAATGAGCCGTATTGAGAATATGTTCAAGCAAATGATGGAGAAGAATGCAGATTCAGATGCCCAACTTGCCTCACATACCACATCAATCCGTAATCTTGAAGTTCAAATGGAGCAAATCTCTCAAGCTCTTAATACTTATCCTAAGGGTGCATTACCAAGTGACACGGTAGTAAACCCAAATGGTGATAATAACACGGGATATGCTATGGCAGTTATCACAAGAAATAGAAGAGGCGGGAAAGCACCCACCTCAAATGAAAGATAACTTGTGGATGATGACCAAGTGATCCAAGCGGAGGAAAACCCATGCAATGATGTTAAAGCACATGATGAGGTTCGGATTGATATTGATGATAGTGTGGAGGAGACCCAAGATGAGGTGAACCCGTTTAGGGAACACATTATTGACATACCGGAACCAGTAGTGCAAAGGGCAAAGACACTCGTGCCAAATCCCCCACCTGCTTATCCTCAAAGACTTGCTAAGTAAAATGGTGAAAATTAATTCAAGAAGTTTATTCAAATGACGAAAGGTCTCTCCATCAATGTGCCATTGGTAAAAGCTTTGGAACAAATGCCCGATTATTCCAAATTTATGAAAGATCTTGTGACCAAGAAGAGGTCGATGAATTTTGAAACTATCAAGGTCACTCATCAAGTGAGTGTAATTGTTCATTCCATAGCTCCTAAGTTGGATGATCTCGGTGCTTTCACGATTTCTTGTACTATTGGAAGTGCCGATTTTGCTAAAGCTCTTTGTGATCCTGGGGTGAGTATCAATTTGATGCCCTACTCGGTGTTCAAAACTTTGGGGATTGGAAAACCAAAACCCATATTTATGAGGTTGAAAATGACCGACTGTACTATAAAGAGGCCATTGGTAGTGATTGAGGATATTTTGGTCCGAGTTGATAAGTTTATCCTTCCGGTGGACTTTGTGATTCTAGACTGTGAGATTGACTATGAAGTTTCTATCATTCTTGGGAGGACTTTCCTTGCTACGGGTAAAGCCCTTCGTGATGTGGAAACCGAAGAACTCAATTTCTGGGTTAGTGATGAACAAGTGGTATTCCATGTGTGCAAGTCTATGTGTCAACCAAAAAGCAATGAAGTGTGTTCTTTTGTGGACTTAGTGACCGATTTCATTATTGATGACACAAGTGCTACAATTAATGTTGGTGATATGTTGGAAGCCGTTTTGCTCAACTTTGATGATGATGAAATGGATGGTTTTATGGAATGTGTAAACTCTTTGCAAGGAATGGGGTCTTACAACTATGCACCCTTGAAGTTATCGTTGGATCTTGAGAATAGGAAGACTCCTCCCAAAAAGCCTTCTATTGAAGAGCCACCTACTTTGGAGTTAAAACCATTTCCACCTCACATTCGGTACGAATTTCTTGGCCCTTGTTATACTCTATCGTTTATTCTTTCCTCTAGTTTGACTAACGTATAGGTTGATTCCACATTGGCGGTGGTGTAAAAGAGGAAGAAAGCTATTGGATGGACTTTAGCAGACATTCGTGGTATAAGCCCCACATTTTACATGCACAAGATCAAATTGGAGAATGGTGCCAAACCATCCATTGAACATAAAAGAAGACTCAATGAAGCTATGCAAGAGGTAGTCAAAAAGAAGATTATCAAGTGGTTGGATGCCGGGGTTGTCTACCCCATTTCCGATAGTTAATGGACTTCTTCAGTTTAATGTATCCTAAAAGGGGGGGGGGGGCATGACGGTTGTTACCAATGATAAAAATGAGTTGAAGAACGGTCACCGGCTGGAGAGTTTGTATGGATTATCATAAGCTCAACAAAGTCACAAGGAAGGATCACTTTCCTCTTCCTTTCATGGATCAAATGCTTGATAGGTTGGCCGGCCATGCTTTCTATTCTTTTCTTGATGGGCACTCGGGCTACAACTAAATTCTTATTGCTCTAGAAGATCAAGAGAAAACCACTTTTACATGTCCATATGGTACTTTTACTTTCAAACGGATGCCTTTTGGTTTATGCAATGCACCAGTAACTTTTCAACGGTGTATGATGGTTATTTTCACGAACATGGTAGAAGACTACCTTGAGGTCTTCTTGGATAAATTTTTAGTGGTTGCATATTCTTTTGACGATTGTATTGCTAATTTGGACAAAGTGTTGGCTAGATGTGAGAAAAGAAATTTGGCACTCAATTGAGAGAAATGTCATTTCATAGTTGAGGAAGGCATTGTACTTGGCCATAAGATTAGAAAGAATGGTATTGAAGTAGACAAGGTAAAAATTGAAGTTATTTCTAAGCTTCCACCCACACCTCGGTGAAGGGTGTGCAGAGTTTCTTGGCCATGTGGGATCCTACCGGTGATCATCAAAGACTTTTCTAAAGTGGTGAACCCTTTGTGCAAACTCCTTGAGAAGGATGCCAAGTTCCATTTCAGTGATGATTGTATGAGAGCTTTTGAACAATTGAAGCTCAAGTTGACAACTATTCCTACCATTACATCTCCAAATTATAGATTTACGTTCGAGCTCATGTGTGATGCAAGTGATGTAGCCGTTGGGGTTGTTTTGGGACAACATGTTAAAAGCATTTTTCATTCGGTTTACTATGCTAGTAATACCATGAATAGTTCCCAAGTAAATTATACCGTTATAGAGAAAGAGCTCCTTGCTATTATGTTTGCTATTGAGAAGTTTCGCCCGTACTTGATGGGTGCCAAAGTTATTGTTCACTCGGATCATGCTGCACTTCGCTATCTAATGACCAAAAAAAAATCTAAAGCTAGGTTAATGAGATGGGTGATTTTGTTGCAAGAGTTTGATATTGACATCCAAGACAAGAAGGGAAGTGAAAATCAAATGGCAGACCACTTGTCTCGTTTGGAGGAGGAGGGAAGGCCATATGATGGCCTTGAAATCAATGACTCATTCCCTGATGAGCAACTTTTGGCACTTTCAATGAAAGAGGTACCTTGGTTCACGGATTTGGAAGATTTTCTTGTGAGTGGTATCATTCCGGATGAGTTTTTTTCAAACCAAAGAAAGAAGCTCAAGAGGGATTGTCAAGACTACTATTGGGATGAACCATACTTGAGTGAATAGTCTAGAACTTGCTCCGAATGTGTTTCAAAGCGAAATTCTAAGTTTGCTTGGTTTGAAAAATAATTGTAGGCTTTCCTTAGACCGTTTGAGCTTTCTATTGCCACCTTATGATCATTATCCTTAGTCAACCCCTTTGAGCCTTTATCTTTTCTCTATTGGTAACCATGCTACAAGCCTTTACCTGTTTGATTATAATCCTCTCTTGACACTCGAACCTTCCTTAGCACTCATATGTAGTAAGTGGCATACAACCTAAGTTTGGGGGAAAGTTGAGGAATCTAAAAGAGGTATAAAGGCATTGAAAGGAGAGAAAAGAAATGTCTCCATGAAAGAGAAAGTAAGAAAAGAAAGAACAAAAAGAAAACATAAAAAGAAAATAAAAAAGAGAGATTGATATAATTGAAGAGAGGCAATTATCTCTAGTATGAGCATCAAGGGAAAAAAAGAATGAAATGAACAATAAAGAGTGATGGGAAGTCTCTCTAGCCCCCAAGAAAAAGAAATTCCTCTAAGGGTTTGGCAAGTGTGATCCAAGAAATGAGTTGTGGAGTGCCTAAGGAAGGGTGTAACCTCTTATATCCCATATAGTATCCTACCCCAATCCAAAATTCTTCATTACAACCCGAAAGAAGTCCTATTTGATTTTGAACCGAGTAAGCTTATATTAGTGGAGATTTACATGAGGGGCAAGCCTATGGTACTTGAAGCTTTACTTGTGACATTCCTTTGTGAGAGAAGAGTGAAACATTTATTGCTCTAGAAATTGAGTGTTAAATCTTCAAGTGAGCATGGCAAATGGAAGGTAGAAGAGGAAGAGTTTGGAGTCCGCCATGATTTACATGAAAGAACAAGAGTCCTTGATGAGTGAAGCCAATTCTTGAAGCTCAAATGTCACACTAGAGTTACATGCAAGTCGCGTATTTTTGAAAAATTTGACACCTTGTTGACAATGCATGAGTATTGTGGGTAATTATTGGTCCTAACTGAATATAAATGATTTATAAGTAACTCTTAAATGAACTTTCACTAAGGGAAGGAGAAAACTAATCTAGTTTCTTGAGGACCAGCAAAGACTTAAGTTTGGAGGAGTTGATAAGTGTAGATTTTAACCACTTATTAGTACCTTCTTAATTTAGCTTTTAGTCCGAAAGTAGTGATTTTTGTTTCCGAATCTAATGAAAATGGGTGAATTGCAGGTATGCTGGAGGATGTGAGCTCAATAAAGAAATCAAACTCAAAGAGGAGATGTCCTAGCACAAATAGTCAAAGAGGATTAGTGAAAAGAGTTGTGCGGTCCGCAAAATCTATTTTGCGGTCGCAAATGCAGATGCAGCCCGCAGAAAGTAAAGTGTACCCGCAGACTAACCCCCAAAGCTTCAGAGGATCCTAGCAGCAGTGCGGTCCGCAAACCAAAATATGCGATCGTATTTGAAGTTCGCACTAACAAGATTGAGAGATCAGAGAAGATGCAAACCAGCAAGTCTGAAGCCTCCTTGAAGTGCGGTCCGCAGCCAAATTGTGCAGCCACAGATGTTTATGCGCGACCGTTGAATTTCTCCAACTGAAAAGCACTGCAAGGACAGCAAATTGAAGTGCAGACCGCAGATAGAATATGCGGCTGCAGAACCTCCCGGAGGGTATTTTTGTCAGCAAATTTTAGAGTACTATAAATAGATGGGAAACACTTTTTTAGGGTAATTTTTGTACTGTAGCAACTGTGAGCAGTTAGACTTAGCCATTTTGGGCAATTTGTGACTACAATTAGATAAGACCCATTGATTTTACCTTTTAATTTTAGTTTATGTCTTCAATTACGTCTTCTTTTTCATTTTTTATGTCTATGATTATGAGTAGCTAGATTTTATCTAGGGTTCTGACCCAACCCTAGTGTGTAAAACTTATGGCTATTTAATATTTATTCTTGTTATTGATTTGGTATATGTTATTTAGCCTTGATTTATTGATTCATGCCTATTTGACTTAGTTCTTACTTGAGAAAGAGGAAGTTAGTCTAGGAAATCTTGGCTAATAAGAAATTCAACTAGTTGAAGTTTTGATTAGTTTGATTAAAGGATTTGAACTAGAGATAGTGATAATTCCACTTGGACTCATATCAAATTGTTTATTGCTAATTTGGTCTTGAGAAAGCTTATTTGGGCATAATAACTCTTTGACCGAGAGGTATTGAGTGGGTATTTGAGCATTGAGAGTCATAATACACCCTGATCTACCAAACAAGTATAGATTTACTCTACCCATTAGGTTTACACTTAGATGAAGGTTACAACCCTAGGCTTTTCTCTTATTTGATAAAAATACCAAAAATATTTCACTCACTATTTGCTTACTACTTAGTTCAATCTCTTAGAAGTTAATTTAGGTAACAATTACCCACACTTGTTTGAAAGCTAAATTTGGTTATTTCAAGTTCTTGTTCTTAAGTGTTTACCTTAACACCAACTTAAACTCCCTGTGGATTCGACCCCGACTTGCGTTGGGTTTTATAATTGTAACGACTGTTTCATACTCTTTAATTGGGTATGAATTGGACGTGATCAACGTATGCCCAAATTTTGTTTTAAAAGTTCCTAGAAGGATTCGGCACCGTTTGCCAAATGTTGAAAATTTGAAGAATTATAGAGTTGTTAAGTTTGACCAATAGTTGATTTTGGTGATATATGGGTCCGATTGGGATTCCGGTAGTTGGAACAGGTTCGTATGGCTATTTTGGACTTATCTATGAAGTATGGAAGTAATCCAAAGTGTCTAAGATTGATTCAGACACTTGAGTTGCATACTGTAAGGAGAACTTCCCTTTCTTGATTCCTCATCGTGTGATTTGATGTCATTGAAGCTTATGTCTTTATTTCCTTCCTACTCATTCTTATACGACATTGAACGCTTGTTATCAATTTGGCATCGAGAAGTTGTAGTGGTGATGCAGATGTGGTGCAAGATATTTTCCCTATGTATACGGGCAGACTATCATCGCCGCCTTGTGGATGTGTGTTCTATCATTTCAGCCCACTGTTAGTGTTGCTTATGGTTTCAAGGCTATGCACAGTGTATTATGATGTTCATGCATTATTATCGCGCAGTGCTGGTGTAGATGGGAGGATGCTTAATTATGTGTCGCGGTAGTAAATGACTCGAGAGGAGGATTATTCAGTTCATGGTTTAGAGGTCCGAAATTTAATCCTAGCGGAGGAGAGGCAATTGGAATATGGATGTTCAGGCTTTGGTTGAAGGAGCAGCGGGCTTGGATATTTTCAAACTTTTGTGGAAATATTATTTATGTTATGGTATTTTCGTTCTTGTTTGGACACATTAAGGATCGTCAGTTTGATGGTCTTCATTTGTTTGCCTTTGGGGCACGATGTTGTGAAATGGTATCTAAAAAGCGGTTATCGGGGATGATGGTATATTGCAACTTCAGGTTTCGAATCGGTGTTTCTAGTGTCGACGTCTAGAGGAAAATGATCTTAAGGAGGCTTAGAGTTGATGGCAATCTATTTGTTTGGGTGCTACAGAGATGGATCAGGATTTAAAACAGCATTGTTGGTAGTGAAATATGAGAAAGGACATGGAGGATTATGTATCGTGGTGGTTGAATTGTTAGCAGATCAAGTACGAGTAGCAGAGAATGAGTAGTTGCTTAGGAAGATGGGTTAACCGGAATGGGAGTGGAACGTATCATTTGGAATTTTTGTGGTAGGATAGCCACATGCTTTGAGAAAGTTTAGAGTTATTGGGGTCATGGTTGACAAATGACTAAGTCTGTGTGTTCTGTTTGGGGCAATGTTTCTGTACTTAGGAAGTTTGAATGTGAAAGGAAGAGTTTTCCTGGAAGTAGAGGAACGTGAATGCTTGATCATCATTTTGGGATGCAACATGACTATGAGTTCTAGAACACATTGTTGGATCTTTAGTGGTGGTAATAGAAATGAACGGACTCTTACATATGGTGTACTAGTGTGGGCTTAGGAGGATTTCCTGATTTTGTGGTAGTTGTAACTAGGTCAATGTCGTTGGAAGCTGTCGATATGGAATTAAACAGGTGGGCTATCTCGTGTGAGCAAGTTAGCAGTTGCGTGATTTCTGATGAAGTTCCTATAAAGGGTTCTACTTTTTATCTAGCGGGAGGCATGTACTACAATGTGGGCTTGGATCGCGTGAAGAAGATGTTGAGACTCCTAGGAGATTGAGTGTGCATTTGGGGCTAGTAATTCAGAGTATGTCATGATTAGTGCAACAAAATCTCATGAGAATTTGGCTGAGTAACGGTGTGAGATCATGGTAACTGAGAAGAAGGAGTCATTGTGGGTTATGAATTTATATGATTATCACTTAAAGCTAAATGGGGGAGCCTACCATTTATGATTGGGTCATGTGGTTATCTGTCTTGGCAGATTCAGGTTATCGATATGTTGGTGGATTAGTTATGACTAAGGGAACAAAACATCAGGGGTAATTCGAGCAATGGATTTCATGGATGTGTGCGACGGGTAACCTTCTTAATATGTAAGGGTTGTGTAATGATTCAGATTTTGTACTTCTGGTGGATGTGATGTACAAGGGAAATGATTCATCTGGTTGCTTCATTGGACTACTCATGTGCTAATGGAGCACTAGTTATTTAGTTAAATAGTCAGGACTAGATTAGAGTGGGCGACTCTCAATAATGGTCCTAGTGGATTCAAGATTTAAGGTGTGGTGCTTGGGATTTTCGGGTTTGTTATGTGGCTGAAGATTGGGGTTTTCAGCAAAGTGCGAACGGTACTTGGAGTATTCTATATTATCATCGGGTCTGCGGTGCAATATTAGAGAAATGGGAGAAATAACTTCGGATTCGTAGAAGATCTAATCAGTGTAGGTGTATCAGTTAGAGATACTATTGAGTGCATGGGGGGGGGGGGGAGGGGGTATAAAATGGCTTATGGATGTTGAGACGATGTGGTCTCATAATTTGGGTCACTTGGGATGAGTGTTGATTGAGATCTGTTATGTGTTTGAATAGAGGTATTATTTCAAAGGCAAGTCAAGAGTAAATCAGAAGAAGCTGAGTCAATCTAGTAGTGGTTTAGATCAGCCTGGTTAAGGAAATTATCGGTTCTTTCGGTGTGGTAAGGCTATACAGGTGATTCGTGGCTGAATATGCGGGCTCAACAACCTCTGTAATCTGATTGATTTGGAGGTATTTGATTCTGATTGTTTTGTTATGTGTAAATGGGTCCCGGAAAAGTCATGGTGGTTTGGAACACGACTTGAGGTTTACATATTCTGTAGTTATGGGAAGTTAGTTGTGTGTTGTGGTTCTTATTCTAAGATGAGTTAAGTGAAAGGTTTCTAGCCAGCAAAGTGTTTATTCTATTGGTGGTTCAGGAGTTATGATGAGATTCTTGTACTCTCATGTAGCAGCATGGTAGGTGCAGTGAGCAGTATGGAATTGGAACTTGAGGATCAAGGTTGTGATCCTGTTTTGATAGGAATGTCACAAACTCGGAAGAGCTGGGGAGAGATCTCAGGTGTTCAGAGTATGCTGGCACTATTTTTGTGTCGCCCGAGAATGGTGTTCCGTGGAATTGGATTACAAATTCTTGAATTGCATTACATAAATACTATGGTTGGTAACCATGGATGTGCAGATTTTGCTACCTAGTGTGGAAGGTTGTGGGAGTATCTCCCATGGGATGAGCATATAAATGTAAAGTGTCAGTTATTTATAATCAGGTATGGAGATTCTGGTATTGTCACTTATGGGAGAGTTTATGTCTGTGAGACGCTCTATTCCCTTGGTTGCAGACTATGGAAGTTGTTTTGGATTGGCCGGTAGATCGTATTTGTCATGGATAGGGTCATTATGGATCTTTGGAAAGTCATTGACGTATTTTGGGATGACCGAAATCGGCTGTGAGGTCAATGGGTAAGCCTAATATGAATGTATGTTCTATACCATATCAGATATGCTTATTCGGCATAACATTGCTTATGGATGGGTCTTCGGGGCTGGTGGATGTTATTCCTGCCTTCGTTTATTTCAGATGCTACTCTTTTATGCCATGTGGTTTGTGAGATGGCTTGATTATTCACACATGTGTTATGATCTCGTGTAGCTTGTGGTGTTATATGAGTGAGATGGTCCTCAAGATACAGGTTGTTTATTGCACCTTAGTCATACTTGGCATTTTGTAGCGCATTGCATTATTTGTCTTCCCAGGGTTGTGTTTATGCACTTGGCATGCTTATGGTCAATATTTGGGCATTTAGTGGGTATGGGCATTTTGGCTCGATGGGTATTTTCTTATTGATTATTATGTGTGGATCGGGTGGCACGCCGTCTCGGGTATGATGTTTAGATCGGGTTGCATGCCGCAATAGTGAGATGTGGAGCATGGTTATACTTATTTCGTGTGTTTTGTTTCTTACCCTTGAGATAGGTTCATAGCATTTATATGGTTGATTTGAATGTTATCCGGGCTGGGTAGTTCTTTACTAGAGTTCGTTTTGTCCTTATTGGTCATATTCGAGTTGTAGCCTATTGGCAAATTAATGGCATTGTATGAGATTTTACACGGTTTTTGAGGTGGCTTATTACCCAAGTAGCTTGTACTGGGTGAGACGAGGTTGTTGGACCTGAAATAAGTGCAATCGGATTTGTGTAATGTATATTAGAGGGAAAATGTCACTAATTAGTTCAGAATGAGGCAATGGTTCTTGTCAAGTGGAGAGACTCCGTGAGTTATTGATTTGGCAGGTGGTTATGAGTTTCTACATATCCCTTTGATCGTTGCAGTATTGCGAGGGTTGGAATGGGGATTGTATGTGTTATGAGGTATGTTACGGGCATCAGGTTCGTGAATTTGATGCTATTGTGGTTGGAGAATGTTATTATGGGCAAACGAATTATGCGGTGCATTGTGTGATTTCAGCATGGGTGCATGATCATGTTTTGGTATAATGTGTTGATATTGAGGCGGTGTTCATATGTTAGAATCAGACTTGGTATAGAATTCTGGATGTTGGAATTTGGTTCTAAGGCTTGTGGTCTAAGGTATCGGGAAAAACCTTTAGCCTGACTTGAGCTAATGTGCTCATATAAGTTGTGGTGGTACGGGTAGGTGCACGAGGTGTTAAACTGTGATTTTGGGCAACTCGGGGACGGTTCTTAGCAGGTTTGAGGACGAATGTATGTTTAAGTGGGGGAGAATGTAATGACCCGACCGGTCGTTTTGAGCTCTAGCATGTCGCTCGACGGATTGAGACCTTGAGTAGCTTCAGTTCATATATTATGACTTGCACATGTGGTTGGTTTTTATTTTCGAGAAGTTCGGGGTTGATTTGAAAGAATAATTCTCAATTCGGAAGCTTTAAGTTGAAAGAGTTGACTAAGGTTTCACTTTTGAGTAAACGACCTCGGATCGGAGTTTTGACAGTTTTGTTAGGTCCGTTTGGTGATTTTGGACTTAGGCGTATGTTCGGATTTGGATTTAGAGGTCTGTAGGTTGATTTGATGCTTTTTTGAGAAAGTTGGAAGATTGAAGATTTTGAAGGTTGATAGGTTTGACCGAGGGTTGACGCTATTGATATTGGGTCCGGATTGTGATTCCCGGAGTTGTTTTAGGTCCTTTATGTCATTTGGGACTTGCATGCAAAATTTAAGGTCATTCCGGGTTGATTAGGCATGGTTCAACATGAGTTTTAGAAGTTTAAAGTTTATTAGTTCATTAGGCTTGAATTGATATGCGTTTCATAGTTTTTATGTTGTTTGGTATGATTTGAGGACTATAGTAGGTTCGTGTTATGTTTTGGGATTGGTTGGTGTGATTGGATGGGGTCCCAAGGGGCTCGGGTGCGTTTCAGATGGGTTTAGGTTGTGTCACGCTCTTATTTGATATTTCGGCACCGTTTCTTTGGGCATAAAGGGTACCATATTGAGAAAAGACCTTTGATTTGTGATTAGATTGAACCATTAGATCCATATCATAATTACAGAATCATAGCAATAAGAATCATCGAATTCGAGGTCATATGAGAGAGTTATGCACATTTCCGTGTGGGGAAAGATTGCTGGTTTTTGGTGCGAACTTTTGTTCTTCGCGAACGCGAGAGTGGTTCCGCGAACGCAAAGAGGGAATTTTGGTTTGACCGGTCAATGCAAAAATTTGCTCTTCGCGAACACGAAGGTGTCCAACGAAGGCGAAGAACAAAAATCACATGGGCATGTTTTAAATGGGAAGATCGAGCATTTTAATATTTTGAGCATATCTTGAGTTCTAGAGCTCCATTTGAGGTGATTTTTGTAGCGTTGTTCTCGTATCAACAAGGGGGTAAATATATAACCTTTATTTTGATATTTTTCCATGATTAGTTCTGTTGGTTATTATTTTTATCCGTGTTTGGATTGTAGAAATTGGGATTTTGAGCCCCAAAGTTAAGAAATGATAAATCTTTGATTTGAGGGTCAATTCATGAACAAAACTGGATGATTTTCTGGATATAGACTATATAAGTTATGGGTAATATTTATTTTTGATAATTTTTGGAATCCGGGCACGTGTACCCGGGGGTTGACTTAGTTGACTTTTTGAGCTGAGTTGAGAATTTCTATAAATTGTTAAATTACGAGTATTGAAGTATAGTTTGATTGGTTTGCACATTGTTTGATTAGTTTCAGATCGTTTGGCATCGGTTTGAGGTGTTACAGAGGCGTTGGAGCCGTTTATCGAATTTCGGAGCGAGGTAAATCTCCTGTCTAACCTTGTGAGAGGGAAAACTACCCCGTAGGTACTTTATTTGTTATGTGCTACTTGTTATAGGAGTTACGTACGTACGAGGTGATGAGAGTCCGTACGTAGCTAAAATCATGCTTATGTACGAGGTGGTAGTATATTTGAGATGCATCTATGTTTCACGTCGGTCGATCCTCGGTAGTGTACACATTATTCTTGATCGGGCCATACGACCTCGACATAACTCGTGCGTAATATCGCTAGGAGTCTGAATACTCATGAGATTTTCCTTTTAGTTGAGACCTGACATTTATATGATATTTCTTATCTCTTTGAGATAGCACTTGATATTTCTTACATGTTGAGATAGTATATGAGATTTGAGAAATTTATATTGTCATAATGTTGGAGGATTTTTGTTAGTTACAGTTCTTACCTCATTATTGCTGTTATATTTCATATTCATTTATAATTAAATATATTAATTCATTGGACCACTAGTAAGTGTCGATGTCGACCTCTCATCACTACTTCTCCGAGGTTAGGCTAGATACTTACTGGGTACGCGTTGATTTACGTACTCATGCTACACTTCTGCACTTATTGTGCATGTATACTTCTGATGGTCATTTGGGCACAAGGGCGCAACTATTGAGGGGACTTTTCGGTGAGCTGTATCTCATGATACGATCCGCAACACACAGAGTTTTCATCATATTCATTTATGTTATCCTGTCTATTTTGTATTTCAGGCATATTTTGTATTAGTATTGCACTTCCTAGTAGATGCTCATGCATTTATGACACCGGACTTTGGGGTATTTTAGTAGATGTTAATGGTTTTGCTTAAATATTGTCACCTTTGATTTTATATCTTACTAATATCATATGTATATATGATTTTCAATGCATTATTTCTTTATTTAATAAAATTCACGATTTTAAAAGTAATAAAATTAATAAGTAAGTTGATAGTTCACTATTGGCTTGCCTAACAGCGACATTGGGCGCCATCACCACATATAGCGGAAATTGGGTTGTGACAGCAACTTCACATAATTCAATAGAGTACAATTCAAGTCAACAAATACCGGATATGGTCCAAAATCTAACTACTCATATACGCTCGTCACCTCATATATACGTGGCACCTAAATCATGAATCAAGTGGCAATCAAGTCACCTATAGAGAGAATTCCCTCTTACAAGGATAGACAAGAGACGTACCTCTACCCGGCAACCTCACATCAAGCAAAACTTGCCTAACCGTCCAAATTTAACTCCAAATGATTCAAATCTAGTAAAAATAACTAAATAACATCAAATAAAGTCATGGAAATGTCACGACCCAAAATCACCAACCGTTCATGATGGTGCCTAACTCACTTGCTAGGCAAGCCAAACATAACAAGAGTGGAATATAATAAGAGAAATAGAGAAATAGTACAAGCCTAATGCCAATAACATAAATGACTGCGGCAAAATACAATAATTTCCGCAAAACTATTAAATACAGAGTCATGAGCTCTAAATAGAAGTACGAATCTGTAATATGAAATGAAATACTATTTGAATGTAAATAATTGTACTAAAATGAGAAGAGTCGCCTAAAGGCCGCGGTTTAGATGCAACTCTAACTTGTCTCTCAAAGATGCTCACAACAATAACTCACAACTAGCCACAACTCGGTCTAACACCTAATTCTGCACAATTAAGTATAGAGTGTAGTATGAGTGCAACCGACCCTATGTACTCAACAAGTATCATAACTAACCTCAGCGAGGTAATAGTGGAAATAATTATTAATGATACTCGCAAATAACTTGTATAGTTCATGAATCTCACAAGTACATAACACTACTATCAACAAATCATGAATCACGGATAAATCCTCCCAGTGCACAAGATAACGTAAAATTCTCTGTTTCAGTTAACTAATCTAGCATATAGAGAAGATATGGAAAACAAGGTATGTATACATTCCTGATCTAGCATATAGAGAAGATATATGAATAAAACATGTATACAACCATGCAAATTGTAAGTAAAGAAGAAATTCAATAATCACAACATACACTGGCAAGTTTCCTCATACCGCATGTACACCATTAAGCGAGAAACATGAGAGGGTGACCCTAAGTGGATAGATCCTTATCCACACATTGAATGAACAACTCAGGTGCAATATATAAGCACTGCACGGATAAATCACGTGCTGACATAACTCAGATTTGCACGGACAACTCACGTGCTACCAACCTAGTCCATATCACACAAAAGCATATACGAGAATACATGTACATGAACAATGGATATCAATTTATATAAGCAAAATACATAAGTTGGCACTTGAACTATAGACCAAATCTCTGTTACACACTTTCTATGGATGAAAATAATATTGCACACTAAACCTTTTAAAAATGTATCTAATACACACCACTTCCGTGTTTGACCATTTTTTCTCGACAAGTGTATACTACGTGTCAATAAGATTTTGACACGTGTCCTAAATTATAAAAAACACTTAAAAATGATCCTCCATCTTCTGCATCTTAATCGTCGGAAAATCGTGTCAAAGAAAATCTAGAAACCTTGTATATTTAACCACCAAAATGATAAACACCAAAAAAGAACTTCCATTTTCACCCCAAAATAACAAATTTTCATTACATTTTCAAAATTCATGGCTGCCACCAAAAATATTAACAACCATCCACCATTTTTGAGCAAAGGGTCTCAGACTCCTCCTGACCCAAATCCACCACCAACAGAAATAATATTTTCATATTCAAACAAAAAAAAGAGAAGAAACGAACAAGTATAAGCCCTTCATAATTTGGATTACTATAGTTCAACCTTGTAATTATTTTCCCAATTTCAAGAACCCATTTGAGTTCCAAGTCAACAGCACAAATCCCAGCAAAATAATTCTAATTGTTAGGCGAGATCTAAAATATCAGTTACACTTAAATAAAAAAAAGTAAAAGAAAGTGCTTCAATGGAGGAAAGTGGATGTGGTAGTATTGATGAGGAAGATGATAAAGGGACAGAGAGTTCTGAACAAATAAAGGTTTGGAAAAAAAAGGAAGAAAAAATAAGTGAAGAGATGGAGGTGGAGGTAGAGGTTGGTCGGCAGAAAAATAAGATAGAGAGATAGAGGGAGGGTGGGGAAGAGGAGGGATTTGCTGACACGTGGCATTGAATAAGTATTTAAACAGTATTTTACCTGGTAGGCGCACTTCTATCTTGGTGTTTTACACATGCTAGGTCTTGGTCAAAGAAGGTGTATATTAGACACACTTTTAAAAGGTTGAGTGTGTAATATTATTTCCGCCCACAGAAAATGTGTAACAGAGATTTGGTCCATAGCTCATGTGCCAACTTATGTATTTTGCCATTTACATATTTATGGACTGATATAAGTGACATGCTAAAGTGTAGGCATGTGCGAAGTTTTCTACCACAGTTCTAATGTGGCGATTACGCCATAAGAATAACAATTAACATGTTTGAACAAGAGATCAACCAACAAATAATCTCTAACATGATTCAACTAGCTCAAAAGGGAGTACAACATAAGAAACATAATAACATGAAGCTTAGCAATCAATTCAAGACATATAATAGCCTAATCACTACCACGAGCATGGATAATATACCGGTGTACGCACATGGTCTTAATCCCCTCACATGCGCGCCACCCATAGCACGTAGCTATCACTAATAAATAAGGTAACTAGTACCTCAACTAATTTTAGGTAAGATACTTACCTCAAGCAAGCTAAATCAGTACTCTAAGAATCCCTTCTGGCATGAATCAACCTCCGGACGACTTGAATCTAGCCAAGATAACTTAATAATATCAATACAAGCCATAGGAAATATGCCCAAACAATAAAGATAAGATCTTGATTCAATTATGCAAAGTAAACCCAAAACGTCAACCACGGGCCCGTAGTCCAGAACTCGATAAAACTCATGAATTTCGAACACTCATTCTAAAACAAATCCAAATATATGTATTTCATCCAAATCCGACCCTCAAATCATTAATTTTCACTCTCCAAAATCATAGTCAAAACCCCCCAAAATCCCACCTTTAATTCACCAATCAAGAGGTAAAATGAAGGTTGGAACCATGAATAATAAACAAATTTGAGTAAAAAATACTTACCCCAATCCAAATTGTGAAAATCCTCTCCAAAATTGCCCAAATCCGAGATCTAGATCTCAAAATGTGATAGAATAACCAAAAATCTCAAAATAGAGTAGTTAAGTGATTCTGCTCAGTGATACCCTTTGCGATCACGGGACCTACTTCACGATCGCAAAGCATAACCAAACGTTGCCTCAAAATATCCCTACGTGAACGCGAGTACCTGGTTGCGAACGCAAAGCCTACCACCGCTGATCCTACGCGAACACATTTCGTCACGTGCGATCACGAAGGCTAAACTCTTGACGCTCCATCCGGCCTTCCCTTCTATGTGAACGGTGACTCCCTGCTAGTGATCACGAAGGCCACTGCCCCATGCTCCGCGAACGCGGTCAGTGCATGGAGAACATGGAGAACCAACCTCGCCTGACACCAAAATGCTCTCTGCAATCGCGGTACACCATCCGCGATTGCGAAGCACACCAAAACAGCAGACATGCACATGATGCTCGATGGCCCGGGCGAACCAACGTCCATACTTCAATCATTTATCATGAATCTAGGCCGACTAGGCCTCCTATTATGGTACCTATTGACTTTTGTACAGTTACTCCGGAGGAGTGGAGTGCGACAACTAACTGATGAAACATGCACCCTACTAGGGAGGGACTCCACCAGGTCTATCCATACCTTTTTGAAGAATTACCTACGCTTCCTGAATTCTTATGCTTCTATTGTGATTATCTCTGCCTCCGGGGAATCTCCAAAATCAATATGACAAGAAGACAGAGGATGCAGTGATGATCACAAGATCCTTTACCCTAAATCCTACTAGGTTCGCCTTTGATTTAACCTTGAATCATTTAGGAGTTCTTAGAGGGGTTTAAGAGCGTTTTGGGTGCGCTAAAGCTGGCGATATCTTCTAGAATTGAGGAGAAGAAAGCTGCATTGCCTTTTTATGTCAATTCTAGAAATTCCACCACCCCAAGTGCCAAACGGGTCGCACCGCTTCGGCCACTGCGCCCGATGGGGAAGCTGACACAATTTGATCAAATGTAATAACCTCTTTGTCCTCATAACATGTCGCCAGCCAATTGGTTGTTGCCAAAACCTCATTAATATACAACTTCATATGTGGGTGGGGAGAGGGAAAATTGTGGGTGTAACAGGAAAATGGTCTGAAACCCATCCAAAATACACCCGAGGTCCTCAGAACCCTATCCAATCATACCAGCCAATCCCAAAACATAACACGGACCTACTAGAGGCCTCAAATCACACCAAACAACATCAAAACCATGAATTGCACCTATTGATACCCAATATTTCCCTCATATTTTCTAAAAATGCATATATACTTTCAACATGGCATATTTGCATCATCATTTAGTTTACAAACCTATACAAGCATTTTCTATAATTTTTCATAATTTTTAGAGCTTTTAAATTGATTACTTGAATAATTATTAATTACTCCTTCAAAGTATTTGATGATGACTTAACTACTTAAAGTTATTATTTTCGCACCTATAATACATGTTTCAAATAATTTACTTCATTTTATGTAATTATATTAATATTGTTAAGCTATTTGCGCAATTTTGCAGTAATAGCCTATATCTGTACATAAATGCTTTTTATTTATATTACTTGTGTCAAAATAGCATTTTATATTTTTATAATACAAAGTTATTATTATTAAGCATTTTAGTGTACAAATAATATTTTTACTTATTTATCAAGCATTTGTATAAATTATTTTCATGTATTTAAATAATAGCCTAGCTTTAAACTAATTTTCTGAACCAAATTTGCCCAATAGCTTTAGCCCAACTCTTGGCCCAAGACCAAACGACCCCTTAGTTATAACCCGGTCGGGACCCGGTCTGCGACCCGCCCGCTTCTCTTCTAATCCCGGCCGTTGATCTCAAATGATCAACGACCCCTAGCCATTCCCCCTTTTAATTAACTACCCATCACCCTAACCCCATTTCCTAAACCTGCCGCCCCTAAACTCTCTCATCTCTCTTCTTCTCTGATTAAACCCTAACCGTTGTAACCCTTAATCCTCTCCGATTCCGACTCAAACATGGAATCAATCCATGATCTACTTACCTATTTTGTGATACTCTACCATTATACGCATGTTTACGGTGTTACTTAGTTCTTCACCGGTGTTACTTACATCTTGCCCTATTTTTGGCAAGAACTACTTCTCAAGAACGGACCGATTTACTTTGATTCTGTGAGGATCTGGACGAACTTTCATCTATATGCATGTTATACTGAACGATTCTTGCATTATTGGTTCGATATGTTTATGGTGTTACTTAGTTCTTGGCCGGTGTTACTTAGGTCTTGCCCTATTTTTGGCAAGAACTACTTCTCAAGAACGGATTGATTTACTTTGATTCTGTGAGGATTTGGATAAACTTTCATCTATATGCATGTTATATTGAATGATTCTTGCATTATTGGTTCGATTCAAGTCGTCAGTCCCAACTAGGGTTTGAGACTTTCCTTTTTTTTTTCCTTTACTGATTTTTCGATTGATTGATACTTTTCCTTTTCCGTGTTTGACTATTCTTTTCCTATTTTCTACTTTATTTTGCCCTAAATCTGACTCTAAATGATTTTTGGTATGATATTTTCCTTATTCTCTGTTTAATCTTTTGTATTCCTTTATTTTTAGTATTATTTGCGTGATAGTTGTTATTCCCGGTTGATTTACTGAACCCCTTTATTCATGCCCTAAAAATAACCAATTCTAATTGACTCTAATATATCTTTCCTTATTTGTGTTTGAATAATTTATTTTCCATGTTTACTTGGTTGATTTCTACACTATATAAACCTCTCCCCTAAAACCCCTGGAGGGGACCGGGGGAAATCTCCTAATCACTGCTATTATTGTCATTGTTCTCCTCTTTCACTTACTCATTCACTCTGTTACACTCAAATATTTTGTGAAATTCTGGGCCGGCTGAAAGCCAAGGCTATTAAACGACCTCCTTCGGTGCAAGCACTGCTCGGAGCCCTTCTCCAGGCTCTTGTGAACTCTGAAGCATCGGAGATCTGGGGTTCTTGCTATTAAGCTCTTTACTATCCTTCCGTTCGTATAATTTTTGCTACTGTTAGTGGTTTAACCCTTGCAATGTTAATTTGCTTTCTTTCCTTCTGCATACTTATATGTGTTTGAAATATATGAGTATGATTTAGTTTGTGAATCCCTGATATAGCACTATTATGATAATGCTCGATACTCTTTTGTCATCCTATGATAGTTGAATGCATGAGATAGTTTACTGCTTTGTCCTTAGTTTGTGTTAGGCTGGTGTGAACTTCTATGTTGGTTCTTTATTTTCTTCTGGAATTAGTCTTGTACCTCTAGCATCTAAATATGTTTCAGTTTTGAGTTTCAATACGTGCCTATTTTGATCTAAATTTGACTGTTGCGACCATATGTTATTAGTTATAGAGTTTCTACATACCTTGCTTTGGATACTACTACAACTCTATGAAAATCTCCCTCTATGAATCATTTAGTGCTGAGTTTTATGTCTGATTGACTGTTCTTTGTGTACTAGCCACAACTATATAGAACACTGCTTTAAGGTTCACTCTAAACATGTTTTCCTTAGCATCACTTAGTATGTTAAGATAAACATTCATTTCTTCCTCAACCATGATCTTGCTCGCATGCTAATATATTTTTCCAGTCTATTTTTAATGTCTTGCCTCTTCAATGTTTATCACAATATCTAAATACTGATTAGTATGACCCTAAGATGCATGCTTAACTTAATCCAAACTTCTTAGGTCTCAATTGGCTTAATGTCATGAATGATAATCTATGTATATCTTGCAAACTTGTTGCTTCCCCAATTTCTTTCAATATGAGACTATCTATGTGGTGATTTGCTGTCTTGCTGAACCTGCTGGCCTGCATGATTAGTTGCTTTGTATGCTTAACTTGGTGTAGTACTTAATTTCTGTCCCTCTATCACTATCCACACTCCTTATTTACTACTCATGCTATTCTAAATTCTTATTCTTAGCCTGCTGAAAGCCAAGGCTATCTAGGTTCTGTTGTCGACCTCCCTAGTGTGAGCACTGCTCGGGGTCCAATTGAGGCTTTTGTGAACTCTGACATACTAGGGCTTGGTCCTTAGTCACTCCCTAAACCTCCAACACTATTCCTACTATTCCATTTCCCCCTGTCATGTACTGTGTGTCTGAATTTGGTTGTTTTAAGTGGCGCAACACTTGGTGCTGTGGTTAAGTAAATTGGTTTGGATCCTTCTATGGACCCTTCAGTCATGTATTGAGCGCGACTCTCTGTTGAAGGCCTGGGTATGCTGTAGGAGATGTTAAAGGCCCAGACAATGCTGGATATTTATTTGAGCCTACTGTGGGCCTGTTTACTTTTATGTGACATTGTTATTTTACTCACTATTGGGCCTGTAATAATCTTTGTATAAACAATTGGGGTTGATAGTAAAAGGAAATGGGGTAGATTTAATATTCATATGCGATGGGTAGATAACCTGCCTATAGGACTTAATGATGTATTTGCTATATGTGACGTTCACTCTCTATGTACACTATTAGAAATCATGCTATTAGGGAAATCACACACTCACACAACTTGTATGCTATTAAAGCATAAGTGCTTTTATTTATCCCATGTCTACTGCTATGTGTCGCTAGACAACATGCCTATAGGAAATAAATACCAATAACTGTCCTTCAATTTTTATAACTGCATCATGTTCATTAGATATAATGCCTATAGGATTTTAATTATCTAATTCGCTATTGCACCTAGAAAACATGCCTCTAGGAGCTAAATATAAAAAAAAATCGATTCTAATCGCCAATCTTTAGAAATCCTGCCTATAGGGTATTACTACTCGCTCTAAATTGCTGATACTGGACTCTTCAAATGTTGTTTATTGCTTAGCCACGCCACTATTAGAAAGCATGAGCAATTCTAATCATTTCCAATAATTTTTACTGTCCCTTACTGTGTAAACCATTTAGAGATCATGCTATAGGTTTTATTAACTTATAATTTGTAATCTCAATAAACAACTTAGGAGTATCAGATACTCTCAAACTGGTAATTTAGAAGTCATAGGTTTAAAGTGGTGCCCTGCATCTGAAACTGCTTGCATATTTGGATCAGATCATATAGAAACCATGTTATAGAGCTTAATGACTTCAATCTTCCTCAATTCTGAAACTGTCTAATGCCTAACATAAAAATTTGTTTGCGTGCATTTGTTGTCTAACTGCGGAGGCTAACTCGAGCCTTTTAACTGTCCTTAAGTGCAGTCCTATTTATTTTGAATTGTCGCCTAGTTTTGAAATTTTTGAGCAGCCTAAGTAAAGCTTAGAACTACCCAAAATAGAGGTCCAATGCCTCATGGACCATAGGTATGGGACGGGTAGTGCACGCATAAGGCACGACATATAATTGAACTAGTGCGCTTTAGGTAATATCTTAAAGATAGTAATCGGGTAGTAGGAGATAATAGTCTGTGCCCGCAGAATAATTAACACCCCATCTTGAGGGAGTTACGAAGTATTATTTATGTTGCACGAGGTGATCCTTTAGGCTAAAAACCTTAGGACCCCCCCATCTTATTCCCTTTTTATATTTCAATCAAGTATTTGTATTTCCTCAAAGTCTTTTAATAATAAAATTTCTCAAACTTCTTGCTTTCTCTGTCTTTATTTATCCGACTAATTCATATAATTCAAGTTCATCCGGGACCCACAGTTGTGGCCCTCGAAGAGTGCCTAACAGCTTCTCTTCGAGGTAATTTCGAGTCCTTACCCGATCTCTGGTGATGCAAACTAGTCAAACCTGAGTCATATGCGAATAGGTGCCCTAACATACCTTAAATCGTTCGGTGGCGACTCTCCTCTTTTAATGCCTCCTTTAAAAGAGTTTTCACATGTCGAAACCCGATTTTCGAGAGAGAAAAATGGGGGTGCGACAGCATGGCGACTCTACTGAGGATATACACTTAGGCTCTTACCATAATGTACTTGTCTTATGTGGATTAGTTTTCTCTGTTATAAACGCACATTCCTTTTCCATCTTTATTTGTTAGATTTGCTATAACACGCACATCCCTCTCCCGTTCACCTTTACTTGTCTAAAACCGTTATAACATGTACGGCCCTTCCCTTCTCCATCTTTATGTGCTTAATTTGTTATAACATGCACATCCCTTTCCATATCCGCCCTTAGTTGCTCTAACTGCTATTTATTAGCAATGTCATGTCTCTCCCACCCCTACTCCCTTGCTCACTTTATTATATTCCCTATGTTCCACGAACTAACTTCTTCTTTTGTCTTTCTTTTTACGTCCTATATGTTTTATCTTAATATTACATTTATTGTTTCCACATATTTATCATGCAAATATTTGGCAATGTGTTATTATCTTTGCATAAAGCATGCTCCACATCATATTCCACTCGTGCCCAACTAATACCATAGCGGCACTTAATGAGTGTCCGCGCTCTTCCCAAAATTATCCTTTTAATTTGGAAAGGCTTATTTGCGGTAAAACTAGTCGATCAGCGGTGCAGTCGACGGTTCCGTGCCTTTCCCTCTCAAGTTTTCCACTTGAGGGTACCGGTCTAGACCCTTCCAGAAACCTCATTCCAATATCAACTGTGCATGCATCATGTCAAACCTAGTACGGATTAGGACGTTGTCCACGTGATAATCCACTAAGATAAGCCTTATCCAAAGTCCGACGGGATTTCCATAACTCAATGGACACCATCACGTTATGTGCATTACTTGGAGAAAACATGCCGATATGTTGATCATTAATGTGTAAATAGTCAGACCCGGAGGGGAAGGGGCTAACTCTATTTGTTTTGCAGAAAATGAGGTACGAAGTTCCCAGGTTCAGCATGGTTCAAAACATCCCACCTTTGCTGCTTGATTGGTGGAAGAACCTCTCACCTAGTCACCAGAATCATGTGAAAAGTGTCCTCGGAAATTTACCTTCCTTATTGGACATCCGGCCAAATAACGCATTGATTGAGGCCGCCACTATATTTTGGGATGAGAAAAGAGTTGTCTTTAACTTTGGTAATGTAGAGATAATCCCTATCTTAGAGTAAATAGGAGGCTTCGCTAGGCTGCCATGGGATAGTCCAGGTTTATTAGTACCAGAAAATCGCACTCCCCGAGGTTGTTTTGAAAATGATGGGTTTCAAGAAGAATGATGAATTACTTTGTCTGAAGGAGTCATACATACCATTTGAATTCCTTTATGAATGTTATGGGTATAGCAAGTCATATCGCCTTCACCGTGATGAACTTGCCATTACTTCTTTGGGCTAGACACACCGCCGAGTTTTTGTGTTCATTGTCTGTTTCTTGGGGTTGCTAATATTTCTGATGAAAGGGGGGAGGATCCACACTCGTTTATCCATGGTTGCTAGGACTCTAATGGAAGGAATTGAAGGAAAAACTTACACTATCATCCCCATGATCTTGGCCGAAATGTACCAAGCTCTAGATCGATGCAAGCAAGGGTATGGGCATCTCGAGGGCTGTAATCTGTTGCTACAGGTTTGGTTATTAGAACATTTCCAGAGAGGTGAATATCGCCAGTAACTTCTACGACGACCATTGAATGACTACATAGCCTACCATCATCCAAAAAGAATGACATTTATCCCAGATAGGTTCGCGCAACCTGGAAATGCTGTGAGCTGGGTGCGTTTCTTCAGCAATTTGACTGACGAAAGGGTACATTGGATGTTCGAATGGTTCCCTAGCAGCGAGTTCATCATCAGGTCAAGAGAAACCACTCATTTAGTGCTGATCGTGTTAAGAGGAATCTATCATTATGCTCCTATAAGAGTAATGAGGCAAGCAGGAAGAAAGCAGGTTGTACCTCAGGTTTCCAACATGGTCCAGTATAAAGCAGACTTTAAAGGGAACATCATTCCGTTTAAGTTCGAGGTGCAACATATGTGGAATCAAAAGGTCGTTGTAGAGAAAGACACTATCGAGCCAGACAGGTACCATGTCGGCCTTGTATACTTCTACCCGTCGTGGTTGGTTGATGATATAGCGGGAGATGTCAAACCAGGGATTAATCTGGAAAATAGGGTTATCGATGACGTTGTTGAAGCACAAGTCAAGTATAGGATGCTGCGCAAGAGGGTTTTCGAGTCTGAAGCTAGACATTTGGAATAACACAAAGTGGATATGGATGCCATCGGGAAATGGAAAGAAATTTCTACTAAATCAACAGAAAGATTGGAATATTTGGAGCAAGGGTTAATGGAACTCGAAGGGAAGATGAGGAAGAGGCTCTCAGATTGTCAGAATACGGAAGGCAGTGAGAGAGGGCACCTAGCAAGGGCTTACCTACTATTGGAAATGCGTGACATATGGAACTTGATTGATGTATCCAAGAGGTCCAAGCATAGAGAAGGTCCCTCCGGGGCCAAATAGATTAGGGAATGATGTTCTTTACTGCTTTTTTATCTTAGTTTTAGATTTCGAATGTAATAGGGCAAATGCCATTAGTGACTTTCTTATTATTGTCATTTTAGTAAGGATTTGATCCACTTTCGCATTAATGAAATGACACAATTATTGGCATCAATTTTCTCCAAGTCTATGTGTCGCTTAGGCCTACCTCGGGCAAAACGAGGTCCCCCAAATTAGGTAGCGAATTTATTTACTGATTCTGCAACACATGTTCAATATTGCAAGCATTCTTTCAATATCCCTTACTAACTTGGTTACCTTTTTGTTTTCTTTTCTTTGTTTATTCCTATTCCCCAAAGGTTTGTTTGTGCATACTGGCATCATATGCATATCATACTAGATCTAGAGGTCCTCCACCACCTCCTCCACCAAGTGATCCTAAAGGCAAAAGCAAAGGGAAAGAAAAAATGGACGATTTAAGCAGTATCAGAAAGGACAATGCAGAGAATGTTGAAACCTCGGACGATCGGAATACTCCAGCACAGAATGAATTGGTCCTACGTCTGGAACAGAAAATATTGGAACTACAAGGGGAACTTGAGCAGGTTCAAAACTTGGCAAACCTTTCCCTCACCCTAAACGTCCCTGACATCAACCAACAAAACACAAACGCCCAAAATCGACACCTCCCCAAAACACGCAGAATCAAAACCTACCACCGAATCCTCCCGCACCACATCAATATGCCACACCTTCTCAAAACCACAACCCTCCATCGATACCAACTCCCCAACAACCCCATCACCACCCAACTTAATCTTCACAAATAACCACATACCATACCCCTTAGAATGCACCACAGCCTACTCCTGACCCGCAAAACTCAACCAATGACCACCGTTACGCCCAGATTCCCGGAGTCCACCAAAGCAATCCCATATATGTGGAAACCTTACCCCACACCCCACAACAGACCCTATATATACTCGAATCTGCCGAGAAGGACCTGCTCATCAAGAACATGACAGAGGAACTCAAGAAACTTACTGGCAAGGTTCAAAGTGTCGAAGGGGGAAAAGGCATTGAGGGTTTGAATTATGAAGATTTGTGTATTCAGCCAGATGTAGAACTAACTGAGGTTTACAAACCTACTAAGTTCGAAATGTTCGATGGAACTGGTGATCCGAAGGTGCATTTGAGAACATATTGTGACAAGCTTGTAGGAGTTGGCAGGGATGAAAGAATCCGCATGAAGCTGTTCATGAGAAGCCTCACCGGAGACGCCCTATCTTGGTATATCAGTTAGAACCCAAAGAAATGGGTTAATTGGGTGAGCATGGCATCAAGATTGGTTCAGGTTTAACACAGAAAATGCACCAGACATTTTCTACATTCAAAATATCAAGAAGAAGCCAACGAAAACTTTCCACGAGTATGCTACTCGGTAGAGGTCTGAAGCTGCAAAAGTAAGGCCAGAGCTAGAAGAAGAACATATGAATAAGTTCTTCGTCAGAGCTTAGGATCCGCAATACTATGAAAGATTGATGGTTATTGAAAACCATAAATTTTCTGATATCATCAAGTTGGGAGAGAGAATAGAAGAAGGGATCAAAAGCGAAATGGTGACAAATTTTGAAGCACTTCAAGCCACAAATAAGGCCCTACAGTCAGGAGGTATCTCCAAGAAGAAAGAAGTAGGTACAGTAATGGTATCCCAAGGTCCGAAGTCTCCTCTCACATACCAAACACCTCCACCCACATATCAGCCTTCATCTCCCAGATACCAACAACCTGCCACCACTTACTATACCTATAACACCCAACCCGCATACTACCACTCACCACCAGCCCGCCAAAACTACCAAAAACCTAGACTAAATTTTGACTGCAGACCACCTAGACAATACACCCCAATTGTTGAACCTATATACCAGCTGTACGAGAGATTGAAGGTTACCGGTTATATCACTCCCATTCCCACTGTTGCTATGGAAAACCCTTCCTAGTGGATTAATCCAAACAAGACATGTGCCTATCACTCAAGCATGAAAGGTCATATTATTGATGAGTGTCGTACTTTGAAGGATAAGATTCATACATTAATTGACACCAAAGTCGTACATGCAAAAGAGGCTGCACTCAATGTCTGTAACAATCCTCTCCCAGACCACATGGGTGGAGGAGTAAACGTGATAGAGAGCGATGAAGAATGGGACTCAGAGGGATCAATTGGACTCATTCGGGAAGGGGGTAATTTTGAAACATCTCCAATCACTCTCACACCTATCATGGTCAGACTCAGGAACCAATTAAAGTTGAGGTAGCTACACCAACTCCATTTGAGGTTGAAATAACAACTCTCTTCACCGTGATGGTAGCACCAATACCGTCTTATAAGTCTAATGCTATACCATGGGATTATGTTACGGAAGCAAGAAGAAAAGGAAAAGCAAAAATGGAAGAAACAGGTGCAGCGCAAGGCATGACCAGAACTGGTAGGGTTTATACACCCGAGCATTTAGGAGGAACGAGCAAAGAAACTACATCTAAATCACCCGTCATTGAGACTGGCCTGGATGACCTTTGGAGAAAGGTGCAAGCAAGGGAATATTCTGTGGTTGATCATTTGAACAAAACCCCTGCTCAAATATCCATTTTATCACTACTGCAAAACTCTGAGGCACATAGGAATGCCCCGATGAAGGTGTTGAATGAAGCCTATGTACCCAAAAACATCACAAGTGGAGAGATGGACAACATGGCAGGGCAAGCGTTAGAAAGCCATAAGATCACTTTTCATGAAGACGAGCTACCACCGAAGGATTAAGTCACAACAGGGAACTGCATATCACAGTGCAGTTTGAAGATAAGTTCATTGCTAGAGTCCTAATAGATGGGGGTTCGAGTCTCAACATCTATCCACTAACTACTTTGAAAAGGTTGGGTAAAGGTTTGCACGGGATACGAGTAGGAAGTATGAATGTGAAATCATTTGATGGGTCTCAAAGGGCCACAATTGGGGAGACCAACCACAGCCTACAGATGGGCCCAACCTGCTTTGATGTTGAGTTTCAAGTGTTGAACATATCTGCTACCTATAACCTATTGTTGGGACGACCTTGGATACACGCCGCTGGAGCCGTAGCTTCTACTCTACATCAGGTCGTGAAGTTTGAGTGGAACCATCAGGAAGTGATCATCCATGGGGACGGGAGTAATCCCATTTACAGCAATCAAACCATTCCGGTCATTGAGAATATAAGGAAGTTGGGCGGAGAAACATACCATTGCATCGAGCGCATCAACGCAATTGAAAAGGACAAATGGTGGAGCAGTAAGATAGAAGGCATATTGGCATGGACAGGGTATGAACCTGGCAAAGGTCTCGGTAAGAATCTCCAGGGGATCACCAAACTGATACAGCTAAAGCGTCATGGAACAACTTTTGGGTTTGGGTATGAATACACCTGGAACGAGTATCAGAATTGGTCGCCACCATGGCGTGGTCTTTATTACCCTCTAGAGCAACCAGTACCACATTTGAGCTAGTCATTTCATCAAGCTGACATGATGTGGGAGTCCAAAGAAGATGAAGTTCTAGCTGGTATAAGGAATCTGTTTCTGGATGATGAAGATATGGATTGCAGTGCGAAGTTGAGGAGGAGGAGGAATGACTCATTATTCAGACCATGGAGAAGGGAGCTATTCCCAAGAACTGGACTGCTGCACCATCAAGGGCCCGTCGAGTTCCTGGGTAGCCTGGCAATTAGCATCATTTATTTTAAAAGCAATTTTATGAGCATTTAAGACATTTTCAGTATTTTGTTATAAGCATGTTTTGTTTGAAATAATTGCTCGGGTCATCGAGCAGTACTTGTTTGACGTTTTCAAGATTTATCTAATGCATTGTTATTTTTAGTATTTATTATTATTCTTTACGTTTTTCTCTACAACATTATTATTACCTATTCCGATGAACTTATGACTGTGACATGTAATGAGACAACGCAACATAAGGATAATGATTCAGAGGATATGGAGGAGGATATAATACCTGAGGAAATTGTCAGAGAAGTGGAAAACTTTGAAAATAAGCCTAAGTCCAATTTAGATAAGACCCAAATAGTTAATTTGGGAGACTCCGAAACAGTCAAGGAAACACGTGTAAGCATTCACTTATCACCATCAGAGAAGGCAGAGTACGTCCGGTTCTTGAAGGAGTATGAGGATATCTTTGCATGGTCCTATGATTATATGACTAGTTTGAGCACGTCCATAGTGGCTCATAAACTACCTACCAACCCTATGTGTCCGCCTGTAAAGCAGAAGCTCAGAAAATTCAAGCCAGATATGAGTCTGAAAATAAAGGAGGAAGTCACCAAGCAGATCAAAGCCAAGGTTCTTAGAGTGGTTGAATATCCGACCTGGTTGGCTAACATTGTGCCAGTTCCAAAGAAAGATGGGAAGGTCAGAGTGTGTGTCGACTATCGGGACTTAAACAGAGCAAGTCCCAAAGATGATTTCCCATTTCCCAATATACACATACTGATCGACAACTCTGCCAAGCATGGACTTCAATCTTTTGTGGATTGCTTCGCGGGATATCATCAGATTTGGATAGATGAAGAGGATGCCGAAAAGATAGCCTTTATTACACCATGGGGAGTGTATTGTTACAAAATGATGCCGTTTGGCCTAAAGAATGCTGGAGCCACTTATATGAGGGACATGACAACCATTTTCCACGATATGATACACAAGGAGATAGAGGTGTACGTGAATGATGTCATCATCAAATCCAAAAGAAGCACATATCATATAGCAGATTTGAGGAAATTCTTTGATCGACTTCGAAGGTGTAACCTGAAACTGAACCCCGCAAAGTGTGCCTTCGGGGTCCTCGCTGGAAAGCTGCTAGGGTTCATTGTCAGTCGTCGAGGAATTGAGCTAGACCCGTCAAATGTCAAGGCTATCCAAGATTTTCCACCCCCAAAGAACAAGAAAGATGTGATGAGTTTCTTGGGGCGTCTCAATTACATCAGCCGTTTCATAGCACAATCAACTATGATTTGTGAACCGATTTTCAAAATGATAAAGAAAGACGCTGCAACAAGTTGGACTGAAGAATGACAAAAAGCCTTTGACAAGATTAAGGAATATTTATCCAAACCACCTATTCTGGTCCCACCAGAACCTGGGAGACATCTGCTACTCAATTTATCTATACTGGATGGGGCTTTCGGTTGTGTCTTGGGACAACACGATGAGACGGGAAGAAAGGAACATGCCATATACTATCTAAGTAAGAAGTTCACGCCCTACGAAGCACAATACTCTTTACTGGAGTGCACCTGCTGCGCTTTAACGTGGATAGCTCAGAATTTGAGGCACTACTTCTGTGCCTACACCACATATCTCATATCAAGAATGGATCCGTTAAAATACAACTCCCAGAAACCCATGCCTACAGGAAAATTGGCAAAATGGCAGATACTACTGAGTGAGTTCGACATCATCTATGTAACTCAGAAAGCGGTCAAGGGACAAGCGTTGGCGGATCATCTGGCACAAAATCCTGTGGGCGGAGAATACGAACCACTGAAAATGTATTTTCCCGATCAAGAGGTATCATTCGTAGGAGAATATATCACCGAAACCTATGACGGTTGGAGAGTGTTTTTCGATGGAGCTGCAAACTTCAAAGGAGTAGGTATTGGAGTAGTTTTGGTATCAGAGATGGGTCAACGCTATCCGGTATCTGCAAAACTTATATTTTCGTGTACGAATAATATGGCAGAATACGAGGCTTGCATCTTAGGGCTCAAGTTGGCCATTGACATGAATGTTCAGGAATTGCTAGTAATTGGAGATTCAGACCTTTTGGTATATCAGGTTGGAGAATAGGCTACAAAGAATACCAAAATATTGCCATATTTGTACTACGTACAAGAGTTGATGAAGAGGTTTACAAAAATAGAATTCAAACATGTTCCGAGAATCCAGAATGAGTTTGCAGATGCGTTGGCCACTCTATCTTCCATGATACAACACCCAAACAAGAATTTCATCGATCCTATTCCAGTAGGGATCCATAATCAGCCAGCTTATTGTGCTCATGTTGAAGAAGAAACTGATGGGAATCCATGGTTTCATGACATCAAAGAATACTTGGCAAAAGAAGAGTACCCGGAGCATGCAAATCATACTCAGAAATGCACACTCCGAAGACTGTCCAACCATTTCTTCCAAAGTGGTGGAATTCTATACAGAAGGACTCCAGATCTAGGATTATTACGGTGTGTCGACGCCAAGGAATAATCCAAATTGCTCGAAGAGATACATGCTGGAACTTGCAGACCACACATGATTGGCTTTGTTTTAGTTAAGAAGATATTAAGAGTAGGATATTTCTGGATGACTATGGAAACAGACTGCATTAGGTATGTCCAAAAGTGTCATCAATGCCAAGTACATATGGATATGATATGAGTACCACCCAATGAACTCAATGCAACAAGTGCACCTTGTCCTTTCTCCGGTTGGGGAATGGATGTCATCGGTCCAATCGAACTCGCCGCTTCAAATAGGCACATGTTCATTCTAGTGGCCATAGACTATTTCACAAAATGGGTTGAAGCCGCATCTTACAAGGCTATAACTAAAAAGGTCGTCGCAGATTTCGTTAGGGATCGTATTGTCTGTCGATTCGGGGGGCCAGAATCCATCATCACTGACAACGCTGCCAACCTTAACAGTGACTTAATGAAATCTATGTGTGAAACCTTCAAGATCAAGCATAAGAATTCCATAGCATACAAGCCACAAATGAATGGAGTTGTGGAAACCGCCAATAAGAACATCAAGAAGTTATTAAGGAAGATGATAGATAATCACAAACAATGGCACAAGAGGTTACCATTTGCCCTACTTGGATATCGTACCACTATTCGCACATCAACTGTGGAAACTCTTTATTTGCTGGTCTATGGCACTGAAGCCGTCATTCCCGCTGAAGTAGAAATTCCTTCTTTGAGAATCATACAAGAGGATGAACTCAGTGATGTAGAATGGATACGAAGTCCTTATGAGCAACTGGCTCTCATTGACGGAAAAAGAATGAACGCAGTATGTCACGGTCAACTTTACCAGAACAGAATGTCCGGAGCTTTCAACAAAAAGGTTAGGCCTAGATAATTCATACCGGGGCAGCTGGTGCTGAAGTGGATCTTCCCGCATCAAGATGAAGCCAAAGGAAAATTTTCACCCAATTGGCAAGGGCCCTACATGGTTCACAGATTACTAACAGGAGGAGCGCTCATACTCGCAGAGATGGACGGAGAAGTTTGGCCAAAACCTATCAACTGAGACGCAGTCAAGAGATACTATGTTTAGATTGTTTACATTTCTTCATCTGATGTAACTGAACTTAGCTTGACCTGATTCCCATTTAAGAGGGGATACGTAGGCAGCCCTGTGGGTTCGGTCACATCTCAATAAAATCTTCATTTTTTGCCATGGTCAGAAACTGGGGCAGAATTTTGAGGAGTGAACCCTTAAAATTCTAAAGCAAGTCCAGCCAATTTCGTCATACGTAGAACAAGCAAAGAATTGCTTTTAAACTGGAGAAGAATTTTGAGGAGGACCCTCAAAATTCTAAAGCGAGGAGGTCGCAATGTCTCTAAAATATGTCACAGTCATTAGTTCATCTAACTTAGTCGCATACTACTATATCTCAAATAACTACATTCATCAAATGCACGCATTTCTTTCGAAAAACTTTATTTCTATAAACAACCAAATACTACCCAGGGTGACTCAAATAGGATCGCAAGACAGGAGCACATGCAAAGCAAAAGACAAAAGCACGAACCAACCTTCCCCTGCATAACTCATAATTTTTCTTTGGATGCAGGTACAATAAGTCAATAATATCCGTAGACACGTCAGGTCACTACCTTCAAGATAGCGGATTATCTATCCCAAGCATCTCCAGCTAAGAAACACTCTACTGTCACTCATTGTTTTCTTTGCACGAGACTAAACATTGTCTCCTATTTTTGTATGAGGCTAAGCATTGTCTCCCAAATTGCATAAGGCTAAGCATTGCCTTTCCTTGCATCGAGACTAAGCATTGTCTCCTATTTTGCATGAGGCTAAGCATTGCCTCCATAAATTGCATAAGGCTAAGCTCGGCATTTCTTTGCATGAGACTAAGCATTGTCTCCTCTCCTTGTATAAGGCTAAGCTCGGCCTTTCTTTGCATGAGACTAAGCATTGTCTCCTCTCCTTGCATAAGGCTAAGCATTGCCTTTCTTTGCATGAGACTAAGCACTGTCTCCTATTTTGCATGAGGCTAAGCATTGCCTCCCTAATCGCATAAGGCTAAGCTCTGCCTTTATTTGCATGAGACTAAGGAATGTCTCCTAATTGCATGAGACTAAGCACTGTCTCCTTTTCTTTGCATGAGACTAAACATTATCTCCTATTTTTGCATGAGGCTAAGCATTGCATCCATAAATTGCATAAGGTAAGCATCGCCTTTCTTTGCATGAGACTAAGCATTGTCTCCTCTTTCGCATGAGACTAAGCATTGCCTCCCTAATCGCATAAGGCTAAGCTCTGCCTTTTCTTGCATCGAGACTAAGCACTGTCTCCTTTTCTTTGCATGAGACTAAGCATTGTCTCCTTTCTCTGCATAAGACTAAGCATTGTCTCCTTTCTTTGCACGAGACTAAGCATTGTCTCTTATTTACACGAGGCTAAGCATCGCCTCCTTAACTGCACAAGACTAAGCACTACCTTCTTTACATGAGACTAAGCATTGTCTCCTATTTTGCATGAAGCTAAGCACCGCTTCCCGTACTCGCATGAGACTAAGCATCGTCTCCTATTTTGCATAAGGCTAAGCCCTGCCCCTCTATTGTATATGGCTAAGCACTGCCTTTTCCTCAGGATTAAATACTATCCCCACTACGCCACGTAAGACCTAGCACTATCCTCTGTTCACCTAGGGCTAAGCACTGCCCTCATCATACACAAGACTAAGCCTTGTCTTGTCTGATCTTCGTATGTGACCAAGCGTCACATCTTTGCACTTCATAGGCTGAAATATCGCCATTTTGTCCAAAGGCGTCATAGTCTGAAGGCATCATCCTCATAGCCAGAAGACACCATTCCATGGCCTGAGGATCTCTCAGTATTGCACATCATTATTCAAAGGCGTCATGGTTCAGAGGCACAATTTTCATAGCCCATGGACATCATCTCATGGCCTGCGAATCCTCTATCACATGATTCATGGCCCAGGACATTATGGTCTGAGGACATCATCCCCACCATCCAAAGACAACTTTCATGGTCCAAAGAGAATTTGCATCATGTTTAAATTCTCGCAATAATCCATATATACTTGCATGCATCATGTTTAAGTTTTGCAGGTAATCCATGAAGTAACCGTTCTCCTAACGGGAGCAATCTTCGCTCCAGTTTCCGTTCAACGTTCACATCCTGCAATTATTTCAAATACAACCAACCACCATCAGTTACCCACTTTTACTTGATAACCATTCAGATACTCGTTTTGAGATACATCCATAACATTTCAGATTCACATTCGTGATTCCGCCCAAATTCATCTGATATTGTCCTACTCAAAAGAGCCTTTCCGAAGCATACGACTATTCCTACAACAACTCCATCGGTTCAGTTCACCGTTGGATCCAGAACTACATAGACATGATTCCCGTAACACTAGGGATATGTAGGCAACTCAGAAACCAGGGTTCGACCTCCAATTTTAAAATCACCCCATTTGGTCAAAATCGATCATCATTTCTTTACCCGGCAACTCTTTCATCATTCCCGGGGTAAAGAGGGGCAGCTGTTGATACCCAATTTTCGCTCATATTTTGTAAAAATGCATATATACTTTCAACATGGAATATATGCATCATCATTTAGTTTACAAACCTATACAAGTATTTTCTATAATTTTCCATAATTTTTAGAGCTTTTAAATTGATTACTTGAATAATTATTAATTACTCCTTCAAAGTATTTGATGATGACTTAACTGCTTAAAGTTATTATTTTCGCACCTATAATACATGTTTCAAATATTTTACTTTATTTTACGTAATTACATTAATATTGTTAAGCTATTTGCGCAATTTTGCAGTAATAGCCTATATCTGTACAGAAATGCTCTTTATTTATATTACTTGTGTCAAAATAGCATTTTATATTTTTATAATATAAATTTATTATTATTAAGCATTTTAATGTACAAATAATATTTTTACTTATTTATCAAGCATTTGTATAAATTATTTTTGTTTATTTAAATAATAGCCTAGCTTTTAACTAATTTTCTAAACCAAATTGGCCCAATATCTTTAGCCCAACCCTTGGTCCGCGACCCGCCCGCTTCTCCTCTAATCCTGGCCGTTGATCCCAAATGATCAACGGCCCCTAGCCATTCCCCCGTTTTAATTAACTACCCATCACCCTAACCCCATTTCCTAAACCCGCCGCCCCTAAACTCTCTTATCTCTCTTCTTCTCTGATTAAACCCTAGCCGTCGTAACTCTTAATCCTCTCCAATTCTGACTCAAACATGGAATCAATCCATGATCTACTTACCTATTTTGTGATACTCAATCATTATACGCATGTTTATGGTGTTACTTAGTTCTTGCCCGGTGTTACTTAGTTCTTTCCCTATTTTTGGCAAGAACTACTTCTCAAGAACGAACCGATTTACTTTGATTTTGTGAGGATCTGGATGATCTTTCATCTATATTCATATTATATTGAACGATTCTTGCATTATTGGTTCGATTCAAGTCGTCAGTCCCAACTAGGGTTTGAGACTTTCCTTTTTTTTTTTTATCCTTTACTGATTTTTTGATTGATTGATACTTTTCGTTTTCCGTGTTTGACTATTCTTTTCCTATTTTCTACTTTATTTTGCCCTAAATATGACTCTAAATGATTTTTAGTATGATATTTTTCTTATTCTCTGTTTAATCTTCTGTATTCCTTTATTTTTAGTATTATTTGCGTGATAGTTGTTATTCCCGATTTATTTACTGAACCCCTTTGTTCACGCCCTAAAAATAACCGATTCTAATTGACTCTAGTATATCTTTCCTTATTTGTGTTTGAATAATTTATTTTCCATGTTTACTTGGTTGATTTCTACACTATATAACCCCCTCCCCCCTAAAACGCCTGGAGGGGACCGGGGGGAATCTCCTAATCACTGCTATTATTCTCATTGTTCTCCTCTTTCACTTACTCATTCACTCTGTTACACTCGAATATTTTGTGAAATTCTGGGCCGGCTGAAAGCCAAGGCTATTAAACGACCTCTTTCGGTGCAAGCACTGCTCGGAGCCTTTTTTGAGGCTCTTGTGAACTCTGAAGCATCAGAGATCTGGGGTTCTTGCTATTAAGCTCTTTAATATCCTTCTTTTTGTAGAATGTTTGCTACTGGTTAGTGCTTTAACCCCTGCAATGTTAATTTTCTTTCTTTCCTTCTGCATACTTATATGTGTTTGAATTATATGAGTATGATTTAGTTTGTCAATCTCTGATATAACACTATTATGATAATGCTCGATACTCTTTTGTCATCCTATGATAGTTGAATGCATGAGATAGTTTACTGCTTTGTCCTTAGTTTGTGTTAGGCTGGTCTGCACTTCTATGTTAGTTCTTTGTTTACTTCTGGAATCAGTCCTGTACCTCTAGCATTTGAATATGTTTCAGTTTTGAGTTTCAATGTATGGCTATTTTGATCTAAATCTGACTGTTGCGACCATATGTTGTTAGTTATAGAGTTTCTTCATACCTTCCTTTGGATACTACTACAACTCTATGGAAATCTCCCTCTATGAACATTTAGTGCTGAGTTTTGTGTCTGATAGACTGTTCTTTGTGTACTAGCCACAACTATATAGAACACTGCTTTAAGGTTCACTCTAAACATGTTTTCCTTAGCATCACTTAGTATGTTAAGATAAACATTCATTTCTTCCTCAACTATGATCTTGCTCCCATGCTAATATGTTTTTCTAGTCTGTTTTTAATATCTTGCCTCTTCAGTGTTTATCACAATATCTAAATACTGATTAGTATGACCCTAAGATGCATGCTTAGCTTAATCCAAACTTCTTAGGTCTCAATTGGTTTAATGTCATGAATAATAATCTATGTATATCTTGCAAACTTGTTGCTTCCCCAATTCCTTTCAATATGAGACTATCTATGTGGTGCTTTGCTGTCATGCTGAACCTGCTGGACTGCTTGATTAGTTGCTCTGTATGCTTAACTTGGTGTAGTACTTAATTTATGTCCCTCTACCATTATCCACTCTCCTTATTTACTACTCATGCTATTCTGAATTCTCATTCTTAGCCGGCTGAAAGCCAAGGCTATCTAGGTTTTGTTGTCGACCTCCCTAGTGTGAGCACTACTCGGGGTCCAATTGAGACTCTTGTGAACTCTGACACACTAGGGCTTGGTCCTTAGTCACTCCCTCAACCTCCAAAACTGTTCCTACTATTCCATTTCCCCCTGTCATGTACTGTGTGTCTGAATTTGGTTGTTTCAAGTGGCACAACACTTGGTGCTGTGGTTAAGTAAATTGGTTTTGATCCTTCTATGGACCCTTCAGTCATGTATTGAACGCGACTCTCTGTTGAAGGCCTGGGTATGCTATAAGAGATGTTGAAGGCCCAGGCAATGCTGGGTATTTATTTGAGCCTACTGTGGGCCTGTTCACTTTTATGTGACATTGTTATTTTACTCACTATTGGGCATGTAATAATCTTTGTATAAACAATTGGGGTTGATAGTAAAAGGGAATGGGGTAGATTTAATATTCATATGCGATGGGTAGATAACATGCCTATAAGACTTAATGATGTGTTTGCTATATGTGACGTTCACTCTCTATGTATACTATTAGAAATCATGTCATTAGGGAAATCACACACTCACACAACTTGTATGCCATCAAAGCATAAGTGCTTTATTTATCCCATGTCTACTGCTATGTGTCGCTAGACAACATGCCTATAGGAAATAAATGCCAATAATTGTCCTTCAATTTACATAACTGCATCATGTTCATTAGATATAATGCCTATAGGATTTTAATTATTTAATTCGTTATTGCACCTAGAAAACATGCCTATAGGAGCTAAATATAAAAATAATAAACGGTTCCAATCGCCAATCTATAGAAATCCTGCCTATAAGGTATTACTACTCGCTCTAAAGTGCTGATACTGGACTCTTCAAACATTGTTTATTGCTTAGCCACACCACTATTAGAAAGCATGAGAAATTCTGAGCATTTCCAATAATTTTTACTGTCCCTTACTGTGTAAACCACTTAGAGATCATGCTATAGGTTTTATCAACTTATAATCTGTAATCTCAATAAACAACTTAGCGGTATCATATACTCTTAAACTAGTAATTTAGAAATCATAGGTTTAAAGTGGCACCCTACATCTGAAACTTCTTGCATATTTGGATCAGATCATATAGAGAAACCATGTCCATAGAGCTTAATGAGTTCAATCTTCCTCAATTCTGAAACTGTCTAATGCCTAACGTAAAAATCTGTTTGCGTGCATTTGTTGTCTAACTGCGGAGGCTAACTCGAGCCTTTTAACTGTCCTTAAGTGCAGTCCTATTTGTTTTGAATTGTCGCCTAGTTTTGATATTTTTGAGCAGCCTAAGTAAAGTCTAGAACTACCCAAAATAGAGGTCCAATGCCTCATGGACCATAGGTATGGGACGGGTAGTGCACGCATAAGGTACGACTTATAATTGAACTAGTGCGCTTTAGGTAATATCTTAAAGATAGTAATCGGGGTAGCAGGAGATGATAGTATGTGCCCACTGAATAATACGAGTAACACCCCATCTTGAGGGAGTTACGAAGTATTATTTATGTTGCACAGGGTGATCCTTTAGGCTAAAAAACATAGGACCCCCCATTTTATTCCCTTTTTATATTTGAATCAAGTGTTTGTATTTCCTCAAAGTCTTTTAATAATAAAATTTCTCAAACTTCTTGCTTTCTATGTCTTTATTTATGCGACTAATTAATATAATTCAAGTTCAGCCGGGACCCACAGTTATGGACCTCGAAGAGTGCCTAACACCTTCTCTTCGAGGTAATTTCGAGCCCTTACCCGATCTCTGGTGATTCAAACTAGTCAAACATGAGTCATAACTTACGTCGAAACGTGACTCTCCTCTTTTATTGCCTCCTTTAAAAGCGTTTTCACATGTCGAAACCCGATTTTCGAGAGAGAAAAATGGGGGCGCGACAATATCTCAAATTGAGCCTAAGGAACTAATCCAAATTTTCAAATTCAAAACTTACGTCGAACATGCCTAAGCAACTCGGAATGACCTGAAATTTTGTATGCAAGTCCCAAATGACACAAAGGACCTATTCTAACTCCAGGAACCACAAATCCGAACTCGATATCATCAAAGTCAACTCTCGTCAAACCTATCAATCTTCCAAACCTTCAACTTTTTAACTTTCACCAAATATAATCAAATCAACCTAGGAACCTCAAATTCAAACCCAGACATATGTCTATATCCAAAATCAAAATACGAACCTATTGGGCCATCAAAACACCATTTCGAGGTTGACTGCACAAAAATCAAACTTCGGTCAACTCTTACAATTTAAGCTTCCAAACAAGGGACTAAATGTCCCAATTTAATCCAAAACTCACCCAAAACCAAACCAACCACCTTGGAATGTCACATAACGACACATACACATAGAAAAAGCATCAATTAGGGGAAACAAGTCTAAAAATACTCAAAACGACCGATGAGGTCATTACATTCTCCCCCTCTTAAATTAGCATTCGTCCTCAAACGAGTCTAGAATCATACTTAGGGTCTCAAAGAGGTGAGGATATCTGCTCCGTATCTCTTGCTAGGTCTCCCAAGTAACTTCCTTGACCTGACCTCTCCATTGAACCTTCATCGATGCTATATACTTCGACCTTAACTTTTGAACCTGCCCATCCAAAATGTCTACCGGCTCCACATCATAAGTCAAATCCTTGTCCAACTGCACCGTCCTAAAGTCAAATACATGTGACGGATCCCGATAATACTTCCGGAGCATAAAAACATGAAACACTAGGTTAAATCCAGATAAATTAGGTGGCAAGGCAAGTATGTAGGCCACCTCCCCAACTCTCTCTAGCACCTCAAACTGACCAATATACCGAGGGCTCAACTTGCCCTTCTTCCTGAACCTCATAACACCCTACATGGGTGAAACTCTAAGTAGAACCTTCTAATCCACCATATATGCCACATCACGAGCCTTCATGTTTGCATAACGCTTCTTCCTGGACTTCCCTATACTAAGATGATCCTGAATCAACTTCACCTTCTTCAAAGCATCACGGACCAAATCAGTACCCAACAACCGAGCCTTCCCATACTCAAACCAACCAGTCGGAGAACGATATCGCCTCCCATATAAGGCATCATAAGGAGCCATCTAGATGCTCGACTGATAGCTGTTGTTGTAGGCAAACTCTACTAATTGTAGAAACTGATTCCATGATCCACCAAAATGAATGACACATGCACGTAACATGTCCAAAATCTGAATAGTATGCTCGGACTGTCCGTCCGTCTGGGGATGAAATGTCGTACTCAGCTCGACCTGTATGCCCAACTCACGCTTGCACTGCTCTCCAAAAATGCGATGTGAATTGAGTGCCTCGATCCGAGATAATAGACACTATCACACCATGAAGGAGAACAATCTAATAAAGATAAATATGAGCAAACAGCTCTGAAGAGTAGGTAGTCATGACTGGAATGAAGTGTGCAAACATAGTCAGTCTGTCCACAATGACCTACACTGCATCAAATCTCCTCAAGGTCCATGGAAGCCCAACTACAAAATCCATAGTGATGCGCTCTCACTTTTACTCTGGAATGTCTAGCCTCGGAAGCAAACCACTTGGGTTTTGATGCTCATACTTCACTTGCCAACAGTTCAAACACCGAGCAACATACTCAACAATATCCTTCTTTATCCTCCACCACCAATAGTGATGCCTCAAAACCCATTACATCATCGCGGCACTTGGATGGATGGAATACCGCGAACTATAGGCCTCTTCAAGGATCAACTCTCACAACCCATCCACATTCGGAACACAGATCTGACCCTGTAGGCTCAATACCCCATCATCACAAATAGTAACCTTCTTAGCACCATCATAATGCACCATGTCCCTTAGGACAAGCAAGAGGGGATCATCATACTGAAGCGCCTTGATGCACTCAAACAGGGACGACCGTGATACAACACAAGTGAGAACCCTGCTAGGCTCCGATATATCCAACCTCATGAACCTGTTAGCCAAAGCCTGAACATACAAAGCTAACGATCTCTCCCCAGATGGGATAAAAGCAAGATTACCTGTGCCCTCCACTTTCCTGCTCAATGCATCAGCCACCATATTGGCCTTCCTTAGATGATAAAGAATGGTGATATCATAGTCTGTTAGTAGCGCTAACCACCTCATCTTACTCGAGTTCAGATCCTTTTGCTTGAATAAGTTCTAGAGACTCCTATGATCCATGAATACCTCACAAGACATGCCATAAAGAAAATGCCTCCAAATCTTGAGCGCGTGTACAATGGCTGCCAACTCCAAATTGTGTACTGGGTAGTTTTCTCATGGGGCTTCAACTGACGCGAAGCATATACAATCACCCTACCATCCTGCATCAACAAATACCCAATGCCGACCCATAAAGCATCACAATAGACTGTATAAGAACCCGATCCCGAAGGCAAAACCATAACTTGAGCTATACTGAGGGCAATCTTGAGCTTCTGAAAGATCTCCTCACACTCATCAGACCACTTGAATGAGGCATCCTTCTCCATCAATATAGTCAATGGGGTTGTTATAGATTGAAACCCCTCCACAAAACAACGATAATACCCAGCCAACACAAGGAAACTCCGGATCTTTGTAGCAGTAGACAATCTGGGCCAACTCTAAACTGCCTCAATCTTTTTTGGATCCACCTTAATCTCCTTACTAGACACCACGTGACCCAAGAATGCCATCGAGTCTAATCAAAACTCATACATAGAGAATTTAGCATATAGCTTCTTTTCCCCCAAAGTCTGGACCACGATCCTCAAGTACTGCTCATGCTTCTCCTGGTTGCAAGAATACACCAATATTTTATCAATGAAAATTATGATGAAGGAATCTAGATAAGGCTGAAATATGTTATTCATCAAGTGTATGAAAGCTGTTGGGGCATTTGTTAGCTAAAAAGACATCACCAAGAACTCACAGTGCCAATAACGGGTCCTGAAAGCTGTCTTAGGAATATCTGAAGCCCTGATCTTCAATTTATGGCACCCCGATCTTAAGTCAATCTTCGAGAATACTCTAGCACCCTCAAGCTGATCAAATAAATCATTAATACGTGGTAGGGGTACTTGTTCTTGATAGTAACCTTGTTTAACTGCCTGTAGTCAATGCACATCCTCATAGAACCATCTTTCTTCTTCACGAATAGAATCGGTGCACCTCATGGTGACACACTAGGCCTCATAAAACCCTTATCAAGCAATTCGTGTAATTGTTCCTTCAATTCCTTCAACTCCACTATTGCTATGCGATATGGTGGAATAGAGATAGGCTGAGGGCCCGACACCAAATCAATACCAAAATTAATATCCCTATCAGGTGGCATGTACGGTAGTTCTGTAGGAAACACATCTGAGAACTCCCTTACTACTTGAACTTACTCAACAGTTGGAGTATCAGCACTAACATCTCTCACAGAAGCCAAATATGCCAAACATCTCTCCTCAAATATTTCCACTCAACATTAGGAAACCCCGACATAGCTAACGTCATGGTCTTAGCGTGATAATCAAGAATAGCATGGTACAGAGATAGCCAATCCATACCCAAAATTACCTCAAAATCAACCATGCTGAGCAATAAAAAATCAACTCTAGTCTCACAACCCCTAGTGGTAACCACACACGACCAATATACATGATCTACCACAATGGAATCATCCATTGATGTAGATACATGAACATGCATATCTAAAGAATTATGAGACATATCCAAATAACGAGCAAAATAGGATGACACATAAGAGTAAGTGGAACAAGGTTCAAATAACTGTAAGGCCCCGTAAAATTTTGCAAAGGAAAATAATATTTCATGGTGCCGGACTATGCATTGAGGTGTAAAGGAAACATTTTGGCAGAGAAATGCATTTCTGCGGTCTATTATGCAATCGCAAAATCACTCTGCGGGACGCATAATGGTCGCAGAGTGAGGCAGGTATGGGTTGGGTTGGATCCATTCTGCTATCGACTATGCAACCGCAGAATTGTTCTGCGGTTCATTATGCGACCATAGAACAGGTCTGCGGGCCGCATAGTGACCGCAGACCCAGGCAGATTTTTCCAGTTTTTGGCACCAAATTGTGCGGCCGATATGCGAACCGCATACCCTGTTCCGGAGCTTCATTTTGGGATTTTTATAACCCGACCCTACTTCGATTAGATAGACGCAATGGACCATTTTTGAGCTAAAACCTGATATTTTGAGAGTGAGAGAGTGCCCTAGAGTGGGAGAGTGATCTTTAACAAATTGTTCTTTAATTCTTGCTCAAATATTTGAAGACTAACAAGGAAAACTCAATAGGTATTCATCCTAGAGGTAAGATTCTACACCCTAGCCCTTAATTTTGAAATTTAGCTAAGGATGGGTAATTAGCAAAACAATTCTTGGGTATGGGAGTTGTTTATTTTGCATGCATGTGTTATCAAAGGGTGTAGGAAGATTGTGAGCTAAAAATGGTAAAGAGTGGGTTGTGGGATGATGGAATCCTCCATAAAAGGACCTTGAAACCTTAATGCCCACCTAGTATTTGATAAAATGCTCAAATGAGCTAGAACCATGATCATCTTCCTAATTTTGGTTCAATTTGTTATATTTCTAAAATAGATTGAAGTTGCTAAAAATTCCGGATCATTTTAGAGTTTAAGGAAGCTCAATTGAGGTATGTTGGCTAAACTCTTCTTTAAGAATTGGAACCCCAATATCCTTGTAAGTTCCAAGATATTTATTACAAGTTGAGTATCCCGAATAAGTTTTGTGACAAAGATATATGTTTAAGTTGTGTTTCAAATGCTCTCATGATATTGTATTATAAATTGAGGATCTGTTCCAAACTATGGATTGTGTATCTACGTGTTATGATTCCAAGTGGTGATTTATGTGGAAAACTATTATGCCAAATTGTGTAAAGAATGTGATTGGGGTTACACCTCCACCCACATATATTGGGGTGAGGCGGCAAGGTCGCTTTGTGTATGATTTTGGCATTGTTGTTGCACTACCACCCCCCCCCCCATATATATATATATATATATATTGGGGTGAGGAGGCATGTCCGCTTTGTGTAGGTATTGGTATCGTTGATGCATTTCCATCCAATTATATTAGGGTGAGGCGGAGGGTCCGCTTTGTGTGAAAATGGGTATTGTGTTTACATCTCCACCCGCATATATTGGGGTGAGGCGGAAGGGCCGCATGAGTAGAGTTTTGGTATTGTGATTACACCTCCACCCGCATACATTGGGGTAAGGTAGCGGGGCCGCTTTGTGTGGAAATGGTTACAGAGGATCTCATCTTGAATTCTATAAATGTTAATGACAACTTTTGATAAGCTTGTTTTGGTTTAACCGGCTATCTATGCTATTCTATTGTCGCCCTGGTTCATCATGTTCATATTGTATTTCCGAGTTCTTAAATTGGTGTTTGGTTTTCATACTAATACTATTCGACATATACTAACGTCCCTTTTGCTGGGGGTGCTGTATCTTTAATGGATGCAGGTGGTTCTAAAACGAAGGATATTGACTAGTGATAGCGGTGCTCATTCTTCCCAGTTGACTTGGTGAGCCCTATCTCATTCCGGGGTTGTGCATCTTTTGTTTTGTATGTGTTATCATATTTTAAGGTATAGCCGGAGCCTTGTTACCGGCACTATCATTGTACTCTTTGGTATTTTAGAGGCTCCATAGACTAAGTGTGGGTTGTGTATGGGTGTTGGGAATGTTAAACTAGTTGTGTTGTGATTAAATCACTTGTTCCACTTTGAACCATGAAGGTGTGAGTATGTGTGTTTTGAGACTTATTAATGGAGTAACTAATGGTAATTGATTGGTATTGTAGACATTATCACCTTATTGTCTAATTAACGAAAATATGTATTATCCTTATTCATGGATGAGTTTGGGTAGAAGGAAATCTAATAGGCTTGCTTGGCCGGATTCACTCGGTTGAGTGCCGGTCGCGCTCCCCGAGTTTGGGGCGTGACAATAACACTGAAGCATCCCTTTGGCATACTAAAACAATACCTGTGATCACGACATCGAAAGCAACTACCTCTGGCCTGGCGGGAAATGCATAGTAACGGGCATGTCCACCTCTTGACTGACCTCCTCCTCTAGGGCGACTTCGAGCCGACTATGCCCCACCCCTAAATGGTTGTGCAGGTTGTGTAGCTACTGGTTTTAGAACCATAGGCTGCGTGCTCTGCTGTGGTGCACTAATCAAAAGTCTGGGTAATCCCTCTTGATATTACTCAAGTCTCCACACTCGAAACAACCCCTCTTCTTATGAGTCTGCTGACTTTATGACTTGCCATGATAACTCGAATAACTCCCAGAGGAACCATAAGCAAATGAGGCATGGTAAGAACTCTGTGCTGGTAGTGCACTGAATGATGATTGAACTGGGCGAGCACTGTATGAGCTGTGGCTAACTGATGAACCATGAGGAATCTAACGAGCTACCTGAGTAGGCCTAAGAGGACAACCTCTGTTGTGATATGAGTGGCCTCCAGACGAGGCACCACCAAAACCAGCTGAACCGCGTGGCATCTTGGCCTCCCACTCCTCTCTCTCTCAAGCCTGCGAACATGCTCCAAACATCTATCAATATCAACCACCTGGTCAAACCTAGCATCCATCTCGGACTCTCGAGCCATACCATACCGAAGACCATAGTTGAGGCCATCAATGAACCTCCTGATCCTCTCCCTCTCAGTAGGTACCAAAAATTCTGCATGTTGTGCCCACTCCGTGAACCTCATCTTGTACTAAGTCACAGTTATTTCCTCCTGGAGTAGATGCTCAAACTCCCTATGCAACTCCTCTATGCGAGTCTGTGGGACAAACTTTTCAAAGAAGAGAACTGAAAATTGATGCTATGTAAGTGGTTCTGCACCAGTTGGCCTGCCTGACTCATAGGTCTGCCACCACCAGTAGGCTGGACCTGTGAGCTGAAAAGTAGTGAAGTCGACTCCATTCGAGTCCACAAGGCCAGTTGTATGAAGAATCTGATGACACTGATCAAGAAAAATCGTAGTATTGCCGACTCTCCTCCACTAACTGGGGAGTACAAAGTCTCTGAAATCGCTCCAACCTCTTATGCTCCACATCAGTCAAAGATGGCCCAGCCTCGGCTCGAGTAGCATCAACTGGCTAAACTGGCAATACCTCTGGTGTTTGATAACCCTAAGCTAGCTACTCTAGTGTATGGGCGGTGGGAGTCTTGGCTATTCCCCCGGCCTGAGAGGTAGCTGGTGCAACATGTATCATTCCCGCCTGAGCCAAGCTCGTACACAAACTCAAAATCTGGACCAAGGTCTCCTGAAGACCAGGCATATTAACAGGTACTGCCATTGTCTGAGTTGGCCGCACTAGCTACACAATATCCGGCATCTGCTCCTCTACTGGAGCAACTGTTGGCTCCACAGGTGCTACTCTAACTGTAGCACGAACACCACCTCGGCCTCTACCTTGGCCTCTCGCGACCCTGATTGGAGGTACTAGTTCATGTCCATCTGATCTGGCTGAACGTGTCCTCACCATCTCTGAGAGAATAGAAGAGTAAAGGTTCAAACTTCGGAAATAACAAATCCGCACAACTAGAATGCACGAAAGTGAAGTTTTCCTACGAGTTCAGTAGCCTCTCAAAGATAAGTACAGATGTCTCCGTACCAATTCGTAAGACTTTACTAAACTTGCTCATGAACCGTAGAACCTATGAACCTAGGGCTCTGATACCAACTTGTCACGATCCAAAACCACCAACCGATCATGATGGTGCCTAACTCACTTGATATGCAAGCCAAACATAACAAGAGTGGAATATAATAATAGAAATAGTACAAGTCTATTACCAATAATAATTCCCCCAGAACTGGTAAATATAGAGTCATGAGCTCTAAATAGAAGTACGAATATGTAATACAAAATGAAATAATGTTTGAATGTAAATAACAGTACTAAAATGAGAAGAGTTGCCCTAAGGTTGCGGTCGAGATGCAGCTCTACCTCGTCTCTCGAAGATGCTCACAACAACAACTCACAGCTAGCCACAACTTAGTCCAACACCTAAATCTGCACAATTAAGTGTAGAGTATAGTATGAGTACAACCGACCCCATGTACTAAGCAAGTATCATAACTAACATCGGAAAGGTAAAAATGGAAATAATTATTAATGATACTCGCAAATAACCTGTATACTTCATGAATCTCACAAGTACATAAAACTACTATCAACAATTTATGAATCATGGATAAAGCCCCCTCAGTGCACAAGATAACGTAACATGCTTTGTTTCAGTTAACTAATCCATCATATAGAGAAGATATTCAAAACAAGGCATGTATACATTCCTAATCTAGGATATAGAGAAGATATATGAATAAAATATGTATATAACCAAGGAAATTGCAAGTAAAGATGCAATAACCACAACACACACTCGCAAGTTTCCTTATACCACGTGCACATCATCAAGAGAGAAACATCAGAGGGTGACCCTGGGGGGATAGACCTTATCCACACGCTGCACGAACAACTCACGTGCAATATATAACCACCGCACGGATAACTCACGTGCTAACATAACTCAGATCCGCATGAAAAACTCACGTGCTACCAATCCAGTCCATATCACACAGAAGAATATACGAGAATACATATACATGAACAATGTATATCAATTTAGATATTCAGGGACTGATATAAGTGACATGCTAAAATGTTGACATGTGTGAAGTGTGCTACCACAGTTCTAGTCAGGCGATTATGCTACAAGAATAGCAATTAACATGTTTGAACAAGAGATCAACCAACAAATAATCTATAACATGATTTAACTAGCTCACAAAGGGAGTACAACATAAAAAACATGATAACATGAATCTTAGCAATCAATATAAAGCATATAATAGCCTAATCAATACACATAGGTCGAATCCCCTCACATGTGTGCTACCCATAGCTAATAACCATCACTAATAACTCAGGCAACTAGTGCCTCAACCAAGTTTAGGTAAGATACTTACCTCAAGCAAGATAAATCAGCACTCTAAGAATACCTTCACGCATGAATCAACCACCGTACGACTCGAATCTAGCCAAAAAAACTTAATAATATCAATAGAATCCATAAGAAACGAGCCCAAACAATAAAGCTAAGATCTTAATTTAATTATGCAAAGTCAACCCAAAAGGTCAAACTCGGGTCCGCACCCCAGAAGCTGACAAAACTTACAAATTTCGAACACTTATTCCAATACAAATCCAAATATATGTATTTCATCCAAATCCGACCTCAAATCATTAATTTTTACTCTCCAAAACCATAGTCAAACCCCCCCAAACCCCACCTTTAATTCACTAATCAAGCACTAAAATCAAGGTTGGAACCATGAATAATAAATAAATCCGAGTCAAAAATACATAACCCAATCCAAACCATGAAAATCCTCTCTAAAATTGCCAAAATCTGAGCTCTAGATCTCTAAATGTGATAAAATAACCAAAACCCTCAAAACAGAGACTTAAGTGGTTCTGCTAAGTGATACCCTTCGCGATTGCTGGACCTACTTCGCAATTGCGAAGCACAACCAAACACTCCCTCAGAAAAACCCTATGCGAACACGTGTACCTGGTTGCGAATGCGAAGACTACCACCGCTGAGCCTACGTGAACAGGATCCTTCACATGCGATCGCGAAGGCTAAAAGCATGACGCCCCAACCGGCCTTCCCTTTTACGTGAATGCGACTCCCAGCTCATAATCAAGAAGGCCACTTCCCCCATGATTCACGAACGTGATCACCCCATCACGAACATGAAGAGCCAACCTCGCCTGACACCAAAATAATCTCCGCAATCGTGATAAACCACCCGCAATCGCGAAGCACACCATAACATCAGAAAACGAGCTATTCCAAAACAAAGGAAAATGGTCTGAAACCCATCCAAAATACATCCGAGGCCCCCGAGACCCCGTCCAATCACACTAACGAATTCCAAAATATAACACGGATCTATTCGAGGCCTCAAATCATACCAAACAATATCAAAACCACGAATCGCATCTCAATCCAAGCCTAAGGAACTAATCTAAATTTCCAAATTAAAAACTTACGCCGAACATGCCTAAACAACTCTGAATGACCTCAAATATTGCATGCAAGTCCCAAATGACATAACGGTTCCAACTCAAAAATCACAATCTGAACCCGATATAATCAAAGTCAACTCTCGATCAAACCAATCAACCTTCCAAATCTTCAACTCTTCAGGTTTCGCCAAATAGAACCAAATCAACCCTAGAACCTCCAAATCCAAATCCAAATCCAGACATACGCCTAAGTTAAAAATCACCGTACAAACCTATTGGAACCATCAAAATACCATTCTGGGGTCATCTACACAAAAATCAAAATCCGGTCAACTCTTATAACTTAAGCCTCCAACCAAGGGACTAAGTGTCCTAATTCAACCTAAAACTCTCATGAAACCAAACCGACCACCCCGGCAAATCACATAACAATAAATACTCATAGTAAAGGATCAATTAGGGGAACCATGGCTAAAATACTCAAAACGAGCGGTCGGGTTCTGACAGGAAAGTAAGCCCAAACAATAAAGCTTCGATCTTTATACAAATACACAAAGTCAACCAAAGAGTCAATCCTGGCCCACACCTCGGAACCCAACAAAACTCACAAATCCCAAATACGAATTCCAATATGAGTTCAAATAAACAAGTTTTATCCAAACCCGACTCCAAATTAGGGTTCAAATCTCTGTTATTTGCTTTCCAAAAGTTTTTCCAAAACCCCCCAAATTTCACTTTAAAATCCAAGCTTTTAGGTGTAAACATCCATGAAAATCATGATATAATGTCAAATTCAAGTGAAAATTGCTTACCTCCAATACACTGCCCAGTTATACCCTTCACAAAAATGGTACCTACCTCGACTTCGCGAAGCACACACTACCTCCGCCCAGAAAACATTCTTTGCAAATGCGACCAGGGGTCTACGAACGTGAAGGCCAAAATCCTCTCCCCTTCGCGAACACATCTCACTCCATCGCGAATGCGAAGGTCTGCCCCCCAATTTAGCTTCCTTCTTTGCGAACGCAGCTGCCCTCCACGAACGCGAAGAAATACAACCCCCAGCCCTTTAATCCTTCATCGTGAATGCAGCATCCCCCCCTCCTCCGAGACGTGATGAAAAATCAACACCAGTAAAAACCTAATGCCTCAAACTTATGGAAATAATCTGAAACTACCCGGAAATACACCTGAGCCCCACAAGACCCCGTCCAATCATTCTAAAAAGTCCCAATACCTTATACAAATTCGTCTGAATGCTCCAAACACTATGACTAACATAAAAACCAAGAATAGATGGCCAAAACACATGTTAAGTTTCTCTTAAGTTCCTTAACTTCCACACTTCGAACCAAGCATCTGATTCAAGTCGAACCAATCTAGATTAAACCCAAAATCTACTCACAAGTCCAAAATGAAAAAAATGAACCAATTCTAACTTCCAGAACCAAAATTTGAATCTGATATTACCAAAGTCAACCGTCGGTTAAATTTAGGAATTCTCCAAACCTCCAAATTGCCAACTTTCAGCAAATAACACTAAAACATCCTAGGAACCTCCAAATCTAAATCCAAGTATATGCCTAAGTCCAAAATCACCATAAGAAACCTATTGGAACTCTCAAATCTCCAATCTGAGACCGTTTACATAATAGTTAAACCTTGGTCAACTCTTAAAACTTAAGCTTCCAAAATGAGACTAGGTGTTTCAAGTCCCTCTCAAACCTTCCCGAAAACAAACCAACCATACCCAAAAGTCACAAAACAGTAAACACATATACAAGAAGCATCAAATAGGGAAGGAAGGATCAAATACACAAAACAACTGGCCGGGTCATTACAATCCATCCCTCTAGAATCAGGTGATCACCCATGTTACCTTGGGTCCTGTGAGTGTGGGCACGTGGACTTGTGATTGGTATGTGACACATGGACTTGTGTCGGATACGTGCACTTGTGTCGGTGTAACGACTCGGACGGTCGTTTTGAGAGTTATAGTCTCGTTTCCCCTATTTCTGCTTCTTTTGTGCTTTACAGCTGTATTATGTCTTATCGGGTTGGTTGGTTCGGGTCCGAAGTGGTTTTGGAGTGAATTGAGATACTTAGTGTCTTAATTGGAAGTTTAAGTTGGAAAAGTCGACCGGATATCGACTTGTGGGAAAATAACCTCGGATTTAAATTTTTATGATTTTGTTAGTTCTGATAGGTGATTTTGGACTCAGGAGCACGTCCGGAATGTGATTTGGAGGTCCGTAGTAGAATTAGGCTTGAATTGGCGAGAGTTAGAATTTTGGCGATTTTGGCCGACAGTGAAAATTTTGATATCGGGGTCAGATTGGATTTCTGAAAGTTGAAATATCTTCGTGGTGTCATTTTTGACTTGTGTGTAAAATTTGAGATCAATCGGACGTGGTTTGGTAGGTTTCGGCGTCGTTTGTGGAATTTGAAAGTTTAGAAGTTCTTTAGGCTTGAATCCGGGTGTAATTGGTTTTTTGATATTGTCTTGAGTGATGCGAAGGTTCGACTAAGTTTGCATGGGGTTATATGACTTGTTGGTATAATTGGTTGAGGTTTCATAGGCTGCGAGGTTATTTTGGGTGGTTAACGGCTTGATGGGAGTTGAGGAATTGCAGCCGAAGCTGCTGCTACTTGTGTAACCGCACCTGCGAACACTACAAGCAATTGAATTATTAGTGGCGACATATAGCAGCGACCCTATAGGTTGCTATAACAGCTATATTATTAGCAGCGACTTTATAAGTCGTTACAGATGGTTAATGTTTAGCAGCGACTTTTTTTAGGTCCCCTCTAATGTGGCTGGAATTTTCAGTCCCGCTAAAAATAAAATTTTGGCTCCATATTTTTAGTGGCGACTTTTGGAAAGTGGCTGGTAAATCTCTATTGCAGCGACTGAGTCGCTCCAGAACCACATATTTTTACTTTTAAAATAATTAAAAAAGCAAAATACCTATCCTAATTAATTAAAACTTGCCTTGGTATGAACAAATAGAAGCCCTAATATTCAGCAAGTATTTCAGCCAAATTCTCTCTAGAATCGGCCTACTCTCCTCAGCGAAAATTTCAGCCAAATCAAAATCCCTCAAATCAAAATGTGAATCTCATTTGCCAGGTATGTTCAAATCCCTAATCTTTTTTATTTTTTTGGGGGAAAGAAGTTGCTCTTCTTTAATCGATAATTTCATAGAGGAAGAATGAAAGAAATAATTTTTGTTCCTAATCGATTTCGTGCATCCGTTTCTTCTTATTTGTTACTATCTCATATCTAACTAAAACCCCATAAAGATTTATGTAAGATATATTTATATTTGGGTATTTTTTTTATAATGATTCTCTAAGAAATAAGTTTCAACATGCAGTTAGGGATAATGTACAAATCCCTAATCTTTTCGTTTATGCTCAAATCCCTAATAATTTTCGTTTTTTTGGGAAAGATTTCATCTTAAATTTTTGCTCCTAATCTTTTCATTTATGCTCAAATCCCTAATACAGTTAGGGATAATTATTTTTTCAGCAATTTTACATTTGTATTCTCAGATTTTATCTCGAATTTGTCTGAGTCATTTGATAATCTACAGGAATACAACAAAATAAATCACACAGAAAGAATCATTTGAAGCGTATTTGGTGTTGTTATTGTCGATTCTCCGTCTTGACAGAATCCCAACTATATTTTTTTCCTATGTAAGTTATAATCTTCTTTTTGAGAGACCTTTTACATGTCGGCATTCCTGTCTTATTTTGTTCTTATATGGTTATGTGCCTAAATCAGTAGACATGCAATTTTTAATTTTATAAGGCACGCATATGTTATTTTATGGTTATTAGAAAATATAATACTTCTTTGCGAATGATGTGGTAAAATTAGAGTCTCTTGTGGTTCTCGAGAGGTCCCTTTCTTTTCATTAAAATAAATTTGAAGAATAAAAAAAATACAGAAGCAGAATTTCTGGACAATATGATGTTTGATTGAGAGGTGTTCATTTTACAATCAGAACCCCTCCAAATTCCAAAACTATTGCTTCTTGGTTCTGCTTCTTTCTTAAATATACACATACACTTGTTTTCATTTCTATTTTATTTTCTTCTGCTCAGTAGGTTTTTTCTTCTTCACTTGGATGAAGCATAAGAATTTTCTGCTGGATTTTGGAATTTGGGACATCATTATTTCCTGTGTACAAAGTGTCAGCTCAAAGTGTAATTGGATTAATTACTTGTTTCTGTTATGAAAAATAACCGTTCATTAAGCTAATAGTTGTTTCTGTTACCTAATGCACAAGGAGTGACCCTTACACAACTATTAGCACATGGATTAATTACTTGTTTCTTATTAAAAGTTTAATTTGTGGTGGAGGGAGGCCAAATATGAAATAGGTAGCTTTGGACTATGCTATGTATGAATGATCTTTTACAATATAGGAGATCTTGATCTTTTGTTTATAGTTCATGCATTAACTGGTCGAAAGCATTTATGTCGCTACAAGGGTGTGGGGTAAGAAATTTGCAGATGCAATGGTGCATATGGGTACCTTGGATATCCTTACACGGTGGAAGGGCGAGATCAGGAAGAACTGCCATTTTGTGAACTAATTAGTCACGCTTTTGCCTTTTCAGTTTTGTAAAGGTGTCCAGTACTATTTCAGCTTTCTTGTTATTGTTATTGTGAGTTGCAGACATCCTATTTAAGTAAGTATGGTTCAATCTTTGTTTAATAGTTACTGATGAATCTTCTTAATAGAACTAGTTCTTGATTGAAAGTTTCTTTGTGAAAGAACGAATTACTTTTACTTCTTTTCGCACTTAGAACTACTTCCCCTTTAAACTAGTGTGACAATCTGCGGGAACTTGGAAGTACAAAAATCAACATCTGTAGAATCAGCCAAAAAAAAATTGAAGCACCTCTTAGGTTCTGCGGATGTTAATTCTACTACAACTATGAGTTTAAAGCATTTAATCAAAGGGTGTATAAGAGGAAAATAACATGGATGAACTGAAATAGATGGATGTGTAGCATCTGTTTATTTTCCTTAGGAAAATAGCATCTGTTTATTTTCCTTGTTAATCATGGGAATCAGGTTGGCTATTTGGAGAATAAACATCTTGGCCACCATAATAGATGGATGAACTGAAATATCATGGTTCTGTTTTTTCATTCTGATACATACAACTTTTGTCCTTCTTATTTTATTTGTAAGTGATTTAATTTGTTCTTTCTTTGGTATATGTTAGTTATTATACATATTTTGATTATTATAATCCTTCCACTTTTAATTAGTAAATTAATTTATTTATTTTTTAAAATAGATATGATGGATAAAAGTTGGTTGAATATTAGGAATAGAGTCGACCAAATGTATAGAGATGGAGTAGACAGCTTTCTTAATTTTGCATTCAGTTAACCAACTGTGAACACTATGATTCAGTGTCCTTGTAAAGGGTGTATGAATACCTTGTTCCCATGGACCATCCATGGTGGAGAAGTAGGACGTTATTTGATGGAAAAGTTGAAATGGGAGTTGCACCTAACCCTTTAACAGGTGATGAAGCACTTATGCAATTACAAGCTTTGGGTAATGTGACTTTTGGTAAAGGACAAAAGAGAAAGCGCGATATTCATAACAATGCTTACAATTGGAAGAAGAAATGTATCTTTTTTCAATTGCCTTATTGGAAGAGTCTTATGTTACGACATAACCTTGATGTGATGCACATCGAAATAAATGTGCCCGATAATATTATATCAACTGTCATGAATATGGTTGGAAAGACAAAAGACATATTGAAAATTAGATATGACTTGATGGATCTTGGAATCAGACAAAGGTTGCATCCTATTGAGGATGAGAATAATATTTTGTTACCGGCAGCATGCTATGCATTGTCCGCGGAAGAGAAGCTGAAGGTATGCAGTTTCTTAGCTAATCTGAAGGTTCCTGATGCATTTTCCTCAAGCATTTCAAGGTGTGTCAACGTATAGGAGAGAAAGATACATGGATTGAAATGTCATTTTTGACATGTAAATTATGGCTTCTTGTGGTGTCTGCATCGTAGATTGAATGTGATTGTGAAACCTTGTCTGTGAAAGATGAGAAATGACAGAAGCACCATCTGCTACAAAACTGTCTGAAAATAGTGTGGCACTTATGTTTGTGGATACAGTAAATGAAAAACATCTCTTACTGCCCTAATAGATTGCAATTTCAGCGGCCTAATCACATCTTTGATGTTTGTAAGCAAACTATATTCGTTAAACCATTGCCTGTTGTTGTCGTACTTAACTAGTCCTGAAGTTTCTCTGAGGAAAGTTTTTGGAAAGGAAAGATATGGTGACGTCTATAGTCTAGCACTATAGTAAATAGACTATTATAGACAATCATTGTAATTAGACTATCATTGTAAATGACCTTATTTGCCTAACTTTGAGACTGAGTGAAAAAGTTCAAATATGTGCATTATAGTAGTTGAGATGGTTTGAAGTTCAAATCTTTGTGAACCTGATGATACATCATTGTCAAGATAATATGACTGTTTGAGTAGTAATATTTAGGCTGTAAACCAGGCTTACCTGAACCAAGCCATTTCATTTCACAAATGAAATAGCATAGAACAAATTAACTTTGTGTTATACTAATGTATAATTAACTTGTACTTTAATTTATTAGTCTATGCAATAATTTGGATATAACAAATCTCATTATGTTCTTTATATATATTACTTTTGTCTAGCAGGGAGAAGGCACTTAAACACTGGTATCGTTTAAGGATGGTGTCGAGCAAGGTTACAAGGCACTTAATATTTTGTCTTTTTTGGGATATGGATATGCGTACAGTTACAATGCACAATGAAGTGTCGGGTAGTATATATGTAATTGACTCTTTAGTAATGATAATATTTATAATATTCGGCTTGAGAAATTCTTTTGGTGTTTGTCAAACATTATTGGTTGCTTTAATATTGATAGTCAATTGATATGAATATTTCTATATGAAATTTTAGAGAATTAGGTTCCTACTGGCATGAAAATATATATAATTTTGGTCGTTATAATTGCTGAGAAAATAAGTTTTAGTGACGATATAGTTTTGTAAAAAAATTAGTAATTTTTGCGATATAAAAGTTGCCACTGTAGGTTTATATCTTTTGCAGCGACTTTAGTTGCTACAGAAAACATTGTGTCTTTCATGGTTAAATATTTTGTGGCCACGCCTGTCGCTACTAAAAGACATTTATAGTGGCGACATAATCTAGCCACTGAACATAAATATTTTTGTGGCGATGCTAGTCGCTGCTAAAGGTGAATATACAGTGGCGACCCATGTAATATTTGTTCTTATGGAATAATTTTTTGTAGCATTTTTTTCAACCTTTTGTGGCAACTCTGTCGCCACAAAATATGTTCTTTTAGCGGTGACTGCAAATTTTGCCACAAATAACCTTGAGTTACGGTTGTGCTTGTGGCAATACAAAAGTCGCCACTGATACCTTTTAGCAGCGACTATTAGGGATTTTGTAGCGACTTTAGTCGCCACAATGAGGTTTATTTCTTGTAGTGGAAGTGGGAACCGCAGGTGCGAGCCCGTAGAAGCGAAGGAGGAGCCGCAGATGCGGCTAAGGAGGACCTGGGCAGAGGACGCAGGTGCGATGGCATTCCTGCACCTGCGATGGTCGTAGAAGCGGATTTAGGGGCGCAGGTGCGAATTTGGACCGCAGGTGCGATGTAGTTCCCGCACCCGCGAAGACCGCAGACGCTGTCACTTGATCGCAGGAGTGGAAACAGTGTATAGGGATATTTCCGCAGAAGTGGGGCTTTGCCCGCAGATGCGGAAATGGAGCCGCAGGTACGAGAAGTCTGGGCAGAACATATAAATAGAACACTTTGAGATTTTTCACCATTTTCATCATTTTTGAGCTCGGATTTTGGGGATTTTAAGAGAGATTTCGGAGTAATCACTGAGGTGAGTTGCTTGTGCCTATTTATCTTCAATAATAGTATTTTCCCATTGATTTTGTACATAGTTTGTGAGTGTTTAAGGTGAGACTTGGGAGATTAGGGCTTCAGAAATGGAGAGTAAATTTTGGAGTTTTGGAGGGGCAATTGAGGTCGGATTTTGATAAATTTGGTATGGTTAGACTCGTGAGTGAATGTACTTTTGGGTTTTGTGACTTTCGTCGGGTTTCGAGACGTGAGACCGGAGGCCGGGTTGAGCAGATTTCGGATTTTGGGCTATATTTTAGTAGTTTTCTTGTGAAATTAATCCGTTTAACTAATATTGATTATCTCGTACTGTTTGTGGCTAGATTTGGGGCATTTGGAGGCCGATTCGAGAGGCAAAGAAATTTCAGATTAGGATTTCTACGTAGTTGAGGTAAGTAACAGTCTTAAATCTGGTTTTGAGGGTATGAAACCCCGAGAATTGGTATAATGTGAATATTTGGAGCTTTCGCACATGCTAGGTGACGGGCGTGCGAGCGTGCACCATGACGAATTGTGACTTGGTCCATCCCGTGAGACTGTAAAGTCGAATAGCCATTGTTATTACTTGTTTTTCCTTGTCTTTGAGCAATTGACTGCCTTTCATGTTAGAAACTATGCTTAGGCCATATGATATCACTGTTGGGACCCGCAGCGGTCGTATACTTGTTGAATTGACTGCTAATTGCTCTCTTGTACTCAGTCACAGTTTTACTTGTGTGTTATATCTACGTTCCCTCTCATTTCTTGTTGATACTTATTGTATTCTCTGTTTGGGCTAATTATTATGATATTCTGTGAGCCCGACGGGCTGGAGAGGTTGGTGACTGAGATAGGGCCTGAGTGCCGAGCTATGAGGTATATGGATCGGGTTGCACGCCACAACAAGCCTTCGAGCTATATATATATATTTTATCGGATCGGGTTGCACGCCACAACAATATTGGATCGGGCTGCGCGCCGCAGCAATATAGCGCTTGGTCTGAAGGAGCCCCTCCGGAGTCTGTACACCCCCAATAAGCGCATGTACCTATTGAGAGTGTGTATTGAGGGCTAAGAGCCGAGAGTATGAGCCGTTGAGATGAGTTGAATGACTATTGCCTTGAGAGACTGTACTTGCTTTTATTTATTATTGCACTTAGTTGTTATCTGTTGTTGTGAAATTTCTCAAAGATTCATATCTGTTTTACTTGAGCTCAAACTAATTTGACTTGTACCACCGGATTTGAAAGCATGTTCACTATTTACTGAAAACCTTTGAAATGATCTGTATTTTTATAGTTCGTCACTACTTCTCAGTTCCTTATTTAATTCTGTTACTTGCTGAATTGGTTGTACTCATGCTATACCCTGCACTTCATGTCCAGATCCAGGTGTGTACGGTTCTGGCGGTCGTTGCGTTTGTGCGCGGGCTGATTTTTCGAGATTTACGAGGTAGATGTCGGCGTCCGCAATCCTTGTTTCTCCGTTCTTATTATCTTTTCTCTCTTGTATTGGCATTTGGCACAGACTGTAGTAGACTTTGTTTTCTAGATTGGTTGTTAGATGCTCATGACTTAGTGACACCCCGATGTCGAGCTATCATTTCGCACTTGTGTTTTGGGTTTTTACCCCGTTATTATGTAAATCTTCAGTTAGTTTAATTGCTTTAGCTCACTTCTGTTATATATTGAAAGCATATTGAGAATGTCGGCTTGCCTAGTTCCACGATATGCGCCATCATGACTGGTTAGGTATTTGGGTCGTAATAAATTGATATCAGAGCCTAGGTTGCATAGGTCTCACGAGTCATGAGCAGCTTTAGTAGAATCTTGCGGATCGGTACGGAGACGTTTGTACTTATCTTTGAAAGGCTGCAGAACCCTTAGGAAACTCCACATTCTTGAATTCTTGTCGTGTGAATATGTTGATTCTAGTAACTAAACATCTGTTGTTTTATTCTCTCACAAATGGTGAGGACTTGTACTACTGGGCAGGATGGACAACCACTAGTACCACCAGCCAGGGCCGTGAGAGGCCGAGGTTGCGGTAGAGGCCACAGTAGGGGCAGAGGTGCAGCCCACAGCAGCTGGGGCAGTACCTCCAGATCCACCAGTTGCCCCAGATCAGGACCAGATTCTAGTTGTTTGTGCACCAGCTAAGGCACCACCTGTGCCTATTGTGATTCCAGGGCTTCAGGAGGCCTTAGCTCAGATTCTGACCGCGTGTACTAGTCTTGCTCAGGCGGTCTCTGTTCCGGCCGCAACATCCACTTCTCAGGCCTGGGAAGGTGCTCAGACTCCCGCTGCCCGCACACCAGAGCAGGTGGTACAGGGATTTCAGACACCGGGGGCACCACCAGCCCAGCCGATTACAACTGCTCAGAACTATGTAGCTCCTGCTATGCCTGAGCATGAGCAGTGTAGATTGGAGAGGTTTGGGAGACTCCAACCTCCATCTTTTAGTGGTGCAGAGGGAGAGAATGCACAGAGTTTCTTGGACAGGTATCAGAGGATACTCCGTACATCAGGTATTCTGGAGGCCAGTGAGGTGTTGTTCACTACCTTTCAGTTCTCTAGTGTTGCATTCAGTTGGTGGGAGGCTTACGAGAGGCGTAGGTCGGTCAGCTCAGTGCCCCTTACGTGGCAGCAGTTCTCCATTATCTTTCTGGTGTAGTTCGTGCCTCAATCCCGCATAGAGGATCTGCGCAGATAGTTTGAGCAACTTCGTCAGGGTGATATGTTTGTGACGTAGTATGAGATGCAATTCTCGGAGTTGGCCCGTCATGCTATCTGGTTGGTTCCCACAGACAGGGAGAGGATCAGGAGGTTTATAGATGGCCTCACTTATCAACTGTGGTTGCTTATGACCAAAGAGAGAGTGTCTGGTGCTACTTTTGATGAGGTTGTTGACATTGCTCGTCAGATTAAGATGGTTCGCAGTCAGGAGAGGGTTGAGAGGGAGGCCAAGAGGCCTCGTGGATAGGGAGGATTTAGCGGTGCTTCTTCTGGGGTCAGCTCCAGCACGGTAGAGGCCGTCCTTTCAGACATGCTCAGACGGCTCGTCCAGTTTAGCGTGGTGCATCATCTGGCCATGGTTCTCACAGTTATCAGTAGGGGCATTTATCTCTCGGTGCCCTCCCAGTGCAGAGTTTGTCCCGTGCTCCATCGGGTCAGGGTTCGTCTATGCCAGGTCCTTCTGCCAGTTATCCTAGTGCTCGGGTCTCCCTTCAGTCCCCTACACCAGCACCAGGGAGTTGTTATGAGTGTGGGGAGTTTGGTCACATGAGGAGAGAGTGTCCCCGTATGGTGGGAGGTCCAGCTCCGCAGAGGATCTAGTCTATGTCATCAGCACCAGCCCCTCCACCACCCGCTTAGCCAGCCCGGGGTGGAGCCCAGTCAGTTAGGGGTCGCCCGAGAGGGGGAGGTAGATTAGGGGGTGGCTAGGCCCATTTCTATGCCCTCCCTGCCAGACCAGAAGCCATTGCTTCAGATGCCGTGATTACAGGTATTGTTTCATTTTGCCATAGAGATGCCTCTGTATTATTTGACCCCGGTTCCACTTATTCATATGTTTCCTCGTATTTCGCTCATTTTCTGAATATGCCCCGTGAGTATTTGTTTTCATCTGTTTATGTATATACTCTTGTGGGTGATACCATTATTGTGGACCGCGTATATCGGTCATGTGTGGTGACTATTGGGGGTCTGGAGACCAGTGCGGATCTTTTACTGCTCAGTATGGTCAATTTTGATGTGATATTGGGTATGGATTGGTTTTCTCCGTGTCATGTTGTCCTAGATTATCATGCTAAGACTATGATGTTGGCAATGCCGAGGTTGCCGAGGGTTGAGTGGAGCAATTCTATAGACTATGTTCCCAGTATAGTGATTTCATACTTGAAGGCTCATCAGGTGGTTGAGAAGGGTTGTCTATCATATTTTGCTTTTGTGAGGGAAGTTAGTGCAGAGACTCCTGCCATTGATTTTGTTCCGGTGGTGCGTGATTTTCCGGATGTATTTCCTGCAGACCTGTCGGGCATGCCACCTAACAGGGATATTTACTTCGGTATTGATTTGGTGTGGGGCACTCAGCCCATTTCTATTCCACCGTATCGTATGGAACCGGCAGAGTTGAAGGGACATCTTCAGGAACTCCTTGATAAGGGGTTTATTCAGTCTAGCGTGTCACCTTGGGGTGCACCGATTCTATTTGTAAAGAAGGAAGATGGTTATATAAGGATGTGCATTAACTACAGGCAGTTGAACAAGGTCACAGTCAAGAACAAGTATCCTTTGCCATGTATTGATGATCTATTTGACCAGCTTCAGGGGGAGAGGGTGTTCTCCAAGATTGATTTGAGGTCAGGGTATCACCAGCTGAAGATTCGGGATTCGGATATTCTTAAGACAACTTTCAGGATCTGATATGGCTATTATGAGTTCCTTGTGATGTCTTTTGGGCTGACTAACTCCCCAACAATGTTCATGCATTTGATGTACAGTGTGTTTCTGTCTTATTTAGACTCGTTCATTATTGTATTCATTGATGATATCCTGGTGTACTCTCGTAGCCAGGAGGAGCATTCCCAGCATATGAGGATTGTGTTACAGAGATTGAGGGAGGAGAAGCTTTATGCAAAGTTCTCCAAGTGTGAGTTTTGGCTTGGTTCGGTGGTATTCTTGGGGCACGTGGTGTCCAGCGAGGGTATTCAGGTGGATCCGAAGAAGATAGAGGCGGTGCAGAGTTGGCCCAGACCGTCCTCAGCAATAGAGATTAGGAGATTTCTTGGTTTGGCGAGCTATTACCGTCGTTTTGTGGAGGGCTTTCATTTATTGCATCGCCCTTGACCAAATTTACCAAAAGGGTACTCCATTCAGGTGGTCGGATGAGTGCGAGGAGAGCTTTTAGAAGCTCAAGACTGCTTTGACCAAGGCCCCAGTTCTAGTTCTGCCATCAGTTTCTAGTTCGTACACAATGTATTGTGATGCCTCGCGGATAGGTATTGGATGTGTTCTGATGCAGGAGGGTAGAGTGATTGCTTATGGTTTGCGTCAATTGAAGACCCATGAGAAGAACTATCCTGTCCATGATCTTAAGTTAGCAACTATTGTTCACGCCTTGAATATTTGGCGGAACTATTTGTACGGAGTTCATTGTGAGATCTACACTGATCACTAGAGTTTGCAGCATCTATTCAAGCAGAAGGATCTTAACTTGCGTCATCGGAGGTGGTTGGAGCTTCTCAAGGACTATGATATCACCATTTTGTACCATCCCGAGAAGGTCAATGTAGTGGCCGATACCTTGAGTCGCTGGGCAGAGAGTTTGGGGAGTTTAGCGTATCTACCAGCAACAGAGAGACCCTTGGCATTGGATGTTCAGGCCTTAGCTAGCCAGCTTGTCATATTGGATATTTTGGAGCCGAGTCGGGTATTGGCTTATGTGCTCTCTAGGTCTTCTCTTTAGGATCGTATCAGGGAGCGTCAGTATGATGCCCCCATCTGCTCGTCCTCTACGATAGGGTTCGGCGAGGTGATGCTAGAGATGTAACTATTGGTGATGATGGCGTGTTGAGGATGCATGGCCGGATATGTGTGCACAATGTGGATGGACTTCGGGAGTTGATTCTTGAGGAGGCCCACAACTCACGGTATTCCATTCATCCAGGTGCCGCGAAGATGTATCGGGATTTGAGACAACACTATTGGTGGAGGAGGATGAAGAAGGATATAGTTGGGTTTGTGGCTCGGTGTCTCAACTGTCAGCAGGTTAAGTATGAGCATCAAAGACAGGGTGGCTTGCTTCAGAGGTTAGAGATCCCAGAGTGGAAGTGGGAGCGGATCACCATGGATTTTGTAGTTGGGCTCCCACGGACTTCGAGGAAGTTCGATGCTATTTGGGTGATTGTGGATCGGCTGACCATGTCCGCGCACTTCATTCCAGTTGGTACTACTTTTTCTTCAGAGCGGTTGGCTGAGATTTACATCCGAGAGATTGTTCGCCTTCATGGTGTCCCAGTTTCCATCATTTCAGATAGAGGCACACAGTTTACATCGCAGTTTTGGAGGGCTGTGCAGCGAGAGTTGGGTACTTAGCTTGAGTTGAGCACAACCTTTCACCCTCAGACAGACGGGCAGTCCGAGCGCACTATCCAGATATTGGGCCTCTACTTTGCTATCATCACTCGACTATCGTCATCTTTCACTATCTGGTTTGAATTTGAGAAACCATAGAGCCTTAAATGGCACTATAAAAGGGGTCTTCAATGCTCTCACCTAACACACACACACATGAACTCTACGACCTTACAGTGATATCATCTGAGAGTAATTTTAGGTTCAAAAATCCTAGGGTTCCTTATTGTTCTTTCTTTTCATTTTTTGAATGTTGTCGCTGATTCAAACTTGAAGTTCCTGGGGTCTTAAGCAACTAAGAAAGAGTTTTTGTTTGGTCAGTTTCCCTTAAAAAGGTCAGCACATCTCTCATCCTTCTCTTTTGTTCATCTCCTTTGAATGCTACAAATATGTTAGTTATATTCTGAGGATTACAGTTATTTTATGGTGTTTGTGACTGGGTATGTGAGTGCTTATGTTATGTTAGTCTAATGTCCACTTGTGATTATTTGTCGTTCTTTTGAGTCATTAATCGATGATTGACCAAACCATTAAGTGATTCCTGCTATTTTTTGTTCTTGAGTTTCCAATAGTCTATATGTTTGAGTTATAATGTGTTCATGTTCACACGAACTTCATAGCCTTCATTGATCTACAACGACCTTTATACTTATCTGTGGCTTCTCTATAGTTTGTGAGTCTTGGAGTTGAGTTTATTATTTGATAACCATGACTGAAATGAATCTGAAGGTGCTTAAGTTTTTATCATATACCATTTAGCCTAAACATGAAGTTCTAAGTGTTTATATGTTTCTCTTCTCTATACCTATGTCTGTTAAATTGTGAGGACCATTTCTAGTTTGTCACTATGACATTTTCATAATCACATCTAGTTATGGTTGCATATATTGATCTGGTTTTTGTTTGAATTGAACCGTCTTCTTTTTCATGAATCTTTACTGTACATTCTATTGAGATTAATTTATCTTTCCCCCACAAAACAATCATAATCCTGTTTCTTTTTCTTTGTCATAAATGGCTGATAATTTGTTATTAAGTTGAAATTGGTTGTTTCTTGATTAGTTAACATTTTCACCTGCATGTTCAATTCAAAGCTTATTTAGTATAGTACCTCCCTATCTCTAATCCTTTTAAGTTATTATTGGTCTTTAAAAAATTAAGATGCATTTATCTTTAAGATTATCCTCTCTAAAATATAGGACTTAATTACTTTGTTATAATCAAGTGATAATTTGTGAAAACAGAGGCATGATCATTCCATACTTAGATACTAATCTAGACTTATGTTTAAGTTAAACTTGTTTTAATGCAATGCCTTTCCTTTATCTGTAACTCTTTCTCCTCATGTCATGCTTAACCTGATTCTATAAATGTGTAAAGCACCCATGTCCATATGAAGTTATTACTTCATTTGAAGTGTTCATGTAGCTAACTGGATCCTGTATGTTCCTATTTGATTTCTGATTTCATAACTTTACTAGAACCACACCAGTCCTTTCTCTACTGTTAATTTGAAACCAAATCTGATCCTTAAATATTATAAGAACCTTTGTTGACGCTACCTGAACATGATGATTTATTTGAAGCTAACACTATTAGGAGTATGACTTTGTTGAAGACTTTAGGGATTCATGTTTTAACTTGTAAACTTGCAGACCTATTAAGAGATTTGATCATGTCCTAGATATCTTTGATAACCTTTGTAAATGTTTAGCCATGACTGTTTGGTCTGAATCTTCATTGGTGACCTTTAAAGTGTTAAGTGGTATTATCAACCCATGTATGTGCTAGAAGCAAACCAATCAGTTCACATTTGGTTTTCCAGAAACAAGAACTTCTGTATCTGTTGAGTTGTTGCAAGTATGACCCTGTATAGCTTGCCTTTCATTTGAATGTGTTCTTCTCTAATGTTCAGACCTTTATAGCATGCTTGTGATGTTTCTGCTCCTCACCTATGTGTTTTTGAAAGTCAGACCTCTAAATTCACTTGATATATGTTTGTTTGGTATCCAATATAGACTATATGTTCTTATGTTAGGAGGGAAAGTACATTTTTATGGTAAGTAATGCCATGGCATTTAATTTACATTGAAAGGGCCTCATTGGCACTTAAACCTGTAAGGAAAATATGTTTTTAGTGTTTAAGAGTATGTGGGAGCTGAGTTGAACTCTAGGTTGGGCTACTCTCCCCAGCACAAGCATTGCCCTGGGCCTTGAATCCCTTGGAAACTTTGAAGTATCGGGGGATTCAAAGGGAGCATCGACCTTGACTGTAACTTCCTCCTTAACCCTTAACTCATTGACGCATTTAGTTCTTTAGGGGTTTAATGTTTAATGACAACGAAAGATTTTCAATGTGAATTATTTGCCAAGTAGAATTGCCACATTAATATAATTTCCCACAGTATTCAAATTATTGTTTATTTTCTTGTTCCAATTGTTTGTCTATATACATTTCATACATGTTTTGAATATGTTGAGTATATGGGATATACTTCTAATGACCTTCTTTCTTTTTGTGCATGTATACATTTGGGTCTGCTGAGTTCCTAAGGAACTCAGGCCCAAACCAGCTTTGTTGCATTTTTTGAAGGATCCAATCAACTATAGCCGCACCTTTTAATCACTGGGCCTACCCTCTTGAGGCCTAACCATCAAAGTCCAATCTTTTCTCCCTTATTTCTTTCGTTACTATGCATTGCTTCCATAGCCTAGTTTACTGCTTCATTAGTTTTGCTTACTGCCTTTGTCGTTTTATCATATTTCATTATCATGTATTTAACACTCATATATTAGATTATGTGTTTACATTCATGCTTTAATATCACATGAAACATAGGCAAACTTTAACTAATATATAACTTAAAGAGAATTAGTTAGTAATTAATCTTCGCTCTGCTAATTATAACTTGTTCATCTTGTACACTCACCTCTCTTAAAATTTTTTGAAGTCCAGACTCTAATCAGAAACATCAACCTATTTTCAAAGGAAATCAGAAAAGAATCGCTGGTCTTTGCTAATATGGAATGAAACCAGATTTTTCATAAAAAAACAGTAAAGTACTGTCACCTAAATGAATTTTCAAAGATTTGCCCTTCTTCAGATTTTTTTAAACCAAGTTACATTTAGAATCACTTTCTTACAAACATCTTTAAAATTATACAGGCATCTATTCTCTAAGTTAATTACTTCCATAACTTAATAATTACAAGCCTTAAAATATGGACTACTTTCAGAACTCTTCTATGATATCACGTCCATCCTAAGTCTTACATCCTTTATATATATACACTCCCTTAATATAGAGTAAGCCATGCCATAGTAGTAATTAAGAATAGTATAAATAACTGATTTCTTAAAATTAGTCTAAGTCCTATGGAGCTACCTCAGGCTGATTTTAAGGGGTTCCTAACACCTTCCTTTTAGAATAACAAGAACCCTTACCCATAATCTCACTGGTTTGCAGACCTACAAGGAATACGACTTAGTAATTAAATAGGTACCCTATTATACCTTTAAATATTAGGTGGCGACTCTCTTTCATCAATAACAGAGAAACCCACAAGTTGAATCATGTCTTGACTAATGCAAAATAGGGTGCAACAACATGTCGACTCTGCTGGGGAAACCCCATTTAGGTTCTAACCTTAGCAGACTAAGACTAATTTGGCATATAGATTTGTTTATACCTCGCTTTGATTATGGTTGAAATTACAATTACATGCTTACTTGCTTTATTTGTTCTTTATAATTATTTGCTCTTTATGATTATCATGCTTATTGTTGCTACACATTTTCCTTTTACTGCTTTATATATACTGTCATCATATTTCTTCCAATCGAGTCTCGACCGTACACAACCACACATAATGGCACGCGGGGGTTGTCTATTACACCCCTTAGAACCTTCTTTTCAAAGCTCTGTAGTTTCAGAGAATGGCTTTGTCAGGTCAACTAACATAACTTCTCGCAGCCTTCAGTCCAATTCAAAAGTCGAAAACACTCTACTCTAGTAAAATAGGTCATACTGCATAAACCTTAGGTGAGTTAGTCCTTGGCACCGACACACAATTAGGAAAGCCACCTTAATGTCAACAGGTCATGCACCCAACAACATAACTTTTGTGGAAAGACAAACAAACATGACAAGACGCTTAAGGATCCGCAGAAAATACTCACTCAAACATATTTCTTTTACCCACCTCAGAAAATGAAAAACAACTGAAACATCCCTGAAATAGGCATGGTAATGGGAGCACCACATAAGTTGAAACAATGGTGGAAGAATATTCATCGGGAATACGGAGATGAGGTTCGGATTCACCTAGGGGCATTAACTACATTGATGAACATCCAAGCAGATAAGGTGCTCACTCGCCTGTTGATAGAATTTTGGGATCCGGGTAATGTGGTGTTCAAATTTTCCAATTGTGAGTTAGTACCGGCATTGAAAGATGTCACAAGTTTCACGGAGCTGCCATTCAATGAAAGAAAGCCAGTATTGCCAGTAACTATGCCCGGTTACCGGTTCTTGGATGCCTTAGGCCTTGCCAACAGCAGACGTCTCAGAAGTATCATGGATGGATGGGTGAGCCTCGACTAGCTGTTTGACAGATTTGGGCACCGCGAAAGCTACGAATGGTATTCAGGGGAGTTTCAATGTGACCAAGCAACGTGGGAGAGTCTCAGGCCTATCACTTTTGCAATGGCACTATTAGGATTATTGGTCTTCCCGCAATGAAAGGGTCGTATCAACATCAACTTGTTACTAGTGGTTCTGGCAAACTTCTGTGGCAATATTCAAACTACTTTGGTGCCGATGGTGTTGGCTGATACGTTGAGGGTTTTGTCCGCATGTACACGAGGGTATGCTTTCTTTAAAGATTATAACTTTTTACTTCAGATCTGGGCTACTGAACATTTCTTCCAACGAAAGGCCACCATCGACTACTTCGTGGGCGTCAGCAATATGATCCGCAGCCACAATGAAAGAATGAGACATTGGGTCTCCCCACATGGGCAAGAAGAATGGAGCGAAACGCTGACCAATCTGACAGGATAATGGATCAACTGGAAGATCTCTTGGTTAGGTGGAAGGGCGTCTTGATGACTCCTCATAATTACTTCATTGAGTTGATCATATTTGAAGGCATTCAACCATACTCACCTATGTGGATCCTTAGACAATTTGGTATGATCCAAGATGTGCCTCTGTGGACAAGGACAATGCTATACGAGGATGAGTACAATGGACAGATCCCAATTCCCAAGATAAGAAGCCTGCAAGAAGAGTGGAATGTCCTGGTAATAATACATATGGGTCAAAACTCATGGTGTACTCCTGAGTATTACGTCTGGATTAACGAAGAAGAAGAACTGGCCTGGCCAAGCAGAGAGAGTATAGCCTGGTTAGAGGACCTGGTGGTTGCTTTGCAAATTTATCATGAGATCCTACCACATTACCTGGTGACCACTGCAATGCACCGTTAGGTGATCTCAGGATCCATTGACCATATGTTGCCACCTACAGAAGACGATGACCAGGTAGTAGAGTGCATCCAGATAGAGTCGAGCACAGAGCCAGAAGAAGATCCAGAGGAAGAGTCTGAATTAAACGATGAGGAGGAGGAGTTTGAGGAAAACCCGGAGGAGGATCTGGAAGAGGATCCAAAAGAAGAGAAGGACGTGGGAAACAACTCAGGGGATAGTTACTAGAGTTGGTTGATTTCCCCTCTTTCCCACTTTGTACCTTTATCCCTAGTTTTCTCTTTTACTTTGCAAAAGGGCAAGTTGTCCAAGCCCATGCAGTTCTATGAAACAGTGATGTAACCCTTGTTCCCACTTGTATAAGTCCAAATTATCAATGAAAAAAAATTGCTTCGGATCTAAACGTGTCAAGTCTAAATGTTTGTCAAATATCTGTGAATTAGGCCTACCTCCGACAATGAGAGGTCCCCGTGAATTCTAGGAATACACTAGCTGTAATGCACGAATTATCTACTCTGTGTGATTTCCTGCTCATATAAATGAGGAAACTGGCTCTTGTTCATTTTTCTTTTATTTCTTCTTAATTTTCTTTTGCTTTATTATTAACCCCAAAAAGAAAAGAAAGTTGGTTTGTGTCGACCAAAACTGGCAGAACCACCATACAATCTAAGGTCAAAAGGAAAGATGTCAGCCGCAGAAGACCCAACTAAACATGCTCTGGTCATAGCTGACAGCCTGAGGCGATCAGGGGAAAAAGACAACACTAGGAATGATGAACACGTGGCTAGGATGGCCCAGGAAATGGAGTCCTTAAGGGAGGAGGTACAAATATCAGAGAACGCACCTGGCTGTGACAACACTTCCTCAACTACCTAGATTCCCTTCTTTGGATTCACTTCCTGACCACTTTCCTTCCACATCATGCCAAAATAACAACACCCTAACTTCAACTCCCACCACTCAAGTCATACCTCTGGTGACCTCGGCTAACCCATGAAATCCCCATATACACACTCCTTATGTACCACAATACACTCAGACATCACAGAAAATGCCTATTACCACTAATGCGACTACCCCTCCTCGTCACAGAGTCACTTATGCTACCAACCAGCACATATATGTGGCACATGCTGCCACCTATGAGCGGTACATTCCCCCTGTATATGCCATTTCTGAACCTACCTTTACAACACCTGTCATGATCAGGGTGCCTTATGAGATTGACCAATACACCGAGATGGAGAGAGAAGCCAGGCGTAAGAAAGAAGAATCAATATCTGAGCAGTTGAAAATGTTGAGAAGGCAAATGAAAAGCCTCCAAGTTGCCCGAGGAAGTGAAAGTTTGGAGTACGAGGATCTGTATATTCATCCAGATGTGGATATGCCAGCAGGATACAAACCCCTAAAGTTCGACATCTTCGATGGGACGGGGGACCCTCACACATATTTGAGGGCATATTGTGACAAGTTAGTTGGAGTGGGGAGCAACGAGAAGATAAGGATGAATTTATCTATAAGATATTTGACGGGAGAAGCACTCACCTGGTATACTCGACAGGATACGCGAAATTGGAGAACTTGGCAAGATATGGTAGAGGACTTCATGAATCGTTTTCGATTCAACACAGAGATCACTCCAGATCGGTTCGCACTGGTGAACCTGCAGAAAAATCCATTTGAGTCATTCCAAGAATATGTACGACGATGGAGGTTGGAGGCTGCCAGGGCGCAACCTCCGCTAGACAACAGTGAACTAACAAAGTATTTCATCAGAGCCTAGGAGGGAATATACTTTGAAAAGATGATGGGAATGATGGGATAGAAGTTCCCCGAGCTGGTCAAGATGGAGATTTCTTAGAAGAAGGCATAAAAACTGGCAAAGTACAATCCATGGTAGCATTGCAAGCAGCAAGCAAGGCTATCCAGTCAGGGTCAATCGGTAGCGGAAAGAAGAAGAAAGAGGAGGTCTCAGCAGTCGTCCCTTACTACCAACCCAATTTACATCACGGAAGCACCTCTTATTCCTCAAATAACTACTCATCACCACCCACTTATGCTCCAGTCTATAATACCCACCCATATTACCACCCTCATCCATAGTACAACCCTCCTCGAGCCAACAACAACCAAAACCCACAATGATCGTACGCTCCTTTCCAAACCACTACTCATCAGAACCGACTTGCTTATGCACCAGGCCCTCGTCCCAACTTTGAAGAGAGGGGCTCTAGAATGTATACCTTGATTGCTAAGCCTCTGGCCCAATTGTTCGAAAGATTGAAAAGAGCAGGATTGTATATCCAATCGAGGGAAGGGTTCCTGAACATCCCTCCAAGTATTTTGATGCCACTAAAATATACGTGTACCATTCCAATGTACTCAGGCATGATACTAAAGATTGTTTCAAGTTAAAAAATGAAATTGAAACCCTGATCAAGAGCGGATCCATTCAGTGCACTCCGGCACCACCCAATGTGAATCGCAATCCACTGCCAAATCATCGAAACCAGGGAGATAACATGATCACATTAGACGAAGAGTATGACCTGAAGCGAACAATTATCACTATAGGAAATGCAGAAGCCGCTAGGGTCCCACCTTAAAAGGCTCCGATCATTATAGTACAACTGAGGCTACAGTGACTGTTCTAACTGATCCGCTGCAACCTGCCACTGTTACAGGAGACAAATAAATTCGGGAATACAAAACTATCCCATGGACGTACCAATAAAAAGAAAAGGCCAAAATGATAGACTTTGTTATGGCACATGGTATGACTAGGTCTGGGAGATGCTACGCTCCAGAAGATGTCAATCGAGGGAACACGGGGGGAGAAAAAATTCCAAGGAAGAACATAGCAGACCTAGAAGCCACCAAGTTTTGGAAGAGAATGTCAAGAAAAGAGTATTCTATAGAGGAGCAGCTGAAGAAATCTCCAACACATATATCAATCATGGACCTGTTAATGAGTTCCGACAGTTATAAGGATGCCCTGTTGAAAGTACTAAGCGGGGTAAGCGTACCAAGTAACACCACCAGTGAGGCGTTGGCCGTGACAATCGGGAAAATGGTCAAAGCAAATATGATCACTTTCAGAAGAGACAAACTCCATGTCAAAGGCGCAAGTCACAACAAGGCTCTTCATATCACTATCAAATGCGAGGACAAAGTAGTGTCCCAGGTGTTGGTCGATGGAAAATCAGGAGTCAATATTTGTTTGCTCTCCACCCTGCGGGAGTTAGGAATTTATTTGAGGGAAGTCAAGGAAAGCCGCGTAAGGGTGAGAGCCTTTGATGGTTCACAAAAGGATGTTATTGGAGAAATTTATTTAGCCTTACAGATCAGGCCAGTTGATTTTCAGGTGTTGTTTCAAGTAATGGACATCTCCTCCTCCTACGACTTACTGCTGGGCAAGCCCTGGATACATAAGGCAGGGGTCGTGCCATCCACTTTGCACCAATGCATAATATTTGAGTGGGGATGCCAGGAGATAGTGGTTCATGGCGAGTGGGGTCACTCCGCCTATTTGGAGTATGTTGTTCCATTCATTGTAGGGATGGACTGAGGTGCCTTCCACACTGTGGAAATCATGCAGACTACCGAGATGAAAAAGACTGAACAAAACTTGGGAATGCAGTCACCATATAGATCCAAGATGGATATGAGGTAGATGATGAAATATGGATACACACCAGGAACAGGGTTAGGGGCCAAGTCAGATGGAATCATGGAGCCAATTGAACATAATGGTCAGAAAGGAAGGGCTGGCATAGGATATCAGCCTCCGAAGGGGAAAGTGCGCACTGTTAGCTCTGGGAAAAAGGTTTTTGTGCCAGAGCATGTTGCAAGTCCGAGAGAGAGTTCAGTACCCGAAGATGACATCATCGACGGGATGTGAAAGCTATTCGTGAATATGATTGAAGAATGTTATGAAGGTACTGACATCAAGACACCGACTATCATGTATGTCAAACCAGGGGAAGAGCTGTAGAATTGGACCGCCAGTCCATATTTGGTTAACCGGGAGTCTTGGTAGTATGGAACTATAAAAGTTTCCTTTTGAAAAGAGCACGGTCAATTGAGTCATGTACCGTGTCTGTACCTTTTTATCACTTGCCTCTTGTGAATGCTTAATACGTTCCCCTTTTGATGAAATAAAAATAATCATTTTCCTAAATATTGCAACTTTATTTACCGTTCTATTTATACTTAGCTTCTCTTTTCAGTAACCAAACCGCAAAAAACCGCATTTCACGATTATGACAAATAACAAAACTGTTGAGCGCAATGACCCAAATTACGAGTATTATGACGAAAGCATAATGCCCGACAATCTCCCGCGAGAAATCGAGCAGTTGGAGAGTTAGAAAAATCCCAACCTTGAAGAAATAGAAGTGGTCAATCTTGGAAGTGAAGAAGATGTAAAAAAACCAGAACCAGCATTCATCTAGAAGATGAGCAAAAGGAAAATATGATTGAGCTCCTCCGACAGTATGTCGATGTGTTCGCATGGTCCTATGATGACATGCCGGGATTAAGCACTAACATTGTCTCGCATCGACTACCCACCAATCCTACCAGACTGCCGGTCAAGCAAAAACCAAGAAAGTTCAAACCTGATTTAAGTCTGAGGATAAAGGAAGAAGTGACCAAACAGATAGAAGCAAATGTGGTAAGGGTCACCAACTATCCAAGTTGGTTGGCAAACAACGTCCCAGTACCTAAGAAAGACAGAAATATCATAATATGTGTGGACTACCGAGATCTCAATAAAGATAGTCCAAAGGATGATTTCTCTCTGCCAAATATCCACATCCTCTTCGACAACTGTGCAAAGCATGAACTGCAGTCATTTGTGGATTGTTTCACTAGATACCATCAATTCTTAATGCATGAGGATGATGCAGAGAAGACGGCTTTCACCACACCTTGGGGAGTCTACTATTATAGAGTTATGTCGTTCGGTCTCAATAATGTCGGTGCCACCTACATAAGGGCCATGACGACCCTCTTTCACAACATGATTCATAAGGAGATTGAAGTGTATGTGGATGACGTCATCATAAAGCCACGAAAGAGCTCGGAGCACTTGGACGACTTGAGGAAATTTTTGAATGCCTGCAAAGGTATAGTTTGAAGTTGAACCCAGCAAAGTACGCATTTAGAGTCCCCGCCGAAAAATTATTGGGCTTCATTGTAAGCAGGAAGGGAATAGAACTGGACCCATCAAAAATCAAATCCAAGAATTACCGCCACCGAAGAGCAAGAATGATGTCATGAGTTTCCTGGGCAGATTGAATTACATCAGTCATTTCATAGCCCAGTCCAAGGTAATATGTGAACCCATTTTCAAGCTGCTAAAGAAGGATGCTGCCACAAAATAGACAGAAGAGTGCTAGAAAGCCTTCGACAGAATCAAAGAGTACCTTTCAAATCCACCAATGTTGGTTCCCCCCCCCCCCTGAACCAGGGAAGCCATTGTTGCTCTATTTGTCAGTCTTGGATAACGCCTTCGGCTGTGTGGTTGGGAAGCATGATGAAACTGGGAGAAAGGAGCAGGCCATTTACTACTTAAGCAAGAAGTTCACGCCATGCGAGGCCAAGTATACCCTGATAGAACGCATTTGTTGTGCCCTGACTTGGATTGCTCAGAAGCTAAGGTATTACATGTTAGCGTACACCATGCATCTGATATCTCGGCTCGACCCTCTCAAGTACATTTTTCAGAAGCCAATGCCTACCGGAAAGCTAGCTAAATTGCAAATTCTCCTCAGCAAATTTGACATTGTGTACATAACTCATAAGGCTATCAAAGTACAAGCTTTAGCTGACCACCTTGTGGAGAATCTAGTGGATGGGAATTACAAACCTCTTACCACATATTTCCGAGATGAAGAAGTACTATTTGTCGGAGAAGATATTGCAGAATCATACACTATGTGGAGAATGTTTTTCGATGGAGTAGCAAATTTCAAAGGAGTCAAAATTGGGGCAGTCCTGATTTCGAAATCTGCACAACACTATCCAGCATCGACAAAGATAAGATTCCCTTGTACCAATAATATGGCTAAATACAAAGCGTGCATTCTCGAGATCAGAATGGCAGTCGACATGAACATCAAAGAACTTTTGGTCATACGAGATTTCGATTTGCTAATACACCAAGTCCAAGGAGAATGGTCCTCCAAGAATGTCAAGATACTGCCATACCTACACTGCGTGAAAGAGTTGTGCAAGAAGTTCACAAAGATTGAGTTCAAGCACGTCCCCAGGATTCAGAACGAGTTCGTCATCGCCCTTGCAACCATATCGTCTATGATTCAACATCCAGACAAGAACTGTATCGACCCTATCGAGGTAGAGATCAGGGATCGACATGCCTATTGCTTCTATATAGATGAAGAACCTGATGGTAAACCATGGTATCATGACATCAAGAGATTCCTTGCGACTAGAGAGTACCCGTAGAATGCTACTAATGGTCAAAAGTGAGCCCTCAAAAGGCTGGCAAACCATGTTTTCCTCAATGGGGAAGTCCTGTACAGGAGGACCCCTTAGGTTTGTTGAGATGTGTAGACGCTGCTGAAGCAACCCGTCTATTGAAGGAAATACATGCAGGGACATGCGGACCCCACATGAATGGGTTCACATTAGCCAAGAAGATTTGAGAACTGGATACTTTTGGATGACCATGGAAAGCGACAGCATCCGCTATGTGCAGACATGTCACCAGTGCCAGATTCACGGGGATTTCATCCGGTTTCCACCAAATGAGCTAAACGTAATGGGTTCACCTTGGTTGTTCGCTGCTTGGGCATGGGCGTGATTGGATCTATAGAGCTCGCAACATCGAATGGACATCGTTTCATTTTGGTAGCTATCGACTACTTCACCAAATGGATTGAGGCATCTACTTACAACGCCGTTACGAAGAAGGTAGTGGCGGATTTTGTCCGAAATAATATTGTCTACAGTTTTGGGATACCGGAGTCTATCAATACTAAAGATGCTGCTAACCTCAATAGCGACCTCATGAGAGAAATCTGCAAGAAGTTCAAAATCGTCCACCACAATTCCACAGACTATAGAACACAAATGAATGGGGCAGATGAGGTAGCCAACAAGAATATCAAGAGAATTCTGCAAAAGATAGTGGACAATCATAGACAATGGCACGAGAAACTACCTTTCACTTTACTGGGTTATCGAACTACCATGAGGACATCCAGTGGGGGAAACGCCGTACATGTTGGTATACGGCATTGAAGCAGTGATATCCGCAGAGGTCGACATACCATATTTAATATTCATTCAAGAGGAAAAATTAGACGACACAGAGTGGATACATGTCAGACAGGAATAACTCATGCTCATTGACGAGAAAAGAATGGATTTATACCAGAATAGGATGGCCAGTGCATTTAACAATAGAGTGAAGCCTCGCCAATTCACATCGGGGCAGTTGGTTCTGAAGAAAATCTTTCCCCATCAAGAAGAAGCCAAAGGAAAGTTCGCACAAAACTAGCAAGGTCTTTACATGGTTCACCGAGCACTATCGGGTGGAGCTCTAATATTGGAAGAAATGGATGGAGAAGTCAACACAAAGCCTATCAACTCAGACGCAATCAAGAGATAATATGTCTGTAGATAAATAGAGTTAGGTTTTTTATGTAACAGAACTACGTTCAACCTGACTTCCCACGGAGGGATACGTAGGCAACCCATGTAGGGTTCGGTTTCTCTTCCCCCTTCTCTTGTAATAGAAAAACCGAATATCACTTTTGTATGTTGCTCAGGAACTATGCCGACTTGACTTCCTCAAAAAGGAATATGTAGGCAATCCTCATCGGATTCAGTCATCTTTTGTAATTGAACTACGTTCTGACCTGATTCCACTTGGAATTGTTTGAGTCCTACTCGGCTATTTTCATTCTTAATCTCATCATTTTGCATCTGTTATAATCGAACTACGCTTTGTCCTGATTCCATTTGGATATGTAGGCCTCCTGAGTCAGGCTCGGTCCTCTTCATCATATTTCATCATAACCCACGAACTACGTTCAGACCTGATTCTATTTGGGATACGTAGGCAACCTGAAAAGGTTCGGTCTTAACCTTAGGAAACCCTTGTAATGCATTAGTTCAAATTAGGACGCAGTCGCAACAGCAAGCAGACGCGTTGTCAGAAGCATCATAGAAGATCTACATCAGCAGAACGAGCTCTTCAAGAAGATACGCTTACATGTGGAAAAACTTTCGTGACATGTCATAATCCAGAACGATGGCATTTGCCTTAAAAACACGTTATTTTGAAATGTTTTCTAAAGAAAAATATATGTATATACAGTAATCTTTCCATCTACCAAACTTTGCAGCGCAACCATGTCCCAGACCGGGGCAAACCAACAATGTGGTTACCCGAACCAACTCCCCCCCTCCCCCCACTAAGAATTTTTCTTTAAGTGTAGGGTCAGTAGGGACTAAGGAAGCACTAAGACCACACCGAGGAAAATGACGGACCCGCCACTTGCTTAAGATTATCCCTCTTCCTCCTTTACTTGAATTTTTCTGGTAGAGCTAAGGCTAATATTTGAACCATTTGCACGTACCTCGGAATTACACAGCTGGTACGGAAAAACTGTACATAGAAAACCATCTGCTCACCTAATCAGAGCCCCTTGTACAAAACGAACCGTCAACTTCACCAATTAAAGTCATGTATATAGAAAATCATCATCTCAATCAATCGGAGCGCCCTGTACAAATCGAACGTCGGCTTCGCCAATCACAGTCCTGTATGTAGCAAACCGTCAGCTCAATCAATTGGAGCACCCTGTACAAATCGAATGTCGGTTTCGCCAATCGGAGCCTCGTATATAGCAAACTTCGCCAACAAATCAATTCACATCGCCGCTCCGGAGCAAAAGATGCCAGAATAGACAGTCGCAAACCTCGTCATCGATGTTCTACCAATCGATGGCCGCAACTTAGCTTCGCAGTCAAGAGTATCTCTTGAGCATGCTTTTATATCATTTTCTATTATTTTGAATGTTTTGACGTTTTGGTCATGCAGCTTCAGGCATGATTATAGTTTAGTCAATCACTCCCAAGCGGAGACATTTCTCAGTGCAAAGCTCTCCCAACAAGCAGAGATGCACTTTACAAATCAAGCTCTCCCAATAAGCGGAGACAATTTTCAAATGCTCCGATAGCTGAGGAACGGTACACAGCCTGGCTAACAAATCGAGTAAATATCGAGTATCCCGCCATCCCAATCCCAAATAACGGCTCGCCGACAGCCAGGCATCATCATTCCTGTATCATTTACACCACAACCTAATATATTCTGTATTACAATATGTTGGTATGCATGTATTTCATTTGTTTTGCAGGAACAAACAGTACAACGTGGAACTTTTCTTAGCAGGAGACCGAACTACAATGCTAAAGGGACAACCAACCCAGTAGCGGGCCTAAGATCCCAGCTCAAGATGATCAGCGAAACTAAAAATTTCGAATCATTCAAATCATGCCGCAAAATTCAAGCTACCATAAGTGACTAATCTTCCGTCTTGCCGTATCATCACAATACGACACTGGGAAATTCCTGCAAGTGTCAATTCCCCAAAGTCTCTACTCCAGAACTACATGAGGCCTGATCCTCATTAAACCCGAGGTATGTAAGCAATTCAAAGCCACAATTCAGCCCAATATTCCCAAGTTTTTCTTGATTCTTCCTTAACTCAATCCTGCAATTCACCATCCCCGTTTCCTACAATACTTGCCTAAAAGTAAGGACAAAATTGGCTTTGGTTCAATTTTTTTGCCAGAAAACTCTTTGACTATCTCTGGTCAAAGAGAGGCAGTTATTGACGGCCAATTTTGACACTCCCCTTTTAAATTAATTTATTTACACTCAATTATTTACAATAAATATTTTCAAAGTATTTTTCAGCAATGAATATCTATTTTTTACAAATTAACCAAGCATTAGTTTTAAAATTAATCACAAAGCATTAACATTATGTAGTTACAAATATATTTACTATCTTAAGATTATTAAAATAATTTTTATATATACATTACGTAGGTTCTATAATTAATTTAATAAATTACTCTTTAATTTCTCGTTAATTAGATTATTATGTGAAATTCGAAGTTAGTGTTACAATTTAGGAAAATGAATATTCTTTTATAAATAATTAGATTGAAATAATTAGTAGTATATAATAATTGTAATTTTTACCACATTTATTAAAAACTATTAAGTTTATTTAAATTAAATTGAAAAGGGGTTAAAAGACCAAAAGGCCACAATTGCAATTCTTGAATCAAAGGTAAAATGACCATTTTTAAAATTAATCTTGGCCCAATTGACAAGCCCAGTCCGAAAATACACCCAACCCAAACACCCATCTCTTTCCATCATGGCAATCCAAGTGATCCCATTTGCACCAATCACAACACGCCATATCACCCTCCCTCATCACTCACACAAGAAGCACAAACGAATCTGAGTCATCTGTTCCACATATCAGCGACTCACATTTATTCCCTGACATTCCATTAAATCTAAATACCCGCCCCTAGAGATCAAATCCCAACCATCCAAATTATTTTGATCTAACGGCCACTAATTTTTCCACTTAAATCATTTATAAAAAACCTAATTACAAAATAATTGGAGTCGTTGATCAACAGATCCAACGACTCTCGTTCCGTCTCCCATTCTTAACTTGGAGACACCCCAAACCCTATCTCATTTTTCCAAAACAGCTGCCCTAGTTTCCCTTTTCTCTATTCCGTCTCTCAAGCACCATCAACCCTAATCAATCATAGACTTTGCACCAATTCGTGCAAGATCTCAAATCTGGTCTTCAAATCATCCCCTTTGCCCCCTACATCTGTGAATCTAGCCGATTTTTCCATTTTCATTGATTGAATTCGAAATCCCTAAATCTAAAACCCTAGACTTAGAGACGAAAGTTCGAATCATCTGGTTCCTCTTATGTTCTTTCAAATCGAACCATGCATGAAGATTTTCTCTGTACTCATCATCAATATTCATCGTCCAGAGGTCAGACGCAATGACCTCTGGACAATCGAGCTTTGACCGATGAATTTTTAAGTTCAACAGTCGATTTCCCATACCCATGTAAACTCCTCGCTATTTTCCCTCTGTGTTCATTGATTTTACCTCTACTTTGCTATCATCACTCGACTATCGTCATCTTTCACTATCTGGTTTGAATTTGAGAAACCCTAGAGCCTTAAATGGAAATATAAAAGGGGTCTTCAATTCTCTCACCTAACACACATAGACACGAACTCTACGACCTATTACTGATATCATCTGAAAGCAATTTTAAGTTAAAAAATCCTAGGGTTCCTTACTGTTCTTTCTTTTCATTTTTTGAGTGATGTCGTTGATTCGAACTTGAAGTTCCTGGGGTATTATGCAACTGAGAAAGAGCCTTTATTTGGTCTGTTGCCCTTAAAAAGGTCAGCACATCTCTCATCCTTCTCTTTTGTTCGTCTCCTTTGAATGTTACAAATATGTTAATTATATTCTAAGGATTACAGTTGTTTTATGGTGTTTGTGATCGGTATGTGAGTGCTTATGTTCTGTTAGTCTAATGTACACTTGTGATTATTTGTCCTTCTTTTGAGTCTTTAATCGATGATTGATCAAACCATTAAGTGATTCCTGCTGATTTTTGTTCCCGAGTTTCCAACAGTCTACATGTTTGAGTTATAATGTGTTCTTGTTCACACGAACTTCATAGCCTTTCATTGATCTGCAGTGACCTTTACACTTATTTGTTGCTTCTCTATAGTTTGTGAGTCTTGGAGTTGAGCTTATTATTTGATAGTCATGGCTGAGATGAATCTGAAGGTGCTTAAGTTTATATCCTCTACCCTTTAGCCTAAACATGAAGTTCTAAGTGTTTATATGTTTCTTTTCTCTATACTTATGTCTGTTAAACTGTGAGGACCATTTCTGGGTTGTCACTATGATATTTTCATGATCTCATCTAGTTATGGTTACATCTGTTGACTTGGTTTTGTTTGAATTGAACTGTCTTCTTTTTCATGAATCTTTATTGTACATTTTGTTGAGATTAATTTATCTTTCCCCCACAAAACAATCATGATCCTGTTTCTTTTTCTTTATCATAAATGGATGATAATTTGTTATTAAGTTGAACTTGGTTGTTTCTTGATTAGTTAACATTTTCAGCTGAATATTCAATTTAAAGCTTACTCAGTATAGTACCTCCTTGTCTCTAATCCTTTTAAGTTATTATTGGTCTTTAAAAAATTGAGATGCATTTTATCTTTAAGATTATCCTCTCTATACTATAAGACTTAATTACTCTGTTATAATCAAGTGATAATTTGTGAAAACAGAGGAATGATCACTCCATACTTAGATACTAATCTAGACTTAGGTTTAAGTTAAACCTATTTTAATGAAATGCCTTCCTTTATCTGTAACTCTTTCTCTTCATGTCATACTTAACCTAATTCTATAAATGTGTAAAGTACCCCTATCCATATGAAGTTATTACTTCATTTTAAGTGTTCAGGTAGCTAAGTGGATCCTGTATGTTCCTGTTTGATTCCTGATTTCATACCTTTACCAGAACCACACCAGTCCTTTCCCTACTGTTAATTTGAAACCAAATATGATCCTTAAATCTTATAAGAACCTTTGCTGATGCTATCCGAACATGATGATTTATTTGAAGCTAACACTATTAGGAGTATGACTATGTTGAAGTCTTTAGGGACTCCATGTTTTAACCTATAAACTTGCAGACCTATTGAGAGATTTGATCATGTACCAGATATCTTTGATAACCTCTGTAAATGTTTAGCCATGACTGTTTGTTTTGAATCTTTATTGGTGACCTTTAAAGTGTTAAGTGGAATTATCAACCCATGTATGTGCTAGAAGCAAACCAATCAGTTCACATTTGGTTTGCTAGAAATTAGAACATATGTATTTGTTGAGTTGTTGCATATATGACCATGTATAGCTTGCCTTTCCTTTGAATGTGTTCTTCTCTAATGTTCAGACCTTTATAGCATGGTTGTGATGTTTCTGCTCCTCAACTATGTGTGTTTGAAAGTCAGACCTCTAAATTCACTTGATATATGTTTGTTTGGTATCCAATGTAGACTATATGTTCTTATGTTAGGATGGAAAGTATATTTTTGTGGTAAGTAATGCCATGGCATTTAATTTACATTGAAAGGGCCTTATTGGCACTTAGACCTGTAAGGAAAATATGTTGTTTGTGTTAAGGGCATTTGGGAGTGGAGTTTAACTCTAGGTTGGGCTGCCCTCCCCGGCACAAGCATTGCCCTGGACCTTGAGTCCCTTGGGAACTTTGAAGTGTCAGGAGATTCAAAGGGAGTATCGACCTTGAGTGGAACTTCCTCCTTAGCCCTTAATTCATTGACGCATTTAGTTCTTTAGGGGTTTAATGTTAAATGACAACGAAAGGTTTTCAATGTGAATTATTTGCCGAGTAGAACTGCCACATTAATATAATTTCCCACGGTATTCAAATTATTGATTACTTTCTTGTTCCAATTGATTGTCTATATACATTTCATACATGTTTTGAATATTTTGTGTACGTGGGATATACTTATAATGACCTTCTTTCTTTTTGGGCATGTATACATTTGGGCCTGCTGAGCTCCTAAGGAACTCAGGCCCAAACTTGCTTTGTTGCATTTTATGAAGGATCCAGTCAGCTATAGCCGCGCCTTTTAATCGCTGGGCCTACCTTCTTGAGGCCCAACCATCAGAGTCCAGTCTCCTCTCCATTATTTCTTTCATTACGATGCATTTCTTCCATAGCCTAGTTTACTACTTCATTATTTTCGCTTACTGCCTTTGTCGTTTTATTATATTTCATTATCATGTATTTAACATTCATATATTAGATTATGTGTTTACCTTCATGCTTTAATATCACATGAAACATAGGCAAACTTTAACTAATATAGTACTTAAAGAGAATTAGTTAGTAATTAATCTTCGCTCCTCTAATTATAACTTGTTCATCTTGTACACTCACCTCTCTTAAAGATTTTTGAATCCCAGACTCTAATCACAAACAACATCCTGTTTTCAAAGGAAATCAGAAAAGAAGCACTGATCTTTGCTAACATGGAATGAAACCAAATTTTTCATTAAAAACAGTAAGGTACTGTCACCCAAATAAATTTTCAAAGATTTGCCCTTCTTCAGTTTTTTTAAACCAAGGTACATTTAGAATCACTTTCTTACAAGCATCTTTTAAAATTATACAAGCATCTATTCTCTAAGTTAATTACTTCCATAACTGATGAGTGGTGATTTTACCACTTATTTTAGTCTCTTTTCTTTAGATTTTGCGTCCTTTAATTATAATATGAGGTTGTTTATGGTGTGTATTGCTAGATTTTCAGGTAAATGATGCCATGAAGAGAGTTAAATTCAATTAAAGTGGAATTGAGCAAAAAAGAGTTGAAACAATACAAAAGCCTTAAGATATCTCGCATCTGCGGAAGACAGGTCGCTTATGCGATCTCGCATCTGCGGGACAAGACATAGCTGGCAGAAATCGCTTTTGCGATCGTCTAATTGCATCTGTGGGCAGTGCTTCTGCGCTTAATGATCACATCTGCGATTGCGCGTCTGCGCGTGCAATTCCGCTTCTACAGAGCCAGAGTTTTCCTTCTAAATTCGCTTATGCGACAAGCTATCCGCATTTGCAGAGCCGCACCTGCGAGGATTCTTCCGCAAGTGCGGTCAACAGGCTTCAGACATGGACATAATTTACAATTCACATTTTCTCAACTCCAAACCCACAAATACACGACCTAACTTATTTGAAACAGATCTTTTGGTAGGATCTTTGGCTTATTTTCAGTCCATATACTAGAGAGAACAAGTTTTGGAAGCTAGGGTTCTTGCACACACACTTGGGTCTTGAAGATTTGAAGCTTTTGGTTGAGAATTTCTTACTCATTTGTGCTCATTTCTTCATTTCCTTGCTTTGTATTGTATATCTAAGTGTGTAGTATTTATTTCCAACACTTGAATCTTGTTTATTGAAATATTCATATTTAAAGTATGGATTAAATACCTTGTTGTGCTTATGTATTGAACTATTTTTATTTATTATGAAGCGAGTTGTTGTTTCTTTAATTATTCTTGTTCTTTAATATTTCCAAAGGGATTAGCTAACCCTAGGACTCGCCCATTAACTTTGAATTAATTTTAAAAAAGATAATTTGGGATTGGGAAAGATTAATTAACAAGAACTTGAGGCTTTAATCCTCATTTTATAGATTCTACCTAGGGATAGGATTGAACTACTTGTAGCCATATCCGGGTGTGCTTAATCTCTTAATTGTTTTAGGGATAATTCAATTAGGAAGTCTTGTTAGTCTTCGGAAGAAGCTAATTTAGAATTATTACCCGTGGCTAATTAACATAAACTCGCTCATATTTGTTAAATCGTGAAATACATTGGATCGTTACTTGAGTGTAATTCCCGATGCATCCATACTTGTAGTCATTGATCATTTTACTTGCTTTCTAGGTTAGTTTATATTTTCGCATTTAGTTATAGACATTTTCACAATCAAATTCTAAGTGTTTGGCATTGTATAACAAGTGATAATTCTCTTGTATTCCTAATCGCCTACATATTGTTCTCTGTGGGATTCGACCCCGACTCATTGTTGGGTAATTTATATTGCATGCGACCGTGTCCATTTACTTTTTAGTAGTAGATTTGGACGTCATCAAAATTGGCATCGTTGCCGAGGACTAAAATAAGTGGTAAAATCACCACTCATCAACACCCCCAACTTAAAGCTTTTGCTTGTCCTCAAGCAAATCAAGACCACCAATTCAATGAGGTTCTACCATTTAAAGCACAAGTGGCATTGCTATCATAAACAAATCACATTCTCTAATTAAGCACCATACATATGGATTTGGTTGGTACTAATAATTAGGCTCAAGCATGTGATACTCAACCAAACAACTCCCTCATTTAAAATCAACTTTAAGAAATGCAAAGGAGTTTCAAAATAAACAAGTGACAACAAAAAGCCTCAAGAAGTGACTCAAAAGCACTAGTCTACTACATATGCTCAATTTACTCATTTCGGGATACATCAATGTCACCAATCCATCCTAATTCATGTGCTCTCACAAGAAAGAAAGTCCCAAAATCACCATATTTACAATAACACAAGGGGCAAATGCGCAAAGACACTCACTCTCAACAAAGAATTTCAAGTGGTACAAAATATCATGCCATAAGCTTGCCTTTATTTTAATTCACCGCCTATTCAAGAATATTCGGTTAGAGATCCCATAAGGACTTTTTAAGCTTGTAATATAGGTTTAGGGAAGGGTAGGATAAGCATTTAGGATACAAGTGACTACACCCTCCTTGAACACTACTCACATTTATCTTTCTTTTTGCACTTTGCTTCTTTTTAAACCACATCGCCCCTATTAGCATCTAGTTACCAACATAGAACCACCTTAAGGTACCTCTCTAATCTTCTCAAGACTCCATATTTATATATATACATATTTTTCTCTCCCTTTTTTTTATACTATTTTCTTTTGGAGCTTGAGTAACTTCATATGAACAACTTTGAGGTATATGTTTCTACCCTCAATGTACAACCTTACCAATTTCCAACTTGACACCAACACCCCCAACTTAGGCTTTTAGCCTCATTCTCAATATTCAAGGAGGGACAAGTTCAAAATAGGGGATTATTTCACAAAAGGGTAAAGGTTTGTTATGAGGTGGCCAAAGAAAAAGTTAAAGGCTCAAATGGGGTAAACTAGTGATAATATTTATATTAATGCAATGGTAGACTTGAAAGGCTAAAGAGGCTTTTTCAAAGATTACAAAGAATGCCTAAGGTCATCCCTCCAACCAAACATAATTAACATTAGCATTGAAAGACCAACCAGGCAAGTTCTAGATGATAGAAGTAAACACAAGAATTATTCATAACAAAAACTAGCACACATGACACATGAACTAATCAAGACGGATCAATTTCCCTTCTTAACAAGAGCATTTAGAGCAATATCATGCCAACTAGTGGGCAAGGAGTCACCAAATGAGCCAAAAGGTTGTCTCAAAAATTATTCTTCCCCATACAACTTATTTTTTCAATTTAAAACCAAATAACGGAGGGGTATTCTTAATTCACACTTCACATACAAGAGATTAATTTTGCTAGTCCCAAATAATTCAAAAAGTCTCCACATAACAAAACAAGACTAATTCCCTTAAGAAAGTCATCACGCCATCCATCATAGGGATAAGTCACCCGGTTCAACAAATAAATATTCCTTGGGAAAGAACCGTAGGATAAAGAAAACCCAATGACATTTATTGAAAAGTATATTACTATTAAAAGAGATAAAAATAATATAAACTAAAACTACTGAACAGGATAAAATAAATACTATAGAAATAAAAATAAAAGAACAAAACTACTAAAAGAAGCTAAAATAACAAAAGCAACTAATACTAAATGAACAAAAATAATATAAACTAAAAACTACTAAAGAAAATAAGTAAAGAAAAAAAAATATAAAATAAAATAGAATAACAAAAGTGACTAATCTTGACTATATACAACCAATCACAACTACGCTCGGCAAGAGCACGTGATAATCAATAACAAAATAAGCCCGGCAAGGGCACACAATATTCATACCATAACATACACTCGGCAAGGGCAAATATATAGCATCCATGTACTAATAAAGTATACTCCCTAAATAGTATACTCCCTAAAGCCACCCCCAACTAAAATATTGTAGTATCCTCACTGCACAATATCAAAATAAAATAAGAGTAGTTTGAGAGTCTCCCTGAGGTCTGCATCAGACTAGTAGACTGCAGGAAAAGGGCTAATCACTGCCGTTGAGATCTCTCGGCCTCATCATCCTCAGTGTCATTAGCATCATCATCAGCAGCACTCGACATGAAAGAGTACTCCTCACACTCCCAGCCCCCAACTTAAAGCTTTTGCTTGTCCTCAAGCAAATCAAGACCAACAATTCAATGAGGTTCTACCATTTAAAGCACAAGTGGCATTGCTATCATAAACAAATCACATTCTCCAATTAAGCACAAATAACTTAATAATTACAAGCCTTAAAATATGGACTACTTTCAGAACTCTTCTATGATCTCACGTTCATCCTAAGTCTTACATGCTTTATATATATATACATACATACATACACACACACACTCCCTTAATATAGAGTAAGACATTCCTTAGTAGTAATTAAGCATAGTATAAATAACTTATTCCTTAAAATTAGTCTTAGTCCTATGGAACTACCTCAGGTAGATTTTAAGGGGTACCTAACACCTTCCCCTTAGAATATCAAGAAACCTTACGCATAATCTCACCGGTTTGCAGACCTACACGGAATACGACTTAGTAATAAATAGGTACCCTAGTATACCTTTAAATATTAGGTGGCAACACTCTATTATCAACAACACAGAAACCCACAAGTTGAATCTTGTCTTGACTAGTGCAAAATAGAATGCAACAATGGGTAGTTGTTTTTGATAGTAACCTTGTTCAACTGCTTGTAGTTAATACATCCTCATAAAGTCGTCTTTATTCTTCACAAATAGAACTGGAACACCCCAAGGAGAGATACTCGGTCTGATGTAACCCTTATCAAGCAGCTTCTAAAGTTGTTCCTTTAATTCCTTCAACTCCATTGGTGCCATGCGATATGGTGAATAGAGATGGGCTGAGTGCCCGGCACCAAGTCAATACCAAAATCAATATCCCTATCAAGTGGCATACCCGGTAGGTCTGATGGAAACACATCTAGAAATTCCCTCACTACCGGAACTGACTCAACGGTAGGAGTATCAGCACTAACATCCCTCACAAAGGCAAAGTAGGCCAAGCACCCCTTCCCAACCATTCATTGTGTCTTCAGAAAATACACCACCCTACTAGGAACATGACCCAATGAACCTCTCCACTCCATCCTCGGCAACCCCGGCATAGCCAAATCACGGTCTTAGCGTGACAATCAAGAAAAGCGTGATATGGTGACAATCAATCCACGCCCAAAATCACATCAAAATCCACCATATTGAGTAGCAGAAGGTCAACTCTAGTCTCATAACCCCCGGACCAAATAGGTATGATAGACACGGTCAACCATAATAGAATCCCCAACATGCATAGACACATAAATAGGGGTACTTAAGGAATTGAAAGAAATATCAAAATATGAAGCAAAATAGGATGACACATACGAATAACTGGAACCCGGATCAAATAAAACTGATGCATCCCTATGACAAATTGGATTAATACATGTGATGACAGCATCTGATATAACAGCCTCAGTCCTACCAGGGAAAGCATAACAACAGGCCTGACCTCCCCCTCTAGGACGTCCTCTACCCGCCTATCCTCCACCCGTAGCTGGTTGTGCAGGTGGAGTAGTAACTAGAGCAGAAACTATAGCCTGAGCACCCTGCATAGGTCCACCCCTCCTAGGTCTGGGATTATCCCACACCATGTGCCTAGTATCACCACACTCAAAAAAACCTCTCTACGGGCGTGACTACTGGTAGTGAGTCTGACCCGGTCGGCTAGAGTAACCACTATAGTAACCCCGTGCAGAAGGTGCACTGAATGATGGATGTCGCATTTGAGTACCCTGAGATCCCTAATTAGCTGGAGCACCACGAGTAACCTGGAGTTCAGACTGAATTGGTCAACTGGTAAAACCACTGCCATGATGGATCTTGCCCCCAGAGTAGGAGTCCCCGAATCCTCCAAAACCACAAGGCTTCTTAGCCTCCCTATCCTCCCTCTCCTAGCCACGGATACGCTCCAACCTCCTCTTAGTGGTCTCCACAACCTATAAAATGGAGTATTAGTCTCTAACTCCCGCGCCATCCCAAATCCGAGACCATAACTGAGCACCTCAATGAATCTGCGGACTCTCTCTCTTACAGTAAAAACCAAAGCAGGTGCATGACGAGACAACTCAGCAAAGCTCATAGCCTAGTCATACACAATCATAGTCCCCTGGTGCAACTGCTCGAACTCGGTGTGTAACGCATCCCTGAGTGTCCGGGGGACAAACTCCCTTAAAATTAGATCAGTGAACTGAGCCCAAGTAAGTGGCGCTGCATCAGCTGGCCTACTTTCCTCATAATTATACCACCATCTATAGGCCAGCCCTGTCAGCTAAAAGTAGTAAGGTTGACCCCGTTCACCTCCACTATGCCCGTAGTGCGCAGAATACAATGACACTGATCTAGAAAACCATGTGCATCCTAAGAAGTTGTGCCACTAAAATTAGGAAGAAAATACTTCTTAAATCTCTCTAACCTTTTCTGCTACTCCTCCGACGCCACCGGCCTAACCTCGAGCTGAACCGCAATCGCAGGTTGTACTGCATAACACCCAGGGCCTGATCAATATGAGCCCTCTTCTTGGGAGTACGAGCGGTAGGTGTCTGAGCTCTTCCCCTAGCCTGAGAAGTAGCTAGTGTAACTGGGATCAATCCCGCTTGAGCCAAGGTACCAAACATGCTAAGGAAATGTTCCAAAGTCTCTTGAAGTCCTAGGGTGGCAACAGGCACCTCAGGTGCCTGCTCCCCTACCGTAGCTACTGGTGTCTCCTCAACTACTACTCTGGCAGGTGCTCTAGTTGTAGCACATGCACCACTCAATCCTCTGCCTTTACCCCGGCCCCAAGCAACATCGGCCTTGGGAGCAGTATCATCAGTATTTGAAGCTCATGTCCTCATCATCTGTGAGAAAATAGAAAGACATACTCAAATTCCGAAATTAACAAATTCGCAAGATAAGGAAAAAAAAGAAGTGAAATTTCCTAATAGTTTTGTAGCCTCTCGAAGATAAGTACAGACGTCTCTGTACTGATCCTCAAGACTCTACTAAACCTGCTCATGACTCGTAGAACCTATGAACCTAGGGCTATGATACCAACTTGTCATGACCAAAAATCCCACCTTGAGGATCGTGATGGCACCTAGTCTTCAAACTAGGTAAACTGGTCACTTAGCATTATTTAAAACAACAGAAGCATGATATAATGAAACATAGTTTAACATAATTGAATAAATAGAAATAATACAAGCCAGAGTGGCATCACTCAACATAACTCCCCAGAACTAGGTAGTACAGAGTCATGAGCTCTAATTGAATACACGAGAATATCTCAAAATATAGTATTATTTAAAATAAATAACAACAGAAAAGAAACAAAGAGGATGACTCCGAGGCCTGCGGTTGGATCATGTAGGGATACCTTGAAGACTCCGACGTACAAAATGCCTCACTGATGATTAGCCCAATCCGAAGTACCTGGATCTGCACAAAAATATGCAGAAGCGTGAGTACACCACAATTGGTACCTAGTAAGTATCAAGACTAACCTCGGTAGAGTAGTGACGATGTTCAAGTCGTTTGATGCTCACTAGAAAAATAACATGTGCAATGAATATATCAAAGAAAATTGATAACAGATATATAACTGAAAATAGTAACAACAATCCTTTTAGAACGTGCAATAACAACTCAGTGTAATAAAACCCATTTTTTATCCCAAAACATCAAATAAAGATGAGGCATGTGATAACACGCAAATGCAGTCATTAACTCATATAAGTGCAAAATAGGAGCTTTTAGAAATAGTTATGTAATAAAAATATCAACCCCGTCACAACACAATCACAACAACAAAAGGACACCCCAAAATATCACATAACATCATTAACTATGCCACCTTTATTCCGACGCATGTGCACACAACAATTATATGCCTCCCTTGTTTCGTAACATGTGCATATAGCCACCTTTATTTCACCACGTGGGTAGCTCGAGATAACGCTACCCTTATTTTTTCCCCATGCACACATCAATAGACACAATCGCATAGCAAAATCCTCGTGCTGACACCCCCAATCTATCCACTCAACATGTTCACAAGTGCCACAATGCCACAAAATAATGATACTAAGTGCCACGATATCACAAACATTGATACCAAAGTTTCACCAAGATATAAGCTCACAACTTTCAACAATAGTGCACATCGACAAAACAATAATCATAAAAAGCGGAGGGGTGTTCAATAAATAAAGCATGACTGTGGCTAAGTCAATGTAATGATCGTGATCAAATAGTCATAAAATGATTTAAACATGTTTCATATAAACTTCATTATCACAAAAAAGGCATATTAATAACCTACGGTCTATTCCTGTCAAAATCACACATAGTGCATGTATACACGCTCGTCACCTCATGTCCACGTCACTTTCACATTATAGAATTCAACAAATTAGGACTAGCACCAAAGGGGTATTTTTCCACACAAGATTAGGCAAGATACTTACCTCAAATAAGCCGAAGTACTCTAAAAATCCCTTCCCGCATGAATCAACCTCCGGACGACTCGAAGCTAGCTAAAATAACTTAATAATATCAATAGAAGCTAGAGAAAATAAACCCGAACAATAAAGCTTCAGTCTTGAAAAAAAATCTAGAAGTCAACTCGAGCCTGCCTCCTAGAACCCATCAAAAATTATAAATTCTGAACACCCTTTTGAATACGAGTCCAAATATATGTGTTTTATCCAATTCCGACCTCAAACCGACCTTCAAATCACCAATTTTTACTTTAGAAAAGTTTTTACTAAAATCCTCAATTTCATCAACTAGATTCATCAATCAAACACTAAAATCGAGGTTGGAAACATGAAATATAAATAAATCCGAGTCAAAAACATAGGGAGTGACAACCTACACTAAGCTAAGCAAACTAGAAGCTAAAGTGAATCTTTTTTGGCATCTTTTTCTTTGCTTTGACAACGGCTTTGGTTGGTCTTCCTCTTTCCTTCGGACCATGTTTCAAATCTAGCAAAACGTTCGAGCCTTCGGGATCTCTCTTGAACGGCGATCGGTCAGTCCTTTTCTTCTGTTAATGTTGAGACTGGTACACATATTGGAATTCGACTAATCCGGATTCACGTCGCATAGGGCCCATTTGGGGAAAACACTACTTACTAAGGATTTATCCATTCCCATGGATCGAAACTGAGACCTCTGGTTAAAGGCAGAGCAGACTCATCCACTGCACCATATCCTTTGGTGGAACCATATTATCATGCATTCCTTAAACCTTTGTAGTGAGTCGTGTAGGTGACGTTTCTTAATTAGGACCATACATTGGGATTATTTTCTCTCATCGCTAGCCAGTTGGGATGCTATCTCTCTTCTTCTTCATCACATACTTACCCCAATCCAAAATGTGAAAAACTCCCTCCAAAATCGCCCAATTTCAAGCTCTTTAACTCAAAATGTGATAAATGGAATTAATCCCCCATTCAAGATATATTCTGCCCAGCCTTTTTGCTTCTATCGTCCCTCAGTCACATCTGCAACACTACATTTGCAGATGCAGACTCCTCTTAAGTCCCAAAATTCCGCTTCTGCGAACCATCACACGCTCATGTGGAGCCGCTTTTGTGGACAAATACGCGCACATGCGATCGTGCTTCTACGCACACACTGCCGCACCTGCAAAAACTCCCTAAGCTCAACCAATACCGCACATGCGGTCCCATGTCCGCTTCTGCAGACTCGCGCCTGCGGACAAAATGTCGCAGGTGCGAAAGTACTAGAAATGAGCTGCCAACACAACCCCAAATAATCTGAATCCCATCTAAAACTCATCTGAGACCACGTCCATTCACACCAACCAATACCAAAACATAACATGAACCTAATCGAGGTCTCCAATCACAAAAAGCAACATCGAAATCACGAATCGCACCCCAATTCAAGCCTAATGAACTAATGAACTTTCAATTTCCAAAACTCATGTCGAACCATATCAAATCAACTCGGAATGACCTCAAATTTGGCATGCAATTCCCAAATGACACAACGGGACTATACCAACTCCCATAACCACAATCCAAATCAGACATCAATAAAATCAACTCTTGGCCAAACCTATCAACCTTACAAATCTTCAACTTTTCAACTTTCGTGAATTCAAATCAAAATAACCTAGGAACCTCCAAATCCATATTCGGACATATGCCTAATTTTAAAATCACCATACAAAGCTATTGGAACCTTCAAAATACCATTCTGGAGTCGTCTATGCCAAAGTCAAATTCCAGTCAACTCTTACGATTTAAGCCTCCAACCAAGGGACTAAGTATCCCAAATCAATTCAAAACTCTTCCACAAGCAAACCAACCCTCCGGCAAGTCCCCAAATCACAAATACATATATGTATAGCATTAAATAGGGAAATCGGGGCTAAATATTCAAAATGACCGGTTGAGTCGTTACAGATTTGGCATTACTTGCAGAGCAATTATAGATCCTCTAGGTGTAATGTACAGAAAAAAGAGTAATAGTGGCAATAAATAGGCAAGATGCTTGGGGGACGGCTACGAATCGTACTATTTAAACTCCCACTTTATATCTTGTAATGATCTAACCGGTCGTTTTGAGTCCTAATACCATGTTATATGGTTTGAGACCTGGAGTAGGTTCATATAATATTTTATGATTTGCTTGTATGGTTGTTTCGGGTCCCGGGAGGTTCGGGAGTGATTTAGAATATGTAGTTCCTAACTAGAGGCTTAAAGTTAAGAGAGTTGATCAAAGTCAACATTTTAGGTAAACGGATTTGGAATCATGATTTAAAAGTTCTTATAGGTTCGTGTGATATTTTGGACTTATACATATATTTGGATTAGGATCCGACGGGCTCGGGTGCGAATCGGAACTATTGCATGAAAATTAGAAGTTTAAGGTTCATAACCTTGACTTGAGAGTTGACTTTGTGTTGCAGTATTTTCATTTGTATTTTGAGCCTTTGGACAAGTTCATATAGGGTATATGTACTTGTTGGGATGGTTTGGAGGGGACTCAAAGGGTTCGAGTGAGTTATGGCGCATTTGGAGCAAGTTTTTGAAAGATTTGAAGTGCTAAAACGTGATTTTCTACACTTAACCTAATTTCACAAGAGAACTGACCGCAATCTATTAAGAATTTGGAGATGATTCAAAAATGAAAGTTATAGCCTTTTAAATCTAGTTTTCAAAAAATTAACCATTCGTTATTCTAATATATGTATTAAAAGTTATGACTATTTTACTAAAGGAAAGCCAATACTATCATTTTGTAAAATCAGCACTAAAATTTCTACACTTGTGTATAATAACTTCATTTAGTTTCTGGACTTTATTTTATCATTTTGGGAGCTAGAGAGCTCAAATTGAGGCAATGTTTAAAGCAATTATCATCTAAGATGATAGAGTAAGTGGTTCTCCTTCAAATTTATGATTATAACATAAATCTATCATTAGTTTTTCCTTCGACGGGATTCAAAATGGAAAAAGAGGATTTTTGACTTGAAAGTTAAAAAAGTATATTTTGGAGTTTTGAACACCGATTTGGACTTGATTTTAGAAAGTAATTATATATTTGGACTTATGAAGTTATGGGATAACAGGATCCGACTTTAGTTTTGGGTTTGACCACGTAGGCCCGGGTTGACTTTTTGTTTAATTTAAAACATCGAAGCTTTATCATTTAGAGTTAACTTCTATAGATTTATTTGACTTCTTTGAGTACTCTTTAGGCTAGATTGGGCTCATTTGATAGATTTGGAGCTAGAAAAGGCAAATTGTAAAGAATAAAGCTATTTTGCTTAACCTCGATTTTAGGGAATTTTTCTGAAATAGACTTATATGCTAGATGCTACGTGTTAGGGAGTAACACATATGCGAGGTAACGCGCATATATGTGGATACCGAGGTTATACTATACTTGGAATAGATTTTAGGTTTCTCTATGCCTTGTTTTGATACATGTTCTACTTGTTACACACTTTACTTATTTATATGAATATTTGAGCATTATTACTGTTATGCGGCGCCTTCTTGAGATTCTTTGGAAGGGCGACGTAAGGCTAAGTAATTGATGTCAGTGCGATTGTTGTCCGCCAACTGAGGTCCCCTCTATACGCTAGACTAGATTGTCAGTGCCGTACAGGAAAACCAATATCATGAGCAATTGAGAGAGAGCAAAAAAGAGAATTGAGAATGAAAGAAAGCCTGATTGCATTGAATGAAAGCTATTATAGAAAATAACACGGTGTTGGGGGGGAGAGACACCAGTACAGAGAATTGTTTGCTTGCTAGAAAGTTTGATTGCTTGGTCCCCCTTAATAATGCTTAAAATAAATAAACTAAAGTTACATGACTTGACCTAAATAAGCTGTAAAATCACACTGAAAGAAAATGCAGTAAAACTACTCTATATTTACAATGAAAAGGACTTAGTCTTCTACAAAGTAGAAACAAGTCCGTTGGCAGCAACTTTTTCTTTAGCATCAAGGTCGGCGTGCGCGGCGCTATTGGTATCTGCCTGTGACCGGGCACTGGTGATGGCTATCGGTGGGGCGACAACGGCATATGCGCGCTTATCACTTGGAGCTGCCAAGACCACAGGGCTGACCGTGGCGTTAGGCATTGGAAGGCTTGCCAGGACGCCACGGGGCGCGTCCAAGGGGTCATGGGGCATGGCTGGAAAGCTGCCCATGACATTCTCCCCCCACCTGAGTTGGCGACGTCCTCGGCGCCTTACTTACAAGATAATCATCAATTAGGCTCTTGTAGTCTTTGAGGTTTGTTCCCCTCTCCCAGGTGTTCTCCTCTGCATCACATCCCTGCCATTTCACCAAGAACTCTTGGTGATCTTTCCTTGAGGTGTGAATCACTCGATCATCAAGAATAGCTTCAGCACGCCTTTTTCCGGTTGAATTGGGGCCTCGAATACTTGGTATTGTGAGTTGTCTTCGTGAAGGATCCTCCATATCTTCCCAAAAAGGTTACTGGAGACTGGCATGGAAAACAGGATAGATTTTCCACCAAGCTGGGGTATCCACCCGGTAAGCAACTTTCCCAATACGTCTTTCAATGGACAAGGGTCCAATATATTTTTGCAATAGGCGAGGGTCATGGACCCCTGCAAACAAGTATCGCTTTGGGATTTTGACCATCACTTTGACTCCCACTTGGTATTCAACAAAATGGCGATTCTGATCAGCATGCCTCTTCATCCGCTTTTGGGCTTTGACAAGATAGCTGTGCACTATATCCAAATTTTGCTGCCATTCTTTTGAGAAGCTAGCAGCCCGAGGAGATTTTGACATGTTAGGTGCATTCACAGTATGTGGGAGTAGCGGTTGTTGTCCGATAACAATTTCAAAAGTGCTTTTGTTGGTACTTGAACTCTTTTGTGAATTGAAACACAGTTAAGCAGCATCCAGAAGCTTCACCTAGTTCTTCTGCGATCCGGTTACAAAGTGCCGGAGATATTCCTCTAGCATGCCATTGAATCGCTCCGTTTGGCCATCAGATTGCAGATGAAAACTTGAGCTATGACTCAATTTTGACTTGAGGCACTTAAAGAGTTGGGTCCAAAAGTTGCTAGTGAAGCGTGAGTCGCGATCACTAACGATGTCTTTAGGCAGGCCCCAATATTTGACGACATGAGAGAAGAAAAGTCGAGTGGTATATTCTGTTGATATATATTGTGGGCTGCTATAAAAGTAGCATACTTGGAAAACCGATCCACCACAACCAAGATAGTTGTGAGATCTATGACCTTGGGCAATCCGGTGATGAAGTCTAGGGAAATGCTTTCCCAAGGTCTTTTTGGGACAGCTAGTGGTTCCAAGAGTCCTGGATGCGTCAAGCGGTCTAACTTGTCCTTCTGGCATACTAGACAAGTCTTCACATACTGAGCGACGTCGTCGACCATTTGGGTCCAATAATATGCACGACGAAGCAATGCCATGGTGCGTTCCTCACCGGGATGACCGGCCCACAAAGTATCGTGGCATTTTGCCAGAAGAGCCCTTCGTAGATCACCTCCTTTAGGAACATAAAGTCGGTTCCCTTTTACTTTCAGGAAACCATCTTCTGTGTAGAACTGGCGAGTCTTGCCCTCTCCTACCAAATCAACCAAATACTATGCAGCAGGATCCTTGATGAGTAGATCATGTATCTAGTCTTTTATGGCGGTGGTTACTTCGCTTCCCCTTAGGGTGGCGAGTACGCACACCAATACTAGATCAGCCCTCCGACTGAGCGCATCAGCAACATGATTAGTCTTCCCACTTCGGTACTCCAGGTTGAAGTGAAATTTCTCTAGGAGTTCCTGCCACCTAGCCTGTCGAACATTCAGCTTTGGCTGGGTCATGAAATGGCTAATAGCTGTGTTGTCTGTCTTGACCACGAACGGGTTTCCCAGTAGATAATGCCTCCAAAGGCGTAAGCAATGAATGACAACCAATAATTCTTTCTCGTGGGCGGCATAGTGTCGCTCTGCATCCTTCAGTTTTCGGCTCTCATACGCTACAGGATGCCCTTCTTGTAGCAAGACTCCACCTGCATAGTCGGAGGCATACGTTTGTACCTCAAATGGATTAGCCAAATCAGGGAGGGCCAAGACGGGGCTACTAGACATAGCCATTTTCAATGCGTTGAAGGCCTCTGCTCGCTTGGGACCCCAATCCCAAGGTGTGACCTTCTTGAGAAGTTCTATCAGCGGCACTGCAATAAGGGAGTAACTTTTCACAAAACACCGATAGAAGTTGCATAGGCCAAGGAATGACCTCAAGGCGTGGATATCCTTAGGTGGCAGCTATTATGTGATGGCCTAAATCTTCTGTTGGTCCATCTTGATCCGCCCTTCCTCGATGACATGTCCGAGAAATTCAATTTGTTTCTGAACAAAGGAGTACTTGGATAGCTTCGCATATAATTCGTGCTCCCGAAATCGGGCTAGGACCTTCCGCAAGTGCTCCAGGTGTTCTTCCAGTGTCTAGCTATATACCACAATGTCATCCAAATAGACCAGGATGAATTCGTCAATGTATTCTCGGAAGACTTGGTTCATTAGGGTGCAAAATGCGGCTGGCGTATTAGTCAAGCCGAATGGCATAACAAGGAAGACGTACGACCCATATCTCGTCATACAGGTCGTCTAGTGTTCATCACCCTCTGCAATCCAAACTTGCCAATAACCCATCCTCAGGTCTATTTTGGTGAACACCGTCGCACCACCCAGTCTGTCGAACAAGTCTTCCATTAGCGGAATAGGGTACTTATTCTTAGTGGTGATTTTGTTTAGAGCCCAATAATCCACACAGAGTTGTAAATTACCATCATGTTTCTTTTGGAATAGCACATGGGACCTGTATGGGGAGTTGGAGGGCACAATGATCCCTGTGTCTAGAATTTCCGTCAATTGTCTCCGAAGCTCGGTGAGTTCGGGTTGTGACATTTTGTACGGTGCCCGGGCAGGTGGCTTCGCACCCGGTACCAACTCAATCTCATGGTCCACAGTGCGCCTAGGCAGGAGTCGCTTTGGCATGTCTTGTGGCATTATGTCTTCAAATTCCAGAAGCAGCTCCTTCACGTGTGCAGGAATAGGACCCGAAGAGCATTCTATATATTCCATGCGGAGGGTAGCCAGGAACGTGGGTTCATATCTTTTGACCCCCTTCTTCAATTGCAAGACCAAGATGTTCTCGGTGGCCATCTTCATGGGCATGCACGGAATAATGCAGGGCTTGGCCCTATTTGCTCCCATCATTAGTAGCATGTCTGCATACGGTACGGGCATGGTGTTGGTCTATCTCAGGAATTCCAACCCCACTTTCAACTCGAAGTCATCTATGATAACCACGCGCAGGTTGAACTTTCCTTCATAAGGGCCAAGCCTCACTGGTATTTCTTTGGCTATTCCTCCCACTGGCTGAGGAGGTGAGTTGATAGCCTTGACACGACCTTTGCCCTTTCCTACAACTAGACCAAGGCGCTCCACCTGAGTCGAGGCTAATAGTTGTGGGTAGCACCCATGTCTATCATCGCCCGAATAGGCTTGCCATTTACCTTCATGTCGACGAACATTAAGGTCCTCTCTTGATGAAGAGGAGTCCTCTCATTCGCTTTTTTTTTCCTTTCTTGGCGATTGGACAGGGGTCCTTCTTCTTACAGATACCAGCATTGGTTCCCGCTAAGGACTCAGAAATAGAGCCAACAATTGTATTGAATACACCTATTGGTTCAGTCTGGTCCGCATCATCGGTAGCGTCATCCGTCACATCCTCAAAAGCTTGATGGGCGTTCATCTGTGCATGTGGGCATTCATTACTCTAATGTGGTCCGCCGCAATGACGGCATCCTGAGGGGGGTTTCTTCCCCCGATCATTGTTGTTAAATGCAGTGCTAGTACTGCCTGAGGAGGGAGCCTTAGATTTGGTTGTGCTCTGGTCTCCTCCACTTCTGCTAGGGCCACCAGTGTTCGGTTGGCCCCCTTTGTATCCTCCTCGGACATGCTGTTGAGGCCTGTCGTTCCGGGCTTCCACTTGATAATCCCCAAGGCACTCTGCTGCTTGGATCGCCTTAGGTAACGTGTCTACCCTTTGTCTTTGCAACTCCATACGGGCATAAGGTTTCAACCCTTCTAGGAAGGTAAAGAGTTTGTCTTTGTCCCACATGTCACGGATGTTCAGCATGAGTGCAGAGAATTATCGCACAAAATCCCGCACTGATTTGGTCTGGCGGAGCGCATTGTACTCAACATTTTCGGGGAAGAACTGTAAGCGTATGGCTGCCTTCAGTTCTGCCCATGTCTCGAGGGCATCTTCACCGGCCTTGATGGCTTCGTATTTCACCCGCCACTAGAGTTTGGCATCACCCTAAAGATACATGGCAGCAGTTGCTACCTTCTTAGCTTCTTCTAGGCCTCCCACGGCATCGAAGTATTGTTCAATGTCGAAGATGAAGTTTTCCACTTCTTTGGCATTTCGAGCTGCATTGTATGGCTTTGGCTCATGAGTTTTCAGTTTTTGTTCCACATGGGCGAGGTTCACAACACCCCCGATTTGGTTTCCACCTCCTCGAAGCAGGCCTTGTACAGCAGCATTGACAACGTTGAGCTGGCCTGTCAAGTTGTCTATAGTTTGTTGCATGACAGTCACCCTGTCTGCCTCTTGTTCCCTATTGGCTAAATCCTCGGCACGCTCCTATTGGAGGACCTCGAATTTACCAAAAATCTTGGCTGCCTCTGTGGCTGCCATTTGCCGGTCTCCTTCAGAGTCGCGACTGATGTTTTCTATGTCAACTTCAGCCTAGAGCAGTCTGCAGTCCAGGTCATCCAACCTTTGCACTAGGCTGGTCTTTAGGTCAAGCACCATTTCCACGATGGGCCGTAATACGTCAACCGCCTCCTCAAGGATCGTGATGCGATCCTCATGATTCACCATGGTTAGAAATGGTGGTAATTTCAATATAATCCCTCGTCCGATGTCGAGCCTAGGCTCTGATACCAACTGTTACTCGGCGCCTTTCTGAGATTCTTTAGAAGGGCGACGTAAGGCTAAGCAATCGATGTCAGTGCGATTGTTGTCCGCCAACTGAGGTCCCCTCCGCACGCTAGACTAGATTGTCAGTGTCGTACGGGAAAACCAATGTCATGAGCAATTGAGAGAGGGCAGAAAAGAGGATTGAGAATGAAAGAAAGCTTGATTGCATTGAATGAAAGCTATTACAGAAAACAACACGGTGTCAAGGGGAGAGACACTGGTACAGAGAATTGTTTGCTTGCTAGAAATTTTGATTTCTTGGTCCCTCTTAATAATGCTTAAAAACTATAATCCAAAGTTACATGACTTGACCTAAATAAGCTGTAAAATCACACTGAAAGAAAATGCAGTAAAACTACTCTATATTTACAATGAAAAGGACTTAGTCTTCTACAAAGTAGAAACAAGTCCGTTGGAAGCAACTTTGTCTTTAGCATCAAGGTCGGCACGCGCGACGTTGTCTGCGCGCGCATCGCTGTTGGCATCTGCCTCTGGCTGGCCGCTGGTGATGGCTATTGGTGGGGCGACAACGGCATATGCGTGCTTGTCAATTGGAGTTGCCGAGACCACGGGGCCGACCATGGCGTTAGGCGTTGGGAGGCTTGCCGGGACACCACGGGGCGCATTCAAGGTGTCATGGGGCATGGCTAGAAAGCCGCCCATGGCATTACTCATGCTAGAGATTATGTCTAGGCTTTTGGCATTTTATTTGGACATAATGGGCTAAATGCATGTTAGATTACATATTATAGTTGTGGTCATATATTATGCATATGCATACACCATGAATGTCAAATATTTCTTGTCATATGCATTGCATTATGCATATTAGTCTCTCATGTACAGGCATGGTAAGGGTAAGCATGATATTGTTACGTTGGGTGTTTCTATGCGACTTAATATATATGCATGGTGAGAATGATAGGAATATTAGCACGATGAGTATTTTCACATATATATATATATATATATATGAGAGAGATATTGGCACAATGGGTGTTTTTGTGCGGATTGACATATATGCATGATCAGGACAAGAGGGATATTAGAACGATGGATATTTTTGTGGGAATTGATGATTGATTGTAGAGCTATTATGCTCGGATATGGCGCATGGATTAGATCCATCCCTCCGAAGTCACGTGTTACCCATGTTACCTTGGGACATGGGTACATAGGTTGTAAGAAACCGACAGGTGTCTGGTTTGACGTGAGATATGCATATTCATGCATTCTTACATGCAGCATTCATGCATATATCCTCATATGTTACTCGATGCATTTTACATATGTATTGAACTTATTACCAAGTTGTTTGATACTTAGAGAATATCGGTTGATGTAAAGTTTGAGTTTTTATCATGCATATACACTCTAGATTCATGTAGAAGCATTCGAATAAATATTGCTTGACATATATCTTTTTTATATGCGGATTTGGTGCATTAATATACGTTGTTGATCATGAAATCTAAGAAAAAATATGCTTCTTATATTCTACTTTGACTGTGTACCTTATTATTCATACTTGTTGCTCCTTGATTTTTAATTTTTTTGTATATGCTTATGAACAGGACATGTTATATAAATTGAGTCTCTTTTGACTAAACCTTGCTACTACTTTGTTGAGGTTAGTTTTGATACTTACTGAGTACATGAGGTCGGTTGTACTCATACTACACTTCTCACCTTGTGTGCATATTCTAGATTTGAGCTGTTGCAGGGTTCGAGAACGAGCACTGAAGATATATTAGTGTTTCAGTTATCAGTTGTCATTTGTTCATGACGGCCTAAGATCTTATAATTATGTTTATGTATATCCAAATAGATAATGTACTTTCTCATATCCGCATTGAAGTCATATTTTTAGTTGCTCATGACTTGTGACACCAGTTCTTGGGGTAGTTTGTATTAAATTTTGCGTTCTTATTTTATTATTTATTTGATGAACTTCAAATTGGGTTGTCTTGTATGTTTGTTGGTTCACCTAGTAGGTTAAGTTAGTTGTCAACATGACTTGGTGAAATTTGGATTGTGACATATTCTATGGGAGATACTCTAGAATACCTTCTATTGTTGTACTGAATTGATACTAAGAAAAACGAGATCTTTGAGAAGATGCTATTTCAATAAGAATTTCTCTTCGCGCTCTCTACATCTGATTTTATCATTTACTTCTTTTTTTACTGTTCTTCTGTTTATATTTGAGAAAGTGAACCAAATTGATTGCTTGTGGCCTTGAAATATAAATTTAATTAGTTTAGCTTATAAATCTAATTTTAGGTTAAGCACTTAGTTTATGCTTTAGTTATATATAGATTATAATTATTTAAGGGATATATAATAGTGTATGTAATATTAAATTAAGGATTACCTACTTTATTGCATACTCCCTCTGATTTAATTTATATGACAGTGTCACGACCCCAAAATCAACCGTCGTGATGGCGCCTATTGTGGAACTAGACAAGCCAACTACTCAGCCATGATCACTCAGTAAAACTTTGAAAAAAATAAAACGGAAGCAGTAAATATTTAAGAAACCATTTAAAATCGAAATAAAACCACAACACAATATAACCCCCTCCCAAAAATCAGGGTGTCATCGAGTACATGAGCATCTACGTTAGAATTCAGTCTACTACAATGTCTAAGGAGTAAAAACTGAAGTACAGATAAAGATAATGAGGGAGATTCAAGGCTTGCGAACGCCATGCAGCTACCTCGATAATCTCTGAGATCCTGTCTCCCCAATCAGCAGTTGCCGTCACCGAAAATACCTGGATATGCACATGAGGTACAGGGTGTAGCGTGAGTATAACCAACCCAGTAAGTAACAAACCCAAACTGCGGGGTAAAAGTAGTGACGAACTCAATCGGCACAATTCACTATATAAAATAACAGTGCAGAAATGTAGACATGCTTTCAAGTTCAATAGATATCTTAAAACAGTAAAAATGGATCAATATGAATGATATGAAAAGTATAACTCCTCTACTTCTACCATGCCAATGCACAGGTTGTATAAGATGCACCATGCTGACAGCCTCATGTGCTCACACTCTCAAATGCTCAATCACTCGGTACTGTATATGGCCCAAACGGCCCAGGGAAGATCCATCTCGGAATATATACCTCACTGACCATCAGTCACCCAGTACCGAGTAGGGAAAATCCAGCCCGTGGAGAAGATCCATCTACAGGTATAAAATGCTTCGGACAAGATCCATTTTCAGGGAAGATCCATCCCTCAATAATATCAACCGCGCTCACTGGGGGTGTGTGCAGACTCCGGAGGGGCTCCTACATCCCAAGTGCCATCACAAATCAGTATAACCGCTGCGGCATGTAGCCCGATCCCATAACTGTCACTCATAGTCAGGCTCTCGGCCTCACTCAGTCAGAAATCTCTCCAGTCTCACTCACGGGCTCACAATGTCATGAAAACTAGCCCGAAACAATGATATGATGTATCAACAAATAACCACACATACTGAGATATGATATGAAATGCATGAATATGACTGAGTACAAAATATCATTGAAATCAGTAAGATGACAGCAAGAACAACTACTATGGGTCCCAACAGTACCGGCATAAAGCCTACGCATGATATCTAACATTAGTGACAGTTCAATTACTTTATCACATGATGAAAACACGGATATCAACAAGATAGAACCACTATACGGTGCCATGGAGTCAATCAGATCACAATTCTCATGGTGCACGCCCGCACGCCCGTCACTTGGCATGTGTGTCACTTCAATACCAATCACATAACACATAATTCGGGGTTTTGAACCCTTAGAACCAAGTTTGAAAATGTTACTTACCTCAATTCGGGATAAATTCTACTCCAAAATGCCCTTGCCTCTTAAATTTGTCTCCAAACGTCCCGAATCTAGCCACAAGCAGTACAATACAATTAATATAGGTTAAAGGAATCAATTCCACAAGAAAATACTAAATTATAGCCAAAATCCGAAATCGGCTCAAACCGGGCCCCGAGCCCACGACTCAAAATCCGACAAAAGTCACAAAACCCGAAAACCCATTCACTCACGAGTCTAACCATATCAAATTTACGAAAATCCGACAACAAAATCCCATTCAAAACCTCAAAAATCTAACTCACGTAGCCCATCCACATTGCGCACATAAATCCGACCCTGCATCCTCAATACCCTGTCATCTCCAATAGTCGCATCTCTGGCATCACCGTGCTGAACCATGTCCTTAAGGACAAGCAAATGGGGATCATCATACCGGCACTCTCTGATGCGATCATATAAGGAAGATCGAGAAACCACACAAGCTAGAACTCGACTGGGCTCTGAAATATCCAATCTCACGAACTGGTTGGCCAAAGCCTGAACATCGACTGCATGAGGTCTCTCCCCAATGGGAATGAATGCAAGACTACTCATACTCACCGCTTTTCTACTCAAGGCATCAGCCACCACATTGACCTTCCCGGGATGATACAGAATGGTGATATCATAGTCTTTTAGTAGCTCCAACCATCTCCGTTGTCTCAAATTTAGATCCTTTTGTTTGAACAAGTGCTGGAGACTCCGATGATCCGTAAATACCTCACAAGACACACCATAGAGATAATGCCTCCAAATCTTCAATGCATGAACGATGGCAGCTAACTCCAAATCATGAACATGGTAGTTTTTCTCATGAGGCTTTAACTGGCGCGAAGCATAAGCAATCACTCTACCCCCTACATCAACACACACCCAATTCCTATCCGAGAAGCATCACAATACACTGTATAAGAGCCTGAAGCTGACGGTAAAACTAGAACTGGAGTTGTGGTCAAGGAAGTCTTGAGCTTCTAAAAGCTCTCCTCATACTCATCCGACCACCTGAAAGAAGCACCATTTTGGGTCAATTTGGTCAAGGGCGGCGCAATAGACGAGAAGACCTCCACGAAGCGACGATAATAACCTGCCAAACCAAGAAAACTCTGAATCTCTATAGCTGAGGACGGCCTAGGCCAACTCTGAACCGCCTCTATCTTCTTCGGATCCACCTGAATAAACTCATTGGACATCACGTGCCCCAAGAATGCCATTGAATTGAGCCAAAACTCACACTTGGAGAACTTGACATAAAGCTTCTCCTCCCTCAACCGCTGCAACACAATCCGCAGATACTGGGCATGCTCCTCCTAGCTACGAGAGTACACCAGGATGTCATCAATGAACACTATGACAAATGAGTTGAGATAAGGCAGAAACACATTGTTCATCAGATGCATGAACATTGATGGGGCGTTGGTCAGCCCAAAAGACATCACAAGGAACTCATAATGACCATAACGGGTTATGAAGGCTGTCTTTAGAATATCCAAGTCCCGAATCTTCAACTGGTGATACCCAGACCTGAAATCAATCTTGGAGAACACCCTCGCTCCTTGAAGCTGGTCGAACAGATCATCAATACGCGGCAAAGGATACTTGTTCTTGATTGTAACTTTGTTCAACTGCCTGTAATCAATGCACATTCTCATAGTACCATCCTTCTTCTTCACAAACAACACCGGTACATCCCAAAGTGACACACTAGGCCTAATAAACCCCTTATCAAGGAGTTCCTGAAGCTGCTCCTTCAATTCCTTCAATTCAGTTGGTGCCATGCGATATGGTGGAATAGAAATGGGCAGAGTGCCCGGCACCAAGTCAATACCGAAGTCAATATCCTTGTTAGGCGGCATGCCCGGCAAGTCTGCAGGAAACACATCCAGAAATTCCCGCGCTACCAGAACAGAATCAATAGTAGGAGCATCAGCACTAACATCCCTCACAAAGGCCAAATAAGATAAACAACCCTTCCCAACCATCCGCTGGGCCTTCAAATAGGAAATCACTCTACTGGAAACACAATCTAGAGAACCTCTCCACTCAATCCTCGGCAACCCCGGCATCGCCAACGTCATAGTCTTAGCGTGACAATCCAAAATAGCATGACATGGAGACAACCAATCCATACCCAATATCACATCAAAATCAATCATACTAAGCATCAAGAGATCAACTCTGGTCTCCAATCCCCCAATAGTCACTACACACGACCGATACACATGGTCCACAATAATAGTATTACCCACCGGTGTAGATACATGAACAGATGAAGCAAAAGACTCATGGGGCGTATCCAGATAATGAGCAAAATAGGATCATACATATGAATAGGTGGAACCAGGGTCAAATAATACATAAGCATCTCGCAGACATATTGAGACAATACATGTGATCACTGTGTCTGAAGCAATAGCATCTGATCTGGTAGGAATAGCATAGAATCGGTCCTGACTGCCACCTGATCGGCCTCCCCCTCTAGGGCAACCCCTAACTGGATGAGCTCCACCTCGAGCTGACTGAGCGGGCGGTGAAGTAACGGGAGCTAACGACTGACTCCTCTGCTGAGCTGGACCTCCTATAAGGCGGGGACAATACCTTTTGATGTGACCCATATCTCCACACTCAAAACAACCCCTCCCTGCGAATGGCGGTGGGTACTGGAGAGAGCCCTGAACACCAAGATACCCGCTAGAAGAACCCGGTGCCGATGAGCCTTGAACTGAAGGTGCATGGGATGAACTCTGAGCTGGTAGGGCACTGAGAGATGACTGGCCCTGATAATAACTATATGAACCATGGCTGGATGATGCACCATGGTGAACTGGACGACCCGTCTGAGCGTGCATGTAAGGTCGATTCTGCCGCGGTAAAACTGACCCCCTGAAAGAACACTGCTGAAATCACCTGATCCATGAGGCCTCTTGGCCTCCCTCTCACCCCGCTTCTAACTGCGGACTATCTCTATCTACCGAGCAATGTCAAAAACCTCATCAAAAGTAGCACCAGATACCCTCTCCCTAGTCATAAGCAACTGCAACTGATATGTGAGGCCATCGACGAACCTCTGAATCCTCTCCCTAGTCATAAGCAACTGCAACTAATATGTGAGGCCATCGACGAACCTCTGAATCCTCTACCTATTAGTGGGAATTAGACAAAGTGCGTGACAATCAACTCAAAAAACCTCATCTCGTACTGCGTCACAGACATGCCATCCTAACGAAGCTGCTCAAACTATCTACGCATCTCCTCTGTGCGAGATTGCAGCACGAACTTCTCCAAGAAGAGAACGGAGAACTCCTACCATGTAAGTGGTGCTGCACCGACCGGTCTGCGCCTCTCATAAGCCTCCCACCATTTGAAGGTAGCCCCAGAAAACTGAAAAATAGTGAACGAGACCCTACTGGGCTCCAGAATATTCGTTGTCCGAAGCATCCGCTCGCACCTATCCAGAAAACCCTGAGCATCCTATGACTTGGCACCACTAAATGATGGAGGTCGAAACCTCCCAAACCTTTCAAGCCTTCTATGCTCATCATCTGCCATAACGGGAACTACCGGGGCCTGAGCAGTTGCAGCCGGCTCGACTGGAAATGCCCTCGGTATCTAAAGTCCGTGCACTACCTGATCTGGAGTACAGGAAACAGGGGTATGAGTACCTCCCCCGGCCTGAGAAGTGGCAGGTGCAGCCTAAGCCGAACCCACCTGAGCAAGACCAGTGCAAACTATCAATATATGGGCCAAAGCCTCCTGAATGCCTAGAATCACAATGGGCATAGCTGGTGCCTGAGCTGGTCCAACAGGCTCGTCCACAACTGCAACCTGCTACTGAACTGGGGCAACCGGTGTATCAGCAGGTGCTGCCCTAGCTGTTGTGCGAGTTGCGCCTCTGCCCCTACCGCAACCTCTACCGTGACCTCGGCCTATCGCGGCCCTAGCTGGTGGTACTGGTGGTTGTCGACCCTGCCCAGTAGTACATGTCCCCGCCATCTGTGAGAGAATAGAATAACAGAAATTTAGTTACCGGAACCAACAATCTGCACGGTAGCCTCTCGAAGATTAAGTACAGACGTCTCCGTACCGATCCGCAAGACTCTACTATCATGACTCGTGAGACCTATGTAACCGAGGCTCTGATACTAACTTGTCACGACCACAAAACCAACCGTCGTGATGGCGCTTATCGTGGAACTAGGCAAGCCAACTACTCAGCCATGATCACTCAGTAAAACTTTGAAAAAAATAAAACGAAAGCAGTAAATATTTAAGAAACTATTTAAAACCGAAATAAAATCACAACGCAATATAACTCCCTCCCAAAAATCGGGGTGTCACCGAGTACATGAGCATCTAACTCAAGAATTCTTCCTCTTTTTTTCCAATTTTCCATCTCAAATCACAAATTAGATGGTAAAATTAAAGGCATAATCATGGGATTTGACCAAAATTGGATAGGAATCACTTACCCCAAACACTCACGCAAGAATCTTTCCAAAAATCGCCTTCTACCGAGCTCTCACTTCAATTTTATGATATGAACTCGAAACCCTCGTTTCTAATCTTTTAAATATGCCCAGATGCACTTTCATCGCGAACGCGACCACAGCTTCGCGAACGCGGAGCTTTACCAACATCTCCCTTTTGCGAATGCGACGCCTGCCCTGCGAACGCATAGAGCAAGGGCCTGGAGTCCCCAGCTATCTCAACATCTCTTCGTGAACGCGACACCTCACCCGCGTTCGCGATGCACACACAACCATACCTTCGCATTCGCGCCCCATTATTCGCGAATGCGTAGAACACAACCTTTTCAGCTCACAAACACCCTTCGCGAATGCGATGCTCCTCTCGCGAACGCGTAAGAGGAAACCAGCACAAATACACCAGCAATTATCAGCCAACGACCAAAGTCCAAAAATGATCCATTAACCCTCTGAAACTCACCCGAGGCCCCCGGGACCTCAACCAAACATATCATCAAGTCCCAAAACATGATACGAACTTAGTCGAATCCTCAAACCACCTCAAACAACATCAAAAATACGAATTACACACGGATTCAAGCCTAATAAACTTTGAAATTTCCAAATTCTACAAACGACGCCGAAACTATCAAATCACGTCTGATTGACCTTAAATTTTGCACACAAGTCATATATGGCATTACGGACCTACTCCAACTTTCGAAATCCGAATCTGATCCCGATATTAAAAATTCCACTACCAGTCAAACTTTTCAAAATTCCAACTTTCGCCATTTCAATGCTAATTCTACTCTCGACCTCCAAATCACAATCCGGACACGGTACTAAGTCCAGAATCACCCAACAGAGCTAACAGAACTATCAAAATTCAAATCCGAGGTCGTTTACACATAAGTCGACATCCGATCGACTTTTCCAACTTAAGCTTTCAATTAAGAGACTAAGTGTCTCAATTCACCCTGAGTTCACTCCGGACCCGAACCAACTAACCCGATAAGTCATATAACAGCTATAAAGCACAAAAAAAGTAGAAAATAGGGGAATAGGGCTACAACTCTCGAAACGACCGGTCGGGTCGTTACAGACAGCTTTCGCTTATCGAGAGTCAATTTGACTAATATTAAATTGATAGCTAAATTGAATTAGTTCAACTTAGTATTTTAAAATTAAAATTTAGTTATTCAAAAATTAAAGAAAAATACTATCAATAGCAATTCTTCTCATTTAAATATAATAAACACAATATATTTTAAAATGTTGGTCAAACTCACATAGTTTGAATTTCGAGAAGGAAAATACGTTACATAAATTAAAATGGAGGAAATATTTATCTTTAAATATTCTTTTCACAGTCTTGTTCAAACACATATTCTTATAGTGTATTTTATTCTGCATAAAATAATTAGTATAAAAATTTTCGCATAGATTATACAGGTATTAATTTAATATTGGTTACGAAACTCTAAGTAGTTAGAAGGAGGTTAAATTTTTAAATGACAAACCAAATACAGTATTAGATATGCATAGATTATCGTTCTTTTTTTTTTAAACATTAACTTAAATATTATAGTATTATTTTATGGAGAACCTTATATATATTGGAATTATTTTATTAATACATCCAACCAAACACCCATTAGGGTCGTTTGGTTTGCAGTTACGTTTAACCGAGATTATGCTATACAGATTGATAATAATATAGAGGTTGTTACACAATGAATCATAAACAAAAGATTGTTATGTAGGAATTGCATACTTTAAGGAAAGTATTGTCTTTAGTTACTCTTATCCATATATTGCACACATGTTGTTATTCTAATTTAATCTCATATCTAATACATATATATTCTTACAGGTGGAGTCAGGATTTCAACTTCATGAGTTCCGGATTTTTGGACCACGATTTCAAATGTTAATGACTGAGTTGTAGATTTAATATTTATACATATTTCATGAATTCAAAACATCAAATACACTGTTTGAGTAAAAGCTACTGGGTTCGGTGCCTCCGCCCCTGCCCCTGTATATTCGTATATAAATAATACTTAATGAATTTATACCAAAATTAAGCATCTCTACCCCTCAAACCAAACTAATCCCAGAAGTGTGTTAACTTTTGAGAGATATAATAGTGAGGAATTAAGGATGGGTTTTTTTCCACTTATTTGGCAATGCATGTGGACGGCTATTTGGGTTAATTCTTATAAAATAATAAATGAAAATGTAGTATAGTGACCTTCTGGGCCGAGTGAAGAATAAGAAGCGGAGAAGAAGAAATAGGTTTCGTACTTAATTTAGGGTATTTTTTTCTTTCTGGAGGGGTATTTTTCCAACTAATTATAAAGTGGCTAAATACTGATTAGGTTTGCAATTGTGGCTAACTTTTTATTAGCGGCATAAAAAGTAGCTATTTGTCCATTTTTTTCCATTTTCTCATAGATCATAGATGGGTTAGGTTTGATCCAATTTACACATTGGTTTACTCAGATGTTGACAGGTGGGTGAAATTCAAAAATAGTCAAATTTACTAGTGGTAATTGAAAAATAGTCACAATTTCAAAAGTAATCGAAATTTAGCCACTTTTCATGTAAAGATAAATATGAACGAAAATACTTTTCAAATTTTCGGAAAATATTCCACATAATATACTGGAGTTCGAATTTTTTACATGTGAACTTCCAGCATAATATACTGGAGTTCCAGCATAATATACTGGTCCAGTATAATATGTTGGAAGTTCATACATAGGTGCTCCAATCTCCAGTATATTGTACTGGAACTTTTCGTGTACTGGAGTTCCAGCATAATATGCTGGAAGTATACACAGTTGCACCAATATCCAGTATAATATGCAGGAACTTTCCGTGTTGCAGCAAAATAATGTGCTATTTTTCAATGACTTTACAAATATTGACTATTTTTCAATTACCAATTCGAAAACTGACTAGCCCGTACTATTTACGCTAACAGGTTGGATTGTAGTCCAATGTTTATGAACTCATTCTGGCACACTTATAAGCCCAAGCTAGCGAATCTTAGCACTAATTAAATAAGGAAAACTATCAGTTTTGTCCATTTATAAGTAGTTTATTATAAAAATTGGTCAATTTATCAAATATTATTGATATTAATCAAATATTATAAATATTAGTTAATTAGCTATTTGTATCTAAAAAGGGTAAAATTTTTGCTTTTTGAGTGAGTGTTATTAGAATAGATTGGGTACATCTTAAGGATCTAGGGATGGTTTTGTGGAGTTTTGATGTAGTTTGAATTAAAAATTTAAAGTAGAAAATGAAATTAAAAAAAAAATGATATACTATGTATCACACGTAGCTAAGAAGAATTAACCCAAATAGTTAAATCAATAAAGAAACTAAGTGTTACCATTATTAGCCAGCCAGGCAAGATCTTCCAGGGGACCTTAACACGAAATTTTGCCTCGTTCTCATTGGCATATGGTTACTTATTTCCATATTGCTAGCTATTATCTTCAGATAATTGAGCATCATTACAACAAAATTTCAATACACCAGCTTCAAAAAATATCTACTGCCATAATAAGTAGGAAATTAATTAAGCAAAGGTCAACAACTAATCCTAATTATTAGACTAAACCTATCAAAAATGTAAGTCAAACAACTTAAGCTTATTTTGTTGGAGTTGGCGGCCCCAATCGCTAGGCTAGATTCAAATCTCTAGAGCATGTGGACAATGTGCCTTTTGTTACCCTTTTGTATTCCTACTGCTCTTCGGATATAATTTTATTTTTCTACGGCCAAATCTCATTTTGTGGAAAGCCTTCAAGGGCATAAATCAAGTTCCACTTCTACATGCAATGAGAGCGCCATATAAGTATTTCTAAAATTTTGTACCACCAAGGGCATAAATCTTATGTAGAAAATTGGCAGTGATTTCTTTGGATCATCACAGATGCTCATGAATCTTAACTGATTAAACACGATCTCATGTAGAGAGAAAAGTAAGAATTGATCTTAGCCCAAAATATCACTCCACTATTCTTATTCTTTAATAATGTTTTTAACTTTTTATTGAAAATTTTAAGAAGGCAAAGCAACAGTTCACAAATAAACAAGATCGAGTTGTTGCAAATGCACGTACTTAACCCATGTTTGTCAAATTTAAAAAGCGTAGGCATGTTGACCAAAAAAGGCAAAATTAACGAGATTCTCATCAGTATTATATATGATAAAGTTAATCTAGTTCAAAATTCTCACTATTTCTTCGAAAAGCAGAAATTAATGTTCATATAATACTAAAGGCCATGCAGATTGCAGAAAAAAATTCAATTTTTTTTTTTTTTTTTGTGAATGTGAAAAGAAGAAATCTTATTAATCACCTACTAAAACAGTCTCAATTACAAAAAACCTGTTCTAACCGTAACTGTTGGAAAAAATAATAATTCCGCCCAAAAATAATATCTACGGAAAATAATAATAACACAAAAGAGTAACAACATCACCAACTCTTTTATCGAGGTAAATACAATACCCGAGCGGAGCAATATTACCACTATAATATTACAACTTAGTAGTGTCAAAAGACTATTATAATTTTTAAAGAAATAACACTCTTTATTTAAAATACTTCACTACAATATTACTAACACACTATTTATCTCACAGACTACAATCTGTGAATTACTCTCTCTAACTTCTATTGATTCTCTTTGTTTTGAGTGCTTACACTGAACAAACGAGGCTCCTATTTATAGTATTGCATGGTTCTGCAACTCGCAACTTGCAATTTACAGCTTGCAAATTGCAAGTCTTGTTACAATTTAAACCAACTACACAAATTGGTTTTGCAATTATGTTTCAGCCACCCATTGCAACTTGTTATCATTTTCTTTTATTTATTTTTATTTAAGTGGGTTCCACAGTAACTAGTCAGTCCAATTAAAGGAGTAATCAGTTCATCTATCTACTTCTTCCTGTCTAAACCTATCTATCTGTACAAGTTTTGAATCCATTCCATCTGTATTTTGCTTCTATTTCTAAGCTAAGGGTTCTGTATCTACACTCCTCTTTGATTTGCTTGCAAATTACATGAGATCTTGTTACCCGGTCTTTCCATATTGCTTCATTCCTGACTCTCCATATTGCGTAGATTAAAGCTGCATAGGCTGCAAGAGCAAATTTTTGACAGTCTCCCTTTTACTGATCTGTACACGCTCTTCCAAGCCCCCTCAAGTGTGGTTGGAGTTGCTGCAATTCCCAACCAATTCATTATCTCTTGAAAGCAAGTTTTTGATATCACACAGTCAAAGTATAAATGCTCTATTGTTTCCTCCTGTATCCTACAAATTCGACAGTCAGTGTTTATGCTAATACCAATTCTTTGCAGTCTGTCCAATGTCATCAATCTCTTATGAGCTGCGATCCAACATATGTAACTGTGTTTTGGTATATGTTCCAGGTATTCCAGACCCAACTCCATTCTTGCCAGTTTGCTCCTTGTTTCTTCCATTTGTAACCACTTGCTACTGAGTAGACTCCATTTGCTCTGAGCCATCCATTGTTTATGTATCCATCTATGAACTTATCTCTTATAGAGCATATTTTCTTCCAATACCAGCTATAGTCATTCAGAGCCTTATAGTTTCACCAATTGGCATCTTTTATATAGATGTGGTTGATCCACCTTACCCATAGGTTCTCAGCGTTGTTAGCTATGTGCCACACATATTTAGCTAGGGCTGCTTCATTCCATACCATGCAGTCATATATGCCTAGCCTCCCTTTATTTGTATCTTTACATACAGTTTCCCATGCTACCAGCGGCACTCTGTTGCTGTTTACTTTCCCATCCCATAGGTAGTTCCTGCACATAGTTATTATGGCCTTGAGTACTTTTTTTGGCAGAATGAAGATCGATAACCAGTATATATGTAATTGCATTAGCACAGAATTAATCATCCGTGCCCGGCCAGCATAGGATAGGTTTCTTGTCCCCCACGCATTAACCCTGCTCATCACCTTCTCCACTAATCCTTCACAATCCATCACTGATAGTCTTCTCGGTGATATAGGCACCCCAAGATGCTTAAAGGCAACTTACCTTCTTTGTATCCTGATATTTCACATATGTTTTTAATGCATTTCTTCTCCATATTTGCAGAGTACACATTTGATTTTTCATTGTTTATTGTCAGACCAGATGCCATAGAGAAAGTCTTGAGTCCTCTTAGTACGCAGTAACATTGTTGCCTGCCATTCTCCTTTGCAGAATACTAGTACATCATCCGCAAAACATAAATAATTTAGCTGCATGCTCTTACATTTGGGGTGATATAAAAATCCTTGATGTTGCCCAACTGACTCCAAAATTCATGACAGATACTCCATGCATATTACAAAAATTAGTGGGGATATAGGGTCTTCTTATCTTAATCCCCTCTTCCCCATAATGTCCCCATATGTGACCCGATTCATTGTTATAGTGTACCTAGTTGTAGTGATGCATTCTATTATCCATTGTATAAATCTTGGAGGAAAATTTAATGCAATTAGCATTTCCCGAACAAATTTCCACTCCACACTATCATTTGCTTTTCTCAGATCCAATTTGATCATCCAGCTCCTTGTAGCAGCCTTCCTGTTATACATTCTTACCAGATCTTGACAGACTAGAATATTCTAAACAATTGTTCTCCCCTTAACAAAGCACTTTGGCATGGGGAGATGATATTTGGCAGCACATTCTTCAGTCTATTATACATCACCTTGGATATCACTTTGTACATTGTATTACAGCAAGCAATTGGTCTGTAGTCACCTACTCCTGTTGCATGTTTTCCTTTTGGTATCAAGGTTATGACAGTATTGTTCAGCATTTTGATCAGTTTTCCATTTGTAAAGAATTCCTTCACACGTCCTATTACATCTGATCCTACAATTTCCCATGCATCTTTATAGAATTGGCTTTCATATCCATCCTTCCCAGGTGATTTGTCCCCTGATATACTCCACACTGCCTGCTTTATCTCTTTGTCTGTAACTTCTCCAATCAGCATAGTTCTTTGCTGCCCTTAGAGTATTGCCCCTTTCCTTACAAGTGCACTGTTTACATGTGTTCTCTCTTCTGATGCAGTCCCTAATAATTTTGTGTAAAACTGTATGAAGGCCTCTGCTATTCCATCTGGGCTGGTCTGTTCATTCTCATCACTGTCTGTTACTGAGAATATTCTATTGTTACTTCTTCTAGCTTTCATGTAGCCATGGAAAAGTTTGGTGTTTTTATCCCCATATTACAGCCAATTAATCTTGCTCTTTCACCTCAAGAATGCTTCAGTAGCCTGCTGCCAGTATTTACATTCTTTGCTCAATGTTACTTCTTTTATAATGAGGTCCCTGTTGTAAGGATCCTTTTGTATTTCATATTGACACTGTTTCGGCTTCATCATTGCCTCTTCATTCTTCACCTCCACTTCTGCAAATTTATCCATATTCAGCTGCCTCAATACTATTTTCAATCTGTTCAGCTTTCCTACCACCTGGTACATTTTGGTTCCTTTGATTTTTTTTTCCCAATTTTCCTTGACTTTTGCTTTGAACTCCGTGGCTAGACTCCACATATTAAAATACCTGAATATTTTCTGTCTTATTTGGTTATCATCCCCCCATCAGATTATTGTTGGACAATGGTTAAAAAGCCCTTTATTCTGAAAATGCACTTCTGATTCTGGCATGTAAGCAGTCCAGTCATCATTGATTAGGACTCTATCAATTCTACTCAGCACCCTATCTTCCCCTTATCGCTTGTTACTCCATGTGAAAAATGATCCTGAACTCACATTTTGCTATGCATTCTTTGAATTCTCTAACTTCAGCTAATGTTATGGGTCTATGGGTCTCCCTATTCTTTCCTCTACATATAGTACATTGTTGAAATCCCCCATGATGGTCCATGGCCTTTTTACCCTTCTGTATACCTCCTCTATGTTTTTCCACAATTGTCTCCTCATGCCCAGATCATTGAATCCATATATTTAAGATATCTCAAACTCTTTCTTAAGGCCAATATGCTTTACCACACAGTGAATCAGCTGTCCAGTAGTTACTTTAATATCAATCTCATAGATATATGGCTTCTATAATACCCATATTCTTCCCCCTGGATGTTTATCCAGATTAGTAACAAACGACCAGTCCCTACAAAGATTAAGAGAGGCTTTGTGAGCCTTGTTCCTCTTAATCCTTGTCTCTAGGAGCCTAAACATCCCAACATGAGAGTTATGCATGTGTAGTTGCACATCTCTTTGTTTAGTTGGTTTGTTTAGGCCCTTCACATTCCAAAACCCAATCTTATTCATGAGGAGGGGGGCAGTCTCACTCCTCCCACTCAATGTATCTTTTTCTACTTGTTGTAAACTTTTATCTTGGTGATTAGCCTCCTTCCTCTGCCCCTCCATTACATCCACTTCATGTTCTAGTGCTTCAAATGTATTGCCAATTGTGATTGGTTTCCTCTGCCAATTCAGTTGCATTTGGGACCTTCCTTTTGTTGGTTGTTTGCCTTTCTCTATTGCTTTCTCAGCTATTTGTCCTTTTGCCCCTCTCATCTGCATATGTTCTCCCTTTTCTTGATTATTTATTATGCTTTCTTGTATCTCTGTTGCTACACCTAGCTTCCTTACATCCCCTACTACAATCTGTTGTCTTCCCTGTTGTTTTTCCTGATCCCCTACTCTTTGCCCTTCGTTGTTTACTTTTTTTTCTTCTTCCTTTCCATCGCATTCCTTTTACAGTCATTCATCGAGTGCCCAAAGTTACTACACTTTGTGCACAAAACTGGTTTCCATTCATATATGACTTCTTGTTGGATTATCTTCCCCTTTTCATTTTCAAACATGACCATGGATGGTTACTGCTGATTTGGGGCCAATTCAACAAGTACTCTTGCAAATGTTACCTCTCCTTCTTTGTTGTAGCACTATCAGCCTTTAATGGTTTCCCTATCAACCCTACAACCTTTGTCAATGCGTTTTTCCCCCAATACTTGATGTCTAGGCTATTCAATCTCGCCCAAACTGGTATCTTCTCCACAGATTCCTTGTTGCATTCAACCTCCTGGCTCCATGGTTTCACAGCTATCGGCTTACGATCAAACATTCTAACCCTTTGGGCAATTTTATCAATCCCTAATGCACCCCATATCCGTTTAAAATAACCCTCCATGACTACTTGAGGCGGGTTAGAGCCCAACATATAACAGATTACCGCCGTATTTCAGTACTCCGCTTCCTCTTGAATATCCTCCATTGTAATTTTAACATTAACATGTTCCTCTTCATTTTGTTTCAAATCGAATCCCTTTGTACTTGGTATGTCCCCTACGATTCTGCTCCATGAACCATTAGTTAGGGTTTGTGTATTACCTTTGTTTGAACTCTCAGCTTCCTCTTCTACCATATCTGCCCAGGATTTTTGTGAGTTCTGGGTCCCCATAATTACTTAGTCTTGCTTCTGTTGCTGCACCATCGGTGGCGTGACTAGTTGCTCGCTCTAACGGTAGGGTTGTTATCCCTTGAATCACATTAGTGTTCTTAAATTTCTTGGCATCTGCAGTGTGAGGGCCGGTTCGAATTTGTTGTTCCCTTCCACTTTGATTGTTCTTCCCCCCCTTGATTTTCCGTTCCTCGCCATCGTTAGTTCACACTGAAAGGAGCACTCATTCTAGAGAGAGAACGTGAAATTCTTTTTAATTCAATTTTATTTTCTTCTTCTTTTCTGCATTGTATCATAATTCATAACTATGCTATAGCTAGGCCATGATTGGCTTGCTCCTTTGTCCCTAGCCCTTCATTCTTCTTTAGTTCACCTTTTTCAACACAGCTAGAAAATAGGCAAAGACCGACCACAGGCGACTCGGTCAAAAAACCGGCCAAAAAAGATCAAAGTTAGTCGATTTTTTAAAATATTTTATTTTTAATTTTTTTTACGAAATCGACCAACTTTGATCAATTTTCTTTGGCGCAAAGATGCGGAAAACTATTTTTGAGTCCCGCAAAATTTATTTTATAAGAAACCGACCAACTTTGGTCGGTTTTTCATTTAAAATAAATTAAAATTAATATTAAAAAAATCGACCGAAATCGGTCGGTTAATTCGGCCGGTCATTTTAAAAAACTGACCGAAATCGGTCGGTTAATTCGGTCGGTCATTTTAAAAAACCGACCGAATGCGGTTGGTAATTTTATTTTTTAATAAAACCGACCAACTTTGGTCGGTTATTTTCGTGCGAAAATACAATTAAAGAGTATAAATGAAATAAAAGATAGTCTTAAAACAAAATACAACAATGGTCTAGTAGTAGAATAATATCCTGCCATAGTACAGACCCGGTTCGATTCCCAGATGGTGCATTTTTTAATTACATAATTAAAATACCGACCAACTTTGGTCGGTTTTTTCGGTAATTTTTTTATTTTTGAATTTAATTGACCAACCAAAGTTGGTCGGTAATTTTCGACCAACTTTGGTCAGTATGCCCTTCCGACCTTCAAAATACCGTCCACACGTAAATGGTCGCATTTTGGACGGTTATTGGCTATTACCGACCCACATTGGTCAGTTATTTTTGGACGGTTTTGCCCGAATTTTTAGTAGTGCAAGTAGAAAGGATTACAAGAAAATACACGTGATTTCACACCATAACAAAAAAATGGCCCATATTTTTAAATTTTACCCGACCTAGCCCACACTGTACATATTTTGAAAGTACTATCAAATTCAAAATTTATGTTCGTACAACCATTGTTTCTAAAAGTTGTGGAGTTAATTTTGTATTCTCACAACTATTGCTTTCACTCTCTCTTCTTCTCACATCTTCTACTTATGCTTCAAGGGTCCGTCCGCCATTACTGTTTCTCCCCCTGTATCACCTGGTTACAATGTAAGAAAATTGAATAGTAGAAGTCCACCATTGAAGGCCATTCAAAGCTTTGCTTTTGAAAATAGGATTTTTTGAGTTTGTTAGTTGTTTGGATTTGGTGTTGTTCCAATTGATTGAAAATATCAAAAGGAGTTCAAAATTTAAATTTGAAGTGATTTTGGAGTAGATTTGAGTTAAATTTCAGAAAAGACGCAAGGAAGAAGACGAAGTCAATTTTTTGTATAATTATGTATAATCTTGTATAATAGTGTATAAGAGTGTATAAACACATCTTATACACTATTATACACCTTTATACAGGCGTCTGTAGGCGCACTTTTTTCACGATTTTCAGTTGCAATTCTTATTCAAAACCAATCCAAATCTTCATTAAATGACTTCAAATTTTATATACAACCTCCTTATACTATTTCTAATAAGTCTAAATAACAACCACTCCAAATTTCTCACAAAATCAAATTCGAAATTTAAACCCACATATTTAAGCTTGTAAAAATCTAATTTTCACCCCCAAATGGATTTGGTTTGTTGAACTAATATTTGAGTCACAGTTACTTATTCAAAAATTAACATAAAAGCTTGATCAATATTTTTTTAAAATTAAATAGTAATTTCGAGAACTTATTGAAGTTGAATGTTGAATCTTAACCTATTGATTTTGGGTTAGTTGATTGTAAATTAAAATATGGGTTATAAAATTAAAAAGTAGGGAGCCCAGATTTTCCCTTTCAAGTATGATGGCATATCTTACAAGCTTTAGAAAATATCTGTTGCTCTTTGCTAACCTAATCAAGTGAGAATTATTTCTGTTGGCGATGTGCTCATTATCAGCTAAAAAAGAGATTACTCAAAATCTTTTGATGTTAATATGCTCAAGTCAAGAAAAAAGAAATGCTCAAGTCGCAACGGTTTAGACTTGGAAAACCTTGAAATCTTGGTTTTACGCATCTATTATACTGGAGTTACTTGTTCATGATAACTGTTGCGACAATTGTTTTTATGACTACAACAAAGATTAAATTGTTAGAAAAGGGGCAAATCTATCTATATATAATCTATATATAATAAAAGGAGTGGCAAACGCATAATATTAAGATAAGTAACATTGAAGTAAACCAAACTTTTGATAGCAACTAATAGGGGAATTTGATTCAACAACTGAAAGGAAATTACAAACTTGAAGGAAATTGAAAAGTTGCAACAGAAGGGTAAGAGGTGAGAAGGGATTACACCAAGAAAGTGGGGAAGAGATAGACAAAGAGATGCAACATTACACATTAACCATACCACTACTGATACTAGATATGTCTATTATAACAATATAATATTCCCCTATAACCAACCAGCTATTGACACTTGCCTCATCCAGCTTACCATATAAAATCCCCCAAAAGCCTATTGGGCTGTTTCAATCTTCTGCTCCTACGCAGCTGATCCCCAGGCCCAAGTTTTTCTCCCATTTGGTCTTTCAGCCCAACTGTATCATTATCCAACACTGGGTCCAATGAAGGGTTCATAACATTACTCCCTCCTGAAAAGAGAACCTTGTCCCCAAGGTTCTGAGCAGCTGAATCTTGAAGTTGTAATGGTGTAATCTGTTCATCTGGCTGCCCCTTACAGCGCTTGAGTAAGGAAATGTGGAACACTGAATGAATCCTAGCTTCTTCAGGTAATTGAAGCTTGTATGCCACAGAGCCAATCCGCTTCAATACCTTGTAAGGTCCAAAGTACTTCCTACTTAGCTTGTGTTGGTGAGCGCTCCTCAAAGACTGTTGCTTATATGGCTGCAATTTCACGAACACCCAGTCACCTTCCTCAAAATGATCATCAGTTCGCCCCTTATCAGCATCTTTTTTCATGCGGGATTGTGACTTGGACAGATTAAACTTCAGGATCCCCAGTACTTCATCTCGCCGTAGCATGTACTGCTCAATCAAATCATCGGAACCACTGCCCAACACATAGCGAGCGATAGTGGGAGGCTCTCTGCCATATAATGCTTGGAAGGGTGTCATCCCCGCTAAAGTTTGAAAAGCTGTATTATATCAAAACTCGGCCCATGGTAACGTGGGTACCCATTCATGCGGGCTGTCAGCCACAAAACACCTTAAATATTGCTCCACACACTTATTTAATGCCTCAGATTGCCCGTCGGTTTGGGGATGGTAAGCAATACTCATGGCTAGAATAGTCCCCTGTAAACGATGAAGCTCTTGCCAAAATAAATGTAGGAAGCGAGGGTCTCGATCCGTCACAATTGTTCGAGGAGGACCATGCAACTTAATTATATGGACTACAAAAGCTTCAGCCATGGACTGGGAAGTGAAAGTTGTTGGTAAAGGAATAAAGTGCCCGTACTTAGAAAGTCTGTCAAACACGGTCATAATGGTGGCTTTTTCCTTAGAGCTCGGCAAGCAAGTGATGAAATCCATAGCTATCTCCTCAAAAACCATTTTGGGAACGGTTAACGATTGTAAAATACCTGCAGGTAGCTTATTGATGTCCTTGGATCATTGGCAAATTTGGCAAGAGGCAATGTAAACCTTAACATCATTACGCATTGCTGGCCAGTAAAAGTTCGAGGATAAGCGATGAAAAGTACGAGCAACACCAGCATGTCCGCCTATCTTTGAATCATGAAATTCCTGAAGCAAAAGTTGCTTTAAGGAAGAATCGTGTGGTATGACCAGACGACCTTTGTAAAAGAGCAACCCTTTGCGAAAAGAGTAGGCTGCATAATCCGTAGGTTTGTTTTCCATGCCCTGCTGGATGGCCAACAACTCATGATGAATTTTGTTTGCCTCTATCAACTCAGCGAGCCACTCAAATGAACGCTCAGAAATAGCATAAAATGTGCCAACCTCATGTGGTCTAGACAGGGCATCTGCAGCCTTATTCTGTTTTTCCGGTCGATAATTGATGGTGAAATCATACCCAACTAATTTTCCTAGCCACTTTTGTTGTTCTGAGGTCTGAATTATCTGAGTTGTGAGGTTTTTGAGGGACTGCTGGTCAATGATTATTGTGAAACGTCGCCCTAAGAGATATTGCCTCCATTTTGCCACAACTTGCGTGATGGCATACATCTCTCGATGGTAAGTTGAGGCTTTTTGCATCCTAGGACATAATTTTTGACTATAAAAGGCAATGGGGTGCCCTTTCTGTGACAGGATTGCCTCAATCCCTACGCCAGAGGCATCAGTCTCCAGAGTAAAATCATCATCGAAGTTGGGCAGGGCGAGAACTGGAGTAGAGCTAAGCCTAGACTTCAGGTCCTCAAAGGCTTATTGAGCTTGCTCATTCCAAACAAAGGCGTCTTTCCGGAGTAAATCAAACAATGGACTAGCCACAGTGGCAAAGTGACGAATAAAGCGCCTATAATAACCCGCAAGGCCCAAGAAACTGCGGACCTCTTTAACTGACTTAGGTGTGGACCATTGTTGTACAATAGAAATTTTTGAGGGGTCGACGGCAAGCCCATCTGAAGATATAACATGGCCCAAATAATCCACCTTGGTCTGCCCAAACTGACATTTATTGCGCTTTGCAACCAATTGGTGTCGTTGGAGCAATTTGAGGACTAACTCCAAATGCTCCAAATGCAACGACCAGGATGAACTATAGATGAGAATATCATCAAAGAATACGAGTACAAATTTGCGAAGATGAGGCCGAAAAATGTCATTCATGGTTGCTTGAAAGGTCGATGGGGCATTGGATAAACCGAACGGCATAACCAAAAACTCGTAATGGCCATCATGTGTCCGGAATGCCGTTTTAGGAACATCAACAGGGCGAACACGGATCTGATGATAACCAGACAAGAGATCCAACTTTGAGAAAAATTAAGCGCCATATAATTCATCAAACAACTCGTCAACTGAGAGAATTGGAAATCTATCACGCACGGTAATGGCATTAAGGGCCCTATAGTCAACACAGAAGCGCCATGATCCATCCTTCTTTCGCACCAACAAGACTGGTGATGAGAACGGACTTGTACTAGGTTGTATTACTCCGTCCCTTAACATATCAGATATGAGTTATTTCATTATTTGCTTCTGAAAATGAGGGTATCGATAGGGCTTGACATTGACTGGATGAGCCTCGGGGGCAAGATGAATGGAATGATCAGTTGTTCGCACTAGTGGAAGTCCGTGTGGTTTAGTGAAGATAGCAGCATGTGAATCCAGTAATGCCTCTAACTCTGAAGGTATATCCTGTGGTGCCCCAGAATCTTCGTGCACTAGAAACAGAAAAAAAACAAGTAGCAATGGCATCAGTGGCATGATATCGGCGTAATGTTTGTAATTGAGCCGGTTGCAGATCATCCGGGGGGTCACCCACCCACTTAACTTGCTGGCCTTCCAAATAAAACTCCATTTGGCGAGTGGAATGGTGGGTCAGTACCGGACCTAGAGTGGCTAGCCAAGCGCCGCCCAGAACAATATTCGCGCCATGAAAACCCAAGAGATATAAGTCCATTATGAGGTCTGTTCCCTCGACAGTAAACGAAACAACACGAATTACTCCTTCACAACGCAAACGCTGGCTATTTCCCACAACCACCGAAAAATTAGTGGTGGGTTCAACTGTAAGATTCAGGAATTTGGCTGCTCGTGTCTGAATAAAATTATGTGTACTCCCACCATCAACCAAGACAGCAACAGGGGAACCATGGACATGACCCTTGAAGCGAAGAATTGTTGGAGAATGACCACTAGCTAAGGCGTGATAAGACATTGTCGATTGGGCCTCTAACTCCAAGCACTGAAGTTCCTCTGCCAACATTTCATCCGACGTGATTTGTGCGGATTCGGAAATGAGTGGTTCAAAATTATCTTCAAGAAAAATGATTTGGGGTAGGGATTTGCATTTGTGATTTGCCACGTATTTCTCATCACAATAATAACACAACCCCTTATCGCAACGTTGCTGCATCTCCGCCGGTGTTAGCCGTTTGACGGGCACTCGAGGGCCCGATGTGGAGGCATTGCGTGCTGGCACTATAACTTTGGACGGAGGAGTAGGCAGTAAGGGTTGGGTTCTAGAAAAAGCAGGTTGCATGGGCCCTCTTTCTATCTGCAAACGCTGCTCATGAGTTTGGGCCAAAGAAATGGCCTCATCAAGTGTTTTGGGCCTGTGAACCAAAACTGACGTTTTAATATCCGAACGGAGCCTAGACACAAATAACTTGAGCATCAAGGATTCAGAAACATCTTCCGTTTCATTAGCTATTGCTTCGAACCGAGCCTGGTAGTCGGCAACGGTGGAAAACTGACAGAGCTTGGCCAAGCGACCTTCAGGTTCTTCCAGCTCTTTTTTTAAAAATCAAATTACCAACTTAGCCGCAAAATGAGGCCAGTCAACCAGTTGTTTGTTACGGAAGAGCCAGCGATACCATTCGAGAGCCTCCCCGTCTAAGTAAAACGAAGTAATCGTTAGCCTCTGTTCTAGAAGAATTTTGTAGAACGAAAAATACCTGTCAACCTGAAAAACCTAAGTATCTGGGTGATCGCCGGAGAACCGACTCAACTCCACAGAAGCAGGTTTGTGCCGGAGCACGACAGAGTTACCACCACTATCGTTTGTGGACAGAACCAGCTCAGTCGTCTTCGAACGAGACGTCTCTGCTACGGACCCGTTCAACTGAGATCCAATGGAAGCCACCTGAGAAAGAACCTCTTGCATCAATTTATGCTGACCATCAAATGCTATGCGGAGTTCCGACATCTCCCGGGCCATGCCCGTTTGCGCGTCTTCCAGTTGCTTGAGTCGAGTATCCACCATTTGGCAGATAACAATGAAAGCACCAATGAAGTAAACCAAACTTTTGATAGCAACTAATAGGGAAATTTGATTCAACAACTGAAAGGAAATTACAAACTTGAAGGAAATTGAAAAGCTGCAACATAAGGGTAAGAGGTGAGAAGGGATTACACCAAGAAAGTGGGGAAGAGATAGAGAAAGAGATGCAACATTACACATTAACCATACCACTACTGATACTAGACATGTCTATTATAACAATATAATATTCCCCTATAACCAACCAGCTATTGACACTTGCCTCATCCAGCTTGCCATATAAAATCCCTCAAAAGCCTATTGGGCTGTTTCAATCTTCTGCTCCTACGCAGTTGATCCCCAGGCCCAAGTTTTTCTCCCATTTGGTCTTTCAGCCCAACTACATCATTATCCAACATTGGGTCCAATGACGGGTTCATAACAGACATAACCACAAAAAATCAAGTGGCATTAGGACAAAACAAACTACATTCTTAACTAAAAAACCTTTTGAATTTTAAATTTTGAATTAATTGGTTGGTTACTCTATTTGAATTAATAAATATGCATATCTTATAACTAACTATAATAAAAAAAATGAAAAAAATATGTATAAAAAACAAATTCTCATTTAAAGTGGGGAGTAGTTTCAAGTTGAAGTTTTAAATTTATTTTAAAATAAAAAAAACTAAAATAAGAAAAAACTAAAATTAGCTATAATAAAAAAACGAAAATATATAATTAAAAAACCTACCAATTCACATTGGGGAGTAGTTTCAAGTTGGAGTTTTAAAAATATTTTAAAATAAAAAACGAAAATAAAAAATAAAAAAACTTTCAAATTAAATTGGGGAGTAGTTTCAAGTTAGGAGTTTTAAAATTATTTTAAAATAAAAAAACAAAAATAAAGAAATAAAAAACTTTTAATTCAATTTGGGGAGTAGTTTCTTCCTAATATAGTAGTCTATATAAAGAACTATTTTATTTTATATATATAAAAAATAAGTAAATAATTAAATGATGCCAAGTGATATAACCATAAGACGACAAGTGTAGATTTTTAGGACAAAGCTCCAACAAAGTTGGAGTTTTAAAATTATTTTAAAATAAAAAATGAAATAAAAAAATAAAAATTGCCAATTCAAATTGGGAATTAGTTTCAAGTTAGAGTTTTAAGACAAAATAAACTTCTTTTCTAACTAAAATAACCTTTTGAATTTTAAATTTTGAATTAATTGGTTATTCTATTTGAATGATATAAATATAGGTATCTTATAATTAGCTATAATAAAAAATAAAAATATAAAAATCAAATACCCATTCAAATTGGGGAGTAGTTTCAAGTTGGAGTTTTAAAATTATTTATATAAAAAAATTGGATGTAAAAAAAAGAGGAAAACATATATATTAAAAAAACTACCCAATAAAATTAGGGAGTAGTTTCAAGTTGGGGTTTCAATATTATTTTACAATAAAAAACGAAATTAAAAATAAAATAAAATTGCCAATTCAAATTGGTGAGTAGTTTCAAGTTGGAGTTCTAAGACAAAATAAATTATATTTCTAACTAAAAGACCTTTTGAATTTTTAAATTTTTAAATTAATTGGTTACTCTATTTGAATTAAAAAAATATAGATATCTTATAATTAGCTACAATAAGAAAAAAAAAAAAACTACCCATTAAAATTGGGGAGTAGTTTCAAGTTGGAGTTATAGAGTTCTTTTAAAGAAAATGCCAATTCAAATTGGGGAATAGTTTTTACTAGGAGTTTTAAAATTATTTTAAAATAATTAAAACGAAAATAAAGAAATAAAAAAAACTTTCAATTCAAATTGGGTAGTAGTTTTTTCCTAATATAGTAGTCTCTCTCTCTCTCTCTCTCTCTCTCTCTCTCATATATATATATATATATATATATATATATATATAGATAGAGAGAGAGAGAGAGAGAGAGAGAGAGAGTTAATAATTTAAATTAAATTAAACATAATTATACATATCGGTAGTTTTTTGATAAAAATAATAAAAAGTCTTATATCTTTATACTTTTGATGAATTTAAAATTATAATTTGGTAAAAATATTACATTATTTAAATTTTCAGTAAATTTCAAAATAAGAAAACTAATCAAATATTATAGTAGAAAAGAATGTACGAAAAGATAGAGATAAAGACAATTTTATGATATTTATAGACTTAATTAATAAATAATGAATAAATAAATAAATAACACTAAATAAAATTATTGATAAATTTAGACAATTGAAGAATTTTAAAAAATATAACACAAGTTTTAAAAAAAAATATATTTACAGAGTAATAAAAATATATCTATATTATAATAAAAGAGAATTAATTTCAAAATATACAAATAATTGACAAGTTAATAATTGACAAGTTAGTAAATATATAGTACTAAGTACTTGCTAATTTAATAATAATACAGAGTAATAAGGAACAAATAATTTTTTCGATTACTATTTAATGTGCATTCTTTTGTTTTTTTATAGATCTTTTAATATTTCTGTACACTACATGAAATAATAAAATTGTGAGTACCTAATTTTTGACCATCTATAGATAATAAAAGGAGAGGCAAAAGCATAATATTAAGACAAGTGACATAACCACAAAAAGCCAAGTGGTATTAGGACAAAACAAACTACCTTTCTAACTAAAAAACCTTTTGAATTTTAAACTTTGAATTAATTGGTTGGTTACTCTATTTGAATTAATAAATATGCATTTCTTATAACTAGCTATAATAAAAAAACGAAAAAATATATATAAAAAACAAATTCCCTTTCAAAGTGGGGAGTAGCTTCAAGTTGAAGTTTAAAATTATTTTAAAATAAAAAAAACAAAAATAAGAAAAAAATAAAATTAGCTATAATAAAAAACTAAAATATATAATAAAAAAACCTACCAATTCACATTGGGGAGTAGTTTCAAGTTGGAGTTTTAAAAATATTTTAAAATAAAAAACGAAAATAAAAAATAAAAAAACTTTCAATTTAAATTGGGGAGTAGTTTCAAGTTGGAATTTTAAAATTATTTTAAAATAAAAACAAAAATAAAGAAATAAAAAACATTCAATTCAATTTGGGGAGTAGTTTCTTCCTAATATAGTAGTCTATATATATAACTATTTTATTGTATATATATAAAAAAGAAGTAAATAATTAAATGATGCCAAGTGATATAACCATAAGACGACAAGTGTAGATTTTTAGGACAAAGCTCCAACGAAGTTGGAGTTTTAAAATTATTTTAAAATAAAAAATGAAATAAAGAAATAAAAATTGCCAATTCAAATTGGGAATTAGTTTCAAGTTGGAGTTTTAAGACAAAATATATTTCTTTTCTAGCTAAAAAACCCTTTTGAATTTTAAATTTTGAATTAATTGGTTATTCTATTTGAATGATATAAATATAGGTATCTTATAATTAGCTATAATAAAAAATAAAAATATAAAAATCAAATACCCATTCAAATTGGGGAGTAGTTTCAAGTTGGAGTTTTAAAATTATTTATCAAAAAAACATTAGATGTAACAAAAAGAGGAAAACATATATATTAAAAAAACTACCCAATCAAATTAGAGAGGAGTTTCAAGTTGGGGTTTCAAAATTATTTTTCAATAAAAAACGAAATTAAAAATAAAATAAAATTGCCAATTCAAATTGGGGAGTAGTTTCAAGTTGGAGTTCTAAGACAAAATAAACTACATTTCTAACTAAAAAACCTTTTGAATTTTTAAATTTTAAATTAATTGGTTACTCTATTTGAATTAAAAGTTATAGATATCTTATAATTAGCTACAATAAGAAAAAACAAAAAAAAAAAAGCTACCCATTCAAATTAGGGTGTAGTTTCAAGTTGGAGTTATAGAATTCGTTTTTAAAAAAAATGCCAATTCAAATTGGAAAATAGTTTTTACTTGGAGTTTTAAAATTATTTTAAAATAATTAAAATGAATATAAAGAAATAAAAAAACTTTCAATTCAAATTGGGGAGTAGTTTTTTCCTAATATAGTAGTCTCTCTCTCTCTCTCTCTCTCTCTCTCTCTCTCTCTATATATATATATATATATATATATATATATAAATTAAATTAAAAATAATTATACATATTGGTAGTTTTTTGATAAAAATAATAAAAAGGCTTATATATTTATACTTTTTATGAATTTAAAATTATCATTTAGTAAAACATATTACATTATTTAAATTTTCAGTAAATTTCAAAATAAGAAAACTAATCAAATATTACAGTAGAAAAGAATGTACGAAAAGATGGAGATAAAGACAATTTTATGATATTTATAGACTTAATTAATAAATAATGAATAAATAATAAATAATAAATAAATAAATAAATAACACTCAATAAATTAATAAATTTAGACAATTGAAGAATTTTGAACAATATAACACAAGTTTTAAAAAATATATATTTACAGAGTAATATATATATATATATATATATATATATATATATATATATATATATATATATATTATAATAAAAGAGAATTAATTTCAAAATATAAAAATAATTGACAAGTTAGTAAATATATAGTACTAAGTACTTGCTAATTTAATAATAATAAAGAGTAATAAGGAACAAAAAAAATTTTCGATTACTATTTTATGTGTATTCTTTTGTTTTGTATAAATCTTTTAATATTTCTATACACTATATGAAATAATAAAATTGTAAGCACCTAATGTTTGACTATATTTGAATTTTTATCACCTTATACATATATATATATATATATATATATATATATATATATATATATATATATATATATATATATATATATATATATATATATATATATATATATATATAATTTAAAAGGTCAATTATTACTATTAGTATTATTATTAGTTTTTTGTTATCTTTATTTTAAATAAAAAAAATTAAACATACAAAAATATATTAAATATTTTTAAAAATAAATTCGGATGGGAATAAAAAAATAGGAAAAGTAGAAGTATGTAATTAAAAAGTAAAAGTAAAAGTAGGTGGAAATTGTTTAATAAAAAAGTAAAAGAAAGTGGAAAATTTAAAAAACAATAAAGTAAAAGAATTAAAATTCAAAAATTAAAAGTAAAATAAAGTTGGAATTAAAAAATAAAAGTAAATGTAGATAATTGTTTTTGTTAGAAAAAAAAGTAAAAGAGAGTGGGAATTTAAAAAAAGTAAAGTAAAATAAGTGGAAAATAAAAAAAAAAGAAAAGTAAAAAAGTGGGAATTTAAATATAACAAAAGTAAAAAAGTGAGAAATTAAAAAATAAAAGTAAAGGAAAGTGGGGAATTATTTTTTTTAAAAGAAGAAAAATGGGAAGTGAGAATTATTTATTATTAAAAAATAAAAAAATATAAAAAATATTAAAAAATCTGAAACAAATCCGTAAAATTTTCTATAAATAGAAGAGAAATGTGAGGAGAAAAAGAGGGAGAGAAGGAGAAAAAAAAGAGGGAGGAGGGAATTGAGAGAAATTTATTCCTTTTTCTTCCTCTAGAATAAGAAAATTTCTACTCGTGTCATTTTTTCTTCGTCTTTCTTTCGAAAAATCCAGCAAAAGCACCCCCCAAAAACAGCTTTAAACCCAGCAAAAACAAGCCACTAAATCACCGATTTTGCAAGGTCGATCGGGGTTGCAAGTCGCGATTTTTCGTTCGAGGTTCCGTGGCCGGTGAAAGCTCCGGTCAATACTCGTCGAATTGTTTAGCTCTGTTGTAATTTCAACTCTGTTAATTTATATCAAAGGTCCGTTTGTTACCCTTTCTTCACTGATTATTTTGTCCATTTACCTTCTTGTCTGTCAGTGTGATTATTGGGTAGCATGAAGTAGTAGTTCACTCTATTGATATTTGGATTATTTGAATCTGATTGTTTCCTTGTTCCTTGTTCTAGGTTGATTTAACCGGATAAAGAGTCTATTGAATCACTATAATTTGGCTTGTTTACTAATTTTGTTCATGAGATTGTGGTGTCATTGATTTTGTTTAAGAAATATACTGTAACGACCCAACCGGTCGTTTTGACTTTTATAAATCTGTTCCCTAAAATAAAACTCCCTGAACATGCTTTTATTAATTTATAACTTGCGGGGATGGTTGGTTCGGGATTTGGAAGTGTGTGGGTTGAAATCGGAACACTTGGTTCCTTAAGTTAGCTTTAAATGGACACGTTTGACTTCGGTCAACTTTTTGAGAAAACGACCCCGGAATCGGGATTTGACGGTTCCAATAGGTTCGTATGATAATTTTAGATTTGGGCGTATTTCGGAATCGGGTTTTGGATAACCCGAGAGCGTTTTGACGCTTAACAGTAAAAATTAACTATTTGAAGGTTTAAAATTCTTTAAATTTTGTTTAGAGTAGGATTTTGAGTAATTGAAGTCCGTTTGGAATTTCGAGTTTGGGAATAGTTCCGTATAGTGATTTAAAACTTGCACGCAAATTTTTGTGTCATTCCGAGTAGTTTAAGTATATTTCGGCGCATTGGAAGCAAATTGAAGAACTTGAAATTCTAAAGTTTGAATCAATTTGGTTAGGGTATGATTCTTAGATTTGATATTGTTTTATGCGTTTCGAGAGTTTGAGCGAGTCCGTTTTATAATTTCAAACTTGTTGGTATGTTCAGGTGGGGCTCTGGGGGTCCCGAGTGTTAACCGGACGAGGCTCGGACCAATTTTGGACTTGGGAGAAAAATGCTGAAGCTTTCTGCTTCTGGTACATTCGCACCTGCGCTTGGACAGCCGCAGGTGCGACCCTCGCAGATGTGAGCTTCAATCGCAGAAGCGGAAAGGGGGAAAGAAGGCCTGCCATCGCATGTGCGGAACATTGGGCGCACCTGCGAACGCGCATGTGCGAGAATTTTTGCGCAAATGCGACCTTGGCCCAGGCGAGCGGAACTCGCACTTGCGAGGAATTTCTGCAAGTGCGAAAGCCGCATGTGCAGTAGCCCTCCGCAGGTGCGAAAAGGATGTTCGGGCAGAATGTTAAAAAGGGGCGAGGCTGAGCCATTTTTGTCCGTGTTTCCTCCATTTTTGGGCGATTTTGGAGCTGTTCGAGAGAGGATTTTAACTAGCAACATGAAGGTAAGTTAATTCTACATACTTGAGTTAAATACATAGATTATATGTAGATTATAACAAGTAAATCTTAGAAATCAAAAATTTAGATAAAAAACCTAGATTTTTATAAAAATGAGATTTTAATAACGAAAATAGTTATGGAATTGGGTAGAAATTATATATTTAAGTTCTTGAGATTATGGGTAACGTTTTTATCCAAAAATTTCCAGAATCCGAGTACGTGGGCCCGGGGTAAATTTTAGGAATTTTACTATTTTGGATAAGGTAATTTATTTGATAGATAAATTTCGAATCATTTAGCATATATTAATTATTTTGTATAATATTTGGATAGTTTTTGATTTTACGGCATCGAATCGAGAATTCAACGCGACATGGTAATCGAAAAATAGACTTTGAGACGAGGTAAGTCTCTTGTCTAATCTTGTGAGGGAGAAATTACCCCATAGGGATTAAATTGAATATTGTTGTTAATTGCAGGGGCTACATACGCACGAGGTGACGAGAGTCCGTGCGTAGCTACTATAAATGCTAAAGTCCGGGTAGTTTAGGATTCAAAGCATGAATTACTTGTGTAAATTGTATTCCTTGATTAATTAATATTAATTAAATCAATTAATTGTTAAAAAGAAATTGTTCTCCTCCCGAATTTATCTTATAATAAAAATACTCTCCTTCCGGAGGTACATAAGAAAATGTCCTCCTTTCTTGTGGAGCGGGCCAAACGCTTCGGCAGGATAGATGCATCTATGGATCGCGCCGCACGTCCCTTGATAGTGTACACGACACTCTAGATCTGGTCGTACGTCCTCGGCAGAAATCATGCTTAATAATAATAATTACACGATACTTTAATACTTTATTTCAGCTTGCGAAGCTAATTAATAAATTAAAAAATCCTTGGAATTTAATGAATTATTATTTTTGCTTGTTAAGGAATTAATTGTTATTCCTGTAAATGAGATTTAATTGATAAATTAAAAATTTATTGAAATTGAATTGCAACTTGTAAAGCTATTTGATAAATTGGAAGTTTTATTGAAATTGCATGATTTTAATTAATAAATTGGAAAATTGTTGCATTTGAAGGATTCTTATTATTTCTGCTAATTGAATAAAATTATTGTTAACTCTGTGAACCATGCTGATTTGAATAATTATAATTTATTCCAATTATTATTATTGACCCATAGTGAGTGTCAAAGTCGGCTATCTCCTCTCTACCACTTCGAGATTAGGCTTGATACTTACTGGGTACACGTTATTTTCATACTCATACTGCACTTGCTGCACATTTTATTGTGCAAGTACATATATGTATAGCAGCCTTGTGGGCGTAGAGGTGTGGTTAATAATTGTGGGGACGTGGGTGAGCTACATTCCATATTACGATCCGCAACTAACAGAGTCTCTTTCAGAGTTATTATATTTTCCTGTCTAATTTGTATTCTGGACAGATGCTGTATTTTATTTTTAATTCCCTAGTAAATGCTCATGCACTTGTGACACCGGTTTTTGGGAATGGTTGTGAATTGTTTAGAAATTTAGTTGCTAAAAATATTTATCATTTACTCTATGAGTTTTATCTTTACAATTTCATTGAAGAAAATTTTATTTCAAAAATACTAAAATGGGTAATTAAGTTAATGGATTATGGTTGGCTTGCCTGACAGTGGTGTCCGGCGCCACCATGGCCTTTAATTGGATTTTGGGTCGTGACAACATGGTATCAGAGCACTAGGTTCACTTAGGTCTCACGAGTCATGAGCGAGTCTAGTAGAGTCTTGCGGATCGGTACAGAGACACCTGTGCTTATCTTTGAGAGGCTACAGGGCTATTAGGAATACTTCCCTTCTTGATTTCTCATCGTGCGATTCGATTCCTTTGAGGCTTATGCCTACATTTCCTTCCTATTCAATCTTATGCGACGTGAAGCACTTTTTATACATTGAGGATCGAGGAAATTTTTAATGGTACTACAGATGTATTGCAGGATGCTTCTCCCTGTGTAATTAATTGGGCTATTTTCATCGCCTTGCGGAAGGACGCTCTGTCATTTCAAGTTAAGTATCAATACTACCTAAGGTTTTGAAATTTGGCATTGATTTTTACGACAATTCGTGCATTGTTATTGCACAGTGTTTATGAAATGGTAAAATGCTCGTCTATGTGTCAGGGCAGTAAACGACTTGAAAGAAGGTTTTCTCAGTACATGATTCATAGGTTCCATGTTTTAATTTCAGCGGAGGAAAGGCAATCGGACTATGAATGTTCAGGTTTGGAGTTGATGGAGTAACAAAGCTTGATATTTTTTGAGTGTGGTAGAGTTCTCAATTTTGATATGGTATCGTCGCCTTGTAAAATGCGTTAAGGTTCGCCAGTGTTATGGTTTTCTTCAACTCGCCTTCACGACGGGGTGTTAGGAATTGGTATAGGGGAAGCAGTCGTTAGAGATCGCGGTGCACAGTGATTTAGGATCAAAGCAGCGTTTCTAGTATTGATGTCTCGAGAAGGATGATCGTCAGAAAGGTTTAAAATTGGTAACGAGCTATTGGTTCAAGTGCTATAGAGACAGATTTTGAGTTAAGGAAACAACTGGGCAGCGAAGGATGAGGAAGGACATGTGGAAGGTGCCTTGCGGTGGTTAGGTTCCGAAAAGGCCAAGTGTAAGAAAACAGAAGTCGAGTAGTTGCTTAAAGGAGAAGGGTTTAACCAAAGTGGGAGAGTGGCAAAGTAGCATATGGGTTACGTGGTAGGATGATTACACATCTTGAGGAAACATTTGGAGTGATTTGGGATGCAGAATGGACAGTGACTAGGTCTACGGACTTAACTTGTAATATTAGCCGCTATATTGAGGAAGATTGGATACAACAGGAGGGAGTTGCTTGATATGAAGAAGGATACAACATGACTTTGGATTAGAATGTATTGTCGCACCTTTAGCTGATGTCCATGAGGAGTGAATGGACTGATGCATCTGGTGAATGAGCTTGGACTCAGGATGATCTACTGATTTCGCAGTAATTGCACCCAGTGCAGTGACGTTGGATTGTGTCAGCTTGTAATTTCCACAGGTGGGTTATCTCCTGTGAGCAGGTTAGCGGTTGCGTGGTGTTGACGAAGCTTCTGTGAAGAATTCTACTGGCTACCTGGTAAGAGATTTAATATGTAAATGTAGCTAGTGGTTTAGAGTGTTTATTAAAGGTTAATAGAAGGATTTCGAGAAAATTTGGTGAGTTGCGTGTACAAGATCATGTCAACAATGAAGAAAGAATCTCGGTGGATTCCAAAATTTTGTAATTGTAGCTTCAAGCTAAGTGGGAGAGCCCCACCGTCTATGATTGGATTGCATAGTGTCAACTTGTGCGGTTTCTGGTTATCGGTGTATTGATGGGTCATTGCAACTAAGGAAAGAAAATATCAGTGGTAATTTGAGCAAAGTATTTGAGGAATGTGCGCCATATTTGGCCTTATTAATTCATATTCAGGTTTTTGGAAGACTCAGAGTTTATGCTTCGTGTAGATGTAATGCACAGGAAAGTGAAATAGTCGGATGTTTCCTTGATAAAGTGTCCATGTGCTAGCAAGGCCTTGGAATTGATCATGTTTGGGAACAAGTCAGAGCAAGTGACTCTCAATAACGGTCTTAGTGGATTCAAAAATTTAAAGTGTGGTGTCTAAGGATCTCGAGTCTATAGTATGGTTGAGCATCGAGCTTTTGCAGCAGATTATGAAACTGGGCTTGGAGTACTCTATGTTATCTTCAGGTTGTGGTGTAGCATTGGAAAAATGGAAGAAAATAACTTCGGATTCATAAAAGATGTATCAGAATGGGTGTACCAGTTGAAGATGTAAAAAGTGCGCACAAGAAGGGATATGAAATAATTAGTGGGTTTTGAAATAGCGTGGTCTCGTGAAATAAGGTCACTTGGGATGAGTGCGGATTTGAGTTCGTGATGTAATGAATTGAGCTATTATTATTTCTAAGGCAAGTTGAGAGTAAATTGAGAAAAGACGGATCGGCTAACAATGGTTGAATCGGCATGATGGTGGCAATGATCAGTTCCTTCAGCGCATTGAATTATGCATGTGATTTGTGGCGGTACGTGCGAGGCTTGACGGCCGCCGTAATTGATTTTATTTGGAGGAATTCAAGTATTATGACATGTTATGTGTAAAGGGATCCCAGAAGAGTTATGGTGGTTTAGACCACTACCTGAGGCCGGTATTTTCTGCGGATATGGGAATTCAGTCACGTGTTGCAATGGTTCTCTTGAAATGAGTTAAGAAGAAGGTTTCTATATTATGAAGTGTTTACCCTATTAGTGGTTCGGGAGTTATGATAGAATTCTTGTACTCCTTCGCTTTGGCGTGGTTAAGTGCACTAAGTAGCTTGGAATTCAAAAGTTGAGGATTTAAGATTTCGGTTCGGTGTTGACAAGGATGTCATGAGCTCGGATGAGTAGGAAAGAGATTTAGATGTTTAAAGTAAGATGGTATTGTTTTTGACATCATCTAAGGTCGATGTCAGGTGTAAGAGACCTTGTGTATTGATTTGTGGATTCTTGATATGCTTTACATCATTAGTGTAACCGGTAGCATGGATGTGCAAACTTGTTACTTGGTGCGGAAGGTCATGGGAGCGTGTCTCACGGAAAGATTGTGTAAGAGTGACATGTAGTCACTTGATTGAGTGAAGATTGAAACCAAGTATGAAGATTGTGGTAATATCGCTGATTCGAGAATTTATGCCTGGAGGGCACTCGGTTCATTTGGTTGTCGATTGTGGAAGAATTGTTCCGGTTATGATGGCTATTCTTGTATGTTATGGGAAAAAGTTGTTATTATGGATACTTGAAAGGTTATTAGCCTAATACGATGCGATCAGAATCGACTTGAGGTCTATGGATGGATTTGAATATGAATATGGGCTCTATATCAGGACGGATGTGTTCATTTCAGCATAACCGCTCCCTATGGAGGAATATTCAGACGTTGGATGTCGTTTTGTCGTCGGTTATTTCATATAATACTATATTGTGCCACGTGAGTTGCGAAACGGCTTAATAATTTTCTTATATGTTGAGGTTCCGCATAGTGATGGTGTTATGTGAGCAGGATGGCTCTCGAGATTCAGATCATATATCGCACCTTAGTTATGCTTGAGTTTTGTAGCGTATGGCGCTGTCGGTCCTTCCAAGGATGGTATTATGCACTTAGCGTGCTTGTGTCCGATGTTCGGGTATTTTGTAAGTAATGAGCTTGGTAAGTATTTTTTTATATATTCTTTTTGTGCGGATCGGGTTGCACGCCGCAAGAGTGTGATGTTGAGTACAGTTCCCTATATTCTATTTTGTGTGTTTTGTGTCCTATTTTCTGAGGAAGGTTCATGACACCTTTTCAGTTGTTTAATTAGTCACGTGGGTTGAGTAATCCTTTCCATAGTTTGTTTTCCTTATGTATCGCAATCGAGTCCGTAGCTTATTAGCTCATTGTGGCATCATATGAGCCTTTTTGTCATGTCTGAGTTGGCTTATTGCCTGAGTAGCTTATATAGTGAGACGAGGTTATTGGATCCAGAATCAGTACGATCGGATTATATGAAGTATAATAAAGAGCAAATACCATTATTTTGTCCATAATGAGGCAATGGTTCTTGTCAGAAGGAGAAACTCAATAATTTGTTGACTCAGCAGTTGGTTATGAATTTCTACACATTTCTTCCATCGTGGAAGCAGTTCAAGAGTTGGAACAGGAATTATATGTATCATGAGGTGTGTTGTGAACAACAGATTCGTGGAATTTCGGCTATTGTTATCGGAGGATGATATTATGATCATGTGAATGGTGCGGTGCATGGTCTAAATTCAACCAAGGTATGCAACCCTGTATTGGTGCATCGTGTAGTGATTGATACGGTGTTCGTAGGTTGGAAACATGCATGGTGGAGAATTTTGGATGTTAGAATTGGGCTCTAAGGCTTAATCGACTAAATAAAGGGGAGAATTTTCAGATTGGCTCGAGTTAATGTGCTCAACTGTGTGTGGTAGCAAGGGTAGGTACACGAGGTGTTAAACAATAATTTTGGATAACTCCAGAACACTCCTCGACACGTTCGAGGACGAACATATATTTAAGTGGGAGAGAATGTAACGACCTAACCGGTCGTTTTGACTTTTAGAAACACGTTCCCTAAAATAAAACTCCCCGAACATGCTTTTATTAATTTATGACTCGCGGGGATGGTTGGTTCGGGATTTGGAAGTGTGTGGATTGAAATCGGAATACTTGGTTCCTTAAGTTAGCTTTAAATGGAAACGTTTGACTTCGGTCAACCTTTTGAGAAAACGACCCCGAAATCGGGATTTGACAGTTCCAATAGGTTTGTATGATGATTTTGGACTTGGGCGTATGTCCGAATCGGGTTTTGGATAACCCGGGAGCGTTTTGACGCTTAATAGTAAAAATTAACCATTTGAAGGTTTACAATTCTTTAAATTTGGTTTGGAGTAGGATTTTGAGTAATTGAAGTCCTTTTGGAATTCCGAGTTTGATAATAGTTCCATATAATGATTTAAGACTTGCACGGAAATTTTCGTGTCATTCCGAGTAGTTTAAGTATATTTCGGTGCATTGGAAGTAAATTGAAGAACTTGAAATTCTTAAGTTTGAATCAATTTGGTTTAGGGTATGATTCTTAGATTTGATGTTGTTTTACGCGTTCCAAGAGTTCGAGAGAGCCCTTTTTATGATTTCAAACCTGTTGGTATGTTCGGGCGGGGCCCCGGGGGTCCCGAGTGTTAACCAAACGAGGCTCGGACCAATTTCGGACTTGGGAGAAAAATGATGAAGCTTTCTGATTCTGGTACGTTCGCACCTGCGCTTGGACAGCCGCAGGTGCGACCCTCGCAGATGTGAGCTTCAATCGCAGAAGTGGAAGGGGGGAAAGAAGGCCTGCCATCGCAGGTGCGGAACATTGGGAGCACCTGCGAACGCGCAAGTGCGAGAATTTTTGCGCAAATGCGACCTTGGCCCAGGCGAGTGGAACTCGCACCTGCGAGGAATTTCCGTAGGTGCGAAAGCCGCATGTGCGGTAGCCCTCCGCAGGTGCGAAAAAGTTGTTCGGGCAGAATATTAAAAAGGGGCAAGGCTGAGCCATTTTTATCCGTGTTTCCTCCATTTTTGGGCAATTTTGGAGCTGTTCGAGAGAGGATTTCAACTAGCAACATGAAGGTAGGTTAATTCTACATACTTGAGTTAAATACATAGATTATAGGTAGATTATAACTAGTAAATCTTAGAAATCAAAGATTTAGATGAAAAACCTAGATTTTTATAAAAATGAGAATTTAATCACGAAAATAGTTATGGAATTGGGTAGAAATTATATATTTAAGTTCTTGAGATTATGGGTAACGTTTTCATCCAAATATTTTCAGAATCCGAGCACGTGGGTCCGGGGTGAATTTTAGGAATTTTATCATTTTGGATAAGGTAATTTATTTGATAGATAAATTTCGAATCATTTAGCATATATTAATTATTTTGTATAATATTTGGATAGTTTGGATTTATGGCGTCGAATCGAGAATTCAACGCGACGTGGTAATCGGAAAGTGGACTTTGAGACGAGGTAAATCTCTTGTCTAATCTTGTGAGGGGGAAATTACCCCATAGGGATTAAATTGAATATTGTTGTTAATTGCGGGGGCTATATACGCACGAGGTGACGAGAGTCCGCGCGTAGCTACTATAAATGCTAAAGTCCGAGTAGTTTAGGACTCAAAGCAGGAATTACTTGTGTAAATTGTATTCCTTGATTAATTCATATTAATTGATATATGTGAATATATTGTGAATTGTTAGATAAATATATTAAAAGATGGAAATCTCAAATGCTTGATTTTTTGTTTAAATCAATTAATTGTTAAAAAGAAATTGTTCTCCTCCCGAATTTATCTTATAATAAAAATACTCTCCTTCCGGAGGTACATAAGAAAATGTCCTCCTTTCTTGTGGAGCGGGCCGAATGCCTCGGCAGGATAGATGCATCTACGGATCGCGCCGCACGTCCCTGGCAGTGTACACGACACTTTGGATCGGTCCGTACGTCTTCGGCAGAAATCGTGCTTAATAATTATAATTACACGATACTTTAATACTTTATTTTAGCTTGCGAGGCTAATTGATAAATTTAAAAATCCTTGGAATTTAATGAATTATTATTTTTGCTTGTTAAGGAATTAATTGTTATTCCTGTAAATGAGATTTAATTGATAAATTAAAAATTTATTGAAACTAAATTGCAACTTGTAAAGCTATTGATAAATTGGAAGTTTTATTGAAATTGCATGATTTTAATTAATAAATTGGAAAATTGTTACATTTGAAGGATTCTTATTATTTCTGCTAATTGAATAAAATTAGTGTTAACTCTGTGAACCATGCTGATTTGAATAATTATAATTTATTCCAATTATTATTATTGACCCATAGTAAGTGTCAAAGTCAGCTATCTCGTCTCTACCACTTCGAGATTAGGCTTGATACTTACTGGGTACACGTTATTTTCGTACTCATACTGCACTTGTTGCACATTTTATTGTGCAGGTACATATATGTATAACGGCCTTGTGGGCACAGAGGTGTGGTTAATAATTGTGGGGATATGGGTGAGCTGCATTCTATATTACGATCCGCAGCTAACAGAGTCTCTTTCAGAGTTATTATATTTTCCTGTCTAATTTGTATTCTGGACAGATGCTGTATTTTATTTTTAATTCCCTAGTAAATGCTCATGCACTTGTGACACCAGGTTTTGGGAATGGTTGTGAATTGTTTAGAAATTTAGTTGCTAAAAATATTTATTATTTACTCTATGAGTTTTATCTTTACAATTTCATTGAAGAAATATTTATTTCAAAAATACTAAAATGGGTAATTAAGTTAATTGATTATGGTTGTCTTGCCTGACAGTGGTGTCCGGCGCCATCACAGCCTTTAATTGGATTTTGGGTCGTGACATGTACAGAATATGGGATATTGGGTTGGATAATTTGCTTGGGCCACGATTTGCTTCTAAGGAAATTGGTTTTTGGGCTGTTGGAGAAGAAAAGATTTTAGGCAAAAATATTTAGTATCATCAGGCCCAAAGTAATAAATAACATAGCTAGCCCATCTTTTTCTAAGCTAGCCCACTTTTCTATAAATAATAAATTCGATTCTTCCACAAATAATTCCATAATTCATGACCTTACAACAATTTCAAAATAGTTTGAGTAAACAACTTATAAACATCGTAGCCTGCTTCAGGCGCATTTAAATGAATCATCGTAACTATGGGTACGGTTCCCGTAGCATAGTCATGATACGTAAATTCCAACTCACGTGAGCGTTCACGCGACTTGACCACAACTTCAAATAATAATAAAATAAACATTTCGTAGATTGCGGGTGCGTTCGTGGCGTGATTTGCGATGTGTGCAAAAATGATAAATGCACGACATCCTGACTTGTTTAAATAAATTTCATAAATACTAAAAGTGTTAAAAATAATTAAAAGCGGTTAAAAAGTAAAAAATGCAGAATAGGTTGTAGACATGTAATAAATCAGATAGTTAAGCCAGGTATTAATTGTTAAGCGACCGTGCTAAAACCACGGAACTCGGAAGTGCCTCACACCTTCTCCCGAGTTAATAGAATTTCTTATCCGGTCTTCTGTGTTCGCGGACCATAAATAAGAGTCAATTTCCTCGATTTAGGATTTTAAAATAAATCGGTGACTTGGGACACCATAACAATTATTCCAAGTGGCGACTCTGAATTAAATAAATAATTTTCATTTCGATTAATGTCACTTTAATTGGAAAAACTCCTCTATCCCCCGGGAAAAAGGAGGTGTGATAGCTCTGGCGACTCTGCTGGGGAACAAGAACCCAGAATCTCTGATTCAGGGTTTAGAATTCGAGTTTAGATGACTTTTATACTTGACTTTTGTTTATTATCTGATTTTTTACGTGTTTGAGCCTAATGTGCTAAATGCCATTTTTTACCGCTTTGATATTTTGTGAACTGTATATAAACTGTTACAAAAACCCTTCTTCTCTTCGAGTCTTCTAAATCTTCTGAGAAGCGTGCGCTTCACGTGGCTTCTTTTTTGTTAGAGTCATACCTTTATTTTAGAACGAGGATCGAACAAGTTGCAAAGTCGGTGAAGCTTCTGTATTCCCGGTACGCTGCCCCCCTCGGCTCGAGTTGTCCGCTCGAGTAAGCCAGGTCTAGAACAATACACCCATGATTTAAACTTAGAATGACATAACCTCATGCTAAATCCCTAGTAGGTACATTTGTTTGTATCACGTGCATTTGACTTTGGGGACTCAACACAGGGGTTGGGTCCGTCTAGGACAATTGTACCAAAATCAAAAGACTATCATGATGCATTTTTACGTGCTACTTGTGCATTTATTTGCTTCGGCTTGTATGTTGACCGGTTTCTAGAATAGGGAAAGAAAATCAAGAAAAACTAAGAGTGAGGTAGGAAAGAAAAATGCCCGGTTCTGAAAATCCCGGTATTCAAAATATCCCGAAACTCTGCCAAAAATTTGAAACAAAAGAAGAAGAAGTCATTTCAAAATAAGTCATATTTTCCTGTGTGTCAAAACTTACCAAACTACGCGGGTCTGATTCTCACTGGATGTGAGATACGTAGGCAAACCTCATCGGTTCCGGCCCCAATTTTTAAAAAAATCCAAAAATATTTTCCTTTAATTTCTTCTTTAGAAGTCTTTCCTTAGAAAATCCCAAATAAATAAAATTTTAAAACCAAAAATATTTTCTTTCTTTTTAGAAGTCTTTCATTCGAAAAAGAAAATCAAATCAAAATCCAAAAATATGTTTTTTTATTTTTCTTTCCTTCTTTAGAAGTCTTTCTCCGAAAAATATAAATCTAATTTCAAAAAAAAAAAAATCTTTCTTCTTTAGAAGTCTTTGTTTTCAAAAATTATCAAAAAATAAAAAACAAACAAATCGAAATCCAAAAATATTTTCTTTCTTCTTTATAAGTCTTTCTTTCGGATTTTTTTTAAAAAAAAAAGAAAAAGAAAAAATTTAAAATCCAAAAGAATAGGAGTTAGTTTATTTCCTTTATTCCTGATCTTTCCCCGAACTACGTAAGATCTGATTCATGCGGCGTTATGATACATAGTCAATCCCCATCGAATTCGATCATAGACAATAAATAAATCGAGTGAAAAAAAAGAGAAGAAAGAAAAAGAAATAAAGGAGTGACAAAAATAACAAAGAAAAACAAAGAGCGAAAAACAACCAAAAGAAAAAAGCAAGAGTGAAAAAAATCCAAAAAGAGAACGCTTTGTCCAATTTGAAAATAAATATCGCGGAAAGTTTCCGTGAATATGCTGTCAAATGCCGCGAGCAAGCCGCCAGGGTAAAGCCTCCAATGGACAAAGCATAAATGGTTACGATTTTCCTACAGGCCCAAGAGGCGGACTACTTCCAGAACATAATGTCTGCTATGGGTAGACCGTTCGCCGAGGCTATCAAAATTGGGGAGATGGTCGAAAATGGTTTAAAAACGGGCCGAATCTCGAGTCATGCTGCCTTTAAGGCCACATCACATGCCGTTCAGAGTGGTTCAGAGGGTTTGATGAACAAAAATTAGAGAGATGAGGAATTTGATCCGGCACTAAAGGTCATTGCAGCCATTACCGAGACAGAAAAAAAGCCGAAAAACGGTCGCCAAGCCTGAAAGTTCCCCATTATACGAGAGTTTTAGTAGCCGGTGTTGCTATCCTTTCTGTGTCTGGATTATCTCAGGGTGTGATCCAGATGTTTTACTTTACTGTATTACTTTCCGATGTAAACCCTTTTATCTTTAAAATTTTAAAAAAAAATCAAATAAAATTAATATTTCATTGCCCAAGAATGTCTCTTTTCTTAATTTTGTCACTTTTTCTAATTCACTTTTCAGTTCTGTTAGTGTAGATTTTAATAACATGACATGCTTGCGGACTTCATGTCTAGATCCTAAAATGCTGCCAGACCTCGAAATAATGAATCAAGAAGCAGGATGTTTTGAAGACAAGGCTTGTAAGAAAATAAACAAAAAATTGGAATGAAGTTGAGATTCCCTCTCTTTGGATAATTGTTGAAGTTGCGATTGAGGATAAAAATTGGGTCTAGAACCGATTGGAATAATTGACACTAATTAATGACAAATGATTGACTGCAGTTTGCCACGGGCAGTTGTACCAACAAAGAATGGCCCGTATCTACGACAAGAAAGTGAGGCCTGGAAAATTTGAAGTGGGGCAACTCGTTCTGAGACGTATTTTCCCGCATCATGAAGAAGTCAAAGGGAAATTTGCTCCTAATTGGAAAGGTCCATACATTATAAGAAGAGTGTTGCTGAAGAGAGCGTTCTATTTGGGAGACATCGAAGGAAATGATCCTGAGACAGCTGTCAATGCAGATGCGGTCAAAAGGTATTACGTTTGACTACTTTCACATCTTTAACATGCTCCGATTGGGATGACGAAGGCTTTCTTTCTCACTATTCAAACACTACAAATCCTTTGCAAAACCTTTGAGCCGGTTCCCTTTCTTTGATTACCCTCTTTGGAACCTAAAAGTGTTATAAAAAAAAAAGCAAAATGAAAATTGAAAAAAAAAGAAAAAAGAAAAAAAAGAAAAACAAAAGAAAATCAGAAACAAAGTTTCTTGAACTACGTTCGACTTGATTTCGAAAGGATACGTAGGCAGCCTCTCTCTGGGGTTCAGTCACGCTAAAACAAAAATTCAAATTCCTCCAAAAGTGAAACTGGGGCAGATGTTATAATGGTTCGGCGATGGTTTCGCCTGAAAGGTTCCAAAGATGTAATTCAATCCAAATTCTTTTTACCCCAAATCCTGTCCAAGTCCTTCCGATCAATTGGCAAAGAGGTTCAAAATGGGAGGATACAGTTACTTGGATCTGATGCAATCAAATGAGAGAAATTAAAATGAGAGAGTCTTTTTAGTGAAAACTCGCAAAAAATACTATAAGGCGATGGTGAGAAGAGAAATGAGAGAGGTCAGTTGGTGAAAACTCGCAAAGGGCACCACTGATCGAAAAAGAAGATTCTCATAGTTTTTGGCATCGACACAGTACAAAAGGCATGTCGTGTTCATTGAAGTCCGCATGTACTCCAGATAAGTCCTTCTTCCCTTTCCCTGAAAGGGATACCTCTTGTCTTAATTCATTTGTCCATTACATTGTTTGTTTTTCTTTGAATCCCTTTTGGTCTAACTCTATTCCAAAACTAAGGCAAAGAAGGGATGGCAAGACTGATTTACAGGGCCTTCGTTTGATACAAGCTAATATATGCAAAAGGCACCCAGCCTTGGCAGGGGCATCAAGTTGACCCCGACTGGCCATAGTAGTCAATGCTTCGAAATCAAAAAGCTCTCAAAAGAAGAAAATCAAATTGAAGTGCCTATGAGGGCGAAATGAAATTGAAAAGGTTTAGTCCCACGTGGCTAACAGTCATGGAAAAGTGTGAACGAATGTCAAATGCCCACAGAGGCAAAATAAAGATTGAAAAGGTTAGGTCCCGCGTGACCAACCGTCATGGTAAAGTTTTGGAAAATCCAAAGGTTCTCCGGGGCTAGAAATTAAATTGGTCTCTAGGAAACCACCAGTTGCAGTTGAAATCATCATTAAAGAAGCCGGCCAAGATAAAGTGGTTGAAACACTTAAGGCCATAAAACCAACCACCGTTTCAAACTAACAATTGTTCTTTGTTTGAAAACATGAAACATGTGCAATCCAAAGGCAACCCTGTAAAAAGCAGGTGCAACCAAAAAGCAATCGCACGGAGACTAAAATAGCTCTACAGCAACAACCGCTCAAACAAAAAGGGGAAGTCTTCTCCTTTACTCATTCTCTTAATAAAAATAAAAAATAAAAAATAAAAAATAAAAAAGAGAAAAAGAAAGTTCAAAATCACGGTAGTATAGGCTCTCTAATCCCTAGCTGCATTTTTCAACATAGGGTCACCACTCCCTAGTTGATATTATTTTAGACATAGGGTCTCCACTCCCTTGTCGATTTTCCAACATAGGGTCTCTACTCCCTAGTTGAAATTATTTTAGACACAAGGTCTCCATTCCCTAGTCGTTTTTCCAACATAGGGTCTTCACTCCCTAGTTGATTTTATTTTAGACATAGGGTCTCCACTCCCTAGTCTCTTTTCCAACATAGGGTCTCCACTCCCTAATTGATATTATTTTAGACACAGGGTCTCCAATCCCTAGTCTCTTCTCCAACATAGGGTCTCCACTCCCTAGTTGGTGTTATTTTAGACATAGGGTCTCCACTCCCTAGTCACCCTTTCCAACATAGGGTCTTCACTCCCTAGTTTATTTTATTTTAGAAATAGAGTCTTCACTCCCTAGTCGCTTTTTTAACATAGGGTCTCCACTCCTTAGTTGATTTTATTTTAGACATAGGGTCTCTACTCCCTAGTTGATGATAGTTTAGACATAGGGTCTCCACTCCCTAGTCTTTTTCCAACATAGGGTCTCCATTCCCTAGGTTATTTTATTTTAGACATAGGGTATCCACTGCCTAGTCACTTTTCCAACATAGGGTCTCCACTCCATAATTAATTTTATTTTAGACAAAGGGTTTCCACTCTCTAGTCTGCTTTTCCAACATAGGGTCTCCACTCCCTAGTCGCTTTTCCAACATAGGGTCTACACTCCATAGTTGATGATGTTTTTAGACATAGGGTCTCCACTCCCCAGTTCGCTTTTTCCAACATAGGGTCTCCACTCCCTAGTTGATGATATTTTAGACAAAGGGTCTCCACTCCCTAGTCTCTTTTCCAATATATGGTCTCCACTCCCTATTTGATGATATTTTAGACATAGGGTCTCCACTCCCTAGTTGATGATATTTTAGACATAGGGTCTCCACTCCTGAGTCGCCTTTCCAACATAGGGTGTCCACTCCCTAGTTGATGATATTATAGACATAGGGTCTCGACTCCGTAGTCGTTTTTCCAACATAGGGTCTCCACTCCCTAGTTGATTTTGCTTTAGACATAGGGTCTCCACTCTCTAGACATTTTTCCAACATAGGGTCTCCACTCTCTAGTTGATTTTGTTTTAGATATAGGGTCTCCACTACGTACTCGCTTTTCCAACATAGGGTCTCCACTCCCTAGTTGAATTTATTTTAGAAATAGGATCTCCACTCCATAGTCGCTTTTCCAACATAGGGTCTGCACTCCCTTATTGACTTTATTATAGACATAGGATCTACACTCCCTAGTCATTTTTCCAACATAGGGTCTTCACTCCCTAGTTGAAGTTATTTTAGACATAGGGTCTCCACTCCTTACTCGTTTTTTTAACATAGGGTTTTCACTCCCTAGTTGAAGTTATTTTAGACATAGGGTCTCCACTCCCTAGTCTTTTTTCAAACATAGGATCTCCACTTCCTAGTTGATTTTATTTTAGATATAGGGACTCCACTACCTAGTCTGCTTTTACAACATAGGGTCTCCACTCCCTAGTTGATGATATTTTAGATATAGGGTCTCCACTCCTTAGTCTCTTTTCCAACATAGGGTCTCCACTCCCTAGTTGATTTTAATTTAAGACATAGGGTCTCCACTCCCAAGTCGCTTTTCAAACATATGGTCTCTACTCCCTAGTTGATTTTATTTTAGACATAAGGTATCCACTCCCTAGTCGCTTTTCCAATATAGGGTTTCCACTCCTTAGTTGATTTTTTTTAGACATAGGGTCTACACTTCCTAGTCGCTTTTCCAACATAGGATCTCCACTCCCTAGTTGACTTTATTTTAGACATAGGGTCTCCACTCCCTAGTCGCTTTTCCAACATAGGGTCCCGACTCCCTAGTTGATTTTATTTAAGATATAGAGTTTCCACTCCCTAGTCGGTTTTTCAACATAGGGTCTCCTCTCCCCAGTTGACTTTATCTTAGATATAGGGTCTACACTCCCTAGTCTCTTTTCCAACATAGGGTCTCCACTCCCTAGTTGATGATATTTTAGACATAGGGTCTCCACGCCCTAGTCATTTTTCCAACATAAGATCTCCACTCCCTAGTCGTGTTTCCAACATAGGGTCTCCACTCCCTAGTTGAGGTTATTTTAGACATAGGGCCTACACTCCCTAGTCTATTTTCCAACATAGGGTCTCCACTCCCTAGTTGATTTTATTTTAGACATTGGTTCTCAACTCCCTAGTCTGCTTTTCCAACATAGGGTCTCCACTACCTAGTTGATGATATTTTAGACATAGGGTCTCCACTCCCTAGTCTCTTTTCCAACATAGGGTCTCGACTCCTTCGTTGATTTTACTTTAAGACATAGGGTCTCCACTCCCTAGTCTCTTTTCCAACATAGGGTCTCCACTCCCTAGTTGATTTTAATTTAAGACATAGGGTCTCCACTCCCTAGTCGCTTTTCAAACATATGGTCTCTACTCCCTAGTTGATTTTATTTTAGACATAAGGTATCCACTCCCTAGTCTCTTTTCCAATATAGGGTTTCCACTCCTTAGTTGATTTTTTTTAGACATAGGGTCTACACTTCCTAGTCGCTTTTCCAACATAGGGTCTCCACTCCCTAGTTGACTTTATTTTAGACATAGGGTCTCCACTCCCTAGTCGCTTTTCCAACATAGGGTCCCGACTCCCTAGTTGATTTTATTTAAGATATAGAGTTTCCACTCCCTAGTCGGTTTTCCAACATAGGGTCTCCACTCCCTAGTTGACTTTATCTTAGATATAGGGTCTACACTCCCTAGTCTCTTTTCCAACATAGGGTCTCCACTCCCTAGTTGATGATATTTTAGACATATGGTCTCCACGCCCTAGTCATTTTTCCAACATAAGATCTCCACTCCCTAGTCGTGTTTCCAACATAGGGTCTCCACTCCCTAGTTGAGGTTATTTTAGACATAGGGCCTACACTCCCTAGTCTATTTTCCAACATAGGGTCTCCACTCCCTAGTTGATTTTATTTTAGACATTGGTTCTCAACTCCCTAGTCTGCTTTTCCAACATAGGGTCTCCACTACCTAGTTGATGATATTTTAGACATAGGGTCTCCATTCCCTAGTCTCTTTTCCAACATAGGGTCTCGACTCCTTCGTTGATTTTACTTTAAGACATAGGGTCTCCACTCCCTAGTCGCTTTTCCAACATATGGTCTCCACACCTTAGTTGATTTTGTTTAGATATAGGGTCGACACTCCCTAGTCGCTTTTTCAACATAGGGTCTCCACTCCATAGTTGAAGTCAATTTAGACATATGGTCTCCACTCCCTAGTCTTTTTTCTAACATAGGGTCTCCACTCCCTAGTTGATTTTATTTTAGACATAGGCTTTCCACTCCCTAGTCTGCTTTTCGAACATAGGGTCTCCAGTCCCTAGTTGATGATATTTTAGACACAGGGTCTCCACTCCCTAGTCTCTTTTTCAACATTGGATCTCTACTCCCTAGTTGATTTTATTATAAGACATAAGGTCTCCACTTCCTAGTCGGTTTTCCAATATAGGTTCTCCACTCCCTTGTTGAGTTTATATTAGACATAGGGTATCCACTCCCTAGTAGTTTTTCCAACATAGGGTCTCCACTCCCTAGCTGATGATATTTTAGACATAGGGTCTCTACTCCCTAGTCTCTTTTCCAACATAGGGTCTCGACTCCTTCGTTGATTTTACTTTAAGACATAGGGTCTCCACTCCCTAGTCTCTTTTCCAACATAGGGTCTCCACTCCCTAGTTGATTTTAATTTAAGACATAGGGTCTCCACTCCCTAGTCGCTTTTCAAACATATGGTCTCTACTCCCTAGTTGATTTTATTTTAGACATAAGGTATCCACTCCCTAGTCGCTTTTCCAATATAGGGTTTCCACTCCTTAGTTGATTTTTTTTAGACATAGGGTCTACACTTCCTAGTCGCTTTTCCAACATAGGGTCTCCACTCCCTAGTTGACTTTATTTTAGACATAGGGTCTCCACTCCCTAGTCGCTTTTCCAACATAGGGTCCCGACTTCCTAGTTGATTTTATTTAAGATATAGAGTTTCCACTCCCTAGTCGGTTTTCCAACATAGGGTCTCCACTCCCTAGTTGACTTTATCTTAGATATAGGGTCTACACTCCCTAGTCTCTTTTCCAACATAGGGTCTCCACTCCCTAGTTGATGATATTTTAGACATATGGTCTCCACGCCCTAGTCATTTTTCCAACATAAGATCTCCACTCCCTAGTCGTGTTTCCAACATAGGGTCTCCACTCCCTAGTTGAGGTTATTTTAGACATAGGGCCTACACTCCCTAGTCTATTTTCCAACATAGGGTCTCCACTCCCTAGTTGATTTTATTTTAGACATTGGTTCTCAACTCCCTAGTCTGCTTTTCCAACATAGGGTCTCCACTACCTAGTTGATGAGATTTTAGACATAGGGTCTCCACTCCCTAGTCTCTTTTCCAACATAGGGTCTCGACTCCTTCGTTGATTTTACTTTAAGACATAGGGTCTCCACTCCCTAGTCGCTTTTCCAACATATGGTCTCCACACCTTAGTTGATTTTGTTTAGATATAGGGTCGACACTCCCTAGTCGCTTTTCCAACATAGGGTCTCCACTCCATAGTTGAAGTCAATTTAGACATATGGTCTCCACTACCTAGTCTTTTTTCTAACATAGGGTCTCCACTCCCTAGTTGATTTTATTTTAGACATAGGCTTTCCACTCCCTAGTCTGCTTTTCCAACATAGGGTCTCCAGTCCCTAGTTGATGATATTTTAGACACAGGGTCTCCACTCCCTAGTCTCTTTTTCAACATTGGATCTCTACTCCCTAGTTGATTTTATTATAAGACATAAGGTCTCCACTTCCTAGTCGGTTTTCCAATATAGGTTCTCCACTCCCTTGTTGAGTTTATATTAGACATAGGGTATCCACTCCCTAGTAGTTTTTCCAACATAGGGTCTCCACTCCCTAGCTGATGATATTTTAGACATAGGGTCTCCACTCCCTAGTCCTTTTTCCAACATAGGCTCTCCACTCCCTAGTCATTTTTCCAGCATTGGGTCTCCACTTCCTTGTTGAAGTTATTTTAGACATAGGGTCTCCACTCCCTAGTCTTATTCCAACATATGGTCTTCACTCCCTAGCTGATTTTATTTTAGACATAGTGTCTCCACTCCCTAATCTGCTTTTCAAACATAGGGTATCCACTCCTTAGTTGATGATATTTTAGACATATGGTCTCTACTCCCTAGTCTCTTTTTCAACATAGGGTCTCCACTCCCTATTTAATTTTATTTTAAGACATAGGGTCTCCACTCCCTAGTCGCTTTTCCAACATAGGGTCCCGACTCCCTAGTGGATTTTATTTAAGATATAGAGTCTCCACTCCCTAGTCGGTTTTCCAACATAGGGTCTCCACTCCCTAGTTGACTTTATTTTGGACATAGGGTCTACACTCCCTAGTCTCTTTTCTAACATAGGGTCTCCACTCCCTAGTTGATGATATTTTAGACATAGGGTCTCCACTCCCTAGTCATTTTTCCAACATAAGATTTCCACTCCCCAGTCGTGTTTCCAACATAGGGTCTCCATTCCCTAGTTGAGGTTATTTTAGACATAGGGCCTACACTCCAACATAGGGTCTCCACTCCCTAGTTGATTTTATTTTAGACATAGGTTCTCCACTCCTTAGTCTGCTTTTCTAACATAGGGTCTCCACTACCTAGTTGATGATATTTTTGACATAGGGTCTCCACTCCCTAGTCTCTTTTCCAACATAGGGTCTCCACTTCTTAGTTGATTTTATTTTAAGACATAGGGTCTCCACTCCCTAGTCGCTTTTCCAATATATGATTTCCACTCCTTAGTTTATTTTGTTTAGATATAGGGTCGACACTCCCTAGTCGCTTTTCCAACATAGGGTCACCACTCCATAGTTGAAGTCAATTTAGACATATGGTCACCACTCCCTAGTCTTTTTTCTAACATAGGGTCTCCACTCCCTAGTTGATTTTATTTTAGACATAGGCTTTCCACTCCCTAGTCTGCTTTTCCAACATAGGGTCTCCACTCCCTAGTTGATGATATTTTAGACATAGGGTCTCCACTCCCTAGTCTCTTTTTCAACATAGGATCTCTACTCCCTAGTTGATTTTATTATAAGACATAGGGTCTCCACTACCTAGTTGGTTTTCCAATATAGGTTCTCCACTCCCTAGTTGATTTTAGTTTAGACATAGGGTATCCACTCCCTAGTAGTTTTTCCAAAATAGGGTGTCCACTCCCTAGCTGATGATATTTTAGACATAGGGTCTCCACTCCCTAGTCCTTTTTCCAACATAGGCTCCCCACTCCCTAGTCATTTTTCCAGCATTGGGTCTCCACTTCCTTGTTGAAGTTATTTTAGACATAGGGTCTCCACTCCCTAGTCTTATTCCAACACAGGGTCTTCACTCCCTAGCTGATTTTATTTTAGACATAGTGTCTACACTCCCTAGTCTGCTTTTCAAACATAGGGTATCCACTCCCTAGTTGATGATATTTTAGACATATGGTCTCCTCTCCCTAGTCTCTTTTTCAACATAGGGTCTCCACTCCCTAGTTAAATTTATTTTAAGACATAGGGTCTCCACTCCCTAGTTGCTTTTTCAACATAGCATCTCCACTCCTTAGTGGAATTTATTTTAAGACATATGGTCTCCACTCCCTAGTCGCTTTTCCAACATAGGATCTCCACTCCCTAGTTGATAGTTTAAGACATAGGGTCTACACTCCACAGTCACTTTTACAACATAGGGTCACCAGTCCCCAGTTGAAGTTATTTTAGACATAGGGTCTCCACTCCCTAGTCTTTTTTCTAACATAGGGTCTGCACTCCCTAGTTTGCTTTTCCAACATAGGGTCTCCACTCCCTAGTTGATCATATTTTAGACATAGGGTCTCCACTCCCTAGTTGATTATATTTTAGACATAGGGTCTCCACTCCCTAGTTGATTTTATTTTAAGACATAGGGACTCCACTCCCTGGGTGACTTTATTTTAGACATAGGGTCTCCACTCCCTAGTCGCTTTTCTAACATAGGGTCTCCACTCCTTAGTTTATTTTATTTTAGACATAGAGTCTCCACTCCCTAGTCGCTATTCCAACGTAGCGTCTCCACTCCCTTGTTGACTTTATTTTAGATATAGGGTCTCCAGTCCCTTGTCGCCTTTTCCAACATAGGGATTTCACTCCCTAGTTGATTTTATTTTAGACATAGGGTCTCCCCTCCCTAGTTGATAATATTTTTGACATATGGTCTCCATTCCCTAGTCTCTTTTCCAACATAGGGTCTCCACTCCCTAGTTGATTTTATTTTAAGACATAGAGTCTCCACTCCCTAGTCGCTTCTCCAATATAGGGTCTCCACTCCCTAGTGAATTTTATTTTAAGACATAGGGTCTCCACTCCCTAGTCGCTTTTCCAACATCGGGTCTCCACTCCCTAGTTGATAGATTTAGACATAGAGTCTACACTCCTTAGTCACTTTTCCAACATAGGGTCTCCACTCCCTAGTTGAAGTTATTTAGACATAGGGTCTCCACTCCCTAGTCTTTTTGCTAACACAGGGTCTCCACTCCCTAGTTGATTTTATTTTAGACATAGGGTCTCTACTCCCTAGTTGATTTTATTTTAAGACATAGGGTCTCCACTCCCTAGTCGCTTTTCCAACATAGTGTCTCTACTCCCTAGTTGATTTTATTTTAGACATAAGGTATCCACTCCCTAGTCGCTTTTCCAACATAGGGTCTCCACTCCTTAGTTTAGGTTTTTAGACATAGGGTCTACACTCCCTAGTCTCTTTCCCAACATAGGTTCTCCACTCCCTAGTTGACTTTATTTTAGACATAGGGTCTCCACTCTCTAGTCGCTTTTCCAACATTGGGTCTCCACTCCCTAATTTATTTTATTTTAGACATAGAGTCTTTACTCCATAGTCGCTATTCTAACATAGGGTCTCCACTCCCTAGTTGACTTTATTTTAGATATAGGGTCTCTAGTCCCTAGTCGCCCTTTCCAAAATAGGGACTTCACTCCCTAGTTAATTTTGTTTTAGACATAGGGTCTCCACTCCCTAGTTGATAATATTTTAGACATATGGTCTCTATTCCTTAGTCTCTTTACCAACATAGGGTCTCCACTCCCTAGTTGATTTTATTTTAAGACATAGGGTCTCCACTCCCTAGTCGCTTTTCCAATATAGGGTCTCCAATCCCTAGTGAATTGTATTTTAAGACATAGGGTCTCCACTCCCTAGTCGCTTTTCCAACATCGGGTCTCCACTCCCTAGTTGATAGGTTTAGACATAGAGTCTACACTCCCTAGTCGCTTTTCAAACATAGGGTCTCCACTCCCTAGTTGAAGTTATTTAGACATAGGGTCTCCACTCCCTAGTCTTTTTTCTACCACAGGGTCTCCTCTCCCTAGTTGATTTTATTTTAGACATAGGGTCTCCACTCCCTAGTCTGCTTTTCCAACATAGGGTCTCCACTTCATAGTTGATGATATTTTAGACATAGGGTCTCCACTCCCTAGTCCCTTTTCCAATATATGGTCTCCACTCCCTATTTGATGATATTTTAGACGTAGGGCCTCCACTCCCTAGTTGATGATATTTTAGACATAGGGTCTCCACTCCTGAGTCGCTTTTCCAACATAGGGTGTCAACTCCCTTTGCTGATATTATAGACATAGGGTCTCGACTCCGTAGTCATTTTTCCAACATAGGGTCTCCACTCCCTAGTTGATTTTGCGTTAGACCTAGGGTCTCCTCTCTCTAGTTGTTTTTCCAACATAGGGTCTTCACTCCCTAGTTGATTTTGTTTTAGACATAATGTCTCCACTACGTAGTCGCTTTTCCAACATAGGGTCTCCACTCCCTAGTTGAATTTATTTTAGACATAGGATCTCCACTCCCTAGTCTCTTTTCCAACATAGGGTCTGCACTCCCTTATTGACTTTATTTTAGACATAGGATCTACACTCCCTAGTCGTTTTTCCAACATAGGGTCTTCACTCCCTAGTTGAAGTTATTTTAGACATAGGGTCTCCACTCCCTACTCGTTTTTCCAACATAGGGTCTCCATTCCCTAGTCTTTTTTCCAATATAGGATCTCCATTCCCTAGTTGATTTTATTTTAGACATAGGGTCTCCACTCCCTAGTCTGCTTTTACAACATAGGATCTCCACCCTCTAGTTAATGATATTTTAGACATAGGGTCTCCACTCCTTAGTCTCTTTTCCAACATAGGGTCTCCACTCCCTAGTTGATTTTATTTTAGACATAAGGTCTCCACTCCCTATTCGCTTTTCCAACATAGGGTCTCCAATCCCTAGTTGATTTTTTTAGGCATAGGGTCTACACTCCATAGTCTCTTTTCCAACATAGGGTCTCCACTCCCCAGTTGAAGTTAATTTAGACATAGGGTCTCCACTCCCTTGTCATTTTTCTAACATAGGGTCTCCCCTCCCTCGTTGATTTTATTTTAGAAATAGGGTCTCCACTCCCATGTCTGCTTTTCCAAGATAGGGTCTCCACTCCCTAGTTGATCATATTTTAGACATAGGGTCTCCACTCCCTAGTCTCTTTTCCAACATAGGGTCTCCACTCCCTAGTTGATTTTATTTTAAGACATAGGGTCTCCACTCCCTAGTCACTTTTCCAACATAGGGTCTCCAATCCCTAGTTAATTGTTTTTAGGTATAGGGTCTACACTCCATAGTCTCTTTTCCAACATAGGGTCTCCACTCCCCAGTTGAAGTTATTTTAGAAATAGGGTCTCCACTCCCTAGTCATTTTTCTAACATAGGGTCTCCCCTCCCTAGTTTGCTTTTCCAACATAGGGTCTCCACTCCCTAGTCCGCTTTTCCAACATAGGGTCTCCACTCCCTAGTTGATCATATTTTAGACATAGGGTCTCCACTCCCTAGTCTCTTTTCCAACATAGGGTCTCCACTCCCTTGTTGATTTTATTTTAAGACATAGGATCTCCACACCCTAGTTGCTTTTCCAACATAGGGTCTCTACTCCCTAGTTGATTTTATTTTAGACATAAGGTATCCACTCCCTAGTCGCTTTTCCAATATAGGGTTTCCACTCCATAGTTAATTTTTTTTAGACATAGGGTCTACACTCCCTAGTCGCTTTTCCAACATAGGGTCTCCACTCCTTAGTTTATTTTTTTTAGACACAGGGTCTACACTCCCTAGTCGCTTTTCCAACATAGGGTCTCCACTCCCTAGTTGACTTTATTTTAAACATAGGGTCTCCACTCCCTAGTCGCTTTTCCAACATAGGGTCCCGACTCCCTAGTTGATTTAATTTAAGATATAGAGTCTCAACTCCCAAGTCAGTTTTCCAACATAGGGTCTCCACTCCCTAGTTGATGATATTTTAGATATAAGGTCTCCACTCCCTAATCATTTTTCCAACATAAGGTCTCCACTCCCAAGTCGTGTTTCCATCATAGAGTCTCCACTCCCTAGTCTATTTTCCAACATAGGGTCTCTACTCCCTAGTTGATTTTATTTTAGACATAGGTTCTCCACTCCCTAGTCTGCGTTTCCAACATAGGGTCTCCACTACCTAGTTGATGATATTTTAGGCATAGGGTGTCCACTCCCTAGTCTCTTTTCCAACATAGGGTCTCCACTCCCTAGTTGATTTTATTTTAAGACATAGGGTCTCCACTCCCTAGTCGCTTTTCCAACATAGGGTCTCTACTGCTCAGTTGAAGTTATTTTAGACATAGGGTCTCCACTCCCTAGTCTTTTTTCAAACATAGGATCTCCACTCCTTAGTAGATTTTATTTTAGACATAGGATCTCTACTCCCTAGTCTGCTTTTCCAACATAGGGTCTCCACTCCCTAGTTGATCATATTTTAGACATAAGGTCTACACTCCCTAGTCTCTTTTCCAACATAGGGTCTCCGCTCCCTAGTTGATTTTATTTTAAGACATAGGGTCTCCACTCCCTAGTCGCTTTTCCAACATAGGGTCTCTACTGCTCAGTTGAAGTTATTTTAGACATAGGGTCTCCACTCCCTAGTCTTTTTTCAAACATAGGATCTCCACTCCTTAGTAGATTTTATTTTAGACATAGGATCTCTACTCCCTAGTCTGCTTTTCCAACATAGGGTCTCCACTCCCTAGTTGATCATATTTTAGACATAAGGTCTACACTCCCTAGTCTCTTTTCCAACATAGGGTCTCCGCTCCCTAGTTGATTTTATTTTAAGACATAGGGTCTCCACTCCCTAGTCGCTTTTCCAACATAGGGTCTCTACTCCCTAGTTGATTTTATTTTAGACATAAGGTATCCACTCCCTAGTCGCTTTTCCAATATAGGTTTCCACTCCTTAGTTGATTTTTTTAGACATAGGGTCTACACTCCCTAGTCGCTTTTCCAACATAGGGTCTCCACTCCCTAGTTGACTTTATTTTAAAAATAGGGTCTCCACTCCCTAGTCGCTTTTCCAACATAGCATCTCGACTCCCTAGTTGATTTTATTTAAGATATAGAGTCTCCACTCCCAAGTTGTTTTTATTTTAGACATAGGGTCTCCACTCCCTAGTTGATTTTATTTTATGACATAGGGTCTCCACTCCCTAGTCGCTTTTCCAACATAGTGTCTCAACTCCCTAGTTGATTTTATTTTAGACATAAGGTATCCACTCCTTAGTCGCTTTTCCAACATAGGGTCTCCACTCCTTAGTTTATTTTTTTAGACATAGGGTCTACACTCCCTAGTCGCTTTCCAAACATAGGTTCTCCACTCCCTAGTTGACTTTATTTTAGACATAGGGTCTCCACTCCTTAGTTGCTTTTCCAACATAGAGTCTCCAGTCCCTAGTTTAAGTTATTTTAGACATAGGGTCTCCACTTCCTAGGCTTTTTTCTAGCATAGGGTCTCCATTCCCTATTTGATATTATTTTAGACATTGGGTCTCCACTCCCTAGTCTGCTTTTCCAACAGGGGGTCTCAAATCGCTAGTTAATTTTATTTTAGACATAGGGTCTCCACTCCATAGTTGATAATATTTTAGACATATGGTCTCCATTCCCTAGTCTCTTTTCCAACATAGGGTCTCCACTCCCTAGTTGATAGGTTTAGACATAGAGTCTGCATTCCCTAGTCGCTTTTCCAACATAGGGTCTCCACTCCCTAGGTGAAGTTATTTAGACATAGGATCTCTACTCCCTAGTCTTTTTTCTAACACAGGGTCTCCACTCCCTAGTTGATTTTATTTTAGACATAGGGTCTGCACTCCCTAGTCTGCTTTTCCAACATAGGGTCTCCACTCCGTAGTTGATGCTATTTTAGACATAGGGTCTCCACTCCCTAGTCCCTTTTCCAATATAAGGTCTCCACTCCCTATTTGATGATATTTTAGACATAGGGCCTCCACTCCTTAGTTGATGATATTTTAGACATAGGGTCTCCACTCCTGAGTCGCTTTTCCCACACAGGGTGTCAACTCCCTAGTTGATGATATTATAGACATAGGGTCTCGACTCCGTAGTCGTTTTTCCAACATAGGGTCTCCACTCCCTAGTTGATTTTGTTTTAGACATAGGGTCTCCACTACATAGTCGCTTTTCCAACATAGGTTCTCCACTCCCTAGTTGAATTTATTTTAGACATAGGATCTCCACTCCCTAGTCGCTTTTCCAACATAGGGTCTGCACTCCCTTATTGACTTTATTTTAGACATAGGATCTACACTCTCTAGTCGTTTTTCCAACTTGGGTCTTCACTCCCTCGATGAAGTTATTTTAGATATAGGGTCTCCACTCCCTACTCGTTTTTCAAACATAGGGTCTCCACTCCCTAGTTGAAGTTATTTTAGACATAGGGTCTCCACTCCCTAGTCGTTTTTCAAACATAGGATCTCTACTCCCTAGTTGATTTTATTTTAGACATAGGGTCTCCACTCCCTTGTCTTCTTTTACAACATAGGATCTCCACCCCCTAGTTAATGATATTTCAGACATAGGGTCTCCACTCCTTAGTCTCTTTTCCAATATAGGGTCTCCACTCCCTAGTTGATTTTATTTTAAGACATAGGGTCTCCACTCCCTAGTCGCTTTTCAAACGTAGGGTCTCCACTCCCTAGTTGATTTTATTTTATACATAAGGTCTCCACTCCCTAGTCGCTTTTCCAACATTAGGTCTCCACTCCCTAGTTGATTTTTTTAGGCATAGGGTCTACATTCCATAGTCTCTATTCCAACATAGGGTCTCCACTCCCAAGTTGAAGTTTTTTTAGACATAGGGTTTCCACTCCCTAGTCAGTTTTCTAACATAGGGTCTCTCCTCCCTCGTTGATTTTATTTTAGACATAGGGTCTTCACTCCCTAGTCTGCTGTTCCAACATAGGGTCTTCACTCCCTAGTCTCTTTTCCAACATAGGGTCTCCACTCCCTAGTTGATTTTATTTTTAGACATAGGGTCTCCACTCCCTAGTCGCTTTTCCAACATAGGGTCTCTACTCCCTAGCTTATTTTATTTTAGACATAAGGTATCCACTCCCTAGTCGCTTTTCCAATATAGGATTTCCACTCCTTAGTTGATTTTTTTTAGACATAGGGTCTACACTCCCTAGTTTCTTTTCCAACATAGGGTCTCCACTCCCTAGTTGACTTTATTTTAGAAATAGGGTCTCCACTCTCTAGTCGCTTTTCCAACATAGCATCTCGACTCCCTAGTTGATTTTATTTAAGATATAGAGTCTCCACTCCCAAGTCGGTTTTCCAACATAGGGTCTCCACTCCCTTGTTGACTTTATTTTAGACATAGGGTCTACACTCCCTAGTCTCATTTCCAACATAGGGTCACCACTCCCTAGTTGATGATATTTTAGACATAGGGTCTCCACTCCCTAGTCATTTTTCAAACATAAGGTCTCCACTCCCTAGTCGTGTTTCCATAATATAGTCTCCACTCCCTAGTTGAGGTTATTTTAGACATAGGGGCTACACTCCCTAGTCTATTTTTCAACATAGGGTCTCCACTCCATAGTTAATTTATTTTAGACATAGGTTCTCCACTCCCTAGTCTGGTTTTCCAACACAGGGTCTCTACTACCTAGTTGATGATATTTTAGACATAGGGTCTCCACTCCCTAGTCTCTTTTCCACCATTGGGTCTCCACTCCCTAGTTGAAATTTTTTAGGCATAGGGTCTACACTCCATAGTCACTTTTCCAACATAGGGTCTCTACTCCCCAGTTGAAGTTATTTTAGACATAGGGTCTCCACTCCCTAGTCTTTTTTCTTACATAGGGGCTCCACTTCCTAGTTGATTTTATTTTAGACATAGGGTCTCTACTCCCTAGTCTGATTGTCCAGCATAGGGTCTCCACTCCCTAGTTGATCATATTTTAGACATAGGGTCTCCACTCCCTAGTCTTTTTTCCAACATAGGGTCTCCACTCCCTAGTTGATTTTATTTTGAGACATAGGGTCTCCACTCCCTAGTCGCTTTTCCAACATAGGGTCTCTACTCCCTAGTTGATTTTATTTTAGACATAAGGTATCCACTCCCTAGTCGCTTTTCCAATATAGGTTTCCACTCCTTAGTTGATTTTTTTAGACATAGGGTCTACACTCCCTAGTCGCTTTTCCAACATAGGGTCTCCACTCCCTAGTTGACTTTATTTTAAAAATAGGGTCTCCACTCCCTAGTCGCTTTTCCAACATAGCATCTCGACTCCCTAGTTGATTTTATTTAAGATATAGAGTCTCCACTCCCAAGTTGGTTTTCCAACATAGGGTCTCCACTCCCTTGTTGACTTTATTTTAGACACAGGGTCTACACTCCCTTGTCTCTTTTCCAACATAGGGTCTCCACTCCCTAGTTGATGATATTTTAGACATAGGGTCTCCACTCCCTAGTTATTTTTCCAACATAAGGTCTCCACTCCCTAGTCGTGTTTCCATCATATAGTCTACACTCCCTAGTTGAGGTTATTTTAGACATAGGGCCTACACTCCCTAGTCTATTTTTCAACATAGGGTCTCCACTCCATAGTTAATTTATTTTAGACATAGGTTCTCCACTCCCTAGTCTGGTTTTCCAACATAGGGTCTCTACTACCTAGTTGATGATATATTAGGAATAGGGTCTCCACTCCCTCGTCTCTTTTCCACCATAGGGTCTCCACTCACTAGTTGAATTTTTTTAGGCATAGGGTCTACACTCCATAGTCACTTTTCCAACATAGGGTCTCTACTCCCCAGTTGAAGTTATTTTAGACATATGGTCTCCACTCCCTAGTCTTTTTTCTTACATAGGGGCTCCACTCCCTAGTTGATTTTATTTTAGACATAGGGTCTCTACTCCCTAGTCTGATTGTCCAACATAGGGTCTCCACTCCTTAGTTGATCATATTTTAGACATAGGATCTCCACTCCCTAGTCTCTTTTCCAACATAGGGTCTCCACTCCCTAGTTGATTTTATTTTAAGACATAGGGTCTCCACTCCCAAGTCGCTTTTCCAACATAGGGTCTCTACTCCCTAGTTGATTTTATTTTAGACATAAGGTATCCACTCCCTAGTCGCTTTTCCAATATAGGGTTTCCACTCCTTAGTAGATTTTTTTAGACATAGGGTCTACACTCCCTAGTCGCTTTTCCAACATAGGGGCTCCACTCCCTAGTTGATTGTGTTTTAGAAATAGGGTATCCACTACGTAGTCGCTTTTCCAACATAGGGTCTCCACTCCCTAGTTGAATTTATTTAGACATAGGATCTCCATTCCCTAGTCTCTTTTCCAACATAGGGTCTCCACTCCCTAGTTGATAGGTTTAGACATAGAGTCTGCATTCCCTAGTCGCTTTTCCAACATAGGGTCTCCACTCCCTAGTTGAAGTTATTTAGGCATAGGGTCTCTACTCCCTAGTCTTTTTTCTAACATAGGGTCTCCACTCCCTAGTTGATTTTATTTTAGACATAGGGTCTCCACTCCCTAGTCTGCTTTTCCAACATAGGGTCTCCACTCCGTAGTTGATGCTATTTTAGACATAGGGTCTCCACTCCCTAGTCCCTTTTCCAATATAAGGTCTCCACTCCCTATTTGATGATATTTTAGACATAGGGCCTCCACTCCCTAGTTGATGATATTTTAGACATAGGGTCTCCACTCCTGAGTCGCTTTTCCCACACAGGGTGCAACTCCCTAGTTGATGATATTATAGACATAGGGTCTCGACTCCGTAGTCATTTTTCCAACATATGGTCTCCACTCCCTAGTTGATTTTGCTTTAGACATAGGGTCTCCACTGTCTAGTCATTTTTCTAACATAGGGTCTCCATTCCCTAGTTATTTTTCCAACATAAGGTCTCCACTCCCTAGTCGTGTTTCCATCATATAATCTCCACTCTCTAGTTGAGGTTATTTTAGATATAGGGCCTACACTCCTTAGTCTATTTTCCAACATAGGGTCTCCACTACATAGTTAATTTATTTTAGACATAGGTTCTCCACTCCCTAGTCTGGTTTTCCAACATAGGGTCTTTACTACCTAGTTGATGATATTTTAGACATAGGGTCTCCACTCCCTAGTCTCTTTTCCACCATAGGGTGTCCACTCCCTAGTTGAATTTTTTTAGGCATAGGGTCTACACTCCATAGTCACTTTTTCAACATAGGGTCTCTACTCCCCAGTTGAAGTTATTTTAGACATATGGTCTCCACTCCCTAGTCTTTTTTCTTACATAGGGGCTCCACTCCCTAGTTGATTTTATTTTAGACATAGGGTCTCTACTCCCTAGTCTAATTTTCCAATATATGGTCTCCACTCCCTAGTTGATCATATTTTAGACATAGGATCTCCACTCCCTAGTCTCTTTTCCAACATAGGGTCTCCACTCCCTAGTTGATTTTATTTTAAGACATAGGGTCTCCACTCCGTAGTCGCTTTTCCAACATAGGGTCTCTACTCCTTAGTTGATTTTATTTTAGACATAAGGTATCCACTCCATAGTCGCTTTTCCAATATAGGGTTTTCACTCCTTAGTAGATTTTTTTAGACATAGGGTCTACACTCCCTAGTCGCTTTTCCAACATAGGGGCTCCACTCCCTAGTTGATTGTGTTTTAGAAATAGGGTATCCACTACGTAGTCGCTTTTCCAACATAGGGTCTCCACTCCCTAGTTGAATTTATTTTAGACATAGGATCTCCATTCGCTAGTCTCTTTTCCAACATAGGGTCTCCACTCCCTAGTTGATAGGTTTAGACAAAGAGTCTGCATTCCCTAGTCGCTTTTCCAACATAGGGTCTCCACTCCCTAGTTGAAGTTATTTAGACATAAGGTCTCTACTCCCTAGTCTTTTTTCTAACATAGGGTCTCCACTCCCTAGTTGATTTTATTTTAGACATAGGGTCTCCACTCCCTAGTCTGCTTTTCCAACATAGGGTCTCCACTCCGTAGTTGATGCTATTTTAGACATAGGGTCTCCACTCCCTAGTCCCTTTTCCAATATAAGGTCTCCACTCCCTATTTGATGATATTTTAGACATAGGGCCTCCACTCCCTAGTTGATGATATTTTAGACATAGGGTCTCCACTCCTGAGTCGCTTTTCCCACACACGGTGTCAACTCCCTAGTTGATGATATTATAGACATAGGGTCTCGACTCCCTAGTTGATTTTGCTTTAGACATAGGGTCACCATTGTCTAGTCATTTTTCTAACATAGGGTCTCCACTCCCTAGTTGATTTTGTTTTAGACATAGGGTCTCCACTACATAGTCGCTTTTCAAACATAGGGTCTCCACTCCCTAGTTGAATTTATTTTAGACATAGGATCTCCACTCCCTAGTCGCTTTTCCAACATAGGGTCTGCACTCCCTTATTGACTTTATTTTAGACATAGGATCTATACTCCGTAGTCATTTTTCCATCATAGGGCCTTCACTCCCTAGTTGAAGTTATTTTAGACATAGGGTCTCCACTCCCTGCTCGTTTTTCCAACATAGGGTCTCCACTCCCTAGTTGAAGTTATTTTAGACATAGGGTCTCCACTCCCTAGTATTTTTTCCAACATAGGATCTCCACTCCCTTGTTGATTTTATTTTAGACATAGGGTCTCCACTCCCTAGTCTGCTTTTACAACATAGGATCTCCACCCCCTAGTTAATGATATTTTAGACATAGGGTCTCCACTCCTTAGTCTCTTTTCTAACATAGGGTCTCCACTCACTAGTTGATTTTGTTTTAAGACATAGGGTCTCCACTCCCTAGAAGCTTTTCAAATATAGGGTCTCCACTGCCTAGTTGATTTTATTTTAGACATAAGGTCTCCACTCCCTAGTCTGCTTTTCCAACATAGGGTCTCCACTCCCTAGTCTGCTTTTCCAACATTGGGCCTCCACTCCCTAGTTGATGATATTTTAGACATAGGGTCTCCACTCCCTAGTCGTTTTTCAAACAAAGGGTCTCCACTCCCTAGTCGTTTTTCCAACAAAGGGTCTTCACTCCCTACTTGAAGTTATTTTAGACATATGGTCTCCAATCCCTAGTCGTTTTTCCAACATAGGGTCTCCACTCCCTAGTTGATTTTTTTAGACATAGGGTCAACACTCCCTAGTTGATTTTATTTTAGACATAGAGTCTCCACTCCCTAGTCGCTTTTCCAACATAGGGTCTCCACTCCCTAGTTGATTTTATTTTAGACATAGAGTCTCCAATCCCTAGTCGCTTTTTCAACATAGGGTCTCTACTCCCTAGTTGACTTTATTTTAGACATAAAGTCTACACTACCTAGTCGCTTTTCCAACATAGGGTCTCCACTCCCTAGTTGATGATATTTTTGACATATGGTCTCCACTCCCTAATCTTTTCTCCTACATAGAGTCTCCACTCCCTAGTTGAAGTTATTTAAGACATAGGGTCTCCACTCCCTAGTATTTTTTCCAACATAGGGTCTCCACTCCTTAGTTGATGATATTTTAGACATAGGGTCTCCAGTCCCCAGTCGTTTTTCCAACATAGGGCCTCCACTCCCTAGTTAATCTTATTTTAAGACATAGGGTCTCCATTCCCTAGTTGATTTTATTTTAGACATAAGGTCTCCACTCCCTATTCGCTTTTCCAACATAGGGTCTCCACTCCCTAGTTGATTTTTTTAGATATAGGGTCTACACTCCTTAGTTGATTTTATTTTAGACATAGAGTCCCCACTCCCTATTCACTTTTCCAACATAGGGTTTCCACTCCCTAGTTTACTTTATTTTAGACATAAAGTTTACACTTCCTAGTCACTTTTCAGACATATGGTCTCCACTCCTTAGTTGATGATATTTTAGACATATGGTCTCCACTCCCTAATCGTTTTTCCAACATAGGGTCTCCACTCCCCAGTTGAAGTTATTTAAGACATAGGGTCTCCACTCCCTAGCTGATGATATTTTAGACTTAGGGTCTCCACACTCTAATCGTTTTTCCAACATACGGTCATCACTCCCTAGTTGAAGTTATTTAAGACATAAGGTCTCCACTCCATAGTCTTTTTTCCAACATAGGGTCTCCACTCCCTAGTTGATTTTTTAGACATAGGGTCTACACTCCATAGTCGCTTTTCCAACATAGGGTCTCCACTCCCTAGTTGAATTTATTTTGGACATAGGGTCTCCACTCCCTAGTCATTTTTCCAATATAGGGTCTGCACTCCCTATTCTGCTTTTCAACCATAGGATCTCCACTCCTTAGTTGATGATATTTTAGACATAGGGTCTCCACTCCCTAGTCTCTTTTCCAACATAGGGTCTCTACTCCCTAGTTGATTTTATTTTAAGCCATAGGGTCTCCACTTCCTAGTCGCTTTTCCAACATAGGGTCTCCACTACTTAGTTTATTATTTTTAGACATAGGGTCTACACTCCCTAGTCGCTTTCCCAACATAGGTTCTCCATTCCCTAGTTGACTTTATTTTAGACATAGTGTCTCCACTCCCTAGTCACTTTTCCAACATAGGGTCTCCACTCCCTAGTTGATTTTATTTTAGACATAGAGTCTCCACTCCCTAGTCAATTTTCCAACATAGGGTCTCTACTCCCTTGTTGACTTTATTTTAGACGTAGGGTCTACACTCCCTAGTCACTTTTCCAACATAGGGTCTCCACTCCCTAGTTGATGATATTTTAGACATAGGGTCTCCACTCCCTAATTGATTTTCCAACATAGGGTCTCCACTCCCTAGTTGAAGTTATTTTAGACATAGGGTCTCCACTCCCTAGTCTTTTTTCCAACATAGGGTCTCCACTCCTTAGTTGATTTTATTTTAGACATAGAGTCTCCACTCCCTAGTCGGTTTTCCAACATAGGGTCTCTACTCCCTTGTTGACTTTATTTTACACATAGGGTCTACACTCCCTAGTCGCTTTTCCAACGTAGGGTCTCCACTCCCTAGTTGATGATATTTTAGACATAGGGTCTCCACTCCCTAATCGTTTTTCCAACATAGGGTCTCCACTCCCTAATCGTTTTTCCAACATAGGGTCTCCACTCCCTAGTTGAAGTTATTTTAGACATAGGGTCTCTACTCCCTAGTCTTTTTTCCAACATAGGGTCTCCATTCCCTAGTTCACTTTATTTTAGACATAAGGTCTACATTCCATAGTCGCTTTTCCAACATATGGTCACCATTCCCTAGTTGATGATATTTTAGACATAGGGTCTCAACACCCTAATCGTTTTTCCAACATAGGATCTCCACTCCCTAGTTGAAGTTATTTTAGACATTGGGTCTCCACTCCCTAGTCGTTTTTCCAACATAGGGTCTCCACTCCCTAGTCGTTTTTCCAACATAGGGTCTCCAGTCCCTAGTCGTTTTCCAACATAGGGTCTCCACTCCCTAGTTGAAGTAATTTTAGACATAGGGTCTCCATTCCCTAGTCGCTTTCCCAATATAGGTTCTCCACTCCCTAGCTGATGATATTTTAGACATAGGGTCTCCCCTCCCTAGTCCTTTTTCCAACAAAGGGTCTCCACTCCCTATTCCTTTTTCCAACATAGGGTCTCCACTCCCTAGTTGACTTTATTTTAGGCATATGGTCTACACTCCCTAGTAGCTTTTCCAACATAGGGTATCCGCTCCCTAGTTGATGATATTTTAGACATAGGGTCTCCACTCCTTAATCGTTATTGCATCATAGGGTCTCCACTCCCTAGTTGAAGTTATTTTAGACATAGGGTCTCCACTTTTTTGACATTTTTCCAACATATGGTCTCCACTCCCTAGTTGAATTTATTTTAGACATAGAGTCTCCAATCCCTAATCGCTTTTCCAACATAGGGTCTCTACTCCCTAGTTGACTTTCTTTTAGACATAAAGTCTACACTACCTAGTCGCTTTTCCAACATAGGGTCTCCACTCCCTAGTTGATGATATTTTAGACATATGGTCTCCACTCCCTAATTTTTTTTCATACATAGAGTCTCCACTCCCTAGTTGAAGTTATTTAAGACATAGGGTCTCCACTCCCTAGTATTTTTTCCAACACAGTGTCTTCACTGCTTAGTTGATGATATTTTAGACATAGGGTCTCCACTCCCTAGTCGTTTTTCCAACATAGGGTCTCCACTCCCTAGTTGATTTTATTTTAAGACATAGGGTCTCCACTCCCTAGTCGCTTTTCAAACATAGGGTCTCCACTCCCTAGTTGATTTTATTTTAGACATAAGGTCTCCACTCCCTATTCGCTTTTCAAACATAGGGTCTCCACTTCCTAGTTAATTTTTTTAGACATATGGTCTACACTCCTTAGTTGATTTTATTTTAGACATAGAGTCTCCACTCCCTATTCGCTTTTCCAACATAGGGTCTCCACTCCCTAGTTAACTTTATTTTAGACATAAATTTTTCACTTCCTAGTCACTTTTCCAACATATGGTCTCTACTCCTTAGTTGATGATATTTTAGACATATGGTCTCCACTCCCTAAACGTTTTTCCAACATAGGGTCTCCACTCCCTAGTTGAAGTTATTTAAGACATAGGGTCTCCACTCCCTAGTTGATGATATTTTAGACATAGGGTCTCCACACTCTAATCGTTTTTCCAACATAGGGTCTTCACTCCCTAGTTGAAGTTATTTAAGACATAAGGTCTCCACTCCATAGACTTTTTTCCAACATAGGGTCTCCACTCCCTAGTTGATTTTTTAGACATAGGGTCTACACTCCATAGTCGCTTTTCCAACATAGGGTCTCCACTCCCTAGTTGAATTTATTTTGGACATAGGGTCTCCACTCCCTAGTCATTTTTCCAACATAGGGTCTCCACTCCCTATTCTGCTTTTCAACCATAGGATCTTCACTCCTTAGTTGATGATATTTTAGACATAGGGTCTCCACTCCTAGTCTCTTTTCCAACATAGGGTCTCCACTCCCTAGTTGATTTTATTTTAAGCCATAGGGTCTCCACTCCCTAGTCGCTTTTCAAACATAGGGTCTCCACTCCCTAGTTGATTTTATTTTAGACATAAGGTCTCCACTCCCTATTCGCTTTTCAAACATAGGGTCTCCACTCCCTAGTGAATTTTATTTTAAGACATTGGGTGTCCACTCCCTTGTCGCTTTTCCAACATAGGGTCTCCACTCCCTAATTTATAGGTTTAGACATAGAGTCTATGCTCCCTAGTCGCTTTTACCACATAGGGTCTCCACTCCCTCGTTGATTTTATTTTATACAGAGGGTCTCCACTCCATAGTCTGCATTTCCAACATAGGGTCTCCACTCCCTAGTTGATGATATTTTAGACATAGTGTCTCCACTCCCTAGTCTATTTTCCAACATAGGGTCTCCACTCCCTAGTTGATTTTATTATAAGACATAGGGTCTCCACTCCCTAGTCGCATTTGCAACATAGGGTCTCTACTCCCTAGTTCATTTTATTTTAGACATAGGGTATCCACTCCCTAGTTGCTTTTCCAACATAGGTTCTCCACTCCTTAGTTTATTTTTTTAGACATAGGGTCTACATTCCCTAGTCGCTTTTCCAACATAGGTTCTCCACTCCATAGTTGACTTTATTTTAGACATAGGGTCTCCACTCCCTAGTTGATTTTATTTTAGACATAGAGTCTCCACTCCCTAGTCGCTATTCCAACATAGGGTCTCCACTCCATAGTTGACTTTATTATAGACATAGGGTCTACACTCCCTAGTCAATTTTCCAACAGAGGGTCTCCACTCCCTAGTTGATGTTATTTTAGAAATAGGGTCTCCACTCTCTAATCGTTTTTTTAACATAGGGTCTCCAATCCCTAGTTGAAGTTATTTTAGACATTGGGTCTCCACTCCCTAGTCTTTTTTCCAACATAGGGTCTCCACTCCCTAGTTGATTTTATTTTAGACATACAGTCTCCACTCCCTAGTCGATTTTCCAACATAGGGTCTTCACTCCCTAGTTGACTTTATTTTAGACATAGGGTCTCCACTCCCTAGTCGCTTTTCCAACATAGGGTCTCCACTCCGTAGTTGATGATATTTTCAACATAGGGTCTTCACTCCCTAATCGTTTTTCCAACATAAGGTCTCCACTCCCTAGTTGAAGTTATTTTAGACATAGGGTCTCCACTCCCTAGTCGTTTTTCAAACATAGGGTCGCCAGTCCCTAGTCGTTTTTCCAACATAGGGTCTCCACTCCCTAGTTGAAGTTATTTTAGACATAGGGTCTCCAATCGCTAGTCGCTTTTCCAACATAGGGTTTCCACTCCCTAGTTGAGTTTTTAAGACATAGGGTCTACACTCCCTAGTCGCTTTTCAAACATAGGGTTTTCACTCCCTAGTTGAAGTTATTTTGGACATAGGGTCTCCACTCCCTAGTCATTTTTCCAACATAGGGTCTCCACTCCCTAGTTGATTTTATTTTAAACATAGGGTCTCCACTCCCTAGTCTGCTTTTCTACCTTAGGGTCTCCACTCTCTAGTTGATGATATTTTAGACATAGGGTCTCCACTCCCTAGTCTATTTTCCAATATAGGGTCTCCACTTCCTAGTGAATTTTATTTTAAGACATAGGGTCTCCACTCCTTAGTGAATTTTATTTTAAGACATAGGGTCTCCACTCCCTTGTCGCTTTTCTAACATAGGGTCTCCACTCCCTAGTTGATAGTTTTAGACATAGGGTCTACACTCCCTAGTCGCTTTTCCAACATAGGGTCTCCACTCCCTAGTTGAAGTTATTTTAGACATAGGGTCTCCACTCCCTAGTCGCGTTCCCAATATAGGTTCTTCACTCCTTAGATGATGATATTTTAGACATAGGGTCTCCACACCCTAGTCCTTTTTCCAACATAGGGTCTCCACTCCCTTGTCCTTTTTCCAATATAAGGTCTCCACTCCCTAGTATTTTTCCAACATAGCGTCTTCATTCCCTAGTTGATTTTATTTTAGACATAGGGTCTCCTCTCCCTTGTTGATGATATTTTAGACATATCGTCTCCACTTCCTAATCTCTTTTTCAACATAGGGTCTCCACTCCCTAGTTGATTTTATTTTAGACATAGGGTCTCCTCTCCCTAGTTGATGATATTTTAGACATATCGTCTCCACTCTGTAGTCTCTTTTTCAACATAGGGTCTCCACTCCCTAGTTGATTTTATTTTAAGTCATAGGGTCTCCACTCATTAGTCGCTTTTCCAACATAGGGTCTCCACTCCCAAGTGAATTTTATTTTAAGACAATGGGTCTCCACTCCCTTGTCGCTTTTCCAACATAGGGTCTCCACTCCGTAGTTTATAGGTTTAGACATAGGGTCTCCACTCTCTAATCATTTTTTCAACATAGGGTCTCCACTCCCTAGTTGAAGTTATTTTAGACATTGGGTCTCCACTCCCTAGTCTTTTTTCCAACATAGGGTCTCCACTCCCTAGTTGATTTTATTTTAGACATAGTGTCTCCACTCCCTAGTCGATTTTCCAACATAGGGTCTCCACTCCCTTGTTGACTTTATTTTAGACATATGGTCTCCACTCCCTAGTCGCTTTTCCAACATAGGGTCTCCACTCCGTAGTTGATGATATTTTCAACATAGGGTCTTCACTCCCTAATCATTTTTCCAACATAAGGTCTCCACTCCCTAGTTGAAGTTATTTTAGACATAGGGTCTCCACTTCCTAGTCTTTTTTCCAACATAAGGTCTCCACTCCCTAGTTGAAGTTATTTTAGACATCGGGTCTCCACTCCCTACTCTTTTTTCTAACATAGGGTCGCCAGTCCCTAGTCGTTTTTCCAACATAGGGTCTCCACTCCCTAGTTGAAGTTATTTTAGACATAGGGTCTCCAATCGCTAGTCGCTTTTCTAACATAGGGTTTTCACTCCCTAGTTAAGTTTTTAAGACATAGGGTCTACACTCCCTAGTCGCTTTTCAAACATAGGGTCTCCACTCCCTAGTTGAAGTTATTTTGGACATAGGGTCTCCACTCCCTAGTTATTTTTCCAACATAGGGTCTCCACTCCCTAGTTGATTTTATTTTAAACATAGGGTCTCCACTCCCTAGTCTGGTTTTCAACCATTGGGTCTCCACTCTCTAGTTGATGATATTTTAGACATAGAGTCTCCACTCCCTAGTCTATTTTCCAATATAGGGTCTCCACTTCCTAGTGAATTTTATTTTAAGACATAGGGTCTACACTCCCTAGTCGCTTTTCCAACTTAGGGTCTCCACTCCCTAGTGAATTTTATTTTCTGACATAGGGTCTCCACTCCCTTGTCGCTTTTCCAACATAGGGTCTCCACTCCCAAGTTGATAGTTTTAGACATAGGGTCTACATTCCCTAGTCGCTTTTCCAACATAGGGTCTCCACTCCCTAATTGATGTTATTTTAGACTTAGGATCTCCACTCCCTAGTCTTTTTTCTAACATAGGGTCTCCACTCCCTAGTTGATTTTATTTTAGACACAGGGTATCAACTCCCTAGTCGCTTTTCTAACATAGGGTGTCCACTCCTTCGTTTATTTTTTTTAGACATAGGTTCTACAGTTCCTAGTCGCTTTCCCAACATAGGTTCTCCACTCCCTAGTTCACTTTATTTTTGACATAGGGTCTCCACTCCCTAGTCGCTTTTCCAACATAGGTTCTCCACTCCCTAGTTGAGTTGATATTATATTAGACATAGGTTGTCCACTCCCTAGTATCTTTTCCAACATAGGGTCTCCACTCCCTTGTTGATGATATTTTAGACATAGGGTTTCCACTCCCTAGTCATTTTCCAACAAATAAGCCTCCACTCCGTAGTCGTTTTTCCAACATAGGGTCTCCACTCCCTAGTTGAAGTTATTCTAGACATAGGTTTTCCACTCCCTAGTCGCTTTTCCAACATAGGGTCTACACTCCCTAGTTGATTTTATTAGACATAGGGTCTACACTCCCTAGTCGCTTTTCCAACATAGGGTCTCAACTCCCTAGTTGATTTTATTTTAGACATAGGGTCTACACTCCCTAGTCACTTTTGCAACATAGGGTCTCCACTCCCTAGTTGATGAAATTTAAGACATAGGCTCTCCACTCCCTAATCGTTTCTCCAACATAGGGTCTCCACACCCTAGTTGAAGTTATTTTAGACATAGGGTCTCCACTCCCTAGTCTTGTTTCCAATATAGGGTCTCCACTCCCTAGTTGATTTTATATAAGACATAGAGTCTCCACTCCCTAGTCGCTTTTCCATCATAGGGTCTCCACTCCCTAGTTGACTTTACTTTAGACATAGGGTCTACACTCCATAGTCGCTTTTCCAACATAGGGTCTCTACTCCCTAGTTGATTATATTTTAGACATAGGGTCTCCACTCCCTAATCGTTTTTCAAACATAAAGTCTCCACTCCCTAATCATTTTTCCAGCATAAAGTCTCCACTGCCTAGTTGAAGTTATTCTACATATAGGGTCTCCACTCCCTAGTGAATTTTCTTTTAAGACATAGGGTCTCCCCTCCCTTGTCGCTTTTCCAACATAGGGTCTCCATTCCCTAGTTGATAGGTTTAGACATAGGGTCTCCAATCCCTAGTCATTTTTTCAACATAGGGTCTCCGCTCCCTAGTTGATTTTATTTTTAACATCGGGTCTCCACTCCTAGTTGATTTTATTTTAACACATAGGGTCTCCACTCCCTAGTCGCTTTTCCAACATAGGGTCTCCACTCCGTAGTTTATAGGTTTAGACATAGGGTCTCCACTCTCTAATCATTTTTTTAACATAGGGTCTCCACTCCCTTGTCGCTTTTCCAACATAGGGTCTCCACTCCGTAGTTTATAGGTTTAGACATAGGGTCTCCACTCTCTAATCATTTTTTTAACATAGGGTCTCCACTCCCTAGTTGAAGTTATTTTAGACATTGGGTCTCCACTCCCTAGTCTTTTTTCCAACATAGGGTCTCCACTCCCTAGTTGATTTTATTTTAGACATAGTGTCTCCACTCCCTAGTCGATTTTCCAACATAGGGTCTCCACTCCCTAGTTGACTTTATTTTAGACATATGGTCTCCACTCCCTAGTCGCTTTTCCAACATAGGGTCTCCACTCCGTAGTTGATGATATTTTCAACATAGGGTCTTCACTCCCTAATCATTTTTCCAACATAAGGTCTCCACTCCCTAGTTGAAGTTATTTTAGACATAGGGTCTCCACTTCCTAGTCTTTTTTCCAACATAAGGTCTCCACTCCCTAGTTGAAGTTATTTTAGACATCGGGTCTCCACTCCCTACTCTTTTTTCTAACATAGGGTCGCCAGTCCCTAGTCGTTTTTCCAACATAGGGTCTCCACTCCCTAGTTGAAGTTATTTTAGACATAGGGTCTCCAATCGCTAGTCGCTTTTCTAACATAGGGTTTCCACTCCCTAGTTAAGTTTTTAAGACATAGGGTCTACACTCCCTAGTCGCTTTTCAAACATAGGGTCTCCACTCCCTAGTTGAAGTTATTTTGGACATAGGGTCTCCACTCCCTAGTTATTTTTCCAACATAGGGTCTCCACTCCCTAGTTGATTTTATTTTAAACATAGGGTCTCCACTCCCTAGTCTGGTTTTCAACCATTGGGTCTCCACTCTCTAGTTGATGATATTTTAGACATAGAGTCTCCACTCCCTAGTCTATTTTCCAATATAGGGTCTCCACTTCCTAGTGAATTTTATTTTAAGACATAGGGTCTACACTCCCTAGTCGCTTTTCCAACTTAGGGTCTCCACTCCCTAGTGAATTTTATTTTCTGACATAGGGTCTCCACTCCCTTGTCGCTTTTCCAACATAGGGTCTCCACTCCCAAGTTGATAGTTTTAGACATAGGGTCTACATTCCCTAGTCGCTTTTCCAACATAGGGTCTCCACTCCCTAATTGATGTTATTTTAGACTTAGGATCTCCACTCCCTAGTCTTTTTTCTAACATAGGGTCTCCACTCCCTAGTTGATTTTATTTTAGACACAGGGTATCAACTCCCTAGTCGCTTTTCTAACATAGGGTGTCCACTCCTTCGTTTGTTTTTTTTAGACATAGGTTCTACAGTTCCTAGTCGCTTTCCCAACATAGGTTCTCCACTCCCTAGTTCACTTTATTTTTGACATAGGGTCTCCACTCCCTAGTCGCTTTTCCAACATAGGGTCTCCACTCCCTAGTTGAGTTGATATTATATTAGACATAGGTTGTCCACTCCCTAGTATCTTTTCCAACATAGGGTCTCCACTCCCTTGTTGATGATATTTTAGACATAGGGTTTCCACTCCCTAGTCATTTTCCAACAAATAAGCCTCCACTCCGTAGTCGTTTTTCCAACATAGGGTCTCCACTCCCTAGTTGAAGTTATTCTAGACATAGGTTTTCCACTCCCTAGTCGCTTTTCCAACATAGGGTCTACACTCCCTAGTTGATTTTATTAGACATAGGGTCTACACTCCCTAGTCGTTTTTCCAACATAGGGTCTCAACTCCCTAGTTGATTTTATTTTAGACATAGGGTCTACACTCCCTAGTCACTTTTGCAACATAGGGTCTCCACTCCCTAGTTGATGAAATTTAAGACATAGGCTCTCCACTCCCTAATCGTTTCTCCAACATAGGGTCTCCACACCCTAGTTGAAGTTATTTTAGACATAGGGTCTCCACTCCCTAGTCTTGTTTCCAATATAGGGTCTCCACTCCCTAGTTGATTTTATATAAGACATAGGGTCTACACTCCCTAGTCGCTTTTCCAACTTAGGGTCTCCACTCCCTAGTGAATTTTATTTTCTGACATAGGGTCTCCACTCCCTTGTCGCTTTTCCAACATAGGGTCTCCACTCCCAAGTTGATAGTTTTAGACATAGGGTCTACACTCCCTAGTCGCTTTTCCTTCATAGGGTCTCCACTCCCTAGTTGATTTAATTTTAGACATAAGGTATCCACTCCCTAGTCGCTTTTCCAACATAGGGTCTCCACTCCCTTGTTGATGTTATTTTGTACATAGGGTCTCCAATCGCTAGTCATTTTTTCAACATAGGGTCTCCGCTCCCTAGTTTATTTTATTTTAAACATCGGGTCTCCACTCCCTAGTCTGGTTTTTCAACATATGGTCTCCACTCCCTAGTTGATGCCATTTTAGACATAGGGTATCCACTCCCTAGTCTCTTTTCCAACATAGGGTCTCCACTCTCTAGTTGATTTTATTTTAACACATAGGGTCTCCACTCCCTAGTCGCTTTTCCAACATAGGGTCTCCACTCCCTAGTTGATTTAATTTTAGACATAAGGTATCCACTCCCTAGTCGCTTTTCCAACATAGGGTCTCCACTCCTTAGTTGATATTTTTAGACATAGGGTCTACATTCCCTAGTCGCTTTTCCAACAAAGGGTCTCCACTCCCTTGTTGATTTTATTTTAGACATAGGGTTTCCACTCCCTAGTCGCTTTTCCAACATAGGGTCTCCACTCCCTAGTTGATAGTTTTAGACATAAGGTCTACATTCCCTTGTCGCTTTTCCAACTTAGGGTCTCCACTCCCTAGTTGAAATTATTTTAGACATAAGGTCTCCACTTCCTAGGCGTTTTTCTAACATAGGGTCTCCACTCCCTAGTTGATTTTATTTTAGACATAGGGTCTCCACTTCCTAGGCTTTTTTCTAACATATGGTCTCCACTCCCTAGTTGATTTTATTTTAGACATAAGGTCTCCACTCCGTAGTCTTCATTTCCAACATAGGGTCTCCACTCCCTAGTTGAATTTATTTTGGACATAGGGTCTCCAATCCCTTGTCATTTTTTTTAACATAGGTTCTCCGCTCCCTAGTGGATTTTATTTTAAACATCGGGTATGCACTCCCTAGTCTGCTTTTCCAACATAGGGTCTCCACTCCCTAGTTGATTTTATTTTAGATATAGGGTCTCCACTCCCTAGTCTCTTTTCCAACATAGTGTTTCCACTCCTTAGTTAATTCTATTTTAAACATAAGGTCTCCACTCCCAAGTCTCTGCTCCAACATAGGGTCTCCACTCCCTAGTCGTTTTTAAGACATAGGGTCTCCACCCCTAGTCATCTTTCCAACATAGGGTCTCCACTCCCAAGTTGATAGTTTTAGACATAGGGTCTACACTCCCTATTCGCTTTTCCAACATAGGGTCTCCACTCCCTATTTGAAGTTATTTTAGACTTAGGATCTCCACTCCCTAGTCTTTTTTCTAACATAGGGTCTCCACTCCCTAGTTGATTTTATTTTAGACATAGGGTCTACACTCCCAAGTCAATTTTCCAACAGAGGGTCTCCACTCCCTAGTTGATGTCATATTAGACATAGGGTCTCCACTCTCTAATCATTTTTTCAACATAGGGTCTCCACTCCCTAGTTGATGTTATTTTAGACATAGGGTCTCAACTCCCTAGTCTTTTTTCCAACATAGGGTCTCCACTCCCTAGTTGATTTTATTTTAGACACAGGGTATCAACTCCCTAGTCGCTTTTCTAACATAGGGTCTCCACTCCCTAGTTTATTTTTTTTAGACATAGGTTCTACACTTCCTAGTCGCTTTCCCAACATAGGTTCTCCACTCCCTAGTTCACTTTATTTTTGACATAGGGTCTCCACTCCCTAGTCGCTTTTCCAACATAGGGTCTCCACTCCCTAGTTGAGTTGATATTATATTAGACATAGGTTGTCCACTCCCTAGTATCTTTTCCAACATAGGGTCTCCACTCCCTTCTTGATGATATTTTAGACATAGGGTTTCCACTCCCTAGTCATTTTCCAACAAATGAGCCTCCACTCCGTAGTCGTTTTTCCAACATAGGGTCTCCTCTCCCTAGTTGAAGTTATTCTAGACATAGGTTTTCCACTCCCTAGTCGCTTTTCCAACATAGGGTCTCCACTCCCTAGTTGATTTTATTAGACATAGGGTCTACACTCCCTAGTCGCTTTTCCAACATAGGGTCTCAACTCCCTAGTTGATTTTATTATAGACATAGGGTCTACACTCCCTAGTCGCTTTTGCAACATAGGGTCTCCACTCCCTAGTTGATGAAATTTAAGACATAGGATCTCCACTCCCTAATCGTTTTTCCAACATAGGGTCTCCACACCCTAGTTGAAGTTATTTTAGACATAGGGTCTCCATTCCCTAGTCTTTTTTCCAACATAGGGTCTCCACTCCCTAGTTGATTTTATATAAGACATAGAGTCTCCACTCCCTAGTCGCTTTTCCATCATAGGGTCTCCACTCCCTAGTTGACTTTACTTTAGACATAGGGTCTACACTCTCTAGTCGCTTTTCCAACATAGGGTCTCCACTCCCTAGTTGATTATATTTTAGACATAGGGTCTCCACTCCCTAATCGTTTTTCCAACATAAAGTCTCCACTGCCTAGTTGAAGTTATTCTACACACAGGGTCTCCACTCCCTAGTGAATTTTCTTTTAAGACATAGGGTCTCCACTCCCTTGTCGTTTTTCCAACATAGGGTCTCCATTCCCTAGTTGATAGGTTTAGACATAGGGTCCCCAATCCCTAGTCATTTTTTCAACATAGGGTCTCCGCTCCCTAGTTGATTTTATTTTTAACATCGGGTCTCCACTTTCTAGTCTGGTTTTTCAACAAAGGGTCTCCACTCCCTAGTCGCTTTTCCAACATAGGGTCTCCACTCCCTAGTTGATTTAATTTAAGACATAAGGTATCCAATCCCTAGTCGCTTTTCTAACATAGGGTCTCCACTCCATAGTTGATATTTTTAGACATAGGGTCTACATTCCCTAGTCGCTTTTCCAACATAGGGTCTCAACTCCCTAGTTGACTTTATTTTAGACATAGGTTTTCCACCCCCTAGTTGATGATATTTTATACATAGGGTCTCCACTACCTAATCGTTTTTCAAAGATAAGGTCTTCACTGCCTAGTCTTTTTTCCAACATAGGGTCTCCACTCCCTAGTCGTTTTTCAACATAGGGTCTTCACTCCCTAGTCGATTTTCCAACATAGGGTCTCCACTCCCTAGTTGAAGTTATTTTCGATATCGGGTCTCCACTCTCTAGTCGCTTTTCCAACATAGGGTCTCCACTCCCTAGTTGATTTTTTTAGACATAGGTTCTACACACCGTAGTCGCTTTTCCTACATAGGGTCTCCAATCCCTAGTTGATGTTATTTTGGAGATAGGGTCTCCAATCCCTAGTCATTCTTTCAACATAGGGTCTCCGCTCCCTAGTTGATTTTATTTTAAACATCGGGTCTCCACTCCCTAGTCCGGTTTTTCAACATATGGTCTCCACTCCCTAGTTGATCATATTTTAGACATAGGGTCTCCACTCCCTAGTCTCTTTTCCAACATAGAGTCTCCACTCCCTAGTTTATTTTATTTTAACACATAGGGTCTCCACTCCCTAGTCACTTTACCAACATAGGGTCTCCACTACCTAGTTGACTTTATTTTAGACATAGGGTTTCCACTCCCTAGTCGCTTTTCCAACATAGGGTCTCCACTCCCTAGTTGATAGTTTTAGACATAGGGTCTACACTCCCTTGTTGCTTTTCCAACATAGGGTCTCTACTCCCTAGTTGAAGTTATTTTAGACATAAAGTCTCCACTTCCTAGGCTTTTTTCTTACATAGGGTCTCCACTCCCTAGTTGATTTTATTTTAGACATAGGGTCTCCACTTCCTAGGCTTTTTTCTAACATATGGTCTCCACTCCCTAGTTGATTTTATTTTAGACATAAGGTCTCCACTCCCTAGTCTGCTTTTCCAACATAGGGTCTCCACTCCCTAGTTGAAGTTATTTTGGACATAGTGTCTCCAATACCTAGTCATTTTTTCAACATAGGGTCTCCGCTCCCTAGTGGAGTTTATTTTAAACATCGGGTCTCCACTCCCTAGTCTGCTTTTCCAACATAGGGTCTCCACTTCCTAGTTGATTGTATTTTAGATATAGGGTCTCCACTCCCTAGTCTCTTTTCCAACATAGGGTTTCCACTCCCTTGTCGATTTTCCAACATAGGGTCTCCACTCCATAGTTGAAGTTATTTTCGACATCGGTTCTCCACTCTCTAGTTGCTTTTCCAACATAGGGTCTCCACTCCCTAGTTGATTTTTTTAAACATAGGGTCTAAACACCGTAGTCGCTTTTCCTACATAGGGTCTCCACTCCCTAGTTGATGTTATTTTGGACATAGGGTCTCCAATCCCTAGTTGATGATATTTTAGACATAGGGTATCCACTCCCTAGTCTCTTTTCCAACATAGGGTCTCCACTCCCTAGTTGATTTTATTTTAACACATAGGGTCTCCATTCCCTAGTCGCTTTTCCAACATAGGGTCTCCACTCCCTAGTTGATTTAATTTTAGACATAAGGTATCCACTCCCTAGTCTCTTTTCCAATATAGGGTCTCCACTCCCTTGTTGATTTAATTTTAGACATAAGGTAACCACTCCCTAGTTGCTTTTCCAATATAGAGTCTCCACTCCCTAGTCGCTTTTCCATAATAGGGTCTCCACTCCCTAGTTGACTTTACTTTAGACATAGGGTCTACACTCCCTAGTCGCTTTTCTAACATAGGGTCTCCACTCCCTAGTTGATTATATTTTAGACATAGGGTCTCCACTCCCTAATCGTTTTTCAAACATAAGGTCTCCACTGCCTAGTCTTTTTTCCAACATAGGGTCTCCACTCCCTAGTCGTTTTTCCAACATAGGGTCTTCACTCCCTAGTCGATTTTCCAACATAGGGTCTCCACTCCCTAGTTGAAGTTATTTTCGACGTCGGGTCTCCACTCTGTAGTCGCTTTTCCAACATAGGGTCTCCACTCCTTAGTTGATTTTTTTAGACATAGGTTCTACACACCGTAGTCGCTTTTCCTACATAGGGTCTCCACTCCCTAGTTGATGTTATTTTTGAGATAGGGTCTCCAATCCCTAGTCATTTTTTCAACATAGGGTCTCCGCTCCCTAGTTGATTATATTTTAAACATCGGGTCTCCACTCCCTAGTCCGGTTTTTCAACATATGGTCTCCACTCCCTAGTTGATCATATTTTAGACATAGGGTCTCCACTCCCTAGTCTTTTTTCCAACATAGAGTCTCCACTCCCTAGTTTATTTTATTATAACACATAGGGTCTCCACTCCCTAGTCGCTTTTCCAACATAGAGTCTCCACTCCCTAGTTGATTTTATTTTAACACATAGGGTCTCTATTCCCTAGTCGCTTTTCCAACATAGGGTCTCCACTCCCTAGTTGATTTAATTTTAGACATAAGGTATCCACTCCCTAGTCGCTTTTCCAACATAGGGTCTCCACTCCCTTGTTGATTTAATTTTAGACATAAGGTAACCACTCCCTAGTCGTTTTTCCAACATAGGGTTTCCACTCCCTAGTTGATTTTTTCAGACATAGGGTCTACACACCGTAGTCGCTTTTCCTACATAGGGCCTCCACTCCCTAGTTGATGTTATTTTGGACATAGGGTCTCCAATCCCTAGTCATTTTTTCAACATAGGGTCTCCGCACCCTAGTTGATTTTATTTTAAACATGGGGTCTCCACTCCCTAGTCTGGTTTTACAACATAGGGTCTCCACTCCCTAGTTGATGTTATTTTAGACATAGGGTCTCAACTCCCTAGTCTTTTTTCCAACATAGGGTCTCCACTCCCTAGTTGATTTTATTTTAGACACAGGGTATCAACTCCCTAGTCGCTTTTCTAACATAGGGTCTCCACTCCCTAGTTTATTTTTTTTAGACATAGGTTCTACACTTCCTAGTCGCTTTCCCAACATAGGTTCTCCACTCCCTAGTTCACTTTATTTTTGACATAGGGTCTCCACTCCCTAGTCGCTTTTCCAACATAGGGTCTCCACTCCCTAGTTGAGTTGATATTATATTAGACATAGGTTGTCCACTCCCTAGTATCTTTTCCAACATAGGGTCTCCACTCCCTTCTTGATGATATTTTAGACATAGGGTTTCCACTCCCTAGTCATTTTCCAACAAATGAGCCTCCACTCCGTAGTCGTTTTTCCAACATAGGGTCTCCTCTCCCTAGTTGAAGTTATTCTAGACATAGGTTTTCCACTCCCTAGTCGCTTTTCCAACATAGGGTCTCCACTCCCTAGTTGATTTTATTAGACATAGGGTCTACACTCCCTAGTCGCTTTTCCAACATAGGGTCTCAACTCCCTAGTTGATTTTATTATAGACATAGGGTCTACACTCCCTAGTCGCTTTTGCAACATAGGGTCTCCACTCCCTAGTTGATGAAATTTAAGACATAGGATCTCCACTCCCTAATCGTTTTTCCAACATAGGGTCTCCACACCCTAGTTGAAGTTATTTTAGACATAGGGTCTCCATTCCCTAGTCTTTTTTCCAACATAGGGTCTCCACTCCCTAGTTGATTTTATATAAGACATAGAGTCTCCACTCCCTAGTCGCTTTTCCATCATAGGGTCTCCACTCCCTAGTTGACTTTACTTTAGACATAGGGTCTACACTCTCTAGTCGCTTTTCCAACATAGGGTCTCCACTCCCTAGTTGATTATATTTTAGACATAGGGTCTCCACTCCCTAATCGTTTTTCCAACATAAAGTCTCCACTGCCTAGTTGAAGTTATTCTACACACAGGGTCTCCACTCCCTAGTGAATTTTCTTTTAAGACATAGGGTCTCCACTCCCTTGTCGTTTTTCCAACATAGGGTCTCCATTCCCTAGTTGATAGGTTTAGACATAGGGTCCCCAATCCCTAGTCATTTTTTCAACATAGGGTCTCCGCTCCCTAGTTGATTTTATTTTTAACATCGGGTCTCCACTTCCTAGTCTGGTTTTTCAACAAAGGGTCTCCACTCCCTAGTCGCTTTTCCAACATAGGGTCTCCACTCCCTAGTTGATTTAATTTTAGACATAAGGTATCCAATCCCTAGTCGCTTTTCCAACATAGGGTCTCCACTCCTTAGTTGATATTTTTAGACATAGGGTCTACATTCCCTAGTCGCTTTTCCAACATAGGATCTCCACTCCCTAGTTGACTTTATTTTAGACATAGGGTTTCCACTCCCTAGTCGCTTTTCCAACATAGGGTCTCCACTCCCTAGTTGATAGTTTTAGACATAGGGTCTACATTCCCTTGTCGCTTTTCCAACATAGGGTCTCCACTCCCTAGTTGAAATTATTTTAGACATAAGGTCTCCACTTCCTTGGCGTTTTTCTAACATAGGGTCTCCACTCCCTAGTTGATTTTATTTTAGACATAGGGTCTCCACTTCCTAGGCTTTTTTCTAACATATGGTCTCCACGCCCTAGTTGATTTTATTTTAGACATAAGGTCTCCACTCCCTAGTCTGCTTTTACAACATAGGATCTCCACCCCCTAGTTAATGATATTTTAGACATAGGGTCTCCACTCCTTAGTCTCTTTTCTAACATAGGGTCTCCACTAACTAGTTGATTTTGTTTTAAGACATAGGGTCTCCACTCCCTAGAAGCTTTTTAAATATAGGGTCTCCACTGCCTAGTCTTTTTTCTAACATAGGGTCTCCATTCCCGAGTTGATTTTATTTTAGACATAGGGTCTTCACTCACTAGTCTGCTTTTCCAACATAGGGTCTCCACTCCCTAGTTGAAAATATTTTAGATATAGGGTCTCCACTCCCTAGTCTATTTTCAAACATAGGGTCTCCAATCCCTAGTTGATTTTATTATAAGACATATGGTCTCCACTCTCTAGTCGCTTTTCCAACATAGGGTCTCCACTCCATAGTTGATTTTTTTAGACATAGGTTCTACACACCGTAGTTGCTTTTCCTACATAGGGTCTCCACTCCCTAGTTGATGTTATTTTGGAGATAGGGTCTCCAATCCCTAGTCATTTTTTCAACATAGGGTCTCCGCTCCCTAGTTGATTATATTTTAAACATCGGGTCTCCACTCCCTAGTCCGGTTTTTCAACATATGGTCTCCACTCCTTAGTTTATTTTTTTTAGACATAGGTTCTACACTTCCTAGTCGCTTTCCCAACATAGGTTCTCCACTCCCTAGTTGACTTTATTTTTGACATAGGGTCTTCACTCCCTAGTCGCTTAACCAACATAGGGTCTCCAATCCCTAGTTGATTGATATTATTTTAGACATAGGGTGTCCACTCCCTAGTATCTGTTCCAACATAGGGTCTCCACTCCTTGTTGATGATATTATAGACATAGGGTTTCCACTCCCTAGTTATCTTTCAAAAATATGGGCCTGCACTCTGTAGTCGTTTTTCCAACATAGGGTCTCCACTCCCTAGTTGAAGTTATTTTAGACATAGGGTATCCACTCCCTAGTCGCTTTTCTAACATAGGGTTTCCACTCCCTAGTTGATTTTTTTAGACATAGGGTCTACACTCCCAAGTCGCTTTTCCAACATAGGTCTCAACTCCTTAGTTGATTTTATTTTAGACATATGGTCTATACTCCCTAGTCGCTTTTGCAACATAGGGTCTCCACTCCCTAGTTGATGAAATTTAAGACATAGGCTTTCCACTTCCTAATCGTTTATCCAACATAGGGTCTCCACACCCTAGTTGAAGTTATTTTAGACATAGGGACTCCATCCCTAGTCTTTTTTCCAGCATAGGGTCTCCACTCCCTAGTTGATTTTATATAAGACATAGAGTCTCCACTCCCTAGTCGCTTTTCCATCATAGGGTCTCCACTCCCTAGTTGACTTTACTTTAGACATAGGGTCTACACTCCCTAGTCGCTTTTCCAACATAGGGTCTCCAGTCCATAGTTGATGATATTTTAGACATAGGGTCTCCACTTCCTAATCGTTTTTAATACATAAGGTCTCCACTGCCTAGTCTTTTTTCCAACATAGGGTCTCCACTCCCTAGTCATTTTTCCAACATAGGGTCTCCATTCCCTAGTCGATTTTCCAACATAGGGTCTCCACACCCTAGTTGAAGTTATTTTCGACAACGTGTCTCCACTCTCTAGTCGTTTTTCCAACATAGGGTCTCCACTCCCTAGTTGATTTTTTTAGACATAGGGTCTATACACACCGTAGTCGCTTTTCCTACATAGGGTCTCCACTCCCTAGTTGATATGATTTTGGACATAGGGTCTCCAATCCCAAGTCATTTTTTCAACATAGGGTCTCCGCTCCCTAGTTGATTTTATTTTTATGATCGGGTCTCCACTTCCTAGTCTGGTTTTTCAACAAAGGGTCTCCACTCCCTAGTTGATTTTATTTTAACACATAGGGTCTCCACTCCCTAGTCGCTTTTCCAACATTGGGTCTCCACTCCCTAGTTGATTTAATTTTAGACATAAGGTATCCACTCCCTAGTCGCTTTTCCAACATAGGGTCTCCACTCCTTAGTTGATATTTTTAGACATAGGGTCTACATTCCCTAGTCGCTTTTCCAACATAGGGTCTCAACTCCCTAGTTGACTTTATTTTAGACATAGGGTTTCTACTCCCTAGTCGCTTTTCCAACTTAGGGTCTCCACTCCCTAGTTGATGATATTTTAGACATAGGGTCTCCACTCCCTAATCGTTTTTCAAACATAAGGTCTCCACTGCCTAGTCTTTTTTCCAACATAGGGTCTCCACTCCCTAGTCGTTTTTCCAACATAGGGTCTTCACTCCCTAGTCGATTTTCCAACATAGGGTCTCCACTCCCTAGTTGAAGTTATTTTCGACGTCGGGTCTCCACTCTGTAGTCGCTTTTCCAACATAGGGTCTCCACTCCTTAGTTGATTTTTTTAGACATAGGTTCTACACACCGTAGTCGCTTTTCCTACATAGGGTCTCCACTCCCTAGTTGATGTTATTTTTGAGATAGGGTCTCCAATCCCTAGTCATTTTTTCAACATAGGGTCTCCGCTCCCTAGTTGATTATATTTTAAACATCGGGTCTCCACTCCCTAGTCCGGTTTTTCAACATACGGTCTCCACTCCCTAGTTGATCATATTTTAGACATAGGGTCTCCACTCCCTAGTCTCTTTTCCAACATAGAGTCTCCACTCCCTAGTTTATTTTATTATAACACATAGGGTCTCCACTCCCTAGTCGCTTTTCCAACATAGAGTCTCCACTCCCTAGTTGATTTTATTTTAACACATAGGGTCTCTATTCCCTAGTCGCTTTTCCAACATAGGGTATCCACTCCCTAGTTGATTTAATTTTAGACATAAGGTATCCACTCCCTAGTCGCTTTTCCAACATAGGGTCTCCTCTCCCTTGTTGATTTAATTTTAGACATAAGGTAACCACTCCCTAGTCGTTTTTCCAACATAGGGTCTCCACTCCCTAGTTGATTTTTTTAGACATAGGGTCTACACACCGTAGTCGCTTTTCCTACATAGGGCCTCCACTCCCTAGTTGATGTTATTTTGGACATAGGGTCTCCAATCCCTAGTCATTTTTTCAACATAGGGTCTCCGCACCCTAGTTGATTTTATTTTAAACATGGGGTCTCCACTCCCTAGTCTGGTTTTTCAACATAGGGTCTCCACTCCCTAGTTGATGTCATTTTAGACATAGGGTATCCACTCCCTAGTCTCTTTTCCAACATAGGGTCTCCACTCCCTAGTTGATTTTATTTTAACGCATAGGGTCTCCACTCCCTAGTAGCTTTTCCAACATAGGGACACCACTCCCTAGTTGATTTAATTTTAGACATAAGGTATCCACTCCCTAGTCGCTTTTCCAGCATAGGGTCTCCACTCCTTAGTTGATATTTTTAGACAGGGTCTACATTCCCTAGTTGCTTTTCCAACATAGGGTCTCCACTCCCTAGTTGACTTTATTTTAGACATAGGGTTTCCACTTCCTAGTCGCTTTTCCAACATAGGGTCTCCACTCCCTAGTTGATAGTTTTAGACATAGGGACTACATTCCCTTGTCGCTTTTCCAACATAGGGTCTCCCCTCCCTAGTTGAAATTATTTTAGACATAAGGTATCCACCTCCTAGGCGTTTTTCTAACATAGGGTCTCCACTCCCTAGTTGATTTTATTTTTGACATATGGTCTCCACTTCCAAGGCTTTTTTCTAACATATGGTCTCCACTCCCTAGTTGATTTTATTTTAGACATAAGTTCTCCATTCCCTTGTCATCATTTCCAACATAGGGTCTCCACTCCCTAGTTGAAGTTATTTTGGACATAGGGTCTCCAATCCCTAGTCATCTTTTCAACATAGGGTCTCCGCTCCCTAGTGGATTTTATTTTAAACATCGGGTCTTCACTCCCTAGTCTACTTTTCAAACATAGGGTCTCCACTCCCTAGTTGGTTGTATTTTAGATATAGGGTCTCCACTCCCTAATCTCTTTTCCAACATAGGGTTTCCACTCCCTTGTCGATTTTCCAACATAGGGTCTCCACTCCGTAGTTGAAGTTATTTTCGACATCGGGTCTCCACTCTCTAGTCGCTTTTCCAACATAGGGTCTCCACTCCCTAGTTGATTTTTTTAGACGTAGGGTTTACACACCGTAGTCACTTTTCCTACATAGGGTCTCCACTCCCTAGTTGATGTTATTTTGGACATAGGGTCTCCAATCCCTAGTTGATGATATTTTAGACATAGGGTCTCCACTCCCAAGTCTCTTTTCCAATATAGGGTCTCCACTCCCTAGTTGATTTTATTTTAACACATAGGGTCTCCATTCCCTAGTCGCTTTTCCAACATAGGGTGTCCACTCCCTAGTCTGGTTTTTCAACATAGGTTCTCCACTCCGTAGTTGATGACATTTTAGACATAGGGTATCCACTCCCTAGTCTCTTTTCCAACATGGGGTCTCCACTCCCTAGTTGATTTTATTTTAACACATAGGGTCTCCACTCCCTAGTCGCTTTTCCAACATAGGGTCTCCACTCCCTAGTTGATTTAATTTTAGACATTAAGTATCCACTCCCTAGTTGCTTTTCCAACATAGGGTCTCCACTCCGTAGTTGATATTTTTAGACATAGGGTCTACATTCCCTAGTCGCTTTTCCAACATAGGGTCTCCACTCCCTAGTTGACTTTATTTTAGACATAGGGTTTCCACTCCCTAGTCGCTTTTCCAACACAGGGTCTCCACTCCCTAGTTGATAGTTTTAGAGATAGGGTCTACATTCCCTTGTCGCTTTTCCAACATAGGGTCTCCACTCCCTAGTTGAAATTATTTTAGACATAAGGTCTTCACTTCCTAGGCGTTTTTCTAGCATAGGGTCTCCACTCCCTAGTTGATTTTATTTTGGACATAGGGTCTCCACATCCTAGGCTTTTTTCTAACATAGGGTCTCCACTCCCTAGTTGATTTTATTTTAGACATAAGGTCTCCACTCCCTAGTCTTCATTTCCAACATAGGGTCTCCACTCCCTAGTTGAAGTTATTTTGGACATAGGGTCTCCAATCCCTAGTCATTTTTTCAACATAGGGTCTCCGCTCCCTAGTGGATTTTATTTTAAACATCGGGTCTCCACTCCATAGTCTGCTTTTCCAACATAGGGTCTCCACTCCCTAGTTGATTGTATTTTAGATATAGGGTCTCCACTCCCTAGTCTCTTTTCCAACATAGGGTTTCCACTCCCTTGTCGATTTTCCATCATATGGTCTCCACTCCGTAGTTGAAGTTATTTTCGACATCGGGTCTCCACTCTCTAGTCGCTTTTCCAACATAGGGTCTCCACTCCCTAGTTGATTTTTTTAGACATAGGGTCTACACACCGTAGTCGCTTTTCCTACATAGGGTCTCCACTCCCTAGTTGATGTTATTTTGGACATAGGGTCTCCAATCCCTAGTTGATCATATTTTAGACATAGGGTCTTCACTCCCTAGTTTCTTTTCCAACATAGGGTCTCTACTCCCTAGTTGATTTTATTTTAACACATACGGTCTCCATTCCCTAGTCGCTTTTCCAACATAGGGTCTCCACTCCCTAGTTGATTTAATTTTAGACATAAGGTATCCACTCCCTAGTCGCTTTTCCAACATAGGGTCTCCACTCCCTTGTTGATGTTATTTTGTACATAGGGTCTCCAATCGCTAGTCATTTTTTCAACATAGGGTCTCCGCTCCCTAGTTTATTTTATTTTAAACATCGGGTCTCCACTCCCTAGTCTGGTTTTTCAACATATGGTCTCCACTCCCTAGTTGATGCCATTTTAGACATAGGGTATCCACTCCCTAGTCTCTTTTCCAACATAGGGTCTCCACTCTCTAGTTGATTTTATTTTAACACATAGGGTCTCCACTCCCTAGTCGCTTTTCCAACATAGGGTCTCCACTCCCTAGTTGATTTAATTTTAGACATAAGGTATCCACTCCCTAGTCGCTTTTCCAACATAGGGTCTCCACTCCTTAGTTGATATTTTTAGACATAGGGTCTACATTCCCTAGTCGCTTTTCCAACAAAGGGTCTCCACTCCCTTGTTGATTTTATTTTAGACATAGGGTTTCCACTCCCTAGTCGCTTTTCCAACATAGGGTCTCCACTCCCTAGTTGATAGTTTTAGACATAAGGTCTACATTCCCTTGTCGCTTTTCCAACTTAGGGTCTCCACTCCCTAGTTGAAATTATTTTAGACATAAGGTCTCCACTTCCTAGGCGTTTTTCTAACATAGGGTCTCCACTCCCTAGTTGATTTTATTTTAGACATAGGGTCTCCACTTCCTAGGCTTTTTTCTAACATATGGTCTCCACTCCCTAGTTGATTTTATTTTAGACATAAGGTCTCCACTCCGTAGTCTTCATTTCCAACATAGGTTCTCCACTCCCTAGTTGAATTTATTTTGGACATAGGGTCTCCAATCCCTTGTCATTTTTTTTAACATAGGTTCTCCGCTCCCTAGTGGATTTTATTTTAAACATCGGGTATGCACTCCCTAGTCTGCTTTTCCAACATAGGGTCTCCACTCCCTAGTTGATTTTATTTTAGATATAGGGTCTCCACTCCCTAGTCTCTTTTCCAACATAGTGTTTCCACTCCTTAGTTAATTCTATTTTAAACATAAGGTCTCCACTCCCAAGTCTCTGCTCCAACATAGGGTCTCCACTCCCTAGTTAATACTATTTTAGACAGAGGGCCGTCACCCTAGTCTATTTTCAAACATAGGGTCTCCAATCCCTAGTTGATTTTATTTTAGATATAGGGTCTCCACTCCCTAGTCTGCTTTCCAACATAGGGTCTCCACTCCCTAGTTGATGTTATTATAGACATAGGGTCTCCACTCCCTAGTCTCTTTTCCAACATAGGGTCTCCACTCCCTAGTTGATGATATTTTAGACATAGGGTCTCCACTCCCTTATCGTTTTTCCAACATAAGGTCTCCACTCCCTAGTTGAAGTTATTCTAGACATACGGTCTCCACTACCAAGTCTTTTTTCCAACATAGGGTCTCCACTCCCTAGTCGTTTTTCCAACATAGGGTCTCCACTCCCTAGTTGACTTTATTTTAGACATAGGGTCTACACTCCCTAGTCGCTTTTCCATCATAGGGTCTCCACTCCCTAGTTGAAGTTATTCTAGACATAGGGGCTCCACTGCCTAGTCTTTTTTCCAACATAGGGTCTCTAGTCCCTAGTCGATTTTCAAACATAGGGTCTCCACTCCCTAGTTGAAGTTATTTTCGACATCGGGTCTCCATGCCCTAGTCGCTTTTCCAACATAGGGTCTCCACTCCCTAGTTGAGTTTTTAGATATAGGGTCTCCACTCCCTAGTCTCATTTTCAACATAGGGTCTCCACTCCCTAGTTGATTTTATTTTAAACACAAGGTCTGCACTCCCTATTCTCTTTTCCAACACAGGGTCTCCACTCCCTAGTTGATATTATTTTAGACAGAGGGCCGCCACTCCCTAGTCTATTTTCAAACAAAGGGTCTCCAATCCCTAGTTGATTTTATTTTAGATATAGGGTCTCCACTCCGTATTGTGCTTTCCAACATAGGGTCTCCCCTCCCTAGTTGATGTTATTTTAGACATAGGGTCTCCACTCCTTAGTCTACACTCCATAGTTGATTTTAGATATAGGGTCTCCACTCCCTAGTTAATTTTATTTTAGACATAGGGTCTACACTCCGTAGTCGCTTTTCCTACATAGGGTCTCCGCTCCTTAGTTGAAGTTATTTTGGACATAGGGTCTCCAATCCCTAGTCATTTTTTCAACATATGGTCTTCGCTCCCTAGTGGATTTTATTTTAAACATCGGGTCTCCACTCCCTAGTCTGCTTTTCCAACATAGGTTCCCACTCCCTAGTTGATGATATTTTAGACATAGGGTCTCCACTCCCTAGTTGATTTTATTTTAACACATAGGGTCTCTACTCCCTAGTTGGTTTTTCTAACATAGGGTCTCCACTCCCTAGTTGATTTAATTTTAGACATAAGGTATCCACTCCCTAGTCGCTTTTCCAACATAGGGTATCCACTCCTTAGTTGATCTTTTTTGACGTAGGGTCTACATTCCCTAGTCGCTTTTCCAACATAGGGTCTACACTCCCTAGTCGCTTGTCCAACATAGGGTCTCCACTCCCTAGTTGAAGTTATTATGGATATAGGGTCTCCACCCCCTAGTCATCTTTCCAACATAGGTTCTCCGCTCCGTAGTTGATTTTATTTTAAATATCGGGTGTCCACTCCCTAGTCTGCTTTTTCAACATAGGGTCTCCACTCCCTAGTTGATGATATTTTAGACATAGAGTCTCTACTACCTAGTCTCTTTTCGAACATATAATCTCCACTGCCTAGTTGATTTTAGTTTAACATATAGGGTCTCCACTCCCTAGTCGCTTTTCCAATATAGGGTCTCCACTCCCTAGTTGATTTAATTTTAGACATAAGGTTTCAACTCCCTAGTCGCTTTTCCAACATAGGGTATCCACTCCTTAGTTGATATTTTTAGACATAGGGTCTACATTCCCTAGTCGCTTTTCCAACATAGGGTCTCCACTCCCTAGTTGACTTTATTTTAGACATAGGGTTTCCACTCCCTAGTCGATTTTCAAATATAGGGTCGCCACTCCCTAGTTGATAGTCATAGACATAGGGTCTACATTCACTAGTCGCTTTTCCAACATATGGTCTCCACTCCCTAGTTGAAGTTATTTTAGACATAGGGTCTCCACTTCCTAGGCTTTTTTCTAACATAGGGTCTCCACTCCCTATTTGATTTTATTTTAGACATAGGGTCTCCACTCCCTAGTTTGCTTTTCCAACATAGGGTCTCCAATCCCTAGTTGATTTTATTTTAGACATAGGGTCTCCACTCCCTAGTCTGGTTTTTCAACATATGGTCTCCACTCCCTAGTTGATGCCATTTTAGACATAGGGTATCCACTCCCTAGTCTCTTTTCCAACATAGGGTCTCCACTCTCTAGTTGATTTTATTTTAACACATAGGGTCTCCACTCCCTAGTCGCTTTTCCAACATAGGGTCTCCACTCCCTAGTTGATTTAATTTTAGACATAAGGTATCCACTCCCTAGTCGCTTTTCCAACATAGGGTCTCCACTCCTTAGTTGATATTTTTAGACATAGGGTCTACATTCCCTAGTCGCTTTTCCAACAACGGGTCTCCACTCCCTTGTTGATTTTATTTTAGACATAGGGTTTCCACTCCCTAGTCGCTTTTCCAACATAGGGTCTCCACTCCCTAGTTGATAGTTTTAGACATAAGGTCTACATTCCCTTGTCGCTTTTCCAACTTAGGGTCTCCACTCCCTAGTTGAAATTATTTTAGACATAAGGTCTCCACTTCCTAGGCGTTTTTCTAACATAGGGTCTCCACTCCCTAGTTGATTTTATTTTAGACATAGGGTCTCCACTTCCTAGGCTTTTTTCTAACATATGGTCTCCACTCCCTAGTTGATTTTATTTTAGACATAAGGTCTCCACTCCGTAGTCTTCATTTCCAACATAGGGTCTCCACTCCCTAGTTGAATTTATTTTGGACATAGGGTCTCCAATCCCTTGTCATTTTGTTTAACATAGGTTCTCCGCTCCCTAGTGGATTTTATTTTAAACATCGGGTATGCACTCCCTAGTCTGCTTTTCCAACATAGGGTCTCCACTCCCTAGTTGATTTTATTTTAGATATAGGGTCTCCACTCCCTAGTCTCTTTTCCAACATAGTGTTTCCACTCCTTAGTTAATTCTATTTTAAACATAAGGTCTCCACTCCCAAGTCTCTGCTCCAACATAGGGTCTCCACTCCCTAGTTAATACTATTTTAGACAGAGGGCCGTCACTCCCTAGTCTATTTTCAAACATAGGGTCTCCAATCCCTAGTTGATTTTATTTTAGATATAGGGTCTCCACTCCCTAGTCTGCTTTCCAACATAGGGTCTCCACTCCCTAGTTGATGTTATTATAGACATAGGGTCTCCACTCCCTAGTCTCTTTTCCAACATAGGGTCTCCACTCCCTAGTTGATGATATTTTAGACATAGGGTCTCCACTCCCTTATCGTTTTTCCAACATAAGGTCTCCACTCCCTAGTTGAAGTTATTCTAGACATACGGTCTCCACTACCAAGTCTTTTTTCCAACATAGGGTCTCCACTCCCTAGTCGTTTTTCCAACATAGGGTCTCCACTCCCTAGTTGACTTTATTTTAGACATAGGGTCTACACTCCCTAGTCGCTTTTCCATCATAGGGTCTCCACTCCCTAGTTGAAGTTATTCTAGACATAGGGGCTCCATTGCCTAGTCTTTTTTCCAACATAGGGTCTCTAGTCCCTAGTCGATTTTCAAACATAGGCTCTCCACTCCCTAGTTGAAGTTATTTTCGACATCGGGTCTCCATGCCCTAGTCGCTTTTCCAACATAGGGTCTCCACTCCCTAGTTGAGTTTTTAGATATAGGGTCTCCACTCCCTAGTCTCATTTTCAACATAGGGTCTCCACTCCCTAGTTGATTTTATTTTAAACACAAGGTCTGCACTCCCTATTCTCTTTTCCAACACAGGGTCTCCACTCCCTAGTTGATATTATTTTAGACAGAGGGCCGCCACTCCCTAGTCTATTTTCAAACAAAGGGTCTCCAATCCCTAGTTGATTTTATTTTAGATATAGGGTCTCCACTCCGTATTGTGCTTTCCAACATAGGGTCTCCCCTCCCTAGTTGATGTTATTTTAGACATAGGGTCTCCACTCCTTAGTCTACACTCCATAGTTGATTTTAGATATAGGGTCTCCACTCCCTAGTTAATTTTATTTTAGACATAGGGTCTACACTCCGTAGTCGCTTTTCCTACATAGGGTCTCCGCTCCTTAGTTGAAGTTATTTTGGACATAGGGTCTCCAATCCCTAGTCATTTTTTCAACATATGGTCTTCGCTCCCTAGTGGATTTTATTTTAAACATCGGGTCTCCACTCCCTAGTCTGCTTTTCCAACATAGGTTCCCACTCCCTAGTTGATGATATTTTAGACATAGGGTCTCCACTCCCTAGTTGATTTTATTTTAACACATAGGGTCTCTACTCCCTAGTTGGTTTTTCTAACATAGGGTCTCCACTCCCTAGTTGATTTAATTTTAGACATAAGGTATCCACTCCCTAGTCGCTTTTCCAACATAGGGTATCCACTCCTTAGTTGATCTTTTTTGACGTAGGGTCTACATTCCCTAGTCGCTTTTCCAACATAGGGTCTCCACTCCCTAGTTGATGTTTTTAGACATAGGGTCTACACTCCCTAGTCGCTTGTCCAACATAGGGTCTCCACTCCCTAGTTGAAGTTATTATGGACATAGGGTCTCCACCCCCTAGTCATCTTTCCAACATAGGTTCTCCGCTCCGTAGTTGATTTTATTTTAAATATCGGGTGTCCACTCCCTAGTCTGCTTTTTCAACATAGGGTCTCCACTCCCTAGTTGATGATATTTTAGACATAGGGTCTCTACTACCTAGTCTCTTTTCGAACATATAATCTCCACTGCCTAGTTGATTTTAGTTTAACATATAGGGTCTCCACTCCCTAGTCGCTTTTCCAATATAGGGTCTCCACTCCCTAGTTGATTTAATTTTAGACATAAGGTTTCAACTCCCTAGTCGCTTTTCCAACATAGGGTATCCACTCCTTAGTTGATATTTTTAGACATAGGGTCTACATTCCCTAGTCGCTTTTCCAACATAGGGTCTCCACTCCCTAGTTGACTTTATTTTAGACATAGGGTTTCCACTCCCTAGTCGATTTTCAAATATAGGGTCGCCACTCCCTAGTTGATAGTCATAGACATAGGGTCTACATTCACTAGTCGCTTTTCCAACATATGGTCTCCACTCCCTAGTTGAAGTTATTTTAGACATAGGGTCTCCACTTCCTAGGCTTTTTTCTAACATAGGGTCTCCACTCCCTATTTGATTTTATTTTAGACATAGGGTCTCCACTCCCTAGTTTGCTTTTCCAACATAGGGTCTCCAATCCCTAGTTGATTTTATTTTAGACATAGGGTCTCCACTCCTTAGTCTCTTTTCCAACATAGGGTCTCTCCACTGCCTAGTTGATTTTATTTTAGACATAGGGTCTACACTCCCTAGTTGCTTTTCCAACATAAGGTCTCCACTCTCTCGTTGATTATATTTTAAACATAGGGTCTTCACTCCCTAATCGTTTTTCCAACATAAGGTCTCCACTCCCTAGTTGAAGTTATTTTAGACATAGGGTCTCCACTTCTTAGTCTTTTTTCCAAAATAGTGTTTCCACTCCCTAGTTAATGATATTTTAGACATAGGGTCTCCACTCCCTAGTCTTTTTTCCAACATAGGGTCACCAGTCCCTAGTCGTTTTTAAAACATAGGGTCTCCACTCCCTAGTTGAAGTTATTTTAGACATAGGGTCTCCAATCCCTAGTCGCTTTTCCAACATAGGGTTTGCACTCCCTAGTTAAGTTTTTTATACACAGGGTCTACACTCCCTAGTCTCTTTTCAAACATAGGGTCTCCACTCCCTAGTTGAAGTTATTTGGGACATAGGGTTTCCACTCCCTAGTCATTTTTGCAACATAGGCTCTCCACTCCCTAGTTGATTTTATTTTAAACATAGGGTCTCCACTCCCTAGTCTGCTTTTCAACCATAGGGTCTCCGCTCTCTAGTTGTTGATATTTTAGATATAGGGTCTCCACTCCCTAGTTGATATTTTTAGACATAGGGTCTACACTCCATAGTCGCTTTTCCTACATAGGGTCTCCACTCCCTAGTTGAAGTTATTTTTGACATAGGGTCTCCAATCCCTAGTCATTTTTTCCAACATACGGTCTCCGCTCCCTAGTGGATTTTATTTTAAACATCAGGTCTCCACTCCCTAGTCTGCTTTTCCAATATAGGGTCTCCACTCCCTAGTTGATGATATTTTAGACATAGGGTCTCCACTCCCTAGTCTCTTTTCCAACATAGGGTCTCCACCCCCTAGTTGATTATATTTTAACAGATAGGGTCTCCACTCCCTAGTCGCTTTTCTAACATAGGGTCTCTACTACCTAGTTGATTTAATTTTACACATAAGGTATCCACACCCTAGTCGCTTTTCCAACGGAGGGTATCCATTCCTTTGTTGATATTTTTAGACATAGGGTCTACATTCCCTAGTTGCTTTTCCAACATACGGTCTCCACTCCCTAGTTGACTTTATTTTAGACATAAGGTTTCCACTCCCTAGTCGCTTTTCCAACATAGGGTCGCCACTCCCTTGTTTATAGTTATTGACATAGGGTCTACACACCCTAGTCGCTTTTCCAACATAGGGTCTCCACTCCCTAGTTGAAGTTATTTTAGACATAGGGTCTCCATTTCCTAGGCTTTTTTCTAACATAGGGTCTCCACTCCGTATTTGATTTTTTTTAGACATAGGGTCTCCACTCCCTAGTCTGCTTTTCCAACATAGGGTCTCCAATCCCTAGTTGATTTTATTTTAGACATAGGGTCTCCACTCCCTAGTCTCTTTTCCAACATAGGGTCTCCACTCCCTAGTTGATTTTATTATAGACATAGGGTCTACACTCCCTAGTCACTTTTCCAACATAGGGTCTCAACTCCCTAGTTGATTTTATTTTAGACATAGGGTCTACACTCCCTAGTCGCTTTTGCAACATAGGGTCTCCACTCCCTAATTGATGAAATTTTAGACATAGGCTCACCACTCCCTAATCGTTTTTCCAAAATAGGGTCTCCACACCCTAGTTGAAGTTATTTTAGACATAGGGTCTCCACTCCCTAGTCATTTTTCCAACATAGGGTCTCCAGTCCCTAGTCGTTTTTCCAACATAGGGTATCCACTCCCTAGTTGAAGTTATTTTAGACATAGGGTCTCCAATCCCTAGTCGCTTTTCCAACATAGGGTTTCCACTCCCTAGTTGAGTTTTTTAGACATAGGGTCTACACTCCCTAGTCTCTTTTCAAACATAGGGTCTCCACTCCCTAGTTGAAGTTATTTTGGACATAGGGTCTCCACTCCCTAGTCATTTTTCTAACATAGGGTCTCCACTCCCTAGTTGATTTTATTTTAAACATCGGGCCTCCACTCCCTAGTCTGGTTTTCAACCATAGGGTCTCCACTCTTTAGTTGATGATATTTTAGATATAAGGTCTCCACTCCCTAGTTGATTTTTTTAGACATAGGGTCTACACTCCCTAGTTGAAGTAATTTTTGACATAGGGTCTCCAATCCCTAGTCATTTTTTCAACATAGGGTCTCCGCTCACTAGTGGATTTTATTTTAAACATCGGGTCCCCACTCCCTAGTCTGCTTTTCCAACATATGGTCTCCACTCCCTAGTCGCTTTTCCAACATAGGGTCTCCACTACCTAGTTGACTTTATTTTAGACATAGGGTTCCACTCCCTAGTCGCTTTTCCAACATAGGGTCTCCAGTCCCTAGTTTAAGTTATTTTAGACATAGGGTCTCCACTTCCTAGGCTTTTTTCTAGCATAGGGTCTCCATTCCCTATTTGATATTATTTTAGACATAGGGTCTCCACTCCCTAGTCTGCTTTTACACCATAGGGTCTCAAATCCCTAATTGCTTTTATTTTAGAGATAGGGTCTCCACTCCTTAGTCTCTTTTCCAACATAGGGTCTCCACTCCCTAGTTAATTTTATTTTAGACATAGGGTCTACACTCACTAATCGCTTTTCAAACATAGGCTCTCAACTCCCAAGTTGATTTTATTTTAGACATAGGGTCTACACTCCCTTGTCGCTTTTGCAACATAGGGTCTCCACTCCCTAGTTGATTAAATTTAAGACATAGGCACTCCACTCCCTAATCGTTTTTCCAACAAAGGGTCTCCACACCCTAGTTGAAGTTAGTCTAGACATAGGGTCTCCACTCCCTAGTCGTTTTTCCAACATAGGGTCTCCAGTCCCTAGTATGCTTTTCCAACATAGGGTCTCCACTCCCTAGTTGAAGTTATTTTAGACATAGGGCCTCCATTCCCTAGTCTCTTTTCCAACATAGGGTCTCCACTCCCTAGTTGATTTTATTTTAACACATAGGGTCTCCATTCCCTAGTCGCTTTTCCAACATAGGGTCTCCACTCCCTAGTTGATGAAATTTAAGATATAGGCTGTCCACTCCCTAATCGTTTTTTCAAAATAAGGTCTCCACACCCTAGTTGAATTTATTTTTGACATAGGGTCTCCACTCCCTAGTCATTTTTCCAACATAGGGTCTCCAGTCCCTAGTCGTTTTTCCAACATAGGGTATCCACTCCCTAGTTGAAGTTATTTTAGACATAGGGTCGCCAATCCCTAGTCGCTTTTCCAATATAGGGTTTCCACTCCCTAGTTGAGTTTTTTAGACATAGGGTCAACACTCCCTAGTCTCTTTTCAAACAAAGGGTCTCCACTCCCTTGTTGAAGTTATTTTGGACATAGGGTCTCCACTCCCTAGTCATTTTTCTAACATAGGGTCTCCACTCCCTAGTTGATTTTATTTTAAACATAGGGCCTCCACTCCCTAGTTTGTTTTTCAACCATAGGGTCTCCACTCTTTAGTTGATGATATTTTAGATATAGGGTCTCCACTCCCTAGTTGATTTTTTTAGACATAGGGTCTACACTCCGAAGTCGCTTTTCCTACATAGGGTCTCAAATCCCTAGTTGATTTTATTTTTGATATTGGGTCTCCACTCTTTAGTCTCTTTTCCAACATAGGGTCTCCTCTCCCTAGATGATTTTATTTTAGACATAGGGTCTACACTCCCTAGTCGCTTTTCCAACATTGGGTCTCAACTCCCTAGTTGATTTTATTTTAGACATAGGGTCTGCACTCCCTAGTCGCTTTTGCAACATAGGGTATCCACTCCTTAGTTGATGAAATTTAAGACATAGGCACTACACTCCCTAATCGTTTTTCCAACATAGGGTCTCCACACCATAGTTGAATTTATTTTAGACATAGGGTCTCCACTCCGTAGTCTTCTTTTCAACCATAGGGTCTCCACTCTCTAGTTGATGATATTTTAGATATAGAGTCTCCACTCCCTATTTGATTTTTTTAGACATAGGGTCTTCACTCCGTAGTCGCTTTTCCTACATAGGGTCTCCACTCCCTAGTTGAAGTAATTTTTGACATAGGGTCTCCAATCCCTAGTCATTTTTTTAACATAGGGTCTCCGCTCCCTAGTGGATTTTATTTTAAACATCGGGTCCCCACTCCCTAGTCTACTTTTCCAATATATGGTCTCCACTCCCTAGACGCTTTTCCAACATAGGGTCTCCACTCCCTAGTTGACTTTATTTTAGACATAGGGTTTCCACTCCCTAGTCTTTTTTCCAACATAGGGTCTCCACTCCCTAGTTTAAGTTATTTTAGACATAGGGTCTCCACTTCCTAGGCTTTTTTCTTGCATAGGGTCTCCATTCCCTATTTGATATTATTTTAGACATAGGGTCTCCACTCCCTGGTCTGCTTTTACAACATAGGGTCTCAAATCCCTAGTTGATTTTATTTTAGACATAGGGTCTCCACTCCTTAGTTTCTTTTCCCACATAGGGTCTCAACTCCCTAGTTAATTTTATTTTAGACATAGGGTCTACACTCACTAGTCGCTTTTCCAACATAGGCTCTCAACTCCCAAGTTGATTTTATTTTAGGCATAGGGTCTACACTCCCTAGTCGCTTTTGCAACATAGGGTCTCCACTCCCTAGTTGATGAAATTTAAGACATAGGCACTCCACTCCCTAATCATTTTTCCAACAAAGGGTCTCCATACCCTAGTTGAAGTTATTTTAGACATAGGGTCTCCACTCTCTAGTCGTTTTTCCAACATAGGGTCTCTAGTCCCTAGTCGATTTTCCAACATAGGGTCTCCACTCCCTAGTTGAAGTTATTTTAGACATAGGGTCTCCACTCTCTAATTGATGATATTTTAGATATAGGGTCTCCACTCCCTATTTGATTTTTTTAGACATAGGGTCTACACTCCGTAGTCGCTTTTCCTACATAGGGTCTCCACTCCCTAGTTGAAGTTATTTTTGGCATAGGGTATCCAATCCCTAGTCATTTTTTCAACATAGGGTCTCCGCTCCCTAGTAGATTTTATTTTAAACATCGGGTCTCCACTCCCTAGTTGTTTTTCCAACATAGGGTCTCCACTCCCTAGTTGACTTTATTTTAGACATAGGGTTTCCACTCCCTAGTCTCTTTTCCAACATAGGGTCTCCACTCCCTAGTTGATTTTATTTTAACACATTGGGTCTCCACTCCCTAGTCGTTTTTCCAACATAGGGTCTCCACTCCCTAGTTGACTTTATTTTAAACATAGGGTTTCCACTCCCTAGTCGCTTTTCCAACATAGGGTCTCCACTCCCTAGTTGAAGTTATTTTAGATATAGGGTCTTCACTTCCTAGGCTTTTTTCTAATATAGTGTCTCCACCCCCTATTTGATTTTATTTTATACATAGGGTCTCCACTCCCTAGTCTGCTTTTCCAACATAGGGTCTCCAATCCCTAGTTGATTTTATTTTAGACATAGGGTCTCCACTCCCTAGTTGATTTTATTTTAGACATAGGGTCTACACTCCCTAGTCGCTTTTCCAACATAGGGTCTCAACTCCCTAATTGATTTTATTTTAGACATAGGGTCTACACTCCCTAGACGCTTTTGCAACATAGGGTCTCCACTCCCTAGTTGATGAAATTTAAGACATAGGCTCTCCACTCCCTAATAGGGTGTCCACACCCTAGTTGAAGTTATTTTAGACAAAGGGTCTCCACTCTCTAGTCCTTTTTCCAACATAGGGTCTCCAGTCCCTAGTCGTTTTTCCAACATAGGGTCTCTACTCCCTAGTTGAAGTTATTTTAGACATAGGGTCTCCAATCCCTAGTCGTTTTTCCAACATATGGTTTCCACTCCATAGTTGAGTTTTTTAGACATATGGTCTACACTCCATAGTCGCTTTTCAAACATAGGTCTCCACTCCCTAGTCATTTTTCCAACATAGGTTCTCCACTCCCTAGTTGATTTTATTTTAAACATAGGGTCTCCACTCCCTAGTCTGCTTTTCAACCATAGGGTCTCCACTCTCTAGTTGATGATATTTTAGATATAGGGTCTCCACTCCCTAGTTGATTTTTTTAGACACAGGGTCTACACTCCGTTGTCGCTTTTCCTACATAGGGTCTCCACTCCCTAGTTTAAGTTTATTTTGACATTGGGTCTCCAATCTCGAGTCATTTTTTCAACATAGGGTCTCCGCTCCCTAGTGGATTTTATTTTAAACATCGGGTCTCCACTCTCTAGTCAGCTTATCCAACATAGGGTCTCCACTCCCTAGTTGATGATATTTTAGATATAGGGTCTCCATTCCCTAGTCTCTTTTCCAACATAGGGTCTCCACTCCCTAGTTGATTTTATTTTAACAAATAGGGTCTCCACTCCCTAGTCGCTTTTCTAACATAGGGTCTCCACTCCCTAGTTGAAGTTATTTTAGACATAGGGTCTCCAATCCCTAGTCACTTTTCTAACATAGGGTTTCCACTTCCTAGTTGAGTTTTTTAGACATAGGGTCTACACACCCTAGTCGCTTTTCAAACATAGGGTCTCCACTCCCTAGTTGAGGTTATTTTTGACATAGGGTCTCCATTCCCTAGTCATTTTTCCAACATAGCGTCTCCACTCCCTAGTTGATTTTATTTTAAACACAGGGTCTCCACTCCCTAGTCTGCTTTTCAACCATAGGGTCTCCACTCTCTAGTTGATGATATTTTAGACATAGGGTCTCCACTTCCTAGTCTATTTTCCAACATAGTGTCTCCACTCCCTAGTGAATTTTATTTTAAGACATAGGGTCTCCACTCCCTAGTCGCTTTTCTAACTTAGGGTCTCCACTCCCTAGTGAATTTTATTTTAAGACATAGGGTCTCCACTCCCTTGTCGCTTTTCCAACATATGGTCTCCACTCACGAGTTGATAGTTTTAGACATCGGGTCTACACTCCCTAGTCGCTTTTCCAACATAGGGTCTCCACTCCCTAGTCTTTTTTCTAACATAGGGTCTCCACTCCCTATTTGATTTTATTTTAGACATCGGGTCTCCACTCCCTAGTCTGCTTTTCCAACATAGGGTCTCCAATCCCTAGTTGATTTTATTTTAGACATAGGGTCTCCACTCCCTAGTCTCTTTTCCAACATAGGATCTCCACCCCTTAGTTGATGTTATTTTAGACATAGGGTCTACACTCCCTAGTCGCTTTTCCAACATAGGGTCTCAACACCCTAGTTGATTTTATTTTAGACATAAGGTCTACACTCCCTAGTCGCTTTTGCAATATAGGGTCCCCTCTCCCTAATTGATGAAATTTATGACATAGGCTCTCCACTCCCTAATCATTTTCCAACATAGGGTCTCCACACCCTACTTGAAGTTATTTTAGACATAGGGTCTCCACTCCCTAGTCTTTTTTCCAACATAGGGTCTCGAGTCCCTAGTCATTTTTTCAACATAGGGTCTCCACTCCCTAGTTGTAGTTATTTTAGATATAGGGTCTCCAATCCCTAGTCGCTTTTCCAACATAGGGTTTCCACTCCCTAGTTGAGTTTTTTAGACATACGGTCTACACTCCCTAGTCGCTTTTCAAACATAGGGTCTCCACTCCCTAATTGAGGTTATTTTGGACATAGGGTCTCCATTCCCTAGTCATTTTTCCAACATAGCGTCTCCACTTCCTAGTTGATTTTATTTTAAATATAGGGTCTCCACTCCCTAGTCTGCTTTTCAGCCATAGGGTCTCCACTCTCTAGTTGATGATATTTTAGACATAGGGTCTCCACTCCCTAGTCTATTTTCCAACATAGGGTCTCCACTCCCTAGTGAATTTTATTTTAAGACATAGGGTCTCCACTCCCTAGTCGCTTTTCTAACTTAGGGTCTCCACTCCCTAGTGAATTTTATTTTAAGACATAGGGTCTCCACTCCCTTGTCGCTTTTCCAATATAAGGTCTCCACTCACTAGTTGATAGTTTTAGACATAGGGTCTACACTCCCTAGTCGCTTTTCCAACATAGGGTCTCCACTCCCTTGTTGAAGTTATTTTAGACATAGGGTCTCCACTCCCTAGTCTTTTTTCTAACATAGGGTCTCCACTCCCTAGTTGATTTTATTTTAGACAGGGTCTCCACTCCCTAGTCTGCTTTTCCAACATAGGGTCTCCACTCCCTAGTTGATGATATTTTAGATATAGGGTCTCCACTCCCTAGTCTATTTTCAAACATAGGGTCTCCACTCCCTAGTTGATTTTATTATAAGACATAGGGTCTCCACTCCCTAGTCGCTTTTCCAACATAGGGTCTCCACTCCCTAGTTGATTTTATTTTAGACATAGGGTATTGCTTTTCTAACATAGGGTCTCCACTCCTTAGTTTATTTTTTTTAGACATAGGGTATCCACTCCCTAGTCCGCTATTCAACCATAGGGGCTCCACTCTTTAGTTGATGATATTTTAGATATAGGGTCTCCACTCCCTAGTTGATTTTTTTAGACATAGGGTCTACACTCCGTAGTCGCTTTTCCTACATAGGGTCTCCACTCCCTAATTGAAGTTATTTTTGACATAGGGTCTCCAATCCCTAGTTATTTTTTCAACATAGGGTCTCCGCTCCATGGTGGATTTTATTTTAGACATCGGGTCTCCACTCCCTAGTCTGCTTTTCCATCATAGTGTCTTCTATCCCTAGTTGTGATATTTTAGACATAGGGTCTCCACTCCCTAGTTGAAGTTATTTTAGATATAGGGTCTCCAATCCCTAGTCGCTTTTCCACCATAGGATTTCCACTCCTTAGTTGAGTTTTTTAGACATAGGATCTACACTCCCTAGTCGCTTTTCAAACATAGGGTCTCCACTCCCTAGTCATTTTTTCAACATAGGGTCTCCACTCCCTAGTTGATTTTATTTTAAATATAGGGTCTCCACTCCCTAGTCTGCTTTTCAACTATAGGGTCTCCACCCTCTAGTTGATGATATTTTAGATATAGGGTCTCCACTCCCTAATTGATATTTTTAGACATAGGGTCTACACTCCGTTGTCGCTTTTCCTACATAGGGTCTCCACTCCCTAGTTTAAGTTTATTTTGACATTGGGTCTCCAATCTCGAGTCATTTTTTCAACATAGGGTCTCCACTCCCTAGTGGATTTTATTTTAGATATAGGGTCTCCATTCCCTAGTCTCTTTTCCAACATAGGGTCTCCACTCCCTAGTTGATTTTATTTTAAACATAGGGTCTCCACTCCCTAGTCTGCTTTTCAGCCATAGGGTCTCCACTCTCTAGTTGATGATATTTTAGACATAGGGTCTCCACTCCCTAGTCTATTTTCCAACATAGGGTCTCCACTCCCTAGTGAATTTTATTTTAAGACATAGGGTCTCCACTCCCTAGTAGCTTTTCCAACTTAGGGTCTCCACTCCCTATTGAATTTTATTTTAAGACATAGGGTCTCCACTCCCTTGTCGCTTTTCCAATATAAGGTCTCCACTCACTAGTTGATAGTTTTAGACATAGGGTCTACACTCCCTAGTCGCTTTTCCAACATATGGTCTCCACACCCTTGTTGAAGTTATTTTTGACATAGGGTCTCCACTCCCTAGTCTTTTTTAAAACATAGGGTCTCCACTCCCTAGTTGATTTTATTTTAGACATAGGGTCTCCACTCCCTAGTCTGCTTTTCCAACATAGGGTCTCCACTCCCTAGTTGATGATATTTTAGATATAGGGTCTCCACTCCCTAGTCTATTTTCAAACATAGGGTCTCCACTCCCTAGTTGATTTTATTATAAGACACAGGGTCTCCACTCCCTAGTCGCTTTTCCTACATAGGGTCTCCACTCCCTAGTTGATTTTATTTTGATACAGGGTATCCACTCCCTAGTCACTTTTCTAACATAGGGTCTCCACTCCTTAGTTTATTTTTTTTTTAGACCTAGGTTCTACACTTTCTAGTCGCTTTCCCAACATAGGTTCTCCGCTCTCTAGTTGACTTTATTTTTGACATAGGGTCTCCACTCCCTAGTCACTTTTCGAACATAGGGTCCCCACTCCCTAGTTGATTGATATTATTTTAGACATAGGGTGTCCACTCCCTAGTATCTTTTCCAACATAGGGTCTCCACTCCCTTGTTGATGATATTTTAGACATAGGGTTTCCACTCCCTAGTCATCTTTCCAACATATGGGCCTCCACTCCGTAGTCGTTTTTCCAACATAGCATCTCTACTCCCTAGTCGCTTTTCCAACATAGGGTCTCAACTCCCTAGTTGATTTTTTTAGACATAGGGTCTACACTCCCTAGTCGATTTTCCAACATAGGGTCTCAACTCCCTAGTTGATGTTATTTTAGACATAGGGTCTACACTCCCTAGTCGCTTTTGCAACATAGGATCCCCACTCCCTAGTTGATGAAATTTAAGACATAGGCTCTCCACTCCCTAATCGTTTTTCCAACATAGGGTCTCCACACCCTAGTTGAAGTTATTTTAGATATAGGGTCTCCACTCCCTAGTTTTTTTTTCAACATAGGGTCTCCACTCCCTAGTTGATTTTATATAAGACATAGAGTCTCCACTCCCTAGTCGCTTTTCCATCATAGGGTCTCCACTCCCTAGTTGACTTTACTTTAGACATAGGGTCTACACTCCCTAGTCGCTTTTGCAACATATGGTCTCCACACCCTAGTTGATGATATTTTAAACATAGGGTCTCCACTCCCTAATCGTTTTTCTAACATAAGGTCTCCACTCCCTAGTTGAAGTTGTTCTACACATAGGGTCTCCACTGCCTAGTCTTTTTTCCAACATAGGGTCTCCGCTCCATAGTTGTTTTGCCAACATAGGGTCTCCAGTCCCTAGTCGATTTTCCAACATAGGGTCTCCACTCCCTAGTTGAAGTTATTTTCAACTTCGGGTCTCCACTCTTTAGTCGGTTTTCAAACATAGGGTCTCCACTCCCTAGCTGATTTTTTTAGACATAGGGTCTACACACCGTAGTCGCTTTTCCTACATAGGGCCTCCACTCCCTAGTTGATGTTATTTTGGACATAGGGTCTCCAATCTCTAGTTATTTTTTCAACATAGGGTCTCCGCTTCCTAGTTGATTTTATTTTAAACATTGGGTCTCCACTCCCTAGTATGGTTTTTCAACATAGGGTCTCCACTCCCTAGTTGATGATATTTTAGACATAGGGTCTCCACTCCCTACTCTCTTTTCCAACATAGGGTCTCCACTCCCTAGTTGATTTTATTTTAACACATAGGGTCTCCACTCCCAAGTCTCTATTCCAACATAGGGTCTCCACTCCCTAGTTGATTTAATTTTAGACATAAGGTATCCACTCCGTAGTCGCTTTTCCAACATAGGGTCTCCACTCCTTAGTTGATATTTTTAGACATAGGGTCTACATTCCCTAGTCGCTTTTCCAACATAGGGTCTCCACTCCCTAGTTGATTTTATTTTAACAAATAGGGTCTCCACTCCCTAGTCGCTTTACTAACATAGGGTCTCCACTCCCTAGTTGAAGTTATTTTAGACATAGGGTCTCCAATCCCTAGTCGCTTTTCTAACATAGGGTCTCCACTCCCTACTCTCTTTTCCAACATAGGGTCTCCACTCCCTAGTTGATTTTATTTTAACACATAGGGTCTCCACTCCCTAGTCTCTTTTCCAACATAGGGTCTCCACTCCCTAGTTGATTTAATTTTAGACATAAGGTATCCACTCCCTAGTCGCTTTTCCAACATAGGGTCTCCACTCCCTAGTTGATGATATTTTAGATATAGGGTCTCCATTCCCTAGTCTCTTTTCAAACATAGGGTCTCCACTCCCTAGTTGATTTTATTTTAACAAATAGGGTCTCCACTCCCTAGTCTCTTTACTAACATAGGGTCTCCACTCCCTAGTTGAAGTTATTTTAGACATAGGGTCTCCAATCCCTAGTCGCTTTTCTAACATAGGGTTTCCACTTCCGAGTTGAGTTTTTTTAGACATAGGGTCCACACTCCCTAGTCGTTTTTCAAACATAGGGTTTCCACTCCCTAATTGAGGTTATTTTGGACATAGGGTCTCCATTCCCTAGTCATTTTTCCAACATAGCGTCTCCACTTCCTAGTTGATTTTATTTTAAATATAGGGTCTCCACTCCCTAGTCTGCTTTTCAGCCATAGGGTCTCCACTCTCTAGTTGATGATATTTTAGACATAGGGTCTCCACTCCCTAGTCTATTTTCCAACATAGGGTCTCCACTCCCTAGTGAATTTTATTTTAAGACATAGGGTCTCCACTCCCTAGTAGCTTTTCCAACTTAGGGTCTCCACTCCCTAGTGAATTTTATTTTAAGACATAGGGTCTCCACTCCCTTGTCGCTTTTCCAATATAAGGTCTCCACTCACAAGTTGATAGTTTTAGACATAGGGTCTACACTCCCTAGTCGCTTTTCCAACATAGGGTCTCCACTCCCTTGTTGAAGTTATTTTAGACATAGGGTCTCCACTCCCTAGTCTTTTTTCTAACATAGGGTCTCCACTCCCTAGTTGATTTTATTTTAGACATAGGGTCTCCACTCCCTAGTCTGCTTTTCCAACATAGGGTCTCCACTCCCTAGTTGATGATATTTTAGATATAGGGTCTCCAATCCCTAGTCTATTTTCAAACATAGGGTCTCCACTCCCTAGTTGATTTTATTATAAGACATAGGGTCTCCACTCCCTAGTCGCTTTTCCAACATAGGGTCTCCATTCCCTAGTTGATTTTATTTTAGACACAGGGTATTGCTTTTCTAACATAGGGTCTCCACTCCTTAGTTTATTTTTTTTAGACATAGGTTCTACACTTTCTAGTCGCTTTCCCAACATAGGTTCTCCACTCTCTAGTTGACTTTATTTTCGACATAGGTTCTCCACTCCCTAATCACTTTTCGAACATAGGGTCCTCACTCCCTAGTTGATTGATATTATTTTAGACATAGGGTGTCCACTCCCTAGTATCTTTTCCAACATAGGGTCTCCACTCCCTTGTTGATGATATTTTAGACATAGGGTTTCCACTCCCTAGTCATCTTTCCAACATATGGGCCTCCACTCCGTAGTCGTTTTTCCAACATAGGGTCTCCACTCCCTAGTCGCTTTTCCAACATAGGGTCTCCACTCCCTAGTTGATTTTTTTAGACATAGGGTCTACACTCCCTAGTCGATTTTCCAACATAGGGTCTCAACTCCCTAGTTGATGTTATTTTAGACATAGGGTCTACACTCCCTAGTCGCTTTTGCAACATAGGATCTCCACTCCCTAGTTGATAAAATTTAAGACATAGGCTCTCTACTCCCTAATCGTTTTTCCAACATAGGGTCTCCACACCCTAGTTGAAGTTATTTTAGATATAGGGTCTCCACTCCCTAGTTTTTTTTTCAACATAGGGTCTCCACTCCCTAGTTGATTTTATATAAGACATAGAGTCTCCACTCCCTAGTCGCTTTTCCATCATAGGGTCTCCACTCCCTAGTTGACTTTACTTTAGACATAGGGTCTACACTCCCTAGTCGCTTTTCCAACATATGGTCTCCACACCCTAGTTGATGTTATTTTAAACATAGGGTCTCCACTCCCTAATCATTTTTCTAACATAAGGTCGCCACTCCCTAGTTGAAGTTGTTCTGCACATAGGGTCTCCACTGCCTAGACTTTTTTCCAACATAGGGTCTCCACTCCATAGTTGTTTTGCCAACATAGGGTCTCCAGTCCCTAGTCGATTTTCCAACATAGGGTCTCCACTCCCTAGTTGAAGTTATTTTCAACTTCGGGTCTCCACTCTCTAGTCGGTTTTCAAACATAGGGTCTCCACTCCCTAGTTGATTTTTTTAGACATAGGGTCTACACACCGTAGTCGCTTTTCCTACATAGGGCCTCCACTCCCTAGTTGATGTTATTTTGGATATAGGGTCTCCAATCTCTAGTCATTTTTTCAACATAGGGTCTCCACTTCCTAGTTGATTTTATTTTAAACATCGGGTCTCCACTCCCTAGTATGGTTTTTCAACATAGGGTCTCCACTCCCTAGTTGATGATATTTTAGACATAGGGTCTCCACTCCCTACTCTCTTTTCCAACATAGGGTCTCCACTCCCTAGTTGATTTTATTTTAACACATAGGGTCTCCACTCCCAAGTCTCTATTCCAACATAGGGTCTCCACTCCCTAGTTGATTTAATTTTAGACATAAGGTATCCACTCCGTAGTCGCTTTTCCAACATAGGGTCTCCACTCCTTAGTTGATATTTTTAGACATAGGGTCTACATTCCCTAGTCGCTTTTCCAACATAGGGTCTCCACTCCCTAGTTGATTTTATTTTAACAAATAGGGTCTCCACTCCCTAGTCGCTTTACTAACATAGGGTCTCCACTCCCTAGTTGAAGTTATTTTAGACATAGGGTCTCCAATCCCTAGTCGCTTTTCTAACATAGGGTCTCCACTCCCTACTCTCTTTTCCAACATAGGGTCTCCACTCCCTAGTTGATTTTATTTTAACACATAGGGTCTCCACTCCCTAGTCTCTTTTCCAACATAGGGTCTCCACTCCCTAGTTGATTTAATTTTAGACATAAGGTATCCACTCCCTAGTCGCTTTTCCAACATAGGGTCTCCACTCCCTAGTTGATGATATTTTAGATATAGGGTCTCCATTCCCTAGTCTCTTTTCAAACATAGGGTCTCCACTCCCTAGTTGATTTTATTTTAACAAATAGGGTCTCCACTCCCTAGTCTCTTTACTAACATAGGGTCTCCACTCCCTAGTTGAAGTTATTTTAGACATAGGGTCTCCAATCCCTAGTCGCTTTTCTAACATAGGGTTTCCACTTCCGAGTTGAGTTTTTTTAGACATAGGGTCCACACTCCCTAGTCGTTTTTCAAACATAGGGTTTCCACTCCCTAATTGAGGTTATTTTGGACATAGGGTCTCCATTCCCTAGTCATTTTTCCAACATAGCGTCTCCACTTCCTAGTTGATTTTATTTTAAATATAGGGTCTCCACTCCCTAGTCTGCTTTTCAGCCATAGGGTCTCCACTCTCTAGTTGATGATATTTTAGACATAGGGTCTCCACTCCCTAGTCTATTTTCCAACATAGGGTCTCCACTCCCTAGTGAATTTTATTTTAAGACATAGGGTCTCCACTCCCTAGTAGCTTTTCCAACTTAGGGTCTCCACTCCCTAGTGAATTTTATTTTAAGACATAGGGTCTCCACTCCCTTGTCGCTTTTCCAATATAAGGTCTCCACTCACAAGTTGATAGTTTTAGACATAGGGTCTACACTCCCTAGTCGCTTTTCCAACATAGGGTCTCCACTCCCTTGTTGAAGTTATTTTAGACATAGGGTCTCCACTCCCTAGTCTTTTTTCTAACATAGGGTCTCCACTCCCTAGTTGATTTTATTTTAGACATAGGGTCTCCACTCCCTAGTCTGCTTTTCCAACATAGGGTCTCCACTCCCTAGTTGATGATATTTTAGATATAGGGTCTCCAATCCCTAGTCTATTTTCAAACATAGGGTCTCCACTCCCTAGTTGATTTTATTATAAGACATAGGGTCTCCACTCCCTAGTCGCTTTTCCAACATAGGGTCTCCATTCCCTAGTTGATTTTATTTTAGACACAGGGTATTGCTTTTCTAACATAGGGTCTCCACTCCTTAGTTTATTTTTTTTAGACATAGGTTCTACACTTTCTAGTCGCTTTCCCAACATAGGTTCTCCACTCTCTAGTTGACTTTATTTTCGACATAGGTTCTCCACTCCCTAATCACTTTTCGAACATAGGGTCCTCACTCCCTAGTTGATTGATATTATTTTAGACATAGGGTGTCCACTCCCTAGTATCTTTTCCAACATAGGGTCTCCACTCCCTTGTTGATGATATTTTAGACATAGGGTTTCCACTCCCTAGTCATCTTTCCAACATATGGGCCTCCACTCCGTAGTCGTTTTTCCAACATAGGGTCTCCACTCCCTAGTCGCTTTTCCAACATAGGGTCTCCACTCCCTAGTTGATTTTTTTAGACATAGGGTCTACACTCCCTAGTCGATTTTCCAACATAGGGTCTCAACTCCCTAGTTGATGTTATTTTAGACATAGGGTCTACACTCCCTAGTCGCTTTTGCAACATAGGATCTCCACTCCCTAGTTGATAAAATTTAAGACATAGGCTCTCTACTCCCTAATCGTTTTTCCAACATAGGGTCTCCACACCCTAGTTGAAGTTATTTTAGATATAGGGTCTCCACTCCCTAGTTTTTTTTTCAACATAGGGTCTCCACTCCCTAGTTGATTTTATATAAGACATAGAGTCTCCACTCCCTAGTCGCTTTTCCATCATAGGGTCTCCACTCCCTAGTTGACTTTACTTTAGACATAGGGTCTACACTCCCTAGTCGCTTTTCCAACATATGGTCTCCACACCCTAGTTGATGTTATTTTAAACATAGGGTCTCCACTCCCTAATCATTTTTCTAACATAAGGTCGCCACTCCCTAGTTGAAGTTGTTCTGCACATAGGGTCTCCACTGCCTAGACTTTTTTCCAACATAGGGTCTCCACTCCATAGTTGTTTTGCCAACATAGGGTCTCCAGTCCCTAGTCGATTTTCCAACATAGGGTCTCCACTCCCTAGTTGAAGTTATTTTCAACTTCGGGTCTCCACTCTCTAGTCGGTTTTCAAACATAGGGTCTCCACTCCCTAGTTGATTTTTTTAGACATAGGGTCTACACACCGTAGTCGCTTTTCCTACATAGGGCCTCCACTCCCTAGTTGATGTTATTTTGGATATAGGGTCTCCAATCTCTAGTCATTTTTTCAACATAGGGTCTCCACTTCCTAGTTGATTTTATTTTAAACATCGGGTCTCCACTCCCTAGTATGGTTTTTCAACATAGGGTCTCCACTCCCTAGTTGATGATATTTTAGACATAGGGTCTCCACTCCCGAGTTGATTTTATTTTAACACATAGGGTCTCCACTCCCAAGTCTCTTTTCCAACATAGGGTCTCCACTCCCTAGTTGATTTAATTTTAAACATAAGTTATCCACTCCCTAGTCGCTTTTCCAACATAGGGTCTCCACTCCTTAGTTGATATTTTTAGACATAGGGTCTACATTCCCTAGTCGCTTTTCCAACATATGGTCTCCACTCCCTAGTTGACGACCCGATGTCGAAAATAACTTCAACTTGGGAGTGGAGACCCTATGTTGGAAAAGCGACTAGGGAGTGTAGACCCTATGTCTAAAAATATCAACTAAGGAGTGGAGACCGTATGTTGGAAAAGCGACTAAGAAGTTGAAACCTTATGTCTAAAATTAAATCAACTAGGGAGTGGAGACCCTATGTTGGAAAAGCGACAAGGGAGTGGAGACCCTATATGTTAAAATAAAATCAACTAGGGAGTGGAGATTATATGTTGGAAAAGACACAAGGGAGTGGAGAACCTATGCCTAAAATATCATCAACTAGGGAGTGGAGACCCTATGGTTGAAAAGTAGACTAGGGAGTGGAGACCCTATGTTTAAAATAAAATCAACTAGGGAGTGGAGACCCTATGTTGGAAAAATGACTAGGGAGTGGAGACCCTATGTCCAAAATAACTTCTACTAGGGAGTGGAGACCCTATGTTGGACAAGCGACTAGGGAGTGTAGACCCTATGTCTAAAAACATCAACTTGGGGGTAGAGACCCTATGTTGGAAAAGCAACTAGGGAGGGTAGACCCTATGTCTAAAAATATCAACTAAGGAATGGATACCCTATGTTGGAAAAGCAACTAGGATGTGGATACTAGGGAGTGGAGACCCCATATTGGTAAAGCAGACTAGGGAGTGGAGACCCTATGTCTAAAATAAAATCAACTTGGGAGTGGAGACCCTATGTCTAAAATAAAATCAACTTGGGAGTGGAGACCCTATGGTGGAAAGCAGACTAGGGAGTGGAGACCGTATATCTAAAATAAAATCAACTAGGGATTGGAGACCCTATGTTTGAAAATAGACTAGGTGGTGACCGACATCTGTCTAAAATAATATCAACTAGGGAGTGGAGACCCTATGTTGGAAAAGAGACTAGGGAGTGGAGACCCTATGTCTAAAATAAAATCAACTAGGGAGTGGAGACCCTATGTTGGAAAAGAGACTAGGGAGTGGAGACCCTATGTCTAAAATAAAATCAACTCAACTAGGGAGTGGAGACCCTATGTTGGAAAGGGCGACTAGGGAGTGGAGACCCTATGTCTAAAATAAAATCAACTACGGGGTGGAGACCCTATGTTGGAAAAGAGACTAGGGAGTGGAAACACTATGTCTAAAACTAAAATCAACTAGGTAGTGGAGACCCTATGGTGGAAAAGGCGACTAGGGACTGGAGACCCTATATCTAAAATAAAATCAACTAGGGAGTGGAGACCCTATGTTGGAAAAGAGACTAGGGAGTGGAGACCTATGTCTAAAATAACATCAACTAGGGAGTGGAGACCCTATGTTTGAAAGCAGACTAGGGAGTGGAGACACTATATCTAAAATAAAATCAACTAGGGATTGGAGACCCGATGTTTGAAAACAGACTAGGGTGTGGCGGCCCTCTGTCTAAACTAATATCAACTAATGAGTGGAGACCCTATGTTGGAAAAGAGAGTTGGGAGTGGAGACCCTATGTCTAAAATAAAATCAACTAGGGAGTGGAGACCCTGTGTTGGAAAAGAGACTTGGGAGTGGAGACCCTATGTCTAAAATAAAATCAACTAGGGAGTGGAGAAACTATGTTAGAAAAGCATACTAGGGAGTGGAGACCCTATGTCTAAAATAAAATCAACTTGGGAGTGGAGACCCTATGTTGGAAAGCAGACTAGGGAGTGGAGACACTATATCTAAAATAAATTAAACTAGGAATTGGAGACCCTATGTTTAAAAATAGACTAGGGAGTGACGGCCCTCAGTCTAAAATAATATCAACTAGGGAGTGGAGTCCCAATGTTGGAAAAGAGACTAGGGAGTGGAGACCCTATGTCTAAAATAAAATCAACTAGGGAGTGGAGACCCTATGTTGGAAAAGCAGACTAGGGAGTGGAGACCCTATGTCTAAAATAAAATCAACTAGGGAGTGCAGACCCTATGTTAGAAAAAAGCCTAGGAAGTGGAGACGCTATGTCTAAATTAACTTCAACTAGGGAGTGGAGATCCTACGTTGGAAAAGAGACTAGGGAGTGTAGACCCTATGTCAAAAACTATCAATTAGGGAGTGGAGACCTTATGTTGGAAAAGCGACTAGTGAGTGGAAACCCTATATCTAAAATAAAGTCAACTAGGGAGTGGAGACCTTATGTTGGAAAAGCTACAAGGGAATGTAGACCCTCTGTCTAAAAATATCAACTAAGGAGTTGAGACCCAATGTTGGAAAAGTCACTAGGGAGTGGATACCTTATATCTAAAATAAAATCAACTAGGGAGTGGAGACCCTATGTGATAAAATAAAATCAACTAGGGAGTGGAGACCCTATGTTGGAAAAGAGACTAGGGAGTGGAGACCCTATGTCTAATATATCATCAACTAGGGAGTGGAGACCCTATGTTGGAAAAGCAGACTTGGAAGTGGAGACCCGATGTTTAAAATGAAATCAACTAGGGAGCGGAGACCCTATGTAGGAAAAGAGACTATGTAGTGTAGGTCCTATGTCTAAAAACATCAACTAGAGAGTGGAGACCCTATGTTGGAAAAGCGACTAGGGAGTGGAGACCCTATGTTGGAAAAACGACTAGGGAGTGGAGACCCTTTGTTGGAAAAAAGACTAGGCAGTGAAGACCCTATATCTAGAATAACTTCAATTAGGGAGTAGAGACTTTATGTTGGAAAAACGATTAGGGAGTGGAGACCCTATGTCTAAAATATCATCAACTAGGGAGTGGAGACCCTATGTTGGAAAAGCGAGTAGGGAGTGTATACCCTATGTCTAAAATAAAGTCAACTAGTGAGTGGAGACCCTATGTTGGAAAAGCGACTGGGGAGTGGAGGCCCTATGTTGGAAAAACGATTAGGGAGTGGAGACCCTATGTCTAAAATAACTTCAACTAGGGTGTGGAAACCCTATGTTGGAAAAATGATTAGGGAGTAGAGACCCTATGTTGGAAAAGAGACAAGGGAGTGGAGACCCTATGTCTAAAATAAAAGCGACTAGGGAGTGTAGACCCTATGTCTAAAATATAGTCAACTAGGAAGTAGAGACCCTATGTTGGAAAAAGCGACTAGGGAGTGTAGACCCTATGTCTAAAACTATCAACTAGGGAGTGGAGACCCTATGTTGGAAAAGAGACTAGGGAGTAGAAATCCTATGTCTAAAATAAAGTCAACTTGGGAGTGGAGACCTTATGTTGGAAAAGCGACTAGGGAGTGTAGACCCTATGTCCAAAAAATATCAACTAAGGATTGGACACCGTATATTGGAAAAGCGACTAGGGAGTGGAGACCCTATGTGTTAAAATAAAATCAACTAGGGAGGGGAGACCATATGTTGGAAAATAGACTAGGGAGAGGAGACCCTATATTTAAAATATCATCAACTAGGAAGTGGAGACCCCAAGGTTGAAAAGCAGACTAGGGATTGGAGACCCTATGTTTAAAATAAAATCAATTAGGGAGTGGAGACCCTATTTTAGAAAAATGACGAGGGAGTGGAGACATTATGTCCAAAATAACTTCAACTAGGGAGTGGAGACCCTTTGCTGGAAAAAAGACTAGGCAGTGGAGACCCTATGTCTAGAATAACTTCAACTAGGGAGTAGAGACCTTATGTTGGAAAAACGATTGGGGAGTGGAGACCCTATGTCTAAAATATCATCAACTAGGGAGTGGAGACCCTATGTTGGAAAAGCGACTAGGGTGTGGAGACCCTATGTGTTAAAATAAAATCAACTAGGGAGGGAAGACCATATGTTGGAAAATAGACTAGGGAGAGGATACCCTTTATTTAAAATATCATCAACTAGGAAGTGGAGACCCCAAGGTTTAAAAGCAGACTAGGGATTGGAGACCCTATGTTTAAAATAAAATCAACTAGGGAGTGGAGACCCTATTTTGGAAAAATGACTAGGGAGTAGAGACACTATGTCCAAAATAACTTCAACTAGGGAGTGGAGACCCTTTGTTGGAAAAAAGACTAGGCAGTGGAGACCCTATGTCTAGAATAACTTCAACTAGGGAGTAGAGACCTTATGTTGGAAAAACGATTGGGGAGTAGAGACCCTATGTCTAAAATATCATCAACTAGGGAGTGGAGACCCTATGTTGGAAAAGCGAGTAGGGAGTGTAGACCCTATGTCTAAAATAAAGTCAACTAGTGAGTGGAGACCCTATGTTGGAAAAGCGACTATGGAGTGGAGGCCCTGTATCTAAAATAACTTCAACTAGGGAGTGGAGACCCTATATTAGAATAACGACTAGGGAGTGGAGACCCTATGTCTAAAACAACTTCAACTAGGGAGTGGAGACCCTATGTTGGAAAAAAGACTAGGTAGTGGACACCCTATGTCTAAAATAATATCAACTCAACTAGGGAGTGGAGACCCTATGTTGGAAAGGGCGACTAGGGAGTGGAGACTCTATGTCTAAAATAAAATCAACTACGGAGTGGAGACCCTATGTTGGAAAAGAGATTAGGGAGTGGAGACCCTTTTTAAAAACTAAAATCAACTAGGGATTGGAGACCCTATGTTGGAAAAGGCGACTAGGGACTGGAGACCCTATATCTAAAATAAAATCAACTAGGGAGTGGAGACCCTATGTTGGAAAAGAGACTAAGGAGTGGAGACCCTATGTCTAAAATAACATAAACTAGGGAGTGGAGACCCTATGTCTAAAATAACATAAACTAGGGAGTGGAGACCCTATGTTGGAAAGCAGACTAGGGAGTGGAGACACTATATCTAAAATAAAATCAACTATGGATTGGAGACCCTATGTTTGAAAATAGACTAGGGAGTGGCGGCCCTCTGTCTAAAATAATATCAATTATAGAGTGGAAACCCTATGTTGGAAAAGAGACTAGGGAGTGGAGATCCTATGTCTAAAATAAAATCAACTAGGGAGTAGAGATCCTATGTTGGAAAAGAGACTAGGGAGTGGAGACCCTATGTCTAAAATAAAATCAACTAGGGAGTGGAGACCCTATGTTGGAAAAGTAGACTAGGGAGTGGAGACCTTATATCTAAAATAAAATCAACTAGGGAGTGGAGACCCTATATTGGAAAAGAGACTAGGGAGTGGAGACCCTATGTCTAAAATAAAATCAACTAGGGAGTGGAGACCCTATGTTGGAAAAGCAGACTAGGGAGTGGAGACCTTATGTCTAAAATAAAATCAACTAGGGAGTGGAGACCCTATGTTAGAAAACACCCTAGGAAGTGGAGACCCTATGTCTAAAATAACTTTAACTAGGGAGTGGAGACCCTATGTTGGAAAAGCGACTAGGGAGTGTAGACCCTATGTTTAAAACTATCAACTAGGGAGTGGAGACCCTATGTTGGAAAAGCGACTAAGGAGTGAAAACCCTATGTCTAAAATAAAGTCAACTAGGGAGTGGAGACCCTATGTTGGAAAAGAGACTAGGGAATGTAGACCCTATGTCTAAAATTATCAACTAAGGAGTGAAGACCCTATGTTGGAAAAACGACTAGGGAGTGGATACCTTATGTCTAAAATTAAATCAACTAGGGAGTGGAGACCCTATGTTGGAAAAGAGACTAGGGAGTGGAGACCCTATGTGTTAAAATAAAATCAACTAGGGAGTGGAGACCCTATGTTGGAAAAGTGACTATGGAGTGGAGACCCTATGTCTAAAATATCATCAACTAGGGAGTGGAGACCCTATGTTGGAAAAGCAGACTAGGGAGTGGAGACCCGATGTTTAAAATAAAATCAACTAGGGAGCGGAGACCTTATGTTGAAAAAATGACTAGGGATTGGAGACCCTATGTCCAAAATAACTTCAACTAGGGAGTGGAGACCCTATGTAGGAAAAGAGACTATGGAGTGTAGACCCTATGTCTAAAAAAATCAACTAGGGAGTGGAGACCCTATGTTGGAAAAGCGACTAGGGAGTGGCTGTCTTCGAAAGGGTCCTCGGGCCTTGGATGTTATTTCCATTATCGGCCCTCCCGTGTAGTCTCTATTGTTCCATGTGGGTTGTGAGGCGGTTTGATTATTCGCACTCGTATTGAGATCCCGTATAGTTTATGGTGTTATATGAGCAGGATGGCTCTAGATATGCAGGTCATTTATTGCACCTTAGTTGTGCTTGAGTTTATAGCGTATGGCGCTACCCGTCTCCCAGGAATTGTATTATGCACTTGGTGTGCTTATGGTTGATATTCGGGTATTTCGTAGGTATAAGCATTTTGGCTTGATGGGTACTTCCCTATTTATCGCCATGTGTGGATCGGGTGGCACACCGCCACAGATATGTTGTTTGGATCGGGGGGCACGCCGCCACGGGTATCATGGTTTGATCGGGTTGCACGTCGCAATGGTAGCATGTGTGGATCGGGTTGCACGCCGCAACGGTAGCATTTGTAGATCTGGTTGCACGCCGCAACAGTGTGATGTTGACCACAGTTCCCTATATCTATTGCTATGTGCTTTGTCCTGCATTTTCTGAGGAAGATTCATGTCACCTTTTCGGTTGTTTAATTAGTTATGTGGATTGAGAAATTCTTTCTAGAGTTCGTTTCCTTATGTATCAAATTCGAGTTTGTAGCTTGTGGACCTATTGTGGCATCATACGAGATTTTTGGAAGTGTTTGAGATGGCTTATTTCCGAAGTAGCTTGTACTGGGTAAGACGAGATTATTGGACATGGGATCAGTGCAATCAGATTTATATGAAGCATATTAAAGAGTAAATATTGTTATTCAGCCCAGAATGAGGTAATGGATCCTGTCGGGATGAGAGACCCCATAAATTGTAATTCGGCAGGTGGCTATGAGTTCTACACACCTTCTCTGTCATGGCATTTCAAGAATTGGGACAAGATTTATACGTGTCATGAAGTGTATTGTAGGCATCTGATTCATGGAATTTCAACTATCATTGTCAGGGGATGTTATTATGGTCATGTGGGTTACACGGTGCATGGTATGAATTCAGTAAAGGTATGCAATCATGTATTGGTGCATCGTGTAGTGATGGATGCGGTGTTCGTATATTGGAAACAGACCTGGTAGAGAATTTCAGATGTTGGAATTTGGATCTATGACTTATTTGACCAGATAAAAGGGAGGATTTTCTGGTTTGCTCGAGAAAATGTGCTCAACTGGGTTGTGGTAGAACGGGTAGGAGCATGAGGTGTTAAACAATGATTTTGGACAACTCCAGAGCAGTTCTTAGCACGTTCGAGAACGAACGTATGTTTAAGTGGGAGAGAATGTAACGACCCGACCAGTCATTTTGAGCTCTAGCACGTCATTCAGCGGTTTGAGACCCTGAGCAGCTTCACTTCGGGTATTATGACTTGTGCGTATGGTCGGAATTAAATTTCGGGAAGTTCAGAGTTAGTTTGGGAAGAAAATTCTAATTTCGGAAGCTTTAAGTTGGAAGAATTGACTAAGGTTTATTTTTGAGTAAACGACCTCAGAATCGGGATTGGAAGGTTCCAACAGGTTCATATGATGATTTTGGACTTGGGCGTATGTCCGGATAGGGTTTTGCATGACCAGGGAGCGTTTTAGCGCCTATTATGGAAGTTGGCATTTTTGGAAGAATTTTCTAAATTTGGGTTGAAGTACATTTCAATGTTATCGATATCCATTTGGGATTCTATATTATTGATATCCGTTTGGGATTCTGAGTCTGGGAATAGCTCCGTATGGTGATTCTGGTATTGGGAACGCGTCCGGAAGTGGATTCGGAGGTCCGTAGGTCATTTTGGGGTCATTTGGCGGAATTTAGAAATTTGAAAGTTTTTGAGAAGTTTGATCGGGAGTGGACTTTTTGATATCGTGGTCGGATTCCGATTCCGATTCCAGAAGTTGGAATAGGTCCGTAATGTTGAATGAGACTTGTGTGCAAAATTTGAGGTCGATCGGACGTGATTTGATAGGTTTCGGTATCGAATGTAGAAGTTTGAAGTTCTAAAGTTCATTAAGCCTGAATTGGGGTGCGATTCATGATTTCAATATTTTTTTTGATGTGATTTGAGGCCTCGAGCAGGTCCGTGTTATGTTATGGGACTGGTTTATGTGATTGGACGGGGTCCCAGGGGCCTCGGGTGTGTTTCGGGGTGGTTTCGGACCAAATTGTAGTTGTTTTGGACTGTTGTTGCTGGTGTCTGGTTTCCATCTTCGCGGACGCAAAGGAAGTCCCACGTTCTGTTACACCCTCTGCATCCCAAGGTGATGTTTAATGAATATGAGACTTGTTAATCATGATTTAAATGAGTTTAAATTCATAATATGACTATATATGATGTTTGGATAAAACATATAAAGTTTGGGAAAAATCGGATTAAAGTTGCGGAAAAAAAAACTAAGGATTTGCCCTATAATAGAGCTTTCTGAGAAATAAATTTCGTGTTATATATGAGGACATTTTGGTACATATTATATACCAAATTGAAGGTCTTGGAATTTAGTTTCCAACGCTCTTAACCGTTCATTCATACGACATACGGATAAAACGATATAAGCGTCAGAAGATGGGCGAATGAGAGGGTCCTAAGCTAGCACCTTTTAACTTTTCAAAAGTTGATATATATGTCTTAACTCGTCTCTCTTCATTTCTACATAGAACCTGACCAGAGAACACCATAAAAACAGTCCTTGAGCTCTCTAATAGTGCTTCAAATAATACTAACATCCCGGGTACGAAATCGACTAGCGATAACATTAGAACGATCCCTACGACGTAAGTATCACTATATCGCCTCTCTTTTTCTTTGTAGTTTGAGTTTTGGAATGTATTTAATGGTTAATAAAATTCCTAATTTCTGTATTTAAGCTTTAAAATATCAAGAAAAAATGATAAATTCGTTTCCTAATAGTTAGACCTCACGGGACGGTGATCGGAAGCCGTGAGTTTGAGTTATTTGACTTGTAGTGGACTATTTTGTGGGTTGTTTCATGTTGCTTTTCTATTGTGCTGCTGATTTATGGAGTTTGGAAGGATAAAAGGGCATGGAGAAACACCACACGTGGTAGGGTAGTAGGTTGGTCGCTCGTCGTTGTAGTTACAGGTTAATTGATAACTTATTGATTGGGTGTATTATGGTATATTTGGGGCTTTTGTTGTATTGAAGGTCCCGAATTGTAATTAGGTTGGTTTTGAGTTGTTGATTGTATTATTTTTGTATCTCGCCTATAGTAGGCTTGAGGGAGCAGTAAAATCAGGGAAAATGCTGTCCGTTTTAATTTAGAATCGAGTTATCGTTTGAGATACGTAATATATTACCGTCATCTAAATTGTACACACATTTCTTTGTTATAGGGTTGGCGCGCTAGTTGTCATAAGCTTGTTGTTGAGTTGCATTGACGACTTGAGGTATGTTAAGGCTATCCCTTCTTTCTTTTTGGCATGATCCAAATGATACAAACGAAACGAGCAAAATACGCAACTTTCATAAATGACTCTATTCATAAAAATACTAGGGGTGTCTATATTCTTGATTCCCCATGTGAATTATTATTATATCCTCTGTTCATGGGTCTCAAAAAAATACGTATTTGATAAAGTTTGTCCGAAAGGCATATTAGTTTTATGATATTCGAGAAATCTTATTAACGTATTTCTTATGCATTTCATGCATTTATACATGTATATTGACCCATGACCAGAAGGCGTTATATACGCGTATATTATATGTATATGGGATATGGGAAAAGGTTATGGCGTTATATACGCACCACCACTTGATCAGTTGGTATACGTTGATGATTTGCCCACAGTGGCCGAGATGATATGATAGGATGCCCTCAGAGGATGATGATGTTATGTATACCTATACCTATGCATGATACGACATTTACACGCACGTGCATGACATTATAAATGTTTTAGGATTCACAAAGTTATTTAGACTCACAGGTGGAATTCTTTACTCCATGTTTCATCTATGTCTTTTATGTACTGATTTTCATACCTTACATACTCAGTACATTATTCGTATTGACATCCCTTTTACTTGGGGACGCTGCGTTTCATGCCCTCAGGTGCAGGTAGACAAGCTGACGATCCCTCTTCTTAGAATCCTTGATCAGCGAGAGTTGGTGTGCTCCATTTGATCCGGAGCTGCTTTAATTTTTGGTACGATGAGTTTGCATACATATATGGGTACGACGGGGCCCAATCCCGCCCTTTATACAGTTGCACACTCTAATAGAAATCTGTAGACTGTCTTGTATAGTTATATAGTATGTCGCCTTGTCAGCTCGCCCTTCCGTATTCCGTATATATATATATATATATATATATATATATATATATATATATATATATATATGTCTTTCGGGCATATTTTATCACGTAGGTTGTTCATATGAATTAGTAGTTTATTTCTAGATGTTATGCATGGCCTACACTTATTTCATGTTTATTTATTAGACGAATGCTTAGGGGTGTTTTTATAGGTATAACTCGGGAACTCGTCATGGCCCATCGGTTTGGGTCGTGACAAAAGTGGTATCAGAGCAGTTCTGTCCTAGGGTTGTTTATAGACCATGTCTAGTTGAGTCTTGTTTATGGGTGTGTTGTGCACCACACTTATAGACATGAGGGTACAAGATATTTAGGATAGTTACTTTTCTTTCTTATCTTAGATCGTGCGATATAAGAATTAATTTTCCTAACGACATGTTATGTTTTCAGCGATGCCCAAGAAGGTTACAGCTGCCCAGAAGGACAAGTCCGTGGATGATGAGACTACAAGTAGAACGCCATGAGTTACCAGGTCTCGAGGAGAGTGGCATAGTGAGACTCCATCTCAGACTTCACATACTATGCCCTCTCCAGAGGAGATCTGAGGGGCACCAGCTCCAGCACCCGCTCCAGTACCCTCAACTCCTTATCCAGATGCACCGGGTCAGGAGATGAGAGATGTTATTCAGCTATTGACTCGATTAGTGGTCGCACAGGCTCGATGCCAGGAGGTAGGTATCGGTCATGAAGATAGGGCCATCACTACTAGATTTCACATTTCATTAATTTGGACCATCCTGTATTCATTGGAATAGATCCAAACGAGGTCCATCGGGTATTTATCGATAGGATGCAAAGAACTTTGAGGGTAATGAAGGCCACTGTGACTGAGTCAGTTGACCTTGCTTTCTATAGACTTCGGGATGTTGCAATTAATTGGTACGAGTCTTGGGAGTTGTCCAGAGGTGAGGATGCTCTTCCAACAATATGGCAAGAGTTTACAGAGGATTTTATTCATAATTATTTGCCACCAGAGCTTACAAAGGCCAGAGTTGATAAGTTCTTCACCCTTTGACAGGGTAATATGAGTGTTCGGGAGTACAACCTTCAGTTTGATTCTTTGGCTAAGTATGCTCCCACTATTGTAGCTAAGATGGAGGATCGGGTTCACTAGTTCGTGATGGGGTTGGAGCCACACTTGCTCAATAACTGTATATCGGTCTCGCTTCATACAGGCATTGATATTTCTCGTATTCAGGCATACGCTCAGGGTGTGGAGGAGCGTAAGCAGAAGTAGAGGACTGATTGTGAGCATGATAGGAGCCAAAATAAGAGACCGAGATCTTCAAGTCCTTCTGGTGAATTTTGAGGTGGTCAAAGACAGTCGTACTCGAGGTACCCAGCTCAGCCATCGGCTAGTGCACCCCCTCAGTTTTCCGGTAGGAGATTTGATCATTCCACATATTCAAGGCCCAGTCAGATTTGCTTTAAAAAGGCTTTATCGAACCCAGTATATCACTGTGGGGAGCACCTGTGTTATTTGTGAGAAAGAAATATGGTTCCTTGCGGATGTGTATTGATTACAAATAGTTAAATAAGGCGACAATCAAGAATAGTACCCGCTCCCGAGGATTGATTATTTATTTGATCAGTTACAGGGTGCCAGGTGTTTCTCAAAGATAGACTCGAGGTCAGGGTACCATCAAGTAAGGGTTAGAGAGAAGGATATTCTAAAGACAGCATTCAGGACCAGATACGGGAACTTTGAGTTTCGTGTTATGTCATTCGGTTTGACCAATGCCCCAGCGGTATTCATGGACTTGATAAACCGTGTGTTCAGACCCTTTCTAGATCTGTTCGTGATTGTATTTCTAGATGATATTTTGGTTTATTCTAGTTCAGAGGTTGAGCATGCAGATCATCTGCACATTGTGCTCAGAGATCTACAAGAAAGGAAGTTGTATGCAGAATTCTCTAAATGTGAATTCAGGTTGAATTCTGTAGCCTTCCTTGGTCATATTATTTTGGGTGAGGGTATTCGGGTCAATACACAGAAGATTGAGGCAGTGAAGACTTGGCCTAGACCCACGACACCGACAAAGGTTTGTAGCTTCCTGGGTTTGGCAGGTTATTACAAGATATTTGTAGAGGGGTTTTCTTCCCTTTCAGCACCATTGACAAAGTTGACTCAGAAGGAAACAAGGTTTCAGTGGACTGATGCTTGTGAGCGGAGTTTCGAGGCATTGAAGGACAGATTGACTTCAGCACTGGTTCTAACACTTCCATAAGTGACCGATGGTTATGCTATCTATTGTGATGCTTTGGGCATTGGATTGGGTTGTGTATTGATGCAGCATGGTAAGGTTATCTCTTATACTTCTAGACAACTAAGAAACCACGAGAAAGATTACCCGACCCACGATTTGGAGTTAGCTACGGTGATTCATGCACTAAAGATGTGGAGGTACTATTTGTATGGTATTCATGTTGCTATCTATACGTACCATAAGAGCCTTCAGTATTTATTCAAGCAAAGGGAATTGAATTTACGTCAGAGGCGATGGTTGGAGCTACTAAAAGACTATGATGTTGATATTTCATCTATGTCTTTTATGTACTGATTTTCATGCCTTACATACTCAGTACATTATTCGTACTGACGTCCCTTTTGCATAGGGACACTACGTTTCATGCCTGCAGGTGCAGGTAGACAGGCTGACGGTCCCCCTTCTTAGGATCCTTGATGAGCGAGAGTTGGTGTGCTCCATTTGATCCGGAGCTGCTTTGAGTTTTGGTACGACGTGTTTGCATACATATATGGGTACGACAGGGCCCAATCCCGCCCTTTATACAGTTGTACACTATATTAGACGTCTGTAGTTAGTCATGTATAGTTATATAGTATGTCGCCTTGTTGGCTCGCCCTACCATATTCCGTATATATATATAAACACGTATATATGTGTTTTGGGCATGTTTTCTCACGTAGGTTGTTCATATGAATGAGTAGTTTATTTCCAGATGTTATGCATGACCTACACTTATTTCATGTTTATATATTAGACAAATGCTTAGTGGTGCTCGATAGGTACAACTCGGGAACTCATCATGGCCCATCGGTTTAGGTCGTGACAAAAGTGGTATCAGAGCAGTTCTGTCCTAGGGTTGTCTACAGACTATGTCGAGTAGAGTCTTATTTATGGGTGTGTTGTGCACCACACTTATAGACTTGAGGCTACAAGATATTTAGGATGGTAACTTTTCTTTCTTATCTTAGATCATGCGATATAAGAATTAATTTTCCTAACGACATGTTATGTTTTCAGCGATGCCCAAGAGGGTTACAGCTGCCCAGAAGGACAAGTCCGTGGATGATGAGACTACAAGTAGAACGCCATGAGTTACCAGGTCTCGAGGAGAGTGGCATAGTGAGACTCCATCTCAGACTTCACATACTATGCCCTCTCCAGAGGAGATCCGAGGGGCACCAGCTCCAGCACCCGCTCCAGTACCCTCAACTCCTCATCCAGATGCACCGGGTCAGGAGATGAGAGATGTTATTCAGCTATTGACTCGATTAGTGGTCGCACAGGCTCGATGCCAGGAGGTAGGTATCGGTCATGAAGATAGGGCCATCACTGCTAGGGTTCACATTTCATTAATTTGGACCATCCTGTATTCATTGGAATAGATCCAAACGAGGTCCCTCGGGTATTTATCGATAGGATGCAAAGAACTTTGAGGGTAATGAAGGCCACTGTGACTGAGTCAGTTGACCTTTCTTTTTATAGACTTCGGGATATTGCAATTAATTGGTACGAGTCTTGGGAGTTGTCCAGAGATGAGGATGCTCTTCCAACAATATGGCAGGAGTTTACAGAGGCTTTTAATCGTAATTATTTGCCACCATAGCTTACAAAGGCCAGAGTTGATAGGTTCTTCACCATTTGACAGGGTAATATGAGTGTTCGGGAGTATAGCCTTCAGTTTGACTCTTTGGCTTGGTATGCTCCCACTATTGTAGCTAAGATGGAGGATCGGGTTCACTAGTTCGTGATGGGGTTGGAGCCACTCTTGCTCAATAACTGTATGTCGGTCTCGCTTCATCCAGGCATTGATATTTCTCGTATTCAGGCATACGCTCAGGGTGTAGAGGAGCGTAAGGAGAAGTAGAGGACTGATTGTGAGCATGATAGGAGCCAAAATAAGAGAGCGAGATCTTCAAGTCCTTCTGGTGAATTTCGAGGTGGTCAAAGACAACCGTACCCGAGGTACCCAGCTCAGCCATCGGCTAGTGCACCCCCTCAATTTTCCGGTAGGAGATTTGATCATTCCATATATTCAAGGCCCAGTCAGAGTTCCAGGGCCTCTCGTTCTCAGTATAAGGGTGAGTCAAGTCAGATGAGGCCACCCTTGCCACGATGTGCTTAGTGTGGTAAGCAGCATGTCGGGTAGTGCCTCGTGGTGTTGGGTGTTTGTTATACTTATAGTTATCCAGGCCACGTTATGAGAGATTGCCCGACGAGAGGTGTTGCAGGTATAGTTCAGCCATCGGGATCTATATCTCGTTCGTCATCATCAGTACGCCCCTTGGGCAAGGATCATTGGCACCGGCCGGCCGTGGTAGAGGCAGAAGTGGAGCATCTAGCTCGAGTGGTCCTCAGAACCGCATTTATGCATTAGCGTGTCGAAAGGATCAAGATTCGTCACCTGATATTGTTACAGGTATATTATCAGTCTCCTCATATGATGTATATGCATTGATTGATCCAGGTTCCACCTTATCGTATGTCACTCTGTTGGTTGCTAGTAAGTTAGGGATAGAACCTGAGTTGATTGAACCTTTTGATGTGTCTACACCTATTGAGAATCCAATGATAGCTAGACGGGTATATAAAGACCGTATAGTAGTTGTTCATAGTTATTTTACAGTAGCAGACCTGATTGAGTTAGATATGGTGGAATTTGATGTTATAATGGGTATGGATTGGTTGGCTTCTTGTTATGCTAACGTTGATTGTAGATCAAATATGGTTTGGTTCCAGTTTCTAGGGGAGCCAATTCTAGAGTGGAAAGGTAATACAGCATCACCGAGAGGTAGGTTTATTTCCTATCTCAAGGCAAGGAAGATGATCAGAAATGGCTATGTTTATCACTTAGTTCGGGTACAGGATGTGAAAGCAGAGTCACCGACCCTTCAATCTATCCCGGTGGTTAATGAGTTTCCCGATGTTTTTCCCGATGAGCTTCCAGGACTTCCGCCAGAGCGGGAGATTGAGTTTGAAATTGACACATCACCAGAAACTTAGCTGATATCTATTCCTCCTTATAGAATGGCACCTGCAGAGCTGAGGGAGTTGAATGAAAAACTGAGGGATTTGCTTTAAAAAGGCTTTATCGAACCCAGTATATCACTGTGGGGAGCACCTGTGTTATTTGTGAGAAAGAAAGATGGTTCCTTGAGGATGTGTATTGATTACAGACAGTTGAATAAGGCGACGATCAAGAATAGTACCCGCTCCCGAGGATTGATGATTTATTTGATCAGTTACAGGGTGCCAGGTATTTCTCAAAGATAAACTCGAGGTCAGGGTACCATCAAGTAAGGGTTAGAGAGAAGGATATTCCGAAGACACCATTCAGGACCAGATACGGGCACTTTGAGTTTCGTGCTATGTCGTTCAGTTTGACAAATGCCCCAGCGGTATTCATGGAGTTGATAAACCGTGTGTTTAGACCCTTTCTAGATCTATTCGTGATTGTATTTATAGATGATATTTTGGTTTATTCTCATTCAGAGGTTGAGCATTCAGATCATCTGCACACTGTGCTCAGAGATCTACAAGAAAGGAAGTTGTATGCAGAATTCTCTAAAGGTAAATTCAGGTTGAATTCTGTAGCCTTCCTTGGTCATATTATTTTTGGTGAGGGTATCCGGGTCGATACATAGAAGATTGAGGCAGTGAAGACTTGGCCTAGACCCACGACACCGATATAGGTTTGTAGCTTCCTGGGTTTGGCAGGTTATTACAGAAGATTTGTAGAGGGGTTTTCTTCCCTTTCAGCACCATTGACAAAGTTGACTCAGAAGGCAACCAAGTTTCAGTGGACTGATGCTTGTGAGCAGAGTTTCCAGGCATTCAAGGACAGATTGACTTCAGCACTAGTTCTGACACTTCCAGAAGGGGCCAATGGTTCTGCTATCTATTGTGATGCTTCGGGCATTGGATTGGGTTGTGTATTGATGCAGCATAGTAAGGTTATCTCTTATGCTTCTAGACAACTAAGAAACCACGAGAAAAATTACCCGACCGACAATTTGGAGTTAGCTGCGGTGATTCATGCACTAAAGATGTGGAGGTACTATTTGTATGGTATTCATGTTGCTATCTATACGTACCATAAGAGCCTTCAGTATTTATTCAAGCAAAGGGAATTGAATTTATGTCAGAGGCGATGGTTGGAGCTACTAAAAGACTATGATGTTGATATTTCATCTATGTCTTTTATGTACTGATTTTCATGCCTTACATACTCAGTACATTATTCGTACTGACATCCCTTTTGCATAGGGACACTGCGTTTCATGCCCGCAGGTGTAGGTAGACATACTGACGTTCCCCCTTCTTACGATCCTTGATGAGCTAGAGTTGGTGTGCTCCATTTGATCCGGAGCTGCTTTGAGTTTTGGTACAATGTGTTTGCATACATATATGGGTACGACAGGGCCCAATCCCGCCCTTTATACAGTTGTACACTCTATTAGAGGTCTGTAGACAGTCATGTATAGTTATATAGTATGTCGCCTTGTCGGCTCGCCCTACCGTATTCCGTATATATATATATATATATATATATATATATATGTGTTTTGGGCATGTTTTCTCACGTAGATTGTTCATATGAATTAGTAGTTTATTTCCAGATGTTATGCATGACCTACTCTTATTTCATGTTTATATCTTAGACAAATGCTTAGGGGTGTTCGATAGGTACAACTCGGGAACTCGTCATGGCCCATCGGTTTGGGTCGTGACAAAAATGGTATCAGAGCAGTTCTGTCCTAGGGTTGTCTACAGACCTTGTCTAGTAGAGTCTTGTTTATGGGTGTGTTGTGCACCACACTTATAGATAAGAGGCTACAAGATATTTAGGATGGTTTCTTTTCTTTCTTATCTTCGATCGTGCGATATAATAATTAATTTTCCTAACGACATGTTATGTTTTCAGCGATGCCCAAGAAGGCTACAGCTGCCCAGAAGGGCAAGTCCGTGGATGATGAGACTACAAGTAGAACGCCACGAGTTACCAGGTCTCGGGGAGAGTCGCATAGTGAGACTCCATCTTAGACTTCACATACTATGCCCTCTCCAGAGGAGATCTGAGGGACACCAGCTCCAGTACCCTCAGCTCCTCATCCAGATGCACCGGGTCAGGAGATGAGAGATGTTATTCAGCTATTGACTCGATTAGTGGTCGCACAGGCTCGATGCCAGGAGGTAGGTATCGGTCATGAAGATAGGGCCATCACTGCGAGGGTTCACCATTTCATTAATTTGGACCTTCCTGTATTCATTGGAATAGATCCAAACGAGGTCCCTTAGGTATTTATCGATAGGATGCAGAGAACTTTGAGGGTAATGAAGGCCACTGCGACAGAGTCAGTTGAGCTAGCTTCCTATAGACTTCGGGATGTTACAATTAATTGGTACGAGTCTTGGGAGTTATCCAGAGGTGAGGATGCTCTTCCAGTAATATGGAAGGAGTTTACAGAGGCTTTTATTCATAATTATTTGCCACCAGAGCTTAGAAAGGCCAGAGTTGATAGGTTCTTCACCCTTCGACAGGGTAAAATAAGTTTTCGGGAGTACAACCTTGAGTTTGATTCTTTGGCTAGGTATGCTCCCACTATCATAACGAAGATGGAGGATCGGGTTCACTGGTTCGTGATGGGGTAAGAGCCACACTTGCTCAATGACTGTATGTTGGTCTCACTTCATCCAGGCATTAATATTTCTCGTATTCAGGCATACGCTTAGGGTGTAGAGGAGCGTAAGCAGAAACAGAGGGCCCATCGTGAGCATGATAGGAGCCAGAGTAAGAGAGCGAGACCTTCAGGTCCTTCTGGTGTGTTTCGAGGTGGTCAAAGTCAGCCGTACCCGAGGTATCCAGCTCAGCCATCGGCTAGTGCACCCCCACAGTTTTCCGGTAGGAGATTTGATCGTTCCACATATTCAGGGCCCAGTCAGAGTTCCAGGGCCTCTCATTCTCAGTATAGGGGTGAGTCAAGTCAGATGAGGCCACCCTTGCCACGATGTGCTCAGTGTGGTAAGCAGTATGTCGGGCACTGCCTTGTGAGGTTGGGTGTTTGTTATACTTGTGGTTATCCAGGCCACGTTATGAGAGATTGCCCGACGAGAGGTATTGAAGGTATAGTTTAGCTAGAGGGATCTATAGCTGGTTCGTCATCATCAGTACGGCCCCCTGGGCAATGATCACAGGCATCAGCCGGCCGTGGTAGAGGCAGAAGTGGAGCATCTAGCTCGAGCGGTCCTCAAAACCGCATTTATGCATTAGCAAGTCGACAGGATCAGGAGTCGTAACCTGATGTTGTTATAGGTATATTATCACTATCCTCATATGATGTATATGCATTGATTGATACAGGTTCCACCTCATCGTAAGTCACTATGTTGGTTGCTAGTAAGTTAGGGATAGAAACTGAGTTGATTGAACCTTTTGAGGTGTCTACACCTATTAAGAATCCAATGATAGCTAGACGGATATATAAAGAACGTATAGTAGTAGTTCATAGTCGTTCTATAGTAGCAGACCTGATTGAGTTAGATATGGTGGAATTTGATGTTATAATGGGTATGGATTGGTTAGCTTCTTGTTATGCTAACGTTGATTATAGATCAAAGATGGTTCGGTTCCAATTTCCAAGGGAGCCAGTTCTAGAGTGGAAAGGTAATACTGCATCGCCGAGAGGTAGGTTTATTTCCTATCTCAAGGCAAGAAAGATTATCAGAAAGGGCTATATTTATCACTTAGTTCGGGTACAGGATGTGAAAGTAGAGTCATCGACCCTTCAATCTATCCCGGTGGTTAATGAGTTTCCCAATGTTTTTCCCGATGAGCTTCCAGGCCTTCTGCCAGAGCGGGAGATTGAATTTGAAATTGACACATTACCAAATACGTAGCCGATATCTATTCCTCCTTATAGAATGGCACCTGCAAGGCTGAGAGAGTTGAAAGAACAACTGAGGGATTTGCTTTAAAAAGGCTTTATCAGACCTAGTATATCACCATGGGGAGCACCTGTGTTATTAATGAGAAAGAAAGATGGTTCCTTGCGAATGTGTATTGATTACAAACAGTTGAATAAGGCGACGATCAAGAATAGTACCCGCTCCCGAGGATTGATGATTTATTTGATCAGTTACAGGGTGCCAGGTGTTTCTCAAATATAGACTCGAGGTCATGGTACCGTCAAATAAGTGTTAGAGAGAAGGATATTCCGAAGACAGCATTCAGGACCAGATATGGGCAATTTGAGTTTCGTGTTATGTCGTTCGGTTTGACCAATGCCCCAACAGTATTCATGGACTTGATGAACCATGTGTTCAGACCCTTTCTAGATCTGTTTGTGATTGTATTTATAGTTGATATTTTGGTTTATTCTCATTTAGAGGTTGAGCATGCAGATCATTTGCGTGTTGTGCTCAGAGATCTACAAGAAAGGAAGTTGTATGCAGAATTCTCTAAATGTGAATTTAGGTTGAATTTTGTAGCCTTCCTTGGTCATATTATTTTGGGTGAGGGTATCCGGGTCGATACACAGAAGATTGAGGCAGTGAAGACTTGGCCTAGACCCACGACACCGACAGAGGTTCATAGCTTCCTGGGTTTGGCAGGTTATTACAGGAGATTTGTATTGGGGTTTTCTTCCCTTTCAGCACCATTGACAAAGTTGACTCAGTAGGCAACCAAGTTTCAGTGGACTGATGCTTGTGAGCGGAGTTTCCAGACATTAAAGGACAGATTGACTTCAGCATTGATTTAGACACTTCCAGAAGGGACCGATGGTTATGCTATCTATTGGGATGCTTCGGGCATTGGATTGGGTTGTGTATTGATGCAGCATGGTAACGTTATCGCTTATGCTTCTAGACAACTAAGTAACCACGAGAAAAATTACCTGACCCACGATTTGGTGTTAGCTGCGGTGATTCATGCACTAAAGTTGTGGAGGTACTATTTGCATGGAATTCATGTTGCTATCTATACGGACCATAAGAGCCTTCAGTATATATTCAAGCAGAGGGAATTGAATTTACGTCAGAGGCGAGGGTTGGAGCTACTAAAAGACTATGATGTTGATATTTTATACCATTTAGGAAAGGCGAATATAGTAGCCGACGCCCTCAGCCGTAGATCTATGGGTAGCTTATCATATTTACATCTAGAGAAGAGTGATATAGCTTGTGAGATTCATCAGCTAGCTAATCTTGGAGTTCGATTATTAGATTCAGGTGGTACAGGAGTTACTATTCAGGACACGACAACATCCTTTCTAGTAACTGAAGTGAAGGAACGCCAGTATGAAGATCATGTGCTAGCTCACTACAAAGATACAACCCTTCAAAAGGAGATGACAACATTGGAGATTACAAGAGATGGAGTCCTCAGATATCGAGATCGATTATGTGTTCCTAATATAGCAGGGTTGAGCCAGCTGGTTATGGGAGAAGATCACTATTCTCATTATTATATTCATCCATGAGTGACAAAAATATATCATGATATTAGGGGAATATACTGGTGGGACGGAATGAAGAAGGATATAGCAGAGTTTGTTGCTCAGTTCCCTAATTGTCAGCAGGTTAAGATTAAGCATCAGAAACCCGATGGATTATTGAAGGCTATAGAGATTCTGACTTGGAAATGGGAAGTGATTAACATGGATTGCATCGTAGGCTTACCTCGTACCCAGTGTAAGTTCGATTCTATATGGGTTATTATTGATAGACTTCCAAAATCAGCCCATTTTCTACCTGTCAGGACTACGTATTCAGCAGAGGATTATGCAAGGATTTACATTGAGGAGATAGTACGACTTCATGGTGTTACTATATCTATTATCTCAGATAGAGGTGCTCAGTTTACAGCTAATATTTGGAGGTCCTTCCAAAAAGGATTGGGGACTCAGGTGAATCTTAGTACAATATTTCATCCCTAGACAGACGATCAGGCTGAGCGTACTATTCTGACACTAGAAGATATGCTACGGGATTGTGTGATGGACTTCAGGGGTAGCTGGGATGATCATCTTCCACTTATTGAGTTTGCATATAATAATAGTTATCATTCCAGCATTCAGATGGCTCCATACGAAGCTCTTTAAGGACGAAAGTATAGGTCACCTATCGGATGGTTCGAAGTTGGGGAAACTAAGTTAGTAGGACCAGAGTTGGTACAACAGACAGTTGAGAAGATTAAGATTATACGGGAAAGGCTATTAGAAGCTCAGAGTCATCAAAAGTCATATGCAGATAATCGATGACGAGACTTGGAGTTTCAGGTAGATGACTGGGTATTCCTATAGGTATCACCGATGAAAGGCGCTATGAGATTCGGTAAGAAAGGAAAGCTTAGCCCTCGGTACATTGGACCTTATAAGATCATATGCCGAGTAGGCCAAGTAGCATATGAGTTAGACTTGTCCTCCATCTTGGAGTCAGTACATCCAGTTTTTCACGTGTCTATGCTCCGCAAGTGTATTGGAGATCCTTCTAGAGTCATTCCATTTGACGATGTTCAGGTCACAGAGCAGCTATAATATGAGGAAGCTCCCATTGCTATACTAGATAGACAAGTTCGAAGATTGAGAACTAAGGACGTAGCTTCAGTTAAAGTACTTTAGAGGAACAATAATGTAGAGGAGATGACTTGGGAAGCTGAAGAAGATATGAATTCTAGGTATCCTCACTTGTTTCCTCTTCCGGGGGAGGATCGGACTGAGACATCCCAGCCTTAGGTACATATATGGTACTTGATTCTTATGTTAGTTAATGTCATTGGTCGTGTGAGACCATTAGTGTTATTGTTGATTGTGGCCCTGTGTGGATTTGTATTGTTGGGTTTTCTATCTGACAGGTTGATAGTTGCACCATTACAGAGGAGACTCTGCCAAAAATTTCTATAAATATCTGGGAGTTTAACATTCGAGGACGAATGTTTCTAAGGGGGAAGATTGTTACACCCTGTGCGTCCCAATGTGACGTTTAATGAATATGAGGCTAGTTAATCATGATTTAAATTATTTTAAAGTCATAATATGACTATATATGATGTTTGGATAAAACATATAAAGTTTGGGAAAAATCGGATTAAAGTTGCGAAAAAACCAACTAAGGATTTGCCCTGTAATAGAGCATTTTGAGAAATATATTTTGTGTGCTATATGAGGTCCTTTTGGGACATATTATATACCAAATTTAAGGTCTTGGAATGTAGTTTCCAACGCTCTTAACCGTTCATTCATACGGCATCCGGATAAAAAGATATAAGCGTCGGAAGATGGGCGAATGAGAGGGTGCCAAGCTAGCACCTTTTGACTTTACAAAAGTTGATATATATGTCTTAACTCGTCTCTCTTCATTTATACATAGAACCTGAACATAGAACACCATAAAAACAGTCCTTGAGCTCTCTAATAGTGCTTCAAATAATACTAACATCCCGGGTACGAAATCGAGAAGCGATAATATCAGAATGATCCATACGACGTAAGTATCGCTATATCGCCTCTCTTTTTCTTTGTAGTTTGAGTTTTGGAATGTATTTCATAGTTAATAAAATTATTAATTTCTGTATTAAGCTTTAAAATATCAATAAAAGTTGATAAATTTGTTTCCTAATAGTTAGACCTCACGGGACGGTGATCGGAAGCCGTGAGTTCGAGTTATTTGACTTGTAGTGGACTGTTTTGTGGGCTGTTTCGTGTTGCTTTTGGGCTGTCTATTGTGCTGATGATTTATGGAGTTTGGAAGGATAAAAGGGCGTGGAGAAACGCCACATGTGGTAGGGTAGTAGGTTAGTCGCTCGTCGTTGTAGTTACAGGTTAATTGATAACTTATTGATTGGGTGTATTATGGTATATTTGGGAGTTTTGTTGTATTGAATGTCTCGAATTGTAATTAGGTTAGTTTTGAGTTGTTGATTGTGTTATGTTTGTATCTCGCCTATAGTAGGCTTGAGGGACCAGTAAAATCAGGGGAAATGCTGCCCGTTTTATTTTAGAATCGAGTTATCATTTGAGATACGTAATATACTACCGCCATCTAAATTGTTCACGCATTTCTTTATTATAGGGTTGGCACGCTAGTTGTCATAAGCTTGTTTTTGAGTTGCATTGACGACTTGAGGTATGTTATGGCTATCTCTTCTTTCTTTTTGGCATGATCCAAATAATACAAACAAAACGAGCAAAATACGCAACTTTCATAAATGACTCTATTCATAGAAATACTAGGGGTTTATATATTCTTGATTCCCCATGTGAATTATTATTATATCCTCTGTTCATGGGTCACAGAAAAATACGTATTTGATAAAGTTTGTCCGAAAGGCAAATTAATTTTATGATATTCGAGAAATCTTATTAACGTATTTCTTATGCATTTCATGCATTTATATATGTACATTGACCCATGACCATAAGGCATTATATACTCATATATTATATGTATATGGGATATGGGAAAAGGTTACAGCGTTATATACGCACCACCACCTGATCAGTTGGTATACGTTGATGATTTGCCCACAATGGCCGAGATGATATGATGGGATGCCCTCAGAGGCTTGATGATGTTATGTACACCTATACCTATGCATGATACGACATTTACATGCACGTGCATGACATTATAAATGTTTCAGGATTCACAAAGTTATTTAGACTCACAGGTGGAATTCTTTACTCCATGTTTCATCTATGTCTTTTATGTACTGATTTTCATGCCTTGCATACTCAGTACATTATTCGTACTGACGTCCCTTTTGCATGGGGACGCTGCATGTCATGCCTACAGGTGCAGGTAGACAGGCTGACGGTCCCCCTTGTTAGGATCCTTGATCAGCGAGAGTTGGTGTACTCCATTTGATCCGGAGCTGCTTTGAGTTTTGGTACGATGTGTTTGCATACATATATGGGTACGACGGGGCCCAGTCCCATCCTTTATACAGTTGTACACTCTATTAGAGGTTTGTAGACAGTCATGTATAGTTATATAGTATGTGGCCTTGTCAGCTCGCTCTATCGTATTTCGTATATATATATATATATATATATATATATATATATATATATATATATATATATATAAATGTTTTTGGGCATGTTTTCTCACGTAGGTTGTTCATATGAATTAGTAGTTTATTTTTTGATGTTATGCATGACCTATACTTATTTCATGTTTATATCTTAGGCGAATGCTTAGGGGTTCTCGATTCGTAGAACTCGGGCACTCATCACGGCCCATCGGTTTGGGTCGTGATACGTTCGCGAAGAGGAATTTTTGGGGCTGCTGGGTTTGGCCTTCGCGAACGCGAGGCAAGAGCTGGACAAGCCTTCACGAATGCGGCCAAGGTGACGCGAACGCGAAGAGGAAAGGAGGGAGCTGGGCCTAAGGCCATTTGGCCTATGCGAACACATAGAGGGGTACGCGAACGCGAAGGTGTCACGACACAAAATTTCCCTCTGTAGGATGTCGTGATGGCACCTAGTCTCTGAGATTAGGTAAGCCTATCAATATGCGAAATAATTAAATTAACAATTAAAAACTTTTAAAATCTCAACCTCTCAGTACATAAAAGAAATTTCCAAAACCCGGTGAAATACAAGTCACAAGCTCTAAAGAAGTAGTACGGATATCTTTATACATCAAAGTCTAATGTGAATAGGGAAAACAACATAATAAGGATAGAAGGGGACTCCGAGGTTTGCGGACGCTGGCAGATATACCTTGAAGTCTCCGTGTTCAGCTAACTCACTGATACCTGGTCTAATAGGGAATACCTAGATCTGCACAAAACGATGTGCAGAAGCGTAGTATGAGTATACCACAGTGGTACCCAGTAAGTGCCAAGCCTAACCTCGGTAGAGTGGTGACGAGGTCAGGTCAGGCTCTATTGGAATAATAAAAGATATGGTGACATGTTTAACAATATAATAACAATAAATGACAATGGAAATCAATCAAGTAAATATTATGTCACCCTTTAACTACACAGAATAAGGGCAAATAATACCTTGCGAAAACAAACAGAATTTTCAACTTTAAGAAAATCACAATAATAATCAATGGCAATTGCGGCCATAAATAAATATCAACAAGGGCACTCCCGAGGTACCGCCTCGTAGTCCTAAATCATAAATAAATTCACAATATCTCATTTTCTTATATCACCGCGGGAGCCTTCATATTAATTTTTAAAGAAAATATTTTTCCAAAATTGCATCCCGCGTTTTAGCCACCCTTATCACACCGCATGACTTCTAGTAGTTCTCCTACTAGCCAAGCGTACCAAGCCACCCTTATCTCACCGCATGCGTTTCAACACTCAGACCTTATCCCACCATATACGTATCAATATCACAATATATCATAATTTGCACCTCAAGTGCCCAAAAATTTCAATTTGCCAATATAAACAACATCAACAATATTTTCCACAACAGGGAGCTCACAGCTCAATCACAATGAGTACAACAATCTCACAAAATATTCGGGAAGAAATAACTCAACAAAAATAATATTTCAAAATTTTTAATACGTTGCCTCTGTATCAAATTTAAAATGTCAAATACTTTACTTTAATAATATTTAGATTAAAGAAATTCAACCTTCAAATAATGCACAGAATAAAAGAAACCAATTAAATGATAAAAACAACCATGGATTCAGGTAATTTAACCAATATTGAGTTAAGAACACTTACCTCGTTGTTTTTTTCTGAAAATCTCCCAAATATTGCCTCAATCCAAGCTCCAAATCGGTAAAAATGGAGTCCCATTTTCAGAACTTAAACATTTTGCCCAGTGATTTCTTCTATGCGATTGCGGACCAACTCACGCGATCGTGAAGCACAAATTTTTTATTGCCCAAAAATAACTCTATGCGATCGCGGAAAATTCCACGTTATCGTGAAGCACAGTCTCCGCAAGCCTACACGATTGCGAACCTTCTCACTTAGCCACGCGTTCGCATAGAACAGCTTGCCAAACCTACGTGATCGCGGACTCACCCACGCGATGGCATAGCACAAATTTTCCAGCTGCCCAATTAAGTCTATGCGATCGCGGACCTTCACACGCGATCGCATAGAAGAAAACCAGACACCAAAATTCAGCAACTCTAAGTCCAAAATTTGATCTGTTAGTTGTCTGAAACTCACCCGAGACCCCCGGGACCTCAACCAAATACACCAAAAAGTCCTAAAACATAATAACGAACTTAGTCGAAACCTCAGATTACATCAAACAATGCTAAAACCACAAATCACACCCCAATTTAAGCTTAATGAAACTTAAGAATTTCAAACTTCTACATTCGATGCCGAAACCTATCAAATCAAGTCCGATTTACCTAAAATTTTGCACACAAGTCATAAATAATATAACAGAGCTATAAAAAATTTTGGAACTGAATTCCGACCCCGATATCAAAAAGTCAACTCCCCGGTCAAACTTCAAAACTTAAATTCCTATTTTAGCCATTTCAAGCCTAATTTAACTACGGACTTCCAAATAAAATTCCGAACACGCTCCTAAGTCCAAAATCACCATACAGAGCTGTTGGAATCATAAAAATTCTATTCTGGGGTCGTTTACACATAGGTCGACATCCAACCAACCTTTTCAACATAAGTTTTAAACTTTGGAACTAAGTGTTCCAATTCATTCAAAAATCTCTCTGGACCCGAACCAACTACTCCGGCAAGTCACATAACATTTATAAAGTATAGAATAAGCAGTAAATAGGGAAATGAGGCTACAACTTTTAAAATGACTGGCTGGGTCGTTATAGTAGGGGCGGGTCAGCTGGCCTTCGCGAACATGATCAAAGGGTCGCGAACGCGAAGAGAGATTTCTAGGAAGTGAGTTATTTTAAAACGAGATTTTTGGCCATGTTCACTTCATCTCCTCCATGGGAGCCGGTCTTGGAGCGATTTTGGAGCTCCATCATCATCATATATGTCAAGTTTTGGAGCGTTGGGCATCGGTTTGAGTTAATGGAAGCGCTTGAGAGTCGATGATGGAACTTCATATCGAGATAAGTCTCCTTTCTAACCTTGTAAGAGGTAATTAACTACATAAGTTAAATAGTTCAATATGTGCTTCTATTTGTGGGGGCTACTGTAACGACCCGACTTGCCGTTTTAAGAATTAATGCCTCGTTCAGCGACTTAAGTTCTCGAGCAACTTCATAATAAGTATTATGACCCGCGGGTGTGGTCGAGTTCAATTTTTTGGAAGATTCGGAATTAATTAAAAGAAACAATCCTTAATTAGAAGCTTAAAAGGAAAGAGTTGACAGGAGAGTTGACTTTTGAGCAAACGACTCCAAAATGGAATTTTGATGATGTCAATAGCTCCGTATCGTAATTTTGGACTTAGTATCGTGTCCCGAAAATTATTTGGAGGTCCGTAGTGGAATTAGGCTTGAAATACGGAAATTGAATTTTTGGAAAGTTTGATCGGAGGGTTGACTTTTTTATATCGAGGTCGGAATACGATTCTGGAAATTGAAATAGGTTCGTTATGTCATTTATGACTTGTGTGCAAAATTTGAAGTCATTCCGAATTGATTTGATGTGTTTCGGCACAAGATATAGAATTTGAAAGTTCAAAGTTCATAGATTTTGATTTGAGGTGCGATTCGTCGTTTTGATATTGTTTGATGTGGTTTGAAGCCTCGACTAAGTTTGTATTATATTTTGGGATATGTTGTTATAATTGGTTAAGGTCCCGATGGCCTCGGATGGATTTCGGAATGTAAACGGAATGGATTTCGGACAAAGAGGGTTGCTGGAAATTTCTATTGCAGAGCTGTTCTGTTCGCTAGAAATTTCTGGTGTGTGGAGCCACTTTTGAAAGCTTATATCTCACAATATCTAAAGAATCTAAAATATTTTAAAACATCAAGGTTGTAGTCCTTTGATTCTAGTTTCCAGAAAGTTAAACCATTCATTATTTGGACATTTGTACAGAAAGTTATGATGGATTGAATAAAGGCTGGTAGAGCAGTTTCGCAAGAAATTTCGCCAGAAATTTCTGATGCGTGGAGCCGATTTTGGAAGCTTATATCTTGCAATTCATAAGGAATCGGAAGATTATAAAAACATAAAAGTAGTAGTCTTTTGATTCTAGTTTCCAGAAAGTTAAACCATTCATCATTTAGATATTTGTACAGAAAGTTATGATCAATTGAATAAAGGTTGGTGCAAGCAAGTTCTGGTGTGGACTTTTAGTGACGGAAAATGGACTTTTAGTGATGAATGGGCAGAAACTTAAGGACCAAAAATGGTCATTTCCTTCATTTCGTTTTGGATTTTCGGAGCACTGTTCTTGGGCGATTTTTGGGTGATTTTCACGGGAAAATATTGGGATAAGTGTCCCTTATCCTATATTGATTATATTTCATGATTCCATACTCATTTATACCATGAATCCGTGAATTTATGGAAGAAAAATCTAGATTTTTGCAAAATCTTCCAAAAACAAAAATTTAAGATTTGGAGGTCGAGTTGTTATCGCAATTTGATAAAATCGGTATGGTTGAACTCGTATCGGAATGGGTGTTCGAATTTTGTGAAAATTATGTCGGGTTCCGAGAGGCGAGCCCCGCGTTGACTTTTGTTGACTTATTAGAATAAATTTTCAAGTCGACGTTTTATTATCCGGAATAGTTTCCGATGAATTTTAATAAAGTTATACAATTAATTTGGATAGATTTGAGCTGTCCGGAGGTCAATTCAATCAAGAAGGCTATTTTGGAATATCGTCCTAACTTCAAAAAGGTAAGTGTCTTGCCTAACCTCGAGTGGGGGAATTACCCCTTAGGCATCGAGTCTTATGTGCCATTTATGAAATGTAAAAAGTCGTGCACGCGAGGTGACGAGTACGTACTTGGGCTTATATGTGCAAAGTTTATTGGGTTAAAGTTTTAAGGCATTATTGCGTAGTAAATTGGATATGAATTGATTTTGTTATGTTGCCGTGATAATTTTCCGTGTAAATTGTTGTGTTGTGTGAATTGTTATTTGAGGATATAATGGTGTCATTCCCCTGTTGATATTATGTGGTTATAAGAGTGGCATTTCACTGTTGCGTTTGTTGGAATATTGTCTGGGCGGAGAGATAAGGGTGGATATAGGAGAGATAAGGGTGGCAATAGGAGCGATAAGGGTGGCTATTGATATGGTCAGGGCGGAGGGATAAGGGAGGCTATTATAGGAGTGATAAGGGTGGCAATAGGAGAGATAAGGGTGGCTATTGTCAGGGATGATATGTGATGATGTGGAGTAATTGCATTGGTGATTTTATGTGATGTAGTGACATTTCTTGTGTTTATTTTTATACCTTTTGCAATTTGTCTTGTTGTTGGTAAATTGATAGCAATCTGATTTATGTTGAAATTGGGAGCCTGTGGCTATTGGCAGGCGGATTATGAAATGAAATGTGGGTAGGAGGTGCCGAAAATAAAATAAAATGATGATATTGGCACGTGAATTGACCTTGCAGTTGTGATATGAAATGTGGGCACGAGGTGCCATGGTTAAATGATGATGATATTGGCACGTGAATTGTCCGGCCAGTTGTGATAAAGAAATTGGCACAAGGTGCCGTGGAAATATGAAATTGGGCTGAGACCCGTACTTTATTATTTTGAAATGAGGAGTGACATGGTGACTTTTATTCGAAAGATACTTATTTGAAGGAATTATATTTGAAAATAATTTATTTGAAAGAATTATAACTGAAAGATATTTATTAAAGGAATTATATTCGAAAAATATTTATTTGAAAGAACAATATTTGAAAGATATTTATTTGAAGGGAGTATATTAAAAATATATTTATTGAAAAGTATTATATCCTGAAGAGTATTATTTGAGAAGCATATAGGCGAAATATTTATATTTAAAGGACTTAATTTAATTGGGTATACTTGTATTTATCATTTGTTGAGCAATATTAGTGGTTGATTTGTGTTGCCGTTATTGTTATTTGTTTCCTATTAGTTTTATATATCTTATTGCACGGGTTATTAGACTAGTGAGTGCATTGACTGCACCTCGTCTCTACTCCACTGAGGTTAGTCTTGATACTTACTGGGTACCGACCGTGGTGTACTCATACTACACTTCTACACATTTTTGTGCAGAGCCAGGTATTGGAGATATCGGACTCGGACAGAGTTAGAGTGGGATCGTAAGTATTCAAGGTAGAGCTACTTGGTCGTCGCAGTTCCTTGGAGTCTTTCCATTTTATTGTACTGTTGTTTATTATTCAAACAGTATTGAGTATTCGATTCTTGAGATCATTTCATGTATTCAGTTAGAGCTCCTGACTCAGTACTACCAATCTTGGAAGGTTGTTATATTCATATTTGTTCCGTTGATGGTTTTGATTACCTATTCAATTTATATTAAAAACAACAATGGCTTCAAAATGTAATAAAAATCGACTTACCTAGTCTTAGAGACTAGGTGCCATCACGACACATGTGGGGGGATTTTGGGTCATGACAAGTTGGTATCAGAGCTCTAGGTTCATAGGTTCTATGAGTCACGAACGAGTCTACTAGAGTCTTGCGGATCGGTACAGAGACATCTGTACTTATCTTCGAGAGGCTACAAAACTGTTACGAAATTTCCACTTCTTTCATTCCTATCGTGCGGAATTTGTTGAATTTGGAATTTGGGCCTTTGTATCTTTATTCTCTCACAGATAGTGAGGACACGTTCTACCAGGTTAGCTGAGCAGGTATCCGCACATACTGCTAGGGCTGCAAGATGTTGGGACTGAGGTAGAGGTCGAGGAAGGGCATGTGCCGCGACTAGAGCACCTGTTAGAATAGAAGTTGAGGATCCGCCAGTTGCTCCAGCCGGGGGATAGGTATTAGAAGCACATGTTGTTACCCCCGGACATCAGGAGACTTTAGCACAGTTTCTCAGTATGTTTGGTACATTAACTCATGCGTGATTGATCTTTGTTGCACCAAATATTTCGCAGATTAGGGGAGTAGCTCAGACTCCTACCACGACTCCAGAGGAGCAGGTTCACGTTGGTCAGGTTCCGGGTGTAATACCGGTACAACCTATTATTCCGGTTCGGCCTGAGGTCAGGCTAGAGGCATCAGAAGAAGAACAATAGAGACTTGAGAGGTTTAAGAGATACAGTCCAACTACTTTCAGTGGCACAGCTACAGAGGATGCCCAAGGATTTCTAGAAAATTGTCACTGTATTCTCCGTACCATGGGTATTGTGGAAGTGAGTGGAGTTGCCTTTACTACATTTCAACTTTCAGGCGCAGCATATCAGTGGTGGCAAATCTATGAATAAGGTAGATCAGCCGATGCAATACCACCTACTTGGGCTCCGTTTTCAGAGATGTTTTTGAAGGAATTTGTTCCCCAGACCCTCCGAGATGCGTGGCGCACAGAGTTTAAACGGTTCCGTCAGGGCACCATGACAGTGTCAGAATATGCCATCCAGTTCAGTGAGTTAGCTCGTCGTGCACCTACTTTGGTTCCTACCGTCAGAGAGTGGGTCCGCAGATTCATTGAGGGGATCGATTATGATCTTAAAATATGCATTGCTCGAGAGTTGCAAACTAATACTCCATTTTAGCAAGCAGTGGAGATTGCGAGGAGGATTGAGGGTGTTTTAGTTGAGGAAAGGGAGTCTAAGGAGGCCAAAAGGTCTCGAAGCTCTGGAGGGTTCAGTGGATTTTATCAGAACACTCAGACTATGGGCCCAATGCAGCTACTACCCCACGTGCACAGCCAGTTAGGGGTGGAGGACAGATGGGTAGAGGGAGCCTAAAAGGTGGAGGCCCGACCCGTTGATATAATCGCTATGATTTGGCTGAGGCAGATACACCAGATGGTGTCGTTACAGGCATAATCCTGATTTGTTATAAAAGGATTTTTTTTTTAATTTGATTCGGTTCTGAATATATAGGCGAGTCCTCCTATTATGCTCCGCTTAAGGGTGAGCATCTTAATTTTGTGAACCACTTATATGTTTATCCCTGTTGGGAGTTTTGATGATGTTAGCCCGTGTCTATCATTTTATTTTTGGGCACCATTGAGGGCTATAAGTCCAAAAGTAATTTTTATTATTCATTACAGTGGGTTTGATGTGTTTTGGAATAATGGATTCCAATTTTATGAATTATATGCCCTACCGGTATAAGGGTTCATTATGTCTTATGAAAAATATTTACGAAATTTATTGAAAAGAAGAAAGAAAGGAAATTGAAATTTCAGTTGGCACAATGTGCAAATAACTTGTGATTCGGAGTTGAGGATGAGATCCTCGCATTTTTATATGATGTGAAATATTTAAATCGGGCTACAAGCCGTAATGGAAGTTATATAAGGACGAGGTCCTTGTGGTGAAATATTTATGAGTTTAAATTCTCCCTTTGTGAAGTTTAATTTGTACTAAAGTACTAATAGGGAGTTATGCCTGATAGGCTTATGTGATAATTCTTTTATGTGTTTCTGTACCATAATTGTGCCATAGTTATTAAGTTTTAGCCTACGAGGTGAGTGCCCAGGCGGCGTTAAATGTGACTCGTTAAGTCGGGTAAATAGTTATGAGGTCTTCATGCCTCACATTTTCCTGTCAGTGTTGTGAAAAATTTGAAATGAGGTTTCGTTTAATATGAGGTTAATCGGCGATGTTGTAATCGATTATGAACAACTATTAAGACCAGAGATGTGGTGATGGGCATACATATGATGTGCTTCATGTTCTGATATCATTATGATAATGCGGTGCATGTAATGCTGAGATTAGTGTTATTGATATATACAATCGGCTTTATTGGGTTGTGGATGTGTTGTTAGGAGTTGTTTTGGTGTTACTCTGGCAGGTGGATAGACCCATTTACAGGGGAGACTCTGCCAAAATTTCTGAAATATTTGGGAGTTAGTAACAATTTGGGGGATTGAGACGTGTAAAAGAAGAGATAAGTTATGTTATGTATTTGAGGGAGAATGATCCTAAGAGGGGGAGAATGTAACACCCCGGAATAATTTCGAAGTACTTCAACACTATCAAGAAAGTTGATGTGTGTGTAGACACGAGTGGCTATAGCCAGTTGAGACTAATACCGTGTGTTGATGTGAAAATCAGGCCTTTTGAAAATGTTTGGAGTGTAAGAAATTGGTTTTAAGGCTTAAAATAAGTGTAAATCAAATAAATAATCTCAACTGAGACGGTGTCGTCGGACTTATATCAAATACGGTAACGTGGGATCAACCGTAAGTATATGTGTAAGAGTAAAATCATCAATTTGGTAACCTCAGAATAATTCTTAGCACGTTTGAGGACGAACGTTTGTTTAAGAGGTGGAGAATGTAATGACCCGACTTGTCGTTTTAAGAATTAACGCCCCGTTCAGCGACCTAAGGTCTCGAGCAACTTCGTAATAAGTATTATGACCTGCGGGTGTGGTCGAGTTTGATTTTTTGGAAGATTCGAAATTAATTAAAAGAAAAAATCCTTAATTAGAAGCTTAAATAGAAAGACATGTCCGGAAAATTATTTGGAGGTTCGTAGTGGAATTAGGCTTGAAATGCCGAAAGTTGAATTTTTAGGAAGTTTGACCGGGGGGTTGACTTTTTGATATCGAGGTTGAAATTCGATTCTGGAAATTGGAATAGGTCCGTTATGTCATTTATGAATTGTGTGAAAAAATTGAAGGCATTCCGAATTGATTTAATGTGTTTCGGCACAAGATATAGAATTTGAAAGTTCAAAGTTCATAGATTTTGATTTGAGGTGCGATTCGTCGTTTTGATGTTGTTTGATGTGGTTTGAAGCCTCCACTAAGTTCGTATTGTATTTTGGGACATGTTGGTATAATTGGTTAATGTCCCGAGGGCCTCGGGTGGATTTCGGATGGTAAACAGAATGGATTTCGAACAAAGAGGGTTGCTGGAAATTTCTGTTGCACAGCTGTTCTGTTCGCCAGAAATTTTCGATGCGTGGAGCCAACTTTGGAAGCTTATATCTCGCAATCTATAAGGAATCTGAAAATATTTAAAACTTCAAAGTTGTAGCTCTTTGATTCTAGTTTTCAGAAAGTTATACCATTAATTTGTTTGACATTTGTACAGAAAGTTATGATGGATTGAATAAAGGCTAGTAGAGCAATTTCGCCAGAAATTTCTGATGCATAGAGTCAAATTTGGAAGCTTATATCTTGAAATTCATAAGGAATCGGAAAGTTATCAAAACATGAAAGTTGTATTCTTTTGATTCTAGTTTCCAGAAAGTTAAACCATTTATCATTTGGACATTTGTACATAAAGTTATGATCGATTGAATGAAGGCTGGTGCAAGCAAGTTTTGGTGTGGACTTTTAGTGACGGAAAATGGACTTTTAGTGACGGATGGGCAGAAACTTAAGGACCAAAAATGGTCATTTACTTCATTTCATTTTGAATTTTTGGAGCATGGTTCTTGGGCGATTTTCACGGGAAAACATTGGGGTAAGTGTCCCTTATCCTCGAATCACATTTATTGAACTTATTTTTATACGACAATTCGATGTAATTATTATTTGTATATTTATGTGAATTATGTGAGTTCAATGGTTTGATATTTCTTGGAATTTAATTTATTATAAATTTTTCCTATGCAAATAATTAATTAAGCAAGCTTAAGAAGATGGGTTAATATAATTATCTAAATTTAGATTAATGAAGGCTTTGTTTTATGCTGAATAATTTCTATCTCTGTTGATTGTTTTTGTGGTATTATACACATTGTGTGGCGCCTTCGGCTATTTGTTGTGAAATTAATTGATTTAGTTGTATCTTTGTAATTTGGTTGTGTCCATTGGGCAAATTGTAATATGAATTGATTTTGTTATGTTGCCGTGATAATTTTTCGTGTAAATTGTTGTGTTGTGTGAGTTGTTGTTTGAGGATATAAGGGTGTCATTCCACTATTGATATTTTGTGGGTATAAGGGTGGCATTTCACTGTTGTGTTTGTTGGAATATTGTCTGGGCGGAGAGATAAGGGTGTCAATAGGAGCAATAAGGGTGGCTATTGATATTGTCTGGGCGGAGGGATAAGAGAGGCTATTATAGGAGTGATAAGGGTGGCTATAGGAGAGATAAGGGTGGTTATTGTCAGGGATGATATGTGATGATGTGGAGTGGTTGCATTGGTGATTTTATGTGATGATGTGACATTCCTTGTGTTTATTTTTATACCTTGTGCAATTTGTATTGTTGTTGGTAAATTGATAACAATCTGATTTATGTTGAAATTGGGAGCCTGTGGCTATTGCCAGGCGGATTATGAAATGAAATGTGGGTACGAGGTGCCGGGAATAAAATAAAATGATGATATTGGCATGTGAATTGTCCGTGCAGTTGTGATATGAATTGTGGGCACGAGGTGCCATGGTTAAATGATGATAATATTGGCACGTGAGTTGTCCGTGCGGTTGTGATAAAGAAATTGGCACGAGGTGCCTTGGAAATATGAAATTGGGCCGAGACCCGTACTTTATGATTTTGAAATGACGAGTCACATGGTGACTTTTATTCGAAAGATACTTATTTGAAGGAATTATATTTGAAAAAGATTTATTTTAAAGAATAATAATTGAAAGATATTTATTAAAGGAATTATATTCGAAAAATATTTATTTGAAAGAATTATATTTGAAAGATATTTATTTGAAGGGAGTATATTCAAAATATATTTATTGAAAAGTATTATATCCTGAAGAGTATTATTTGAGAAGCATATAGGCGAAAGATTAATATTTGAAGGATTTGATTTAATTAGGTGTACTTGTATTTAGCATTTGTTGAGCAATATTAATGGTTGATTTGTGTTTCCCTTATTGTTATTTCTTTCCTATTATATTTATATATCTTATTGCACAGGTTATTAGACTAGTGAGTGTCTTGACTGTACCTCGTCTCTACTCCACTGAGGTTAATCTTGATACTTACTGGGTACCGACCATGGTGTACTCATACTACACTTCTGCACATTTTTGTGCAGAGCTAGGTATTGGAGATATCGGACTCGGACAGAGTTAGAGTGGGATCGCAAGGATTCAAGGTAGAGCTGCTTGGTCGTCGAAGTTCCTTGGAGTGTTTCCATTTTATTGTACTGTTATTTATTATTCAAATAGTATTGAGTATTCGATCCTTGAGATCATTTCATGTATTCAGTTAGAGTTCGTGATTCAGTACTACCAGTCTTGAGAGGTTGTTATATTCATATTTGTTCCGCTATTGGTTTTGATTAACTATTCAATTTATATTTTAAAAAAAATGACTTCGAAATGTAATGGAAATCAGCTTACCTAGTCTTAGAGACTACGTGCCATCACGACGCCCGTGGTAGAATTTTGGGTCGTGTCAGCTACGTATGCACGAGATGATGGGAGTCTGTGTGTAGCTACTACTATGTTTATGTTCGGGTAGTCTAGGACCAGATCATGCTATACTTGAGATATTTGCAACCTTATTATTAATTTAAATTACTTAAATCATATTGAACTTGGTAAATAAATTTTTTTTTAAAGGTTAAACTTTGTTTTCCTTGACCGTTAAATGAGAAATGACATTTCCTTGGATAATTGCTCCTTAAAGAATTCTTGATTGAGTATTGAAGGTATTTATCTTTTATGGAGCGGGATGAACGCCTCTGCAGATTAAATAGATGCATCTATGGTTCGCGTCGTTCGATCCTCTACAGTGCACAGTTTAAATATTTATGTTGGAGCGGGTCGTACGACCTTGGCATGATTTGCGCATGATTGAATTTATTGCTTTGGAATTTACAATAAATGATGTTGCCTCTTTGGCCTGAGTTAAATTGTTATATGATGGGAGGTAAATTTGGAGATTTCTTAATTATAAAAGAACTGCTTACTTACTTAAAAATTTTGAGCTTGCAACCGTTTTATATAATCCATACTTAAATTATATCATTGACATCCTATTTATAGCCCATAGTAAGTGTCGAAGTCGACCCCTCGTCACTACTTCTTTGAGGTTAGACGGGATACTTACTGGGTACGCGTTGATGTACGTACTCATGCTACACTTCCTGCATATTTTTGTGCAGGTACATATATGTTTAGCGGCCTTGTGGGCGCAGAGGCGAGATTATGATGGGGACTTAGGTGAGCTGCATTCTATACGAAGATCCGCAACCAACAGAGTCTCCTTCAGAGTACTTACATTTTTCCTGTCCAATTTGTATTCCGGACATCTGTTATATTTTATTTTCATGCACTTGTGACACCGGATTTTGGGATGATTATGGGTTGTGATGTATTGGAGTTTTTAAAGATATTATTATTTATTTTGTAAACTTCATATTTTACGATTTAAATTGAAGGAAAATATGATTTCAAAAGCAACAAAATGAGAACCCAATTAAGAATTAATTGTCGGCTTGCCTGACAATGGTGTCCAGCGCTGTAATGACCCAAACGGTCAATTTAACTTTTATCCCTAAAATAAAACTCCATGTTTGTGATTTTAATGATTTATGACTTGCAGAAATAGTTGGTTCGGGATTTGGAAGTTTTTGGGTTGAAATCGGAACACTTGGTTCCTTAAGTTAGCCTTAAAAGGCCAAGTTTGACTTCGGTCAATATTTTGAGAAAACGACCACGGAATCGGAATTTGACGGGTCCAATATGTTCGTATGATGATTTCGAACTTGGGCGTATGTTCGAATCGGGTTTTGGATAACCCGGGAGCGTTTTGGCGCTTAATAGTAAAAATCAACTATTTGAAGGTTTAAATTTCTTTAAATTTGGTTTGGAGTAGGTTTTTGAGTAATTGAAGTCCGTTTGGAATTTCGAGTATGGGAATAGTTCCGTATAGTGATTTAAGACTTGCACGCAAAATTTCGTGCCATTCCGGGTAGTTTAAGTACGTTTCGGCGCATTGGAAGTAAATTGAAGAACTTAAAATTTCTAAGTTGAATCAATTTGATTTGGAGTATGATTCTTAGATTTAATGTTGTTTTACACGTTTTGAGAATTCAAGCGAGTCCGTTTTATGATTTCAAACCTGTTGGTATGTTCGGGCAGGGCCCCCGAGTGTTAACCGGACGAGGCTCGGAAAATTTTGAAATTTAGAGGAAGAACTGAAGCTTTCTGCTTCTGGTATGATCGCACCTGCGCTTGGACAGTCACACGGGCGATCATCGCAGATGCGACATTTGTGCGCAGAAGCGGAAGGAGGAGGGAATGCCTGCCATCGCAGGTCCAGAACTTTAGCGCACCTGCGAACGCGCAGGTGCGAGGCTAGGCGCGCAGATGCGAGGCTTGGTCAGGCGAATGGAACTCACACCTGTGAGGCTTTTCCCCAGGTGTGAAGCCGCAAGTGGGTTCCCACCTCCGCAGGTGCGAAAGGCCTGTTTGGCAGAAAGCTTAAAAGAGCGGGAATCAACCATTTTTGCCCATTTTCCTCCATTTTTGGGCGATTTCAAAGCTTTTGAGAGGGGAGTTTCACTAACAACTTGGAGGTAAGTTAATTCTACATACCTTGAGTTAAATACATAAATTATGGGTAGATTATAACTAGTAAATCTTAGAAATCAAAGGTGTAGATGAAAAACCTAGATTTTTATAAAAACGAGATTTTAACCATGAAAATGTTTATGGAATTGGATAGAAATTATATATTTGAGTTCTTGAGATTATGGGTAACGCTTTCATCCGAAAATGTCCAGACTCTGGGCACGTGGGCCCGAGGTGAATTTTAGGAATTTTATTGTTTTGGTTAGGGTAACTTTAATTAATAGCCTAAATTCGAATTATTGAACATGTATTAAATATTTTGTATAATATTTGGATAGCTTCAGAATTTTCTGTACCGAATTGAGAAATTAACGCGACATGGTAATCGGAAAGTGGACATTGAGACAAGGTAAGTCTCTTGTCTAATCTTGTGAGGGGAAAATTACCCCATAGGTAATTAAAGTAATAATAGTTGCTAATTGTTGGGGCTACGTACGCACGAGGTGACGAGAGTCTGTGTGTAGCTATTATTAATGCTAAAGTCTGGGTAGTTTAGGATTCAAAGCATGAATTACTTGTGTAAATTGTATTTTTTATTTAATTAATATAATTGTTCATTCTCCCGAATTTATCTTATAATAAATATACTCTCCTTCTGGAGGTACATAAGAAAATGTCCTCCTTTCTTGTGGAGCGGACCGAACGCTTCGGCAGAATAGATGCATCTATGGATCGCGCCGCACGTCCCTCGGCAGTGTACACGACACTCTGGATCGGGTCGTACGACCTCGGCAGAAATCGTGCCTAATAATAATAATTATACGATACTTTGATAGTTTATTGCAGCTTGTGAAGCTAATTGATTAATTAAAAATCTTTGGAATTTAAAGAATTAATTATCTCTGCTTGTTAAGGAATTATTGTTATTCCTGTAAATGAGACTAATTGATAGGAAATTTATTGGAATTGAAGGAATTTAATTAATATATTGAAAATTATTGCATTTGAAGGAATTTAATTATCTCTGCTGGTTAAAGAAAATCATTGTAAATTCTATAAATCATGTTGATCGAGATATTGCTATTTTTATTTTATTTATTATTATTGACTCTTAGTGAGTGTCAAAGTCGGTCATCTCGTCTCTACCACTTCGAGATTAGGCTTGATACTTACTGGGTACATGTTGTTTACGTACTCATGCTACACTTGCTGCACTTTTTGTGCATGATCTGAGGCAGGTACTAGTGGAGGACCTATCATCGTACATCTACGTTATCCAGAGGCGTAGTAGTGAGCTGCCTTGCTGGGCCGTTCTGTAGCTACCAGTGCATCCCCTTGTATTTTTATTCTGTCTATTTTTATTTCAGACAGTATTTGGGGTTTTGTATAATCTACTAGATGCTCATACACTTGTGACACCAACTCTTGGCACACACATTGGTAGAATTTGGAATTGGTATTATTTTCTTAAATTTAAACTAATCTGTATCTTTTATATTCTCTTTAATATAGCTAGTAAAAGAATAAAATTACTTAGAAAACTATTCTGAAAATAATTGCTATATGTTTAATTTATTTGTTGGCTTGCCTAGCTATAGTGTTGGGCGCCATCACGACCTATAGATGAAATTGGGTCGTGACAGGTGCCATCACGACCTTTATGGATTTTGGGTCGTGACAAAAGATGTGGAATGCTCAAGACATGGCTGAAGCCACGAGCATTGGAGTCCCGTTTTGATTAGAAGAAGCTATAGAACAAAGAACTAGAACTTACAGCTAGCGCGCATCAAGGTTTAGATCACAGTCTGCATGAAGAACCAGTCAAGACTCAAGATCAAGTTTCAAAAGACTCATAGATAGAAATCTTGTAACTCATAACTGATAAGCTTGTTTAGTTTCTTTTTTATTTTGATATAATAGCAGGACCGCGGACCGGAGCCTCGACGGAACCTCACTCGACTGCTCAACTCATCATTCCACCATTCTCCTTGAACTACACGCGACCTGATTCCCCTATAACCCGGGATATGTAGGCTGTCCAAAACCAGGACTCGGTTGCACCATATCTTTTATTTCTTTTCCTTTTTGAATAACGGTTTGGTCAAAAATTAGTCACATGCTCACCTAGTCTTTTCCTGAAAACTCTTCATATTTTCAAGCAAAGAGGGGCAGCTGTGAACACCTAATTTTTTACTATATTTGAATTTTTATCACCTTCTACTATGTAAGTATTTCAGAAATTTAATATATATATATATATATATATATATATATATATATATATATATATATATATATATATATATATATATTTATTTATTTATTTATTTATTTATTTATTTTGTTACACTTTTTTTATATAGGGTAAAAATAAAAAATAATTTAAAAGATCAATTATTACTTTTATTATTATTATTATTATTATTATTATTATTATTATTATTATTATTTTGTTATCTTTATTTTAAAATAAAACAAAAATTAAACAAACCAAAAAAAATTAAATATTTTTTTTAAAATTTCGGATGGGAATAAAACAAATAGGAAAAGTAGAAGTATGTAATTAAAAAGTAAAAGTAAAAGTAGGTGGAAATTGTTTAATAAAAAATTAAAAGAAAGTGGAAAATTTTAAAAAATAAAGTAAAAGAATGTGGAAATTTAAAAATGAAAAGTAAAATAAAGTTGGAATTAAAAAATAAAAGTAAATGTAGCTAAACCTTTTTTTAAAAAAAAAGTAAAAGAGAGTGGAAATAAAAAAAAAGTAAAATAAGTGGAAAATAAAAAAATAAAAGTAAATAAAGTGGGAATATAAATATAATAAAAGTAAAAAAAAAGTGAGAAATTAAAAAATAAAAGTAAAGGAAAGTGGGGAATTATTTTTTTTTTTAAAAAAGAAGAAAAATGGGAAGTGGTAATTCTTTTTAATTAAAAAATAATAATAAAAAATCTGAAAAAATTCCGAAAATATTTCTATAAATAGAAGAGAAATGTGAGGAGAAAAAGAGGGAGAGAAGGAGAAAAAAAGAGGGAGGAGGGAATTGAGAGAAATTTATTTTTCTTCCTCTAGGATAAGAGAATTTCTACTCGTGTCATTCATTCTTCGTCTTTCTTTTGAAAAATCTAGCAAAGGTACCCCCCAAAAACAACTTTAAACCCAGCAAAAACAAGCCACTAAATCACTGGTTTTGCAAGGTCTATCGGGGTTGCAAGTCGAGATTTTTCGTTTGAGTTTCTGTGGCCGGTGAAAGCTCCAGTCAACACTCGTCCAATTGTTTAGCTCTCTTGTAGTTTCAACTCTGTTAATTTATATCAAAGGTCCGTTTGTTTCCCTTTCTTCACTGATTATTTTGTCCATTTACCTTCTTGTCTGTCGGTGTGATTATTGGGTAGCATGAAGTAGTAGTTCACTCTATTGATATTTGGATCATTTGAATCTGATTGTTTCCTTAATCATATGTTTATTGGACCATGATGTTAATTTTCGAGTTGCAAAGTTTTATTCTGGGTTGATTTAACCGGATAAAGAGTTTATTGAATCACTGTAATTTGGCTTGTTAACTAATTTTGGTCATGAGATTGTGGTGTCATTGATTTTGTTTAAGAAATTTACATAATATGGGATATTGGGTTGGATAATTTGCTTGGGCCACGATTTATTTCTAAGGAAATTGGTTTTTGGGTTGTTGGAGAAGAAACGATTTTAGGCAAAAAGATTTAGTCTCATCAAGCATAAAGTAATAAATAACATAGCTGACCCATCTTTCTCTAAGCTAGCCCACTTTTCTATAAATAAGAAATTCAATTCTTCCACAAATAATTCCATAATTCATGACCTTACAATAATTTCAAAATAGTTTGAGTAAACAACTTATAAATATCGTAGCCTGCTTTAGGCGCGTTTAAATGAATCATCGTGACTATGAGTACAATTCTCGTGTCATAGTCATGATACGTAAATTCCAACTCACGTGCGCGTTCACGCGACTTGACCACAACTTCAAATAATAATAAAATAAATATTTTGTAGATTGCGGATGCATTTCACGCGGCGTGATTTGCAATGTGTACAAAAACGACTAGTGCGCGACATCGCTACTTGTTTAAATAAATTCATAAATACTAAAAGTGCTAAAACTAATTAAAAGCGGTTAAAAAGTAAAAAATGCAGAATAGGTTGTAGACATGTAATAAATCAGATAATTAAGCCAGGTATTAATTGTTAAGTGACCGTGCTAAAACCAAGAAACTCGGGAGTGCCTCACACCTTCTTCCGGGTTAACAGAATTTCTTATCTGGTCTTTTGTATTCACGGATCATAAATAGGAGTCAATTTTCTCGATTTGGGATTCTAAAATAAATTGGTGACTTGGGACACCATAACAATTATTCCAAGTGACGACTCTGAATTAAATAAATAATTCTCATTTCGATTAATGTTATTTTAATTGGAAAAACTCCCCTGTCCCAGGGAAAAAGGAGGTGTGACAAAAATAATAACTAATATTTATTAAAATAATTTAATATTTTAGATCATAAATTTATAAGATTAATATTTTGTTAAATTATCCGCGCATCGCGCGGGTTCTAACACTAGTATATTATTAAAAGTAAAGTAAAAGTCCTCTCCTTAAGCCAAGTGGCAGCCTAGAAAAAAGTCACATGGCATAAGTAGTTAATAATTAGTTATTTAGTTAATAATTAGTTATTGGATATTGTTTTTAAATGTAAATATCTATAAAATAATAAAATAAATATTTTATATTAAAAATGAAAGTTAAAAACAATTGTCCGTTCAAATTGGAGAGTAGTTTCAAGTTGGAGTTTTATAATTATTTTAAAATAAAAAACTAAAATTACAACAAATAAAAAACTGCCAATTCAAAATTTCTTTGTTTTTAAATAAGTTTTGTTTTTCTTTTCAAAATTATAAAGTTTATTTATTCAGAAAATATTATTGAGAATAATAGAATAAAATAAAAAATATAAAAATATATATCTCCTATTATATTATAAAAAGAAAGTAGCATACAAAAATTTAAATAAAGTAATATGCTAATAAAAGTTTTTATTAACAATGAAATAATACTAAATATTGGATAATATAATAAAGAAAAATATAAAACAAAAAAGTTATTTGATGCCTATATAAGTCTCTTTAATTTAATAGAAATTTTATTCATTAAAATGCAGATAATTTTATTTTGAACAAAAGGATAAAATTTAAAATAAACAAATATTTCAAGTGTAATAAAATATATATCTTCTTATAATAAAAATAAAGTAGTAACCAAAAATATTAAATGAAGTAATATGCTAATAAAAGTTTCTATTTACAATGCAATAATACTAAATATGGGATAATATAACAAAGAAAAATACAGAAAATAAAAGTTATTCAATGACTATACAACTCTTTTTAATTTAATAGAGATTTTATTCATTAAAATTCAGATAATATTATTGAGAACAATAGGATAATATTTAAAATAAAAAGTATTTTCAGAGTAATAAAATATATATCTTCTATTATATTACGAAAAGAAAATAGTAGAACTAAATATTAAACAAAGTAATAAACTAATAAAAATTTCTTTTAACAATGTAAAAATACTAAATATTGGATAAGTATAATAAAGAAAAATATAGAACAAAAAAGTTATTCAATGAATATAAAAGTCTCTTTAATTTAATAGATATTTTATTTATTAAAATTCAGACAATATTATTGAGAACATTAGAATAAAAATTTAAAATAAAAAATAATATTTCAAGTCCCTTAATTTAATAAAAAAAAAAAGTAGTTGACAAAAATATTAAACAAAGTAATATGCTAATAAACATTTCTACTAACAATGCAATTATATTAAATATTGGATAATATAATAAAGAAAAATACATAACAAAAAATAACTAATTAACTATATAAGTCCCTTAATTTAATAGAGATTTTATTCATTAAATTTTAGATAATATTATTGACAATAACAGAATAAAATTTAAAATAAAAAATATTTCAACATTAATAAAATATATATCTTCTCTTATATTACAAAAAGAAAACGAGCATAAAAAATTTTAAACAAAGTAATTTGCTAATAAAAATTTCTATTAACAATGTAAAAAGACTAAATATTGGATATAGAATAAAGAAAAATATAGAACAAAAAAATTTATTCAATGACTATATAAGTCCCTTTAATTTAATAGAGACTTTATTATTGGGCATATCATATTGACAAATAAGATGACAATTGAAATTTATTAAAGCAATACGATATAATATGTTCAAACAAGCCCAATCACAATTTAATTAAATTAATATTAACTGCGCATCGCGCGGGTACGACTACTAATTTAATGCTTAAGGGTGTAGCCTAGTGGTTAATTAATGAGTAAATGCAAATCATGAAAAACATGGTTCATCTCTCCGTAGAGACAAAAAGCAGTGTGTGATTTCTTCCATCTACATGCCTAAGCCTTGATAGGTAAAGTTACCCGGTATCTATACTGGCTGAATTCTTTAATTCAGAATTAATCAAATCTCCCCAAGTAGGATTCGAACCTACGACCAATCGGTTAACAGCGATAGCAGGTACCCAATAAAGTGGTTGAGGTGCATGCAAGATGGTTCGGAAATCACATCATTATTGTGATGGTTCGGAAATCACATCATTATTGTGATGACCCAAATTGTCATCTTTAAAGTGAATAATTAATTTTGTATTCTAAGACCTCGAAAAGTACTATTTTGTATTCTGGAAAGTTTTTATGTGAAAAATGGATTAAAATGTGAATTAGAGCTTTAAAACCCAACTGAGTTGATTTTGGTCAACATTTTGAGCAAATGGATTCGGATCAATATTTTGACAGTTCCAGTAGTTATGTATCGTGGTTTGGGACTTGGGCGTATGTCCGGAATCAAATTCCGAGGTCCTTAGCTCGAGATATGGAATTTTGATGAAAAATTAAAAGTTTAAGTTCAAATAGTGACCGGATGTCGAATTATGTGCAAACGACCCCAGAATAGAATTTTGATGATTCCAACAGCTCCGTATGGTGATTTTGGACTTAGAAGCGTGATCATAATTTTATTTGGAAGTCCGTAGTGAAATTAGGCTTGAAATGGCTAATATAGGAATTTAAAGTTTGGAAGTTTGATCGGGGAGTTGACTTTTAGATATCGGGGTCGGAATCTAGTTACGAAAATTTTCATATCTCCGTTATGTCATTTATGACTTGTGTGCAAAATTTGAGGTCAATCGGACTTGATTTGATAGGTTTCGACATCGAATGTAGAAGTTGGAAATTCTATGTTTCATTAAGCTTGAATTGGAGCATGATTCGTGATTTTAGCGTCATTTTATGTGATTTGAGGTTTCAAATAAGTTCGTATGATGTTTTAGGACTTGTTGGTATATCTGGTTGAGGTCCCGAGGGTCTCGGGTGAGTTTCGGATGGTTAACGGATAAAAAATGGGACTTAAACAGCGGCTGCAACAGCGGCTGCAAATTTTCTTCTGCTGAGCAATCGAGCCCAAAAATCGAGCCGAGAATCGAAGGCAAGCTTGAAGGCTAGTGATCGAAGGCCACTGATTGAAGGCTCAGGATCGAGGCCATGATCGAAGGCCCAGGCTCGATGCCATGATCGAGGCCATGATTGAAAGCCCAGGCTCGATGCCATGATCGAGGCCATGATCGAAGGACCAAGCTCGATGTCATAAACGAGGCCATGACCGAGGTCCAGGCTCGAGCCTGTGATCTAAGCCACGATTGAGGCCTAGGCTCGAGGGCCATGATCGAAGCCAAGATCGAGGCCCCAGTTCCGAAGGCTGCCTGGGCAGATTTATAAAAGATGGGATTTCATCCCATTTGCCATTTTTGACGAACTTGAGCTTGAGCAGAAGCGATTTTTGACAGATTTTCAAAGAAAAATATTTGGGTAAGTGATTCTAACTCGGATTTGGTCAATATATACGAATATATCATTATTTTCATCATTTAATTAGTCTATTGAGATGGAAATTTGAATTTTTTTTTAGAAATCTCATAAAACTAATTTTTGAGATTTCGGTGTCGATCGGAGTCGGATTTGAGTGAAACTGGTATGGTTGGACTCCTAAATGAATGGGTTATTAGATTTTGTAAGTTTCGCCGGATTCCGAGACGTGGGCCCTCGAGCGATTTTTGAGCTAATTTCGGATTTTATTGAAAAATATAGTATTTTCTTATGAAATTGATTCCTTTAATTTTTGTTGACTGTATCGAATTAATTATGACTAGATTCGAGTTGATTGGAGTCGGAAAATTGAGGAAAAGGCATACTACTTGATTAAATTAGAGCGAATCGAGGTAAGTGACTTGTCTAACTTTGTGCGGGGGAAATTTCCCTAAGGATTGATTATTGTAATGTGTGGAAATCGTGTACATGAGGTGACGAGTGTGTACACAGGCTAAATGTGAAAAATTATATTTTTAAATTGTGTAGATCACTATTGCTTATTTATTAAATTATTTTATCTTGTTATATCTGCCAGCGTCCGCAGACTCCGGAGTCCCCTTCTATCATTATTGTGTTGCTTCCTTATTTTCTTTATACCTTGATATATATAAAGACATTGAGGATAAATTCTTAGAAGTTTGTGACTTATTTTTACCGGGTTTTGGGAGTTGAAATTGTTTGAATTGTAGTTTATTTATTTCAGATTTAAATATTTATTCCGCATTGATAGGCTTACCTAGTCTTAGAGACTAGGTGCCATCACGACATCCTACGGAGGGAATTTGGGGTCGTGACAAGTTGGTATCAGAGCTCTAAGTTCATAGGTGTTATGAGTCACAAACAGGTTTAGTACAGTCATGCGGATCGATACGGAGACGTCTGTACTTATCTTCGAGAGGCTATGGAACTGTTAGGAAATATTCACTCCTTTGATTCCTTATCGTGCACCTTTGTTGACTTCAAAGTTCTAAACAATTGTCTTTCTATTCTTTCACAGATGGTGAGGACACGCATAACTGGATCCGATGATCCGACACTCGCGCCCCCTATTGGAGCCGCAAGAGGTCGGGGTAGGGGCAGAGGCCGAGCCAGAGGCCGAGGAAGACCACGTGGTGCAGCCAGAGCACCTACACGAGCTACTGCACCAGAGCCACCAGTAGCTCCAGTTGGAGAGCAGGCACCTGAGACGCCTGTTACTACTCCTGCACTTCAGGAGACTCTTACCCAGTTTTTGAGCATGTTTGATACTATAGCTCAGGCAGGGTTGATTCCACTTGGTTCTGCCACATCTCAGGCCGGTGGAGGAGCACAAACTCCCGCCACCCGTACTCCAAAACCACGGGCCCAAGTTGACCATGCCCCAGAGGTTATACCAGTGCAGCCAGTTATTCCAGTTCGGCCTGAGATTAGGACAGCAGTTTCAGAGGGGGAGCAGCTCAGGCTCGAGAGGTATAAGAAGTACCACCCTCCCACTTTTAGCGGTTTAGCTTCAGAGGATGCTCAGGGTTTTCTGGAGGAATGTCACCGTATCCTTCGTACTATGGGTATTATGGATTCCAGTGGGTTTTTTTTTTTACAGCATTCTAGTTTAGAGGAGTAGCCTACTAGTAGTGGCGGGCATATGAGTTGGATAGTCTGTTTGAGGCAGCTTCACTCACTTGGACTCAACTTTTAGATATGTTCTTAAGGGAGTATATTCCTCAGAGTCTTAGAGATGAATGGCGCGCAGAGTTTGAGCAGCTGCGCCAGGGTTCTATGACGGTGTCAGAATATGCGGTCTGATCCAGTGATTTGGCTAGGCATGCACCAGCCTTAGTTGCTACTGTTCGAGAGCGGGTTCATAGATTTATTGAGGGTCTCCACCCTAGTATCAGATACAGTATGGCCGGAGAGCTAGAGATGGACATCACATACCAACAGGTGGTGTCAATTGCTAGGAGATTGGAAGGTATGCGGACTCCGGAGAGGGAAGAGAGGGAAGCTAAGAGACCCCGAGATTCTGGCACAGATAATAATTCCCGTGCCCCAGTTGCATCCCGTCATGGTAGAGGTTATGTGATCCATCCTATTCATTCAACACTTCCAGCTTCCAGCGGTATTCCGGCTACTCCCAAACCTCATGTTCCATATTATGCACTGCCAGCGTCTACTGTACCTCCTATACGAGGTGCTTTCAGCGGGCAGTCTAGTCGATCAGGCTCGAGCCAGTCTCATTAGCCACGTCCTCCGAGGGCTTGTTTTGAGTGTGGTGACACTCGTCATATTATGAGAAATTTCCCTAGATTTAGGAGGGTTGCACCTCCACACATTTCTCAGGCCTCACCCATTCCACAGGGCCCTTAGGCTGCTCAGGCCATGATTACTGCACCAGTTGCCACTCCACCTGCACAGCCAGATAGAGGTAGAGGTCGGGCAGGTAGAGGTCTCCCTAGAGAGGGAGGTCAGGCTAGATATTATGCCCTTCCTACTAGGACAAAGGCCGTTGCATCCAATTATGTTATCATAGGTATTATTCCGGTTTGTCATAGAGATACATCAGTCTTATTTGATCCAGGCTCCACTTATTCTTATGTGTCATCTTATTTTTCCCCGTATTCGGGCGTATCACGTGATTCCTTGAGTTCTTCTATTTATGTATCTACACCTGTGGGTGAATATATTATTGTGGACTGCGTGTATTGGTCGTGTTTAATTGTTATCAGTAGTTTTGAGACCATAGCTGATTTATTATTGCTCAATATGGTAGATTTCGATATTATTTTGGGCATGGATTGGTTGTTGCCCTATCATGCTATTCTTGATTGTTATGCCAAGAAGGTGACGTTGGCTATGCCAGGTCTACCGCGGCTAGAGTGGAGAGGTACCTCAGATTATGTTCCTAGCAGGGTTGTTTCATTTCTTAAAGCTCAACGAATGGTTGAGAAGGGGTGTGATGCGTATCTGACCTATGTGAGAGATTTTAGTATTGATACTCCTACTATGGAGTCAGTTCCTGTAGTAATGGATTTTTCTGATGTATTTCCAGCAGATCTTCAGGGTATGCCACCCGACAGGGATATTGACTTTGGCATTGATTTATTACCGGGTACTTAGTCCATTTCTATTCCACCATATCATATGGCCCAGCAAAGTTGAAAGAATTAAAAGAACAGTTACAAGAGTTGCTTGATAAGGGTTTCATTCGGCCTAGTGTATCGCCTTGGGGTACTCCTGTCTTATTTGTGAAGAAGAAGGGTGGTTCTATGCGAATGTGTATTGATTACCGCCAGCTGAACAAGGCTACAGTGAAGAACATGTATCCATTGCCATGTATTGATGATCTATTTCATCAGCTTTAGGGTGCCAGAATGTTCTCTAAGATCAACTTACGTTCAGGCTATCATCAGTTGAAGATTCGGGAGCCAGATATTCCGAAGACTGCTTTCAGGACTCGGTACGGTCATTACGAGTTCCTTATGATATCTTTTGGGTTGACCAATGCCCCAGCAGCATTTATGCACTTAATGATAAGTGTATTTCAGCCCTATCTTGATTCTTTTGTCATTTTGCTTATTGACGACATTCTGGTGTATTCCCGGAGTCGGGAATATCATGAACAACACCTGAGGACTAAGCTTCATACTTTGAGAGAAAAGAAGTTATATGCAAAATTTTCAAAGTGTGAATTCTGGCTTGATTCCTTGGGATTTTTGGGTCATATAGTTTAGTGCGAGGGGATCAAGGTAGATCTGAAGAAGATTGAAGTAGTGCAGAGTTGGTCAAGACCGTCCTCAGCTACAGAGATTCGGAGTTTTCTTGGTTTGGCGGGGTATTACCGTCTCTTTGTAGAGGTATTCTCATATATTGCTGCATCTATGACCAAATTGACCCAGAAGGGTGCTCCGTTTAGGTGGACCGAGGAATGTGAGGAGAGCTTCCAAAAGCTCAAGATAGCTTTGACTACAGCCCCAGTATTGGTATTACCTACATGTTCAGGGTCTTATACTGTGTATTGTGACGCGTCACGTATTGGTCTCGACGCAGTGTTGATGCAAGACGGTAGGGTGATTGCCTACGCATCCGGACAATTAAAGGTACATGAGAAGAATTATTCGGTCTACGACCTTGAGTTAGCAGCTATTATTCATGCCTTGAAGATTTGGCTGCATTATTTGTATGGTATCCATTGTGAGGTCTACACCGATCACCGGAGTCTACATCATCTGTTTAAACAGAAGGATCTTAATTTGCGGCAGCGGAGATGGTTGGAGTTGCTTAAGGATTATGATATCACCATTCTCTATCATCCCGGAAAGGCCAATGTAGTGGCCAATGCCTTGAGTCGTAAGGTGGAGATTTTGGGCAGCTTAGCATATTTGCCGGTAACAGAGAGGCCTTTAGCCTTAGATGTTCAAGCCTTGGCCAACCAGTTTGTTAGACTGGATGTTTTCGAGCCTAGCCAAGTTTTGGCTTGTGTAGTATCTCAGGCTTCTCTTTATGATCGTATCAGGGAACGTCAGTATGATAACCCACATCTGCTTGTCCTTAAGGACACAATTCAACACGGTGATTCCAAGGAAGTCGCAATTGGAGATGACGGTGTATTACGGATGCAGGGCAGGCTATGTGTGCCTAATGTAGATGGTTTGCATGAATTGATTCTCCAGGAGGCTCACAGTTCACGGTACTCCATTCATCTGGGTGCTGTGAAGATGTATCAGGACTTGAGGCAACATTACTGGTGGAGGAGGATGAAGAAAGACGTAGTGGAATATGTTGCTTTGTGCCTAAATTGTCAGCAGGTGAAGTACGAGCATCAGCGGCCAGGTGGGTTGCTTTAGAAGTTAGAGATTCCAGAATGGAAATGGGAGCGGATCACTATGGATTTCGTTGTTGGGCTCCCACGGACTTAGAGGAAGTTAGATGCAGTTTGGATGATTGTGGATTATGTTGACCAAGTCAGCTCATTTCGTTCCTGTGATGACTACCTATTTATCCGAGCAGTTGGTTCAAATCTATATTCGCGAGATTGTCAGACTTCACGGCGTACCGGTATCTATCATCTCTGACAGGGGTACATAGTTTACCTCACAGTTTTGGAGGGTTGTACAGCAAGAGTTGGGTACTCGGGTAGAGTTGAGTACAACATTTCAACCTCAGACGGACGGGCAGTCCGAACGCACTATTCAGATACTGGAGGATATGCTTCGTGCATGTGTGATAGATTTTGGGGGTGCTTCGGATTAGTTCTTACCACTTGCGGAGTTTGCTTACAATAACAGTCATCAGTCGAGCATTCAAATGGCTCCGTATGAGGCATTGTATGGTAGGCGGTGCCGGTCCCCAGTGGGTTGGTTCGAACCGGGCGAGGCTAGACTATTGGGTACAGACTTGGTTCAAGATGCCTTGGAAAAGGTTAAGTTGGTTCAGGATCGACTTCATACAGCCCACTCTAGACAGAAGAGTTATGCGGATCGGAAGGTTCGTGATGTTGCATTCATGGTTGGTAAGCGGGTCTTGCTCTGGGTTTTGCCTATGAATGGTGTGATGAGGTTCGGGAAGAAGGGCAAGTTGAGCCCTAGGTATATTGGGCCTTTTGAGATTCTTGAAAGAGTTGGAGATGTGGCTTATAGACTTGAACTACCACCTAGTCTCTCTGCAGTTCATCTGGTATTCCATGTTTCTATGCTTCGAAAATATCACGCCGATCCGTCTCATGTGTTAGACTTTAGTTCGGTTCAGTTGGACAAGGATCTATCTTATGTTGAGGAACCAGTGGATATTTTAGATAGGCAGGTTCGAAAGCTGAGGTTAAAGAACATTGCTTCCGTGAAGGTTCAGTGGAGGGGTCATCCGGCTGATGAGGCGACTTGGGAGATCGAGCATGATATGCACAGCTATTATCCACACTTATTCACCAGCTCAGGTACTTTTTCTAACTCCGTCCGAAGACGAAAATTTATTTTAGAGGTGGAGAATGTGATGACCCAAAATGTCATCTTTAAAGTTAATAATTAATTATGTATTCTAAGACCTCGAAAAGTACTATTTATCATTACTCGACTTGCGTGCGCAGTCCGTAAAATTTTTCGAAAAGTTTTTATGTAAAAAATGGATTAAAATGTGAATTAGAGCTTTAAAACTCAACTGAGTTGACTTTGGTCAACCTTTTGAGTAAGTGTACTCGGATTAGTATTTTGACAGTTCTGGTAGAGTATCATGGTTTGGGACTTGGGCGTATGTACGTAACTAAATTCCGAGGTTCCTAGCCCGAGATATGGAATTTTGATAAAAAATTAAAAGTTTAAGTTCAAATAGTGACTGGATGTCAAATTATGTGCAAATGACCCCGGAATAGAATTTTGATGATTCCAACAACTCCGTATGGTGATTTTGGACTTAGGAGCGTGATCGGAATTTTATTTGGAAGTTCGTAGTAAAATTAGGCTTGAAATGACTAAAATAGGAATTTAAAGTTTGGAAGTTTGACCGGGGAGTTGAATTTTTGATATTGGGGTCGGAATCCAGTCCGAAACTTTTCATATCTCCGTTATGTCATTTATGACTTGTGTGCAAAATTTGAGGTCCATCGGACTTGATTTGATAGGTTTCAACATCGAATGTAGAAGCTGGAAATTCTAAGTTTCATTAAGCTTGAATTGGAGCATGATTCATGATTTTAGCGTCGTTTTATATGATTTGAGGTTTCAAATAAGTTCGTATGATGTTTTAGGACTTGTTGGTATATCTGGTTGAGGTTTTGAGGGCCTCTGGTGAGTTTCGGACGGTTAACGGATAAAAAATGGGACTTAAACAGCTGCTGCAAAAGCTGCTGCAATTTTTCTTCTGCTGAGAAATCGAGCCTAGAAGTCGAGCCCAAATATCGAAGGCTCAGGATCGATGCCATGATCGAGGCCATAGTCGAAGGCCTAGGCTCGATGCCATGATCGAGGCCATGATTGAAGGCCTAGGCTCGATGCCATGATCGAGGCCATGATTGAAGGCCTAGGCTCGATGCCATGATCGAAGGACCAGGCTCGATGTCATAAACGAGGCCATGACCGAGGTCCAGGCTCGAGCCTATGATCGAAGCCACGATCAAGGCCTAGGCTCGAGGGACATGATCGAAGCCACGATCGAGGCTCAGTTCTGAAGGCTGCCTGGGCAGATTTATAAACGAGGGAATTTTGTCTCATTTGCCATTTTTGACGAACTTGAGCTTGTGCAGAAGCGATTTTTGACATATTTTCAAGGAAAAATATTTAGGTAAGTGATTCTAACTCGGATTTGGTCAATATACATGAATATATCATTATTTTCACCATTTAATTACTGTATTGAGATGAAAATTTGGAAAATTTTTAGAAATCTCATAAAAATGAATTTTTGAGATTTCAGTGTCGATTCGGAGTCGGATTTGAGTGAAACTGGTATGGTTGGACTCATAATTGAATGAGTTATCGGATTTTGTAAGTTTCGCCAGATTCCGAGACGTGGGCCCCACAGGCAATTTTTGAGCTAATTTCGGATTTTATTGAAAAATATAGTATTTTCTTATGAAACCGATTTCTTTAATTTTTGTTGATTGTATCGAATTAATTATGACTAGATTCGAGTCGATCGGAGTCAAAAAATCGAGAAAAAGGCATACTACTTTATTAAACTGGAGCAAGTCGAGGTAAGTGACTTGTCTAACTTTGTGTGGGGGAAATTTCCCTTAGGATTGATGATTGTAATGTGTGAAAAGTCGTGTACACGAGGTGACGAGTGTGTACACGGGCTAAATGTGAAAGATTATATTTTTAAATTGTGTAGATCACTGTTGCGCATTTATTAAATTATTTTATCCTGTTATATTCTTTATCATTAATCTGAAATATATACCTTAAATTTGTTTGACCTTTTCCTGCTAAGTGTTTTACCTGTTTAGTTGAAACTTGATTTCTTTTATTCTGTGCATTATTTGAAGGTTGATTTTCTTTAAATTAAATATTATTAATATGAAGTATTTGACATTTTTAAATTTAATATTGAAGCAACGTATTAAAGATTTTAAAATATTATTTTCCTGAATTATTTATTCCTGAATATTTTTGTAAAATTTTCGTACTCATTGTGATGGAGTCGTGAGCTCTTTATTGTAGAAAACTATTATTGATGATTTATTTTGGCAAGAACCGTGAGCTCTTTATTGTGGAAAAATATTATTGTTGAATTATTTTGGCAAGTTAAATTATTTGAGCACTTGAGGTGCAAATTATGATATTGATACGCATGCGGTGGTATATGGTCTGGGTATTGAAATGCATGCGGTGAGATAAGGGTGGCTTGATACGCGTGGCTAGTAGTGGGAACTACTAGAAGTCATGTGGTATGATAAGGATGGCTAAAACGCGGGATGCTATTTCGAAAAAAATATTTTCTTTAAAATAAATTGTGAAGGCTCCCGCGGTGAGATAAGAAAATGAGATATTGTGAATTTATTTATGATTTGGGACTACGAGGCGGTACCTCGTGAGTGCCCTTGTTGATATTAATTTATGGTCATAGTTGCCTTTGATTATTTGTTGTAATTTCATAAAGTTGAAAGGAATTCTGTTTTGATTCCACGAGATATTATTTGCCATTATTTTATGTAATTAAATGGTGACATGCTACTTGATTTATTTCCATTGTTATTTTATTTTATTATATTGTTAAACATTTTACCATGTAATTATTATTTTTCAGTAGGGTCTGACCTGACCTCGTCACTACTCTACCGAGGTTAGGTTTGGCACTTACTAGGTACTGCTGTGGTGTACTCATACTACGCTTCTGCACATCTTTTTGTGCAGATTCAGGTACTCCTTACCAGCCCCGACATCAGTGAGATACATGTACACAGAAACTTCGAGGTATATCTGCCAGCATCTGCAGACTCCGAAGTCCCCTTCTATCATTATTGTGTTGCTTCCTTATTTTCTTTAGACCTTGATATATATAGAGACATTGAGGATAAATTTTTAGAAACTTTTGACTTATTTCTACCGGGTTTTGGGAGTTGAAATTGTTTGAATTGTAGTTTATTTATTTTAGATTTAAATTTTTATTCCGCATTGATAGGCTTACCTAGTCTTAGCGACTAGGTGCCGTCACGACATCCTACGGAGGGAATTTGGGGTCGTGACAATTATAAAAAAAATACACTTATTTATTTGTTTTATATCTATAACACGCTCCTTATGTTCAAGCACGTGAAATCGTTTTGATAATTAGTGGAAGTGAGACTTGAACTGGGGACCTCTACTTTGCACTAATTATATCATATTGAATGTTGGGACCACCTTATCTAAAAGTTTAAGTTATTTAGGAGATCATAATTTTATTTGCTTAATTTTGTATTTACAACTTATGTAATGACACAATAATTAACTTGTTGCTTGATTCACGATGGTCTCAATCTGTTATGCGTCGCCGTAAATTTCACGTGGTGAGTGATTGATAATATTGTTACTTCCTATAAGAAAAGTGTTTTTGTGTGATTGCTAAACTCTTCTTAATTCCTCTACATATATAGTACAATATTTTCTTGTTTACTCTTTTGATTCTCAGTAGTTTTGTGTCTGTCAAACATTAAGAAAGAAAAGCTAAAATAAAACACAAGGAATTCAAAGCTAATCGATTAGATGTCCCAAACATCATCCAAAACGCCAAGAACGAATTCAAGAAGTGGTTTCAAACAATGATATGAATTAGAAATAGTACTTTTCGGCTCAGATGATCATAGCCTGTCTTCGTCCCACTTCCAATGCAAGCAACAGCCAATAGCATAATTATAAAAAAAAATCTACAAGTACAAATAAATTACTGAAAAAGTGCAGAAAAAGTAATATTAAAAAATAGGAAAAAAGAAAATAGCATTCTATTGCTGGTCCAGATATCAAATGCCTCAGAAAATGACGTCCTAAAATGATTTTTAAAAAGATTATAAACAAATGGGACAAGATAGAGACAGAATGCACTATATTAGACTTGGAAAGTAATCATCAAACCATATATTGTCTGATATATCTGAGGAAAATGGTAATAGGAGACAACATTGGCTGTGTGTCATTATCAAGCCTACATAAAATATTTTCCCATTCAGTCCTTCTCTAGAACCTTGCTAAGTCAATTTCAAGTTTGATAATGGTAATATATATATATATATATATATATATATATATATATATATATATATATATATATATATATGTCCTTGTTAAAGGATCAGGGATGTGGAGTTTTGGGGGTATGTTTTTGATGTTGATATATTTAATAATAGATTGATATGTGTATGATATGATGAAGAGAGTTGAAAGTTTAAGGTTGGGGAGGTTAGTGTGTTAGGGAAGGCACCACAACTTCCGCAGTCCCACAAACCGCCCCAAATAACCCCACTTGCTTCGTTTACACTATTACGTACCTATTTTTTTTTATTTTTTAATTTTTGGCTGGAATACACTATTACTTGTTTGCTAAAGCAACCCTATGGCCTTACCCCATCCCCACCCCACTCCGGGTGAACCTAGCTTATAACTTGAGGGTTCACCAGAATTCAATAGCTTCTACTTAAATTTTGTATTAAAATTTTTACTACATACTTGTATGTAACTGTTAATTCAATTATTATTATATATTAACTTGAACTTGTTATAGAAAGTCATAAATTTTCAACCTCGGCCCCAACGACTATCTCACACAAATAAAAGAGTCGTTTAGGTTTATGGTGTTAATTAATACTATTATACTCAGTTCTCCATTGTAGGTCCTACAATATACCACAAGGCAAATTTTGTGTCATTATTATGCATGATTGTTTGTTTATGATATTTTATACGTCAATACCACACAAGAAGGGGGAAGGGAGGTGATTTGTGTGGTGTCCAATTTTCGTGTGCACTGATTATAGAAGGACCTGGTTCTTCTAAGTGTTCCTTATACTACTGCTGCTGAAATAGTAAATGCGGAAAGTAAAGAACACAAGTATTTTACGTGGAAAATACCCGGCTCAAAAGGTGAAAAAACCACGACCTACTACTCAGTAGGATTTTTTCCAACACTTCACTAAATCAATGAGCCAAAACAGCATTTACAAAAACTCTTTAACTCTAATCCCATTGTGGCAACCAGCCTCTAACTGTTGCGACAACTTCAAGTTAACTCTAACTTGAATACTCCGAATACCTATTAAAATTGCTTCTAGATAAAGCTGAAAGGTACACTTTGAAAACCACCTACTACAATTGAAATAGAGTAAAAGACAGACACTTGGAACTTGTTCTTCTATCTGGTTTATGTAGCTTCAGGTTTGCACACTTGAATCACACAAGAATTGCTTGCAAAATGCCTTGCTATTTTGCTCTCAACTCACGTTTAACTTCTGCTTTTGTGCGTGCCTGTAGAATGAGAACACCCTGCAATATATAGAGTTAGGAAATCAAGAAACAACTAAAGTTCTAATGCTACTCTTCCTTGGTGAAAGAGTTCTAGTTGTTCTCAACTTCTAACTCCTCCCTTATCTTGGATAGTATTCTCTTTGAGTAAGGAGTCCTTCTCCTTATCAATTATGCAACCTTTTTTATCAGGAGATATCAGATGTATCAAGTTAAGCTTATCTCCTTCACGTGCATCCCTTATGCTCGAATCTGCCCGTGTCTGTGTACACAGGGGATGGACCTGGTTCATGCCTGAGCTTCCTTTGTCAATCTTTAAAATAAAACTTCACTTGGACCAACAAATTCCTCCTTTTTTATGATGACAAACTCTGTGCTTTTCATAAGCTTAGGCCCTGTTTCAACTCAGCTCAACATCAACACAATGTTGTAACATTTTACCTTTTTATCACTTATTATCAAGGACCGTTCATCAAATTATAAGCACAACCTTTTCCCCCCTTTTGGCATCATCAAAAAGTTGCATAAATATGTAAGATAACCAGATTTTAAACTTACTCATGGCCACTGGGGCTACTTCAAATGCAATCATAAATTTAATCATCATATATCAATCTAAGGATATTAGCCATCTAAGAAATATCATCAAACAGTTAGAGCAAAAGGCAGTGAATTTTATTGATTGATAAGATCCTACCACAAAGCATAAGAAAAAATAAAAACATTGGAACATGAGTAAAAGAAACAAAACAAATTCCGAACTGGGTCACTGGTTAATCTACACTAGGCTAGGAGGCTTAAGGCTGGGAAGGACCAGGTTCTTGATTTTTGGCTTGGAGCAATTTCAGCATATCCTGAAGAATGCCATTATTCTTCTCCTTTTCTTTTGCCAGCTCAGCTCTGAGAATATCTCTCTCAGTCTCTACCTCTACCAACCTCTTCTTTAGCCTATCAATCTCAGCATCCTTAGCCCCACTTTCTTGCACCAAAGCTCGCACTTTGCTATTCACAGGTACCTTTTTGGACGAACCGGGTTCTTTGGGAGTGGTTTGGACTTCATAGTCACAAGCAGTTAGAGTGTTTGCCCCAAAATGATCCTTGCTTGTACTAACTTCTCATTTCTTGATGGGTACCTTGAAGTGTGCAAGTACAGTCGTGAAAATAAAGCCATAGGGTATGGCATGAGTCTTCGTGCCATTTAGAAACCTATCAAGAAGTTGGATTATAAACCCAGGCCAATTGATTTGCCTCCCACTGTCCAAACATTCCATAAGGACCAGGTCCATGAATGTGGCAATATGCATCCTTTCCTGCCTAGGCAGGACACATCTGTTTACAAATTCGAACAACACTTTGTGGGGTGGCTTCATCTCACTTTTGTAAATAGCCTTGGGCTCAAGTTCCTCTTCATTGTCACCAAATTTCCTAGTAATGGCAAGGGCAATAGGGAGATTCTATAGACTTGGCCATTTTAGCTTCTTATAATCATTGTACTCTTCAGCAGGTACACCCAAGATCTCTCCCAGCCTTGCAACTGTAACTTCTCCAAAAGTATCACCATTCCTTTATCCTCCAAGTCCCTGAGGAGTCTGCCTTTCAAGATAGTCCTCTTTCCAAATCTGACCATCTTGTCTTTCTCAGCATTAGAATCATCTTCTTCTTCCTCTCCACTCCATTCTTCTTCCTCTACAATTTTCACTTTTCTTGATTTCACAGCAGACCTAGTTCTTTTAGCCAAAGTGGATGGCTCAGCAGACTTTGACTTTGAAATAGACTTCTTTGTGGAAGTCTTGACTTTCTTAGCTTTAGGATTTAGAACCTCCACCTTTTCTATCTCATCTTCATCTCGAAGGACCGGGTCTATCTCATCAATTTCAATAGCCTCAACAGGCTCACCCACCTTCCTCTTTCCCTTAGCAGCAGCTTTTATTTTACTTTCTTCTAAGGCTTTCTCCAGTTCAGCCTCACTCTACTTCTTCTGACTTCTTGTGGCTCTTCCTCTTGTGGGAGGAATTTCAACAGGGATAGAAGAGGCAACCTTTCATTTTCTTTTTTGCCCTAGCAGTACCAAGGGTTTTAACTCCTGAACTTCCTTTCTTCTTTGGATTGTAACTTACAGTGACATTTTTTAGTAGGTCTGCGAGAGTTTCCTGTTCAGATGGAACAGGTTCATCTACATTTTTCTCAAGTTGAACCAGCCCCTCAGTAGCTTCTCCAGACCCACTTCCCCCTATTTTTCTCACACTCTCCTCTATTCCAGCAGATTCCTCACCCCAAACTACCATAGCACCTAATTCTTTAGTTAGGTCAACATGAGTGGGTGGAGAATCAACCACTCCTTTCCCCATACCCCTCATAGTACTCCCAGCACCCCCTCTCTATTTTTCTTTTCTCTTTTTCTTTTCACCACCCATCTTTCCAGGCTCAGTAGTTTCCACACCTACCATAGATCCTACCAGCACAAACCTAGTCTCCAAATTCATAGCAACCTCAGAAATAGTTTCAGGAGAAAATTTAGGGCCGGATGATACCTGTTCTGTCTCAGAAGAAACTGTTTCTTCCCCCTCAGTAGCAGACTTGAATGATTTATCATATTTTTAGGGCTCTTCTTCCCTACCCTCTTTCAATTTTTCATTTATTTTCTTAATTTTTTCTCTACCAGCAACAACCTTGCGAGCAAGCATCTTGACTCTGCTTTTCTTAGAGGTGGGCTGTAACGACCCGACCAGTCATTTTGAGTATTACAGCCCCGTTCCCCCATTTATTGTGCAATTTATGCCTTACAGTTGATTTATGACTTATCGGGTTAGTTGGTTCGGGTCCGGAGAGATTTCAAAATGAATTAAGATACTTTATCTCTTAATGGAAAGCTTAAGTTGGAAAAGTCGACTGGATGTCGATTTATGTGTAAATGACCTCGGAATTAAATTTTGATGATTCTTATAGCTCCGTATGGTGATTTTAGACTTAGGAGCATGTCCAAAAAATTATTTGGAGGTCCGTAGTGGAATTAGGCTTGAAATGGCGAAAGTCAAATTTTTGGAAAGTTTGACCGGGGGGTTGACTTTTTGTTATCGAGGTCGAAATCTGATTCTGAAAATCGAAATACCTCTGTTATGTCATTTATGACTTGTGTGCAAAATTTGAGGTCAATCGGACATGATTTGATGTGTTTCGGCACAAGATATAGAAATTTGAAATTTCAAAGTTCATTAGGCTTGAATTGGGGTATGATTCGTGGTTTTATCATTATTTGAGGTGATTTGAGGGTTCGACTAAATTTGTATCATGTTTTAGGACTTGTTAGTGTATTGATGGACGAGGATGGCAAAGAGTTGATGGACGAGGCACTTATTAGGAGAAGATGACAGACATACTTCCATAAACTGTTGAACGAGGAAGGGGATAGAAGCATTGTGCTGGGTGAGTTGGAGCACTCTGAGAGTCGGAGGGATATTGGGTACTGTAGGCGGATTACGGTAGAGGAGGTGGAAGGGGAGATGCGTAAGATGTGCATGGGCAGAGCGACGGGGCCAGACGAAATTCCGGTGGAATTTTGGAAGAGCGCGGGGAGGGCAGGTTCGGAGTGGCTCACTGGGCTGTTTAATATTATTTTTAAAATGAAGAAGATGCCCGAAGAATGGAGGTGGAGTGCGATGGTTCCGCTTTACAAGAACAAGGGTGATATCCAAAACTGCAACAATTATAGGGGTATCAAGTTATTGAGTCACACTATGAAGGTTTGGGAGAAGGTGGTTGAGGCTAGGGTGAGGAGGTACATGTCTATTTCCGAGAATCCGTTTGGATTCATGTGGGGACGTTCGACTACGGAAGGGATTCATCTGGTAAGGAGATTAGTGGAGCAGTACAGGGAGAGGAAGAAGGATTTGCATATGGTATTTATTGACCTTGAGAAAGCGTATGATTAAGTCTCGAGGGAGGTACTGTGGAGGTGTTTGGAGGTTAGTGGCATTCCGGTAGCGTACATTAGGGTAATTAAGGATATGTATGATGATGCTAAGACTCGGGTGAGGACTGTGGGTGGTGACTCGGAGCATTTCCCTGTGGTGATGGGGTTGCACCAGGGATCGGCTCTTAGCCCTTTTTTATTTGCCTTGGCGATGGATGCACTGTCGCGACACATCCAAGGGGAGGTGCCTTGGTACATGCTATTTGTCGATGATACAGTGTTGATTGACGAGACACGAAGTGGAGTTAACGCGAGGTTGGAGGTTTGGAGACAGACCTTGGAGTCTAAAGGTTTCAAACTGAGTAGAACCAAGACAGAATACTTGGAGTACAAATTCAGTGATAGGACCCATGATGCAGATGTAGAGGTTAAGATTGATGCTCAAGCTATCCCCAAGATAGCGAGTTTTAAGTATCTCGGGTCTATTATCCAGGGTAATGGGTAGATTGACGAAGATGTCGCACATCACATTGGAGCAGGATGGATGAAGTGGAGGCTCGTTTCCGGTGTTTTATATGATAAGAATATGCCGCCAAGACTTAAGGGTAAGTTTTATCGAGTGGTGGTTCGACCAGCTATGTTGTATAGGGCTGAGTGTTGGCCAGTCAAGATCTCCCACGTGTAGAAGATGAAAGTAGCAGAGATGAGGATGTTGAGATGGATGTGTAGGTGTACCAGAAGAGATAGGATTAAGAATGAAGCTATCTGGGACAGAGTGGGAGTAGCCTCTGTGGAGGACAAGATGCGGGAGTCGAGGCTGAGATGGTTCGGACATGTTAAGAGAAGAAGCATTGATGCTCCCGTCAGGAGGTGTGAGAGGTTAGCCATGGAGAGTTTGAGAAGAGGTCAAGGTAGGCCTAAGAAGTACTGGGGAGAGGTGATTAGACAGGACATGGCGCTGCTTCAGCTCACTAAGGACATGACCCTTGATAGGAGGGTGTGGAGGTCGAGGATTAAGGTAGAAGGTTGGTGGGTAGTTTTTAGTTGTTCACCGATAGTCTTAGTAGCATACATGTCCATTCATATTCTTAGATTTTTATTACGTTATGTGGTTTTGTTCGCCTTAGGTATTGTATTCCCTATTGCTATTATTTGGTACTACTTATCTTTTATCTCTCCCTTTTTCTTTTCTCTTCCTTCTTTCTTCCTTCCTTGCTTTCCTCTTCTTCTTCTTGCCATTCCTGAGCCGAGGGTCTATTGGAAATAGCCTCTCTACCTACATTAGGTAGGGGTAAGGTCTGCATACAGACTACCCTCCCCAGATCCCACCTGTTGGGATCATACTGGGTTTGTTGTTGTTGTTGATGATGTATTTGTTTAAGGTCCCCGGGGCCTCGGATAAGTTTCGGATGGTTAACGGGTTGGATTTTGGACTTGGAACTCTGCTGAAATTTTTCTGATGCACCATCTGGTTTCCTTCATCGCATTCGCGAGTGGAGCATTGCATTCGCGAAGAGGAACTGAGAGGCTAGCAATATTTGCTCTTCGCATTCGCGAAGAGAAGGACACATTCGCAAATGGTGGACAGGGTGTGCATCACGAACACGAGAGGTATTACGCATTCGCGAAGAAGAGAGGAAGCAACTGAGGACCCCAGGCAATTGGTCTACGCGTTCGCGTAGGGGGTGTCGTGTTCGCATAGTGAGGGGGGAAACGAAGCATCACATTCGCGATTGGTTGAACGCGTTCGCGTAGAAGGCATTGAGGCATAGGCACTTTGTGCTTCGCGAACGCGAGGGGTATGTCGCGTTCGCGAAGGAGGAATCTAGACGGGAACAATTTTGTGCTTCGCGAAGAAGAAAGCCTGGGCAGAGAGTTTAAGTTCTGAAAATGGGACTTCGTCCCATTTTTCATTTTTACCGATTTGGAGCTCGGGAAGAGGCGATGTTTGGGAGATTTTTAAGGAAAACAATAGGGTAAGTGTTATTAACTCAGTATTGGTCAAACTACCCGAATCCATGGTTGTTTTAAACATTTAATTGGTGAATTAAGTTGGAAAATTGTGAAAACCCTCTTCATTTAATTTGAAGATTTGAGGGTCGAATTGATGTAGGATTTGAGTAAAACTTGTATGGTTGGACTCGTGGTTGAACGGGCGCTCATATTTTGTAACTTTTGTCGAGTTCCGAGATGTGAGCCCCACGGGCAATATTTGAGTGTAATTTCGGATTTTGTGGAAAAATTAGTATTTTGATATGGGGTAAATTCCTATAATTTGTTTTGACTAGATTCGAGCCGTTTGGAAGTTGATACGCGCAGAATGGAATTTCTAGAGCATTATTTAGCTTGCTCGATATTGGATTTGGCTTGTTCGAGGTAAGTAACTCTTCTAATCTTGGAGCTGAGGGTACGAACCCTGAATATATGTATTATGTGAATTGTTGGGAGGTGACGCACATGCTAGGTGATGGGCGTGTGGGCGTGCACCATAGAAATTATGACATAATTGGTTCCGTGAAATTTTGTAGTCAAATAATCTTGGCATTTTCTATGTAGTTTTATGTGTTAAAGAAATTGAGCTGAGAATCATATTAAAAATCATATTGAGGCAATGTGCCAGTATTATTGGGACTCACAAAGGCCATATTGCTGTGAATTATTTGTTTTAAATTGAAAATTCATACTCTGTCATATTCATGTCATTACAAATCATATCTCTGTCTCTGTTGTTATTTATTGATACATCATATAATCATTTTCGGGCTATTTTCATGACATTATGAGCCCATGAGAGAGAGACTGGAGAGATTGATGACTGAGTGAGGCCAAGGGCCTGCTTGTGAGGATAATTATGGGATCGGGCTGCATGCCGCAGCAGGCTATATTAGCTTTATATACTTTATTATTAAGGGATCAGGCTACACGCCGTAGCAGGCCAGATTGGCTTATTATAGCACGTGAATTGTCCTTGCAGATACGAATATTGATACTATAGCACGTGAGTTGTCCGTGCAGATACGAATATTGATACTATAGCACGTGAGTTGTCCATGCAGCACGTGTGTTGTCCGTGCAGATTATAGCGCTTGGGCTGAAGGAGCCCTTCTGGAGTCTGTACACACCTCTAGTGAGCGTAGGTACCTACTGAGTGCGAGTGCCGAGTGCCGAGTGGGAGTGCCGAGCGATTGGGAGGACTGAGTGACTGTGAGGACTGAGTGACTAGGAGGACTCAGTGAAATGATACTCTAAGAGTATGCATATGATTTTATCACTGAGTTGCATCGCATTGACATGCGCACATGACATACAGGCATAAAGATGTATTTTCCTCATGCTGTACAATATCACATCATTCATGATTTCTCACACATGTTGACAGATGGGCATAGTGATGCATTTGTTTTACACTGGTTATCTAGAAAGAAAATGAAACATCTTATTTATTATTGAAAGGATTTTGGGAATATTATTGTTTTCAAACTTACTCATATTTTTGGCAACTTCGGTAAACGATTTGGGTTTTCACTGATGTACTTGAAAGGAAGAAATATTTTTAGAAATCATGATTTAGCTGAGCGTTTTTATCTCTGAGTTACTTCTTGTATTATTTGCTTTACGTTGTTATGGACTGTTGTGGACTATTGGTTTAGGACCCGACCTTGGTAAAAGCTCGTCACTACTTTTAACCTAAGGTTAGGTTTGTTACTTATTGAGTACATGGGGTCGGTTGTATTCATACTACACTTCTGCACCTTGCGTGCAGATATTGAATGTTGATGTTGCTGTACTCGACGGGAGCTGGAACTGAAGACGTACCTACCTTCTGGTTGTAGCTGCCTCTTGTTCATGGTAGCCTTAGTTTTATCACAATCTGTTCATGTACATTTCGAACAGATGATGTATTATTTCATACCAGTTTTGTAAATTCTATTCTTAGAAGCTCATGATTTGTACTACCAGTTCTTTGGGAAATGTATTACTTTTATCTATTTTATTTTAATTAATTTCCTTACTAAATTCATTGGAATTGGATAGTTGATAATTGGCTTAACTAGCGGGTTGGTTTAGGTGCCATCACGACTAGTCGGATTTTGGGTCGTGACAAGGTGGTATCAGAGCTCTAGGTTCATAGGTTCTACAAGTCATGAGCAAGTGTCTAGTAGAGTCTTGCGGATCGGTATGATGACTTCCATACATATCATTGAGAGGCTACAGGTCATTTAGGATAATTTCCCATCTTTCTTTCCTTATTGTGCGGAATTGATTTAGCTTGAAATATAATTCTTTGAATTCCTTCCACGCATTCGTGCGTGCATGTGAGCACTCAGTATCAGCTGTGTATCGCCGGCTTGTGATTTCAGGGATGATGTACGAGATGTGTATTGTGTGTTTTGGTGATGGGCCAGTCTGGAGGACTTGAGGCCATGATTGAACCACAACTTAAGCTCGATAGCTTCAGTTGTAACATGTACATTTGGACTCATATGTCCGGTAATGTCCCTAAGAGTGGAATTTATGGCTCGATGAACGGTGAAATGGCTTTGTGATGAGTATGATATAACTGCGGGATGTGTTAAGACGATGTGAATGTGGCGAGAAGTGTTTCCTTGAAGTGTAAAGGAAGGCCATTGGGTGCTTGATTTTCGTTTTGATGTGACATACAGTCTCGAGTGTGAATGTTTTGAAAGATCTTTCACGTTGTTAATTTTTGGGGCAAATTAAATTCTCGTGTCTAGTTAATGAGTTTGGACTCAGAAAGATTAAGTAATTTCATAGTAATTGTTGTTGCGAAAGGGTATAACAAGATGCCAATTTGAGACTAAGCAGGTGGGTTATCTCCTGCGGAGTAATCTATGTAGGTGTGTTCCTTATGATGTGAGTGAAGAGTTTCTTTTCTGCAAGCGGGGCGTGTGTGTTGAAATTTGAATTTGAATCTAGTTGAGAAAATTGACTTGAGTGTTAGGAGAATGAATGTGTACTTAGCGGACGATTGAGGTATTTTATGATTGGTGTTGCATGAGCTTGAAAAGAATTTTCGTTGGACAGACTGCAATATCATGGCAGTAATACAGTTTGGGTATTGTGAGTTATCGTGTGTTTTAATCTATGGCTTTGAGCCAAGTGGGGGAGCCTGTTGTGACGGTTTAATTTCATGGTGACATGTTAAATTTCAGTTTCAGTTTGAGATTAGTGATGACTTGTAGAGGTTGAGATCGAGGATGACTCGAGCAAGGAAATTCCTGAATACGGGTTACATTGCGCTTTATGAGTATATAAAAATCATGGGATGAGTGAGTTGTTATTTGTGAATGATGTAGTGCACACGAAGTATGAATTTGATAGGTGGTATTAAAGTAGAGTTACTTCTTTGAGTGTTGTTGTGCTAATGGGGCACGTGTATTTTGGCCCATTTGGCCGATGTAGTGTGGATTTGAACTAAGGGGTTGACTCTCGAGAGAGTTCTAATGGATTCGAGATTAAAATGTAACAATTGATAATTTTTGGCGGATTTGTTTATGGCTAAAATCTAAGATTTAAGTTGGATGGTGTCGAGACTTGTGGAATTTTTGTATATCATTATGGATTTTATATTTCAGTATCAGGAAGGTGAATGAAACGGCCTTAGACTCAAATAAGGTATTTTCAGAGTGGGTTTTTCGGTTATGGTATTTATAGGGGTAATTATGATGTGGTGAGACTCTACATATGTTTTGGTGGCAATATTCTTGGGTTTTGGTGACCTACGTGGTTTGGTCGAGTTAGAGGAATTTAGTTCTAATAGCTTGGTTATGTGCAGATGGATTTTAAAGTGTTCTTGATGGTTTCTACCATGGTTTGAACCAGATATTTTCTACTAGTGTGGGAAACGTGTTGTGTATTGTGATTTCCTCCTCAAAGGAAGCAGGAGGAATGTTTCTAACTAACCGTATTGTGATTTCCTCCTCAAAGGCAGCAGGAGGAATGTTTCTAACTAACCGGGTATGTAATTTGCTGGTGACTCAGAGTTGATAATGGGATTCTTGTGCTTGTCACATGATGGCATAATAGATATAGTGTGTTGTGCAGGATTAGGATTTACATGTACAAGGTGACAGTTCAGTCTTGAAGATAAGGTAACGAATGTTGGACAGCATGGTCAGTTTCAGATATTTCGATGAATGTTATGACTACTCGGTAATTCCTGAGAAGGTTGCGCATTTCAGAAGGCGCGTTGTGTTTTGACTTACAGATGTTCATCGGTATTGCAGTACTCACCTGGTTGATAGACTGCTGATATTCAAATTATTGTTACATGGCGCGGAAGAATTATGAAAGTATTCCTTATGGGATTATCGTGAATGGAAGATGTGTTAGTCATTCTAGTGCTGGAGTTGGGATTAGTTACAGTGATTCATGTGTTCGATGAATTTGGAGACTGGGAGTTCTCATAAGTATATTGTTTCGGGTTGCGGCCTATTTGTGAGTATTTTATTTTAAGTCAGTGGAGGCACTAGTTGCATTAATTATTTGTGATAGATACGCACGTTAAGAGTGCATATATGTGAGGTTTGAGCCAATGTGCAGGCATTGGGGCAGGTATGTATACTCGAAAGAATGTTTAGGCTATGATATGCCTAGAGTTGTCTGTTAAGCGTAAAGTTATAATGTTTCTCGTGTTCTTACCTTTGTTGAGAACTATCTGGGCTACACTTGAGGTTACAAACAGGCTAATTCCCTGAATAAATGGGGTAGTTACTATTTATGCGTTAAATTGCCGAATTGAAGTTTGATAATAGACTTTGCACATGCTTACACTATGATGTGTTATTTATACCATTCCAGGAGCATGAGAATCTTATTTCATTATCATATACAAGTGTACTTGTTTAATTACTCCTGTATGATATGCTGGGACTGGAGACATGTGACCATGCCAGGCAGTTCATATTATTGGCACGTGAGTTGTCCGTGCCGTGTGTGGGAATTTTATTTCTTTGATAATTTATCGGATTTCATTGCTTTCCTTCCTCTACGATAAATATTACATGAGCAGCATATTTGAGGAATTGTGTACATGCGCCTACGGTTATCCTCTTCACAAAATTTGAGGAGTTGGTTGTAACATTGTGGTTGTGGTGGTGCTTGTTGAACTTGCAATATGGTTCTCTTCCTTGAGACATCTCCCATATTTGGGTACACAGATTGCGCAGCGGTGGCTGGAGTTATATTGATGTGGCGTGTCTGTGGGATAGTTGTGTTTAATAATATAAGGTCATCAGACCTAGAATGGGTACTATCATGTTTGATTACAGTATATTCGGAAGGATAATATTGAATGTCGGCTTAGAAATTTGCTATAGTTCTTGTCGAAGGAGAGGGAGCTCCACAACTGGTGGATCTGATGAATGGTTACGAGTTTCTGCGTGTTTCTTTTATTATCAACAGTGTACGAAGGTGTTGGGATGAGGTTTTGTTCGATATGGGGTTTAATGCTAGTACTTGGTTGGTTTGGAGTAGTTACTGTGATCAGGAATAGTGCTACGAGCGATCGAGTTGTATAATATGCTAGGTGATTATATCTGTGATTATAGTTATAGCTCGATGCACCTTGTTCAGACTCATACAGCATGTAAATGTAAGATTCGTGTCTTGAAAAGAAATTCTGAAGGTTGGGAATTGAATTCCAAGATTTTTGAGCTAAGGCTAAATTAAGGATTTCCAGTTGTATTGTGTTGTCAGGCCTATTTAGAACAGGGTGACGTGGGATCACCCCCGGGTACGCGCGTGGTAAGATGGAATAGTGATTTGATGTCTTGGGAACAACTCTTGGCATGTTCGAGGACGAACGTTGTTTAAGTGAGGGAAAATGTAACGACCCGACCGGTCGTTTCGAGTATTACAGCCCTGTTCCCACATTTAATGCGCAATTTATGCCTTGCAGTTGTTTTATGACTTATTGGGTTAGTTGGTTCGGGTCCAGAGAGATTTCAAAATAAATTAAGATACTTTATCTCTTAATGGAAAGCTTAAGTTGGAAAAGTCGACAGGATGTCTATTTATGTGTAAATGACCTTGGAATTGAATTCTGATGATTCCTATAGCTCCGTATGGTGATTTTGGACTTAGGAGCGTGTCCGGAAAATTATTTGGAGGTACGTAGTGGAATTAGGCTTGAAATGGAGAAAGTCAGATATTTTGAGAAGTTTGACAGGGGGTTGACTTTTTGATATCGGGGTCGGATCAAAGGCGAGGTGGGAAATGCCCCGTTATGTCATTTATGACTTATGTGCAAAATTGGTGGTCAAGAGGACGTAATTTGATGTGTTTCGGCACAAGATATAGAAATTTGAAATTTCAAAGTTCATTAGGCTTGAATTGGGGTATGATTCGTGATTTTATCATTGTTTGAGGTGATTTGAGGGTTCGACTAAGTTTGTATCGTGTTTTAGGACTTGTTGGTGTATTTGTTTGAGGTCCCGAGGGCCTCGGGTAAGTTTCGGATGGTTAACGGGTTGGATTTTGGACTTGGAACTCTGCTGGAATTTTTCTGATGCACCATCTGGTTTCCTTCATCGCGTTCGCAAGTGGAGCCTCGTGTTCGCAAAGAGGAACTGAGAGGCTGGCAATATTTTCTCTTCACGTTTACGAAGAGAAGGACACGTTCATAAATGGTGGACAGGGTGTGCATCGCGAACAAGAGAGGTATTATGTGTTCGCGAAGAAGAGAGGAAGCAGCTGAGGACCCCAGGCAATTGGTCTACGCGTTCGCGTAGGGGGTGTCGCATTCGCATAGTGAGCTTGAAATGAAGAATCGCGTTTGCGATTGGTTGAACGCGTTCGCCTAGAAGGCATTGAGGCAGAGGCACTTTGTGCTTCGCGAACATGAGGGGTATGTCGTGTTCGTGTAGGGGGAATTTGGACGAGACCAATTTTGTGCTTCGCGAACGCGAGGCACTCGCCGCGTTCGCGAAGAAGAAAGCCTGGGCAGGGAGTTTAAGTTCTGAAAATGGGACTTCGTCCCATTTTCCATTTTTACCGATTTGGAGCTAGGGAAGAGGCGATTTTTGGGAGATTTTCAAGAAAAATAACGGGGTAAGTGTTATTAACTCAATAATTGTCAAACTACCCGCATCCATAGTTGTTTTTTATATTTAATTGGTGAATTAAATTGGAAAATTGTGAAAACCCTCTTGGTTTAATTTGAAGATTTGAGGGTCGAATTGATGTCGGATTTGAGTAAAATTTATATGGTTGGACTCGTGGTTGAACGGGCATTCATATTTTGTAACTTTTGTCGGGTTCCGAGATGTGAGCCCCACGGGCAATTTTTGAGTGTAATTTCAGATTTTGTGGAAAAATTGGTATTTTGATATGGGGTAAATTCCTATAATTTGTATTCACTGAATCAAATTAATTATGACTAGATTCGAGCCGTTTGGAAGTTGATACGCGCAGAATGGAATTTATGGAGCATTGTTTAGCTTGCTCGATATTGGATTCAGCTTGTTCGAGGTAAGTAACTCTTCTAATCGTGGAGCTGAGGGTATGAACCCTGAATATATGTATTATGTGAATTGTTGGGACGTGTCGCACATGCTAGGTGACGGGCTTGTGGGCGTGCACCATAGAAATTATGACATAATTGGTTCCGTGAAATTTTATAGTCAAATAATCTTGGCATTTTCTATGTAGTTTTATGAGTTAAAGAAATTGAGCTGAGAATCATATTAAAAATCATGTTGAGGCTATGTGGCAGTATTATTGGGACCCACAGAGGCCATATTGTTGTGAATTATTTGTTTTAAATTGAAAATTCATACTCAGTCATATTCATGTCATTACATATCATATCTCAGTCTCTGTTGTTATTTATTGATACATCTTATCATCATTTCCGGGCTATTTTCATGACATTATGAGCCCATGAGAGAGAGACTGGAGAGATTGATGACTGAGTGAGGCCAAGGGCCTGATTGTGAGGATAATTATGATATCGGGCTGCACGCCGCAATAGGCCATATTGGCTTTATATACTTTATTATTATGGGATCGGGCTGCACGCTGCAACAGGCCAGATTGGCTTATTATAGCACGTGAGTTGTCCGTGCGGATACAAATATTGATACTATAGCATGTGAGTTATCCGTGCAGATTATACCGCTTGGGCTGAAGGTGCCCCTCCGGAGTCTGTACACACCCCAGTGAGCGCAGGTACCTACTGAGTGTGAGTGTCGAGTGCCGAGTGCGAGTGCCGAGTGATTGGGAGGACTGAGTGACTGTGAGGACTGAGTGACTGTGAGGACTCAGTGAAATGATACTGTGAGAGTATGCATATGATTTTATCACTGAGTTGCATCGCATTGACATGCACACATGTCATACACGCATAAAGATGTATTTTCCTCATGCTGTAAAATATCACATCATTCATGATCTCTCACACATGTTGACAGATGGTCATAGTGATGCATTTGTTTAACACTGGTTATCTAGAAAGAAAATGAAATATCTTATTTATTGTTGAAAGGATTTTGGGAATATTATTGTTTTCAAACTTACTCATATTTTTGGCAACTTCGGTAAACGATTTGGGTTTTCACTGATGTACTTGAAAGGAAGAAATATTTTTAGAAATCATGATTTAGCTGAGCGATTTTATCTCTGAGTTACTTCTTGTATTATTTGCTTTACGTTGTTATGGACTGTTGTGGACTATTGGTTTTGGACCCGACCTTGGTAAAAGCTTGTCACTACTTTCAACCTAAGGTTAGGTTTGTTACTTATTGAGTACATGGGGTCGGTTGTACTCATACTACACTTCTGTACCTTGCGTGCAGATATTGAATGTTGATGTTGCTGTACTCGACGGGAGCTGGAACTGAAGACGTACCTGCCTTCTGGTTGTAGCTGCCTCTTGTTCATGGTAGCCTTAGATTTATTCAATATGTTCATGTACATTTCGAATAGATGATGTATTATTTCATACCAGTTTTGTAAATTCTATTCTTAGAAGCTCATGATATGTACTACCAGTTCTTTGGGAAATGTGTTACTTTTATTTATTTTCTTTTAATTAATTGCCTTACTAAATTCATTGGAATTGGATAGTTGATAATTGGCTTAACTAGCGGGTTGGGTTAGGTGCCATCATGACTAGTCGGATTTTGGGTCGTGATATGGGCGTGGTTGTAGGTGTGATAGATGGTATGGGTGTGATTTCTTTGGGTGGTGAAGATGGATTCTCAAAAGGGTTTGCCATTTCTGTATTTGGGTATTTTGGAAAACTGTGTTTGTGTGTGCTTGGAAGATGAGAGAAGAGAGAAATTATTGACTGCTTGAGAATTAAGAAGTGGGGAAATAACAAAGGCCTAATCAATTTAAAGTGGAAGTCTTTTATTAGGTAACGACAACCTTTACAGAAGTCTAATCAAACTGAAATTCAATTTGAAAAGATATTGAAGAGTGTCCCTAGAATCTAGGCACTTAATGTGGTTTGGACTCTGTTGAATGAAATCGGTCCATTTCGTAACTGATAAGATCGAGGGGTTTAGGATTGAATGGGACTCTCCTTTTAATCAAAATCCAAATATAATTATTCTAAATAATGCAGAGTGTAGAATACATACCAAGTAATCTTGATGAATCGGATTCTTCACTTAGAAATATCTTGTGTAAGTCTGAATTTCTCAAGAAAATAGAGATAATATCATTAGAGATTAATGAGTCATTTTAGCACATGGCACAGGAGTATACTATTGAAAGTATGATACTAAGAAAAATCTAATCTAACTATATACAAAATTTATATCAACCAACCAATATATATATATATATATATATATATATATATATATATATATATATATATATATATATATATATATATATATATATATATTAGATTGTGAAATTTTGAACTGGTCCTTTTAGGTGATCTTAATCATCCCTAATTCTAACCTGTTCCGTTCAAAGTAATCTCTACTTAGAGCTTTTGTGAAGATGTCAGCTATTTGCTTGTCAGTAGCACAAAATTCCACAGTGATCAAACCCTTTTCATAGTTGTCCCTCAAAACGTGATGCCTAACATATATGTGCATAGTTATCTTGTGATGAACCGAATTCTTGGTCATACTAATTGCACTAGTGTTATCACGAAAGATGGGGATACAACCAACATCAATTCCAAAGTCCATTAATTGTTGTTTGATCCACAACAATTGAGCACAACATGAAGCAGCAGCAACATACTCAGCTTCAACAGTAGATAAGGCCACAGAATTTTACTTTTTGGTGGCCCAAGACACAAGACATGAGCCAAGAAAGTGTGCCATACCTGAGGTGCTCTTTCTATCCACAAGAAAATATGCATAATCAATATCAACATATCCCACTAGATTGAAATTACTACCTTTCGGATACCATAGACACAGGTTAGTGGTGCCTTTTAGGTATCTCAAGATCCTCTTGACAGCAGTCAAGTGAGACTCCTTTGGATTTGCCTGAAATCTAGCACAAAGGCCTACAGTGCAATGTCAGGTTTGCTAGTAGTGAGATACAATAAAGAGCCAATCATTCCCCTATACAACTTCTGATCAACCGATGAACCAGGTTCATCTATATCCAATTTTGTGGTTGTTGCTATAGGAGTGCCAATTTCTTTGGAATCTTCCATTTAAAACCTTTTAAGCAACTCGTTCACATACTTTTGTTGATGTATCATAGTTCAATTTGAGTTCTGTTTAATTTGTAAGCCTAAAAAGAAATTAATCTCACCCATCATACTCATTTCAAATTCACTCCCCATTAGTTTAGCAAATTCTTTACTTAACTTATCAGTGGTTACTCCAAATATTATATCATCAACATATATCTGAACTACCAAGAGATGTTTACCATTTTCTTTCAAGAACAAAGTATTGTACATTTTACCTCTCTTGTAGTCATGCTCAAGCAAAACTTTTGATAATATTTCATACCATACTCTTGGAGCCTGCTTGAGCCCATAGAGTGCCTTGTCAAGCTTGGACACATGATCAGGATATTCCTTGCTTTCAAAGCCCGGAGGCTGCTTGACAAACACTTCTTCTTTTAGATAGACATTGAGGAAGGCACTCTTGACATCCATCTCATGGAGAGTGAATTCCATGTAAGCAGCAAAGGCTATGAGGAGTCTTATTTCTTCCAACCTTGCAAGTGGAGCAAAGGTTTCATCATAGTCTATGCCCTCCTCTTGACTATATCCTTGAACTACCAATCTTGCCTTGTTCCTTGTAATTGTTCCATCTTTATCAAGTTTATTTCTGAAAACCCATTTTGTGCCAATTACTGATCTGTCCTTAAGTCTTGGTACCAGATGTCAAACTTGACTTCTCTCAAATTGGTTGAGTTCATCTTGCATTGCATTCACCGAGTCTGCATCCTGCAAAGCCTCAACAACAATTTTAGGTTCAATAAGATATAAGAAAGCATCAAAAGCACAAAGATTCTTCAATGAAGATCTGGTTTTAATTTTGAAGGTTGGATCAGTAATTATGTTCTCAATGGGATGAGAACTTTGATACTTGTAAGGTTTCACAACCAGCTGGTTTCCCCTAGATGTTCCTTCAATGTTTTGTTGCTGAGGAACAGGTTCATGGACAGGTTCCCTTGAGGTTTGAGGATCATTTCCTCTTTGTTCTATTCCCCCTGTCATGTTGCCCTGGGTGGAAGGACATGTTCCATCACCTGTTCCTTCCTCTAGTGCAGCTCCAGTCTGGGCTATGGTTTCATTAGAGTTTCTTACCAGACCAATTGATTAATCATCGTATTCCTGTCTCTCAGAAAGAATGTTAGTTTCATCAAAAACCACATGAACACTTCCTTCTACACACATAGTTCTTTTTTTATAGACCTTATAAGCTTTACTATGTGAAGAATATCCCATGAATACTCCCTCATTACTTCTGGGATCAAACTTACCTAGAGAGTCTTTACCATTATTGTGCACAAAGCACTTGCATCCAAATTCCCTAAGATGGGATATGTTTGGCTTTCTCCCTTAAAGTAACTCATAGGGATTCTTCTCTACAAGAGGTCTAGTCATTCACCTATTTATGATGTAGCATACAGTGTTCACAGCTTCTGCCCAGAAACTATGAGACAATTTAGTAGAAAGAAGCATAGTCCTAGCCATATCTTCAAGTGTCCTATTCTTTCTTTCAACTACTCCATTTTGTTATGGAGTCCTAGGAGCAAGAAAAGTTATAATCTATTCCATCTTCATCACAAAATTTAGCAAATTTAGTATTCTCAAATTCAGTACCACGATCAGACCTAATTGATGCAAGTTGATTACCTAGTTGTTTCTGAGTTTTTCTAACAAACTAAGTGAACATATCAAATGCTTCATCTTTAGATATTAAAAACAATGTCCAAGTGAACCTAGAGTAATCATCAACAAGCACCATCACATATCTCTTACCACCTCTGCTTAATGTTCTCATTGGTCCACAAAGATCCATATGGACCAGTTCCATCGTCCTGGTGGTGCTTACCACTTTCTTGCTTTTAAAAGAGGATCTTACCTACTTCCCCCTTCCACAAGCCTCACAACCCTTATCTTCCTTGAACTTAATGTTAGGCAGTCCTATCACCAAGTCCTTGGAGACAAGTTTGTTGAGTTGACTTAGACTGGCATGTCTAAGTCTCTTATGCTAAATGAGGGGATCATTATCCAACACACTTAGGCAAGTGAGTTCATTTTCTGAAAGTGTGGACAGATCTACAACATATATGTTGTTCACTCTTTTTCCTTGCAAAATAATTTTGTCAGTGGTAAGATTAATCACAAAGCATTTGGTAGAGGTAAATGCTACCATGTTACCTCTATCACATAATTGTGATACACTTATTAGACTGTACTTCAGTCCATCTATGAAGTAGACATTCTCAATAGAGTGAGAATCAGTCTTACCTACCTTTCCAACCCCAATGATCTCACCTTTCTTCCCATTTCCAAATGAGACATTACCTCCTTTAAGGTCCTCAAGTTAAAGGAACTGGTTCTTGTTTCCTGTCATGTGCTTTGAGCAGCCACTATCCATATACCATATTTGACTACTCTCCTTCACTTGGACCTGCAAAAAGAAATCAGGGGTTAGTCTTAGGAACCTAAACTAGTTTGGGTCCTTTTTTATAGGCAATAGGATGAATCAAATTCTTTTTAGCCCAACTTTGTAGCCTATTCTTCCCTTGAACAAATTCTTTGTTCTTTTGACTTGCCTTTTCTTTTGCAGTGCATTCACTTTTATAGTGACATATTTTACCACAGTGTATGCAAATCATGTTCTTAGGAAGTGTGAGGTACTTGCTTTTGGGATCCCATTTAGGGGGCAGATTCCCAAAGCCAAGTCCTCTTCTGTTGCTACTATGATGTTCCTGTAGCCATGAAAGTGCATCGGAGGACCTGTTCTATTTACAAGTTCTGTCCAGCTCATGCTTGACCTTACTTAGATCCTCCTTTAGAATTCTTACCTTCTCATCCCTTTTATACAACTCATTTTTCATTTTTCCTACATTTTCTTCTAGAGTGAGTTGTGTGAGATCAGTTGTCTTCTTGCCTGTTCATAATTTCAGTTTTAAATTTTCAGATCTAAGTTCTAGGACATTTGAATCAAGTGCATGAACCTGGTTCTTTAAAGCAGTATTTTCACTTACAGTTTCACTAACCCTGAGTTCCAGGTTTTTGCACTTTGCTTTCAAAATCACACATTCTTTAGACAATTGTTCCTTTTCTTTGTTTACATCCTTAGATTCATCAATTAAATCTAGAAGTAACTCAGATAACCTTTCTTTAGACAAAAATTTAATGTTTCTTTGAGATGAATTACACTTACCTCAGTTTCCTCATCAGATTCTCCAATGGCCATAAGTGTTTGTTCATCTCCATCATCATCTGAGCTTTCATCTGAGCTTTCTCCCCAAGCAGCGACCATAGCCTTGGTCGATCCTTTGTCTTTCTTGGGTTGAACATGTTCCTTCTTCCTGTTCCTTCGTTCAGTTCTTTCCTTCTTCCATTCAATTTCCCATTGAGGACAGTTCTTGATGTGGTGATCGGTCTTCCCACACTTGTAACATCCTTCATTGGTTTGCTTTTCAGGAACCTTTGACTTGCTGTAGCTTCCACTTCTTGAAGGACCCTTTCCTCTCCTCAGGTACTTCTTGAAGTCCTTGGTGATCATAGCCATTTCATCATCTTCTAGATCAGAACCTTCAGTAATTCTGAGAGCCAGACTCCTTTCGTACTTAAGTACATCCATTTTCATTGTTTGTCTCCTAAGTTCATAGGCAGTAAGATTTCCAATTAATTCATCCAGTGGGAGGGTGGAAATGTTCTTTGATTCCTGAATGGCAGTGATTTTGCTCTCCCAAGTAACAGGCAGAACCCTTGTCAAAATCTTCTCGGCTCTATCTTTTTCAAGGATAATCCTTCCAAGAGACTTTAGTTCATTTGTCAATGAGGTGAACCTTATGTATATCTCTTGAATGGTTTCTCCTTCCTTCATCGTAAAGTTCTCATATTGAGAATACAGTATAGTTCCTCTCGACCTTTTCACTTGAGGTGTTCCTTCGTGAGCCACTTGCAGAGTGTCCTAGATTTCCTTGACCGTGGTACAACTTTGGATTCTACTATACTCATCTGGACCAAGTCCACAAACAAGCCATTTCTTGGCTTTAGCGTTCTTCTCCCATTTTTTCAAATCCTCAACAGTGCAGTCAGCTCTTGTCTTTTGTACATCTTCTCCTTTAGCATTTTTCTTCAAAGTAGCCAGTGGACTGTCGGTGACTATGTCCCATAGCTCATAGTCCTCTCCTATGATGTGATCTCTCATCCTGTTTTTCCACCAAGAGTAGTACTGGCCATTGAAGAGTGGTGGCCTAGCAGTGGATTGCCCTTCCAAGTTTTCAGGTGGTGCACTCATCTTGATCTTCTCCTAAGATGTTAGCCTCTTCAAGGATAACCCTCTTTGATACCAATTGATGTTTTATACGTCAATACCACACAAGAAGGGGCGTGATTTGTGTGGTGTCTAATTTTTGTGTCCACTAATTATAGAAGGACCTGGTTCTTCTAGGTGTTCCTTATACTACTATTGCAGAAATAATAAATGCGGAAAGTATAGAACACGAGTATTTTACGTAGAAAACACCCAGCTCAAAAGGTGAAAAAAACCACGACCTACTACTCAGTAGGATTTTCCCCAACACTTCACTAAATCAATGAGTCAAAACAACATTTACAAAAACTCTTTGTAAACCTAAGGATTAACTCTAATCCCGTTATGGCAACAAGCCTCTAACTGTTGTGACAACTTCAAGTTAACTCTAACTTGAATACTCCGAGTACCTATTACAATTGCTTCTAGATAAATCTGAAAGGTATACTTTGAAAATCACCTACTACAATTGAACTAGAGTAAAAGACAGACACTTTGAGCTGGTTCTTCTATCTGGTTCATGTAGCTTTAGGTTCGCACAGTTGAATCACACTAGAATTGCTTGCAAAATGCCTTGCTATTTTGCTCTCAACTCACGTTTAACTTCTGCTTTTGTGCGTGCCTGTAGAATGAGAACATCCTGCAATATATAGAATTAGGAAATCGAGAAACAACTAGAGTTCTAATGCTACTCTTCCTTTGTGAAAGAGTTCTAGTTGTTCTCAGATTCTAACTCCTTCCTTATCTTGGATAGTGTTCTCTTTGAATAAGGAGTCCTTCTCCTTATCAATTATGCAATCTTTTTGATCAGGAGATATCAGATATATCAAGTTAAGCTTATCTCCTTCACGTGCATCCCTTATGCTCGAATCTGCCCGTGTCAGTATACACAGGGGATAAACCTCGTTCATGCCTGAGCTTCCTTTGTCAATCTTCAAAACAAAACTTCACTTGGGCCAACAGTTTATTTGTTTATTTGATTATGTTCATGTACTTTATGTAGGAAATTAGCGACTAAAGAATAGTTCACACGATCGAATACTTCTGGAACAAATGCGGCTTATATATATATATATATATATATATATATAGTATTTCACTATTCATATTTAGATTGGCCATGGTTGTATCTATGGGTATTGGTATGGATTCACGTGAACCTTTGCTGCTCTTTCTAAAATATGTATAATTATGTTATATCTCTTTAAAATTACTTAAATATAAATATATACACCCAAGGTGTAATGATTATTGGGTGCACCTTTCCCACTGGAGTTTCAAATCTCACATCTATCTTGTTGTTTTTTTCGTTTCTTAAGTTTTTCTAGAATTGAGCCCCGAGATTCAAATCTCATGTCCATCTTGTTTTTTTCTTTATTTTACTAGAATTGGATCCACCAATGGAGGATGGCCATGTCCTGTATCCCTTGTTGTGTTTTAATTAAGTACTTTTTTTATTGGTATGAACCTTTCAAGGTAAATGCAGATTGCTAAAGAAATAGGAGAATTTTAAAATGGCCCACAGTGTGAGAGAGATATTCAACAAGAGTATCTTCTTGATATTTTTGAGTTTTAACAAGCCCATGGATTTCAGAAAAATTTAACATAATTATGAGGGGACAGGTTCTAGTCGGGCTTCTTGACTTTCTCTGATCACTTAGAGAAAATTGTATTATTGGTTTTTTTTTTTAAGTCTATTTTTGGGTAGGCAAAATCAAATTAGCAGCTTCTGAAATTTTAGTCATTCTCATATTTCTTTTTTTTTTCGAGAAAACCCTCTAAGTCTCTCTACTCTAGGAGTACTTCTCTTATGCCATAAGTAGCTCGCAATCTCCGCTTCCATTCTTCGTTTTTAGCATCTCCGAAAATTGGGTAAGTGAAATCACTACCAGTTATCCGGAAAAATCCGACCGAGCCATACCGACCAACGTTGATCGGTCAACAAAGCGACCAAAAAACCGTCCAAAGCAAACGGAAACTACCACAAAAATATTTTATATTTTTTTAAAATTACATACCGACCGAAATTGGTCGGTATATTGGTCAAACATTTGACCGCAATGATCAGACTTGCTTAGTCAAAGCACCTTTTTGATTACCGACCAACATCGGTCGGTAATGTGGACCCATATTTTTAAATTTTAATAATTATATTATTATTTAAAATATTTTATAAAACTTATAGTTGAATTTACCGACCAAAGTCGGTCGGTTATTACAGGAGAAGATTTTACCGACCAACTTTGGTCGGTAGATATAATTTCTGAAAAATAACCGACCAACTTCGGTCGGTTCATAGGTCAAACATGGTCAAACTTTTGAATCACATTAATATTTACTATCTAAATAATATAAATATAATCCGTTAACACTTTATTTTATAATACAAATAATGAATACACTAACATATACTATAACAAGCTATATATAGTTAAAGTAGTACAACGAAGTGTGTGTGTGTGTGTGTGTGTGTATATATATATATATATATATATAGGTATAGCCGCATCTAAGAACGCGAAGCGCTAGGGCCACAGGGTCGGGTTCTTTTGGGGATAGACTTTTGAAGAAGCAATAATCTAATTAGTATATATAATTGATGATCATCAAATATATCTATTTATAAATTGATTCATCGACTTATAACTTACTTAGATGCATCGATGAATATCATAAACAAAACGTATCGACCTATATCGATGAGTATTAAAAACAAAACGTCTCGACCTATATCGATTAATCTATGTCATGCAATATTAGTGATGAATGAATGAAATATAGAAGAATACTAAACTTCTTTGACATGTATATATGGATCACAAATTAAATAAACGAAAGAAGTTATTAGCATTAAGTAAACGAGTTAATATAACAATCGACTAAACATATTTAAAACAGAATAATATTGGTTTACCAATTCATCAATTGATAAAGTTTTCGTACGTAGTAATGTATGTGATTGATCATCAATTACAATATAGTGTGTGTGTGTGTGTGTGTGTGAAATTACTCATATACTTAATTAAAACTTAGAAAATTAACTTAGATAGATGAATACAAAAGACAAAATGTCTTGACCGATATTTATTAATCTATGTGATTTGTAATTAGTTATAAAACGAATGAATATATAAGACAAAATATGGAATTCGAATAAAATAAATATCTCATATATATACCTTTATTTTTTATTATGATTTATTAATTATATATATGTGTGAATAAAATATATGCTTAAAATTGAATTGTTTAAATTTATTGTTTAACTTTGAATTTTATTAAAATCTAGGGTTTAGGTCATGTTAAAATTGAATTGAATTGAATTGAATTGATTGCCTAGGGTATAAATTCAATGTTTAAGTTTGTATTGACTAGAGTAGTTTAGTAAGGAATTGAATGTTTAACTTTGAATTTTATTGAAATCTAGGGTTAAGGTCATGTTAAAATTGAATTGAATTGAATTGATTACCTAGGGTGTAAATTCAATGTTTAAGTTTGTATTGACTTGAGTAGTTTAGTTAGGAATTGAATGTTTAACTTTGAATTGAATTCTTGTGAATTGAACTTTTAGGGTATGAATTGAATTTTTAGGGGTAAGTGTTGAACTTTTCGGATAGAGCCTATGTTTTGTGAGGTTAATTGAATTGTTTAGGGTATTAATTGAATTATTTAGGGTATTAATTGAACTTTTAGGGATAAGTGTTGAACCTTTTGGGTATGAATTGAACTTATAGTTTATGTTTAAATTGAATGAATCATAATTAATTATATTTACTATAATTTAATTTTGGTATAATTAGTAAAACTTAATTATCTTAATTAACTAAAAATGATTTAATTAATTTATAATTGTAGAATAAATTAAGTAGTTCTAATACTTATGAAAATATCTCAATTTTTATTTTTATTTGTATAGATGAAACATCATACTTGGATGTACAATAGGAATTATCCTAATCGGCGGGGATTGCGGGAGGATTTTTTAGAAGGTGTTGATGACTTTATTAGACATGCAATGATCACTTTCATCATACCAAATTGAAGGCGTAATTAGGTTCCCTTTTGTCAAGTGCGATTGTGTGAAGTTTAAAAAACCGGAGGAGGTTAAGCTTCATCTTTATAGGAAGGGGTTTATTATAACGACCCGATCGGTCGTTTTGAGCCCTAGTACGTCATTCAACGGTTTAAGACCTGAGCAACTTCACTTCAGGTATTATGACTTGTACGCGTGGTCAGAATTTAATTTTGGGAAGTACAGAGTTGATTTGGAAAGAAAATTCTAATTTCGGAAGCCTTAAGTTGGAGGAATTGACTAAAGTGGGATTTTGAGTAGACGACCTCGAAATCTGGATTTGAAGATTCCAACAGATTCTTATGATGATTTTGGACTTGGGCGTATGTCCGGATCGGGTTTTGGATGACCCGGGAACGTTTCAGCGCCTATTGTGGAAGTTGGCATTTTAGAAGGATTTCATAAATTTGGGTTGGAGTGCATTTCAATGCTATCGATGTTCGTTTGGGATTCTGAGTCTGGGAGTAGATCCGTATGGTGATTCTGATATTGGGAGCGCATCTGGATGTAGATTTGGAGGTCCGTAGGTCATTTCGGGGTCATTTGGCGAAAGTTGGAACTTTGAAGGTTTTTGAGAAGTTTGACAGGGAGTGGACTTTTTGATATCGGGGTCGGATTCCGATTTTCGGAAGTTGGAGTAGGTCCGTAATGTCAATTATGACTTATGTGCAAAATTTGAGGTCAATCGGACGTGATTTGATAGGTTTCGGCATCGATTGTAGAATTTTGAAATTTCAAAGTTCATTAAGTTTGAATTGAAGAGTGATTCGTGGTTTCAATGTTTTTTGGTGCGATTTGAGGCCTCGACTAAGTTTGTAATGTGTTTTGGGACGTGTTGGTATATTTGGTTAGGGTCCGGAGGGCCTCGGGGTGGTTTCGGGTGGTCAACGGATCAACTTGGAGTTTTGTTGTGTTGCTGAAGAGCCTGAGTTCTGGTGTAATCGCACCTGCGGAAAAAGGGACGCAGGTGCGACGCCACAGAAGCGGCAAGGGAAGCACAGAAGTGAAGTTCTCCAAAAGGCCTGGGGTCGCAGAAGCGGGCACAAACGCGCAGGTGCGAGCGTGCAGATGCGCTTGAGGATCGCAAAAGCAGAAGTGCAGATGCGCTTCATGGGGTGCAGATGCGGGGGCTGTTAGGCTGAGCTTGAACCACACCTGTGATAGAATCTTCGCAGGTGCAGAGCCGCAAGAGTGGCTGATGAATCGCAGAAGCGAAAATCGTGGCTGGGCAGTGTTTTCTTTAAAACGAGAGTTGGGTTCAATTTCACTTCATTTTGTCCATGGGAGCCGATTTTGGAGTAGGTTTGGAGTGCCATCTTCATCCTCTATTATGGGGTAAGTGACTTATTCTCATTTTGGGTTAAATACATGGTTTATATATGGATTTAAACATGGAAATTAGTAGAAATCTGAGATTTTGAAGAAAAACCTAGAAATTGGTATTCTTGGATTTTGATCACGAATTTGGGCATGAAATTGAGAATAAATCATATATTTAAGTTTGTAATATTATGGGTAATGTTTACCTTCGAATATTTTCGGAATCCGGGCACGTGGGCCTGAGGGTTGCTTTATCGGCTTTTCGAGCGGAGTTGGGAATTTATCTAAATTTATTTGTTATGAGTATTAGAGTATATTTTTATTGGTTTGCACATTGTTTGACTAGTTTTGGAGCGACGGGCATCGGTTTGAGGTGTTGGAGCCGGTTATGGAACTTTGGAGCGAGGTAAGTCTATGTCTAACCTTGTGAGGGGGAAACCACCCCCTAGGTGATACTTATTGTTATGCGCAACTAGTTGTAGGCGCTACGTATGTATGAGGTGACGAGAGTCCGTACATAGCTAAAATATGTCTATGTCCGGGTAGTCTTAAGACCTTATCCGGTAATAATTAAATTATTTGAACTTGTTCTGCTGGCTTATTTAATTAAAGCTATAACTGAAATTGATTTAGAAATAAAAGTATTAGGTCAAGCTTTAATACTTTGAGTTGTTGCTAAGGTATTCGATAAATGTAAAGAGATGTACTTATTATTGTGCTCATGTACTTTATTGTAAATGCATATCTTGTGATTCGGAAACTTCCTTCCTTTCTTGTGGAGCGGGCCGAACGCCTCGGCAGTATCTATCGGAATGGGATAAATTCCTTCCTTTCTTATGGAGCAGGCCGAACGCCTCATCAGTATATAGAGGTGCATCTCTCGTTCGTGCCGTTCAACCCTCGGCAGTGTACACACTACTCTGGATCGGGCCGAACGACCTCGATAGAATCATGCGTTATACCACTAGTAGTCCGAATATTCACGAGATAAACTTTTCACTGACGCCCGGTATTTTATGGTATTTATTATCTGATTAGTATTGACACTTGGCATTTACTCTAAGATATTGAGGTAGGATACATGATCGATAAAATTTTGATAAAAAGAAAATAATTGAAACTTTAAGAAACTTCAGATTTCTCCCCTGTTGCTGTGTACTTTACAATTGTATGAATTATCATATTATTTATTTAACTGGACCTCTAGTAAGTGTCGATGTCGACCCCTCGTCACTACTCCTCTGGGGTTAGGCTAGATACTTACTGGGTACGCGTTGATTTACGTACTCATACTACACTTGCTGCACATTTTGTACAGGTACATATATACCCGGTGGTCTTTTGGGCGCAGAGGCGCGGATGTTGCGGGGACTTACCGTGAGCTGCATTTCATGTTACGATCCGCAGCCTGCAGATCCTCCATCAGAGTTATTTACGTTTCTCCTGTCTAATCTGTATTCTAGACAGATGTTGCATTTTTATTATATTTCCTAGTTGATGCTCATGCACTTGTGACACCGGGTTTTGGGGTGATTATGGGTTGTTTGGTATTGAAATTTTGAAAATATTTTTATTTACTCCGTAAAGTTCTTTTTTATTATTAAATTGAAGGAAATCATGATTTCAAATATTAAAAGGAGTAATTAAGTTAATTAAGTATAGTTGGCTTGTCTGACAGTGGTGTTAGGCGCCATCACGACCTATTATGGATTTTGGGTCGTGACATTTATAGAGAATTATTTTGTGTGGACTAATCATGGAGAGATCGATGGTAGCCGTGGAATATTTCATAACATGGTTGTGGTGATGGCAACCAATTTAGAGATATTGATTATTATGGTGTGGTCAAAGAAATATTACAACTAGAATATACAGGCTGGCCATATAAGAAATTGATACTCTTTAGATGCAAGTGGTTTGACCCAAATCCAACAAGAGGTACAAGAGTACACCTCCAATACAGCATAATTGAGGTTAATCGTACGAGGGAGTATGATCGCTATGATCCTTTCATAATTGCACATAACGTTAGGTAAGTGTATTATGCTCCTTATCCATTGCGGCGGAATAAGTACGATTGGTGGGTTGTAATCAAAACTAAGCCTGTAGGTAGGGTTAAAGTTGAGAATGTGTTAGATGTTGCATATCAAAACGATATCTCCAGTGTTCACCAAATAGTGGATGATCAGTTAGAAAATGATTTGGAACATCCTGAATGTATATTGGAAGAAGTTGATATAAATGAAGTACCAATTATAGAAAATGAGGACGAAGAATCAACTGATGAAATTCAAACAAGTGAGGATGAGGAATTCTCGGACGAGGAACAATACGTTGACGAGGATTAAAAAGTTAATTTTTAAAGCACTCTCGTGTTATAACTAGTTTCTTATATGCTTCAATCTAAATATGTATTATATTATGCAGATGGAAGGCAAGGGTCACGGTAACAATGACCCTACTAGTTCTCGGGGTCGAGAAAAGGCTAGGAAGTGAAAGAGGAGGGTAGATCCTGGGGATAATACTACTCCCTCATTTCCACCCTCTTCAGAGATGCCTATATCTTATCCTCCACTACACGGCTATACTGAGCTGCCACAACATCACGAGGCCTACACCTTCATCAAGACACCGAGTCTTCCATCATAAGGCCATATGACTACGCCCGACATACAATCCAGCTGCCTCACAGCCACATGGATCTCATCCATCTGCATCACAGCCACGTGAATCGCATCCCTACATATCACATACACATGGATCGCAGCCATCCATATCACAGCCACTCGGGTCACAGCCATATGTATCATAGCCACATGGATCGCATCCAGCTATGTCGCAGTCACAGGGATCGCAACCATCTTCATCCTCGATGTCACGACCCAACTCCATATCAGGCCGTGATGGCGTCCAACACCGTTGTTGGACAAGCCAACAGTGAACAACTTTGTGATTTCCCTTTTTTTTTATTAAGCAATTCCAACATTTAGCCTTACTTAAATTTAAAGCATTTAATAAATAACGGATTTTTAAGACAAACAACCGAAAATATCGAAAAGCAGTTATAACAATTGAATTACAACCCAAAAATCAAAGTCTACTAATACGTGCCAAGATCTGGTGTCATAAGTGAGTGGGCAACTAGTAGAATATACAAAAGATGACTATCCTACTTTCTGAAACAGAATAGAAAGATAAAAGCAAAAGAGAAACTCTGGCATGCTGCTGAACAGCGCAGAAGGAGGCAACTCACAGTGAAGTCTCAGTCCAAGATCAGGTATGCGCGTCGGGCGGGTAACTAGATCCACCGGCCTCAGATCCTGTACAATTAAGTACAGAAGCGTAGTATGAGTACATAAACAATATGTACCCAGTAAGTATCCCGCCTAACCTCGAAGAAGTAGTGACGAGGGGTCGGCTTGACACTTACTAGGACCAATAATATTGTAATTAAAGAATTATGCTAAGTATGGATATCATGAATAATACTGACAGTTAAATAACAGGAAGGCGCGAACCATAGGCGTGAACCATAGATGCATCTATTTACTACCGAGGCGCTCGGTCCGATCCAGATATAACAATTATTTTCAAGAAAACACAAGTTTCACATTTACAGTCAAGTATCTCATACAAACCTTCAAGTAAGTGAATTTAACCTTATAAAATTCTTTTATCAATTTCTATCATGACTAAGTGATTATATTAGCAAGTAAGGGCACAAACATTCCAAGTATAGCATGATACGGGTCCTAAACTACCCGGACAATAGCATAATAGTAGCTACGTACGGACTCTCGTCACCTCGTACGTACGTAGCCCCCACAATTAGGTACAAATATTTATTTAATTCACCAATAGGGTTAATTATCTCTTACAAGGTTAGAAAGGAGACTTACCTCGCCTCAAAGCCTACTTCCCAATTCAAGAACGCGCTCAAACCTCCAAATTTGACGCCAAACGACGCGAAGCTAGTCAAACATTACATAAACTAATCAATCTATGGTCAAAAGTTCATAATTCCACCATTTAAGTGATTACCCAACCTAAATTGCAAGATTCTTAAAATTCACCCTGGGCCCACATGTCCGGATTTCGGAAATTTTCAAAGAAAGTTGTTACCCATAACCGTAGGAACATAAATATATGATTTTCACTAAGTTCCATGGTCAATTTCATGGTAAAATCTCATTTTTGTCAAACCCTAGGGTTTTTATCTAAACCCATGATTTCTACCAATTTTCATGTTGGAATCTACCCATAATCTTTGTATTAAACTCATAATAGGTAGAAATTACTTGCCTCTAAAAGCTAGGTGGGAATCCCTCTCAAGAAGCTCCAATAATCGCCCAAAGAGTGAGAGAAAATGAGTGAAAAATGGCTTAAGTCCCGTATTAAGAGAAACTCACTGCCCCTGAGATTTTCGCACCTGCGGTGCATTGGCCGCACATGCGAATTCGCTTCTATGGACCAGGTGTCCGCTTCTGCGCAATTGGCTGGGCCGACTGGGGCCGCATCTGCAGAAGGGTTCCCGCTTCAGCGGTCTCGCTTCTGCGGGGAAGGAGCCGCATCTGCGAAACCTGGCTGGCCATCCTTGGATCGCATATGCGGGGCTGGCTCGCACCTGCGGCCGGCCAACTGCAGGTGCGGTTATGACAGAACTGGGGAGCTTCAGCTCCCAAAATGGTCCGAGCCTCGTCCGATCGACACTCGGGGCCCCCGGGCCTCGCTCGAACATACCAACAAGTTTGGAACCATAAAACAGACTCGCTCGAACTCTTGAAATGCCCGAAACAACATTAAAACTAAGAATCACACCCTAAAACCAATTGAATCAAACTTAAGAACTTCAAGTTCTTCCAATTTCTCCGAATGCGCCGAATCATACTTAGACTACTCAGAATGACACCAAATTTTGCGTGCAAGTCTTAAATGACATTACAGAACTCTTCCTGGTCCCGGAATTCTATTCGGACCTCGATAACACCAAAACCCGCTCCAAACCAAATTTAAAGAACTTCAAAGTTCTTCAAGAACCAACTTTCACTATTGGGCGCCAAAATGCTCCCAAGTCATCCAAAATCCGATCCGAACATACGCCCAAGTCCGAAATCATCATACGAACCTATTGGAACCGTCAAATCTCAATTCCGAGGTCGTTTACGCAAAATGTTGACCGAAGTCAAACTTGGCCTTTTAAGCTAGCCTTAAGGAACCAAGTGTTCCGATTTCAACACAAACTCTTCCAAATCCCGAACCAACCATCTCCGCAAGTTATAAATTAGTAAAAGCAAGTACGAGAAGTCATATTTAGGGGAACGGGGTTCTAGAAAGTAAAATGACCGGTCGGGTCATTACATTCTCCACCTCTTAAACAAACCTTCGTCCTCGAACGGGTTTAGATTCATACCTGAAGTGTTGAATAAGTGTGGATATCTGCTCCGCATGTCCTCCTCGGACTCCCAGGTCACCTCCTCGATTGGTTGGCCCCTCCACTGAACCTTTATCGCAAAAATCCTCTTGGATCTCAACTAGCGATCTTGTCTAGCAACAATGGCAACTAGCTCCTCCTCATAACCCAAACTCTCATCTAGCTTAATAGTGCTGAAGTCTAACACATGTGACAGGTCGGCATGATATCTCCGGAGCATTGACACGTGAAAAACTGGATGAACCCCTGATAGGCTTGGAGGTAAAGCAAGCTCATAAGCAACCTCCCTAACTCGCCTCAACACCTTAAACGGGCCTATAAACCTTGGGCTCAACTTGCCCTTATTTCCGAATCTCATAATACCCTTCATCGGCAAGACTTTCAAGAGAACCTTCTCGCCTACCATAAATGATACATCACGCGCCTTCTGATCCGCGTAACTCTTCTGTCTGGACTGTGCTGTGCGAAGTCATTCCTGAATCAACTTTAACTTTTCCAAGGCATCCTTCACCAGATCAGTACCATATAACCTAGCCTCGCCGGGCTCAAACCACCCGATGGGAGATAGGCATCGCTGACCATATAAAGCCTCAAAGCCATCTCGATACTGGACTGATAACTATTATTGTAAGCAAACTCAGCCAAAGGCAAAACCTGATCCCACTGTCCCCCAAAGTCAATCACACATGCTCTCAGCATGTCTTCCAATATCTGAACTATCCGCTCTAGCTGCCCGTCGGTCTGTAGATGAAATGCTGTGGTGAGCTCTACACGGGTCCCCAACTCACTCTGCATGGCTCTCCAGAAATGTGAAGTGAACTGAGGGACTCTATATGATATAATGGAAACAAGCACACCTTGAAAGCGAACTATATCCCGAATATAAATTTTGGGCCAACTTCTCTAAGGTATATGCAGTCACAACCGGAATGAAGTGTGCCGACTTGTTCAATCTGTCGACAATGACCCAAACTGCATCCAACTTCCGCAAGGTCCGCGGCAATCCAACTACGAAATCCATAGTGATGCGCTTCCATTTCCACTCAGGTATAGTCATCTGCTGAAGTAGGCCACCTGGCCTTTGGTGCTCATACTTGACCTGCTGGCAATTTAGACACCTAGCTACATACTCCACTATGTCTTTTTACATCTGCCGCCACGAATAGTGTTGTCTCAGGTCACGAAACATCTTCGTAGCACCTGGATGAATAGAATATCGAGAACTGTGTGCCTCCTCTAGAGTCCTCTCCCTCAAGCCATCGATATCAGGAACACATAGATGGCTCTGGAGTCACAGAACACCATCATCGCCAATAGAAACCTCCTTGGAACTACCCTGTAGTACCGTCTCTCTAAGAACTGCCAAGTGCGGATTATCAAACTGTCGGGACTTGATCTACCCCAATAATGAAGATTGAGCAACAACACATACAAGAACTCGGCTGGGCTCTGAAATATCCAACCTCACAAGTCTGTTAGCCAAGGAATGAATGTCCAAAGCTAGTGGCCTCTCCTCCTCTGAAATAAATGCCAAGCTACCCACACACTCTGCCTTCCTGCATAAGGCATCCGCGACCACATTTTCCTTGCTCGGGTGATAAAGAATGGTGATGTCATAATCCTTCAATAACTCTAGCCATCTACGCTGCCTTAAATTGAGATCCCTTTGCTTGAACAAATACTGTAAGATGCGATGATCAGTATAAACCTCACATGACACTCTATACAAATAATGCCTCCATATCTTAAGAGCATCAACAATCGCGGCTAACTACAAATCGTGCACATGATAATTCTTCTCATGGGGCTCGAGCCATCTACGCTGCCTCAAATTGAGATCCCTTTAATTGAACAATTGCTTTAAGCTGCGATGATCAGTATAAATCTCACATGACACCCCATACAGATAATGCCTCCATATCTTAAGAGCATGAACAATCGCGACTAACTCCAAATCGTGCACATGATAATTCTTCTCATGGGGCTTCAACTGACATGAAGTGTATGCAATAGCTAGCCCCTCCTGCATCAATACACAACCCAACCCAAGCCAACGCGTGAAGCGTCGCAATACATAGTATACATCCCCGAATCGGAAGGCAACACTAATATTGGTTCTGTAGTCAAGGCTGTCTTGAGCTTCTGAAAGCTCGCCTCACAATCATCGGACCAACAAAATGGGGCACCCTTCTGGGTCAATCTAGTCAAAGGTGCTGCAATGGATGAAAAACCCTCCACAAAACGACGATAATAGCTTGTTAACCCCAAGAAACTCCTGATCTAAGTCGCCGAAGTGGAATGAGGCCAACTCTGAACTGCCTCAATCTTCTTGGGATCCACTTTAATACCCTCTCCTGATACAACATGCCCCAAGAATGCCACAGACTCTAGCCAAATCTCACATTTGGAGAACTTAGCATATAGCTCCTGTTCTTGCAATGTCTGAAGTACCACTCTCAAATGCTGCTCGTGCTCCCCCAGGCTACGTGAGTAAATCAAGATGTTATCAATGAAGACAATAACAAAGGAATCAATATAAGGCCTAAACACTCTGTTCATCAAATCCATGAACACCGCTGGGGCATTAGTCAAGCTGAAGGACATCATTAGAAACTCATAACGACCATATCTGGTACGGAAGGCAGTCTTCGGGACATCTGAGTCCTGAATCTTCAACTGATGATACCCCGATCTCAAGTCGATCTTAGAAAATACCCTAGCACCCTACAGCTGGTCAAACAAATCATCGATACACGGCAGCGGGTACTTGTTCTTAATGGTAACCTTGTTCAACTGGCGGTAATCAATGCACATCTGCATAGTCCCATCTTTCTTCTTCACAAATAACACTGGTGCACCCTAAGGTGATACACTTGGTCTGACAAACCCCTTTGCTAATAACTCCCCAAGCTTCTCCTTCAACTCTTTTAGAGCCATAAGGTACTGTGGGGTAGATATAGGCTGGGTACCTGGATCCAAATCAATACAGAAATCAATATCACGATCTGGCGGCATGCTTGGAAGGTCAGAAGGAAACACATCGGTGAACTCCCAGACTACTGCACTGAATCAATCTGCCGGAGACTCTGTGGTGGTCTCCCGAACATAAGCTAGATAAGCCAAACAACCCTTCTCGACCATATGTCAAGCCTTCAGAAAAGAGATGACCCGACTAGCTGTACTAACCGAGGAACCCTTCCACTCAAATCTCGGTATTTCTGGCATCACTAAGGTAATAGTCTTGGCATGACAATCAAGGATGGCGTGATATGGGGATAACCAGTCCATGCCCAGGATGACCTCAAAGTCAATCATATCAAGCAATAGAAGGTCCGCTCTAGTGTAGTAACCACAGAACGTGACCACACAAGACCGGTAGATCCGATCCACAACCACAGAATCGCCCACAGGAGTGGACACATATACAGAAGTACCTAAGGACTCACGAGGAATATCCAAAAAATGAGCAAACAGAGATGACACATATGAATAGGTAGACCCTGGATCAAATAATACCGAAGAATCTCTACCGCATACAGAAATAATACCTGTGATCATGGCATCTGAGGCCAATGCATCTAGTCTGGCCGGAAAAGCATAGAATCTGGCTGGAGCGTCGGCGAGTTGGCCCTCGCCTGACTGAACAGTAGCATCCTGGCCTCCCCCTGCCTGGCCTCCAACTCTAGGAAGGCCCCTACTAGCCTGCCCTCTGCCTCTGGGCGGCCGGACAGCTGGTGCTGAAATCATGGGCTGCTGGCCCTGCTGCACTGCCTTGCCCCGAAGCCTGGGGAAGAATCTCCTCATGTGACTGAGATCTCCGCACTCGAAACAGCCCCTCGGTGCGGTGATCTGCTGCCCTGATGTCTGATCCTGATGGCCTGTCGACCCACTGGAAGAAGCCTAAATAGCTGGTGGGTGGTATGAACTCTCCGACATGGCACTAAAATAGGAGCTGAAAGAACCCTGGTGACCGAGTACCCATTGAAAGAACCCTGGATGGCTGGGGGGCGGTAAGAACTCTCTGGTGTGGCGCTGAAATAGGGGTGCACTGGAGCACCTCGAGGAGGTAGTGGTGATGAATATGGGGGCCTGCTAGGCTGACCCCTCCCAAACTAACCTCTGCCCTTAGCCGGGGCACCTCTAAACTCTCCAGAGAAACGAGCCCTCTTGTCCTGCTGTGTCTGCCCTCTCCCGTTATGACGGTAGCCCTCAATCCTCTGAACAATCTCCACTACCAGCTGATAAGAAGTCCCCATCTCAACGTCTCGGGCCATATTGGCCCTAATACCAGAGTGCAGCCCCGCAACAATCCTCTTCACTCTCATTGCATCCGTAGGAAGTATCATAAGTGCATGGTGAGACAACTCAGAAAACCTCGCCTCATAGTCGGTCACTGACATTTGACCCTGCTCTAGCTGCTCAAACTTATATCGCAACTCTTCCCTCTCGGAGGGTGGAATATACCTATCCAGGAAAAGCTATATGAACTGGCTCCAAGTCATGGGAGGAGAACCCGCCGGTCTGCCAAGAAGATAAGACTGCTACCATCTACGGGCCCTGCCTTCCAGCTGGAAAGTAGTGAAGTCAACCCCATGAGACTCCAATATCCTCATGTTGTGCAGTCTGTCCCTGCACCTATCAATGAAATCCTGGGCATCCTCATGACGTTCGCCTCCGAAGACAGAAGGGTGTAACTTACTCCATCTGTCCAATAACTTCTGCGAATCGCCGTCCGCAGTCGGTCTAGGCTTAGGTGCCACTACTATAACTGGCTGGCCCCCATCCATGGGTAATATACCCGGAGTCTGACACACTGTAGCTACATGCCCAGGAACCTGAGCAGTAGGGGTCTGTGCTCCCCCTCCCGCCTGAGATGTGGCTGGGTCTGTTGGAAATAAACCAGCCTGGGTCATAGAATCCATGAACCGTAGCATACTGCCCATAACCTCCTAAAAGCCCGGTACTATCATGAAATATACCAGGGTTGGCTCTTCTGCGGGTGCCTCGCCCTGCTCCTCAATAATGGGGTCCTCCACTAGATCCGCTGATGGTGCTACTGGGGCAGCTCTGGGATGCCCTCGTCCCCTACCTCGGGCCGGTGCCCTCCCCCGGCCTCTGTCTCGTCCTCTAGCAATGGGGGGAGCAGCTCCTCCAGGGTCTGGAATGTCCGGCGTACGCGTCCTTACCATCTGTGAGAGAATAGAAGAAGGAAATTTAGTATACCATCAATTGCATGATATGAGATGAATAATGAGTAGTTTCCTAACATCTTATAGCCTCTCGAAGATAAGTACGGACATCTCTGCACCGATCCGCAAGACTCTATTAGACCTGCCCATAACTTTGAGACCCACGTGAACCTAGTGCTCTCATACCATGTTGTCACGACCCAACTCCATGGCAAGCCGTGATGGCGTCTAATACCGTTGCTGGACAAGCCAACAGTGAACAACTTTGTGATTTCCCATTTCTTTTTATTAAGAAATTCTAACATTTAGCCTTACTTAAATTTAAAGCATTTAATAAATAACGGATTTTTAAGACAAACAACCGGAAACATTGAAAAATAGTTATAACAATTGAATTACAACCCAAAAATCAAAGTCTACTAATACGTGCCAAGATCTGGTGTCACAAGTGTGTGGGCAACTAGTAGAATATACAAAATATGACTATCCTACTGTCTGAAACAGAATAGACAGATAAAAACAAAAGAGAAACTCCGGCATGCTGTTGAAAGACTCAGAAGGGTGTACTTCACCGTAAAGTCTCGGTCCAAGACCAGGTATGCGCGCCGGGCGGGTAACTAGATGCACCAGCCTTAGATCCTATACAATTAAGTACAGAAGCGTAGTATGAGTACATAAACAATATGTACCCAGTAAGTATCCCGCCTAACCTCGATGAAGTAGTGACGAGGGGTCGGATTGACACTTACTAGGGCCAATAATAATGTAATTAAAGTATTATGCTAAGTATGGATATCATGAATAATACTGAGAGTTAAATAACGGGAAGAGTTAAGTTCTTCTTTCATAAATAAATTTCAATTTTAGTCATATCCTTTAGCGACTTACATTTCAATGCATTTAAGCAGTATAAATCACAGAGAGTTCCAAATAATTAACATGCGCAATTATGCCGAGGTCGTACGGCCCGGTCCAACATAATATTAAATTGTGCACTACCGGATGTTTCGGTAGTGTCGAACGGCGCGAACCATAGATGCATCTATTTACTACCGAGGCGCTCGGCCCGATCCACAAATAACAATTATTTTCAGGAAAACACAAGTTTCTCATTTACAATTAAGTGTCTCATACAAACCTTCAAGTAAGTGAATTTAACCTTATAAAATTCTTTTATCAATTTCTATCATGACTAAGTGATTATATTAGCAAGTAAGGGCATAAATATTCCAAGTATAGCATGATACGGGTCCTAAACTACCCGGACAATAGCATAATAGTAGCTACGTACGGACTCTCGTCACCTCGTACGTACGTAGCCCCCACAATTAGGTACAAACATTTATTTAATTCACCAATGGGGTTAATTCCCTCTTACAAGGTTAGAAAGGAGACTTACCTCGCCTCAAAGCCTACTTCCCAATTTAAGAACGTGCTCAAACCTCCAAATTTGACGCCAAACGACTCGAAACTAGTCAAACATTACATAAACTAATCCATCCGTGCTCAAAAGTTCATAATTCCACCATTTAAGTGATTACCCAACCGAAATTGCAAGATTCCTAAAATTCACCCCTGGGCCCAGGTGCCCGTATTCCGGAAATTTTCAAAGAAAGTTGTTACCCATAACCTTAGAAACATAAATATATGATTTTCACTAAGTTCCATGGTCAATTTCATGGTAAAATCTCATTTTTGTCAAACCATAGGTTTTTCATCTAAACTCATGTTTTCTACCAATTTTCATGTTGGAATCTACCCATAATCTATGTATTAAACTCATAATAGGTAGAAATTACTTACCGCCAAAAGCTAGGTGGGAATCCCTCTCAAGAAGCTCCAATAATCGCCCAAAGAGTGAGAGAAAATGAGTGAAAAATGGCTTAAGTCCTGTATTAAGTGAATCTCACTGCCCCTGCAATTTTCGCACCTACGGTGCATTGGCCGCACCTGCGGATTAGCTTCTGCGGACCAGTGTCCGCTTTTGCGAAATTGGCTGGGCCGGCTGGGGCCGCAGCTGCGGAAGGGCTCCCGCTTCTGCGTGGAACGAGACGCATCTGCGGAACATGGCTGGCCATCCTTGGATCGCATCTGCGGGGCTTGGCTCGCACCTGCGGCTGGCCAACCGCAAGTGCAGTTATGACAGAACTGGGAAGCTTCAGCTCCCGAAATGGTCCGATCGATACTCGAGGCCTCCGGGCCCCGCCCAAACATACCAACAAGTTTGGAACCATAAAACGGACTCGTTCAAACTCTCGGAACGCCCGAAACAATATTAAAACTAAGAATCACACCCTAAAACCAATTGAATCTAACTTAAGAACTTCAGTTCTTCCAATTCCTCCGAATGCACTGAATCATGCTTAGACTACTCGGAATGACATCAAATTTTGCGTGCAATTCTTAAATGACATTACGGAACTATTCCCGGTCCCGGAATTCCATTCGGACCTCGATAACACCAAAACTCATTCCAAACCAAATTTAAAGAACTTCAAAGTTCTTCAAGAACCAACTTTCCCTATTGTGCGCCAAAACGTTCCCGGGTCATCCAAAACCCGATCTGAACATACGCCCAAGTCCAAAATTATCATATGAATCTATTGGAACCATTAAATCCCGATTCCGAGGTCGTTTACTCAAAATGTTGACCGAAGTAAAACTTGGCCTTTTAAGCCAACCTTAAGGAACCAAGTGTTCCGATTTCAACCCAAACTCTTCTAAATCCCAAACCAACCATCCCCGCAAGTCATTAATAAGTAAAAGCAAGTACGGAAAGTCTTATTTAGGGGAACAAGGTTCTAGCAAGTAAAATGACCGGTCGGGTCATTATAATCGACTCCATCCATTTCGGGACTTCGCCTATGAGACATAGCTCTGAGCCCCCATCTATACCGTCTACACATGCCTCTGATACATATGCTGAGGATGATGATCTAGAGGTGGTGCATTATGATCGTTATGGCAGGATCATCATAGTCCCTGAGGGTAACGAGTAAGAGTTATTTATTATTTTTGCGTTATTATTTATAATATTTTCATGTATTTTTATTGTTAAATTGTAGGTTCGGGCCGGGTAAGCAGACTACGAAGATAATCACCAATGCGATCAAAAAGCTTTATGATGGCCCTTATGCGACTTGGAGTGATTTTCCATACTCGCTGAAGGAGCAAATTTTCAATCAGTTAAGGTATAAATGTTATTTTAAGCAGTTCAATAATTTATATTTATGATGTTTCCATCTAATATTTAACTTTTGAAATGCAGAGCAAGTGTGTATGGGAAGACCGCTATGGCGAAGAAGTGGCTGCAAATTTGTATCATTAAGCCCGCAACAGATTGGCGGATCATTTCTCGGATGGTAGAAAGAAGAATAAGAGGCTTGACTGGTATCTGCAATATTTATGGATGATTTGTTAAGGCAATTACAGACTGAGGATTTCCTAAAGAGGAGTGAATAAGGAAAGAAAGCTCGCTCATCCGAGAAGGGAGGCTCCTTGCACACTAGGGTACTATCAGCATCGGGACAATAAGAAGAAGATTGGTAATTGCTTAAATTATTTTACTTTTCTAAGTATATCAATTCTATTTATTAACAAAATTAATTTTTTTTTCAGGAAAAGAAGTATGGGCATCCAATGAGCCATGCTGATCTATTCAAGGAGATGCATATTTTAAAGAAGAAGAAAGAGGAGGATGTAGATAGGTGGATCGAGGACCGGGCAGAGACCGCATATGTAAGTTTTTAATTTTTTTTAAGTGTTATAATTTACTTGTATAAGATTTTTAAAATACTAATTTAATTTAAAATAACGTAGGGTCGTTACCAAAGTAACGTGGAGGAATTCATTCATAGTCAGCCAGCTGGTGCATCGGGCGAGCCAACCCAACCTTCGGGCGAGGATGCTGAAAGAATATGGTTGGAGGTTGTTGATGGTCCAAAAATGGGGAAGGTATACGGGCTTTCTGAGAAAACATTCCATCCCTATAGGTGTGGAATACAAGGAATAGGGACTTCCTCACAGGACGAGGTACTTAATAGGGAGAGCCTCTCGGCTATGTAGGAGATAGTGACAAGGCTTACATCCGAGCTAGAAGCGGCCAAGAAAGAGAAAGGCTTAGAGATGCTCAATTCCTTGGTATGCAAGCTCAGATCGGAACTCTCCTTTCTACTGGAGCTTTTTCGTTGCCCCGGTCTCATGAGTCATCGCCAGAGGCTCGACCTCCACGTGATCGTTCCTCCCGTCCTCCCTGTGATCGTTCCTATCGTCCTCCACAAGACCGTTCTCTATACCGTCTTGTAGATGAAATTTCATCAGATGGTGATGATGTTGTAGAAAACACCCCTTGACCAATACTTTGATATACTTTGAACTAGACTAATAGAACTAGTTTTGAATTAGATTGAACAATTTTGAACTTGTTGAAATAACTAGTTTTTGCTACGTTTTGGATTGTGATGTTTAATTGAACTTTGTTAGTTTTAAAGTATTAATTGAATGTTTGGTTGGATTTGTGGTGAATTAGGGGTTGTATGTGGTGAATTGGGGGTTATTTGATGTGAATTGGGGGTATTGGTATGCTGTTTTTATTTGGCAGGTGGTGTAGTTACCAAAACAGGTATTTTCTGCAAAACTTAATCCCAGAAAACTGACCAACCTTGGTCGGTAACTAATAAAAAAAAAATTAAATTACAAAATACCGACCAATGTTGGTCAGTTATACACATTGAATTCCCAGAAATTCAACATTACCGACCAACTTTGGTCGGTAAGTTGGCTGCCCTGTCCAGATTACCGACCAACATTGGTCGGTATTTATAAATTTTAATTGTTTATAAAAAATATAAATTTTTCAGTACGGACCAAAGTTGGTCGGTAAGCAAAATTAATAAATTTAATACACCGACCAACGTTGGTCGGTAAAATTAAATTATTAAAATAGCATTCCGATCATTATTGGTCGGTAAGTCAATTAAATTGTTAGATGGTCGTGTAAAGGATATCGACCAATGTTGGTCAGTAATTTCCGACCAACTTTGGTTGGTATGCTCTTCCGACCTTCAAAATACCGATCACACGTAAATGGTCGCATTTTGGATGGTTATTGGCCATTACCGACCGATTTTAATCGATTTTTTTGGACGGTTTTTCCCGGATTTCTAGCGGTGAATCAAAGAAAGGAAAAAGTACAATATCTCCTCAGATATGTATATATGGCCAAGAGTTCATTAATTAATTTGACTTATTATATGTATTCAGCGTTGTCCGAAATTGTAAATTTCTAGTCTAACAACCATTTCAACTTATAATGTATTTCTATCATCTGTACTTGTTAAAAACCAGTTTTCTTATTGTCCTTAATAAGTCACGTTAAAGAACATTTCCTTTTTAAGAACATTTCCTTTTTGAGAAGAATTTCTTTCTCCATTGTGAAAAGAAATTAGATTGGTCTGATTCTTCCTTCAATTCAGATATTTATAATTCAAGTCAATTGGTATTAATTTATCGAAAAAGGGCCAGAACTGCCCCTGAAGTATTGGAATTGGTACAAAATTGCCCTCCGTCCACCTATTTGAATAAAAATGCTCCTACCGTTATTTTTTTGGCTCGACATTGGCCTTATTACTAACAAAAAATTCATTAGAAAAGAAAAATTAAATAATATCCACGTGTCACTGTCCCATTGGTCTAACATAAACCCCAACCCGTAACTCGCCCAGATATTGACCCGCCCCAATTTTAAAACATAACTTTCTCTCTCTCTCTCTCTCTTTCTCTTCGCTATTTCATATTAGTGAGCATTTACTTACGAGTGTGTGTCTACTATTATTCATGAGGCAAACTCAAAATTGAGTTCTCCATTAGAATTATTTTTATGGAAGATATAAGGAATTGTCATATTCTTCTTAATGCAAAAAGTTTAGATTCTTTTTATTTATGCAATGGGTATTCTTTATTATATAATTTTCTTTATTTGAAATTTGTGGGAGGGTTTCTTCACTATTCTTTGTCATTCCTCCGTGAAAATTTGAGGATTTGTTTTTCAATTTTTTTTATTATTTATGTGATGTGTATTTCTAATTTTTATTTATTTCACTATTTATTCAATTAATATATAAGTGTTTCTACTCCGTATAATGGGTATTTTGCAATTATCACATTTCATACACACTGGGTTCATATGATATACTAATAATAATTAATAATTTTTTTAGATAATTTCTTTAGTATTTATTTTCTTATTTTGATTGTTATATTCAATATTCGGACGGGTTAAGGGTGAGTTTAGTTATATTTTAGTTGAAGTTTAAGTTAGGCCAATGGAACGGTGACACGTGGATATTAATTAAATATTTTTTTTCTTCAAGAATTTTCTGTTAGTAATAAGGGCAATGTTGAGCCAAAAAAATAACGGTAGGGACATTTTTATTCAAATAAGTGAACGGAAGGCATTTTTGTACCTATTTTGATACTTCAGGAGCAGTTGTGACCCTTTTCCGTTAATTTATTAGGGCTTAAGGATTTGGTTAACAGGTATCCTATGAAGAATAGTTTGTTATACTGTTGGAATGCATGTCGGTGGTGAAAGGCCACCTTTGGTGTCTTTTAAGTCCTTGTCTTTTTTGTGTTTAATTTAGAACACATACTCTTATATGTGTGCAAATACATATATATATATATATATTAATATCAAAGACTTGGGCTTGGGGCTTGGGCGCGGGCCGGATCGGACCTAAAATAAATAATTTATATTTTTATTTATTTATATAATTAAAATATATTTTATTTGAATTTTAAATTTTAAATATATTTGAGTAAACAGATGCGTCTTTTTGTGAAAGAACATATCTTTTTGAAAAGGTCTGATGGTTGCTCTATAAATAGAAGTACTTGCAACAAAGTGGATAGAAAATCTGGTAAAAATTGCATGTACCCGTTTTATTTTTCCATTTGTATATGTACCCATTTTTTTGTTAAAAGTATTTTAAAAAGACGATTTTTTCCTTCTTTAATAAAAGACTATTGGCAAAACTGTAGACTGTAGAACAAAACTTCAACATATTTTGGTATGAAGTTTTAGCAAATAAACTAAATAACTTTAGCATGCATTAGCAAAAATTTATTAGAAAATTACATACTGCAATTTAAGCATGTTTTGTCTGAAGTTTTAGCAAATGTACTAAAAAACTTCAGCTTGTTTAGACTGAGTAGACTGCAAGACAAAATTTTAGCATGTTTTGGTATGAAGTTGTAGCAAATGAACTAAATAACTTCAGCATGCATTAGCAAAAACTCATTAGAAAATTACATACTGCAAGACAAAAACTTAAGCATGTTTAGTCTGAAGTTTTAGCAAATGAACTAAAAAACTTCAGCTTGTTTAGACTAAAGTTTCGGATAAAACTCATGACAAAATTGTCACGACCCAAAATCCACTAAAGGTCGTGATGGCGTCTAACACCACCGTCAGGCAAGCCAACGGTGATTGATCAACTTAATTACTTATTTTAGTATTTTGAAATCATAATTTTCATTAATTAAATAGAATGAAATAGAATTTTCAGGGTAATATTAATAATAATTATGTTCACTACCATACCAAATATCCAGAATAAGTCCCAAAAATTCGGTGTCACAAGTGCATGAGCATCAACTAGGAAATAAAATAAAATACAACATCTGTCTGAAATACAAATTAGACAGGAGAATATAAATAACTCTCATGGAGACTCTGCATACTGCGGATCGTAACATGAAATGCAACTCACGGTAAAGTCCTCGTAATGACCGCGCCTTTGCGCCTAAAAGACCACCAGACATATATGTACCTGCACAATAAGTGCAACAAGTGCAGCATGAGTATGTAAATCAACGCGTACCCAGTAAGTATCTAGCCTATCCCCGGAGAAGTAGTGACGAGGGGTCGACATCGACACTTACTAGTGGTCCAATAAATCATGTACAGTAAGAAGTAAACAGAGGTGAGGCAGAGTAAATAAACGAAATTAGCAAGTATAAATACGTGGTACAATCCTCCACTCGACAATAAACTCCAGCTCTTAATTAGTAGTTACCTCCTCAACCGTAGCATATATATATATATATATATATATATATATATATATATATATATATATATATATATATATATATATATATATATATATATATATATATATATAGGTCGTCAAAATCCAAATAAGAAAAACTCACAGATACACTGATTTCTTGTCAAATATTACGCTCGATTCTGTAAGAGTATTTTATAGAAATGTCGAGGCTTACGGCCTGATCCTATCATACTATGCGCACTGCCGAGGGTCGAATGGCACGAATCATAGATGCATCTATTATACTTCCGAGGCGAACGACCCGCTCCTATGAGAGTGTGGTACATACTCTTGCAGAGGTGATCGGCCCGATCCCATTAGAGTAAGAAGTTTTAACGGGTCATTGACTCCACTCACAAATAAATGTGTGAGTTATGAACTTTAAGGAAAGCTTTGCGATGAAAACGCACAACGCGGCAGGAATTCATAAGGGAAACACAAATTATTTTGCGGATTATCAAGTAACTTATCATATCTCTACAATAGCGAGTCTATCACCCTATGCAAGTCTAGTCTCAAGTCGTAACACGAAATAAAGGAATTAAACGAGCAAAAATGACTCAAATAGTATAATTATAGCATGGTGTGAACCTAAGTCTACCCGGACATAATCAGGAATTCTAGCATACGCACGGACACTCGTCACCTCATACGTGTGTAGCTCCCACAACATGTAGCACATAAGAATATAACACCTACGGGGTAAATTCCCCCTCACAAAGTTAGGCAGGAGACTCACCTCGCTCCGAAGTTCCATAACTAGCTCCAACTGTAACGACCCAACCGGTCATTTTGACTTTTAGAACCCTGTTACCCTAAATAAAACTTATCGTATGTGCTTTAAATGATTTATAACTTGTAGGGATGGTTGGTTCGGGATTTGAAAGTGTTTGGGTTGAAATCGGAACACTTGGTTCCTTAAGTTGGCTTTAAAAGGTCAAGTTTGACTTTGGTCAACATTTTGAGCAAATAGACTCAGATCAGTATTTTGACAGTTTTGATGGTCCGTATCGTGATTTAGGACTTGGGCGTATGCCCGGAATTAAATTCCCGAGGTCCCTAGCCCGAGATATGGAATTTTGATGAAAAATTAAAATATTTAAGTTCAAATAGTGGCCGGATGTCTAATTATGTGAAAACGACCCCGGAATAGAATTTTGATGATTCAAACAGCTCTGTATGGTGATTTTGGACTTAGGAGCGTGTTTGAAACTTTATTTGGAAGTCCGTAGTTAAATTAGGCTTGAAATGGCTAAAAACAAGAATTTAAGTTTGAAAGTTTGACCGAGGAGTTGACTTTTTGATACCGGAGTCGAAATCCAGTTTCGAAAATTTTCATATCTTCGTTATGTCATTTATGAGTTATGTGTAAAATTTGAGGTCAATCAGAGTTGATTTGATAGGTTTCGACATTGAATGTAGAAGTTGAAAATTCTTAGTTTCATTAAGCTTGAATTGGGGCATAATTCGTGGTTTTAGCGTCGTTTTATGTGATTTGAGGTTTCAAATAAGTTTGTATGATATTTTAGGACTTGTTGGTATATTTGATTGAGGTCCCGAGGGCCTCGAGTGAGTTTCGGATGGTTAACGGATCAAAAGTTGGACTTAAAACAGCTGTTGCAATGTTTTTTCCTTTCTGGTGGAAAGTCTGGCCCAGAATCGAGGCCCAAAATCGAGCTCCCAAGATCGAGGCTGAGGATCGAGGCCGAGGATCGAGGCTGAGGATCGAGGCTGAGGATCATGGCCGTGGATCGAGGCCGAGGATCGCGACTGTGGATCGAGGCCGTGGATCAAGGCTGTGGATCGAGGCTGGAGATCAAGGCTGGGGATCGAGGCTGAGGATCGAGGCTGTGGATCGAGGTTGTGGATCGAGGGCTGGCTGGGTAGAATTATAAAAGAGGGCATTCGTCCCATTCGCCATTTTTAACAAATTGGAATTTGAGCAGAGGCGATTTTTGATAGATTTTCAAGGAAAAGACATTGGGGTAAGTGTTTCTAACTTGGATTTGGTCTATAAACATAAATATATCATTGTTTTCACCATTTAATTAGTGTTTTGAGATTGAGATTTGGACAATTTTAGAAATCTCATAGAAACGAATTTTTGAGATTTCGATATCGATTCGGAGTCGAATTTGAGTGAAACTGGTATGGTTGGACTCGTAATTGAATGGGTTGTCGGATTTCATAACTTTTGCCAGATTCCGATATGTGGGCCCCATGGACGAATTTTTAATTAATTTTGGGATTTTTATTAAAAATGTAGTATTTTTTTATAGAATTGATTCCTATAATTTTTAGTGATTGTATCAGATTATTTTGGCTAGATTTGAGCCAGACAGAGTTGGATAATCGTGAAAAAGGCCTTATAGTGGATTAAATTGGAGCAAGACGAGGTAAGTCTCTTGTCTAATCTTGTGAGGGGGAAATTACCCCATAGGGATTAAATTGAATAATTGTTGCTAATTGCGGGGGCTACGTACGCACGAGGTAACGATAGTCCGTGCGTAGCTACTATAAATGCTAAAGTCCAGGTAGTTTAAGACTAAAAGCATGAATTACTTGTGTAAATTGTATTTTCTATTTAATTAATATTCATTGATATATATATATATATATATATATATATATATATATATATGAATATATTGTGAATTTTCAGATAAAGATATTAAAGGATGGAAACCTTATATTCTTGATTTTCTGTTTAAATTAATTAATTGTTAAAAGAAATTGTTCTTTCTCCCGAATTTATCTTATAATAAATATACTATCCTTCCGCAGGCACATAAGAAAATGTCCTCCTTTCTTGTGGAGCAGGCCGAACGCCTCGGCAGGATAGATGTATCTATGGATCGTGCCGCACGTCCCTCGGCAGTGTACACGAAACTCTGGATCGGGCCATACGACCTCAGCAGAAATCGTGCTTAATAATAATAATAATAATAATAATTACGCGATACTTGGACAGTTTATTACAGCTTGTAAAGCTATTTGATAAATTGGAAATTTATTGAAATTGAATTGTAGCTTGTAAAGCTATTTGATAAATTGGAATTTTTATTGAAATTGAAGGATTTAATTAATAGAATAGAAATTATTTGAATTGAAGGAATTTAATTAATATATTGAGAATTAGTAGAATTGAAGGAATTTAATTACTTCTGCTGGTTCAATAAAATTATTGTTAACTCTGTGAATCATGTTGTTATAAATATTTCTATTTTCAAGATTATTTAATTTTATTGACCCATAGTGAGTGTCATAGTCGGTCATCTCGTCTCTACCTCTTCGAGATTAGGCTTGATACTTACTAGGTACATGTTATTTTCGTTCTCATACTGCATTTGCTGCATATTTTATTGTGCAGGTACTTATATGTATAGCGGTCATGTGGGCGCAGAGGTATGGTTAATAATTATGGGGACATAGGTGAGCTGCATTTTATATTACGATCCGCAGCTAACAGAGTGTCTTTCAGAGTTATTATATTTTCTGTCTAATTTGTATTCTAGACAGATGCTGTATTTTATTTTAATTCCCTAGTAAATGTTCATGCACTTGTGACACCGGGTTTTGGGATGATTATGGGTTGTACTGTATTGGAAATTTTTAAAGATATTAGTACGTATTTGGTAAATGTCATCTTCTGCTATTTAATTGAGGGGAACAACTATGACTTCAAAAATATTAAAATGAGAATTTATTTAGTATTTATTTTTGGCTTGTCTGGCAGCAGTGTCCGGTGCCATCACGACCTATAGGTGAAATTGGGTCGTGACAACATGGTATCAAAGCACTAGGTTCACGTAGGTCTCACGAGTCATGAGCAAGTCTAGTAGAGTCTTGCGGATCGGTACGGAGACGTCTGTGCTTATCTTTGAGAGGCTACAAGGCTGTTAGGAATACTTCCCTTTTTGATTCCTCATCATGCGATTCGATTCCTTTGATGCTTATGCCTACATTTCCTTCCTATTCAATATTATGCGACGTGAAGTGCTTGTTATAAATTGGGGATCGAGGAAAATTTTAATGGTACTACAGATGTAGTACATGATACTTCTCCTTGTCTAATTAATTGGACTATTGTCATCGCCTTGTGAAAGGCCGCTCTGTCATTTCAAATTAAGTATCAGTACTACCTAAGGTTTTGAGATTTGGCATTAATCGTTACGATGATTCGTGCGTTGTTATCGCACAGTATTTATGAAATGGTAAAATACCCGTCTATGTGTCAGGGCAGTAAATGACTTGAAAGAAGGTTTTCTCAGTACATGATTCAGAGGTTCCATGTTTTAATTCCAGCGGAGAAAAGGTAATCGGACTATGAATGTTCAGGTTTGGGTTTAATGGAGTAACGAAGCTTGATATTTTCGAGTGTGGTAGAGTTATCAATTTTGATGTGGTGTCATCGCCTTGTAAAATGCGTTAAGGTTTGCCGGTGTTATGGTTTTCTTCAACTCGCCTTCATAACGGGGTGTTAGGAATTGGTATAGGGGAAGCAGTCGTTAGAGATCGCGGTGTGTAGTGATTCAGTATCGAAGCAGCATTCCTAGTATTGATGTCTCGAGAAGGATGATTGTCAGAAAGGTTTAAAGCTGGTAACGAGCCATTGGTTCAAGTGCTACAGAGACGGATTTTGAGTTAGGGCAAGAACTGGGCAGCGAAGGATGAGGAAGGACATATGGAAGGTGTCTTGCGGTGGTTAGGTTCCGAAAAGGGCAAGTGTAAGAAAACAAAAGCAGAGTAGTTGCTTAAAGAAGATGGTTGACCAAAGTGGGAGAATGACAAGGTAGCATACGGGTTCTGTGGTAGGATAGCCACATGCCTTGGGGGGGGGGGGGAATTTGAGTGATTTGGGATTCATGGTGGACAGTGACTAGGTCTACGGACTTAGTTTAGAATATTGGCTGCTATATTGAGGAAGATTGGATACAACAGGAGGGAGTTGCTTGATATGATGAAGGATACAACATGACTTTGGATTGGAATGTATTGTCGCACCTTTAGTTGACATCCATGAGGAGCGAACGGACTGGTGCAGCTAGTGAATGAGCTCGGACTCAGGATGATCTACTGATTTCGTAGTAATTGCACCCAGTGCAGCGACGTTGGAATATGTCGGCATGTAATTTTCACAGGTGGGTTATCTCCTGTAAGCAGGTTAGCGGTCGCGTGGTGTTGATGAAGCTTCTGCGAAGAATTCTACTGGCTACCCAGTAAGAGATTTAATATGTAAATGTGGCTAGTGGTTCAGAGTGTTTATTAAAGGTTAATAGAAGGATTTCGAGAAAATTTGGCGAGTTGCGTGTGCAGGATCATGTCAACGATGAAGAAAGAATCTCGATGAATTCCAGAATTTTGTAATTTGTAGCTTCAAGCTAAGTGGGAGAGCCCCACTATCTATGATTGGATTGTGTAGTGTCAATTTGTGCGATTTTTGGTTATCGGTGTATTGGTGGGTCATTACGACTAAGGAAAGAAAATATCGGTGGTAATTTGAGCAAAGGATTTGGGGAATGTGTGCCATATTTGGCCTTATCAATTCATATTCAGGTTTGTGGGAAGACTCAGAGTTTATGCTTCATGTAGATGTAATGCACAGGGAGAGTGAGACAGTCAGGTGTTTCCTTGAGAAAGTGTCCATGTGCTAGCAGGGCCTTGGAGTTGATCATGTATGGGAACAAGTCAGAGCAAGTGACTCTCAATAAGGGTCCTAGTGGATTCAAAAATTTAAAGTGTGGTGTCTAAGGATCTCAAGTCTATAGTATGGTTGAGTATCAAGCTTTTGCAGCAGATTATGAAACGGGGCTCGGAGTACTCTGCGTTATCTTCCGGTTGTGGTATAGCATTAGAGAAACTGAAGAAAATAATTTCGGATTCATAAAAGAAATATCAGAATGGGTGTACTAGTTGAAGATGTAAAAGTGCGCACAAGAAGGGATATGAGATAATTAGTAGGTTTTGAAACAGCGTGGTCTCGTGAAATAAGGTCACTCGGGATGAGTGCGAATTTAAGTTCGTGATGTAATGAATGGAGTTATTATTATTTCTAAGGCAAGTTGAGAATAAATTGAGAAAAAGACAGGTCGGCTAAAAATGGGTGAATCGGCATGATGGTGGCAATGATCAGTTCCTTCAGCACATAAGAATTATGCATGTAAGTTGTGGCGGTACATGCGAGGCTTGGCGGCCGCCGTAATGGATATTATTTGGAGGAATTCAAGTATTATTGCATATTATGTGTAGAGAGATCCAAGAAGAGTTGTGGTGGTTTAGACCACTACTTGAGGCCGGTAGTTTCTACGGATTTGGGAATTCAGTCACGTGTTGCAATGGTTCTCTTGAAATGAGTTAAGAAGAAGGTTTCTATATGATGAAGTGTTTATCCTATTAGTGGTTCAAGAGTTATGATGGAATTCTTGTACTCCTATGCATTGGCGTGGTTAAGTGCACTAAGTAGCATGGGATTCGAAAGTTGAGGATTTAAGATTTCGGTTCGGTGTCGACAAGGATGTCATGAGCTCGGATGAGCAGGAAAGGGATTTAGATGTTTAAAGTAAAATGGTATTGTTTTTGGCATCATCTAAGGTCGATGTCAGGTGTAAGAGACCTTTTGTATTGATTTGTGGATTCTTGATATGCTTTACAACATTAGTGTAACCGGTAGCATGGATATGCAGATTTGTTACCTGGTGCGAAAGGTCGTGGGAGCGTGTCTCACGGAAATATTGTGTAAGAGTGACATGTAGTCACTTGATAGAGTGAAGATTGAAACCAAGTATGAAGATTGTGGTAATATCGCTAATTTGAGAATTTATGCCTGGAGGGCGCTCGGTTCATTTGGTTGTGGATTGTGGAAGTTTGTTCCGATTATGATGGCTATTCTTGTGTTTTATGGGAAAAGGGGTATTATGGATTCTTGAAAGGTTATTAGCCTAGTACAGTGCGATCAGAATTGGCTTGAGGTCTGTGGATGGATTTAAATATGAATACGGGCTCTATATCAGGCCGGATGTGTTCATTTCAGCATAAAAGCTCCCTATGGAGGAGTATTCGGATGTTGGATGTCGTTTTGTCGTCGGTTATTTCATGTAATACTATATTGTGCCGTGTGAGTTATGAAACGGCTTGATAAATTTCTTATGTGATGAGGTTTCGCGTAGCGATAGTGTTATGTGAGCAGGATGGCTCTCGAGATTCAGATCATATATCACACCTTAGTTGTGCTTGAGTTTTGTAGCGTATGGCACTGTCGGTCCTTCCAAGGATGATATTATGCACTGAGCGTGCTTGTGTCCGATATTCGGATATTTTGTAGTAATGAGCATTCTAGCTCGGTAAGTATTTTCTTATAGATTCTTTTCGTGCGGATCGGGTGGCACGCCGCCACGGGTATGTTGTTTGGATCGGGTTGCACGCCGCAACGGTATCATGTATGGATCGGGTTGCACGCCGCAACAGTGTGATGTTGAGTACAGTCCCCTATATTCTATTTTGTGTGTTTGTGTCCCATTTTCTGAGGAATATTCATGACACCTTTTCAGTTGTCTAATTAGTCACGTGGGTTGAGTAATCCTTTCCAGAGTTCGTTTTTCTTATGTATCGCAATCGAGTCTGTAGCTTATAAGCTCATTGTGGCGTCATATGAGGCTTTTTGATTGCGTCTGAGGTGGTTTATTGCTTGAGCAGCTTATACTTGGTGAGACGCATTATTGGATTTGGGATCAGTGCGATCGAATTATATGAAGTGTAATAAAGAGCAAATACCATTATTTGGTTATAATGAGGCAATGGTTCTTGTCAGAAAGAGAAACTCAATAATTGTTGACTCGGTAGTTGGTTATGAATTTCTACACATTTCTTCCATCGTGGAAGCATTTCAAGAGTTGGAACAAGACTTATATGTATCATGAGGTGTGTTGCGAACATCAGATTCGTGAAATTTTGGCTATTGTTATCGGAGGATGTTATTATAGTCATGTGAATGATGCGGTGCATGGTATAAATTCAACAAAGGTATGCAATCCTGTATTGGTGCATCGTGTAGTGATTGATATGACATTCATAGGTTGGAAATAGGCATGGTGGAGAATTCTGGATGTAAGAATTGGGCTCTAAGGCTTATTTGCCTAAACAAATGGGAGAATTTTCAGATTGGCTCGAGTTAATATGCTCAATTGGGTGTGGTAGCACGGGTAAGTGGACGAGGTGTTAAACAATGATTTTGGATAACTCCGGAACACTCCTTAGCACATTCGAGGACGAACGTATATTTAAGTGGTAGAGAATGTAATGACCCAACCGGTCATTTTGACTTTTAGAACCCCGTTACCATAAATAAAACTACCTGTATGTGCTTTAAATGATTTATGACTTGTAGGGATGGTTGGTTCGGGATTTGGAAGTGTTTGGGTTAAAATCGGAACACTTGGTTCTTTAAGTTGGCTTTAAAAGGCCAAGTTTGACTTTGGTCAACATTTTGAGCAAACAGACTCAGATTAGTGTTTTGATAGTTTTGGTGGGTCCGTATCGTGATTTAGGACTTGGGCGTATTCCCAGAATCAAATTTTGAGGTCCCTAGCCCGAGATATGGAATTTTGATAAAAAATTAAAATGTTTAAGTTCAAATAGTGACCGGATGTCTAATTATGTGAAAACGACCCCGGAATAGAATTTTGATGATTCCAACAGCTCCATATTGTGATTTTAAACTTAGGAGCGTGTTCGAAATTTTATTTGGAAGTCCATAGTTAAATTAGGCTTGAAATGGCTAAAAACAAGAATTTAAGTTGAAAGTTTGACCGAGGAGCTGACTTTTGATACCGGAGTCGGAATCCTGTTCCGAAAATTTTTATAGCTCCGTTATGTCATTTATGACTTGTGTGTAAAATTTGAGGTCAATCGGAGTTGATTTGATAGGTTTCGACATCGAATGTAGTAGTTGAAAATTCTTAGTTTCATTACGCTTGAATTGGGGCATAATTCATGGTTTTAGCGTCGTTTTATGTGCTTTGAGGTTTAAAATAAGTTCGTATGATGTTTTAGGACTTGTTGGTATATTTGGTTGAGGTCCCAATGGCCTCGGGTGAGTTTCGGATGGTTAACGGATCAAAATTTGGACTTAAAACAGCTGCTGCAATTCTTTTTCCTTTCTGGTGGAAAGTCTGGCCCAAAATCGAGGCCCAAGATCGAGGCCCAAAATCGAGCTCCCAAGATCGAGGCTGAGGATCGAGGCCGAGGATCAAGGCTGAGTATCGAGGCCAAGGATCGAGGCTGTGGATCGAGGCTGAGGATCGAGGCTGTGGATCGAGGGCTGCCTCGGCAGAATTATAAAAGAAGGCATTCGTCCCATTTGCTATTTTTAACAAATTGGAGTTTGAGCAAAGGCGATTTTTGATAGATTTTCAAGGAAAAGACATTGGGTTAAGTGATTCTAACTTGAATTTAGTCTATAAACATAAATATATCATTGTTTTCACCATTTAATTAGTGTTTTGAGATTGAGATTTGGACAATTTTAGAAATCTCATAGAAACGAATTTTTGAGATTTCGGTATCGATTTGGAGTCGGATTTGAGTGAAACTGGTATGGTTGGACTCGTAATTGAATGGGTTTTCGGATTTCATAACTTTCGCCGGATTCCGAGATGTGAGTCCCATGGACGAATTTTTAATTAATTTCGGGATTTTTATTTAAAATATAGTATTTTCTTATAAAATTGATTCCTATAATTTTTAATGATTGTATCGGATTATTTTGGCTAGATTCGAGCCAGACAGAGTTGGATAATCGTGAACAAGGCCTTATAGTGGATTTAATTGGAGTAAGACGAGGTAAGTCTCTTGTCTAATCTTGTGAGAGGAAAATTACCCCATAGGGATTAAATTGAATAATTGTTGCTAATTGCGGGGGCTACGTACGCACGAGGTGACGAGAGTCCGTGCGTAGCTACTATAAATGCTAAAGTCCGGGAAGTTTAGGACTCAAAGCATGAATTACTTGTGTAAATTATATTCTTTATTTAATTAATATTAATTGATATATATATATATATATATTGTGAATTTTCAGATAAAGATATTAAAGGATGAAAATCTTATATGCTTGATTTTCTGTTTAAATTAATTAAATGTTAAAAGAAATTGTTCTTCCTCCCGAATTTATCTTATAATAAATATACTCTCCTTCCGGAGGCACATAAGAAAATGTCCTCCTTTCTTGTGGAGCGGGACGAACGCCTCGGCAGGATAGATGCATCTATGGATCGTGCCGCACGTCCCTCGGCAGTGTACACAAAACTCTGGATCGGGTCGTACGACCTCGGCAGAAATCGTGCTTAATAATAATAATAATTAAACGATACTTGGACAGTTTATTATAGCTTGTAAAGCTATTTGATAAATTAAAAATTTATTGAAATTGAATTGCACCTTGTAAAGCTATTTGATAAATTGGAATTTTTATTGAAATTGAATGATTTAATTAATAGATTAGAAATTATTTGTTTTGAAGAAATTTAATTAATATATTGAGAATTATTGGAATTGAAGGAATTTAATAACTTCTGCTGGTTCAATAAAATTATTGTTAACTTTGTGAATCACGTTGATATAAATATTTCTATTTTCATGATTATTTAATATTATTGACCCATAGTGAGTGTCATAGTCGGTTATCTCGTCTCTACCTCTTCGAGATTAGGCTTGATACTTACTGGGTACACGTTGTTTTTGTACTCATACTGCACTTGCTGCACATTTTATTGTGCAGGTACATATATGTATAGCGGCCTTGTGGGCGCAGGGGTGTGGTTAATAATTATGGGGACATAGGTGAGTTGCATTCTATATTACGATCCGCAGCTAACAGAGTCTCCTTCAGAGTTATTATATTTTCCTGTCTAATTTTTATTCTAGACAGATGCTGTATTTTATTTTAATTCCCTAGTAAATGCTCATGCACTTGTGACACCGGGTTTTGGGATGATTATGGGTTACACTGTATTGGAAATTTTTAAAGATATTAGTACGTATTTGGTAAATGTCATCTTCTGTTGTTTAATTGAGGGGAACAACTATGACTTCAAAAATATTAAGATGAGAATTTATTTAGTATTTATTATTGGCTTGTCTGACAGCGATGTCTGGCGCCATCACGACCTATAGGTGAAATTAGGTCGTGACACCAACGCCACTCTAACACCTCAAACCGATGCCCGTCGCTCCAAAACTAGTCAAACAATGTGCAAACCAATAAAAAAATATACTCTAATACTCGTAATAAATTAATTTATAATAATTCTCAACTCCGCTCGAAAAGTCAATAAAGTCAACCCTCGGGCCCACATGCCCAGAACCCGACAAAACGCATAAAATCCGACAACCCATTCCGATACGAGTTCAACCATATCAATTTTATCAAATTCCGATAACGAATCGACATCCAAATCTTCATTTTTCGTTTTTGAATGATTTTGTCAAAAATCTCATTTTCTTTCAATTGATTCACTAATAATTAATAAATATAACCATGAAATCATGAAATATAATCATATTCGGATATAGAACACTTACCCAAGTTAAAGTCGTGAAGAACTCCTCAAAATCGCCCAAAAATCGAGCTCCAAAATCCAAAACGAAAATGAAAAAATGACCAAGTTTCGATCCTTAAGTTTTCTTCCCAGGTTCGCATTTGCAAATGAACAGTAAAATCCAATGAATAGTGTTCGCAATTGCGAATGAACAGTGCCTCACCAAAAATCAGCAAACCCAAACTTCTCCGAAATGATCTGAAACTCATTGGGAACCTCCCGTACACAAATCATATATGAATTTTAATCATAACACACACTACGGACCTGCTCGCGCACTCAAAACACTGAAAAGAGGTCGTCTTGACCCGATATTCACCATGGTCAAACTCCAAATTTTTTAACTTTACTAGTCTCTCAACCAATGATCCAAAATACACCCAAGCCCCTCGGGACCCCGTCAAATAATACCAACAAGTGTCAAAACATGATACAAACTTAGTCGAGGCCTCAAATTACATCAAACAACGCCGAAATTACGAATCGCGCCTCGAATCGAATTATGAGTTATGAAATTTTCAAATTCTATAATTTGCGCCGAAACGTATCAAATCAATCCGGAGTGACTTCAAATTTTGCACACAAGTCATAAATGACATAATAGACCTGTTATAATTTCCGAAATCGAAATCTGGGCTCGATATCAACTAAGTCAACTTCCGGTCAAATTTATGAATATTTCAAAACTTTAACTTTCCAATTTTTTGCCAAAATGTGCCGAATTGTCCTACCGACTTCTAAATCCAAATTCAGACATAAGCCTAAGTCCGAAATCACCATATGAATTTATTGAAAATATAAAAAATTCTATTCCGGAGTCGTTTGCTCAAAAGTCAAACCTCGGTCAACTCTCCCAACTTAAAGCTTCCGAATTGAGAACTTTCCTTCCAAAACAACTCCAAACTTCCCGAAATTTAATTTCGACCACACGTACAAGTCATAAAATATGAAGTGAAACTACTCGAGATCTCAAACCGACGAACAACGTGCTAGAGCTCAAAACGACCGGTCGGGTCGTTACAAAAATAGTAGACTACATGACAAAATTTCAGCATGTTTTGGTTGAAGTTTTAGCAAATGAACTAAATAACTTCAGCATGCATTAGAAAAAACTCATTCGAAAATTATATATTGCAGGACAAAAACTTAAGCATGTTTAGTCTGAAGTTTTAGCAAATGAACTAAAAAACTTCAGCATGTTTAGACTGAAGTTTCGGATAAAACTCATGACAAAACTGTAGACTGCAGGATAAATAACTTCAGCATGCATTAGCATGAAGTTTTAGCTGCAATGTGAATTTTTTCACGAATGAGGTTGCAGATCACGCGATTAATGCGTGATGCAGGTTTTATATCTTTTGTCAGGGGTATAATTGTCATATTATTACGAATATTTTGTTAGTTGGCTACCAAATCAATAATTTTTTAAAATAGGGTACAGGTTAAAAGGTGACACAAATATTGGGTACGACTGCAAATCCCCCGAAAATTTGCAAGTATATTCTTGACTTGTTGTATCCTGAAAAAGATTGTTTATATTTTTTCAATTTGTATAAGCCTTCTTCAATTTCGTTTTCAATTATTATTTTTCTAACATCCTATGCTTGTGACTGGCAATTAACCGAGCTTCTCTTGTGAAAGTACGTTATACTTTGAGATTTGCAACTTTCTCATAGTTCTTTTAACGTCAAAAAGAACATCTACTTTAGCCAATGTATTCTTTACTCTCTCACACACACACGGTGACAAAAAGACTTGCATGCATGCGCAATTACATGGTAATTTGACTCTCGTATATACCACTTTACATACATCAACTTACATAGTCAAGATATTGACTCCAACATCTGCATGCTAACTCATTATGAAAGAGTTCAGTGATAATTTGTCCATTCCATCCGATCAGATCAGAGGTGGATTCAATATTTGTACTTTTGGGATTCGAGATGCTGTCGAATTCACTGACTACTTGAGTTACTGAGTTCAAAATTTAATATTCGTACATATTTAATAGATTTTATAATATTATAAAGGTCCGAACCAAATCTATCAAATTCAGCTGAACCCATAAATTATCTGCCCCTGCTCTCCATCGCATATCTCCCAACTTACATAGTATTATTTAGAGCTAACAACATACTCCTCCGTTTTAAGTGGAGATATTTATCAGATGAAAAAGTATTATTATGAATTATGAAACAATACTATTTTTGTGAAACTTATTAGGTTAAATTTAAAGTACATTTTGAATGAAAATCTCGAGTATGAAAATTTCAACCATACGCATATTTTGATCTATACGCTCCCCATGAAAGTAAAGGCGGAACTAAATTTTGAAGTTTATAGCTAGGTTCTGAATTGTTCATCGAGCTGGTAACTCCTTTTAGTTACTGGTTTAATTTCGCAATTAAATATTTATATATATTTAATAAATTTTTTAATATAAATACAAAACTAATTAAGCAAAAGTTATTGGTTTCATCCAAACCCGTATATTATCTAGCTCCGCCGCTGCACGAAAGCAATGCTAAGGTGAAAAATCAATCTAAAACATAGCCTTGTTAAAGCTAGCTAGTGCAAAGAGAAAGAATTACTCTAACATGATTGCATGGAAAAGATGCGCATTCTGCTGTGGCGATAAAGTCATTAAAACAATCTTGTACAATACTACTTGTAATTTTAAATAAGGATCGATCGACTTGAATAAACTATGTGCACTTTTTATATCGAAGGTCTGGAAATTTCACTCCTCAACACAAAGTCTACTGTTAGCTGATAGTAGTATAATTTATAGCACAGGATCCTATGCAACTCCTGACACGCATGATACAAGTTCTTCCACACTTGAAACTCCAAAAGAAAGAATGGAACATAGTTTGTTGATAAGTTGACCTTTAGAGCTCTCTGACTGGCAATTAAACAAGTCTCCAAGCACTGATCGTGAGACCTTTCAGCAAAGAGCATTTTTACATAGTTACGTTGGTGGATAAATTAGTCGGTCGATGAACTTTAATTTGAATATCGAATGATTAAATTGGAAAAAAAGTCTTGATGTTTTATATTTCAACACCACAGGGTGATTTGTGTGGTACCTAATTTTTTCATGCTCTGGATTATTGGAGGACCTGGTTCTTCGATGCGTTCCTTATACTATAGTTGTAGAATAAATAATGCAGAAAGTAAAGAACACAAGAATTTTTACCTAGAAAACACCTGGCTACAAAAGGTACAAAAACCACGACCTACTGCCCAGTAGAATTTTTTCCAAATACTTCACTATAGCTCTGAGTCAAAACAAAGTTTGTAAACCTAAGGATTAAACTCTAAACCTTATAGCAACACACCGCAGGCAGTTGCGACTTCAAGTTAACTCTAACTTGATTATGTCAACTCAAGTACCTAGTACAATTACTTCTAAAGAAAGCTGAAAGGTACAACTCAAAATGTCTACTATACTTTGAACTAGAAATAAAGACAGGCACATAAAACTCTTTATGAAACTGGTTCTTCAATCTGGTTCGTGTAGCTTCAGGTTCGCACTCTTGAATCTCACAAGAATTACTCACAAAATGCCTTGCTATTTTGCTCTCAATTCTTGCTTTTACTTCAGTACATGTGTGATACCTATAAAATAGAATAACACTGATATTTATAGAGTTAGTAGAATAAATAGTAACTAGAAGTCTAATGTTTTACTCTTCTTTCTTTGGTGGGAGAGTTCAAGTTAACATCAACTTCTAACTCTTTCTTTATCTTGGATAGAGTTCTCTTTAAATAAGGAATCCTGCATCTTATCAAATATGCATTCATTTCGTTCAGGAATTATCATAAATAACCACTAAATACTAATTCCTTACATGTGCATGACTTTTCCTTATTTCTGACCATGACCTGTATACAATGTTCATGAACCTGGTTCATGCATGTGTTCCTTTGTCGAATCATCAAAATCTATAATGCTCAAGTCAACAATTGCCCTCTTTTGATGATGTGAAACTCTGTTCTTTTCAGAAGTATGGGACCTATTTCAACTTAGCTCAATATCAAACACAATGTCAGAACACTTTCCATTTAAAGTCACAAATTATCAAGGACCATGTTCATTACGTTATAAACATCACAGTCCCAAGAAAAAGCACAACCTATATTCACCCTTTTGGTATCATCGAAAAGTTGCATAATTAAGTTAAGTAACAAGATTTTAATAAATATTAATCATGGCTACTGGGGCTACTTCAAATGCAATCATGGGTTCAAATTTCTCTTTCTTTAATATAAGGATATTAGCCATCTAAGAAATATCAACATCAAACACTTAGAGCCAAACATTGATTTTCATTGATAGATAATATCCTACCACAAAACATAAGAAAAAATAAATAACAAATAACCATGAGAAAAAATAGAAGAAAATCCCACTTGTGTCTTAGAAAGGATTGGTTACTACTAGGCTAGGAGGTGTTTAATATTGGGAAGGACCAGGTTCTTGGTTTTTGGCGTGAAGTAGTTTTAGCATATCTTGAAGAATGCGATCATTCTTCTCCTTCTCTTTTGCCAACTCAGCGTTGAGAGAATTTGTCTCAGCTTATACTTCAGCAAGCCTTTTCTGCAGCCTCTCAATCTCAGCATCATTCACTGTTTCTTCCACTATTTGAGCATTCCTGCTCTTTTTGGCAGACCTAGTTCTTTTAGATACAACTAAGTCCTCAGCCTCTGTTTCTTGAGACTTCTTTTGATAACTCTTTCTCTTTTTGGAACTAGGTATGGGTATATCCACATCCTCATCTTCATCTTCAAGAACTAGGTTCATTTCCTCAATCTGGACCACTCCACTTAACTTACCAACTTTTTTCTTTCCTTTCAAAGTGGCTTTCTTGGCACTCTCAACTAAGGCGTTATTTATATTGGCCTCACTCTACTTCTTCTGGCTCTTTGTAGTTCGTCCTCTTGTAGAAGGAATTGTTATAGGGATAGAAGGAGCAGCCTTTCTCTTAGTGTTACCCATGCCTTTTCCTAGAGTCTTTCCAACTTTGCTTTTATTCTTTGGATTGTAACAATCTGACACCTTTTGCAGCAGATCATGAAGGGGATCTTGTCTATCTTTAGCAAGAGAAGGAAATGGTTAATGAAACTGTTTCCTCCACCTAACGAGCCCCTCTGATGCGCTTCTATCACCAGAACCATCACCTATCTCGTGTGATTCTATCCCCATACTTTCATCCATAGTCTCCTCATTATCACTAATTTCTTCACTCCAGACCACCATTGTACTTGTCTCTTCACGTAACCCATAACCAATGGGTAAATAATATCCAGCCACTTGTTCTTCTACCCTTCCCCTCGCATCAGCCTTAACACCCTTGCTCTCTTTTTATTTTTATTTTTATTTTTATTTTTCATTTTTACCACCAATATCCTCATCACCAACATCTCCCATTTCAATACCAGTCATAGACCCAACCAGAACAAATCTTGTTTCCTTATTTTCTACTATCACAAACTTAATAACAAAAGAGGGAACCTCATAAGCTACCTTGTCAGTTTCAGATGAAACTGGTTCTTCCCCCCCAGTCGCAGATTGGAAAGATTCATCAGAATTCTAGGATTTCTCTACTTGATTAGCTTTCAATTGTTCATTCAATTTCTATATTTTCTCTGTGCTCGCCACTGTTTTATACTAATAAAAGTATGAGATTGAGCAATATCTAATCTAATTATTATAAAATTCACAAATCATCTAACTAATCATTGAGGTAGAATCGATTTCTTTAAGGTGATCTTAATCATCTCTAATTCTAACCTATTCCTTTGAAAGTGATTCTTACTTAATGCTTTTGTGAATATGTCAGTAATTTACTTATTAGTAACACAAAATTTCATAGTGATCAAACCCTTCTCAAAATTATCCTTTAGAAAATGATGCCTAACATCTATGTGCTTAGTTCTTTTGTGATGAATAGAGTTCTTATCCAGTTGATTGCACTTATGTTGTCACAAAAGATATGGATACAGCCTACATAAATTCCCAAGTCCATTAATTATTGCTTCATCCATAACAATTGAGCACAATATAAGGCAACAACCACATACTCAGCTTCAGTAGTAAACAAGACCACTGAATTTTGCTTTTTGGTAGCCCAAGATACAAGACATGAACTAAGAAAATATGTCATACCTAAAGTACTTTTTCTATCCACAAGGAAACCTACATAATCTACATCATCATATCCTACTAGATCAAAATTACTACCTTTTTGATACCATGGACAATGATCAGTTATGCCTTTTAAGAGATCCTTTTGACTGCCTTCAGAGACGCCTTTGGATTTGCCTGAAACCTGGCACAAAGTCCTACACTGAAAATAATGCCAGGTCTACTATCAATGAGATATGACAAAGAGCCAATCATTTCCCTATATATTTTATGATCAACAGATGAACCAGGTTCATCCAAATCCAATTTTGTGGCTGTGGCCATAGGAGTGTCAATTTCTTTGGAGTCATCCACCTTAAACCTTTTAAGCAACTCTATGACATACTTTATCTCTCTTGTAGCCATGCTCTAGCAACAATTTTGACAATCTTCCACGCTATGCTCTTGGAGACTGCTTAAGCCCATAGAGTGTCTTATCAAGATTGTACATATGCTCAACACATTCATTGCTTTCAAAGCCAGGAGGTTGCTTAAAAAAAACTTTCTTCTTTAAATCGCCATTGAGGAAGGCACTTTTTACATCCATCTAATGGAGAGTGAATTCTATGTAAACAGCAAAGGCTATAAGGAGTTTAATTACTTCCAATCTTGTAACTAGATCAAAAGTCACATTATAGTTTATGCCTTCCCCTTGACTATATCTTTGAACCACAAGTCTTGCCTTGTTCCTTATAACTGTTCCTTCTTCATCAAGTTTGTTTCTGAAGGTCCATTTTGTACCAATTATTTTTCTATCTTTGGGTCTTGGTACCAGATGCCAAATTGACTTCTTCCAAATTAATTGAGCTCGTCTTGCATTGCATTCACACAATCTACATCTTCTAGGGTTTCAAACCAGTTGATTTTCTTTAGATCTTCCTTCCTTGCCTTGAGCCGAGGAACAGATTCAGGTTCAGTTCCTTCTGGGTTTGAGGATCAGTTCCTCCCTGATTAGTTCCCCTGTCAGGTTGCCCTGGGTGGAAGGACCTGGTCCATCACCTGTTTCTTTCTGTGGTACAGCTTCTGGCTCGACTGTGCCTTCACCATTGGAATTTCTTGTCAGCCAAATCTCTTTATCTTCATGTTCCTGCCTCTTAAAGAGAATGTTAGATTCATCAAAGACAACATGCACATTCTCTTCTATATACATAGTTCTTGTGTTATATACTTTTTAGGCTTTACTATGTGAAGAACATCCCAAGAATAATCCCTCATAACTAATGGAATCAAACTTTCCTAGGGAGGTCTTTCCATTATTCTGAACAAAGCACTTACATCCAAATGCCCTAAGGTGGGATATATTGAGATTTCTCCTTTAAATAACTCATAGGGAGTTTTCTCAATACGAGGTATAATCATGCACCTATTTATGATATAGCATCCAGTATTTACAACTTCTGTCCAAAAGTTATGAGGCAACTTACTAGAAATTAACATGGTTCTTTCCATTTCCTTTAGAGTTCTATTCTTCCTTGCAACCACTCCATTTTGTTGTGGAGTTCTAGGGGTAGAAAAGTTATGATCTATACCATGCTCTTCACAAAATTCAGCAAACTTAGCATTCTCAAATTCAGTGTCATGATTAGACCTAATGGATTCAAGTTGATTAGCTAGTTATTTTTTAGTTTTTCTAACAAATAAAGTGAACATATCAAATGCTTCTTCGTTAGATGTTAAAAATATAGTCCAAGTGAATTTAGAGTAATCATTAACAAGCACCATAACATATCTCTTACCGTCTCTGCTCATTGTCTTCATTGATCCACACAGATCCATATGGATCGATTTCATCAACAGGTAGTACTGACCACTTTCGTACTTTTGAAGGAAGATTTTACCTGCTTCCCCCTTGCACATGCCTTGCAAACTTTATCTTCCTTGAACTTGATATTAGGTAGCCCTATCACCAAGTCTTTGGAGACTAGTTTATTGAGTTGACTTAGGCTAGCATGCCCAAGTCTCTTATGCCAAAAGGAGGTGATCACTTACCATAACACTTAAATAAGTGAGTTCATTTTCTTAAAGTGTGAACAGATCCACCACATATATATTGTTCACTCTCTTTTCTTGCAAAACTTCTCAAATCCAATGATCACACCTTTCTTTCCATTTCCAAAGGAGATATTATCTCCCTTAAAGGCCATAAGTGAAAGGAATCTTTTCTTATTTTTTTATCATGTGTTTTGAGCAACCACTGTTCATATATCATATTTGGTTGCTCTCTGTTACTTGGACCTGCAAAAGAAAATCAGAGGTTAGTCTTAGGAACCCAAACTATTTTTGGCCCCTTTTTATAGGCAAAAGGATAAATCAGATTCTTCTTTGCCCAACTTGGCAGCCTATTCTTTCCAAGAATAATTTTTTTATTCCTTAGACTTGCCTTTTCTTTTGCTACACATTCACTCCTATAGTGTCCAGTGTTACCACAGTGTGTACAAATATTATTCTCAGGAAGTGTTATGTGCTTATTTTTGGGATTCCATTTGGATTATGAGTTCCCAAAGCTAAGTCCCTTTCTATTGCTACTATGGTGTTCTTATAGCCATGAAAGTGCATTGGAGGACTTATTCCATTTACATGTTCTATCAAACTCGTATTTAATCTTTGTCAAGTCCTCTTTCAAAATTCTTACTTGTTCATCCCTTTTGTACAACTCATCTTTTACCTTTTTTAAATCTTCTTCTAGTGTGAGTTGTATGTTACTAACTATTTCCTTGCCTGTCTCTAACTTTAGTTTTAGATTTTCAGATATAAGTTCTAAGAAAGTTGTATCAAGTGCATGTACCTGGTTCTTCAAAATAGTATTTTCCTTTTTAGTTTCACATGTCCTTATTTTTAGGTTTTTGCACTCTGCTTTCAAAATGACTCACTCCTTTGACGGTTGTTCCTTTCCAGAACATACATCCTCAGAATCATCAATTAAAGCTAACAATAGTTCAGATAATCTATCTTTAGAAAGGAATTTGATTTTATCTTTTAGTTCAAGAAAATTTATCTAAGGTTCATCATCATCATCAGAAGATTGAGGCAGTGACGACTTGGCCTAGACCCACAACACCGACGGAAGTTCGTAGCTTCCTGGGTTTGGCGGGTTATTACAGAAGATTTGTAGAGGGCTTTTCCTCTCTTTCAGCACCATTGACAAAGTTGACTCAGAAGGTAACTAAGTTTCAGTGGACTAATGCTTGTGAGCGGAGTTTCCAGGCATTGAAGGACAAATTGACTTCAGCACCAATTCTGACACTCCTAGAGGGTACCGATGGTTATGCTATCTATTGTGACGCTTAGGGCATTGGATTTGGTTGTGTACTAATCGAACTCCAAGACTAGCTAGCTGATGAATCTCATGGTCTATCCCACACTTCTATGGCTATAAATATGACAGGCTACCTATAAATCTACGGTTGAGGGCGTCGGCTACTACATTTGCCTTCCCCGGATGGTATAAAATATCAACCTCATAGTCTTTCAGTAGCTCCAACCATCTCCTTTGGCGTAAATTCAATTCCTTTTGCTTGAAAATATATTGAAGGCTCTTATGATTCGTATAGATATCAACATGAATGCCATACAAATAGTGCCTCCATATCTTTAGTGCATGAATCACCACGACTAACTCTAAATCGTTGGTCGAGTAATTCTTCTCATACTTTCTTAGTTGTCTAGAAGCATAAGCTACAACCTTACCATGTTGCACCATACTGGACTATCACAACTCTCATATGTGCTATCTTCCCAAGCAACAACCATTGCTTTGGTTGATCCTTTGTTGTAGCTCTTCTTGGGATGAGCCTGCTTCTTCGTCCTATTCCTTCTTTCAGATCTCTCCTTTTTCCACTCAATCTCCCAAATAGGACAAATCTTGATTATGTGGTTAGTTTTACCACATTTGTAGCATCCATCAATCACCTAATTTTAAGTTTCTTTGGCTTTGTTGTAGCTTCCACTTCTTGAAGAACCTTTTCCTCTCCTTAGGTACTTCTTAAAGTCTTTGATGATCATTTCCATTTCATCATCTTCTAAACTAGAACCCTCAGTAATTTTGAGTGCCAGACTCCTTTCCTTCTTAGATACATCCATCTTTATGGTTTGTCTCCTCAACTCATAGGTCTTAAGATTTTCAATGAATTCATCTAAGGGAAGTATAGCAATGTCTTTGATTCCTGAATGGCAGTGATCTTCCGTTCCCAAGTGACTGGCAGAACCCCATTCAGGATTTTCTCAACCCTTTCTTCTTTAGTGAGAAATCTTCCAAGATACCTTAACTCATTTGTTAAGGTAGTGAACCTTGTGTACATCTCTTGAATGGTTTCTCCATCCTTCATGACAAAATTTTCATATTGTGAAAACAACAAAGTTTCTCTTAATCTTTTCACTTGACTTGTTCCTTGATGAGCCACTTGTAGTGTGTCCCATATTGTTTAGCAGTGGAACAACCTTAGATTCTGTTGTATTCATCAGGACCAAGTCCATCGATAAGCCATTTCTTGGCTTTAGCATTCTTCTCCCACTTTTTAAGATCATCAGCATTGCAGTCAGCTCTTATTTTTGGAACATCCTCACCTTGAGCATTTTTCTGGAGTGTTGACAACGGACCGTCATTAATTATGTCCCACAACTCAGAATCTTCTGCATGCATATGATCTCTCATCCTCTCCTTTCATCATGAATAGTACTGGCCATTGAAAAGTGGTGGCCTAATAGTGGATTGCCCTTCACATTTTCCAGGTGGTGCACTCATCTTGATCTTTTCCGAAGGTGTTAGCCTTTTCAATAATAACATGCTCTGTTACCAATTGATATTTTATACTTCAATACCATACAAGAAGGGGAGTGATTTGTGTGGTACCCCATGCACTGGATTATCGAAGGACCTGGTTCTTTGATGCATTCTTTATACTATAGTTGCGAAATAAATAATGCAGAAAGTAATGAACACAAGAAATTTTACGTGAAAAACACCTAGCTCAAAAAGGTACAAAAATCACAACCTATCGCCCAGTAGAATTTTTCCCAAATACTTCACGAACTCTGAGCCAAAACAAAGTTTAAAAACCTCTTGTAAACCTAAGGATTAAACTCTAACCCTTGTAGCAATACACCACAGGCTGTTGCGACTACTTCAAGTTAACTCTAACTTGAATATGACAACTCAAGTACCTAGTGCAATTACTTCTAAAGAAAGCTAAAAGGTACAACTCAAAATGCCTGCTACACTTTGAACCAGAAATAAAGACAGACACATAAAACTCTTTATGGAACTGGTTCTTCAATCTAGTCCGTGTAGCTTCATGTTCGCACTCTTGAATCTCACAAGAATTGCTCACAAAATGCGTTTCTATTTTGCTCTCAATTCTTTATTTTACCTCAATACATGTGTGATACCTGTAAAAGAGAACAACACTAATATTTATAGAGTTAGTAGAATAAAAAGTAACTAGAAGTCTAATACTTTACTCTTCCTTGGTGGAAGAATTCTAGTTAACTTCAACTTCTAACTCTTTCATTATTTTGGATAGAGTTCTCTTCAAGTAAGGAGTCCTGCATCTTATCAAATATGCAATCTTTTCGATCAAGGATTATCATAAATAACCACTTATACTTATCCCTTACACATGCATGTTTTTTGCTTATTTCAGACCGTGACATGTGTACAGTGTTGATGAACCAGGTTCATGCATGTGTTCCTTCGTTAAATCATCAAAAACCTATAATACTCAAGTCAACAAGTCTCCAAGCTCAATTGTAGTCCCGAGGTGCCTCTCTCCTCCCTATTCAGAATTACTTCCTAGTACATCTATGATCTACCCTAACCAATAGATTTATCTTGTTTATTATACTTCATTCAAGATGAGAAACATGAAATAATTTTGTGGGTGGATTAGGAATTGTTTAGGCAAGCTATCAAAAACTGCTTATTTTGAAAAGTGCTTTATGAAAAAGTAGTTTTGGAGAATAATAGTTTATGTTTAGCTAGTTCATTTTAGAATTACTTTTATCAATATTCGACAAGCAAATTGTGTTTGCCCAATCTTTTTAAAAAGTACTTTTCAGTATCAAATAAAAAAGGACTGTAAATGTTTAATTTACAATTAGTAATATTTTTAAAAGAGAATTGAATTTATAAAATATATAGTAAAAATATATATTACAAATTTTAATAAAAAATTATAGTTATCCAAAGAAATAATGTTGGATATATAGTATTACTTATTTTTTACATGAAGATTCATACATATCAATATACATCATTCAGTATAAATTAAAAATCTACTCCATAAATCCTATATATAAAAAAAAAAGAGATCTATTTACGATAGAGAGACTAATACAAAGAAGAATAGGAGAAACATAAAAAATGACAGAAAATAAGAAAAATAGAAAAATGGATAGTAGCAACAAAAAAAATTAAATTAATGAGGGTAGGAAATATAAATTTTTGTTAAGGATATTTTTATCTTGAAAAAATTAAATTTCTGCTTCTAATTTTTGGAAGAAGTTAGAATTTGTAACTTCTTCTCAAAAGCAGAAAAATTACTTTTGTTGGTGTTGAAAAACACTTCTCTATCTTGGCTAAACACTTTAAATTTCCAAAAATGTACTTTTTTGACCAAAAGAAAAAGTACTTTTGACCTCCACCAAATAGACACTTAGAAGCATATTTCAAAATCTTAGGGGGTATATCTGTCTTACACAGATAATATAAAGGAATAAACTGTCACGACCCAAAATTTACCTAGTCGTGATGGCACCTAACCTAACCCGTCAGGTAAGCCAAAAAATAACTATCCAACTTAAATGAGATTTATTAAGAAAAGAAATGATAATAAAACTGCTTTTATACAAAAAATTTCCAAGGACTGGTAGTACAAACCATGAGCTTCTAAGATTTAGAGTTTACAAAGCTAGTATGAAATAAATACATCATCTGTCTGAATATACATAAACAGATTTTTATAAGTCTAGGGCTACCATGAACAAGAGGCAGTTGTAACTGGAACGCATGTACATCTTCAAATCCAGGTCCCGCCGTTCACAGCAACATCAGCATCCAACATCTGCACGCAAGGTGTAGAAGTGTAGTATGAGTATAACCGACCTCGTGTACTCAACAAGTAACAAACCTAACCTTAGGTTGAAAGTAGTGACAAGTTGGGACAAGGGTTAGAGTCCAACTCCAATAACCAACAGCAGTTCATAACAAAATAATAAAGATTTTTATAAGTCTAGGGCTACCATGAACAAGAGACAGTTGTAACTGGAATACAGGTACATCTTCAAATCCAGGTCCCGCCGTGTACGGCAACATCAGCATCCAACATCTGCACGCAAGGTGCAGAAGTGTAGTATGAGTACAACCGACCCCATGTACTCAATAAGTAACAAACCTAACCTTAGGTTGAAAGTAGTGATGAGCTAGGACAAGGGTCAGAGCAGCAGTTCATAACAAAATAATAAAGATGGTACAAGAAATAGCTCAGCTCGTTCACAGTTATGGAAAATAGGCATGCTTTTCAAGTATAACAGTAAATCTCAAATCCTTCACCGAAAACACCAAAAATATGAGTAAGTTTGACAAATGTAATTTTTCCCAAAAACTTTTAACAACAGTTAAGAAGTATCATTATCAGATGGCATGAGGAAAGTACATCTCTATGACTATATGTCAATATGCATGTGAATGTCATAAATGTCACAAAACCGTATAACATGAGGGAATGCATCTCTATGTCTGTGTGCCAAGTATACATGTGAATGCAATGCACCACAGTGATGAACTCATGTACCCACACTCTCAGAGTACTCAATCTCACTGTCTCACACTCCCACAAAACACACTTAATCACTCAACACACTCGGTCACTCAGTATTGTACGGTACCTGCTACGGCACGCAGCCCGATCCCATCACGAATCAATAGAACATGCGCTCACTGTGGGTGTGCAGACTCCGGAGGGACGGATCCTGCCCAAACACTAATATAACCTGTTGTGGCGTGCAGCCGATCCACATATAGCCCTAAGACCTGTTGTGGCGTGCAACCCGATCCACATATAGCCATAAGGCTTGTTGCGGCATACAACCCGATCCACACACACACACACACACACACACACACACACACACACACATATATATATATATATATATATATATATATATATATATATATATATAAAATACTTGTTGCAGCGTGCAGCCCGATCCCATCAATATCACTCATAATCCGGCCATCAGGTCCCAACTCAGTCTTCAATCTCTCCAGTCTCTCGGGCTCACAAATCTCATGCCAATTAGCCCAAATAATGACAACACTATGATGTGACAACGAATGATAATAGAGACTGAGATATGATATTTAAATGAATGAACATGACTAATTATGTAGATGTAATTTAAGCAGATAACTCAACAACAGATGACCCCAGTAGGTACCAACAGAATAAGCATATAGCCTAAACATAATTTCTAACATGATTCACAACTCTATTTCTCTAACACGTGGAAATTTCATGGATAGAAACAAGATTAAGTAACCACACAGTATCACATAATCAACCAAGTCATAAATCACGCGGTGCATGCCCACACGCCCGTCACCTAGCATGTGCGTCACCTTAACGCTAAGCACATAACATGTATGTTCAGGGGTTCATACCCTCAGCACCAAGTTTAGAAGAGTTACTTACCTCGAACAAGCCAAATCCAATACCGAGCAAACCAAATGATGCTCCAGAAATACCATCCCACGCGTATCGACCTCCGAACGGCTTGAAACTAGCCAAAATCAACTCAAATACATCAATTAATGCCAAAAGAAATAATTCCAATTGATAAGGGTCGAATCTTTACTCAAAAGCCCAAAATCAACCAAAAATCAAATTCGGGCCCGCACCTCGGAACCCGACAAAATAACAAAATCCGACAACTCATTAAATTTCGAGTCCAACCATACTAGTTTCACTCAAATCTGACTCCAATTCAATGTTCGAAACTCAAAAATTCGCTTTATGAAACTTTAGGCTAAAACCCCAAATTTCTCTTTATAATTTATAATCCAATGCCGTAAACGAAGATTAATTCATGAAATATAATCACAAGTGAGTCAAGAATGCTTACCCCAAGTCATATGATGAATTTTCTCTCCAAAATCGCCCAAACCGAGCTCCAAAATCCCAAAATGAGAATAAAACGACCAACCCTCGAAAATATAGCTTCTGCCCAGCGATTTTCACTTTTGCGAACCAAGGGCCGCTTCTGCAGCGTCACTTTTGCGACATAATTCACGCTCCTACGAAAGAGCACTGATAATAGAACCATCGCACCTGCGGAAAGTCTCCGCTTCTGCACAAACGCCGGTGCGAACAAGGCTTACGCTTCTGCGCTTGCCTTCGTTTCTACGATCCATAGTTCCACTTCTGCGGACGCGATTCTGCGCAAGAATGCTTCGCTTTTGCGACCCAGCAATAGTCCAACCAACCCACTTCTATGATGCTCCCTTCGCGCTCGCGGTCACTCCCCTACGACCAAATCCATCGCAGGTGTGGTCGCACCAGAATCTTCCAAACCAGCCTTAGCATAATAATCCAAAACGATCCGAACCTCGTCCAAAACTCACCCGAGCCACTCGGGACCCCGTCCGAATATACCAACAAGTCCTATAACATGATACGGACCTACTCGAGGCCTCAATTCACACATAACAATATCGAAACGACGAATCACACCTCAATTCGAACTTAATGAACTTTAAACTTTCAACTTCCAAAATTTGCACTGAAACCTATCAAATCAACCCAGAATGAACCCAAATTTTGCACACAAGTCCCAAATGACATAATGAAGCTATTCCAATTGCCGGAACCACAATCCGAACCCGAATTTATCAAAGTCAACCCTACGGTCAAACTTATGAACTTTCCAAACCTTCAAATCTTTAACTTTCGCCAATTAGCGTCGAATCCTTCTAGAAATATCCAAATGCAAATTCCGGGCATATGCCCAAGTCCAAAATCACCATCCGGACCTAACGGAGCCCTCAAAACCTCGTTCCGGGGTCAAATTCATAAAAGTCAAACTTGATCAATTCTTCCAACTTAAAGCTTCAATCATGAAATTCATTCTCCCAAATCGATTCCGAATAACCTGAAAACCAAAACCGACGATTCACCCAAGTCATAATACATCATACGGAGCTACTCATGCCCTCAAACTACCGAGCAAAGTGCAAATGCTCAAAACGACCGATTAGGTCGTTACATAAACCGGAGTGGTTAATACTAGTTACGTAAAAAAGAAACAATCATGTTTTGAAATTTTTTTATTTAATTTTTTCCACTATGATGGTAACCGTATATTTGCTACCACTAAAGCATGTGTACTTTATAAGGAGAAACAATTAATATATATAAGCTATCTTACGTCATTTAATCGGAGTCTAAGAAAGATAAAAAGGGTCTTTCCTTTAAGAATACAACTACTGTTGAACCCCACGCCATGCACGCGGACAAACTTTAAGAATCTTATAAAATTATGATATGATATATCATATTATTTTAATAAATTTTAGTTGCTATTTTATTTTTTAATATAATGTGCAAAAATATAACAAAATTTATATAATTAAAGGATACACATCATATGGTAATTAAATAAATTATTTATTTTTTATTTTATTTTTTATTAAATTAGCAAGTACTTAGTAATAAATATTTATTAATGTGACTTTTTATTAACTTGTCAATTGGCTTAATATTTTGGCACTATTTTTCTATAATATTACATAGATATATATTTTCTTACTCTAGAAATATTTTTATTATTTTTACTGTTTAAAATTCTTTAATTGTCTAAATTTATCAATATATTTTTTGAGTATTCTGATGTTATCTTTACCTATCTCTTTTTATATATTCTTTTCTACTATAATATTTGATTAGTTTTCTCATCTTGCATTCTACTTGTAATTAAAATTATGTAATATATTTTTTTGGTTAAATTACAATTTTGAATTCATCAAAAATATAAAAAGATAAGACTTTAATTTTATTTAAAATATATACTAATTTTTTTAATAATTATTATTTTGTGTTGTATATATATATATATATATATATATATATATATATATATATATATATATATATATATATATATATAATATTCTCATCTTATGTATAAATATCCTAATATTATTTTATTTTATTTTTTTCAATATGGAATTATGAGTTATATTCTTCTATTTAATAACTAAATCTTCCTATATGAAAAAATTAATTAATATATACATTTTACGTTATCGTTTGGAATTCTTTCCTTATTTAATATTCTTCCTTTATGACTCTTTGTTTATTATAATTTTAATTTTGAGTATATGTGCGAATTCTCATCATAATTCTACTTATAAGTTTTATATTTTTAATTTTTTAAAGAATTATATTTTTTTTGTTCCTTGCTTATTCTAATTGTGTTATCTGTTACTTAGTATTATCAAATTATGACATGAAATGTTTAGTAACTTGCCACATTAATATAATAACATGGATAAATTTTGTATTACTCATAAAATGTAACTTGACTTTATCTTGTATGACTATTTCTTAGAATTCTCTCGTTGTTCAAATTTATCATAATACTTTTGAGTATTATTTATTTACTTATTTTTGTCAAATAAATTTAAAGTATGGATAAAATCATATTATCTAAATTTTTCTCGTTATACATTAGTTTTTGTTCTATAATATTTTAAATTTTTTTATTTAGCGTTTATCTATAATATGAATATTGTTATATTATTTTTCCGAATGCGTGGTGTTGAATTAGTTCAAAGATTAAACAGAGAAGTTCGTTTGTTATATGTCATAAATCTACCAATAACTGTAATAATTATTATTTTAGTATCACTTTCAATAAGAAATTAAATTAAATTCTCCTGCCTTTTTGTATGAAAGTTGACTTTTAATTTTTTATTAAAATTACTACATAAAAATTTATATTATTTCTTTATATTTTATTTGTTTCTTAGAATTATTTCAATTGTCTATATTTTTTGTTTTATTTTTTGTCACGACCCAAAATCATTGAAAGGTCGTGATAGCGCCGGACACTACAGTCAGGCAAGCCAATACCAATAATTAGTAAATTCTCATTTTAATATTTTGAAATCATAGTTATTCCCCTCAATTAAATAGCAGAAGATGGAGTTTACAAAATATGTAATAATATCTTTAAAAGAATTTCCAATACGGTGCAACTCATAATCACCCCAACACCCGGAGTCACAAGTGCATGAACATTTACTAAGAATATAAAATAAAATACAACAGCTGTCCGGAATACAATTGGACAGAAAAAACGTAAGTACTCTGAAGGAGACTCTGTTGGTTGCGGAATGTCGTATAGAATGCAGCTCACCTAAGTCCCCGCCATAATCGCACCTATGCGCCCACAAGGCCGCTAAACATATGTGTACCTGCACAAAAATATGCAGCAAATATAGCATGAGTACGTAAATCAATACGTACCCAGTAAGTATCCCGCCTAACCTCGAAGAAGTAGTGACGAGGGGTCGACTCGGACACTTACTATGGGCTATAATTAATATACCAATGATATGATAAATTATGGATTTTATGATGCAATGGTAAACACAATAACATAAGGCAGGTAAATATTTCTCTTGTTAATAGGGGATTTCCAAATTTATTTTCGTCTTTTAACAATTTATATCTCCGGCAAATGAGGCCATATCAAATTATCATTTTATCTCACACCAGGGAGGCAATATCATTATTTATAAATTTCAAGTCAAGCAATCCAAGCATGCACAAATCATGCCGAGGTCGTACGGTTCGATCCAACAAATATTTAAAATGTGCACTACTAGAGGGTCGAATGGCGCGAACCATAGATGCGTCTATTTACTACCGAGGCGCTCGGCCCGATCCACAAATATCAATTATTTTCAAGAAAACACAAGTTTCTCATTTACAGTCAGGTTTCTCATACAAACCTTCAAGTAAGTGAATTTAATCTTATACAATTCTTTTATCAATTTCTATCTTGACTAAGTGATTATATTAGCAAGTAAGGGCACAAATATTCCAAGTATAGCATGATACGGGTCCTAAACTACCTGGACAATAGCGTAATAGTAGCTACATACGGACTCTCATCACCTCGTACGTACGTAGCCCCCACAATTAGGTACAAACATTTATTTAATTCACCTATGGGGTTAATTCCCTCTTACAAAGTTAGAAAGGAGGCTTACCTTGCTCAGAAGTTCCATAACCGGCTCCCAAGCCCTTCCGACGATTCAAACCGATGCTCAACGCTCCAAAACTGGTCAATAATTATGCAAAACCATCAATATATACTCAAATACTCATTATAATCCTATTTACAACAATTTCCAACTCCGTTCGAAAAGTCGATAAAATCACCCTCTGGCCCACGTGCCCGGATTTTAAAAATTGTCGAAGATAATTATTACTCATAGCCTTATGAACTCAAATATATGATTTATTCCCAATTCCATGCCCAAATTTCGTGGCAAAAATCTAAAATACCAAGTTCTAGGTCTTTCTTCAAAATCTCAAATTTCTACTAGTTTTCATATCTAAATCCGTATATAAACCTTGTATTTAACTTGCAATAAGTGAGAATCACTTACCTTCATGTAGATGATGGAGACGGAGCTCCAAAATCGCTCCAATACCGGCTCCCATGGAGGAAATGTAGTGTAAATGAGCCAAAACCTCGATTTTAAAAGAACACTACCCAAGTCCTTCCCTTTCGCGATCGCGAAGGCCAATCAACAGCTGCTTAAAAGCTTCCCTTTTGCGAACGCGATGCCCAGAATGCGATCGCATAGCTCAGCCCCTTCCACTTTCGCGATCGCGAACACCTCTATGTGATCGCATAGAACAACCTTCACCTAACGGGACAACCCCATTAATACAACGCGTTCACGATAGCTCCGACGCGAACACGAATAACCTCCTGCTCGACTCTTCGCGAACGCGAACCATTATGCGCGATCACGTAAAGTAAAAATCCAACCAGTCCACTTAACATTTCGCGATCCTGGCCCTTTCTTCGCGATCGCGGAAGAAGAAACCAGATGCACAGAAACCAGAAATTCCTCAAAGTCCAATATCCGTCCGAACTCGATCCGAGACACACCCGAGGCCCTCGGGACCTCAACCAATTATTCCAACACGTTCCAAAACACAGTACGAACTTAGTCTAGCCTTCAAATCACATAAAATAATATTGAAATAATGGATCGCAACTCAATTCAAGCTTTATGAACTTTAAAATTTCAACTTTACATTCGATGCCGAAACCTATCAAATCACGTCCGATTGACCTCAAATTTTGTACACACGTCACATTTGACATTACAGACCTACTCCAATTTCCAGAATCGTAATCCGACCACGATATCAAAAAGTCCACTTCCGGTCAAACTTCACAAAAACCTCCAAATTTCTAACTTTCGCCAAATGGCCTCAAAATGACCTACGGACCTCCGAATCCACTTTCGGACGCGCTCCCAATACCAGAATCACTATACGGAGCTATTCCTGGACTCAAAATTCCAAACGGACATCAATAACATCGAAATGCACTTCAACCCAAATTTATGGAATTCTTCCAAAATGTTAACTTCCACAATAGGTGCCAAAACGCTCTCGGGGCATCCAAAACCCTATACGAGCATATGCCCAAGTCCGAAATCATCATACCAACCTGCTGGAACCTTCAAATCTCGATTCTGAGGTCGTTTACTCTAAAATCCAATCTTAGTCAATTCTTTCAACTTAAAGCTTTCAAAATGAGAATTTTCTTTCCAAAACAACTCCGAACTTCCCGAAATTAAATTCCAACCACGCGTACAAGTCATAATTCCTGAAGTGAAACTACTCAAGGCCTCAAACTGCCGAATGCTGTGCTGGAGCTCAAAACGACCCATCGGGTCATTACATTCTCTCCCACTTAAACATACGCTCGTCCTCGAACATGCCAAGAACTGCGTTGGAGTTGTCCGAAATCACTGATTAGCACCTCGTGCACCTACCCGTGCTACTACAACTCAATTTAGCACACTGGCTTGAGTAAATATGAAGATTCCCCTTTTGTTTAGTCAAACTAGCCTTAGAGCCAAATTCCAACATCCGGATTCTTCTGCTAGGCCTGTTTCCAACATACGATCACCGTATCAATCACCACACAATGTACTAGAACGACTGCGTACCTTTGCTGAATTCACACCATGCACCACAACATTCACATGACCATAATAACATTCTCTGATCATAATAGCCGACATTCCCCGAATTTGATGCTCACCATGCACCTCATGACATATATAAGTCTGGTTCCAATTCTTGCAATACCGCCACGATGGAAGAGACGTGCAAAAATTCATAACCAACTGCCGATTCAACAAATCATTGAGTCTCTTCTCCTAACTAGAATCATCACCCCATTATAACCAAATAAAGATATTTGCTCTTTACTATACTTCATATAATCCGATCGCACTGATCCCGAATCCAATAATCTCGTCTCACCTAGCATAAGCTGTTCAGGCAATAAGCCACCTCAGACGCTGCCAAAACGTCTCATGTGATGCCACAATGTGCCAATAAGCTACAAACTTGACGTGATACATGAGGAGAATGAACTTTAGAAAGAACTACTCAACCCACGTAACTAACAAGACAACCGAAAAGGTGTTACGAACCTTCCTCAAAAAATGGAACACAAAACACACAAAATAAAATATAGGGGACTGTACTCAACATCACACTGTTGCGGCGTGCAACCCGATCCAAACAACATACTCGTGGCGGCGTGCCACCCGATCCACACATAAAATCTATAAGGAAATACTTACCGAGCTAGAATGCTCATTACTACAAAATACCCGAATATCGGCCACAAGCACGCTAAGTGCATAATACCATCCCTAGGAGGACAGACAGCGCCATACGCTGCAAAACTCAAGCACAACTAAGGTACGATATATGATCTGAATCTCGAGAGCCACCCCGCTCACATAACACCATCGCTACGTAGAACCTCAACACATAGGAAATTTATTAAGTCGTTTCACAACTCACACGGCACAATATAGTATTACATGAAATAGCCGACGATGAAATAATATCCAACGTCCGAATACTCCTCCATGAGGAGCGCTATGCTGAAATGAACACATCTGGCCTCACATAGAGCCCATATTCACATTTAAATCCATCCACAAACCTCAAGTCGATTTTGATCGGACTGTACTAGGATAATAACCTTTCAAGGATCCATAATAACCCTTTTCCCCATAACACACGAGAACAGCCATCATAACCGGAACAAACTTCCACCGTCCACAACCAAATGAACCGAGCGCCCTCCAGGCATAAATTTTTAAATTAGCGATATTACAACCCTTTTCATACTTGGTTTAAATCTTCAATCAGTCAAGTGACTACATGTCACACTTATACAATCTTCCCGTGGGACAAGCTCCCACGACTTTCTACACTGGGTAACAAGTATGCACGCCCATACCACCGGCCACACTAATGCTGTGAATCAAATCGAGAATCCGTAATCAGTATGCAAAGCCTTTTACACAAGACACCGATCTAAGGTGACGCCAGAGACAATACCAGCTTACTCTAACCATCTGAATCATTTCCCGCTCATCCGAGCTCTTGACATTCTTGTCGACACCAAAATGCAACCTTGATCCTCAACTTTCGAATCCCATGCCGATCACTGCACTTAATCATGCCAATGCGCAAGAGTACAAGAATTTCATCTTAACCTCCGAACTACTAATAGGGTAAACACTTCACCACATAGAACCCTTTTACTTAACTTATTCCAAGAGAACCATCTCAACACGCGACTGAATCCTCATATCTGCAAAAAATACCAACCTCAAGTAGTGGTCTAAACCACCATAATCCTTCCGGGATCCGTCTGCACATAACAGGCCATAATACTCGAAAGTTTCCAAATAAGATCAGTTACGGCGACCGTCAAACCTTGCATGTACCGTCACAAATCACATGAATTACCCAACACACTGAAGGAGTTGATCGTTGCTATCATTATGCCGATTCAACCATTATTAACCAAACCTGACTTCTCCTAATTTACTCTAGATCTTCCTTAGAAATAACAACAGCTCCTATATCAATATAACGAACTCAATCCGCACTCATCCTGAGTGACCCCATCCCACGAGGCCACATTGTCCCCAAAACCCACGAACCATCCCACACCATCCTTGTGCGCACATCCGCATCTTCAACTGGTATACCCATTCTGATATATCCTTTATGATTCTGAAGTTATTTTCTCCCATTCTTCCATTGCTACACCACATACCGAAGATAACATAGAACATTCCAAGCCACTTTTATAATTTGCTGCAACAGCTCAATACTTAACCATATTACGAACTCGAAATCCTTAGGCACCATACTTTAACTTTTGAATCCACTAGGACCGTTGTTAAGAGTCACCCACTTTGACTTGGTCCCGAATATAATCAAACTACCAGGCTCCACTAGCACATGAACGCCCTCTCAAAAAGTATCCGGCTAAATCACTTTCCTTGTAAATCACCTTTACACGAAGCATAAATCCTGAATATTCCCAAAACCTGAACATGAGTCAATAAGGCCAACTATAGCACACATTCCTCAATCCTTTGCTCAAATTACCGCTGATGTTCTCTTTCCTTAGTAGTAATAACCCACCAATATGCCGATAACCAGAAATCTCACAAGTAGACAACCATGCAATCCCATAATAGGCGGTGTGGGCTCTCCCACTTATGTTGAAGCTACCATTGCATAATTTTTGAAATCCACCTATTTATCCCCCATTGACATGATCTTGCACAATCAACCCGCCAGTTTGCCTCAAAATCTTCCTGTTAACCATTTCATGAACACTCTGAATCATAAGCCACGACTTCATATTCAACCTCTCATCGAATAGCCAGTAGAATTCTTCGTAAGAGCTTCATCAGCCACGCGACCGCTGACCTGCTCACAGGAGATAGCCCATCTATAGAAATTACGTGCCGACATCTTCCAACGCCGTTGCACTGGGTATACTTACTACGTAATCAGTAACCCATCCTGAGCCTATGCTCATTCACCAGTTGTTAAGTCCGTTCACTTCTCATGGACATTAACTAAAAAGGTGCGACAGTACATTCCAATCCAAGGTCATGTTGTATTCTTCCTATCAGGCAACTCTTTCCCGTCGTATAATAGCCAATATTTCAAATTAAGTCCGTAGACCCAACCACCGTCCACCATAATTCCCAAATCACTCTAAACTTTCCTCAAGGCGCATAGCTATCCTATCATAGAACCCGCATGCTACTCTGCCACTCTCCCACTTTGGTCAAACTCACTACTTTACGCAACTACCTGACTTTTGTTTCTCACACTTGGCCTTCTAGAAATTTAACCACCGCAAGGCACCTCCCACATGTTATTCCTCATCCCTCGCTGCCCAGTTGTTTCCTTAAATCAAAATCTACCTCTGTAGCACTTAAACCAATCGATCGCTACCAACTTTAAAGCTTTCCGAAGATCATATTCCTTGAGCCCTCAACATCCGTACCACCGATTACGTCCTGAACCACCGCACACTGCGATCTATGACAGTCACTTCCCCGGCACTATTTCACACTACCCTGCCCTGAAGGCAATTTGATGAAGGTCGTAACATCGGTGAACTTAACACATTCAATCCAGGGTGAAGACACCACATCACAGATGAAAATTCCACCATGCTCAAAATACTAAGCCTCGTTACTCCGTCAACCCAAACCTGAACATTCATAGTCCGGCTGCCTTTCCTTTGCTGGAAATAAAATTTTGGATTTATGAATCATGCACTGAGTAAACCTCGTTTTAAGTCATTCACTGCCCCGAGACATAGGCAAGCATGCTACCATTACATCAATACTGTGCGATAACAACTCATGAACATCATAGCAACCTGCGCATAGCCTCAAGGCTCTTAGAAGTACAGCTACTAAGCTGAAATGACAGAATGTCCTTCCACAAGGTGACGACAATAGTCCAAGCAACTACGCAGGGAGAAACATCTCGCACCACATCTGTAGTGCCATTACAATTCCTCAATTCCCGATTTATAACCAGCGCTTCACGTCGCATAAGATTGAATGGGAAGGAAATGAAGGCATAAGCCTCAAAGGAATCAAATCGCACGATGATAATCAAGAAGGGAAGTGCTTCTAATAGCCCTGTAGCCTCTCGAAGATAAGTACAGACATCTCTGTACCGATCCGCAAGACTCTACTAGACTCGCTCATGACTCATGAGACCTAAGTGAACCTAGTACTCTAATACCATGTTGTCACGACCCAAAATCCTTGAAAGGCCGTGATGGCACCGGACACTACTGTCAGGCAAGCCAACACCAATAATTAGTAAATTCTCATTTTAATATTTTGAAATCATAGTTATTCCCCTCAATTAAATAGCAGAAGATATAGTTTACAAAATACGTAATAATATCTTTAATAGAATATCCAATACAGTGCAACCCATAATCATCCCAAAACCCGGTGTCACAAGTGCATGAGCATTTACTAAGAATGTAAAATAAAATACAACAATTGTCCGGAATACAATTTGACAGGAAAAATATAAGTACTCTGAAGGAGACTATGTTGGTTGCGGAACGTCGTATAGAATGCAGCTCACCTAAGTCCCCGCCATAATCGTGCCTATGCGTCCACAAGGCCCCTAAACATATGTGTACCTGCACAAAAATGTGCAGCAAGTGTAGCATGAGTACGTAAATCAACGCGTACCCAGTAAGTATCTCGCCTAACCTCGAAGAAGTAGTAACGAGGGGTCGACTCGGATACTTACTATGGGCTATAATTAATATACCAATGATATGATGAATTATGGATTTTATGAGGCAATGATAAACACAATAACATGAGGCAGGTAAATAATTCTCTTGTTAATAGGGCATTTCCAAATTTATTTTTGTCTTTTAACAATTTATATCTCCGACCAATGAGGCCATATCAAATTATCAATTTATCTCAGACCAGGGAGGCAATATCAATATTTATAAATTTCATGGTAAGCAATCCAAGCATGCGCAAATCATGCCGAGGTCGTACGGCCCGATCCAATAAATATTTAAACTGTGCACTGCCAGAGGGTCGAATGGCGCGAACTATAGATGAATCTATTTACTACTGAGGCTCTCGGCCCTATCCATAAATAATAATTATTTTTAAGAAAACACAAGTTTCTCATTTATAGTCAGGTATCTCATACAGACCTTCAAGTAAGTGAATTTAATCTCATACAATTCTTTTATCAATTTCTATCATGAATAAGTGATTATATTAGCAAGTAAGGGCACAAACATTCCAAGTATAGCATGATACGGGTCCTAAACTCCCCGGACAATAGCATAATAGTAGCTACGTATGGATTCTCATCACCTCGTACGTACGTTGCCCCCACAATTAGGTACAAACATTTATTTAATTCACCTATGGGGTTAATTCCCTCTTACAAGGTTAGAAAGGAGACTTACCTCGCACCGAAGTTTCATAACCGGCTCCCAAGCCCTTCCGACGACTCAAACCGATGCCCAACGCTCCACAACTGGTCAATAATTATGCAAACTCATTAATATATACTCAAATACTCATTATAAACCTATTTACAACAATTTCCAACTCCGTTCGAAAAGTCGATAAAATCATCCTCGGGCCAACGTGCCCATATTCTGAAACTTTTCGAAGATAATTATTACCCATAGCCTTATGAACTCAAATATATGATTTATTTCCAATTCCACGCCCAAATTTCGTGGCAAAAATCCAAAATACCAAGTTCTAGGTATTTCTTCAAAAACTCAAATTTATACTAGTTTTCATATCTAAATCCATATATAAACCTTGTATTTAGCTTGCAATAGGTGTGAATCAATTACCTTGATGTAGATGATGAAGATGGAGCTCCAAAATATCTCCAATACCGGCTCCCATGGAGGAGATGAAGTGCAAATGAGCCAAAACCTCGATTTTAAAAGAACACTGCCCAGGTCTTTCCCCTTTGCGATCGTGGAAATCCACTCGCGATCGTGAAGGCCGATCAACAGCTGCCTAAAAGCTTCCCTTTTGCGGACGCGATGCCCAGAACACAATCGCATTGCTCAGCCCCTTCCACTTTCGTGATCGCGAACACCTCTATGCGATCGCATAGAACAACCTTCACCAAACGGTCCAGCCCCATTAACACAGCACGTTCGCAATAGCTCGGACACGAATGCAAATAACCTCCTGCTCGACTCTTCGCGAAAGCGAACCATTATACGCGATCGTGTAAAGTAAAAATCCCACAAGTCCACTTAACCTTTCGCAATCGCGGCCCTTTCTTCGCGATCGCGGAAGAGGAAACCAGATGCCCAGAAACCAAAGATTCCTTAAAGTCCAATATCCATCCGAACTCAATCCGAGACACACCCGAGGCCCTCGGGACCTCAACCAATTATGCCAACATATTCCAAAACACATTACAAACTTAGTCGAGCCTTCAAATCACATCGAAATAATGGATCGCAACTCAATTCAAGCTTTATGAACCTTAAATTTCAACTTTTACATTCGATGCCGAAACCTAACAAATCACGTCCGATTGACCTCAAATTTTGCACACAAGTCACATTTGACATTACGGACCTACTCCAACTTCCGAAATCGGAATCGGAATCCGACCCCGCTATCAAAAAGTCCACTTCCGGTCAAACTTCTCAAAATCCTCCAAATTTCTAACTTTCGCCAAATGGCCCCAAAATGACCTATAGACCTCCGAATCCACTTCCGGACGCGTTCCCAATACCAGAACTACTATACGGAGCTATTCCCAAACTCGAAATTCCAAACGGATATCGATAACATCTAAATGCACTTCAACCCAAATTTATGGAATTCTTCCAAAATGCTAACTTCCACAATAGGTGCCGAAACGCTCCCGGTGCATCCAAAACCCGATTCGAACATACGCCCAAGTCCGAAATCATCATACGAACCTGTTGGAACCATCAAATCCCGATTCTGGGGCCGTTTACTCTAAAATCCAATCTTAGTCAATTCTTTCAACTTAAGGCTTTCGAAATGTGAATTTTCTTTTCAAAACAACTCCGAACTTCCCAAAATTAAATTCCGACCACGCATACAAGTCATAATACCTGAAGTGAAGCTACTCAAGGCCTCAAACTGTCGAACGACACGCTAGAGCTCAAAACGACCGGTCGAGTCATTATATTTTTATCTATTATAATATTTCAGTTACGTGATCTTATCTATATAGCATGACCATATGAATTATTTCAAATAAATTTCTCATCTCAAAGATCAAATAAGTCTTATCTTTTATATATCTCAACACTAAAATTTTGTATTTACATATTGTTTCTCCATTTGTTTTGTTTTTGTTTCTTGTCCATGTTATTAAGTTACCCATAATTTAGAATTGTTGATATCTTCCGCTACTCTCATTATAAAAATGACTTTGGTTTTTCTTTTTCTTGTAATAAAAATTTTCATCTACTTTTATTCTTGTGTTCTTTTATTCTATGGCTCAAATTAATGTTTAAACTTATCAATAATATTTTTGAGTATTATTTATTTTTTATCTTTATTTTATTTGTTACATTACTCGAAGTATAAATTTTCTCACACTATCTCCACCCCCTCTTTCTATATTATTTCCCTTACTATAAAATTTGATATAATTATTTCATCTAGTATTTAATTTAATAGAAAACAAAAAAATAGAAGTGCATATGCTCATACTATCACGGCCCAATTTCACTTATAGGCCGTGATAGCGCCCAACGTCGCCGCTGTCACGACCCCAAATTCCTTCCGTAAGAGGTCGTGATGGCACCTAGTCCCTAAGACTAGGCAAGCCTATCAATGCGGAATAATAATAGATATCTGAAATAAATAAACTACAATTCAAATAATTACAACTCCCAAAAACTCGGTAGAAATAAGTCACAAGCTTCTAAGAATTTATCATTAATGTCTCTATATATCAAGGTTTTAAAAAATAAAGAAGCAACATGATAATGATAGAAAGGGACTCCGGAGTCTGCGGACGCTGGCAGATATACCTCGAAGTCTCTGTACACATGTAACTCACTAATGTCTGAGCTGGTAAGATGTACCTGGATCTGCACAAAAAGATGTGCAGAAGCGTAGTATGAGTACACCACAGCGGTACCCAGTAAGTGTCAAGCCTAACCTCGGTAGAGTAGTGACGAGGTCAGGTCAGGCCCTAATGAAAAATAAATAATAGCATGGTAAAAATGTTTAACAATATAATAAGATAAAATGACAATGGAAATGAATCAAGTAGTATGTCACCATTTAATTATACCAAATAGTGGCAATTAATACCTCGTGGAAACAAAACAGAATTCTTTTCAACTTTAAGAAAATTACAACAATAATAAAAGGCAACTGCGGCCATAAATCAATATCAACAAGGGCACTCCCGAGGTACTACCTCGTGGTCACAAATCATAAATAAATTCACATTATCTCATTTTCTTATACCACCGCGGGAGCCTTAACAATTTATTTTAAAGAAAAATATTTTTTTCCGAAATAGCATCCCGCGTTTTAGCCACTCTTATCACACCCCATGACTTCTAGTAGATTTTCCCTACTAGCCACGCGTATCAAGCCACCCTTAACTCACTGCATGAGTTTCAATACCTAGACCTTATACCACCGCATGCGTATCAATATCACAATATATCACAATTTACACCTCAAGTGCCCAAATATTTTAATTTTCCAAAATAAATCAACAACAATATTTTTCATAATAAAGAGCTCACGGCTCATGCCAAAATAATTCATGATAATATTTTTTCATAATAAAGAGCTCACGACTCCATCACAATTAGTAAGAAAATCTCATAAAATATTCAGCAAAATGTAACAATTCACAAATTTACTACCTTGTTTTAAATATCAAATTTTTAAATGTAAAATACTTCTTTTTTTATATATAATATTTGAAATTAAAGAAATTCCACCTTTAATTAATACACCGAATAAAAGAAACCACGTTTCAGCTAACAGGTAAAAACAATTAGCAGGAGAAGGTCAAGCAAATTTAAAGTATATAAATCAAATCAATGATGGAGAATATAACAAGATTTAATAATTTAATTAATATGCAACAGTGATCTACACAATTTACAAATACAATCTTTCACATTTAGCTCGTGTACACACTCGTCACCTCGTGTACACGACTTTCATCACATTACAATTATCACATTAATACCAATCCTAGGGAAAGTTTCCTCCACACGAGGTTAGACAAGTCACTTACCTCGACTTGCTCCAATTTAATCCTCTAGTAGGACTTTTTCTCGATTATCCAACTCTGAATGGCTCAAATCTAGCCAAACTAATTCGATACAGTAAACAAAAATTATAGGAATCAATTTCATGAGAAATTACTATATTTTTCAATAATATCCGAAATTAGCTCAAAATTCGCACGTGGGGCCCACGTCTCCCAAATTTCAATCTCAAAATACTAATTAAATGGTAAAAATAATGATATATTCATGTATATTGACCAAATCCGAGTTAGAATCACTTACCCCAATGTTTTTCCTTGAAAGTCTATCAAAATCGCCTCTGCTCAAGCTCCAATGTGTCAAAAATGGCGAATGGGACTAAGTCCCCGCCTTTATAATTCTGCCCAGGCAGCCCTCGATCATGGCCTCGATCCTGGGCCTCGAATATGGCTTCGATCATGGCCCTCGAGCCTGGGCCTTCGATCATGGCCCTCAAGCGGGACTTCGATCATGGCCTTCGAGCCTGCCTTCGATCATGGACCTCGAGCCTTCCTTCGATCATGGCCCTCGAGCCTGGGCCTTCGATCATGGCCCTCGATCCTGAGCCTTCGATCTTGGCCCTCGATCCTGAGCCTCGATCATGGCTTCGATCCCGAGCCTCGTCCCTGGCTTCGACCCTGGCTTCGATATCTGGGCTTCGATACTGGGCTCGATTTTTCTGGGCTTCGATCCTGGGCTCGATTTTTCTGCATTTCCAGCAGAAGAAAATTGCAGCAGCTTTTGCAGCAGCTGTTTGAGTCCAACTATTGATCCGTTAACCATCCAAAACTCACCCGAGGCCCTCGGGACCTCAACCAAATACTCCGACAAGTCCTAAAATATCATACGAACTTATTTGAAACTTCAAATCACATCAAACAACACCAAAATCACAAATCACACCCCAATCAAGCTTAATGAAACTTAAGCATTTCCAACTTCTACATTCGATGTTGAAACCTATCAAATCAAGTCCGATTGACCTCAAATTTTGCACGCAAGTCATAAATGATATAACGGAGCTACGAAAACTTTTGGAACTGGATTCCAACCCCGATATCAAAAAGTCAACTCCCCGGTCAAACTTACAAACTCAAATTCCTATTTTAGCCATTTAAAGCCTAATTTAACTACGGGCCTCCAAATAATTTTCCGGACACGTTCCTAAGTCCAAAATCATCATGTGGAGCTATTGGAATCATCAAAATTTTATTCCGGGGTCATTTACACATAGGTCGCTATCCAGCCTACCTTTTTAACTTAAGTTTTAAACTTTGGAACTAAGTGTTCCAATTTATTCCAAAAATCACATCGGACCCGAACCAATTGCCCCGGTAAGTCATATAACAGTTATAAGGTACAGAATACGCATTAAATAGTGGAATGGGACTACAACTTTTAAAACGACTGGTCGGGTCATTACATTCTCCCCCTCTTAAACAAACGTTTGTCCTCAAATGGGTTTAGAATTATACCTGGACTGATGAAAAGATGAGGATAACAGCTGCGCATATCATGCTCGGTCTCCCAAGTCGCCTCCTCGACCGGATGACCCCTCCATTGAACCTTCACGGAAGCAATGTTCTTTGACCTCAACTTTCGAACCTGCCTATCCAAAATAGCTACTGGTTCCTCAACATAAGATAGATCCTTGTCCAACTGAACTAAACTAAAGTCTAACATATGAGACGGATCGCCGTGATACTTCCGGAGCATAGAAACATGGAATACCGGATGAACTGCAAAGAGACTAGGTGGTAGTGCAAGTCTGTAAGCCACATCTCCAACTCTTTCAAGAATCGCAAAAGGCCCAATATACCTAGGGCTAAACTTGCCCTTCTTCTCGAACCTTATCACACTCTTCATATGCGAAACCCGGAGCAAGACCCGCTCACCAACCATGAATGCAACATCACGAACCTTCTGATCCGCATAACTCTTTTGTCTAGATTGGGCTGTACGAAGTTGATCCTGAATCAATTTAACCTTTCCAAGGCATCCTGAACCAAGTCTGTACCCAATAGCCTAGCCTCGCCCGGTTCGAACCAACCCACTGGAGACCGGCACCACCTACCATACAAGGCCTCATACGGAGCCATCTGAATGCTCGACTGGTAACTGTTATTGTAAGCAAACTCCGCAAGTGGTAAGAACTGATCCCATACACACCCAAAATCTATTACACATGCATGAAGCATATCCTCTAATATTTGAATAGTGCGTTCAGACTGCCTGTCTGTCTGAGGGTGAAATGTTGTACTCAACTCCACACGAGTACCCAACTATCGTTGTACAGCCCTCCAAAACCGTGAGGTAAACTGTGTACCCTGGTCAGAGATGATAGATACCAGTATGCCGTGAAGTCTGACAATCTCACGAATATAGACTTGAGCCAACTGCTCGGAAGAGTAGGTAGTCATCACAGGAATGAATTGAGCGGACTTGGTCAGCCTATCCACAATCACCCAAACTGCATCAAACTTCTGCTGAGTCCGTGGAAGTCCAACAACGAAATCCATAGTGATTCGCTCCCATTTCCACTCCGAAATCTCTAGCTTCTAAAGCAATCCACCTGGCCGCTAATGCTCATATTTTACCTGCTGACAATTGAGACACCGAGCTGCATACTCCATTATGTCTTTCTTCATCCACCTCCACCAATAGTGTTGTCTCAGGTCCTGATATATCTTTATAACACACGGATGAATGGAGTACCGCGAACTGTGAGCCTCTTGGAAAATCAACTCACGCAACTCATCTACATTAGGCATGCATAGCCTGCCCTGCATCCGTAACACACCGTCATCTCCAATAATGACTTTCTTGGCATCACCGTGTTGAACTGTATCCTTAAGGACAAGAAGATGAGGATCATCGTACTGACGCTCTCTGATACGATCATAAAGAGAAGACTAAGAAATCACACAAGCCAAAACTCGGCTCGGCTCAGAAATATCCAACCTGATAAACTAGTTGGCCAAGGCCTGAACATCTAAGGCTTAAGGCCTATATGCTACCGGTAAATATGCTAAGCTGCCCAAACCCTCCGCCTTACGACTCAAGGCAACGACCACTACATTGGCCTTCCCGGGATGATAGAGAATGGTGATATCATAATCCTTAAGCAACTCCAACCATCTACACTGCCTGAAATTAAGATCCTTCTGTTTAAACAGATATTGTAGACTTCGGTGATCATTGTAGACCTCACAATAGACACCGTACAAATAATGCCACCAAATCTTCAAGGCATGAACAATAGCTTCTAACTCAAGGTTATGGACCGGATAATTCTTCTCATGTACCTTTAACTGTCTGGACGCGTAGGCAATTACCTTACTATCTTGCATCAACACTGCGACGATACCAATACGCGACGTGTCACAATACACAGTATAAGACCCTGAACCTGTAGGTAACACCAATACTGGGGCTGTAGTCAAAGCTGTCTTGAGCTTTTGAAAGCTCTCCTCACATTCCTCGGTCCACCTGAACGGAGCACCCTTCTGGGTCAATTTGGTCATAGGTGCAGCAATAGAAGAGAAACCCTCTACAAATCGGCGATAATACCCTGCCAAACCAAGGAAACTCCGGATCTCCGTAGATGAGGACGATCTTGACCAACTTTGCACTACTTCAATCTTCTTCGGATCTACCTTGATCCCCTCACACGAAACTATATGGCCCAAAAATCCCACTGAATCAAGCTAGAATTCACACTTCAAAAATTTCTTTTCTCTCAAAGTCTGAAGCACAGTCCTCAGGTGTTGTTCATGATCTTCCCGACTCTGGGAATACACTAGAATGCCGTCAATAAACACAATGATGAAAGAATCAAGATAGGGCTAAAATACACTATTCATTAAGTGCATAAATGTTGTTGGGGCATTGGTCAGTCCAAAAGACATCACAAGGAACTCGTAATGACCGTACCGAGTCTTGAAAGTAGTCTTCAGGATATCTGGCTCCCGAATCTTCAACTGATGATAGCCTGAATGCAAGTCGATCTTAGAAAACACTCTGCACCCTGAAGCTGATCAAATAGGTCATCAATACGTGGCAATGGGTACTTATTCTTCACTGTAACCTTGTTCAGCTGGCGGTAATCAATACACATCCTCATAGAACCATCCTTTTTCTTTACAAATAAGACAGGAGCGCCCCAAGGCGATACACTGGGCCGAATATAACCTTATCAAGCAACTCCTGTAACTGTTCTTTTAATTCTTTCAACTCTGCTGGGGCCATACGATATGGTGGAATAGAAATGGGCTAAGTGCCTGATCACAAATTAATGCCAAAGTCAATATCTCTGTCGGGTGGCATACCCGAAAGATCCACTGGAAATACATTAGGAAAATCCATTACTAAAGAAACTGACTCCACGGTAGGAGTATCAATACTAACATCTCTCACATAGGCCAGATACGCATCACACCCCTTCTCAACCATTCATTGAGCTTTAAGAAATGAAATAACCCTGCTAGGAACATGATCCGAGGTACCTCTCCACTCTAATCGTGGTAGACCTGGCATAGCCAATATCACCGTCTTGGCGTAATAATCAAGAATAGCGTGATAGGGTGACAACCAGTCCATGTCCAAAATAATATCAAAATCCACCATACTGGGCAATAATAAATCAGCTCTGGTCTCAAAACTACTGATAACAATTAAACACGACCGATACACGTGATCCACTATAATAGATTCACCCACGGGGGTAGATACATAAATAGAAGAACTCAAGGAATCACGAGATACGCCCAAATACGGGGCAAAATAAGATGACACATAAGAATAAGTGGAGCCTGGATCAAATAAGACCGATGCATCTCTATGACAGACCGGAATAATACCTGTGATAACAGAATCGGATGTAACGACATCTTTCCTAGCAGGAAGGGCATAATATATGGCCTGGCCTCCCCCTCTAGGGTGACCTCTACCTTTCTGACCTTCACCTCTAGCTGGTTGTGCAGGTGGAGTAGCAACTGGTGCAGTAATCATAGCCTGAGAAATCTGTGGAGGTGCACCCCTCCTAAGTCTGGGGCAATTTCTCATAATATGACGAGTGTCACCACACTCAAAATAAGCCCTCGAAGGACGTGGATGCTGGTACTGGCTCAGGCCTGATCGACTAGACTACTCATTGAAAGCACCCCGTACATGAGGTACAGTAGACACTGGCAGTGCATAATATGGAACCTGAGGTCTCGGAGTAGCCAGAATACCACTGGAAGCTGTAAGTACTGAATAAATAGGATGGCTCACATAACCTCTACCATGACGGGCTGCAACTGGGGCACGAGAATTATTATATGTGCCAGAATCTCGGGGTCTCTTAGCTTCCCTCTCTTCCCTCTCCCGAGTCCGCATACCTTTCACTCTCCTAGAAATTGACACCACCTGTTGGTATGTGATGTCCATCTCTAGCTCTCGGTCCATACTAAATCTGATACTAGGGTGGACACCCTCAATAAATCTGTGAACCCGCTCTCGAACAGTATCAACTAAGGCTGGTGCATGCCTAGCCAAATCACTGAATCAGACTACATATTCCGACACGGTCATAGAACCCTGGCGCAGCTGCTCAAACTATGCACGTCATGCATCTCTAAGACTCTAAGGAACATACTCCCTTAAGAACATATCTAAAAATTGAGTCCAAGTGAGTGAAGATGCCTCAGCGGGACTGTCCAACTCATATGCCCGCCACCACTGGTAGGCTGCTCCTCTAAAATGGAATGCCGTGAAAGAAAACCTACTGGAATCCACAATACCCATAGTATGAAGGATATAGTGACATTCCTCCAGAAAACCATGAGCATCCTCTAAAGCTAAACCACTGAAAGTGGGAGGATGATACTTCTTGTACCTCTCGAGCCTGAGCTACTCCCCCTCTGAAACTGCTGTCCTAATCTCAGGCCGAACTGGGGCAACTGGGTGCACTGGTATAACCCCTGGGTCATGGTCAACTTGGGCCTGTGGCTCTGGAGTACGGGTGGCGGGAGTCTGTGCTCCTCCCCCGGCCTGAGATGTGGCAGGAGCAAGTGGAATTAACCCTGCCTGAGCTAGAGTGCCAAACATGCTTAAAACCTGGGCAAGAGTCGCTTGAAGTGCAGGAGTAGTAACAGGCATCTCAGGTGCCTGCTCTCCAGCTGGAGCTACTGGTGGCTCTGCTGTAGCAACTCGTGCAAGTGAACTGTCTGCACCACGTGGTCTTCCTCGGCCTCTGGCACGGTATCTGCCCGGCCCTGGCCACTTGCGGCTCTAACAGGGGGCGCGGGTGTCTGATCATCGGATCCAGTTGTGCGTGTCCTCACCATCTGTGAGAGAATAGAAAGACATTGGTTTAGAACTTTAAAGTCAACAGTGCGCACGATAAGGAATCAAAGAAGTGAATATTTTCCTAACAGTTCCATAGCCTCCCAAAGATAAGTACAGACGTCTTCGTACCGATTCGCAAGACTCTACTAAACCTGCCTGTGATTCATAACACCTATGAACCTAGAGCTCTGATACCAACTTATCACGACCCCAAATTGCCTCTGTAGGAGGTCGTGATGGCACCTAGTCCCTAAGACTAGGTAAGCCAATCAATGCAAAATAATAATATATATCTGAACTAAATAAACTCCAATTCAAATAATTACAACTCCCAAAAATCCGATAGAAATAAGTCACAAGCTTATAAGAATTTATCCTCAATGTCTCCATATATCAAAGTTTTAAAAAAATAAAGAAGCAACATGATAATAATAGAAGGGGACTCCGGAGTCTACGGACGCTGGCAGATATACCTCGAAGTCTCCGTATACATGTAACTCACTAATGTCTGAGCTGGTAAGATGTACCTGGATCTGCACAAAAAGATGTGCAGAAGCGTAGTATGAGTACACCACAGCGGTACCCAATAAGTGTCAAGCCTAACCTCGGTAGAGTAGTGACGAGGTCAGGTCAGGCCCTAATGGAAAATAAATAATGGCATGGTAAAAATGTTTAACAATATAATAAGATAAAATGACAATGAAAATGAATCAAGTAGTATGTCACCATTTAATTATACCAAATAGTGGCAATTAATACCTCATGGAAACAAAACAGAATTCTTTTCAACTTTAAGAAAATCACAACAATAATCAAAAGCAATTATGGCCATAAATCAATATCAACAAGGGCACTCCCGAGGTACCGCATCGTAGTCCCAAATCATAAATAAATTCATATTATCTCATTTCCTTATATCACCGCTGGAGCCTTAAATTTTTATTTTAAAGAAAATATTTTTCCCGAAATAGCATCTCGCATTTTAGCCACCCTTATCACACCGCATGATTTTTAGTAGATTTTCCCTACTAGCCACGCATATCAAGCCACCCTTATCTCACCGCATGCGTTTCAATACCCAGACCTTATACCACCACATGCGTACCAATATCATAATATATCACAATTTGCACATCAAGTGCTCAAATATTTCAATTTGCCAAAATAAATCAACAACAATATTTTTCTATAATAAAGAGCTCACGGCTCATGCCAAAATAATTCATGATAATATTTTTTCACAATAAAGAGCTCACGACTCCATCACAACTAGTACGAAAATATCATAAAATATTCAGCAAATATAATAATTCACAAATTTACTACCTTGTTTTAAATATCAAAATTTTAAATGTAAAATACTTCTTTTTGTTTTATAATATTTGAAATTAAAGAAATTCCACCTTTAATTAATACGCCGAATAAAAGAAACCAAGTTTTAGCTAACAGGTAAAAATAATTAGCGGGAGAAGGTCAAGAAAATTTAAATTATATAAATCAAATCAATGATGGAGAATATAACAAGATTTAATAATTTAATTCATATGCAATAGTGATCTACACAATTTAAAAACACAATCTTTCATATTTAGCCCGTGTACACACTCGTCACCTCGTGTACACGACTTTCGTCACATAACAATTATCACATTAATACCAATCCTAGGGGAAATTTCCCTCACACAAGGTTAGACAAGTCACTTACCTCGACTTGCTCCAATTTAATCCTCTACTAGGCCTTTTCCTCGATTATCCAACTCTGAATGGCTCGAATCTAGCCAAAATAATTCGATACAGTCAACAAAAATTATAGGAATCAATTTCATAAGAAATACTATATTTTTCAATAAAATTCGAAATTAGCTCAAAATTTGCCTGTGGGGCCTACGTCTCGGAATCCGGAGAAAGTTATGAAATCCGATAACCCATTCAATTACGAGTCCAACCATACCAGTTTCACTCAAATCCGACTCCGAATCGACACCGAAATCTCAAAAATTTGTTTCTATGAGTTTTCTAAAATTTTCCCAAATTTCAATCTCAAAACACTAATTAAATGGTGAAAACAATGATATATTCGTATATATTGACCAAATCCGAGTTAGAATCACTTACCCCAATATTTTTCCTTGAAAATCTATCAAAATCGCCTCTGTTCAAGCTCCAATGTGTCAGAAATGGCGAATGGGACTAAGTCCCCTCCTTTATAATTCTTCCTAGGCAGCCCTCGATCCTGGGCCTCGAACGTGGCTTCGATCATGGCCCTCGAGCCTGCCTTCGATCATGGCCCTCGAGCATGGGCCTTCGATCATGGCCCTCGAGCCTGCTTTCAATCATGGCCCTCGAGCCTGAGCATTCGATCATGGCCCTCGAGCCTGAGCCTCGATCATGGCTTCGATCCTAAGCCTTATCCCTGGCTTCGACCCTGGGCTCGATATCTGGGCTTCGATCTTGGTCTCAATTTTTTTGGGCTTCGATCCTGGGCTCCATTTTTCTGCATTTCCAACAGAAGAAAGCAGCAGCTTTTGCAGCAGCTGTTTAAGTCCAACTTTTGATCCGTTAATCATCCGAAACTCACCCGAGGCCCTCGGGACCTCAACCACATACTCCGACAAGTCCTAAAATATCATACGAACTTATTTGAAACCTCAAATCACATCAAACAATACCAAAATCACAAATCACACCCAATCAAGCTTAATGAAACTTAAGAGTTTCCAACTTCTACATTCGATGTCGAAACCTATCAAATCAAGTCCGATTGACCTCAAATTTTGCACGCAAGTCATAAATGACATAACTGAGGTATGAAAAATTTTGAAACTGGATTCCGACCTCGATATCAAAAGTCAACTCCCCGGTCAAACTTCCAAACTCAAATTCCTCTTTTAGCCATTTCAAGCCTAATTTAACTACGGGCCTCCAAATAATTTTCCGGACGCGCTCCTAAGTCCAAAATCACCATGCGAAGCTATTGGAATCATCAAAATTTTATTTCGGGGTCGTTTACATATAGGTTGCTATCCAGCCTACCTTTTTAACTTAAGTTTTAAACTTTAGAACTAAGTATTCTAATTTATTATAAAAATCACATCGAACTCGAACCAATTGCCCAGGCAAGTCATATAACAGTTATAAGGTATAGAATGAGCATTAAATAGGGGAATGAGGCTACAGCTTTTAAAATAACTGGTCGGGTCGTTACAGCCGCTAGGCTAGCCAACGGTGAACTAGGCATGTGTTTTTCCTTCTTAACAACTTCGAAATAATTGATTTTTATTTATTAAGTAAGTAAGAGGTGAAAAATTTAATAAAATATTGTGTAAACAAATATAAGAACAAGTGTGGTGAAATAAATACTCAAAAGCCATCAAATGTCTACTAGCATAATTCTAAGACATGGTATCACAAGTGTATGAGCTACTAGTAGAATATACAAAATACTAAACTACTGTCTGAAATAGAGTAGACAGAAAGTAAATGCAAAAGATAGACTACGAATGCTGCAGAACGGACTCGGAAAGCAGCTCACCACTAAGTCTCGGAGTATCAGGGGTGCGCGTCGGGATGACTGCCAGATGCACCTGCCTCAAATCCTACACTATTAGTGTAGAAGTGTAGTGTGAGTACATAAATAACATGTACCCAATCTAACCTCGAAGAAGTAGTGACGAGGGATCGACATCGACATTTAATATAGGCCAACAATAAAATACAGAAATTCTAAACAGGTATGGGACATGGAAATAATAATAATAACACAATATTAGGCAGTGAATAAATGACTCATTAACTGATAATAAATTCCAAAATCTCTAGCCAACATCTATTAACCCCAAATCAATTTCTGTCATTAAATAAATTATAACCTCTTGAGCCATAAAGTAATATCAAGTGTAATCAGGCTCCGAGTATTATCACGCATGATTTATGCCGAGGCCGTATGGCCCGATCCAAAAATATACTGTGTGCACTACCTAGGGTCGAACGGCACGAACCATAGATGTATCTATTATATTGCCGAGGCGAACGACCCGCTTTTACGATAATAGAGAAGTTTACCTCGCTCGCGAAAGTACTTGCGATGCGAGAGGACATGGATTTCTCAGAGATATTAAATATTCATCAATTCTTCCCCAAAATAAGAATTCTAAATTGGAAGTTTTCAACTTTAAAATCTCTAGTCTCAGCTCTATTCAAGATAATTAATATGCATAACAAATATGACAGTATAATTAAAGCATGATGTAAATCTAAGACTACCCGGACATCTCATGAAATATAGCTATGCATGGACTCTCGTCACTTAGTGCGTATGTAGCTCCCCACACAAATAACACACAACAAGTTACACCTAAGGGGATGAGTTCTCTCTTACAAGGTTAGGCAAGAGACGTACCTCGTTCTCAAGCTCACTTTCGGTCCACAAATACGGTCTAAGTCCTCAACTTGGTGCCAAACAACCCGAAACTAGCCCAATATTATATAAATAAATCAGCATATACTCAAAAGTTCATAATTTACCTATTGGAGTAATTACCCAACCCAATTTGGAAGATTCCTAAAATTTACCCCCGGGCCCACGTGCCCGAATTTCAGAAATATTCGAAGAAAATTGTTACCCATAATCTCACAAACTCAAATATATCATTTTCACCTAATTCCATAATCATTTTTCGTGGTTAAATCCCATTTTTATTAAAACTTAGGTTTTTCAACTAAAACCATAATTTCCACTATTTTACATGTTAAAATCTACCCATAATCTATGTATTTAACTTATATTTAATAGGAATTACTTACCTTCAATAGCTAGGTAGAAATCCCTCTCTAAGAAGATCCAAATATCGCCCAAGAAGTGAAATAAATGAACCAAAATGGCCTAAGTCCCGTCTTAAATGGACCTCACTGCTGCCTCCCAGCGATTTTCGCTTCTGCGGAGAATTGGTCGCTTCTGCGGCTCCGCATCTGCAGATGATGCATCGCAGATGCGGCCCTCCCCCAGCTGGCCTACTTCCGCTTCTGCGGACAAAGGCTCGCTTCTGCGATCATCTGCCTCGCACCTGCGCTTTCGTAGGTGCGCTCCTTTCCTCGCTTCTGCGACTACATGCTCAGGCTGCCCAAGCTGCTTCTGCGAGCTTCACCTCACTTCTGAGAGCTTCACCTCGCTTCTGCGAGGTCACTTCTGTGACCAAACTTCCGCAAAAGCGGTCGCACCAGCAATAGAAAATTCCCAGCTCTTCAACATGGCCCAAATCGATCTGAACCCCGTCCGAAACTCGCCCGAGCCAATCGGGGCCTTAACCAAATATACCAATAAGTTCGTAAATATAAGACGGACTTGCTCGAACCCTCGGAATGTGTAAAATACCATCAAAATTAAGAATCATACTCCAAACCAAATCGAATCAACTTATGAATGCAACTTGCTCCGAACGCGCCGAATGATACTTAAACTACTCGGAATGACACCAAATTTTGCGTGCAAGTCTTAAATTACCATACGGAACTATTCCCAAGCTTGGAATTCCAAACGAACCTCGATAACACCAAAAACTATTTCAACCCAAATTTAAAGCACTTTAAATCCTTCAATGCGCCAACTTTCAACTTTAGGCGTCAAAACGCTCCCGGGTCATTCAAAACCCGATCCGAACACACGCCCAAGTCCAAAATCATCATACGAATCCATTGAGACCGTCAAATCCCGGTTCCGAGGTCGTTTACTATAAATATTGACCCAAGTTAAACTTAACCCTTTTAAGCCAAAAATAAGGAACTAAGTGTTCCGATTTCAACCCGAATTCTTCCAAACCCGAACTAACCATCCCCCCAAGTCATAAAATAGTAAAAGCACATACATGGAGTCTTATTTAGGAGAATGAGGTTCTATAAAGTAAAATGACCGGTCGGGTCGTTACACATACTTTATACTTTACCAAAATCTCAATGTATTTTTTCGTCTTTGGAGGCTTTTTTTTCAATTCAAAAGCTTGGATAAGTTTTTGTTTGATTTTGTTTAACAGAATAAATAGATAGAAGAATATAAACTATTATTATTATTATTATTATTATTACACATAACAAAAAAGTACATAAATCTTAAACATATAGCTTAACGCATATGTCGTTATTTCAAGCATAAATTTATGTTCTCCTTTATTTTCAATATAGAATATTGAGTTTTAATTTTATTTTAAATTTTCGTTATTTACTGTGTGGAAGAACTCTTTTCTTTTTTTAACAGTTCATATAACTTTATTTATTTTGTCTTCCTTTTTGTTAAAAGTAATTCCTATAGATTTTTATATCCACGAATGTTTCGATGGATTTGTCTTCTTTTTTTTTTGTTGCCATAATTATAGTATTCTATAAGACATCTGCATCTTTATTGGAAATTGATACATCTTTTAATTATCTTAATAATTTTTTACTTTTTTTTTCATATTTGTCGGAACAAAAGAAACTACTTAGCCGGATATAAAATAATTAAAGACCCATAATAAAATTGAATTGAAGATTGTCATATAAGAGTCAAAACTAAATTTAAAAAAACTAAAATTTTCATTAAATGGGATTCCATATAAGTTCTATTTTTTTATTTGAAAATCTCCCCCTAAACTCACTTTAAGAATGCCAAGTGACTTTTTAATACCTTGCCACTTGACTTAACTATAATGTCAATTATATATGGTAACTTTATTCCTTTAATATATATATATATATATATATATATAGTAAATTAATTAGTAGTAGTTTGTTGAAAAAGAATTAGTAGTACTTAAAAAATGAGCAAAAAGAGAAGTCGGTAGATCATATATGATTGTAATGATTTTCTCAGATTGGGTCGATGGTTACTTATCAGTGATTGGTTGGATGGCTGGGTCCACCTATTTTTGCTCTTTCACTATTATTTGTTTATGTTCTCCACATTGTTATAAAGAATTTTTATGTTATCCGATTAAATTAATTTATCATAATAGATAATTACTTTTCATATTAATTTAATATGATAAGTTTTAGTTTTAGGGTGTATTTGGTATGATAATAGTTATGTTTCATGAAAAATATATTTTTCAGTAATTGATTGGTGAGAGAAATTTATTTTCGGAAAACATACGTATTAAAAATTAATAAAACAATATTAGTAAACTGGAGAGTGGTTTAATGAATTCATTGAATGCTAAAATTTAACACTGATATTTACGTGTTGATTGGAGCAAGTAATATGAAGTTATAAGTTAAGATAAATGTCACGACTCGAAATTTCCACCTTCGGGACCGTGATAGCGCCTAACATTTCACTTGCTAGGCAAGCCAACGTTAAAATAATATTATTAATTTTAAATAATTTTAAATTAATTAATAACAAAGAAACAAATGCGGAAATAAAGTCTGAAATAAGTGAATAATCCATAATAATAGCGATGTCTAAATACCATCCCAGAACTGGTGTCACAAGTGCACGGGCTACTAGAATAATACAAATAAAGGTCTGAATGAAAATGAAGTTGTCTGAAAGAAATATACAGCTATGATAAAGTGGAAGGGGACTTCAGAACTGCGAACGCCATGCAGTTATACCTCAAGTTTCCTGCGAATAGCTGAATCCGAGCAAACTACTGTACGCCGCTAGGACCAACTCCGGTATCTGCACAAGAAGTGTAGAGTATAGTATGAGTACAACCGACCCCATGTACCCAGTAAGTGTCGAGCCTAACCTCGACAAAGTAGTGACAAGGTTAAGACATGTCACTTACATTAACCTGTACGCAATACTAATAATAATAACAACAACACTAGAAATAAAACAGGTAACTCATTTCAACAGCTGAAGCCAACTCGGCAGTCATAACCAATTATTATTTCAATCAGTTTCTGTTGCGGGGTGCAACCCGATCCCACAATATATTCATATTCAATTCCGTTGTGGCGTGCAACCCGATCCCACAATATATTCATTTTCATTTAATCATGTTGCGGCGTGCAACTCGATCCTATTTCAATCAATTCTGTTGCGGTGTGCAACTCGCTCCTCCAATATATTCATTTCAATAAATTCTGTTGCGGCGTGCTACCCGCTCCTCCAATATATTCACTTTCATTTCTGTTACGGCGTGCAACCCGCTCCTCCAATAATATAATTTACCAATTCTTATAAAAGAAATTACTCCAATAAATGCAACAATTAATATGAAATTATAAAATAACAAGCATACAATAATTATGATATATTTAGAAATAAGTGATGACAAGTAGTAATTAATTGTGGAAATTAAGGAGGAAATATGCATTTTAATAATTAGTATACTAAATGTCAAGTAGCAATTAAGTCACATAAATCAAATAATCATGTAGCAATTATAGCGTGGATTCAAGGCATAATATTGAGTAAGGAATATGAGAGAAACAATTAATATAATTATTAATTCATGATTTAAAATGATTTATGATTTTTAAATAATTATGCAAACAATTAATTTGACGACGTATAGACATTCGTCACCTCGCCTATACGACGTTCACATGAATTTCACATAACAAATAATTCAAGGGTTCTATTCCCTCAAGTCAAGGTTAACCAAGACACTTACCTCGCTTCGCAACCAAATTCAAGATTCCAATAAACCTTTTCCTCGCGAATTCGTGTCCGAAAGTTTCAAATCTAATCACAAACAATTCAATATACTTAACACAAATCGTAGAAATTAATTTCATATGAATTTACTAATTTTTCGGATTAAAATTCGAAATTCATTTAAAAAATCGATAGTGGGACCCACGTCTCGAATCCCGAAAAAATTCCGAAATCCGAACACCCATTCCGATACGAGTTTAACCATATAAAATTTATCGAATTCCGACATCGGATTGACCTTCAAATCTTCATTTTGAATTTTTGAAAGATTTTATAACAATTACAATTTTCTTCCCTCTAAATCCGAAATAAACGATGAATATAAGCATGGATTTATGAAATATAATCACTTTCGGGATATAGAACACTTACCCAAGTTGAAGTCGTGAAAACCCCCTTTGAAATCGCCCAAATCCGAGACCCAAAACTCAAAAATGAATAAAAATGGCTAACACCCGATTTTTATGTGTTCTGCCCAACATTTTTACATCTGCGGATAAATTTTCATATCTGCGGACTCGCATTTGCGAGACAAAGCTCTCATTTGCGGAGCAGGGCAGCCAAGCAGAGGACCGCATATGCGGACCTTCACGTCGCAGAAGCGACTGCGCAGATGCGCGAAGTGAACCGCAGATGCGCGAAGGGAACCGCAGAAGCGCGAATGATCGCATCTGCGATCATGTCGGACCTGCATCCCAAGCTTCGCAGAAGCGAAGCTTCTCCCCTGGCCTCAAAGTCACATAAGCGACACTGCCTCTGCAGAAGCGATCACACACCTGCAGCCAAAATTGCGCGGGTGCGAAACACCAGAACCAGACCTGCAAATTTTTACCAAAATGGTCCGAAACACGTCCGAAACTCACCCGAGCCACTCGGGACCTCCTTCAAATATTCCAACAAGTCCCTAACATAATATGGACTTACTCGAGCTCTCAAATCACGTCAAATAACGTCGAAATTACAATTCACACCTCGATTCGAACTTTTGAGTTTCAAACTCTTCAATTTGCAAAACTCGTGCCAAAATATATTAAACGAATCCGGAATGACTTCAAATTTTGGCACACAAGTCATAAATGACATAACGGAACTATTCCAATTTTCGAAATCCCAATCCTAGTTTGATATCAATAAAGTCAAATCCGTGGTCAAACTTTGGAAACCTTTAGTCTTTAGATTTCTAGTTTATGTTAAATAGCGATAATTTGAGTTAGGGACCTCCGAATTCGATTCCGGGCATACGCCCAAGTCCCAAATCACGATACGGACCTGCTGGAACTGTCAAAATACTGATTCGGGCCCGTTTGCTCAAAATATTGACCGAAATCAACTCAGTTGAGTTTTAAAGTTCTATTTCACATTTTAATCTATTTTTTTCGCATAAAAACTTTCCGGAAAATTATACGGACTGCGCACGCAAGTCGAGGAAAGTTGAATGGTGCTATTTGACGTTTAAGAAAACAAAAATAATGTTTAAATTAAAGATGGCATTTTGGGTCATCACAATAAATTTATGAAAATGACATTTGCTCATAAGTGAAAAATATCAATTTTTATTTTTATTTTGATAGAAAATATTTTCTATAGAAAATGACTTCCACCGGGTGGGAGGCTCAAGGATTAGGGGAAAGTAAAAGGAAAATAGAAAGGCTTGATGAAAATCGATTAAATGAAACTTCCACTGGAAAGAGAAACATTCCAACTATGTAGAGTTCACAGGAACTATAATTGAAAATTGTCTGATCGGCTTTTTCCGAAGGAAAAATTGAAATAGAATCAATTTGAATTTGAGACAGTCATTTGAAATCTTATTGTGAAACACTGTCGTTCATGTCTATTTTTATCTTCCATATGTACAAGTTATTACCACTTAATTCTCAATTTTGTGTTTTAAAGTGGCTATAATTTCTTGACTTACAAGGCTTCTTCTGAAGTTTTTCTTATATAAGTTAAATATGTACTTAGGACTTTTATTTGAGATGTAGAGTTAACTGATGCGAAGGATAATAGTTAACTTGAGGTCCAAAGATAAGTGACTTAGCCGACCATTATCAATCTGTGATTAGGACATGTAGGAAAAAAGCAGCAACTTGTCATCTTCTTAATTAGTTAGTGCTTCCTTTGCTTCTTATTATATTGCAAAACAAATCTAACCTAAGTTTAACAAGTTATTATCTATTTAGATGAAATTTAGAAAAGCTTTTCATATTAATCTCATTTGGTTGTGACAAGCAGTGTTTTAAAAGGCGTGGGCGTAAAGCGAGGCGTAAGTCCCATAGGTATTTAATTTTTAATATTTTATAAAATAATATAATTATAGTAAATATTTATAAACAGGTAAAATTACATAAAAATGAAGAAAACTAGCGGACAAGATAAAGAATTGGGAAAGACAATATATATATATATATATATATATATATATGTGTGTGTGTGTGTGCGCGCGCGCGCGCGCGCGCGCGCGTCAAAATAATTTATCATACGCTACTTACAAACACAAGTAACTTGAGTCTAAAAAAATAAAATTTTCTACATGGAGGAACAAAAATGATGACTAACATGCAATTTGAACTTTGAACTTGCTGCTATGAAGGAGAATGGAGTTCTCTTTGTATTTGTAAAAAATAATTGAATATTCATTACTTTTGGGAGATATTAGCAGACTAGCGGACAAGATAAAGAATTGCGAAAGATCATGAATTATGGCTTCAATCAATAAAAAAAGGTCTTGACTTTTAAATTTAATACATTTCAGTTCCTTTTTAAAACTTTTAAGTAATTACCAAGCTGACTTTTGAGAATTTGGGTATTATATGAAGGACTTATTCAACATATTTTGCTTTAATTTGAAAAAGTCTCTGGGGCTTACGCCTCACTAAAAAAATGCGCCTCAAACGCCCGGGCGTATGCCCCGAATTGCTGGGCGTATGCCTCTTGAAACTTTCACCCCACACCATCGCCTTTGGACGTTTTTGATGCGCCTCGCCTCTGAGCTCTCCTCGGGGCTCGTTCCGAAAACGCCTTTTAAAACACCGGTGACAAGACACCAACTTCAAAACATACAACTTAGTGGTGGTACTATTTCAATTGTCATGAGTATGTCCAAATTGCAGTTTCTCTTTTATGTTTTGTTTTACGACATAAATCAACTATATTTTGTATTACACTCCAAAAATATATAAGTTCGAATTGACTCACAATCAACTAACAAAAATATTTTTTCCCCCCTCTAAATTAACAAATTATTCAATTGAAGTATAAGCTAAGTTGCTCTAACATGTTGAAAATTCTGTATACTTTATTAGTGTCCATAATTTAATTGAAAACCTTGTAATAACAATTCCAACTAGCAATTGCTAATATTAGTAAAGACCTAACCTGTAGCAGAAGGCATGGGTGCATGTAGAAGTTTCCATTAGAAAAACATACAATTTTTTTTAATTCGATGTTCGGTTCTTGCATTGGGATCCGATCAAATCTGTATTCGCACCGGTGTCTGGTATATACACAGTTACACACTATTACTTGATTTTGATTGGTTGCCAACCTTCGCTTACAATTTTTGTCTCCATAGTTGTTCTTGCATTTTCTATTTGTGTGGCCTAAAATTCACTTAATGCGATTTAATATTCTCAAATACTCCAGTTTTTCAGATCTTTTCTTGTACTGTACTCAAGGCTTCTACCAAAGGGTAACCAAGAAAAATAGGTTTTTACTAACTTCTTAATGGAAAGTACGAGTCAACCACAAGTTTATTCTTGAGAAATAGAATAAGTATAAAAGTGAACAATTTTTATACTATTGTATAGTATTGTTCTAAGTTGCTCGGACACGGATGCGGATCAAGAGGTCGGATCCTTCGAGATGTAAATTTTAAGATTCGGGGATATGGATCCTAGTACGGATAAGGGTGCGGGGATCCGGCTAAAAGTAATTCAAAAATATAAAAATATCTCTAAATTATGAGAAATTTTGTGGAATACTTACGCATAGCATGTAAAGTGTGAATTTCTTTTTTATTTTCAAGTTGTAAATAAGTAAAGGATTGATTTCCTAGATAAAATATGCTAATTTCGTCAAATTTACCTTAGTTTTGATTTTGATTTCGGGAATCAAATTGTATCTCGTCTCGAATTTTTTCGTCCGCGGTGGTCAAAGAATCCAAAATTATTTGACCAAATTCCGGTACGAATCTCATACCCACACCCATACTAGTGTCGTGTCGATACGGATGCGACACCTAAATTGTCAGGTCGGAGCAACTTAGCTATTGTTTACTCGCTTTTGTCCTTTTTGGCTGGAAAGAAGAATTAATACAATGTAAAAGCTGAAAACAGACAAACATTTGCTGTTTAGATCAGATTCAGAACCGAAACCCCTTGTGGACAGACATAACTGTCCATAGAGATGGCTTTTGAGAATTTTTGTATAAGAAAATTGAATCTGGAACTTGTGGTCAGATGAATCTTCGAATGTGACAACTATGGGAGTAAGACAGTCTGACCAAAAGACTAGTACTTTTTTTATCAAGTAGTTGTCTTTTTTTTTTCTTCGTCTTTTTGGCTTCTTGTTGCCCAATTGTTCTTACCTCAACACCCATTTTGAATGGTGTCAACTGGTTGATGTTTAAGGTTCAATTTCCACTAGTAAAACTCATTGAGATCACAAATCATCGTACTATATTATAATCACGAAAAATTTTAGGTGAAGTTAGTTTACTATAATAACCTTCAAAAATTGAATGACCAAATTATCCTCTACCTAAAATTAAAATTACCTCTTACTAAATTATATTTTGTACTTAATTCCCCGTAAAAAATTCATAACATTAATGAAAGAAATAATTCCAATATTGGGAACCGTACACTTTTTAGCCGTTATTGGACACTTTTTACCGATATTATTACAGTTCCTTTATATTATTTCCTTCTTCTATTTAATTTTCTCTCCTCTTTTAAATCCTATATCACATAAAGTTTCAGTTATAACACTTTTATATTCTTTCGGTTACAACTTCTTGTATTCGTCACTTAATTATAAAATTTAAAAGGATTCTTCACCATTAAATTTTGAATATTGTACCACTATTTAAATAGACAGATCATACGCATTCGCCATCTTGCTTTCATTGTGACCAAATTCAAATACTGTGTTGTGCGAATGAAGAGAAATAGGTTAGATGCATAGATTGAATGAGGTCAGTGAACAAGGCATTAACAACCAACACTCTTTTGTAATTTCATGGCATCATCAATACTACTACTACTATCTTATCAAATAGTATTTCATTGACATCATATCATATTATATCAATAATTCTTCCTTCACTCATAAAGTCATCAAGCACCGGTCACATGGTTTATTGTTTACCCTAAAAATTGAGTAACAATTAAACTTATGTTGTGGTTTTAATGATATGTGATTTAAACCAGCACCAATTGATAAACAACGAATTAAATAGATAACTTGGGCAATAAAATAAATCAAACCGGTCTGCAAACGATGCCTCGACCTCGATTCGAGATAGTTTCGAGGTTAATTAATAAGAACAATATAGGATAGAACAAACATCGATGAATAGTGATGAACAAAGAAAACAACGTATATGTATATTCTTATCAGTGAATAATATTTTTTTTACAAGTGAATGGGATCCCTCTTTATATAATAGAGGAATCCTAAATAAGGTACAACTCTAATAACGGAAGTAGATCCCATGATTAGTGCTAATAACTCCTTTGATTTGATCTGTTTCGGGATTTCCGCCCTGACTTTTGACCGGTTACTGATATCTCGCCATTCCGTTATTACGCCTTACTCGAAGTCAATCATGCTCTATCTCAATGGACACTTCGATCTCCAGGTATGATATTCTATCTTCAAGCTCGAGCCAGATCTATTATGAGGTTACTCTCGAGGTAACTCCCCTGCCAACGAAATCGGGTATGCCCGATTTCGACCGTATATAGATAGTCCCCTCGTTTTTTGGAGTGTAACGAGAAGAAATGAATTTGAGACTTCGATTTAATACCTCGATCAATTATGACGTCAACATTGTGACGTAAGCGACATAAGTGATTGAAGCGTCGTGTCTGCGCAATTTCCAAGGTCATTAATTAACGCCAGTTGATGGTCGGCCACCAGTATTTTCAAACCGTCAAAGTGGCTATTATAAATAGACCACCTTCATAATCTTTTCAAACTTTACTTTCAAACTTCTTCTAATCTTCAAAAGCTCTTCTATTCTCTTCAAGCCCATCAACTTTGACGGTTTCCGTTTGCCAATCTCTTATTAAAACACAAATTCCGCCTTTTCCTTCCTTAAACTTCATATAGTAATGGCAAAAACATCAAAGACCGTTCCTCAAGAGGAAAAGGCCTCCTCATCGCGGCCGACCAGTGACAAAACACCGGTGGAGCCACGTATCGAAGAGTGCATCCCCGGGCCATGTGAACTTACTTCCGACTTTAAAGTCGAAAAACCCTCTTCGGTTCCTGGCCGATGCGAGCCCATGTCTAGATACATCTGTTCGATGTCCGAAGGCGATCTCGAGCAGGTGAAAAAGGACTGCCACTGGGAGAATAAAGAGGTGGTGATTCCTACCCCTGAAGAGTACATCGCAACTCATGTGAAAGGGTTCTTAAGTGTGTATACTTACCCTTTCACACTGGGTTCCGTCGATCCCGTCATAATCGACTTCTGCCGCCAATACCGGGTAACCCTAGGCCAGATCTACCCCTCTTTTTGGCGCATTGTCATTTTGCTCAGATTCTTCTCGAGCAAGATCGAGGGATGTCTTTCACCCTCGATCATCTCATTAGGCTATACAGACCCCGTCTTTATCGGGGCGAACTGATAAGGCTTCAGCGCTGGGCCACGAAGGTGCTATTCTCGAGCATAGATGAGGACAAGGACTGAGGATGGATATGCCGGTTTGTCCGAGTCAGGACCTCCGATTTAATCCCCGCCGAGAAGATGCCATCCCCCGAAGAATGGAACATGAAGCGTAAGTAGAACTTCACCGATAACGTTTGGTCACTTGTTATGTTTCCTTTACCTCTTCTCATCTATATTCTTCTTTATGGTGCAGCTTCCCCCTGGTTTCCTGGTGTAGTCCAGGACCTTGCAGGTTGGATTCGACAACTGGTTTCAACCTCTTCGTATGCTGAGCGCTCATGGCGTGATTTGGCCAACGGTCGATGGGAGGCCAAAAATCATGGTAAGTTCTCATGTCCGTGTTTGATGCTTTCCTGTGAAATACTTCCTTTTAACTTGATTTCTTCTCATACAGTTCTTGGAGATAGTGTCGTTATTAGGCTGCCTCCCCTCGGGGAAGAGGAGGTCCTGAAGCCGACAAAGATAAGAAAAGGAGAAAGGCCTCGCCACCAGATACCCCAAGGCCCAAGAAAAGCAGGGCACAAAAGTCGAAGACTGATCTCGCCGTTCTACCTGCCGATGTAGTCCAAACACTACGAGACAAAGATGAGGAGGGAGAAGATATCAACTGCCTGCTGGTGGCTTGGAAGAGGGATAGAATCGAAGCTTCGAAAGCTCCTGAGCAGGTGACGGTCGAGGGGGTTCAGCCGTAGACCGAGGTGATCTCGGGGGAAGGTCCGAGCAGAGTCCCCGAATCATCGGGTGTTGATGATGCCTCCTGCCGTGATGCGCAACTGGTAGGTATGCCCGAAGGGTCTAGTTCCGTGGCCCTTCAAAGAGAAGAGAATTCCCCAAGTGACTCGCTCAGAGCAATTAATATTGATGATTCTCCGCCCGGCCCCACGTTCTCTGAGGGGCAGTTTCGGGGTGCCCGATCTATGGGGACCCCCGATGTGGGGATATCCCCAGAAGGGGATAATATACTTCGTAGTTGCTTCGTGGGGGTCGATGATGTTTTTGGCCTTGACGCATCACTCATTTTTGATGAGGCTCAGTGACTTCTGAACTAAGTAAGTTTTAGCCCATGCTACCATGCTTGCGTTTGTTCTTATTTATCTAAGTCTGATTTCCTTTCTTTCTGTACAGGCTACAACGCTCCATCGAGAAGCGTCTTCCAAGTACCGAGCTGAGCTGGCTCAATATGAGGCTAATCTCAAAAAGGTTATAGAGGAGAGAAACGCCCTCAAACTCCTCTATGTGTGAAAAGAAGAGGAGATCATGAGAATTCGAGCCGAGCTGACAAGAACCCATCGAGATCAGACCGAGCTTATTGAACGGGTAATGTAAATTTTTGGGAGCTTGTTATGTATTAACTTGATATTGGCAACTAACACTTTGATCCTGCAGGTTCAGCAAAAGGCCGAATTGGTTGAACAGCTTCGTGAGGAGGCCAAGATGAAAGAGGCAGAGACTTTGGGGTGGAAGCAACCGTCTCGCCTCGGAGAAAGATGCGGTTCGGGCCCAACTGTCTTCGGTTGAGCGTCAACTCCAAAGTGTGAAGGTGGAGAACTTGGCCCGAGCCCAGTAGGTTGAAGAGCTCGAGACTCGATTGGCCGTTGAGCTTGCAAGGGCCACATCCGAGGCAGAGGCACTCGTGGCCTCCTACCGAGCCATCGCTGAAGCCGCTAACACTCGGGCAAAGGAAATTTCCGATGCTGCTGAGGTTAGATTGTCCCGTGTTGCCGAGCACGCTGGGCGCCAGTCTCAAAGAGAGACTCTTGAGGAGGTACATGCTCGTGGCTTTGACCTCACGGCTGATATCGAGAGTGCGAAAATTTTGGAGGACGAGGCCGGAGCTTTGCTTTCCGATGATGAAGACTGTGCGAGTGTATCCGAGAGCGGAGAAGATGAAGCCCCCGAAGATGCAGCTCCCGAGGCGGACTAGGCACTTAGTATTTTTTTTCCTTTTGTTTTTTGAGTAAGACCCTGTGTGGTCTTTGTAAATACTTTGCACATATGAAATATTCCTTTTCTTTCCGTTTCGTCTCTGATTTTTGATTTCTGATTCATGATAAATTCTGTTTTGCCTTTGTCTTGTGAAAACTTTATTGCAATCGGGTTGCTGTAGCCTCTATAATCGAGTGAGCAACAACTCGAACTCAGAGTAGAACAAACCCGTAGGTTTTTTAGTTAAACGAAGGCGAGTCCCAGAGCTCAACAATATGTTCGGGATTTTGATTTCGGATGCCTTGATCGAAGCTATAATTGTACTGTTTTTGTAGCCGAGTTCGAGTAAGTTTCGAACTCACAGTAACAGACCCCTTAAGGTTTTATATCATATAATGATGAATCTTCAAGCTATATTCAAGTCAATTTTATTTGAGCTCGGAATAGTGGAATCCTTAGGTCCGAATTGAGTGAGAACAAAATCTTGAACTCTAAGTGTATTGGCCCTTAGGCTCTTTAGATTGGGCCGATATGGCCTCTAAAAGATGGCTACTTTTTCCCTTTTTCGGCTTAGAAGACTTAGTAAAAATTTCTTTATGCCTTAACACGTATTCTTTACCCATTGGGTTTTTTGAGGGTTCGATGTCGATTGAAACCCCTTTGCTTTTTGTGCCTTATCACGTTTGTGTTAAGATAATTTGATACCTCTTAAAGTTTTTTGAGGGCTGATTTCATCGAAGCCCTTTTGCCGAGGGTAGCCTTTTTTAACCGGTTTTTCAAAGAATTCGAAGGCATATTTTTATTGCGGGATTCGGATGTCTCCGAGCTGCCTTAATTTGGTCGTAGCCTATGAGTATGCCTCTTGGGTTTATTTCCCAATAACACTTCGAACTTGTTCCAAGTGTTAGCCCTCGAGAGTGATGTCCTCAGCCTATAGATCGAGGGGTGCCTCTTTGATGTCTAGTTTAGATTACTCGAATATGTCGATCATCGATGGCAGTCCCCGAGTGTACGAGGTATATTTGTACTTGGCCCTTGAGCCATTTCTCACAAAATCATAAGTATAGAGCTTGTATAGTAGAAAATTTTCTTTGAGACACAAGATGTTTGATATAGAAAAAATGCTTCTTTGTATAATTTATACATACGTACATGTTTTGCCATCGGGGCTCGACTAATCTATACGGACACGGTTCGTTTGACCGTTTGGCCCATTACAAAGTTTCTCTATCGAGACCCTTTGACACGAAGTAATTTCCTTGATAGTGTAACATCCGAGGGTGATGCCCCCCAGTATTCGAGGTTGATTGTAAAGAAGCCTTGGATACTGTTGAATTGTCCTTAGGTAGCACATAATTGTTGCCTCATTAAAAACCTCGTCGGGAAAACCCACTTGGGACAAAAACCGATCTAAGGAAAAAAGAGAGCAACGCGTGCTTTAAAACCTGAGGTCTCGATGTCTTCGATCGAACACCTGCAGTGAGTTAGTGTCGAATATATAAATGAAAAAAAGGGATAAAGTCATACCTTTAGCAATAATACCGTTTGAGAAGCAATATGTTCCAATTATTTGGTAGTTTTTCGCCGTCCATCGTGCCGGGCTTATAAGATCCCTTTTCGATGATGTCGAGGACTTGGTAGGGTCCTTCCCAATTTGGGCCGAGCTTCCCTTCATTAGGATCTCAAGTGTTGATGGTGAATTTCCTTAGGACTACGTCCCCGACTCTGAAGTGGCGAAGGTTGGTTCTCCTATTGTAGTATTTTTCGATTTGTTACTTTTGTGCAGCCATTCGAACGAGTGCGGCTTCTCGTTTTTCATCCAATAATTCGAGGCTAGTATTCATAGCCTCGTGATTTGACTCTTCTGTTGTATGTCGAAACCTGGCACTGGGTTCCCTGACTTCGACTGGAATCAAGGCTTCGGAGCCATATGCTAAGGAGAACGGGGTTGCCCCCGTACTGGACTTTGATGTTGTTTGATATGCCCAAAGAACTTCGGGTAGAATTTCTCTCCATTCCCCCTTAGCGTCGTTCAACCTTTTCTTTAGGTTATGAATGATAGTCTTGTTCGTTGATTCGGCCTGTCCGTTACCACTAGGGTGATATGGTGTTGATAACATCCTTTTTATTTTGTGGTCTTCAAGGAATTTCATCGCTTTGCTACCGATAAATTGTTTTTCATTGTCACACACTATTTCGGCGGGTATCCCAAATCGACATATGATATGATCCCAGATGAAGTCTATAACCTCTTTCTCTCTCACTTTCTCGAACGCCTGTGCTTCAACCCATTTAGAGAAATAGTCAGTCATAAATAAAATGAACTTAGCTTTACCTGGGGTCGATGGCAGAGGGCTGACGATATCCATTCCCCATTTCATGAACGGCCACGGGGATAGGACTGAATGAAGTTGTTCTCCAGGCTGATGGATCATCGGTGCAAACCTTTGACATTTATCATATCTTTGAACAAACTCCTTAGTGTCTTTTTCCATGCTATCCCAGTAGTATCCTGCTCTAATGATTTTGTGAATCAGTGATTCGGCGCCGGAGTGGTTCCCACAAGTACCTTCATGGACTTCTCATAGAATATAATCGGTGTCTCCTGGTCCTAAGCATACTGCCAATGGTCCATCGAATGTCCTTCTGTATAATATTCCATCTTCAGCCAATGTGAATCGAGCAGCTTTGGTTCATAGGGCCCTCGACTCTTTAGGGTCCAATGGGAGCTTTCCATTATTCAAGTATTCAATATATTTATTCCTCCAATCCCAGGTTAAGGTTGTATAGTTTATATCGGCATGACCTTCCTCGATCACGGATCTCGAGAGTTGAACGACAGTACCCGAGCTGATCTCATCTTCCTCGCCCGATGACCCTAAACTTGCAAGTGCATCGGCCTTACTGTTTTGTTCTCGAGGTACATGCTGTAAAGTCCATTCCTTGAAATGGTGCAAGGTTACCTGCAGCTTGTCCAAATACCTTTGCATTCTATCCTTTCGAACTTCGAAGGTTTTATTTACTTGGTTCACTACCAGTAAAGAGTCACATTTGGCTTCAATGACTTCTGCTCCCAAGCTTTTAGCTAGCTCGAGACCTGCAGTCATGGCCTCATACTCGGCCTCATTGTTAGTCAACCTAGAAGTTTTGATAGATTGCCTAATAGTGCTACCCATGGGCGGCTTCAAAACGATGCCTAGCCCGGACCCCTTCACATTTGAAGCACCGTCTGTGAAAAGGGTCCATACCCCCGATGATGTACCCGATTTTAACAAGAGCTCCTTTTTGACTTCGGGTACGAGGGTTGGAGTGAAGTCGGTCATGAAGTCCGCTAAAATTTGAGACTTGATGGCCGTCCGGGGTTGATATTCGATATCGTACCCACTGAGTTCGACGGACCATTTGGCCAATTGGCCCGATAGTTCAGACTTGTGCAAAATATTACGAAGTGGGTAAGTGGTTAATACGCATATGGGGTGACATTGAAAGTATGGTCTTAACTTTCTAGAGGCGCTTATTAGTGCAAGTGCAAATTTCTCCAAATATGCATATCTAGTTTCTGCTTCTCCTAAGGTTCGACATACATAATAAACGGAAAATTGTGTACCTTGCTCTTCTCGAACTAGGACACCACTTACCGCACTTTTCGATATTGCCAAGTATAAGTAAAGTTTCTCATCTGCCTTTGGAGTGTAAAGCGGTGGTGGGATCGATAGGTATCACTTCAATTCCTCTAATGGATGTTGGCATTCCGGGGTCCAGGCGAAATCGTTCTTCTTTTTGAGCAGAGAGAAAAATCTGCGGCTTCGATCCTACGACCTCGAAATGAATCGGCCTAAGGCAGCTATCCGCCCAGTTAGCCTCTGCATGGATTTTACACTATCCACGACGGTGATGTCTTCGATGGCCTTGATTTTATCGGGGTTGATCTCGACCCCCTTATTCGATACCATGAAGACAAGGAACTTGCCCGAACCGACCCCGAAAGCACATTTCTCGGGGTTGAGCTTCATGTTGTATTTTCTTAAAATCTCGAACGTTTCCTGCAAATGAGCCAAATGGTCCTCTGCGCGTAGGGACTTAACTAGCATGTCATCAATATAGACTTCCATTGATTTACCTATTTGTTCTTCGAATATTTTATTTACTAGTAGTTGGTAAGTAGCTCCTGCATTTTTTAGCCCGAAGGGCAATACATTATAACAATACGTTCCATACTTGGTGATAAATGAAGTCTTTTCTCGCTCCTCTGGATTCATTTGGATTTGATTGTACCCGGAATAGGCATCGAGAAAAGTAAGGATCTCGTGATCGTCCGTGGCATCGATCATGCGATCAATGTTAGGCAGCGAAAAAGAATATTTAGGGCACGCCTTGTTTAAATCCTTATAATTTACACACATTCTAAGTTTGTTCCCTTTTTAGGGACTACAACTACATTAGCTAACCATTCGGGATATTTCACCTCCCGAATGGACCCTATTTTGAGAAGTTTAGTTACCTCGTCCTTTATGAATGCGTGCTTTTACCTCGGACTGGGGTCTTCTCTTTTTCTTCACCGGTTTGAACCTGGGGTCCAGGCTTAGCCGATACATCGTTATCTCCAGTGGGATCCATATCATGTCTAAATGGGACCAAGCAAAACAATCTATGTTATCAATAAGAAATTGAATAAGATTTTTCTTGAATTTGGGGGTTAATCCCGTTCCCAGGTATACCTTTCGCTCGGGCAGGTACTCGATTAATATAACTTGTTCCAGCTCTTCGATCGATGATTTGGTGGCGTCAGAATCTTTGGGAACAATAAAAGTTCGAGGGGTCAGAAAATCCTTCTCTTCTTCTTCTATCTCCTGCTTCCCTAATTCGGTCGAGGCAGGTGGCTGTGATTGCTATTTGATTTCCTGTTTACTTTTGATGCTCGACCTTTTCGAGGTTGATAGTGTCGATATCAGCGTTACCTCATCAACCGCAAATATTGCCTTTGCAACATGCTGCTCCCCGTATACTGTTTTTACACCTGCCGACGTTGGGAATTTCATCATTTGGTGGAGAGTCGAAGGGACTACCCTCATATTGAGGATCCAAGGCCTTCTAAGTAGGGCATTGTACCATGTCGCCCTCGATTACGTGGAACTTGGTATCTTGAATGGTTCCATCCACGTTCACCGGTAGAATAATCTCCCCTTTAGTTATTTCACTGGCCATATTGAAGCTGTTTAAGACCCGAGTTGCGGGCACAATTTTATTTTGTAGGCCGAGCTGCTCCACAACTCTCGATCGGATGATATTCGCTAAGCTACTTGGATCCACTAAAACACGCTTAACTTGAACTTTATTTAATAAGATAGAAATTACCAGAGCGTCGTTGTGGGGCTGAGAAATGCCTTATGCTTCTTCGTCATTGAATGATAAAGTGCCTTCGGGCACATAATCTCGAGTTTGTTTTTCCCAAGTTATTGATACCTTAGTGCGTTTGAATATGGGTCCCTGTGGAATGTCGACCCCACCGACGATCATATGAATGACATGTTGGGGTTCCTCCTATTCATTTTTCCTGTTGGCGTACCTTTCTCTGAAATGATTCGTAGCTCGATCGCTGAGGAACTCTCGAAGGTGGCCCTCATTGAATAGACAGGCTACCTCCTCCCTTAATTGCCTGCAATCTTCGATCTTGTGACCATGCGTTCCATAATACTTGCACATCAAATTTGGGTTTCTTTGAGAAGGATCGGTTTGTATGGGTGTGGGCCACCTAGTATCTTTGATCCTTCTGATTGCCGATACAATGCCCGATGCATCGGTGCTAAAGTTATATTCTGATAACCGAGGTGCCTCTGTGGGATCGGCATACTTGTCAAAACTACTTTTTATCATAAGTCTTCGAGAATTCTATCCTCGATCACTTCTTCGATCGCTCCGGGCGGAATTTCATCCTGAACAATTGTTTCTTTGATCTGCGGTATATGGTTGATATCGATCTCTGTTCGATCTTGGCTCCCTGTCGACGTCCCTATGGTTTTTAACTACCGACCTGTTTGGATGTACTGAACTGGAAGGGGCTCCTAATTGGTCGTTCTCGACCCTGATCTTTGATTGATATCGATTGTGCACATCTGCCCAAGTTACAGCCGGATACTCGATCAAATTTTATTTCAACTGACGTGATGCTATCAAACTCCGCCCGATCAACCCTTGGGTGAAAGCTTGAAAGGCCCAATCATCTGTGATCGGTGGCAACTCCATGCATTCCATTTGAAATTGGGATACGAACTCCCTCAGCATTTCATTATCCCTTTGTCTTACCTTCAAAATGTCCGATTTCCTTGTTGTGACCTTTATGGCCTCGGCGTGTGCCTTTATGAAAGAATCTACTAACATGGCAAATGAGTCGATGGAATTTGGTGGCAGGTTGTGGTACCAAATCATTGCTCCTTTCGAAAGGGTCTCTCCGAATTGTTTCAACAACACAAATTCGATTTCATCATCTTCTAAATCGTTACCCTTGATGGCGCATGTATTTAAAGTAACATGCTCGTTGGGATCGGTGGTCCCATTATATTTGGGTATATCTGTCATACGAAACTTCTTTGGAATAGGCTTCGGAGCCGCACTTGGAGAAAACGACTTTTGTACAAACTTCTTCGAATCCCTCCCTTTCAAGATTGGCGGTGCCCCCGGTATCTAGTCAACTCGAGAGTTGTATGTCTCCATTTTTTTTTATCATTGGCTTCGATTCTCTTCTCCCCCGATTCAATTCTTTTGGTGAGCTCTTCGAGCATTTTCATTACCGCAGGATCAGTCCCCGATTCGTTACCATTCGACCTTTCCGGTACTGGCTCGGTACGGCGAGTAATTTTTGTCTCGACCCTATTCGGAGCTCTATGTTGATTTTGTAACTGAGAAATAGTAGCTTGCTGAGCCTGAAGCATCTCGAATATCACTTGGAGACTGACTCCTTCGTCTCCTCTACCCTGTGTTCCTTGGTTACTAGATTGGCCTTCTCTGCGTATGCTCCCATCGAGACCTGCGCCTAGGTCCGCATTTAGAGCAACGTGCGAACTGACATTGATTGGGTTGGCAACCGGTGCTCCCCCCAAATTAGCCTATGGCACCTCGACTCCTGGAGCAATCACATTTTCGTTTTTACCGTGGAATCCGAGGCCATTATCGCCGTGTGTGGATGCGTTTTGTGAGTTTGACATGTTTTAACCTAAAAGCAAAGATACTTGACAAGAACAAGCGTAAAATAGTGCGTTTTACCAGAATCAATACTGAACAATCACTATTATCCTCAGCCCACGGTAGGCGCCAAACTGTTTACCCTAAAAATTGAGTAATAATTAAACTTATATTGTGGTTTTAAGGATATGTGATTTAAACCAGAACCAATTGATAAACAACGAATTAAATAGATAACTTGGACAATAAAATAAATCAAACCGGTCTGCAAACGATGCCTCGACCTCGATTCGAGATAGTCTCGAGATTAATTAATAAGAACAATATAGGATAGAACAAACAGCGATGAACAATGATGAACAAAGAAAATAACGTATATGTATATTCTTATCAGTGAAAAATATATTTTTTTACAAGTGAATGGGATCCCTCTTTATATAATAGAGGAATCCTAAATAAGGTACAACTCTAATAACGGAAGTAGATCCCATGATTGGCGCTAATAACCGCTTTGATTTGATCTGTTCCGGGATTTTCGTCCTGACTTTCGACCAGTTACTGACATCTCGCCATTCCGTTATTACACCTTACTCGAAGTCAATCATGCTCAATCTCGATTACTGCTAGCCTCAATCTCAATGGACACTTCGATCTCCAGGTGTGATATTCTATCTTCGAGCTCGAGCCCAATCTATTATGAGGTTACCCTCGAAGCAACTCCCTGCCAATGATATCGGGTATGTCCAATTTCGACCGTATACAAAAAGGTTTCCCAGGCTTTCTCTGAGGAGTTTAAAATTTCTTATCATGGGATGAATCAAGAAGATGAAAGGAAGCAGTGATCAGAAGCTTATTAAAGTTTTGGCCGGAAGCTATAACCAATTTGAATACTTTTGCAACTTGAACTCTTGCAGTGTAGTTTTTCTCTCTGCCCTCCCTCACTTTTCCTATCCGAAGCACTTTAAATTTATAGGAAAAACTTATGAGAGTGTTTTTGAAAAAAAATCTTATTTATGTAGAGGAATGAAAAAAGGAAAATTAAAACAAACAAAGTGGAAAAGGAAAAAGAAAGTGAAAAAGTATTACAAGACAAAGAAAGAAAAGAAAAGAAAAGGAGATGAAAACAAACAATGTGGAAAAGGAAAGAGAGAGCGAAAAATTACAAGACAAAGAAAGAAAAGGGAAAGGAAATGAAAACAAACAATGTGGAAAAGGAAAAAGAAAGGAAAGATTCGATTGTTATAAAATAAAGAGAAACTGATATATTATTCAAACTTCAAACTTATATACATAATGAACTGAAATCTCCTCTATTTATAGAAGAAAGCAAGTTGTTGTGTAAGCTGCTTCTGCAAGCTGCTGTGTAAGTTGCTACTGTACTAGATATAGATAATCTTTTATCGGAGATAATTTTTATCCGTAACGGAGTACTGATAGGATAAGCTCATTGTACCAGATATAGATAATCTTCTACCGGGGATGATGTTTATCCATAACGGAGTACTAAAAGGATAAGCTCATTGTACCAGATATGGATAATCTTCTATCGGAGGTGATGTTTATCCATAACGGGGTACTGAAAGGATAAGCTTCTTCACGACACTTATTTCCAATAGAGTACTAAATAGATAAACATATTTACGATGGAGTCTCATATAGATAAGCTTCTTCAGGAAGCTTATTGACAACAGAGTAATAAATGAACATCCATAATATTATATATTTATAACACTCCCCCTTGGATGTTCATTAAAAGATAATGTGCTTCATTAAAACCTTATTAGAAAAAATCCCGTGGAAAAAATTCTAGTGAAGGAAAAAGAGTACACATATTTAGTAATACACATAACTAGTTGTCTCATTAAAAACCTTATAAGGAAAATCCTGTGGGAAAAATCTTAGTAAGGAAAAAAAAGTATAGCGCGTATTTTACTCCCCCTGATAAAAATTTTATTTCAAATATTTGAGTCTCCGCATTTCAATCTTGTATACCATCTTCTCAAAAGTTGAAGTTGGCAAAGATTTAATGAATAAATCTGCCGGATTGTCACTTGAACGGATTTGTTGCACATCAATGTCACCATTTTTCTGAAGATTATGTGTGTAGAATAATTTTGGTAAAATGTGTTTTGTTCTATATCCTTATATAAATCCCCCATTTAATTGGGTTATGCATGCAGCATTGTCTTCGTATAAAATTGTGGATCTTTTATCACATTCCAAACCATATTTTCCTTGAATAAAATGAATCATTGATCTCAACCATATGCATTCCCTACTTGCTTCATGAATAGATATTATCTCAGCATGATTTGAAGAAGTAGCAACAATAGATTGCTTTGTGGAGCTCAATGATATGACAGTACCTCCACATGTAAACACGTACCCGGTTTGAGATCGAGCTTTATGTGGATCAAATAAATAACCTGCATCTGCATAATCAACAAGATCTGCACTACTTTTGTTATAATAAAATAAACCCATATCAACTGTTCTCTTTAACTATCGTGATATATGCTTTATCCCGTTCCAATATCTTTGTGTAGGAGAAGAGCTATATCTTGCTACTAAATTAATAGAAAATACTATGTCAGGCCTTGTAGAATTAGCAAGATACATAAGTGCACCAATTGCACTAAGACAAGGTATTTCGGTACCAAGGAGTTCCTCATCCTCTTTTGGAGGTCGGAAAAAATATTTTTCACTTCAAGTAATCGAATAACTGTTAATGTACTCAATGGATGCGCTTTGTCCATGTAAAAGCATTTTAAGACCCTTTCTATATAGGCAAATTGATGGATAAAGATCCCGTATGCTAAATGTTCAATTTGCAGACCAAGATAAAGTTTTGGCTTTCCAAGATCTTTCATCTCAAATTCTTTCTTAACATATTCAATTGCCTTTTGGAGCTCTTCTAGAGTTGCAACAAGATTTATGTCATCAACATAAACAGCAAGTATAACAAATTCTGATGCCATTTTCTTTATAAAAATACATGGACAACTTCAGGTGTCTGGACTACAAGTCTGATCCTCACAATCTTTTACAATATTGTGAACTATATTGTATCAAATATATCGTTGACGATCATTTTGTATCGGTTCCTAAGCGACATAACTTGTTGAGATCTCATAACTTTCTTTATTTTTCAGGTACCTGAACTTCTTCTGGAGTTTCATGAAATGTTATGTCGTGGGCTTTTCTAGAGCTCATTTCCTCCTCATTATGATCATTTGCTCCTATCATTCTTCAAGGATTGTTACCTTTGGAACCAATTAGTTTACTACGCTTCATGCGTGCAGTAAACTTTATCCTTCAGGGACTTTAATTTTAATAGGAGTATTTGCAGCTAAAATATGATATTTAATTTCGGATCAGCAAATGCTTCTGGCATTTGACTTGAATTATCTTCTAAGTGAGGATCATATTAGTGATAATTCTATTCATATAGCATATTTTTCAACTGTTTATTCCATCCCCCAAATGTTAGAAAAAGTAACACATATCCCTAATCTTCTTTGAAAAACCTATCTTTGTGCATTGTGGTAGAGAAATTAATCATATACCACACATCAAAAGTTATTAGATAGTAAAAATATTTGGTTTCTGATCCTAAACTAATTGTGAGGGGATGATTTATCATATTTTATTGGTCTGATGCATACAAGTGCTGCTATATGCAATTTAGAAAATCTTAGACCAACACATGAGGTTTTGTTCTCATAAGCAATAGTTTAATCATTAATATGAGGTATTCAGTACTAAACTAGCTTGGATATAAACCAACATCATCAAGATGAACTATCTTGATTTCATAATCTGAAAATTATGCCCTTAATTGAGAAAAGCAATTTCAAATGCCAAACTGCAGGTTGACAATACATACACATGTAACCATCTCATATATGCATCTATAAGTGGTTTACATGATAGGTGAATGGGCCCGTATTCACCTTTTATATATTCCAGAATTCAGGGGTCTTAGTCCCAACTTTAGCTAGTATGATCAATTTATTATGAGAATAAGCAACACAAGAGAATTCTTGAAGAATCTTCTAGTTCTTCAGTATATGCTTATCTGAATTCTCCAATAGCTCATTTAAAAATGGCAAATGAAAACTTCAAGTTTATCATGGCATGTGCTATCTCTTAGTAAGCTTCTGGTTTACTATGGCATGAACTTTTGTATTAGTAAACTTCTGATTTACTGTAGCTACTTTTATATCAGCGAATTTCTGCTTTATTGTAGCTACTTTTGCCTAAGTAAAACTTCTGATTTACTGTGACTGATTTTGCATTAGTAAACTTTTGGTTTACTGTGATACATGATATACTACAAATTGAAGAATAAGGTGGGTCACTTCTTACATACATAATATTTTACCCCTATGATTGTGGAAACATGAAGATTTCCAACCTTTCAATAATTTGTAGTCTCAATATGATAGCTATTTGTATTAGTACACTTCAGGTTTACTACAATATATGTTTTGACCATAATCATATTATATGAATGACAAATTTGTATATAATCTCTTCGAGAGCCTTCGTTTATTATCCACAATCTAATATTTATCGGACACTACTAGTGTCATGTGTCTTCTACACAAATAGCTAGCTCTTCAGGAGTTGTTGATACATTTTGTACTATCAAATATTGCTCACACACTTCTGGTATCATGAGAGAAAATTTCTTCAAATTGACATAACCAAAATAAATATGATTGTAAACATCATTATGAAAGCATAACTTTTATTTATGTGCAATAATTACATAACCATACTATATACTATAAACAATAAAAATTAAAATATTTATATTTCTACAGATTCATCACCGATCACATGACTTGTTTCTCCTTCCGGAAGCGTAAAGTAATCAGCTACGTCCAAATGTATGAAGTCTAAATTATCTTCAGAAATAAAATTTGCTTCAGCATTTTTCTCTGTCTTCTTTAGGGAGGCTTGATACAGCTCAACCAGGTGCTTTGGTGACATGTACGTGACGAGTGTCCTTTTCCTCCACATCTATAGCATGCATTTTTTGCCTTTGGTGCTTGCACCGCTTCATTCTTTTGTTCCTTTGTTTTCCATTTCTAGTGGTGAGGAGGGTTCTTTGGTGCATTATTATTACCATGATTAGAGTTTCTTCCCCGACCACGACCATGACCACGACTGGGGCCACATCCTCTTCCACGCTTAGCTTGGTGGAAGTTCGTCTCATTCACTTCAGGGAATGGACAAGAACCGGTAGGTCGACTTTCATGGATTTTCATTAATATCCCATTATGTTGCTCAGCTACAAGAAGATATGAGATAAGTTCAGAATACTTTTTGAATCCCATCTCTCGATATTATTGTTGCAGGAGAATATTCGAGGCATGAAAAGTGGTGAAAGTTTTCTCCAACATATTATGATTAGTAATATTATCACCATATAATTTTAATTGGGAAATAATTCTGAGCATAGCAGAATTATACTCACTGATAGATTTAAAATCTTATAGCCTTAGATATGTCCAATCATAATGTGCCTGTGGAAGAACGACCATCTTCAGGTGGTCATATCTATCTTTTAAATTATTCCACAGTATGACTGGATCTTTAATAGTGAGATATTCCATTTTCAAGCCTTTATCAATGTGATGGCGTAGGAATATCATTTCTTTGGCACGGTCTTGGTTTGATGCTTGATTTTTATCCTTGATGGTGTCTGCCAGATCCATCGCATCAAGATAAATTATAGTATCAAACACCCAAGACATGTAGCTTTTGCCCGATATATCCAGGGATACAAATTCAAGTTTAGAAAAATTTGACATTATTCAAAAAAAGAAAGTTCGTACCTCTGATACTTTCAAAGTATTTTCTCGAGATGGCAGAGTCTCGTACTGATAACGTGTTATAAAATAAAGACTGTAAAGTAAAGATAAGTATAGAGAGAAATTGATATATTATTCAAACTTCAAACTTATGTACATAATGAACTGAAATATCCTCTATTTATAGAAGAAAGCAAACTGCTGTATAAGCTGCTTCTGCAAGCTGCTACTGTACTAGATATAGATAATCTTTTACCAGGGATAATTTTTATCCGTAACGGAGTACCGACAGGATAAGCTCATTGTACCAGACATAGATAATATTCTACTGGGGGTAATGTTTATCCATAATGGAGTACTGAAAGCTCATTATACCAGATATAGATAATCTTATATCGGGGATGATATTTATCCATAACGGAGTACTGAAAAGATAAGCTCATTGTACCAGATACGGATAATCTTCTACCGGTGGTGATGTTTATCCATAACGGGGTATTGAAAGTATAAGCTTCTTCAAGAGACTTATTTCCAATAGAGTACTAAATCGATAAACATATTTACGGCGGAGTCTTATATAGATAAGATGTGATGACCCAATAGGTCATCCTATGTTTTAAAACCTAATTCTATGATCCGAAGCCTTAATAATTTTATTTTTATCCTCCTCGACTTACGTGCACAGTCGGACGTATTTTCGGAAAGCTTTTATATTAAAAACTATGAAAAAATGAAAATTTACTTTGAAAACTATTTGAGTTGACTTTGGTCAACATTTTGAGTAAACGAATCCGAATTTGTATTTTGACGGTTCCGGTAGGTCCGTATCGTAATTTGGGACCTGGGCATATGCCCGGAATCGAATTTCGAGGTCCCTAGCTCGAGATATGGAATTTTGATGAAAAATATAAAAGTTGAAAGTTTAATGATTTTAAGAATTTACTGATGTTTGGTTTTGTTGATACCGGATCCATATTTTAGTTCCGGAGCCCGGTACAGGTCCACTATAATATTTATGACTTGTCTGTCAAATTTGGTGAGAAACGGAGTTGATTTGACGTGATTCAGACATTTTGTTGTGAAAATAGAGGTTTTAAAGTTTTCTTGAAAATTTCATTTGATCTGGTGTCTGATTCGTGATTCTAGGCGTTATTTTGGTATTTTTTTCACGCGAACGAGTTTTTATGGTATTTTAGGACTTGTGTGCATGTTTGATTTGGAGCCCCGAGGGCTCGGGTGAGTTTCGGATAGGCTACGGGTGTTTTAAAACTTAGAAATCTGATTTTCTGCAATTTCAGGTGCCTTCTGGTTTACTTCTTCGCATTCGCGAAGGCACTCTCGCGAACACAAAGTGTGAGCTGGGCTGGGGGATGGTTTGTTCTACGCGAACGCGAGGCCATGTTCGCGAATGCGGAGCATTGGGGGTCTGCTCTTCGCGAACACGACAGACAACACGCGAACGAGTAGAGTTATTGGAGGTGGGCTGGGGATCAGTGGGTTGTTCTACGCGAACGCTAGTCAAGACTCGCGAATGTGATGGCTAGGGGGATAGACCATCGCGAACGCGGGCAATACTTCGTGAACGCGAAAGCCATTCGTGCTGCTGCACTTTGCGAACGCGGCAGGCCCTTCGCGAACACGAAGTAGGCCTGACGCCTAGACCTTAAAACAGAACCAAAACGGGATTTTACCCATTTTTCATAAACTCTCCATTAGAGCTCGGCCTAAGTGCGATTTTGAAGGGAAAACTCAACATCAATTCATAGGTTTTTACTCTTTATCTCATTTTCTTCCATTATCATCACCCATTAAATTCCTAGCCCTAATCTTTGTTCTTTCATGGTAGAAAAACTAGGGATTTAGGAAGAATTGGGGGTTTTTGCAAATTGGGGATTTAGACCTCAATTTGGGGTCGAATTCTGAAACTAATTATATAATCGGGCTCGGGGGTGAATGGGTAAATAAATTTTGGTCCAAACCTCGGGTTTTGACCAAACGGGCCCGGGGTCAATTTTTGACTTTTTGGGGGAAAGTTTGGAAAATCTAAATTTATGCATTGTAATTAATTTCTTTAACAATATTTGATATTATTGAGTCGTTTGTGAATAGATACGAGTGGTTTGGAGGTGGATTCTAGAGGAAAAGCGGTAATTGAGCATTGAGTGGCCTTTGGAGCGAGGTAAGTATTGTGTCTAACCCTGACTTGAGGGAATAGGACTTGTTTGTCTATTTACTACATGTTTAGATGTTGGGGAACAACGTATATGTGAGGTGACGAGTACTTATGCGTTATAGTCGAGTCAAATCATGCAGGTGGGGGCTTGGTTTCTTGCAATTATAGCTTCCTTTTTTCCATGTTATCCATGTTTAGACTAGTATTGTTAAATTGATAGTTCTTATCATCTTTACGAATCTTGTGGTGATAATTGAGTATTTATTTCGAAGTTGAGGTTGGTATTGTGGAACCAAATATTGAATTAAGGCTTGTACTTGTTATTCTATCTCCCTATTATTATTTGTTCATTGCATTATGGTAAGGGAGAGTGTTAATGCACGAAGGGTGATGCTGTGCCATATTGTGAGTGTTAATGAACGAAGGGTGATGCTGTACCATATTATGAGTGTTAATGCACGAAGGGCGATGCCGTGCCATGTTGTGAGTGTAATGCACCAAGGGTGATGTCGTGCCATCTTATGAGTGTTAATGCATGAAGAGGGTGATGCCGTGCCGTATCTATTTATTTATATTGTGAGGCTGAGTGTAAAAGCACGAAGGGTAATGCCGTGCAATTTTCTTCATTGTGTTTAGTTGTTTTCACTGGTTAAAAGCATATTAACTGTTTTGGTTATCATTTCCGCTGTATCTCTTATATCCTGTGCCCCTTTAGCATGTTCCCCCTCCCAATAGTACATGTTTAGCTGTTACTATTATTTTCTTGTACATATACTGTTATCTGCACAAGTTTATTATGTGGGTGTCTTGTCATAGCCTCGTCACTACTTTGTCAAGGTTAGGCTCGACACTTATCAGTACATGGGGTCGGTTGTACTGATACTGTACTCTGCACTTCTTGTGCAGATTTTGGTACCGGTCCTAGCTGATCGTGAGGCTTAGCAGCTTGGATTGCTGTCAAGAGACCCAAGGTAGATCTGTTGGCGTCCGCAGCCCCTGGAGTCTTTTCCTAGTTTTTATCATTTACTGTTTCCTTACTCCAAAACAGTGTATTTTTTTTTTCCTTTCTAGACTCTGTTTGTAGTAAATCATAGTAGCTCATGAGTTGTGACTCCAGATCTGGGTGGTAGTAATTAATGAAGTTTTCATATTATTCCGCACTTGTTGTATTTCATTTTAGCTTATTTGTTATTATTTACTGAATTGAATAAGAATTGGCTTAATAACTCTCTAACGTCGGCTTGCCTAGCAAGTGGAATGTTAGGTGCCATTACGATCCCGACGGTGAAAATTTCGGGTCGTGACATAAGTTTCTTCAGAAAGCTTATTTACAACGGAGTACTAAATGAACATCTATAATATAATATATTTATAACATCGATATACTTGTGAATGTTATTTTCTTCTTCTATCCTCTCTCCCTGTTTCATTGAAGTACTTCAAAATTAAAGAAGAAATGATAAGCGTGCTATAGCAAAAAAATAATTTTAAAGGATTTTGCATTAAATTACAAGGAAATTAAATAAAAAATATAGGTATAATGTGGGGAGTAACCGTGGCGGGAAAAAAAATAAAAATAAAATGGAAAATAAAAATTACAAGAAAAGGAAAGAAAAGATTCATATAAAGATTCGACCAAAATTAATTTGCAAAGAATAATTCATTTAGTTTGTTCTATGTATAGAGTCGGCCAAAATGAGAGCTTTGAGTTACTCGAAATTCTCTATCTTTAACTACTTTTTATTTTATCTAATTTTTTAAAAATAGAACAGAGCACGGAAAAGAAAACGTTATATACAACAACTAAATATACAAAAAAAAATCTATATATTATAATAAATATTAATTAAAAAGTAAAAAGACGTACTATGTATAAATAAAAAATGTGAAGAAGTTTACTATATAAAAGTGTACGAGAAGAGTTTCTTTGTCAAACATTACTAATTTGGTAAATTTTCTTTTCTCACGAAAGATCATTGTTCTTTTAATTTGGGCTACTTGCTCAGCATATGAAATATAAGGTATGTATAGTTTTCTTCGCTATTGGTTGAGTGTCTACGTCTTTTCTGAATTGCTTTTGAAAATATATTCACGTTAAATTATTGTGTTTGAGTTATTATTATTTAGAAAGCACAAACTATTGTCCCCTCTGATGTATGATTCTTTAAGTTCTTTTTAGCTTCTTGCTTCTTACTTATAGTATAATTCGTTTTAATATTTTACACTTCCTCTACGAATTAGCTATCCAACCATGTGGATCATAGTTAAGAAAATGTTCACGATAAAAATCTAATAAACTTGCTGAAGCAGAAAGCAAATGTGAAAGGTTTGAAGAGAAAGCTAAGGTTTTAAAGCTACGAAAGCAACATGAAAGATGGAAAAATTATAACATGAAATTTTTTGCATTGCTACCCAAATAATCAAAACACGCACGGAACACACGTGTCCAAAAGTTAGTACAACATAAATTGAAGTAACCTTATTGTTTATCTTAGGATAGAGTTTAATTAGCAGAATAATCAAGCATCTTATGATCATGTCTCTTTTGTAAATACAAGGTTTTTTTATTTATTAAAAAAATGACCAATCTTCCAAACATTATCCTTTTTAAGAGGATGTGAAGCTTCTCCTTAAAATTAGGCCCGTTTGTCCATATATTATTATTTATTTTTTTTCATTTTCTTTTTCAAAAATATATTTGTCCATGAAATTCAAGTCTTTGAAATTTTTTCGAAAATGAGTTATTCAAAAACTACTTTTTCAAAATTTTCAGAAAAACTTTTTTCTCCGCTCACAAAATTGCAACACTTTTTCAAGTGAAATGCATATTCAAATATAATTTCAAATTTCAAATACCATTTTTCAACTTAACTCTAAATACTACTTTTTTCAAAATTTATAATTTTTATGTCCAAACGCTTACTCACACCACAGATAGCAACTTTTGCATGTTCACTAATCATGTTATTATGATCATCATTCAAGCATACAAATATTGGTGCATTTTATCTTGTAGATAAAATATCAGCCTTTGCACAATTCTCAATATAGGCACAGTTACACACTGTTAGTTATCCTTGTCAGGAAGATAAGGATATTCTCATTAAAGTTTTATTATCCTTGTCGCAGGTTGTTCTTGACAAATTTATTATTGGAAAAACTCATAGAACAATTGATGTGGCAATTAACAGAAGCAAAACAAGTTTCACTAAAGAGAAGAGAACAAAGTTGGATAATTTAAAATATTCACAAAAGCTATTAAAAAAGAAGAGAACAACTCTCTTTTTTACAGAGAAAATAAGTGGTTGCTATAGGTCCCTTTCTTTCCAGAACATGTCACGGGAATTTTCTTCTATTTTGTACAAATAGAAGAAAAAAAAAGTAAAAAAGGGACTTCAAATAGATCAGTTAAAAAATAACCCCAAACACAAATATAATTCAGCTTAGTTGGTACTTAAAAGAAAACCAAAGAAAAAAAGAAGAGAAAGTCAGTTTGAACTTCACCACTGGCTATTGATGTTTGGCCAAAATGCTATATTTTTAGTACATTACTCTCCTTACATGTTGTTAGTTTAGAGGTTAATTATGCAAAGTTTGAGCTAAATTATGTTGTTTTATGTGTAGGAGTATCGGAAGACAAATACGAGTGAACGTTGCATAAAAAGAGGACAAAAATACGAGAAAAGAGCACAAAAGCACGAAATACCCAAACCGTGCTACAGACCAGTCTTCGCGAGGTCTATAGCCAGCTTGACCGCGCTACAGACTAGGCTTCGCGAGGTCTATAGCTAGGTTGACCGTGCTATAAGCCTGGCTTCGCGAGGTCTATGGCCCGGTAATTAAAAGTCGCGGGTTAAAAGTCTCCAATCCGGATCTGGACTCAAGGACTTCAACCATAGCCTATAAATACTCCCTAAACATATCGAAGAGAAGGGGGAGGGTGAGGGGGGAACGTTTTTTAGAGCAAATCCGACCAAAAAGGGGGACATTATTGGAGAGGCAAGAAGGCTATGAGAACACTTGGAAGCAATGAATCACAAGAGTTTTCTCTTCCGTTCTTCCTTCATTTGTATTTTAATGCTTTCAATTATTATCATAATTGTTAGTATGGTTATGAGTAGCTAAACTTTCCCATCTAGGGTTTGATGGAACCTTTTGAAGGATGATTTTTTGTCACGACCCAAAATCCCACCACAGGCATCGTGATGACACTTAGTCTCTAAGACTAAGTAAGCCGATTATAATCATAATTCAAGCCATTTTTTATTTTAAAACATATAATTTAATACAACCTCCCAAGACTGGTAATACTGAGTCACGAACTCTAACTGAATACATGGAATTATCTCGAGGATCGAATATACAGTATTGTTCGAATAAGAAATTAACAGTACAATAAAATGGAAAGACTCTAAGGGACTGCGATGACCAAGCAGTCCTACCTTGAATCCTTGCGATCATACTCTAATCTCTGTCCGAATATAATATCTTCAATACCTGACTCTGTACAAAAATATGCAGAAGTGTAGTATGAGTACACCACAGTCGGTACCCAGTAAGTATCAAGACTAACCTCAGTGGAGTAGTGACGAGGTACAGTCAAGACACTCACTAGTCTAATAACCTGTGCAATATAGTACACAAAAATAATAGGAAATAAATAACAATAATGGCAACACTAATCAACCAGTGATATACACAACAGGGCAACAAGAACACCATTAATATTGCTCAACAAATAACGAATACAAGTACAACCAATTAATCAAGTCCTTCAAATATAAATCTTTCGCCTATATGCTTTTCAAATAATAATCTTCAAGATATAATACTTTCCAATAAATCTCTTTCAAATATAATTCCTTCAAATAAATATCTTTCAAATATAATTCTTTCAAATAAATCTCTTTCAAATATAATTCTTTCAAATAAATCTCTTTCAAATATAATTCTTTCAAATAAATATCACCATGTGACACCTCATTTAACCTTCCTAGTGTGAGAAATATTTTCAATATATCACATCAAATGACACGGCAATACCTTCGTGCACTTATCTCATTCTCACCCAATGTATATATGTAGATCAAATCAATTGGCACGGCAACACCCTTCAGGCATTTATCTCTTACTCACCGTATATACATATAACAATACCAACTAGGTGGAAGAAAAGTTAATAACAATAAAAGAAATAAAGTAGGAGGCACACAGTAAGCAACAACGACTACAAGTCACAAAGAAAACCTAGGTGTACAATAACATCTCAAGATAAAGGCCTGAATAATTACACAACGAAAAGATATCACAATATAATGTATGTCTCTTATCCTCGCCTGCACGGAAACACCCTTCGTGCCATGAACATATAATAATATAAAAATAATAGCACGACATCACCCTTCGTTCTTTTACTCTCATCCTCACCTGATAATATAAATGAAATGGCACGGCATCACCTTTCGTGCTTTACACTCTCAATGGCACGGCATCACCCTTCGTGCTTTACACTCTCAAATGGCACGGTATCACCCTTCGCGCTTTACACTCTCAAATGGCACGACATCACCCTTCTTGCTTTACACTATCCCTCACATGATAATATAATTCAAATAGCACGGCATCACCCTTCGTGCTTTACATTTTTTCTTACCAAGCACATGTATATCATTAACAAGCAAGGTAGGAAGTATAAATAACATCAAGGAGAGTGTTTAAACCACAATACAATACAACAATTCAAATCACAATTTGCCACTGACCACAACTAAATTCCAAATATGTAGAAGAATCAATAAATTTCTCAACAAATAGCCCAAGGCTCCACACAACGTATATAAAACCTCAAAATAATCAATAAAGGTGAAAAATACTCAGTATAGGGCAACGCCTTCATTAATCCAAATTTTTGATAATTATATTAACTTCTCAATTTAAACTTATCTAATAAATATTTGCAGATAAGGATTCCATCATGAATTTAATTTCAAGAAAAATATCAAATCAACAAACACACGGAATTCACATAAAATCTAAGTGACAATAACACTAAATTATTATATAAAATACAAACTCGACAAATAAGGGATGAGGCGTGATAATTCAAGGATTTACTAACTACCAACAATTATTCAATTTAATACATAAAAATGTCTAAAACTTTAAACCAATAAAATTTGCACATATAAGCCCGAGTACGTACTCGTCACCTCGCGTACACGGCTTCCATTCACACAATTTTCACATAAGACTCAATGCCTAAGGGGTAATTCCCCCACTCAAGGTTAGGCAAGATATTTACCTTTTTGAAGTTATGCCAATTTTTCAAAATCTCCTTCTTGCTTGAATTGACCTCTGGATAGCTCAAATCTATCTATCCAAATTAATTGTGTAACTTCATTAAAATTCATCGAAAATAATTCCGGATAATAATACATCGACTTAAAAATTTATTCCAAAAAGTCAACAAAAGTCAACACGGGGCTCGCCTCTCGGAACTCGATATAATTTTTATGAAATCCGAACACCCATTCCAATACGAGTTCAACCAGATAAATTTTACCAAATTCCGATAACAACTCGACCTCCAAATCTTAAATTTTTGTTCTTGAAAGGTTTTGCAAAAATCTTGATTTTTTTCATTTAAATCCGAAATAAATGATGAATATAACCATAGAATCATGAAGTATAATCTCTTTCGGATATAGAACACTTACCCCAATCCATATGGTGAAAATCGCATAAAACAACGCTTCAATTCGAGCTCCATAGCTTCAAATATGTTAAAAATGACTGAAACCTCGAAATATAGCTACTGTCCAGGTGTTTACTCTTCGTGATCATGGAAAACGCTTCACGATCGCGAAGCACAACTTTTCTCAGCCTAAAATTTGCTATTCACGATCGCGAAAAATGCTTCGCGATCGCGAAGAACAAGTGCGCAGCTCTTCCAGATAGTCTCTAGTATAATGGTTATAACATTTTGTACATAACTCCAAATTGCAAATGGTTTAATTTTCTGAAAATTAGACACCAAGAGCTACAACTTTCATGTTTTGCTCATCTCTCAGTTCCTTATATATTGTGAGATATAAGCTGCCAAATTTAGCCCTGTGCAACACAAGTTTCTTCTTAGCGATTCCAAAACTCTTTGTAGACAGCCTGTAGTTTATAAAACATAACATTTTGTACACAACTCTAAATGCCAAATGGTTTAATTTTTTGAAAACTAGACACAAAGGTCTACAACTTTTATTTTTGGATCCTCTCAAATTCCTTATAGATTGTGAGAGATAAGCTTTCAAAATCGGGTCAGTGTAGCAGGATTTTCCTCTACGCGATCGCGAAAAGGCTTCCACGATCGCGATTCACAGTGTCCAAACAGCAAAATTGCTCTTCGCAATCGTGACCATTTGTCCGCAATCGCGATGCATACCTCTGTGGCCAAAAACCAGCAACTAAAAATGGCCTAGAAATGGTCCGAAACCACCCCGAAACTCACTCGAGCCATTTGGGACCCCGTCCGAACATACCAACAAGTCTCAAAACATATTACGGACTTAGTCGAAATCTCTAATCATATCAAATAATGCCAAAACCACAAATCATACCCCAATTCAAGCTTAATGAAACTAAGAAATTTCAACTTCTACATTCGACGCCGAACCCCATCAAATCAAGTCTGATTGACCTCAAATTTTGCACACAAGTCATAAATGACATAACAGACCTATGAAAAATTTCATAACTAGATTCTGACCCCGATATCAGAAATTCAACCTTCAGTCAAACTTTTCAAAAATCTTCTATTTTCCAACTTTCACCAAAATGCGTCGAATTGTCCTACGGACTTCCAAATCCAAATCCGGACATACGCCTAAGTCCGAAATTACCATACGAAGCTATTGACATCATCAAAATTCTATTCCGGGGTCGTTTGCTCAAAAGTCAACTCTCTGGTCAACTCTTTCCATTTAAGCTTTAAAAATGAGAATTTTTCTTTCAATTTAATTCCGAACCTTCCAAAAATCAACCTTGACCGCACACGCGAGTCATAATATATATTACGAAATTGCTCGGGACCTTAAGTCGCTGAACGGGGCGTTAATTATTAAAATGACAAGTTGGATCATTACATTTTTCTGTTGCATTTAATATAATTTTGCCGTTGGATTTTCTCTTCTTGTTCAACTACGTGATTATTTTAGTTGATTGAAGGGCCCTCAATTGACTGTGCCTATTTAGTGTGTATTTCTTGGAAGAGGGTACATATTTAGGTAGTTGTTGAACAACATCACTCCTAACGTATGTGAGGAATCAATACAGAGGGTTTAAAGGTATGATTAGGAATAACGAAATTTTGGTGCGATCTTAGTGAGCGGTGAATTAGTGCCAACTAGCGTAGTTCGGAAAAATATGTCTAGTAAATTATGGTAGTTGCTCGGAAGAGAATTACGACACCCGAAGTACTCACGATCGGTAGAAAATACTTAGGTAAAATTATAGAAGACGTAGCGGGAAGGATTCCGACAATTGGGGAAATCATAACTCTAGACCTCCTTAATCTTGTCTCCAACCCTTAGTATCCCCAGTTGTTAATCTACTAATTTAATTTGTTAGTTAATTAGATACAAGAATCTTAATATTTATAACTTAGAAATTGTTCGAGCTAGTCTTCTTAGTGATAGTAAACAGTTGAAACGTAGTAAAAGCAACTCCACTCACTTCCACAATACCCATGATGCGGAGAATACAGTGACACTATCATAGAAATCCCTGACCATCCTCTGTAGCTGTGCCACAGAAAGTAGGTGGGCTATACTTCTTAAACCTCTCAAGTCTCTTATGTTCTTCTTCTGATGCCTCTGGCCTGACCTCAGGCTGAACCGGAATAACAGGCTGTACCGGCACTACACCTGGAACCTGATCTACGGGAAGCTGCTGCTCTGGAGTACGGGCTGTAGGAGTCTGAGTTACTCCCCCAATCTGTGAAATATTTGGTATAACAGAGTCAATCCTGCCCGAGTTAATGTACCAAACATATTCAAGAACTGTGCTAAAGTCTCCTGAAGTCCGGGGGTAACAACAGGTGCTTTTGGTACCTGTCCCCCAACTGGATCTACTAGGGGCTCCTCAACTGCTGCTCTGACAGGTGCTCTAGTCGTGGCACGTGCCCTTTCTCGGCCTCTACCTCTTGCGGCCCTAACAGTATGCGTGGGAGTCTGCTCAGCTGAACCGGTAGCACGTGTCCTTACAATTAGTGAGAGAATAGAGATACAAAGGCTCAAATACTAAGATCAACAAATTCTGCACGAAAAGAATGGAAGAACTGGAAATTTCCTAACAGTTCTGTAGCCTCCCGAAGATAAGTACAGACGTCTCCGTACCGATCCGCAAGACTCTACTAGACTCGTTCATGACTCGTAAAACCTATTAACCTAGGGCTCTGATACCAACTTGTCACGACCCAAAATCCCACCCCAGGCGTCGTGATGGCACCTAGTCTCTAAGACTAGGTAAGCCGATTTCAATTTTATTTCAAGCCATTTTCTTTTGAAACATATAATTTAATACAAGTGTCGAACCCAAAAGTGGAAACAAATATAACAACCTCCCAAGACTAGTAATACTGAGTCACGAACTCTTACTGGATACATGTAATGATCTCAAGGATCGAATATACAATACTGTTCGAATAAGAGTTGACAGTACAATAAAATAGAAAGACTCCAAGGGACTGCGATGACCAAACAACTCTACCTTGAATCCTTGTGATCAACACACTAACTCTGCCCGAGTCTGATATCTCCAATACATGGCTCTGCACAAAAATATGCAGAAGTGTAGTATGAGTACACCACAGTCGGTACCCAGTAAGTATCAAGACTAACCTCGATGGAGTAGTGACGAGGTACAATTAAGACACTCACTAGTCAAATAACCTGTGCAATATAGCAGTATATAATAGTACTGGAAAACAACTAGCAATAATAGCAACAAAATCAACCAGTGATATTAACAGCAAGGCAACAAGAACACCATAATTATCACTCAAACGAATAAAGAACACAAGTACAAGCAATTAAACATGTCCTTCAAATATAAATCTTTCACATATAATTCTTTCGAATAAATACCTTCCGAATATATTTCTTTCAAATAAATATCTCTCTGTAACACCTCATTTCATAATCATAAAATATGGGTCTCAACCCACTTTTATATTTTGTAACACGGGTATCAGCCCACTTTCACATTTCTACAGCACCTCGTGCCCATAATTCTATCATAACTGCACGGACAACTCACGTGCCAATAATACAATTATCATTTACTCATGACACCTCGTGCCCACATCTCATATCATAACTGCACGGATATTTCACGTGCCAATATCATAATCATCATGTTTCCCCGGCACCTCGTGCCCACATTTCATATCACATCTGCACGGACAAATCAAGTGCCAATAACATAATCCGCCCGACAATATCCATATGCTCACAATTTCAACATGGATCAACTATTATCAAGTTTATCGAAACAACAAGACAAGTTGCACAAGATATAATAATGAACACAAGGAGAATCACAACATTACACAAAAAATCATCAACGCCATAATCCCGCATCATCAGATAAAAATCATCAACATAAAAACCACACATCATCACATAAAAATCATCAACATAATAACCCCACATCATTACATATCATCCCTGACGCCACCCTTATCTCTCATATAGCCACCTTTATCACTCCTATAATAGCCTCCCTAATCTCTCCGTCATGACAATATCAATAGCCACCCTTATCGCCGCTATAATAGCCTCCCTTATCGCTCCGTTTTATAGCCTCCCTTATCACTCCGCCCAGATATTATCCCGACGCACATAAAAATAGTAAAATGCCATTCTTATGCCAGCATAATGTCAACAATGGAATGCCACCCTTATACGCCGCATATCAGTAACCCAATTCACATAACTATTCATATAGAATATTATCACAATAACACATCATCATCAACTCGCATTTACAAATTGCCCGTAGGCCACAACCTTTCCAATGGTATAACAAAGTCAATTAATTTCACTACAGATAGTCCACGGCTCAACACAATGTATATAAAATCTCAAAAATAACAAAAAGGATGGGAAAATAATTCAACATAGGACAACACCTTCTTTAATCCAAATTTTAGATAAATATATAAACGCCTCGATTTAAACTTATTTAATTAATTATTTGCAAATGGAAAATCCATTATGTGATTATTTCCAAGAAATATCAAATCAACAAACGCACGAAATTCACATAAAAATCCAAGCTGCAATCACACCAAATTATCATATAAAATACAATCTCGACAAACAAGGAATGAGGCATGACAAATCAAGGATTTACTAAGTTCCAAAATTTTTTCAATTTAATACATAAGGGTGTCTACGAACTTCAACCGATATAATTTGCACATATAATCCAAGTACGTACTTGTCACCTCACGTACATGGTTTTCAATCACACAATTTCCACATAAGACTCAATGCCTAAGGGGTAATTCTCCCACTCAAGGTTAGGTAAGATACTACCTCGACGAAACTAAACCGATACTTTAAATGATCCTCGCGAGTGAAGCCACCTCCGGATGGCTAAAATCTGAAATTTGCCCCTTCATAATACTACGATGGTCCACCACACTAAACAAATTTTAATCTACAACAATGCAATACAATTGCGCCAATATTAGCAGGATTTCTATACTTTAAGTTATTTAGACATTTTATCAAATATCTAATGTGCATATTTTTCTACAACCTTCTTAAATGGAATTTCTTCACCTAACAATCACCTTCCACACAAATGATTGATCTCACAATCGTCTCTAGGTCATTCACAATTTTCCTTAGCACATGCATGCCCATCATTTCACTCCCAACCCATAAATCTTATCAATTAATTCATTTTAAATTCTCTACAATACCAACAAACCTAGGTTGGGCACTTATTTCTTCCAATCACCATCCCATAAGTCCTAACACATATTTCGTACATAAATAATCACCATGAATTAGTTAGAGGTGGTAGACATACCTATTGTAGACCAAATCTTGAAAGACAACTTTTGGGGTGTTCTTGAGATTTTGAAGAAATATTATGGAATCGAATCAAAACCTTGTTGTAACTAGTGATTGAGAAGTAAAATCATCATAAAAACACACTTAAAAACTCACCTTAGGTGTGTATTGGAAGCCTTGGCCAGATTGGTGATGGAGAGAAAGCCCTAGTCTTGAAGAAATGATTTAGCTCCTCTCTCTACCTGCCCTTAGGGTTATTTAATGGGCTCCTACGTGTGCGACCGCACACCTGGGCAAGTGGCCGCGCATCTGGCCTCGCACACAAGGCAGAAACTCTCAAATTTATGCGGCCGCGCATCTGGGCCCGCATATGACACATGTCCGGTAAAATAGCCATAACTTTCTGTAGAAATATTCAAATGACGAACGGTTTGATGAGTTGGAAACTAGACTCAAAGTGCTATAATATTATAGGTAGATCACCACTTTAAGTCTTTATATTTGGGTAGTTGCATGCATTTGAAGTCGTACCTTGTGCGAATTTATTTGAAACTTTGGCCCATTGCATAGCTCTCAACTTGTCTTAATTCTAGGGATCTCCTTAGACCCTAACAATATCCAATATACCTCCTACACTTTATACCATGATCAGCTAAGTTGTTCCAGTCTTTAACCTCTCGTGGAGATGCAAGACGACACTTAAGCGACTTGTGAGTGTGCTTATGGCCTCGGATTAACAGGAATATCGAGGGGCCTCACATCCTCCAATAACACTAGAATCACGAATCGCGCATCGATTCAAGCCCAAGAAACTTATGAAATTCTGAATTCCAACTCGACCTTGTACGCAAGTCACTGCACATGTTACGAAGGTTCTCGATACCTTAAGTCGTTGAACGGGAAGTAAATTCTAAGAACGACATGTCTGGTCACCGCAAATTTAACATGGATCTGACAACGCCATCTCAGTAGAAGATTACTTCTTTCATCCATACTTATAAACTTTAAAACCAATTTCTTACACTCCAAACATTTTCAAAAGGCCTGATTTTCACATCAACACACGGTATTAGTCTCAACTGGCTATAGCAACTCGTGCCTACGCACACATCAACTTTCTTGATAGTGCTGAAGTACTTCGAAGTTTTTTTTTCGGGGTGTTACATTCTCCTCCACTTAGGATCATTCGCCCTTGAATGAGAAGTAGAGTCCGCCCTAAAACACATAACAGAACTTATCTCTTCTTTCGCACGTCTCAATCCCCTAAATTTTAGTAACTCCCAAATTCTTTTCAGAAATTTTGGCAGAGTCTCCCCTGTAATTGGGCCTGTCCACCTGCTAGAGTAACACCAAAACAACTCCTAACAACACATCCACAACCCAACAAAGCACCACAGTGTATATATTAATAATACTAATCTTAGTATTACAAGCACTGTATTATCATAATGATATCTGGACATGAAGCATATCATATGTATGCCCATAACCACATCTCTGTTCTTAATAGTTGTTCATAATCGATTACAACATCGCCAATTAACCTCATGTTAACAAAATCTCATTTCAAACCTCCACTTTACTAACAATGAGACACGAGGCATGAAGACCTCATAATTATTTATCCAAATTAACGAGTCATATTTAATGCCACCTGGGCACTCACCTCGTAGGCTAAAACTCAATAATTACAACACGAATATGGTAAATTATGCACAGAGAAATTCATAAAAGAATTTTTAAATAAGTCTAACAGGCATGACTCCCTATAAGTACTATAGAACAAATTTAATTTCACAAGAGAGAATTTAAACACATAAATTTTCATCACAAGGATCTCGTCCTTATATAACTTCCACTACGGATTATAGACCACTTTAAATATTTCACACCATATAAAAATGTGAGGATCTCGTCTTCGACTCCGAATCACAAGTATTTTGCACATTGTGCCAATATAAATTTTCCATTTCCTTTCTTTCTTCTTTTAAATAAATTCCGTAAATAATTTTTACAACACATCATGAACCCCCGTACCAATAGGGCATATAATTCATAAAATTAAAATCAATTATTCTGAAATAACATCAAAACCCACTGTAGAGAGTAATAGAAAGTCACTTTTGGACTTATAGTCCTCAATAGTGTAGAAACAAAAATAATAGACACGGGCTAACACCGTCAAATCTCCCAACAAGGATAAACACGTGAGTGGAGTACAAATTCACAAACTTAACGTATAAGGAGCATGATATGAGATCTCACCTCGATAATCGGGATTGAATCAAAAGAAAAATAGTGCTCCTCTATTATGAATTAAATCGTACCTTTAACGACACCATCTAGTGTAACAGCCTCAGCCATACCATAGCAATTATATCAACGGGCCGGGCCTCCCCCTTTAGGGCGCCCTTTACCCGCCGTCCTCTACCCCTGTCTGGAGGTGCATGTGGAGTATTAACTGGAACAAAGCTTGTAGCATGAGTGTTCCGATGAAATCCACCTCTCCCAAGTCTGGGACAATCTCTCATGATGTGCCTAATATCACCACACTCATAACAACCCCTCTACGGGCGCGACTGCTCATACTGAGTTTGTGCCGGATAACTGGAATAACCACTGTAAGGACCCAGTGCCGGTGGTGCACTAAAAGTATTAACTGGAGCACTACGAGTACTCTAAATTGTGGACCGGGCTGACCGATTGCCCGAGCCTCCTCCATGATAAGTGTTAGATGTAGAGTAAAATCCACTGAATCCTCCAGAATTTCGAGACCTCTTGGCCTCCTTAGACTATCTTTCCTCACTTCGAACACGTTCTAACATCCTGGAAATCTCCACTACTTGCTAAAATGAAATGCTAGTCTCTAACTCTCGATCCATGCATATTTTAAGATCATAATCGAGCCCCTCAATAAATATGCGGACTCACTCTTTGATTATAGGAACCAAAACTGGTACATGACGGGCTAACTCACTGAACCTGATGGCATATTCTGATAATGTCATGGTGCTCTGACGCAGGCATTCAAACTCTGTGTGCCACATATCTATGAAAGTCTGGGGAACAAATTCTTTCAGAAACATTTCCGAAAATTGAGCCCGAGTTGGTGGTATTGCATCGGCTGCTCTACCTTCTTCATAGACTTGCCACCACTGATACGCTGCTCCTGACAGCTGAAATGTAGTAAAAGCAACTTCACACACTTCCACAATACCCATGGTGCGGAGAATACGATGACACTTTTATAGAAATCCCTGAGCATCCTCTATAGTTGTGCCACTGAAAGTAGGTGGGCTATACTTCTTAAACCTCTCAAGTCTCTTATGTTCTTCTTCTGATGCCTCTCGCCTAACCTCAGGCTGAACCAAAATAATAGGCTGTACCGGCACTACACCCGGAACCTGACCTATGGGAAGCTGCTTCTCTGGAGTACGGGCTGTAGGAGTATGAGTTACTCCCTCAATCTGTGAAATATTTGGTGTAACAGAGATGAATCCCGCCTGAGTTTATGTACCAAATATATTCAAGAACTATGCTAAAGTCTCCTGAAGTCCGGGGGTAACAACAGGTGCTTCTGGTACCTGTCCCTCAACTGGAGCAACTGGCGGCTCCTCAACTGATGCTCTGACAGATTCTCTAGTCGCGGCACGTGCCCTTCCTTAGCCTCTACCTCTTGTGGCCCTAGCAGTATACGCGAGTGTCTGCTCAGTTGAACCGGTAGCGCGTGTCCACACCATCAGGGAGAGAATAGAGATTCAAAGGCTCAAATTCCAAGATCAACAAATTCCGCACGACAGGAATGGAAGAAGTGGAAATTTTCTAACAGTTCTGTAGCCTCCCAAAGATAAATACAGATGTCTCCGTACCGATCCATAAGACTCTACTAGACTCGTTCGTGATTCGTAGAACCTATGAACCTAGGGCTCTGATACCAACTTGTCACGACCCAAAATCCCACCCCAGGTGTCGTGATGGCACCTAGTCTCTAAGACTAGGTAAGCCGACTTCAATTTCATTTCAAGCCATTTGTTTTTTGAAACATATAATTTAATACAAGTGTCGAAATCAAAAGCGGAAATAAATATAACAACCTCCCAAGACTGGTAATACTGAGTGACGAACTCTTACTGGATACATGTAATGATCTCAAGGATCGAATATATAATGCAGTTCGAATAAGAGTTGACAGTTAAGTAATATAAAAAGAATCCAAGGGACTGCGACGATCAAGCAGCTCTACCTTGAATCCTTGTGATCAACACACTAACTCTGCCCGAGTCCGATATCTCCAATACATGGATCTGCACAAAAATATGTAGAAGTGTAGTATGAATACACCACATTCAGTACCCAGTAAGTATCAAGACTAACCTCGGTGGAGTAGTGACAAGGTACAATCAAGACACTCACTAGTCAAATAATCTGTGCAATATAGCAGTATATAATAGTACAGGAAAATAACTATCAATAATAGAAACAAAATCAACAAGTGATATAAACAATAAGGTAACAAGAACACAATAATTATCACTCAAACGAATAAGGAACAAAAGTACAAGTAATTAAACATGTCCTTCAAATATAAATCTTTCACATATAATTTTTTCGAATAAATACCTTCCGAATATATTTCTTTCAAATAAATATCTCTCTGTAATACCTCATTTCATAATCATAAAATACGGGTCTCAGCCTACTTTTATATTTTTGTAACACAGGTATCAACCCACTTTCACATTTCTACGGCACCTCGTTCCTATATTTCTATCATAACTGCACGGACAACTCACGTGCCAATAATACAATTATCATTTACTCACGACACCTCGTGCCCATATCTCATATCATAAATGCACGGACAGTTCACGTGCCAATATCATAATCATCATTTTTCCCCGGCACCTCGTGCCCACATTTCATATCACATCTGCACGGACAAATCACATGATAATAACATAATCCGCCCGACAATAGCCACATGCTCACAATTTCAACATGGATCAGACTATTATTAAGTTTACCGAAATAACAAGACAAGTTGCACAAGATATAATAATAAACACAAGGAGAATCACAACATTACACAAAAATCATCAACACCATAATCCCACATCATCATATAAAAATTATCAACATAATAACCCCACATCATCACATAAAAATTATCAACATAATAACCCCACATCATCACATATCATTCCTGACAATAGCCACCCTTATCTCTCATATAGCCACCCTTATCACTCCTATAATAGCCTCCCTTATCCCTCTGCCCAAACAATATCAATAGCCACCCTTATCGCTCCTATAGCCACCCTTATCGCTCCTATAATAGCCTCTCTTATCGCTCTGTTTAATAGCCTCCCTTATCACTCCGCCCAGACATTATCCCGACACACATAACAACAGTGAAATACCATTCTTATGCATGCATAATGTCAACAATGGAATGCCACCCTTATACGCCGCATATCAGTAACCCAAATCACATAATAATTCACACAGAATATTATCACAACAGCACAACATCATCAACTCGTATTTACAAATTGCCCGTAAGCCACAACCTTTCCAATGGTATAACAAAGTCAATTAATTTCACAACAGATAGTCCACGGCTCAACACAATGTATATAAAATCTCAAAAACAACAAAAAGGATGGGAAAATAACTCAACATAGGACAAAACTTTCTTTAATCCAAATTTTAGATAAATATATAAACGCCTCGATTTAAACTTATTTAATTAATTATTTACAAATGAAAAATCCATAATGTGATTATTTTCAAGAAATATCAAATCAACAAACGCACAAAATTCACATAAAAATCTAAGCTGCAATCACACCAAACTATCATATAAAATACAAACTCGACAAACAAGGAATGAGGCATGACAAATCAAGGATTTACTAAGTTCCAACAATTTTCCAATTTAATACATAAGGGTGTCTACGAACTTCAACCGATATAATTTGCACATATAAATCAAGTACGTACTCGTCACCTCGCGTACATGATTTTCAATCACACAATTTCTGCATAAGACTCAATACCTAAGGGGTAATTCCCCCACTCAAGGTTAGGCAAGATACTTATCTCGACGAAACTAAACCGATAATTTAAATGATCTTCGCGAGTGAAGCCACCTCCGGATGGCTAAAATCTGAAATTCGCCCCTTCATAATACTACGATGGTCCACCACACTAAACAAATTTCAATCTACAACAATGCAACACAATTGCGCCAATATTAGCAGGATTTCTATACTTTAAGTCATTTAGACATTTTATCAAACATCTAATGTGCATATTTTTCTACAACCTCCGTCAATGGAATTTCTTCACCTAACAATCACCTTCCACACAAATGATTGATATCACAATCATCTCTAGGTCATCCACAATTTCCCTTAGCACATGCATGCCCAACATTTCACTCCCAACCCATAAATCTTATCAATTAATTCATTTTACAATCTCTACAATACCAACACACCTAGGTTGGGCACTTATTGCTTCCAATCACCATCCTATAAGTCCTAACACATATTTCATACATAAATAATCACCATGAATTAGTTAGAGGGTGTAGACATACTTATTGTAGACCAAATCTTGAAAGACAACTTTTGGGGTGTTCTTGAGATTTTGAAGAAATCCTATGGATTCCAATCAAAACCTTGTTGTAACTAGTGATTGAGAAGTGAAATCATTATAAAAACACACTTAAAAACTCACCTTAGGTGTGTATTGGAAGCCTTGGCCGGATGGGTGATGGAGAGAAAGCCTTAGTCTTGAAGAAATGACTTAGCCCCTCTCTCTATCCATCCTTGGGGTTATTTAATGGGCTCCTACGTGCGCGGCCGAGCACCTGGGCAAGTGGCCGCGCACACAAGGCAGAAACTCTCAAATATGCGCGGCCGCGCATCTGGGCGCGCATATGACACATGTCCGGTAAAATGGCCATAACTTTATGTAAAAATATCCAAATGATGAACAGTTTAATGCGTTGGAAACTAGACTCAAAGAATTTAATTTGATAGGTAGATCACCACCTAAGTCTTTATATTTTGGTAGTTGCATGCATTTGAAGTCGTACCTTGTGCGAATTTATTTGAAACTTTTGCCCATTGCATAGCTCTCAACTTGCCTTAGTTCTAGGGATCTCCTTAGACCATAACAACATCCAATACACCTTCTACACTTTATATCATGATCAGCTAAGTTGTTACGGTCCTTAACCTCTCGTGGAGAGGCAAGACGACACTTAAGCGACTTGTGAGCGTGCTTATGGCCTCAGACTAACAGGAATTTTGAGGGGCCTCACATCCTCCAACAACACTAGAATCACGAATCGCGCATCGATTCAAGCCCAAGAAACTTATGAAATTCTGAATTCCAACTTGACCTTGTACGCAAATCATTGCACATATTACGAAGCTTTTCGATACCTTAAGTCGTTGAATGGGAAGTAAATTCTCAGAATGACAAGTCGGGTCGTTACGATCCCCATATATACTGTGAAGGAAACCACTCGTGAAAAAATTATTAAAATATTTCCGAAAGCGAGTTATGTGCACTAACTCAATCTTATGTGTGGAATATGTGTGATATTTGTGGTGGTCAAGATGGTCAATTTTATGATTGTACTTGTATTTCTTATCCTCTCCCAACCCCTTATTATGATGGTTCTACATTTTCATGTGAAGTTAATAGGAATAAAGAACTTGGGCAAGCTGACCTGAAGGAGATCAAAGATAAATTGAAGTGTCTTGTGGAACAATATGGTGAGAAACCCCTGCAGATACAAAGGCAAGAGGTAACTTTTCACTACTTGGAGGCTAAAGCGAATAAACTAATTGAACCTTGTAAAGAGCAACAAGCTTACATTGTAGATAGTAGCCAAGAAGAGTATGAATTGGCTGCAGAAATTGACATTATAATAGAGGAGTTGAAAGTAGAATATGACCAAACCAACCAACTAGAATTTGATGATGTCGATGTTGAAAAGGTGGAATTGGAGTCAACTGAGGATCTTACAGATACAATTTTAATTGATTCTTGTTTGCGGCAAGAAGAGGATGTCGATAACAAGTTGAATTTTCAGTTTGAGCACATTGGTCCTCACGCTAATCATTTTTCGACATTATGTTCGAAAGGAGGTATGGAAATTGATTTGCATGAGCCAATGCAAGAGTCAAAGGAAGAGGTGGATGAACCCTATATTCTAAAATTTTCAATGTCGTCTAGGCAAGGTGACATTCCTCGGTTGAAAGCCAAAAAGTGAAAAAGAATCACTTAATTTTTAGCTCGTAACAATTTGTATCACCCCAAGAGCATGATCATAGAGCAGAATCAAAACTTGGGGTCCAATTCATAAGTTCAAAATGGAGGCAAAAAGTGATTCGCGTCGTGCCGCGACGTTAAATCAAGCGCTTGTTGGGAAGCAACCCAACTTTTTTTTTTTAATTCTTTAGTTTTTATTATTGTATTATTCTTGTAGTGTTGTTTTTGATTTCTCTAGGATCATGGGAAGCAAGGCCATTGGAAGAAAGCAAAAGCAAGTGAGATGGTTAGAACTAAGTGTGGGGTGCCCACACAAAGAACCAAGTATGAGAGAAGTCTGAGTACCCCATGAGCTGCTAATACTTCGGCCTTTGGCCTACCAGGGAGTTTCTTTTACCCTCTTGTATTTATGGATGTGAATTAGGGACAATGCACAATTTTAAGTGTGTGGTGAGGAGATTGTCTGGGTGACTTTCTATGCTATTTTAGTTGTGTTAGTTTAATTGAATATTCTTTTTAGAAAAATAGAAAAGATTGGACTTTTTCCGACGATGGATCTATTAGACAGTTTTCTTGAGGGTTTAAAGTCTAACAAAAAACACACAAAAAAAAATAAAAAAAATAAAAAAATCCAAAAATTTGTCTTTTATTTTTGTAGGTAGTAATAATTCCCCGTGGTTTTTCTTTGTACCTCGGTTCTTTTCCATGGGATGTAGTTTGAACCGGGCCATAGTTTTTCCTTATTTTTAGAGTAGATTAGGATTTAGGAAATAAAAAGAAGGAAGATGAGATTTCTAGGCGCCTTTTGACTTGTTTGATAGTAGCATATTTAGGCTCTAGCATGTGTAGTACCTTGCCTATGGTTTGAAAATGCTTATGATGCCTTGTTGAGTAGATAACATGTTATTGACGCCTATATCTCGTTTTCTTGGCTTGTGTCACTTTATGCTTGATGCTTAATATTTTGTGGCTCAATGAACACTTGCAATTATTTGAGAATCGGAATGGAATCGTCCTTAGTGAGTCATGTGCCATGTGTGGTGAGAAATTATATAGTCCGTGTCATTGTATTAGAGTCTAGAACTTGCCCGGCATGTGAGTTGAAGCGAAATTTTAGATTTGCTCGGTTTGAAAAATGATTTAGGCTTTATTTGATCCTTTTGAACTTAATACTTACCACAAATAAAAATTATCCCTAGTCATCCCTTTTGAGCCTATAGACTTTTATTTGGCAACCACATTATAAGCCTATACCCCTTTGTTCTTAATTATCATTATTTTTATCCTTTTACCTCTTAAAACACTTTAATTGTGAAATGAGCGCTAGAAGAAATAAGAACTAAGTGTGTGGTGACTTTCGAGTGGAACCAATAAAAGAAAGAAGGGTGTACTTATTTTGTAAAGTAATACACCACTAGCAAAAACTGAAAAGGGAGAAATAATAGTAGGAAAAAAAGAGAAGAAAAGAAGGAAAAGTCTAGATGAATAAATTATTGTCTTGTTCTTGCTAGTAGTGCTTAAAGAAAGAGGGAATATTTTTAGAGTGTGATCTTATTTGTGAAATTGAAGTGGATTGAAGAATTTGCATTTAAAGTTTATTATGTGATGTGTTAAAGTGCTTGGGAGGATGAACCACTAATCCAAAATATATCTTACCCTTTTCTTAGCCCACATTACAACCATAAAAAAGTCCTAATTGATTTTAGATTGAGCAAGCCTACATTAGTAGAGGTTTACATAATGGGCAAGCCTATGGTACTTTGTACATGCATGTGACTTCTTTGTGAGAGGAATTTCTTTGATTTATCTGAGTCCTTAAAATATATTTGAGCATTTGATTCGAATATGTGGATTCAACTTACTCTTTTGTTCTTGTTGTGAGGGCACATGATTTCGCAAGGGATAGATGACGTTATTAGATTTCTCTATGATGTTAAGTGTTCAAGCCATGAATGCATTGTGATATTGAGTCGGTTTATGAGGTTAGGATTGTTATAATCATGTTGTTTTGTTGTTGAATAAATTTTTGAAGTATGTCATAAAGTAAAGGGAAGTGTTTGTTGAAGGCATATGCTAAAGTATAATTGATCTCATTTATGTTTAGACTGTACAAGATTTAATAACCTTATCCATAGGAGAGTAAAAACGTGGCTGGTATGTTAGTTATAACCCGAACTGCATTATCAGCCATTCAAATGTTCGATATCTTGTTATCTTCATTAAAAAAACAAATTTAATCTATATACATGGTTTAATATTTCAGCAGAAGGATATTCAAATAACCATTCTTGGACCTGAGTAGCTATGCCACTACTCACATGTACAAAGTGGCATACAATTGAAATGATTTTAGCTAAATAGTCTTTCTTTTCTCTCTTTCTACACTTATCTTGTGGACAAATGAAAAAAGGAACGTCATATATTGGACAATAAAGACCCGCTAAGTAGACATCAGAAAACGAAGGACAACATCTATTTTTTTTTAGTTAAAACCTTAAAGGTAAGTAATCCTTTTATCTTATACATTCATTAAAGGTAATTAAGTAATTTTTTTTTTGGTTGCTAATAAGGTAAGTAATTCAAGTTAAGTCAGTAAGCAAGGAGGTTTTTCTCTCTAGAACTCAAGCATTTACTTTCAAGTCGAAGAGCGAGAAAAATAAGTGAGATCGGAGTGGCTTGAAGATATGACTGATAAGCTACTTTTCTTCATGTATTGACATTTATCACTTCAAATTTCATACATCAACATCCATTTCATATTTTTAATCAAATCTTTTCACTTGTTTTCCTAAACTTTTCACTCCGTCCTGCACTCTTTTCCTTTAGTTAGTTCAAAAAAGAGTATCACTTTCTTATATTCAGCAATAATTTAATTTAAAATGCTTAGTTTATCCTTAATGAGATAATTTATAACCATACAAATATTTACCACTTATTTTAGATCACAAATTTTAAAAATTTTCTTTTCTTTCATAAATTTCATGCACAATAAAACACCATTACAAAAAATTGGAACAAATTGAGTACTGTATATAAATTACAGTAACTTCCAGAATAGAAAAAAGGTCTATTATCCCTAACAAAAATCATGCATTTTAAATGAGGCAATTAAGGCTAAGTGTAATTATAGCTGACAAAGGGTGATGGCTCATCTTACAAATGATTAGCCACATGACATTGACAGCGTGGGAACCAGGTGTCGATGTTCGACGGCTGCCAATTGTCCAAGGGCGGCGCACCACATATACAAACAAGAACAGCAACTAAACACCAAAATTTGTTTTTAAAAAATTGGTTTTTTTTTTCTGCGGCCATCGCTTGATATTTATACCTTAATTAGCTTATTTTTCTGAAAAATAAATCACTTTGACATAATGATTTTTAAGATTTATAATGATAGTGAAAATACTTATAGTCGAATAAGAAAGGAAATCACTATGAGTATCCCTTAGACAAATTGCTCGAGCTTAGATGCCAGCTATATGCACTAGTTTCAAACTATTTGTTTTTTTTCTTGAGTTAGGATTAAACAACTCGAAATTCGTGCCATTAACCTGATCCTTATAGGTGATTTAATCTGCTATAGAAGGTCATTTGTCATATTTTTAAGTTGACCAATAATTTTCACTATTAGATTAAGTTACCTATAATAATAGGTTGCAACTCTTAAGCACTTATTTTTTAAATAATTTAACAGTAAGCACTATTATATTAACCCGAAAATAATAGGACAAGAATCGACAAGTTGATTGAAAATACAAAGGGAAAGGGAAAGGGAAAGGGAAAGGGAAAGTGAGAAAATCTTAGAGCATAATATAACGGCGGAGAATGAAGAAGAGGAGGGGTGGCGTGAAAATTCGTTGTCACGCCGTCCAAACAATATTGCCACCCCCACGCGTAATCATCAACTAACCCCCCTTTCAAAATAACTCTTTCTCTTAGATTGCATTTTTTGGTTCTTTTGTATATATTTGCAGATGCAAACATTAGCTTTTATAATTAAATTAAAAAAATAAACAAAGGTTATGGTAAATTGGAAGTAATCCATCATCTTTAACCAAAGATTTCAGATTCGAGCACTAAATATGAAGTTACCTATGTTACAAAACGCGTACTTTACTCTCAATGTGTAACTCTCTGACGTGAATCTGTATTTAATTAAGTCCTAATACGAATATCGGACAACAAGTGAATTTTTTTTTTTAAAGAAAAAAGTAACTTTGAAAACATATTCTGTCATATTCATAGAATTTTTAAGTAATTCCTTTCTGTTGTTGTACCTGTTATCACACACTACTCTTTTTCTACTAGCTAGTTAGCTAAAAAGAAGTCTTTTTCTACATATATATTTTTATATATATATATCCTTTGCTCACCAACAACATTTCAACCAACAACTGATTTATCCATTTTGGTTTCTCTCATTCTTAAGTCTCTCTTTTCTCTCTTCTCCAAAACTACATTATCTTCATTCTTTCAAGAACTCTCTTCCGATCCTCCTCCTTCCTCTTTTGTCTCTCTCTCTCCCTCAGCTCGAAAAACGGTAAAGAGTCCTCTCTTTGCTTTTTTCGTTTTCTTTGTGGTACTTAATTTATTCTGTTTTGTGAGTTTGCTATTGTTTCCATGCAGATGAATTCCTTTAGGTTTTATTTAAACGAACATGAAGGATGAGTTTATAGTTTTCCTTTGTGTTTTTTCCATCTAATAAAACATCCTTAAGTTGTAGGAAGATCATGAAATCCTTTCAAACACTAATCTTGAATTTTCTTTCACGTCTTCATTTGTTATTAATTGCATGTTTACTTACTTTTTCTTTCTATTTATTAGGAGTAGCTTTTATTCGTATTAATAATTACAGTGTAAGATTTTGGCCCTCTTACTGTCACTTGATTGGCTAAGAAAATATATCAAAAGAAAAAGGCATTACTATCATTTTATTGAATGTCATAATTCATTGGTCATGAAGTGAAAATAGTATAGTCATAGAGATTGAATGCGTATGGTAGCGTGAAAAGGGTTTTCTTAAGGGATCATGTGTAATTGAGTGGATTGCACTCAAAGAAATCATTTCAACATATGTTTTTTTTTTTCCCCAAAAACAAAGTCAATGTTTTCGGCTACTTTTTGTACATGTTCATAGAATTGCCTGAAGGGTAACCATTGCATGCAACTAATTGAGGCTTACTGATGATTTCTTCTTGATGATTTTCATGTTTTCTTGTTTGGTAGGAACCAACTTACGGTCTGCCATTTTCCTAATTGCCTCAAGTAAAAATAAAAATTTAAGAAAATATTTTTAAATTCGAAAACCCCAACCCCCCCCCCCCTCCCCAAGACCCCAACCCACCCAAAGAAAAAACAAAAAAGAATGAGGTAATTAATGATGGCTTTAATTTGCTCACGAATGGATGTGAGTGAATAGAATGATTACAAATCTGCAAGATAAGAGAAGTGTAAGATTCACACTTTATTGAGAGGCAGAGGGAATGTTGGTCTTTGCAAAAGTGTATTTTTGATGTTTATTACTTAACCAAAACGAGATATAAGAAATATCTTCCAACAGTATATATGTCAAGCCTTGATATAACTTTATTAGTTAGGTTACACCCTTATTTTTGTCCAACATTTTCTCTGTTGAACTTTTCTTAATTATATATCAGATCAAAAAATGGAAATGGAGTCATGTGTTCCTCCAGGTTTTAGATTTCATCCAACAGAGGAAGAACTTGTTGGATACTACCTCAAGAGAAAAATTAACTCCCTCAAGATTGATCTTGATGTCATCACTGATATTGATCTCTATAGAATGGAGCCATGGGACATCCAAGGTATCATTCTTTAAATATTCAACATTAATGACATGATCTTGTACGTAACCAATATTGTACTTGTTTTCTCAACACATGCAGATAGGTGCAAACTGGGATATGAAGAACAAAAGGAGTGGTATTTTTTCAGCCACAAGGACAGGAAATATCCGACTGGAACGAGGACAAATAGAGCTACAGCCACTGGATTTTGGAAGGCAACAGGAAGAGATAAGGCAGTATTATCAAAAGAGAAGATAATAGGGATGAGAAAGACACTTGTTTTCTACACAGGAAGAGCTCCTAATGGAAGGAAAAGTGATTGGATTATGCATGAATATCGTCTCCAAACCTCCCAACATGGACCTCCTCAGGTCTGTTTCATTAATCATTTCCTATTTGAAAAAGCAAACTCTCTCTTCTACTACTTGAAGTTGAAAATTGATGAAAATATGAACAACTGTATCAAATGGTACTTTATATTTTGCTTTTTATAAAGTCACTGTTTCACTATATTCTCATGTGAACATAGTTAATATTGTGTCACACATGAAGCAGTATATAGTAGTATTACTCCATTATTTATGACTTAACTTTCTCTGTTTTCCATTTAAATAAGTTTGTTTCTTTTGTCAGTGGACTCTCATCCAATTATTACTTACTTGGCATGGCAATCAGGAATTAAAAAGAAACACATAGTTACTTTTTTTTGTTTCTTTGAGGTCAATTTTTATGTTGGAAAAAGGTTTCCGGAGAACAATAAGTATATTTTTAAACGACAAACCTTCTTCACTTGTTCTATATTGCATGCATGTTATCTATTTATTTATAAAAATAATACTAATATGTATATATCAAGGAGTGTATCTTCTTCATTACCATCTAATGTTTGAAATGCATTGATCGAATTAATTTTGATTCGCGTCGGTTATACGGCCCATTAAAGTGAAATGCTTACTTTTTTTATTCTAAAGCCTCGAGCCCATGACCTCTAATTAAAGTTGGAGGTATCTCATCCATCCATAACAATCCTTGATCGTAACAAGGAGTGCAACTAATTGAACTAAAGTAAGAATATGTCTCAGTTAGATTGTCTTGCCACCATACAAAAACGTAGTCTTAATAAGAAATGTTGAGATATAATATAAATAAGTAATTAAAATTGTGCTCTCTCATGACTTAAACTTTCAGATGAGATGGTTACACACTTCAACAAGAAATAATAACTTTGTGTTTGTAATGACACATGATTAGATAATTATGGATCAAGAGGAATTAGTTTGGAAAAATGATTGTTACCCCTTACTTCTTTTAACTTAGTACCTTGCTGACCAAATTGGAATTTGATATTGACAGGAAGAAGGATGGGTAGTATGCAGGGCATTCAAGAAGCCAACTCCAAGCAACAATCCAAGTTTAGAATCATGGAAAAATGCTTCTGCTTATAATTGTATCAAAGGAACCAACACAAGTTATAGACCACCTTCAGAAATGCCAAGTCCAATGCATTATAATCCATTCAACCAAACATCAAACTTAAATCATCAATTCCCTTTTAATCCATCTCCCCATCATCATCAAGATCTCATCTCTAGCCAGATACTTGGATTTGAAAATCAACTAGTTGAACTCCCACAACTTGATAGCCCCACCATTTCAACAAGTTTGGCTACTCATGAAGAAGAGAAGAATAGTTATGGGAGTAATTGCCAATTTTTTGATATGATTGAGGCACCATCTTCTTCTTATTCTTTCCCTAATCTTCCATTAGTCGATGATGATCAGAATCGTATGAGCCAATTGCTTCAATGTTACCCTGATTTATAGCTTTCATTATATGGGGGAAAAAATAATCTTCTATGAATAATCGTAGAGATTTGTATTAGCCAAAAAAAGGGTTCGTGAAATTTGGTTGGAGTTAAAAGCAGATGAGTATGAAGGAAAAAGTTCAAAATATAAAAGGAAATGTGGAAGCTGCAAGGCACGTTAAAAAAGTGGCCTTTGAGAATTTTTAGTTGTTTAATTAACTACCTATTGACTGTTTCAAGATATTCTACAACTGTGAATTGATGTTATATGTATCTACGTACTGATCGGAGAAGCTTTAATTTTTTTCCTTTCAATTTTATTCTTCTTTCCTTGAGTTTTCTCTATTATGAAAACTTGGATGTTTATCTTTTGCTAAAGCTGATATACTAAAATCTACCTCATATTTAATCTACTTTCATGGCTATGGTGGGTGATTTATTTGTATCAATATAACTTGTCCTGACGAGAAATAACAAATACTTAATGAAATAATTAAGATGAGTCGTATACCAGTGTTATAGATAAAGTAATAACAATAATAATGATAATAACTATGGCCATTCCGTTTTTATTATTATTGTGCATCTCCATTTATGTTTTACAAGTTACAAGTCAAGATCCACATATATAAAGCAAAAAAATAAAATAAAAATTGTTTACCCACTAAGAACCAATTTAATGTGTGAATCACCAAGATGTTTTTGCAATTCATACTTGTAATAATCAGACCAGTTGTATTGAGTTCTCTAACCTCATTTTCCTATTTGAGATTTTTCGTAGGTTGGTTTGATAATTATGACTTATGGGGATGGGTGATTTGGTTTTCGAGGGGTTCAGAGAGTTATTTGGAACACTTAGTTTCTAGCTAGAAACTTAATGTTGGAAGAGTTGACCATGGTCATTATTTTGGGTAAGCAACCCCGGATTGGTGAGTTGAAGATTCTAATAGGTTCGTATGATGATTTCAAACTTATACGTATATTTAGTTCGGGTCACGGATGGTCTGGGGTTAATTCAACACTTTTAGTTGAAAGTTAAAATTTTAAACTTAAGAAAGTTTGAGATTTTTTGTTTGATGCTTAATTTTTGGTTTTGAAGTGGTTTTTGGTATTTTGAGCCTTTGGACGAGTTTGTATAGGGTGTAAAACTTGTTAGGATGTTTAGACAGAATCCCGGAGGGCTTGAGTGAGATTCAGGATGGTTTTCGAGCATTTCGGATTGAGTTTGGATTGCTTGTTTTCTGATGCATAGCAGTGCATCGCGATCGCGGAGCTATGTCCCACGATCACGTTGAAGAGATTTGGGGTCCAGGGGCTGTGTGCTTCGCAATGCGTGGAGGGGCTTAAGATTGCTAAGGAGTGGCTGGTAGTGATTCGCGATCGCGTGAAGGACAGACGTGATCATGTAGAAGGTTTAGCTGGGGAGGTAAATTGTGCTTCACGATCGCGATTAAATATTTCTGGCAGAGGGCTTATGCTTCGCGATCACGTAGATTGGTTGTCGCGATCGCATGAGTAATTGCTGGCAGGGTTATTTAATGTCCAGATTTCGGGATTTAGCCCATTTTTAATATTTTTGAGACCAAGACTATGGAGGAGGCGGTTTTTGAGGAGATTTTTACCCCAAACTTGAGGGTAAGTAATTCTTACTTGTTTTTTATTTTTTTATTATATATATTCTCAATATATTTCTACACCTAAAAATGAAATTAAAGAGTAAAATTTACAATTCTTACCTACAACTTAAGAGAGGGTATTATGAGGTTTTGAACATCGATTTTGACTCAAATTTAAAAACCAATCATATATTTGGACTCGTGGGATTATGCGTCAACAAAATTTGACCTTAGTCTCAGGTTTTAGTCATGTAGTTCCGAGTTGACTTTTGAGATTTGATTATAGATCGAAGCTTAATTATTTGAACTTCATTTTTATGACTTTATTTCACCTTGCTAAGAATTATTTGGTTAGATTTGGGATGTTTGGAGGAGAACTTCAAAGGAAAAGCAGTATTTAGGGGTTGAATCGGTTTGAAGAGGAGGTAAGTCTCTTGTCTAATCTTATTAATAGAGAATTTTTCATAATTAGACTTATGTACTAGATACTACGTGATTTGGGGATGACGTATATGCGAGCTGACGAGCGTATATACGTACACTAAGGCTATACCATGTTTGGGGGTAGATTTATGCTTTTTTATGCCTTGTTTGGTTGTATGTACATTTTGGCTTATGATTTACTTGATTATATGACTATGTGTGCCTATTTATTCATGCTAGAATTTATGTTTAGGCTTATGACATCTTACTTGGGAATGATGGGCTACTCTTGAGATGTTCATACACTTTTTTAGCCCTAGTCATACTTATGTCCTTGTGTATTTTATTGGTTACTTATTGAACATATGCATATATCGATGTTGATATGGATTGATAGTACATTGGGACACTATGAGCGGATTGATAGATATTGTTATGGCACAATTGTTTGTGTTGTGCGATTATTCTGATATTCATATGTTATGGCACAATGAGTTTCTATGTGGTGCTTAGATATGAATCGATCCCTCCGGAGTTAGGTGATTACCCTCCCTATGAGCGCAGGTGATATGCATATCATGTTGGAGCACATGAGATGTACTTGATATTGGTTATGATCGAATCTTGAGCATGTATGATCATCCTAGACTTATGTAGAAGCATTCTTATAGGTGCTACTTGGTGTATATCATTTTTATATGTGAATTTGAAAATTAAATTATGCTTTGGTTATATTGTTTTGAGAAGCATGCTTATCCTATATTTTATTTGTACACCTTGATATTGTATTTGTTGTTCTTGGTTAAATTATGTGATATCATGCTATTACGAACTACCCAGGTTTTGAAGGTGAGTATCATACTTTTGCCAAAATCTCTCTGTTACTTCTTCGAGATTAGATTTGATACTTACTGAGTACATATTGTATTTGTACTCGTACTATACTTCTGCATATTTTGTGCAAATTGTAGTACTGGACCGAGCGACATTCAGTATGTCGCTTAGCGGTTTATTGGAGACTTCATAGTGAGTTGTTGTCCCTAATTCGCAGCTTATGGAGTCCCCTTCTTATTCATTTTATTGTTGGTTGATTCAAATAGTATTGTTATATTAGACTGAATTGTACTCTATTTTGTTGCTAATGGCATTCGTACTACCGAATTTTGGGAGATTGTTATAATATTTTCGTATTTGATTGGCAGTTTAAGACTTATTTATGTTTTATCTATATCTTGATAGTAGATTATTATTATTTGTCTTGATATAGTTAATTATGAATGTTGGCTTACCAAACCAGTTAGGATTAGGTGCCATCAGGATCATAAATTCAATTTTGGGTCTTAATAAAGTTAGTATTAGAGCTCTAGGTTCATGGGTTCTACGCGTCATGAGCATGTTTAATAGAGTCTTGCGGATTTGCATGAAGATGTCTATACTTATCTTTGAGAGGCTATGTAACAACTAGGAAACCTCCCTGCTTTCCTTCTTTGTCATGCGTTCTTATTCTATCTTGAAGTTTGAATTTTTACTCTTCTATTCTCTTATAGATGGTGAGAACACCTGTGTCAGCAATAACTGAGCAGGAGCAAACACCCCAGATTTCAACCGCTATTTGAGGTAGAGTCTAGAGCCTAGACCAGGTCATGTGTAGAGGCACCTAGACGTGGAGCACCACAGTTACTCATACTCTTGCTAGATCCATGTCTGAGGAGCCACCTATAGATCCAAAGGTGGACCAGGTTCCAAATTAGATTATTTCACCGAGTCCAACTCAATTCATTGAGGGTTTTGGTTCTCTCTAATGCTTCAGGACACTATGGTCCATATTATGAGTTATGGCACATACCATAATAATCCTTATGGTCACAGCTACTTCACAGGCTAGAGGGGGAGCATATGCCCTAGCTACTCATACTCCAGAGCAGGCCACTACTATGTTTCAGGATCCGGGAGTTCGGGTTATTCCACTAGTTGGGACAGTTCAGTCTATTATTACGATTAGGTCGGAGGTTAGACTTGCTATGCCTGTTAATGAGCAGAAGAGGATGAATCGATTTCAGAAGTTAGATCCCCCATATTTTGATGGTAATCCCACAACTGATGCTTAGGATTTATTAGATATGTATCATGGGATTTTGCGCAATTTGGGTCTGGTTGTGTAATGACCTGGCCGGTTATTTTATCTATTTGAGCCTCGTTTCCCTATTTGATTCTTCCCATATGTTTATTCGTAATTTTGGGAGTTGCGGGGTTGGTTTGGTTTGGTTTCAGAGAGGTTTGGGTGTGATTTAGGACACTTAGTCTTATTTGGAAGCTTAAGTTGCCATAGTTGACCAAGGTTTTACTTTTGAATAAACGACACCAGATTCAAAATTTGATGGTCTCAATAGGTTCATATGGTGATTTTGGACTTAGGCATATGTCCGGATTTGGATTCGAAGGTTCCTAGAAAGTTTTGGCTCTATTTGCCGATAGTTAGCAATTTGAAAGTTTGGAGAGTTCATAGGTTTGACTGGGAGTTGACTTTGGTGTTATCTGGGACCGGTTGGTGTTCCTAAACTTTGGATAGATTTATTTAGTTGATTGGATCTTATGTGAAATGTTTGGTTGGAATCTGGAATATTTAGAAACAGTTCGGATGTATTTGGCAAAGATAGAAAGTTCGGAGATTAAGAGATGGATTTTGATCTCCGATTCTTGGTTTTGATGTTAATGTTGGTGTTTTGAGCATTTGGATAAGTTGGATAATGTAATGGGACTTGTTGGTATGTTTGGACGAGGTCCTGAGGGCTGAGTGTGTTTCGAATTGATTTCGGACCACTTTGGTGTTGATTGAAAGTTTTGGTGCTGGTGTGTCGCTTCTACGAAAAATATTGCACATGTCCGAGGCCTCAGAAGCGAGGTTGGGGGTTGCACCTGCGAGGAAGGAATTAGGAGATGGAGGTTCATAGAAGCGGACTTTTATCGCATTTGCACCATTACAGAAGCGCGTATTTTTTTTTGCGCAAAAGTGGCTTCGCAGGAGCGTGAGTTGTTGCATAGAAGCGAGGTTTGGGCAATGAAGGTGAACTCGCAGGAGCGAGCTTGGTGTCGTAGAAGCAATATAGTAGAAGTGACTATTTGTCGCAGATGCGATGATGGGTTGAGTTAGTGGAGCTCGCAGATGGGAGATTTTTTACCGCAAATGTGGAATCGCTGGTAGACTTCATATATTTCGAGGGTTAGCTCATTTTTCATTGTTTTGAGTTTTGAAGCACGGGAAGAGGAAATTTTGGAAGAGATTTTCACTACTACATTGTGGGCAAGTAATTTTCACTTGGATTTGAATATATATATATATATATATATATATATATATATATATATATATATATATATATATATATATATGATTTTCCATGGATTTATATACTTTAATAATGAGATTTTGAAGAGAAAAATTGGGGTTTTTTCTACAACTTAAGAGGGTGAATTTTGGGGATTTGAGGGTCGATTTGGACTCAGTTTCGAAATCTAATCACATATTTGGACTCGTGAGGTTATGGGTAATCGTGATTTAATGCTTGACTCAAGTTTTGGCAATGTGGGCTCGGGTTGACTTTTGTTAACTTTTGGGAATTTGATTAAATATTGGCACTTTATTATTTAGGATTGATTCCTATGGCATTGTTTGACGTTATTGAGTTGCTTTTGACTAGATTCGAGGCGTTTGGAGGTTGATTTGAGAGGAAAGTCTATATTGGAAGGTTGAAGCTATGATTGGGCGGAGGTAAGTCTCTTGTCTATCCTTGTAAGAGGGAATCTTCCCCATAGTTGATGTATTTTCTACTCGTTGCTCGATCTAGGAGCCACGTATATGCGATGTGACAAGCGTATATGCGTAGCTAGGTTTTGACCATGTCCGACATTGTTAACTTGAATTATTTTTTGTTTGGAGTATATGAAGTTAGTATCCATGTTTTGATTGATTCTATTACTACGTGATAATTTATAAATATGATTTAGGATCATGCTTAAGGTTATGAGTTGTTGATTTGAGCATAAAGAGTTATTTTCCCATGTTTAGCCTTATGATTGTTCTGTAGTCATACATTTATCTTATTTGCTCCTTGATTTTGTGGTTATATGAGTTAATTAACTCATGTTAAATAATATGATTAGATCGTGCATGCTTAAATAGTTTAATGAGCCGTTGTGACAAATTGATTTACATAATTAGCAATAACCATCTTCTACATATATGAGTTTTTATCCGCATTCTTGTTGTTATTGTCCGGTGCTTCCTTATTATATTATTTCATACAGATATGCTTGAGATGAGAGTTAAATATTGAGGAAAGTTGATAATTTTGGCATTACAAACACTTTGAGTGATATTGATTATTTGTTAATGATCATGAGTGAAAAATAATCAACGCTTGGATATAGATCCGTCCCTCCAGAGTCAGATGATTACCCATGTTACCTTGGGCCTTGTGAGCGTAGGCACCCTGATCTTTTGGTGCTTGTTGAACACATGTCATGTGTTAGGCACATGAATTTGTGCTGTGAGTTATTGAGAAAGGGATCCTGTTTGACTAATGTAGTGAATTGGCATAAGTATTATTGACATATCTCATGTCTTGAGGTGATAATTGAGGTGTTGATGTCTTATTTGAACTCGTTATCTGTAAAGCATGCCTGAATTTTGTATGCACTATAGTTCTTGAGCTTTTGTACTCATTCGTAGATATTATGTCTTACCCTTTATATTATTATGCTTTCACATGATATTTTGGACTGTTAGTGAGTGTCATTGTCGACCTCTCGCTACTACTTCTTCAAGACTAGACTTGATACTTACTGGGATAGGCTTGTTCATGTTTTTAGGTTGGTATTGGTAGTGTACATCCGACTGAGTAGGAGATCTAGAGGAAACTTCGTGGTGAGCTCCTTTACTTGACTGATCCGCAACATATAGAGTCCTCTTTCCCTACTTATCCATTCAATCTATCTATTTCCTTCAGACAAACATTGTTATTTAGTTTACATTCTAACTATCATTAGATGCATGTGCTAGTTGTGACATCAGGTTTTGGGTTATGTAGATAGTCGTGGTCATGTTTCGACCCTCTCTCATATATTTTTCATCTATGTTATAGGTTTGAGTTCTATTTCCTTATTATCTTTTATTTCTGTTAAAGATTTAGCTAATCTTCTTTAAATTATAATAGATTAAGTGTTGGCTTGCCTAGCAAGCAGGTGAGGCGCCCTATGACCTTTGGCAGAATTTTGGGTCATCACAGGTGGAGTCCAGTGGATTTGATTTCACTACTTTCTAGTTGAGAGGGTCAGTAAAGAGGTGGTGGCAAACTTATGAGCAGAGTAGACCAGCAGAACTTGGACTCAGTTTTCTACTCTCTTCCCGGAGAGGTTCATTTCACTCACTAAGAGAGATGAGTTGTGTAGACAGTTTGAGCACCTGCAATAAGATAATATGTCTGGTAATCAGTATGAGATGGGGTTTGTGGAGTTGTCTTGTTATGTAGCTTTCTTCATTTCCACCGAGACTAAGAAGGTGAGGAGGTTCAAAGAGAGTCTTAATTATGGAATTAAGCTTAGTATGGCTAGGGAGACAGAGACCGGGACTACTTTTCAATAAGTCGTGGAGATAGCATAAAGTATTAAGCGTATCCGTGGTCAGGGGAGTAGGGCAACGATGGATAAGAGGTCTCGTCATTTAGGAGGATTTAATGGTACCTCATCTGGAGGAAAGAGTTATTTTGGTAGAGGGTACTCTATTAGGCCAATTCACTCAGCTCTTCAAGCTTCTCATGGTACTCCAGTCAGTCGTGGTTCTCATAATACTTGTTCAGGGTAGGCATTCTATAGCGCACCTCCAACTTATATTTCTTATGATGATTATTCATGTCGTCAGGGACCGACTCAGTCTCAACAACCATGCTAGCAGAGAGGTTAATTTGAATGTTTGAGATTTGAGGCATCTTAGGAGAGATTTCAAGGTAGTATGTCTCAACAGGATACTCAGGCTATGGTTCCTGCCCTAGTTTCCACATCGTTCACCCAGCCATCTAGGGGTGGAGACCAGCCATCTAGCTAGAGGTGGAGGTCAGCTAGTTAGAGGTCTTTCTAGAGGAGTAAGATAGACCAGTGGAGGACATGCTTGTTATTATGCTTTCCCTAGTAGACCTAAGGCAGAGGCATCAAAATGCGATCATTACAAGTATTGTTTAGTCTGTCATATAAATGCTTAGATGTTATTTGATTCGAGTTCTACTTATTCATATCTGTCATCTTATTTTGTAGAATATTTGGGTATATCTCGTGATTCTTTAGATACTCCTGTTTATGTGTCTACGCCTGTTGGAGATTCTATTATGGTGGATCGGGTTTATAGATCTTGTGTAGTTATTATTAATAGGTATGATATGATGATTGATCTTTTATTGTTATACTTAATGGATTTTAAGGTGGTTCTTAGCATGGATTGGTTATCTTCGTGCCATACTATCTTGGATTGTCATGCCAAGACTGTGAAGTTAGCCATGCCAAACTTACCTAGATTATAGTGGAGAGGGTCACTTGGCTATTCTACAGGTAAAGTGATCTCATTTTGAAGGCTCAGCGTATGGTTAAGATGTAATGTCTAGCATATTTGGCATTTATTCGAGATTGTAGTACGTAGCTTCCTCATATGGATTCGGTACCGATTGTGAGAGAATTTTTGGAGGTGTTCACTATGAATTATCCGGGTATGCCACCAAATATGATATTTATTTTGGAATTGATTTGGTTCCATACACTCAGCCCATATCTATTCTATAATATCGCATGGCTCTAGCTGAGCCGAAGAAATTAAAGAAGCAGCTACCAGATTTGGTTAAAAATGCATTCATTAGACCTAGTATTTCTCCTTGGGGTACACTGGTATTTTTTGTGAAGAAGAAGGATGGTACAATGAGGACGTGCATTGATTATAGATAGTTAACAAGGTTACTATCAAGAACAAGTATCCATTACCTCGTATTAATCATTGGTTTGATCAACTTCAAGGTGCTATGGTTTTCTCTAAGATTGACTTGAGGCCAGGTTATCATCAGGTGAAGGTTAGAGCTTTAGATATCCCTAAGACGGCTTTCAGGACTTGTTATGGTCATATGAGTTCTTCGTGATATCATTTGGTTTGACTAATGCTCCAGCGTCATTCATGGATTTGATGAACGTTTGTTCAAGTAAAATTTAGAATCTTTAGTGATCGTATTCATTGATGACATCTTGGTTTACTCTCGTAGTAGGGAGGAGCATGAGCATCATTTGTGGATTTTACTTTAGAAATTGAAGGAGAAGAAAATTTATGCTAAATTTTCTAAGTGTGAGTTCTGGTTGGATTTAGTTGCACTCTTGGATCACGTAGTGTCTGTTAATGGTATTAAGGTTTACGCCAAGAAGTTCGAGGCAATTCAGAGTTGGCCTAGCCCTGCTATAACTATAGAGATCAGGAGTTTCTTGGGTTTGGCAAGCTATTTGTAAAGGGGTATTCGTCCACTCATCACCATTGACTAAGTTGACTCAGAAAGATATTCCATTTAGATGGTCCGATGAATGTGAGGAGAGCTATTAAAAGCTCAAGACTGCTTTGACTATAGCCCTATTGTTGGTGTTGCTCACAGGTTTAGGGCCATACACGATGTATTGCGATGCTTTACGTGTTGGTCTTGGTGCGATATTGATACAGGATGGTAAGGTGATTGCTTATGCGTCACGACAGCTGAAGCCCCATGAAAATAATTTTCCAGTTTATGGTCTGGAGTTAGCAGCTATTGTGCATGCACTTAAGATATAGAGGCATCACTTGTGTGGTGTGTCATGCGAGGTTTATATTGATTTTAGAAGTCTTCAACACTTATTCAAGCAAAAGGATTTGAATTTGAGGCAGCAAAGGTGGCTTGAGTTGCTTAAGGATTATGATATCATTATCTTGTATCATCCGGGTAAGGCGAATATGTTAGTAGATGCCTTGAGTAGGAAGGCATAAAGTATGGGTAGTTTGGCATTTATTCTAGTTGATGAGAAGCCTTTAGCTATAGATGGTTAGGCCTTGGCCAATAGATTTATGAGATTGGATATTTCTATGCCCAGTAGAATTCTTACTTGTATTGTTGTGCAGTCGTCCTTGTTTGAGTGTATTAAGGATCACCACTATGATGATCCCCATTTGTTAGTGCTTAAGGACACGTAGCGAGGTGGTGCGAATAAAGTGGTTATTGGAGATAATGGTGTTATGAGGCTTTAGGGTCAACTTTGTGTTCCTAATATTGATGATTTGAGGGAGTTGATACTTTAGAAGGCTCAAGTTTCATGGCATTCTATTCATCTCGGTGCTACGAATATGTATCGTGATTTGAAGCAGCACGATTGGTGGCAGAGGATGAAGAAGGGTATTGTTGGCCATGTTTCACTATTTTTGAATTTCCAACAAGTTAAATATGAACATAAAAAATCAGGTGGTTATACTCAGAAGATAATTATACTAGAATGGAAGTGGGAGTGTATCACTATGAACTTTGTGATAGGTTTACCATGTACCCTGATGAAGTTTGATGATATTCGGATCATTGTGGATAGGTTGACCAAGTCCGCGCACTTCATATCGGTGTTGACTACTTATACTTCAGAAAGATTAGCTCAGTTTTACATCCGGGAGGTAGTTTGTTTGCATGGCCTGCCTATTTCTATCATTTTAGACTATGGCACTCAATTCACATCTCATTTTTGGCGAGTAGCACAACAGGAGTTTGGCACACAGGTAGAGCTAAGCACAACATTTCACCCGCAGAAGGATGGCCAGTCTGTGCGGACTATTCAGATTCTTAAGGACATGTTGAGAGCTTTTATGATTGACTTTGGAGCTTATTGGGATTAATTCTTGCCTTTAGCGGAGTTTGTTATAATAACAACTATCATTCCAGTATTCAGATGGCTCCATATGAGGCTTGTATGGTAGACAATGTTGTTCTCCTATTGGTTGGTTTGAGCCTGGTGAGGCTAGGTTGTTGGGTACAAATTTGGTACGTGATGCTTTGAAGAAGGTGAAGTTGATTCAAGAATGACTTCAGATAGCATATATGAGGCAGAGGAGTTATGCAGACAAGAAGGTTCATGATGTTGTATTTATGGAGGGTGAGAAGGTACTTCTGAAGTTTCACCCTTGAAGGGAGTGATGAGGTTTGGGAAGAAGAGCAAGTTGAGTCCGAGGTTTATTGGAGCATTTTAGGTGTTGGTAAGAATTGGAGAGGTTGCTTATAGGTTTACTTTGCTTCCTAGCCTATCAGGGGTACATTCAATATTTCATGTTTCTATACTTCGCAGGTATAATAAAGATAAGTCGCATATTTGGGACTTCAACATAGTACATCTAGATGAGAATTTGGCCTATGAAAAAGAGCTGGTAGCTATTCTGGATAGGTAGGTTCAGAAGTTGAGGTCAAAGGAGATTGTGTCGGTGAAGGTGCTTTAGAATGGGCAACCGAGTAAGAAGGATACTTGGGAGATCGATTATGATATACGGAGCAGATATCCACACCTTTTCAATAGCCCAGGTATATTTTTAAACCCGTTCGAGGATGAACATTCATTTAAGAGGTGGGGAATATAATGACCCGACCAGTCATTTTGAGTTCTAGAAATCCATCCCCCTATTTGAGACTTTCTGTAGATTGGTTGGACAATTTATGACTCATGGGGATGATGTCTTGGTTTCCAAGGGGCTGGGGAGTGATTTGGAACACTTAGTTCCTAACTAGAGGCGTAATATTAGAAGAGTTGACCAAAGTTAATATTTTAGGTAAACAATTCCGATTTGGTAATTTGAAGGTTCCAACAGGTTTTTATGATGATTTATGACTTGTACATATGTTTTGTTCGGGTTTCGGATGGCCGGGATTGATTCAACACTTCTAGTTGAAAGTTGAAATTTTAAATTTAAGAAAATTTGAGATTTTTGGTTTGATGCTTAATTCTTGGTTTTGATATTGTATTTTGTGTTTCGAGCATTTGAACAAGTTTGTATAGGGTATACAAACTTGTTAGGATGTTTCCATGGGGTCTGGTAGAGCTCAGGTGAGTTTTAGGGTGGTTTCTATGCATTATAGATTGAGTTTGGATTGCTGATTTTCTGATGTACAGTTGTAAAGACCCAATCGGTCATTTTGAGTTCTAAAGCTTCGTTCTACAATTCAGAGACTTTGAGTAAGCTCATTTGATGCTTTATGACTTGTGTGTGTTGTTGGTTTTGATTTCCAAGAGGTTCGGGAGTGTTGTGGAAGAAGAACTCTCATTTGAAAGCTTTAAGTTGTTGGAGTTAACCAATGTTTGACTTTTGTGTAAACAACTCCGTACTGGTGATTTGATAGTTCCATTTCTTCGTATCATGATATTAGACTTGTACATATGTTTGGTGTAAGTCTCCGGTTCCCGAGGTTATTTCGACGCTTCTAGTCAAAAGTTAGAAATTTGAGTTCATGAACATTTGAATCTTTGAGTTTTGATGCTTAATTCTTGATTTTCAAGGTTTTTTTTTATGTTTTGAGCCTTCGATCAAGCTCGTGTTAGGTGTATATACTTTTCGGGATGATTTGATAGGGTCCTGAGGCGCTCGAGTGAGTTTTGGATTGATTCCGCGCATTTTTGAGGTGTTTTACTTTGCTGGTGCGGCAGGTATCGCACTTGTGATGGCCAGGTGCGCAGGTGAGACCTCGCCCCTCTGTGGCATTGGTTCACATCTGCGATGAGGGTGTAGCTTAGAAGAAGTCACACTCGTGACGTGGAGGTGCGCAGGTGCGAGGCTGCTTCTATAAAAGACTGGCTCGCATCTGCGTTTAAGGAAACCTGATGACTAGTCGCATCTGCGATGTTGAGTTTTCCAGGTGCGGAGTTGCATCTGCGATGTCGGTCCACACATGCGAAGAGGGATTAGAGCTGGAATTGGTCGCATCTGCGGGACATGTGCCGCAGATGCGGTGTTTGTATTTGCAAAGGTGTGGTCGCACCTGCAACATCTGCACCAATACACGCTCCACTTCTGCGATCCAGTTGGTTGCGCTTGTGGTGCCGTTTCTGCGAGGTTATTCTAGCACCTATGACATCTGAGGGCTGGTAAGGGATAAGGGTTCTAGTTTTAGCTCATTTTCTTCCATTTTTGAGATCTTGACTCCGAGTAGAGGCAACTATTGAAGAGTTTTTCATACTAACTTCTAAGGTTAGCAATTCTAACTTAGTTTTGATTTATTTCCATGATTTTTCTATATATTTCACTCTTAAATCTTAGATTTCATAGTGTATAAATTGTGCTCGAACTTAAGCGAGCCAACTTTGGGGATTTGGAACTTGATTTGAGGTCAAGTTATGATACAAATCACATATTTGGACTCGTAGGTTATGGGTCTTCGAGATTTGGTCTTGATTTTAGATTTCGACTATATGGTCCTGGGTTGACTTTTTGTTGACTTTTGAGATTTCATCAAGCATTGAACATTTATTGATTGGGGATGTTTATTTAGCATTATTTGACTTCCTTAGATGATATATTAGATTTTAATTGTTTTGAGGAGTGTTTCTAAGGAAAGCGATTTTGGGTTGTTGAATTTGTTTCGGTATGAGGTAAGTGTCTTGCCTAGCTTTGGTCGAGAAAATTTTTCCTAACAAATGATATTGTTTGCTACATGCAAGGGGTGATGCAAATGCAAGGTGACAAGCATATATGCATGTGCTAGGGTTATCCATGTTCGGGGAAGATTATATGCTTCTTTATGCTTTGTTGAACTTTGCTGATCTTCTTGACTCATGTTCATTTGCTTCTAAAGCTATATGAGTATAATTATCCATGCTAGAAATCATGTTTAGGCATATAACATCTTAAATGAGCATGAAAGACTATTCTTGAAATTGTTGATATACTTGATTTGATTACAGTCTTGCCTTATTCGTGAACACATAACTATGCCTATAATTCTAGTACTCTTTGAGCTTCTTTATTCATATTAAATATCATGATTGGGGCCTTAGGGCGATATTTGGCACGTTGAGTATTTTTGTGCGATTGGTATGATATTGGCACGATGGATATTTCCGTGCAATTTGATATGAGATTGGCACATTAATTTTCTATGTACGGAAAGGATGGAAGTTGGACTTTACATTATGTTTATTCGTTTTTTAGATACATACATGCATTCTATGTTGGTTGCTCCTACATGCTTTCCTATTTCATTTGTTACTATCACATCTGTGTTTCCTACTTGGTTTGTTAACGTTACATCTATGCTCTCTACATGGTTTATTCTTGTTACATGTTTGTCTTCTTCCTTGATTGTTGATGTAACATTTGTGCATGCTAGCTTGTTAGTTATTGTTACATTTATACCTTCTACCTTGTTTGTTGTGGTTACATATATGCCTTCCTCCTTATTTGTTATGGTTACCTTGTTGAGTTGTTGGTTTGGTTGTAACTGTTTTCGTGTTGATTGATATATTGGATCGGCCGCACGCCGCACATATATTATATTTGGTTAGGCACACACCGCACAGATCAGGTTGCACGCTGCAACAATGTTGTGATTTGTTAAATTGAGCCGTTGACTTGTGAAATGTATAATTATGCATTTATTTATGCAACCTACATGCACTTATCTTCATATGCTTTTCAGACATTTTCTTACATATGCATGGTACTTGTTAATGAACCACATCCATGTTTTCTATGTATTTGCTACTGTCATATGTATGTTTTTATGTCATGTTTACATGCTTTTATTTATCACATGCCTTTACTTGCTACATGCCTTTACTTGTCACATGCCTTACATGTCACATGCCTTTACTTGTTTCATGCCTTATTCTCCAATACTATATTAGATTGTGTGGCTACTTGGTCGTTCATGTGTAAATGACTTTTCTACGTCTTTGTTGGGATATATGTGTGAGACTAGCTCTTGGATATTGGATTACCTATCACATCTTGTTCGTGTTCATCTTTCCATGGATTACACGTACTCGTCCTCTTTTATGTTATATGGCGAATTTTGCCATACTTGGTTTCTTGTCGGGTGTTTCCTTATGAATTGATATGTTGGATCGGGTTTTACGCCTCATGATGCAACAATATTATGTTTGAATATGATTCCTTGCGCATATTTCATACATATTAATTCTCCTTCGTGGAAATGGTTCATAAGGTTGTCTTTGTTTTCCATATCTTTCAACTTGCTCATTAGTTCTCTTATTTGATGCTCTTACTATTATTTGTCATACCTCTTATCTTATTTCCTACTTATAAACTGCACTTGTATATTAAGTGAGTATCTTTTTACTTAAAAACGTCACTACTACTTCATCGAGGTTAATCAAGATACTTATTGAGTATATGGGGTCAGTAATACACATACTATACTTCTGCACCTTGCGTATAAATATTTAGAGCTAAGCAGCTACGGAGTTCGAGGAGGAGCATTGAGGACTACAATGTTCTATCCATCTACTATGATCTTGTTCATGGTAGTATCCAACTTGTATTTTTGTTTATGTAACTTTCAAATAGATGATATATTTCTTCTTGCCAATATTGTAAATTCCAAATCTTAGTTGCTCATGACTTGTACTTTTGGATCTTGGGGTGGTTGTATCTAAATGTCTATTCTTATTTCTATATTTATTGATGAACTTGGGGGTGGATTTATATTAGTTGGCTTACCTAGCTGGTTTGCGTTAGGTGCCATCACGACTTGGTGGGATTTTGGATCGTGACAAAAGCAGTGCATTGCGATCGTGAAGTTGTGTCCCGCAATCGCGTAGAAACAATTTTGGGCCTAGGGGTTTTATGCTTCACGATCGCATATAAATGGGTGGCAATGATTCGTGATTGCGTGAGGGGAAGACGTGATCACATAGAAGGTTTCTCCAAGGAGGTGAATTGTGCTTCGCAATCGCTTGGGCTCAGTCACAATTGTGACAAAGAATTTATGGTAGAGGTCTTGTGCTTCGCAATCGCGTGAATTGGCTGCAATGCGTAATTACCGACAGGGGTATTTAATGTCCAGATTTTGGGATTTAGCCCATTAAATTTGTGACCTAAACTTCGGGAGAAGCCGATATTTGAGAAGATTCTTTTCCCAAGCTTGAGGGTAAGTAATTGTTATTGTTTTTGATTATATATCTTGATTTTCCATATATTTCTATACCTAAAATATGAAATTAAAGAGTGAAATTTAGTATTTTTGTCTAAAACTTAAGAGAGTATAATTTGAGATTTTGAACATCAATATGGACTCGAGTTTGGGAACTAATCACATATTTGGATCGTGGGATTATGGCCCAACGGAATTTGATGTTAGACTCGATTTTTGGCCATGTGAGCCCAAGTTGACTTTTTGTCGACTTTTGAGATTTGATAAAAGACTGAAACTTTATTGTTTGCAATTAGTTTTTATGACTTTATTTGATCTCATTTAGTACTGTTTGGTTAGATTTGGAATGCTTGGAGGAGAATTTCAAAGGAAAAGCGATAAGGGTTGAATCGGTTCCGCGAGGAGGTAAGTCTCTCGTCTAACCTTGCTAAGGGAGAATTTTCTACAAACTGAACTTATGTGTTGTACGCTACGTGATTTGGGGGGTAATATATATGTAAGGTGACAAGCGTATATACGTACACTAAGATTATACCATGTTTGGGGTAGATTTAAGCTTCTTTATGCCTTGTTTGGTTGTGTATACTTCTTGGCTTATGCTTTACTTGATTGCATGACTATGTGAGCCTATTTATTCATGCTAGAATTTATGTTTAGGCTTATGACATCTTTCTTGGGCATGATGGGATACTTTTGAGATGTTGATACACTTGTTTTAGCCGTACTCATACTTTATGTCATAATCACATATCCAGATATTTATTTATTACGTTTTTGTGCATTTTATTGGTTATTTCTTGAATATATGCATACATTCTTAGAGATGGAGATGTTGATACAGATTGTTAGTACCTTGGGACACTATAAGCGGACTGATATTGATATTGTTATGATGCAATGGTTTATGTTGTGCAGATATTATGATATTGATATGTTATGGCACGATGAGTTTTCGTGCGACGCTTGGATATAGATCCGTCCCTCCAAAATTAGGTGACCCCCCTCCCTGTGAGCGCATGTGATACGCATATCATGCTGGAGCACATGGAATGTGTTGGATATTGGTTATGATCAATTCTTTAGCATGCACGATCATCTTAGACTCATGTAGAAGCATCCTTATAGGTGTTGTTGCATCTTGGTTTACACATGCTAAACAAAGTACAACATATAGGACTGTACAAGGTTAATTAAATTATGGATTCGCTACCTAGTATTTAAGGTACACTAGGACACCTATATTTACTCAAAATGATGTAATGTTAAACTCATGTCATGGTTTGCTAAACTTATGAGATTCTGAGTAAGGGTTTAATTTATCTTAAGGGGAAGGGATTAGTCATCCCTCAAAATTCACTAAATCACGGTAAAGAATGAATAATTTTATATTTACAAAGAGTTTAACTAAAAGAATGTCTTGCCTAGCTTTGTTAAGGGACTTTTTTTCCTTCTAATTAATGATATTATTTGCAACATGTAGGGGTGATGCATATGTGAGGTAATGAGTGTTTATGCATGTGTTAGGTTTATCCATGCTCGGGGTAGATTATATGCTTCTTTGTGCCTTGTTGAACTTTGTGGTCTTCTTGAATTATGCTTTATTTTCTTCTATGACTAAGTGAGTTTATTATCAATGCTAGAAGTCATGTTTAAACATATGACATATTAAAAGAATTTGATGGGCTATTCTTGAAGTTGTGATATACTTTATTTGATCGTAGCCGTGCTTTGTATTACAAACATATGTCTATGCCTGTCATATTTGTGATACTTGAGCTTTCCTTATTCATGTTGAGATCATGTTCAGACTCTATTGCGATATTTGGACAAGGCTGCTCTGGAATGGTTGGCTTTCCTAGTAGTACGATGGTTATGATTATTTCTCACGTATTGTAATATGCTTACTCATCCCTTTTGATCGTATTTATGTATCCTACCTTGTTCGGTACTGATATATATATGCTCGATGAGGATAAGTGATATTGCGCGATGGGTATTTTTGTACATTTGAGGATGAGATATGTTAGCACCTGCGATTCGATATGATATTAGCACGATAAGTGTTTTCGTGCAGGTGAGGATGAGAGTTTATTGCACGACGGGTGTTTCCGTGCAAGTGAGGACACATGATATGAAATGTATTGTATTCATCTTGAGTTCATAGCACGACAGATATTTCCATGCAAATGAGGATGAAATACATGCTTTGTAATGTGTTTAACTTTCCGTACTTTCATGTTAGAATATTTCTTAAGTAAATCATTATGAGCCCGAGAGTTTAAGGACCTTTACGAAGATAATGATGGGTTAAAATAAGTGTTACGAAAGTATCATGGGGGTTGGAGGCTAAACGAATCAAAGATGTTATAAACTATACTTTTGGGGTAAAACTAGGAGCACTTAGTATCCTAAGGAGGTCATTTCTTAAGGTATTCAAATTATATAATAGTCGTTTGATAAGCCTTGAAGTCAAGTAAGTTGTAAAACAAAAGTTGGCAAAGGTCATCACAAGTTACGTTCATAAATGCGCTGAAAATTGGGTCAGATGTAGCAGAGTTTTTCTTTCAATATATAAGAATTATGGGGTGATTCACCCATGATGTTGAAGGTCTATGAGTCTAGTTTCCAAACTATTAAACCGTTTATTGATATGACATTGGATTAGAGAGATAATCACGTTTTTGCGAGACTGCGCAAGCAGCTCCCTTGGAACCTACAAAGTCGATGGAAAAGTCCAGCTCGTGTTTAAGGCCGTCCTAACTTGTTTTAACTCTTTTTTCTCGACCAAAACAGTTCCTAAACACTCCTAGATGCTCTGCAAGAGTTCCCCCATGATCCTAGAGTGAATCCAAAGATAAACTACGCAAGTTTGACCTAAAGAATATCGTGGTTACCGTTAACTCCCTTTCATTCTCGTTGCGACAACTTAGGAAGTGACTTGGTGTTGAAATAAGTCAAATACAGAGGTTTATTGGTATAGTTGAGGTAACTTTCATCTTCTCTAACCTTGGGTTGAATTTTGTTGGAGGATTCTTGAAGAAACTAGTAACTATGAAACATGAAGTTGAGCTATGTTGTGTGGCCTGTTTGTACATAATTTAGGATACCAAATGGAATTGTAAAGGTATGGATAGAATGGTAGGGATGAGGAGAAGTGAAGATGAAGATTATTAAGCTAAATCATGTTTAATTCGATCTATAAATGAACCTATGAAGTTATGCACATAAGTTATTCGATAAAATGACTAAATGAACTTCCCTATAGAATATGAAGTAGATATTGATACCAATCCTTTGTATGATATAGATTACCATCCGTATGAGGTGCAAGGACTTGTGCAACAATTGTAGCTTCATGGATAAGGCATGTTAAGGCCAAACCTTTATTTCATTTTGGCATGATCCCGTAACTAAGTGCGTTTGATAACAAGACATAACGAGAAGTTCGTACTCCTGAATTCATCTACATTATCCTAGTCTCATAAGTTATATAGTATCCTACCTTATTGGGACTTTATATCCAGTTCAGTATAGTCTTCTTTCAGTCAAGAGAGCAGATGGCCTATATATATATATATAGTATTACAATATTTTCACCACTACCGAGCTATAATCGGTGGGCAGCCCCCTATTGGGCAACCTCTGATCAGATGGTAGGTTATATACCGAGCCTACTATGGTCGAGCACCTATGAGCGAGCATAGAATGGATGAGTTACCGAGCCTAGTATGGTTGAGAGCCTATGAGCGAGCCTACTACGGCTGAGTAGTTACACGTACCGAGCCTTATAGGGTCGAACAAATATTTTACTTACTATATTGAGAGAGTTGAGTCAGTATCAGCAGGTAAGCATATCTTCAAATCATCTTTGGCTCCAAGTTACTTTAAGTTATTATATTATCAGTTCAGTTTTAACTTTTAGTTATTCTATCGCCTTATATACTCGGTACATTATTTCGTACTGACATCTCTTTTGCTGGGGACACTACATTTCATGCCTGCAGGTTCAGATAGACAAACGGGTAGACCTCCTCAGTAGGTATTGTCCGAGTTAATCTTATCGGTAAGCTCCATTTCATTTCATTCGGAGTTGCCGGGTCTAGGGTTTTGAGTACATATTGTATACATATATATAGAGAGAGATTATATGGGTAGGTCAGGGCCCTGTTCCAATCACAGTACAAACAATAGTAGAGGCTTGTAGACATATACTGTCAGTCAATGCAATATGTTAGCCTCGTAAGCCTTGTATGTATATTCTTTTGGTTTGTCAGTTGTAAAAGTTATGACGGCTTTGCCGTCCCAGCTTTATACTAATGTTCAGTTGGAGCTAGTCTCCGTTAAGTTTTATATGACCAAAGTATCACATTGTATGTTTAGATTCCCTCAGTCTCATGTTGGTATGCTCGGTCAAGTGAGGCACCGGGTGCTGGTCTCGCCTCCCAGATTTTGGGACGTGACAAACACGAAATCAGAGCAAGTCTGTCCTAGCAAGTCTACAAGTCGTATCTAGTAGAGTCTTGTTTATGGGTGTGTTGTGTACTACACTTATAGACAGAAGGCTACATGATATTTAGGATGGTTACTTTTCTTTTTGGTCTAGATTGTGAGATAAAGCTGAGTTGTAAGTATTCACTCCTAATCTTTGTTTTGTTTATGTTCTCAGCGATGCCTACTACTTCTAGATGACATGCGACTGTTCGGAGACTAGATGAGGAGGCGAGGGAGGGCACCAGTCGGGTGCCACCTGTCCATGTAGATCAGCATAAGCCTTATGATGAGGCTGATTCTCAAGCTTCTAGAGCAGCAACACCACCCCTAGAGGGGCATACATGAGCTAATGTACCTCTAGTTTCTCACCCAATTGCTCCTGATCATGATTTAGACATGCGGAGTATTGTGCAGTTGTTGACTCGACTAGTGGCCTCCCAGGCCCTGCATCATACTTTGGTCAGTAGGAGTGTGTACGAGTGCGAGGGTAGATGGTAGTCTTCTTTCAGTCAAGAGAGCATATGGTCTATATATATATATATAGTATTAAAGTATTTTCACCACACCGAGCTATAATCGGTGGGCGGTATACTAGGGTATTTTCACTACCACCGATCTATAATCGGTGGGCATGCCCCTATTGGGCAACCTCTGATCAGATGGTAAGTATATATTGAGCCTACTATAGCCGAGCACCTATGAGCGAGCCCAGAATGGCCAGGTTACCGAGCTTAGTATGGTCGAGTGCCTATGAGCGAGCCTACTACATCTGAGGAGTTACACGTACCAAGACTTATAGGGCTGGACAAATAGTTTACTTACTATATTGAGAGAGTTGAGTTAGTATCAGCAGGTAAGCATATCTTCAGATCATCTTTGGCTCCCAGTTACTTTGAGTTATTATATTATCAGTTTAGTTTCAACTTTCAGTTATTCTATTGCTTACATACTCGGTATATTATTTTGTACCGACGTTCCTTTTGCCGAAAATGCTGCATTTCATGCCTGCAAGTTCAGATAGACAGACGAGTAGACCTCCTCAGTAGGTATTGTCCGAGTTTAGCTTGATCGTTAAGCTCTACTTCATTCAGATTTGTCAGGTCTAGGGTTTTGAGTACATATTGTATATATATAGAGATTATATGGGTAGGTCGAGTCCTTGTTCCAACCACAGTACAACCATCAATAGAGGCTTATAGATATATCCTGTCAATCAGTGCAGTATGTTGGCCTCACAAGCCTTGTATTTATATTATTTTGGTTTATCGTAGTAGTTATGAAGGCGTTGACGGCCCAACTTTATACTGATGTTCAGTTGGAGCTAGTCTCCATTTAGTTTTATATTTTATTTCACAAATTGTCCTACAATGTGGTCCTACGGCCAAGTATCACTTTGTATGTTCAGAGTCCCTAAGTCTCTGGTTGGTATGCTCGGTCAAGTGAGGTACCGGGTGCTGGTCTCGCCTCCCTAGGTTTGGGGTGTGACATTGTCAGCGTTACTCGTGTATATCTTACCTTATTGTTTTTGTTGTTTTTTCCTTTGTGCAACCTGATGACGTCCGAATCTACTACTAAAAAGTAAATGAACATGGTCGCATGCAATATAATATACCCAACTATGAGTCAGGGTCGAATCCCAGAGAGAACAATAGGTAGGTGATAAGGCATGTAAGAGATTTATCGCTTATTGTGCTAAGCCAAACTCTAATAAAGGTTTTGAGATATATTATATCTAAATGCAAAAATATAAGCTAACCTAGAAAGCAAGTAAAATGACCAATGGCTACAAGCATGGATACACGGGGAATTAAAATCAAGTAATGATACAATGTATTTCATGATTTTACAAATATGAGTGAATTTATGTTAATTAGCCTCCGAAAATAATTCTTTATTAGCTTCTTCTGAAGACTAACAAGACTTCCTAATTGAATTATCTCTAGAACAATTAAGAGGATTAAGTGCACCCGATGTGGCTACAACTAGTTCAATCCTATCCCTAGGTAGAATCTATAAAATGAGAGCTAACGTCTCAAGTTCTTGTTAATTAATCTTTCCAAACCCCAAATTACCTTTTTCAAGATTAATTCGAAGTTAATGGAAAAGTCCTAGGGTTAGCTAATCCCGTTGGAAACATTAATGAACAAGAATAATTAAAGAAATAATAAGTCACTTCAATATTAATAAAAATCATTCAATACATAAGCACAAGAAGAGATTTAATCTAAACTTTAAATATGAATGTTCCCATAAATAAGATTCAAGTATAGAAGAAAATACTACACACTTAGATATTCAATACAAAGTAAGGAAATGAAGAAATGAGTAAAAATGGGTAAGAAAATCTCAACCAAATGCTTCAAAGCTTCAAGTCCCAAGTGTGTGTGCAATAACCCTAGCTCCAAAACTTGTTTTCTTAGTCAAGTGTAACGGCCCGATCGGTCTTTTTGTGTAATTAGGCACCGTTACCCCTTTTTATGCTTCAAACATGTGTTTTTATCGTTTTATGACTTGCGGGGTTGGTTAGTTTTGTTCCGGAAAGATTTCAGGATGACTTAGACCCTTTGATTCTTGGCTTAGGAGCCTAAGTTAGAAATATTGATCAAACTTTAACTTTTGTGTAAATGACCCCGGAATGGTATTTTGATGGCTCCGATAGCTTCATATAGTGATTTTAGACTTGGGCGTACGCCCAGAATTGAATTTGGAAGTCTGTAGGTTGATTTGTGTTGTTTTGCCAAAAATTGGCAATTTGAAGTTGAAAAGATTGACTTTAGGTTGAATTTTAGCTACTGAGTTTGGAATTTGATTTTGGGACTTGGAATAGGTCCATTATGCTATTTAGAACTTGTCTGCAAAATTTAGTATTATTTGAAGTTGATTTGATAGGATTCAGACGTTTAGTTGTACTTCTAGAGATTCTAGAACTTTACATTGAAATTCAACCGTTTTAGTGTTCGATTCGTAGTTTTAGATATTATTTTTGTTTTTTGATCACGCGAGCGAGTTCGTATGATGTTTTTAGACTTGTGTGGATATTTGGTTTGGAGCCCTGGGGGCTCGGATGAGTTTCAGACATGTTTTAGAATGGATTGAACTGAAAATGAATTGCTGGTGTTGCTGGTGCTCTGTTAGCGCAATTGTGAGCACCAGCCTCGCAATTGCGAAGGAGACAGTGGGGGCTCTAATGTTGCAATTGCGATGTTACACCCCATGTTTACGTACGTGAGAGTACGTCATAAGTCAATTGATGTAAACTCAGAAATGAGATTATATTTGGAAGTATATAAAGTAATTTAATCGTGTTACCTAGGAGGTTACAAATATTTAAGATCAGTAATACCAAGTACCAAGAGGGTTGGAAGGCTTAGAAACTAAACGACTTAAAGAAAATAAGTTTCGTCGAAAGTCGACAAGTTTGAAATGTTATAACATGTACTTTTGTGGGTGAGACTAGGGTGCTTAATATGATAAGGAGGTTATGTTATGAGTTATTTTAGTCGTATGAAAGTCGTGCGTTATGTTTTGAAGTCAAGCGAGTTGTGGAACAAAAGTTGGCAAAGGTCATCACAAGTTACATTCTAATATGCTGAAAATTAGGTCAAATGTAACTGAGCTTTTCTCATAATATAATTGGATTTACGGGATGATCCACATACCAAATTGAAGGTCTACGAGTCTAGTTTCCAACGCATTAAACTGTTCATCGATACGACATCGCAGTAGAAAGATATTCACATTTTTGCGAGACTGCACAAGCAGCTCCCATGGGACCCACTTAGGAAGATCGGGGTAAGGCTCATTTGGGGTCACTTTTAGACCCATACAGACCCTATACTCTCCAAAAACACTCTCAAAGCAGTCTCCATGAATCTAGAGTGAAAACCAAAGATAAAAACATGAATCTAATGCAAGAAATTCCGCGGTGCTTCCTGGATCGTAGTTCTTCAACTTGTGGCTGTTTTGGAGGATCCTTCAAAGTGATGTAACCTAAGATTTCGTGTTGTTCTTGTTGATTAAGGTAAGAATCGGTCCCTCCCTCATATATATTAGAGTTTCGAAGATAAATACAAGTGTTTACATACCAACTTGAACACAAAAGTTGATTCAAGAAGAGAATACAACTCTTATAGTGTTGGGGTATGATTGAGGGTTATTGTGGGCTACACAAGCTGGGTATTTCAAGTTGTATCTGCTGCCTAAGGTAAGTAAATCATGTTCTTGGTTTTTCTTAAGGTTAATCATGTGTTGGTGGAGTTGTTTGAGTGAAAATCTACAAGATAGTAATTGACATGGCATAAGAAATCGTTATCTTTTTTGTGGGCTGTGTTGAGGCTATATATATATATATAGTTTGTTGTGGATGGAAATTTTCATAAATAGTTTTATTATGTGGTGGCTTCTGTTGTTTAGCTTATCGATGTGCTAATTCAGTTTATTGAAGAAGATAACATGAAAACCAAGAGGTTGACGATAAAGGTTAAGGTGCTAAGCGTGTGGATTATTTTTGAAGATTATTCTTATGATGTTTTGGGCTGAAAATGATATGGTAAGCATAAGTATGATGTTATAGATTCTGTAGGAAGATTCATGGAAAAGAAATTGGATTCAAACCATATTTTGTTAATCGTAAATCGTGCTTGCCGCTCAAAATGGTTGTTGAACTAATCGGAGAGCGTATTGTGAATTATTGTTGTTGTCTGGGCTGTTTGGTGACTTTTAGTAACTTATGGGATTTAGTACAAACATGGGAGATGTTGTACGTTTTCTTATAGAATATTGGTTTCGACATATGAGAGTTACAACGCTTATGTGATGATGACGAAGTCGGTTTCCTCATTGTAGACGTAAGATCATATTGAGCTTGGTTGACGATTGGAGAGAAGATTCCAAAGGTATGTTAAGGATCTTCCTTCTTTCTTTTGGCATGATCTAAAGTGAAATCAACATAAATAATACGCTATTTCATAATGTATATACTCCTAGCAACTAAGGTTGTCCATGTTGTTCTTTCCTTATAAGGTTATTCTAAGCAAGTATGTATGATCCTTGAATCCTATTAAGGTTCATATTGATGGTATGGATGTCCATAATGTTAATCGAAGGTGCGATGACCTTACATCACTCCGAAACGTTTAAACATGATTCTGTGTGTCCAACATGCATTATATATATGTATCTACTTTAATCTACCGAGTCGTGCTATAGTCGGCCGGGTATGACACCTATTTTGCAACCACTGATCAGTTTGGTTACCGAGCTCAATGTGGCCGGGTACGATTCTACCGAGCCTGAAGATGGCCAGGTACATTTTTATTGAGCCTATTATAATCGGGTACTATATAATGATGATGATTCCCACATAGGCGCATGTTTTTAAAAGCTTATGTATATATATGTATCATGCATTTCATGTCAGTAGCCCTCAGAGGTAATCATATGTTACAGGTTGTATCTTCTCTATCTCTCTTCACATTACTGTTTTTATTTATGCTTTCCTGCCTAATATACTCGGTACTTTATTCGTACTGACATCCCTTTTTCCTGGGGATGCTGCATTTCATGCCTGCAGGTCCCGATAGATAGGTTGACAGTCTTCCTAGTAGGCTATCAGCTGAGCGGAAGGTGTTGGCTCCCTCCACTTTCTCCGGAGTTGCCTATTTGGTCAGTGTGCTTTGGTCATGTATTGATTGGTATGGCGGGGCCCTGTCCAGACCTTTATGATATTTATGTACTCTTAGAGGCTTGTAGACAGATGTCATGTATATGGATACTTGTATGGCCTTGTCAGCCTATGTTTTGAGTGTACAAATGATCATGTCGACCTTATAGGCCCGTATGTCATATGTATAAGTTTGTATATCATGTTGGGTCGTCCTATATCAAGCATTCTCTTATGTTTTATTCTGGTTATCTCATGACGGCCTTTTCGGCTCATTTACCCAACATAGGTTGATAAGAAAGATAGGTTACGCTGGTACTCCGTTGAGTTAGGCACTGGGTGCCCGTCGCGGCCCTTCGGTTTGGGTCGTGACAAACTTGGTATCAGAGCAGTTATGTCTTAGGGAGTCTACAAGTTGTGTCTAGTAGAGTCTTGTTTATGGGTGTGTTGTGCACCACACTTACAAACAGGAGGCTACAGGGCATTTAGGATTATCACTCTTTGTTCTTACTCTAGATCGTGTGGTAAAGCTCAGTTATAAGAATTCAAACTCCGAATTCTATTTTATTTGTAATGCAACAATACCTACATCCAGAAAGACATTTGGTAAGAGATTGAATGTGATTGTGGAAGAGTTGAGTCAGAGGAACTCGATTTTGCATCGTACCTATGATGAGTAAATGTAAGGTCTTCAGTAGATCATGTGTGTACCAAGATGTGTAAGCTTCTTGATAAGGAGCCCTAAGGCATGAATATCTATCCACCCATTGGGTAAAAGGCAATGAGAGAATCAGAAGGTAGATACAAGTTTTAACAAGTAAAATAAGCAAGGTGAAGAAGGGTACAAGGTACCCAGTTAGTGAAGATTATCAATATTTACAATTCAGGCTTAGAAATATAAGCATTCTGAGTTACTTTCAACAGTAACAAAGATATATACACTTGACAACACCCATCTCAGTTATGCCCTATGGGAACTAACAAATATAGTTTAAGAAAAGGACAAGATATCAAGATCCAGCTGGGGTTAGAGTAACCCAAAAATGGCAGATGGATTGTTCGTGTTAGCTGACATTTTAGAAGCATATTGCAAACATGGTAATAGTTCTCCTTGTGAGACACCCAAATGGTGCACTCTAATACAGTTAGGTATGAATACTAGAATGTTCAAAAAATTCAGAAGATATGCACTAGAATCCTAGAAGGGATAATTATTTACCTTAGTATGGCTCCCGTCCCTAGTAAAGAGAGAACATTTGGCAACCCGAAGAGCCAGTGGATGGAGCAAGGGGAGCTAAAAGCGAAAGAATATTTTATTAAAGTTTTCAGAATAAAGTGATAGACACAAATACTAGCAGGAGAATAAGAAAAGAGTAAATGAAGCATTATGAGTAAGATGTGATAAATGAGTGATAAAGGTAAATCAAATTATGACAGGATGACAGAGTCTATAGTCAAGTAAAGGAAAAGACAAGATGAGACAAGCCTTGAGACTATAAAACAGTATAAGCCATAAAGTTATATCCTCACTTCTAGAAATGAGTTGGTGACTCCAACGTGATTACTAGAAGGAAAAGTTAGACCCCCCCGGAGTAATAGAAATTTGTATGGGCTAGTAAACAAAAGAAAAACGAACATAATTAGGGACCGAAGGATTTGATAATAGTCGGCATCATGAGAATTTCAAAGATCGCGTCCGGCAATAATAGAATGGACAACGGGAGAATAATCTTTAAAGGTCATTAAGGAAGACGCTTCCCTAAAGAAAGAAATGTGAGCAGAGTTAAGCTTAAGAGACTAAGTGTGCCAGTTACACTAGGTGTCACCCTCGTGCATAAGAAATTCAGTTATTCTTGGTACATAAGGGTTACCACAAGGCGAGTAAGAGTCCGTGAAGATGTGAAAAGACGCCAGATGAAAAGGTAAAACATTTTAGGTAAATCTTCATAGAATTAATTATTGGTACTCCCCTAAAGGGAGACGATGGTGTGATGTGGTATTAAGTCGGGGTTAAGTGGTTCAGGTAACTATGGAATGGTAAAGGAAGAATGTGGTAAAAGGGCGAAAGGGATGAGGTTGCATTTATTCAGATCCTACAGACATGTCACGACTCCATAACATTATGTAAGCACGATGTCGGGGAGAGGCAGTAAGAGTTACCGGCCAGGATGTTATTGATAAATAAGTGCGAATAGACACATGATATATCAGGAGCCAGTATGAGAGGTAAGTTAAGACATAGTACATATCCCAAGAGAGATTATGCGGAATATAGATATGAGAATAGACCAACGAGTAGTTAGTAGTTTATTCAGGAAAAGCCTAGTTATGGCTAGACAAGAGGATACAGACAAATCAGCATATCGTGCATGATAAACGTAGTGAAACTCAACATAGGGAATTCAGTTTCGTAGATATGATGGCATCGTGATCCATGAGAAATATTCAGATAAGAGTTGGGGTAGTTTAAGGTATCGTATAAGTATTACGCAAAAATAAAATCAAAAGTAATATTCGAGATCAAATGGATTGCCTGGAATTCCAATATGTGTGGGCATTAAGATAAACCAAGTATTCATGCAAAAAAGTGGCAGAACGACCAGGAAAAGTAATTGCATACAATTAAAGACAATTGAGAAGGCACGAAAGGAAATCTATGATGCTAGCAAGTTAAAGGAAGGTTGCGAGTAGTATAAATAAATGTGTGTAGGTTAAAGGCTAAAGTATGATGGAGCGACAAGGTTTTAGGTAGATAGGAGTAAGGATAAGAAAAGGTGAGTAAGAAGGTGACGAGAATAGGTAAGACCTAGGGATTAAGCCCATCAAAACAAGAGAGCTGATGGTTTCCATAAGTTATAGAAATCTCAGTATAGCCTGAATGAACGTAAAGGAGTCTAAGACTAGGAGAATTTAGAAGAGATGGAACACTGCCCTGGTAGTAGAATATGGGTGTAATTGTGATATATAAGAGGATGACGTTTAGGCCTTTGATTGAGTAATTATTTAAAGAAAAGGGATTTCATGGATGGCACGGGATTAGAATACCCCCCATAAGATGAATCATATTCGGATACTATGAAATACAGTTATTGAAGTATAGTATCGTCCCTAGGTCGATCAGGAAAATCACTTCAAATGTCCCCCGATGAGATGTAAGCCCTAGTGACAATGTATTACATAAGAGGTTTCAAGTTATCAATGGTAAATTATAGGTCAACATTAAGGTGAATCAGCAATAGATGGATAAAAGTTGCAAAGGATGAGAAGATATTAGGCTGCCATTCTTAAGATGAACATTAATGAGGAAGCATTAAATAACTTAGATTTATACATATATGATAAACATCGAGAGAGTAATCTAGAGTTGGGTAGAAGACTTCGGTAATAACAAACCAAAGTAAGTGGTATGGTATAGTATGACCTACCTAGATGCAGTAAAGCCAAGTATAGATAACCGAGGCTATGAAACAAAATATAGCAATAGTAGTAAGTTCGACAAAGTACCGAGCAATGAACTTCAATGCACCTATAGATGCCTAGAGGGACAACTTGTCATATTTCTGTATATGTTCACAAAGTGAGGCCTCAAGATTAGCTAAAAGCTGGAGGAAAAAGGAGAGAAGAGTAGCGTAGGCGCATATACAAGGACAGACTCATACAGGTTGCATGGCAAAAGGTAGCAACAGTTACGAGATTGGAAGAATTCCGACCACAACTCGTAGTGTGAGAAGGAGGCCTAAAGGGGGGAATGCCCTGGCCTTTGGATTTACTCACAGAACAGTTTCATAGATGGCAAGGACAATATTAAAGTATTAATAAAAGCTATAGGTTATGAGACAGATAAGCGCATCAGTCAACATTCGAGGACGAATGTTCCAAATGAGCGAATGATGTTACACCCCATGTTTTCGTACGTGAGAGTACGTCGTAAGTCAATTGATGTAAACTCAAAAATTAGATTATATTTGGAACTATATAAAGTTATTTAATTGTGTTACCTTGGAGGTTACAAATATGTAAGATCATGAATAACAAATACCAAGAGGGTTGGAAAGCTTAGAAGCTAAACGACTTGAAGAAAATAAGTTTCGTCGAAAGTCGACAAGTTTGGAATGTTATAACATGTAATTTTGGGGTGACACTAGGGTGATTAACATGATAAAGAGGTTATGTTATGAGTTATTTTAGTCGTATGATAGTCGTTTGTTACGTTTTGAAGTCAAGCGAGTTGTGAAATAAAAATTGGCAATGGTCATCACAAGTTACATTCATAATATGATGAATATTAGCTCAAATGTAGCTGAACTTTTCTCCTAATATACTTGGAATTACGGGATGATCCACATACCAAATTGAAGGTATAGGATTCTAGTTTCCAACACATTAAACCGTTCATTGATAAGATATTGTAGTAGAGAAATATTCGCATTTTCGTGAGACTACACAAGCAGCTCCCATGGGACCCACTTAGGTGGTGGGTGATTCTCCAACCTTTAAAGATTGGGGCAAGGCTCATTTGGGGTCATTTTTAAACCCAACCAGACCCTATACTCTCCAAAAACATTCTCAAAGTAGTATCCATAATTCTAGAGTGAAAACCAAAGATAAAAACATGAACCTAACGCAAGAAATCCTGTGGTGCTTCCTAGATCGTAGTTCTTCAACTTGTGGCTATTTTGGAGAATCCTTAAAAGTGATGTAACCTCAGATTTCGTGTTGTTCTTGTTGATTAAGGTAAGAAACAGTCCATCCATCATATATATTAGAGTTTAAAGGAGAAATACAAGTATTTACATACCAACTTGAACACAAAAGTTGATTCAAGAAGAGAATACAACTCCTATAGTGTTGTGGTATGATTGAGGGTTGTTGTGGGCTACATCAGCTGAGGATTTTAAGTTTTATATACTGCCTAAGGTATGTAAATCATGTTCTTGGTTGTTCTTAAGAGTTAATCATGTGTTGGTTGAGTTGTTTGAGTGAAAATCTACAAGATAGTAATTGACATGGCATAAAGAATCATTATCTTTTTTTGTGAGTTGTGTTGAGGCTATATATATAGTTTGTTGTGGATGAAAATTGTCATAAATAGTTTTATTATGTGGTGTATGCTGTTGTTAAGCTTATAGATGTGCTAATTCAGTTTATTGAAGAAGATAACATGAAAAATAAGAGGTTGACGATAACGGTTAAGGTGTTAGGCGTGTGGACTATTTTTGAAGATTATTATTATGATGTTTTGGGCTGAAAATTATATGGTAAGCATAAGTATGATGTTATAGATGTTGTAGGTAGATTCATGGAAAAGGAATTGGATTCAAACCATATTTTGTTAATCGTAAATCGAGCATGCCGCTCAAAATGGTTGTTGAAGTAATGGGAGAGCTTAGTGTGAATTATTGTTGTTGTTTGGGCTGTTTGGTGGCTTTTAGTAACTTATGGAATGTAGTACAAACAGGGGAGGTGATGTCCATTTTCTTGAAGAATATTGGTTTCGACATATGAGAGTTACAACACTTATGTGATGACGACGAAGTCAGTTTCCTCATTCTAGACGTAAGATCATATTGAGCTTGGTTAACGATTGGAGAGAAGATTGCAAAGGTATTTTAAGGCACTTCCTTCTTTCTTTTGGCATGATATAAAGTGTAATGAACATAAACGATACACTATTTCAATACGGATGTACTCCTAGAAACTAAGGGTGTCCATGTTGTTCTTTCCTTATAAAGTTGTTCTAAGCAAATATGTATGATCCTTGAATCCTATTGAGGTTCATATTGATAGTATGGATGTCTGTAATGTTAATCAAAGGTGCTACGACCTTACATCACTCCGAAAGGTTTAGAATGTGATTCAATGAGTCCAGCATGCATTATATATATATATATATATATATATATATATATATATAACTATTTTACTCTACCGAGCCGCGCTATAGTCGGTAAGGTACGACACCTATTGTTCAACCATTGATCAGTTGGGATTACCGAACTCCACGTTGCCAGGTATGATTCTACCTAGCCTGATGATGGCCGGGTACGTTTTTATCGAGCCTATTACGGCCGGGTACGATATGATGATGATGCCCACAGAGGTGAATGGTTTTAAAAGCTTGTGTATATATATATATATATATCATGCATTTCATGTCAGTAGACCTCAGAGGTACTCAGATGTTACATGTTGTATCTTCTCTATCTCTCTTTACATTACTGTTCATATTTATGCTTTCCTGCCTTACATACTCGGTACTTTATTCGTACTGACGTCCTTTTTCCCTGGGGACGCTGTATTTCATGCCTGCAGGTCCCGATAGACAGGTTGACAGTCTTTCTAGTAGGCTATCAGCTCAGCGGAAGGTGTTGACGCACTCCACTTGCTCTGGAGTTGCCTATTTGGTCAGTATACTATGGACATGTATTGATTGGTATGGCGGGGCCCTATCCCGACCTTTATGACATTTATCTACTCTTAGAGGCTTGTAGATAGATGTCATGTATACGGATGCTTGTATGGCCTTGTCGGCCTATGTTTTGAGTGTACAAATAATCGTGTCGGCCTTATAGGCGTGTATGTCACATGTATAAGTTTGTATATCATGTTGGGTCGTCCTATATCAAGCATTCTCTTATGTTTTATTCTGGTTATCTTATGATGGCCTTTCGGGATCATTTATCCAACATAGGTTGATAAGAAAGATACGTTACGCTGGTACTCGGTTGAGTTAGGCATTGGGTGCCCGTTGCGGCCCTTAGGTTTGGGTCGTGACATGCGACTTCCCCTTCGCAATTTCGAAGTCAGCTAGAATTAGACTTTTGCGAAAGATCCAACTTCTCAATTGCGATGTCTTAGTCGCAATTGCGATGTCTTAGTCGCAATTGCGATGTTTCAGTCACAATTGCGATAATCATTGAGGCTGTCGGGGTTCACAAATACGATCCCTGGTCTGCAATTGCGAGGGTTCGCAAATGCGAACCCTGTGTCGTAAATGCGATATCTGCAGCTGGTAATAATTGTTGGGAGACAAGATTTTTAAACATATTCTCTCATTTTAGAACCCCTAGACTCGGTAGGAGGAGATTTGGAGAGAATATTTTCGTCTACAAACTATGGGTAAGTGATTCTAATCTATTTCCAACTATATTCCATCAATATATCTTAGATTTAACATCATGTGAATCAAAGTGAAAATTTGTGAAACTTTGTCAAGTTTTTGAAAAATAAGAATTTGTGTTTTGAGAGTCGATTTGGACTCGTATTTTGAAACTAATAATATATATGAACTCGTGGGGTTATGGGTAGTCGGAATCTACCCTTGGACCCCAGTTTTGACCGGGCGAGCCCTGTGTTGACTTTTGTTGACTTTTTGGGAAAAGTGTAAAGATCATAGTTTTATCTATTGTAATTGATTTCCCTTACATTGTTTGATGATATTAAGCTATTTTAGTTTGATTTGAGCCGCGTGGAGGCTAATTTTAGGGAAAAAGCTATTTTCGTGGGTTGAGTTGGCCTAGCTGAGGTAAGTATCTTGCCTAACTTTATGTGGGGGAACTGCCCCTTAGGATTTGGGATTGATTGTGTCATTTGTGCTATGTGAAAGCCGTGTACGCAAGGTGACGAGTGGGTACATAACTATATGTGGTATTTGACTGGTTTAGGCTACTCAGATTCATTCCATGCTTTTATTGAATTATCATATCATGTTCTAAATTCTCATAGTCAATCTATTTTATTACTTGTTTTAGTCTATCCTTACATGCCTTGAATGACTTTGTTATCACTTGTTCAACATCTTACTTGATATTTTTCTCTTATGCTTTAGTTGAACTTGTTGCCTCCTTCATTGTTACATGTTAACTCTTCCATTGTTGATTGCCATTATTTGAAGTCATCGATACATGTTGTCTCTTCTATTGTTGATTTACTATTATTTGAAGTTATTGTTACATGTTATCTCTTTCATTGTTGATTATCATTATTTGAAGTCATTGTTACATGCTATCTCTTTCATTGTTGGTTCCTTATTTGAAGTCATCAATATATGTTATCTCTCCCATTGTGAGTTATTCTTATTTAGTATCGTGGTTAAAAATTATCCTTCTCATTGTTGAGTTATTGGTGTTGTAGTTGTGAAAGTCGTTAACACATTGAGGCACAATTGTTAATTGGTGAGATATCTTTCTTGTTGAGAAATTTACATTCATTGTTATTATTGATATTATTGTACACATTTTGGTGGAGCCATAGGCTATTATTGTGGAAATATTGATATTGTTGATTATTGGTAAGTTGTACATATGGGCACTTATGGTGCAAGTTGTTATTGTGATGTGATATTGATGCGCATGTGGCGGTATAAGGATAGGGGTTAATGTGCATGTAGCGGCGTAAGGTGGGACTTATGTGCGTGTTGCTTGTAGGGGAATTACATGAAGTCGTGCGGCATCATAAGGTGGGCTAAAGTGCGTGTAGCTACTTCGGAAAAAATATTTTCAAAACTATTTAAATGTAAGGCTCACGTGGCAGTATAAGGAAATATTATGATTGAAATTGAGAAATGTGAATACGAGACGGTACCTCGGTTGTGATTCTTGTTAGATACGAGGCAGTACCTCGGTTGTGATTCTTATTGTGCATGAGGCAGTACCTCATTGTGATTCTTATTGTTTATCTCATGTTGCAAAGACTTTTTGGTGGGAACACTTCTTGCTGTTTTGTTCTTCCTTGTTCCATCAGTTATTGTTTGTATATGACCATTGTGGTTCCCTTTAATTGATTCCCTTATGTTATCTCCTTGCTTACAATTCCGGTATTAGTTTATGTTATCAACTTGTTTTGTATCAGTTATTTTTCCGCCTTCCATTATTTATCGTTATTATGTTTCATACTGTTTATTATGTCCTAGTAGGTGTCTTGACCTAGCCTCGTCACTACTCTACCGAGGTTAGGCTTGATACATACTGGGTACCATTATGGTGTACTAATACTACGCTTCTGCACATCTTTTTGTGCAGATCCAGGTACGTCTGCCCATGCCGGACGCTAGAGGTTGAGTGAGTAGTTATTTTTGGAGACTTCAAGGTATACCTGCTCGACGTCCGTAGGCCTCAGAGTCTCCTTCTATTTTAGACATTCTACTATTTATTTCTTGTTTCAAATAGTATTGTATATCAAAACTATTAGTACTTCTTGTAGAGCTTATGACTCCACTCCACCAGGTTTTGGGGAGAGTGTGGGTTGTTGTACTGTTGAGTTTATTATTATTATGTGAATGTTTTATTTAAAGTTTTTAGTAGTATTTTGCTACTTCTCTATGCATGTTAGGGTTACCTAGTCGTAGAGACTAGGTGCCATCACGACATCCTACAGAGGAAAATTGGGGTTGTGACATCAAGAGACTGAAAATTTAGCCAAAGATGTATTTCCAATAAGCTAGGTCGTGTATTTGTGGGTTTGGGATAGAGAAAATATGAATTGGCAATTTTGTCCAGGTCTGAAGCCCGTTGACCGCACCTGGGGAAGAATCATCGCAGGTGCGGCTCAGCAGATGCGGAACTCTTCTCGCAGATGTGAGTCTTGAGGAATCCTAGCTACTACGTAGAAGCGGACATTTGCCGCAGATGCGAAAATTAAAGCGCATGTACGATCATAGTGGAAACTCAGCATTTCTGCAGATGCAGACTCAGCATTTCCACTATGTATCCTCAATTTATTCAGTTTGGACATTATCAATGTCACCAATCCATCAAATCTCAATGTGCCCTCACAAGAAAGAGAGAATCCCACACTTATAAATTGCAATTAAAAACATAAATGGGATATCAAATGGAAATAATTAACTCTCTCTTACAAAGATGTTCAAATGCACACAAGTAGTACCATAGGCTTACCATTCATGTATTTCTCCACTAATATAGACAAACTTGGTTCAAAATCAATTAGGACTTAAAGGGTTGTAGTTTAGGCTTTTGGTTAAGGTAGGGCACATTTTTGGTTAGAGTGACTCAAAATCTCCCTAAGCACTACAATTTTTAAATAATCAAAGTACACTTCCTTCAAAAATGTTTTCACCCTTTCTTCATTTTTCATTTCATCACCTAGTCTTCCATTTATTCACAATTCCTTATTTTTCCTTCCTTTTTCTTCTTTCCTATATTTCTTTCCTTTTTCAAAATCCAAGGAAGGTTCCACTATATATATATATATATATATATATATATATATATATATATATTTGGTCTTAGGATTTTAGCCCATGTTCATATTTTCAAAGCACTTAGGGAGGTGGGATGCCAAAAGATAGATCAATAAAGAACAAAAGTTTAAACCATGTAACATGGTTGCCAAAGAAAATGTTAAAGGTTCAAAAGAGGTTGATGTAACGACCCGACCGGTCGTTGTGAGCTCTAGCGCGTCATTCAGCGGTTTGAGACCCTGAGCAGCTTCACTTCAGGTATTATGACTTGTACGCATGATCGGAATTTAATTTTGGGAAATTCGGAGTTGATTTGGAAAGAAAAATTCTAATTTCGAAAGCTTTAAGTTGGAGGAATTGACTATAGTGTGATTTTGAGTAAACGACCTTAGAATCAGGATTTGAAGGTTCCAACAGGTTCGTATGACAGGCATCCTACCATTACACAATCACATTGCGATAATAATGCACGAATCGTCATAACAATCAATGCCAAATCTCAAAACCATAGGAAATATTGATGCTGAGCTGAAATGACGGGACGGCCTTCTGCAAGGCGATGGTAATAGCCCAATCAAGCACGTAGGCAGAGACACCCTACACCACCTCTGTAGTACCATGACAATTCTTTGATTGCCAATCTATAACAAGCGCTTCACGTCACATAAGATTGAATAGGAAAGAAACAAAGGTACAAGCCTCAAAGAATCAATCCACACGATGAGGAATCAAGAAGGGAAGTGCTCCTAACTGCCTTGTAGCCTCTCGAAGATAAGTACAGACATCTCCGTACCGATCCGCAAGACTCTATTAGACTCGCTCATGACTCGTGAGACCTAAGTAAACCTAACGCTCTAATACCAAGCTGTCATAACCTAAAATCCATAAAGGTCGTGATGGCGCCAAACACCACTGTCAGGCAAGCCAACAATAAATATTTAATTGGGTTCTCATCTTATTATACTTGAAATCATATTTTACCTTCAATTTAAATAGTAAAGAATGGGGATTTACAGATGAAATAATAATACTTTTAACAAATTCAATACAGAACAACCCATAATCATCCCAAAAAATGATGTCACAAGTGCATGAGCATTAACTAGGAATATAAAATCAAATACAGCAGCTGTCCGGAATACAAATTGGACAGGAAAAATGTAAATACTCTGAAGGAGACTCTACTGGCTGTGGGTCGACAAATAGAATACAGCTCACCGAGGTCCCCGCATGTATACACGCCTCTGCCCTTACATGGCCTCTAGCCATATATGTACCTGCATAAAAATGTGCAGCAAGTGTAGTATGAGTACGTAAGCAACGTGTACCCAGTAAGTATCTAGCCTAACCCCAGAGAAGTAGTGACGAGGGGTCGACATCAGCACTTACTAGTGGTCCAATAAGGCAAATACCGTAAGAAGTAAAACAGATATGGGACAAAATAAATACGCGAATTAAACAAATATACATATGTGGTACAATCCCCGTCTCAACAATAAACTCAACTCTCAATTAGCAATCACCTCCTCCCCCGAGTACACACACACACACATATATATATATACACACACACACATATATATATATATATATAATGGACCTCACCAGATGGGTCGCCATAATTCAAATAAGGAAAACTCCCAGATACACTGGCCCTTTGTACAATTAATACGCATGATTCCCTTGAAGGATTTTATAGAAATGTCGAGGCGTATGGCCCGATCCCATCATAATCTTGTATATTACCATAGATACATCTATTATATATATATATATATATATATATATATATATATATATATATATTGATTGCTGAGGCGAACGGCCCGCTCCCATGAGAGTGTGGTACATAATCCTGTCGAGGCGAACGGCCCGATCCCATAAAGTGTGCGCACTGTCGAGGGTCGAACGGCATGAACCATAGATGTATCTATCCTGCCGAGGTAAATGGCCCACTCCCATTAGAATAAGAAAGCTTTGACAGGTCCTTGACCCTACTCACGAAGGGACATGTGAGTTTTAGGAAAGCTTTGGTGAAATCCCTTCGATGAGGACGCGTAACGCGGGGGAAATTCGTAAGAGGAGTACAATTATTCTGTGGCAAGTCATAAAGTTCATTCGATCTCTACAAATAACGAGTCTACCACTCTACTCAAGTCTAGTCTCAAATTTTAGCATGTAATAAGGAACCTAATAGGCAAGAGGCAACTCAAATAGTACAGTTATAGCATGGCATGAACCTGAGTCTTCCCGGACAATAACATGAATATAGCTATGTACGGACTCTCATCACCTCGTGCGTACGTAGCCCCCGCAACAAGTAGCAAATATCAATTACAATACCTAGGGGATAGTTTTCCCCTCACAGAGTTAGACAAGAGACTTACCTCGCTCCTAAATTCCATAACCGGCTCCAACGCCGCTCTAACACTTCAAACCGATGACCGCTGTTCCAAAACTATTCAAACAATATGCAACATAATCCAAATATACTCTAACACTCATAATTAATCAATTTATAATAATTTTCAGCTCTGCACGAAAAATCGATAAAGCAAACCCTCGGGCCCACGTGCCCGGATTCTGAAAAATTTCAAAGATAAACATTATCCATAACATTACGAACTCAAAGATATGATTTACTCTCAATTCCATGCCAAAATTCGTGATCAAATTCCAAGAATACCAATTTCTAGCTTTTTCTTCAAAACCCCAAATTTCTACAAATTTTTATGTCTAAATCCTTATACAAACTGTGTAGTTAACTTGTAATAAGTGGGAATCACTTACCTTGACATAGATGATGAAAATCTCCCTTCCAAGAGCTCCAAAAATCGCCCAACCAAATGAAAATGGAGGGAAAATGGCCAAATCCTGACTTTTAAATAATCTGCCCAGGCCAGGCCCTTCTTTGCGTTCGCGATCACAGCCTCGCGTTCGCGAAAGCTGCAGACACCACCGCTCTGCGTTTGTGGCTCTAGATCCGTGTTTGCGAAGGCCAAAGAACTCCAGGCTCCCACTCTGCTTTCTTCTTCGCGTCCGCGACCCCTGTGTCGCGTTGGCGTAAGCTTCCTTAGGCAGCCCTCCGCGTTTGCGACCTCCGCCTCACGTTCGCGAAGTCCAAAAAACCCAACTGCCTCAAAATCCTCTTCGAAAATGCGAGACACCCTTCGCATTCGCGATGAAGGAAACCAAATACCAACAACAACAGTCCAAAACAGCCCGAAATGATCCGAAACCATCCCGAAACACACCCGAGGCCCTTAGGACCCCGTCGAATCACACAAACCAGTCCCACAACATAGCACGGACCTGCTCGAGGCCTCAAATCACATCAAACAATATCAAAATCATGAATCACATCCCAATTCGAGCTTAATGAACTTTAGAACTTCAACCTATACAATCGATGCCGAAACCTATCAAATCACGTCCGATTGACCTCAAATTTTGCGCACAAGTCATAACTGACATTTCGTACCTACTCCAACTTCCGAAATCGAAATCCAACCCCGATATCAAAAATTCCACTTCCGATCAAACTTCTCAAAAACCTTCAAAGTTCCAACTTTCGCCAAAAGACCCCGAAATGACCTACGGACCTCCAAATCCATACCCGGACACACTCCCAATACCAAAATCACCATATAGAGCTATTCCCAGACTCATAAATCCCAAACGGACATCGATAGCATTGAAATACACCTCAATACAATTTTTCATGAAATTCTTCCAAAATGCCAACCTCCACAATAGGCGCCGAAATGCTTTCGAGTCATCCAAAACCCGATCCGGACCTATTGAGGCAGTGAATGACTTGAAAGGAGGTTTTACTCAGTGCATTATTCAGAGGCTCAGTGTTTTATTTCCAACGGAGGAAAGGCAATCGGGCTATGAGTGTTTGGGTTGATGGAGTAACGAGACTTGGTATTTTGAGCGTGGTGGAATTTTCATCTGTGATGTGGTATCGTCGTCCTTGTTGAATGCGTTAAGGTTTGCCGATATTATGGTCTTCATGAGCTTGCCTTCAGGGCAAGGTGTTGTGAAGTGGTGCCTGAGATGGGGTTGTCAGAGATAACGGAGTGTAGCGATTTCGGAATCGAATTGGTACTTCTAGTATTGATGGCTCGAGAAAGGTGATCTTTTAAGAGGTTTAGAGTTGGTGGCGACTCATGTGTTCGGATATTACAGAGATGGATTCGGGTTTGGAGCAACAATTGGACAGTGAAGGACGAGGAAGGATATGTGGGAGGTGTCTTGCAGTGGTTGAATTGATAGGATATCAAGTGTGAAAAGTAGAAGTCGAGGAGCTGCTTAAAGGAGAGGGTTTGACCAAAGTAGGAGAGTGGCAGAGTAGCATATGGGTTCTGCGGTAGGATAGCCACACACCTTGAGGGAAGCTCAGAGCAACTTGGAAATTGTGATGGGCAGTGACTAGGACCATGGATTTTATTTGGATGCAACATGACCTCGAGTTTGGAATGCGTTGTTGGACTTTTAGCAGATGTCAATGGGGAAGAAGAAACCTTGGCGGGTCCCAGGGTTATGTAATTGTGGCTTCAAGCTAAGTGGGAGAGCCCCACCATCTATGATTGGATTGCGTAGTTGTCAACTTGTGCGGTTTCTGGTTATCGGTGTATTGATGGGGTATTACGACTAAGGAAAGAAAACATCAGTGGTAACTTTAGCAAAGGATTTGAGGAATGTGTGCTATATTTGGCCTTATCGGTTCATGTTCAGGTCTTGGGTAGACTCAGAGTCTATGCTTCGTATGGGGATGTATAAGGAAAGGAATTCAACAGGTTGCTTCTTGAGAAAATGTTCATGTGCTAGCAGGGCCTTGGAGTTTGATCATAATTGGGAACAAGTCAGAGTGGGTGACTCTCAACAATGGTTCTAGTGGGTTCAAAAATTCAAAGTGCAGTGCCTAAGGATTTCGAGTCCATGGTATGGTTAAGTATCGAGTTTTGGCAGCGGATTATGGAAAAGGAGACTTGGAATATTCTATGTTGTCTAAGTCTGCGGTGCAGCATCGGAGGAATGGGAGAAAATATCTTTGGATTTGTGGAGGAATTTTCAGAATGGTTGTACCAGTTGAAGATGCGAATATGCGCATAAGGAGGGTATGAGATGATTCGTGGATTTTAGAGACAACGTGGTCTCGTGAAATAAGGTCACTCAGGATTAGTGCGGATTTGGGTTCATGATGTTTTGAATGGAGCTATCATTATTTCTAGGGCAAGTCCCGAGTAAATTAGAAGAAGTGGCTCGATTGGTAATGGTTGAATCAGCACGGTTATGGCAGTGGCCAGTTTCTCCAGCGTGAAGTTATACATATAGTTTATGGTTGTACACTTGGGCTTGAGCTCCACCACAACTTGGTTGATTTGGGAGGTATTCGATTCGTATGGCTTTGTTATGTAAAGGGATTTCCGGAAGAGTTATGGCAGTTTAGATTACGACCTGAGGTTGTATTTTCTGTAGTTTGGGAATTAGGTTGCGTGTTGCATTGGTTCTTCCGAAATGAGCAAAGTAAAAGGTTTCTATATGATGAAGTGTTTATCCTATTAGTGGACCAGGGGTTATTATGGAATTTTGGTACTCTCACGTACTGGCATGTTAGGTGCAGTTAGCGGTATGGGAAATTGGAAGCTGAGGATCAAGGTTGTGGTTCGGTGTTGACAAGAATGTCACGAGCTCGGATAAGCAGGGAAGAATTCAGATGTTTAGAGTAAGCTGGTATTGTCCTTTGCATCATTTGAGATCAGTGTCCTATGTAAGAGGCTCTGTGTATAGATTTGCAGCTTCTTGATTTGCTTTACAGCATTAGTATGACCGGTGGTATGGATGTGCAGACTTGTTACCTGGTGCGGAGGGTCGTGGGAGTTTATCCCACAGAAAGATTGTATAAGTGTGACATTTAATCACTTGATTGATTAAAGATTTAAAACCAAGTATGGAGATTGTGGTACTATCGCTAATGTGAGAATTTATGCCTGAAGGGTGCTCGGTATATTTGGTTTTGGAATGTGAAAGTTTGTTCCGGATTTGACGGTTGTTCTTATGTGTCATTAATAGGTCATTGTGGGTCCTTGAGAGGCTATTTAGCCAAGCATGGTATGATCAGAATTGGTTTGAGGTCCGTGGATGGATCTAAATGTGAATGTGTGCTCCATATTAGGCCGTATGTGCTCATCTCAGCATAGCATTGTTTTCGGAAGGGTCTTCGGGCCTTGGGTATTATTCCTGTCGTCAGCTATTCCGTGTAATCTATTATACAAAGTGGGTTGTGAGGTGGTTTAATTATTCGCACTCGTATTGAGACCCCGTATGGTTTGTGGTATTATGTGAGCAGGATGGCTCTCGAGATGCAGGTAATATATCGCATCTTAGTAGTGCTTGAGTTTTGTAGCGCGTAACGCTACCCGTCTCCCCAGGATTTGTATTATGTACTTAGCGTGCTTATGGTTGAAATTCGGGCATTTCGTGTGTATGACGGCTCAATGTGTGTTTTCTTTAGATTATTATGTGTGGATTGGGTGGCATGCCGCCACTGATATGTTGATTGGATCGGGTGGCACGCCCTCACGGGTATCATGGTTAGATCGGATTGCACGCCGCAAAGGTATCATGTGTGGATCGGGTTGCACGCCGCAACAGTGTGTTATAGAGTACAGTTTCCCATATCTATTGTTGCGTGTTTTGCTTCGCATTTCCTGAGGAAGGTTCATAACATCCTTTTGGTTATTTAATTAGGTACGTGGGTTGAGTAGTTCTTTCCAGAGTTCGTTTTTCCTTTTGTATCACCTTTGAGTTTGTAGCTTATTGGCACATTGTGGCATCATACGAGATTTTTGGCAGTGCCTGAGGTGGCTTAGTGCTTGGGCAGCTTGTACTGGGTGAGACAGGATTATTGGACCTTGATCAGTGCGATCAGATTTATGTGAAGCATATTAAAGAGTAAATATTGCTATTTAGTCCAGAATGAGGTAATGGTTCTTGTCGGGAGGAGAGACTCCACAAATTGTGATTCGGCAGATGGTTATGAGTTCTACACATCTTCTCTGTCGTGGCAGTATTGCAAGAGTTGGAACAGGACTTATATAGGTCATGAGATGTGTTGTGAGCATCGGATTCGTGGGATTTCGGTTGTTGTTATCAGGGGATGTTATTATGGTCATGTGAATTATGCAGTGCATGGTGTGGATTTCGCGAAGGTATGCAAACATGTATTGGTGCATCGTGTAGTGATTAATACGGTGTTCGTATGTTGGAAACAGACCTGGTAGAGGATTTCAGATGTTGAAATTTGGCTCTAAGGCTTATTTGACTAGATAAAAGGGAGGATTTCCAGGTTTTTTCGAGCAAACGTGCCCAACTACGTTATGGTAGCACGGGTAGGTGCACGAGGTCTTAAACAGCGATTTCAGACAACTCCAGAGCAATTCTTAGCACGTTCGCGGACGAACGTATGTTTAAGTGGGAGAGAATGTAACGGCCCGACCGGTCGTTTTGAGATCTAGCGCGTCATTCAGCGGTTTGAGACCCTAAGCAACTTCACTTCAGGTATTATAACTTGTACGCGTGGTCGAAATTTAATTTTGGGCAGTTCGGAGTTGATTTGGAAAGAAAAACTCTAATTTCAGAAGCTTTAAGTTGGAGGAATTGACTATAGTGTGATTTTGAGTAAACGACCTTATAATCAAGATTTGAAGGTTCCAACAGGTTCGTATGATGATTTTGGACTTGGACGTAGGTTTGGATCGAGTTTTGGATGACCCGGGAGCGTTTCGGCGCCTATTGTAGAGGTTGGCATTTTGGAAGAATTTTATGAAAAATTGGGTTAAGGTATATTTCAATGTTATCGATGTCTGTTTGGGATTTCTGAGTCCGGGAATAGCTCCATATGGTAATTCTGGTATTGGGAGCGCGTCCGGATGTGGATTTGGAGGTCTGTAGGTCATTTCGGGGTCTTTTGGCGAAAGTTGGAACTTTGAAGGTTTTTGAGAAGATTGACCGGATGTTGACTTTTTGATATCGGGGTCGGATTCTGATTCTGGAAGTTGGATTAGGTCTGTAATGTCAATTATGACTTGTGCGCAAAATTTGAGGTCAATCGAACGTGATTTGATAGGTTTCAGCATCGATTGTAGAAGTTGAAGTTCTAAAGTTCATTAAGCTCGAATTGGGGTGTGATTCATGATTTTGATGTTGTTTGATGTGATTTGAGGCCTCGAGTAGGTCCGTGTTATGTTGTGGGACTGGTTTGTGTGATTTGACGGGGTCCCGGGGGCCTTGGGTGTGTTTCGGGATGGTTTCGGGATATTTTAGACTGTTGTTGCTGGTATCTGGTTTCCTTCATCGCGAACGCGAAGGGTGTCCCGCATTCGCGAAGAGGAATTTGAGGTAGCTTGGTTTTTTGCCCTTCGCAAATGCGAGGTGGAGGTCGCGAACGCGGAGGGCTGCCTAAGGAAGCTTACGTGAACGCGACACAAGGGTCGCGAATGCGAAGAAGAAAGCAGAGTGGGAGCCTGGAGTAGTTTGGCCTTCGCGAACGCAGAACTATAGCTGCGAACGCGGAGCGGTGGTGTCTGCAGCCTTCGCGAATGCGAGGCTGTGATCGCGAACGCGAAGAAGGGCCTGGCCTGGACAGATTGTTTTAAAGTCAGGATTTGGCCATTTTCCCTCAATTTTCATTTGGTTGGGCAATTTTTGGAGCTCTTGGAAGGGATATTTTCATTATCTATGTCAAGGTAAGTGATTCCCACTTATTACAAGTTAACTGCATGGTTTGTATAAGGATTTAGACATAAAAATTTGTAGAAATTTGGGGTTTTGAAGAAAAACCTAGAAATTGGTATTCTTGGAATTTGATCACGAATATGGGCATGGAATTGAGAGTAAATCATATCTTTTAGTTCGTAATGTTATGGGTAATGTTTATCTTCGAAAATTTTTGGAATCCGGACACGTGGGCCCGAGGGTTTGCTTTATCAATTTTTTGTGCGGAGTTGGAAATTGTTATAAATTGATTAATTATGCGTATTAGAGTATATTTTGATATCGGGGTCGGATTCCGATTCCGATTCCGATTCCGGAAGTTGGAGTAGGTACGTAATGTCAGTTATGACTTGTGTGCAAAATTTGAGGTCAATCAGACGTAATTTGATAGGTTTCGACATCGAATGTATAGGTTGAAGTTCTAAAGTTCATTAAGCTCGAATTGGGGTGTGATTCTTGATTTTGATATTGTTTGATGTGATTTGAGGCCTCGAGCAGGTCCGTGCTATGTTTTGGGACTGGTTTGTGTGATTCGACGGGGTCCTAAGGGCCTCGGGTGTGTTTTAGGATGGTTTTGGATCATTTTGGGCTGTTTTGGACTGTTGTTGCTGGTATCTGGTTTCCTTCATCGCGAACGCGAAGGGTGTCTCGCATTTGCGAAAAGGAATTTGAGGCGGTTGGGTTTTTTGGACTTCGCGAACGCGAGGCGGAGGTCGCGAACGCGGAGGGCTGCCTAAGGAAGCTTACGCGAACGCGACACAGGGGTCGCGGATGCGAAGAAGAAAGCAGAGTGGGAGCCTGGAGTACTTTGGCCTTCGCAAACACGGAGCTACAGCCGCAAACGCAGAGCGGTGGTGTCTGTAGCCTTAGCGAATGCCAGGCTGTGATCGCGAACGCGAAGAAGGGCCTGGCCTGGGCAGATTGTTTAAAAGTCAGGATTTGGCCATTTTCCCTCCATTTTCATTTGGTTGGACGATTTTTGGAGCTCTTGGAAGGGAGATTTTCATCATCTATGTCAAGGTAAGTGATTCCCACTTATTACAAGTTAACTACACGATTTGTATAAGGATTTAGACATGAAAATTTGTAGAAATTTGGAGTTTTGAAGAAAAACCTAGAAATCGGTATTCTTGGAATTTGATCACGAATTTTGGCATGGAATTGAGAGTAAATCATATCTTTGAGTTCGTAATGTTATGGATAATGTTTATCTTCGAAACTTTTCGGAATTCGGGCACGTGGGCCTGAGGGTTGCTTTATCGATTTTTCGTGCGGAGTTGAAAATTGTTATAAATTGATTAATTATGAGTGTTAGAGTATATTTTGATTAGGTTGCATCTTATTTGAATATATTTGGACCGGCAGTCATCGGTTTGAGGTGTTAGAGCAGCGTTGGAGCCGGTTATGGAATTTAGGAGCGAGGTAAGTCTCTTGTGTAACTCTGTGAGGGGAAAACTATCCCCTAGGTGTTGTAATTTATATTTGCCACTTGTTGCGGGGGCTACGTATGCAAGAGGTGACGAGAGTCCGTACGTAGCTATATTCATGTTATTGTCCGGGTAGACTCAAGTTCATGCCATGCTATAACTGTCTATTTGAGTTGTCTCTTGCCTATTAGGTTCCTTATTACATGCTAAAATTTGAGACTAGACTTGCATCGAGTGGTAAACTCGTTATTTGTAGAGATCGAATGAACTTTATGACTTGCCATGGAATAATTGTACTCCTCTTACGAATTTCCCCCGCGTTACGCGTCCTCATCGAAGGGCTTTACCCAAAGGTTTACTAAAACTCACATGTCCCTTCGTGAGTGGGGTCAAGGAACCGTCAAAGCTTTCTTATTCTAATGGGAGTGGGTCATTCGCCTCGGCAGGATATATACATCTATGGTTCATGCCGTTCGACACTCGGCAGTGCCCACACTTTATGGGATCGGGTCGTTCGCCTCGGCAGGATTATGTACCACACTCTCATGGGAGCAGGCCGTTCGTCTCGGCAATATATATATATATAATAGATGTATCTATGGTTATATATCAGATTATGATGGGATCGGGCCGTACGCCTCGGCATTTGTTTAAAATCCTTCTAGGGAATCGTGCATATTAATTATACAAAGGGCCAGTGTATATGGTAGTTTTCCTAATTTGAATTATGGCGACCCATCTAGTGAGGTCCATTATATATATATATATATATATGTACTCCGGGGGAGGAGGTGACTGCTAATCGAGAGTTGAGTTTATTGTTGAGAGGAGGATTGTACCATATATTTATATTTGTTTAATTCGCGTATATATTCTGTCCCATATCTATTTTACTTCTTACGGTATTTTCCTTATTGGACCACTAGTAAGCGCCGATGTCGACACCTCGTTACTACTTCTCTGGGGTTAGGCTAGATACTTACTGGGTACACGTTGCTTACGTACTCATACTACACTTGCTGCACATTTTTGTGCAGGTACATATATGTCTTGAGGCCATGTGAGGGCAGAGGCGTGTATACATGCGGGGTCCTAGGTGAGCTGCATTCCATTTGTCGACCCGCAGCCAGCAGAGTCTTCTTCAGAGTATTTACATTTTTTCTGTCCAATTTGTATTCTTTACAGCTGCTGTATTTTATTTTATATTCCTAATTAATGCTCATGCACTTGTGACACCGGATTTTGGGATGATTATGTGTTGTTCTGTATTGAATTTGTTAAAAGTGTTATTATTTACTCTATAAATCCCATTCTTTACTATTTAAATTGAAGGTAAAATATGATTTCAAAAATAATAAGATGAGAACCAAATTAAGTATTTATTATTGGCTTGCCTGAAAGTGGTATCCGGCGCCATCACGACCTTTATGGATTTTGGGTCGTGACAGTTGACTAGAGAAAATATGCAAGGGTAGGAAATTTAAGGCAAAAGAACGGTTTAAGGAAGGCCTAACATCAATTTTCAAACTAAGTTAGTCTAGAATTTCGCCTTGAAGCACATTCCGGACAAGTTCTAGACTACAAATCATGCAAAAGAACTCACAATAAACCTCACCACACATGGCACATGCGAATTCTAGTGAAATATGTATCCAAAACCCAATTGAAACAAATGAATTGAAAAAAGTCGCTCATAGCCTAAAGAAACTATTTAGTGAACTTAAGAGCCAAATATTGAATCTAAAAGTCATAACAAGAATTATTACTTCAATATCTTTTATTCTTCAAAAATCAAGAATTCATATGCCAAGGTTTAAATCATGATGGTATCAAGGAAGTCAGAAATTGTCCATCGGACAAACGTTCACAACTCAAACCACTTGTGCTCCTAAATTAACTAAAACTACATCTAAACTACAAGACTAATTCCCTTAAGAAAGTCATAATGCCATCCATCATAGGAAAAATTTACCCGGTTCAACACAAAAATATTCCTCGGAAATGAACTGTAGCACAAAGAAACCCAAAAAGATTTATTGAAAAGAATATTACTACTAAAGAGATAAGAATTATATAAACTACAAACTAAAGAAAAGAAAAGAAAAGAAAATAAAATAACAAAAGCGACAAATACTAAAGGAATAAAAAAAAATAACATGAACTAAAAACTACTAAAGGAATAAAAATAAATAACTAAAAACTACTAAAGAAAATAAAATAACAAAAGCGACTAATCCAAAACTATATTAATCACAAAATAAGCCTGGCAAGGGCACACAATATCCATACAAACTCATAAGCCCGACAAGGGCATAAGTCAAGAAAAAATATATAAATAAAGTGTGCCACCCCCTAACCAAAATCATTGCAGTATGTCACTGCACAATATCAAAACAAAAGCATAATAGTTACAGGGGCTCCCTGAAATAGGACTCAGTCGGAGCCGGAGGTGGAAGGAAATTTGAGCTCCTCCTCCTCATCACCATCAGAGTCATTCGAACCATAAAACGACCTCAGCTTATCCATCATCTTGTTTAGGAGTTTGCTCTTTTTCTTACTAATGGCCCATCAGAGTCATTCGAACCACAAAATGACCTCAGCTTATCCATCATCTTGTTCAGGAGTTTGAAATAGGAAATATTTTACGGGGCCTTACAGATGTGATCAAAGAGAAAAAAGTAATAACGGGTAAGGGAAGATTGAAAAGCGGCAGAGAAAGTTCATGGGGATGGGAGTGCTTACTTTCCATGCATGTGTTCCTAAGGTATGTGGGAAGATTGTGAGCTAAAAATGATAGAGAATGGGTTGGGGAAAGATGAAATCTTCCACAAAAAGGGGCTGAAAACATTGATGCACACCTAGTGTTTGTTAATATGCTCAAGTGAGCTAAAACCATGTTCAGCTTCCTAATCTTGGTCCAACTTGTTATATTTCTAAAATAGATTGAAGTTGCTTAGAATTCTGGATCATTTTAGAGTTTGAGAAGCTCAATTGAGATATGTTAGCTAGACCCCCTTCTCCTTAGAATTAAACCCTACGGTGTTCATGTAATTGGAGTAAGCTCTTGATCATAATAGAATTGGCGATTTCTAATGTGTTTGTGTTGAAAGATGTAAGTTCAATCCTTATTCTAAATGCTTCATCATGTTATCTTGTTAATTGAGGATGTGTTCAAAATGTGGAATATGCGCTAGCAATATTAAGACTTCATGTTAAGATCAAAACAATGGTTGTTATGCCAAACTGTATGAAAAGCCTTTATGTGCCTAAGACTCCCAAATTGCTCGTATGTGAATTTAACGTCTTGAATGAGAAGCCTTATTGTTATTGATACTAATAATGTTGGAATGTGCAAAAAAGAACTTGAATTATGAAATACGGCCTAGCGCCAAGAATAACTTTATAATTGGGGCCATTCGTGCCATTGTATTGAAAGTAGGGAAAAGAAATATGAACTGAGATGACTGATTGAATATGGGTGATGTCTCAAACGAGATGGCCTAGCCGATCGGGCCGAGATCGGACGACGTGTAAGAACACGATGGTATTGTGGATAAAATTGAGAAAATGGTTGATGTCTCAAATGAGATGGCCTAGCCGATCGGGCCGTGATCAGACGCCATGCCGCACACATGGTGGCACTGTGCTGGAAATTATAATGAAATTGTGGTAATGTCTCAAATGAGATGGCCTAGTCGATCGGGCTGAGATCGGACTCCGTGTAAGAATACATAGGTATTGTGAATTGTGGAATATCGGTACTAAAGGTCACCCAACCTAATAATATGGAAATCGTCTTGAAAACGTATATGATTCTTAACTTGTTGTTTTACTATCATTTGAAGCCCTTATTGAATTCTTGACTGTTCCTCTTGTATTATTATTCATTCTATTGAGTTGGTGTTTAACTTTACCTACTAGTGCTATTCGTCGGTACTAACGTCCCTTTTGCCGGGGGCACTGCATCTTTGAATGGATGCTGGTGGTTACATAGCAGACAGTGCTGATCACAGTTAGTGCTGCATCCTCTTCTCAGTGAACTCGGTGAGCCCCATTTAATTTCTGGGTCATGTATTGTACCTTTTGTTTATATTATGGTCATTTTTTGAGGTATAACCGGAGCCTTGTTGACGGAACCAACTTTACTCTCTTTTGTATCTTTAGAGGCTCCGTAGACACTATGTGGGTTGTGTATGGGTGTTGGGAATGTTAAACAAGTATATGTTGTGTTGATCACTTGTTCCTCTTAGACTTTAAGAAATGTGTATTTTGAGACTTAAAGGCGCAATGACTAATGAAATGATTTAGGATCGTATGAATGAGATTCCTACTGTATAATTAATGAAATCACGACTTTTCTTCATCATGGGTTAATTGGGTAGAAAGTATCAAACAGGCTTGCTCAGCCGGGTTCACTCGGTTGAGCGTCGGTCGCGCTTCCCGAGATTGGGGTGTGACAAACTTGGTATCAGAGCCTAAGGTTTTAAAGTGTCCTAGGATATCTCGGAGCCGTGTCTAGTAGAGTCCCTCTTATCGGTGTGTTGTCGACTACATCTATAAGTTGGAGGCTACTTGAACATTTAGGAACAATACCTTTCTTTGATATTTTGGATCGTGCGATGAAACTAATTGTGCAACTGTTCCTCCTCTAACTCGTGCATTCATTTAACTTTCAGTATATGGCACCTAACAAGAGAACAAGAACTAGCCCACATGCCAATGCCGCCTTAGGAGTGGCAATTGACCCTTTACTTAGTGAGGCGGGTGAATACACGAGGGGTGAGGATAATCCCCTGACTACTACACTATCCGATTCCACTACACCAGCCCAGGCCACACCAGTTCCTACACCTACTGAAGGTGCAACGGTTCCTCCACCTGATATTCCGATTCCACCTCCAGCCCCAACTTTTGGCTCTGGTATTTCGAATGGGGATATTAGAGGAGCTATTCAGATGATGACTCAGATAGTGGCTTCTCAGGCCCAAAGGTCGAACGTTGCACCTAAATATTCTAGCCAGCAAGGGGATTCTACTAGTTCTAAGGTGAACAGATTTCTGCAGTTGGATCCTCCGGTGTTCACGGGTGCTAATTCCGAGGACGACCCATAGGACTTCATTGATGAGATGCATAAGACTCTCCGGGTTATGTGCGCTACTAAGATGGAGGGAGTGGAGTTGGCCACCTGAAAGGGGTAGCATATTCGTGGTTTGAACTGTGGGAGGACTCTCGGGAGGAGGGGAGCCCTCCAGCGAGATGGAGTGAGTTTGCGGATACCTTTATGGACCATTTCTTGTCTACCCAGACTAGGGCAGCCTGTGCCGTAGAGTTTGAGAATCTTAAGTAAGGGAGTAGGAGTGTGTGGGAGTATCACATGGAGTTCACACGCTTGTCAAAATATGCCATTCTCATGTTGCCTACTATGGAGGCTAGAGTGCGCCGGTTTGTGCAGGGCCTTAGCCCCTTGGTTATCAATGAGGCCACTACAGCTGCCTTGAATTTGGATGAACTATAGGAAAATGGTAGCATTTGCTCAATCTACAGAGGAACACAAGTTAAAGAACATAAGGGAGCGAGAGGGTACCATCAAGGCCCGGTCCGCGGGCAACTTTCAGGGGAGGGTCATCAGGGCCAACCCAGTCGTATGCTCAGTCTTCAGCCAGTATGTGAATTTATAGTCTTGAATGGGAACCCTTATTGTTGTTGATACTAATAATGTTGGAATGTGGAAAAAGAACTTGAATTATGAAATACGGCCTAGCGCCAAGAATAACTTTATAATTGGGGCCACTCGTGCCATTGTATTGAAAGTAGGGGAAAGAAATATGAACTGAGATGACTGATTGAATATGGGTGATGTCTCAAACGAGATGGGCTAGTCGATCGGGCCGAGATCGGACTCCGTGTAAGAACACGATGGTATTGAGGATGAAATCGAGAAAATGGTTGATGTCTCAAATGAGATGGCCTAGCCGATCAGGCCGTGATCAGACACCATGCCGTACACATGGTGGCACTGTGCTGAAAATTATAATGAAATTGTGGTAATGTCTCAAATGAGATGGCCTAGCCGATCGGGCCGAGATCAGACTCCGTGTAAGAATATAGAGGTATTGTGAATTGTGGAATATCGGTACTAAAGGTCACCCAACCTAATAATATGGAAATCGTCTTGAAAATGTATATGATTCTTAACTTGTTGTTTTACTATCATTTGAAGCCCTTATTGAATTTTTGATTGTTCCTCTTGTATTATTATTCATTCTATTGAGTTGGTGTTTAGCTTTACATACTAGTGCTATTCGACGGTACTAACGTCCCTTTCGCTGGGGGCGCTGCATCTTTGAATGGATGCAGGTGGTTACATAGCAGATAGTGTTGATCACAGATAGTGCTGCATCCTCTTCTCAGCGGACTCGGTGAGCCCCATTTCATTCCGGGGTCATGTATTGTACCTTTTGTTTATATTATGGTCATTGTTTGAGGTATAATCGGGGCCTTGTTGTCGGCACCATCTTTACTCTCTTTTGTATCTTTAGAGGCTCCGTAGACACTATGTGGGTTGTGTATGGGTGTTGGGAATGTTAAACAAGTATATGTTGTGTTGATCACTTGTTCCTCTCAGACTTTAAGAAATGTGTATTTTGAGACTTAAAGGCGCAATGACTAATGAAATGATTTAGGATCATATGAATCAGATTCCTACTGTATAATTAATGAAATCATGACTTTTCTTCATCATGAGTTAATTGGGTAGAAAGTATCTAATAGGCTTGCTCGACCGGGTTTACTCGGTTGAGTGTCGGTCACGCTTCCCGAGGTTGGGGCGTGACAACGTCATCCAGGGATAGTAGGGCAGTAGTGCTAGTAGAGATCAGCCCAAACAATGATAACATGATGTAACAATAAATAACAACAGAGACTGATATATGATATGCAAATAATGAATGTGATTGAGTATAAAATTTGCAGCTTAAGTAAATAATTCAACAGCAGGAATGACATTAGCGGGTCCCAATGGAATAAGCATATAGTCTAAACATGATTTCTAACATGGATTTTAGCTCAATTACTCTAACACGTAAGGATTACATGACTAGCAATAAGGTTTGATAACAACACGGTACCACAGAATCAACCGAGTCACAATTATTACGGTGCACGCCCACACGCTCGTTGCCTAACATGTGCGTCACCTCAACACCAACCACATAACATGAAATCCAGGGATTCATATCCTTAGTATCAAGTTTAGAAGTATTACTTACCTCAAACCGCGCATATCCCTACTCTAACAAGGCCTTGCCTCGCATATCAGCCTCCGAACGACTCGAATCTAGCCACAAATAACTTAGTACAATCAATACAAGCTATAAAAATCAATTCTATACGATAAAGCTAAGTTTTTTAACCAATGTCAAAAAGTCAACCCCGGGCCCAAGCCTTGGAACCCAACAAAATTTCTAAAATTTGAACACCCATTCAATAATGAGTCCAACAATACCAAATTCATCAAATTCCGACCACAAATCGACACTTAAATCTCCAAATTTTACTCTCCAATACATGGGTTAAAAATCCCCAAATTCTAACTTAGATTCATGACAAATAGGTGAAATAATCAATGGATATTCAAAATATATAGACAAAAGTGATAAAAGATCACTTACCTCTTGAAATCTAGTGAAAACCCCTTCAAATATTGCCTCAGTCCGAGCTCCCAAAGTCCAAAAATGAAGAAAACACTCTTACCCTCGTTTATATCACTTCTGTGAGCGAAATCGCACCTGCGGCCAAGAACATCACTTATGTGGAACCGCTTCTGCGGTCGCACTAGCGGACAAACACTAGACCCCTGGTCCATCTTACCTGCGGTCCCCTCTTTGCACCTGCGGGACCACTTCTGCGAGCTCACCCTCGCTCCTGCGCTTCCGCGCCTGCGGAGTCCTTCCAATTCTGTGACTCCACTCCCTCCTGCACGTTTTCGCTTCTGTAGGCCTTCTTGCACAGAAGTGCATCCGCTTCTGTGGACTTTCTTCATACCTGCATTCCTAGGCTTCTTCCCCAACTCTCGCTGCACCTACGTGGCCGCTTTTTTGGCTCCGCACCTACAGCCAAAACCTCGCAGGTGCGGTTACACCAGAACAACTGCCCAAAGAAATTTCATAAGTCCAATTCTTGATCCGATTTCAATCTGAATCACTCCTGAAGCCCTCGGTACCCCATCCAAACATATCAACCCATCCTAAAACATCATACAAACTTATTTGATGCCATAAATCACATCAAACAACATCAAAAACACGAATCGCACCCAAGTTCAAGCCAAATGACACTAATGGATTTCCAACTTCTACAATTGATGCTGAAACCTATCAAACCAACTCCGATTGACCTCAAATTTTGTACACAAGTCATAAATGACACAAAGGACCTATTCTAACTTCTGGAACCAAAATCCTAGCCCGGTAACCACAAAGTCAGCTCTTGGTCAAACTTCTCAACTCTTCAAACTTCAACTTCTCCAACGTTCGCCAATTCAAGCCAAAATCATCTACGGACCTCCAAATCAATATATGAACACACTCCTAAGTCCAAAATCACGATACGGAGCTATCAGAATCATCAAAACTCCATTCTGATGTCATTTACACATAAGTCAATGTCCGATCAACTCTTTCAACTTAGGCTTCCAACCTTGGGACTAAGTGTCCCAATTCATCCTGAAACATCCTCAAAACTAAACCAACCACCCCGGAAAGTCACATAATAATAAAAAAACATAGAATAAGCAATAAATTAGGGAATGGGACTATAATACTCAAAATGACCGGCCGGGTCGTTACAGATTTAGATTTACAAAACCGATATGAAGAATAAGTACAATATCTATTTGAAATTTACATAAACAAAATTTAAGCCCTATGATACCATGAACAAGAGGTAGCTTGAATCTGGAACACTGGAATGTCTTTGTAATAATCCGACATGTCATTTTGAGCACTTGTATTTCGTTTGGTGGTTCGAGGTCATGAGCAGCTTCGTATGATATATTATGACTTGTGCGTATCGCCGGTTTTGGTTTTTGGGTGATTCAAAATTGATTTGGGAGAATGATTCTCATTTTAAAAGATTTAAGTTAGAGGAGCTGACCAAGTTTGACTTTTGTGTATTTGACCCTCATCATTTGGGCAGTTCTCTGAGACCACCATTGATCCTGATGGATCCTCTACACCTACACCAGGGTCATATGTCCCCATGGGACCACTCAAGTCCGGCCCTCATACCATGCGTCACCTCTCCAGTCAGATACATGGTGTCTAAGTGTGATTCATACACTTTTTTGAAAGAATAAAGATTATCAACTTAAGAGAAATTCTATTTGGTTTGAGACTCGATTCTTTGTTGTAATGTTCTCGTGGGTGTTTTAAGGCTTTGGATAAGTTTGGATAATATATTTGTACTTTTGGTATGATTCGATGGGGTCTCCCAAGGGTTTATCATCGGGCAGAGTGGATGCAATTTGTGTCCTTGTCTATGCTATGAGTTTCTCTCTTATGCTATGATGGATAGTGAGGATATTTGATTACTCACATGCAGGTAATGATCCCGTTTAGGCCTTATGGTGATATATGGGCGATATAGCCCTCGTGATGTTGATTTGCTTATTGCACCTTAGATGTGCTTGACTTTTTCTATATTGTATTATGCCTATTCATCTTCCCATAGTTATATTTGTGCACTCTATCATGCTTTCTATTGACACACATGTGCTTAGTGAGAATGAGAATTATGGCTCGATGGACATCATTATATGGATTGATATGTTAGGATCGGGTTGTGCACCGCAACGGAGTTATGTGAGATACCCTTCCTTATGTTTATTCTGTGTGTTTTGTTTTCCCTTTGAGGGGTGAGTTCATGGAATTATGTTTTTGTTGTTATATCAGTTGTACTTGCTAGATAGCCCTCGTACCTAGATTTCTTTCCATTTTTGGGTGTGTCTGAGTTATTGCGTGTTCGGTGTATGGACCGCGTTGTGTGAGGATCCATGTAGCTTTTGGTGTGACTTTTCTGTTGGCTTGCCTGTGTTGGGTAAGACAAGGTTTTTGGACATGAGATTTGCACTATCGTATTGGGCTAAGGACTGTTTGGAAGAATAATATCATGCTTCCGCTCAGAATTTGGCAACGGTCCTTGTCGGACGGGAGAGCTCCTCGACTTGTTGATTTCATGGGTAGTTAGGAGTTTCTGCATGTTTCCTTTATCTTTAGCAGTGTTGCAAAGGTGCAGAATGAGATTCTATTTGAAATAAAGTATATCACTGATAACGGATTTTGTGATGAGCAGTTATCGTGGTCAGAGGTATTGTTATGGGCATATTACCGAAGGGTTACGTTGTGTGTTTATATCTTGTGAATATATTTTTATGACTTTTTACAACTAATTGAGACAGGTACAATGTGTGTATCCTAGAATCAGATCTCAGAAGGAGTTGTGGATGTTGAAATTTGGTTCTGAAGCTTGTTGGTTAAGGTTGAAAGTAGAATTGCCAGTCTAGATTATGTTGGTGGAATTTTCTAGTTTGTGATGCTGCAGGGGTCACCCATTAGTGAGTGTATGATGAGCTTATGCAATGATTTGATTACCTTGGAATAACTCTTGGCACGTTTGAGGACGAATGTATGTTTATGTGGAGGATAATGTAACGACCTGAACGGTCATTTTGAGCATTTTTACTCAGTTTGATGGTTTTAGGTCATGAGTAGCTCCATATGGTGTATTATGACTTGTGTGTATGGTCGGATTTGATTTTTGAGTGGTTCAGTATTGACTTGGAGGAATGATTCTCAATTTAGAAGGTTTAAGTTATAAGAGTTGACCAAGGTTTGACTAATGTGTAAACGGACTCGGAATCGGATTTTGGCTATTCTTATAGGTTCGTATGATTATTTTGGACTTGTACGTATGTTCGTATTTGAGTTCGGAGATTCCTAGAGGAATTCGACACTATTTGTCAAAAGTTGGCAATTTGAAGAACTTAATAGTTCATAAGTTTGACCAAGAGTTGACTTTGATGTTATTGGATAGGTCTATATAGTATAATTGAACTTGTGTGAAAAGTTTGAAAGTAATCCAAAGTGTCTAAGTGAGATTCAGACACTCTTTTAAAAGAATAAAGATTTATCAACTTAAGAGAAATTCTATTCAGTTTGAGACTTGATTCTTTGTTGTGAAGTTTTCGTGGGTGTTTTGAGGTTTTGGATAAGTTTGGATAATGTATTTGTACTTTTGGTATGATTGGATGGGGTCCCCCATTGGTTTATCATCGAGTGGAGTGGATGCAATTTTTGTCCTTGTCTATGATATGAGTTTCTCTCTAATGCTATGATGGATAGTTAGGCTATTTGATTACTCACACGCACGTAATAATCTCGTTTAGGCCTTATGGTGATATATGAGCGAGAAGGACCTCATGATGTTCATTTGCTTATTGCACATTATATGTGCTTGCCCTTTTCTGTATTGTATTATGCCTATTCATCTTCCTATAGTTATATTTGTGTACTCTATCGTGCTTGATATTGCCGCTTATGTGATTAGTGAGAATGGTCATTATGGCTCGATGTGTATCCCTATATGGATTGATATGTTAGGACAGGGTGGTTACGATTTTCTGCAAGTTTCCTTTATCATTAGCAGTGTTGCAAAGGTCCAGAACGAGAATCCATTTGATATGAAGTAGCAGCTATTATGGTCAGAGGTATTGTTATGGGCATATTACCGAGGGGTTACGTTGTGTGGTTATGTCTTGTGAATATATTTTTATGACTTGTTATAGCTGATTGAGATCGGTACATTGTGTGTATGCAAGAATTGTATCATAGAAGTAGTTGTGGATGTTGAAATTTGGTTTTGAAGCTTGTTGGTTAAGGTTGAAGGTAGAATCGTCAGTCGAGATTCTGTTGGTGGGATTTTCTGGTTTGTGGTGCTCCAGGATCACCCATTAGTGAGTATATGATGAGCTTACGCAACGATTTGATTACCTTGGAATGACTCTTGGCACGTTTGAGGACGAACGTATATTTAAGTGAGGGAGAATGTAACGACCCAAACGGTCGTTTTGAGCACTAGTACTCAGTTCGATGGTTTGAGCTCATGAGTAGCTTCTAATGATGTATTATGACTTGCGTTTATGGTCGGTTTTTATTTTTGAGTGGTTCGGTATTGACTTGGAGGAATGATTCGCAATTTAGATGCTTTAAGTTAGAAGAGTTGATCAAGGCTTGACTTTTGTGTAAATGGACTCGGAATTAGATTTTGATTATTTTGATAGGTTTGTATGATTATTTTTGACTTCTATATATGTTCGGATTTAAGTGTGGAGGTTCCTAGAGGAATTCAACACTATTTATCAAAAGTTGGCAATTTGAATAACTTAAGAGTTCATAAGTTTGACCAAGAGTTGACTTTGATGTTATTGGACGTCAATTGGTGTTGCGAGTTGTTGGATAGGTCTATATAGTATAATTGAACTTGTGTAAAAAGTTTGAAAGTAATCTGAAGTGTCTAAGTGTGATTCAAACACTCTTTTGAACGAATGAAGATTTATCAACTTAAGAGATATTCTATTCGGTTTGAGACTCGATTCTTTATTGTGATGTTCTCGTGGGTATTTTGAGGCTTTGGATAAGTTTAGATAATGCATTTGTACTTTTGGTATGATTGGATGGGGTCCCCCATGGGTTTATCATCGGGCGGAATGGATGCAATTCGTGTCCTTGTCTATGCTATGAGTTTCTTTTTTATGCTATGATGGATAGTGAGGCTATTTGATTACTCACATGCAGGTTATGATCCCGTTTAGGCCTTATGGTGATATATGGGCAAGATGGCCCTCGCGATGTTGATTTGCTTATTTCACCTTAGTTGTGCTTGCCTTTTTCTATATTGTATTAGCCTTATTCATCTTCCCATAATTATATTTGTGCATACTATCGTGCTTGATACACATGTGCTTAGTGAGAACGAGCATTATGGCTCGATTGGTATCCCAATATGGATTGATATGTTAGAATAGGGTTGCGCGCCACAACAGAGTTATGTGGGATACCATTCCTTGTATTTATTTCGTGTGTTTTGTTTTCCCTTTGTGGGGTGAGTTCATGGAAAGAAGTGTTTGTTGTTATATCAGTTGTACTTGTAGGATATCCCTCACACCTAGCTTTCTTTCCATTTTTGGGTGTGTTTGAGTTATTGCGTGTTTGGTGTACGAACCGCGTTGTGTGAGGATCCATGTAGGTTTTGGTGTGACTTGTCGGTTGGGCTTCTTGTGTTGGGTAAGACGAGGTTTTTGGACCTGAGATTTGCACTATCATATTGGGGTAAGGAATGTTTTGAAGAATAATATCATACTTCCGCTCAGAATTTGGCAACGCTCCTTGTCGGACGTGAGAGCTCCTCGACTTGTTGATTTCATGGGTGGTTACGAGTTTCTGCATGTTTCCTTTATCATTAGTAGTGATGAAAAGGTCCGGAATGAGACTCATTTGATATGAAGTATATCACCGGTACCAGGTTTGGTGATAAGCAACTATTGTGGTCAGAGGTATTGTTATGGGCATATTTCCGAGAGGATATGTTGTGTGGTTATGTCTTGTGAATATATTTGTATGACTTGTTGCAGCTAATTGAGATCAGTACAGTGTGTGTATGCAAGAATAGGATCTCAGAAGGAGTTGTGGATGTTGAAATTTGGTTCTGAAGCTTGTTGGTTAAGGATGAAGGTTGAATCGTCAGTCGAGATTGTGTTGGTGGGCTTTTCTGGTTTGTGTTTGCTGCGGGGTCACTCATTAGTGAGTGTATGATGAGCTTATGTAGCGATTTGATTATCTTGGAATAACACTTGGCACGTTCGAGGACGAACATATGTTTAAGTGGGGGAGAACGTATCGACCAGAAAGGTAGTTTTGAGCATTTGTACCTAGTTCGATGGTTTGAGGTCATGAGTAGCTTCATATGGTGTGTTATGACTTGCGCGCATGGTTGGTTTTGGTTTTCGAGTGGTTCGGTATTGACTTGGAGGAATGATTCTCAATTTAGAAGCTTTAAGTTAGAAAAGTTTAGCAAGGTTTGACTTTTTTGTTAATGGAATTCGAATCGGATTTTGAATGATTCGATAGGTTCGTATGATTATTTTGGACTTGTACGTATGTTCGAATTTGAGTTCGGAGGTTCCTAGAGGAATTCAACACTATTGATCATAAGTTGGCAATTTAAAGAACATAAGAGTTCATAAGTTTGACAAAGAGTTGACTTTGATGCTATTGGAATTCAATTGGTGTTTCGAGACTTTGGATAGGTCTATATAGCATAATTGAACTTGGATGAAAAGTTTAAAAGATATCTGTAGTGTCTACGTGTGATTCAGACACTCTTTTAAAAGAATGAAGATTTATCAACTTAAGAGAAATTCTATTCGGTTTGAGACTTGATTCTTTGTTGTGATGTTCTTGTGGGTGTTTTGAGGTTTTGATTAAGTTTGGATAATGTATTTGTACTTTTGGTATGATTGGATGGGGTCCCCCATGGGTTTATCATCGGGCGGAATGGATGCAATTCGTGTCCTTGTCTATGCTATGCGTTTCTCTCTTATGTTATGATGGATAGTGAGGCTATTTGATTACTCACACGCAAGTGACGATATCGTTTAGGCCTTATGGAGATATATAGGCGAGATGGCCCTCGTGATGTTGATTTGCTTATTGCACCTTAGCTGTGCTTGCCTTTTTCTGTATTGAATTATGCATATTCATCTTCCCATAGTTATATTTGTGCACTCTATCGTGCTTGATGTTGACGCACATGTTCGTAGTGAGAATGAGAATTATGACTCGATGGGTATCCCTATATGGATTGATATGTTGGGATCGGGTTGTGTGCCGCAACGGAGTTATGTGGGATACCTTTCCTTGTGGTTATTTCATGTGTTTTGTTTTCCCTTTGTGGGGTGAGTTCATGGAATTATGTTTTGGTTATTATATCACTTCCACTTGTTGAAAATCCCTCATACCTAGCTTTCTTTACATTTTTGGGTGTGTCTGAGTTATTGCGTGTTTGGTGTACGGACCGCGTTGTGTGAGGATCCATGTAGCGTTTGGTGTGACTTGTCGATTGGGCTCCTTGTGTTGGGTAATACAAGGTTTTTGGACCTGGGATATGCACTATCGTATTGAGGTAAAGAATATTTGGAAGAATAATATCATACTTCCACTTAGAATTTGGCAACGGTCCTTGTCGGACGGGAGAGCTCCTTGACTTGTTGATTTCATGGGTGGTACGAGTTTCTTCATGTTTACATTATCATTAGCAGCATTGCGAAGGTCTATAACGACATTCCATTTGATATGAAGTATATCACCGGTACCATGTTTGGTGATGAGTAGCTATTGTGGTCAGAGGTATTGTTATGGGCATATTACCAAGGGGATATGTTGTGTGGTTATGTCTTGTGAATATATTTTTATGACTTGTTGTAGCTGATTGAGATCGGTACAGTGTGACTATGCAAGAAGCGGATCTAAAAAGGAGTTGTGGATGTTGAAATTTGGTTCTGAAGCTTGTTGGTTAAGGTTGAAGGTAGAATCGTCAGTCAAGATTATGTTGGTGGGCTTTTCTTGTTTGTTTTGTTGTGGGGTCTCCCATTAGTATGTGTATGATGAGCTTATGCAGCGATTTGATTACCTTTGAATGACTCTTGGCACGTTCGAGGACGAACATATATTTAAGTGGGGAGAATGTAACGACCCGAATGGTCGTTTTGAGTATTTGTACTCAGTTCGATGGCTTGAAGTCATGAGTAGCTTCATATGGTGTGGTATGACTTGTGTGTAAGGTCGGTTTTGGTTTTCGAGTGGTTCGGTATTGACTTGGAAGAATGATTCTCAATTTTGAAACTTTAAGTTAGAAGAGTTGACCATGGTTTGACTTTTGTGTAAACAGACTCGGAATTGGATTTTGATTATTCCAATAGGTTTGTATTATTATCTTGGACTTGAACGTATGTTCGGATTTGAGTTCGGAGGTTCCTAGAGGAATTCGACACTATTTGTCAAAAGTTGGCAATTTGAAAAACTTAAGAGTTCATAAGTTTGACCAAGAGTTGACTTTGATATTATTGGACTTCAATTTATGTTTTGAGACCTTGGATAGGCCTATATAGTATAATTGAAGTTGTGTGAAAAGTTTGAAAGTAATCCGAAGTTTCTAAGTGTGATTCAGACACTCTTTTTAAGGAATAAAAATTTATCAACTTAAGAGAAATTCTATTCGGTTTGAGACTCGATTCTTTGTTGTGATGTTCTCGTAGGTGTTTTGAGGCTTTGGATCCACTACAAAAAAAACTGGAATTAGCTACGAACGTCGTAGCTAATCTGTCGCTAAAACACTCGTAGCTAGCAGAATTTCTTGATAATTTGTTGGTAATCCGTCGCTAAATGAGATTAGCAATGGAGTTTTCTGTTTAGCTACAGAATTTGTCCGTCGCTAAAACCTGGTTTTTTTAGTAGTGATAAGTTTGGATAATGTATTTGTACTTTTGGTATGAGAGGATGGGGTCCCCCATGGGTTTATCATCGGGCAGAATGGATGAAACTCTTGTCCTTGTCTATGTAATGAGTTTCTTTCTTAGGCAATGATTAATAGTGAGACTATTTGATTACTCAAACACAAGTGATGATCCCATTTAGGACTTATGGCGATATATGGGCGAGATGGCCCTTGTTATGTTGATTTGCTTAGTGCACCTTAGTCGTGCTTGCCTTTTTTTATATTGTGTTATGCATATTCATCTTCCCATAGTTATATTTGTGCATTCTATTGTGCTTGATGTTGACGCACATATGCTTTGTGAGAACGAGCATTATGGCTCGATGGGTATCCCTATATGGATTAATATGATGGGATCGAGGTTGTGTGCCCTAACGAAGTTATGTGAAATACCCTTCCTTGTGGTTATTTTGTGTGCTTTGTTTTCCATTTGTGGGGTGAGTTCATGGAATTATGTTTTTGTTATTATATCACTTGTACTTGTTGGATATCCCTTGTACCTAGTTTTCTTTCCGTTTTTTTGTGTGTCTGAGTTATTGCGTATTTGGTGTACGAACCACATTATGTGAGGATCCATGTAGCTTTTGGTGTGACTTGCCGGTTGGGCTGCTTGTGTTGTGTTATACGAGGCTTTTGGATCTGGGATTTGCACTATCGTATTAGGGTATGGAATATTTGGAAGAATAATATCATACTTTCGCTTAGAATTTGGCAATGGTGCTTGTCGGACGGGAGAGCTCGTCGACTTGTTGATTTCATGGGTGGTTACGAGTTTCTTCATGTTTCCATTATCACTAGCAGCATTGCAAAGGTCTGTAACAACATTCCATTTGATATGAAGTATATCACAGGTACCATGTTTGGTGATGTGCAGCTATTGTAGTTAGAGGTATTGTTTTGGGCATATTGCCGAGGGGATACGTTGTGTGGTTATGTCTTGTGAATATATTTTTATGACTTGTTGCAGCTGATTGAGATCGGTACAGTGTGTCTATGCAAGAATCGGATCTCAGAAGGAGTTGTGGATGTTGAAATTTGGTTCTGAAGCTTGTTGGTTAAGGTTGAAGGTAGAATCGTCAGTCGAGATTGTGTTGGTGGGATTTTCTGATTTGTGTTGCTCTGGGGTCACCCATTAGTGAGTGTATGATGAGCTAAGGCAGTGATTTGATTACCTTGGAATGACTCTTGGCACGTTCGAGTACGAACATATGTTTAAGTTGGGGAGAATGTAACGACCCGTACGGTCATTTTGAGCATTTGTGCTTAGTTCGATGGTTTTAGGTCATGAGTAGCTTCATATGGTGTGGTATGACTTGCGTGTAAGGTCGGTTTTGGTTTTCGAGTGGTTCGATATTGACTTGGAAGACTGATTCTCAATTTTGAAGTTTTAAGTTAGAAGAGTTGACCAAGGTTTGACTTTTGTGTAAACAGACTCGGAATCGGATTTTGATTGTTCTAATAGGTTTGTATTATTATCTTGGACTTGTACGTATGTTCGGATTTGAGTTCGGAGGTTCCTAGAGGAATTCGACACTATTTATCAAAAGTTGGCAATTTAAAAAACTTAAGAGTTCATAAGTTAGACCAAGAGTTGACTTTGATATTATTGGACTTCAATTTATGTTCTGAGACCTTGGATAGGCCTATATAGTATAATTGAACTTGTGTGAAAAGTATGAAAGTAATCCGAAGTGTCTAAGTGAGATTCAGACACTCTTTTTAAGGAATGCAAATTTATCAACTTAAGAGAAATTCTATTCGAATTGAGACTCGATTCTTTGTTGTAATGCTCTAGTGGGTGTTTTGAGGCTTTGAATAAGTTTGCATAATATATTTTTACTTTTGGTATGATTGGATGGGGTCCCCCATCGGTTTATCATCGGGTGGAATGGATGCAAGTCTTGTCCTTGTCTATGCTATGAGTTTCTCTCTTATGCTATGATGGATAGTGAGGTTATTTGATTACTCACACTCATGTGATGATCACGTTTAGGCCTTATAGCGATATATGGGCAAGATGGCCCTCGTGATGTTGATTTTCTTAGTGCACCTTAGTTGTCCTTGCCTTTTTCTATATTGTATTATGCATATTCATCTTCCCATAGTTATATTTGTGCACTCTATCGTGCTTGATATTGATGCACATGTGCTTTGTGAGAACGAGCATTATGGCTCGATGGGTATCCCTATATGAATTATTATGTTGGGATCGGGTTCCGCGCCCCAACTGAGTTATGTGAAATACCTTTCCTGGTGATTATTTCGTGTGTTTTGTTTTCCCTTTGTGGGTGAGTTCATACAATTATGTTTTTGTTATTATATCACTTGTACTTGTTGGTATCCCTCGTACCTAGCTTTCTTTCTATTTTTGGGTGTGTCTGAGTTATTGCGTGTTTGGTGTATGGACCGCGTTGTGTGAGGATCCATGTAGCTTTTGGTGTGACTTGTCGGTTGGGCTCTTTGTGTTGAGTAATACGAGGATTTTGGACCTGGGATTTGCACCATCGTATTGGGGTATGGAATATTTGGAAGAATAATATCATACTTCCACTTAGAATTTGGCAACGATTCTTGACGGACGGGAGAGCTCCTCGACTTATTGATTTCATGGGTGGTTATGAGTTTCTGCATGTTTCCTTTATCATTAGCAGCATTGCGAAGGTCTGGAACGAGATTCCATTTGAGCAGCTATTGTGGTCAGAGGTATTGTTATGGGCATATTGCCGAGGGGTTACATTGTGTGGTTGTGTCTTGTGAATATATTTGTATGACTTGTTGCAGCTGATTGATATCGGTAGAGTGTGTCTATGCAAGAATTGGATCTCAGAAGGAGTTGTGGATGTTGAAATTTGGTTTTGAAGATTGTTGGTTAAGGTTGAAGGTAGAATCGTCATTCGAGATTGTGTTGGTAGGCTTTTCTGGTTTGTGTTGTTGCAGGGTCACCCATTAGTGAGTCTATGATGAGCTTATGCAGTGATTTGATTACCTTGGAATGACTCTTGGCATGTTCGAGGACGAACATATGTTTAAGTAGGGGAGAATGTAATGATCCGAACGGTTGTTTTGAGGATTTGTACTCAGTTCGATGGTTTGAAGTCATGTGTAGCTTCATATAATGTGTTATGACTTGTGTGTATGGTCGGTTTTGATTTTCGAGTGGTTCTGTATTGACTTGGAGGAATGATTCTCAATTTAGAAGCTTTAAGTTAGAAGAGTTGACCAAGATTTGACTTTTGTGTAAACCGAATTGGAATCGGATTTTGATTGTTCCGATTGGTTCATATGATTATTTTTGACTTGTACATATGTTCGGATTTGAGTTTGGAGGTTCCTAGAGGAATTCGACACTATTTGTCAAAATTTGGCAATTTGAAGAACTTAAGAATTCATAAGTTTGACCAAGAGTTGACTTTGATGTTATTGGACTTCAATTGGTGTTCCGAGACTTTGGATAGGTCTATATAGTATAATTGAACTAATTTGAAAAGTTTGAAAGTAATCTGAAGTGTCTAAGTGTAATTCAGACACTCTTTTGAAAGAATGAAGATTTATCAACTTAAGAGAAATTCTATTCATTTTGAGACTCGATTTTTTGTTGTGATGTTCTCGTAGGTGTTTTGAGGCTTTGGATAAGTTTGGATAATGTATTTGTACTTTTGGTGTGATTGGATGGGGTCCCGAGAGGCTCGGGTGTGTTTTGGATTATTGGTAGAGAGACTAGTTAAGTTAAGGATTTGGAGTTTGATCACGGTCAATATTGGGTCAAGACGACCTCTTTCCGGTATTTTGAGTACGCGATCAAGTTCGTAGCATGCTTTATGATTGAAATGCATATATGGTTTGTATCTGGAAGATTTTGCTGTTGCTGATTTTCTGGTGCAATAAGTACGAAAATGCAAGTTATGCCCCTAAAATGTTCACACTTCTTTTAAAATTTTAAAATATCATATCTCCCTTATTTTAATACCAAATTGGGTGATTCAAAAGGCTATCTTGGGTGTAATCGCACAAGGATTATGTTGGGCTTATCCAATATGAATTTTAGGGTCATCTAGTATCTGATTCAAATTGGAACAGCTACTGTATTTTATTTTACTTGTTCCGAAATTTAGTCACTTTTCTCACAAGGTTTTGGAGCTCCGGTTTGGGCAGTTTTGGAGGGAATTTTCACGATTTGGATTGGGATAGGTATATTTGACTCAGACATTTTTATATTTCATGATTCCAACCTTGAATTTAGCAATTGTTTGATGAATCAAATTGAAGAAATTGGGAATTTTAGTAAAAAATTTTCGAAATCATAAATTGATGATTTGAGGGTTGATTTGAGGTCGGATTTGGATAAAACACATATATTTGGACACGTATGGGAATGGGTGTTCAGAATATATAAATTTTGTCGGGTTTCGAGGTGAGGGCCCGTGTCACGACCCAAAATTTCCCACCGACGGGACCGTGATGGCGCCTAATATTTCACTTGCTATGCAAGCCAACGTTAGAGAATCATTAAACCAATTCCTTATTCCCATTCAGTAATTAACAATAATTAACTAAGATAAAATATAATAAGTGCAAAATATCATAAAACTGTATTAATTACTACCACCCGGATCTGGAGTCACAATTCACGAGCATTCTAAAATTTACTACAAGTAATAGTTTGAAAGAAATACAACTGTATGAATGAAAGAAACAGTAGAACAGAAAAAATAGACGGGGACTTCAAGGTCTGTGAACGTCGACAAATCTACCTTGAGTCTCCGGACAGCAGACCAATAGCAAAATCTCGATCAACCCGAGCCGGTATCAAAATTTGCACAGAAAGTGCAGAGTGCAGTATCAGTAAAATCGACCCCATGGACTGGTAAGTGTCGAGCCTAACCTCGATGAAGTAGTGACGAGGCTAAGGCAAGGCACCTACAAATCAACTTGTACAATTTAAAAGTGTATATACAAATAATAGAAATGAAGAACTAAACATGAAATGTCGGGATCGGCAATGTGCGAAGGTTTCGAACGAGGTTTTACTTGATATGAGGTTTATTATCACTATTGGGTTTGTTTTGAGCAGGTACTTGATATGAGGTACTATGATCGGTATATCATGTGGTTACATCTTGATTTATGGTTATGGCTTGATACAGCTTGTTCAGACTTATACAGTGTGTAGGTGCGAGATTCGGGTATTGTAAGGAATTCCGGATGTGGAAATTGGATTCTAAGGTTTACGGTCTAAGGTTGAAGTAATGATCTTCAGTTATGTTGTGTTGTCAGGCCTATATGGAATAGGGTGACGTTGGATCACCCTCGGGTATGTGCATGGTAAGGTGGCACAGTGATTTGAAGGCTTTGGAACGACTCTGGGCATGTTCGAGAACGAATGTATGTTTAAGTAGGGGAGAATGTAACGACCCGACCGGTCGTTTTGAGCATTAGCATTCTGTTCAGCTATTTGGAGTCTTGATTAGCTCCGTATGATGTATTATGACTTGTGTGTATCGTCGGTTTTAGTTTTCAGGTGTTTCGGAATTAGTTTGAAAGAATGAATTTCATGTTTGAAGCTTTAAGTTTGACCAAGTTTGACTTTTTAGTATTTGACCTTGGTTCAGAGTTTTGATGGTTCTATTAGGTCCGGATGGTGATTTTGGACTTGGGCATATGCCCGAAATTTTATTTGGATATTTCTAGAAGGTTTCGGCACTAATTGGCGAAAGTTGGAAATTTAAAAATTTGGAATGTTCATAAGTTTGACCGGAGATGACTTTGATGATATCGGATTCGGATTATGGTTCCGAGAATTGGAATGGCTTCGTTAAGTCATTTGGAACTTGTGTGCAAAATTTGAGCTCATTTCGGGTTGAATTGATATATTTCAGCACGAGTTTTGGAAGTTCAAAGTTCATTTAAGTTTGAATTGAGGTGCGATTAGTCATTTCGATGTCGTTATGTGTGATTTGAGGCATCGAGTAGGTCTGTATTATATTATGGGACTTGTTGGTATATTCGTACAGGGTCCCGAATGGCTCGGATGAGTTTCGGATGAGGTTCGGATCGTTCAAAGCTTAGGGCACAGATGCGGAGAGTGTGATGGGGGGTAGGAGTCCGCAAATGTTGAGTTTTCTTCGCATATGCAAAGGCGCAGATGCGGTGCGTGTGGGCGTAGAAGTTTGCTTTTGGTTGGCACCTGCGGTTGCGCAGAAGCTGAGCTTTTTCCGTAGGTGCGATGGGCGAGTTTCAAGTTCTTCTCCTCATAAGCGACATTTTGGTCGCAAAAGCGACGCCGTAGAAGCGGCTCATTTGATCGCAGATGCGAACAGTGCTGGGCAGAAGCTATAATTTTGAGGGTTGGTCGTTTTATTCACATTTTTGAGACTTGGAGCTCGGTTTTGTGAGACTTTGGAGAGGAAGTTCACCACACGAATTGGGATAAGCAATCTTAACTCGGTTGTGATTATATTTCACCAATTTATCTTCATTTTTGGTAATTGGATTATGAATTTTTAAGAGAAATTGGGGGATTTTGTCTATAATTTCATAAAAATGAAATTTCGAGTTTTGAACATTGATTCGAAGTCGGATTTAAGTGAAACTAGTATGGCTGGACTCGTAATTGAATGGGTTGTCAGATTTTGTTAGTTTCGTCGGGTTCTAAGGTGCGGTCTTAGGCTTGACTTCTTAGTTGACTTCGGGGTTTTGATTAAAGATTTGACCTTTATCATTTGGAATTGTTTCCTTAGGCATTATTTGATGTATTTGAGTTACTTTTGGCTAGTTTTGAGCCGTTCAAAGGTCGGTACGCGCGGGATGGCATTTCTGGAGTGTTGTATGATTGCTCGATATTGGATTCGGCTTGTTTGAGATAAGTAACACTTTTAAACTTGGTGCTGAGGGTATTGTAATGACCTGATGATGTGTCGTAGAATTGCGACACTTTTGATACTAATGACATAGACTTTCGCTCGTCTTTTAAAGCATTTTAAGTTATTTCTTATGTAGTTTTGGTGTTTTACAGCATACCAGACTTGAAGAACCAAGAACACGGAAAAGATGAAAAAACCCATAGAAGGGTAGAAATGCGACAGGTTTGTGACCGCAAAAGTAATGTGCGGGCCGCATACTAACCGCAGAATGAAGCAGTTGTTCCCAGTTTTTGAGAGAGGAGTGTGCGGTCTATTATGCAGTCGCATAACGCTTGTACGGACCGCATAATGGCCGCATAAGTACAAGAAAGAGTTCTGCGAGGGAAATTTTGCGGCATCATCTACTATCGCAAAATCAATGTGCGGACCGCATAATAGATCTGCGATGAACAACTGGGAAACTGGATACAGAATTATGCGGCAGAGTTGTAATTATGCGGGCCGCGAAGTGATTCTGCGACATTCTGGGATCGCATATGTGATCTGGAGGGGTATTTTTGCCATATTTTGGCCCTGATTTTTAGCCCATTATAAATAGAATAACTAGGGTTTTGTGGGACATCTTGTCTGAATAAGAGGCTACTTTTAGAGCATTGAAAATACCATTGTTTTGGAAGCTTTTGAAGAAAGAATCTTGTATCTTTGTAAGCTTTATGACTTTATTTATTACTTTGTTGTTGGATTCTAGTATGAGTAGCTAGTTTTGAATACTAAGGTTGTCGGCCCTAAATGGGTGTAACGTTAATGGTGTTTACCATTGAATATATATATAATGGTTGGTTAGTATTTATTCATTTCTCATGCTTCATTTAACGTTGGTGGTTGCAAACATTAACTAATGCCATTTCATTCTATCTTTACTTGGAAAAGTGGGTTAGGATTTGGTAGAATTGAATAGCAAAATTAGGGAGAGATTCATGGTTTCAGCTCACTTAGGCATTTCATCAAGCACTAGGTGTGCAAATTACACTACAAGGTTTCTATGGTGGAATCCTTTCATCCCACAAAAAACCATTCACCCAATTTAGTTCGACAACCTCTCTACTACCCTTATGGGTACATTCATGCACAAAGAGCACCTCCTACACCTAAGAATCATACTTTTCATGACCTACTTTTAGTCCAAATCCTAAAATTTAGGGCTAGGGAGTAGAACATTGCCTCTTAGATGAAGATCTGGTGATTGGCTTCCTTGATTCTTGAAGATTGGGGCAAGAATGGATGATTAGCATGATATGTCTTCTCATTCTTTCTCTAAAATAGCTCTCTATTCTCTCTAAAAATCAGATTTTACCTTGTAAAATGACCCCCTAAGGCCTTATATTAAAATAGGGTCGGATAAGAAATTTTCCAAAAATAACCCCCGAAGTCAATTATGTGGTGCAATTGTGTGGTAGCAGAATCGTTATGTGGGCAGCAAAATCATTTTGTGGGCAGCAGAATCGATTATGTGGCCAGCAGATTGATTATGTGGGCAGCCGAATTTTTCTACGGCCAGCAAAATGATTATGCTGCCAGTATAATCATTCTACGGCCAGCAGAATCATTTTGCGGCCCGCAGAATCATCCTGCAGCTAGTAGAATTATTTTTCAAAATTTGCCCATTCTCTGATCGCGAAATTGACCGCAGAATCACCTTCTTCTGCCAAACATTCCCATCAACACTTTAGTGCATTCTTCTACCCAAAAGGTCTGTACCGTGGCTCTTTTTCTACAATGCTCAAACCCATTAGCCTACCTCGGCACCATGAAACCTTAAATTTCTTGGCGAAAGTTTATGAGGCCTTACAGATAAATGACTGAGTGAGGTCGAGGGCCTGTTTTGAGTAATATTTATGGGATCGGGCTGCACGTCGCAGCATGCCTTATTGAATCATGCCATGATTTGGCTTATTATAGCCCTTGGGCTAGAAAGAGCCCCTCCAAAGTCTTCACACCCACAATGGGCGCAATTGCTAGCAATCATTTGCGTTGGGCTGGATCTCCCCTGGTTTATTTGCATTTTGGTTCATTTGCATCTTTGGGCTGGATCTGCCTTGGTTTATTTATATTTGGGCTGGATCTGCCCTGTACAGTACTGAGTAACAGAGTGTGTTGAGTATTGAGCATGATGAGTGAGAATACGAGACAATGAGATTGAGTACTCTGAGAGTGTGAGTACATGAGTTCATCATTGACATGCATTGCATTTGTCATGCGTACTTGAGATACATGCATAAAGATGCATTTCCTTATGCTACCCGATTTTTGGTGAAATTCAAGATTTTACCTGTATATTGACATGTAGGCATAGAGATATATTTTCCTCATGCTATCTGAAAATAAAACATCTTATTTATTGTTGAAAGGTTTTTGGGAAAATCACAGTTTTTAAACTTATTCATATATTTTGATTTTTTCGGTGAAAGATCTGGGATCTACTGTTATACTTGAAAAGCATGCCTATTTTCCGTAACTGTGAACGAGCTGAGTTATTTCTTGTACCATCTTTATTATATTGTTATGAATTGTTGTTGGTTATTGGAGTTGGACTCTGACCCTTGTACCAGCTTGGCACTACTTTCAACCTAAGGTTAGGTTTATTACTTATTGAGTACATGGGGTCGGTTGTACTCATACTACACTTCTGTACCTTGCATGCAGATGTTGGATGTTGATGTTGTTGTGCACGACGAGAGTTGGATTTGAAGATGTACCTGTGTTCCAGTCATAGCTGCCTCTTGATCTTGGTAGCTTTAGAATTTTTAATATGTTCCTGCATATTTCAAACAGTTGATATACTTTATTTCATACTAGCTTTGTAAATTCTAAATCTTATAAGCTCATGATTTATACTACCAGTCCTTGGGGAGTTGTATAAAATTCAGTTATCTCATCTTTGACTCATATCAGTATTATTATATTGTGTTTTATAGTTAACTAGCTTACCTAGCGGGTTGAGTTAGGTGCCGTCACGACGGTTTGGATTTTGTGTCGTGACAAGTTTGTATCAGAGCTCTAGGTTCATAGGTTCTACGAGTCATGAGCAAGTGTCTAGTAGAGTCTTGCGGATCGGTATGATGACGTCCATACCTATCTTCGAGAGGCTACATGGTATTTAGGATAATTTTTCATCTTTCTTTCCTTATCATGCGGAATTGATTCAGCTTGAAACATAACTCTTTGAATTCCCTCACGCGTTCGTGTGCGCATGTGAGCGCTTGACATCAGCTGTGCATCATCGGCTTATGATTCCATGGATGAGGAGTGAGATGTGATTTCTGTATACTGATGGTGGGCCAGTCTGGAGGAATTGAGGTCGGGTTATGACTGTAGCTTGAGCACGGGGATTTCGGTTGTGTGAGGAAGTGCTTTTGGACTTATATGTTCGGTTGCGTCCCTAGGAGTGGAATTTGTGACTTAATGAGGGGCTGGATGGCTATATGATGAGTATGATGTGACTGCGGGATGTGTTCATATGGTTTGATTATGACGAGAATAGTTTGCTTGAGATGTAAAAAGGACTATTGGGTGCTAGATTGTTGTCTTGATGTGATGTATAGTCTCGAGTTATGAGTGTTTTGAAAGATTTTTCATGTTGTTTAATTCTGCAATGAAGTAGATTTTCATGTCTTGTTGTGAGTTCAGACTTAGGAAGATTAAGTGACGGCGTAGTAATCGTGGCTGCGAAAAGGTATAGCAAGATGCCAATTTGAGGCTAAGCATGTGGGTTATCTCCTACGGAGTAATCTACGGAGGTGTGATCCTTATAATGTTGTGTGGAGAGTTTCTTTTCTACCAGCGGGGTATATGTGTTGAGATTTGAATTTGAATTTGGTTGAGAAAATTGACCTGACCGTCACGTGGATGTACACGAGCTTAGTAGATGATTTGAGGTACTATATAGTTTGTGTTATGTGAGCTTATGAAAGATTTAGTTGAATCCCCCTGCGGTATTATGGTAGTAATAGAGTATGGGTATTGCGAGTTATGGATTGTTTTTATCTATGGCTTTGAGCCAAGTGGGGGAGTCTGCTATCGACGATTTGATTGCATGGTTACGTGTTGTATTGGTTTTGGTCTGAGGCATACTTGTGGATCGGTTATGACTTGTAGAGGTTGAGATCGAGGCTTAACTCGAGTAAAGAAATTTCTGGATACGGGTTATGTTACACTTTATGAGTATATGGGAATCATGGGATGATTGAGTTATTATTCGTAAAGGATGCAGTGCGCGTGAAGTAGGAAATTGCTCGATTGCTTAAAGGTGTGGATTACTTCTTTGGGTGTTGTTGTGCTAATGGGGAACTGGTTGTTTGGCCCGTTTGGGCGATGCAATTAAGATTGGAGCAGAATTGTTGACCTCGAGAAGGATCTAATGGATTCAAGATTTATATATAGCAATTGAGAATTTATTCGTATTTGTATATGGCTAGACTCCGAGATTTGCGTCGGATGGTATCGGGACTCACGGTATTTTTGTATCACTATGTGTTCTACATTTCAGTATCATGAAGGTAAAGGAAATAGTTTTAGGTTCACATAAGGAATCTTCAGAGCGGGTGTCTCCATTGTGGTTTTATTCTAGGATATCGTGGGGTGAGTTTTGGTTGAGGACCATGGTATTATGGCCAGGATGAGTGGCAACTTGAGGATAATTCGGAAGGAACTCAAAGAAATAGTACAGCTTGGTAGTAGGTTGGGTTAGCAAGGTAATAGATATGATCAGGTCTTTGGGTACTTATGATGTGGTGAGTCTCTACAGGTGCTCGGCGGCAATACTCTTAGGTTTTGGCGACATGCATGGCTTGGTTGAGTTAGAGTGATTCGGTTTTGATAGTTGGGTTATATGCAAATGCATTTCAAAGTGTTCTCAATGGTTTCTACCACGGTTCGAGGTGTATATTTCCTGCTGGCGTGAGGAGCATGTAGCGTGTTGTGATTTTCTCTTGGATGAGATCAAATGGAAGGTTCCTGGCTAATTGAGAATGTAGTTTTCTTGTGACTCAGAGTTGATTATGAGATTCTCGTACTTTTCATATAATGGCATGATAGATACGGTGTGTTGTGTGGGATTGAGATTTTCATGTGCAAGGTCATGGTTCATATTTGGAGGGAAGGTCATTGTCACGACCCAAAATCCTACAATGTCGTGATGGCGCCTATCGTGGTACTAGGCAAGCCGACATTTAAAACTATTTCCAACACTTTTAACATAAAATGAATTAAAGCAGTTTAAACAATAAAAGTTCTCATAAACGGGATAGAAATCCAAAACACAACGTGGAAGTTCCCAACTATCGGGGTGTCACAGAGTACATGAGCATCTATACATCATAAGTCTGGATAATACTGTCTATGATAGTTTGAAAATAAATACAATAAATGGAAAGATAGGGAAGGAGAGACAAGGTCTGTGAAACACCAAGCAGCTACCTCGATAGTCTCCGAGAATCCGAACTCTACAACTCAGCAACTGCCGTGACCGGAAGCACCTGGATCTTCACACAAGGTGCAGGGTGTAGCATGAGTACAACCAACTAAATAAGTAACAAATCTAATCTTTGGACTGAAAGGTAGTGACGAACTCAGCAGGTACAGTTCAACATAGAAATAACAATACAGGAATTTAGGCATGCTTCAAAGTTCAATAGTTAAACTCAATTCAAGTAAAAAAGATCAAATTCCGAATGATATGAGGATTATGACCTATCTACATCTACATGCCAATGCACATGCTGTATGCAATGCACCACACTGAAAGTCTTGTGTACTCATACTCTCAGAATACTCAATCGCTCAGTACTGTATATGGCCAATCCAGTCAAGGGAATATATATATATATATATATATATATATATATATATACCTCGACTGACAGTCAGTCGCTCAGTACTGTATAAGGCCAATCCAGCCCAAGGGAAGATCCATCCCTCAAAATAATCAACTGCGCTCACTGGGGGTGTGTACAGTCTCCGGAGGGGCTCCTTCAACCCAAGCACTATAATAAGCCAGATCCAGGCATAAATCAATAAACTTGCTGCGGCGTGCAGCCCGATCCCATAATTGTCACTCTCAATCAGGCCCTCGGCATCACTCAGTCATCAATCTCTCCAGTCTCTCTCTCTCGGGCTCACAGTGTCGTGAAACTAGCCCAAAATGATAATATGACATAGCAATAAATAGCAACAGAGACTGAGAAATGATATGCAATGAATAAATGTGACTGAGTACGAAATGTCAATGTAATTAATAAGTCAACAGCAAGAAAACGACCACTATGGGTCTCAACAGTACCAGCAATAGCCTAAACACGATTTCTAGCATGATTGACAGCTCAATTGCTTATCATATGATGAAAACACGGATATCAAAAAGATAAATCTGTTATACAGTTCCATGGAATCGACTAGGTCACAGTGGTGCACTCCCACACACCCGTCACTTGGCATGTGCGTCACCTCAACACAAATTATATAACACATAATTCATGGTTTCGAACACTCAGAGCCAAGTTTAGAAGTGTTACTTACCTCAATCCGAGCAAATCTCTACTCCAACATACCCCTGCCTCACGAAACGGCCTCTGAATGCCTCGAATCTAGCCATAAACAATTCGAGATAATCAACATGAGCTAAGGGAATCAATTCCAAAAGAAAAATACTAAATTATTAATCAAAAGTCAAATCGACTCAAAAGTCGGCCCTCGGGCCCACGTCTTGAAATCCGTTAAAAGTTACAAAACCCGAAAGCTCATTCAACCACGAGTTCAATCATACTAAATTTTCCAAAATTCAGCACTAAATTGTCACTCAACTCCCCAAATCAAACTCTCCAAATTCCTAGTTTCAAACTCCCAAATTCCACCTTAAATACACAGAAACTAGGTGAAAAAATTAATGGGGTAACAAGATTATTGATAAAAAATGAGCACAAGGGACTTACCTCAAGAAACCCCTCGAACATCCTCTCAAGAATCGCCCAAATCCGTGTTTGAAATGTTTGAAATGAAGCCAAAATCGCGAACCCTTGTTTTAATAATCTGCCCAGGCTTTTCGCTTCTGTGGACACTTAACCGCATCTGCGGCGTCGCAGAAGTGACAATCCACCCGCTTTCGCGGTAAACCACTGGAGCTAGGCATCCGCTTCTGCGGTCCTATCCCCCGCATATGCGCAATCGCAGGTGCAAAAATCCCCACCGCACTTGTTCACCACATTCCTCCCCAATCTTGGCTGCATCTGCGCATCCTCAGCTCACACTTGCGATCAAAGCTCCGCATGTGCGATTACACCAGTAGAATCCCTACTTCATCCATGTACCAAGTTCCATTTTCGATCTGTTAACCATCCGAAATCAACCAGAGGCCCCTGGGACCTCAACCAAACATACCAACAAGTCCTAAAACCTCACATGAACTTAGTCGAGCCCTCAAATCACCTCAAACAACATTAAAAACACGAATCACATGCTAATTCAAGACTATTGAAACTAAGAAATTCTAATTTCTACAAACGATGCCGAAACCTATCAAATCACACCTGCTTGATGCAAAATTTTGCACACAAGTCACAAATGACATTACATACCTACTCCAACTTCTGGAATCGGAATACGACCCCGTTATCAAAAAGTCCACTCCCAGTCAAACTTTCAAAAAATCTGACTTTCGCCATTTCAAGCCTAATTCCACTATAGACCTCCAATTCGCAATCTGGACACGTTCCCAAGTTCAACATCACCCAACGGAACCATCAAAACTCCATTCTGGAGTCGTTTACTTATAGGTCAATATCCAGTCAACCATTTCAACTTAAGCTTTCAAACAGGAAACTAAGTGTCTCACTTCATTCTGAAATCCCTCCGCACCCGAACCGACTACCCCGACAAGTCACATTACAGCTATAAAGTATAAAATGAGCAGTAAATGGGGGAACGTGGCTACAACTCTCAAAATGACCGGTCGGGTCATTACATCCTCCCCCTATTAAATAAGCGTTCGTCCTCAAACGGGTCTAGAAACGTACCTGGAGTGTCAAATAGGTGTGGATATCTGCTCCGCATCTCCTGCTCGGTCTCCCAAGTAGCCTCCTCAAATGGATGACCTCTCCACTGCACCTTCACTGAAGCTATGTCCTTTGACCTCAACTTTCGAACCTGCCGATCCAAAATGGCCACCAGCTCCACATCATAAGTCAAATCATCATCCAACTGGACCGTGCCGAAATCTAAAACATGAGATGAATCGCTGACATACTTCCGGAGCATAGAAATATGAAACACTTGATGCACACTCGACAAACTAAGTGGAAAGGCCAGCTTGTAAGCCACCTCCCTAATTCTCTGAAGTACCTCAAACGTCCCAATATACCGAGGGCTCAACTTACCCTTCTTCCCGAACCTAATAACACCCTTCATGGGTGAAACCTTGAGCAGAATCTTCTCCCCAACCATGTAAGCAACATCCCGTACCTTCCTGTCGGCATAACTTTTCTGTCTAGACTGCGCCATACGAAGCAGATCCTGAATCAATTTAACCTTGTCCAAAGCATCCTGAACCAAGTCAGTACCCAATAGCCTAGCCTCATCCGGCTCAAACCAACCCACTGGAGATCTACACCGTCTCCTATACAAAGACTCATATGGAACCATCTGAATGCTTGATTGGTAGCTGTTGTTGTAGGCAAACTCCGCTAGCGGCAGAAACGGATCCCATGAACCCCCGAATTCAATGACACAAGCGCGTAGCATGTCCTCCAATATTTGAATAGTGCGCTCGGACTGTCCGTCCATCTGAGGGTGGAATGATGTGCTCAACTCAACTTGGGTGCCCAACTCTCATTGCACGGCTCTCCAAAACTACGATGTAAACTGCGTACCCCGGTATAAAATAATAGACACTGGCATACCGTGAAGGCGAACAATCTCGCGAATGTAAATCTCAGCCAACCACTCCAAAGAATAAGTAGTACCAACTGGAATGAAGTGCGCGACTTGGTTAGTCGATCCACAATCACCCAAATAGCATCGAACTTCCTCGAAGTTTGCGGGAGCCCAACTACAAAATCCATTGTGATCCACTCCCATTTTCACTCTGGAATCTCTAACCTTTAAAGCAATCCGCCTGGTCTCTGATGCTCATACTTCACCTGCTGAAAGTTAAGGCACCGAACTACAAAACCCACTATATTTTTCTTCATTCTCCTCCACCAATAATGTTGCCTCAAGTCCTGATACATCTTCGCGACACCCGGATGAATGGAATATCGCGAACTGTGGGGCTCATCAAGAATCAACTCGCGTAGCCCATCCACATTAGGCACACAAATCCTACATTGCATCCTCAATACCCCATCATCCCCAATAGTAACATCTCTGGCATCACCGTGTTGAACCGTGTCCTTAAGGACAAGCAAATAGGGATCATCATACTGGTACTCTCTGATGCGATCATATAAGGAAGATCGAGAAACCACACAAGCTAGAACTCGGCTGGGCTCCGAAACATCTAATCTCACAAACTTGTTGGCCAAGGCCCGAATATCAACTGCAAGCGGTCTCTCACCAATAGGAATGAATGCAAGACTACCCATACTCACTGCCTTTCTACTCAAGGCATCAGCCACCATATTGGCCTTCCCGGGATGGTACAGAATAGTGATATCATAGTTCTTTAGTAGCTCCAACCATCTCTGTTGCCTCAAATTTAGATCCTTCTCTTTGAACAAATGTTGGAGACTCCGATGATCTATAAACACCTCACAAGACACACCGTAGAGATAATGCCTCCAAATCTTCAATGCATGAACGATGGCAGCTAACTCCAAATCATGGACAGGGTAGTTATTCTCATGAGGCTTCAACTGACGCGAAGCATAAGCAATCACTCTACCTCCCTGCATCAAGACACACCCAATACCGATCCGAGAAGCATCACAATACAATGTATAAGAGCTAGAAGCTGAAGGTAGAACTAGAACTGGAGTTGTGGTCAAGGCAGTCTTGAGCTTCTGGAAGCTCTCATCACATTTATCTGTCCACCTGAAAATAGCACCCTTTTAGGTCAATTTGGTCAAAGGCGATGCAATAGACGAGAAACCCTCAACGAAGCGATGATAATAACCGGCCAAGCTGAGAAAGCTCTAAATCTCCATAGTTGAGGACGGTTTGGGCCAACTCTGAAACGCCTCTATCTTCTTCGGATCCACCTGAATCCCCTCAATGGACACCACGTACCCCAAGAATTCCACTGAGCTAAGCTAAAATTCACATTTGGAGAACTTTGCATAAAGCTTCTCCTCCCTCAACCGCTGCAACACAATCTTCAAATGTTGGACATGCTCCTCCTAGCTACGAGAGTACATCAGGATATCATCAATGAACACAATGGCAAACGAGTTAAGATAAGGCTGAAATAATTGTTCATCAGATGCATGAATGCTATTGGGGTGTTGGTCAGCCCAAAATACATCACAAGGAACTCATAATGATCACAACATGTCCTGAATGACGTCTTTAGAATATTTGAGTCCCATAATCTTCAACTGGTGATACCCAGACCTCAAGTCAATCTTAGAGAATACCCTCGCTCCCTGAAGCTGGTCAAATAGATCATCAATGCGCGGCAAAGGATACTTGTTCTTGATTGTAACTTTGTTCAACTGCAAGTAATCAATGCACATCTGCATAGTACCATCCTTCTTCTTCACAAACAGAACCAGTGCTCCCCAAGGCGACACACTGGGCCTAATAAGCCCCTTATCAAGGAGTTCCTGAAGTTCCTACTTCAATTCCTTCAATTCAGCTGGTGCCATACGATACGGTAGAATAGAAATGGGTTGAGTGCCCGACACCAAGTCAATATCCCTGTAAGGCGGTATGCCTAGCAGGTCTGCAGGAAACACATCCTAAAACTCTCGCACCACCAGAATAGAATCATGTGAAGGAGTATTAGCACTAACATCCCTCACAAAGGCCAAATAAGAGAAACAACCCTTCCCAACCATCCGTTGGGCCTTCAAATATGAAATCACTCTGCTGGGAACATAGTCTAGGGAACCTCTCCACTTGATCCTTGGCAACGCCGGCATCGCTTGCATCACGGTCTTAGTGTGACAATCTAGAACAACATGACATGGAGACAACCAATCCATACCCAAGATCACGTCGAAGTCAAGCATAATAAGTAGCAAGAGATTAACTCTCATCTCCAATCCCTAAATAGTTACTACACACGACCGATATACACGGTCCACAATAATGGTGTCACCCACCGGCGTAGATACATGAACATACGAAACTAAGGACTTACGGGGCATATCCGGATAATGAGAAAAATGCGATGATACATACGAATAAGTGGAACCAGGGTCAACAAATACAGAGGCATCCATGTGGCATACTGAGACAATACTTGTAATCACTGCATCTGAAGCAACAACATCTGGTCTGGCAAGAATAGCATAGAATCGGGCCTGACTGCTACTTGATCGGCCTCCCCCTCTTGGGCGACCCTAGCTGACTGAGCCCCACCCTGAGCTGGTTGGGCGGGTAGTGAAGTAACGGTGTTGAAGTCGTAGTCTGACTCTTCTACTGAGATGGACCTCTAGAAAGGCGGGGACAATATCTATTTATGTGACCCAAATCTCCACATTCAAAACAACCCCTCTCTGAATATGCCGACAAGTACTGAGACGGACCCCGAGAACCAGAATACCCGCTAGAAACACTTGGTGCAGACGAACCCTGAACTGAAGGATCATGGAACGAACTCTAATATGAAAGGGCACTGAGAGATGACTGGCCCTGATGAGTACTGTATGAGCCATGGCTGGATGATGCACCATGGTGAACCGGACAAGCCGTCTAGGCGTGCCTATAAAGACATCCTATATCGTGGTAGAACTGACCACCAGAAGGTACACCGCTGAAACCAACCGAGCTACGAAGCCTCTTGGCCTCCCTCTCTTTGTGCTTCTGACTACGGACCATCTCTATCGTCCGAGCAACATCGACCACCTAGTCGAAGGTAGTACCAGATACCCTCTTTCTAGTCATAAGAAACCGCAGCTGATATGTAGGGCCACCAATGAACCTCCTAATCCTCTCCCTATTAGTGGGAACCAACCAAACTGCGTGACGAGCTAACTCAGAAAACCTCATCTCGTACTGCTTCACAGACATGCCCTCCTGACGTAACTGCTCAAACTGTGTGCGCAGCTCCTCCCTGCGAGACTGCATCACGAACTTCTCCATGAAGAGAACGGAGAACTCCTGCCATGTAAGTGGTGCTGCACCAACTGGTCTGCGCCATTCATAAGCCTCCCACCATCTGAAGGCAGCCCCAGTAAACTGAAAAGTAGTGAACGAGACCCCACTGGTCTCCAAAATATCCGTAGTGCGAAGAATCTGCTGGCATTTATCCAAGAATCCCTGGACATCCTCTGACTCGGCCCCGCTAAATGATGGAGGCTGAAGCCTCCTAAATCTCTCAAGTCTCCTCTGCTCATAATCAGTCATAACGGGGACCACCTGCGCCTGAGCAACTACAACCAGCTGGGCTGGTAGTACCCCCTATGTCTGAAGTCTCTGCATCACCTGCTCTGGAGTACAGGCGGTGGGGGTATGAGTACCTCCCCCGGCCTGAGAAATGGCTGGTATGGCCTAAGCCAAAACCACCTGAGCAAGGCCAGTGCAAATAGTCAATATCTGGGCCAACGCCTCCTGAAGGCATGGAATCACAATGGGCACAGCTAGTGCCTGAGCTGGACCCACTGGCTCAACCACAACTGGAACCTGCTCCTGAGCTGGAGCAACTGGTGGATCTATAGGTTTTGCTCTAGCTGTTGGGCGAGCTGCATCTCTGCCCCTACCGCGGCCCCTACCACGACCTCGACCTCTCATGGCCCTAGCTGGTGGTACTGGTGGATGTTCGTCCTGCCTGGTAGCACGTGTCCTCCCCATCTGTGAGAGAATAGAACAACAAATATTTAGTGAACGGAATCAACAAATCCGCACGACAAGAATACAGGAATGTGAAGTTTCCTAAGGGTTCAGCAGCCTCTCGAAGATAAGTACAGACATCTATGTACCGATCCGCAAGACTCTACTAAACCTGCTCATGACTCATAAGACCTATAGAACCTAGGCTCTGATACCAACTTGTCAAGACCCAAAATCCTAACCTGTTATGATGGCACCTATCGTGGTACTAGGCAAGCCGGCATTTAAAAATATTTCCAACACTTTTAACAGAAAATAAATTAAAGCAGTTTAAATAATAAAAGTTCTTATAAACGAGATATAAACACCCAAAACACAACACGGAAGATCCCAACTATCGGGATGTTACAGAGTACATGAGCATCTATACATCACAAGTGTGGAAAATACTGTCTATGATAGTCTAAAACTAAATACAATAAGTCGAAAGATAGGGAAGGAGAGACAAGGTCTGCGAAATGCCAAGAATCTACCTCGATAGTCTCCGAGAATCCAAACTCCACAACTCAACAACCGCTTCTGCGGTCCTTTCCCCGGTATCTGCGGAATCGCAGGTGCAAAAATCCCCATCGCACCTCTGCATTATCTGCTTTTGTGCCCTTCACGCTGCACCTGCAGCCACGCAGGTGTGGAAAACTCCTAACACATGCGACCACAGTCCTCCCCAATCTTGTCTGTATCTGTGCATCCTCAGCTCGTACCTGCGATCAAAGCTCCACAGGTGCGATTACACCAGTAGAATCTCTGCTTCAGCCATGCACCAAGTTCCATTTTTGATCCGTTAACCATCCAAAATCGACTCGAGGCCCCCGGGACCTCAACCAAACATACCAACAAGTCCTAAAACCTCGCACAAACTTATCCGAGCCCTCAAACCACCTCAAACAACATAAAAACATGAATTTCACCCCCAATTCAAGCCTATTGAAACTAAGGAATTCGAACTTCTACAAACGATGCCGAAACATATCAAATCACGCCTAATTGACCCCAAATTTTGTACACTAGTCACAAATGACATTACGGACCTACTCCAACTTCCAGAATCAGAATCTGATCTCAATATCACAAAGTCTACTCCCGGTCAAACTTTTCAAAAATTCAACTTTCGCCATTTCAAGCCTAATTCCACTACGGATCTCCAACACGCAATCTGGACACGTTTCCAAGTCCAAAATTACCCAACGGAGCCAACGGAACCATCAAAACTCCATTCCTAAGTCATTTACTCATAGTGCAACATCCAGTCAACCATTTCAACTTAAGCTTTCAACCAGGAGACTAAGTGTCTTACTTCATTCTGAAATCCCTCCGGACCCAAATCGATTATCCTGGCAAGTAACATAATAGCTATAAAGTATAAAATGAGCAATAAATAAGGGAACAGGACTACAACTTTCTAAACGATTGGCCGGGTCGTTACAACTATGAATTTTGGACAACATGGACAGTGTCAAATATTTAGATGAATGTTATAACTACTTGGTAATAAAGGTGCATATTTCATAAGGTGCACTGTGTTTTGACTTACAGATGCTTTATTGGTATTACGGTACTTGCTTGGTTGATCGACTGCTGATATTCAGATTTTGCTATGTGGCACGGAAGAATTATAGAAGTATTCCTCGTGGGATGATCCTGTATGAGAGATATGTGATATATTTAGGTGGTGGAGTTGGGATCAGATATGGTGATTCATGTGTTCTATGGACTTAGAGACCAGGAGTTCTCAGAAACAGATTGTTTCGTGGTTGTGGAATGTGAAGATGTGACCAAAGCTAGCTAGCTGATAGTATGTGTTATGGTTCAGTCATTGTGGACTTTTGGAGGGTTATGTATCTATTTATGGGTGACCAGAGTGGATTTGGGGTCCATTGGCAGACCCAATGAGGATGTGTATTCTACACCGGGTCGAATTGGTCGACTTCGTACTGCTATTGTTGGGGGATGTGCCATTCGGTTAGAGTTGAGCTTATTCGTGTTCTGATATGATCTGTATGTTACTCCTCTATGCTATGAGGAGTTGTGATTTGTTGGTTATAAGAACACATGGTGCGGATCTGTTTAAGTCTTGTAGCGGGATTTGAGCGAGATGGTTATTGGGGTGTCGAATGGTTGATTGCCCCTTGGTTATGCTCTCTCCGGACTGTGATATATTGTGCTATTTGCTTCTCTATGGTTATGGTTATACAATTCGTGTATTTGATGTTGAAATGCATCTATTGTTTAGCATGGTGGATTGAGGTATTTCATATGGACCCATGTTTGGATGGGTTCACGCATTGTAGTTGGATTATGTCGGGATATGATCCTTTATGTTAGATTCGTATGTCTTGGTTATACTAGTAATGATGGACTCATGCCATTGCGGGTGTGGTGGTACTTGTTGAACTTGCGGGATGGTTCTTTCGTTTAAGTCATTTTTCATGATTGAGTACATTTGAATTATTGCGTATTGGTGCACGGATTTCACGATTTGTGGCTCTGTGTAGTATTGGTGTGGCGTGTCAGTAGAGTAGCTTGTATTTGATAAGTGGAGGTCGTCGGACCTAGAATGGGTGCTATCGAATTTGGTTGTGGTATATTTGAAAGGATAATGTCGTTGATCGACTTAGAAATTGGCTATGGTTCTTGTCGAAGGAAAGGGAGCTCCATGACTTGTTGATCTGATTAGTGGTTATGAGTTTCTATGTGTTTATTAAATCATTGGCAGTGTACAAAGGTTTTAGAATGAGGTTTTATTTGATATGCGGTTTATAACCGGTACCGGGTTTGTTTTAAGCAGTTATTGTGATCAGACGTTATTGCTACAAGTATGCGAGTTATGCAGTATATCATGTGATTACATCTTGGGTTATGGTTATGGCTTGATACATCTTGTTCATACTTATACAGTGTGTAGATGCGAGATTCAGATCTTATAGGAAATTCCGGATGTTGGAAATTGGATTTTGTGATTTACGAGCTAAGGTTGAAGTAATGATCTTCAGTTATATTACGTTGTCCGCCTTATATGGAATAAGGTGACTTGGGATCACCCCGGGTATGTGTGTGGTAAGGTTATGTGGCGATTCGATGGCTTTGGAATGACTCTTGGCACGTTCGAGGATGAACATATGTTTAAGTGGGGGAAGATGTAATGACCCGACCGGTCATTTCGAGCATTTGCACTTCGCTCGGTAGTTTGAGGGCATGTGTAGATCCGTATGATTTATTATGAATTGTGTGAATCGTCAGTGTTGGTTTTCAGGTTATTCGGAATAGATTTGGAAGAATGAATTTCATGATTGAAGCTTTAAGTTGGAAGAGGTGATTAAGTTTGACTTTTTTGAATTTGACCCCAGAACGAAGTTTTGATGGTTTTGTTAGGTCCGGATAGTTATTTTGGACTCGGGCGTATGCCTGGATTTTCATTTGGATATTTCTAGAAGGATTCGACACTAATTGGCGAAAACTAGAAATTTGAAGGATTAGAAAGTTTATAAATTTGATCGAGAGTTGACTTTGTGGATATCGGATTCGGATTGTGATTTCGGGAATTGGAATAGCTGTTGGTACTGTGTAGCGCACCTGTGGTTGAATTTGTGCAGGTGCGATGGTTGCAGAAGAGACAAAAGAGTCGCAGGAGCGGATGTGGAGCTGGAGCAGGGCTCCACAGATGCGAGAGTTGGGACGCACCAGCGGAAGCGCAGAAGCAGTGTGTTGAGATGCAAGGGCGAGGTATGGTGCAGGTGCGATGGCAGAGCCGTACCTGTGGGCGCGCAGGTGTGAAATGATGTTCCGCAGAAGCGACGGCTGATGAGTTTGGTCTGTTCGTAGAAGTGAAGATTGGGCCACATGTGCGTGTCCGCAAAAGCGGAAATTTGGTTCGCAAATGCGAAAACCGTTGGGTAGAACCTATAAATCGAGGTTTTGGTTCTTTTATCATATTTGGAGATTTGGGGCTCGGATTGAGTTTTGAAGTGATTTTCACCACGTGGATTGGGTTTCGAGCCGTTCGGAGGTCGGTACGCACAAGATGGCATTTTTGGAACATCGCTTGGCTTGCTCGGTATTGGATTTGGCTTGTTCGAGGTAAGTAACACTTCTAAACTTGGTTCTGAGGGTATGAAACCCTGAATTACATGTTATGTGATTGATGTTGAGGTGACGCGCATGCTAGGTGACGCGCATGTGGGCGTGCACAGTATGAGTTGTGATTTAGTCGATTACGTGGAACTGTGTAGCTATCTTATCTGAATATTTTTACTGTACTCTATGGGTTAGAGCACTTGAGCTATAATTTATGCTAGAAATCATGTTTAGGCTATATGTTGTTACTATTGGGACCCACAGCGGTCGTTCTTTATTATTGAGTTATTTGCTTAATTGCAGTTATGTACTCAGTCGCATTCATTAGTTAGGGTTGCTTAGCATGAGTGTTGTGAGCCCGAGAGACTGGAGAGATTAATGACTAAGTAAGGCTGAGGGCCTGTTGTGAGTAATATTTACGGGATCGGGCTGCACGCCATAGCAGACCTTATTGAACCATGCCATTGTTTAGCATATTATAGCACTTGGGATGGAAGGAGCCCCTCTGGAGTTTGCACACCCACAGTGCGCGCAATTGCTAGCAATTATTTGCATTGGGCTGTATCTGCCCTAGTTCATATACATTGGGTTGGATCTGCCCTTGTTCATTTGAATTGGGCTGTATATGCCCTAGTTTATTTGCATATTGTTTCATTTACATCTTTGGGATAGATCTGCCTTGGTTTATTTGCATTTGAAATGGATCTGCCATGTACAATATTGAGTAAATGAGTGTGCTGAGAATTGAGCATGAAGAGTGAGAATACAAGACAGTGAGATTGAGTACTATGAGAGTGTGAGTACATGAGTTCAACATTGAGATGCATTGCATTTGTCATGCGTACTTGAGATACATGCATAGAGATGTATTTCCTCATGCTACCCGATTTTTGGTGACATTCATGATTTCACTTGTATATTGACATGTAGGCATAGAGATATATTTTCCTCATGCTATTTGAAAATGAAACATCTTATTTATTGTTGAAAGATTTTTGGGAAAATCACAGTTTTCAAACTTATTCATATATTTTGAGGTTTTCGGTAAAAGATCTGGGATCTACTATTATACTTGAAAAACATGCATATTTTTTGTAACTGTGAACCAGCTGAGTTATTTCTAACACCATCTTTATTATATTGTTATAAATTATTGCTAGTTATTGGAGTTGGACTCTGACCCTTGTCCCAGTTCATCATTACTTTCAACCTAAGGTTAGGTTTGATACTTATTGAGTACATGGGGTCGGTTGTACTCATACTACACTTCTGCACCTTACGTGCAGAAGTTGGATGATGATGTTGTTGTGCACGGCGGGAGCTGAATTTGAAGATGTACCTGCATTCTGGTCATAGATGCCTCTTGATCTTGGTAGCTTTAGAATTTTTAATCTGTTCCTGCATATTTCAAACAGATAATGTACTTTATTTCATACCAGATTTGTAAATTCTAAATCTTAGAAGCTCATGATTTGTACTACCAGTCCATGGGGAGTTGTATAAAATTCAGTTATCGCATCTTTGACTCACATCAGTATTATTTTATTGTGTTTTATAGTTAACTAGCTTACCTAGCGGCTTGGGTTAGGTGTCGTCACGACGGTTTGGATTTTGGGTCATGACAGGTATGAACCCCTGAATATACGTGTTATGTATTTGATGTTGAGGTGACGCACATGCTAGGTGGAAGGCATGTGGGCGTGCACCGTGTGAATTATGACTCGATTGATTCTGTGGTACTGTGTAGTGACCAAATCTTTGTTTCTATCTATGAAATTTCTATGTGCTAGAGTAATTGAGCTGTGGTCCATGTTAGAAACCATGATTAGGCTATATGCTTATCCTGTTGGGACCCACTGAGGTCATTTTTGCTGTTGAGTTATTTGCTTAAATTGCAATTACATACTCAGTCATGCTCATTCATTGCATATCAGATCTCAGTCTCTATTATCATTTGTCTCACATCATGTTATCATTGTTTGGGCCGATTGGCATGCAATTTGTGAGGCCGAGAGACTAGAGAGATTGATGACTGAGTGAGGCTGAGAGCATGATTGTGAGGATGTATATGGGATCGGGTTGTAAGCCGCAACAGGCTTTATTGATTCATGCCATGATTGGCTTATATTAGCGGTTGGGGAGGATCCGCCCCTCCGGAGTTTGACTTACCAGCAGTGAGCACAGGTACCTACTGAGAGCGAGTGCCGAGTGACTGTGAGGACTGAGCGAATTGATACTCTGAGAGTATGCATATATGTTTATCACTGCGTTGCATTGCATTTGACATGCACACTTGACATACAGGCATAGAGATGCATTTTTCTCATGTTGTATGGTATTGCGTCATTCATGACTTCACATACAGATTGACATGTAGGCATAGATATCTACTTTCCTCATGCCATCTAAAAATGCAACATCTTACCTGTTGTTGAAAGTATTTGGGATAAATCACAATTTTTCAAATTTACTCATATTTTGGTGATTTAAGAAAGATTTGGGTTTTCACTGTTATACTTGAAAATCATGCCTATTTTACGGAACTGTGAATGAGCTGAGCATTATATTTTTGAGTTATTACTTGTACTGCTTTAGTTATATTGTTATGAGTTGTTCCTGGCTGTTGGTGTTGGACTCTGACTTTTGTCCAAGCTCGTCACTACTTTCAACCTAAGGTTAAGTTTGTTACTTATTGAGTACATGGGGTCGGTTGTACTTATACTATACTTCTGCACCTTGCGTGTAGATTTTGGATGTTGATATTGCTATGTATGGCGGGAGCTGGCATTGAACACATACCTGCATTCTGGTCATAGCTGCCACTTGTTCTTGGTAGCTTTAGAATTATTAATATGTTCATGTATATTTCATATAGATAATGTATTTATTTCATACCAACTTTGTAAACTCTAATCTTAGAAGCTCATGATTTGTACTACCAGTCCTTGGGAATTTCTTGTATAAAAATTCAGTATTCTATCATTATATCTCTCAATAAATCTCATTTGAATTGGATTGTTATTAGTTGGCTTACCTAGCGGGTTAGGTTAGGTGCCATCACGACTAGTTGGATTTTTCGGTCGTGATAACTTATGATCGAGTTGGTTTGAGACTTATGCCTGCGCGGTTGGAGGCTTCAAGGTATACCTACTCGACGTTCGCAGACCCCGAAGTCACCTTCTGTTGTATTTTATTTGCATTGTTTCCTATTATTCCGAGACAATGATGTACTTGTTATTTCTAGTTACTCTTAGAAAAGCTTATAATTTGTACTATCGATTTTGGGATTGTATGATCGATGTTGGTTCAGCTATGTTGTTACAGTTATTATTCAATGTATTGCAGTTAAGTAAGTTAAATTCTATTAATAATCAACATGTGTTAGACTTACCTAGTCTTAGAGACTAGGTGCCATCATGACATCCTAAGGTGGAAAATTAGGGTCGTGACAAATTGGTATTAGAGCTCTAGGTTCATAGGTATTACGAGTCATTAGCAAGTTTAGTAGAGTCTTGTGGATCCGTACGGAGATGTCTATACTTATCTTCGAGTGTCTACGAAACTATTAGGAAATTCCACTTCTTTCATTCCTTATCGTGCAACATTGATTCGGCTTGAAGCGTATATTTAATATTCCTTTGCATCCACTTGTGTATGATATTGCACACTCAGTATCAGCTATGCACCGATAGTTCATGATTGTTGCGGATGGGCAAGGAGGGATCCATGGATGCTCAAGCATTGTCTCAACATGTCGTCCAGACTGTGGATGCAGATGTACTAAGAGATCAGTCAGTTATTCACGTGGGGGTGCAGCGGGTTCTAGCATCTTGTTGATGAGTACAAGCTTGGGAAGATTTAATTGGTTGCCAATTCATAGTGATCATGGTAGGGCCATGAGGTGGATGTTGATTTGAGGATGGTTGGTGGTATTAGAGACTATGTGGTTTGTCTGGGATTTTTACTCAGTGGAAGATACATATTATCATTCAAGGCACTAGAGGAAGCAAGTTTGACTGTCACGAGGATGGACATGCACTTAGTAGATGATTTAAGGTATCTTATGATTGGTGTTGTACGAGCTATGAAGGTTGGTATTGTGGATCATCAGATGTTATGTCCTATGGCTTCGCGCCATGTAGGGGAGTCAACTATCGATGATCAGATTGCAGGGTCATGTGTTATATTACTTTTGGCCTGAGATGCAGATGGGGTATTGAAGGGTTCCCTGGAATTTATGTATCATTAAGATCTGAGATTAGTATGGAATAATGATGGGACTTGCGGTACTTATGCGTCATTAATAATTCTATATTTCAGTATTAGAGAGGTCAGAGAAGCAACTTCAGATTCACAGAAGGTCTCTTCAGCGTGGGTATCTCGGTCGCGGCATCATGGGGTGCTTCAGAGGGAATGCATTTCTTTATAAGCTTTTGTGCTACGTAGTTCGTGCTAAGATCTTCTGCATTGAGCTTCAATTTTAGGATCGTTGTGTACCGATAGGGAGAAGTGTTACCTGGGAGAAAAGTCGAGGAGGATCCGAAGAAATGGGTCAGCTCGGTGGTGTTGGGTCAGCATAGCAATAGAGGTAATTGGTCTTTTTTGGGTGGTAATTCTCCACCGGTGTCTGTGGCAGTACTCTTGGGTTGGATGATTTGCGTGACTCAGTTAAAATGGGGAGATTCAGTCTTGATGGCTTAGTTATATGTGGGTGGGTCTCAGAGAGTTCTCGATGGTGTCGACCACGACCTGAACCGGTTGTCTACTACTGGCATAAGTATATGTAGTGCATTATGGTTTTCTCCTGGGTGGATATCAGAAGTTAAAAGAATGCTGGCACTATTGGGTATCGCATGTGAAGAGCGTGCATTTTGGGAGGGCACCTTGTGTTTTGGTTTGCGGATGCTTGACTAGTGGTATGATGATTATCGGGTTTTGGGGATTTTGAAGTTTAGGTTTTGCTGCGCGGTATGGAAGATCTATGTGGGTGTTTCCGTAAGATGATGGAGTGTAAATGATGCATCAGCCATTTGAATTGCGTAGCTGACATCGGGTATGGAAATTCTAGTATTCATGAGGTTTCCGGACTGGATATTCTCGTCGGCGGACTAACCCTTGATTGTGGATTGTGAATAAATGTTGAGAATATAATAACTAATGGCATATGTTATGGATAGGTTGCCATAGACTTTTGGAAGGTTATTTACCTATTTGGGAATGATCGAAATTGGTTTGGGGCTATTTAAAAGCCCAATGAGGACGTGTAATCTATATCAGATCAGGTTTGGTTACTCTTATGAAATTTCTTTCGTGGGTATAATACCGGGCAGAATGGATGTTATTCGTGCCCCGATGTATGTTATGTGCTTCTTTCTTATGCTATGTTGGGTGTGAAGTTATATGATTATTCGCACGCATGTTGTAATCCCGTTCAGGCCTTATGTCGATATGGGCAAGATGGCCCTCGTGATGTTGATTTACTCATTGCACCTTAGTTATGCTTGTTTTCCTCCATGTTGTATTATTTCTATTCATCTTCCCACAGTTATATTTGTGCACTCTATCATATTTGACTTGGAATTCATGTGATCAGTGAACTCGAGGACTTTGGCTCGAAGGGTATCCCTATGTGGATTGATATATTTGGGATCGGGTTGTACGCCATAACAAATGTTATGTGGGATACCCTTCCTTGTGCTTATTTCGTGTTTTATTTCCCTTTTATGGGATAAGTTGATAAAATTGAACTTTGTTGTTATATCTATTGTACTTGTTAGATAGTCTATGTACCTTGCTTTTATTCTGTCCTTAGAAAATTTCCTTCTAAGTTATTGCTTGTTTGGTGTATGGACCGCGTTGTGTGAGAATCCATGCGTTTTGGTGTGACTTGTCAGTGTGCTGCTTGTACGGGCTGAGATGAGGTTTGTAGACCTGAGATTTGCACTATTGTATCAGGATGAGGAGTGTTTGGAAGGATGATGCTATATTTCCGCTCAGAAGTTGGGCAATGACCCTTGGCGAACAAGAGAGCATCCTGGCTTGCTGATTTCATGGGTGGTTATGAGTTTTTACATATTTCTTTTATCATAGGCAGCATTGTGGAGGTCCGGAACAAGTTTTTATTCGATATGAAGTGCATTACCGGTACCGAGATTGCTATTGGGCAGCTATGGTGGTCAGAAGTTACTGCCATGGACGTCTGAGTTATGAGGAATATCAGGTGATTATACCTTTGGTTGAAGTAGTGACTTAATACAGCTTGTTCAGGCTTATACAGTGTATTGATGAGAGATTCGGGTCATATGATGAGCTTCAGATGTTGAGGATTGGGTTCTAAAGTTTATGGACAAAGGATGAGGTAGGATCTTCAGTTAAGTTGTATTGTCAGGCCTATGTGGATTGGGATGACGTGGCGTCATCCCCGGGTGTATGTATGGCGAGCTCATGCAGTGATTTGATAGCTTTGGAATGACTCCTGGCACGTTCGAGGATGAACGTATGTTTAAGTGGGGGAGGCTGTAACGACCCAGCCAGTCATTTTGAGCAATTGCGTCCAGTTCAGCAGTTTGAGGTCATGAGTAGCTTCACTTAGTGTATTATGACTTGCGTGCATGGTCGACTTTGGTTTTTTGAATGATTCGGAATTGATTTTGAAGGAGGACCCCCTTTTTAGAAGCTTGAAGTTGAAAAAGTTGACTAAGTTTGACTGTTGAGTATTTGACCTTGGGTCAGAGTTTTGATGGTACTAGTAGGTTCGGATGGTGAATTTGGACTTGGGTGTATGCCCGGATTTTCATTTGGATGTTTCTAGAAGGTTTCGGCACCATTTGGCGAAAGTTGGCAATTCAAAGGTTTGAAATTTTCCTAGGTTTGACCATAGTTTGACTTTAAGGCTATCAGGTTCAAAATTTGGTTCCGGGACTTAGAATAGGTCCGTTTTGTCATTTGGAACTTGCCTGCAAAATTTGGTGTCATTTGGAGTTGATTTGATGTGGTTCGGAAGCTTGGTTGCAATTCTAGGAGTTCTTGAAATTCATAGTGATTTTCATGCGTTTTGGCATCCGATTCGTGATTCTAGATGTTATCTTGGTGTTTTGATCGCGCGAGTGAGTTCATGTTATGTTTTTAGACTTGTTTGTATGTTTGGTTTAGAGCCCTAATGGATCGAATGAGTTTTGGACGCGTTCCGGAGGAGATTGTAGAAGTTCTGCTGGTTCTGGTGCTCTATTATCGCATTTGCGATGTCTGCATTTGCGAGATCATTCTCGCTTTTGCGACGATGGACTGGGATAGGAGAGTTTGTATTTGTGAACAGTTTCATCACATTTGCGATTGAGGCAACTTCCGTATTTGCAACACAAACTGTCGCTTTTGTGAGACTTGTGTCGCATTTGCGACTTAGGCAGAGTTGGTCAGGCTTCACTTTTGCAACGCCATTGTCGCATTTGCGAACCTCATATTGCAAATGCGACATCTGAGGCTGGTATTAAGATTTTTATTTCGGGACTTAGCTTCATTTTAACATATTTTGAATCCTAGAATCTGTGGGAGGCGATTTTGTGGAGAGATTTTCATACCAAACTATCAGGGTAATTGATTATAATCAATTTTCAATTATATTTCATGACTATATATATCATATTTAAATCAAATTCATGAGTCTCTAAGAGGAAATTTGGGGATTTTTGTCAAAGTTTTGAAAAATAAAATTTTGGGATTTGAGAGTCGAGTTGGACTCGGATTTGGAAACAAAACACATTTACGGGCTCGTGGGGTTATGGATAGTCAATACCTACCCTTGGACCCGGGTTTTGACCGGGCGAGCCCGGGGTTGACTTTTGTTGACTTTTTGGAAATTGTATAAAGACCATAGCTTTGTTAATTGAAATTATTTTCTCTTGCATTGTTTGATATATTTAAGTTGTCTTTGGCTAGATTGAGCCGAGCGAAGGTGAATTTGTAAAGGAAAAGCTAATTTTAGTATTGATTTGGCCGAATTGAGATAAGTATCTTGCCTAACTTTGTGGGGGGGGGGGAGGGGGGGAAACTACCTCTTAGGTTTTGGGTTGATGGTACTATTTAAATTATGTGAAAGGCGTGTACATGAGGTGATGAGTGTGTACACAGGCTTATATGTGGTATTTGAACGGTTTAGACTATTAGGCTTCTTTCATGCATTTAATTGAAATTATCATTTCATGTTATAATTTTGTTGCTAGGCTTGCCCTTACGTGCTCTACGTGAAGTTGTTAGTGTATGTTCTGTCTTTCATTTGCCAAGTGCACTCTTATATGTTTTATATTGTTAATTGCAATTACTTGTTGAATACATATACCTTGTCTATCACATGCCTTCATTGTTAATTGATTTTCGGAAATTGTGTCTTAGTTTATGAATTGTCATTTCTTGCTATTTGATTTTGTGAGTCATCGTGAACTTCTTCATCCGTTGTGACTTCTTTGTGTGTAGCTTCGTTATTGCATTAATTTTGTGATATGTCTTAGTTGGTTGTAGTTTGTTTGGTTAATTCATATTGCTTGGGGAGGGGGGTACATGCTGCAACGGTATTGATAATGATGATATGGTGGAATAAGGGAGTATTATGAATTGATTAATGATGATATGGTGGGATCGGGTTGCGCGCCGCAACGGTTTTTGTATGTATTAAGTAATATTGATAATGATGATATGGTGAAATAACAGAGGACTATGATATTGATAAATGATAATACGGTGGGATCGAGTTGCGCGCCATAACGGATTAAAGACGTGATATTTGATATTGATTAATGATACTATGGTGGAATAAGGGAGGATTATGATATTGATGCATGATGATACGGTGGGGTCGGGTTGCGCGCCACAACGGATTATGTGTGTTGTACTTGTTGTTGTTGTTGTTGTTGTTGTGTCTTGTGTGAGTCATGCATCCTACGTGAACCGTTGTATTATTACAATGTATCAATCTGTGCTCCCGTGGTTACTTGGAGAATTGATTTTCAAAATGAATTTACTGTGTGGAGCCATAATCTCATGCCCTGTTGAGTTGTTGATAACATAACGGTTTAAAATGAAAGAATTAGGAGCATGCTTACCTTATGTGACACTTAAGTTAAAATTTGTCGTTTCATTCGGTACTTTACTATTCTTAATAGTTATCAAATTTTACATTAATTGATTTCTTGAATTAAACTCCTTATCCTACCTGACGTTTTTACTTTACTTAAAAATCGTTATTATGTTTTATTTTAACAAATTCTATATATAATTCGGTGACTTATCTGATGCTTTGTTTTATTTGAAAATGATATTTTCTTTACCCAAATGACTCCTAAACTAAACTCCTTTGATACCATATCTTGTATGAATTATACCTTATTTCATTGTATTGGTTCCTAAATAAAACTCACTTTCTCATTTAATTCCTTACTTTATTCCAGATTGTTATTATGCCTTATTGTATATAAATAAATCTCTTGAGCATTTTATTAGCATTTGACACGGATACAATGTACATGGTAGCACGTGGACTTTGCCGTGTGAAAGTGATTTGAAAAATATGGGCACGAGGTGCCATACGTGTAAGATTGGAAGTGACTTATGATTTGAGATTACGAGGAGTGGTAACTCGGGTAATTCTTATTGTAATTCGTGCATTAGGAACGATTTGATTGATTGAGTTGTCATCGGTTCTCCTTACTTGAATTCATTCACATTTCTTCTATATTCTAACTATGTTATTGCTTTTTTACCTGGTTGTTTCTTGTTGCCATTCTTGCTTCTATTACCTTCACTATTGATTGTAAATTTGTGATCCTTCTGTTGTTGGTCTTAAATTGATGCTCTTTTCATCGTTAGCTTTATGTTATATCCTGCACAGGTTTATATATCTGCTAGGTGTCTTGACCTGGTCTCATCACCACTCTACTGAGGTTAAGCTTGATATTTACTGGGTACCGCTATGGTATACTCATGCTACGCTTCTGCATACTTTTGTGCAGATCCAGGTACTTATGATTTAGTTGGTTTGAGACTTATGCCTGCGTGGTTGGAGGCTTCAAGGTATACCTCCTCGACGTTCGCAGGCCCCGAAGTCACCTTCTGTTGTATTTTATTTCCATTATTTCTTATTATTCCGTGTCACGACCCCAAATCCACTAGTCGTGATGGCACCTAACCCAACCCGCTAGGTAAGCCAACTAGTAACTATCTGATTCCAATAATATTAATAAGACAATTAAACAAAAGGAATTATCTGAATCTTATACATTTCCCAAGGACTGGTAGTACAAATCATGAGCTTCTAAGAATAAAGTTTACAAAGCTGAAATGAAGTAAATACATTATTTGTTTGAAAAATACATTAACAGAGTTTTATAGATCTAAGGCTACCATGAACAAGAGGCAGCTACAACCGGGATGCAGGAACATCTTCAAATCCAGCTCTAATCGAGCACAACAACATCAACAGCCAACATCTGCACACAAGGTGCAGAAATATAGTATGAGTACAACCGACCACATGTACTCAATAATAACAAACCTAACCTTAGGTTGAAAGTAGTGACGAGCTAACACAAATGTCGGGTCCAACACCAATATTCCACAATAGTTCATAACAGTATAGTACAAGTAATAAAAAAAGGTATCTCAGAAATAAAATGCTCAGTTCGTTCACAGTTCCAAAAAACAATAGGCATTTCTTTTCAAGTATCTCAGTGAAAACCCAAATCTTTTACCGAAAATGCCAAAATACGAGTAAGTTTGAAAACTATGATTTTTCTCAAAACTCCTTTCAATAATAAGTAAGATATTTCATTTTCAGATAGCATGAGGAAAGTACGTCTCTATGCCTACATGTCAAGATACAGGTAAAATCATAAATGTCACCAAAATCGAGTAGCATAAAGGAAATGCATCTCTATGCATGTATCTCAAGTACGCATGTCAAATGCAATGCATCTCAATGATGAGCTCATGTACTCACACTCTCAGAGTACTCAATCTCACTGTCTCGCATTCCCTCTGACTATGCTCAATGCTCAGCTCACTCAATCACTCAGAATTGTACAATATTTGTTGCAGCATGCAACCCGATTCACATACGACCATAAGGCCGATTGCAACGTGCAATGCGATCCACATATATATAGTCGACTGCACTCATTGGGGGTGTGCAGACTCCGGAGGGGCTCCTTCAGCCCAAGTACTATATCGTTACGGCGTGCAGCCCGATCCCAAAATATGTAATCAATATAACATGTTGCGGCATGCAACCCGATCCCAAAATATGTAATCAATATAACATGTTGCGGCGTGCAGCCCGATCCTAAAATATGTAATCAATATAACATGTTGTGGCATGCAGCCCGATTCTAAAATATCACTCTCGCTCAGGCCCTTGGTCTCACTCAGTCATCAATGTCTCCAGTCTCACTCACGGGCTCACAATGCCATAAAACTAGCCCGACAATAATGATATGATGTATCAATAAACAATATCTGAGACTGAGATATAGTATGAATGCATGGATATGATTGAGTACAAAATATCAATGAAATCATTGAGATGACAGTAAGAAATGACCACTATGGGTCCAAACAGTATCGGCATAATACCTAAACATGATATCTAGCATTATTGACAGCTTAACTACTTTATCACATGGTGGAAACACGGATATCAACAAAGTAGGACCACTATAAAGTGCCATAGAAGCAACAGAGTCCCAATTCACATGGTGCACGCCCACACGCACGTCACCTAGCATGTGCGTCACCTCAATACCGATCATATAACATGTATTACAGGGTTTCATACCCTCAGCACTAAGTTTAGAAGAGTTACTTACCTCGAACAAGCCAATTCCAACACTGAACAAGCCAAGCGATACTCCAAAATACCATCCCACGAGTTCCAACCTCCGAATGGCTCGAAACTAACCAAAAACAACTCTAATACATCAAACAATGCTAAAGGAACCAATCCCGATCGAAAAAGATCAAATCTTGAATTAAAAGCCCAAAATCGGTCAAAAGCCCAACTTAGGCCCGCACCTTGAAACCCAACAAAATTTGCAAAATCCAACAACCCGTTCAATTACGAGTCCAACTCTACTAGTTTCACTCAAATCTGACTATAATTCGATGTTCAAAACTCAAAAATTCATATTGTGAAACTTTAGGCCAAAACCCCCAATTTCCTCTTTAAAATTTAAATCCAATTACCAAAAATGAAGGTAGATTCGTGATATAAAATCAAGAATGAGTAGAGAATACTTACCCCAGTCCACAAGATAAAAATTGCTTCGAGAATTGCCTCAATCCGAGTTCCATAGCTCCCAAAATGAAGAAGGAACCAAAACCCTCGATTTAAAGCATTCTACCGCATTCTCGCACCCGCGGCATATTAGTCGCTTCTGTGGCATCGCTTTTGCGACCAAAAACACTCTTCTACGGAGAAGCACTGGAGGTCTGCCTTAGCACATGCGGTAGAAACTCTGTTGCTACGCACACGCAGGTGCGAGTACAAATTGCGCTCCTGCGCTGACGTTCGCTTGCGCCCTTTCACACCGCATCTGCGCCTTCGCAGATGCGAATGAATCATCCGCTTCTGCGAACTCCTCCTCCCAGCAACACCTCCGCTCCTGCGACACCATTATCTCTTTTACGACCATCGAACCTGCGCAAACCAACCGTAGGTGCGGTCACACCAGAACCAACAGCTTAGCAAAATCCAAAAAATGCAATGAAATGATCTGAACCTCATCCGAAACTCACCTGAGCCCCTAGGGACTCCGTCTGAACATGCCAACAAGTTCCATAACAAAATACGGACCTACTCGAGGCCTCAAAATATACATAACAACATCAAAATGATGAATCACACCTCAAATCGAAATCTATGAACTTTAAACTTTCAAATTCAATAACTCGTGCTGAAACATAGCAAATCAATTCGGAATGACTTTAAATTTTACACACAAGTCATAAATGACATAACGGAGCTATTCCTATTTCTAGAATCAGATTCTGATTCGATATCAAAAAGTCAACCCCCCGGTCAAACTTCCCAAAAATATAACTTTCGCCATTTCAAGCCTAATCCCACTACGGATCTCCAAAATAATTCTGGACACGCTCCTAAGTCCAAAATCATCATACGGAGCTATTGGAATCATCAGAATTCCATTCCGGGTTCAAATTTACAAAAGTCAAACTTAGTCAACTCTCCCAATTTAAAGCTTCAACCATGAAATCCATTCTTCCAATTCGATTCCGAATAACCTGAAAAACCAAAACCGCCGATTCACATGAGTCATAATACACCATACGAAGCTACTCATGCCCGTAAACTAGCGAGCAAAGTGCAAATGCTCAAAACAACCGGTCGGGTTATTTCATTCCGGGACAGTGATGTACTTGTTATTTCTAGTTACTCTTAGAAAAGATTATGACTTGTACTATCGATTTTGGGATTGTATGACCGATGTTGGTTCAGCTATGTTGTTACAGTTATTATTTAATATATTATAGTTAAATTTCATTAATAATCAACATGTGTTAGGCTTACCTAGTCTTAGAGGCTAGGTGCCATCACGACATCCTAAGGTGGAAAATTGGGGTCGTGACAGTTAAACTCAGGTGAACCAATTAAGGTTTTTGAACCAAAAAGGGATTTGATTATTTCAAATACTAATCAAAAAGAGGTGATGGCTAGACAATTATACAAGGATAAGGCGACATTGAAGGCAATGATGGAGCAATATGCAATTGCTACAAGATTTCAATTCCGGATTGATAGGTCAAATGCTATCAAGTTTGACTGCTATTACATATTAGAACTTCATAATATATGTTGTATTTATAACCTATTTATGTTGTATTAATAACATTATATATGAATACAACATATATTATGTTGTATTTGTAATATATGTTGTATTTTATTGTATGTTTGTGTATTCATAACTTTGTTCAAAAAGTAAATGTTGTGTGTTAGTGGTTGGAAAAGTAAGTGCTGAATCAGCTCTAGGTGTAATGCCCCATCTGTATTCATGTATTCATAATACCCTATTTTATATATTGTATTTGTCATTTACCTATTGTGAAGTATATATACTGTATTCAGATGCCATTAAGTTTTACTGCTATTACATAACTTATTATATGTGGTTGTGTATACATAACTGATCGTATGTGTATTAAAATTGTATTTGCAGCTATACCTTGTTATGTGTTTCTGAGCATTACGAATGAAATTTAAGGCTTCTAGTATTAACAAATCATAAATGTTCAAAGTGGGGGAGTTCAATAATAAGCATACATGTCCATTGAAGGATAAGGTATATGAGCAACGTCAAGCAATCAGTACGTTGATTGGGGCATGATTAGGTCCAAGTTTACTAATCATAAAAAGAAATACACGCCAAAAGATATAATTGATGATGTGAATTAGACTTTGGTATCGATGTTAGTTACATGTTGGTATGGCGCGCTAGAGAAAAGGCAGTGAATTTCTTGAGGGGAGAACCAGCTGATTCATACAATAAATTATCGGGGTACTTATATACCTTGGATACAACTTATCTTTGTTCACATATCAGAATGAAAAATCTCCTAAAAATGAGTTCATGTATTTGTATATATCATTGTATGCTTTTATAAAGTGATTCGATTATTGTAGACCCATCGTCATTGTAGATGACAGCCATCTAAAATCAACATACACAGGGACATTTGTTTCGGCTAGCACATTGGATGGTGCAGGTAAGTCAATTAATAACAAAAATAATACATACATGATACACTAACATACAAACTGCTCTTCTAATTATTTAATACAACAGTACTGATTTTTTCTTGTTGTATGCAATTGTATTTACAGGATATATCATGCCACTAGCATATGGTGTAGTTGATTCAGAGAATGATGCTGCTTTGTTGTGGTTCTTTGAGCAATTCAAGGAAGCTTATGGTGAATAAGAAAATATGTGCGTTGTTTTATATAGGAACGAGAGCATCATCAACGCGGTATCCAAAGTGTATCCTACCGTACCACATTTTGCTTGCATATGGCATCTCTGGAACAACGTATACAAGAAATTCAAAAAGAGTCATGAGAAGTTGAGTGAGGTATACTTTTCAATGGCAAAAGCATACACCCAGGATGAATTTGATAGTATAATGAAAAAGGTGGAGAAGGTGGATATTCGAGTGAAAGATTACTTGGAACTACGTACGACTGTAAGTTTTCATTTGCTATATTTAGTTGCATTGACTAAAATCTAATATTAAAATACATGTTGTAATTATTCAAAATGCATATATTAATATAACCTGTATTATTCCCTATATATTGTATTTGATAGTTGTAATTATGCTATTGTCATATCCCAAACTATCCCATAGACGTGATTGGCACCCAGCTAATACCACCTGCCAAGCGAACTCCTTTCTCAAACGGTTAACCATTTACACAAGCAGTGGGAGAACAATTAAGTGCAGGCCTAAAAATATTATTAATAATTAAAGACGAAATAATTATCATCTAATACCTTAGTCAATTGATAGAAAAACCAACAATCACTCAAATAATAAAACTCTAGCCCAAATCCCACACTACGACCATGGAGCATCTAATGGAGTAATATTAGTTTTACTGATGGGTATGCAAACCCCAAAGAAAAAGAAAATAACTAACACGAACTAGATAAAGCTGAAACAAAAGCCTCCATGAACAATGCAGTGTCTCACCTCAGCAATAGGATCCACTCGAACAAACTCGTCAGCCACCAGCTCTATCTCCCGCAACGGTATTTGCATAGAGATGCAGGTAAGGAGCGAGTTATACGTAAATATAACCCAGTAAGATTCTCGACCCGCCACTTTAAATACCTCTGGAATAAGTGTTAATAAAATACAAATATACCACAATAAGAACGATATAATAAATACGATCATTATACAATAACTCAATATATATGTATCAACAGAGTTAATAAGAATTAACCAACAAGAGGACACACTAAGGTCTTGTCATAATTGCAGTGAAAGAAATTAACCAACACATCTACGATTTCACAACGGCACCACAATGCCTCAAATATGTAACGGAGCATACACAATGCCCCAAATATATCAAGAAGCATACACAATGCTGGAGTAATGTACAAAGACATATGCCCCAACATCATGGCTCACAGCCGTATCAAACTATCAAACTCAACACCATGCCTCACCGCCGTATCACGTCATCAAACAACCAATAAAATTAATTTTTTTTATATTTTTTATAAAATAATATATTTGCGTCTAGTCTAAGACCACCGATTCTGCCAAGCGCAAGCTTGTCCCAACACATGGACCAGGCAGAGAAAGCGCATTTTTTCAAAACGGGTTTTAGAAAAGCAAGTATCAAAGCTTAAAGTCTCACTTACCTTGCTAACAGGAAGTTTCACAACTTTGCAACGTCTAGAACACCAACCAAATGGCCTCCAATGACCTCAATCTATTCAAAATATTAATTAACGATATCAATTAGGCTAGTCGGAGTCAAATATAAATATCGCTACTTTTAAGCTTATAGTTGAATCTTAACATTTTATCTACTAAGTGCCATATTTCTAATATCAAAATACGTCCCAATATCTCAATCCAACTTAATATCTAATTACAATTCTTCTAAAGTAATACTCAAACCAGAGAAAAAGTCAAAATCTGCCTAACTTAAGAATTAGCAGCGAAACAGTACCTTAGTTTTAATACCAAAGTCCAAATATGTTCAAATGCACATTCTGCAACGAATTCTCATTTTTGATTTCCAAATCCTACATTTAATTCTCTCTTTTTTTCCCTCACAATCATTTGCATATAATTATTATACTTCCAATCATTACCATAGTAAATATAAAGATATAAATATCAACTCTTCACTTAATTCACCAATATACATGTACAGACTACATACTTGGGTCATAGAGTACATCTTTTGTAATAAAATATAATGCAATTAATTTTATGTGCACAGACCACTTATTTCATGAGCAATGTTCTGAGAATACTCTCTAAAGAGTTTTGTCATCATTAAAGGGTGAGGTTTCCTTTATTATTAAATTTCATGTCTATTTTCAAGGCATCAAAAGTGCCATAATGTCTGCCACTCTTGTTCCCCAATTCTATTTTTATCACTATTATTTGGTCCACAATAAATAATTTTTTAAATTTTTTTTTGTGGTTCAAAATAAATAATTTTTTCAGATTTCAAAATTGAACTAATTATTATTTCCTACATTGCCCTTGGAGTAAATAATGTTGGAGTATGTGTTAGGGGTGTTTATGTGAAGAGATAGTAAAAATTAATATGGTCAATTTTATTGTTAATTAATATTAAAAGGTGAATTTCTTAATTTGTGTGAAAACATCCAAAAAATATTTATTGTGGACCGAATAGAGTAATTACCAATAGTATCTCTTCTTACTTTGAGGAACAATTATTGGGTGGGCTAACTATTGTACCTGAGCACCAATGTTGAGTTGCAAGAATTGTGTAATAATTGCACGGGGCGTCCTATTTAATCGTACTCATTTAATCTATACCCATTTTTTAAAAAGATTTTAATTTGTACCCACTTTTTAAACAATTTCAGGCATCTTTCTCCTCCTCCTCCTCCTTCGTTTTCTTCTTCTCCTTTTCTTCGGGTGACAATAATTTTATATGATGGTTGTGAACATATTTTAATGTAGTTTATGATGTTTTACAATAGTGAGCTGTTATGACGCTTTATTTTTTGCTATTGCTTAGGGTTTCTTCTTCTTCTTTTTCTTAATTGCAAAATAGGTTCATTAGATTTATTGTTGTTTTGATAAATTGATGATTGGAGTTTGTTCCTGATAATATTTGGAGGTTATGTTTTAAATTTGAGCTCATTTGGAGTAGATTTAGGTATTAAATCGTATATTGAATTATTATCATTCGAAGAACAAATTTCACTTCAGGCCTATTTGGCTTTAAGTGCATAAAAACGTTGATTGCACTTCAGACCCTTTGGTCTTAAGTGCATCTGAAGTACAATTTTTCACTTCAGACTTATTAGCCTTAAGTGTAGCAAAATGTTTGTTGTATTTCAGACCTTTTGGTCTTAAGTGCATCTGAAGTGCAATTTTTCACTTCAAACTTATTGGCCTTAAGTGTAGCAAAACGTTTGTTGCACTTCAGACCTTTTGGCCTTAAGTGCATCTGAAGTGCAATTTTTCACTTCAGACTTATTGGCCTTAAGTGCATGAAATTATTGGTTACACTTCACACCTATTTGGCCTTAAGTGCATCTGAAGTGCAAATTTTCACTTCAGACTTATTGGCCTTAAGTGAATGAAAACGTTTATTGTACTTCAGACTTTTTGGCCTTAAGTGCATCTGAAGTGCAATTTTTCACTTCAGACTTATTGGCTTTAAGTATATCTGAAGTGCAATTTTTCACTTCAGACTTATTAGCCTTAAGTGCATGGAACCATTGGTTGTAATTCAGACCTATTTGGCCTTAAGTATATTTGAAATGTAATTTTTTTACTTTAGAGTAATATTTTTTAACTTCAGACCGGATAAGTCTGAAGTTGATCGTAAAGTGGGTAGGCTTGCAAACGTTTTTGCAAAGTGGATATAGGTTCAATTCTGACTTCAAAATCGGGTATAGATGCAAAAGCCACTCCTAACTCTTGATGCAGCCGTCATCCTCTCCACCACACTCCCCTGTAGCCTTTTCTTTCTATCTAATTATAGTGCTGTCACGTTGCTCCTCTAGGTATCTTAGAACTAACAAACCCATTTTACTTACGTTTTCCAAGCGTGACTTCAAACCTGGCAGCTAAGAGAATAGGTCTTTATCTTTTAGTGAAAATTATTTTCTAAGGTTGTATAGTGTTTGGCCCAATAACTACTAAGTAAATAAATATTTTTCTTCTTATTTCAAATAGTTAATCAATATATAAATAATTTTGACCTATTATATTCTTCCGCACTTAAATAAGCGTTCGTCCTCGAATGAGTTAAAAAGTGTACCTGACATCTCAAACAACCGGGGGTACTTGCTTCGCATGTCTACTTCAGATTCCCATGTAGCTTCCTCTGTTAGATGGTTGCACCATAATACTTTCATTGAAGCAACCTTTTTTTTACCTCAATTATAGCACTTGCCTATCAAGAATAGTGATCAGACCTTCTTCATAAGTTAAGTTTTCATCAAGCTCCACATCTTCAGGCTGAATCTTATGGTTATCATCATGAATATATCGTCTAAGCATAGACGCATGAAACACAGGATGAACCACAGATAGCCTCGGAGGCAAAGTAAGTCTATATGCCACCGAACCGATTCGATCTAAAATCTCATATGGACCAATATACCTCGGACTTACCTTGCCTCTACGCCCGAATCTCATGACTTTTTTCATAGGGAACACTTTCAAAAAGACTTTTTCTTCCTTCATGAACTCCAAATCACGAACTCGTTTATCCGCATACGACTTTTGTCTGCTTTGAGCTGTCCGAAGTCGTTCTCATATCAATGCAACTTTCTCCAAAGCTTGCCGAACCAAATTTGGACCGAATAGTTGTGCTTCACCAGGTTCAAACCATCCAACTGGTGAATGACACTTACGACCATATAGAGCTTCAAACGGCGCCATTTGTATACTCGATTGATAATTGTTATTATAAGCAAACTCTGCTAACGATAATTGATCGTCCCAATGGCCACCAAAATCAATCGCACAAGCTCTAAGCATGTCCTCCAAGATCTGAATAACCCGTTCAGACTGCCCATCTGTTTGTGGATGGAAAGATGTGCTCAACTTAACCTAAGAACCCAATGACTTCTGAAAACACTTCCAAAACTCAGCAGTAAACTGTGCACCCCGATCTGATATTATAGAAATAGGCACGCCATGAAGCCGAACTATCTCACGGAGGTAAATATCTGCTAACTATTCTGCAGTGTGAGTAACTCGAACCGATATAAAATGCGCGAACTTCGTGAGTCTGTCCACAATTACCCATACCGAATCCTGTTTCTTAAAAGTACGTGGCAACCCAACCACAAAATCCATAGTAATCCTTTTACACTTCCACTCCGGGATAATCAAATTCTGTATTACTCCGCCTGGTTTTTGGTGCTCATATTCCACCTGCTGACAATTTAAGCAACTAGTCATATGTTTCAAAATATCATACTTTATACCTTTTCACCAGTACAATTCATGCAAGTCTTGATACATTTTAGTAGCACCTAGATGAATAGAGTAGCGGGAGCTATGAGCCTCTTCAAGGATCAACTTCTTCATGTCACCCACCATGGGAATACACAATCTACCATGTCGATGTAACACCTCTTCACTATCAATAGCAAATGATCGAACGCGACAAATCATACTTAGACATTTCGGAATGCCTCCAAATTTTGCATACAATTCATAAATCACCATACCGACCTATTCTCAAGATAGGAATCCCAAATAAACATCGAAAGCACCAAAGTCTACTTCAAACTAAATTTCAGAAACTCTAAAACCTTCAAGGCGCCAACTTTCAATATTAAGCGCTGAAACGTTCCCGGATCATCCGAAACTCGATCCAAACACACGCTCAAGTCTAAAATCATCATACCAACCTATTGGAACCATCAAATCCTGGTTTCGAGGTTGTTTACTCAAAATTTTGACTCAAGAAAAAACTTGGCCATCTTAGGCCACTATTAAGGAACTAAGTGTTCCGATTTCAACCTGAACCTTTCCAAAACAAAAACAACCATCCCCGCAAGTCATAAAACAGTAAAAGCACATACGGGGAGTCTAAGGTGAAACGACCGGTCGGGTTGTTGCATTTTCCACCTCTTAACAAACGTTCATCCTCGAACGGGTCTAGAATCATACCTGGAGTGCTGAATAAGTGTGGATATTTGCTCTGCATGTCTTCCTCGGTCTCCCAAGTTACCTCCTCAATTGGTTGACCCCTCAACTGGACCTTTACCGTAGAAATCATCTTAGACCTCAACTAGCGAAACTGCCTGTCAACAATAATAACTAGCTCTTCCTCATAACCCAAGCTCTCATCTAGCTAAACTGTGCTATAATCTAACACATGTGACATGTCGGTATGGTACTTCCGGAGCATAGACACGTGCATAATCGGATGAACTCCCAATAGTCTAGGATGGAAAGAAAGCTTGTAAGAAACCTTTCCAATACGCTTCAACACCTCAAATGGACCGATGAGCCTCAAACTCAGCCTGCCCTTCTTTCTAATCCTCATGATACCCTTCATCGGCGAGACTTTTAAGAGAACATACATTCTTCCCCACCATAAATAATAAATCACGCGCTTTCTGATCCACGCAAGTCTTCTATATAGACTACGTATGCGAAGTCTCTCCTGAATCAACTTTCCCTATCCAAGGCATCCTTTACCAAATCAGTACCATATAACCTAGCCTCGCCGGACTCAAACCAACCAATGGGGGAACGACATCGCCGGCCATACAAGGCCTCAAATGGAGCCATCTCGATGCTGGACTGATAACTCTTGTTATAAGCAAACTTGGCCAAAGGTAAGAATCGATCCTACTGCCATCCGAAGTCAATCACACATGCTCTGAGCATGTCTTCCAGAATCTGAACTGTCCGCTTCGACTGCTCGTCGGTCTGTGGATGAAAGGCCGTGCTGAGCTCTACATAGGTACCCAACTTACTATGTACTGCTCTCTAGAAATGTGAAGTAAACTGGGGGCCTCTATCTGAAATGATGGAAATAGGCACACAACGCAACCGGACAATCCTCTGAATATAAATCTGGGCCAACCTCTTTAAAGATTACATAGTCACAACCGGAATGAAGTGTGCCGACTTGGTCAGTCTATTGACAATGACCCAAATAATATCAAATTTCCTCAACGTCCATGGAAACCCAATTACAAAGTCCACAGTAATGCGCTCCCACTTCCACTCTGGTATAACCATCTACTAAAGTAGGCCACCTAGCCTCTGGTGCTCATACTTAACCTGCTGGTAATTTAGACATCTCGTCACATACTCAACTATGTGCTTCTTCATCCGCCGCCACCAGTAGTGCTGCCTCAGGTCACGATACATCTTCGTAGAACCTAGATGAATAGAATACAGCAAACTGTGCGTCTCCTCTAGAATCACCTCCCTTAGGCCATCAATATTAGGAACATATAGGCGACTCTGGAGTCGTAGAACACCATCATCACCGATAGTAATTTCTTCGGCAACACCCCGTAGCACCATCTCTCTAAGAACGAACAAGTGCAGATCATCATACTGACGAGCCTTGATCTACTCAAATAATGAAGACTAAGCCACATTATATACAAGAACTCGACTAGGCTCTGAAATATCCAACCTCACCAGTCTTTTAGCTTAGGACTAAATGTCCAAAGCCAATGGCCTCTCCTTTGCTAAAATGAATGCCAAACTTCCCATACTCTCAGCTTTTCTGCTCAAGGCATCCGCAACCATATTCGTCTTGCCCGGGTGATAGAGGATAGTAATATCATATTCCTTTAGTAACTCAAGCCACCTGCACTGCCGCAGATTAAGGTCCCTCTGCTTAAACAAAAGCTACAAACTGCGATGATTAATGTAGACCTCACACGACACCCCATAAAGATAGTGCCTCCCGATCATGAGAGCATGAACTATCGCGACCAACTCCAAATCATGTACGGGGTAATATTTCTCGTAGGGCTTCAGCTGCCGTGAAGCATATGCAATAAACCGCCCCTCTTGCATCAATACATAACCCAATCCAATATGTGAAGCATCGCAATACACAGTATACATCCCTGAACCATAGGGTAACACTAACACCAGTGTTGTAGTCAATGCGGTCTTGAGCTTCTAAAAGCTCTCCTCGCAATCATCGGACCATCTGAACGGAGCACTCTTCTAGGTCAATCTAGTCAAAGTAGCTGAAATAGACGAGAAGCCCTCCACAAACCGACAATAATAATCTACTAATCCCAAGAAACTCCTGATCTTGGTCACTGTGGTAGGACGAGGAAACCTCTGAACTGCCTCGATCTTCTTGGGATCCACCTTTATACCCTCACCTAATACAACATGCCCCACGAAAGCCATAGAATCTAACCAGAACTCGCACTTAGAGAACTTAGCATTTAGCTTTTGTTCCCGCAAGGTCTGAAGCACAATCCTCAAATGCTGCTCGTGATCTTCCATACTACGCGAGTAGATCAATATGTCATTAATGAAAACAATGACAAATGAGTCAAGATATGACCTGAACACCCAATTCATCAAATCCATAAACGTCGCACGAATCCTCAACTGATGATACCCAGGCCTCATAGTGCCCATATCTCGAAACTCATAGTGCCCAATTCTAGAAACTCATAGTGCCCATATCTAGTCCGAAAAGTCATCTTTGGAACATCCGAAGCACGAATCCTCAGCTGATGATACCCACACCTCAGGTAGATCTTAGAGAACACTCTAGAACCATGCTTGATCAAACAAATCATCAATGCGTGGCAATGGGTACTTATTCTTAATGGTAACTTTGTTCAACTTGCGGTAATCAATGCACATCCTCATATTCCCATCCTTATTCTTCACAAACAATAACGGTGTACCCTAAGGCGACACACTCGGCATGATGAAACCCTTCGTGAGTAACTCCTCAAGTTGTTCCTTTAACTCCTTCAACTTCTTTGAAGCCATGTGGTACAGTGGAATAGAGATAGGCTGTGTGCCTGGGACCAAATAAATACTGAAATCGATGTCACAATCTGGTGGCATACCTGGTAGATCAGAAGGAAATACATCGAAGAACTCCTGCACCACAGGAACTGAATCAATCATAGGAGCCTTCATAGTAGTATCCCGAACATATTCCAGATAGGCTAAACAAACCTTCTCGACCATATGTCGAGCCTTCAAGAAAGAGATAACCTGAATAGATGTACTGATAGATGAACCCCTCCACTCCAATCTAGGCAACTCTGGCATTGCCAAGGTAACAGTCTTGGCATGGCAATCTAGAACGGCATGGCACGAATACAACCAGTCCATGCCTAGGATGACCTAAAAGTCGGTCATATCAAGCAATAAAATATCTGCCCTAGTCTCATAACCATAGAAAGTCACTACACAGGACCGGTAAACACGATTCACAATAATAGAATCACCCACTGGAATGGGCACATATACAGGAACATCCAAGAACTCACGAGAGACATCCAGATAAAGTGAAAATAGAGAGGATACATATGAATAAGTAGACCCTGCATCTAATAGTACCAAAGCATCCCTATTACAAACAAAAATAATACCTGTGATCACGACGTCTAAGACTACTGCATCTGGACTAGCTGGAAAGGCATAAATCCTAGCCAGAGCGCCACCTAGCTGGTCTCCACCTCTAGGGTGAACCCTACCCACCTACCTATGCCTCTGGCTAGTCGAACGGGCGGTACGACAGCCGGTGCAGTGATCATGGGCTGATGGCCTTGCTGTACTGCCTTGCCAATAAGCCTGGGGCAAAACCTCCTCACATGACCATGCTCCCCGCACTTGTAGCAACCTCTTGGTGTGGAGGACAACTGACCCCGGGTTTGACCCTGGTGACCTGAATACCCACTAGAAGAAACTTGAATAGCCGGTGGATGGTTGGTGGTCTCTAGGATGGCGCTAAAATAAGGCCGTGCTGAGCACACCCGAGAAGGTGGTGGTGCTGAATACATGGGCCTGCTAGACTAGCCCCTCATGAAATAACCTATGCCCCCAAATGGGGTGCCACTAAATCCTCCTGAATATCGAGGCTTCTTGTCCCTTCATGTATGCTCTCGGACCTGCTGACGGATACCCTCGATCCTTCGAGCTATCTCCACAACCTGCTCGTAAGAAGTCCCCATCCCAACCTCTCGGTCCATAGTAACCTGGATACCATAATGCAAGCCAACAATAAATCTCTGCTCTGTCTCTGCATCTATGGGGATATCCTAAGTGCGTGGCATGACGACTCATAGAATCTAGCATCATAGTCGGTCACAGACATTTGTCCCTGTTGGAGCCGCTCGAACTGACCCCATAACTCTTCCTTCTAAGAGGGTGAAATATATTTCTCCAAAAAAGGACGTATGAACTGGTCCCAAGTAAAGGGAGTGTTCTTGTTGGCCTGCTATAGAGATAAGATTGCCACCATCTACGGGTCTTTCCCTCTAATTGAAATGTGGTGAAGTCTACATCATTGGACTCCAATACTCCCATGTTATGCAGCATGCCCCTACATTGATCAATGAAGTCATGTGGTTCCTCATGTCGCTCACCGCCAAAGATAGGAGGATGTAGCATGGTCCACCTGTCCAACTATTTTTACTGCTCGACGGTCGCGACTGGTCCGGGCTTTGATATAACTACTGCAACTGGCTGCCCCCGCCCGCATGTAGTGCACTTGGGGTCTGGTATACCGCATCAGCATGCCCTGGATCCTAAGCGGTAGGGGTCTGTGCTCCCCATCCCGCATGATATGTGGATGGGTCTATTGGAAATAACCCTGGATGAGTCATCGAATCCAGGAACTACAGCATACGGCCCATGACCTCCTGAAATCCCGGTGCAGTCATAAAATCTACCAGGGTCAGCTCAGCTGCAGGCGCCTCATCCTGCTCCTCAATAACATGATCCTCCATTGGATCCACTGGTAGTACAACAAGAGCAACTCTAGGGAACCCTCGTCCTCTAGCAGGAGCTGCGGCCATCCCTTGGCCTCTACCTCAGCCATTAGCAATGGGGGGAGCAGCCCCTCTTCCACCAGGTACAGTTGCGACGCGCGTTCTCACCATCTGTGAGAGAATAAGAGAAATATACTTAGCACAACATCACTGCTCGATGGAAGATGAAGAAAGGGAAGTTTCCTAACACCCTATAGCCTCTCGAAGATAAGTACAGACCTCTCCGAACCGATCCGCAAGATCTACTAGGCCTGCTCATGACTCGTGAGACCTATGTGAACCTAGTGCTCTGATACCAAGTTGTCACGACCCAATTTCCCACTGTAGGCCATGATGGCGCCCAACATCGCTGTTAGGCAAGCCAATGGTGAACTTTCCATTTAATTATTTATTTTTATTTCATTTAAAATCACGAATTTTATTAATAATTAGACTAAGTATAAAAAGCCATGGTAATATAAAGCATGAGTAAAACATACGAGTGAAATGGTGATATTAATAGAAACAATTATCAATATCTACTAGAAATTTCCCAAAACTCGGTGTCACAAGTGCACGAGCAATCTAGTAGAATATACAAACTACTACAACTACTGTCCAAAATGAAAAAGGCAAAAATGTAAAATAAAGAGCAACACGAAGGAGACTCCGAGTGCTGCAAATTAGAGCATGGAGGAGCAGTTCACCACTAAGTCTCCGGGTAATGTGGATGCGCGTCTGATCAGATACCAGATGTACCTGCCTCCATACTTGAACAAATTGTGCAGAAGCGTAGCATGATTATGTAAACGTGTACCGAACAAGTATCTGGCCTAACCTCAAAGAAGTAGTAATGAGGGGTCGACATCGATACTTACTAGAGGTCAATAAATAAAGTGTAGGAATTATAAATAGGCATGAAATACAACGGTAACAATGAAATAAGAAAACAATAAATAATGTTACTTTAATAGAATATCAATTTAATATCTCTAATTATCACATGTCAATTTTAACAAATAAGAGCCATCAAGTAATTAACAAATCTCAAGTCATGAAGGAAATATCAAGTATAATCGGACTCCTACCGATATCACGCACGAGTTATGCTGAGGTCATACATCCTGATCTAGAATAATCGTGTACACTGTCGAGGGTCGACAGGCGTGGACCGTAGATGCATCTTAAATATATTACCGAGGTGTTCGGCCCGATCCACAGGAATAGAGAAACTCTACAAGCTACGACCAACGACTACAACACAAGAATAGTACTCAAAGAATGCGTAATTTCCACCAACAATCAAGTATTCCGCCCAAACTCAAGATAATAAAGCTCGGTCTCACAAAATCCCAAATTCAATTTCAATTATAAATTCAAATAATTAGACTAACAAGTTGGGTTCAAATAATACAAGTATTGCATGGTAAAGTCCTAAGTCTACCCTAACATAAGCATGATTTTTAGCTACGTACGGACTCTTGTCACTTCGTGCATATGTAGCACCAACAATTATTAACAAATAACAATTTAAACGCCTACGGGGATAATTCCCTCTTACAAAGTTAGGCAAGAGACTTACCTTGTTTCCAAGTCCTCTTCCCGGTCCTCAAACCATACTAATATCCTCAAAATAACTCCGGGCAATCCGAAAGAAGCCAAAGGTCATACAAACTAATCAATATATGCTCAAAAGCTCATAATTTAACTATTAGAGTAATTATCTAATCCAATTTGGAAATTCCTACAAGTCACCCCAGGCCCACGTGACCGAATTTCCGGAAATATTTGTAGATAAATGTTATCTAAAACCTTACGAACCCAAATATATAATTTATACTCAATATCATAATCAATTTCGTGGTCTAATCCCATTTTTACCAAAACCTAGATTTTTCAACAAAATCCCAAAATTTCTATAATTTCTATGTTAAAATCTACCCATAATCTATGTATTAAACTCACATTATATAGAAATTACTTACCTCAATATGCTAGGTAAACAATCCCTCTCCAAGAGCTCCAAAATCGGTCAAGAGATGTGAGAAATGAAGAAAATGGCCTAAGTCCCATTTATAACTTAAGTCACTGCCCAAACACCCCTTCTTCGCAATCGTGCCCATGCCCAAAAAATGTTCTTTGCGAACGTGATAGGAGCCTCAAGATCGCGAAGGCTTGCGCAGCCAGTGCTTCATGACCCTCAGGCCCCGTTCCTTCTACGCGAACACGGTAATACCATCATGAATGCGGAGGCCGCTGGTCCCAGGCCTTTGCGAACGTGACCCAAACTTCGCGAACGTGAAGTCAAAAAATACCCAGTCCCCAATTCCTTCATCGCAAATGCGATACCACCTTCGCGTGGAAATAAACCAGAACTAGCAGTTTCTGCAATTTTTGGACTTAGCTCCGGGTGGTCCGAAACTCACGCGAGCCACCCAAGACCCCACCCAATTGTACCAAAAAGATCATAAACATAATACAGACCTGATCAAAGCCTTGGGACACATAAAACAACATCAAAACTAATAATCGCACCCTAAAACCAAATTAATCAAACTTATGAACTTCAAACTTCTTTAACTAGCTCCGAACGCGATGAATCATACTTACACAACTCGGAATACCTTCAAATTTTGCGTACAATTTATAAATCACAATACAGACCTATTCCTAGGCCCGAAATCTCAAACGGATATCGATAGCACCAAAGTCTACTTCAAACTAAATTTAAAAAACTCTAAAACCTTCAAGGTGCCAACTTTCAACATTTAGCGCCGAAACGCTCCCGGATCATCCGAAATTTAATCTGAACATGCCCAAGTCCAAAGTCATCATATAAACCTATTGGAATAATCAAATTCCGGTTCCGATGTCGTTTACTCAAAATATTGACTCAAGTCAAACTTGGCCATCTTAGGCCACTATTAAGGAACTAAGTGTTCTTATTTCAACCCGAACCCTTTCAAAATCAAACCAACCATCACCGCAAGTCATCAAATAGTAAAAGCACATACGAGGAGTATTAAATAGAGGAATGGGGATCTAGAAAGCAAAACAATCGGTTAGGTCGTTACATATTCAAGGCCCAATTGAAACACATGAACGCAAAAAGTTTCCATAGCCTAAAAGGCTACATAGTGACACTAAAGCTAACAATGGAGCCTAAAGATCATGCCAAGAATAATCAACTCAATTACTTCCTAGAAGTTGCAAAATCATGAATTTCATGAAAAGTTTTTTCAAGGAATACATCTAAGTCTAATAGTGTTGGTACCAAACAAATCACAAGTTGACTTTGGAACACCGACACTATTTTATTCATTACTAGCTACTACTAAAAAACTAAAACATATTCTCGGTTCAAGTTGCATCTTTGGGAAAGAACCATGGCTAGAAAACTCAAAGAGGTTATTGCTAACTCCTAAGAAAGTATAAAACAAAAGATAGACTAACAATAAAAGTAAAGACTAAAAAGAAAGCATGACATCAATAGTAGCATCAAAAAGTGTCAAGCATAACAAAACTCATCAATACCCCTACCCCACATAAAAAATTGCCTTGCCCTCAATGCAATCAAAACAAGTATAAGGGTAGGGTAAAGAAAACCTCCTCAAGCTAGGGGTGGCGGCCTCTATGCTACGGTTGTAGCCTTGTCAACTCTTAGATAACTTCACTCTAGCTATTCACTTTTAAGCACTTAACCTGCGCACATACTCACACCAAAATTCATCAAAGCAAAAGCTAAAAATAAAGCTACACTAACTAAATAAAATCAAAATAAAAGAAACAAAGAGTAAGAACTTGAGATTCCTCCCAAAAAGTACCTTATTTAATGACATGGCACGACGCAAATTCTAATACCAATCAAGTCATTAGGGGTTTCCCCAATTAAACTTTTGAAATTACTTTTTCTCTATCAAATTGGCCCAAATAATGTCGGATTCTATGCTCATGCACTTTGAAGATTCTAAGACCATCCTCGGATACTAAATCCACAAAACCAAAGGGGTAAACATGTACAACCTTGAATGGTCTTGACCATTTTAATTTCAACTTGCCCGAGAACAACTTAACCTTTAATTGTAAAGAACAGCCAATTCCCCGGGGTGAAACTCCCTTTTTATAATCTTCTTGTCATGGAGGAACTTCATTCTTTGTATGTGCAAAGAAGCACTCTTATATATTTGAAACTATAATTCACCCATTGCATTGAGTTGCAACACTCTTAAGTTCATCACTTCAACATTGCATCGAAGTTTAATGTCTTAATAGTAAAAGGTTTGGTTGGAGGAATAACTCGGTTTTCCAAGTCAAGGGACAACTTCTCAGGCTTGTAAGAATATGAACTGAGTCCCTCCTTGTCCATCACGGTTTCGTTGTAACCTTCCATGGCCTTATTGTTCGATTGAGGAGAACAACTTATAAAGCTTTTTCCATGCAAATATATTCCATGTCATGATCAACCACATCATCCACCATATCAACTACGAATATCACACTATGGTCATGTGGTTGTATTATTGAATTTTAAATATGAAAAATTTCCTCCTCGTCATTCAATCTAAATTTGAGCTCTCCCACCTCTACATCACAAATAGCTCGCCCGGAAGCCAAGAAAGGCCTACCAAGGATGATTGAAATTTCTATATCCACTTCACAATCCAATATTACAAAGTCTACACGGAAATATAAATGGTCCACTTTGACAAGGACATCATCAATGACACCCAATGGTTTCTTTAATGTTTTATCATCCATTAACAATTTCATTGTGGTAGGTCTAGGATAACCACCAAACCTAATTTCTTTAATATGGCATAAGGCACCAAATAGATACTAGCCCCTAAATAACACAAAGCTTTTGTGAAGCTTGTCATCCTAATAACACAAAGGATAGTGAAAGCCCCCGGATCTTCCATCTTTTTAACCCCAGTTTATGAGATGATTGCACTACATTGGTGGATGAGTTTGGTAGTCTCAAAATTAACATTCTTCTTCTTAGTGATGAAGTCCTTTATGAAATTAGCATAACTAGGCATCTTTTCAAGAGCTTTAACAAAAGACACATCGATGGTGATTTGATCCAATTTATCATAGAACATTTGCAATTGGCCTTCTTATTGTTTCTTTGCAAATCTTTGTAGAAACGAAGAAGGTGGTCTAGGTAATTTCTTAACAACTTAGGTGCTTCCTTGCTTGCCTCATTGATTGGTTCCTTATCCTTTGAAGAGGATTGCTTTTCATTTTGAGAAGTGCTTGGTGCTTGCTGCACCTCTTCAACAGCCATTGGACTTACTATTTGTACCTCACATGTGGGAACTTTAATCACCTCAGGTGTCTCATTGACCATGAGAGGTACCACTTTCTTAGGTACTTCATCAACTTTAGGAGGATCATCAACTTTGGGAAGAGCAACCTATGGAACTTTGGGACTCTTGACCTTAGGAAAGGCATATTTGAGAGGCAATTGCTCTTCTTCATCATCAATCTCAACTACAATGGTTGTCTTCTTTAGGATCTTGCCCAGCCTTGTGAAAATGATAAAAATACGCTTTTTTCCTTCATCTCTCTTTGGGTTTGGAATTGTGTCATTAGGTAATGATATTTGTGGTCTCATATTCATTTGAGAAGAGAGTTGACCCAACTGGGTCTCAATTTTCTTGATTGAAGTGGTATGAGAAGCCACTTGATTCATTTCTCGCCTCTTTTTGTCAGATTGCACTTGATTCTTAAGTATACTCTCCATCATTCCTAAAAGTTTGTTATCACTTGAAGATTCACCTTGGTTGTTGTAGGTAGGAGGTTGGTAGGATCTATTAGGAATATCCACCACCTCGATTACCTTGATTACCGCCACTCCAACTTTGGTTTCCTTGATTATTGTTCCCCCAATTTCCTTGATTGTTATTGTTCCAAGTTCCTTGGTTATTACTAGGCCTACATTGTCCCTGACTATATTCTTTAAAGTTACCTCATTGATTTTGATAGTTGCTCACAAATTAAACCTCCTCATTTTGCTCTTGATAAGAATCATCTTGAGTGTAACACCCATCATCTTGTGAATATATCTCATCTTGATGTGGACGTTGGTTGCCCTTAATCCTTTGCTTAGAACCCAACACATGAACACCTTTCTCCACATGTACTTGTCACATTGTTTGAGTTTGTTGAAGTTGCACTTTTGCAAGTTTATTCATAGTGGTGGTCAACTCGACAATTGCTTGACCATGATCTTGCAACTCCTTGTGGAGGTGAATCATATTTAGATCCTCTTGAGGCACATTTGCTCGAGATTGCCAAGCAGATGATGTCTCTGCCATCTGATCAAGTATGGAACAAACCTCTGAGTAGGGTGTGGTCAGGAACTTCCCATCGGCCAATTGGTTTACTACTCATTGATTGGTTATGTTAATTTCACGGTAGAAGGTTTGTTGCAATATGTTCTCGGTCATATAATTGTTAGGACATTCCTTCACCTTGGTTCTATAGCATTCCCAAAGTTCATGTAGTGGCTCATTTGGTTCTTGTTTGAAAGCTAAGATATCATCCCTTAAAGTAGTCATGTGCCCGGGTGAAAAGAATTTGGCAATAAACTTCTCCGCCAACTCATCCCAAGTATGGATAGAATGGTTTGGTAAGCACTCCAACCAATCCAAGGATTTTCCTCTTATGGCGAAAGGAAATAACCTCAATTTTAAAGCGTCCTCAGACACATTGGTCTGCTTACTTCCCCAACAAGCATCTACGAATCCCTTTAAGTGCTTGTATGCATTTTGATGAGGTGTCTCGGTGAAGTAGCCTCTTTGCTCAAGCAAAGAGAGCATGACATTTGTGATTTAAAAATTTCCTGCCCTAATGCGAGGGGAGACAATTGCACTTGCATAGCCATCATTTAGTGTGGCATGTTGTTGAACCGGTTGACCATTGGAGGTGGTGGTGGAGGAGGAAGAGGTTGGTTTTGGTTGTGCCCTTTACCATGTCAGTTTCCTTGAACTGGAGCTGCTCCTTCATCTACCACATCTTTATCAATGGGCCCAAGAGGCAAATAACCACGGTCATTGTTGCTTACCATTGGTAACCTACAACAAGCACACACAAATCAAAGTATCATGAAGAAAAGATAAGAACCGAAGAAACACACAATAACAAAGTAACACAAGAACACCGTACTCCCCGACAACGACGCCAAATATTGGTGACATCCAATCCTACACCTCTAAATGAAGCATACCATGGTCTTTAGTACTAATAAACCCAACTAGGTTGGGGTCGAATCTTACAAGGAGTAGGTGTGTATTAGTGTATCCAAATATGTGTAAACTTGGTGATTCTTAATGTAATCTTCAACAAAGAGTGATTTTTCAATTACTTCTAAAATTACAACGTAAACTAGTCTAGGAATTTTATCGAACACCTAGAATGCAAGTAACAATGTAGTTGTAATAAATAGGAGAAAGACGCTAGGATTGCTTTCCCTTCGTGTAGGTTATGCTCTTGGGTATACAAATATTTAATTTTAGTTAATTAAGCATGTGTTATGGCTTCAATTTCTATTATACTAAGTTAATGTCTTCCAACAATTAAGAGGTTTTTATCCTAAGTTGCTCTTCCAAGTCAACTAAGGCTCATTGATAAGCAATTGAGTAGCCCAAGTAGAAATCACATTATTCCTAGCTAGATTTCATTAATCAAGTAATTAACCCACTTAGTTCCTTGCTAATTACTTTGTACCTAACTAAGCTATACTCTTCCAAGCTAGAACAAGCAAAATAAGCATGGATTTAGTGTTTGCAACTACAAAATCAATCAATAAAGCATGGAGTAATTAGATAACACAATGCTTAATCAAACTTCGAATTTATATTAACAATCCAAAAATATAACCCCACTTAGGGTTCACAATCCTAGCTTAAGAAATTAGCTACTCATACTAGAAATGAAAAACAAAAGATGAAATAAGAACATAAGCATAATTAAAGACTAAAGTTATAAGAAAATTCAAACAAAAGTGTTGTTGATCTCCCAATCCTTCCTAAAGTAGCTCAAAAGTTGATATGGAGTAAAATATAATGAAAGATGACCTAAGAAATCTAGCTAAAAATCTATTTATAGTCATTTAATAGTTATGACAAAATTGTCCCTCGGATGCTTGTGTAGCTACGCAAGAAGTGTTGCGTAGCTACGCCCAATAGCTTCTCTTGTGTAGCTCTTATGCGTTTGATTTAGGTATTTTGCATAGGACAGGTATGGACCTACGCATCTTGTGTAGGCAAAAACAGTAGTTGCCCAGGTTGTTGCTTCCAGTCCTCTTCATGCATAGCTTGTTTAAATAGGTCTTGAGCTACAACTTCATATCTTTAATATTTTTGCTCCAATTTGATGTGTTTTCATTCTAAATTGATATCTTTTCATCCTTAAAACCTCCAAAACTCTATAATCCTGAAAATATATCATTCAAAGCACAATTAGTCAACTTATTCCTAAAAATGAGGCATAAAACTCTATCAAATGCCAGCTTAAATGTCACGACTCAAAGTCTCAACCCACGAGGCCGTGATGGCGCCTAACACCACTTGCTAGGCAAGCCAACACATAATAGAGAATACGAGCGAAATGAAACTACCAATCAACAGCAAAATGATAACGTAGTGAAACATAACTCAGATGTATAGATGATAAGTCTAAATCAACTCTAAAGTTTAATCATCTCAAGATGTGGAGTCACAAGTACATGAGCTACTAGAGTTTACTAAATATATTATCTTGAAAGAAATATAATAATGTCTGGAAAATAAAAACAGTACAAGCAAAATGGGAAGCTAACTCTAAGGCTTGCTCTACCTCGAGTCATTTATCTAAGTATCCGCTAAGCACCTCTCAGGACTCCGCTGGTACCGATATTCGAATATGTATTAGAAGTTCAAAAGTGTTGTATGAATACAACTGACCCAATGTACTCCATAAATGTCGAGCCTAACCCCGTCGAGGTAGTCACGGGGCTAAAACAAGACACCTAAAAATAAACTTGTGCAGTTAAATATCAAGAAATAACGAGATAACAGGTAAAGTACCAAGTATAATAACATGATAATAACATGTAAGAGGGATAACAAGTACAAAAGTAAAAGGACATAAAACGGAAAAGCAAAGGAAAGTGTCATTGAGTAAGCCACAACTCATAGTTTTACAACAACTCTGAACAACCTTTCAAAAGTAAATAACGAGGCCACAAAGTCAACTCTTCAATCCGAATAGCAAATAAAGAACAATGAAATGAACAAACGGCACGACATCACCCTCTATTCTTTTACTCTCATCCTCGCAATATAATTAATAGCTAGCATGAAAACACCCTTGGTGCGATGATATTGATATATGAATAAAGCAAGAAAATACCTACATGTACAATCACTCTCTTTCTCACAAGCACGGCAACACCCTTCGTACATTACACTCCTTCTCACCAAGAATTACATATAACACAGTACCAAGCAAGGTGGGAAGCATAAACAACATCAATGAAAGTACTTGAGAATAACTTGATATATAAGAATTTACCAGCGCTTTTGTACAAACAACCAAATCACAATTCAATGATCTCAACGCCCAATATCTCAATAAGCTCAACATAAGAAATAACATGAATGCGAGAAATTAAAGAGTTTCATAATCTATCTAAAGCATGAAAGACATAATACACAAAGTAACATGACACAAATAAGGCTAGTTCTACCTGCATGCTTATCCCATGGCCAACGCATATACACTTGTCATCATGTACATGCGGCCCCCAACACGTAAATCACGTAGCAAATAGGCTCACTTACACCCTAATTCTCTTAATTAAGGTTAACAAAGACACTTACCTCTTTCCAGAACAAGATCAATGAGACAACACGACCTTCCCTTTAGAACAAGCTTCAAAACCATCAGAATCTTGTCAAACATTGTTCAATCAAGTCAAAACAAGCCTTAGAAACTGCCTCATATGAAAAAGGTTCGATCTTGAACATATTTGGAAAAGTTAAAAAAAAAAGTCAACCCGGACCCATGTGGTTGAAATCTGAAATTAAGACAAAATCCCGATTACCCATTCACATCCGAGTCCAAATATGTGATTTGTTTCGAAATCTGACCTCAATTTGAGGTTTAAATCTCAAAATCCCCAAATCCTAATTTTCTACCCAAAACCCTTATTCTACTCTAAGAAATCCTGTAGTGAAAATTCATGAAAAAGTAATAGAAATTGAACAAAAAAACAAGTTGAAGTTACAAACCTATGAAGTTAGGAAGAAATTGCTCACCAAATATCGGCTCTATGGAGTCTAGGTCTAAAAAATGGTGTAATATGAGCTATGTCCCAAAATCCATATCCTTTACCGAGCTGCAGATATTGCAGTAAGGAAGTCTTGTTAGTAATTGTAATGTTCGCAAAGGCGAACCACTTATGCAAATACGATCAGTGTCTGAGCCCCTCAGATGTCATAAATGCGACTAATCCTTCGCATTTTCTAAGGCCCAGCCCTTCGCAAAAGCTAATCAAGATTCGCAAATGTGAAGCTATTCCTCAGTCCCCACATCGCAATTGCAACCTAATCCTTGCAATTGTGATACCTGCATACTCGCAAAAGCGAACAGGCCTTCACAAGAGCGAAGTGCCCAATCTCTTCCCATCTTCACAAATACGAGCTAGCACTCATAAATGCGAGGCTAGCATTTGCGAACAGATCCTCGCATCTGTAGCCCAGCATACCAGAAATCCTTCAGCTATGCAAAAACAGTCTACAACCTATCTGAAACCTATCCAAGCCAATCCAAATATTCACAGAAGTATATAAACTTAATACAAACTGTGTCGCATGCTTAAATTAACAAAATAACATCTAAAATCAAGAATAGAACACTAAGACTCAAGTTTTTCAAAGTTCAAACTCAAATTTCCAACTTTCTACATAAAGCGCCGAAACGGTCTCGGGTCACCCGGGACTCTAACCAAATGTGAGTAGAAGTTCAAATCATCATACGAACCTACCGAAATCATCAAAATACCGATCCAAGGTCGTTTACCATAAATATTGACTGTGGTTAACTTTAGCCACTTCAATGTAAAAAATTCACATTTAATGTTTCCAGAAATCAATACGGACGACACACGCAGGTCATAAATCATCAAATAGATCTATGGAAGGTCTCAAAACTCAAAACGGGGAGATAGTACTCAAAACAGTCTTTCAGACCATTACATCAAATTGTTTAGTTTTTCCTTTTTCGATAAGGGATCGAAGGTTTAACCCTTGTTCGCTACAATATTTTTCAAGAAGAAAGACCAAATTTATAAAAATAAATGTATCCTTCAGGACTCGATCCCATGTCTTCTGTAATAAATTTGAAGTGCTGAACCAGCGAGCCAAAGCTACTTTAGATATTAAGCTTTGTCATTCTTTCATATTTGAGATCAAAGGAGTTGGATTCAAGAGCTAGAATTTTGTTCGAGGTGTAAAAGATCTACGTAATTTGATCTTGTATTTGTACTTATTTTAATTTCTCTCAGACCTAACTTTTTATGCATTGTTTATTTCGTCATTTTCGTCGATATATAGCATCAGATGATTAGATATAAAAGATTTTAAAATGAGCACTTTTCCCTTTTTCTTAGCTAAACTTTCTTATTGGTATATCTCTTGCTAGAGGATGCTTTGCGGCCTAGGGGGATCGGGATTGGAATAGAGAAATGCCAGAAAACATAGATGTGAAAAAGAATTAATATTTTGGCTATGTATAGCAAATTTGTTTGGAAATAGAACATAGATTTTAAGTCCATAAAATTTCAAATGAAGGGCAGCTTAAACTATAATGCATTATAGAGGTTTTAAACCTTTTTTCCCTTGTTCTCAAGCAAAAATATCCTTCTAAAGCTACCAAATTGCTCATGAAGAGACTGCAACTTAGGCTATTGTAACTTTTTATTTTTATTTGGCCGTCCCTATATGTACTTGTCACTGGAAGTCTAAAACATGCTCATTGGATGAATGACTCTCCAAATTGACCGTTCAGTTCAAATATGTCCGTTAGGACAAGCTATACTAAAAATAGAATTGTGCGAGCTTTTACAGAAATATCTTCGATTGAGATTATGTTGTCAGTTTTATGTGATTTGGGGTGATGTGGGAACACCAACGTGTATGTGTATGGAGAGTTTATACATTGATTTAATGTTTAGGGAAAGACTCTTGGCACTTTCGAGGATGAATGTTTGTTTAAGAGGGGGAGAATGTAACGACCCGACCAGTCGTTTTTAGCTTTAAAATTCCGTTCAGTGGTTCGAGGTCTTGAGTGACTTTATATTGTGTATTATGACTTGCGTGAATGGTCAGATTTGATTCCCGGATGTTTCGCGGTGAATTTGGATGAGTGATTCTAACTTTAAAAGCTTAAGTTGAAAATGTTGAATGAGCCTTAACTTTTGTGAAAACAACCCCATAGCGGAGTTTTATAGCTCCGAGAGGTTTGTATCATGATTTTGGTCTTGGGCGTATGCCCAAAATCGAAGTCAGAGGTCCGTAGGTTGATTTGTGTTGTTTTGCCGAAAGTTGTCAATTTAAAGGCTTGGAATATTTGATAAGTGTGACAGTAGGTTGACTTCATAGCTATCATGTTTGGATTTCATTTTTGGGATTTGGAATAGGTCCCTTTTATCATTTGAAACTTGTCGGCAAAGTTCGGCATCATTCCGAGTTGATTTGATAGGTTCAGACGCGCGGTTGTGTTTTTAGAAGTTCTTGAGTTTCATGTTGATTTCATGTGTTTTGGATGTCCGATTCATGGTTTCAGATGTTATTTTAATGATTTGATCACGTGATCTAGTTCGTGTTATGTTTTTAGACTTGTGTTGATATTTGGTTTGTAGCCCGAGGGCTCGGGTGAGTTTCGGACGGAGTGTTTGATATAGTTAAAGTTTTGCTAGTTTTGCACAAATGCCTTAGGTCTTGCATTTGCGAGATTAGGATCGCATTTGCGATATTAAGCTGTAGTCTGCTAGGTTCGTATTTGCGAACCAAGAGATCGCATTTACGAAGGTGGGGCTGGGCAAGCTTTCTCGCATTTGCTATCAAACAGGTCGCATTTGCAAGGTGTCCATTCTTCGCAATTGCGGACATTATGTCGCATTTGCGACTATAGCAGGGATGTGAGGTGTTTTGCTTTTGCAATAATTGTTTCGTATTTGCAGGGTTCACAAATGCGAAGCGCAGGTCGCATTTGCGACACCTGCGACTGGACATAAGAGCTAAGGTACGGGATTTTAGTCTCATTTTCACATCTTTCAACCCTAGACTCGGAAGGAGGCGATTTTGAAGAGGGAGTTTAGACTACAATCATTGGGTAAGTGATTTTGTTCAATTTTTAACTATTTTACATTTTTATGTGTGAGTTTAGCATCAAAATTTTGAGAATCAAAGTGAAAATTTGTGAAACTTTGTCAAGTTTTTGAAAAATATGAATTTGAGTTTTGAGAGTCGATTTGGACTCGAATTTTGAAACTAATCACATATATGAACTTGTGGGGTTATGAGTAGTCGGAATATACCATTGGACCCAGGTTTTGACCAGGCGGGCCCCAGGTTGACTTTTGAGAAATTATGTAAAGATTATAGCTTTATTTATTGGAATTGATTTCTCTTGCATTATTTGATGTTATCGAGTCAATTTTTTGGCTAGATTTGAGCCAAGCGGAGGTGAATTGTAAAGGAAAAGCTATTTTTGAATATTGGTTGAGGGATTTTGAGGTAAGTATCTTGCTTAACGTTGTGTGGGGGAACTACTCCGTAGGGCTTCATCTGTTGGTACTATTTGAACTACGTGAAAGATGTGTACACGAGTTGGCGAGTGTGTACACGACTTAATTGAAACCATTATTACTTGTCATGTCTTTCATTGTGAGCTCATACTTCAGTTTCATTGTGTTTTCGTAATTCTTGTATTATTTTACTTGACGTACCTTAGTGTTATTGTTGTTGGTGTTATACCTAGTGTTGTTGAGCCAAGGGCTATGTGTCGTTGTGGTATTAGAATTGTTTTGAGGAAATATTGTGACATATGGGCACATATAGTGCGAGCTGTTATATTGTGTTGTTATGTTTACTAGCACACGTGATATTGTTAAAAAGATTGTCAGGGTGTTCGCACGTGAGTTTTTCGTGCTATTGTTATTATTGATATTGCACATACGGCGTGACAAGGCAACCTATATATGTGGGTTTGCACATGTGGAGAGACAAGGTGGGAATATTATTATGCCCGTGCGGCGATTCAAGGCGGGTATTTACTTAATTGTCCCGCACGTGGCGAGACAGGGGGGCTATGTCAGGGATGGTTATGTGTACACGCTTATTGAGAAACTGACAGGTTTCTTGTTGATGTGGACTTTGGAAAAAGTTGATCAATGGTTTGGTTAAGTTGTATTTCTGAGGAGAGATTGGCCAGTGTTCGATTTGGTTATTGCCTTTCATCTTTACTTGCAATTTCCTTGGTTGCTTATCCGATTTATTTGTATATCTTCTTTATATGATAGATTATTGACTGAGTAGAGTACGTTAAGTTATTTTGTTGGAGTTATGAACTGTAGATGTTATTTGCCGAGTATCATTTATAATCCTTACTTCTATTACCTTGCTGAGGTTAGTTACGATACTTGCTGAGTACATGGGATCCGTTGTACTCATACTACATTTCTGCACCTTGCGTGCAGATCTTGGAGCTGAGTTGCTGTGGATGGCGAAAACTGGTATTGAAGATGTAACTGCTTTCTGGTATATATATATATATATATATATATTGACATCCCTTTGCTTCTTTGTGGGTTTATTTCTTTATTGTTACGACCCAAAATTCTTCTAGTCGTGATGACACCTAACCCAACCCACTAGGTAAGCCGAATAATAGTCAACACAATTATAATGAAGTTAATAAAAACTAATAAATGAATAACTGAATTTCTATAAAGTAACCCAAGGATTGGTAGTACAAGTTATGAGCCACTATGATTTAGATTTATAAAATTGATGTGAAGAATAAATACAATATATGTTTGAAGTTTATATAAACAGAACTTAAATCCTAAATTACCATGAACAAGAGGTAGCTTGAATCTGGATCGCAAGTACGTCTTCAATGCAACACTTCATGTTCCACAGCTATGCAACTCCAAGATCTGCACGCACGGTGCAGAAGTGTAGTATGAGTACAACCGACCACATGTACAAAGTAAGTATATTGACTAACCTCGGTGAAGTAGTGACGAGGTTTGAAGTTTAAGATACTCACTTGATATGTACCTGTGCAGATAATAAGCAGGAGAAACAAGGCAAGAGATATGTCGAATAATGGTAAGAGCATCAACTGAAGAGCAATGGAGCAGTTAACAGACATGGCAATAAGTCATAATCTCATACCCATTTATATGAATGAAATAATAATCATGAATTACACGCAACGATCATAACCAAACATAAAAAATAAATACCGTTGTGTGCAAACTCAATCTCAATTAACATTGTTGCGGCGTGCAGCCGATCCCAACATCAATAATCACCGTTGCAACGTGCAGCCTAATCCTAATATCAATAAACTCTGTTGCAGCGTGCAATCCGATCCCAATATCAATAAAACACTGTTGCGGCGTGCAACCGATCCCAATATCAATAATATCATATAAAACTGCAACAATAACCAAAACTCGGGAAAAGTTTACAATATAACACTAAGAAAACGAACACGCGGTATTTAACTAGGTAATACAACTCGAACAAAGTAAGGTGAGCATTCCCATATCAAAAACTAGTCTACCGTATATAATAACAAGGCTTCTACAAAGCATAACACAAAACCAATCTAAAAGTCATCCAATCCGGTTAAGCAAAGGAGAGTAGAATATGAAACGAGTAAAGATGTTTGTCACGTAAGAACATGGATCAAATGAAGGCATTCAATATATATGAAATCATGTAGCAAGTAAAGGCATATGGTAAGCGAAGACATGTAGTAAGTAAAATCATGTAGTGAGTGAAGGCATGTAGTAGGTTAAGGCATCTAACAAGTAAATCAGGTGACAATTAGAGGCATGTAACATGTATGGGCTAATAATAAGTAAAGGCATGAATTCGAAGAGGACATGTAGCAGAAGTAAATCAAGTAAAAGCGCATGTATAACAGTAACAGACAAGGTAAAGACATACTCCATCTGTTTCAATTTTAATGACACACTTTCCTTATTAGTCCGTTCCAAAAAGAATGACACATTTCTATAATTGAAAATAATTTAACTTTAAACTTTGCATTTTACCTATATTACCCTTAATGAGAAGCTTTTATAATCACACAAATATCATAGCCCCACAAAGCATTTATCTCTTAAGCTTTTAAGACCACAAGTTTAAAAGTCATATTTGTTTTCTTAAACTCTATGATGAGTCAAACTACTTCATCTAAATTGAAATGGAGAGAGTAGTTATTACAGTCACAAGCCAAAGGGAGAACACAGAGATAACTACGTAAGGAACTCAAACGGAAGGTATTATGCAAAACAACAAATTTTAATAGAAACCAAAGTAAATGCCATGTAAGTACTTAACGAATGAGTAATCATAACAGAAATCCAACTTTCTTTCTTTTCGAATGGTAATAACCAACAAACCAATCTCATTTCAAACTGCACGGAAATACTCATCGTGCCAACATCATATCAACCACGCAGAAATACCCATCGTGCCAAATGTAGCCCAAAGGCCTAATCATCATCTCTTATAACGAATAAATAAGCTCAAGTAACACGACGATAATAGGTATAGATATAGGATCATGGTACCCTGATCAAATTAAGTGTGCAACGAATCTCGAAAATATCACATTAATTCTTTTTTAAGAATTCATATATTCTAGCATGATTTCTAACACAATTAATTACTTTATTAGTCATCGTATTAAATGAAGCATAGGTTAAAGGATCATCAAGTTCAATAAAGGAACAAATAAGCATATAATTCCCCCTCCCGAGCATGAAAACACTGGCACATGCATATACGCTCGTCACCTTGTATATGCATCACCCCCACATGTAGCAAATAATGTCAATTAGTGGAAAAACTTCCCTCAACAAATCTAGGCAAGACACTTACCTCAAACAAGCCGAATCAATATACTAGGAGCACCATCCTGCACGAATCAACCTCTGAACGGCTCAAAACTAGCCAAAAGAAACTAAAAAATATCAAATAATGCCATAGGAATCAAATCCAAACGATAAAGGTCGGATCTTCAATTAAGAACGATTCTGGCAAAGAACTACCCATCCCGTATAACATACAAATCAACCAGACAAACGCTACGAACTAACACAAGGGTGAGAAACAAAAAACACAAAATAAGTACAAGGAACCATACTCAACATCTCACTATTGCAGCATAAAACACAATCTACACATATACCCCTGGAGGCGTGCCATCCGATCCACACATAATAATCAATAAGGAAATACCCATCTAGCCAAAATGCTCATACCCACGAAATGCCCGCATATCGACCGCAAGCACTCCAAGTGCATGAACATAAACCTGGGAAGGCGGATAGCGTAATGCGCTACAAAGGCCAAGAATGACTAAGGTGCATCAAAAAACTAACATCTCGAGAGCCATCTCACTCATATAATACCACAACTAGAAAGGGTCACAACACACGTGTGAATAATCAAGCCGTCTCACAACCCACATGGCATAGATAGTAACACACGAAACAGACGGCAACAGGAATAACATCCACTATGCCCGAAGGCTCATCCATAAGCAATGCTATGCTGAATAAGAATATCTGATCTGGTATAGAATATACATTCACATTAAGCCTACCAACGGACCTCAAGCCGATTTTGATCATCCCATAATGGGCCAATAACCTTCCAAAGATCCATAATGACCCTATTCATGACACATACGATCACCCGTCAAATCCGAAACAAACTTCCACAGTCCGCAACGAAAGGAATGGAGCGCTTCTCAGACATAAACTCTCCAATCAGACAGAACCAAAATTTTCATACCTGATTTCAATCTCTACCATTTAAATGACTGACATGTCACACTTACACAGTCGTCCCGTGGGAGATACTCCCAAATCTTCTGCACTAGGTAGCAAAATCTGCACATCCGTGGCTACCAACCATACTATTACTGCAATGCAAATCAAGAATCCGTAAATTAATACACAATGCCTCTTCAACAGAATACCATTCTCAGGCGATACAGAATAGTGCCAGCATACTCTAAACATCTGAAATCTTTCCCCCACTCCCCCGAGCTAGTGACATTCTCATCAAAACCGAACTGCAACCTTGATCCTCAACATCTAATTTCCATATAGCTCACTGCCCTATTATGATGCTACGTGAGAGTACAAGAATTTCATCATAACTCCTGAACCACCAGAAGAATAAATACCTCATCGGCCAGAAACCTTTCACTTATCTCACTTTACAAGAAGAATCACAATACACAACTGATAGTCTGAAAGTGTTGATTCTTGTTCCCAAAACTAATAAAATTGTACAAATTGCAGGCATGTTGGAGAATTGAACCTTAACAAAGAATTCTAACTAAAAAATGAGTGTTCCAACTCAAAAAGGCAAGAAGGAGTGCAGCAGGCCAAAGTGCGGTCCGCAGAAGGAATTATGCGATCGCAGAAGAAAGTGTGGTTGGCAGAAATACATCTGCGGCCGCAGAACTGACACCTGAAGCTTCGAGGATTTTTGGAGAAGTACAGTCCTCATACTAAATGTGCATCCGCAAAATATGGTCGCACTGACAAGAATTCAAAAAGTTCAAAGAATGTACATAATGACCAAGTGTGAAGCCTCGCCAAAAGTGCAGTCGCATAAGGAAAAGTGCCACCGTAGAAGCTGAAGTGCAGGTGCAGATGGAATTATACGGCTACAGAATCTCTCCACTTGCAGAAGCCAAGAAAAATGTAGACCGCACATAGAATTGTGCGGCCGTAGAACCTCCCAAAGGGAATTTTTGTCAGCGAATTTCAGACCACTATAAATAGACAGAAAACACTTTTTAGGGAAAGTTTTGAAATATTTTGAGCAGTAGCCGTTTTATTTTTCTATTTTAGGAAAGTAGTGACTATTTTGGGTGAAGAAACATTAGTTTTATTAATTTAATCTTAGTTTATGGCTTTAATTAGTTCTTCTTCTTTGTTTTCTTCAATTTCTAGCATGAATAGCTAGATTTTCTCTAGGGTTGTGACCCAATCCTAGTGTGTAAATCTTTTGGGTGCTTAATTTAGTGCTTGTTTATGATTGGGTATTTATTATTTAGTATTGTTCATGCATTATATCTAGAATTAATGGTTGCAAATATTGTTTCATGCCTATTTGACTTGGTTCTTACTAGAGAAAGAGGGACTTAGTCTAGAAAATCTTGGCTACCAAGAAATTGGGCTAGTTAATATTTTAGCTAGTCTAATTAAAGAGTTTTAACTAGAGATAGGGAAAACCCGACTTGAGCTCATATCAACTATTTGAATTGATACCCAATTGCGCTTGAGAAAGCCAATTTGGGAAAAATCACTGTATGATCGAGAGGTATTGAGTTGTTAATCGATAGTTGAGAACTATAATGCACCTCGGTCACTTAAACAAGCATTAACGTAATTTACCCATTAGGTTTCCATTTGATAAAAACAACAAAAACAATTACTTTCTTTCTAGTTTCCTCTAATTAGTTTACAATTGTTAGTGTTGATTTTAGACTTAGAAAATAACAACTCTATGTTGGAAATGCTATTGAGTTATTTCACGCACTCTCATCAAGTGTACACCTTAACACCCCTTATAAAATTCTTGTGAAAATCGACCCCGACTCTTGTTGGGTACTATTCTTCCAACGACGGTTTCCACTCACTATTGAGTGCGGAGACGTGGATCAATTTTTGACGTCATTGCTGGTGAAAGAGCTCCTTGCTATTGTGTTTGTAATTGAGAAGTTTCGCCCGTACTTAATGATTTCCAAAGTTATTATCTACATGGATCATGCGGCGCTTCGATATCTTATGAGCAAAAAGGAATCTAAAGCTCGGTTGATGAGATGGGTACTCTTGTTGAAAGAATTTGATATTGATATTCAAGACAAGAAAGGTAGTGAAAAACAAGTGGCGGACCACTTGTCTCATTTGGAGGAGGAGGGGAGGCCACACGATGGCCTTGAAATCAATGACGTTTTCCTCGATAAGCAACGTTTGGCAATTTCAATGAAAGAGGTGCCATGATTTATGGATTTGGTAAATTTTCTTTTGAGTTGTAGCTTTCCGGACGAGTTCTCTTCAAATCAAAGGAAGAAGCTCAAAAGAGATTGTCAAAATTATTATTGGGATGAACCATATCCTTTCCGGATTTGTATGGATGGAGTGATTAGAAGGTGTGTACCGGAAGAAGAGCATGGTAATATTCTTGGCACTTGTCATTCTTCCCCATATGGTGGTCATCATGCTGGAGCAAGAACGGTGGCCAAAGTTCTTAGTTGTGGTTTCTATTGGCCTACTCTTTACAAGGATGTAAGTGACTTAGTGAAAAGATGTGATGAATGTCAACGGGCCGGTGGAATTCAAAGAAAAATGAGATGCCTCTCACAACCATCTTGAAGATTGATATTTTTTATGTTTGGGGTATTGACTTTATGAGCCCTTTTGTGAGTTCTTGTGAAAATCCGTACATCTTGGTCGCAGTGGATTATGTGTTCAAATGGGTTGAGGCCGTCACTTTACGCAATAATGAGGCGAGAAGTGTAGTGGCTTTCTTGAAGAAGAATACTTTTACAAGATTTGGTACTCCACGCGCAATCATAAGCGATGGGTGTTGATGGCCAATTTTGACCCTCCCTTTTAAAATTTATTTATTTATATTTAATAATTTACAATTAATGTTTTGAAAATATTTTCGACCAATAATACTTATTTGTACAAAATTAATTTAGTATTAGTAATTTTGACACTGATAATTCAATGTTATAATTACAAATATACCACGCTTACTATTTTAAGATCATTAAAATAGTTTCCATATACGTCACATAAGCTTTATAACTAATTTAGCAAATTACTCCATAATTTTTAATTAATTAGATTATCTTGTTAATGATTCGGAATTAGTGTTACAATTTAGAAAATAAAGTATTTTATAAATAATTAATTACAATAATTGGTAGCATATTTTATAATTATAATTTTTCTATATTTAATTAAAAATAATTAAGTTTATTTAAATTAATTTGAAAAGGGTTAAAAGCCAAAGGGCTATGATTGCAATTCTTTAATTAAACATGAATTGGCTATATTTTAAACTAATTTTGGCCTAATATACAAGCCCATGTCTGAAAATACCCAACCCAAGCAATCCCTTCAATCCCAGTTGACAATCCTTGCCATTACTTTTCAACCAATCACGACCTACCACATCATCTGTCTTCCACACTCACAAAACAAACACAAATCATCTGGGTCACCCGTTTCTGTGATCAATGGCCTGCGATTTTTAACTCTATTTCCTCTTTAAATTTTAAACATCTAGAGATTTAATCCTAACCGTTGGATCACAAGGATCCAACAGCCACCAAAATTTCCCACAAAAATAATTTAGTCCCAAAATATCAGGACCGTTGATCTAAGAGATCAACGGCCCATATGTAATCCCCTAACCTTAACCTAGAGACGGTCATCCCTATCTCCCAAAACCCCAATCATTTCCCCACAAGCCCTCCCGTCTCCCTTTCCCCTTCCCCTCTTTTTTCTCTCAACCTCACAGCTCAAATCAATCAAACACCTTGCACAAATTCATGCCAGGTCATGAATTCATCCAGAGATTCATCAGTCCTATCTCCCATATCTTTAATTCTCGCTGAATCTTTTCTCTTTCACCGATTAAATTCAAAAGCCCCAATTTGAAACCCTATAACTAAAAGACGAAACCTTAACTCGTATGATTTTCCTTCGTCCTTGCAAATCTTTGGAAACCTTATCTCTTCAGTGTTATCACCATTATTCTTGGCCTTTAAACGGCCAATCTTCACTCAGGTAAACTTCTTCATCATTTTTTCCCCTGTCTCTTTAGATTTTCCCGATTTTGCTTGCGTTGCCACTCCTCCGTCACTCTCCACTACCATGGTTTGAATCTGAAACCCTAAGGCTCAACGACCACTATAAATAATAGTCTTAAATGCTCTTACCAAGAACACACCAACTACACCTAATATCTGAGAAATTAATACAGTATAGTGTTTAGGAATTTTTTATTGCAATTCATGTTTTTTACTCAATCTCTGCTTCTCCTTTTCTTTCTGGTTATGAGTTTTTTACTGATTGAGAGCTTGAGCTTTTGGTTTCCTAAATGGCTAATTTGAACACTCGTTTGGTTTGCTGCCCCAAGGGAGGTCAGTAAAAACTCGTCCTTGTTCTTCTTTTATTAGTTTAAATTGTTGAACATGAATTGTTCTACTACCTCTTGCTAAATGATGTTATTAACAATGTGTTCATGTTTTGACTGTTTTTATGTGTTTATTAAGGATTTTTATATAGATTCTGCGATCGTGAACATCTTTAAGTTATTGAAATAAAAATTATGTATTGATCTTAATAAGCATCCGAAGATTCATATCTACTGTTAACCTTGAAAACAACTAAAAAAACTTCTTAAATGTTCCTAATATCTAGTTTAGACCTCTTTGAAAGTTCTATTAGTACTACCATGATTGATATGCTAATTTGCCTTGAATGTTATCTTGCATTTTATAATGGTTCACTCAATAACCTAAACTTAAACAAAGTGTGTACTTGTCTTATGGTGAAAACAAGATTGTCATCTTAGTTTGGATACACTAGCCCATGACCTTTAAGCCAGTTTGATCTTTTTTTGACAAGTCTCTGTGATTCGGTTGATTTTAGAAGCTTATTAATCACCTGATTGAACTCATGACTGCTCATATAAGCATGCCCTAAGCTAGTTGGATCTTTTTATCACTTTTATGTATATTCTAAGATTGTTATACACTTAACCTAAGCTACGAGATGTGGAGAACATCTATTTAAATTGTGATGTCACACTTACTGAGTTAAAATACTGCTGCTAAGTTCCATTACATCCGAAACCCCATACTAGACTTGCTTAATAGATTCCCCTAATATAATGATACCTCTACCCTTTGAAAACTCATATAATGACATTGTTAACTTGATTCTATGATGATAACTTTTATTTTTGAAATAATATGACTCTTGTTAAGTGTCCCATGTGTGTGTCCTTGTGATCCTGCACTCATCTTATTCTTTAATGCCTCGGCTTACCCTTCATGATCATATACATGCCTACACTATCTTTGAAACTTTACCAAACTCTCCTAAATGAATTAGACTTACCTAACTCTCCACTGTTTGGGTATAACAATATGATTTGTTCTCAATGAGATTAGTGTGAAGTTAAAACTCTTAGAAAGAATTGATCATGCCATTGTTTTTAAAGTAAAGCAGGATTGATAGCCTAAGATTGTGTTAATTCTCTTAGATTTTCTAATTGAATTTGTGAATCTGTGACTTTGTTAATGTCTTTTAGAAGTTCTAATTACAACCTGTTAATTTACAATCCCGTTAACACTCCTAGAAGTTCTAATTTAGGTTGTGACTCTGCGACCTTGTTAATACTCTTAGAAGTTTCTGATTATAGTTTGTATCGTTGATAGTACCAATAGAAATTCTAACTATGGTTACTGGTTTGAATCACTGTTAATACTCTTTGGAGGTTCTAATTGAGGTCATTAACCCATGCCTGCTAATTGAAGTTATTGATCTGTATGTCTAATTGAAGTTGTTAACCTATACCTATATTAGCCATCTTTAGAATGTATCAGTTGTAGTGATTAACCTATAACGCAGTTAATATCCTTATGAAGCTTTAACTATAGTTGTCAATCTGCCCTCTCTTAATGCTCCTTAGAAGTTTAGTTGAAACTATTTTTATATCTTTGATAATACTCTTTAGGAATTTCAATTGGAACTGTTAACCAGTGTGAGAGCTAGAAGACAAGACCTAAGTTAAAACCAATCTTTGATTAGTCTAATTGAAGCCTCTTAATGGAAATGTACCTGTGCTCATAAACTATTGTAGACATGGACTATATACTCCTTCTATCCTTAAGATATATGATCTCAGGTGTTTGGTTCCCTAACAGTAATCTGATAATGCCTCTACCTCTATGTATGCTTGAAGATGATTTTTTTTAGCCTACTTAACATGTCATTCATAGTGAATCATACACTTAGCTTTTGAAATATGGTTACAATAATGTGAATAGGCTGTCTTGTAGTCCTATAGTATTCTGCATTAACTATCATGGGAAATGTACATGTACTTCTGTGGGATGGTACCACTATGATGTTGGGATTTACATTGAAAGTGCCTTATTGGCACTCAAACCTGTAGGGAAGAATGAGTCTGAGTAGTTAGGGGTATTTGGGAGTAGAGCTTAGTTCTTGAATGAGCTACTCTCCCTAACACACGCACTGCCTTGGGCCTTGAGACCCTTGAGAACTTTGAAGTGTCAGGGATTCAAAGAGAACTTTGGCCATGAATGGAACCCTAACCTTAGCCTCTAATTGACATTTATTACTCCTTTTAGCTTTAGTGTTTAATGATAACGAAAGGTTTTCAATGTGAATCACTTTGCCATATGTGACCCCACATTAGTATAACGTTCATAATTTAGGTTACTATTAATTGTTATAGTTTGTTTAGGCCCTTACCAATGTATTTCGTATATGATTATATGCATAGAGTACCATATCTAATGACCTTCACTTTTTATTTTTGAACATATATTACAATTGGTCCTAATGATTTCTCAAAGAACTCAGGCCCAAGTCCTGTACCTGTGCATTTGGAAGTCTAAAGCCCGCTGTTGTCCGTTCCTACTATTTGCTGGGCCTACCTCTTTTCAGGCCCAAACTAGAGTCCTTCCTTACTCTTTACTGCTTTATTATATTATGATATTCTTATTTCTCACATGTGTATGACACCATACTTATCATATCTGATTAAATGCTTTACTCTATCTCTTAAATCATGTAAGCAACTTAGGCAAGCCCTAAATGACATAGGATTAAAAGAAATATTAGGCTTAATAGTAATTAGTTTTAATTCGTTAATCGCATACTGCTTATGGTATTAATCTCTTATGTTTTACTAACATTTCATGAAGACATTGATGCCAAAATAACTCAGCAAAGGACGACAAACTCTCTTTTCAAAAACCAGAAATGGAATCCAAAACCACCCTTCTAAAAAGATTGAGTCATTCTAAACAAAGTGTTGCCGCCCAGCAAAAGGTTTTTAAACGATTTATTCAAATCCTAAGAATTGCGATTTGAAAGCCGAGGTACACTTACACTCATTTTCTTACAACACCCTTATTTTATTAGAGTTACATAAATAGCTACATTCTTTAAATACAAAGCATTTTATAACTTAGCCCCTTCTCACATATTTTATAAAGACAAATATCATTTACATACTTTAAACTCTTTCAATTATATATTTACAAACATTATCTTTAAGACTCTTTTATAAACCTATATCCTTTTTAAACTACACATCCTCGTTGGAAAATATTAGGTTCTAAATTAGATATATATAGTATGTCGTGCCCCCTAACACTAGTTAAGCAGAGTATAAAGAACTAATCCTTTACGCTAAGTCTAAGTCCTATGGAGCTATCTCAAATAGATTTTAAGAGGTGTATAATACCTTCCCCTTAGAAGAACAAGAACCCTTACCCAAAGTCTCACCGGTTAGCAGACTAATAAATAAATGACCTTGAAAATTAAATAGGTACCCTAGTATACCTTTAAATATTAGGTGGCGACTCTCTTTTATCATCAACAAGGAAACCACAAGTTGAATCTTTTTTTGACTCGTGCAAAATAGGGTGCAATAACATAAAGACTCTGCTGGGGATTTCACACTTAGGTTCTGACCTTAGCAGACTTAGACTAGACCTGGAACTTAGGATTGCTTGTGCACTGCTTTAACTGTGTTTAATTTGCAGTTACATGCTTACATGCCTTGCTTGCTCATTATTATGCATGTCTGCTTATCTTAAATTGTTATTGCTACATCACTATCTGTTACTGCTTTATATATATTGTCATTACACTTCTCCCTATCGATTCTTGGCCGTACACTATCACACATAATGGCACGCAAGAGTTGTCTTTTACACCCCTCCGAACCTTCTTTCAAATTCTTTAGTTTCAGAGAATGGCTTTGTTAGGTCAACTGACATAACTTCTCGCAGTCTTCAGTCCAATTCAAAAGTAGGAAACACTCTACTCTAGAAAACATAGGTCATACTGCATAAACCTTAGATGAGTCGATCCTTGGCATCGACACGTAATTAGGAAATCCATCCTAATGTCAACGGGTCATGCACCTAATGACATAACTTCTATGGAAAGACAAACCAATCATGATGAAACACTTAAGATCAGAAGGAAACACTTATTAAACCTCTTTTCTCTACCCACTTTAGAAATGGAAATCAACCAAAACATCCCCAAGATCAATATAGTGATGGGAGCACCACACAAGCTAAAACAATGGTAGAAGAATATCCGCCGAGAACATGGAGATGAAATCAGTACACATCTAGGAGCACTGACTGCCTTACTAAACATCTGAGCTGACAAGGTGCTTAGTCGCTTGCTGATAGAGTTTTGGGACCCGCCCATGGTGGTGTTCAAGTTTGAAGAATGTGAGTTAGTGTCGACGTTGGATGAAGTCACCATTTTCACGGAGCTACCATTTACAGGGAGGAAACCGATACTACCAGTCACCATGCCCGACTATAGGTTTCTTGATGCTTTGGGTCTGGCAAACAATCGGGGTTTGAGAAACATTGAAGATGGATGGGTAAGCCTGGACCAATTGTTCGACAGGTTCAAACATCGTGAAAGCTATGAATGGTACTTAGGAGACTTTTAATGTGATCAGGCAATGTGGGAAAGTCTCTAACCCATAACCTTCTCTTTGGCGCTTTTGGGACTGTTGGTCTTCCCGCAAAGAAGAGGACAGATCAATATCAACTTGCTACCTGTAATTCTAGAAACATTACGAGGCAACCTCCAATACACTCTGGTACCTATGATGTTAGCAAAGATCCACAGGGCTTTGTTCGCATGTTCTCTGGGATATGATTTCTTTAAGGGTTGTAACTTGTTGCTTCAAATCTGGGGCACAAAGCATTTCTTTCATCGAGAGGCCACAATTGACTATTTTGTGGGTAGCAGCAACATGATTCGAAGTCACAGTGAGATGATGAGACATTGGATCTCCCCACACGGACAAGAAGAGTGGAGAGAGATGTTGACCAACTTAAGCGGAGAATGGATCAATTGGAAGCTGCCATGGCTAGGCGGAAGAGCAATCCTAAGGACTCCTCAGAAATATTTCATCCAGCTGATAGGACTTGAGGGCATCCAGCCATACTCACCCCTACAAGTTCTCAAGAAGTTCGGGTTGATTTAGGATGTACCTCTCTGGATGAGAACGACAATGTATGAGGATGAATACAATGGCAGATCCCGATACCAAAGATAAGAAGGCTTTAATAGGAGTGGAATGATCTAGTCACAATGCCAATGAGCCAAAACTCGTGGTGTACTCCAGAATATTATGTCTGGATCAATGAAGAAGACGAGCTAGCCCGACCAAACAGGGAAAGAGTATCCTAGAGGAGGAAGCAATGGCAGCTTTGCAAATATATCATCAGATCTTTCCACACTGTCTTGTGACTACCTCCATGCACTGCCAAGTGGTCCCGGGATCAATTGATCACATGCTGCCACACGCCGAGGATGATGACCGAGTAGTGGAGTGTATCCAGATTGAATCTGAGACAGAACTAGAGGAAGACCCAAAGGAAGAATCTGAGTTCAATGATGATGGAGAAGAATTTGAGGAAGACCCCGGAGGAAGGACCAGAAGAGGAAGAAGAGGTGGGGAATAATTCAGGGGATGGTTACTAGAAGTTGGTTGATTTCACCCCTTTCCCACTTTGTATCTTTATCCCGAACTTTCTTATTTCCCTAAGGGCAAGTTTGTTTGAGCCCATGTAATTCTGTGAATGTTGGAAACAATGATGTAACCTCTGCTCCCACCTATTACAATCCAAAAACCAAATTTGCTTCGAATCAAAGTGTGTCAAATATAATTGTTTGTCAAATATTTGCGACTTAGTCCTACCTCTGGCAAAGAGAGGTCCCCCGAATTTTAGGTAAACGCGCTTGCCTGAATACGTGAACTAACTACTCTGTGTTCCCATTACTTGTGTAAACACTTAAACTGACTTTTGTTCTTTTTCTTTTTCTTTATTTTCTTTTCTTACTTTATTATTATTCCCCAAAAGAAAAGTTTATTTGTGTTGACCCAAAATTGGCGGAACCACCGTACAACCTAAGATCAAAAGGGAATATGTCTGCGATAGATAACCCAATCGAACATGCTATGGTAATAGCTGATAGCCTGGGGCGATCAGAGAGAAGGATGATACGAGGAATGACGAACATGTAGCCAAGATGGCCCAGGATATGGAATCTTTGAGGGAGGAAGTACAACACATCCGAGAATTGGTACATCTGGCCATGACGACGCTCCCACAACCACCCCGCTTTCCTTCACTAGATTCAATCCCCGACCACTTTCCTTCCATCACTCGTCAAGCCAACAATACCCTGACTTCAGTCCCTACCACTTAGATTATAGCTCCGGTAACCCCTGCAAATCCACCAAACCTCCCATACACACTCCTTACGTACCAAATTACGTTCAAATGTTGCGAACCCACCAGTTACCACCATAATAGTTCACACCCCTCCTTGGGACGGAGTCACCTTCACTACCAACCAAAACTAGCACATACTCGAGACACATACCGCTACACATGAGCGATATGTTCCTACCATATATGCCATTTCAGAACCTACTTTCACAGTGCCTGTCACGATTAGGATGCCTTATAAAGTTGACCAATATGCTGAAATGGAGAGGCAAGCTAAGTATAAGGAGGAGGAATCGGTGTCTGAGCAATTACGAGCATTGAGAAAGAAAATGAAGAACCTTCAGGTTGCTCGAGGGAGCGAAAGTCTAGACTATGAGGATCTGTGTATCCATCCTGAAATGGATATGCCTGTAGGGTACAAGCCTCTGAAGTTTGATATCTTTGATGGGACAGGTGATCCCCATGCACACTTGAGTGCCTACTGTGATAAGCTAGTTGGAGTAGGAAGAAACGAGAAGTTAAGAACGAAGTTATTCATAAAGAGTTTGACAGGGGAAGCACTTACTTGGTATACTTTCCAAGATCCAAGAAACTGGAGGGCATGGCAGGATATGGCGGAAGATTTCATGAATCGCTTCCAATTCAACATAGAAATTCCCCCTGATAGGTTCGCACTGGTAAACTTGCAGAAGAAGTCGTCCGAATCTTTCAAGAATATGCATGTCGATGAAGATCAGAGGCCGCCAGGGAAACCTCTGTTAGATGACAGTGAGCTTACTAAGTATTTCATCAGGGCTATCTACTTTGAGAAATTGATGGGCATTATAGGGCAGAAATTCCCTGAACTTGTCAAAATGGGAGATTTTTTAGAAGAAGGTATAAAATCCGGCAAGGTACAATCCATGGCCGCATTGCAAGCATCTAGCAAAGAAATACAATCAGGATCAATAGGTAGTGGAAAGAAGAAAAATGAAGAGGTATCAGTAATTATTCCCTATTACCAGTCCAATCCACATCATTGAAACACCTCTTACTCTTCAAACACCCATTCCCCAGACCCACCTGCTTATGCTCCAGCCTACAACACACAACTATATTACAATCTCCAACCTCAATATAACCTACCTCGAGCCCATATAAATCCAAACACACCACTACTATACGCTCCTGTTCAAACTACCACTCATCAAAACCGCCCCACCTATGCACCCCGACCTCTCCCAAATTTTGAAGAGAGAGGTCCCAGAAACTACACCCCGAATGTTGAACCTCTGGTTCAACTGTTTGAAAGACTGAGGTGAGCAGGTTTGATACATCCGATAGAAGGAAGGGTTCCTAAGTATCCCTCAAAATACTTTGATGCAACCAAATAGTGCATGTACCTCTCAAATGTACAGGGGCATGATACTGATGATTGTTTCAGACTGAAAAATGAAATTGAATCACTGATCAATAGTGGAGCCATTTAGTGCACCCCAGCTCCGTCCAATGTGAACTGCAACCCGCTGCCAAATCACCGTAATCAAGGAGCTAATATAATCACCCTGAATGAAGAGTATTACTTGAAAGGAACTATTGTCATAATAGGGAATGTTGAGGTCGCAAGGGTCCCACCTCGAAGGACTCCAATGATCACAGTACAGTTAAAACCTACGGTGATGGTTGAAACTTACCAACAGCAGCCCACCGCTGCTACCAAAGATGAAGAAGAACGTGAATACAAGATAGTCGCATGGACATATCAATAAAAAGGGAAGCCAAGATGATGGATTCCGCAACGGCTCATGGTATGACTCGGTCGGGGAGGTGTTATGCTCCTGAGGATGTAAACCCAGGGAATCTAGGAAGAGAATAGATTCAGAGAAGAAATATAACAGATCCAGAGGCCGCAAAATTCTGGAAGAAGATGTCAACCAAAGAATACTTTGTGGAGGAACAATAGAAGAAAACCACGGTGCAAACATTAATCATGGATTTACTGATGAGTTCTGATAGTCATAAAGATGCCTTAATGAAAGTGTAGAGTGGGGTGAGTGTGCCGAGCAACACCACCAGTGAGGCACTGGCAGCAACCATTAAAAAAATGGTCGAAGCAAATATGAACACTTTCCGAAGAGATGAACTTCCTATAGAGGGCGTGGGTCACAACAAAGCTTTACGCATCACTGTCAAATATGGAGATAAAGTGGTGTCCCGAGTATTGGTCGATAAAGGATCTGGAGTCAATATCTACCCGCTCTATACTCTACGAGAGCTGGGTATCCATCTAAGAGAAGTCAATTGAGTATAAGGGATTTTGACGGGTCGCAGAAGGACGTCATTGGAGAAATTTATTTCGCTTTGCAAATTGGACCAGTTGAGTTTCCCATACTATTCCAAGTGATGGATATTTCATCTTCCTACAACCTACTGCTAGGAAGACCTTGGATGGGCAGAAAGGTAGAGTCGGCATAGGGTATAAACCTCCGACTAGGAAGACTTGTACCGGTAGCTTCGGGGAAAAGGCTTTTGTGCCAGAGCATGTTTCGGGTACGGGTTAGAGCTCAACACCAGAAGATGACATCGTCGATAGAATGGGAAGGAAGTTCGTGACCATGATCGAGGAATGCTGTGAAAGAATTGATATCAAGACACCGACCATTCAGAATGTCAAACCAGGAGAGGACTTGTAGAATTGGTCCGCCAGCCCGTTTTTGGTTCGCTAAGAGTCTTGGTAGTGTGGAATTGTAAAACCTTTGAAAAAGAGCACACGGTCAATTTAGGCTTGAACAATGTCTGTACATTTTTGTCATTTGCCTCTTTGAACGCTCAAATGTTCCTCTTTTGATGAAATGAAAGAAATGGTTTCTTAAATTATTGCGAATTTATTTATCGCTTCATTTATACTTAGTTTTTTCATTTCAGTAATCAAAACGATAAAAAACTATGTTCCGCGATTATGATATATAACAAAATACTCAAGCAAAGCGATCTAGATTATGAGGAATATGACAAGATTATGATGCCAGATAATCTCCCACAAGAGATCGAACAGCTGGAAAGCCAAAAAAAGCCAAACCTTGAAGAGACAGAAGTGTTCAACCTGGGAAGTGAAGAAGTAGTAAAAGAAACCTGAATCAACATCCATCTGGAAGCAGAGCAGAAGGAAGAATTGGTCGAGCTCCTCCAACAATACATCGATGTATTTGCATGGTCATATGATGACATGCCCGGGTTAAGCACCGACATCATTTTGCATTGATTGCCTACCAATCCTGCTAGACCACCAGTCAAACAAAAACCCAGAAAGCTCAAACCAGATTTGAGTTTGAGGATAAAAGAAGAAGTAACCAAGCAAATAGAGGTGAATGTAGTAAGGGTCACCAATTATCCCACATGGTTGCCAAATATCGTCCCAATGCCCAAGAAGGATAGGAAGACCAGGATATGTGTGGATTATCGAGATCTCAACAAAGCCATCCCGAAGGACTATTTTCCTATACCGAAATATTCATATCCTCATTAAGAACTGTGTAAAGCATGAACTATAGTCATTTATGGATTGCTTCGCCGAGTACCACCAAATTCTGATGCACGAAGAAGATGCAGAAAAGACATCGTTCACTACACCAGATTCTAGTATGAGTAGCTAGATTTTCTCCGGGTTGTGACCCAACCATAGTGTGTAAACCTTATGGGTGATTAATTTAGTGCTTATTTATGCTTGGGTATTTATTATTTAGCCTTGTTCATGCATTATTTCTAGAATTAATGGATGCAAATATTGATTCATACCTATTTGACTTGGTTCTTACGTGAGAAAGAGGGACTTAGTCTAAGAAAACTTGGCTACCAAAAAATTGGGCTAGTTAAGGTTTTGGCTAGTCTAATTAAAGGGTTTGAACTAGGGGTGGGCATAATACCGACCGAACCAATAAAACCGGCCGAACCAAAAATTTTGATTTATTCGATTTTGATTTTTTGATTTATTCGGTCGGTTTGTGGTTTATTATTTTAAAAAGTTCGGTGTTTGGTTCGGTGGTTGGTTTTAATAGTTTGGTTTTCGGTTAAACCGCAGAACCGAATTTTTAACCCAATCTTGGACTCCGTTCAGTTCTCTGTATCTGCATGTTCCCAAATTTTCAACCCAATCTTGGACTCTGATTCATTTTTCTGTATACATAACTGAAGTGAAGATCCTTCAGAACCGAGTCTTTCAAAGCAGACTCTTTATTCACAACCTTATTTGTCCAATTAAACGGTAAAGCATTTTCTTTATCACAAAGATTGGATTTTTCAGGTTTATTTGGTGTCTCATTCTCTTTGTTATCAGAGATAATGAGTTGGTTCTGGAGCAAATAAACACTCAATGCTTCTCCTATAGTGCTGCCACTACCACTGCTGTTGCTTCTGTTATGTCTTAGCTCAGTCAAGGGATTATCATAAAGGGAATTATATGAATTTGAAGAACGTAGAGAGGTTGGAATTTTCTTGAAGACAGTAGAAGCACTTGCATTAACCGAACCGAAATTCTACCGAAAACCGAACAGAATCTGAGTTATTATGGTTCGGTTTTGGTTATTAAAATCACAAACCAAAAATCGAATTAACCGAACAAAAATTCTACAAAATCGAACCGAACCGACCAATGCCCATCTCTAGTTTGAACTAGAGATAGGGAAACCCCGAATTGAGATCATATCAACTATTTGAATTGATATCCAATTGGGCTTGAGAAAGACAATTTGGGCAAAATTACTTTATGATCGAGAGGTATTGAGTGGGTAATTGAGAGTTGAGAGCTATAATATACCTGGTTACTAAATTAAGTATTAACATGATTTACCCATTAAGTTAGCACCTAGGCAAATGTTACATCCCTAGGAATTTTCCCATTTGATAAAAACATCAAAAACAATTACTTGCTTTCTAGTTTCCTCTAATTAGTTTACAATTGTTAGTGTTGATTTAGACTTAGAAAACAACAACTCTGTATTGGAAGTGCAATTTTTCACGTACTCTCATCAAGTGTACACCCTAACACCCCTTATAAACTCCTTGTGAAAATCAATCCCGACTCTTATTGGGTACTATTCTTCCAACGACCGTTTCCATTCACTATTGAGTGCGGATTGTACATGGATCAACAACAAACTTCCTATAACCACGAAAAAATACAAAACTCAAGTTGTGGTCTAAACCGCCATAACCCTTCCGAGATCCATTTACACACAGCAAAGCCATCAGAATCAAATACCTACAAATCAATCAAATTACGGTAGCTGTCAAGCCCCCACGTACAACAACAAATCACCTGTATAGCCTTACCACACCGAAGGAACCGATCATTTCCACAACCATGCTGATTCAAACCACTACTAACTAACTCAACTTCTTCCGATTTACTCTTGACTTGCCTTCGAAATAATAGCTCAATGCAAACATACAACGAACCTCAAACAACACTCATCCCAAGTAACCCAAATCACGAGATCGCGTCGTCTCAATGCCCATAAGCCATTTTATAACCTCCTCATGCACTCAATAGTATCTCCAACTGATATACCCGTTCTAAAAGACCTTCTACGAATCCGAAGTTGTTTCTCCCATTTCTCTAATACTGCATCGCATACCCGACGATAACATAGAAATTCTCTAAGAACCATTCACACTCTGCTGCAAAACCCAATCCTTAGGAACCACACTTAAATTCTTGAGCCCACTAAAATCGTTGTTAAGAGTCGCCCACTCAAACTTGGTCCCGAATGTATAGCTAACAACCACTGCTCTGTTATCACACGAATACCCCAGAAGAAGCAATTGAATGAATCTATTTTCCTTGCACATTACCTTCACGAAGAAGTATCAAATTCAGGTCATTTCACAAACTTCCCACATCAATAAGGTGAAATTGTAGGACACAACCATCAAATTCCTTGCTCGACTTACCCCTGCTATTTTCTTCCCTTAGTCATAACTAATCCACCAACGTACCGATAACCCGATACTGCCAAGGCACATAACCACGTGGCCCAATCGTAGGTGGTAGGTTCCTCCACTTAACTTTAAGCCACAATCACAAATAAGAATTTCACCAAGTTTGAAAATATCAGATCTCGCTACTCCATCAATCAACGACTGAATATCCATAGTAAAATTGCCTCCCCTCCGCTGGGGTTAAATGCCGAACCTCTAAAGCATGAGCCGAATAATTTTCCTCTCAAGTCATTCACTGCCGCGACACATAATTAAGCATCCTACCATTACACCAGCACTATGCGGTAATAACACATGAACATCACACTACACCGTGCGTAGCCTTGAAACCACAGGCAACACAAACACTAGGCTGAAACGACATAACACCCTTCCACAAGGCGATGATAATAGCCCGCCCGAATACGCAGGGAAACATATCCTGCACCACATCTGCAGCACCACTACAACTCCTCAATGCTCAATTGATAGCAGGCACTCAACATCGTTTAGGAATGAGTATATAGGGAATAAAGACATAAGCTTCAATGAAATCAACCTGCACGATGAGGAATCAAAAAGGCAAGTTCTCCTAATAGCCTTGTAGCCTCTCGAAGATAAGTACAAATATCTCTGTACAGATCCGCACGACTCTACTAAACTTGCTCGTGACTTGTGAGACCCAAGTGAACCTAGAGCTCTGATACCAAGCTGTCACGACCCGATTCCCGTTATAGGTCATGATGGCGCTCAATGCCACTGTTAGGCAAGCCAACGGTGAACTACCAACTTAATTATTCATTTCATTACTTTTGAAATCATGAAATTATATTAAATAAAGAAATTAATGCATTGAAAATCATGGATACATACCATATTAGTAAGGTGTATAAATAAAAAACAAAAGTAACAATATTAAACAAAACCATTAACATCTACTAGAAAATCCCAAAACCCGGTTTCACAAGTGCATGAGAATCTACTAGGAAGTATAATAATAATGCAATATCTGTTTGGAATGTACAATAGACAAGATAACATAAATGAACATGACGGAGACTCTGTGTGCTATGGATCGTATCATAGAATGCAGCTCACCTTAAAGTCCCCTCAATAGTTGCGCCTTTGCGCCCAAATGACCATCAAGAAAAATACATGCACAATAAGTGTAAAAGTATAGCATGAGTACGTAAATCAACGCGTACCTAGTAAGTATCTAGACTAGCCCTGGAGAAATGGTGACGAGGGGTCGACATCGACACTTACTAGTGGTCCAATAAATCAATATAATAAATTATAAACAGATATGATTCACAACAGTAATAAATAAGGTAAGAATTGTAACTAACATAATCCTCCAACCTAATGATAGCATAAATTTCTCAAATCTCATGTACTATCTCAACAAATAGAAGAATCAAAGGCTACCTCAAACGGATAAGGGATATCAAGCGCTATCTCAACAAATAAGGCATCGCATGTAACTGCCAGATCCCAATCAAAGAGAAGTCTTATGAATATTCGGACTCCTAGCAATATTGCGCACGAGTTATGTCGAGGTCGTACGGCCCGATCCAGAATACTGTGTACACTGTCAAGGGTCGACCGACGCGAACCATATATGTATCTCACTATACTGCCAAGGCGTTCGGCCCGATCTACAGAAAAGGAAGAAACTTATTGAATCACGGGTCACGCGTTTGCAACACAAGAATAGGAGAATAAAGTGAACATGACTTTTACTATCTATCAAATATCTTGCCAAACAACTCCAGGTAATAAAGCTTGGCCTAACATAATCCCAAATCAAATTTCAATTATAAATTCAAATAATTAAAGTAGTAAATCAAGTTCAAATAATTCAAATATTTCATGATAAAATCCGAAGTCTACCCATACATAAATATTCTTTTAGATATGTATAGACTCTCATCACCTCGTGTGTACGTATCACCCACAACTAGCAGCACATAACAATTTAATACATACGGAGTAGTTTCCCTCTCACAAGGTTAGATATGAGACTTACCTCGCTCCACAATTTCATAACCGGCTCCAACACCTTTCTAACACCTCATATCGATGCCGAACGATTCAAAACTAATCAAACAACGTGAAAACCAATCAAAATATACTCCAATACTCGTAATTTAACAACTTATAACAATTCTCAACTCCACTCGGAAAGTCAACAAAATCATCCATCAAGCCCACGTGCCCAAATTTTGAAACTTTTTAAAGATAAACATTACCCATAACACTATGAACTCAAATATATAATTATTCCTAATTTCATGTCCAATTTTGTGATCAAAATCCAAAAATTAAATTTTTAGGTTTTCTTCAAAAATTTCACAATTTCTATAAAATTTCATGTTTAAATCCATATATAACTCATGTATTTAGCTTACAATGTGTAGGAATTCACTTACCACATGATGGATGATGAAGTGGCACTTCAAAATTGCCCCAAGCTCGGCACCCATGGAAGAATTGAGATAAAATAAATCAAAACCCATTTTTGCAAACTTATACACTGCCCCGTCGACCCTTCTTCGCGAACCCGAAAAGTCCCTCACGTTCGCGAAGATAAATCAGCTTCTGCTCCCCAATTCCTCTATGCGAATGCAGGAAAGTACACGCGAACGCGAAGCTTTACCAGCCTGCCCATCGCGAACGCGGACGCACATTCGCGAATGCGAAGGCCAAGTCCCCCACCAGGCCCGGCTTCTTCATCGCGAACGCGATCTTGGAATCGCGAACGCGAAGCATTGCCATCCAAACTTTCGCGAACGCGAGTCTACAGTCGCGAACGCGAAGCACAGAATCCCAGCAGCCCAAAATCCTTCTTCGCGAACGCGTGAATCCCTTCGCGTTCGCGATGAACAACACCAGACACTAGCACCAGCAATTGCAAAATAAGAAAAAATGGTCTGAAACTACCCTGAAATAATACGGACTTATTCCAAGGCTCGAAATCCCACACGGACATTGATAACACCAAAGTCCACTTCAAATCAAATTTTGAAATTTTCAAAACCTTTAAAATGCCAACTTTTCACAATAAGCATCGAAATACTTCTAGACCATCCGATACTTAACCCGAACATACACGCAACTCCAAAATTATCATACAAACCTACTGGAAGCTTCAAATCCAGATTCCGAGGTCGTTTACATAGAAGTCAAACCTTGGTTATCTCTTTCAACTTAAAGTTTTCGAATTGAGAATTTTTCTTTCAAATCAACTCCGAACTTTCCGAAATTCAAATTTGACTACACGTACAAGTCATAATACATAAAGTGAAACTGCTCAAGGCCTCAAACCGTTGAACGACGCTCTAGAGCTCAAAACGACTGGTCAAGTCGTTACAGAGATATTATGTACTTTAGATTGGAGTATCTAGGATAAGCTTACATCCAATTTAATCAACTATTAGAAAATGTGAAAATGGTTATTGGCACTCACATTCTTTTTATGCTCGGGTTGTAAGATTAATTTTGAGGGAGATACTGGGGTAACACTACTGATAGCATTGGGGATTGGGTTGGACACCAACATAGAGTCCTCCTCAATGTGTATAACCACTCCATGTTCTGGTGCATTTTCACCTGCACTGCTCGTGCGAGATGATCCAATTTTCCTAAGCTCAAAATCTTTGTTCTCACAATTTGATCCTTCACCGGAACTTCAGTCACTATTGAAGAAGCTAAAAAAACACAAGATATTAAAACTGACAAGGAAATGGAACCGAATTCAGAAATAATAAAGTAAAATAAAAGGCTGAATACATATAGATCCAGGGCAACACCCGCTTAAAACAGGAAACATGTGCATTAACAATTTAATACTCCATAAAGTACAGGTTTGTATGTTTTTTATGTAATACATAACTAGTAATTCTCCCAAATATCATTAACATGAATATAGCATGGCAATAGCGTGTATTGTATATCATGTATGGAAAGAAAGGAATGTGAGAATTTTTTAAAACAAGCATAGGCAAGCAGAGGGGCTCATTAGATCGATTATTCAGGAATTGTTTTGCAGAGGTAGATTGCAGCCTAGATTGAGCAGAAGACTTGATGCTTTGAGTTTCTATCCTAAACAAATACTGATGTTTGGAGGGTGTGGTTAGGACCGAAAGCTTTGAATGTAGGAAGTAGTACATGAATACAGATAGAAATATATGACAATAGGTGAACTAGTTTACTAAAGCTGGGGCTTCATGTCCAGCTTTGGAGCATTTTTTTAATGCTTGTTGACCTGTAAATTCTTCCAATTGGTAATAAAATTTTAATTACCAAAAGAAAAATCCCACATACCTCATTCTTAAGGACGGATCTGACAGAACTTGATTCTCCGCCATTAAGTTTAAGTTGGCACTTCCTTTAGTTGTTTCAAGAGTGAAAATCAAATACAAAGAATATCGAGTAGTAAAATTTGTAATAAAGCCAAGAAAAAAGCTAATATCTCATTCACTATTTTCTTGCAGGGGATAGCTTCTCCGCCCTTTTTTATAAATGACGGTAATGCTCCTAGAGAAGCATATTTCAAATATAAATGAATGAAAATTTTCAATAAATAAGTACTTTTTAATATCCTTCTATAAATCATATGAGTGTCATGTGTCACCTCCTACTACGCATACGACTCTATGCCCCAACCCAACTTGCTTTGAGCACGAGTTCTTCTTTCCTATTCTTTTGTAAGCAAAATCAGTGGTGTAGTCAGAATTTTCATTATGTGGGAGGGGATCAAAAATAAATATAACGACCCGAGCGGTCGTTTTGGAGCATTTGCATTCAGTTTGGTGGTTTGAGGTCATGAGTAACTTCATATGGTCTATTAAGACGTGTGTGCATTGTCGATTTTGGTTTTCGAGTGATTCGGGATTGATTTGGAAGAATAATTCTCAGTTTGGAAACTTTAAGTTGAAAGGGTTGACCGAGTTAAACTTTTGTGAATTTGACCTCGGGTTGGAGTTTTGATGGTTCCGTTAGGTCCGGATGGTGATTTTGGACTTGGACGTATGCCCATATTTGTATTCAGATGTTTCTATAAGGTTTTGGTACTATTTGGCAAAAGTTGACAAGTTGAAGGTTTGGAAAGTTCATAGGTTTGACCGGGAGTTGACTTCGATATTACCGAGTTCGGATTGTTGTTAAGGGAGTTGCAATAGGTTCCTTATGTCATTTGGAACTTGTGTGCAAAAATTGAGGTGATTCCGAGTTGTTTAGATGTGCAAAAAGTTCATAGGTTGGAAATTATAAATAGTTCATTAAGCATGACTGGAGGTGCGAATCGTGATTTTGATGTTGTTATATGTGATTTTAAACCTCGAGTAGGTGCGTGTTGTATTTTGGGACTTATTGGTATGTTCGGAGGGGGTCTTGAGGGGCTCGAGTGAGTTCCGGGGTGGTTTCGAACCTTTCCTATGAGTTTTGGAAGTTGTTGGTTGCTGGTGTTTCTGCAGAGATGCGTAGAGGCCCGCGAACCCGTAGATGAATTTTGGAGTAGTTGATGTTTGTGATTTTCTTTCGCGGGTGAGGGACCGCATTCACAGAGGTTGTATGTTAGGCCGAAGAGATTTTTTCTTCGTGCTCGCATAAGTGGATCACGGTCGCGTTACAGCGAGGGAGCCAGGTTTTTGGTTATCGCATCCACGTGATAGGCAATGCGTTCGCATAGATATGGCATCAATGGTCATCCCATTCGTGGGACAAGTGTAGTTTGGAAGTGTTCTTCTTAGTGTTGAGCGATCACGAAGTGGGTCCCGCGATCGCGAAGGGTACACCTAAAACAACTATAAAAAGGTTTATTTTCAAACTTTGAGTTTATTCTATGTCACGACCCCAAATCACAAGTGTCGTGATGGCGCCTATCATGATACTAGGCAAGCCGACAACTCACACATACCAACATCTTAAATTCAAAATATACTGAAATAGTTTTAAGTAAGTAAGAATCTCATAAAAAATTAGATGAAAATGCCACACCTCATTACAGAATTTCTCAAAACCCGGGTGTTACTGAGTACATGAACATCTATAAAATAACATAGTCTGGTACACTGTCTAAGAAAGTAGACAGAATAAGTAAAACTGAGAGATAGGGGAGGAGAGTCAAGGTCTGCAGATGCCAAAGCAGCTACCTCGATAATCTCCGAACAGGTAAAACTCCACGATCAGCTACCACCGTGTCCGGAAATATTTGGATCTGCACACGAGGTGCAGGATGTAGTGTGAGTGAAACCAACTCAATAAGTGTCGTAAATAAACAAGGCAAGGTAAAAGATTAAATTATTTAGGATAAAGTTATTCTGGAGTAATTCTTCCTTTTTAAACCAACACGGAACAATATTTAGAACTAACTCATCAGCTTCGTGAGAAGAATATATGTATGTGTATATGCACAGTTTCTCAAATACCCTACTCAGACAGTGTTATGGCATGTAGAGGAAGGAAACAAGTAAATCAAATAAATGATCAAGAAAATACAAGTTTCACACACTGCACGGACAACTCACATGTTGCACGGACAACTCACGTGCTAGCAATAAAAGCTTCACGGACAACTCACATGTGACACGAACAACTTACGTGTCAATATTATTAATATATGGATCCGCACGGACAACTCACGTGCCAATAATATCAATATATGAATCCGCGGGTATAACTCACGTGTTGCATGGACAACTCACGTGCCAATAACATATTCCGCCAGGCGTAGTCACGGGCCTCAAGTTCAAACATATCATACACAAACAATAAAGCAAGTTTACATGTACATGATGAATGAAATAAGATTCTCATATCCTGGATTGGTATAAATGATATGCTTCCTTATTGGTCATTTTTTAGTTGTAGCTTGTTGGCGCATTGATGGCTTCGTATGAAGTTTTAGACGGTGTTTGAGGTGACTTGCTGCCTTAGCAGCCTGTACTGGGTGAAACGAGGTTGTTGGACCTGAAATCAGTGTAATTAAAATTATATAATGTATATTAGAAGGAAAATGTCACTAATCGGTTCAAAATGAGGCAATGGTTCTTGTCAAGCGGAGAGACTCCATGATTATTTATTTGATGGGTGGTTAAGAGCTCATGCACATCTCTTTTATCATGGCAGTATTGTGAGTGTTGAGACCGAGCTTATATGTGTATGAGGTATACTACGGGTATCAGGTTCGTGAATTTACAGCTATTGTAGTTGGAGAATGTTATTATGAACATATGAGTTGTGCGGTGCATTGTTTGATTTCAGCATGCATGATCATGTTTGGTATAGCGAGTTGAGATTAATATAGAGTTCGTATGTTAGAAATAGGCATGGTAGAGAATTCCGGATGTTAAAATTTGGTTCCAAGGCTTATAGGCTAAGGTAGCAGGAAGGATCTTCAGTCTGGTTTGAGCTAGTGTGCTCATCTGGGTTGTGGTGGCATAGGTAGGTACATGAGGTACTAAATAGTGATTTTGGGCAACTCCGGAATGGTTCTTGGCACGTTCGGGGACAAACGTATGTTTAAGTGTGGGAGAATGTAATGACCCGACTGGTCGTTTTGAGCTCTAATGCATCGTTTGGTGATTTGAGGCCTTGAGTAGCTTCACTTCAAGTATTATGACTTGTACATGTAGTCGGATTTGAATTTCGGGAAGTTTAGAGTTAATTTTCAATGAAAATTCTCAATTCGAATGCTTTAAGTTGAAAGAGTTGACCAAGGTTTGACTTCTGAGTAAACGACCTTAGAATTGAGATTTGAAGGTTTCAATAGGTTCATATGATGTATTTGGATTTGGGCGTATGGTCCGAGAGCGTTTTGATGCTTATTGTAAAAAATTGGCAATTTGAAGGTTTTAGAATTTTCAAAGTTTAATTTGAAGTGGACTTTGGAGTTATCAAAGTCCTTTGGAATTTCGAACCTTGGAATAAGTTCGTATTGTGATTTGTAACTTGTATATAAAATTTGCCATAATGCCGAAATGTTTAAGTATGATTCGGACGCGTTCGGCGAAGTTTGAATGTTAGAAAGTTAAAAGAAGGATCTTGATTGTCGATTCGTGGTTTTGATGTTAATTATGGCGTTTCGAGCCTTTGCGTTCCGTTTGGTGATTTAAGGTCTTAAGAAGCTTCATATTGTATTATGACTTGCGTGTATGGTCGATTTCTATTTTTGGGCGATTCACTATTAATTTGGAAGAATGACTCTTGTTTTAGAAGCTTAAGAGGTAAGAGTTGACCGGAGTTTGATTTTTGTGTAGATGACTTCAGAATGGTGTTTTTATGATTCCAATAGCTTTGTATGGTGATTTTGGACTTAGGCATATGTCCGTATTTGAATTTGGAGGTCCGTAGGTTGATTTGATGCTTTTTGGCGAAAGTTGAAAAGTTGAAGGTTTGAAAGGTTGAGAGGTTTGACCTGGAGTTGACTATGTTGATATCGGGTTCAGATTGTAATTTCGGGAGTTGGTATAGCTCTATTGTGTCATTTGGGACTTGCATGCAAAATTTGAGATCATTCCGGGTTGATTTGATATGATTCGGCGCGAGATGTAGAAGTTAAAAGTTCATTAGTTCGTTAGGCTTGAATTGAGGTGTGATTCATAGTTTTGATGTTGTTTGATATGATTTGAGGCTTCGAACAGATCCGCGTTATGTTATGGGCTTGGTTGGTATGATTGCACGGGGTCCCGAGGACCTCGGGTGTGTTTCAGATGGGCTACGGGCCATTTTCTCATGTTGTGAACTGTTGATTATGATATCTGGTTTTCTTCATCACGATCACGAATAAGTGATTGCATTCGCGTAGTGTAACGTGGCGGCAGGCATTTTGTACATCGCATTCACGATGATGATCATGCATTCGCGAAGGCCGATCTGGTAAGTATTCTTGACTTGGAGGATTTGGTTATATTTCATGATTCCATCTTTGTTTTTATCATTAAATTAATGATTTGAATTGGAGATATTGAGAATTTTTGTAAAAACTTTCTAAAACATAAAAATGATGATTTGAAGGCCGATTTGAGGTCGTAATTGGATGATTTTTGTATGGTTGGACTCATATCGGAATGGGTGTTCAGATTTTGTGAGTTTTGTCGGGTTTCGAGGTGCGGGCCAAAGGTTGACATTTTGGGTTATCTTTTTTTGTTTTCATTAAAGATCGAAGCTTTATTATCCAGAATTATTTCTATAGCTTTAATTTATGATTTGATCGGTTAGACTCCTAAGCTTCTTCCATGCATTAATTGAAAGTTGTCATATCATGTATATCCTCCATGTTGAGTTACCCTTATATGTTTTATTTGAAGTTGTTAGCACATGTTCTATCTTTTATTTGTCAAGTTTACTCGTATATGCTTATTTGAAGTTGACACCTCTCTTATTGTCATGATTCATATTTATTGTTTAATCATTCTTATTTAAAGTTGCTATTACATGACATCCCTTTGTTGTCGAGTTATTCCCATACATTTAGACGTAGTTGCTATTTCATGCCATATCTTTCTTTGTTGGCTTATGTTATTCACTAGAATTTAAAGAAATGGAAATGCCTTCATAATTGAGTTTACTCTTAAGCAATTAATTGAAGTTAAAGTTATTCAGAGCCATTAATCAGATTTAATTAAAGTTGTTGTTTAATGGAGTGTCTTTAATTGTTGAGTTGTTTTCCCCTTTCATTTTGTTGCTATTGAAATTCTTGTACAAATCGTGGTTGAGCTGTGAGCTATATGATGTGGTGATATTGGTATTGTTGTTATTGGAAAGTTGTGGCCTATGGGCATTTATGGAACGAATTGATATGTCATGTTGTTGTGATGTTAGTACATGTGGATTTGTTGTGTGGATTGATTGTGGCTATGCGGCGTATAAGGGTGGCATCTCACTGTTGTTGATTGTGCGGAGCGATACAGGTGGATATTGTATTATTTGTCTGGGCAGAGCGATACGAGTGGCTATTGTATTGTTTGTCTGGGCAGAGAGATACAGGTGGCTATTGTGTTATTTGTCTGGGCAGCGTGATACGGGTGGCTATTGTGTTATTTGTATGGGTGGAGTGATACGGGTGTCTATTGTGTTATTGTTTGGGCGGAGTGATATGGGTGGCTATTGTGTTTATTATCTTGGTGGATATCGTCAATATAGAGAGATAAGGGTGGCTATGTCAGGGATGATATATGACGGCCTGGGGGTATAATGTTGATGACATTCGTGTGATGGTGTGATTTTCCTTGTGTATGTCATGCACCTTACATGACTTTTTGTGTTTATTTCCAATGAGCCACTCGATGTCTTTGATATTACTTGTTGACTTGGACTACAATAGTACACTCGCACAAACGTACACCATAGCATGTCGTTACACCAGTTCAGGAGCATGAAACTTGACATTCATTGATCATGCACATGTATTATCTGACTCCATTGTCATATTGAGCATGTGACCATGCCGGGCGGATTGTGATATTGAGCCTGTGACCATACCGGGCGGATTGTGATATTGAGTATGTGACCATGCCGGGCGGATTGTGATAGTGAGCCCATGACTATGCTGGGCGAATTGAGATATTGGCACGTGTGTTGTTCGTGAGGTTGTGATTAATAATGTGGGTACGAGGTTCCATGAGTATATGATTTGTTATTTGGAACTCGTGACTTGTGATTTTGAGATATGGTATCTCGGAGTGATTTTGTTGTGAAACTTGTGTTAGAACAGATTGATTAGTTGGTTGTCATTTGTTTACCTTATTTGGTTTCACTGGTACCTTAACAGCGTTAATATTACTTTACTGTTGATATCACATGTTTATTCCTTGTTGCCATTTACTGATTCTTGCTTCCACTATTAGCTTTATATGTATATACTGCACAGGTTATTATGACTAGTAGATTTCTTGACTTGTACCTCGTCACTACTCCACCGATCTTAATCTTGATACTTAACGGATACCGGCCGTGGTGTACACATACTACACTTCTGTACATTTTTGTGCAAATCCAGTTATTGGATATAACGGACTCAGGCAGAGCTAGCTTCTTGATCGCGAGGTTTCAAGGTAGAGCTGGTTGGTCGTCGCAGTGCTTTGAGTATTCATCCTTTTGATTGTACTGTCAATTCGTTATCTGAACAGTACTGTATTTTAATTTGAGATATTTCTATGTAATCATCTAGAGTTAGTAACTCTGCATTACCTAGTCTTGGGAGGATTGTTGTGATTATTGTCGCGTATGCTTGTATCACCTTTATTTCGGTATTTATATTAAACTATGCTTTAAAACATCATGTTTAACTAGTTTAACCGTGGTAAGTAATCGGCTTACCTAGTCTTAGAGACTAGGTACGATCACGATGCCTAAGGCGAGATTTTGGATCGTGACAGATAAGGTATTGGGACTGGTTGGTATGATTGAATGGGGTCCCGGGGGCCTCGGATGGGTTTTTGGGTTGTTTCAGACCATTTTTCTTCTTTTGCAATAGCTGTTGCTGGTGTCTGGTGTTGTTCTTCGCGAACGCGAAGGGATTCATGCGTTCACGAAGAAGGATTTTTGGCTGCTAGGATTCTGTGCTTCGCGTTCGCAATTCCAAGATTGCGTTTGTGATGAAGAAGTTGGGCCTGGTGGGGGACTTGGCCTTCGCGTTCGCGAATGTGCGGCCGCTTTTGCTATGGGCAGGCTGGTAAAGCTTCGCGTTCGTGTGTCCTTTCTCGCGTTCGCATAGAGGAATTAGGGAGCGGAAGCTGATTGTGCTTCGCGAATGCGAGGGACTTGCCGCGTTCTCGAAGAAGGGTCGACGGGGCAGTGTATAAGTTTGTAAAAACGGATTTTGGTTCATTTTATCTCAATACTTCCATGGGAGCCGAGGTTGGGGCTATTTTGACGAGCCATTTCATCATCCATCATGTGGTAAGTAAATTCCTACACATTGTTAGCTAAATACATGAGTTATATATGGATTTAAACATGAAAATTTGTAGAAATTGTTGAATTTTCTAAGAAAGCCTAGAAATTGGATTTTTGAATTTTGACCACGAAATTGGACATGGAATTAGGAATAAATTATATATTTGGGTTCGTGGTATTATGGGTAATGTTTATCTTCTAAAATATTTAGAATCCGGGCACGTGGGCCCGAGAGTTGACTTTGTTGAATTTTCGAGCGGAGTTAGGAATTGTTATAAGTTATTTAAATTACGAGTATTGGAGTATATTTTGATTGGTTTGCACGTTATTGATTAGTTTTGGATCGTTCGACATTGGTATGAGGTGTTAGAGAGGTGTTGGAGCCGGTTATGAAATTTCAGAGCGAGGTAAGCCTCTTGTCTAACCTTGCGAGGGGGAAACTACCCCGTATGTATTAAATTATTATGTGCTACTAGTTGTGGGTGCTACGTACGCACGAGGTAACAAGAGTCCGTACGTATCTAAAAGAATATTTATGTCTGGGTAGACTTAGGACTTTATCATGTAATATTTTAATTATTTGAACTTGATTTGCTACTTTAATTACTTGAATTTATAATTAAAACTTGATTTGAGATTATGTTAGGCCGAGATTTATTACCTGGAGCTGTTTGGCAAGATATTTGATAGATAGTAAAAGTCATGTTCACTTTATGCTCCTGGCTTGTGTTGCAAACGCGTGACCCGTAATTTGATAAGTTTCTTCTTTCTTGCGGAACGGGCCGAACGCCTCGACGGTATATTGAGATTTATTGTGGTTCGCGCCGATCGACCCTTAGCAGTGTACACACTATTCTAGATCGGGTTGTACGACCTCGACATAACTCGTGTGCAATACTGCTAGGAGTCCGAATATTCATGAGACTTCTCTTTTATTGGGATCTGGTAGTTATATACGATGCTTATTTGTTGAGATAGCGCTTGATATCCCTTATCCGTTTGAGGTAGCCTTTGATTCTTCTATTTATTGAGGTAGTACATGAGATTTGAGAAATTTATGCTGTCATCAGGTTAGAGGATTATGTTAGTTACAATTCTTACCTCATTGTTTAGTGTTGTGTTTCATATATGTTTACAATTTATTATATTTATTTATTGGACCAATAGTAAGTGTCGATGTCAACCCCTCGTTATCACTTCTCCGAGGTTAGGCTAGATACTTACTGGATACGTTATGATATACATACTCATGCTACACTTCTACACTTATTGTGCAGGTATATTTTTGATGATCATCTGGTCACAAGGGTGCAACTATCGAGGGGACTTTAAGATGAGCTGCATTCCATGATACGTTCCGCAACACACAGAGTCTCCATCATGTTCATTTATTTTATCCTATCTTTTCTATATTCCAGACAGATGTTGTATTATTATTATACTTCCTAGTAGATGCTCATGCACTTGTGAAACCGGGTTTTGGGATATTCAAGTCGATGTTAATGGTTTTGTTTAATATTGTTACCTTTTTTTATTTATACACCTTCACTTTATTCTCCTGTTCTTGTGTTGCAAACGTGTGACCCGTGATTCGATAAGTTTCTTCCTTTCCTGTAGATCGGGTCGAACGCCTTGGCAGTATATTGAGATACATATATGGTTCGCGTCGGTCGACCCTCGACAGTGTACACAGTATTCTGGATCGGGTCGTACGACCTCGACATAACTCGTGCGCAATAACACTAGGAGTCCGAATATTCATGAGACTTCTCTTTGATTGGGATCTGGCAGTTACATACGATGCCTTATTTGTTGAGATAGCGCTTGATATCCCAATAATGACCTAAGTTGAACCTTTTTCATTCGTGGGTAGTTCCTAAGGCTTATTTTGAATCGTTTGGTTGATAATTTTCTAGATTTGGTTGATTTGGAGGCTTGTTTGAAAGGTAAAGTTGTGGTTGAGCTTTGAGTTGATCTCTGGGAGCGAGGTAAGTGTCATGGTTAACCTTGACTTGAGGGATTAGGACTTGTTCACTATGTGATACTTGTATAAATGTTGGTTTCAACGTATATATGAGGTGACAAATACTTATGCGTTGTTGTTGGGTCAAAGCATGCGGGTGGGACTTGTTTCTTGTCATTTATTTCTTTATTTGATCATGATATCCATGCTTAGACTAGTTAATTACTAAATTGATCATTCTTTCCGCATTTATGGGCTATCTGTGATAATTGAATATTGTTTCTGAAGAAGAGATTGGTGTTGTGGAACCATTGTTGACATAAGACTTGATCTTGCTTATTCTATATCCTTGTTGTTATATGTTCATTGTTACATGGTAAGGGAGAGTGTTAGTGCACGAAGGGTGATGTCGTGCTGTATTTGAGTGTTAATGCACTAAGGATGATGTCGTGCCATATTCGAGAGTTAATGCACGAAGGGTGATATTGTGCCGTATCTATTGTTCATGATCAAATTGAGAGTACAATCATGAAGGGTGATGCCGTGTTATTATTAATGTTTCATGGTGAGGCTAAGAGTAAAAGCACGAAGGGTGATGTCGTGCAGTTTTATTTATTATGTTTGTTCATTTTGTTGGGTGAAGGTTTATTGACTGTTTCTTATTATCATTCCCTATTGTAGTTATCGTATCTTGTACCCCTTTCGCATGTCCCCTCCCAATATTACTTGTTAATTCTTTATTTGTTGTTATGTTGTACATATATTTCCATCTGTACAGGTTTATTTACATGGGTGTCCTGTCATAGCCTCGTCACTACCTCGTCGAGGTTAGGCTCGATACTTACGGAGTACATTGGTTCGGTTGTACTCATATTACACTCTGCACTTTTTGTGCTGATTTTGGTACTGGTCCTAGCTGTCCGTGAGGTGTATCAGCTCGGATTGGCATTCGGAGACTCGAGGTACATCTGCTGGCGTCCGCAGACCTTGAAGTCCCCTTCCATTTCCCCTATTTACTGTTCTTTGCATTCGAGACAGTTGTATTTATTTCAAACCCTATTTTGTAGAGATTTTAGAAGCTCGTGAACTTGTGACTCCAGATTCGGGTTATACTTACATATTATTGGTTGTATGTCATTTGTATTCTATTTTAGCTTCTTTTCGGCTTAATTGGTTTTACTTAATTGAATTGGTTAAAAATTAGCTTAAAGATCCTCTAATGTTGGCTTGCCTAGCAAGTGAAATGTTAGGCGCCATCACGGCCTCGGAGGTGGAAATTCTGGGTCGTGACAAGTTGGTATCAGAGTACTAGGTTACTTAGGTCTCACGTGTCATGAGCAAGATTAGTAAAGTCTGAAGGATCGGTACAGAAACGTTTGTACTTATCTTCTGGAGGCTATGAAGTTTAGGAACAAATGTCACTTATATTCTTCTCTGTCGTGCGGTTTTATTCTATCATTGCTGGTTGAACTCTTCTATTCTTGTCCTCCCGCAGATGGCGAGAACACGTGCAACATCTTCAGTTGGACAGCAGCTGGAGCCCCTAGTGGCAGCTCCTACTAGGGGTAGAGGACGAGGCCGAGGTCGCGCCAGATGCCGAGGCAGAGGCAGAGCTCAGCCTAGAGCTCGAGCAGCAGCACCAGCAGTGGAGCCTCAGGTAGATTTTGATGAGGAGGTTCCGACTCACACTGTACCTATTGGACCAGCTCAGGTCCCGAAGGGGTTCATCGCCACCCCAGTGATTCAGAACGCTCTAGTCCGTTTGGCTGGCCTTATAGAGAGTGTGGCCCAGGCCAGTGCATTTCCTGTGGCACCAGCCTTCTCTCAGGCTGGGGGAAGAGCACAGACTCCCACTACTCACACTCCGTAGCAGATAGCTCCCTAGTATCAGTCTCCAGTAGCCCCGCCAGTTGGGTTAGTTTAGCCAATTATTGTGGTACAAGCCGGTAATAGGCCCGCTATGTCTTCTGAGGGCTTATTGAGATTGGACAAGTTCACAAAGCTCTTCCCAGTTCAATTCAGTGGTACATCTTTTGAGGACACACATCACTATCTAGACCATTTCCATGAGGTGCTATGGAACATGGGTATAGTTGAGACGAATGGGGTCGATTTTGCTGTATTTCAGATGGCGGATTCCGCCAAGAGGTGGTGGAGAGATTACATGTTGACCAGACCAGCTGGGTCGCCTACACTTACTTGGGAGAAGTTCTTACAGTTATTTCTAGATAAGTTTCTCCCTATCACTTTGAGAGAGGATTACTGCAGGCAGTTCGAGCATCTCCAGGAAGGCAGTATGATTGTTACTCAGTACGAGACTCGTTTTGTGGATCTAGCCTGTCATGCTCTCCTTCTGCTTCCACTGCAAGAGAGAGGGTGAGGAAATTTATTGATGGACTTGCTCACCCTATCGGGCTACAAATGGCCAAAGAGACTGGGGGTGAGATATCGTTTCAGGCGGCTGCCAATGTTGCCAGGCGGATCGAGGTGGTTCTTGATCAGGAGAGAGGGCAGGGGTCTGATAAGAGGCCTCGTCATTCCGGTGGGTTCAGTGGCACCTCGTCTAGAGGCAGGGGTACTTTTGGTAGAGGTCATCCTCACAGGCCGTATCATTCAGCGCCCCATGCATCTTACAGTGCTTCAAGTGGTCGTGGCCCTCATTTGTCTCATTTCGATTAGCTAGCCTATAGTGCACCACCAGCTCCTATTAGTGCACCTCCACTCCAGAGTTTTCAGGGTTGTTACTCAGGTCGACAGGGTTAGTTTCAAGGTCAGTTTCAGGGTCAGCAGTCATAGCAACCGAGGTCCTATTATACTTGTGGTGACCCAAGGCACATTGCTAGATTTTGCCCTCCGAGCAGCTCATAGCAGTAGAGTTCTCGTGCCATGGTTCCGGCACTGGTTGCTTCACCGCCTGCTTAGCCAACTAGAGGTAGGGGTCAGGCAGACAGAGGTGGAGTTCAGCTTGTTATAGGTAGAGGTCAGGTCGTTAGAGGTAGAGGCCAGCCAGTTACAGGTCATCCCAGGGATGTCGTTCAGAGTGGTGGGGCCCAGCCCTGATGTTATGCTTTCCCGGCCAGGCCTGAGGCTGAGTCGTCTGACGCTGTTATCACAGGTATTGTTTCAGTTTACCATAGGGATGCTTCAGTTCTATTTGATCCGGGCTCTACTTATTCCTACGTGTTATCCTACTTTGCTTCATATATGGTTATGCCTCGTGATTCTTTGAGTGCTCATGTGTATGTGTCCACACCTGTGGGAGATTCTATTATTGTAGATCGTGTTGTTCGTGTGAGGTTACCATTGGGAATCTTTAGACTAGCATAGATCTCCTACTTCTTGATATGGTGGATTTTGATGTCATCTTAGGTATGGATTGGTTGTCACCTTATCATGCTATATTGGATTGTCATGCCAAGACGGTGACCTTAGCCTTGCTGGGGTTACCTCGATTAGAGTAGAGGGAGACTCCTGGCCATTCTACCAGCAGGGTTATCTCTTATGTTAAGGCTCGGCATATGGTCAAGAAGGGGTATTTGGCTTATGTCCGCGATTCTAGTGCGGAAGTTCCTTCCATGGATTCAGTATCAGTTGTTCATGAGTTTCCAGAGGTGTTTCCTGCAGATCTGTCTGAGATGCCACCGGACAGAGATATTGACTTCTATATTGATTTGGCTCCGGGTATTCAACCCATTTCTATTCTGCCATACCGTATGGCCCCACCAGAGTTCAAAGAATTGAAGGAGCAGTTGCAAGATTTGATAGATAAGGGCTTCATTAGACCTAGTGTCTCGCCCTGGGGTGCACCTGTGTTGTTCGTGAAGAAGAAGGATGGGTCGATGAGGATGTGCATAGATTATCGGCAGTTGAACAAAGTCACTATCAAGAACAATTATCCATTGCCGAGGATTGATGAGTTATTTGATCAGCTTCAAGGTACCAAGATGTGTTCGAAGATTGATTTGAGGTTTAGCTACCATCAGTTGAGGATTAGGGCATCCGATGTCCCTAAGATAGCTTTTCGGACTCGATATGGGCATTATGAGTTTCTAGTGATGTCATTTGGTCTGACAAATGCCCCAGCAGCATTTATGGATTTGATGAACTGGGTATTCAAGCCTTATTTGGATTCTTTGATGATTATGTTTATTGATGATATCTTGATCTACTCCCGCAGTCGAGAGGAGCACAAGCAACATCTTCAGATTGTATTTTAGACTCTGAGGGATAGCCAGTTGTATGCCAAGTTTTCAAAGTGAGAGTTTTGGTTGAACTCGGTCACTTTCTTGGGGCACATAGTATCGGCAGAGGGCATTCAGGTGGATTCTAAGAAGATTGAGGTAGTTCAGAACTGCCCTAGACCCACTTCAGCTACAGAGATCCGGAGTTTCTTGGGTTTGGCGGGTTATTATCATCGGTTTGTGGAGGGGTTTTCGTCTATAGCAACCCCATTAACGACATTGACCCAGAAGGGTGCCCTGTTCAGATGGTCAGACGAGTGCAAGATGAGCTTCCAGAAGCTCAAGATTACTTTGACTACAGTGTTAGTGTTAGTGTTTCCCACAGGTTCAGGATCTTATACGGTATATTGGGATGCATCTCGTGTTGGGCTCAGAGTAGTATTGATGCAGAATAGCAGGGTGATCGCATGTGCATCGCTACAGTTGAAGGTCCATGAGATGAGTTACCCTGTTCATGATCTAGAGCTGGTAGCCATTGTTTATACGCTGAAGATCTAGAGGCATTACCTTTACAGCGTGTCGTGCGAGGTTTTCATGGAAAACCGGAGTCTACAGTATTTGTTCAAACAAATGGATCTCAATTTGTGGCAGAGGAGGTGGTTGAAGCTATTGAAAGACTATGATATCACCATCTTGTATCATCCCGAGAAGGCCAATGTGGTGGCCAACGCCTTGAGTAGAAAGCCAGTAAGTATGGGAAGTCTTGCGTACATTCCAGTCGGTGAAAGACCACTTGCATCAGATGTTCAGGCTTTGGCCAACCAGTTCGTGAGGTTGGATGTTTTAGAGTCCAGTCGTGTTCTAGCTTGTACAGTCACTCGGTCTTCTTTGTTTGAGCGCATCAGGGAGCGTCAGTATGATGACCCTCATTTGCTTGTCCTGAGGGACACAGTGCAGCACGGTGGTGCCAAGCAGGTTACGGTTGGAGATGATGGAGTTTTGAGGATGCAGGGTCGTATTTGTGTGCCTAATATGGATGGGCTTCGTGAGTTGATTCTTGAGGAGGCCCACAGTTCCCAGTATTCTAGTCATCCATGTGCCGCCAAGATGCATCAGGACTTGCGGCAGCATTATTGGTGGAGAAGGATGAAGAAGGACATAGTTGCTTATGTAGCTCGGTGTCTAAATTTCCAGTAAGTAAAGTGTGAGCATTAGAGACCTGGTGGTTTGCTTCAGAAGTTAGAGATTCCTGAGTGGAAGTTGGAGTGTATCATTATGGATTTTGTTGTTGGATTCCCACGCACTCAGAGAAAGTTCGATGCGGTATGGGTTATTGTGGACGAGCTGACCAAGTCAGCGCATTTCATTCCTGTGGCAGTTACTTATTCTTCAGAGCGGTTGGCTGATATCTATATTCGCGAGATCGTCCATCTTCACAGTGTGCCTGTGTCTATCATTTCTGATTGAGGTACGCAGTTCACCTCGCACTTCTGGAGAGTGGTACATCATGAGTTGGGCATGCAGGTTGAGTTGATCACAACATTTCATCCTCAGACGGACGGACAGTCCGAGCGCACTATTCAGATCTTGGAGGATATGCTTCGCGCTTGTGTTATAGATTTCGGGGTTTCTTGGGATTAGTTCTTGCCACTTGTCGAGTTTGCCTACAACAACAGCTACCAGTAGAGCATTCAGATAGCTCCCTATGAGGCATTATATGGGAGGCGGTGCCGATCGCCAGTTAGATGGTTTGAGCTGGGGGAGGCTCGGTTGTTGGGTACAAATTTGGTACAATATTCCTTGGATAAGGTCAAGATTATTCAGGATAGACTTTGCACAGCTCAGTCTAGGCAGAAGAGTTATACCGACCATAGAGTTTGTGATGTTGCATTCATGGTCGGAGAGAGAGTATTTCTTCGGCTTTCACCCATGAAGGGTGTGATGAGGTTAGGAAAGAAGGGCAAGTTGAGCCCTAGGTATATCAGACCATTTGAGATTCTGAAGAGAGTTGGTGAGGTGGCGTACAGGCTTGCATTGCCACCTAGTTTATTAGTAGTCCATCTGGTGTTCCATGTGTCCATGCTCCGGAAGTATCACGGTGATCCATCCAATGTGTTAGACTTTAGCTCAGTCCAATTGGACAAGGATTTGACTTATGAGGAAAAGTCGGTGGCTATTCTAGCCCGACAAGTTCGGCAGTTGAGGTCTAAGAGTTATCCTTTAGTTCGAGTGCAGCGAAGAGATCAACCGGTCGACGCAGCTACTTGGGAGTCCGATTCGGACATGCATAGTAGATATCCACACCTTTTCACCATTCCAGGTACTTTTCTATGTCCGTTCGAGGACGAACAGTTGTTTTAGAGGCGGAGAATGTGATGACCCGATAGGTCATCTATAATTTTAAACCTTAATTCTGTGTTTCGAAGCCTCCAATAGCTTCCTTAAGCGTTCCTCGATTTGCATGCGCAGTCCGGGTGTTTTTCGGGGAGGCTTTTATATTAAAAATTGATAAAACATGAAATTTTACTTTAAAAATCCATTTGAATTGACTTATGTCAACATTTTGAGCAAACGACCCGGATCCGTATTTTAACGGTCCTAATGGGTCCGTATCGTGATTTGGGACCTGAGTGTATGCCCGGAATCGAATTCGGAGGTCCCTAGCTCGAGTTATCTCTTTTTGTCAAAATTTTGAAGTTTAAAGGCTAAATGAATCTAAAGGTTTGACCAATGTTTGACTTTGTTGATACCGGGTCCATATTTGGGTTCCGGAACTCGATATAGGTTCATTACTATATTTATGACTTGTCCGTCAAATTTGGTGAGAAACAGAGTTAGTTTGACGTGATTCGGACGTCCGGTTGTTAAAATAGAAGTTCTAAAGTTTTCTTGAAAATTTCATTTGATTTGGTGCCCGATTCATAATTCTAGGTGTTATTTTGGTGATTTGATCGTGCGAGCAAGTTCGTATGATATTTTTAGACTTGTGTGCATATTTGGTTTGGAGCCCCGAGGGCTCGGGTGAGTTTCGGATAAGCTACGAAGTGAATTTAGAGTTGGAAAATAGCTGGTGTTCTTCCGTTTCTGGTGCAGGCCTCAGACCTCGCAATTGCGAGGTTAGACTTCGCATTTGCGATATGGAAGAATCCCTGTCAAGTTCGCATTTGGGAGCTATTTCCTCGCATTTGTGAAGAGTAGCTAGGCATCAATGGTTCGTAATTGTGAAGTGGACTGGGTAAGGCAGTGTCCGCATTTGCGATCAAAATGATCGCAATTGCAAAGAGTTTAAGTTCGCAAATGCAAACAAACAATCGCAATTACGATGGTAGCATAGGTGTGAGAACTTCGCATTTGTGAAGGGTTTTTCGCATTTGCGGGGTTCACAATTGCGAACCCCAGGTCGCAATAGCGACATTTGCGCCTAAGCTAAGTTAGACGGGATTTCTGTCATTCTTTCAAAATTGCAAACCTAGAGAACCCTAGAGGCGATTTTCCCAAGAGTTCTTCTTCCCCAATTCATTGGTAAGTGATTCTAACCTATTTTCTTTCAATTTTCCATTACATTTCATAAGATTTTAACCTAAAATCTAGGATTTTCATGGTGGAAATTGGGGGTTTAAGAAGAATTAGGGTGTTTTGTAAAATTAAAATTTACATCTCAAATTGAGGTCGGATTTCGAAACAAATTACATAACCGAGCTCGGGGGTGAATGGGTAATCGGGTTTTGATCTGAATTTTAGGTTTGGACCAAGCGGGCCCGTGAGTTGACTTTTGTTGACTTTTTAATAATGACCTAAATTAAACCTTTTTCATTTGTGGGTAGTTCCTAAGGATTATTTTGAATTGTTTGGTTGATAATTTGCTAGATTTGGTTGATTCGGAGGCTTGTTTGAAAGGCAAAGTCGTGGTTGAGCTTTGAGTTGATCTTTGGGAGTGAGGTAAGTGTCGTGGTTAACCTTGACTTGAGGGATTAGGACTTATTTTCTATGTGCTACTTGTTTAAATGTTCAGTTCAACGTATATGTGAGGTGATGAGTCCTTATGCGTTGTTGTTGGGTCAAAGCATTCGGGTGGGACTTGTTTCTTGTCATTTATTTCTTTCTTTGATCATGATATCCATGTTTAGACTAGTTAATTACTAAATTGATCATTCTTTCCGCATTTATGGGCTATCTGTGATAATTGAATATTGTTTCTAAAGAAGAGATTGGTGTTGTGGAACCATTGTTGACATAAGACTTGATCTTGCTTATTCTATCTCCCTGTTGTTATATGTTCATTGTTACATGGTAAGGGAGAGTGTTAATGCATGAAGGGTGATGCCGTGCCATATTGAGTGTTAATGCACGAAGGGTGATGCCGTGCCATATTTGAGTATTAATGCACGAAGGATGATGTCGTGTTGTATCTATTGTTCATGATGAAATTTAGAGTAAAAGCACGAAGTGTTATGTCGTGTTATATTTATCATCTTATGGTGAGATTAAGAGTCAAAGCACAAAGGGTGATGTCATGTCATTTTTACTATTTCATGGTGAGCCTGAGAGTAAAAGGACGAAGAGTGATGCCGTGCAGTTTTATTCATTATATTTGTTTATTTTGTTGGGTGAAGGTTTATTGAATTTTTCTTATTATCATTCCCTATTGTAGTTATCGTATCTTGTACCCCTTTGGCATGTCCCCACCCAATAGTACTTGTTAATTCGTTATTTACTGTTATGTTGTACATATATTTTGGTCTGTACAGGTTTATTTACGTGGGTATCCTGTCATAGTCTCGTCACTACCTCATCGAGGTTAGGCTCGACACATACGGAGTACATTGAGACGGTTGTACTCATACTACACTCTGCACTTCTTATGCGGATTTTGGTACTGGTCCTAGCTGTACGTGAGGCTTGTCAACTCGGATTGCCATTCGGAGACTCGAGGCAGATCTGATGGCATCCGCAGACCTTGAAGTCCCCTTCCATTTCCCCTATTTACTGTTCTTTTCATTCGAGACAGTTGTATTTATTTCAAATCCTATTTTGTAGAGATTTTAGAAGCTCGTGAACTTGTGACTCCAGATCCGAGTTGTACTTAGATATTATTGGTTGTATGTCATTTGTATTCCGTTTTAGTTTCTTTTCGTCTTAATTGGTTTTACTTAATTGAATTGATTAAAAATTGGCTTAAAGGTCGTCTAACGCCGGCTTGCCTAGCAAGTGAAATGTTAGGCCCTATCACGTCCCCGAAGGTGGAAATTCCGGGTCGTGACAAACTATTTATAAGAGTTTCATTACTACTTTGTGGGTAAGTAATTCTCACTTGGATTTGTCTATATATTTTGAATTCTCATGGATTTATACACTTTAATCATGAGATTATGGAGAAAAAATTGGGGCTTTTGTCTACAACTTAAGAGAATAAATTTTGGGGATTTGAGGATCAATTTGGACTTGATTTTGGAATCTAATCACATATTTGTCCTTGTGGGCCCAGGTTGACTTTTGTTAATTTTTTGTGAATTGAATAAAGATTGAAGTTTTATTGCTTGGAATTGATTTCTATGATTTTGTTTGATGTTATTGAGTTATTTTTGGCTAGATTAGAGCCGGTTGGAGCTGATTTCTAAGGGGAAAGCGTTCTTGGAGTATTGATTATGCTCGTTTGAGGTAAATATCTTTTCTAATCTTTTTATGAGGGAATACCATTAGGATGTGACCTTGTTTGGCTAATAAAAAATATGAAAAGTGACGTATATATGAGGTGACGAGCGTATATGCGGGCGTTATGCATGATATTGATCGGAATGAATTTTAGGCTTCTAGTATGCCCTGTTGGACTGTGTACTTCTTATGATTTCTATTTTGAACATTTGTATGACTCTTTGAACTCCTTGAATCATGTTAGAGGCCATATATAGGCTTTAATATCCTGTTTGAACATGATACTTATTATTCTATGGCGTACCCGCCTAATTTTAGTTGTAGTTAACACTTCGCACATGCATACACCATTGCATGCTATTTTTTTCAGTCCATGAGTATGTGATTTGATACATGTTATTCATATATATATGTATTCTTCTTTATGTTTTCTGTAATATGGACTATTTTGGGAGAACGTGAGTTGTCCGTGCGGATGATATGATTGTGCACGTGAGTTGTCCGTACAGCGTGTGAATAAGGATTCATCCACCTAGGGTCATCCTCTCGTATTTCTCCTTGATGACATACACACGAATTCTATAAACTGATCAGTATTTGTACTTCGTGTATCTTCTCTATATGCAAACTCCTTGGTTGTATACATGCTTTAATTGTGTATCTTCTCTATATGCTAGCCTCGGAATGTATACATGCATTTTATGGATATCTTCTCTATATGTTGATTTAGTTGATAAAATGATTCATGTTACATATATTCTCTATATGTCAACTCGGGGAAACTTGATTTGCTATTCTTGTATATCTTCTTGATATGCTGAACTGTTAGCTTGATTACTATTCTTTGATTCTGGTACTGTTGATGTGTGCATAAATATTCATGAACTGTATAGGTTTGATTAGTAAGTATCATTGACAATTATACTCATACTACACTCTGCACTTAATTATGCAGATCCAAGCATGGGACCCAGCTGAGTGTTGAGTTTGGTTGCTATTGGTGTTGAGACATAAGGTAGAGTTGTATCCCTACAGCAGTCCTTGACGTCTCTTTCTATCTTTCATTACTGTTATTGCTTCAGACAGTATATTGTATTAGCATACTTGTATTCATTTATTAGAGCTTATGACTCGGTATTATCAGATTCTGGAATCGGTTATATTGGTCTGGTATTTATCTATGCTTATCCGACTTTAGACTCATTTTTTTTGTATTGTTATTGTTCTTCCTCTTTTGTTATACGATTGGCTTGCATAGCAAGCGGGTTATGCGCCATTATGACCAGTAGGGATTTTGGGTCATGATAGCTTCCCAAACCCAATGCCAAGCGATCGCGTTTAGTCTGAATTTGCTATAGAAGTAGCTCCTGCTCCAGACTGTCTTCAAGGAAAGAAAGGATTGGTCAATTCCGCCGGTTCTTACGGTTACCTTATTATTAAGGGGAAATGGATTTTCTATAGATGCTGAGGTGAGTAAGGGAGGGGGGTCATAGTTTGAGGCTTCTCAGTTGCATGAACAGGGAACGAATCCTCCAAAATGGAATGATTCGCAATTAATACCACAAGAAAGCCACCACCCTCGCCCTTTAGAGATAGGGGCGCAACAAAAAGTATTCAAAAGGGGCGCAATATCAGGTCCCTAGGTTGCTTAGGTATCACAAGTCATGAGACAACTTAGTAGAGTCTTGCATATTAGAACGTAGACGTCTATACTCATCTTCAAGAGCCTAGAACATTGTTAGGAAAACGTTTCTTGTTACGACACTGTTAGGAAAACTTTTTTTTCTTTTATTTTATATCGTGCGGATTTGTTTATCTCGAACTTTGAACCTTTGTTCTTTTATTCTCTTACAGATGTTGAGGATACATTCTTTTGAAGTAGTGGAGTAGGCACCCGTACCTCAGGCCAGAGACACGAGAAGCTGGGGTCGAGGCAGAGGAAGGGGTGGAGCATGCTCCATAGTTAGAGGCTCTACTAGAGCAGCAGTTGTGGAGCCACCAGTAGCTCACGTTGAGGAGCAGATTCTAGATCATGTCGAGTCGGTGGGACCAACTCAGGCACTTGGGGGCCCTAATGCTACACCTGGACTTTAGGAAACTTTGGGTCACATTCTGAGCATGTAATAGAGTTTGACTCGTGAGTGTATGATCCCGGTTGCACCAGCTACCTCACAGGCTAGGGGAAGGGCCCAAACTCCTACCGCGCACACACTAGAGCAGCATGCTCATGGTCATCGTACACCGTGGGTTATGCTAGTGCAGCCAATCATTGCAGTCCATCCTAAAATTATGCTAGTTTTTGACTGCTGAGGAGCAAAAGAGGCTGGAGAAATTTTAGAGACTTCATCCTCCTCACTTCAGCGGAGAGCCTACTAAGGATGCACAAAGTTTTTTTTATTAATGTCATCAGATTCTGCATAGTTTGGGTTTAGTGGACTCAAACGGGGTTGATTTCGTCACTTTCCAACTGAGAGTGCTAGCCTACAAATAAGGGTAGGCCTATAAGTTGAGTAGGCCAGCTGGCACAACACTACTCATATGGTCTCAGTTCTCAGTTCTCTTCTTCGATAAGTTTATTCCACAGACTCACATAGATGATTTGATTAGTGAGTTTGAGCATCTACGCTAGGAGGGCATGACCGTGACTCAGTATTATATAAGGTTTCACAAAGTTGGCACGTCATGCTATGTTCTTGATCCCTACTGAGAGGGAGAGGGTCTAGAGGTTCACTGAGGGACTCAATTTTGGTATCAAGCATGGGATGGCCCGAGAGGCCAAGACTGATACTACTTTCAATCAGGTTGTGGATAATTCCAGGCGCTTAAAGCATATTCGCAGGCAAGAGAGAGAGGAGCGGGACGCCAAGAGGGCATGTGGTTCAGATGGTTTTGGTGGTGCCTCATCGGATGGCCAGGGTCATCATAGTAGAGATCTTCCTTTCAGGACCTCTTAAGCAGCCCCCCAGGTTTCTCATGGTTCTTCAGTCAGCCACAGTTCATACAATGCTAACCCATGCTGGTCATCTTTCAGTGCGCATCTAGCACAAAGTTCATATCGTGCTCCATCTGCTTAGGGTTTTTTGGTGGATATCCAGGTTCTTAGGAGCAGTCAAAGAGTCAGCAGCCTCTCTAGAAGAGGGGTTATTTTGTGTTTGGGGAATTGAGTAATCTTAATAGGGATTTTCCCAGGTTTTGAGTAGTGTACCGCGTCAGGGCATCCAGTTGATGGTTCTAGCATCGGCAGCTACACCACCTGCATAACTAGCTAGGGGTGGAGCCTAGTCTATTCGAGGTCGTCCTAGAGGGGGAGGTCAGTCAGGTGGAGGACAGGCCCGTTGTTATGCATTCTTGGACAGACCAAAGGTAGTTACTTCAGATGTTGTGATCATATGTATTGTATCTATGTGCCATAGGGATGCTTTAGTATTATTTGACCGTGGTCCCGCTTATTCTTATATGTCATCTTTTTTTTCTCTTTATTTGGATGTGCCTCATGGTTTCCTTGATATCCATGTTCATGTATCTATACATGTTGGTGATTCTATTATGGTAGATCATGTGTATCGGTCTTGTGTGGTTACCATTGGGGTTATGAGATTAGGGTTGATATTTTGTTGCTTAATATGGTTGACTTTAAGGTGATCTTGGTTATAGATTGGTTATCTCTGTATCATGCTATTCTTGATTATCATGCTAAGACCAAGACATTGGCTATGCCGGAATTGCCAAGGTTGGAATAGAGGGATTCTTTGGGTAAGATTCCTAGTAGAGTGATTTCTTTTCTGAAGGCTCAAACGGATGATTGAGAAGGGATGTTTGGCACTGTTGATGTGTACATATATATTCATGAACTGTACAAGTTTGATTAGTGAGTATCATTGACGGTTCTCGCCACTAATCGTGATACTTAATGAGTATATGGGGTTGATTGTACTCATACTACACTCTGTACTTAATTGTACAGATCCAGGTGTGGGACCCAAGTGAGTGTTAAGTTCGGTTGCTATTGCTGTTGAGACATGAGGTAGAGTTGTATCTCAACCGCAGTCCATGGCATATCTTTCTATATTTCATCACTGTGGTTGCTTCGAACAGTATATTGCATTAGAAGACTTGTAATCATGTATTAGAGCTTATGACTCAATATTATTAGATTCCGGAATTGGTTGTGTTGGTTTGGTATTTATCTGTCATGACCCAAAATCCTAACCTGTCGTGATGGCGCCTATCTCAGTACTAGACAAGCTGACAACATCAATAACCCATGATTTCCTTTCAATTTAAAAACGTAACGTTTAATACAATACCAAAATCTAGTAAAATCCGATACAACACTCCCCAAACCTGGTGTCACTGAGTTCATGAGTATCTAATATGAATACAAGTCTGGAAAAGTATGGTCTGCAATAGTCTAAGACCAAAATACAGGAATACAGAGATAGGGAAGGAGAGGCAAGGTCTGCGAAACACGGCAGCTACCTCTGAATCTCCATAAGCTGTACGGAAGAATCAACACCCGCTATGTCCGGGAACACCTGGATCTGTATATGAAGCGCAGGGTGTAGTATGAGTACAACCAACTCAGTAAGTAATAATAATAACTAAGGAACTGAAGATAATGACGAGCTACACAGTCATAGTTCACTTTTAGTAGTTCCAGCAAAGAATAAACATGCTTTCAAATCCGACAGTTTAAGTCAAATCAATTTAATACAGTTCAATTTCAAGTAATTCAGATATAAATTCTTTCAGATATTTCACAACAATGACAGATAGAAACCAAGTGCAACAACAAATGCAAAGCAAGTACAGCCTCTGAGACAACAATCACTCAGCTCATCATAACAGCTCAACCACTCGGCTTTCAGCCCTCAACACTCACACTCAATGGGTACCCGCGCTCACTGGGGGTGTGTACAGACTCCAGAAGGGCTCCTACAGCCCAAGCGCCATAATCTGCACGGACAACTCACGTGTTGTACGGACAACTCACGTGCTATAATATCCTGCATGGACAACTCACGTGCCATAATATCCTTACCTCACCAACAGGCCCTCGGCCTTACTCAGTCCTCAACCTCTCAAGTCTCTCAGGCTCTCAAAAATCACAAAGATCAGCCCAAAACAAGGATAACATAGTATATCAACAAATAACCAGAAATATTGAGGTATAATACGTAAGAAAAATCATGACCGAGTACAACACAATAATTAGAAATTAATTCAACAAGTACCTGACCTCTGTGGGTCCCAATAGTACTATCACATAGCCTAAGCATGATTTTTAACATGATGTACAGCCAAATTTCTTTAACACAAAGAGAGCTTATAGCTAACAACAAGTTATTCAACTTTACAGTTTTACGGGACGGACCAAGTCACAATCCCTTCGGTGCACGCCCACACGCCCGTCACCTAGCATGTGCGTCACCTCCAAAATAATCACACGACACAAAATCCGGGGTTTCATACCCTCAGGACCAGATTTATAACTGTTACTTACCTCAACTCGTATATTTATTTATTCCGCTATGCCCTTGCCATGAGAATTGGTTTCTAAAGCCTCGTATCTAGCCACAATTAATTTGATTCAATCAATACCAATTATTGTAATTAATTCCATAAGAAAATACTAATTTTTCCAAAAAAATCTGAAATTAACTTAAAAATTGCCCCTGGGTCCCACATCTTGGAACTCGACAAAAGTTTCAAAATATGAACGCCCATCCAACCACGAGTCCAACCATATAAATTTCACCAAATACCGACATCAACTCGACCCTCAAATCTTCAATTAAAGTCTGTGAAGATTTCTACCATTTTAGACCCAATCTATACCCATTTGAACTCACAATCTTTCTATAAACCTTATTGATATGTATAGATGATACTATTACACCCAAGAATCATACCCTTAATCACCCATCTTTACCCAAACTCGAAATTGAAGACTAGGGGTTAGAACCTTACCTCTTGGGTGAAGATCTTGTGATATTTCCTTGTTGGATTTCAAAGCTTGGACAAGATCTTGATGAACAAAGCACTTGAGCATCTTCCTCTCTCTAGAACAAATGTTAGATTTTTGCTCCAAAATGAGTCCCAAAGCCTATTTATCAAAATGGGGTCAGGTTATGAAAATAAAAAAAATTAACCCTCCGAAAGCATGTATGCGGTCGCATAATGGACCGCAAAATGGGTATGCGGGCTGTAAAACTGATCGCAAAATCGGCGCCCAAAAACGGGCTCTTCTGGTCCATTCTACGACCTGTTTTGCGGTCGCAGAGGCAGTTTTTCGATCACATAACTATTTTGCGATCGCATAATGGGTCACAGAATTGCATTTTTCCAGCATTTGTAATCACATACTTCTTGTGGGAATGCCCAAATGACGAATGGTTTCAAGCGTTAGAAACTAGACTCGAAGATCTTTCATTTGATAGGTAGATCATCACATAAATTCATATATACATGTAGATATTCTTGTTCAAAGTTGGGTCTTGTGTGAACTCACTTAAAACTTTAGTCTTATGAAATTGCCAACTTCTACATTCGATGTCGAAACCTATCGAATCAAATCCGATTGACCTCAAATTTTGCACACAAGTCATAAACGACATAACTGACCTATTACAATTTACGGAATTGAATTCCGACCCCGATATCAAAAAGTCAACCCCCAGTCAAACTTCCCAAAAAATCAACTTTCGGCATTTCAAGCCAAATTCCACTACGGACCTCCAAATAATATTCCGGACACGCTCATAAGCGCAAAATTATCATACGGAGCTATTGCAATCATCAAAATTAAATTCTGAGGTCGTTTACACATAAGTCAATATCCGATCAACTATTTCAACTTAAGCTTCCAATATGAAAATTCATTCTTCCAAGCTAACTCCGAAATACCTTAAAACTAAAACCAACAATTCACATAAGTCATAATACCTCGTAGGAAGTTATTCAAGACTTCTAATAGTAGAAAGGAATGTAAATGCTCAAAACGAAAGGTCGGGTCATTACAATCTCCCCTACTTAAACATACGTTCGTCCTCGAACGTGCCAAGAGTTGTTCTTAACCTTCAAATCTCTATTCCACCTTACCACGCACATACCCGGGGGTGACCTCATGTCACCCTATTCTATATAGGCCTGACCACACAACATAACTGAAAATCATTAATTTAACATTAGCCCAAAAAACATGGAGCCAAATTTCTAACATCTAGAATTCTTTTCAAGACCCGAATCTTACATTTACACGTTGTATGAGTTTGAAAAAGCAACATTCAGCCATAACTAAATTCACAGATATAATGTACCCAGAATGTTAGACAACTCGCCCACTCGTAGCACCATTCCTGATCACAATAACTACTTTAAACTAACCAAGTACTAGCATTAAACCCCATATCGAACAAAACCTCATCTCAACACCTTCGTACACTGTTAATAATTAAAGAAACACGCAGAACTCTCATGATCCCTTATCAGATCAATAAGTCATGGAGCTCTCTCACCCCAACTATAACCATAATCCTCTCCTAAGTCGATTTTCAATATTATCCCACCTAATATACCATAATCAAGCCCGATAGTACCCATTCTAAGTCCAATAAACTTATATTACTAAACATAACTATCCCACAGACACGCCACGTCAATATAACTCAAGCCATAACTGTGTACCCAAATATGGGAGATGTCTCAATAAAGAGAACCGTATTGCAAGTTCAACAAGCACCACCACAACCACAATGTTACAACCAATTCCTCAAATTTTGTGAAGAGGACAACCGTAGGTGCATGTGCACAATTGTAGAGGAAGGAATTTAATGAATCAGATAAATTATCATAGAAATAAAATTCCACACATGGCACGGACAACTCACGTGCCAATAATATGAATCACCCGGCATGGTCACAGGCCTCCAGTCCCAGCATATCATACATGAGCAATTAAACAAGTACACTTGCATATATGATAATGAAATAAGATTCTCATGCTCCTTGACTGGTAAAAAAACAAATAACACGCAATAGTGTATGCATGTGCAAAGTCTGCTATCACACTTAAAATCGACGATTTAACGCAGAAATAGTAACTACCTCGTTTATTCGGGGGAATTAGCCTCTTTGTAACCTCAAATGTAGCCCAGATAGTTTTCAACAAATGTACGAACATAAGAAATTCTATAACTTTACGCTTAATAGTCAAATCTAGGCATATCATAGCCTAAGCATTCTTTCGAGTAGGAATACTTGCCCCGATACCCACACATGGGTTCAACCTCACATATATGTTCACTTATAGCGCGTAGCTATCACAAATAATTAACGCAACTAGTGCCTCCACCGGTCTTTAAATAAAATAGTCACCTCAAAAAGGTCGCAACCCCGAAACAATATACTTTTGATAACTCACAGTCTCCAAATTCATCGAACACATGAATCACCGCAACGGATCCCAACTCCAGCACTAAAATGACTAACACATCTTCCATTCACGATAATCCCATGGGGAATACTTTCATAATTCTTTCATTCCACATAGAAATAATTTGAATATCGGCAGTCTATCAACCAGGTGAGTACTGCAATACTAATGAACATCCGTAAATCAAAACACAACGTGCCTTCTGAAATGCGAACCCTTCTCAGGAATTACCAAGCAGTTATAACCTCCATCGAAATATCTGAAACTGACCACGCTCTCCAACATTCGTTACCTTCTCTTCAAGACTGAACTATCACCATGTACGTGTAAATCCTAATCCCGCACAACACACCACATCTATTATGCCATCATGTGAAAAACATAAGAGTCCTATTATCAACTTTTAGTCACCAACAATTTACATACTCTATTAGTTTGAAACCGTTCTCTTGCTCCTTTCCAGGAGGAAATCACAATATACAACACGTTCTCCACACTGATAGAAAAGTATCTGATTCAAAGCATGGTAGAAACTATCATGAACACTTTAAAATTCATCTGCACATAACCAAGCTATTAGAATGTCACGACCCAAAACTAACCCCTGTCGTGATGGCTCCTATCATGGAACTAGGCAAGCCGACTCATTTCCAAAACAAATCGATATTTTCAATTTAAAGATAATTCCAAGGTTATTTAACATAAAACCTCCATTTAAAGAATTCAAATCAAAGAAAAATAGAAGTGCGGAAAAGAAAAGCCCGACATCGGGGTGTCACTAGTCATGGGCATCTACTATAATCTGTCTAACAATATCAAGGCTAACTCAACCTGGAAAATAGCTAAATACAACTAGAGGAAGATAAGAGGGAGAAGAGCAGGGCTGCGATCGCCAGGCAACTACCTTGCTATCCTCGGGAAAATCTGCAATCAGAACAATCAACAACCGTTACTGTGTCCAGCTACACATGGATCTCCACACAAGGTGCAGGGAGTAACGTGAGTACGCCAACTCAGTAAGTAACAACAATAAATAAAGACTGAGCAGTAGTAATGAGTAATAAAACATATAACATTCATATCATTAAATCTCAGTAAAGTACAACATGCTTTAAAATCAGTGTTTGAATCAAATCATCTCGATTAAACCAGGTTCCAGTAAAAATCACTTAAAAATATTTTTCCAACAGTTTGTTTTTCAAACAAAGGCTCAATGAAAAAGTGAGCAAAATGATGAAATCATAAACAACCCCTCGGGAAAACCTCACAGTCACTCTTGCCACTCGGGCATACCTCACAGTCACTCTTGCCACTCGGGCATACCTCACAATCACTCTTGCCACTCGGCACTCGGCACTCGCACTCAGTATGTACCTGCGCTCACTAGGGGTGTGTACAGACTCCGGAGGGGCTCCTTCAGCCCAAGCGCTATAATCTGCACGGACAACTCACGTGCGATAATAATAAAGTATGCTGTAGGCGGGCAGCCCCGATCCTCACTCATCCTCACAAATCAGGCCCTCGGCCTCACTCAGTCATAAGTATGCTGCAGGCGGGCAGCCCCGATCCACACTCATCCTCAAAAATTGGGCCCTCGGCCTCACTCAGTCATAAATATCTCAAGCCACTCGGGCATTTCAGTAAAACGGGGCATTCGGCCTAAAACATTTATATGCATCAAAATAGAGTCATAAAACTGAGTTATGCGGTAAACAAGTATAAACATGACTGAGTATAGATTTTCAATCAAAAACAATGAGAGGATGGTAAGAAATAGCCCCTAAGGGTCCATACAGAATTGGCGCAAGGCCCAAACATGGCATTCAGCCCAATTTACAGAAATTCATTCTAAAACATATAAGTATCAAATGTTTTCAACAAAGTATGCAACTTTACAGTTGCTACGGGACGGAACAAGTCACAAATCCCCAACAGTGCATGACCACACGCCCGTCACCTAACTTGTGCGTCACTTCAAAATAGTAGAATGATACGAAATCCGGGGTTTCATACCCTCAGGACTAGATTTACAATCGTTACTTACCTCAAACCGGTCAAATCTCTAACCCGCAATGATCTTGCCTCTGGACTCGGCCTCCAAATGCTCTGAATCTATTCACAATCAGTACAATACCATCAATACGCGCTAATGGAATGAATTCCACAAGAAAAACTATAAAATTAGACCAAAACCCAAAATTGGCTCAAAACCGGCCCCCGGGCCCACGTCTCAAAATCCGACAAAAGTTACAAAACTAGAAAGCTCATCCACTCACGATTCTAACCATACCAAATTCATCAAAATCCGACATCGTTTGATCCTTCAAATCCTTACATTACTTTCCAAAATTTTCAAGCCCTAACCCCTCATTTTCACTAATTACCATGATTAAAACAACGGGAATTCACCATATATGCAAGTATTAGGGCTCAAGTAACTTACCTCAACGAAATCCCCCTTGATTCCCTCTTCAAACCCCTCCAAAAAGCTCCAAAACCGAGTTGAAATTGTGAAGAATTACCAAAATTCGCGAAGGGTTCTATTTATGGTTTCTGCCCAGAAATTCCGCACCTGTGGACCCTTTCTCGCACCTGCGCTTCTGCATCTGCGGACACAGGTGCGCACCTGCGCATTCCACTTAGCTGACTAGACTTCGCACCTGCGAGCCCTTGGGTGCTACCCATTCTTCGCATCTGCGAACATTTCCGCATCTGCGAGCCTTCAACGCACTTGCGATCATCGCACCTGTGGTTCCCAATCCGTAGGTTCGGACACACCAGAACAGTAGCTCCACCTGCATTTTCCAACTTCAGCAACTCCGTTAACCACCCGGAATCACCCCGAGGCCCTTGGGACCTCAACTAAAAATACCAACAAGTCATATATCAACATACAAACTTAGTCCAAATTACCCTCGGATTCAAGCCTAAGAACTTCTAAATTTTTTAAATTCGGCAACCGATGCCGAAACCAACCAAACCACGTCCAAATGACCTCAAATTTTGTACACACGTCACAAATTACACTACGAACCTATTCCAACTTTCGAAATTCCATTCCGACCCCGATATCAAATTTTCCCCTGCCGACCGAAATCGCCAAATTTCCAATTTTGCCAATTGAAGCCTAATTCTACCACGGACCTCCAAATTACATTCCGGTCGCGCTCCTAAGTCTAAAATCACCAAACGAAGCTAATGGAACCATTAGAATTCGAATCCGAGGTCAAATGATAAAGAGTCAAATTTTGGTCAACTTTCCCAAATCTAAAGCTTCAACAATGAAATTCTTTCTTCCAATTTGATTCCGAAATATCTGCAATCCAAAACCGATGATTCACACAAGTCAAAGTACATCATATGGAGCTACTCATGCCCTCAAAAGTCCGAGCGAAGTCCAAATGTTCAAAACGACCGGTCGGGTCGTTACATCCTCCCCCACTTAAACACATAATCGTCCTCGAACGTGCCCAAAGTTGTTCCAAACCATCAAATCGATGTGTAGCTTTCACATGCACATAGGTGATCCCACGTCACCCTATCCCATACAGCATATCTCGTCACTCTTCGACCTCGTCGAGGTCTTGTCTCCTATTCTCGTCATTGCCGGTGCCGCTTTCATAGGAGTACCTTAAGCTGGGTTCCCCAACTTTGATTGGTATGACAGCCTCCGTCCCGTAGATCAGAGAGTAAGGTGTTTCTCCTACGGTCATTTTTGGGGTTGTTCTGTGCGCCCATAATACTTCCGGGAGTGTTTTTGGCCACAATCCCTTGGCCTCCTTGAGTTTCTTCTTCATGAAGTTTAAGATAGATTTATTGGAGGACTCAGCCTGCCCGTTGCCGATTGGGTGGTAAGGAGTTGAAACTATCCTTTTGATGCGCCATTTTTCGAGAAATTTTATGGTTTTTCTTCCTGTGAATTGGGGCCCGTTGTCACAGCTTATCTCGTTAGGTATACCAAACCGGCTGATGATGTTTTTCCATATGAAAGCGACTACCTCTTACTCGCAAACTTGGGCAAAAGCTCCTGCTTCCACCTACTTAGAGAAATAGTTAGTTAAAACTAAAAGGAATTTTACATTACGTCTTGGTATAAGTGGTCCTACGATATCCATCCCCCATTTGATGAATGGCCATGGAGAAGTGACTGAGTGGATGTGTTCGCATGCTTGGTGAATTATTGGGGCATATTTTTGACACTGCTCGCATTTCTTTGCGAATTCTAGGGTGTCTGTCTACATAGTTGGCCAATAATATCCGGCCCGTATGAGTCATTTGACAAGTGCTCGGTCACTAGAGTGACTGCCGCAGTGACCTTCATGGACCTCCTTAAGAACGCGTTGGGTTTGGTTAAGGCCTAAGCATTTTCTAAGGGGCCACCATACGTTCTCTTATATAAGTCGTTGTGAAGGAGGCTGTACCTAACGACTTGCATTATTAGTTTTTTTGCTTCCTTTTTGTCGTTTGGAAGGGTGCCGTCCTGCAGATAATTTATAATACAATTGTGCCAGTCCCAAGTTAAGCTTACGAACTTTACCTCGATGTGGTCTAATGGCGAGTTGAGGAGGTGAACTATGCTCTTATCCCCGGGAGTTATGCTTTGGGTGGCGGCGACCAATTTGGCGAGGCCATCTACTTCGACGTTCTGAGCTCGTGAAATTTGGTTGAGCTGACATTCGTCAAAATTGGGCAGCAAATTGCATATCTCGGTCTGATACTTCTATAATCTCTACTTCTTGATTTAGAAAGTCCCTGTAACTTGGTTGACTACAAGCTAATAATCACAGCGTAGCTTCAATCGCTTCGCCCCATACTCGAGTGCTAGTCTCAACCCTGCAATTACGGCCTCATACTCGGCCTCGTTGTTAGCCATATCTGGGCATCTTATGGATTGGTGAATTATTTTGCCGGTGGGAATCTCGAGCTCACGTCCTAGTTCGGATCCGCAGGCATTGGACGTGCCATCGGTGTGTAGGACCCAAAGGTCCTGTGTTTGGAGAGAAGCTTGAGTGGCTTCTTTTTCAGCCTCAAGCATTACTTTTGCACTAAAATCTGTGATGACGTTGGCGAGCACTTGCGACTTTATTGCTGTGCGAGGCTGATAAGTGATGTCGTGCTCATTTAATTTAATTGCCCACTTGGCCAGCCTCCCCGACAACTCGGGTTTGTGTAATATACTTCTTAAAACAAAAAGGTGGTGACGACCTAGATCGGGTGGCACTGGAAGTATGGCCTAAGCTTTTGTGATGCTACGACCAGGGCCATGGCTAGTTTCTCGAGGATAGGGTACCTCTTCTCGGTGTCGACAAGTATTTTATTGATATAATAAATTGGAGATTGTGTACCTTTGTTTTCTCGAACCAGAACTGCACTTACTGCTACTTTAGAAATGACGAGATAAATGAAGAGGTGCTCCTTGGGCTAGGGTTTTGAGATCAAGGGTGGTGACGATAGGTATTTCTTATGTTCTTTCAACGCTTGTACACATTCAGGCATCCAATCGAGGCCGTTATCCTTTTTGAGTACGCTGTAAAACTTGTGACTCTTATCGGACGACCGCAAGATGAATCTGGACAGGGCAGAAATTTGACCGGTCAGTCTCTGGACTTGCTTCTAGTAGTCAAATATTTTGGCATCCCGTTGATAGCCTTAATTTGATCTAGGTTGACCTCAATTTCTCGCTGTGATTCCAAGAAGCCCAAAAATTTCGTTGAGGCTACGCCAAACGCACATATCTCGGGGTTTAGTTTCACCCGTACTTTCTCAGTATGTCGAATGCTTCCTTTAGGTGGTCGATATGATCCTCGGCCTTCACGGACTTGAACAACATGTCGTCGATGTATACCTCCATGGTTTTGCCAAGCTGATCTTTGAACATCTTTGTGACTAGCCTTTGATAAGTTGCCCCTATGTTCTTCAACCCAAATGGCATGACCCTATAACAATACATTCCTCTATGGGTGATGAACGTAGTCTTCTTCCTCCATGAGTATTTAGTTATAGCCTGAGTAGGCATCGAAAAAACTTAATAGCTCATGTCCCGTTGTTGCGTCGATGAGTTGGTCGATGTGTGGCAATGGGAATGAATCCTTTGGGCATGCTTTGTTCAGGTCGGTGAAGTTCACACACATTCTCCATTTTTTGTTTTTGTTTTTGACCATTACTATGTTGGCGATCCACTTAGGGTACTTTGACTCTCTGATAGAGCCGTTAGCCAATAACCTTTGTGCTTCTTCATGGATGACCTCGTTGATCGTGGGATTGAACTTCCATCGGACCTACCTTACAGGGGGTGGTAGGGGTTGACGTTCAGCCTGTGCATGGCAATTTTCTTGGGGATGCCTGGCATATCTGCATGGCTAAAGGCAAATAAATCCGCGTTAGTTATTAAGAATTGACTAAATTTACCTGGGTTTTAGAGTTTGCAGCTGATATAGACCTTTTTGCTGTGGTCACTATGATCTAGCTAGACAGGATCGAGGTCTTTTATGGTTTATCCTACGGCTTCGACCATCTCTAGGTCCATAATGACTTCTTTGGCCTCAACCTGTGGCGATCTCGACCCTGCTGATTGCTATAATTCTTTTTCCTTTTCATTCTTTTGTTGAGTTATCATACTGTCCATGGTGATTCGATATCATTCCAGGGATGTACATTGTTCCCCTCGTATGTTGAATATAAGAGTCGGAGGGGGTGACTCTTATAGAGTGTATCTATGGTTGTCCCACGATTGCGTTGTATGCGGTCTCCTGCTACATGATATGGAATGTTATTTGAAGAGTCACCCCACCGGCGAGGACAGGTTGTGTAATCTCTCCCGAAGTCCATTCAACTGCATTATTAAAACCGGTTAGTGTAATGCAGTACGACAATCTTATCCTCGAGTCTCATCTATGCGAGGACTCGGGGATGGATGATGCACGCCCCACTTCCATCATCTACCATAATTCTTCTAAAATCAGTATTTAAAATTTGTAAAGTAATGACAAGTGCATCATTGTGAGGGAAAATCAAACCGTCGGCATCTGACTCATCGAAGATGATACTTTCTTTAAGTTCGTCATACCGTTCGTGGGTGATTGATCTTTTGAGTTTGTGGGTGGTTGTGAATTTGATGCCATTGATAGAGGCATCGTCACTGCCACCAATAATCATATTGATGGTGCGAGCTGGCGAAGGTGACTTTAGTGGACCTGGGTGTTCTCGACCCTTTGCTAAAGTGTTCTGGCATTTGTCACTGAGTAATTACTTGAGATGTCCTTGCTACAGCAAGTTTGCAACTTCTAGTCTCAGAGAGATGCGATCTTCTGTTTTATGTCCACATTCTTGGTGGAAATCACAGAGGGCGTCAGACTTCCTGGTGCTCGGATCATACCTCATATTTAATAGCCATTTTAACTTCGCTCGAGCTTTTAAAGAGCATAGACCACATCTGTAGGCGACACACAAAAGTTATGGGAAGATAGTAAGGGAGGCATACCTCGATCGTTCCTGTGGGTGGTTGACCTCGGCCTAGAGGGACCATCTTCATAACGGGAGGGATAGAGGGTTCCCTGACATATGGTTGATGTCATTCCCTGCCTCGTCGCGATATTGGATGATCTTTCCTCATATTTTTCCTGCATTCCTTTCTGAGCTTGAATTGTACCGAGGTAAGTCATCGAGTTGGCCCATTGAGGTTGTCGTCGTCTGCTCTAGCCTCAGCAAAGTAACCATTATGGATTTTATCCCAAGTGGCAGGTGGGTACTTTATTAACCGAGTCAGTAGCTTTCTGTTCGCCCTCGAACCCTCTCTGCTCAGTCCATTTTGAAAGGTTGTCATGACCATCCCTTCGGAGACATCTGGTAAGGTCATCCTCACTCTGTTGAATCGGGCGAGGAAGTCCCTTAGTCCCTCTCCTGGGGATTGCTAAATGGCAAAGATGTCGTTTACCCTTGTTTTAACTTTCTTGGCCCCGGCATGCGCTGTTACGAACTTATCGGCCATTTCTCAGAATGTTTCTATGGAATGGGCTAGAAACTGTGAATATCACGTCAACGCCCCTCCAGTGAGAGTTTCACAAAAAATTTCAGCAAGATGGAGGACACATGTTCTTTGGTGAGGTCGTTGCCTTTCACGGCGGTAACGTAGTGAGTTAGATGTTCTTCGGGTTCGGTCATCCTATCGTAGATTTTGAGATATGGGTCTACTTCTTCGCTATACGGCTGTTCCACAAACCTGCCAGTGTCTTTTTTTGGTAATAATTTAGGTGCACCTGGTATTTTGTCTACCCGTTCCTGGTGCTCTTTCATTTGTTCCTTGAGTGCCCTGTTCTTGTTTTTCATATCTTCCATTCTTTTCAGCATGGTAGGGAGGATGCTATCACCTGTATTGTCAGTGATCGTCTAAGTGTTACCTGAAGTTGGAGGGTTCAGTTGGTCGTCCTATTTATTCCCGCGCTATATTGCATGGACTCTTGTGGTTTTTGTAGTCGTACACGGGGTTTGTTTACTGATCATGCTGGCTAGAGTGTCGGTCAGCCACGCTTCGAGAAGCTTTTTTACAGCAGGTGGTGCCCCTTCTCCCGTAGACGTAGAGGCTCCTTTACTAATTGGTTTGGTTGTGCTGCAAAAAGATGTAGGCAACTTCCCTCGTCTGGGGGAGGCCGATGTAGTGACATTCTCATCTTTGGATGTCATACTCTTCATTGATGGCACTCATGAGGTTGAGTGGGACGTTGTCCGTCACCTTTGTTCCATTTCCTTGGTTACCTGCCATGGAGTTTTTTTGTATACACAAAGAAAATAAATAATCTCTTGTGGTTTTTTAGATTAGCAGGCCACGTGAGTTATAGATCCAATGGAAACTAAAAACTTGACTGAGAAATTCCCACAGACGGCGCCAAACTGTATGACCCAAAATTTAGATCTAGGTTTATACAATTAGATTTATAGTGAAAAGGGTTAATCTTAGTCAATATTAATATTCAAATAATGAACCGAGTGTATTTAAGGAAAATGTCTCATGTGTGATGTTGAATAGCAATAAATAATGATAATAATGGTGTAATGAATGACTCAAGAATATGAAAAAGAGCAATAAATAACAATAAATAGCATTCAAGTAAATAAGTGGATAGAGAACACCTGACAAAGGTGAAATTCCCTAATAATTCCTCTATCAATGATAGACAATGATAAACCTTTGAATATTTCGATCCTTCTTGGATCAAGGAGGAAAAGATAGATAAAGATCTAAAAATGTGAAGTTTGTATGTATGTGATAAAGAAAGAATCTTCAGAGAATGTCAATATGTTATTCTTTTCAATTAATGTCCAATTCCCACCTATAGCTGCATATATTTCTATTTATAATTAAATAGCTCCGTATGGTGATTTTGGACCCAGGAGCGTGTCCGGATGTTGATTTGGAGGTTCATAGGTCGTTTCAGCGTGAATTGGCAAAAGTTAGAAAAATTAAGGTTCGAAAAATTTGAAAAGTTTGACCGGGAGTTGACTTTATTAATATCAGGGTCGGATCTTGATTCCGGTAGTTGGAACAGGTCCGTAATGTCATTATAACTTGTGTGCAAAATTTGAAGTCAATCGGAGTTATTTTGGTATGAATCGGCATTGGTTTCGAAATTCGGAAGTTCATAGTTCATAGGCTTTAATTTGGGTTGCAATTCGTAGAATCGATGTTGTTTGATGTGATTTTTGGCCTCGAGTAGGTCCGTTATGTCTTTTGAAACTTGTTGGTATATTCGAACGCGGTCCCGGGGCCCTCGATGGTGAAACAGATTGAATTCAGATCAATTTTTGGACTTATGAAATTGCTGAAGTTTTTAGCTTTTGGTGTCATCGCACCTGCGGAGGGCATGGATGCAGGTTAGGACTCGCAAAAGCGAGTTATGGATCGCAGAGGCGAATCTGGCCTTGACCAGCTGGGGTCGCAGAAGCGGGATCATCTCTGTAGAAGCAAGGTCGCTTCTGCGATGGAGGGAAGCACAAGCGTGGGTTGGATCGTAGGTGCAACTTATTCGCCGCAGGTGCGCATGCGCAGATGCGGCCTGGTTCTAGTAGAAGTTGAGGTTGCTAGGCTAAGTCATGACCGCACCTGCGATGGAAATTCCGCAGGTGCAGAGCCGCAGATGCGGCAGATGCTTTCGCTTACGTATTCGTTGGGCAGAAAAGGGGAAAATTCGAGTGTTTGTTTCATAATCCATTTTTGGACTTAGAAATCTCGGTGGGAGGCGCTCTTTTGAGGGTTCTTCAAGGAAAACTTTGGGGTAAGGAATCCTAACTCGATTTTGGTTAATTTATATGAATCTATTGATAATTTTATCATTTAATTAGTGTTTTGAGTTGAAAAATTGGGGAAAAATGGTAGAAACTTCTTATGCTAAAATTTGAGGATTTGAAAGGTGATTTGAGGTCGGATTTGAGTAATTCTTGTATGGTTTGACTCATTATCAATGGGTGTTCAGATTTTGTAATTTTGGTCGGGTTCCGAAGCATGGGCCCAATTTGACTTTTTGGGTTGACTTTTTAATTCTTTGCGAAGGTCGTAATTTCATTATTTGAATTAGTTTCCTATAGTTTATATTTATAGTATGAAGTTGTTTTGGCTGTATTCGAGTCGTTCGGAGTTGGTTAATCGAGGAAAAGGCCTACTAGTGGATTGATTTAGCGTGATTTGAGGTAAGTGACTTGCCTAATCTAGTGTGGGGAAATTACTCCTTAGGATTTGTGTTGGTTGTGATAATTGTGATATATGAAAGCCGTGTACGCAAGGTGATGAGTGTGCACACGGGCTAAATGTGAAAATTACTGGTTTTAGCTATGTAGATTCCTTTCATGACGTAATTGAGTTATCTTAACATGTTATAGTCATCATCTGCAGTCTATTTTCACATGTCTACTTGTCTTACTCTCTTACATGCTAATTGCCTTACATGTTTAATTGAAGTTCTTATTTCCTTTATTCTGTATTCACTATTTGATCGTTGAAATCTTTACTTGAAGTTTTTAAATCATGGAATATCTTGTTGTTGAAATTGGTATTGAGATATAAAGGTCGTAATTCATATTAAGGCAAAGTGTTAAGTTGTTAAATACCATTCTTTTGAGTTGTTCAATCCGGTTGTTATTATTGAGACTCTTGTGTACATTGTGGTTAAGCCATGGGCTCTTTACTGTGATAATATTATATTTGTTTGGTTTCTCTGGTAAGTTGTGATATTGGACACTTGAGGTGTGATTTGTGATACGTTATGATATTGATACGCATGCGGTGGTATAAGGTTTTGGGGTTGAAATACATGCGGTGAGATAAGGTGGGCTTGATACGTATGGATACTAAGGGAACTACTAGAAGTCATGCGGTGTGATAAGGTGGGCTAAAACGCGGGATGCTATTTCGGGAAAATAATTTTTAAAACTAAATGTAAAGGCTCCCCCGGTGATATAAGGAAAGATTGTGAGTTATTCCTGTGATTTGGGACTATGAGGCGGTACCTCGATAGTAACCCTTGTTAATCTTTCTCTATTTGCTGTACTTGTCTTTGGTTATTTTTTTCCTTCCGTGAGGTATTATTTGCCTTGATTCTGTGTAGCTAACTCTTGGTTACTCCTTACTGTTTCATTTCCTTGTCATTATTATTATATTGTTAAATCTTTCGCCCTATTTCTTATTATTTCCAGTAAGACCTTGACCTGAGCTCATCTGCTCTACCAAGGTTAGGCTTGGTACTTACTAGGTACCGTTGTGGTGTAGTCATGCTACACTTCTGCACATCCTTTTGTGAAAATCCAGGTACTTCCTATCAGCCCCGGCACCAGTGAGCTGAGTTCGCATTTGGAGACTTCAAGGTACACCTGCTCACGTCCGCAGGCCTCGGAGTCACCTTTATCCATTTCTATATTTTCCTTCTTTACTAGATATAGATGTATATGTATGACTTTGATATTGGCATAGAGCTTGTGACTTGTATTTTGCTGGGTTTTGGGCAAATGTGTATATACTGAGTTGTGGAGATTTTCCTTATGGTAGTTGTTGGATTTTGAGCCTTTTATTATTATTTTGATTATCTCCGCATAAATGTTAGGCTTACCTAGTCTTAGAGACTAGGTGCCATCACGATATCCTACGGAGGAAAATTGGGGTCGTGACAAGTTGGTATTAGAGCTCTAGGTTCATAGGTGTTACGAGTCACAAGTAAGTTTTGTAGAGTCTCGCGGATTGGTACGGAGATATCTGTACTTATCTTCGGGAGGCTATGGAACTGTTAGGTAAAGGTTCACTTCTTTGATTCCTTATCGTGCGAATTTGTTGACTTCGGAATTCTAAATCTCTGCCTCTCTATTCTCTCACAGATGATGAGGACACACACAGCTAGATCTGATAATCAAACATCCGCGCCCTCTGCTAGAGCCGTGAGAGGCCGGGGCCGAGGCAGAGGCCAAGGACGGGAACGTGGTGCAGCCAGAGCACCTGCCCGAGATGCTACATAGGAGCCACCAGTAGCTCTATTTGGAGAGCAGGCATTTGAGACGCATGTTACTACCCCAACACTTTAGGAGACCCTCGCCTAGTTTCTGAGCATGTTTGGCACTTTAGCTCAGGCAAGGTTGATACCACTTGCTCTTGCCATATCTCAGGACAGGGGAGGAGCACAGACTCCCACGGCCCACACCCTAGAGCAGCGAGTTCAGGTTGACCAGACCCCGGAGTCATACCAGTGTAGCTGGTTGTCCCAGTGCAGCCCGAGGGTAGGGCAACAGCTTCTGAGGGGGAGAAGATCAGGCTCGAGGGGTACAAGAAGTACCACCCTCCGACTTTTAGCGGTTTGGCTTCAGAGGATGCCTAGAGTTTTCTTGAGGAGTGCCACCGTGTCCTCCGTACTATGGGTATTGTGGAGTCGAGTGGGTTTACTTTCACTACGTTCCAGCTTAAGGGAGTGGCTTATCAGTGGTGGCGGGCGCATGAATTGGGTAGCCCGACCGAGGTAACTTCACTCACCTGGGATCAGTTCTCAGAGATGTTTATGAGTGAGTTTTTTCCCTAGAGTCTTAGGGATGCATGGCGCACAAAGTTTGAGCAGTTGCACCAGGGTTCTATGACTATATCAGAGTATGCAGTCTGGTTCAGTGATTTGTCCAGGTATGCACCAACCTTGGTTGCTACTGTCAGAGAGTGAGTTCGTCGATTTATCGAGGGGCTGAACCATGGTATCAAATTCAGCATGGATCGAGAGTTTGATATGAACATCCCATACCATCAGGTGGTGGATATTTCTAGGAGATTAGAGGGTATTGGGCTCGGGAGAGAGAGGAGAGGGAGGCTAAGAGGCCTCGAGAATTCTAGCACATATAGTGGTATTCGTGCCCCAGTTGCTGTCCGTCATGGTAGGGACTATGTGATCCGCCCTGTTCATTTAGCACTTCCACCTTCCAGCGGTATTCCAGCCACTCCCAAGCCTCAGGTTCCTTATTATGCACCGCCATTGTCTAGTGCACCTTCTGCATGGGGTGCTTTCATCGGTCTGTCCAACCGATCAGGCCCGAGCCAGTTCTAGCAGCCATGTCCTCCGAGAGGTTTTTTGAGTGTGGTGACACTAGTCATATGGTGAGGGACTGCCCCAGACTCAGGAGCGGTGTACCTTCACAGACTACTCTGGCCCCACGTATTCCACAGGGCCTTCAGGCTTCTCAGGCCGTGGTTACCGCACTAGTTGCCACTCTACTTACACAGCCAGCCAGGGGTGGAGGTCAGGCAGGTAGAGGTTGCCCTAAAGGGGGAGGCCAAGCCAGATATTATGCTCTTCCTGCTAGTACGGAGGCGGTTGAATCTGATTCAATTATCACAAGTATTATTCCGGTTTGTCATAGAGTTGCATCAGTCTTATTTGATCCATGCTCCACTTATTCCTATGTATCATCTTATTTTGCTCCGTATTTGGGCATATCCCGTGATTTTTTGAGTTCCCCTGTCTATGTGTCCACGCCCGTAGGAGATTCCATTATTTTTGACCGCGTGTATTGGTCGTGTTTAGTTGTTCTTGGTGGTTTTCAGACCAGAGGCAATCTATTGTTACTCAGTATGGTAGATTTTGGTGTTATTATAGGCATGGACTGGTTGTCGCCCTATCATGTTATCCTTGATTGTCACGCCAAGACGGTGGCATTGGCTATGCCATGTTTGCCGCGGTTAGAGTGGAGAGGTACTTTAGATTATGTTCCTAGAAGGGTGGTATCTTTCCTTAAGGCATAGCGGATGGTTGAAAAGGGATGTGATGCGTATCTAGCATATGTGAGAGATGTCAGTGTTGATACTCCTACTATTAAGTCAGTTCCGATAGTGACGGATTATACAGATGTATTTCCGGTGGATCTTCCGTGCATTCCGCCCTACATGGATATCAATTTTGATATTGATTTGTTACCAGGCACTCAACCCATTTCTATTCCACCATATCGTATGGCCCTAGTAGAGTTGAAAGAATTAAAAGAGTAGTTGCAAGAGTTTCTTGATAGGGGTTTCATTCGGCCCAGTGTATCACCTTGGGGTGCTCTGATCTTGTTTGTAAAGAAGAAGGATGGTTCCATGCGCATGTGGATTGATTATCGCTAGTTGAACAAGGTTACAGTGAAGAACATGTATCCATTACCACACATTGATGACCTATTTGATTAGCTACAGGGTGCCAGAGTATTCTCCAAGATTGACTTGCGTTCAGGCTATGATAATTTGAAGATTCGGGAGACAGATATCCCAAAGACTACCTTCGGGACTCGGTATGGTCATTACGAGTTCCTTGTGATGTTATTTGGGCTGACCAATGACCCAGCAGCATTCATGCACTTGATGAACAATGTATTCCAGCCCTATCTTGACTCATTTGTCATTGTGTTTATTGATGACATTTCGGTATACTCCTGGAGCCTGGAAGATCATGAGCAGCACCTAAGTACCGTGCTTCAGACCTCGAGAGAAAAGAAGTTGTATGCAAAATTTTCAAAGTGTGAATTCTGGCTTGATTCGACAGCATTTTTGGGTCATGTAGTGTCGAGTGAGGGGATCAAGGTAGATCCAAAAAATATTAAAGTAGTGCAGAGTTGGCCCAGATCGTCTTCAACTATTCAAATCCGGAGCTTTTTTGATTTGGCAGGGTATTACCGTCGATTCGTAGAGGGTTTCTCATCTATTACCGCACCTATGATCAGATTGACCCAGAAGGGTGCTCCATTCAGGTGGACCTAGGAGTGTGAGGAGAGCTTTCAAAAGCTCAAGACTGCCTTGCCTACAGCCCCAGTGTTGGTATTGCCTATGGTTTTGGGGTCTTATACTGTGTACTCTGATGCGTCGCGTATTGGTCTCGGTGCGGTGTTGATACGGTATGGTAGGGTGATTGCCTATGCGTCTAGACAACTAAAGGTTCATGAGAAGATCTATCATGTCCACGACCTTGAGTTAGCAGCTATTGTTCATGCCTTAAAGATTTGGCGGTACTACTTGTATGGTGTCCCTTGTGAGTTCTATACCGACCACCAGAGTCTACAACACCTGTTCAAACAGAAGGATCTTAACTTGCGATAGCGGAGGTGGTTAGAGTTGCTTAATAATGATGATATCACCATTCTATATAATCCCGGGAAGGCCAATATGGTGGCCGATGCCTTGATTTGCAAGGTGGAGAGCTTGGGCAGTTTAGCATATCTACCGGCAGCAGAGAGGCCATTAGCATTGGATGTTCAGGCCTTGGCCAACTAGTTTTCTAGATTGGATGTTTTAGACCCGAGTCGAGTTTTATCTTGTGTGGTTTCTTGATCTTTTCTTTATGATCGTATCATAGAGCGTCAGTATGATGACACCCGTCTGCTTATCTTCAAGGACACAGTTCAGTACGGTGTTGCCAAGGACGTCACTATCGGGGATGACGGTGTGTTACAGATGCAGGGCAGGCTATGTGTGCCCAATGTATATGGTTTGCTTGAGCTGATTCTTCAGGAGGCTCACAGTTCGCGGTACTCCAGTCATCCGGATGCCACCAAAATGTACCAGGACTTGAGGCAGCATTATTGGTGGAGCAGGATGAAGAAGGACAGAGTGGAATATGTAGCTCGATGCCTAAACTTTCAGCAGGTGAAGTATGAGCATCAACGGCCTGGTGGATTGCTCCAGAGGCTAGAGATTCCACAGTGGAAATGGGAGCGAGTTACTATGGATTTTGTTGTTGGGCTCCCATATACTCAGATAAAGTTTGATGCAGTTTGGGTGATTGTGGATAAGTTGACCAGGTCGGCTCTTTTATTCAAGTGGTGACACTTATTCTTCAGAGCAGCTGGCTCAAGTTTAAAATTGCGAGATCATCAGACTTCATGGCGTGTCAGTATCCATCATCTCTGACTGGGGTACGCAGTTTACATCATGGTTCTGAAGGGCCGTACAACATGAGTTAAGCATGCGGGATGAGTTGAGTACATCATTTCTCCCTCAGACGGACAAACAGTCCGAGCGCACTATTTAGATAATGGAGGATATGCTTCGTGCGTGTGTGATGGAGTTTGTGGGTTCTTGGGATCAGTTTTTGCCGCTAGCAGAGTTTGCCTACAATAACAGATAACAGTCGAGCATTCAGATGGATACGTATGAGGCTTTATACGGAAGGTGATGTCGGTCTCCTGTGGGTTGGTTTGAGCCGGTTTAGGCTAGGCTATTGGGTACATACTTGGTTTAGGATGCTTTGAAAAATGTTAAAATGATTCAAGATCGGCTTCGTCCAGCCCAATCTAGACAGAAGAGTTATGTGGATCGGAAGGTTCGCAACGTTGCATTCATGGTTTGGGAGTGGGTCTTGCTCCGGGTTTCTCCCCAAGAAGGGTGTTATGAGGTTCGGGAAGAAGGGAAAGCTGAGCCCCAGGTGTATCGGACCTTCCGAGATTCTTGGGAGGATTGGAGAGGTGTCCTACAAGCTTGCACTGCCACCTAGTCTAGCTACAGTTCATCCAGTGTTCCATGTTTCAATCCTCCGGATGTATCATGGTGATCCGTCTCATGTGTTTGATTTCAGCTCTGTCCAGTTGGACAAGGATTTGTGTTATGTTGAGGAGCCTGTGGCCATTTTGGACAGGTGGGTTTGAAAGTTGAGATCGAAGAACATTTCTTCAGTGAAGGTTTAGTGGAAGTGTCAGCCAGTCGAGAAGGCAACTTGGGAGATCGAGCATGATATGTGTAGCGGTTATCCTCATCTTTTCACCACTTCAGGTATGTCTTTATACTCATTCGAGGACGAACGTTTGTTTTAAGAGGGGGAGGATATAACGACCCGGTCGGTCATTTTGAGTGTTTTAGCCCTGATCCCCTATTTATTGCCTCATCTTTGCTACATTGTGATTATGTGACTTGCCGGGGTATTTGGTTTTGGTTGGAGTGAGTTTCGAAGTGAAATGAGACACATAATCCCTAAGTTGGAGCTTTAAGTTATTAGAGTTGACCGTAGTTTGACTTTTGTGAATATGACTCAGGAATGGAGTTTTGACGATTCCAACAGCTCCATATGGAGAATTTAGACTTAGGAGCGTGTCCGGATATTGATTTTGAGGTCCGTAGGTCGTTTCGGTGTGAATTGGCGAAAGTTAGAAAAATTAAGGTTTGGAAGATTTGGAAAGTTTGACCGGGAGTTGACTTTGTTGATATCGGGGTCGGATCCCGATTTTAGAAGTTGGAACATGTCCGTAATGTCGTTTATGACTTGTGTGCAAAATTTGAAGTCAATTGGAGTTATTTTGGTATGAATCGGCATTGGTTTCGGAATCCGGAAGTTTATAGTTCATAGGCTTGAATTTGGGTTGTGAGTCATAGAATCGATATTGTTTGATGTGATTTTTGACCTCGAGTAGGTCCGTTATGTGTTTTGGAACTTGTTGATATATTTGGACGGGGTCACGGGGGGCCCGGGAGTGAAACAGATTGAATTCGGATCAATATTTAGACTTATGCAATTGCTGAAGTTTCTAGCTTCTGGTGTCATCGCACCTGCGGAGGGTCTGGACGCATTCGTGGACTTGCACTAGCGAGCCGTGGATCACAGAAGTAAAGCTAGGTTTGCCCAGCTGGGGTCGCAGAAGCGAGGTCGCTTCTGCGATGGAGGGAAGCGCATGCACGGGCTGGATCGCAGGTGCGACTTATTCGCCGCAGGTGCGCATGCGTAGATGTGGATGGGTTCTCACAGAAGCGGAGGTTGCTGGGTTAAGTCATTACCTCACCTGAGATGGAAATTCCGCAGGTGCGGAGCAGCTAACGCGGCAGATGGTTTCGCATGTGCGAATTCGCTGGGCAGAAAAGGGGAAAATTCGAGGGTTTGTTTCATAATCCATTTTTGGACTTAGAAAGCTTGGTAGGAGGCGATATTTCGAGAGTTCATCAAGGAAAACTTTGGGGTAAGGAATCCTAACTCGGTTTTGGTTAATTTACATGAATCTATTGATAATTTTATCATTTAATTAGTGCTTGGAGTTGGAAAATTGAAAAAAATGGTAGAATTATCTTAGGCTAAAATTCGAGGATTTGAAAGGTGATTTGAGGTCGGATTTGAGTAATTCTTGTATGGATGGACTCGTTATCGAATGGGTGTTCGGATTTTATAATTTTGGTCGGGTTCCGAAGCATGGGCCCGGTTTGACTTTTTGGGTTGACTTTTTAATTCTTTGTAAAGATCGTAATTTCATTGTTTGAATTAGTTTCCTAGAGTTTATATTAATAGTATGAAGTTGTTTTGGCTAGATTCGAGCCGTTCGGAGTTGGATAATCGAGGAAAAGGCCTACTAGTGGATTGATTTGGCGTGATTTAAGGTAAGTGACTTGCCGGGAATTACCCCTTAGGATTTGTGTTGGTTGTGATAATTTGTATATGTGAAATCCATGTACGCAAGGTGACGAGTGTATACACGGGCTAAATATGAAAATTACCGATTTTAGCTATGTAGATTCCTTTCATGCCGTAATTTAGTTACCTTAACATATTATAGTCATCATCTGTAGTCTATTTCCACATGTCTACTTGTCTTATTCTCTTGCATGCTATTTGTCTTACATGTTTAATTGAAGTTCTTATTTCCTTTATTTCATATTCACTATATGATCGTTGAACTCTTTACTTGAAATTTTTAAATCATGAAATATCTTATTGTTGAAATTGGTATTGAGATATAAAGGCCGTATTTCACATTAAGACAAAGTGTTAAGTTGTGAAATACCATTTTGGTAAGTTGTTCATTTTGGTTGTTATTGTTGAGACTCTTGTGTACATTGTGGTTGAGCCATGGGCTCTTTACTGTGATAATATTATATTTGTTTGGTTTCTCTAGCAAGTTGTGATATTGGACACTTGAAGTGCAATTTGTGATACGTTGTGATATTGATACGCATGCGGTGGTATAAGAATTTGTGGTTGAAATGCATGCGGTGAGATAAGGTGGGCTTGAAACATGTGGCTAGTAAGGGAACAACTAGAAGTCATGCGGTGTGATAAGTTGGGCTAAAACGCGGGATACTATTTTAGGAAAATAATTTTCAAAACTAAATGTAAAGGCTCCCCTGGTGATATAAGAAAAGATTGTGAGTTATTCCTGTAATTTGGGACTACGAGGCGGTACCACGGTAGTGACCCTTGTTGATATTTTTCTATTTGTTATACTTGTCTTTGGTTATTTTTTTTTTCCTTCAGTGATGTATTATTTGCCTTGATTCTGTAGCTAACTCTTGGTTACTCCTTACTGTTTCATTTCCTTGTCATTATTATTATATTGTTAAATCTTTCGTCCTGTTTCTTATTATTTTCAATAGGGCCTTGACCTGACCTCGTCACTATTCTACCGAGGTTAGGCTTGGCACTTACTGGGTACTGTTGTGATGTACTCATGCTACACTTCTGCACATCCTTTTGTGCAAATCCAGGTACTTCCTATCAGTCCCGACACCATTGAGCTGAGTTCGCATTTGGAGACTTCAAGGTACACCTTCTCGCGTCCATCGGCCTCAGAGTCACCTTCTATCCATTTCTATATTTTCTTTCTTTACTAGATACAGTTGCATATGGATGACTTTGATATTGGCATAGAGCTTGTGGCTTGTATTTCGCCGTGTTTTGGGCAAATGTGTATATACTGATTTGTGGAGATTTTCCTTATGCTAGTTGTTGTATTTTGAGCTGTTTATTATTATTTTTGTTATTTCTGCATAAATGTTAGGCTTACCTAGTCTTATAGACTAGGTGCCGTCACGACATCTGCGGAGAAAAATTGGGATCGTGACATTAAGCCAGGTCATTGAAACCTATTGGCAACACGTGGCAGCCTCGGAAGGCTTCCTTTATGTCGACTTGGTCCACATATAACATGGTATTTTTTGCCCCTACAATAACCACAAACTATTATGTAATATTTAACGTCACAAATTTCAAAAGATTTATAACCATACAAATATTATAATATAACTGTAAATTTCAAAAGGTTTGTATTTATTTCTTAAACTTTATGCATAGTTAAGCTTTGCAACATAAATTGAAATGTGAGAATAAAGCAAAACTTTGTGCACTATATGATGGTGAACTTAGGGGAGGTGGCCTAAACTATTCCTAATTCCTTCGAAGAAGTCAGTTATCTCTCTCTCACCAAAGCAGCGGCTGACAACTATCCAACGGTCTTCTTTCAATCAGCTTCAAAGCATATATCATGTGCTATTCAACATCATATCATTAATCCTTAAAAGAGTGGTCCAATACCCATAAAAGTAGGCTAGTGTTTAGATATAGATTTGATTGAAATTTTAAAAATAAATTTTTAATATTGTGTTGAAAAATAATTTTTGAAAGTTGTATATGCGATTAGGTATTGGGTCCTCTTAACAAGGATTTACGTGCGGACAACAGTAGAAGATTGATTTTCCATTTTTTAGGGCTACCAACTGATGTTTGTATTGAAAATTAACAGTAATTGCGTTTTTGATCACCTGCTGATGTAACTTTTGTTTTTAAATATTATCGATGCATAAAACTTATACATTCATTAAACAAAACTAAAATTTGGAAGGTTCCAATTTTCAAAAGTAATTAACAAAATCATTGCAGGGCACAAAGTGACTTCTTTTTAGAATAGCCTAGAAAGGAAGTAAGACGAAGTTATATTGAAAAGCAAAGAGTTGAGCATAGCCTAGAAAGGAAGAAAAATAAAAACAACGAAGTTTTATACCATATTATTTTATCTATCTTTAATTTATTATAATTTTAGTATTATTTCATTTCAGCCCTGAAACAAGTGTCAACTTAAATTGAAAGTTATATGCAACAAGAATAAAGCTACAGTAGTTAAAGGGTGATTACTTGAATACATTTCATCAAAAAATCATTGTTTATGTTATTTTAGGAAAAATTCAAAACTATCTAGATGGTACAATACTATTACCGGCCCGTGACTACTAATTAATTGCATAATTACACCTACAAAATATTTACCGACTATCTATTTGCTACAAAATAATGAGCTTTGTCGTTGATAACTCCATCTCCATCAACAAAGATGATGTTGACGGTGAAAAGGAAGCCTAGCACCGCCACAACCTCCTCTCCCGACTTTGGTACTGTATATGAAGTCCCAAACAGAATCTATCATATTTACATTCATTTTCTCTGAATGAATCATTGTCGTGTCCTTCAAGAAAACTTAGTTCACGACTTCAACTTCCTCTCTCTAAATGAGTCAACTGAATTTTTCTCATATATACTTCTACTCCTAAGCGTTTTTTTCTTTATTTCATCATTAAAGAACAAATTTAAAGAAACTTATAGGGATGGTAATTCGAAAAGGATATAGCAAATATTATACGAATTTATGTAAAATCAGTGAGATGTTGCTTATTGCACCATTGATGAATATATCTTCACTAACACTACTAAAAAACTGTCAAACAACGTCCAGAATAACCGACCAAAATCGGTCGAAATCCAACACAAATCGACCGATTTTCGATCAATTTTAATTCGTCGAAATTACAATGATCGCTAATGCGAGGCGACCACAGACGGTCGATATTTCCGACTGAAGTCGGTTGGTAATTTTCAACGCACTTTGACCAAATAATTTGATACAAAATAAATTTACCGACTGAATTCGGTCGGTATTTCTGAAAATAATTATTAATTATTTTTAAATTAGCGATTGATATCGGTCGACATCTTAATTATTCATATTTTTAAAAATTATTCATTTTCGACCGAAATCGGACGGTATTATTAAAATTTTTAAAATTTAAAATCGCAAATTCCGACCGAAGTCGGTCGTGTTAAGGAATGAGAGTAAAATAAAACAATATAGTAATAGAGACAAGATGTATAGGAGGAGAATGTAGAAGTTATCTTATTCAAGTGTGTTTCTTGTGTGTCCTTCATAAGATAAACTATACCATATTTATAGGATATATGATACATGAAAGGTTACAAGAATACACTTAAATGTTACAAATATTAAGTGATGAATTAACTAAATACATGAACTCAAATGGTTCATGGAATAGGGATGTATGGAGTAATCAATGGACATCCACTTTAATATATTCATAACACTCCCCTTGGATGTCTATCTAAAAGATAATGAGCTTCCTTAAAACCTTACTAGGAAAAATCCAATGGAAAAATGCCTAGTAAAGGAAAGAGTGTACACACATCTTGTAATACGCATTGAGTGCTGCCTCATTAAAAATCTTACCAGGAAAATCCAATTGGGACAAAACCTTGGTTAAGGAAAAAAGAGTACATCGCGTATTATACTCCTCCTGATGAAAACTTTATTTGATATCTCGAAAACGATGCATTTTAATCTTATGCCTCAGCTTCTCAAATGTTGATGTTGGCAATGCCTTGGTGATTAAATCTGCCAGATTATCACTTGAGCGGATTTGTTGAACATCTATCTCACTATTTTGTTGAAGGTCATGCGTGAAAAAGAATTTTGGTGAAATATGTTTTGTGTGTCTCCTTTGATATATCCTCATTTTTGGTTGAGCTATGTAAGCAGCATTATCTTCATACAATATTGTTGGAATCTTTGTCTTTAAAGAAAGACCACACAGTCATTGAATATGTTGAGTCACTGATCTCAACCATACATATTTTCGACTAGCTTCATGAATAGCTATTATCTCTGCATGATTGGAAGATGTAGCAGCTAAAGTTTGTTTTATTGAACGCCATGAAATAGTTGTACCTCCATAAGTAAATAGATAGCCTGTTTGAGATCAGGCTCTATGTGGGTCAGACAAATAACTTGCATCTGTATAACCAATCATTTGTGAATCAGATTCATAAGAATATAATAATTCCATATCAATAGTCCCCGGAGGTATTTGAAAATATGCCTAACACCATTCAAGTGTCTTGTTGTTGGAAAGGAACTAAATCTTGCTAATAAACTTACTGCAAAAGTTATATCTGGTCGAGTATTATTTTCAAGATACATTAGTGTCCTAATTGCACTAAGATATGGAGTTTTATCACCAAGAAGCTCTCCATTATTTTCATGAAGTTGAAATGGATCTTTATTTATATCAAGTGATCTCACAACCATCGGGGTACTCAATGGATGTGCTTTATCCATATAAAAACTCTTTAGTATATTTTCGGTATAAGTTGATTGATGGACAAAAATTCCATCTTTCATATGCTCAATTTGTAGACCAAGACAATTTTATCTTTCCAAGATCTTTCATTTCAAACTCTTTCTTCAAACAATTTACTACTTTTGGAAGCTCCCCGAGGGTTCCAATGATATTTAGATCATTAACATACACATCGATTATAACAAATTCATATCCAGACATTTTTATAAAGACACAGGGACAAACTTGATCATTCTTATACCCTTCTTTCAGCAAGTACTCACTCAAGCGATCATACCACATTCGCCCTGATTGTTTCAATCCATATAAGGATGTTTCAAGCTTTATTGAACAAGTTTCCCGTAAACCTTTATAAGCTTCAGGCACTATAAACCCTTCAGGAATTTTCATATAGATTTCGTTATATGATGTGCCATACAAATAGGCTGTGACAACATCCATCAGACGCATATCAAGTTTTTCATGAACTGCCAGATTTATAAAATACCTGACAGTGATTGCATCCACCACAGGAGAATATGTCTCCATATAATCAATGTTGAGCCTTTGTAAAAATTCTTGTGCCACATGCCATTCTTTATATCTAACGACTTCATTTTTATCATTTCGTTTTCGTTCAAAAACCCATTTACATCCCACTGACTTTATTCCTTCAGGTGTTTGAACTATACGTCTAAATATTTTACGTTTTTCAAGTAAAGTTAATTTTGCATGGATAGAATCTTTCCATTTTGGCCAATCATTTCTCTGTCTACATTCATTGACAGATCTTGGTTTAATATCCTCATCTTGTTGCATTATTTCAACAGCAACATTATAAGCAAAAACATTGTCGACAATAATATTATTTCGGTTCCACCTTTTTCTCATAGAGGCATAACTTATTGAGATCTCTTTATTCTTATTATTTTCAGGTACCTGGACCTCCTCTGAGGTCTTATTATTTGTTATGTCACATGACTCATTTTGAGTAATTGCCTCCATATTATGATCCTCTAGATCATTTTCTCCTTTTCTCTTTCGGAGATTTTTATCTTTGGAACCAATTGGTCTATCATGTTTCAAGCGTGACTTAGACTCATTTGCATTTATAGATTGTCCAACCGGGACATCAATTCGAATAGGAGCATTAGCAGCTGGAATATGTGACTTAGTCACCCTTGGTAGTGAGTGAATGCATCTGTCAGTTGATTTGTAATATTTTACAAATAAATTATCTTTTAAACCTCGTGTTCACATTGATTTGTTCGAGGATCTAAATGAGATAATAATAATGCATTCCAATCTATCTCTTTTTCCAGCTGCTTATTTTCTCCCCTTAATATTGAGTATACTGATTCATCAAAATGGCAATCATCAAATCTTGTCGTAAATAAATCTCCGGTCATAGGTTCCAAATATTTTATAATAGAAGGAGATTCATACCCAACATATATCCCCAATATTCTTTGGGAACCCATATTTGTGCATTGTGGTGGAGCAATTGAAATATATACCGCACATCCAAATATTCTGAGATGGAAAATATTTGGCTCCTAGACAAAAGTTAATTGTAATGGGCATGATCCACACAATAGCTGTTGCATGCAAAATAGCATGACCCCATGCCGAAATGGAAAGTTTTATTTTCATAAGCATTGGTCTAGCAATTAATTAGAGGCGTTTGATCAATGACTCCGCCAGACCATTTTGAGTATGAACATGAGCAACTGGATGCTCAATTGTTATCCCAGTTGATATACAATAATTATTAAAGGCCTGTGACGTAAATTCACTAGCATTATCAAGACGAAGTGTCTTAATTGCATAATCTGGAAACTGTGCTCTTAATATTATTAATTAAGCCAGTAACCTCGCAAAGGTCAAATTGCGGGTTGATAACAAGCACACATATGACCATCTTGTAGATGCATTTATCAAGACCATATAATATCTGAATGGTCCACATGGAGGGTGTATGGACCCACATATATCACCCTGTATATGTTCCAAAAATGCAGGAGATTCAACTCTAACTTTAATTATTGATGGTCTAATAATCAGTTTGCCTTGAGAACATGCAGCACAAGAGAATTCTTTAGTTTGAAGAATCTTCTAGTTCTTCAATGAATGACCATGTGAATTTTTAATTATTTTGCACATCATATTATAACCGGGATGGCCCAACCAGTAATGCCAAATAATAAAATCATTAGTAAACCCTTTGTTTACTATGGCATGTGATTCGACTATACTAATACTAGTATAGTATAATCCAGAGGAAAATCCGGGAAGCTCTTCAAGAACATACTTCTTTTTCCGCTTTTATTGTAGTAATATAAAGGTATTCAACCTTTCCTTCATTAGTGGTCTCAATATGATAGCCATTTTGGCGAATAGTTTTGAAGCTCAACAAGTTTTTTTGACCTACTACAATATAATGCATCATTAACAACCAATATAGTTCCTCCTCGAAGTAATGAAGTCGCTCTTCCAGAGCCCTTAATTAATTTTGTACTACCAGATACTGTTATGATATTGGCTTCTTTCATAATTAAATAAGAGAAATATCTCTTATCTTTTAATATGGTGTGCGTCGTAGCACTATCAAGAAGGCATATTTCTTCTTTATCTACGGCCAACTGAAGACTGGGAAGTTTTTATATTCTTCATAAAGAAAAAAAAAATGCATCATAAGTAATATTGAAAAACTTAAGAACAAAAGAAACTGTACTTAGGAAAGTCAATACTAACAACATAAAACGTTTTATTCAAAATATGAACTTCATAAAAAAATAATTATTCTTATAATTTTTTCAGTAATAAGTCTTCAGTTATGATGCACAGAGAAGTCTTCAGCTTCTAAATGAGTAATATCTGCATGGGCTTCAAAAATATCATCTTTATAGGCAAGGTTTGTGTCAACTTTATCACGATTATTCATAGGGCCCGCCTCAACATCATTTTGAAAGCTCAAGTGAGTCTCAATTTAATTTTGTTTCCTTTTTATGGAGGCTTGATAAAGTTTGCTAAAATATTCCGGTGTATGATAAATTCGTGCTCAATGATTTTGCATACCACATCGGTGGCAATATTACCTTTGCCCTTTGAAGGATTATTCTGAGAACCCTTATTGTTTTCTTGTTTATAACGACCACCAGCATGATGATTATTATTCCGTCACTTTCCATGCCCACATATATTTATACGGCCATGATAATTATTTTGTCTTCTTTCAAACTTTTGATTTATTGCTATCACATTCGCTTCTGGGAATGGAGCTGATCCGGTACTGGGGTGGACTTCATGATTTTTCATTAAAAGGTATCATTTTCACACTGCCATTATCATATCATATATATGGACAATTGGGACCTGAACCCAACATCTTACCCATATGAAATGTATTAGGCAATAATATGATGGGACTTGAACCCAACATCTTATCGTCATAGTGCACCAGGACTTGAACCTAGTGTCTTACCCTCACGGTGCAGTGAGACTTGAGCCCATTGTCTTATGCTCATATAATATTTATCACAAATTATCTCATTCTCTTTAGAGAATAAAACATAATTTTAGATCGCCACAAATTCAAGTTTTGATAAATTTAATATAGTATAAAACTATCTTACTAATAGTAGAGTTAATCTACATGATAAAAAAAATTATAACAAGTAGTATGCCTTAAATATTCTGGCTATAACTATACACATGTCATGAAAGCATATGTCACGACCCAATTCCTCCTATAGGCCGTGATGGCGCCCAACGTCGTCGCTAGGCAAGCCAACGGTGAACTAGCCATATATTTATTGCTTTTAATAATTTCAAAGTAGTTGATTTTTGGTTATTAAGTAAATGAATAGTGAGCAATTTAATAAAGTAAAGTGTAAACTAATAAAAGAGCAAATATGAAGAAATAAATACTCAAAAGTCATAAAGTGTCTACTAGCATGTTCCCAAGACCCAGTGTCACAAGTGTATGAGAAACTAGTAAAATATACAAAACACCTAAGCTATTGTCTGAAAATGAGATAGACAGAAAGTAAATACAAAAGAGAGAGACTACGGGTGCTGCAGAACGGACTCAGAGAGCAGCTCACCACTAAGCCTCAGGATAACGGGGGTGCGCGCTTGAATGGACGCCAGAACATAACTAGTTTAACTTCCCTAGCACCAATATACAACCCACACTATGTCTACGGAGTCTCTTAAAAGTTATAAAAGAGTGTTATGATAGTGCCGGCAACAAGACGTGATAATAATATGAACAAAAGATACAATACGTGACCCCAGGATGAAGTGGGGCTCACCAAGTCTGCTAGGAAGAGGATGTACCTCTATCGCGGATCAACATTGCCTGCTATGGATCCATCTGCATCCATTTAAAGATGCAGCGCCCCCGGTAAAAGGGACGTTAGTACTGTCGAATAGTACCAGTATATAAAGCTAAACACCATTTCAATAGAATGAATAATAATACAAGGGGGAACAATCAAGATTTCAATAAGAGCTTCAAATAATACTAAAACATCAAGTTAAGGATCACATAAGTTTTCAAGTCAATTTTCATGTTATTAGGTTAGGTGATCTTTAGTGCCGATATACCATAATTCACAATACCACCGTATTCTTACACGGAGTCTGATCATGACCCGATCGGCTAGGTCATCTCATTTGAGACATCAACCATAACCACAATTTTATTATAATTTCCAGTACAGTCACCACCATGTGTGCGACATGGCATCCGATCACTGGCCGATCGGCTAGGCCGTCTCACCCAAGACATTACCTTTTTCAGTCAATCATCTCACATCATACTTTTTTCATATCCTTTCTATTCATTGGCACTAGTGGCCATAATTATAAAGTCATTCTTGGCACTTGACCGTATTTCATAATTCCAGTTCCTTTTTCCACATTCAAATATCATTATCATTATCAACAACAATAAGGCTTCCTATTCAAGACATTAAATTCACATATGAGCAATTTGGGAATCTTAGGCACATAGAGGCTTTTCATACAATTTGGCATAACAACCTTTTATTCGATCTTGACATGAAGAAGTCTTAACATTTCTAACACATATTCCATATTTTGAACACATCCTCAAATGGCAAGATGACATGATGAAGCATTTAGAATAAATATTGAACATACATCCTTCAACACAAACACATTAGGAATAGCCAATTCTATAATGATCAATTTGGGACTTACACCAATTACATGAACACCGTAGGATTCGATTCTAAGAAGAAGGGGGTTTAGCCAACATACCTCAATTGAGCTTCCTTTAATACTCTAAAATGTTCCGGAATTCTTAGTACTTTGATCTATTTTAGAAATATAACAAGTTGGACCAAAATTAGGAAGATGGTCATGATTCTAGCTCATTTAAGCATATTATCAAACACTAGGTGTGAATTAGTGTTTTTAAGGCCCTTTTGTGAAAGATTCCATCATTCCCCAACCCATTCTCTACCATTATTAGCTCACAACCTTCCCACATTCTTTGATAACACATGCATGCAAGATAACAACTCCCCACACCCAAGAATTGTCTTTCTAACTATCCTATTTTTGTAATTTTTCGAAATTGAGAGCTAGGACATAGATTCTTACCTTTAGGATGAAGACTTCTTTGTTAATCCTCAATGATTGAGCAAGAATTGATGGATAATAGGTTGAAGGTTACTCCCCCACACTAAGCACTCTTTGTCACTCTAAAAGTATGAGATTTTTGCTCAAAATATGGCCATTTGCGTATATATAACGAAGTAGGATCGGGTTATAAAAACCCAAAAATGAAGCCCCGGAACAGGATATGCGGATTCATATGCGACCACATAATGATTATGCGGTTCGCAGAATAGGCCGCATAATTGCCTTCCAGAACTGGGCAAATCTGACTCGGTTTGCGGTAATTATGCGACCCACAGACCTATTCTGCGGTCGCATAATGCACCGCAGAACCTCCCTCCAAAAAATCTCAAAGCTGGATATTCGATCAGAGTGCGGCCTGCGAAATAGTTTTGTGGTCCCATAATGGGTCGCGAAAATGACATAAAAAATGGCCCAAAATACTGTCTCACTCTGCGACCATTATGCGGTCCGCAGAGTGATTCTGCGGCCGCATAGTGGGCCGCAGAAGTGCATTTCTTCTGCCCAAATTTTTCCTTTACTTTTCAGTGCATTGCTCAACCCAAAAAGTCCGAGCCGCGGTGAGCTTTTATACAATCCTCAAACACGTAAGACCAGTTCGGCACCACGAAACATTATTTTTCCTTAGCAAAATCTTAAGGGGCCTTACAACAAATCCGCTCCAAATCCTCAACTTTATGCCAAGCAACCTGAAATTAGCCAAATATTATATAAATTAATCAATATACACTCACAAGTTCATAATTTAACTATTAGAGTAATTACCCAACCAAAATTGGGAAATTCTAAAAATTCACCCCGGGGCCTACGCGCCCGATTGCGGAAATGTTCGAAGATAAATGTTACCCATAACCTCAAAAATTCAAATATAAAATTTTTACCCAATTCCATAATCATTTTCGTGGTTAAATCCCATTTTTATCAAAATCTAGGTTTTTCAACTAAACCCACAATTTCTACATTTTATGTGTTAAGAATCTACCTAAAGTGCAAGTATTAAACTCATATTATATAGAAATTACTTACCTCAAAGTTCTAGGTGAAAACTCCTCTTCAAAGATCTCTAAATTCGTCCAAGAAGTGAAAGAAATGAACCAAAATAGCCTATGCCCGACATTAAATGGACCTCACTACCTTCAGGGGTTTTCGCACCTGCAATCGCACTGTCGGACTTGCGGCTCCACTTCTGCGGACAAACTCATCCCAGGTGTGGACCATGCCCGGGTTTTCCATTCTTGCATCTGTGGGAGAAGCCTCGCTTCTGCGAGCCCGCTTTTGCAGCGAAAGCGACGTACCTGCGAACCCAGGCTAGTTGATTTTGCTTTTGCGATAGACTTCCTTGCACCTGCTCCGCTTTTACGACCACTGGTCAAACGACGCAGGTCGCTTCTATGGTGAATAGCTCGCTTCTGCGAGCTCGCACCTGTGGCAGATTCTTCAAAGATGCAATTGCACTAGAACCCTTGCTGCTTCAGCCCTCCTTCCAAGCTCAACCATGATTCGAAATCATGAGACTGACTCCCTCGACCCCTCAAACCTCGTAAAACAACATCAAAACTAAGAATTGCACCCCAAACCAAATCAAATCAACCCATGAACTTCAAGTTCTTCCAACTTACTCCGAACGCGTCGAATGATACTTAAACTACTCGGAATGACACCAAATTTTGCTAGCAAGTCATAAATCACCATACAGAACTATTCCCAGGTTCAGAATCCCAAATGGATCTCGATAATACCAAAACCTACTTCAAACCAAATTTAAAGAACTTGAAAACCCTTAATGCGCCAGCTTTCAATATTAAGCGCCGAAATGCTCCCGGGTCATTCAAAACCTGATCCGAATATACGCCCGAGTTCAAAATCATCATACGAACCTATTGGGACCGTCAAATCCCGGTTCCGAGGTCATTTATTAAAAAATGTTGACTAAGTCAAACTTAACCATTTTAAGCCAATATTAAGGAACTAAGTGTTCCGATTTTCAACCCGAACCCTTCCAAACCCAAACTAACCATCCCCGCAAGTCATAAAATAGTAAAATCACATACAAGGAGTCTTATTTAGGGGAACGAGGATCTAGAAAGCAAAACGACCGGTCGGGTCATTACATTCTCCATATCTTAAACAAATGTTCGTCCTCGAACGGGTCTAGAACCATACATGGAGTGCCGAATAGGTGTGGATATCTGCTCCGCATGTCCTCCTCGGTCTCCCAAGTCGCCTCCTCGACTGGTTGAACCCTCCACTGAACCTTTACTGTAGAAAGTTTCTTGGACTTTAACTGGCGAACCTGCCTATCAACAATGGCAACTGGCTCATCCTCATAACCCATGATCTCATCTAGCTGAATCGTGCTGTAGTCTAACATATGTGACCTATTGACATGATACTTCCGTAGCATAGACATGTGGAAAACCGGATGAACTACTGATAGAATTGGAGGCAAAGAAAGCTCGTAAGCAACCTCCCCAACTCGCCTCAACGCCTCAAATGGACCTATAAACCTTGGGCTCAACTTGCCCTTCTTCGTGAACCTAATGATTCCCTTCATCAGCGAGACTTTTAAGAGAACCTTCTTGCCCACCATAAATTATAAATCACGCGCCTTCTGATCCGCGTAACTATTATGTGTGGACAATGTTGTGTGAAGTCTCTCCTGAATCAACTTCACCTTCTTCGAGGCATCCTTCACCAAATCAGTACCATATAACCTAGCCTCATCGGGCTCGAACCATCCGATGGGCGAACGACATCGCCGAGCATACAAAGCCTCAAATTGATCCATCTCAATGCTAGACTGATAGATGTTTTTATAAGCAAACTTTTCCAAATGCAAGAATCGATCCCACAACCCTCAGAAGTCAATCACACATGCTCTGGGCATATCCTCCAAGATCTGAGCATATCCTTTGAAGTTGGACTGTGGATGAAAGGCTGTGCTGAGCTCTACCTGGGTCCCCAACTCACTTTGTACTGCCCTTCAGAAATGCTAAGTAAACTGAGGGCCTCTTTCTGATATGATGGAAACAGACACACCATGCAACCGAACAATCTCCTGAATGTAAATATGGGCCAATCTCTCTGAAGAATATGTAGTCACTATCGGAATGAAGTGTGCCGACTTGGTCAACCTGTCGACAATGACCCAAATTACATCAGACTTCCTCAAAGTCCGTGGCAACCCAACTACGAAGTCCATAGTGATGCACTCCCATTTCCACTCAGGTATAACCATCTTCTGGAGTAGGCCACCTGGCCTCTGATGCTCATACTTAACTTGCTGGAAACTTAGACATCTCGCCACGTACTCAACGATGTCCTTCTTCATCTGCTGCCACTAATAATGCGGCCTCTTGTCGCTATATATCTTCTTAGCCCCTGGATGAATAGAATACCGAGAACTTTGTGCCTCATCTAGAATCGTTTCCCTCAATCCATCAATATTAGGAATACATAGATGACCCTAGAGTGGCAAAACACCATCCTCACCGATAGTAACCTCCTTGGCACCGCCCTGTAGTACCGTCTCTCTGAGAACCAACATGTGCGGATCGTCGTACTGATGAGCCTTGACCTGCTCGAATAATGAAGATTGAGTGATGACGCATGCAAGAACTTGGCTGGGCTCTGAAATATCCAACCTTACAAGTCTGTTAGCCAAGGAATGAATGTCCAAAGCTAATGGCCTTGCCTCTGCTGAAATGAATGCCAAACTACCCATACTCTCAGCCTTTCTGCTCAAGGCATCCGCAACCATATTCGCCTTGCCCGAATGATAAAGGATGGTAATGTCATAATCTTTTAGTAACTCAAGCCACCTATGCTGCCTCAAATTGAGATCCCTCTACTTGAACAAATGCTGCAAGCTGCGATGATCGGCGTAAACCTCACAGGACACCCCATAAAGATAATGCCTCCAGATCTTGAGAGCATGAACTATCGCGGTCAACTCCTAATCGTGTACAGGGTAATTTTGTCATGGGGCTGCAGCTAACATGAAGCATATGCAATAAATCGCCCCTACTGCATTAATACACAACCCAAGCCAATGGGTGAAGCATCGCAATACGCAGTATACATCCCTGAACTGGAAGGCAACACTAACACCGATGTTGTATTCAATGCGGTCTTGAGCTTATGAAAGCTCACCTCGCAATCATAGGACCATCGGAACTGAGCACCCTTCTGGGTCAATCTAGTCAGAGGTGCTGTAATATATGAAAAGCTCTCCACAAACCGGTGATAATAACATGCTAACCTCAAGAAGCTACTAATCTCGGTCACTATGGTAGGACGAGGCCAACTCTGAACTGCCTCGATCTTCCTGTGATCTACCTTAATACACTCGCCTGATACATCATGCCCCAAGAATGCCACATAATCCAACCAGAAGTCACACTTGGAGAACTTAGCATATAGCTTCTGTTCCCACAAGGTCTGAAGCACCACTCTCAAATGTTGCTCGTGCTCCCCCATGCTACGTGAGTAGATCAATATTTCATCAATGAAGAAAATGACAAACAAGTCAATATATGGCCCGAATACCCGATTCATCAAATCCATAAATGCCGCCAGGGCGTTAGTCAAGTCGAAGGACATCACTAGAAACTCATAATGGCCATATCTGGTCTGGAAAGCCATCTTTGGGACATCTGAATCACAAATCTTCAGGTGATGATACCCCGATCTCAAGTTGATCTTAGAGAATACCCTAGCACCCTGCAAATGGTCAAACAAATCATCAATACGCGGCAACGAGTACTTGTTCTTAAAGGTAACTTTGTTCAACTGGCGATAATCAATGCGCATCTGCTTAGTTCCATCTTTCTTCTTCACGATCAACACGGTGCACCCCAAGGCTACACACTCGGCCTGAGGAACCCCTTTGCTAGCAACTCTTCAAGTTGTTCTTTCAACTCTTTCAACTCTTTGAGAACTATGCAGTATGGTGGAATAGAGATAGGCTGGGTAGCTGGAGCAAAATCAATACAGAAATTGATATCATAATATGGTGGCATGCTTGGTAGATCAGAAGGAAACACATCAGAGAACTCCCGGACCACGTGCACTGAATCAATCGCCGGAGTCTCCATAGTAGTATAATGAACATAGGCTAGATGATCCAAACAACCTTTCTTGACCATGTGTCGAGCCTTCAGAAAAGAGATAACCCGGCTAGATGCACTGACAAACGAACCCTTCCACTCCAATCTAGGCAACTCTAGCATCGCTAAGGTAATAGTATTGGCATGGCAATAAAGGACGGCGTAATATGGAGACAACCAGTTCATGCCCAAGATGATCTCAAAGTCGGTCATATCGAGCAGCAGAAGATCCGCTCTAGTCTCATAACTACAAAAAGTCATAATATAGGACCGTTAGATCCAATCCACAACAACGGAATCGCCCACTAGTATGGACACATAAATAGGAGTACCCAAGGACTCACGGGGAACACCAAGCAAATGAGCAAACAAAGATGAAATATATGAATATGTAGACCCTCGATTAAATAGAACCAAAGCATCCCTACCGCAGACAAAAATGATACATGTGATCACGGCATCTGAGACCACTATATCTGGTCTGGCTAGAAAAGCATAGAACCTAGCTGGAGCGCCACCTGACTGGCCTTCACATCTAGGACGACCCCTACCCACCTACCCTCCGTTTCTAGGCGGCCGTACGGATGGTGTGGCAGCTGGTGCTGTAATCATATGCTGATGACCTTGCTGTACTGCCTTGCCCCAAAGTTTGGGACAAAATCCCTTCATGTGGCCAGGATCCCCGCACTCAAAACAATCCCTCGGAACGGTGGACTAATGACCTGAAATCTGACCCTGATGGCCTGAATACTCACTGGAGGAACCCTGAATAGCTGGTGGGCAGTATGAGCTATCTAGAATAGTGCTGAAATAGGGCCACACTAGAACATCTCGAGGAGGCGGCGGTGCTGGATATGTGGGCCTGCTAGACTGACCCCTCACAAAATGACCTCTGCCCCCAGATGGAGCAACACCGAACACTCCAGAATACCGAAACTGCTTGTCTCTTGATGCCTGCTCTCGGCTTCGCTGACGAACACCCTCGATCCTCCAAGCTATCTCCACAACCAGCTCGTAAGAAGTCCCCATCTCAACCTCTCGGGCCATAGTGGCCTGGATACGAGAGAGCAAACCTGCATCAAACCTCTGCACTCTCTCTGCATTGGTGGAAAGTATCATAAGTGCATGGCGAGACAACTCAGAGAATCTCGCCTCAGAGTCGGTCACCGACATCTGACCCTGCTGAAGCTGCTCGAACTAAAATCGTAGCTCTTCCCTCTGAGAGGGTGGAATATATCTATCCAGAAAGAGGTGTGTGAACTTGTACCAAGTGAAGGGAGGAGAACCTACTGGCCTACCGAAAAGATAGGACTACCACCATCTACGGGCCCTGCCCTCTAGCTGAAAGATGGTCAAGTCCACCCCTTGGGAATCTAATATCCTCATGTTATGCAGTTTGTCTCTGCAACGATCAATAAAGTCCTGGGGGTCCTCATGTTGCTCACCTCCAAAGACAGGATGATGTAGCCCGATCCATATATCCAATAGCTTATGTGGCTCATCGGTCGCAGCTGGTCTGGGCTCAGGTATAGCTGCTGCAATGGCAGAGCTCCGCCCACGGGTAGTGCGCCCGGGGGTCTGATACACGACATCTGCATGCCCTGGAGCTTGAGTGGTAGGGGTCTGTGCTCCCCCTCCCACTTGAGATGTGACTAGGTACGCCGGAAATAAACTAGCCTGAGTAATAGAATCCATGAAATGCAGCATACGGCCCATGACCTCGAATCCTAGCGCGAACATGAAATTCACTAGGGCCGGCTCCGCTGAAGGAAAGTCAACCTTCTCCTCAATAACAGTATCCTTCACTGGATCCACTAGTGGCACAACTGGAGAAACTCCAAGATGCCCTCATCCCCTACCACGAGCTGGAGCCCTCCCTCGGCCTCTGCCTTGGCCTCTAGAAATAGGGGGAGTAGCTCCTCCACAGTCGGGTACATATGCCGCGCGCATTCTCACCATCTGTGAGAGAATACGAGAAAGATACTTAGCACAACATCAACTGCACGATAGTAGATGAAGAAAGAGAAGTTTTCTAATACCCTATAGCCCCTCGAAGATAAGTACCGACGTCTCTGCACCGATCTGTAAGACTCTATTAGGTCTTCTCATAACTTGTGAGCCCTACGTGAACCTAGTTCTCTGATACCATATTGTCACGACCCAGTTCCTCCTATACGGTGTGATGGCGCCTAACGTCATCGCTAGGCAAGCCAACGATGAACTAGCCATATATTTAATCCTTTTAATAATTTCAAAGTAGTTGATTTTTATTTATTAAGTAAATGAATAGTGGAAAATTTAATAAAGTAAAGCGTAAACTAATAAAAGAGCAAATACGAAGAAATAAATACTCAAAAGTCATAAAGTTTCTACTAGCATGTTTCCAAGACCTAGTGTCACAAGTGTATGAGCAACTAGTAGAATATACAAAACACCTAAGCTACTATCTGAAAGTGAGATAGACAGAAAGTAAATACAAAAGATAGAGACTGCGGGTGTTGCCGAACGGACTCAGAGAGCATGCCTCAATGGACACCAGATGCACCTACCTCAGATCCTGCACGATTAGTGCAGAAGTGTAGCATGAGTACATAAACAACATGTACCCAATAAGTATCTAGTCTAACCTCGAAGAAGTAGTGATGAGGGGTCGACATCGACACTTACTATAGGCCAGTAAATAAAATACAGAATTCTAAATTGGCATGGAATATGTGAATAATAATAATAACACAATAGCAAGCAGGGAATAAATGATTCTTTAACTGATAGTAAATTCCAAAGTCTCCAACTAACGTAAAGTGTCCTTCATAAGATAAAGTATACCCTATTTATAGGATATAGGATACATGAATGGTTACAAGAATACACCTAAATATTACAAATATTAACTGATGAATTAACTAAATACATGAACTCAAATGGTTCATGGAATAGGGATGTAAGGAGTGTTCAATGGACATCCACTTTAATATATTCTTAACAGGTTGGTATTATTAAAATATTTAAAATTTAAAATAAAATATTTCGACCAAGGTCGGTCGGTAATTTTAACGTTTTGGGAAATTCAATTAAACATTTTTGACCGACTTCGGTTAGTAGCAGGTCGGTTTTCTAGGTAAGTTTTTGGAAAAATACAACTGTTTTATAGCTGCACCACCTGCCAACAACCAATCACCTATAATGGTAGCATTACATTGCTGCCATTCAACAAATAACAACAATAAAAATAACAATAACAACTATCAAAACTATATTAACAATATTTATAGAGTTTTAAAATATCTAACAACAAAACGTTTCACAAGCTAAAAATTCAAACATCATTCAATGAGTGTTTTGTATTATATCGTCTCCATATCCACTACTAGAAGCTTCATCGTTGACATGTTTCGAAGGATCACGACGAGAAGGATTAGCATCTGGGGAAAACTCACGAGACCAGGGAATAGGAAAAGAACCACTAGCAAGAAGATTGGCCAGCTTCATCGTCCCTCTTTTCTAGCTGACCTTTAAGGGTATCAAATTGTTTATCACTCTTTTATTCTCTAGCATTTTCCTCTTCAAGCTCTGATGACAGCTTTGCGATCTTCTTCTCCATAGCCGAGAGAGTCGACCTATCAAGTGCCTCGCACTGGGCGGAAGTCCTTGTACCTTGCAATCCAGCCATGTAGCGCCGAAATGATGTCTCTGGAAGGCCGTATGCTATCCCATTTTTAGGACCACCGAAAACATCAAACCATATCTTCTGCGCTTCTTTGTCTGAAATGGAAGATCGCTCGCCTTGGTCATTCGGTGGCAAGCTCTAAGTGTACTCCTCTATACTAGTCTTGTAGCGAACCTTTATTTAGAAGATAGAAAAATATTAACTATATAATATTATAAACATTAATTTCACGTTATAGTAGTTATGATACTTACATATGTAGTCTTTGCCCGGTCCTCGACCCATCTAGTTGGATCTGTCGGTGCCTTCTTCTTCCGGATGTGAGTCTCCATGAAGAACTTATCATGAGTCATGTTCCTCCCATATATTTTTCCTACAAATATAATCAAATATGTTAATTAAATTTAAATATATAAATATAGTTCAATAAAAATTGATTAAAATATTTTAAGGAGTTACCAGTAGTCACCTCGCAGTCCCCATGCTCATTGCACCCACACAGTGCAAAGAGCCACCCTTCTTAGATGCTCGGGCTTTCTTTCCCTGTTCACTCCTCTTCTCAAATTTCTCAGTGGTCCACTGCATAAACAGATCCTCCTATAAATACGATAGACCCCATGAAGGCTTCTTGCTCTTCTTCCGAGCAGAACAGAAGAAATCAGGTAGTCTCTTACGGCATTTGAACTCAAAATTTACAAGAATGGCATTGTTATGCTGGTCCTCCCAGGCACACTTAGTTTGCAAATGAAGTGTGTAATGTTAAGGATACTCCCTCTTTTTATTACCTTAATTATGTTGTACTGCGAGTGTACATTTGTACCTCTTCTAGGTTTTGGGTCAAACCACTTGCATTAGAAAACTATGATCTTCTTATTTGGCCAACCTGAATATGATAATTCTAGAATCTCTTTGATCACACCATAATAATCATTTTTCCCATCCTGGTTGCTTTTACCACCTTTGACACACACCCCACTATTATTGCTTTTTTGATAATTGGAGCATTCCTCAATGTGAAATTTGTAACCATTCACAAAATACTTATACATAGTTGTAAACGTAGGTGCTAGTCCCCAAGATATATCTTTCAAAAATTTATTAACACTGTTATTTGGATTATTGATCTACATGTAGTGTTAAATAAATCACAAGTGATAAAGTATATTCACAAGTGACCAATTATGTATATTCACATGTGAGAAAGTATGTAAGATGTACTTACACACTCTTTAAACCATGCCTCAAATGTAGAATATACATCATCATGGCCAAATTAACTCACGAAGTCACTGAGCGACACATTGAAAATTTTGTTAGTTGCATCAACCGAATTAAATAGTAGTCCATGTAAATTAATCTTATGACAACACTTACTAAAGAAAGGGTTGAACTTCCGGACAATTCAATAACACATGATTTGAAGGTGATTTGTACTCCATACTACTTAGGCCCTTTTTTTATCGATCTTTAGAACCTAGGCCTGGTTGATTGAATATGGACATTGGTGGATATAATGGATCATTCTCAATCACGACATTATGCCGATTGGGCCTATTTCTAGCATATGGAACATGCATGTCGAAGTAGTAAGAACAAAGATGGGCAGTTTCCTTTGCAAGATAGGCTTCGCATATGGATCCTTCAATCCTATTCCTCTGTTTAACTAATCGCTTACACTTGCCAATAGTCCTGCACATTGTCATATTAGACGATAATGTTAAAGAACATTACAAGAATAAATCAAGATTTGATCATTACCTCTCGAATGGATACATCCACCGGCATTGAACCTGCCTTCCAAGCTGTGCCTCGCGCACAAGGTGAATTGGAAGGTGTTCCATTAGATCAAAGAAACTACATGGAAAAATCATTTCCAGCTTATTACCGATTACAGGAATGTTCCAATTCATTTGAAATAGGTTTTCTTCCCTTAATGTTGTAGAACATAAGTCTTTGAAGAACAAACTTATCTCAGTGATGGGTTTTCAGATATTTTCAAGCAAACCAGAAAATGCAATAGGGATTAAAGTTTCCATGAAGATATGACAGTCATGAGTTTTCATATGAGTCAGCTTTCCTTCAATCATATCAGCACGTTTTCTAGGTTCGAAGTATAGCCCTCAGGCATCTTTAGGTTTGTAACCCACTCACAAATCTGTCGTCTTTGTTCCAAAGTGAATATGTAGCTGGCTTTGGCCTTGAACACCTTACCATTGTTCGTAGACTGCAAATGTAATTAAGGTCGTCTGTAATATTCTTGTAAGTCTAGTCTAGCCTTTGGGTTATCTTTTGTCTTACTCTTATCATCTATCATTGTGTCGAACAAATTGTCAAAATAGTTCTTCTCAATATGCATGACTCCAAGATTGTGTCTGAGAAGATTATCCTTCCAATATAGCAACTCCCAAAATATGCTCAGTTTTGTCCAGTTATAAGTAACACCATATCCAAAAAATCTAGAAGATGGGGCCTCAGTAACTTTAGTGAAGTTCTGAACCCTCTCCCATATTTCCTCACAGGAAAAAATTTGAGGTGGCAAATCATGTTCAATTGTATTCTTTTTGAATGCATTCTTCATCCTTCTGAACTCATGATCAACTGGCAAGAACTGACAATGATAATCAAACTATGACTACTTTCAGCCATGTCGTAAAGTGAACGCTTTACCATTTTTCATGCAGTAAGGACATGCTAACTTTCCAGCAGGCATCCACCCAGATAACATTCCATAAGCAGAAAAATCATTAATGGTCCACATTAAATTAGCACGCAAGTTGAAATTTTGCTTAGTTGATATGTCATATGTCTCAACTCCATCATACCACAACTGTTTTAGCTCATCAATCAAAGGTTGCAAATATACATCAATCAAACTCTTTGGATTGCGGGGATCGTGAATAACACAATTTAAGAAAATATATGGACTAGTCATACACACTTCAAACGGAAGATTATATGGCGTAATAAAGACTGGCCAACATGAATATGGTGTTGCAAAAATAGAAAATAGCATGAAACCATCAGCACACAAACCCAACCGAACATTCCTCGGTTCACTAGCATAATCCGGATATGTCCATTCAAAATGCTTCCAAGCTTTCCCGTCTGAAGGATGACACATAACACCAGGCAGTCTTCTATTTTAATAGTCCCATATCATATGAGGAGTGGAACACATCGATGCGTACAACCTCTTTAATCTAGGAATAAGAGGTAAATAATGCATCGACTTCGTAATAACCTTCTTCCCGCTGGAAACCCGCTTAAAACGAGGTTTTTCACAAAATGTACAACTTTCTAAATCTGCATCACCCTTATAATACAACATGCAACCATCTTCATAACCAAAGTCAACTCTCGGTCAAACTTATGAACTTTCCAAACCTTCAAATTTCCAACTTCGCCAATTAGCATCGAAACCTTCTAGAAATATCCAAATTGTAAATCCGGGCATATGCCCGAGTCCAAAATCACTATCTGGACCTAACGAAACCATCAAATCTCCAAACCGAGGTCAAACACTAAAAAAATTCAAATTTGGTCAACGCTTCCAACTTTAAAGCTTCAATCATGAAATTCATTCTTCCAAATCAATTCCGAATTACCTAAAAAACCAAAACCGCCGATACAGACAATTCATAATACATCATACGGAGCTACTCATGCCGTCAAACAACCAAGCGAAGTGCAAATGCTCAAAATGACCGGTCGGGTCATTACATTCTCCCCCACTTAAACATACATTCGTCCTTGAACGTGCCAAGAGTCGTTCCAAGGCCATCAAACTACTGTGTAACCTTACCATGCACATACCCGGGGGTGATCCCACATCACCCTAATCCATATAAGCCCGATAACATAACATAACTGAAGATCATTACTCCAACCTTAGACCGTAAAACTTAGAATCCAATTTCCATATCCAGAATTCCTTACAATACCCGAATATCGCACCTACACTCTATATAAGTCTGAACAAGTTATATCGAGCCATAACCATAACCTAAGATGTAATCACATGATGTACCACATAACTCAGATGCTTACAGCAATAACTTTTGACCACAGTAACTGCTCAAAACACACCCAATACCAGTAATGAACCTCATATCAAACAAAACCTCGTTCTAAAACCTTCGTACACTGTCGATCATGAAAGAAACACGCAGAAACTCTTAATCACTTATCAGATCAACAAGTCATGGAGCCCTCTCTTATCGAATCAGAACCAAGACAAATCCTAAGCCGACTTTCGATATTATTCCTCCATACATACTGTAATCAAATCCAATAGTAACCATTTCAAGCCCAAAGACTTCATCTCATCAAATACAAGCTACTCTTCTGACATGCCACAACAATACTACCTAGAGCCACAAACCGTGAAATTCGTGCACCAATACGCAATAATTCAAATGCACTCAAAAATGAAAAATGACTCAAATGAGAGAACTGTTCCGCAAGCTCAACAATTACCAATATCACAAACTTGACAGAAAAACAAAACAATAATAAAATTTCACAATAAGGAGCCCACGGCTCAACCACAATGTACACAATGTCTCAACAATAACAATGAGAGGGTAACCCAATAAATGATATTTCACAACTTACACTTTGCCTCAATAGAAACCACGGCCTTTGCAACTCAATACCAAACTCAACAGTAAGATATTCCGAGAATAGCAATTTCAAATAAGGATTCACAGTTAAATAATGAATATAGAATAAAAAAAGCAAGAAATTCAACTAAACATGCAGGACAATTTGAAAATAAGAGATAAATCAAGTAGACATGTGAATTTGATTAAATATGATGACTACGACATGTTAAGGTAACTCAATTAAAGCAGGAATGGGAACTAAATAGGTAAAAAAATAGAAATTTCACATTTAGCCCATGTACGCACTCGTCACCTTGCGTACACGACTTTCACATATCACAATTATCACAACAATACCAAATCCGAAGATAAATTTCCCCCACACAAGGTTAGACAAGTTACTTACCTCAAACCACGCTAAATCAATCAACTAGAAGGCCTTTCCCTTAATTTTCCAACATCGAACGGCTCGAATCTAGCCAAAACAATTTCATACTATAAATATAACTATATAAAACTAATTTAATCAATGAAATTACGATCTTTGCAATATGACACAAAGGAAGAAATAAATAGAGGATCGGGGCTAATACACTTAAAATGCCTGGCCGGGTCATTACATCCCCCCCCCCTTAAAACAAACGTTCGTCCTCGAACGAGTACAGAGACATACCTGAAGTGGTGAAAAGATGAGGATAACGGCTACGCATATCATGCTCGATCTCCCAAGTCGCGTCCTCGACTGGCTGACCCCTCCACTGAACCTTCACTGAAACAATGTTTTTCGACCTCAACTTTCGAACCTTCTTGTCCAAAATGGTTACCGGCTCCTCAACATAAGACAAATCCTTGTCCAACTTGATTGAGCTGAAATCCAACACATGAGACGGATTGCTGTGATGCTTCCGAAGCATAGAAACATGGAACACTGGATGAACTGTAGCTAGACTAGGTGGTAGTGCAAGCCTGTAGGACACATCTCCAACCCTCACAAGAATCTCAAAAGGTCCGATATACCTAGGGTTCAACTTGCCCTTCTTCTCGAACCTCATAACACCCATCATGGGTGAAACCTGGAGCAAGACCCGCTCCCCAACCATGAATGCAATATCGCGAACCTTCTGATCCGCATAACTTTTCTGTCTGGATAGGGCTATACGAAGTAGATCTTGAATCAATTTAACCTTTTCCAAAGCATTTTGAACCAAGTCTGTACCCAATAGCCTAGCCTCACCCGACTCTAACCAACCCACCAGAGACCGACATCGTTTACCATACAAAGCCTCATACGAGGCCATCTGAATGCTCGACTGGTAACTGTTGTTGTAGGGAAACTCTGCAAGTAGCAAGAACGGATCCCAAGAACCCCCAAATTCCATCACACACGCACAAAGCATATCCTCCAATATCTAAATAGTGAGCTCGGACTGTCCGTCCTTCTGAGGATGAAAGGTTGTACTCAACTCCACTCGCGTGCCTAACTCATGTTGAATAGCTCTCCAGAACCGCGATGTAAACTATGTACCCTGGTCAGAGATGATAGATACCAGCATGCCATGAAGCCTAACAATCTCACGAATATAAACATGAGCCAACTACTCTGAAGAATAAGTAGTCACCCCTGGAATGAAATGAGCTGACTTGGTCAATCTATCCACAATTACCCATACTGCATCGAACTTACTCCGAGTCTGTGGGAGCCCAACAACAAAATCCATAGTGATCTGCTCCCATTTCCAGTCTAGGATCTCTAACCTCTAAAGCAATCCACCAGGCTGTTGATGCTTATACTTCACCTGCTGACAGTTTAGGCTCTGAGCTACATATTCCACTATGTCATTTTTCATTCGCCTCCACCAATAGTGTTACCTCAAGTCTTGATACATCTTGGCGGCACCCGGATGAATGGAGTACCACGAGTTGTGAGCCTCCTGGAGAATCAACTCACGCATGCCATCTATATTGGGCACACATAGCCTACCCTGCATCCGTAATACACTGTCATCCCCAATAGTGACCTCCTTGGTATTGTCGTGCTGAACTTTGTACTTCAGGACAAGAATATGGGGGTCGTCATATTGACGCTATCTGATACGATCATAAAAAGAAGACCGAGAAACCACACAAGCCAAAACTCGACTCAGCTCAGAAATATCCAATCTAACAAATTGGTTGGCCAAAGCCTGAACATCCAAGGCTAATGGCCTCTCTACTATCGGTAGATATGCTAAACTGCCCAAGCTCTCCGCCTTGCGAGTCAATGCATCGGCCACCACATTGGCCTTCCCGGGATGATATAGAATGGTGATATCATAGTCCTTAAGCAACTCTAACCACCTCTGCTGCTGCAAGTTACGATCCTTCTGTTTGAACAGATGCTGTAGACTTCAGTGGTCGGTGTAGACCTCACAAGGGACACCATACAAATGGTGCCGCCAGATCTTCAAGGCATGAACAATAGCTGCTAACGCAAGGTCCACTACTAAGAAATCTGGTTTTAGCGACGGATAAATTCTGTAGCTAAACAGAAAAAACCGTCGCTAATCTCATTTAGCGATGGATTAGCAACAAATTATCAAGAAATTGTGCTAGCTACGGGCGATTTAGCGACATATTAGCGATGACGTTCGTAGCTAATTCTAATTTTTTTGCAGCGATCGTGGACATGATAGTCCTTCTTATGCACCTTCAGCTGTCTAGACACGTAGGCAATCACCCTACCATCCTGCATCAACACCACGTTGAGACTGATACGCGATGCATCAAAGCACACAGTATAAGACCCCGAACCCGAAGGCAACACCATGTCGAACCAAATATTGAAGTAAGGCTTGTACTTGTTATTCTATCTCCCTGTTGTTATTTGTTTATTTCATTATGGTAATAGAGAGTGTTAATGCACGAAGGGTGATGCCGTGCTATATTGTGAGTGTTAATGCACGAAGGGTGATGTCGTGCCATATTGTGAGTGTTAATGCACGAAGGGTGATGTCGTGCCATATTGTGAGTGTTAATGCACGAAGGGTGATATCGTGCCATGTTATGAGAGTTAATGCACAAAGGGTGATGCCGTGTCGTTTCTATTGATCTTATGGTGAGGTTGAGAGTAAAAGAACGAAGGGTGATGCCGTGTATTTTTCCTTTACTGTGTTTACTTTTTCTTAATAGTTCATAGTATATTGGTTGTTCAAGTTACCATTCTGTTGTAGTTCTCTATCTCGTATTTCCCTCAGCATGTTCCCCCTCCCAATAGTACATGTTTAGCTGTTGTTTGTACATATACTGTTAAACTACATAGGTTTGTTATGTAGGTGTCATGTCATAGCCTCGTCACTACTTCGTCGAAGTTAGGCTCGACACTTACCAGTACATGGGGTCGGTTGTACTGATACTGCACTCTGCACTTCCTGTGCAGATTTTGGTATGGTCCCAGCTGATCGAGAGGTGTAGAAGCTCAGACTGGTTCATCAGAGACTCAAGGTAGATCTGTTGGCGTTCGCAGACCTTGAAGTCCCCGTCTATCTTTTCAGTTCTTTTCTTTTACTGTTTCTTTCGTTCAAACAGTTGTATTTCTTTCAAACTTTTAGTTGTAGTAAATCCTAGAAGTTCGTGAATTGTGACTCCAAATCCGGGTGGTAGTAATTAATGAAGTTTTTATATTATTCCGCACTTGCTGTATTTCATTTTAGCTTAATTGTTGTTATTTACTGCATTGAATAAGGATTGGCTTAAAAATTCTCTAACGTCGGCTTGCCTAGCAAGTGGAATGTTAGGCACCGTCACGGTCCTGACGGTGGGAATTTTGGGTCGTAACAACTATGTAGTAAATTGGATAATTGTTGGCATTTATTAAATCATCTATTTGCCATGCCTCAATTCGCGTTTGTTGAATTTGTTTTTATATGATAATTTGATGTGGTTATTGCTTGTATATTTATTTTAATTCCGTGAGTTTGGTGATTTGATATTTTCTGGAAATAATTATAATATGGATTTGTCATCTGCAAATATTTAATGAAGTAAGTTTAAACCGAGGCGTTATATAATTATCAAGAAGGCATTGGCCTATACTGAGTATTTTCCATCTCTGTTATTATTTTGAGGTTTTATACACATTGTGTGGAGTCTTGGGCTATTTGTTGTGAAATTAATTGATTTTGTTATATCTTTGGAATTGGTTGTGGCCATTGGGCAAATTGTGATATGAATTGATTTTGTTATGTTGCCGTGATAATATTCCGTGTAAATTGTTTTGTTATTTGAATTATTATTTTGAGGATATAAGGGTGGCATTTCACTGTTGATATTATGTGGGTATAAGGGTGGCATTTCATTGTTGTTATGTATGTTGGGATATTGTCTGGACGGAGCGATAAGGGTGGCTATAGGAGATATAAGGGTGGCTATATGAGCGATAAGGGTGGCTATTGATATTGTCAGGGCTGAGGGATAAGGGAGGCTATTATAGGAGTAATAAGGGTGGCTATTGTCAGGGATGACATGTGATGATGTGGGGTTATTGCGTTTGTAATTTTCATGTGATGTTATGATTTTTCTTGTGTTTATTTTTATACCTTGTGCAATTTATCTTGTTGTTGGTAAATTGATAATAGTCTGATCTATGTTGAAATTGGGAGCCTGTGGTTATTGCCAAGCGGATTATGAAATAAAATATGGGCACGAGGTACCGTGAGTAAATAATGATGATATTGGCACGTGAACTGTCCATGTAGTTGTGACATAAAATGTGGGCACAAAGTGCCGTGAGTAAATAATGATAATATTGGCACGCGAATTGTCCGTGCAGTTGTGATATGAAATATGGGCACGAGGTGTCGTGGTTATATGATGATGATATTTGGCACGTGAGTTGTCCGTGAGGTTGCGACAGAGAAATTGGCACGAGGTGCCGTGGCAATATGAAAGTGGGCTGAGACCCGTATTTTATGATTTTGAAATGTTGTGTCACAAGGTGACTTTTATTCGAAAGAGATCTATTTGAAAGAATTTTATTTGAAATATATTTATTTGGAGGAAAGAGATTTATTTGAAAGAGATATATTTGAAAGTATTATATCCTGAAGGTTTCTATTTGAAAAACATATAGGCGAAAGATTTATATTGGAAAGACTTAATTAATTGGTTGTAACCGTATTCATTATTTGTTGAGCAATATTTATGGTGTTCTTGTCGCCATGCTGTGTATATCACTGGTTGATTATTGTTGCCATCATTGTTATTTGTTTCCTATTATTTTTGCATACTATATTGCACAGGTTATTAGACTAGTGAGTGTCTCGACTGTACCTCATCACTACTCCACTAAAATTAGTCTTGATACTTACTAGGTAACGACCGTGGTGTACTCATACTACACTTCTGCACATTTTTGTGCAGAGCCAGGTGTTGGAGATATCGGACTCGGACAGAGCTAAAGTGTGATCGCAAGGATTCAAGGTAGAGCTGCTTGGTCGTCGCAGTCCCTTGGAGTCTTTCCATTTTATTGAAATGTTAATTATTAATCAAACAGTATTGAGTATTCGATCCTTGAGATCATTTCATGTATTCAGTTAGAGTTCGTGACTCAGTATTACCAGTCTTGGGAGGTTGTTATATTTGTAATTATTTCCGTTGTTGGTTTATATAATAAAATGGCTTAAATTGTTATTATAATCGGCTTACCTAGTCTTAGAGACTAAGTGCCATCACAACGCCTGTGGTAGAATTTTAGGTCGTGACAATACTTTTGGGATGTTTCCTAGGGTTCAATCCGAACCAAATGATGAGGCTAAGCATTTCTATGAACAGTTAGAGGAAGCTAGTCGTCCATTGTATGAAGTCTTGGTGCATTCCAAGTTGTTTGTTGCGGTTAGATTGCTAAGTATTAAATCAGATAGTTCTATTTTCCAAGCGGGCATGGATTCTATTATTGGGCTTATGAATGAACTTAATCCGAGTAACATTGACTTACCAAAAGATTTCTACACTGTTAAGAAATTGGTTTCTAAGTTGGGTCTTTCATCAGAGAGAATTGCTTGTTGTGAGAAAGGTTGCATGTTATTCTATAAGAATGACGCATCTCTAGAGAACTGTAAATTTTGTAATCAGCCTCGTTTTAAGGAAGTCACAAATGCCAATACAAAAAAGAAAGTTCTAGTTAAAGCGATGCATTACTTACCTCTTATACCTAGGTTAAAGAGGTTGTATGCATCAATGAGCTTTGCTCCTAATATGAGATGACACTAAGAAAATATAAGGCCACCCAGCATTCTATGCCATCCGTCAGATGGAGAAGCGTGGAAGCATTTTGATAGGGTGTTCCCCGAGTTTGCTAGATGGATTTACTCCATTTGTTGTCTCTGCTGCACCATATTCATGTTGTCCAGTGTTTGTTACCCCGTATAATCTTCTGCCCGAGTTGTGTATGACAAGTCTATATTTGTTCCTAACTTGTATTGTTCCAGGTCCACGCAATCCAAAAAGTTTGATTGATGTATACTAACAGCCTTTGATTGATGAGTTACAATTATTATGGAATCAAGGTGTGGAAACGTATGATATATCAACTAAACAAAACTTCAGATTGCATGTTACTTTGATGTAGACTATAAATGATTTTCCTACTTATGGAATGTTGTCTGGGTGGTCGACTGCTGGAAAGTTAGCTTGCCCTTGTTGTATGGAAGACACAAAAGCATTTACTTTGAAACACGGAGGTAAAAATACATGGTTCGACTACCACCGTAGATTCTTGCCAATGAATCATGAATTTACGCGAAATACAAGTGCATTTATGAAGAACTGAAATGATTTGAGGAGCCACCGGCCTGCTTGTGTTCAGAAGAAATTTGAAACAAAGTAAGGGATCTACCTAAAGTAACAAAGTCTTCACCTGTCACATCCCGACTTCGGGGAGCGCGACCGGCGCTCAACAGAGTTACCCCGGTCGAGCAAGCCTGCACAGTGTCGTCTACCCAACTCACCCACAAATAAAGAGACGAATGCATTTCATTAATTAGTCAATAAGAAGTCATGTGAACAACACCATTTCATTTCCATTAGTTACATTCTTAACAAATGTTCAAAACAGTACATTGTACAATCATAGTTAAAGTGGGACAGATGATACAATTACAACATCTTTAGTTTAAATTTCCCAAAACAGACACAAGCCACACTATGTCTACGGAACCTCTAACATGAACAAAAGCGTGCTATGAAAGTGCCTGCAACAAGGCCCCGACTATACCTCAAAATGCTATGTACAAAGAATAGAAGATACAAGACCCCGAAATGAAGTGGGGCTCACCAAATAAGTTGAGGAGAGGGTGTGTTGCTATCACTGATCAATACCACCTGCTATGGAATCACTTGCATCCATTAAAGATGCAGCGCCCCCAGCAAAATGGACGTTAGTACATATGGAATAGTACTAGTATGTAAGACAACACCTTCTCAATAGAACGAGCAATATAAAACGGAGAATAAAACATGATATCAATAAGAGACTCAAACGATGTCAAAGTGTCAGATTAGGGGAAACGTAAATTTCAAGTAGGTTTCGGTAATTTAAGTTGGGAGGTCTTTAGCACCGATATACCACCATGTTTTAGCACAGAGTCGGATCTCAGCCCGACCGGTTAAGCCGTCTCACCCCGAGATATTCACTCACAATACAACCATGTGCACGACATGGCGTCCGATCTCAGCCCGATCGGCTAAGCTGTCTCATCACAATGCCGTGTGGGTCGACATTACATCACATCTAGCTAGCAATAATCTCATACCATTTAAGGGAAAAACATCTCAACACACCAATCCCATCCCATATAAGGGGAAACAGTCTCATCATATTAACACGGGGATTTACCCCTCGATCACTCCTACACCGACACGTGTAGTTTCGGGTTAGATTGTTCTGACCTACCCTTTCTCGGTGGCTAATCGATACTCCCAAAGAATTTTTTATTAAAAGTATTTACAACTCAATTCATATTCTTTTACATGTCATTCATTTTCTTGACATCATTGGCCATAACGCTATATCATTCTTGGCACATTGGTCGTACTTCATAATTCAAGCTCACTATTCCATTTTCAATCATTATCATGGATAATGAACAACAAGGCCTTTCAAATCAATACTTTAAACACATACTTGAGCAAATTAGGGTCTTAGGCACATATGATCTCTTATACAATTTGATGTGATCACTTTCATTTAGACTTGACTTGAAGTCACAACATTTTAATACATACTCATACTTCAAATACTCTCCCGAAGAATAACACAATATAATAAGAACATTCCGGAATACATTTGAACATATTCATATATATATATATATATATATATATATATATATATATATATATATATATATATATATATCATTCGACATCAAACTTATTCAGAAAAGTTAATTCATAATGGACAACTTGGAACTTACAAGATCATCATGGGAATTCAATTCTAAGAGAGAAGTTTAGCCAACATACCTTGCCTCGAGCCCTTTTAATTTACTAAAATGTTCTGGATATCCTAGCCACTTCGATCTATTTAGAGATATTGCAAAATTGAACACAAACTAGGAAGGAGTTCATAATTCTAGCTCACTTGAGCATTTTATCAAACACTAGGTGTGTATTAAGGTTCCATGGTCCTCCAGTGGTGAATTCTATCATCCCACTACCCAAATATTACCCAAAAGAGCTCAATAATCTTCCCACTACTCTAGATGGTACATGCATGTAAAATAAACAACTCCCACACCCCAGAATTTACTTGGCTTATTACCTATTTTCAGTTAAAATCATAAAATTGAGGGCTATGGATTAAAAACTTACCTCTAGGATGAAGACCTAGTGAATTCTTCTTACAATTTCTTCAACTTTGAGCAAGAATTTATGGATGTTGGGCTTAGGAACTCACCCTCTCACTCTTTGGCACTCCCTTTCTCTAGAATATATGTTTTTGCTTCAGAAGTGGTCCATTACTCTAATATATCAAAATATGGTCGGGTAAAAAAATTAGAAAAAAGGAGCTACGTCACAGATCTACGGTCACATATGTGACCGCATAATGCTTTTGCGGTCCGCAAAATGGGCTGCGAAATGGTCCTCCAGCACTGGGCAACTCTGCCCCACTTTGCGGCCATTATGCAATCCGCATACATGTTTTACTGTCGCATAATGCGCCGTAGAACCTCCCTCCGGAAAATTTTCATGCTAGTTCTGCGGTCGATGTGCAGCCAGCGAAATGGTTATGCGATCGCATAGTGACCGTTGCCCAGTTCTCTGCTTCATTCTGCGGTCATTCTAGGGGCCGCAGGGTGATTCTGCGACCGTACAGTGGGCCGCAAAAATGTCTTTTTCTGCCAAAATTTTTCCTTGACTCCCCAGTGCACTGTCCAACCTAAAAAGTCCGTACACATAGTCTATTTCAACACCACGAAATCCCAGGTTTTAGGTAAACTATTTACGGGGCCTCACATCCTCCCCCACTTAGGATCACTCATCCTTGAATGAGGGTCTGAATCCGTCATTAGCATCCAATGTGGCTCAATTGTGACTTCACACACCAGCAATTCAAAATTTTGCCTAACTTCCTAAAATTTCAAAAAATTTCCTAGAGTCTCCACTGTAACTGGGCCAAACCACCTGCCAGAGAATCCCAGAAATCACTCCTAACAACATATACATAATCTGATCGCGCAATATAACATAAAACAACACCAACTGTGGCTTCATAGCAATATATTACAAGAAAAGGAACACACTTAACATCAACGATACAAATGATACATAATTCATAGAAGGTAACTTTTAGCATTTTCATAGAACACAACTTTATAAATACATGGCTATTCGAACAAATAGGGATATTTCTTCATTTCTTCCTCGGCCTCCCAGGTGGCCTCTTCAACCTGTTGGTTCCACCATAGTACTTTCACGGAGGCAATCTCTTTGTTCCTCAACTTTCGGACTTGCCTATCAAGGATGGCAACTGGAATTTCTTCATAAGTCAATTCTTCATTAACCTCAATGGTCTCAACCGGAATAATAAGCGACGGATCTCCAACCTCCTTCTTCAACATAGACACGTGGAACACCGGGTGCACCAAAGACATCTCTAGAGGTAGTTCTAGCATGTAAACCACATGACCAATCCTCTGGACTAAACAGAACATATTTACGGGGCCTCACACCCGTAAATATAGTCTACTTCGGGACCACAAAATCCCGGATTTTAGGTAAAATATTTACTGGGCCTCACACCACCATCTAAGATACCAGGTTATGGTGTTACACATAACTGGACTAAACAGAGCATATTTTGGGAGTTACCTTATTGGAAGCACAATCTTCTTCGGCATAACCTGGACGTCATGCATATCGAGAAGAATATTTTTGACAACTTGTTTAACACTGTTTTGGAAGTTACTAATAAGACAAAAGATAACTTGAAGGCTAGGATGAACTTAAAGGAATATTGTAGGCGAAGTGAGTTGTATCTGACATACTTTAACAACACGATTCAGAATCCCAAAGCCAGTTACACGTTCACCTTGGATAAGAGAAGAGATTTGTAGTTGGGTTAACAATTTGAGGATGCTTGATGGATACGCATCAAATTTATCCAGGTGTGTTGACATGAAAGAATAGAAGTTGGCATCAATGAAAAGCCACGATTGTCATATTTTCATGGAAGCGTTGATGCCTATTGCATTCAATGCATTGACTGATCGAATATGGAAACCGATTACATAGATAAGTTGCTTTTTTAAGGATTTGTGTTCTAGCACATTGAGGGTGGAGAACCTAATTTATATGGAGAGTAACATTAACTTAACTTTAAACAAGCTGGCAAAAAATTTCCCTCTTGTTTATTTTGATGTAATGGAATATCTTCCAATTCACCTTGCACAAAAGATGACTTTGAGGGCCAGTTCAATGTAGATGGATGTATCCCTTTGATAGGTAATGGCATTTAATCATTTACCTTTTGTATTTGCTTTAAATATTGTTTCGTCTAAAAATAACACTATGCAGGACTATTGGCAAATGTAAACGGACCAAAAAAAAATAGATCAAGAATTGAGGGTTCGATATGCGAGGTCATATCGTGGCCTCTTGTGGCCCTAGTTGGTGGTACTGGTGGTTGTCCATCCTAATCGGTAGCACGTGTCCTCACCATCTATGAGAGATTAGAATAAAAGAAGTTTAGTTCTCGGAATCAACAAATCTGCATGACAAGAATACAAGAATGTGAAGTTTCCTAAGGGTTTGACAGCCTCTCGAAGATAAGTACAGACGTCTCCGTACCGATCTGCAAGACTCTACTAAACCTGCTCATGACTCGTGAGACCTATGTGACCTAGGCTCTGACACCAACTTGTCACAACCCAAAACTTAGCCTGTCGTGATGGCGCCTACTGTGGTACTAGGCAAGCCGACACCTCAAGACATTTCTAACACTTTTAAGTGAAAAATGAAATAACACAGCTTTAAGTAATTAAATCTCTCATTCACTAGATAAAAAGTCAAAACTCAATATGGAAGTTCCCAAAACCAGGGCGTCACTGAGTACATGAGCGTCTATACATCACAAGTCTGAAAATACTGTCTATGAAAAAATGAAACTAAATACATAAAGTTGAAAGATAGGGAGGGAGAGTCAAGGTCTGCGAACGCCGGGCAGCTACCTCGAAATCTCCGAATGATCAAGCTGCTCAGATAATCAGCACACACTGTGTCCGAAAACACCTAGATATGCACACGAAGTGTAGGGTGTAGCATGAGTACAACCAACTCAGTAAGTAACAAGAATAACTAAGGCACTGAAAGTATTGACGAGTTTCAAGGAGACAGTTCAATTACATAAAATACAATACAAGAAAATAGACATGCATTCAAGTTCGACATTTGAGGCCAAACAGTTAATTCATGTCAAGTTCAATTGAAACAGGATATAGTATCTCTCAGAAACTACATGATAGTGATATATGCCAGCTGAAGTACACAGTAATGAAATCAAGTGCATGTTCTCAGCGTATCAGTCACTTAGTCCTCCCATCCACTCTAACCTCTCAGTCACTCATTCCTCACAGTCACTTGGCACTCGCGCTCGGCACTTGCACTCGCACTAAGTAGGTACCTACGCTCATTGTAGGTGTGCAGACTCCGGAGGGGCTCCTTCAGCCCAAGCGCTATAATAAGCCAATCGTGGCATAGATTAATAAAACATACTGCTGCATGTATCCCGCTCCCAATAAATATCCGCACCATCATGCCCTCGGTCTCACTCAGTCATCAATCTCTCCAGTCTCTCGGGCTATCAATAATCATGATAATCAGCCCAAACAGCGATGATATAATGTATCAATAAAGAACAACAGAGATTGAGATACAATATGCGAGTAAAAACTATGACTCAGTATAGAGTGGAAATTTAACAGATAATTCAACATGTAACACGACCTCTAGGGATCCCTACAGTATCAACACATAGCCTAAGCATGATTTCTAACATGATTTGAAGTTCATTTTCTATAACACATGGACAATATACGGATAACAACAGATTATTTAACTATACAGTTCCATGGAATTGACCGAGTCACAATTACTATGGTGCACGCCCACACGCCCGTCACCTAGCATGCGTGTCACCTCAACACCAATCACATGACATAAAATTCGGGGTTTCATACCCTCAGAACCTAGTTTAGAACTATTACTTACCTCAAACCGTGCAAGTCCCTACTCCAACACGCCCTTGCCTCACAAATCAGCCTCCAAATGCCTCGAATCTAGCCACAAACAGTTTGATACAATCAACACGGGCTAAAGGAATCAATTCAATAAGAAAATACTAAGTTATTAATCAAAAGTCAAAAAGTCAACTCAAAAGTTGGTCCCAGGCCCACGTCTCGGAATCAGGTAAAAGTCACAAAATCCGAACACCCCCTCAACCACGAGTGCACCCATACCAAATTTACTCAAATTCGATACCAAAATCTCGATCAAATCCTCAAAATTCGGCCTAAGAACTTTCCTCCATCCCGCCCCCACCCCAAATTTTCCACCCCAGATCACTAAATTAAACGATGAAATCAAAGACATAAACATGGAATTTACCCAAAAATAAGTAAGAATCACTTACCCCAATCACCCACTTGAAAATCTCTCCAAGAATCACCTCCCACCGAGCTCCCAAAATCAAATTGTGAAACTAAGCTTATATATTTAAGTCTCTGTCCAGATATCCGTCATCGCGATCGCTGCAAAACCCTCACGATCGCAAAGCACAACAAATGTTGCCCTACTAAATAACCTTAGGCGAACGCGGAGACCTCCATGTGAACGTGAACCACTACTTCCTTAGACCTACGCGATCGCGTCCACCCTCACGCGATCGGGAAGCACAAACGCGTGTGAACCAGCTACCTCCTCTCCTCTTCGCGAATGGGTCTATAACCACGCGTTCGCGATGCTCTGCATGGCCAACCTACACGATCGCGTACCCCATTTCATGAATGCATAGAGTAAATGTCACCACTTCACCAAATAAGCCTACGCGATTGCGGACCTATCCACGCGATCGCGTTTAAGGAAACCAAACACAAACACGAGAAAACCTTCTGCCATAACACCAAGTCCAAAATTGATCCGTTAACCATCCGAAACTCACCCGAAGTCCCCGGGACCTCAACCAGACATACCATTAAGTGCCAAAACAGCATACAAACTTAGTCGAGCCTTCAAACCACATCAAACAATGCTAAAATCATGAATCACGCATCAATTCAAGCCTAATGAACTTTTAAACTTCTAACTTCTACATTCGATACCGAAACCTATCAAATCACGTCCGATTGACCCCAAATTTTGCACACAAGTTACAAATGACACAACAGACCTACTCAAACTCTCGGAACCCCAATCTGAGCATGGTAACCCCAAAGTCAACTCTCGACCAAACTTCCAAATTTTTAACTTTCGCCATTTGAAGCCTAATTCAACTATGGACCTCCAAATCACAATTCAGAAACACTCCTAAGTCCAAAGTCACCCAACGGAGCTAAAGGAACCACCAAAACTCCATTCCATATTATTTTACACATAAGTCAACATTCGGTCAACCTTTTTCAACTTAAGCTTTCAACCTTGAGACTAAGTGTCTTACCTCATTCTGAAACCTCTCCGGACCCGAACCAACTACCCCGGTAAGTCACATAACAATAATTAAGCAAGGAATGAACAGTAAATGGGGGAACAGGGCTACAACTCTCAAAATGACTGGCTAGGTCGTTACATCCTCCTCTTCTTAAACAAACTTTCATCCTCGAATGGGTCTATCAACATACATGGAGTCTCAAATAGGAGTGGATATCTGCTCTGCATCTCCCTAGTAGCCTCCTCAACTGGCTGATCTCTCCACTGCACCTTCACTGAAGCTATGTCCTTTGACCTCAACTTTCGAACCTGCCGATCCAAAATGGCCACCGGCTCCACATCATAAGTCAAATCATTATCCAACTGAACCGTGCCAAAATCAAAAACATGAGACGGATTGACGAAATACTTCCGGAGCATACAAACATGAAATACTGGATGCACACTCTACAAACTAAGTGGCAAGGCAAGCTTGTAAGCCACATTTCCAATCCTCTAAAGCACCTCAAAAGGCCCAATATACCGAGGGATCAACTTGCCCTTCTTCCCGAACCTCATAACACCCTTCATGGGTGAAACCTTAAGCAGTACCTTCTCCCCAATCATAAAATCAACATCACGAACCTTGTTATTGGCGTAACTCTTATGTCTAGACTGCACCATGCGAAACTGATCCTGAATCAATTTAACCTTGTTCAAAGCATCCTGAACCAAGTCATACCCAATAGTCTAGCCTCACCCGGCTCAAATTAACCCACCGGATATGGACACAGTCTCCCATACAAAGCCTCATATGGATCCATCTGAATGCTTGACTGGTAGCTGTTGTTGTAGGAAAACTCCACGAGCGAGAGAAACTGATCCCAAGAACCACCAAAATTAATGACACAAGCACGTAGCATGTCCTCCAATATCTGAATAGTGCGCTCTGACTATCCGTCCGTCTGAGGGTGAAATGTTGTGTTCAACTCAACTTGGGTCCCCAACTCTCGTTGTTTTGCCCTCCAAAACTTCGATGTAAACTGCGTGCCCCGATCTGAAATGATGGACACTGGCATACCGTAAAGGCGAACAATCTCGCGAATGTAAATCTCAGCCAACCGCTCTGATGAATAAGTGATCCCAAGTGGAATGAAGTATGCAAAATTGGTCAGCCGGTCCACAATCACCCAAATAGCATCGAATTTCCTCGAAGTCCGTGGGAGCCCAGCTACAAAATCCATGGTGATACGCTCCCATTTCCACTCCGAAATCTCAAGCCTCTGAAGCAATCCACCTGGTCTCTGATGCTCATACTTTACCTGCTGATAGTTAAGGCACCAAGCTACAAACCCCACTATATCTTTCTTCATTTTCCTCCACCAATAATGCTGCCTCAAGTCCTGGTACATCTTTACGGCACCCGGATGAATGGAATATCGCAAACTATGGGCCTCCTCAAGAATCAACTCACGTAGCCTATCTACATTGGGCACACAAATCTGTCCTACATCCTCAACACCGCATCATCCCCGATTGTAACATCCTTGACATCACCGCTGGATCTCTCTGATGCGATCATATAAAGAAGTCCGAGAAACCACACAAGCTAGAACCCGACTGGGCTCCGAAATGTCTAATCTCACGAACTGGTTGGCCAAGTTTTGAACTTCAACTGGAAGTGGTTTCTCACCAACAAGAATGAATGCAAGGCTACCCATACTCACCGCCTTTCTACTCAAGGCATCGGCCACCATATTGGCCTTCCCGGGATGAAATAGAATAGTGATATCATAGTCCTTTAGCAGCTCCAGCCATATCTATTGCCTCAAGTTTAGATCCTTATTTTGAACAAGTGCTGGAGACTCCGATGATCCGTAAATACCTCACAAGACACACTATAGAGATAATGCCTCCAAATTTTCAATGCATGAACGATGGAAGCCAACTCCAAATCATGGATGGGGTAGTTCTTCTCATGAGGCTTCAGCTGACGCAAAACATAAGTAATCACTCTACCCTCCTGCATCAAGACACACCCAATGTCAATCCAAGAAGCATCACAATACACTGTATAAGAGCCTGAAGCTGAAGGCAAAACTAGAACTGGAGTTGTGGTCAAGGTAGTCTTGAGTTTCTAGAAGCTCTCTTCACACTCGTCCAACCACCTGAAAGTAGCGCCCTTTTGGGTCAATTTGGCCAAAGGCGATGATATAGACGAGAAACCCTCCACGAAGCGACAATAATAACCGGCCAAGCCGAGAAAGCTCCGAATCTCCGTAGCTGAGGACGTCATGGGCCAACTTTGAACCGCCTCTATCTTCTTTGGATCCACCTGAATCCCCTCACTAGACACCACGTGCCCCAAGAACACCACCAAACTAAGCCAAAACTCACACTTGGAGAACTTGGCATAAAGTTTCTCCTCCCTCAACCGCTACAATACAATCCTCAAATGCTGGGCATGTTCCTCCTGATTACGAGAGTACACCAGGATATCATCAATGAATACTATGACAAACGAGTCGAGATAAGACTGAAATACACTGTTCATCAGATGCATGAATACTGCTGGGGCGTTGGTCATCCCAAAACACATCACAAGGAACTCATAATGACCATAACGGGTCCTGAATGTTGGCTTTAGAATATCCGAGTCCTGAATCTTCAACTGGTGATACCTAGACCTAAAATCAATCTTAAATAACACCCTCACTCCCTGAAGCTGGTCAAATAAATCATCAATATGCGGCAAAGGTTACTTGTTCTTGATTGTAACTTTGTTCAACTGCCTATAGTTGATGTACATCTGCATAGTACCATCCTTCTTCTTCACAAACAGAACCGGTGCACCCCAAGGCGACACACTAGGCCTAATAAACCCCTTTATCAAGAAGTTCCTGAAGTTGCTCTATCAATTCCTTCAACTCAGCTGGTGCCATACGATACGGAGGAATAGAAATGGGCTGAGTGCCCGACACCAAGTTAATACAAAAGTCAATATCCATGTCGGGCGGCATGCCCGACAAATCTACAGGAAACACATCCGGAAAGTCTCACACCACCGAAACAGAATCAATAGTAGGAGTATCAGCACCAACATCCCTCACAAAGACCAAATAAGATAAACAACCCTTCCCAACTATCCGTTGGGCCTTCAAATATGAAATCACTCTACTGGAACATAATCTAGAAAACCTCTTCGCTCGATCCTTGGCAACTCCGGCATCGCCAACATCACGGTCTTAGCGTGACAATCCAGCATAGCATGACATGGAGACAACCAATCCATGCCTAATATCACATCGAAATCAACCATACTAAGCAATAAGAGATCAACTCTAGTCTCCAATCCCTCAATAGTCACTACACATGACCGATATACATGGTCCACAACAATAGTATCAACCACTGGCGTAGATACATGAAAATATGAGACTAAGGACTCATGGGGCATATCCAGATAACAAGCAAACTACAATGATACATACGAATAAGTGGAAACGGGGTCAAATAATACAGAAGCATCCCTGTGGCATACTGAGACAATACCTGTGATCACTGCATCTGAAGAAACAACATCTGACCTAGTAGGGATAACATAGAATCGGGCCTAACCGCCACCTGGTCGGCCTCACCCTCTAGGGTGACCTATAGCGGCCCCGAGCTAGCTGGGCAGGTGGCGAAGTAATTCGTGCTGAAGTTGCAGCCTGACTCCTCTTCTGAACTGGACTACCCGAGCGACGGGGACACTGTCTCCACATATTCCCAAACTCCCCACACTCGAAGAAACTCCCCGATAATGGTGGTGGTGACTGAATTGGGCCCCGAGTACCAGAGTAACTACTCGAAGTGCCTGGCATAGATGAAATCTGAATTGATGGAGCACGGGATGAACTCTGAGCTTGAAGGGCATTGAGAGATGACTGACACTGATGAGCACTGTATGAACCATGGTTGTATGATGCACCATGATGAACTGTACGAGCCATCTAGGTGTGTCTATAAGGACGACCCCTACTGTGTTAGAACTAATCCCCAGAAGGAACACCGCTGAAACCACCCGATCCATGATGTCTCTTGCCCTCCCTCTCCTTATGCTCCTAACTACGAACCATCTCTAGTCGCGGAGCAATATCAACCACCACGTCGAATCGAGCACCAGATACACTCTCCTGAGTCATAGCAAAATACAACTGATAAGTGATTCCATCAATGAACCTCTTAATCCTATCCCTCTTAGTTGGAACCAGCCAAACTGTGTGACGAGCCAACTCTGAAAATCTCATCTCATACTGGGTCACAGACAGGCCATCCTGACATAGCTGCTCGAACTGCCTGTGTAGCTCCTTCCTACGAGTCGGTGGCATAAACTTCTCTAAGAAGAGAACAGAGAACTCATTGCATGAAAGTGGTGTAGCACCGACTAGCCTGCTCCTCTCATAGGCCTACCATAATCTGAAGGCAGCCCCAGTAAACTGAAAAGTAGTGAAGGAGACCCCACTGGTCTCCGAAATACCTACGGTATGAAGAGTCCGCTGATACCTATCCAAGAAGTCCTGAGCATCATCTGACTCAGCCCCACTGAATGATAGAGGCTGGAGTCTCCCAAACCTCTCAAGTCTTTTCTGCTCATCCTTACTCATAACGGGACCCACCTGGGCCTGAGAAACTGCAACCGGCTGGGCTGGCAATACCCACGGTGTCTGAAGTCCCTGTATCACCTGCTCTGGAGTATGGGCGGCAGGAGTCTGAGTACCTCCCCCTGCCTGAGAAATGGTTGGCACGGTCCAAACAGAAACTGCCTGATCAAGGCTAGTGCACACTATCAAAATCTCAGCCAAAACCTCCTGAAAGCCTGGAATCACAATGGGCACAGCTGGTGCCTGAGCCAGCCCCACTGGCTCATCCACCTCTAGAACTAGCTTCTGAGCTAGAGCAACTGGTGGATTTGCAGGTGTTGCTCTAGTTGTTGTGCGAGCTACACCTCTGCCACTATTACGGCCTCTACCGTGACCTCGGCCTCTCGTGGCCCTAGCTGGTGGTACTGGTGGTTGTCCGTCCTGTCTGGTAGCACGTGTCCTCACCATCTGTGAGAGAATAGAATAAAAAAAGTTTGTTCTCAGAATCAACACATCTGCACGACAAGAATACAAGAATGTAAAGTTTCCTAAGGGTTTGGCAGCCTCTCGAAGCTAAGTGCAGACGTCTCCATACCGATATGCAAGATTCTATTAAACCTGCTCATGAATCGTGAGACCAATGTAATCTAGGCTCTGATACCAACTTATCACGACCCAAAACTTAGCATGTCGTGATGGCGCCTAACGTGGTACTAGGCAAGCCGACACTTCAAGACATTTCCAATACTTTTAAGTGAAAAATGAAATAACACAGGTTTAAGTAATTAAAGCTCTCATAAACTGGATAGAAAGTCAAAACTCAATACGGAAGTTCCCAAAACTAGGGTGTCCTTGAGTACATGAGCGTTTATATAGCACAAGTTTGAAAATACTGTCTATGACAAACTAGAACTAAATACATAAAGTTGAAAGATAGGGAGGGAGAGTCAAGGTCTGCAAACACTGGGTAGCTACCTAAAAATCTTTGAATGATCAAGCTGCTCAGATAATCAGCACCCACTGTGCCCGGAAACATCTGGATCTGCACACGAAGTGTAGAGTGTAGAGTGTACAGAAAGTAGTGACGAGATTCAAGGAGACAGTTCAATTACAGAAAATACAATACAGGAAAATAGGCATGCTTTCAAGTTCGACATTTGAGGCCAAACAGTTAATTCATGTCAAGTTCAATTGAAACAGGATATAGTATCTCTCAGAAACTACATGACAGTGATATATGTCAGCTGAAGTACACAGTAATGAAATCAAGTGCATGTTCTCAGCGTAACAGTCGCTCAGTCCTCCCATCCACTCCAACCTCTCAGTCACTCATTCCTCACAGTCACTCGGCACTCACACTCGCACTCAGTAAGTACCTGCCCTCAATGTGGGTGTGCAAACTCCGGAGGGGCTCCTTCAGCCCAAGCGCTATAATAAACCAATCGTGGCATAGATCAATAAAACATGCTGCGGCATGCAGCCAGATCCCAATAAATATCCACACCATCAAGCCCTCAGCCTCACTCAGTCATCAATCTCTCCAGTCTTTCGGGCTCTCAATAATCATGATAATCAGCCCAAACAGCGATGATATAATGTATCAATAAAGAACAACAGAGACTGAGATATAATATACGAGTAAAAACTGTGACTGAGTACATAGTGGCAATTTAACATATAATTCAACATGGAAAACGACATCTGGGGGTCCCTACAGTATCAACACATAGCCTAAGCATGATTTCTAACATGATTTGCAGTTCAATTTCTATAACACATAGAGAATATACAGATAACAACAAATTATTCAACTATAAAGTTCCATGGAATTGACCGAGTCACAATTACTATGGTGCATGCCCACACGCCCGTCACCTAGCATATGCGTCACCTCAACACCAATCACATGACACAAAATTCGGGATTTCATACCCTTAGAACCTAGTTTAGAACTGTTACTTACCTCAAACCGTGCAAATCCCTACTCCAACATGCCCTTGCCTCTCGAATCGGCCTCCAAAATGCTTCGAATCTAGCCACAACAAGTTCGATACAATCAACACGAGCTAACAGAATCAATTCCATAAGAAAATACTAAGTTATTAATTAAAAGTCAAAAGTCAACTCAAAAGTCGGCCCCAAGGCCCACGTCTCAGAATCGAGTAAAAGTCACAAAATCCAAACAACCACTGAACCACGAGTCCACCCATACCAAAATTACTCAAATCCGATACCAAAATCTCTATCAAATCCTCAAAATTCGACCTAAGAACTTTCCTCCATTTTCCCCCAATTTTCCACCCTAGATCACTAATTAAACGATGAAATCAAAGACATAAACATGGAATTTACCCAAAAATAAGTAAGAATCACTTACCCCAATCACCCACTTGAAAATCTCTCCAAGAATCGCCTCCCACCGAGATCGCAAAATCAAATTGTGAAGCTGAGCTCAAACCCTCGGTTTAAAATATTTAATTCTCTGTCCAGATATCCTTCATCGCGATCGCAGAAAAACCCTCACGATCATGAAGCACCACAAATACTGCCCTACTAAATAACCTTAGGCGAACTCGGAGACCTCCACGCGAATGTGAAGCACTGCTTCCTCATACCTACGCGATCGAGTCCACCCTCACGCGATCGCGAAGCACAAATGCGTGTGAACCAATTGCCTCATCTTCTCTTCGCGAACGCGGCTATGCCCACGCGTTCGCGATGCTCTGCTTGGCCAACTTACACTATCGCGTACCCCATTTCGCGAACGCATAGAGTAAATGTCACCACTGCCCCAAATAAGCCTACACGATCGCGGACCTGTCCACGCGATCGCGTATAAGAAAACCAGACATAAGCACTAGAAAAACTTTAGCCATAACACCAAGTCCAAAATTGATCTGTTAACCATCCGAAACTCACCCGACGCCCCCGGGACCTCAACCAAAAATACCATCAAGACCCAAAACATCATACGAATTTAGTCGAGACTTCAAATCATGTCAAACAATGCTAAAATCACGAATCGCGTATCGATTCAAGCCTAATGAACTTTTAAACTTTTAACTTCTACATTCGATGCCGAAACCTATCAAATCACGTCTGATTGACCCCAAATTTTTCACAAAGTCACAAATGTCATAACGGACCTACTCAAATTCCCGGGACCCCAATCCGAGCCCGGTAACCACAACGTGAACTCTCGGTCAAACTTTCAAATTTTTAACTTTCGCCATTTCAAGCCTAATTCAACTACGGACCTCCAAATCACAATCCGGACACACGCTTAAGTCCAAAATCATCCAACGGAACTAACGGAACCATTAAAAATCCATTCCGGAGTCGTTTGCACATAAGTCAACATCCGGTCAACCTTTTCAATTTAAGCTTTTAACCTTGAGACTAAGTATCTTATCTCATTCTGAAACCTCTCCGGACCCGAACCAACTACTTCGGTAAGTCACATAACAACAATTAAGCAGGGAATGAACAGTAAATGAGGGAATGGGGCTACAACTCTCAAAACGACCGGTCAGGTCATTAAAATACCCAAGAAAATGATGCCGAAACAACAAATAAGAGCGCGACAAAACCAAAACACATCTGAAACCCAAACCCAATGCGGACCTATTCGAAGGCTCAAAACCCTAAACGGACATCGATAACACCAAAGTCTACTTCAAACCAAACTTAAGAAATTCTAAAACTTTCGAATTGCCAACTTTCCACAATAAGCGCTGAAATGCTCCCGGACCACCCGATATTCAACCCGAACATACGCCCAAGTCCGCAATCATTATATGAATCTATTGGATCCTTCAAATACCGATTCCGATATCATTTACTCAAAAGTCAAACTTTGGTAAATTCTTCCAACTTAAAGCTTCTGAATTGAGAATTTTCCATCTGAATCAACTCAGAACATCCCGAAATTCAATTTCAACCACACGTACAAGTCATAAAACATGAAGTGAATCTACTCAAGGTATCAAATCATTGAACGACCTGCTAGAACTTAAAATGACCAATCGGGTCGTTACATATTGAGAATAATTTACATTTACCCTCTATGATACTTTAAATTTACCCTTATTGTTTAGAAAAGTAATTAAAATTACCTTTATTTTTAACTCAAGTCCATTGTGGCAAGGTTTGTGTCATGACCCAAATACCTAATCAGTCGTGATGGCGCCTATCGTGGAACTAGACAAGCCGACATTCTCAATATGCTTTCAATATATAACAGAAGTGAGCTAAAGCAATTAAACTAACTGAAGGTTTACATAATAACGGAGTAAAAACCCAAAACACTAGTGCGGAATGATAGCCCGACATCGGGGTGTCACTAAGTCACGAGCATCTAACAACCAATCTAGAAACAGAGTCTACTACAGTCTGTGCCAAATGCCAATACAGGAGAGAAAAGATAATAAGAAAGGCGAAACAAGGACTGCAGATGCCGGCAACTACCTTGTAAGTCTCCAATAATCAGCCCGCACATGAACTCAGCGACCGCCAGAACCGTACACACCTGGATCTACACATGAAGTGCAGGGTATAGCATGAGTACAACCAACTCAGTAAGTAACAGAACTAAATAAGGAACTGAGAAGCAGTGACGAACTATAAAAATACAGATCATTTCAAAAGTTTTCAGTAAAGAGTGAACGTGCTTTCAAATCCGGTGATATAAGTCAAATCAGTTCGAGCTCAAGTAAAACAGATATAAATCTTGCAGAAATTTCACAACAATAATAGATAACAACTAAGGTCTACAATAAATAAAAGCAAGTGCAACCTCTCAAGGCAGCAGTCACTCAACTCATCTCAACAGCTAATACTCTCGGCTCTCAACCCTCAATACACACTATCAATAGGTACTTGCGCTAACTGGGGGTGTACAGACTCCGGACGGGCTCCTTCAGCCCAAACACTATATTGCTGCGGCGCGTAGCCCGATCCAATATTATTGCAGCGTGCAACCCGATCCAATGTTGTTGCAGCGTGCAACCCGATCCAATATTATTGCGGCGTGCAACCCGATCCAATAATATATATATATATATATATATATATATATATATATATATATATATATATATATATATATATTGTGGCGTGCGACCCAATCCATATACCTCACAGCTCGCAACTCGGCACTCAGGCCCTATCTCAGTCACTAACCTCTCCAGCCCCTCGGGATCACAGAATATCATAACAATTAGCCCAAACAGAGAATACAACAAGTATAAATAAGAAATGAGAGGGAACAGAGATATAACACACAAGTAAGACTGTGACTGACTACAAGACAGCAATTAGCAAGTATACAAACCGCTGCGGGTCCCAACAGTGATATCATACGACCCAAGTATGGTTTCTAGCATTAAAGGCAGTCAATTGCTCAAAAACAAGGAAAAACAAGCAATAGCAATGGCTATTCGACTTTACAGCCTCACGGGACGGATCAAGTCACAATCCCTCACGATGCGCTCTCACACGCCCGTCACCTAGCATGTACTTACTTTAACCGCGATGAAATCCTACTTTGAAATGCCTTTGCCTCTCGAATTGGCCTCCAAATGCCCCGAATCTAGCCACAACCAGTACGAGATAATCAATATTGGCTAAAAGGATCAATTCCATAAGAAAACTACTAAATATAGTCCAAAATTCAAAATCGGCTCAACCAGGCCCCTCAGGCCCATGTCTCAAAACCTGACGAAAGTCACAAAACCCGAAAGCCCATTCACTCAGGAGTCTAACCATACCAAATTTATCAAAATTTGACCTCAATTGCCCCTCCAAAACCCCAAAAATCACTCTCCAATTCCCAAGCCCTAATCTCCAAAATCTCACCTCAAACACTCACCAACTAGGTGTAAAATCAGTGGGAAAACACCATTATTGAAGATAAATAGGCACAAGGAACTTACCTTAATGATTACTCCGAAATCTCTCTCAAAATCCCCAAAATCCGAGCTAAAGAATGATGAAAATGGTGAAAAATCTCGAAGTGTTCTATTTATAGGTTCAGCCCAGACTTCTCGCACCTGCGGCTCCATTTCAGCATCTGGGGGCAGAGCTCCACTTCTGCAGAAAATTCCCTAAACACTGCCTCCGCTCCTGCGATCAAGTGACCGCATCTGCGCTCTTTGCGGGTGCGGGACCTACATCGCACCTACGGTCAAAACTCGCACCTGCGCCCCTAAATCCGCTTCTGCGACCATCGCAGGTGTGGGAATTCCATCGCACGTGCGTCCTCTGCCCAGATCCTCCTTAGCCACATCTGTGGCTCCTCCTTCGCTTCTGCAAGCTCGCACCTGTGGTTCCCACTCAGCAGGTGCAGTTACACCAGTAGCAGCAGCTTCAGCTACAATACCTCAACTTTCATCAAGCCGTTAACCACCCGAAATCACCCCGAGGCCTCCGAGACCTCAACCAATCATACCAAATAGTCATATAACCCCATGAGAGCTTAGTCAAACCTTTGAATCACTCAAGACAACATCAAAACACCAATTACACACGGATTCATGCCTAATGAACTTCTAAACTTTTAAATTCCAGAAACGATGCCGAAACCTACCAAACCACGTTCGATTGACCTCAAATTTTACACACAAGTCAAATATAACACCACGAACCTATTCTAACTTTCGAAAATCCAATCTGACCCCGATATCAAAATTTCCATTGCTGGCCAAAATCGTCAAAATTCCAACTTTCGCCAATTCAAGCCTAATTCTACTACGGACCTCCAAATCACATTTCGGGCGCGCTCCTAAGTCCAAAATTACCTAACGGAGCTAACAGAATCATAAAAATTCAAATCCAAGGTCGTTTTCCCACAAGTAAGCTTCCAATTGAGAGACTAAGTGTCTCAATTCACTATAAAATCACTCTAGACCCGAACCAACTAACCCGATAAGACATAATAAAGTTGTAAAGCACAAAAGAAGTAGAAATAGAGGAAACGGGGCTATAACTCTTGAAATGACCGGTCGGGTCGTTACATCCTCCCCCTCTTAAACAAACGTTCGTCCTCGAACGGGTTTAGCAACATACCTAGAGTCTCAAATAGGTGTGGATATCTGCTTTGCATCTACCGCTCGGTCTCCCAAGTGACCTCCTCCACATGCTGACCTCTCCACTACACCTTCACTAAAGCTATATCCTTTGACCTCAACTTCCGAACCTGCTGCTCCAAAATGGCCACCGGCTCCACATCATAAGTCATATCACCATCCAACTGAACCGTGCTGAAATTCAAAACATGGGACGGATCGCCAATATACTTTCGGAGCATAGAAACAGGAAATACTGGATCCACACTCGACAAGCTAGGTGGCAAGGCAAGCTTGTAAGCCACCTCCTCGATCCTCTGAAGTACCTCAAAAGGCCCAATGAACCGTTGGTACTACTTATTCTTCAGAGCGGTTGGCTGAGATTTACATCCGAGAGATTGTTCGCCTTCATGGTGTCCCAATCTCTATCATTTTAGATAGAAGCACACAGTTTACATCGCAATTTTGGAGGGCCGTGCAGCGAGAGTTGGGTACTCAGGTTGAGTTTAGCATAGCCTTTCACCCTCAGAGGGACGGACATTCGAGCACACTATCCAAATATTGGAGTACACGTTACGTAATTGTGTCATTCATTTTGGGGGTTCATCGGACTAGTTTTTGCCACTCGCGGAGTTTGCATATAACAACAGTTATCAGTCGAGCATTCAGATGGCTCTGTATGAGGCTTTATATAGGAGGCGGTGTAGATCTCTGATGGGATGGTTTGAGCCGGGTGAGGCTAGGCTCTTGGGTATAGACTTGGTCCAAGATGCATAAGACAAGGTGAAATTGATTCAGGAGCGGCTTCGCATGACGTAGTCTAGGCAGAAGAGTTATGCTGACAGGAAGGTCTGTGATGTGTCTTTCATGGTCGGGGAGAAAGTTCTGCTAAAGGTATCACCCATGAAGGGTGTTATGAGGTTTGGGAAGACGGGAATAGAATGAAGTGCATGGACTTGGTCAGCCGATCCACAATCACCCAAATATCATCGAATTTCCTCGAAGTCCGTGGGAGCCCAACTACGAAATCCATGGTGATCCGCTCCTACTTCCACTCTGGGATCTCTAACCTCTGAAGCAAGCCACCCAGTCCCTGATGCTCATACTTAACCTGCTGTTAGTTGAGACACCAACCCATAAACCAAACTATATCCTTCTTCATCCTCCTCCACCAATAGTGTTGTCTCAAATCCTGGTACATCTTTGCGGCACCCGGATGAATGGAATACCGTGAGCTGTGGGCCTCCTCAAATATTAACTCCCGAAGCCCATCCACATTAGGCACACATATCCGGCCCTGCATCCTCAACACGCCATCATCACCAATAGTCATATCTTTAGAATCACCTCGCCGAACCCTGTCCTAGAGGACGAGCAGATGGGGGTCATCATACTAATGCTCCCTGATACGATCATAAAGAGAAGACCTAGAGACCACACAAACCAATACCCGACTCTGTAATGACCCGATCGGTCGTTTTGCTTTTAAAACCCCATTCCCCTAAATAATACTTCTCGTACATGTTTTTGCTGCTTTATGACTTGCAGGGATAGTTAGTTCGGGATTTGGAAGGGTTCGATTGAAATCGGAACACTTGGTTCCTTAAGGTTGTCTTAAAAGGCTAAATTTGACTTCAGTCAACATTTTTAGTAGACGACCTCAGAATCAGAATTTGATGGTTCCAAAAGGTTCATATGATGATTTCGGACTTGGGCGTATGTTCGGATTGGGTTTTGAATGACCCGGCAGCGTTTTGGCGCCTAATAGTGAAAGTTGGTTGGGAGCGGATTTTTGTGATATCGAGGTCCAAATGGGATTCCGAGAGGGGGAATAGTTCCGTAATATCATTTAAGACTTGCACGCAAAATTTGGTGTCTTTACGAGTAGTTTAAGTACGTTTCGGCGCATTGGAAGTAAATTGAAGAACTTGAAGTTCTTAAGTTTGATTCAATTGGTTTTGGGGAGTGATTCTTAGTTTTAATGTTGTTTCGAGCGTTTCGAGAGTTCGAGCAAGTCCGTTTTATGATTCTAAACTTGTTGGTATGTTCGTGTGAGCCCCAAAGTGTCGATCGGACGAGGCTCGGACCAAGTTGGGAGCATGGAGCCACAGTTGAAGCTCCCAGATCTGTCATAATCGCACCTGCGCTTGGCCAGCTGCAGGTTCGGGCCATGAGCCGCAAAAGCGAGAGGTCAAGGGCAGCCCAGGAACCGCAGATGTGAATGATTGGGCGCACCTGCGCGATCGCAGGTGCAAGAACTTTGGTCGCTGGTGCGACTAGGCCCACAGAAGTAGCCCCTTTTGTTTGTAGATGCGGAGATTGTCCAGGTGAGGGAAATGCACACCTGCGAGGCATTTGCTGCAGGTGCGAGACCGCAAATGCGGCCAAGGCACTTAGGCCTTTTTTATCACATTTTCCCTCACTCTTGGGCGATTTGAGAGCTTTGAAGGAGGGTATTTTGAGCTAGCTTTGTGAGGTAAGTAATTTCTACTTAATGTGAGGTTAATACATAGATTATAGGTAGATCTTAACATGAAAATTTGTAGAAATCATGGGTTAGATGAAAAACCTAGGTCTTGATTAAAATGGAATTTTACCATGAAAATGATTATGGAACTTAGTGAAAATCATATATTTATGTTCCTAAGGTTATGGATAACAACTTTCTTCGAAAATTTCTAGAATCCGGGCACGTGGGCTAGGGGTGAATTTTAGGAATTTTGCATTTAGTGTTAGGTAATTGCTTTAATAGCGGGGGTATGAACTTTTGAGCGTAAATTAATTAATTTATATAATGTTTGACTAGCTTCAAGTCGTTTGGCACCAAATTTGGAGGTTTGAACACGTTCTTGAATCGAGAAGTGGGCTTTGAGACTAGGTAAGTCTCCTTTCTAACCTTGTAAGAAGGAAATTTTCCCATAGGCGAATTAACCAATATATGTGACTATTTTTGGGGGGGCTACGTACGTATTAAGTGACGAGTGTCCGTGCGTAGCTACTACTTATGCTAAAGTCCGGGTAGTCTAAGACCCCCATCATGCCATACTTGAAATAATTGCGCCTTTACTTGTCAATTGAATTGCTTAAATCATAATTTCCAAAAATTGTGAGAGGATCCCAAAGGGGTAAGTTTCACTTGATTGAGGGTATGTATAGAACACTTGACTGCTATTGAAAAGCTTGTGTTTCTTTAAGTGTTTTGTATTAGTAGAGCGGGTCGAGCGCCTAGGTAGATTAAATAGATGCATCTATGGTTCGCGTCGTTCGACCCTCGGTAGTGCACAGTTTAAGTATCATTATGTTGGTTCGGGCCGTACGTCCTCGGCATTATTTACACATGAATATGTTTTTTGGGATTTTACATTCATAACTGATATTGCTCCAATGTTTAAACGGAAGAAAAATTTGAGATTAATAATTGTGAAAAGGGGTATTTGCCATCACTTACTGTTGAGTTTTAGTATATTTATTGTAAGCTATGCTCGGTTATGATTTAAATTTATTATCATTAGCCTTAGTAAGTGTCAAGTTGACCCCTCGTCACTACTTCTTCGAGGTTAGGCGGGATACTTACTGGGTACATGTTGTTTTATGTACTCACGCTACACTTTTGCACTTAACTGTGGAGGATCTTAGACAGGTGCATCTGGATATCCATCCGGCACGCATTCTTGATCTGGATTTGAGAGACCACAGTGAGCTGCCTTTCTGAGCCGTTCAGCAGCATGTCGGAGTCCCCCTATTATTTTTTTTCTGTCTATTCCCTTTCAGGCAGTAGGATAGATATCTTTTGTATATTCTACTAAGTTGCCTATATACTTGTGACACTAGATCTTGGCACACATTAGTTGACTTACGATTTTGGATTTGTTTACGTGATTTTGATTTGTACTCATTTGCTTCTGTTTAATTATGCCACATTTGCAAATTCCTAAATTTTTTTAACAAATGAGGAAATGTTAGCCACTTAGGAAATTATTTAAACGGGAAACCATTAGTTTGATCAGTGTTGGCTTGCCTAACAATAGTGTTGGGCGCCATCACAACATATGATGGAATTGGGTCGTGACAAACTCGGCTCTGAAATATCCAATCTCATAAGCTGGCTAGCTAAGGCCTGAACATCCAATGCCAAGGGTCTCTCTGCTGCTAGAAGATACGCTAAACTCCCCAAACTCTCCGCCCGGCAACTCAAGGCATCGGCCACCATATTGGTCTTCCCGGGATGGTACAAAATGGTGATATCATAGTCCTTGAGAAGCTCCAACCACCTCCGCTGACGCAAGTTAAGATCCTTCTGATTGAACAGATGTTGCAAACTCCGGTGATCAGTGTAGATCTCACAATGAACCCTATACAGATAGTGCCGCCAAATCTTCACGACGTGAACAATAGCTGCTAATTCAAGATCATGGACAGGATAGTTCTTCTCATAGGTCTTCAACTAGCGCGAAGCATAAGCAATCACTCTACTTGCATGCATCAGAACACATCCAATACATATCCGCGAGGCATCACAATACATTGTGTAAGAACCAGAAGCTGATGGCAGAACTAGAACTGGGGTCGTGGTTAAGGCAGTCTTGAGCTTCTGAAAGCTCTCCTTGCACTCATCCGACCACCTGAATGGAGCACCTTTTTGGGACAATTTGGTTAAGGGCGATGCAATAGATGAAAAACCCTCCACAAAATGACGGTAATAGCCCACCAAACCAAGAAAGCTCCTAATCTCCGTGGCTGAAGACGGTCTGGGCCAACTCTGTACCGCCTATAAATTCTTCGGATCTAACTGAATACCCTCACTGGACACCACGTGCCCCAAGAACGCCACTGAACCGAGCCAAAACTCAAGCATGGAGAACTTTGCATAAAGCTTCTCCTCCCTCAATCTCTGTAACACAATCCTCAGATATTGGGCATGTTCCTCCTGGCTACGAGAGTACACCAGGATATCATCAATGAATTGTTACACCCTATATTTTCGTACGTAAAAATGCGTCGTAAGCAAACTAATGTAGGACAAAAAAATGAGATAATATTTAAAAGTATATAAAGTAAGTTAATCATGTTACCTCTGAGGTTACAAATATTGAAGATCATGAACAACAAGTACAAAGAGGGTTGGACAGTTCAGAAGCTAAAGCAATTAAATAAAACAATGTTTCATCGAAAGTCGACAAGTTGGGAATGTTATAACATGTACCTTTGGGGTGAGACTAGGGTGATTAACATGATAAAGAGATTATGTTATGATTTATATTAGTCGTATTACATCCGTGTGTTATGTTTTTAAGTCAAGCGAGTTGTGGAACAAAAGTCGATGAAAGTCATCACAAGTTACATTCATAAGTTTTACTGAAACTTTGGGTCAACTGTAACTGCAATTTTCTCCCAATATACTTAGAGTTATGGTGTGTTCCACCCATCAAATTAAAGATCTATGAGTCTATTTTCCAACGCATTAAACCATTTGTCAATACGACATCGGAGTAGAGAGATATGTGCATTTTTGCGATACTGCGCAAGCTGCTAGGTGACAAGTAGGTGTGTCACCTACTTGCTTAAATGAAAGCCCAAAAATGGGCCATTTCGGGTCGTCCAAAGAGGCCTTTTAAGGGCCTATTTTCTTCATATATTAGACTTAAAATAGAGCATAATAACCAGACATAAGCTCTGCAAAGAATCCTCCCAAAAATTTCCCACAAACCCTAATTGATTTTCTCTCCCTTTCAAGTTCCAATTGGAGGTAAAACTTCGAGTTTGAAGAACCAAGATAGGAGCTGAGTTATCCAAAAAATAAGGTGAGTTTACTGCTCTCTTTCATCCATTTTTTCTTCTGTAAATTCATGGTAAGTCGTTCTATACTTGTAAGAACTCACGGGATGGTGATCGGAAGCCGTGAGTTCGAGTTATTCACTTGTAGCGGACTGTTTTGTTGGACTGTTTTGTGTTGCTGTTGGGCTGCGTGTTTTATTACTATTTTGTGGAGTTTTGGAGGAGGAAGGGGGTTTATAAACACCATATAAATGTAGGGTGGTTGGCTGGTCGTTCGTCATAACATTTTCGGGTCGTTTGACACTACTACGGTGGTCGTTTTGTGTACGAAGAGATTGGGGTGTGTTGGGCTGTTTTGTAGTATTTGATGGTGTATATAGGGCTGGAAAATGATGTATATATGTTGTTATTGTTCTGTCCTTGTATTGTTGGTGTTATCTTGAAGTTGGAGGAAGGGCATATTATAGGGGAGATGCTGCCCGTTTTAATACAAAATAGGTTTGTCGTTCGTTGTGCGATAGTTGTACCTTTCGTAACTTAACGATAGTATTATTATCATTCTTGTAGATTAAGGTGCGAAGAGGTGAGTTCAACTTGGTGATTGAAAAGATTGTGATAAGGTATGTTAAGGCTAAGCCTTCCTTCATTTTGGCATGATCTCGTAGCTACATGTGTTAGTAATGAGACAAAAAGAGAAGTTCATATTCATGAATTTATTCACACTATTCTAGTCTCATAAGTTACAATATTATTCCTTATCGAGACTCTATATTCAATTTTAGTATTGTCTTCTTTCAGTCAAGAGAGCAGCAAGCCTATATATACAGTATTACAGTATTTTCATTACCATCGAGCTATAATCGATGGGCAGGCCCCTATTGGGCAACCTCTGATCAGATGGAAAGTTATATACCGAGCCTACTGTGGCCGAGCGCCTATGAGCGAGCCCAGCATGGCCGAGATACATAGCCTAGTATGGCCGAGCGCCTATGAGCGAGCCTACTATGGCAGAGCAGTTATATATATACCGAGCCTTATAAGGCCGTACAATTATTTTACTTACTATATTGAAGGAGTTGAGTCAGTATCAGCAGGTAAGTATATCTCCAGATCATCTTTGACTCCCAGTTAATTTCAGTTATCATATTATCAGTTCAGTTTCAGATTTCAGTTATTTTATTGCCTTACATACTCGGTACATTATTTCGTACTGACGTCCCTTTTTGGGGGCGCTGCATTTCATGCGTGCAGGTTCAGACAGACAGACGGGTAGACCTCCTCAGTAGGTGTTTCCCGAGTTCCGCCTGATCGGTAAGCTCCACGTCTTTCGGAGTTGCCAGGACTAGAGTTTTCTGTACATCTTATGTATATCTGTATATATGTTATGGGTAGGTCGGGGCCCTGTTCCGATCACAGTACATCTATCAGTAGAGGCTTGTAGGCATATCCTGTTGGTTAGTGCAGTATGTTGGGTTTGTATAAATTGGTGGTTTGTCAGCTGTAGTAGCTATGACGGCCTTGTCGGCCTAGCTTTATATTGATATTTAGTTAGTGCTAGTTTCCATTCAGTTTTATATTTTGCTTCGCAAATTGTCTTGCAAGGTGGCCCCATGGCCAAAGTATGACATTATGTGTTCAGAGTCCCTTAGTCGCAATTTGGTACGCCAGGTTAGGTGAGGCACGGGGTGCTTGTCTCGCTCCTAGGTTCGGGGCGTGACAAACTTGGTATCAGAGCAGTTCTGTCCTAGGGAGTCTACAAGCCGTGTCTAGTAGGGTCTTGTTTATAGATGTGTTGTGCACCACATTATATAAGCAAGGAACTACAGGGCATTTAGGAGTTGGTTACACTTCTTTGAAATCTAAATCGTGCTATAGAACTGAGTTATAGGAAATTTGAATTAAACTTATGTGTTGGTGTTTGCATGCACAGATGACGGTGACTAGGAAGACTACGGCTAGCCAGAGGAGAGATACAGTAGTAGGTGAGGGGACCAACAGGGTACCCCCAGTAGATGGGGCCCAGTCTGAGGCTCAAGGGGAGACCCCTACTCAGCCATTACCGGCTCCTCCACCAACTACAGAGATTCCTAGGGAAACCGCACATCCAGTTCCCCCTCCACTTCCATCAGATCAGGACTTAAGGAGTGCGGTGCATTTGTTGACACAGTTGGTAGCTACCCAGCAACATGCTAGGGCATCAGCTAGTGCAGGAACTTCTGAGGGGTCTGGGAGTTCAAGGGTCCGAGAGTTTATTGCTTTGAGTCCCCCAGAGTTCACGGGGACAGATCAGAGGGAGGACCCGCAGGATTTCATAGATCAGCTTCACAGGATCTTTCGTGTTATGCATGCCACGGAGAAAGAGGCAGTTGAGCTAGCAGCTTTTCGACTCCGAGATATAGCCATCCTTTGGTATGAGGGATGGGAGAGGTCCAGGGGACGTGATACACCTCCAGCTATTTGGGAGAATTTTTCAGATGCTTTCCTTGACCAGTACTTACCGCGGGAGATCCGACAGGCTCGAGTCGATCAGTTTCTAGCCCTCAAGCAGGGTAATATGAGTGTTCGAGAGTATAGTCTCCGTTTTGACTCATTGGCCAGATATGCACCATCCATAGTTTCTACTATGCGGGACAGGATTCACAGGTTTATAGCAGGGTTAGCCCCAGAGTTAACCGAGGCATGTGCCACCGCTGCATTGCAGGATAGTATGGATATCTCCCGGATTCAGGCATTCGCCCAGAATATAGAAAGGGGTAGGCGTCGGCAGCAGGGTACAGAGAGGGCTGAGCAAGGGCAACGTAAGAGGATGAGATTTCCCAGGTCTCAGGAGCAATCTCAGGGTAGTTATAGGACCCAGTACTTCGGACGGCCACCTAGGCCTCTGCCACCTCAGTTACAGGGTTACGGGTATGACCGCTATACTCAGTCAGGACCAGGTGAGAGCTCACGGGCGTCGGGTTTGCAGCGACAATGAGGTTCTGCGCAGACATGGTCATTTCCTCCGCGGTGTGACATCTGTGGTAGAGGACACTTGGGTCAATGCCGAGCAGGTTCTGATGCTTGTTATACATGTGGGCGTCCGGGGCATATGATGCGAGATTGCCCAAATAGAGATTCTGGGGGAATGGCACAACCAGCGAGTTCAGCAACAGGATCGTCTATGTCCGTGCATCCTTCAAGGCGTGAGTCTCAGTCTTCGGCTGGTAGAGGTCGAGGCAGAGGTAGAGGTTCCAGTTCAAGTGGTAATCAGAACCGTATCTATGCTTTAGCGGGTCGACAGGACCAGGAGTCTTCACCAGACGTTGTGATAGGTATATTAACCATTTTCTCTCACGATGCTTATGCTTTGATAGACCCAGGATCTACTTTATCGTATATTACCCCATTTGTCGCGAGGAAGTTTGGTATAGTGCCTGAAATACTAAGTGATCCTTTTGCGGTATCTACACCGGTCGGAGAATCGATTATTGCTAGACGGGTTTACCGAGGTTGTACGGTGACAATTTGTAGTCGTCAGACCTCAGCTGACCTAGTTGAGCTAGAGATGATGGACTTTGATGCTATCATGGGCATGGACTGGTTGGCAGCTTGCTATGCCACAGTTGATTGCCGAGCAAAGGTAGCCAAATTTCATTTTCCGGGTGAGCCAGTCCTTGAATGGGTAGGTAATACACCAACACCCAGAGGTAGGTTTATTTCCTATCTGAAGGCGAGGAAAATGATCGCAAAAGGGTGCATTTATCATATTGTGCGAGTTAGAGATGCAGATGCTGAGATACCTACACTTCAGTCTATTCCCATAGTCAAAGAGTATGCAGATGTGTTTCCAGATGAGCTTCCAGGTATTCCTCCAGAGCGAGAGATTGATTTTAGCATCGATTTGCTTCCAGGAACTCAACCAATATCCGTCCCTCCGTATAGAATGGCACCTGCCGAATTGAAGGAGTTGAAGGAGCAGTTAAAAGATTTGCTGGAGAAAGGTTACATTAGGCCCAGTACCTCACCTTGGGGTGCACCGGTACTATTTGTGCGGAAGAAAGACGGCTCGCTGAGGATGTGTATCGATTATAGGCAGTTGAACAAGGTAACTATTAAGAATAAGTATCCACTTCCAAGGATCGATGACTTGTTTGATCAGTTGCAGGGAGCTAGATGCTTTTCCAAGATTGATTTGAGGTCGGGGTACCACCAGGTCAGAGTTCGGGAAAAAGATATTCCGAAGACAGCCTTCAGGACCCGATATGGCCACTTCGAGTTCCTTGTCATGTCCTTCGGGTTGACTAATGCACCCGCTGTATTTATGGACTTGATGAATAGCCTATTCCGGCCATTTTTAGATCTGTTCGTGATAGTATTTATTGATGATATTCTGGTTTATTCCCGTTCAGAGGATGAGCATGCGGACCACCTGCGAGCGGTACTCCAAACCCTCCGTGATCGTAAGTTGTATGCTAAGTTTTCTAAATGTGAGTTCTGGTTGAAGTCTGTAGCATTCTTGGGGCATATTGTATCAGATGAAGGGATAAAGGTGGACACTCAGAAGATTGAGGCCGTGAAATCTTGGCCTAGACCTACCACTCCGACAGAGGTTCATAGCTTTCTAGGCTTAGCAGGATACTATCGGAGGTTCGTAGAGGGTTTTTTCTTCCCTTTCGGCACCATTGACGAAGTTGACACAGAAAGAAACTAAGTTTCAATGGACAGAGGCTTGTGAGCAGAGTTTCCAAGAGCTTAAGAACAAGTTGACCTCAGCTCCAGTTCTAACACTTCCAGAGGGTCTAGAGGGTTATGCCGTGTATTGTGATGCATCAGGTGTCGGGTTAGGATGTGTCCTGATGCAACATGGGAAGGTAATTGCATATGCTTCAAGGCAGTTGAGGAAGCACGAGAGGAATTATCCGACCCACGACCTCGAGTTAGCTGCGGTTGTCCATGCACTTAAGATATGGCGGCATTATTTATATGGTGTTCATGTTGATATATTTACTGATCATAAAAGCCTACAATATATTTTCAAGCAGAAAGAGTTGAATTTGCGACAGAGGCGATGGCTTGAGTTATTGAAAGATTACGATGTTAACATTCTCTACCATCCAGGGAAAGCTAATGTTGTAGCAGATGCCTTAAGTCGCCGATCTATGGGTAGCTTAGCACATGTAGAGCCCGAGAAAAGACAATTAGCTAGAGAGATTCATCAATTGGCTTCGTTGGGGGTTCGGTTAGTAGATTCTGAGGATGGTGGAGTTGTAATCCAAAACACTGCAAAATCATCCCTCATAGCTGAAGTCAAGGAAAGGCAGTACGAGGACCCAGAGTTGGTCGAGTTGAGAGAGCGAGTTCCGCAGCAGAAGAAGCCATTGTTAGAGCTCAAGGGAGATGGGGTTCTCAGATACAAGGGTCGTTTGTGTGTTCCAGATGTAGCAGGGCTACGAGACAGGATTATGTCAGAGGCACATTATTCATGGTATTCCATCCACCCTGGATCGACGAAGATGTATCATGACATTAAGGATATGTACTGGTGGAATGATATGAAGAAGAACATTGCTGAGTTTGTCGCCCAATGTACTAGTTGCCAGCAAGTGAAGGTAGAACACCAGAAGCCCGGAGGGCTAATGCAGACTATAGAGATCCCGACATGGAAATGGGAGGCGATAAACATGGACTTTATCATGGGTTTACCTCGTTCTAATCGTAAGTTCGATTCCATATGGGTGATAGTCGATAGGCTCACGAAATCAGCTCACTTCCTACCGGTCAGATCTACATATACAGTAGAAGATTATGCAAAGTTATATATTAAGGAGATAGTGCGGCTACACGGAGTACCAGTTTCTATTATATCTGACCGTGGGGCTCAGTTTACAGCACATTTTTGGAGGTCATTTCAGAGAGGTCTAGGGACTCAGGTGAATCTCAGCACAGCTTTTCATCCACAGACTGATGGACAAGCCGAGCGCACAATTCAGACGCTCGAGGATATGTTACGAGTATGTGTGTTGGATTTTAAAAGAAGTTGGGATGAACATCTACCTCTTATCGAGTTTGCATATAATAACAGTTACCACTCCAGTATCCAGATGGCTCCGTACGAGGCTTTGTATGGGCGTAAGTGCAGATCTCCTATAGGGTGGTTTGATGTTGGAGAATCTGGGTTACATGGGCCAGACCTGGTTCAGCAGGCCGTAGAGAAAGTAAAGGTTATCCGGGAGCGACTGTTGACAGCTCAGAGTCGTCAGAAGTCATATTTTGACGTGCGGCGACGAGACTTAGAGTTCAGGATTAATGACTGGGTATTCTTAAAGGTATCACCTATGAAGGGCGTGATGAGGTTTGGCAAGAAAGGAAAGCTTAGCCCACGGTATACTGGGCCTTATAGGATCATTCGGAGAGTGGGCCAACTAGCTTATGAGTTAGAGTTGCCCTCAGAATTGGAGTCTGTCCATCCGGTTTTTCACGTATCTATGCTACGGAAGTGCATTGGCGATCCTACCCGAGTGGTGCCCACGGATGATGTACAGATTACAGAGGACTTGTCATATGAGGAAATTCCAGTTGCCATCCTAGACCGACAAATCCGCAATCTACGAAATAAGGAGGTAGCTTCCGTAAAGGTTTTATGGAGGAGCAAGAATGTAGAAGAGATGACGTGGGAATCGGAGGAAGAAATGAAGTCTAAATACCCCCACCTATTTCAAAATGAAGATATGGTTCGAGATGGGACGCTACAACATAGCTCTATGTAGGCTAGCAGGTCATCAGGTAAGCTTTTATTTTTCACTTTCAATATTTATGATTTACGGTCGGTGAGGCAAATTGCTGCTATTTATAAAGATTGGCCATGTGTGGCATGCATAGTATGTTTCTGGCTACGTGCAGGTTGGTTTTAACCTAGTGTACGAAGGATACTCTGGAAAAAGTTTCCAAAGTCTCCAAGAGTAAACATTCGAGGACGAATGTTCCCAAGGGGGAGTGATGTTACACCCTATATTTTCGTACGTAAAAATGCGTCGTAAGCAAACTAATGTAGGACAAAAAAATGAGATAATATTTAAAAGTATATAAAGTAAGTTAATCATGTTACCTCTGAGGTTACAAATATTGAAGATCATGAACAACAAGTACAAAGAGGGTTGGACAGTTCAGAAGCTAAAGCAATTAAATAAAACAATGTTTCATCGAAAGTCGACAAGTTGGGAATGTTATAACATGTACCTTTGGGGTGAGACTAGGGTGATTAACATGATAAAGAGATTATGTTATGATTTATATTAGTCGTATTACATCCGTGTGTTATGTTTTTAAGTCAAGCGAGTTGTGGAACAAAAGTCGATGAAAGTCATCACAAGTTACATTCATAAGTTTTACTGAAACTTTGGGTCAACTGTAACTGCAATTTTCTCCCAATATACTTAGAGTTATGGTGTGTTCCACCCATCAAATTAAAGATCTATGAGTCTATTTTCCAACGCATTAAACCATTTGTTAATACGACATCGGAGTAGAGAGATATGTGCATTTTTGCGATACTGCGCAAGCTGCTAGGTGACAAGTAGGTGTGTCACCTACTTGCTTAAATGAAAGCCCAAAAATGGGCCATTTCGGGTCGTCCAAAGAGGCCTTTTAAGGGCCTATTTTCTTCATATATTAGACTTAAAATAGAGCATAATAACCAGACATAAGCTCTGCAAATAATCCTCCCAAAAATTTCCCACAAACCCTAATTGATTTTCTCTCCCTTTCAAGTTCCAATTGGAGGTAAAACTTAGAGTTTGAAGAACCAAGATAGGAGCTGAGTTATCCAACAAATAAGGTGAGTTTACTGCTCTCTTTCATCCATTTTTTCTTCTGTAAATTCATGGTAAGTCGTTCTATACTTGTAAGAACTCACGGGATGGTGATCGGAAGCCGTGAGTTCGAGTTATTCACTTGTAGCGGACTGTTTTGTGGACTGTTTTGTGTTGCTGTTGGGCTGCGTGTTTTATTACTATTTTGTGGAGTTTTGGAGGAGGAAGGGGGTTTATAAACACCATATAAATGTAGGGTGGTTGGCTGGTCGTTCGTCATAACATTTTCGGGTCGTTTGACACTACTACGGTGGTCGTTTTGTGTACGAAGAGATTGGGGTGTGTTGGGCTGTTTTGTAGTATTTGATGGTGTATATAGGGCTGGAAAATGATGTATATATGTTGTTATTGTTCTGTCCTTGTATTGTTGGTGTTATCTTGAAGTTGGAGGAAGGGCATATTATAGGGGAGATGCTGCCCGTTTTAATACAAAATATGTTTGTCGTTCGTTGTGCGATAGTTGTACCTTTCGTAACTTAACGATAGTATTATTATCATTCTTGTAGATTAAGGTGCGAAGAGGTGAGTTCAACTTGGTGATTGAAAAGATTGTGATAAGGTATGTTAAGGCTAAGCCTTCCTTCATTTTGGCATGATCTCGTAGCTACATGTGTTAGTAATGAGACAAAAAGAGAAGTTCATATTCATGAATTTATTCACACTATTCTAGTCTCATAAGTTACAATATTATTCCTTATCGAGACTCTATATTCAATTTTAGTATTGTCTTCTTTCAGTCAAGAGAGCAGCAAGCCTATATATACAGTATTACAGTATTTTCATTACCATCGAGCTATAATCGATGGGCAGGCCCCTATTGGGCAACCTCTGATCAGATGAAAAGTTATATACCGAGCCTACTGTGGCCGAGCGCCTATGAGCGAGCCCAGCATGGCCGAGATACATAGCCTAGTATGGCCGAGCGCCTATGAGCGAGCCTACTATGGCAGAGCAGTTATATATATACCGAGCCTTATAAGGCCGTACAATTATTTTACTTACTATATTGAAGGAGTTGAGTCAGTATCAGCAGGTAAGTATATCTCCAGATCATCTTTGACTCCCAGTTAATTTCAGTTATCATATTATCAGTTCAGTTTCAGATTTCAGTTATTTTATTGCCTTACATACTCGGTACATTATTTCGTACTGACGTCCCTTTTTTGGGGGCGCTGCATTTCATGCGTGCAGGTTCAGACAGACAGACGGGTAGACCTCCTCAGTAGGTGTTTCCCGAGTTCCGCCTGATCGGTAAGCTCCACGTCTTTCGGAGTTGCCAGGACTAGAGTTTTCTGTACATCTTATGTATATCTGTATATATGTTATGGGTAGGTCGGGGCCCTGTTCCGATCACAGTACATCTATCAGTAGAGGCTTGTAGGCATATCCTGTTGGTTAGTGCAGTATGTTGGGTTTGTATAAATTGGTGGTTTGTCAGCTGTAGTAGCTATGACGGCCTTGTCGGCCTAGCTTTATATTGATATTTAGTTAGTGCTAGTTTCCATTCAGTTTTATATTTTGCTTCGCAAATTGTCTTGCAAGGTGGCCCCATGGCCAAAGTATGACATTATGTGTTCAGAGTCCCTTAGTCGCAATTTGGTACGCCAGGTTAGGTGAGGCACGGGGTGCTTGTCTCGCTCCTAGGTTCGGGGCGTGACATGAATACAATAACGAATGAGTCCAAATAAGGCTGAAACACATTGTTCATCAAATGCATGAACGTTGCCGGGGCATTAGTCAGCCCAAAAGACATCACAAGGAACTCATAATGGCCATATCGGGTCCTGAAAGTTGTCTTAAGAATATCCGAATCCCGAATCTTCAGCTGGTGATACCCTGACCTCAAATCAATCTTGGAGAACAACTTCGCCCCCTGAAGCTGGTTAAATAGATCATCAATATGTTGCAAAAGATACTTGTTCTTGACTGTGACCTTGTTCAACTGCCAGTAGTCAATACACATCCTCATAGAACCATCTTTCTTCTTTATGAATAGAACCGGTGCACCCCAAGGTGACATGCTAGGCCGAATAAACCCATTATCAAGGAGTTCCTGAAGTTGTCCCTTCAAATCCTTCAACTCCGCCGGTGCCATACGATACGGTGAAATAGAAATAGGCTGAATGCCCGGCACCAAATCAATACCGAAGTCAATATCCCTGTCAGGTGGCATGCCCGGCAGGTCTGCAGGAAACACATCCGGAAAATCACACACCACCGGAACAGAATCAATGGCAGGAGTCGCTGCAATAACATCCCTCACAAAAGCCAAATAGGATAGATAACCCTTCTCAACCATCCGTTGAGCCTTCAAGTATGAAATCACTCTACTGGGAACATAGTCTATAGAACCGCTCCACTCAACCCTCGGCAACCCTGGCATCGCTAACGTCACAGTCTTAGCGTGAAAATCTAGAACAACATGACATGGAGACAACCAATCCATACCCAATATCACATCAAAATTGACCATACTTAGCAGCAAAAGAACAACTATGGTCTCCAGCCCCCAATAGTCACCACACATGACTAATATATGCGGTCCACAATAATAGTATCACCCACAGGAGTAGATACATGAACAGATGAAACTAAGCGCTATATCGCGGCAGCGTGCATCCCGATCCAATCATATAAGTAGCCATAAAGCTCGTTGCGGTATGCAATCCGATCCACAATCCATAAATAGCCATAAGGAACTCATAATGGCCATATCGGGTCCTGAAAGTTGTCTTAAGAATATCCGAATCCCGAATCTTCAGCTGGTGATACCCTGACCTCAAATCAATCTTGGAGAACAACTTCGCCCCCTGAAGCTGGTTAAATAGATCATCAATACGTTGCAAAAGATACTTGTTCTTGACTGTGACCTTGTTCAACTGCCAGTAGTCAATACACATCCTCATAGAACCATCTTTCTTCTTTATGAATAGAACCGGTGCACCCCAAGGTGACATGCTAGGCCGAATAAACCTATTATCAAGGAGTTCCTGAAGTTGTCCCTTCAACTCCTTCAAATCCGCCGGTGCCATACGATACGGTGAAATAGAAATAGGCTGAATGCCCGGCACCAAATCAATACCGAAGTCAATATCCCTGTCAGGTAGCATGCCCGGCAGGTCTGCAGGAAACACATCCGGAAAATCACGCACCACCGGAACAGAATCAATGGCAGGAGTCGCTGCACTAACATCCCTCACAAAAGCCAAATAGGATAGATAACCCTTCTCAACCATCCGTTGAGCCTTCAAGTATGAAATCACTCTACTGGGAACATAGTCTATAGAACCGCTCCACTCAACCCTCGGTAACCCTGGCATCGCTAACATCACAGTCTTAGCGTGAAAATCTAGAACAACATGACATGGAGACAACCAATCCATACCCAATATCACATCAAAATTGACCATACTTAGCAGCAAAAGAACAACTATGGACTCCAGCCCCCAATAGTCACCACACATGACTAATATATGCGGTCCACAATAATAGTATCACCCACAGGAGTAGATACATGAACAGATGAAACTAAGCGCTATATCGCGGCAGCGTGCATCCCGATCCAATCATATAAGTAGCCATAAAGCTCGTTGCGGTATGCAATCCGATCCACAATCCATAAATAGCCATAAGGCTCGTTGCGGCGTGCAACCCGATCCATATACATTCAGCCCTCACGCTCGTTACGGCATGCAACCCGATCCATATACACTCATATAGCTCACAGCTCGGCACTCAGGCCATATCTCACTCACTAGCCTCTCGCGCTCTCAGAATTCACACAAATCAGTCCAAAAGAGATAATAACAAGTATCAACAAGAAAACAAGAGGAAACAGAGATATGATACATAAGTAAAACTGTGACAGAGTACAAGACAGCAAATAACAGCTAATTCAATAAGTACCCGACCGCTGCGGGTCCCAACAATGATATCATATGGCCGAAGCATGGTTTCGAACATGAATGGCAGTCAAATTTCCAGAAGACAGAAGGAACATGTAATTAACAACAAGTTATTCGACTTTACAGTCTCACGGGACGGACCAAGTCACAATCCCCCCACGGTGCACACCCACACGCCCGTCACCTATCATGTGCGTCATTTCCACAATAATCACATCATACCAAAATCCGGGATTTCATACCCTCAAGACCAGATTTAAGACTGTTATTTACCTCAAACCGCGCAAAATCCTACTCCGAAATGCATTTCCCCCTCGAATCAGTCTCCAAATGCCCCAAATCTAGCCACAAACAATACGATATAATTAATATAGGCTAAAGGAATTAATTCCACAAGAAAAACACGAAATTATAAGCCTAAATTCGAAATAGATTCAACCTCCCCCCCCCCTCCCCCGGTCCCACGTCTCGAAATCCAACAAAAGTCACAAAAATCGAAAGCTCATTCACTCACGAGTCTAACCATATCAAATTTACTCAAATCCGATAAGAAAATCCCATTCAAAACCTCAAAAATCTAACTCAAGAACACTTCCTCTTTTTTCCCAATTTTGAATTAAAGACATAAATTTAGCCGAAACCAAGTAAGAATCACTTACCCCAATCAACTCCACGAAAATCCCTTCAAGAATCGCCCAAATCCGTGGTCTCTAGCACAAAATATGAAGAATGGGTTCAAACCTTTGTTTTTGAAATTAATACTATTGCCAGATTTCCTTCTTCGCGAACGCGACCGTCCTCTCGCGTTCGCATAGACCAATATGACTGCCTCCCAGTTTAACTCTTCGCGAATGTGACCAACACTTTGCGAACGCGATGCTTAACCAACTCTGACCTTTGCAAACGCGACCCATGCCTCGCAAATGCATACACCAAAAGGATGGGATCCCCAGCTGCCTCACTCCCCTTCGCGAACGTGTAGACCAAAAGGCTAGGATCCCCAGCTGCCTCACTCCTTTTTGCGAACGCGACACCACTTCCGAGTCCACGATGCACACCTAGACCACACCTTTGCGTTCGCGTCCTCTTCTTCGCGAACGCGCAGAACAAAAATTCCCAGCTCACAAACACCCTTCGCGAACGTGAGGCTCCTCTCGCGAACGCGTAAGAGGAAACCAGAAAAACATAGCAACAGACATTAGCCATCAACCAAGGTCCAAATTTGATCCGTTAACCACCCGAAACTCACCCGAGGCCCCCCGAGACCTCAACCAAACATACCATCAAGTCCCAAAACATCATACAAACTTAGTCAAACCCTCAAATCACCTCAAACAACATCAAAACATGAATTAGACACGGATTCAAACCTAATGAACTTTGATATTTATAAATTCTACAAATGACGCCGAAACCTATCATATCACGTCCGATTGACCTCAAATTTTGCAGACAAGTCACAAATGACCCCACAAACTTACTGCAACTTCAAGAATCGAAATCCAACCCCGATATCAAAAGTCAAACTTCCTAAAAATTTGACTTTCACTATTTTAAGCCTTATTCTACTCTCGACCTCCAAATCACAATCCGTACAGGCTCCTAAGTCCAGAATCACCCAACTAAGCTAACGGAATCATTAAAATTCCAATCTAAGGTCGTTTACACATAAGTCGACATCCGGTCGACTTTTTTAGCTTAAGATTTCAATTAAGAGACTAAGTGTCTCAATTCACTCTAAATTCACTCCGGACCCAAACCAACTAACCCGGTACGTCATATAACAGTTGTAGAACACAATAGAAGCAGAAAAATAGGGAAACAAGGCTACCACTCTCGAGACGACTGGTCGGGTCGTCACATCCTCTCCCTCTTAAACAAACATTCGTCCTCGAACGAGTATAGAGACATACCTGAAGTGGTGAAAAGATGAGGATAACTTCTGCGCATATCATGCTCGGTCTCCCAAGTCGCCTCCTCGACCGGCTGACCTCTTCGCTGAACCTTCACAGAAGCAATATTCTTCAACCTCAGCTTTTGAACTTGCCTATCGAAGATCCCCACCGGCTCCTCAACATAAGATAAATCCTTGGCCAGCTGCACTGAGCTGAAATCCAACACGTGAGATGGATCGCTGTGATACTTCTGTAGCATAAAAACATGGGATACTCGATGAACTCCTACTAGACTAGTAGGCAAGGCAACCTCATAAGCAACCTCCCCAACACGTCGCAACACCTCAAATAGGCCGATAAACCTCGGGCTCAGCTTGCCCTTCTTTTCGAACCTCATAACACCCTTCATGGGTGACACCCGGAGCAAGACCCGCTCTCCAACCTTGAATGCAACATCGCAAACCTTCCAATCCGCATAAATCTTCTATCTGGACTGGGCTGTGCATAGTCTATCCTGAATCACCTTATCCTTCTCCAGAGCATCCTGAACCAAGTGTGTACCCAATAATCTAGCCTCACCCGGATTGAACCAACCCATTGGAGACCTACACCGCCTACCATACAGAGCCTCATACAATGCCATTTGGATGCTCGACTGATAACTGTTGTTGTAAGCAAACTCCACTAGAGGCAAGAACTGATCCCACGAATCCCCAAACTCCATCACACACGCACAGAGCATATCTTCTAATATCTGAATAGTGCGCTTGGACTATCCGTCCGTCTGAGGGTGAAATGATGTGCTCAACTCCACTCCATTACCCAACTCATACTGTAGGACCCTCTAGAACCGTGATGTAAACTGCGTACCCCGATCAGAGATGATAGATACTGGTACGCCATGAATCCTTACGATCTCGCAGATATACACTCGAGCCAACTGCTCGGAAGAATAGGTAGTCATCACATGAATGAAATGAGCTGACTTGGTCAGCCTATGCACAATCACCCAAACTGCATCAAACCTCCGCTGAGTCCGTGGGAGTCCAACAATGAAATCCATAGTGATTCGCTCCCACTTTCACTCCGGAATCTCTAACTTCTGAAGCAACCCACCTGGTCTCTGATGCTCATATTTCACTTGTTGGCAATTTAGGCACCGAGCTACATACTCCACTATGTCCTTCTTCATTCTCCTCCACCAGTAATGCTGTCTCAAGTGCTGATACATCTTCGCGGCACCCGGATGAATAGAATACCGCAAACTATGAGCCTCCTGGAGAATCAACTCACGCAAACTATCTAGATTGGGCACACATAGCCTGCCCTGCATCCTCAATGAACCATCATCCCTAATAGTGACCTCCTTATTGTCACCATGCTGGACCGTGTCCTTAAGGATGAGCATATGGAGGTCATCATATTGACGCTCCCTAATATGATCATAAAGAGAAGACCGAGAGACCACACAAGCCAATACTCGACTTGGCTCAGAAATATCCAATCTAACAAACTGGCTAGCTAAGGCCTGAACATCAAGCGCCAATGGCCTCTCTGCTGCTGGAAGATATGCTAAGCTCCCCAAACTCTACCACATTGGCCTTCCTGGGATGGTAAAAAATGGTGATATCATAGTCCTTAAGAAGCTCCAACCACCTCCGCTGATGCAAGTTAAGATCCTTCTGTTTGAACAGATGCTGCAAACTCCAGTGATCAGTGTAAATCTCACAATGGACACCGTACAAATAATGCCGCTAGATTTTCAAGGCATGAACAATAGCTACTAACTCAAGGTCGTGGACATGATAGTTCTTCTTATGGGGATTCAACTGGCACGAAGCATAAGAAATCACTCTACCCTCCTACATTAGGACACACCCAATACCGATCCGCAAGGCATCACAATACACTATGTAAGAACCAAAAGTTAATGGTAGAACTAGAACTGTGGCCGTGGTCAAAGCAGTCTTGAGCTTCTGAAAGCTCTCCTCGCACTCGTTCGACCACTTGAAAGGAGCACCCTTTTGAGTCAATTTAGTCAAGGGCGATGCAATAGATGAGAAACCCTCCACAAAATGATGGTAATAACCGGCCAAACCGAGAAAACTCTGAATCTTTGTGGCTGAGGACGGTCTGGGCCAACTATAAACCGCCTCTATCTTCTTCGGATCTACCTTAATACCCTCACTGGACACTACGAGCCCCAAGAACGCTACTGAACTGAGCCAAAACTCACACTTGGAGAACTTTGCATAAAGCTTCTCCTCCCTCAACCGGTGTAACACAATCCTCAGATGTTGGCCATGCTCCTCCTGGCTATGAGAGTACACCAGGATGAATAAAATAACAAACGAGTCAAGATAAGGCTAAAACACGCTGTTCATCAGATGCATGAACATTGTTAGGGCATTGGTCAGCCCAAAAGACATCACAAGGAACTCATAATAGCCATATCAGGTCCTGAAAGTTGTCTTAAGAATATCTGAGTCCCGAATCTTTAGCTAGTGATACCTTGACCACAAATCAATCTTGGAGAACACCATCGCTCCCTGAAGCTGGTCAAACAGATCATCAATATGTGGCAAAGGATACTTGTTCTTGATTGTGACCTTGTTCAACTGCCTGTAATCAATTCATATTCTCATAGTTCCATCCTTCTTCTTTACAAATAGAACTGGTGCACCCCTAGGTGACATGCTAGACCGGATAAACCCCTTATCAAGGAGTTCCTAAAGTTGTTCCTTCAATTCCTTCAACTCCGTCGGTGCCATACGATACGGTAGAATCGAAATGGGCTGAGTGCCCGGCACCAAATCAATACCGAAATCAATATCCCTATCAGGCGGTATGCTTGGCAGGTCTGCAGGAAACACATCCAAAAAATCTCGCACCACCGGAACAGAATCAATAGCAGGGGTCTCTGCACTAACATCCCCCACAAAGGCCAAATAAGATAGACAATCCTTCTCAACCATCCGCTGAGCCTTCAAGTATGACATCACTCTACGAGGAACATAGTCTATATAGCTGCTCCACTCAACCCTTGGCAAACATGGCATCGCCAATGTCACGGTCTTAGCATGACAATCTAGAACAACATGACATGGAGACAACCAATCCATACCCAAAATCACGTCATAATCGACAATACTAAGCAACAAGAGATCTACTCTGGTCTCCAGATTCCCAATAGTCACCACACATGACCGATATACACGGTCCACAAAATAGTATCGCCCACTAGAGTGGATACATAAACAAATGAAACTAGAGACTCACAGGGCATATCCAGATAATGAGAGAAATACAAGGACACATATGAATAAGTGGAACCAGGGTCAAATAATACAGAGGCATCTTTATGGAAAACTGAGACAATACTTGTAATCACAACATCTGAAGCAATGGCATCTGGTATGGCATGGAGAGCATAGAAACGGGCCTGGCTGCCCTTTGATCGGCCTCCCCCTCTCGGGCGGCCCCTAGCTGACTAAGCTCCACCCCGAGCTGTCTGAGCGGGTGGTGAAGAAACTAGTGCTGATGTCATAGACTGGCTTCTCTGCTGAGTTGGACCTCACACTAGGCGGGGACACTGCCTCCTCATATGACCAAACTCTCCCCACTCAGAGCAACTCCCCAGTGTTGGTCCTGGGGACTGAAGGGAGCACCAGGATAACTAGTAGAAGGACCTGGTATAGATTATCCCTGACCTGATTGATCACAGGACGAATTCTGAGCGAGGATAGCACTGAGAGATGAATGGCCCTACTAATAACTGTGTGAACCATGGCCAAAAGATGCACCACGGTGAACTGGGCGAGCCATCTAATCATGTCTGAAAGGACGACCCCTATCGTGGTGGAGCTGACCCACAGAAGGAACACCGCTAAATCCACCCTGTCCACGAGGCCTCTTGGCCTCTCTCTCAACCCACTCCTGGCTGCAAACCATCTCAATCTGACGAGCAATGTCGAAAACCTCATCAAAAGTAGCACTAGACACTCTTTCTAGTCATAAGCAATCGCAGCTGAAAAGTGAGGCCATATATGAACCTCCTGATCCTCTCCTTGTTTGTGGGAACAAACCAGATAGCATGACGGGCTAACTCAAAAAATCTCATCTCATACTGCATCACGGACATATCACCCTGATGAAGCTGCTCGAACTGCCTGAGGCACGAACTTCTCAAGGAATAGACCAGAGAACTACTGCCAGGTAAGGGGTGTTGCGCCGACCGGCCTACGCCTCTCGTACGCCTCCTACCAACTGAAGGAAGCCCCAGAGAACTGAAAAGTAGTGAACGAGACCCCACTCGTCTCAAGAATATCTGTTGTATGGAGTTTCCTCTGACACCTGTCCTAGAAGCCCTATGCATCATCTCCCTCGGTACCACTGAAAGATAGAGGCTGGAGTCTCCCAAACCTCTCCAATCGACGCTGCTCATCATCGGGCATGACAGGAACAACATAGTCCTAAGTAGCTGCAACTGGCTAGGCTGGTGGTGCCCCCGGTGTCTGGAGTCCTTGTACCACCTGCTCTGGTGTGCGGGCGGTAGGAGTCTAAGCACCTCCTCCGGCCTGAAAAGTGGCTGTTACGGTTAGAACAGAAACAACCTAAGCAAGACTGGTGCACATGGTTAGAATCTGAGCTAAGGCCTCCTGAAGGCTTGAAATCACAATAGGCATAAGTGGTGCCTGAGCTGGTCCCACAGGCTCATCCACAACTGGAGCCTGCTCCTGAACTGGGGCAATTGGTGGATTTGTAGGTGCTGCCCTAGGTGCGGTGCGAGCTGCACCTCTGCTCCTACCGTGGCCTCTACCGCGACCTCGGCCTCTCGCAGCCCTGACTGGTGGTATTGGTGGCTGTCCATCCAGCCCCGTAGCACGCGTCCTCACCATCTTTGAGAGAATAGAAAAATAGAAATTCAGTTACTAGAATCAAACAATTCGCACGACAAGAATTCAAGAATGTGAAATTTCCTAAGGGTTCGGCAACCTCTCGAAGATAAGTACAGACATCTCTGTATCGATCCGCAAGACTCTACTAAACCTGCTCATGACTCGTGAGACCTATGTAACCAAGGCTCTGATACCAACTTGTCACGATCCAAAACCCTAACCTGTCGTGATGGCGCCTATCGATGGTACTAGGCAAGCCGATTTTTCAAATACTTCAAATGTTTCACAAAAATAAACCAAAATATTGATATGACAGATTTTTCATAAAGACAGGAGTTAAACTCAAAATACAACGCGGAAATATAGCCCCAAACATTAGGGTGTCACCAAGTCATTAGCATCTAATCAACCAGTCTAAGAAACATTGTCCACAAGAGTCTGTGTCTAAATGCCAATACAGAAAAGAAAGATAATAAGAAAGGAGAGACAAGCACTACGAACGCCGGCAGCAACCTCGTGAATCTCCGATACTCAACCACGCACGAGGTTAACGTCCTCCATGATCGGATACACCTGGATCTGCACATGAAGTGCAGGGTGTAGCGTGAGTACAACCAACTCAGTAAATAACAAAAATAAATAAGGAACTGAGAAGTAGAGACGAGCTATACAATTACTATTCACTTCAGTAGTTTTAGCAATGAAAGTAGACATGATTCAGTTCCAGCAATATAAATTAAGTCAGATAAACCGGATGCAATATTTTTCCAGAAGTTCAGAACAATGACATAAATCAACTAAGTGCAGCAACAAAGGAAACAAATGCAACCTTTCAGGTAACAATAACTCAAGCTCTCAATAGCTCAAACACTCGGCTCTCAGCCCTCAATAATCACACTCAATAGGCACCTGCGCTCAATATGAGTGTACAGACTCCGGAAGGGCTCCTTCAGCCCAAGCGCTATATCGATGCGGCGTGCAGCCCAATCCAATTATATAAGTAGCCATAAGGCTCGTTGCAGCATGCAATCCGATCCACAATCCATAAATATCCATAAAGCTCATTGAGGCGTGCAACCCGATCCATATACATTCAGCCCTCAGGCTCGTTGCAGCGTGTAACCCGATCCATATACACTCACATAGCTCACATCTTGGCACTCAGGCCCTATCTCAGTTACTAACCTCTCCAGCCTCTCGGGCTCTCGGAATTCATACGAATCAGTCCAAAAGAGATAATACCAAGTATCAACAAGAAAATAAGAGGAAATGGAGATATGACACACAAGTAAAACTGTGACTGAGTACAAGACAGCAAATAGCAGCTAATTCAACAAGTACCAGACCGATGCGGGTCCCAACAGTGATATCATATGGCCTAAGCATGGTTTCTTACATGAATGACAGTCAAATTTCTAGAAGACAGAGGGAACATGTAATTAACAACAAGCTATCCAACTTTACTGTCTCATGGGACAGACCAAATCACAATTCCGCCGCGGTGCACGCCCATACGCCTATCAACTAGCATGTGCTTCACTTCCACAACAATCACATTTTTCAAAATCCTGGGTTTCATACCCTCAGGACTAGATTTAGGACTGTTACTTACCTCAAACCGCACAAAATCCTACTCCGAAATGCCTTTGCCCCTCAAATCACTCTCCAAATGCCTTGAATCTAGCAAAAAGCAGTACAATATAATTAATATAGGCTAAAGGAATTAATTCCACAAGAAAAATATGAAATTATAAGCCAAAATCCGAAATAGGCTCAACCCGCCCCCTCGGGCCCACGTCTTCAAATCCGACAAAAGTCACAAAACCCAAAATTCCATTCACTCACGAGTCTAACCATACCAATTTTACTCAAAACCAATAGCAAAATCCCATTCAAAACATCAAAAATCTAACTCAAGAACACTTTCTCTTTTTTCCTAATTTTTCACCACAAATCACAAATTAGATGATGGAATTAAAGACATAATCATGGAATTTAGCCAAAACCAAGTAAGAATCACTTACCCCAATCAAGTCCATGAAAATCCCTTCAAGAATCGCCCAAATAGGTGGTCCCTAGCTCGAAATATGAAGAATGGGTTCAAACTCTCATTTTTGAAATTAAATATTGTTGCCCATATTTCCTTCTTCGCGAACGTGACCGTCCTCTCGAGTTCGCGTAGACCAATCTGACTGCCTCCCAGTTTCATCTTCGCGAACGCGACCAACACTTCGTGAACGCGATGCTTTTCCAACTCCGACCTTTGCGAACATGACCCATGCCTCGTGAACGCATAGACCAAAAGGCTGGGATCCCCAGCTGCCTCACTCCTCTACGCGAACGCGACACCACTCGCGCGTCCGTGATGCACACCCAGACCACACCTTCGCGTTCGCGTCCTCTTCTTCATGAACGCGCAGAACAAAAATTTCCAGCTCACAAACAACCTTCGCAAACACGAGGCTCCTCTCGCAAATGCGTAAGAGGAAACCAGAAAAACACAGCAGCAGATATCAGCCATCAACCAAGGTCCAAACCTGATCTGTTAACTACCTGAAACTCACCCGAGGCCCCCCGAGTCCTCAACCAAACATACCATCAAGTCCCAAAATATCATACGAACTTAGTTGAACCCTTAAATCACCTCAAACAATATCAAAACATGAATTACACACGGATTCAAGCTTAATGAACTTTGAAATTTCCAAATTCTACAAACGACGCCAAAAACTATCAAATCAGGTCTGATTAACCTCATATTTTGCACACAAGTCACAAATAACCCCACAAACCTACTACAACTTTCAAAATCAGAATCCGACCCCAATATCAAAAATTCAACCCCCCGGCCAAACTTCCCAAAATTTTAACTTTCGCCATTTCAAGCCTAATTCTACTCTTGACCTCCAAATCACAATCTGGAAACGCTTTTAAGTCCAGAATCACACAACGGAGATAACAAAACAATTAAAATTCCAATCCGAGTTCGTTTACACATAAGTCGACATCCGGTCGACTTTTCCAGCTTAAGATTTCAATTAAGAGACTAAGTATCTAAATTCACTCTGAATTCACTTCGTACCAAAACCAACTAACCCGATAAGTCATATAACAGTTGTAGAACACAATAGAAGTAGAAAAATAGGGAAATGGGGCTACCACTCTCGAGACGACCGGTTGGGTCGTCACACAACATTTCAAAGTCACATATTGGTATTGGTGATGTAACGAATGACCGGTCGTTTTGAGCTCTAGCACATCGTTCGGTAGTTTGAGGCCTGGAGTAGCTTCACTTCAGGTATTATGACTTGTACGTGTGGTCGGAAACAAATTTCGAGAGGTTTGGAGTTGATTTAGGATGAAAATTCTAAATTCGGAAGCTTTAAGTTGGAAGAATTGACTAAGGTTTGGATTTTTAGTAAAAGACATTTGAATCGGGAATTTAAAGTTCCAATAGGTTTGTATGATAATTTCGGACTTGGGCATATGTTCGGGTCGAGTATCGGGTGGCCCGAGAGTATTTCGACGCCTATTATGGAAGGTTGATATTTTGAAGCTTTAATAATTTCTTAAGTTTGGTTGGGATTCTTATATTATCGATGTCCATTTGGGATTCCAAACCTGGGAATAGTTCCGTATGGTGATTTTGGTCTTAGGAGCGTATCCGGACATTGATTTGGAGGTCCTTGGGTCATATTAGCGTCAATTGGCGAAAGTTGGAAATTTGGATGATTTTGAGAGGTTTAACCGGGAGTGGACTTTTTATATCAGGTTCGGATTCCAATTCCAAAAGTTGGAATAGGTCTATACCGTCAATTATGATTTGTGTGCAAAATTTGAGGTCAATCGGACGTTATTTGATAGGTTTCGGCATCGATTGTAGAAGTTTGAAGTTTCAAAGTTCATTAAGTTTGAATTGGAGGGTGATTCGTGTTTTTAGCATTGTTTGATGTGATTTAAAGGCTCGACTAAGTTCATATGATGTTTTAGGACTTGTTGGTATTTTTGGTTGGGGCCCCAGTGGCCTCGGGTGAGTTTTGGATGCTTAACGGATCAATTTTTGGACTAAGAAAAATTCTGAGGCAGCTGGTATTTGGTGTAACCACACCTGCGAGGTTTTGCCGCAGGTGCGGAGCTGCAGAAGTAACCAAGAGGGGGCGCAGAAGCGGAATTCGCCGGGGGAGGCTGGGACTACAGAAGCGGGACAGCACATGCCGGGCCGCAGATGCGGGTAATGAGGGGCCTGAACAAGGACCGTAGAAACAGTGTTTTGGCCGCACCTGCGGAACCGCAGAAGCAGCCGAGTGACCGCAGGTGCGGTGATCGCTGGGCAGAAGGTTTGCTTATATACGGGATTTTGGCCCATTTCCTTTCATTTCCACTTGGTTAGCGATATTTGGAGAACTTCAATGAGGAATTTTTATCAAGTAACACGAGGTAAGTGATTCCCACCTATTGCTAGTTAAATACTTGGTTTATATATGGATTTAAACATGAAAATTGGTTGGAATTTTGGATTTTTAAAAAAAACTTAGAAATTTAGTATTTTTGAATGTAGACCACGAAATTAGACATAGAATTTGGAATAAATGATATAACTGAGTTTGTGATGTTATGGATAAAGTTTATCTTCGAATATTTTTAGAATCCGAGTACGTGAGCCCAAGGGTTGATATTATCAACTTTTCGAGCAGAGTTGAAAATTATTTAAATTGATTAATTATGGGCATTATAACACATTTTGATTGGTTTGCACCTTGTTTGCATAGTTTTGGATCGACAAGCATCGGTTTGAGGTGTTCAGTGACGTTGAATCCGGCTATGGAGCTTTGAAGTGATGTAAGTCTCTTGTCTAACCTTGTACGAGAGAATTTACCCCATAGGTGATTTAAATTAATAATTGTTGCTAATTGTGGAGGCTACGTATGCACGAGGTGACGAGAGTCCGTGCGTAGCTAATAATTATGCTATGTCCGGGTAGTTTAGGACTCAAAGCATGACTTACTTATAATAATTGCATCTTTTATTTAATTAAAGTACTGGAATTATATTGGAAATTGTTAGAGGAAAGAGTAAAAGACCGAAATTTCGCATACTTGAATTTTTGTGCAAATTACTTGTATGTTAACAGAAATTGTACATCCTTATGTGTTAGCCTTATAATAACTTCTCATTTCGGAGGTTCATAAAAAAATGTCCTCCTTTCTTATGGAGCGGGCCAAACGTCTCGGCAGTATAGATGCATCTATGGATCGTGCCGCACGTACCTCGGCAGTGTACACGACACTCTGGATCGGGCCGTACAACCTCGGCAGAAATCGTATTTTATAATAATAATTACACGATACCTTGGCATCCTATTGCAACTTGTGAAGATAATTGATTAATTGGAAATTATTGAATTTGAAAGAATTAATTATTCCCGCTGGTTAAGAAAAATTATTGTTATTCACATAAACCATGTCTAGTTAAATATTTCTATTTAAATATTATTGACCCATAGTGAGTGTCAAAGTCGACCTTTCGTCACTACTTCTTAGAGATTAGACTTGATACTTACTGGGTACACATTGTTTTCGTACTCATACTACACTTGCTGCACATTTTTGTGTAGGTACATGTATGTCTAGTGATCTTTTGGGTGCAGAGGCGCAACTATCTCGGGGAGTTACAGTGAGCTGCATTCCATGCTACGAATCCGTAGCTATGAAGTCTCCATCAAAGTTATTTATATACTCCTATCTAATTTGTATTCCAGACAGATGTTGCATTTATCATATTTTTTCTAGTTGATGCTCATGCACTTGTGCACCGGGTTTTGGGGATTCCTACTGGATGTTTGGTATGGTAGTTCACATAACTATCATTGTTTCACTTTTTAAATCCTATTTTATACTAATTAGTTAATGAAAATTTGGATTTCAAGGGTAATAAATATGTGTAATTGAATTAGTAAATTACTGTTGGCTTGCCTAAAGGCGGCGTTAGGCGCCATCACGATCTACATTGGATTTTTGGTCGCGACAACACGGTATCAGAGCTCTAGGTTCACTTAGGTCTCACGAGTCATGAGCAAGTCTAGTAGAGTCTTGCGGATTGGTACAGAGACGTATGTACTTATCTTCGAGAGGCTACAGGGTTGTTAGGAGCATTTCCCTTCTTGATTCCTTTATCATGCATTTTGATTCGATTGAGGCTTGTGCCTTTATTTCCTTCCTACTCATTCTTATATGATGTTAAGAACTCATGTCAATTATGCAACGATGAATTGTAATGGTACTATAGACGTGGTGCGGGTTGTTTCTCCATGCGCACTCAAACAAGTTATTATCGTCGCCTTACGAAAGGATGTTCTTTGGTTCCAGCTCGGTATCGGTATTTTCTATGGTTTCGAGACTGTGCACGGGTTGCTACGATATCTATGTATTGTTATCGCACAATGTTGGTATAATGGTAAGGTGCTCGTTTATGTGTTGAGGCACTGAATGTCTTGAAGAAAGGATTTATCAGTGCATAATTAAGGGGTTCAACATTTAATTCCAGCGGAGGAAAGGCAATCAGAGTATAGATGTCCATGTTTGGTTGATAAAGTAATGAGACTTGATATTTTCGAGCGTGGTGGAATTTTTATTGTGATGCGGTGTTGTCGTCATCGTTTGAATGCATTACGGTTCACCGGTGTTACGATCTTATTGGATTTAGCCTTCGGGGCAGGGTGTTGTGAAATGTTGCCTGAGAGGTGGTTGCCAGATATAGATGTGTGCGGCGGTCCAGAATAGATTTGGTATTTCTAATGTGATGGCTCGAGTAAGATGACCTTCCAGGAGGCTTAAAGCTGGTAGCAATTTATTGGTTCAGGTGCTATAGAGATGGATTTTGGTTTGATGCAACGTTTGGGTAGCAAAGTATGAGGGAGGACATGGCGGGAAGCGTTTCGTGGTGGTTGAAGTAATAGCAGGTCAAGGATGAAAAGCAGAGATTTAGAAGTTGATTAAAGGAGATGGTTTAACCGAAGTAAGAGTGGCAAATTAGCATATAGATTATATGGTATGATAGTCGCGTGCCTTGGGAAAGTGTAGAACGGTTTGGGAATCGTGATGGAGGGTGATTTGGCATACAGATTTTATTTTGAGTGGTGGTCAATGTACGAAGAAAGATTGAATATGGAAGAAAGGAGTTTGATTGAAAGGAAGAGGGGTGTGAAGATCTGATTATCATTTCAGATGCAATACGACTTGAGTCCGTAAGGTATGGTTAAACTTTCAATTAATGTCAATAGGAAGGAGTAGACTTGTACAACTGGTGGACGAGCATGGGCTCGGGAGGATTACCGAATGCGTGGTAGTTGCACCTAGTGCAGCATCATTAGAAGACGTCGGCATGGAATTTTCACAGGTGGGTTCTCTTTTGTGAACAGGCTAGCGGTTGCATGATGTTAATGAAGCTGCTACGAAGGATTTTAATTGCTGCCCGGTAAGAGGTCGAAATGAGATAGGCGAATGATTTAGAATGTTCTTGAAAAGCTTAACGAAAGACTTCGAGAAATTTGGCGGTTAACAACGCAAGATCATGGTAAATGAGGAGGAGGAATAGTTGTGGGCTCTATATTATATGATGGTATCCTAAAGCTAAGTGGGGGAGCCCCACCGTCTACGATTGGATCGCGTGGTTGTCGGCTTGTGCAACTTTCGGTTATCGGCGCATTGGTGGATTATTTGTGACTAATAAAAAAAATAAAAAAAGGAAACATCAGGGGTAATTCGAGCAGAGAAATTGATAAATGTGTGCTATATTTTGTCTTATCGATTCAGATGTAGGTTTTCGGAAGACTCAAAGTTATGCTTCTTGCGGAGGTAATGTGCAAGGATTTAGCCGGTTGCTTCTTTGTGAGGGTATTCATGTACTAGAAGGGCAATGGAGTTTGGTTATATTCGAGACTAGGTCAAAGTAGGTGACTTTTAACAACGATTAAGTGAGTTCAAGAATTTAAGTCTGGTACTTAAAGATTTTGGGTCCGTTGAATGGTGAAGGATTGAGTTCTGCAGTGGATTGCGAACGCGACTTGGAGTATTCTATGTTATTATCGGGTAAGCGGTGCCGTATTGGAGGAAAGGAAGAAATGGCTTCGGATTTACGGGAGGTTATGCATAATGGTTATATCAGTCGGAGATGCTATTGTGCGCTGGAGAAAGGTGTGAGGTGATTCATGGGTATTGAGATGATGTAGTCTCATGATTCGGGTCACTCGAGATGAGTGCGTATTGAGTTCATTATGTTGTGAATGGAGCTAACATTATTTCTGAGGCATGTCAAGGGTAAATTTAAAGAAGTTGGGTCGGTTGTAATGGCTAAATCAGCATGAATGCGGCAATGGTCGGTTTATTCGATGTTTGAAGTTATAACATGTGGGTTGTGGTTGTACGTGCATGGTTGATAGCCACCACAAATTGATTGATTTGGGATGTATGTGATTTTAAATGGCCTTTTGGCGTAAATGGATTTCCGGAAGAGTTGGGACAGTTTAGACCACAACTTGAGGTTTGTATTTTCCGTGGTTTGTGAATTCAGTTGCGTGTTGCATAGGTTCTTCTGAAATGAACTAAATGAAAGATTTCTGGCCAATAAAGTGTTTAGTCCACTAGAAGTTCAAAGGTTATGGAATACGTTTATTATCGCGTAGCAGCATGATAGGTGCAGTGAGCGGCATAGGAACTGGAAGTTGAAGGTCAAGGTTGCAGTTCAGTGCTGACAATAATGTCACTGGCTCGGATAAGCATGGGTGAATTCGAATGTTCTGAGTGAGCTAACATTGTCTTTGAACGACATCCTAGGTAAGAGGCTTTGTGTATTGATTTGAGGATTCTTAATTTGCTATACATAATTAGTACGGTTGGTGGTATGGATGCTTAGAATTTGCTACCTGGGCAGAGGGTCGTGGGAGCGTTCCCCACGGGGAGATTGATATAAGTGTGACATATTTATCACCTGATTGTTAAAGATTGAAACCAAGTATGGAGATTTTGGGGTACTATCATTAATGTGGGAGTTTGTTCCGGATTGGTACGGCTGCTAGTGTGTGTCATGAATAGAGCCATGGTAGATCCTCGAAAGGTTATTTGTCCAGTATGGTATGATTTGAATCGATGGGAGGTCCCGTGTAGCTTGTAATGTTATGTGAGCAGGATGGCTCTCGAGATGCGGGTCATTTATCGCATGTTAGTTGTGCTTGAGTTTCGTAGCATGTGCCGCTATTCGTCTCCCTAGAGTCGTACTTTTTTCACTCGGTGTGCTTGTGGTCGATATTCGAGTATCTCGTAAGTATAAGCATTACGGCTTGATATGTGTGTTTTCTCCTTAATTGATATATGCAGATCGGGTGGCACACCTTCACGGGTATACTATTTGGATCGGGTTGCACGCCGCAACAGTGAGATGTTGAGTATGGTTACATATGTTTGATTCTGTGTATTTTTGTTTCTCATTCTCTGAGGAGAGTTCATAGCGTTGTTTGGACCAATTTATTCGTTACGCGAGCTGGGAAGCTCCATTCCAGAGTTCATTTTTCTTATATATCGCATTCGAGTTCGTAGCCTGTTGGCGCAGTTTTGGCATCATATGGGATCTTGGTCAGTGGTTGAGGTGGCTTATTACCTGTGTAGCTTATACTGGGTGAGACGAGACTATTGGACCTGAAATTCAGTGCAACCAGATTTATATAAGTACATTAAAGAGAGAATATCGATATTCGGTTCAGAATGAGGCTATGGTCCTTGTCAGGAGAAGAGACTCCATGATTTGATTACTTCAGCAAGTGGTTATGAATTGCTACACATCTTCTCTGTCACGGCAGTATTGTGAGGATTGAAACCAGACTCATTTATATTATGAGGTGTATTGCGAGCATAAGGTTCGTGAAATTTCAGTTATTATGGTCGGAGGATGTTGCCTGGGGCAAATGAGTTATGCGGTGCGTGGTGTGATTTCTGCATAGATGCACAATCATGTTTTAGCACAGTGTGTAGTGATTGATACGGTGTTCGTATGTTAGAATAAGGTATTGTAAAGAAATTTGGAGGTTGGAATTTGAGCCTAAGGCTTATAGATTGAATAAATGAAAGGACCTTCAGTCTGGCTTGAGCTGAGGTACCAAACTGGGATTGTGATGGCACGGGTAGGTGCACAAGGTGTTAAACAGTAATTTTGGACAACTCCAGAGCAGCTCTTAGCACGTTCGAGGATGAACGTATGTTTAAGTGGGGGAAAATGTAATGACCCGACCGGTCGTTTTGAGCTCTAGCGCGTCGTTTGGCGGTTTGAGGCCTTGAGTAGCTTCCCTTCATGTATTATGACTTGTACGTATGGTCGGAATCGAATTTCGGGAGGTTTGGAGTTGATTTGGGAAAGAAATTCTATATTCGGAAGCTTTAAGTTTGAAGAATTGATTAAGGTTTGTATTTTAAGTAAACGACCTCAGAATCAGGAATTTAAGGTTCCAATAGCTTCGTATGATGATTTCGGACTTGGGTGTATGTTCGGGTCGAGTATCAGGTGGCCCGGGAGTATTCCAACGCCTATTATGGAAGGTTGACATTTTGAAGGTTTAATAATTTTTTAAGTTTGGGTGGGAGTGGATTTTTATGTTATCGATATCCGTTTGGGATTTCGAGCCTGGGAATAGTTCTGTATAGTGATTTTGGTCTTAGGAGCATGTCCGGACGTTGATTTGGAGGTCCGTAGGTCATTTCGGCGTTAATTGGCGAAAGTTGAAAATTTGGATGATTTTGAGAGGTTTGACCGGGAGTGAAATTTTTGATATCGGAGTGGGATTCCGATTCCGGGAGTAGGTCTGTAATGTTAATTATGACTTGTGTGCAAAATTTGAGGTCTATCGGACGTGATTTGATAGGTTTCGGCATCGATTGTAGAAGTTTGAAGTTTTAAAGTTCATTAAATTTGAATTGGAGGGTGATTCATGTTGTTAGCGTTGTGTGATGTGATTTAAAGGCTCGACTAAGTTCGTATGATGTTTTAGGACTTGTTGGTATGTTTGGTTAGGGCCCTAGAGGCCTCGGGTGAGTTTTGGATACTTAACGGATCAATTTTTAGACTAAGGAAAATGCTGACGTAGCTGGTATCTGGTGTAACCGCACCTGCGAGGTTTTGGCCGCAGGTGCGGAGCCGCAGAAGCGGCCAAGAGAAGGCGCAGAAGCGGAATTCGCTGGGGGAGGTTGGGACCGCAGATGCGGTTAATTTTTGCAGAAGCGGGACAGCACCTACCTGCCCACGAAGAGCCGCAGAAGTGGAGGCGCAGAAGCGTTGCCGGGCCGCAAATGCAGGAAATGAGGGGCCTGAAGGAGGATCGCAGAAGCAGTATTTTGGCCGCACATGGGGAATCGCAGAAGTGGCCGAGTGACCGTAGATGCGGTGATCGCTGGGCAGAAGGTTTGCTTAAGTACGATATTTTGGCTCATTTCCACTTGGTTAGGCGATTTTTGGAGAACTTCAAGAAGGGATTTTCATCAAGTAACACGAGGTAAGTGATTCCCACCTATTGTAAGTTAAATACTTGGTTTATATATAGATTTAAACATGAAAATTGGTAGGAATTTGGAATTTTGAAGAAAAACCTAGAAATTTGGTATTTTTTGAATTTTGACCATGAAATTGGACATAGAATTTGGAATAAATGATATAACTGAGTTCATGATGTTATGGATAAAGTCTATCTTCGAACATTTACGGAATCCGGGTATATGGGCATGAGGGTTGATATTATCGACTTTTCGAGCGGAGTTAAAAATTATTTAAATTGATTAATTATGGGTATTATAACACAGTTTGATTGGTTTGCACCTTGTTTGCATAGTTTTGGTTCGACAAATATCGATTTGAGGTGTTGAGTGACGTTGGAGCCGGCTATGGAGTTTCGAAACGAGGTAAGTCTCTTGTCTAACCTTGTAATAGGGAATTTACCCCATAGGTGATTTAAATTAATAATTGTTGCTAATTGTGGTGGCTACGTATGTACAAAGTGACGAGAGTCCGTGCGTGGCTACTAATTATGCTATGTCCGGGTAGTTTAGGACTCAAAGCATGACTTACTTGAAATAATTGCATCTTTTATTTAATTAAAGTACTGGAATTATATTAAAAATTGTTAGAGGAAAGAGTAAAAGACCGAAATTTCGCATACTTGAATTTTTGTGCAAATTACTTGACTGTTAACAGAAATTATACATCCTTATGTGTTAGCCTTATAATAACTTCTTATTCCGGAGGCTCATAAAAAAATTTTCTCCTTTCTTGTGGAGCGAGCCGAGCGCCTTGGCAGTATAGATGCATCTATGGATCGTGCCACACGTATCTCGGCAGTGTACACGATACTCTGGATCGGGCCGTACGACCTCGGCAGAAATCGTGCGTACTAATAATAATTACATAATACCTTGGCATCCTATTACAGCTTGTGAACATAATTGACTAATTGAAAATTATTGAATTTGAAAGAATTATTTATTCCCGCTAGTTAAGAAAAATTATTGTTATTCACACAAACCATGTCTAGTTAAATATTTCTATTTTAATATTATTAACCAATAGTGAATGTCAAAGTCGACCTCTCGTCACTACATCTTCGAGATTAGACTTGACACTTACTGGGTACACGTTATTTACGTACTCATACTGCACTTGTTGCACATTTTTGTGCAGGTACATGTATGTCTAGTGATCTTTTGGGCGCAGAGGCACAACTATCGCGGGTACTTATGGTGAGCTGCATTCCATGCTATGAATCCGCAGCAATAGAATCTCCATCAAAGTTATTTATATGCTCCTGTCTAATTTATATGCCAGACAGATATTGCATTTATTATATTTTTCCTAGTTGATGCCCATGCACTTGTGACACCAAGTCTTGGGGGTTCCTACTGGATGTTTAGTACGGTAGTTCACATAACTATCATTGTTTCACTCTGTAAATCCTATTTTATACTAATTGGTTAATAGAATTTTGGATTTCAAAGGTAATAAAGATGAGTAATTGAATTAGTAAATTACCGTTGGCTTGCCTGAAGGCGACGTTAGGCGCCACAGTGGATCTTGGATCGTGACAGGAGATGACTGCATATCGATTTGTGGGGAAAATTAGCTAGGCTTAGGATTCAACAATTAATATCGAGGTTAGTGAAAATTTCAGATTGTGGCAGGAAGAAGGTAATGAGTGACTTGTGATTAAGGTAAACTTCAACCCTTTAGTCATTCAAAATATATCATTTTATATAACATTTATATCCAATGAATACATTTTCTGTAGTTTGCGTTTATATGTTTTATTATGTAACATTACTGTGTCGTTGATCAATCTTATAGCGTCTCAAGTTTTGCTTCTAAAATAGATTGTTTATACTGAAATCATCAAATGCTACTGCTTTGCTTTCTATGCTTTGGGTTAATTAAGAAAATTTATACTAAATTCATTCGGCACCTTGTGATGCCTACGACTACCGGATGAAAGATTTATGTTTTTTCCTTTTTCTTTTTTCTTTGTTTGTTCTTGCGCGATTGGTTTGTGGTTTTTTCTCCATAGATATTAGTTAATAGATACCACTTCTTTATGTAGTAATTGGTGGCTCTTAAAGTCTTGATATATTTTCACAAGAAGATTTATAATACAAATCTGTCTTAATATAATATGGGAAATGAGGTTAAATTTTCTATCGGAATTTAAAATTCGGATATACTTCTCAATAATCTTATTAAAAAGTTAGAAAGCATATTTAGACAAAGAACATAGTCTAAAAGAGATATTAGGCAGATGCAATAGCATAACATATTACTATATTGTACAATAAAATATCTATAATTAGAACTACTACATAAGAACTAAACTAAATTATCATCGTCTTTGCAGGTTTAGAAGATATCATTTTTTTTAACACAATTACTGAATCTATGTAATAACACTCATTTTTGTCATAAAAATAAATTTAGTGTTGCATTTATTTTAACGTTAATTACTATTTTATACATGATTCATTCTTTTTGAATAAACTTTTTCATATTGACGCGGTATACATGTGCGAAGCACGTAGTCTAAAACTAGTATCACAAAAAAGGAGCAAGGGCTTACTGAATTTTTACATAAGAATACTACTTAGGTACCAGAGGTAAAAAAAGATAAAAGGATGAAATACTACTTAGGTACCTATCTATAATTATAGGAATATAATTGAATTGAATTATGATATTAATGAAAGGAAATTATTACCATACTGAAAATATAAAATAAAATTAGATTATTTGATCATTATATCATGCCATTGTCGTTCTTACAAAGACAAAGAGAATAATACAATTAAATCTCAATATATATTTTAGTCGCATTTTATTAAATATCCTTTTTCCCTTGAAACAAAGTGTCTAACACAAGTTAGTTTATGTATAATCTTGTAGGGTTTGAATTCAATTTTTGTGTAAGCGTTCAATAATATTCGATTAAGGTTTAAAAAATATATTCGAAATTGAAATTAAAGAAAGTGTGCATTATGTTTGTACATGAACTTGACTTCAACACTGAAAATATGTGACTGAAAACCATATTAATTTCGTAACAGAATTAAAGTAAAATTATTAATTAATTGAAATTATATTAGTTTCTTCATTTGAGCTTGGGCCCGTGCACAACACTAACTATCCCTCACTAGTTAGATAATATGACTAAGTTAAACGTGATAAAAATCCCAAAAAGAAAAAAGGAAAAAAGAAAGAAAGAAAGAGGATAAGACCATAAAATAATTTGGAGAAAGCAAGATGTCAATTTGAGTGACCTTAATAATAAAACAAATAAATTAAAACAGTTGCTAACACTATAAGATAAAAGCACATTCTTATCATATTCTACCGATTGACCGAGTATATCCGATATATGTGCACCACGAAAAGTTCAAAGAGAAACCTATTTATCGAGATGCGATTAATCCTTACTTGCAAATCACATAAGTTTTTGCATGTTTTTTAAACATATTGATATTCCCCATTCACGTTGGGATTGTTAGGTTTTTTAAGGGGTGTGAATGGGAAATGGAAGAGACACCTTTTGTATTGCACCTCTTCCTCTCACCCTTTTATTTTCTATAAATTTAGAGGCTTGGCCTTATTTTTTTATACATAGAAAATCTGAAAACTTTTCCCCTCTTGTCTACATTATTGTTGCATTATTTTCCAAATAAATATAAGTGTCAACTGTGATTTGCTCCGTATGTTGAGTTCGCTGAAGTTCTGTGATTTGTAGTGTCGCTATCACATAATAGTTTTTCTATTCTATCATAGGAGGAATTAATCCAATAACTTTGGACAATAGTGAGAGGGTTAAATATTTTAAGAACACACAAGAAATTTGTTGGCTCAAAATTTTCTGTTTTTATTTATTGAACAAACGTTTCTTTGTTTCTCTGAATTTCTAGTTTTGGCACCGATTGATAACAATAACCAATTATTGCATTCTCCCCAGGAATTATATAGCGACCTCAACACTGATAGCACGCAAAAGTTTCACATAAAGACATTAGCGGACCTCCATCATCTGATCTGTTAACAAACTTACTATATATTTTCAACAACAATAATAGTTATACCTCAATCCCATGCAAGTAGGAATATTATATTTTGATCCTCTACTTGAAATTTATAACCCAAACAGGCACCGTGTATATAAGGGTTCCCAAGACGAATGATATAAACACTGTACACAAGGCGTACACATCCCCCCTCCATGGATGTTCGCTTTCTCCCATTTCATGATATTCAAAAATAGAGGTGGACACCGTACTAAGACGACCTAGTAGCCCAAATTGGATAGCAAAAGCAACGGTGTCACGATCCCAAAATCCCACCTTAGGAATCATGTGACACATATTCTTTAAGACTAAATAAACCTAATACATGATGAGAATTTAGCAGAAATAACGACTAAGATATTAATTTTAAACTGATAAATACCATAATAAAACCAAAGCGAAACCACAATCATACAATGCCAAAACCAGTGGTACAAAGTCATAAGCTCTAAAGAAATACACTAGGAATCTCTAAATATAATACTGTTTTGATACGAAGATAAATAGAAGTAAAGGCAATATCAGAAGGTAACTCTGATGCCTGCGAGCGTCAAGCAAGTATATCTTGAAGTCTTCGAAATGTTTGAATCAACTCACTGGCGTCGGGCACAGGTAGAAGTACCTGGATCTGCACAAAAATATGCAGAAGCGTAGCATGAGTACACCACAACGTACCCAATAAGTATCAATCCTAACCTCGGTGGAATAGTGACGAGGTCAGGTCAAGATACCTACTAGACATAGAAACCTGAACAAAATATTAATACGATCCAATAACGGAAAGTAAAAGCAACATACGACAACAAAGCAAATTATCAATATAAGGTTAAAAACGGAAGTAAAAGCAATAAACGACAACAAACAGTAAATATATGATAAAAACAATAAATGATCAAATACAGTCTAAATATAAGTGAAATGAATCGGAAAAAATAATAACCGTTTAAATCAACAAGTCGTTCCAACATAGAATGTACAACAAGAATCACACAGAGGTACCACACCTCACATTTACATTTCACAAGTCACACTCACAATCTTCCTTATATCGCCGCGTGAGCCTTGCATTTATTTTAAAAATATTTTTTCCAAAATAGCTTCACGAGCTTTAGCCCCCTTATCTCGCCGCGTGTGTTTCAAATGAAGTAATTCCCCTTACTAGCAACACGTGTATGAATCCCACCTTATCTCGCCGCATGCGCATCAATATCACCACCCTTATACCGCCGCATGCGCATCACATCACAACACAATAATCAACTCGTACCACTCGTGCCCATATGCCACAATATTTCCACAACAACAATACCAATATTACCACAATACGTAGCCCACGGCTCAACCACAATATGTACAAGAATCTCAATAAAAATAAAATAAAATGGGAAATAACTCAACAATGATAGATCTCGACTTCCCATAACCCCACGAGTTCATATATGTGTTTTGTTTTCAAATCCGAGTCCAATTCGAATGTCAAATCTCAAATTTTTATTTTTCAAAACATAGACAAAATTTTCCAAAATTTCTCTTTAAATTCCATGGATTAGAGCTTAAATCTCATAAATTATCATGTAATATAATTGAAAATTGATCAGAATATGTTACCCAATAGCTGTAGGTAAAAATCCCTCCTCAAAATCGCCTCGTACTGAGTCTAGGGTTCTAAAATATAAAAATGGGATTATGTCCCGTTTTTCTAACCCTTTTGTTCAGGTGAAGAAGTCGCAATTGCAAACCCTCGCAAATGTAAACAATAACTCACAAATGCGGCGTCTTACAACCCAGGAAAATGTCACAAATGCGACATTGACTTCGTGTTTGCGAAATCTGTTCCTTTTGCAAATGCGACCTTACCTAGCCCAAGCCTTTCTTCTCAATTGCGAGTAAGGTATCACAAATGCAATACTTGAGTCCTCCCTGCCTACTTTGCAATTGTGATGCTGGTGCTCGCAATTGCGATAACTAGAGCACCAACACACCAACAGCCTTAAAATGAGTTCAAATCAATCCGAAATACGTTCGAAACTCACACGAGCCCTCGGGGCTCCACATCAAACATCCACACAAGTCTTAAAATATCATACGACTCGCTCGCACGATCAAAATACCAAAATAATATCAGAAATCACAAATCAGACGTCAAAACACATGGAATTCAAATGGAAACTTTAAGAATCTCTAGAATCACAACCAAGCGTCTGATTGCTATCAAACCAACTCGAAATGACATCAAATTTTGCAGGCAAGTTTCAAATAGCAAAACGGACCTATTCCAAGTGCCAAAACTAAATTCCGAACTCGATAGCTATAAAGTCAACCTACGATCAAGCCTAAGGAATTTCTAAATATTCAAATTACCAACTTTCGGCAAAATAAGTCAAATCAACTTGGGAACCTCCGAATTCAATTTCGGGCATACGCCCAAGTCCACAATTACGATACGAACCTATAGGAGCCATCAAAATACCGTTCTGGGGTCGTTTTCATAAAAGTCAAACCTAGGTTAATATTTCTAACTTAAACTTCTAAACCAAAACCAAAGGGTCCAAATCATTCCAAAACTTTCCGAAACGAAACTAACCATCCCCGCAAGCCATTAAACCATAAATACATATACGACAAGCTTTAAAAGGATGAACGGGGCTCAAATACAATAAATAACTTGTCGGGTCGTTACAAACAGTGTCGCACGTGTGCGTGTTAACCTATAACAACATCCCAAAAGTTGGGATAAGTATTGAAGAAAATATTCCAATGGAAAAATATGCTTAATCTCGTGACATACATACATATACATACATACATAGACACACACGTATGTATATATATATATATATATATATATATATTATATATATATATATATATAATATGTCTAAAGGGACTAAAATATATATTGCATTAAAGCAAATTGTAAATGAATGTGCAGATGATGTAATGAAGTCTTTTATGTAAGAAATTAGTATACTCACTGCTTTCTTCAAGGTCGCAAGTGCCGCCATGACACAAGCTGCTAATACATTGGATATCAAAGTCCTGAAAGGTACCCATTTGAGCAAGCCTGATTTTCCTAAACCGCGTTCATTCAGTGATTCAGTCATGTTAAAAACCACCTGATCCACACGCCAAATGGACCAGCTATGCAGGCCAACCACAACTGAGCGTTTGTGCTACCACTGCTGAGTTCAATTATGCTCATACCCCAAAGCGAAAGTAGAATGCATAGCAGAAAGAGAATAACTAGTACATGGCACTTGTAACTATCTACTCTCCAACGGTGGTCGGTGCCAGAGTTGGATGCATTCATAGTGGCTCTTCTATAGAGCCATTTGACACATTCCAAATAGGAGCGAGCAGAATTTAAGAAATAAACCTACGAGAATTCATAGCACATCAATTAGCAAGTAAAACCAAGAAATGGTGGTTCCTTTAATGAGCAAAATAAGGGTTACATCTAACATGGCACAGGCACAGCAACTGTACATCTATGCACGAAAATAAAATATACCTATGATATAGCAAAGAACTACAAAAACCCATTGGCCTTCAACACTAAGATCGAGCACCTTTTGGTTACAACCACTAATGGGAGAAAGGCTTCCGAGAAAACCAGTTGCCAATCCATTGGCCACTGGACTTGAAAATATATGGAAATGTCCTCTTTAGAGATCACAGCAAACCAACCCATCAAGAACGAACCAAGATTTAGCAGCCAAAGAAGAATTTGTATTATTAGGTCAATTCTATCTAGTGTTATTTGCAATTTTTTAAGACAGTAAAAGATGATTATACTAATCTAACAGAAACAATCATATAAAGAACTTGAACGCAACAAGAGGCCCAAATGGACTTTCTAGCAAGCCAATCACCCAAAAAAGGAAAATCCTACAACTCTTGCCGACATTTGATGATGTAACGACCTGGCCAGTCGTTTTGAGTGTATTAGCTCCGATCCCCTTTTTATTGCCTTTTTTGTATTGTACTGTGGTTATGTGACTTGCCGGGATATTTGATTTTGATTTCGGGTGAGTTTCGGTGTAAAATGAGACACATAGTCCCTAAAATAAAAGTTCAAGTCGTAAAAGTCGACCGTAGTTGGACTTGTGTGAAGACGATTCCGGAATGGAGTTTTGACGGATCTAATAGCTCCGTTAGGTAATTTTGGTCTTAGGAGCGTGTTCGGACGTTGATTTGGAGATCCGTAGGTCGTTTCGGCGTTAATTGGCGAAAGTTAGAAAATTGCAAGATTTTGGGAAGTTTGACCGGGAGTGGATCTTTTGATATCGGGGTTGGACTCCGATTTCGGAAGCTGGATTACGTACATAATGCCAATTATGACTTGTGTACAAAATTTAAGGCCAACCGCACTTAATTTGATGGGGTTCGGCATCGAATGTAGAAGTTAAAAGTTTATAAGTTCCTTAGGCTTGAATTGGGATGCGATTCATGTTTTTGATGTTGTTGGATGTGATTTAAGGCCTCGATTAAGTTTGTATCGTATTTTAGGACTTGTTGGTATGTTTGGTCGAGGTCCCGGGGGACTCAGGTGTAATTCGGACCATGCTCGACACATTTCGGATTATTGAGCAGTTGCTGAATCTGGTGCTTCTGGTGTTCTTCTATGCAATCGCCATTGGACTAACGCGGTCGCGAAGGGTAATTTGGCATTTGGGAGAATTTGTTCTATGCGATCGCTTGAAGAGGCATGTGATCGCGTAAGGCTGGGTTCCAGTGAATCGCGAATGCGTGAAGGCAGACGCGATCGTGTAGTAGGATTAGGGGGGTCTGCAGTTCACGCTTTTCTTCATTGCGGCTGCGTAGGGTGTTGCGCAATCGTGTAGCTTGGCAAGGCAGTGGTACGCGTTTGCGTGATATTTTCCGCATTCGCGTAGAAGCTCTTTGAGTTGTTGGTAATTTTGTTCTTCACGATCACGAAGGAATTTTCGCGATCGCGTAGTGTAAATAACTGGATAGCAGACTTACGTTTCAAAATCGAGGGTTTATTACATATTACACAATTTGGACTTTGAGAGCTCGATTTAAGGAGAATTTTCGAGGTTTTAGAGGGATTGTTGGGGTAAGAGTTCTTAACTCGATTTTGATTAAATTCCACTAATCTATCTTTAATTTCATTATTTAATTAGGGATTTGGGTTAAAATATTGGAAAAAATGGAGGAAACTTCTTAGGCCAAAATTTTGGGGATTTGAGCGAGATTTTAGTATCGGATTTGTGTAATTCTTGTATGGTTGGACTTGATATCGAATGGGTGTTCGAATTTTATAATTTTGGTCAGTTTCTGAGACGCGGGCTCGGGTTGACTTTTCGGGACGACTTTTCAATTCTTTGCTAAGATCATAATTTATTCATTTAAATTAGTTTCCTATAGCTATATTTATAGTATGAAATTATTTTGGTTAGATTCGAGCCGTTCGGAATTAAAAAATCGAGGGAAAGACCTTCTAATTGATTGATTTAGCGTGGTTTGAGGTAAGTGACTCTTCTAACCTTGTGTGGGGGAAAGTTTTCTTAGGATTTGTTACTGTTGTGATAACTTGTGATATATGAAGGTCGTGTACGCAAGGTGACGAGTACGTATACGGGCTAAATATTGAGTTTTCGATTTTAGCTACGTAGTTTATTTTTCATGCCATAATTGAGTCACTTTAGCATGTTATAGTCACCATGTTTACCCTAATTTCACATGTTTACTTGTCTTATCTCTTATTTGTAACTTGTACTGCATGTTTAGTTGATTTACTTGCTTTCTTAATTCCGTATTCATTATTTAACTGTGAAAATTATTTACTTGAAATTTGCTATCCTTGAAATATCTTGCTGTTGAGTTTAGTGTTGAGTTACAAATGCCATGGTTTCTATTGAGGCAAGGTGTAAGTTGTGAAATGTCATTTTATTTAGTTGTTACGTTTTGGCTTCCGTGTTATTGTTGAGGCGATTGTTTGGTTGTGTGCACGAGGTTTATGTCGTGTTGTTGTTATTATTTGCGTGAGGTTTCTATCGTGCGGTTGTTACTATTTGCACGAGGTTTCTGCCTTGCCGTTGTGATTATTGATACGCATGCGGTGGTATAAGATCTGGGTGTTAAAACGCATGCAGTGAGATAAGGTCAGGGTGTTGAAACGTATGCGGTGAGATAAGGTGGGCTTGATACGCGTGGCTAGTAGGAGAACTACTAGAAGTTATGCAGTGTGATAAAGTGGGCTAAAACGAGGGGTGCTATTTTGGAAAAAATAATTTTCAAAACCAAATGTAAAGGCTCCGGCGATGATATAAGGAAAGACTGTGATTTATTTTTATGATTTAGGACTATGAGCCAGTACCTCGGGAGTGCCCCTGTTGATCTTCTCTATTTGTTGTATTGTTTGGTTGTTGTTTCATTACCATGTAAAATCATTATTTTCCTTTCGTGATTTTATTAGCTTCCTTGATTTCCGTGTTGTACTATATGTAACTTCTTTATTGTTTCCCTTCCCTGTTATTTCATTATATCATTATAATTTCTGTCTTGCGTCTTATTATCTCCAGTAGGGCCTCGACCTAACCTCATCACTACTTTACCGAGGTTAGGCTTGGCACTTATTGGGTACCGTTGTGGTGTACTCATACTATGCTTCTGCACATATTTTGTGCAGATCAAAGTACAACCTATCAGCCTCGGTATTAGCACATTGAGTTGCTTGCTTTGTGGACTTCAAGGTATACATGCCCGCGTCCGCAGGCCTCGGAGTCCCCTTCTACCCCGTTCTTTTCTTATTTCTCTACATCTTTATAGACAGTGATGTATAGGAGTGTTCAATACTGCATCTAGAGCTTGTGACTTATATTTTTACCGGATTTTGGGAGATGTACATGTTGAGTTGCAGATTTTATTTCATTTAAATGTTGATGTTTTTGAGATTTAAATTATCATTTCAGTTATTCCGCATGTTTATTAGGCTTACCTAGTCGTAGAGACTATGTGCCGTCACGACATCCTACGGAGGGAAATTGGGGTCGTAAAAGATAGCTATGGACAAAAGAGCTTTATTATCCTAGTTTGAAATATTTAGATACTCGATAGCATCTGATGATTAAATAAAGGCATTTTCAACAAACAAAAGCAACTGAAACTGCCCCATAATACCTTGCCTAGAGCAATATACATCGTACCTTCATTTTAGAAAAACAAATACGTATATGTTTTAAGAGAAACCCATACATGAAAGAAATTCAATTATTCGTAGTAGCACTAGGGATTTGGTTGGACGCCAATATCCCAAGCTCAATATCCTTGTTGTCACAATCCATGATCCTTCACTGGATCTCCTGTCACTATTGAAGAAGCTAAAAAAACCAAAGGAAATTGGAATTCAGAAATAATAGAGTAAATTGATCTTCAGTCACTTGTTAAGCCATGTTATCCCGCAGGTGTGTATGTTGTATACTGGCGGATTACATAATTCAGCTTCTGTATATCATTGTGGTATACAACAATAATGCAATTGGATACTATAACAGTATATACAATATACTTCGACTGCATATAGTAGCAATTTTATACTACTAGAAAATTGTCAAAATTCGTCCAGAGCATAACGATCGAAATTGGTCGGAATAAAAAACCGACCGATGTTGGTCGGAAACAAAGAAAATTGGTCGAAAAATTCAATTAACAAATTGTACATAAATATACCAACCGCAGTCGGTCGGAAAAAGTGATCCCACAACAAAACAAATTTACTTTATCTGACACTGTTGAAAATTCCGACCGACTGCGGTCAGAAAATGGTCAATCTTTGACAAAAGCCGGGTCAGACTTGCATACTATCTACCAAAAAAAGATTAATTAAAATATTTATAGAATACCGACTGATGTCGGTCGGAAACTCCAATTTATTTTTTTCCGTCCAGGATCAATTGTATTTTTTCGATAATAAATATTTATATTTAATATAATTACAAAGTTTAATTAAAATATTTATAGTTTACCGACCGATGTCGGTCGGAAATTTTAAATTATTTTTTTCCGTTCAGGATCAATTATTTTTTTCGCTAATAAAAATTTATTTTAAATATAATTATAAAGCTACCGACCGTAATCGGTTATATTAGTTGTCAAAATGGTCAAATACTTATAGATTATTATTTACAATCTACATATATATATAACATCCTAAATTGTATATATATTTACACACACACACACACACACACATATATATATATATATATATATATATATATATATATATATATATATATATATATATATATACACACACACACACACACACACACACACACACACACACACACATATATATATATATATATATACACACACACACACACTGATGGTTATCCCGCAGGTGTGTATATTGTATACTGGCGGATTACATAATTTAGCTTTTGTATATCATTGTGGTATACAACAATAATGTAATTGGATACTATAACAGTATATACAATATACTTCGACTGCATATAATAGTAATTTTACACTACTAAAAAATTATCAAAATCCGTCCAGAGCATATCGACCGAAATTGGTCGGAATAAAAAATCGATCGTTGTCGGTCGGAAACAAAAGAAATTGGCTGAAAAATTCAATTAACAAATTGTACATAAATATACCAACCGCAGTCGGTCGGAAAAAGTGATCCCACAACAAAGAAAATTTATTTTATCTCACATAGTTGAAAATTCTAACCGACTGCGGTCGAAAAATGATCATTTTCTTTACCAAAGCCTGGTCAGACTTGCATACTATCTACCAAAGAAAGATTAATTAAATAATACCGACCAATGTCGGTCGGAAATTCCAATTTATTTTTTTCCGCCCAGGATCAATTATTTTTTTCGATAATTATAAAATTATATTTAATATAATTACAAAGTTTAATTAAAATATTTATAGTTTACCGACCGATGTCGGTCGAAAATTTCAATCTATTTTTTCACGTCCAGGATCAATTGTTTGTTTCGCTAATAAAAAATTATTTTTAATATAATTATAAAGCTACTGACCGAAATCGGAGTGGTCAAAATTGTCAAACACTTATAGATTATTATTATTTACAATCTACATATATATAACATCCTAAATTGTATATATATTTATACATACACACGCATATATGTATATACATATGCACACACACACATGCGCACGCACACACATATTCTCCAATCGTGTCATTTGACCGAGTATATATTGTTGTTGCTACAACTTAAGTTTGAATATATCACTACATATTATAGCACTATACATTTTATTTTTAAATGTGTTATAGCATGCTGGATGCCGATACTTAGACTCGATCGCTCCAACATTAAAGCTCAATATATATTTAATTTACTAAGGCCGTCAGTACGCCCGAAGTCGATCGGTTTTAGCCAAGGTCCAAATTATATATGTATCACACGATTGGAGAATATATATATATCGTTTTTAGCCAAGGTCCAATTAATTATATATTATATAGTACCTATAATTAATTTGTATCTTGGCTAAAACCGACCGACTTCGGTCGGTTTGTAAATTAAATAATTTCTTTATTACATTTCAAATTATATTACTGATCGATTTCAGTTGGAATGGTTGTGGTCAAACGGTCAAAGTCGTTCGGAAATTTCCAAATTATATCTGTCACAGACCGGTTCTTCCCCATTTCCCTCTTTTCTATATCTCTCTTCTTATAACAACCCGATCGGTCATTTCGAGTGTATTAGCCCCGATTCCCTATTTATTGACTTCTCTGTGTTATATTGTAGTTACGTGACTTGCCGGGGTGTTTGGTTTTAGGTTCGGGCGAGTTTCAAATTGAAATGGGATACATAGTTTCTAAGTTGGAAGGTTAAGTCGTATGAGTTGACCATAGTTTACTTGTGTGAAGATGACTCCGGAATAGAGTTTTGATGGTTCCAATAGCTCCGTACGGTGATTTTGGTCTTAGGAGCGTATAAGGATGTTGAATTGGACGTATGTAGGTTATTTCAGCGTGAATTGGCGAAAGTTGGAAGATTTGAAAGCTTGACCGGGAGTGGACATTATTGATATTGGGGTAGGACCCCGATTCTGGAAGTCGGAGTAGATCCGTGATGTCATTTCTGACTTGTGTGCAAAATTTAATGTCAATCGGAGTTGATTTGATATGAACCGGCATCAGTTTCGGAATTTGGAAGTTCATATTTCATAGGCTTAAATTTGGATTACAATGTAGAATTTATGTTGTTCGGTGTGATTTGACGCTTCGAGCGTATTCGTATGATATATTAGGACTTATTGGTATGCTAGGTTGAGGTCCCGTGGGCCTGGGGTGTCGGACCATGTTCGGCACATTTTGGATCATATAGGAACAATTGAAGTTCTGGTTTTTCTCAGGTCTGGATTCCTTCTATGCGACCGCGAGCTTTGGTTGTGAACTGATAGTTTTTACTCCACGTATTCGCAGAGAGAGGGGCGCAATCGTGAAAGGTTGGTTCCCAGTGGATCGTGAACGCGTGGTGGTGGTCGCGTTCGCGTAGAGGAATTTAGGGGCAGCTGGTCCACACACTTTGTTCATTGCGATCGCGTGTGGGGAACCGCGATCGCGTAGCTTGATAAGGCAGTGCTTCGCGATCGCATGGAGCATCTCCCGTTCGTGTATGAGGTTTTGAGCTGATGGAATTTTTGTTCTTCATGATCGCGAAGGAAATTCCGCGATCGCGATGTATAAATTACTGGGCAATAGTCTTAAGTTTCAAAATCGAGGGTGTATTTCATATTTCACATTTTGAGACTTAGAGAGCTCGGTTTGAGGCGACATATCGAGGGAATTTCAGAGAGATCATTGGGGTAAGTATCCTTAACTTGATTTTGGTTAAATTACTTGAATCTATCATTGTTTTATCATGTAATTAGGGATTGGAGTTGGAAAATTTGGGAAAAAGTGATAAAACTTCTTAGGCTAATTTTTTGTGTTTTGAAAGACGAAATGAGGCCGGATTTGAATAATTCTTGTATGGTTAAACTCGATATCGAATGCATGTTCGGTTTTTGTAATTTTGGTCGAGTTCCGAAACACAGGCCCGGGGTGACTTTTTATGTCGATTTTTTAGTTCTTTGCAAAGATCATAATTTCATTGTTTAAATTAGATTCCTATAGTTATATTTATAGTATGAAATTATTTTGTCTAGATTCGAGTCGTTCGAAGTTGGAAAATCGAGAAAAAGGCCTTCTAGTTGATTGATTTAACGTGGTTTGAGGTAAGTGACTTGTCTAACCTTGTGTGGAGGAAATTTCCCTTAGGATTTGGTATTGTTGTGATAATTGTGATATGTGAAAGCCGTGTACGCAAGGTGACGAGTGCGTACACGGGCTAAATGTAAAATTTCCGATTTTTTAGCTATTTTGTTCCCATTCCTGCTTTAATTGAGTTACTTTAACATGTCGTAGTCATCATAGTTAATCAAATTCACATGTCTACTTGTTTTATCTCTTATTTGCAAATTGTCCTACATGTTTAGTTGAATTTCTTGCTTTCTTTTATTCTGTATTCATTATTTAACTGTGAATCCTTGTTTTAAATTGCTATTCTCGGAATATCTTACTGTTTAGTTTGGTATTTAGTTGCAAAAGCCGTGGTTTCTATTGAGGCAAACTGTAAGTTGTGAAATATCATTTATTGAGTTACTCTCTTGTTGTTATTGTTGAGACGTTGCGTACATTGTGGTTGAGCTGTGGGCTCCTTATTGTGAAATTTTGTTATTGTTTGGTTTTTCTTGCAAGTTTGTGATATTGGGCACTTGAGCTGTGAATTGTGATACGTTATGATATTGATATGCATGCGGTGGTATAAGGTATGTGTGTTAAAACTCGTGCAGTGAGAAAAGGTGGGCTTGATATGCGTGGCTAGTAGGAAAACTACTAGAAGCCATGCGGTGTGATAAGGTGGGCTAAAACACGGGATGCTATTTTGGGAAAATAATTTTCAAACCTAAATATAAAGGCTCCCGCGGTAATATAAGGAAAGACTGTGATTTACTTTTATGATTTGGGACTACGAGGCGGTACCTCGCTAATGGCCCTTGTTGATCTTTCTCTATTTCCTGTATTTGCCTTGGTTGTTTGTTTCCTTAACATGTAAACCCTTGTTTCCTTCTGTGTTGTATTAACTACCTTGATTCTGTGTTGTTAACTTTTCGTAAATTTCTTATTGTTTCATTTCTTTTGTCATTATCATTATATGGTTATATATTTCGTCTTGTTTCATATTATCTCCAGTAGGGCCTTGACCTGACCTCGTCACTACTCTACCGAGGTTAGGCTTCGCAATTACTGGGTACCGCTGTGGTGTACTCATACTATGCTTCTGCATATCGTTTTGTGCAGATCCAGGTACTTCCTATCAGTCCCGGCATTAGTGAGCTGGGGTTTGTTTGGAGATTTCAAGGTACACTTGCCCGCGCCCACAGGCCTCGGAGTCCCCTTCTATCCTGTTTTTACATATTTCATGACACTATCTTAGACAGTGATGTATAGGATTTTTCAAAATTATTACTAGAGCTTGTGACTAATACTTCACCATGTTTTGGGAGTTGTAGATTTTGAGTTACAGATTTTATTTATGTAGTTGTTGAAGTTTTGAGATTTTTAAGTTATTCTTTCAATTTTGTTTGCATGTTGATAGGCTAACATAGTTTTAGATACTAGGTGCCATCACGATTTCCTACGGAGGGAATTTGGGGTCGTGACAAGTTGGTATCAGAGCTCTAGGTTCATAGGTGTTATGAGTCACAAGCAGGTTTAGTAGAGTCTCGTGGATCGGTAAGAAGACGTCTGTACTTATCTTCGGGAGGCTATGGAACAGTTAGAAAAAACTTCACTAATTTGATTCCTTATCGTGCGAAATTGTTGAATCCGGGGTTCTAAACTTCTATCTTTCTATTCTCGCATAAATGGTGAGGACACACACAGTCGAATCGGATAACTAGACACCCGCGCCCCTGCTAGAGCTGCGAGAGATCGGGGATGGGGTAGAGGCCGAGGATGTCCACGTGGTGCAGCCGGAGCACCTGCACGAGCTGCTACAGAGGAGCCACCGGTAGCTCTAGCTGGAGAACAGGCACCTGAGACGCTTGTTACTGCCCCAGCACTTCAGGAGACTCTCGCCCAGTTTCTGAGCATGTTCGGCACTTTAGCTCAGAGGTTGATCCCACTTTCTCCTGCCACATCTTTGGCCGGGGGAAGAGCACAAACTCCCGTCGCCCGTACCCCAGAGTAGCGGGTCTAGGTTGACCAGGTCCTCGAGGTCGTACCAGTACAACCGGTCGCCCTAGTTCAGCCCGAGGCTAGGGCAACAGCTTCTGAGGGGGAGTAGCTCAAGCTCGGGAGGTACAAGAAGTACCACCCTCCTACTTTCAGCGGCTTGGCTTTAGAAGATGCCCAAGGGTTTCGTAAGGAGTGCCATTGTATCCTCCGTACTATGGGTATTGTGGAGTCTAGTGGAGTTCCTTTCACTACGTTCCATCTTAAGGGAGCGGCTTATTAGTGGTGGCGAGCATATGAGTTGGATTGTCTGGCCGAGACAACTTCACTCACTTGGGCTTAGTTCTCAAACGTGTTCTTGAGGGAGTTTGTTCCCCATAGTCTTAGAGATGCATGGCGCGCAGAGTTTGAGAAGTTGCACCAGGGTTCTATGACTATATCAGAGTATGCGGCTTGGTTTAGTGATTTGTCCAGACATGCACCAGCCTTGGTTACTACTGTTAGAGAGTGAGTCTATCGATTTATCGAGAGGCTCAACCCTGGTATCAGATTTAGCATGGCCCGAGAGTTAGAGATAGACATTGCATTCCAGCAGGTAGTGGAGATCGCTAGGAGATTAGAGGGTATGTGAACTCGGGAGAGAAAGGAGAGTGAGGCCAAGAGGCCTCGATATTCTGGCACATATAGTGGTGCCCATGCCCCAATTGCAGCTCGTCATGGTAGGGGCTATATGAGCCGCCCTGTTCATTCGGCACTTCCAGCATCCAACGGTATTCCGGCCACTCCTAGGCCACAGGCTCCCTATTATGCACTGCCATTGTCTAGTTCACCTCCTGCATTGGGTGCTTTAGCGGTTAGCCTAGCCGATCAGACCTGAGCCAGCCACAACAGCCACGTCCTCCGAGAGCTTATTTTGAGTGTGGTGACACTCGTCATATGGTGAGGGATTTCTCAGACTCAAGAGGGGTGCACCTCCACTGACTACTCAGGATCCACGTATTCCACCGGGTCCTCAGGCTTCTCAGTCCATGGTCGCCGCACCAGTTTCCACTCCACCTGCACAACCAGCTAGAGGTAGAGGTCGGGTAGGTAGAGGTCTCCCTAGAGGGGGAGGACAGAAAAGATATTATGCTCTTCCTGCTAGGACGGAGGCAGTTGCATCCGACTCAGTCATCATAGGTATTGTTCTGGTCTGTCATAGAGTTGCATCACTCTTATTTGATCTAGGCTCTACTTAATCCTATGTGTCATCTTACTTTGCTCCATATATGGGTATATCCCGTGATTCCTTGAGTTCTCCCATCTGTGTTTCCATACATGTGGGAGATTCCCTTGTTGTTGACTGTGTGTATCAATCGTATTTGGTTGTTCATAGTGGTTTTGAAACCAAAGTCGATTTATTATTGCTTAGTATGGTAGATTTTGACGTTATTTTCGGCTTGGACTGATTGTCTCCCTATCATACTATTCTTGATTGTCACGCCAAGACCGTGACGCTGGCTATGCCAGGGTTACCATAGTTAGAGTGGAGATGTACGTTAGATTATGTTTCTAGTAGAGTTATCTCATTTCTAAAGGCTCAACGGATGGTTGAGAAGGGGTGTGATGCATATCTGGCATATGTGAGAGATGTAAGTGTCGATACTCCTACTGTTGAGTCAGTTCTGGTAGTGAGGGATTATCCAGATGTATTGTCGGCGGATCTTCTGCGCATGCCGCCCGACAGGGATATCGACTTTGGTATTGATTTTTTATCGGGCACTCAGCCCATTTCTATTCTTCCATATTGTATGGTCCCACCAGAATTGAAGGAGTTAAAGGAGCATTTGCAGGAGTTGCTTGATAAGGGTTTTATTCGGCCCAGTGTATCACCTTGGGGTGCTCCAGTCTTGTTTCTAAAGAAGAAGGATGGTTCTATGCGCATGTGCATTGATTATTGCCAGTTGAACAAGGTTACAGTGAAGAACATGTATTTATTGCCACGTATTAATAAACTCTTTGATCAGCTACAGGGTTCCAGAGTGTTCTTCAAGATTGACTTGCGTTCAGGCTATCATCAGTTGAAGATTCAGGAGCCAAATATCCCGAAGACTGCTTTCAGGACTCGGTATGGTCATTATGAGTTCCTTGTGATGTCCTTTGGGCTGACCAACGCCCCAGTAGCATTCATGCACTTGATGAACAGTGTATTCTGGTTTTATCTCGACTCTTTCGTCATTATGTTTATTGGCGACATTCTGGTGTACTCCTAGAGCCGGGAGGATCATGAGCAGCACCTGAGGACCGCGGTTCAGACCTTGAGAGAAAATAAGTTATATAAACAATTTTCAAAGTGTGAACTCTGGCTTGATTCAGTGGCATTTTTGGGTCATGTAGTGTCGATTGAGGGGATCAAGGTGGATCCGAAGAAGATTGAAGCAATGCATAGTTGGCCCAAACCGTCTTCAGCTATGGAGATCCGGAGTTTTCTTGGTTTAGCGGGGTATTACCGTCAATTTGTAGAGGGTTTCTCATCTTTTGCAGCACCTATGACCAGATGGACCCAGAAAGGTGCTCCATTCTGGTGGATGGAGGAGTGTGAGGAGAGCTTTCAAAAGCTCAAGACAGCTTTGACTACCACCCCTAGGAGATAATATTTTTGGTTTTGGTTGTTTTTCAAATGATAAAACATCTAGGATCATGACTTCCACTGAGGTGGTTACCTAATGGATTGTAAACTCTAAGGCATGTTTGATTGGTCGGGGTTGTAAGATAGCAATCACATGCAATTGTCCACTCTATACCTCTCGGTTGTTTGAGTAATTTTGCCCAATTTAGCTTTCTCAAGTCCAAATGCGTATTGCACAAAATAAGTGATAAATTCTCAAGTCGGATCTTACTAAATCTAGATTCAACCCTTTAATTGGGGCTATCAATTTCTTGAGTTTGCCCCAATTTCTTGTTAGCCAAGTTTTCTTAGACTTAGTCTCTCTTTCTCAAGTAGAGACTAAGTTAATTAGGCATAAATCAATATTTGCAACCATTAATTCTTGAATTCAAGCAAGAACTAGGCTAAATATCATTAACCCAATCATAAACAAGTCCTAAATCAAACACTCATTAAGTACCCATACTAGGGTTGGGCCACAACCCTAGCTAGAAATTTAGCTACTCATGAAAAATGAAGAAATACAAGAAGAAATTAAGATAGAATGCATAATAATTGATTAGGGAAAGAAAATCTAATATTTAGAAGCTAATCTAGTACAATATTACTCAAAACAGTAAAGAAAAATGGCTCAGGTGCTCTCCCAAAACAAAACTTACCCTAAAAATGACAAAAGGTTCTATTTATACAATGCTAAAAATATCTGACAAAAATACTCCTGCGGAGGTTGTGCGGCTGCATAATTAAGTGTGCGGTCCGCACAACGAGACTTGGCTTGACAGGTTTCAGTTCTGCTGCCGCACAATTCTGGATTGCGGTCGCACTCCTTCAACTACTGTGGACCGCACATTTGTGAGTGCGGCCACACTCTTGCTTCTGTGGTCGCACAATTATAGTGCGATCCTCACTCCTTGATCTTAAGCTTTGGTTGTGTGAAACTTCTGCGGACTGCATAAAAATGTGTGCGGCCGCGCTCTTGATTATGCGGCCGCATAAAAATGGTGCGGTCCGCATTTCTTCTTGAACTTGAAATCCGATCTCTCTGATCTTTGTCTTCTGCGGCCGCACCAGAATTGTGCGGTCCGCACTGTACATGTCATTTCTTATCAGAGGTTTTCTTCATTATCTGTGGCCGCACTCAATATTGTGCGGTCCGCACAGTGCCCTTTTAGCCTTGTTTTTGTCCTTCTCCAATATTACTCCTTCTTGAGTTGATTTTCATTTCTTTAGCTCATATTCTAAAACTCCTGCAAGCAAGCATATTTCGTTAGATTTAGGGAATACCTTTAAGCAATTTTGAGCTAAAACGCAAGTAAAAGAGTGCAAATAAGCATTCAAAACCCTTACTTATCAACTCCCCCAAACTTAAGCTTTTGCTTGTCCTCAAGCAATTAAGGCAATTCCCACCTCCACTAGAAAAAGGGCTATTTCAGCTGGCCTAAGATGAATCAATCACACATCAATTGGGACCAACAATTACCCATTACACGAATTAATTATCAACAATGCAATGATTTGACTTTTTGAGTACCATAGATCTAATGTGACACTAGAGCATCAAGAGCTGACTTTATTGATCAAGGAAGCTCGCTCGTGCATATAGGTCATTGTGGATCCCAAACTCCTCCTCCTTTACTCTCCGTTAGCAAATCTCACTTTAGAATGCAACACTCAATTCAAGGATAGTGAAAAGTTCGCTCATCTCTCTCAAAAGAATATCACAAGTATGGCTTTAAGTACTATATGCTTGCCCCTCATATAAATCACCACCAATGCAAGCTCACTCAACTTGAAATCACGTAGGGCTTTTTCGGGATGTAATGAAGGCTTTTTGGATCAAGGTAAGACTTGATGGACTTGAATGGGTTCATATTTCCTTAAGCACTCCATTTTTTCTTTTTGGCTCATACTTTGTCGACTCTTTGAGTCAATTTCTTTTCCCTCGAGGGAACTAGAGAAACGTAATGTCACTCTTTCTTGATCATGACATTCATTTTTCTCCTTTTCTATTTACTCCATGCCTTTCTTCCTTGCTTTTCTTTGAATCCATTCAACTTTTTACTTTATTCACTTTCTTTTTGGCATTTTTTTTTGTTCTTTCTTTCTTTTCTTTGTCTTCCCTTTTCTTCATTTCGTTCTCTTCTTTGTACCTTTATATCACTTTCAAACTCCTCGTCTCTTCCCCCAAACTTATGTTTTTGCCAATTGTTTCTCAAGAATGCTAAGGAAAGATCGGGTGCCAAGAGAGGGTCATTACCAAACGGATAAAGACTTGTAATGTGTTTATTGAAAGAAAAGGGGCTTAGGCTCCAATGGGTTTACTAGGGATATCACATTGGTAGGCTATGGAAGATTTCAAATTTCAAATTGGACCAAGGAGAGCCTACAATCATTTCTCAAGCCAAGCTACACTTAGAATTTTGCCTAAAAAAATATTCGGGGCAAGTTCTAGACTATTAGCACGGGTACTTGGACTTGCAATTCAATACCTCACCTCTCACGCTGCTGGATTGCTAAATAGAACGGAGTCGAGGGCCCACAATAACCATAGTTGAGCTTGAGAATCACAAATGGCTCGACTGAACCACTTGATAACTGCTTAAGTCAACACAAGAGTCAAAATATCACAACTAGAGTTAATTTCTGCCAACAACTTGTTTTTAACCATAAGGTCGTGGGCAAATGTGTTGGTACCAAGTAAAGCATGTTAGATACACTTTTATTCATTACTACTATTTTTTTCCGTAAACATAAAAGAAAATGGACTCAATCCCTTAAGAAGGTTGTCACGCCATCTATCGTTGAGAAGAGCCGCCCGGTTCACACAAAATTCACCTTTGGAAAGAACCGTGACATTAAGAAAACCAAAGGTTTATTGTTCACTCAAATGTAAAAAAGAAGCTAAAAAATCAAAAAGAAGTTACTAAAATAAATAAGAAGTTATACTACTAAGAAAGACAAACTAAAGAAGCTAAACTACGGAAAGTAAGGAAAGCGAATATACAAACCGAGGGGAAAATGAATATAAACATCAAGGAAAAGGGAAGAATATATACATAACTAAATGGAAAATAAAGATAAAAGAAAAATAGTATAAGAGTTATTACAGAGCAAATGTCAATGTCAAATCAATTAAAATAGACCACCCCCCGAATAAAAATAAGCATTGTCCCCAATGATTGTCAAAAATAAGAACAAGAAGGGGTAGTTAACTCCCTATGTGGTCTCAGTCTGCATGGCATCCTCAGCACCCTCGGTCTCCTCTAGATGTATCTCATCATCACCTAGCTGAGGGACAACAGGGTTGCTGAGCATCTGTATCATCTCCTCAGCGGTATGGGCAGTCGCAATCGGCTCCTCAAACTGGCCAGCTGCTGCCTCTGGTGCCTCGGGTACTGCTGGTGCTGCTTGTGCTGTTGGAACTGCTAGTGCTGTCTCTATGAGTAAATCCAGTGGTAGATCTCCGGCAGATGCAAGCTTGGTAACTGCTGTTGTCAACTTATTCACTGACTTCTTCGAATCTTGAGACTTTCGCATTTTCTTTACCTGCTTGCCCAACTCCTCAATGACATCCCCATGTGCCACCAGAGTCTCCATAATGGTCTTCTAGTTGTCCAGAATCTTCTTCAATGTTTCCTCCACTGACGGAGGTACTTGTGGTGCAGCCTGGGCAGAAGACTGTGCTGCAACAGTACTGGATATATCAAATAACTTTGAAGTAGCTGCCTGCATCCAGTTGTTGAGACTCGCCAATGTCTGGGAGACTCGCAGTGCAGTCAGTGGATAAGTAGATAAAGCTGGCACTGATAATGGAGTTGAAGGTGTGGAAGAAGAAGGTGGTGGCATGTCTGCTGTCCCGGTGGAAGGTCCGGCTGCTTTGGAAGGCATAACATCTGTGGAAGGCTCAGCAGCTGAATCAGTAACTACTACCGTTGGCTCCTCAGACTGGCCAGCGGAGGTAGTTGCCTTGAACTTCGGGTTGTCAGAACCCTGTAGGTGGTATTATGATAAAGGCTTCTTGGCCTTTACCTTAGTATCATACTGCTTCGGCTCCACCTTTTGATCATTGAAGTACTCTGTGAGGAAGTTCGGGTAAGGGTAGGATCTCTCATCCTTCTGGACAGCCAAAATGATGTTGGTTGACATTATAGCACCCACATTGATCGGGTACCTAGCCATAATCAAAGCCACCAGGACTGCTCGGGGAAGTGGGAGGTTGTTCTCATTCAAGCACGGGGCAATGCGGCTGCACACAAAAGTCTGCCACTATTTAGCTTCAAAGTTTAGGGTGGCCCAGACTATTGGAACCCCTGCTGTGAGCCACGGGGGTGGTGGTCCTCTAGCAGCCAAAATCTCAGCCAGTCATGGGCGAGCTGCATCACCCATGGCTACCTTCTCAAGATACTGAACAACTTCCACTTCTTCAAACCCCACATACTTGTTCAAGGAGCAGGCATCAAACTTGATTTTCAGATTCCGCACTTTGGTTATCTTGGTGTCGTTCTTGATGTGAGCCACGTTTGCATAGAATTATTTGACCAAGTGCTCATTTATATCTAGGACACTTTGGTTGAACCACTTCCACCCCTTGCGCTCGTTTAACTGTCTAAGAACATTTGGATTATTAATATCCAAATGCTTGAGTAAGAACTGTCACTCAAGTGTGAGCAATTTCTAGGGCCATTATTCCCGGAACAGTTTGAAGGTTGTCTAGCTCACGAATATATCCTCCCACATCTCCTTATTCTTTGTCCTCTCAAGACCACCTACTTGAGTGTCTCCCCCTCTACCGTCATTCGGGACGTCATCATCATCATCAACATTGGTTGGTGAAGCCCGGGCATGTGCGGAAGAAGGCTCAGAATCATGGCTACCCTCTTCCGAACCTTTAGAAGAACTAGTAGCGGAAGATGATTCATCAACCAAGTGGAATCTACCCGGGACTTGTTGAGATTGGGTGTTAGGTGGGGCTTGGTCAGAGTTTCCCTCAGAAACTTCCCTATACTGGAGATACTCATTGGTGTCTGATGATTCAGGAACTCTGTTAGCCGTAGCCTTCTTGCTTATCTCTCTGGATGGCTAGTGGTAGGTTACTCTTACTTCGTCCTCGGCCTCGGGAGGGTTTTGCCCTCCCTTTTGATGAATCTCCTCTACCACGTGATCTAACCATTGTCTGCAATTATAACAATAAGAATCAGTTAGAGTTCAGGTTCATAGGACTCAAATACATGCATGACAGTTGCAGGCCAGTTGTGGATAAACAATCTCAGGAGAGGCAGTGCGGACCGCACAAAAGTGAGTACAGCCGCAGACTGCCAAGTGCGGACTGCACAAAAGTGAGTGCGGCCGCACAATCAAAAGTGTGGACCGTACAATTTTGAGTGCGGTCGTACAGCTCCAGGTTTAGACTACTTGGTCTTTGATCATTTAACAGTGTGGACCGCACAATTTTGACTGCGGACCTCATAATTTTGACTGCGGACCGCACAATTTCATTGCAGACCGCATATTTTTGAGTGCGTTCCGCATAATTCAAGCATACAGATGCCCTAACTTAGAGACTGCGGACCACACGAAAGCGTGTGCGGCTGCACAATTTGGATTAACACGGCACTGCTTTACGATTCATACAAGTTTTGCAATAATTAGACATGGCCATAACAATTATGCATGATTAGATATTTACCAGGCCCCAATTAACAATTATGAAGCTACCCACATGATTTTGAGCAAAGATGACTAACTATTGACATTTTTAGGCATGAAATTAACCCTAGACAAAAGAACAAAACTAAGAGAATATGAAAAATCTAAAGATGAAATGAACATACCATTAATGAAGGGTGCAGGTGAGAATCTATAGAGATAAAATGTTTGAAGTTTGATAACTAGGGGGGATGCACTGTGTTTTCTTATTGCTTGAGAGTTCAGAGATTGTAAAGTGTGAAAAGTATTGTAAATCCATATTTATAGGTTGACCCGTCGGGCCTAGAACTTACTTGAGTGCGGCTGCACAATTTTGAGTGCGGTCCGCACTCTTTACCTGATCCTTTGAAGAAGTTCTGCGGTCCGCACAAAAGTGAGTGTGGCCGCAGAATTTGTGCGGACCGAACAATTTTGTGTGCGACCGCAAATTGTTAAGGAATTTTGACAGGCCAAACTTCAGAGAACATGCATTTTTGGTCTTCCAGTTGTGTGACCGCACAAAGAATTGTGCGGCCACAGAGTGATTGTGCGGTCCGCATAATTTTGGTGCGGTCTGCACTTTTGTGACACTTAGCCAATTTTTTTTGCTTAGTCCCTAAAATGCACACCCATTCCTCCATATACTTCAAAACTAGTTAGCACAAAATAAAGCCTATCTAACAAAGGAGAAAGAGAAAAAGAAAAAGACACAATCATTTGAAATGAAGGACCACCACAATGTGGCCATCATCAACCTTGCCAAGATAATGTTTAGCCCGGTGCCCATTGACTCTAAACACCTCGTCATTCTTATTTTTCAAATCTAGAGCACCAAAGGGGGTTACATTCACCACTTCAAAGGGGCCACTCCATTTTGACTTCAACTTGCCCAGAAACATCTGTAACCGGGAATTGAACAATAGCACACGATCACCCTCTTTAAATTCCTTGTTGTGGATGTACTTGTCATGGAGGTACTTCATCTTCTCCTTGTAAAAGGATGAGCTAGTGTAGGCATGATACCGAAATTCATAAAGCTCATTCAATTGTGACACCCTTAGATTTGCCGCGACATCCCATTCAAGGTTCAACTTCTTCAAAGCCCACATGGACTTATGCTCAAGTTCTACAGGAAGATGGCATACCTTCCCGAACACTAACCGGTATGGAGACATCCCGATCGTTGTTTTGTAGGCCGTTCTATAAGCCCAAAGTACATCATCACGTTTTCTTGACCAATCCATCCGGTTGGCATTGACTGTCTTTGACAAAATACTCTTTATCTCCCGGTTGGAGACTTCAACTTGTTCGCTTGCTTGAGGATGGTAGGGGGTTGCTACTTTATGAGTGACACCATACTTTGTGAGTACGGTATCAAAAGCCTTGTTGCAAAAATGTGAACCCCCATCACTAATAATGGCTCTTGGGGTACCAAACCTCGTGAAGATGTTCCTTTTCAAGAATGCCACCACACTCTTTGCTTCATTGTTGGGCAAAGCAATGGCCTCAACCCATTTAGATACATAATCCACTGCAACTAGAATATAGGTGTTCCCACAAGAGATAATAAACAGACCCATAAAATCAATACCCCATACATCGAAATTATCTATCTCCAAAATGGTGGTGAGAGGCATTTCATTCTTCTTTCAGATCCCTCTGGCCCTTTGGCATTCATCACACCACTTGACAAACTCACTAGCATCCTTGTAGAGAGTAGGCCAACAGAATCCACATCTCAAAACTTTTGCCGCCCTTCTTGCTCCACCATGGTGACCACCATACGATGAAGAGAGGCAAGCCTCAAGAATACCCATTTGTTCTTTCTCCGGTGCACATCGCCGGATCACACCATCGGTACATATCCGAAAAAGATACGGCTCATTCTAGTAATAGTCAAGGAAATCCCATTTGAGCTTCTTCCTTTGGTTTGAAGAGAACTCATTCGGTACAATTCCACTCACAAGATAATTGGCAAAGTCAGCGAACCATGGCATCCCGGTCATAGAAATGGCTAGGAGTTTCTAGTCGGGAAATGAATCATTTATCTCAAGGCCATCATGTGGCATCCCCTCCTCCTCCAATCGGGACAAGTGGTCCGCCGCTTGATTCTGACTACCCTTGCGGTCTTGAATCTCTAGATCAAACTCTTGCAATAGAAGCGCCCACCACATTAACCTTGCCTTAGAATCCTTCTTGCTCATCAAATACCAAAGCGCCGCATGGTCGGTGTGAACAATCACCTCTGTACCCATCAAATACGGGCTGAACTTCTCCATAGCAAAGACAATAGCAAGGAGCTCTTTTTCGGTCACTGTGTAGTTGACTTGGACATCATTCATGGTCTTGCTTGCATAATAGACCGGATGGAAGAATTTTTTGATACATTGCCCCAACACCGCTCCAACCGCCACATCACTTGCGTCACACATGAGCTCAAAAGGTAAGCTCCAATCTGGTGCGGTAATAATATGAGTAGTAGTCAACTTGAACTTAAGCAACTCAAATGCCTTCATGCAATCTTCATTGAAATGGAACTTGGCATCCTTCTACAAAAGTTTACGCAAAGGTTTCACCACTTTAGAAAAATCCTTGATGAATCGGCGATAGAACCCCGCATGACCCAAAAAGCTCCTCACTCCCTTCACGAATGTAGGGGGGAGTTTGAAGATCACTTCAACTTTGGCCTTATCAACATCAATACCATACTTTTAAATCTTGTGACCGAGGACAATGCCTTCCTCGACCATGAAGTGACATTTCTCCCAATTAAACACCAAGTTAGTTTCCTCACATCTTGCCTATATCTTGTCCAAGTTGTTCAAGCAATCATCAAAAATATTTCCAACGACGGGGAAATCGTCCATGAAGACCTCAAGAATATCTTCCACCATATCGGTGAAAATAGCCATCGTACACCGTTGAAAAGTCATCGGTGCATTACATAACCCAAATGGCATCCTCAAGAATGCAAATGTACCATATGGACAAGTGAAAGTGGTCTTCTCTTGGTCCTCAGGAGCAATAAGAATCTGATATAGCCGGAGTATCCATCCAGGAAGCATTAAAAAGCAAGCCCGGCCAACCTATCCAACATTTGATCAAGAAATGGAAGCGGAAAATGATCTTTCCGAGTGACTTTGTTGAGCTTCCTATAGTCCATGCACACTCTCCACCCGGTGACAGTTCTTGTGGGGATCAATTCATTCTTGTCATTAGTTATCACAGTCATGCCCCCTTTCTTTGGGACACATTGCACCGGAGAAGTCCATGAGCTATAGGAAATGGGGTAAACAACCCCGGCATCCAACCACTTTATGATCTCCTTCTTCACTACCTCTTGCATTGCTTTATTCAATCTTCTTTGATGCTCCACAGAGGGTTTGGCATCCTCCTCCAAAATAATCTTGTGTGTGCAAAAGGCAGGGCTTATACCCAGAATATCTGCCAATGTCCAACCTATAGCTTTCTTCCTCTTTTGGAGCACCGCCAAAGTAGAATCTATCTGCACGTTAGTCAAGCAAGAGGAAAGAATAACAGGTAAAGTGGAACAAGGGGCAAAACACTCATACTTGAGATGTGAAGTCAAAGGCTTTATCTCCAAAGTGGGAGGCTCCTCGATTGAGGGCTTTGTTGGAGGAGTCTTCTGGTTCTCAAGATCTAAGGACAATTTTCGGGGTTCATAAGTATATGACCCCATTCCTTGCAAAGCATTGACACATTCCATAAAGCCTTCCTTCTCATCATCATCATGATTGAGCAACACATCTTCCAAGGTATCCTCAATATTCATCACAGCACTAGCATCATCCACAATTACTTCGGTCACTAAATCCACGAACGAATACTTCGTTGCTATTTGGTTGCCTCATCGATTTGCACATATAGAAAACCACATTTTCGTCACCCACTCACCGACTTCCATATCAACAAGAGTCTTCCCCGTAGCAAGGAAAGGTCTACCCAAGATAATAGGCACCTCGTAGTCAACCTCACAATCAAGGATCACAAAGTCCGCTGGAAGGATGAACTTATCAACTCGGACTAATATATCATCAATAATTCCCAATGGCCTCTTCATAGTCTGATCCGCCATTTGCAACCTCATAGATGTGGGTCTTGGTTGCCCAATTCCTAAGTTTTGAACACAGAGTAGGGCATCAAGTTGATACTTGCCCCCAAATCACATAAATCTTTGGCAAAGTCGGTGCTCCCAATAGTGCAAGGGATTGTGAAAGCACCCGGATCTTCCAATTTTGGATCCATTGAGTGCACAATAGCACTCACTTGATGTGTCATCTTGATAGTTTCACAATTCATCGACCTCTTCTTGGTGACCAAGTCCTTAATGAACTTTGCATAACCCGGCATTTGTTCCAACGCCTCAACCAATGGTACATTGATATAAAAACTCTTCATCATGTCAATAAATCTTTTGAATTGGTTCTTACTATTTTGCTTTGCAATCCTTTGAGGGTATGGAGGAGGAGGCCTTGGCATTGGTTCCTTAACCTTTGGCACTACCGATTCCGGTATATGTCAATCATGTGCTCCCTAGACGGGTTCACGTCTTCTTGCATCTCCTTCACATTTTTATCAATATCAATTCTCACTTCGTCATTAGCTTGAACCACATTGCTTGGAATTTCATCTTCTTGAACTACAACATCATCATCCACAATTCTTCTTTGATTTGAGGTGGTTGCATCTCCACCTTTTCCACTTCTCGTAGTCATGGCCATAGCATATCCGGTATTATTTCCCCCCCCCCCGGGTTCACCACCGTATCACTTAGCAGTTCTCCCTTAGGATGAGTTTTCAATGCTTTTGGGATTTGGCGAAGTTGAACCTCCAAATTGCGGATTGAAGTGTTGTGGGGAGCAACCATTGGGGTAACACCAGGTAAAGACACAAGGGGTTAATAATAGGTAAAATTGGAAAGAAAACAAGTGGTAGTTTTTTAAAAATAGGCCCGAGGCCTTCTTCACCCTCAAAGCAATAGGCGAATAACCTTTCAACATGACTTTGGGGGGGGTGGCTGAGTTACCAGCATCTTCATCAGAAATTTCTAAAGGAGCATTCTCGGGCTCATCAATGAGTCTGAAGGGAATCGAACTTGATGGGGGATCATGAGAGACATGGGTTTCATCATCTGAAACTACATGTCTTCTAACACGCGATTTTCTCACCAAAGAATATTCTTCTGCATTCTCTTCATCATCAGACCCACGGGCTTCAACCGTTTTTCTCTTGGAGGAAGAAGCGCTCAAAATCCGTTCTTGAGCAAGACTTACAGAAAGCCTGGTTGATGGAACATATGCGGGACTAATGCCGCGAATAGAAAACCCTAATAAAAAAATTGGGGAAGGGAGGGGGGATGATGAAAAATTTATATATGAACAAGTAAAGAAGGAAATAAACTACGAGAGTGAAGAGTACCATGAGTCTTCACTTTCCGACCAAATTTTCGTGAAAGAAATTTCCAAGATCTTTTATCCATAGGAGCAGGAAATCAATATTTTTTCTACTCAAACACAGAAGTCAGGAATTTCTTTGAAGATTTTCATGGTTACTGAAAAAAATAAATATGTGATTACATGAAGGAACTCAAGACATCAAAGAAAGGAAAGGAAAAAAAAACTTATGTGCAAAGTTTTATTTTTCTGAAAAAAGCATGTTTTCTTCACTCACTAATCCACTAGTGGGGGCAACAACAAAAAGGGCATACCAGCCTCGGTCACGGTCATCCTCGGGGTAACTAAAATCCTTTTACTTCTAGCCACGAGGGAAAAGACCCTTTCATGAAACAGCTTGGGAGAGTAAAGATGAAGTAAGTGACGGAAGGTAAAAGGAATGGAAACTAAATTCGAAAAATAGCGAAGGCATGCTACTTCCCTCCACACAATGGGACCAATCTGGCCAAGGAAAACATTAAAATAGCGACAAAACTCAATGATCACTAGGTAAATAGGAGGTTTAAACCCTAAAGTGAATGGGTGGGTATAAACGAAAGAAAAACCAACATGGTAAGAGGTGATTCTTTGGTTGGCACCAGGAATCAAAACTGAAAAATTTGGTTTCCAATAATATTCTCGACGAACCAAAGAAAGAAGACTAGGAGTGATGAAACTTGGGTAGAGCTTGGGCCTTGAGAAGGATAGGGAGGTGGATTGCTCGGTTGTTGGAACATCGGGGGCCTTTGAAAACCCAACCCCCGGCTGTTGTTGTTGTTCCACCCTCCTTGATTACCTCCCCAATTACTTTGATTGTTGCCACTCTAATTTCCTTGGTTTCCTTGATTATTTCAATTGCTTTTATTGTTGTTGCCACCACTCCAATTGCCTTGGTGGCCTTGGTTGTTCCAATTTCCTTGATTTCCTTGTGATCTCCAGTGTTGTTGATTTTGAGTATTGTTTCTTTGACCTTGATAATTGTTGACGTATTGCACTTCTTCTTCTTGCTCATTATACGAATCAACTTGGTCACACCAACTATCATCTTGCATGAATTGTTCCGGACGGCTTTTCCCTTGTTGACCTTTTTGTCGTCTCTTGTTCATCATCATATTTACACCTTTCATCGCATTCACTTGTTTCGGCCCTTGAATTTGTTGCAACTGAGCTTTGGCTAATTGGTTCATTGTGGTTGTTAACTCTGCGATAGCTTGCCCATGATCATGTAGTTCCTTGTGTAGGTAAATGACATTGGGGTCACCTTACGGAACATTGGCCCTACTTTGCCATGCCGATGAGGTATCCGCCATCTCATCCAAAATTTCACAAACTTTGGCATAAGGTGTGGTCATGAAGTTCCCGCTGGCGAGTTGATTTACCATACATTGATTTGTTGTGTTGTTCTCCCTGTAGAAGGTTTGTTGGATCATGGCCTCGGTCATATCATTATTCGGGCACTCTTTAACCATAGTACGATATCTTTCCCAAATCTCATGCAATGACTCTTTGGGCTCTTGCTTGAACGCTAGAATTTCATCCCGTAGTGCAGCCATGTGCCTCGGAGAGAAGAATTTGGCAATGAATTTTTCGGCCAACTCATCCCATGTATGGATGGAATGATTAGGCAATCTCTCTAGCCAGTCCAATGCTTTTCCCTGTAAAGAGAAAGGAAATAGCCTCAACCTCGGCGCATCCTCAGAAACATTGGTTTGCTTGCTCCCCCAACAAGTATCGACGAACCCCTTGAGATGCTTGTAAGCATTTTCATTTGGAGCCCTGGTGAAGAATCCCCGTTGCTCAAGTAGTGTAAGCATCACATGGTGATTTGGAAGTTGCCCGCCCTAATGCGGGGCGGGACTATAGCACTTGCATAACCCTCATTCAGCAACACCTGGTATGCTGCCGCTCTTGGTGGAGGTGGGGGAAGGATGGGAACATTATCATTAGGCAGTCGGCCTCGCCTATTTGCTTGAGGTTCGGGAAGAACCTCATCTCCTTGATCATCGTCCACTTCCTCCCCCAATGGCAAATTACAAATGGGCTTGTTGTTGAAAGCCATTCTCTTACCTATAAGCAATTCAAAAACAAAATTAGTGACTCGGAAGGAAAAGAAGACAAATCATACAAAAACCTAGATATATAGCTAAATCCGTTTAACTCCCCAGCAACGGCGCCAAACATTGATGTCGCCCAAACTCAAACCATAAATATAGGTAGTGAGGCGGTCAAACCAATAATAAAACCCAACGCAAGTCTGGGTCGAATCCTCAGGGAGTTAGAATTGGGATTAGGTATATATTTAGTGTAATTGTACAATATGCCTTAGATTACACTTCCACATTCTTGTTTGTTGTTTCTACTTCCACTTTAAACTATTGATTGCAATTATAAAACTAGGAGACAATATTTTTGGTTTTGGTTGTTTTCCAAATGATAAAAGATCTAGGGTCGTGACTTCCACCTAGGTGGTTACCTAATGGGTTGTAAACTCTAGGGCAAGTTTGATTGGTCGGGGTTGTAAGATAGCAATCACACGCAATTGCCCACTCTATACCTCTCGGTAGTTTGAGTGATTTTGCCCAATTTGGCTTTCTCAAGTCCAAATGGGTATTTCACAAAACAAGTGATAAATGCTCAAGTTGGGTCTTACTATTTCTAGATTCAACCCTTTAATTGGGACTATCAATTTCTTGAGTTCGCCCCAATTTCTTGTTAGTCAAGTTTTCCTAGACTGTCTCTCTTTCTCAAGTAGAGACTAAGTCAATTAGGCATGAAACAATATTTGCAACCATTAATTCTTGAATTCAAGCAAGAACTAGGCTAAATATCACTAACCCAATCACAAACAAGTCCTAAATCAAACACCCATTAAGTACCCACACTAGGGTTGGGCCACAACCCTAGCTAAAAATTTAGCTACTCATAAAAAATAAAGAAATACAAGAAGAAATTAAGATAGAATGCATAATAATTAATTAGTGAAAGACAATCTAATATTTAGAAGCTAATCTAGTATAATATTACTCAAAACAGTAAAGAAAAATGACTCAGGTGTTCTCCCAAAACAAAACTTACCCTAAAAATGACAAAAAGTTCTATTTATACTAAGCTAAAAATATTTGACAAAAATACCCCTGCGAAGGTTGTGCGGCTGCATAATTATGTGTGCGGTCCGCATAACGAGACTCGGCTTGACAGGTTCTAGTTTTGCGGTCGCGCAATTCTGGATTGCGGCCGCACTTCTTTAACTACTGCGGACCGCACATTTGTGAGTGCGGCCGCACTCTTGCTTCTGTGGCCGCACAATTATAGTGCGATCCGCACTCCTTGATCTTAGGCTCTAGCTGTGTGAGACTTCTGCGGACCGTATAAAAATGAGTGCGGCCGCGCTCTTGATTATGCGGCCGCATAAAAAAGGTGCGGTCCGCATTTCTTCTTGAACTTGAAATCCCATCTCTCTAATCTTTGTCTTCTGCGGCCGCACCAGAATTGTGCGGTCCGCACTTTACATGTCATTTCTTGTCAGAGGTTTTCTTCATTATCTGCGGACACACTCAATATTGTGCGGTCCGCACAGTACCCTTTTAGCTTTGTTTTTGTCCTTCTCCAATATTACTCCTTCTTGAGTTGAATTTCATTTCTTTAGCTCATATTCTAACACTCGTGCAAGCAAGCATATTTCATTAGATTTCGGGAATACCTTTAAGCCATTTTGAGCTAAAACGCAAGTAAAAGAGTGTAAATAAGCAATCAAAATCCCTACTTATCAAACACCCCAGATAACAGCTGAAGCACAAAAAACCAGATTTCTAAGTGCAAAAAGCTTTCGTAGCCTATCCGAAACTCACCCGAGCCCTCGGGGCTCCAAACTAATTATGCACACAAGTCCAAACACCTCATACGAACTCGGTCAGGCAAACAAAACACCAAAATAACGCCTAGAACTACGAATCGGACACTAAATCAAATGCTATTTTCAAGAAAACTTTAAAATTTCTATTTTCACAACCGAACGTCTGAATCACGTCAAATCAACTCTCTTTCTCACCAAATTTCATAGACAAGTCATAAATATAATAATGGACCTGTACCGGGCTCTAGAACCAAAATACGGACCTGGTATCGACAAGACCAAACATCATGCAATTCTAAAAATCATTCAACTTTCAAACTTTTAATTTTTCATCAAAATTTCATATCTCGAGCTAGGAACCTCGGAATTCGATTTCGGGCATACGCCCAGGTCCCAAATTATGATACGGACCTACCGACACCATCAAAACACGGATCCAGGTCCGTTTGCTCAAAAAGTTGACCGAAGTCAACTTAAATGAATTTCTAAGGCAAAATTCTTATTTTAATAAGTTTTTAACATATAAGCCTTCCGGAAGAACAACCGGACTGCGCACGCAAATTGAGGAAGGCTAAAATGAGGTTTTTGAGACCTTGAAACACAAAATTAGGTTCTAAAATATAAGATGACCTATCGGGTCATCACTTTCTCCACCTCTAAAACAACAGCTCGTCCTCGAACGGACATAGAAAAGTACCTGATATGGTGAAAAGATATGGATATCTACACCGCATATCTGAATCGGACTCCCAAGTAGCTGCCTCAACGGGCTGACCTCTCCACTGCACTCGAACTGAAGAATAACTCTTAGACCTCAGCTGTTGAACCTGCCGGGCTAGAATAGCCACTGGCTCCTCCTCGTAAGTCAAATCCTTGTCCAACTGGACAGAGCTGAAATCTAACACATGGGACAGATTGTTGTGATACGTCTGAAACATGGACATGTGGAACACCGGATAAACTGCTGATAACCTCAGTGGCAACGCAAGCCTGTAAGCCACCTCTCCTACTTTCTCCAGAATCTCAAAAGGTCCGATATACCTAGGGCTCAACTTGCCCTTCTTTCCGAATCTCATTACACCCTTCATGGGTGATACCCAAAGCAACACTCTCTCCCCGACCATGAATGCAACATCACAAACTTTGCGGTCGGCATAACTCTTCTGCCTGGACTGAGCTGTGCAAAGTCGATCCTGAATAATCTTAACCTTATCCAAGGTATCCTATACTAGATCTGTACCCAACAACCGAGCCTCCCCCTGCTCGAACCATCGAACTGGAAACCGACACCGCCTACCGTATAATGCCTCATAGGGAGCCATCTGAATGCTCGACTGGTAGCTGTTATTGTAGACAAACTCTGCAAGGGGCAAGAGCTGATCCCACAATCCTCCGAAGCATATAACACATGCGCGGAGCATATGCTCCAAGATCTGAATAGTGCTCTCGGATTGTCTGTCAGTTTGAGGATGAAACGTTGTGCTCAACTCAACCTGCGTACCCAACTCACGATGTACTGCCCTCCAGAAGTGTGAGGGGAACTACGTACCTCGATCAGAAATGAAATACATGGGCACATCGTGAAGACGAACAATCTCGTGGATGTAAATCTCTGCCAACCGCTCCGAAGAATAGGTAACTGCCACATGAATGAAATGCGCTGACTTAGTCAGCCTGTCCATAATGACCCAAATGGCATTGAACTTCCTCTGAGTCCATGGGAGTGCAACAATGAAATCCATAGTGATACGCTCCCACTTCCACTCAGGAATCTCTATCTGCTGAAGCAAACCACCAGGTCTCTGATGCTCATACTTTACTTGCTGACAATTTAGACACCGAGCTACATAAGCAACTATATCCTTCTTCATCCTCCTCCACTAATAATGTTGCTGCAAGTCCTGATACATCTTGGCGGCGCCCGGATGAATAGAATACCGGGAACTGTGGGCCTCCTCAAGAATCAACTCACGAAGTCCATCCACATTAGGCACAAAAACACGACCATGCATCCTTAAAACTCAGTCATCTCCAACAGTAACCTTATTGGCACCACCGTGTTGCACTATGTCCCTAAGGACTAACAAATGAAGGTCGTCATACTGCCGATCTCTGATACGCTCAAACAAAGAAGACCGAGCGACTGTACAAGCTAGAATACGGTTGGGCTCTCAAATATCCAACCTCACAAACTGGTTATCTAAAGTCTGAATATCTGATGCAAGCGGCCTCTCACCAACTGGAATGAACGCAAGGTTGCCCATACTCACTGGCTTTCTACTCAATGCGTCGGCCACCACATTGGACTTCCCGGGATGATACAAGATGGTGATATCATAGTCGTTTAATAGCTCCAACCACCTCCTCTGCCTCAAATTGAGATCATTTTGCTTGAACAAATACTGAAGGCTCCGGTGATCCGTGAAAACCTCACACGACACACCGTAAAGATAGTGCCTCCAAATCTTCAGCGCATGAACAATGGCTGCCAAATCTAAGTCATAGATAGGGTAATTCTTATCATAAACTTTTAACTGCCGCGATGCATATGCAATCACCCTGCCCTCCTTCATCAATACCGTACCGAGCCCAACACGGGACACATCACAATATACCGCATAAGATCCTGAACCTGTGGGCAACACCAATACCGGTGTTGTAATAAAAGCAATCTTGAGCTTCTGAAAGCTCGCCTCACACTCGTCTGACCATCTGAATGGGGCACCCTTTTGGGTCAACCTGGTCAACGGGGCTGCTATAGATGAGAACCCCTCCATAAATCGACGGTAATAGCTTGCAAAACCCAAGAAACTCCTGATCTCCATAGCTAAAGTAGGTCTTGGCCAGTTCTGAACTGCCTCAATCTTCTTAGGGTCCACCTGAATGCCCTCTGCTGATACAACCGCCCCAAGAAAGCAACTGAATCCAACCAAAACTCGCACTTTGAAAATTTAGCATATAACTGGCTGGCTCTCAGAGTCTGAAGTACAATCCTAAGATGTTGCTCATGCTCCTCTCGACTGTGGGAGTAGATCAAGATATCGTCAATAAACACGATCACAAAGGAATCCAAATGAGGCTTGAACACTCAGTTCATCAAATTCATGAATGTTGCTGGGGCATTTGTCAACCCAAAGGACATCACTAATCCTCAACTGATGGTAGCCAGACTCAAATCAATCTTCGAAAACACCTTGGCACCCTGAAGTTGATCAAATAAATCGTCAATCCTCGGTAATGGATTTGATGGTGACTTTGTTCAACTACCGATAATCTATGCATATCCTCATCGATCCATCCTTATTCTTCACAAACAACAAAGGTGCACCCCAGGGCGAGACACTAGGTCTAATGAAGCCCTTATCAAGTAAATCTTGCAACTGTTCCTTCAATTCTTTCAACTCTAGCAGGGCCATACAGTATGGCGGAATGAAAATAGGTTGAGTGCCCAGAGCCAAATCAATGCAGAAATCAATATCCCTGTCGGGTGGCATCCTCGGCAGGTCTACAGGAAACACCTCTGGAAACTCACGAACAACTGGTACTGAATCCATGGAATGAACCTCCGTACTAGAATTGCAGACATAAGCCAAATAATCTAGACACCCCTTCTCGACCATACGCTGAGCCTTCATATAAGAGATAACCATGCTGGTATAATGGCCAGGAGTCCCTCTCCACTCTAATCGAGGCAACCACGGCAAGGCTAAGGTCACCGTCTTGGCGTGACAATCCAATATAGCGTGATAAGGTAACAACCGATCCATACCTAAGATAACATCAAAATCGACCATATCAAGAAGTAAAAGATCTACACTAGTCTCAAGACTCCCAATGGTGACCACACATGAACAATAAACACGATCTACAAAAATAGCATCTCCCACAAGTGTGGACACATACATAGGAGCACTCAAAGAATCATGAGGCACAACCAAATATGAAGCAAAATAGGATGACACGTAGGAATAAGCAGAACCCGGATCAAATAGAATAGAAGCATCTCTACTGCAAACTAAAACAGTACATATGATAACAGCGTTAGATGACTAAGCCTCAGGCCTGGCTGGAAAAGCATAACACCGGGGTTGGGCCCCATCACCCTGAACTACGTCCCTGGGATGGCCTCTAGCTGGCTGGCCTCCATCTCTAACGGCCTGAGCTCCACCTCTAAAAATCTGGCCTCTACCTCTGGCTTCCTGACCCCTGCCTTTGGCTAGCTGAGCAGGCGGTGCAGCAACTGGTGCCGGAACCATGGCACGAGAACCTTGATGCTGTGAGTTGCCCGATGCCCGAGGGCAAAATCTAGCAATGTGCCTAGGATCACCACAAGTACAACAAAACCTCGGCTACTATGACTGCTGACCCTGAAACTGACCTTGTCGACCATAGTAACCACCCTAAAAACTCTGGAGAAGAGGTACACTAATAGGAGCAGGTGGTGCACTGTAGGCTAGCTGGTCGGAATAAGGCATATGAGGGCCATGACCACCTAAGGCACCGTGGGATGCCTGGAGTGCTGAATGAAACGGCCTGGGAGGATGGCCTCTACAAAAGGTACCCCTGCCTCCAGATAAGGCACCGTTGAACCCCCCTGGAATGACGTGGTCTCTTGTCAAACCCGTGACCTCCCTGAGCAAGAACCATCTCGACTCGCCTAGTGATATTAGCAGCTGCCTGAAAAGAAATCTCACTCCTAGTCTCCTTAGTCATCTGCAATCTGATAGGCTGAGCAAGTCCATCAATAAATCTCCTCATCCTCTCTCTCTCTCTCTCTCTCTCGGTAGGAAGCAGAAGAAGTGCATGACGGGCCAAATCCACAAAACGGGTCTTATACTGAGTAACAGCCATACTGCCCTGCTATAGATGCTCGAACTGACGACGATGTTCCTCTCTCAATGTGATAGGGAGAAACTTCTGTAGAAAGAGCTGAGAGAACTTGTCCCAAGTAAGAGCATGCGATCCAGCTGGTCTGGTCAACAAATAATCTCTCCACCACTACTTGGTGGAACCAGTCATCTGAAATGCAGCAAAATCGACCCTATTGGTATCCACTATACCCATGTTCTCTAGCACCTCAAAACAGCCGTCAAGATACTCCTGGGGATCCTCTGAAGGAGCACCACTGAGGTGAACTGGGAAGAGCTTGGTAAACATGTCCAATCTCCATAAAGCCTCAAAAGACATAGCTGACCCATCATCGGCATGTGCTGCAACACCGGTTGAACTACTCCGACTGGATGAGCTGCTGGAGTCTGATACTGGGGCGCCATCTGCTCCGGAGTGTGAGTAGTAGGAGTATGTGCTCCTCCTCCATCATAAGAGACAGCTGGTACCATTAGGAATGTGCCAGTCTAGGCCACACTCTCCATAAGACCCACCAAACAGACCAAAGCATCCTGAAGTACTAGGGTGGCAATGAATACCTCTGGAACCTGAGTTGGCCCGACCGGAACAGTTTGGGCTTGAACCTCTTCATCAAACTCTACCTGAGGCTCCACCGCTGGTACTGCTGCTCGAGCTCTGGGATGAGCTCTGCCCCAGCCTCGGACTCTAGAACAACCTCGGCCTCGACTTCTACCCCTTATAGGAGCTGCCACTGGAGGCTCTGGTTGCTGCTCAGCTGAAGATGCGGTACGTGTTCTCGCCATCTGCGGAAGGACAAGAATAGAAGAGTTCAATTAGCAATGATAGAATAAAATCGCACGATAGAGAAGAATAGAAGTGAAATTTGTTCCTAAACTTCATAGCCTCTGGAAGATAAGTAAATACGTCTCGGTACCGATCCTCCAGACTCTACTAAGCCTGCTCGTGAATTGTGAGACCTAGGCAACCTAGGGCTCTGACACCAACGTGTCACGACCCAGAATTCCTATCGTCGGAACTGTGATGGCGCCTAACATTCCATTTGCTAGGCAAGCCGGCGTTAGAGAATTATTAAGCCAATTCTTATTCAATTCAGTAAATAACAACAAATAAGCTAAAATGAAATACAGCGAATGCGGAATAATTTAAAAACTTCATTAATTACTACCACCCGGATCTGGAGTCACAATTCACGGACTTCTAGCATTTACTACAAGTAAATGTCCAAAATAAATACAACTATTTGAATGAAAGAAACAGTAAAAGAAAAGAACTGAAAAGATAAACATGGACTTCAAGGTCTGCGAATGCCAACAGATCTACCTTGAGTCTCCGATGAACCAGTCCGAGCTGCTACGTCTATCGATCAGCGGGGACCAATACCAAAATCTGCACAGGAAGTGCAAAGTGTAGTATCAGTACAACCGACCCCATGTACCGGTAAGTATCGAGCCTAACCTCAATGAAGTAGTGACGAGACTATGACAAGACACCTACATAACAAACCTGTGCAGTTTAATAGTATATGTACAAATAATAGCTAAACATGTACTAATATGAGGGGGAACATGCTGAGGGGAATACGAGATAGAGAACTACAACAGAATGGTAACTTGAACGTCTAATATACTATGAACCAATAAGAACAAGTAAACATAGTAAAGAAAAAATGCACGGCATCACCCTTCGTGCTTTTACTCTCAACCTCACCATAAGATCAATAGAAACGGCACGGCATCACACTTCATGCATTAACTCTCATAACATGGCATGACATCACCCTTTGTGCATTAACACTCACAATATGTCACGGCATCACCCTTCGTGCATTAACACTCACAATATGGCACGGCATCACCGTTCGTGAATTAACACTCACAATATGGCATGGCATCACCCTTCGTGCATTAACACTCTCCCTTACCATAATGCAATGAACAAATAACAACAGGGAGATATAATAACAAGTACAAGCCTTACTTCAATATTTGGTTCCACAATATCAACCTCAACTTCGGAATCAATACTCAATTATCACCAGAAGATCCGTAAACATGATAAGAACGGTCAATTTAACAATACTGGTCTAAACACGGATAGCATGAACAAAGGAAGCTATAATTGCAAGAAACCAAGCCCCACCCGCATTCTTTAACCCGACTACAACGCATAAGTACTCGTCACCTCACATATACGTTGTTCCCCAATATTTAAACATATAGTAAATAGACAAACAAGTCTTATTCCCCCAAGTCAAGGTTAACCACGACACTTACCTCATTCCAAAGGCCACTCAATGCTCAATTACCGCTTTTCCTCTAGAATCCACCTCCAAACCACTCGTATCTATTCACAAACGACTCAAAAATATCAAATATTGCTAAAGAAATCAATTACATTGCATAAATTTAGATTCCCCAAGATTTTTCCCAAAAAGTCAAAAATCGACCCCGGGCCCACTTGGTCAAAACCCGAGGTTCGGACCAAAATACATTTACCCGTTTAGCCCCGAGCCCGATTATATAATTAGTTTCTGAATCCGACCCCAAATTGAGGTCTAAATCCCAAATTTGCAAAAAACCCAATTCTTCCTAAATCCCTAGTTTTCTACCATGAAAGAACAAAGAGTAGGGATAGAAATTTAATGGGTGATGATAGAAATGGAAAATAATGAGTTAAAGAGTACGAACTTATGAATTGATGTTGAGTTTTCTCTTCAAAATCGCACCTAGGCCGAGCTCTAATGGAGAGGTTATGAAAAATGGGTAAAATCCCGTTTTGGTTTTGTTTTAAGGTCTAGGCATCAGGCCTTCTTTGTGTTCGCGAAGAGCCTGCCGCATTCGCGATGAGCAGCAGCCCGAGTGGCTTTCGCGTTCGCGAGTCCTCCTTTGCGTTCGGGAAGGCTGCTCCCCCTGGCCTTTGCGTTCACGAGCCCATGCTCGTGTTCGCGAAGAAGAATGACTGACCCCTCCTCCAAGTCCCTAAAGCTTCGTGTTCGCGAGAAGCTGGTCGCGTTCGTGAAGGGTAAGGCCATCATTGCTTCGCGTTCGCGACCCAGCCACCGCGTTCGCGATTAAAAAAATCACCCTGCCCCAGTTTACTCTTCGCGTTCATGAGAGTACCTTCGCGAACGCGAACAAGAACACACTAGATAACAGCTGAAGCACAAACAAACCAGATTTCTAAGTGCAAAAAGTTTCTGTAGCCTATCCGAAACTCACCCGAGCCCTCAGGACTCCAAATAAATTATGCACACAAGTCCAAAAACCTCATGCGAACTCGCTCGCGCGAACAAAACACCAAAATAATGCCTAGAACTACGAATCAGACACCAAATCAAATGATATTTTCAAGAAAACTTTAAAACTTCTATTTTCAAAACCGAACGTCTGAATCATGTCAAATCAACTCCGTTTCTCACTAAATTTCACATACAAGTCATAAATATAATAATGGACCTGTACCGGGCTCCGAAACCAAAATACGGACCCGATATCGACAAGACCAAACATCAGTCAATTCTAAAAATCATTAAACTTTCAAACTTTTAATGTTTCATCAAAATTCCATATCTCGAGCTAGGGACCTCGAAATTCGATTCCGAGAATACGCTCAGGTCTCAAATTACGATACGGACCTACCGGGACCGTCAAAACATGAATCCGGGTCCATTTTCTTGAAACGTTGATCGAAGTCAACTTAAATGAATTTCAACGGCAAAATTCTTATTTTTATCAGTTTTAACATATAAGCCTTCCGAAAGAACACCCGGACTGTGCATTCAAATCGAGGACGGCTAAAATGAAGTTTTTGAGACCTCAAAACACTGAATTAAGTTCTAAAATATAAGATGACCTATCGGGTCATCACAACAGTATGCCTAAGACTTTAACCCCAATCAATTTTGCACATATAAGCCCGAGTAGGTACTTGTCACCTACACGACTTTTCACATTTCACAAATGGCACATAAGACTCGATGCCTAAGGGGTAGTTCCCCCACTCAAGATTAAGTAAGATACTTACCTTTTTGAAGTTAGGTTGATATTCCAAAATAGCCTTCTTGCTTGAATTGACCTCCGGACAGCTCAAATCTATCCAAATTAATTGTATAACTTCATTAAAATTTATCGAAAATAATTTCGGATAATAAAACACCAACTTAAAATTTTATTCTAAAAAGTCAGTGCGGGGTCCGCCCCTCGAAACCCGACAAACATTTTACGAAATCCGAACACTCATTCCGATATCAGTTCAACCACACCAAAATTATTAAATTCCGATAACGGATTACACTTCAAATCTTAAATTAAAGTCTAGAGGTTTTCTACTATTTTCAACCCAATTCACTAATTTAGTGATAAAAACAAAAATAGATTTACGTAATATAACCAAAATCAAGTTAGGAATTCTTACCCCCCAATGTTTTCCTTGATAAACTCTCAAAATATCGCCTCACCCGAGCTTCCTTGGTCCAAAAATGGAATAATGAGACGAATTTGGACTTTATTTTGCTGCCCAGGGGTTTGTTCTTCGCATTCGTGGCCCTCCCCTCGCGTTCGCGATGAACAAATTCTCCAACAACCATTTTTAAACTCTTCTGAGATAGCCTCTAGTATAATGGTCATAACGTTTTGTACAAAATGCTAAATGATGAATGGTTTAACTTTCTAAAAACTAGACTCCAAGGGTTATAACTTTCATTTCTTGCTCATCTCCCAATTCCTTAAAGATTGCGAGATATAAGCTTCCAAAGTTAGCCCTGTGTAACAGAGATTTTCAAACTCTTCCCAGATAGCCTGTAGTTTATCTACCATAACTTTTTGTACACAACTCCAAATGATGAATGATTTAGATTTCTGAAAACTAGACACAAAGGGCTACAACTTCCATTTTCGGATTATCTCTAAATTTCTTATAGATTGCGAGATGTGAGCCTCCAAAATCAGATGACGGACAGCAAAAATTCTTTCTTCGCGAACGCGAGAGCCTCTTCGCGAACGAGAAGAACAAAGTCCCAACAGCAAAATCCTTCTTCGCGAATGCGAGAGGCTTCTCGCGAACGCGAAGAACAACAGCAGAACCAACAACCAGCGGCATCAAAATACCCAAACTTGGTCCGGAACCACCCCGAATCAAACCCGAGGCCCCCGGGACCCCGTCCAATCATACCAACCAGTCCCAATACATAAGACAAACCTGCTCGAGGCCTCCAATCATATCAAAAAATATCAAAACCATGAATCGCACCCCCAATTCAAGCTTTATGAACTTTAGAACTTTAAACTTCTACATTAGACGTCGAAACCTATCAAATCAAATCCGATTGACCTCGAATTTTGCACACAAGTTATAACTAACATTACAGGCCTACTCCCACTTCCGGAATCGGAATCCGATCCCGATATCAAAAAGCTCACTCCCGGTCAAACTTTCTAAAACACTTCAACTTTCCAACTTTCACCAAATGATCCCGAAATGACCTACAAATTTCTAAATCCACATCCGGATGCTCCCCTAAGACCAGATTAACCATGCGGAGCTATTCCCAAGCTCGGAATCCCAAGCGGACATCGATAACATCAAAATCCACTTCAACCCAAGCTTAGAAAAATTTTAAACTTTAAAAATGCCAACCTTCATTAATAGGCACCGAAATACTCCCGGGACACCTGATACTCGACCTGAACATACACCCAAGTCCGAAATCATCATACAGACCTATTGGAATTATCAAAATTTTATTCCAAAGTCGTTTGCTCAAAAGTCAAACTCCGGTCAACTCTTTTCATTTAAGCTTCAAAAATGAGAATTGTTCTTTCAATTTAAATTCTGAATCTTCCGAAAATCAAACGACCGCACACGCAAGTCATAATACGTATTACAAAGTTGCTCGGGACCTTAAGTAGCTGAATAGGGCATAGATTCTTAAAATGATAAATCGGGTCGTTACAAGCATCCTTCATCATTTCATTGTATCGAGAATTTTAAATATTATGCTCCGCAATGGGGCTACCCTCACCACCAAAAAAATTATGAAAGTTAACATCATCTAAACTAGCATGATTCTCCCCGTGAATAGTCCATATATAATAATTTTCTACAAACCCTTTCTTGTAGAGATGAACTTTAACTTCGTCTGTTTTCAATAACTTAACACACTTACATTTCACACAAGGACACATAATCCTTCCTCCAATAAGAAAATCATCAAGTGTTTGAGCCTTAGTAATAAATTCAGCAACCCCTTCAATAAATTCATCCCTCAAACCTGCACGATTAAGATGATTCCTATAATACATCCATCTACGATGCACAAATTCCATCTACACAAATAGAAATCTAGAAATGAAATATTTAAAACAATTTAATTTATTTAAACTGGTTACAAAGTTATACTCTTTCAAAATTTCCTTTTAGATATATACATATCATTGTGTCAAAGCACTTTAATTGATATATTTTATTTTTTAAATTAATATTTTTAACACTCGAAATCTCACATTGATCCCTATTCTAAATAATATAAGTCTTTAACTATAATAATTAAATTTGAATAGCTTCTTAAATGTTCATATAATCCAAATTAACTAATGATTTCTCAAATTTACAAATTAATCTTAATGTTGAAATTGAAAATATTTAAATTTAATATCATTCTAATAATAAAACTAACAACAAACAATGAACCTAGTACAACAAGCTTTACATCAAAGCTTTAAACTATAACTAGTTGATATAATTAAAATCAATAAACTATAAAGTTAATATATTAATCCAATAAAGCGTGTATAACTTTTCATTTATTTCTAGATTAATAATCCACGATTTTTGAATTGCAATCTTTTAATTCTTCAAATTCTTAACAATCTTCTTTCTTCTATTCCAGTATACTCATAAATAGTCATCCATCCCTTTGGCTTAATTACCGTTGGAAATGAAAGTGAAATTTTATTTTCCTTCTTTCCTATCGTTATTTTCTCAATTACTTTATGCCAACATGTCACCTTTTTCTTCGAAAATAAGTTAATCAATCGCTAAAATTAGATTTAGGATTTCTTAATATATTCTTGTTTAACCCAAAAATGAGTTACTATTTATGACATTGGGTTTTTGGACAAATTGGACAATCTAATTTACATAATAATGGTGACAAAAAAATTTCACAAAATAAAATCCCTATAGGAACAACAAATATTCTTCTCTCTTTTTGTTTTATATTAAGTATCATTCAAAAACTAAAATCCATAAAATTTCAGCCATACCTAATTCAACTAGCTAGGATGTTCATATATAGAAAATCTAATAAGCCTACACCAACTAGAATTACTACAAATTTAACAATAAAAATAAGATATATATGTCAACGAAGTACTTACCTCGACGGAAAAAATGCCGGAGAAGAAATGTGCCACTGCCGCCGCGGAACCACCGCTTAAAACAAAAAAAAAGTTAAAAATTATGGGGAAAAGGGAAGAGGAAGGAGAGGGAGGAGGGAGGAAGAAACGAGAGAGAGAGAGAGAGAGAGAGAGAGAGAGAGAGAGAGAGAGAGAGAGAGCGAACGGGCTACATTGCATCAAGTTCGAATAATTTACTCGACTGCTAAGCCTACGGGCTACATCGACCGTTATGCCTACGGGCTACATTGCATCGAGTTCGAGCAAGCACTCACTCGACCACTAAGCCTACGGGCTACTTCGACCATTACGCCTATGGGCTACATTGCATCGAGTTCGAATCATTCACTCGATTGCTAAGCCTACGGGCTACTTCGACCATTACGCCTACGGGCTACATTGTATCAAGTTCGAATCATTTACTCGACTGCTAAGCCTACGGGCTACATCGACCGTTATGCCTATAGGCTACATTGCATCGAGTTCGAGCAAGCACTCACTCGACCACTAAGCCTATGGGCTACTTCGACCATTACGCCTACGGGCTACATTGCATCGAGTTCGAATCATTCACTCGACTGCTAAACCTACAGGCTACTTCGACCATTACGCCTACGGGCTACATTGCATCAAGTTCGAATCATTCACTCGACTGCTAAGCCTACTGGCTACTTCGACCGTTATGCCTACGGGCTACATTGCATCGAGTTCGAGCAAGCACTCACTCGACCACTAAGCCTACGGGCTACTTAGACCGTTACGCCTACAGGCTACATTGCATCGAGTTCGAATCATTCACTCGACTGATAAGCCTACGAGCTACTTTTATTTTGAGTTCGAGCAATCACTCACTCGACCATCACGCCCACGGGCTACATTACTTCGAGTTCGAATCATTCACTCGACAATTAAAGCCTACGGGCTACTTTCACTTCAAGTTCTAGCAATGCACTCACTCGACTATTATGCCTACGGATTATATTTCTTCAAGTTCGAATCACTAACTCAACTAGTAAGCCCAAGGGCTACGTAACTTCAAACAAATCATTAATAGAGACTACAAAGTCCAAATTTGATTGAATTGTTAAGATCCTTGTGAAAACATTTGTAAAGGCACGCATAAAGTCTTCACAAATCAGCCAAAGTTGTCTATATACAAAAATTTCTACATGATTGATTAAAACATAACTATGAACTAAGCTTCCTCATCATCCTTAGGGGCATTTGCTTCTCTATCAGGCTCTCCCCCATACTCGGATCTGCTCTTGCTACCGTCATCGTCATCATCATCGCCATCAGAAGCCAAGGCTTCAGCTTCAGCTTCAGCTTCGAGCTCTTTAGCCCTTTTTATTTCTTCAGTAAGGTCAAAACCCCAAACATGTATCTCCCCAAGGGTCTCCCTCCAAGACCTACATTTTGCAAGTTTGGCAATCCAATGTGCTCGGGTGTCGGCAGTATCTGCCGCCTCTCGTGCCTCCATCTGAGCAGCCTCGGCATCAGCCCGATACACGGCAATGGACTTATCCGCCAAGATTTTCGATGACTTAACCTCGGCCTTGGCATCAGCAAGCTGGGCTTCAAGCTCTTCGATCCTCTTAGCTTGAGCCGATCCCTTTTGCTTAACATTTTGAAGCTGGACATCGGCCGATAATAAGTTGGTCAAAATGGTCTCTTTTTCCGCAGCCAGGCGATCGATAGTCTCCTTCCACCAATTACATTCGTGTTTGATTTGATCGACGTCTTCCCGAAGTGATCCGATCATTTCAACCTTTTGCTGCAGCTGAGACATCGAAGGGTTAACTTCCACAGTCGAGTCAAACCCATACTTTAACAGAACGAGGCTCACCTGCTTGTCAAGTTCGGCCTCTTCTTTACGAGCCTTAGCCAAATCCGCTTGGAGGTCCTTTATAGCCTCGTCCTTTTGGCTGCAAAGAAGCCGCAAGGTGTCTCTCTCCCCCGAGACCTTCTGAAGCTCGACCTCACACTGGCTAAGGTCGACCTAAAATCTACTAATGGCCTGCACAGTAGGGAAAGAACACAAGTCAAATTCGGAAAAGAACAAAGAAACCAAGTATAGTAAAATCATTACCCGAGTAATGAAATGTTGGGCCTCTTCCAGTAGAAGAGAAGCGTCCCCGATATTGGAAGCCTCACCGACTCCGGTAAAGCAATCCCAAAAGGGATCCCCTGCACTAGAGGCTCCGCCCATATCGGGGGTCTTCAATTCTCGAGTTTCCTTTAACGCCTCCTCAGAAAAGGCGGGAAGAGAAGGCAAATAACCCACTATCATAGTCCCAAGTGAATCACTCGGGGCGTTCCGATCAAGACTCGGGATCCCGGAGTCAACCCCGACCGGTATAGCTGCCATCGGTTCAGGAGCTTCGGTGACCTCGATAGCTCTGGCAGATCGGGACACCAAAGCCGAGGCACCTCCTTCTTCCTCTTCTTCTTCTTCGTCTTCTTCTTCTTCTCTCAGTCGTTGGACTGAGTCAATCGAAAGGGAAATTGCCTTCCTCCTCACCCTTTGAGTTTCGGGCTTGGGGCCCTCTGATCGAGAGGTAGCTTTGCGCTTCTTGTCTTTCCCCGGTTTTGGTACCGGGGATTTGGTTCCTTCTTCACCGCTCGAAGGCCTCAAAACGACATCCTTGGTTACGCCTGCATGAAAGGAAATCGATAACGAATGGAGCACAAAGAGTGCTTCGAAGGAAACAAGAAGTAAAACCTTACCATGGTTCTTGGCTTCCCATCTGCCTTTAGCCAAATCACGCCAAGCGCGTTCGACATAAGAGGAAGTCGAGGCTAATTTTCGAACCCAATCCTCGAGGTCGGGCACCGCTTGTGGCATCCAAGGGGCAGCTGTATATCGAGAAGAAACATCAAAAAGAAAAAAAATTCAGGAAAGGATACAAAAGGCAATGTCTTATGAGAATAACATACAGTCGAAATTCCATTCCTCGGGGAACGACATCTTCTCTTCCGGAATAAGGTCACGAGTCCTCACCCGAATGTAACGCCTCATTCAACCTCGATCCTTGTCTTCGTCGATGCTCGACATCAAAGCCTTCAATGCCCGACGATGAAGTCTGATTAATCCTCGAAAGATTTGAGGCCGATACAACCGTATGAGATAATTCAGGGAAAAATCCAGCCCCCCGGCTTTGGTGGAGAAGAAGCGAAGTAGGATTACTATACTGTCATGACCCAACTGGAGGGTTATGACTAGCACCCGGGCCATACTTGCCGAGCACCAACGTACATTTTATCTAACCTTCCTTATTATCTTTAAGGGCCGACAAGATCAATATAAATAGTAGACATGGATCTTAAACATCCAACAATGAAAGATAATGTCATGAACATACATAACATGGGACGACAAGACTGTCAAGAAACTATATATAAGGTACGAGCTATCATGATGCCATGAAAGACTATACAACAAAAATCAGCCGAAAAGGCATTCTAAACCATACATAAGTCGACACCTATCTATGAGCCTCTAAAGGAACATAAGTGCTACAACATTGCCAGAACAGGGCCCCGACATATCCATAATGTCGATAACAAAAATGCATACCAAGACCACGGCAAGTCCGGAGGCGCCAATAACCGCTGAACTGGACAGCCTACTGTGGTGGGGGAGCTACGTCTACCTGTCTATCAGGACCTGCAGCACGACATGCAGCGTCCACAAATAAAAAGGACATCAGTACGAATAAAGTACTGAGTATGTGAGGCAAGAAAGCATAAGTAAGAACAGTAATGTAAACAGGGATAGAGAATATACAACCTGTGACATCTGGGTACCTCTGAGGGCTACTGACATGAAACACATGATACATACATATATATACATAAACTTTTAAAACATACGCCTTTGTGGGCATCACCATCATCATATCGTACCCGGCCGTAATAGGCTCGGTAAAACATACCCGGCCATCATAGGGCTCGGTAGAATCATACCCGGCCACGTGGAGCTCGGTAAAACCCAACTGATCAGTGGTTGCACAATAGGTGCCATACCCGGCCAACTATAGCGCGGCTCGGTAGAGTAAAATAGATACATATATATGATGCATGCTGGACTCATTGGAATCACATTTTGAACCTTTCGGAGTGACGTAAGGTCGGTATCCTTCGTACACGTTATTAGGATTAACTCTTCATCAAGAATCTTATAAGAATCAGGAACTACCAACAACATTGATAATATAAGAATAAGAGAAGTAACATCAATATCAATCGTTTCATAAGAAGGGCAGCAATGTAAGTACTGCTAGCTTCTAAGAGTAGAGTATCTTTGGGAGCTCGTTCATTACATTATGTACAATCGGAGTCGTGCAAAAGAATGAAGGGGATAGCCTCACATACCTTGTATATACTTCCCAACCTCAAGCTATGCAAATGTCACGACTCCTTAGTCTACAATAAGAGAAATGACACTATCATTATCGTTTAAGCGTCGTAACTATTATGTATCGACCGCAACCTATTTTACGATGAAACGGACAGCACCTTCCCTATTTATATGACTTCCCACAAGTCAATACAATCACCAAACAGCCCAAACAACATCATTAATAATCATATTGAGCCTCCAAAACAGTCCACCAACCAACAACATTACTACCAAGCCTTTCGATATATATTTCACAAGTTCTAGCTTCAACGACTTAGCTGCAACTTGGATAATCTTAAATATATATAGAGTAAGAGGTTCCTTACCTTTAAACAGAAAGAACAACTCCAATTTGACCTTAATTTTCCACGAAATATCCCTTCAATTCTGCCACAAGAACAAGGAAGCGAAACTAGCAATTAATTCGGGTTTTTCGGCACTAGAATTACTTTAGAAGACTTGAAATCACCTAGGGTTGATATTAAAAACTTGAAGGTGTATTTACAGGACATAAAACACTTAAAACAACCTCCCACACGAGCTGGAACAACACAAAAATCAGCAACAACAAGAAGAACAAGAAACTTACTAGCGCCACGGGATTCCCGACATTTGATTTGTGTTGTTTGCCCTTTGTTTGGGTCTTGGATCATGAGAGAACCTTGAGAGACTGTTTTTAGGGTTATAAGGTCTGAATATACTGAAAAATAATGACTTAAAACGGGGTTGAGGTATCTTATATATGTCCATATGTCTTAAACCGCCTTTGTGGGCCCCATAGAGAGCAGCTTGGCGCACTCTCGCGAAAATGTGAATATCTCTCTATTCCGAGATCGTATCGATGAACGGTTTAATGCGTTGGAAACTAGACTAATAAATATTCAATTTTATAGGTAGATCACCCCATAATTCCAAGCACATTGGGAGAAAAATGCAGTAACATTTGACCTAGAGTTTAAGTAAAATTATAAACCTAAGTTGCGACAACTTTTATCGACTTTTGTTTCATAACTCGCTTGACTTCAAGACTTATGATGCGGATATTATATGATTCAAATAAATTAAAACAAGACCTCTTGGGACAATTAATCACCTCTAGTGTTACCCAAAAATACGGGTTACAACATCCTTGATTCGTTTAACTTCAAATACTTGTTAACCACTCTTATACACCCTTGTATCGTTTAAGACCAATAGGATTAACTTCTTATCATCTCAAAGATAATCTCTTCTTGGATTTACGTCGACTAACTTACGATGTGATCTAAGCTACGCGAATTTGGGTTGTAACACCCTCTCCCCCTTAGGAACATTCGTCCTCGAATGTAAGGGTTTATGGGGTGTCTAACTCATTGTGGATTCCGACGGAGATTTCCGGCTGAGTTTCCCCTATAAAATGGACACTAGCCAAACTTGCAAGCAGTTAAACCTAACCTATGGCCTTACAAGACTATACAAAGCATTATGGATTTGTACATTATCAGCATATTACCATTTTGTATTAACAAAAAGAGTATTCACAAGCTATTGCTTACCTCATAGAGCCGTTTCACCTTATAATGCGTCCTTCTTTCCCCTGGCATCCTCGTTATCTTCACTCTGGAATAGGTAAGGGTATTTAGACTTCATCTCCTCTTCTACTTCCCATGTCATTTCTTCTATATTCTTGTTCCTCCATAATACTTTCACGGAAGCTACATCCTTTGTTCTCAGCTTGCGGACTTGTCGATCTAATATAGCCACTGGCACTTCATCATATGATAGATCCTCTGTAACTTGTACATCTTTGATAGGGACGACCCGAGAAGGGTCTCCAATACATTTCCTCAACATAGATACATGGAATACCGGGTGTACAAATTCTAATTCGGATGGCAATTCTAACTCATAAGCAACCTATCCAATTCGTCGAAGAATTTTGTACGGCCCAATATACCGCGGACTCAACTTACCCTTCTTCCCAAAACGCATAACACCCTTCATCGGCGAGATCTTCAGGAAAACCCACTCACCAACCTCAAATTCCAGATCACGACATCGGACATCGAAATAAGACTTTTGCCTGCTTTATGCCGTCCTCAGTCGCTCTTGTATCACTTTCACCTTCTCAATGGCTTGGTGAATCAAATCTTGCCCATATAATTCTGTCTCACCGACTTCGAACCATCCAACTGGTGATCTACATCTCCTCACGTACAGTGCCTCATACGGGGCCATTTTAATACTGGAATGATAGCTATTATTGTAGGCGAATTCTATAAGTGCCAGATGGTCATCCCAATTCCCCTTGAAATCTAGAACATATGCTCGTAGCATATCTTCAAGCGTCTAAATGGTACGTTCAGCCTGTCCGTCAGTCTGCGGATGGAATGCAATGCTGAGATTTACTTGTGTGCCTAAACCCTTCTGAAAAGACCTCCAAAAGTTAGCCGTAAATTGAGCTCCTCAGTCTGATATAATAGATACCGGCACACCATGAAGCCTAACAATCTCCTTGATATACAACTTTGCATAATCTTCAGCTGTGTAAGTTGTCTTAACTAGCAGAAAATGGGCAGATTTTGTAAGTCGATCAACTATCACCCAGATGGAGTCAAACTTATGATAAGAGCAAGGTAATCCAATAATGAAGTCCATATTAATCACCTCCTATTTCCAGGTCGGAATCTCTATATTCTGAATCAATCCACTAGGTTTCTGATGCTCGATCTTTACTTGTTGACAATTAGGACACTAGGCTACAAATTCTGCAATAGACTTCTTCATGTTATCCCACCAATACTGCTCCTTAACATCATGATACATCTTTGTCGAGCCAGGATGGATAGAATATCAGGACTGGTGAATCTCAATCATAATCTTCTCTCGCAACCCTGCCACACTAGGTACACATAATCGGCCCTGGTATCTCAGTGTCCCATCTCTTCCGATCTTGAAAGCTGTAATCTTACACTGCTGAATTCCCTCTCTCAATCTTACTAAGGTAGGATCTTCATATTGCCATGCTTTTACCTCGGCTACCAAAGATGATTCTGCTATATTCTGTACAGTAACACCTCCGTCATCAGAGTCCAACAATCTGATTCTCATATTGGCCAGCTGGTGAAGCTCTTTGGTCAACCCTTGTCTACCTGCCTCAATATGTATTAAGCTTCCCATTGACTTACGGCTAAGAGCATCTGCCACAACATTAGCTTTACCGGGATGGCACAATATCTCGACATCGTAGTCTTTCAGTAATTCAAGCCACCTACGCTGCCTCAAATTCAACTCCTTCTGCTTGAAGATGTATTGTAAACTCTTGTGATCTGTGTAGATGTCAACATGGACGCCGTATAAGTAGTGCCGCCATATCTTCAAAGCATATATTACTGCAGCCAATTCCAAATCATGAGTCGGGTAATTCTTTTCATGCTTCTTCAATTGTCTTGATGCATAAGCAATCACCTTCCCACGTTGCATCAATATGCACCCCAAACCTATACCTGAGGCATCACAATATACCACATAACCTTCTGTTCCTTCTGGGAGAGTGAGCACTGGCGCGGATGTCAATCGATTCTTTAGCTCCTGAAAACTATGTTCACAAGCATCAGACCACTGGAACTTGGTAGCTTTCTGTGTTAACTTAGTCAATGGTGCTGATATAGAGGAAAACCCTTCTACAAATCGCCTATAATATCCTGCTAGCCCCAGGAAGCTGCGGACTTCTGACGGTGTTGTAGGTCTCGGCCAATTCTTTACTGCATCGATCTTCTGAGTGTCGACACTAATAACCTCATCAGATATCACATGGCCAAGGAATGTTACTGAGTTCAGCAAGAATTCACATTTAGAGAGCTAAGCATATAACTTATGATCCTGAAGGGTCTGGGCATAAGCCTGAATACGGGAAATATCCATGCCCTCTACCAAGGAGGCTGTTGTGCACTCATTTATCAGATGTGGTCCCAACCCGTTCACGAACAGGTGCAACCTATCACTCATCTCGGCCACCATATGGGGAGTATACCTTGCTAAAGAATCAAACTGTATACTATACTCTCGTACACTCATATTACCCTGTCGAAGGTTCAAGAACTTATCAGCTCTAGCTCGTCGTATCTCAGCTGGCAAGTAGTGACGAAGAAAGGCCTCAGAAAATTCCTTCCATGCGGCTGGAGGAGCGTTCGGACCCCTAGATCTCTCCCAACTATCATACCATAAAATTGCTAAATCCCGTAACCGATAAGAAGCCAACTCTACTGCCTCCGTATCACTAGCATGCATAACCCGCAATGTACAATGAACCTGATCAATAAATGTTTGCGGGTCCTCCTTGGTGTCTGATTCGGTAAACACTAGAGGGTCTAGATTAATAAAATCACGAACTCTCGCACTAACCGGTTTATCAGCAGCACCGGTATTTTGCCTCTGAGCCTGAGCAGCTACCAAGCTAGTCAACAACTGCATTGCACTGCGCATATCGTGGTCTGTAGTGCCAGGCAGAGGAACTGGATGTACTGAGTGCCTCCTAATATCCTCTGGAGGAGACAGAGAGGTATGAGACGGCATCTCACTCTAAGGCTCACTTTGGCCTGCTATGGCTGGAGGCACCTGAATGTTACCCTCTCCCACAGCTGTATTAAGCCGTTTACTAATCGCTTGCGTCCTAGTCGAAGGTATCGCTAAAAGAAAACAAGGTGAATATTAGATATGAACACTTACGACTCAACTCTACGCACGATCTAGATTCAGGAAGAAGGTAACAACCCTAGATGTCACGTAGCCTCCTGATTATAAATGTGGCGCGCTACACGTCCATAATCAAAACTCTACTAGACACGGCTCATAGACAACCCTAGGACAGACTTGCTCTGATACCAAGTTTGTCACGACCCAACTGGAGGGTCATGACTAGCACCCGGGCCATACTTGCCGAGCACCAACGTACATTTTATCTAACCTTCCTTATTATCTTTAAGGGCCGACAAGATCAATATAAATAGTAGACATGGATCATGAACATCCAACAATGAAAGATAATGTCATGAACATACATAACATGGGACGACAAGACTGTCAAGAAACTATATATAAGGTACGAGCTATCATGATGCCATGAAAGACTATACAACAAAAATCAGCCGAAAAGGCATTCTAAACCATACATAAGTCGACACCTATCTATGAGCCTCTAAAGGAACATAAGTGCTACAACATTGCCGGAACAGGGCCCCGACATACCCATAAGGTCTATAACAAAAATGCATACCAAGACCACGGCAAGTCCGGAGAAGGGATCTCGCCAATAACCGCTGAACTGGACAGCCTACTGTGGTGGGGGAGCTACGTCTACCTGTCTATCAGGACCTGCAGCACGACATGCAGCATCCACAAATAAAAAAGGACATCAGTACGAATAAAGTGCTGAGTATGTGAGGCAAGAAAGTATAAGTAAGAACAGTAATATAAACAGGGATAGAGAATATACAACCTGTGACATCTGGGTACCTCTGAGGGCTACTGACATGAAACACATGATACATACATATATATACATAAACTTTTAAAACATACGCCTTTGTGGGCATCACCATCATCATATCGTACCCGGCCGTAATAGGCTCGGTAAAACATACCCGGCCATTATAGGGCTCGGTAGAATCATACCCGGCCACGTGGAGCTCGGTAAAACCCAACTGATCAGTGGTTTCACAATAGGTGCCATACCCGGCCAACTATAGTGCGGCTCGGTAGAGTAAAATAGATACATATATATGATGCATGCTGGACTCATTGGAATCACATTTTGAACCTTTCGGAGTGACGTAAGGTCGGTATCCTTCGTACACGTTATTAGGATTAACTCTTCATCAAGAATCTTATAAGAATCAGGAACTACCAACAACATTGATAATATAATAATAAGAGAAGTAACATCAATATCAATCGTTTCATAAGAAGGGCAGCAATGTAAGTACTGCTAGCTTCTAAGAGTAGAGTATCTTTGGGAGCTCGTTCATTACATTATGTACAATCGGAGTCGTGCAAAAGAATGAAGGGGATAGCCTCACATACCTTGTATATACTTCCCAACCTCAAGCTATGCAAATGTCACGACTCCTTAGTCTACAATAAGAGAAATGACACTATCATTATCGTTTAAGCGTCGTAACTATTATGTATCGACCGCAACCTATTTTACGATGAAACGGACAGCACCTTCCCTATTTATATGACTTCCCACAAGTCAATACAATCACCAAACAGCCCAAACAACATCATTAATAATCATATTGAGCCTCCAAAATAGTCCACCAACCAACAACATTACTACCAAGCCTTTCGATATATATTTCACAAGTTCTAGCTTCAACGACTTAGCTGCAACTTGGATAATCTTAAATATATATAGAGTAAGAGGTTCCTTACCTTTAAACAGAAAGAACAACTCCAATTTGACCTTAATTTTCCACGAAATATCCCTTCAATTCTGCCACAAGAACAAGGAAGCGAAACTAGCAATTAATTCGGATTTTTTGGCACTAGAATTACTTTAGAAGACTTGAAATCACCTAGGGTTGATATTAAAAACTTGAAGGTGTATTTACAGGACATAAAACACTTAAAACAACCTCCCACACGAGCTGGAACAACACAAAAATCAGCAACAACAAGAAGAACAAGAAACTTACTAGCGCCACGGGATTCCCGACATTTGATTTGTGTTGTTTGCCCTTTGTTTGGGTCTTGGATCATGAGAGAACCTTGAGAGACTGTTTTTAGGGTTATAAGGTCTGAATATACTGAAAAATAATGACTTAAAACGGGGTTGAGGTATCTTATATATGTCCATATGTCTTAAACCGCCTTTGTGGGCCCCATAGAGAGCAGCTTGGCGCACTCTCGCGAAAATGCGAATATCTCTCTATTCCGAGATCGTATCGACGAACGGTTTAATGCGTTGGAAACTAGACTCATAGATCTTCAATTTTATAGGTAGATCACCCCATAATTCCAAGCACATTGGGAGAAAAATGCAGTAATATTTGATCTAGAGTTTAAGTAAAATTATAAACCTAAGTTGCGACAACTTTTATCGACTTTTGTTTCATAACTCGCTTGACTTCAAGACTTATGATGCGGATATTATATGATTCAAATAAATTAAAACAAGACCTCTTGGGACAATTAATCACCTCTAGTGTTACCCAAAAATACGGGTTACAACATCCTTGATTCGTTTAACTTCAAATACTTGTTAACCACTCTTATACACCCTTGTATCGTTTAAGACCAATAGGATTAACTTCTTATCATCTCAAAGATAATCTCTTCTTGGATTTACGTCGACTAACTTACGATGTGATCTAAGCTACGCGAATTTGGGTTGTAACATATACGCCACAGAGAGGGATGAATCTGACGAAGGGTGACCTGATATCTCTTGCAAAAATCGATGATCACCGGGTCGACCGGACCCAATGTGAAGGGATAAGTGTAAACACTTAAAAACCTCTCCACATGGGTGACGACACTCTCTTCGGGGGATGGAATTTGCAACACGACCTCGGAACCCCAATTGCAGTCTTTTCTAACGGCCTCGAGATGACCCTGCATTATAGAGCACATATACATCGACACGTGCTCGCATCGACCCGGGACGGATGAAGGATTCTCAACCTTAAAATCGATCTTTAGAGTACACGGACCGGGAATGTAGTCATAGGTGGACAGCTCCAACGGCGCCTTGTCGCCGGACGGCCGTGAAGAAGAAGCTTTCTCCTTCTGAGGCACAATTTTCGAAGTCTTGGCCATTGATATGGGAGGAAGAAAGACAAAGGAAAGTGAAAAATTGACGACACCAAAACTCTGGTAGCAACAAGATGAACTTGAGCCAAGACCGAAGGGCCCGACCCAGTAACGAGTTCGAGCTAGTATCAGCTCACAGACAAGAGCCGTTGCGACCGCACCAAGAGAGAGAATCTTGGCGGGAATCAAGGAAGAGACAAGTCATCATGAACCTTCCACTATATATTTTATTTTATTATTTTTTGTAATGACCCTCTTCTATAAAAGAGGGAATCCTTGTAAGCTAATGGAGGAGACAAAAAATCATTTCTCAGATTAAAAGATAATCCTTTGTGTTTGCTTTACTTTATCTTATTCATTCTTATTGCCCACTATTTGCATTCTCATAGTTAAGAATATACGTATCTCTATTCCTCTACACGATTTATATCGAATTGTATCGCATATCCTTAGAACCATACACAAAATCTAACGTTATACGATTTTTCCGGTAAATACCATTATAACTTCTTATAAAATATCTCTCTATAGCATTCTTACTCTTTTTTTTATATGTTTTTATTATTTTATAAAAATTATATTATATTGGAGACATAAAATTTGGTAAATTTTGTAAGTTCCAATAAAGAATTTGGAATGTCAAAAATTCTTGTGAACTTGGAACATGAGAAATTGAAAGATGAAAGTTGGCGACTTTTTCCTTTTTGAGATTTTAAGTTCATATATTTTTTAATCTTCCATAATATACAAACTTAAAAACGTAATTTTGGGGTGATTTTTGTCTTTAACAACCAAATAAAATCTAAAAATCAAATGATAATATAGGAATAGCCAACCGCTATACAGACAAAAAAAATTCAGATAAACACGGTTGTTATATAAAATTTGATTGTATGTGATTTACGATTTCTCTGATACCACAAGATGATAAAATTACGTGCAGTAATAAGTGTCAAGTTTCATAACCTAAGCTCCAACTTCGTCAATTGTGGAACCCAAAAATGGGAGGTCCAGATTCAACTCATCTTGAATTTGCGTTAACTGACTAAAAGGTTTGGGTACCAAAACTTGAAAACATAACGATTTTGTGGCTCATGTAAATATTTTCTAGTTATATGATTCTGTTTACATGAAGAGTAAAAAATGACTTAGGATATCGTATAAAATCACTCTTGTTTACTTAAATTATAACGGGTAATAGGAAATTTTTCGTTAAACTTTGACAATCCAACATTAAGTACCCTGCTTTATGCGGAGAAGATTTTAATGCCTATTAGAATTATTTTTTGGTTATATGACTCTTTCTATACGAGATTGGGTAAGATGTGCATGATATTGATAAACAAAATACAAGAGATTGTAGGATTATTTTCTTCTATTTAAATAGTAAATCCTAATAATGTGGAAAAAGAAAAGAGAAAAGAAAAACATCGAGCACCTTTCAACAAAAAGCCAAAATGATTTTGTGCATTAAAGTGTGTGATGGTCAACTCACTTACGTGAGGAAGAGGAAACTGTCTATTTTCTCTATCAAAATCAAAAGCAGAGGCCAACAACCCTTCTTTCAATCACCACATACCGCACCATCAATGCTCAATCTCTCATCCTTCCCCATTTCGATGGGAAAAGGGTAAAAGCGTGTTTATCTAACAATCTCTCATCCCCCCAAATCTCTTTTTCAAAGAGGTTTTTTGGGTTTGGATGTTTTCAAAATTTTCAATCACTATTCAGATTGTTGATTCACTGAAGGGCTCTACCTATTCATACTTCTTCTATCCATGGTACTCTCTCTCTCTCTCGCTCTCTGTATTCATAGTTTTTGCGGGCCGCTACACATATTAATTATCCTTCTGATTTAGATATTTAGAAACTATCCGAGATAAACGGTAAGCTGTAATTTTTTTCTTTAATTCATTGGCCTAGTAGTCTTTGGATAAAAAACATTAGGTGGGCAGAATTATGTGTTGGTAGTAAGTAAAGATAGCGGTTGCTAGGAGGTAGCAATTAGTCTTTGGAACAGTCGAGGTGCCCTAAACTGATCCGGACACTAGCATCATCACCAAAAAATGTTAAAACAAAAATTTGTTGTTTAGCAAAAAGAATGGAACTTAGGATGTTAGTTTTCTCTCTTTGTGTTTGAGTTAGTTATGTTTATCTTACTTTTCTTAAACAATGAAATGTCCATTCTCAATGTAAACTGTAAACTAAGATTAACAGTTGCCCCCTGAAAGTGAATCTAAGAGTCTATTTTCCTATAGAGACATAATGAATGGTTCAATTCCCATGAAGATAAAGAGTTAGTACCGCTGGCTTTCAAGTTTGCTTTATTTTTTCCCTTTTCGTAGGTGGTTGTGTTAGTGGAGGACATAGTTCAATAGTATCAACAATCTTACTTTTTACCTTTTTATGCGGTTACGTGGGAGATGTAATTGGCTGTACAAGATCTCTCTTCACTTTTTGGCTTTTTGTCTTCCTTTTAAAAAGCCACCAACCATGCAATTGGCCACTGGATCCACTTAATTTGTACATGAACCGTGTTTTTGTTGCATGGGTGCCTGAGTTGTTAAAAAATAATGGTAACAAATCATTGCAAGGCCCGAAATGACTTCTTCTTACATTCTTTTCCCTGGAAAAATTTACTAATGTCAAATAATTAAGTTAATAAATTATTTCTTTCTAGCTTTATTGTAAGTTTTGCTATTTTATTTGATTTTTACTCTTGAAACAACTAAAGGAAGTGCCAACTTAAGTTGAAAGTTCTTCCTAATCAAGTTCTATTATAGCCTTCCTCAGAAACAGGTAGGTGGGATTAGATTCATGTTGGTGACATTGAAATTAGAAATGCTTCAAAGTTCAAATAGATGGAATATGATAAATTTATTTGGGAAGAGTACCTATTGCACATGGTTATGTATTACAACAAGACATCTTTTTTGACAATAACCATGTGAAGATGTTCTTTAGGTACAGTAAAACAAAGCAAAATTCGTTTTTGAGCAGTCAAGGTTGAAATTATAGCTGACCCAATTAAAAGTGCACTTTGTTGCTTCTTGGAGGAATAGACTTGTACTCTACATTAAATTGTTACTGCACAAGTTTTTCTATAAGGTCTTGATCTTTTTATACTATTTTATTCTTTTCTAATTTTCTTCAGTTCCCTTGTCAACTTTGATCTCCTCTGGTTTATTTATAGTTTTGTTGGGGAAATATTCAGAAAGTGATCTGGATCATTAATTATGTAAAAATTTAGCAAAAGATCAACTATCTGGACGGTTTTCATGATTAAATGAATTTTTTTCCAACTGTCTTGATCATTAAGTTTTTTTCTTTCTCATTGCTAGCCATATTCTACTTTATTTCATAGTTTGACAGCGTACTTATATTTTAAGTAGGTAGCATCACTTGTTTCATGCTATTTGTAAGCTTCCACAGATGGAGTAGTTGGCTATGAGACATTTATTTATGCAACCAATTGCATTGTCATCTTAACAACTTGACAGTTTATAAAAGTTTTTTCTTCTTCAATAGAGAATGAAGTTCCAGTGAAGAAGGATATATCATGGATTGTGAGAATAAGGATTCTGAGCTCAGAAAAATTGGATCATCTCGCACAAGCAGTGCCGCTTCTTCTCTCAGGAGGCGTTCTTTGAGTTTGTCGTTTTCTCTTCGTAAGAGGCTGAATGATGATGATGATGATGATGAAATCGAATCTGTATCAGAAGCAGGAGATATCGGGGATCGAGAGCTTCAAAGCAATAGGTACAGTGGGAGTGGTAGGCTGAGATTAATTGATGAAAATGCACCAGAACATGGAGTGGTTGTACCCATTTCAGAGGAATGGTCTCGTGAGCCCAATGCTATGACTAGTCTTGCTCCAGTATCCCCCTCAAAATTACCCGAGCGTAAAGAGAATGTGAGTTTCAAGATCCATTCTCACATTTTATAATTGTTGATTAAATTGTACGTAACACATAGTATCTCTAGTAAAAGTTGTTCTGACAAAAAGTGATCTCCGTGCAGGATGAAAAAACAGAGGTGCCATGGGTTTTGGAGTATACTTCATGCCTCTTGTTCCAAGCTGTATTTGGAATACTGGGGGTAATGTACACTATGTTTTATTTTTGAGTCCACTAAAAAATTACTTTGTCATCTATTGTTTTACTTTTGCATACTGCATTTCTTACTTCTCAACTTGAAAAGGAAGTGCGCTACTTTGTCATTGTCCTGTGCTTCTGCTTTTTGTTTCATCTGCATTTGAACTTAAGCAGTAGTTTCTTACTGCTCTTCGGATTAATTTCCTATGCTTTTGCGGTGTTATTCTTTAGTAAATTGTTGTCTTCTTGTATTTCCTTATTCGTAGTTTGCTTTTACTTCCTGTTATTTCGTTCGCTTCAATTATCCTATTATCTTACTCAGTGGCGGATTCAGAATTTCAAGTCAATGGGTGCTCCGACAATCAGCATTCTTCGTGTGAGTCTGCCTCAGCCATGAATCACAACATGTGAAATGAGAGGAGAACCAGACTTCTAAAGAAGGGTTGTCACTTTACATTTAAAAGGCAAATTCATCAACTTTTTTGCTTTATTTTAGCAAAAAATAAATCTTGTGAATAATTGAAATATCAGTTAGGAAATGCACATAAACAAATTAAATAAGCCAAAAGTTCCAAATGAAAAGATTATTACTAAGCCATTCCATTTCGAGGTATTTTAGCACCCATATGTCAATCCTTCTAAACCCAATGCACTAGACGTCTTTCCAATGCTATGGGTGCTTAATGAACAATTTGTATCATATAGTATTAAATAATCAATACTTATAACTATGTGGACTCATAAGCAAGCACCCATTCTTCTATACGTGGATCCGCCATTGATCTTACTGTTGTTACTACTTGCTGCTACTGTTTCTTTTTCATCTTTCCTTGAGCCGAGGGGTCTATCGGAAAGAGTCTCTCTACCTTCACAAGGTAGGGGTAAGGTCAACTTATTTTGTTGTTGTTTTTTAGTAAATTGTTTCCGGAAAGCTTCTTGTATATTCTATTGGTCTAAGTGAATTTCTTTCTTGTATTCATTTTTTCTGAGACAAAATTTGTATTACCAACATGGAGGTATGATAGGGTGGTTTGAGTTGCTTTTGTTTGTTGAAGATGCCTTCATTTACTTAACGGCTGGCTTCTTTTCATTGCTGGAATCTGATTCTTGGACAAGTTAGTGTTCATTTGACTAACAATATCCTATTTTATGTCTGCTGCTCTGTAAGCTTGAGGCATTTGAAGTGTGGAAACTTTTTGCTTTGGTTTTAACAGTAGGATTATTATTCCATAGTACTTAGTTTTGTCTTTTGCAGGAACTCAAAGTAACGAGTTTACACAATGAAAGGTAGGGAGGATTCAGTACCTAACAAAACTCTTAAGCCTATAGCTATTTAGACCGCTTGTTGTGTTCGCTTTCTGTATGATGATATTTTTGTGTTTGCTTGGAATGCTAGAATCAGCTTGTACAGTTTTAGAAAATTGCAAAATAGCACCAGATGGCAATATAACTTTACAGGGATCTGATTATGTAATTGTCTGCAGGTTTTGTTGAGGTATGGTCTCCAAATATTGTTCGGGCCAAGAATAGTTGGTGCCACAAGTGACCACAGTTATATGTATCTGGACCTGCCTTCTAACATGGTATACCATTCTTTCTCTTCTTTTTTATGTACTTGTTTATCTGCTATATGCAGTAGGCAAATATATACGGCTATCCCAATCGACAAGATTTAGTTAAAAGCACGAAATTTATCTGTATTGAAAGAGATGAAAAAACTGCACTTGCTGTAATACAGCAATGCCAAAGTGAATTTCCTGGTTCTCATGTTGTTCTGACTTCTCTTTAAGCTATGAGAAATTGTTATCGGAAGGAGTTGTGAAATAAGTTCATTTCTATAAGCGGAGTGTAAGTTGGAGGGGTGCTCAGCGATTTGTTGAATCCTTGATGCATTTGCTTTTAGCATAGTGATATCATCAAACAGATTCTGCTCTGGAATAGAATGAAGCTTGACAAATCTGACACTTATTTTGATAGATTTTTTACGCTTTGCAAAGTATATTAGTAATGTTCATAGGACTGTTATCAAGCTTGCCGGATAACGTTTTCAGGGTTACCACCCCATTCTAAACTTGGATTTTATAAAACAAAGAAAAAACTGTACAAATTGGGAGGAAAGGTTTGATGGCATGAGTGTCTTATGTGAGAAAGGACTCCTACCCTTTACATTATAGTGAAATGTAGCTAGTATGATGCATGAAATCTATACTATATGAAGGAGGACTATACTTTTGTATAAAATTTCATTAAAAGTACAGCCCTCCTTTTATACAATGCAGAATAAGACATTGTGAAAGACATAGTTAGTACTATACTCAGTTCTTGTAGTTTTCATATGTGAATATTCATATGTAACTGAAATTCCATATATCCTTGATCAGCAAGGTCGTGAGTTAATAAAAGCTCAAACCAGAATTGTATTTTGTTATATTGACCTCATACAATTTTCTTTAGAAGCTCAAACCAGAATTGTATTTTGTTATATTGACCTCATACAATTTTCTTTTGGCTGCTAAAGGTCGGTTCGTTCTTGATGGGTTGGTTTGGTGTGGTCTTTAAAGAGGACATTTCCAGATTTTCAACTTCACTGGCCATTGGATTGTCAACTGGTTTTCTAGGAAGCCTTACAACTTTTAGTGGTTGGAACCAGAAAATGCTCGATCTTAGTGTTGAAGGCCAGTGGGTTTTTGTAGTCCTTGGCTATCTCATAGGTATTTTTTCCCTTTAATTAACTTAACTCCCCTATTAGAGGAAGCACTGTTTCCTTTTTTTAACTTATTATTATTGATATGCTATGAATTCTCGTAGGTTTATTTCTAGTTGCCTACTCATTCATATTTGGGGTTGAGACTGCCAAAGGTGTCCGTTGGCTCCACAGAAGAGCCACTATGAATTCATTAAACTGTGGCACCGACTACCATTGGAGAGTAGATAGCTACAAGCGCCATGTACTAGTTATTCTCTTTCTGCTATGCATTCTACTTCTGCTTTGGGGTATAAGTATAGGACTGGAGGTAACTAAATTCAGCAGTGGCAGCACAAAAGTGCAGTTGTGGCTGGCATGCATAGTTGGTCCATTTGGGGTGTGGATCAGGTGGTTCTTAGCACGACTGAATGGACGCGGTTTAGGAAAATCAGGCTTTCTCAAATGGGTACCTTTCGGGACTTTGATTGCCAATGTATTAGCAGCTTGTGTCATGGCAGCACTAGCCACCTTGAAGAAAGCAGTGAGTAGTCCTCTATACTATTAGCATAGCCTCTTGAAACTGAGATATTTTTCCTTTTAGAATATTAATTAATTGTCAATGCTTATTCTAATTTTGGTATAGGTTAAGACGCAGACATGTGATACTGTTGCTTCTGGTATTCAATTTGGGCTACTGGGTTGTCTAAGTACAGTTTCCACTTTCATTGCTGAATTTCATGCAATGAGAGAAAGTAAGTATCCATGGAGGGCGTATGTGTACGCTTTGTCTACAATGCTTATTTCATTCGTCTTGGGCACTCTTATATACTCCGTCTTTGTTTGGACTGAAAATTTCAGTAAAAGATCAAGTTGAGTCTGTTTATTTTTGATATGTCTGTGCTGTTGAGGTCCCAATATAGTTGTTTCCCAAGAAACAAGAAGAAATACAATTAGGGGAGTAGTACTAAATTGGGAAATGAAAATTCTCATTCTAAATATGTACAGCTGATTTGCGAATTGCATAGTTCATGGATGTGATTTTCAAATCGCATTAGCAAACTGTTGTAATTTAGTTGTCTTACCCAGTGTTTTAAAAGGCGTGGGCGTAAGGCGGGACATTTTACATATGGCTCAGCGGGGCGTAAGCCCCGAGGCGCGGGGCGTACACCCCATAGGTATTTAATTTTTAATATTTTATAAAATAATATAATGACAATTAATATTTATAAACAGGTAAAATTACATAAAAATTGAAGAAAACTATATATATGTGTGCTCCATCCCCACAAAAAACTAATCTATTATACGTTACTTACAAGCACAAGTAATTTGAGTCTAAAAGAATAAAATTTTCTATATGGAGGAACAAAAAGGATGACTAACCTGCAATTTGAACTTTGAATTTGCTGCTATGAAGAAAAAATGTAGTTCTCTTTGTATTTGTAAAAAAAATTAAATATTCATTGCTTTTGGGAGATATTAGCAGAATAACAGACAAGATAAAAATTTGGGAAAACCATGAATTATGGCTTAAATCAATAAAAAAAGTCTTTATTTTTAAATTTAATACTTTTGAGTTCCTTTTTAAACCTTTTGAGTAATTACCAAACTCACTTTTGAGAATTTGGGTATTATATGAAGGACTAATTTAACAAATTTTGTTTTAATTTGAAAAAGTCTCTCGGGCTTACTCCTTACTAAAAAAACGCATCCCGAACACCCGGGTGTACGCCCCGAACGCCCGGGCATACGCCCCGAACGCCCGGACGTATTGCGGGGCGTACGTCTCTTGAGACTTTCGCCCCACACCATCGCCCCGGGGCTCGCCCCAAAAACACCTTTTAAAATAGAGGTCTTACCATTAAAGATTAATATTCAAACTCAAGTTAGCATAAATAATTACTCCTAGTACTTATCCAAACTACTTTTTGGTCTTTTCCTTTATTTTTTTTTATAACTTTTGGACTCAGAGGCGGAGCCAGGATTTGAAACTTATGAGTTCGGGATTCTAATCATTTTTAAGTTGTTGAGTTTTAAATTAATAATTTGTACATGTTTAATGAATTTCATCTAACAAATATAGGGTTTGAACCAAAGCTACTGGGTTCGACCGAACTCGTAATTCATCCTCCCAAAATCTATCTTTTTTGTTTTTTTTTCTTTCCACTTTTTCCGGAGGTTTTTTGAGTTGCCTCAGTGAGGAACACCTCAAGTTTAAAGTAAAAATATATTAACCACAATTTCACTTAAAACAACTTTGCACCTTTTATTAGCTTGTTTGGCCCAGCTTCTCCAACGTCAAAAGCATTTTTTTCAAGAAAAATGATTTTTTTAAAAGTTGAAGTGTTTGGCCAAGCTTTTTGAAGAAAAAAAGTGCTTTTGAGCAGAAGCAGAAATAGTTTTGAAAAACAGGAAAAAAATAGCTTCTCCCCAAAAGCATTTAACTGAAAAGTACTTTTGAGAATAACATTTAGGAGCAATTTTTAAAAGCTCTGCCAAATACTACTTGTTATTCATAAGTGCTTTTCAAATTAATTAGCCAAACATAAAGCCCATTTGGATGAGTTTATTTTAAGTGACTTTTTAGCATAAGCCATAAGTTAGGAATGTTTTTGTCATTTTAACTTAAAAATAAGTGTTTAAAAGTATTTTTTTACTTTCTCCAAACACTAAAAAATGATTTAAAAGCTATTTTAATTTAAAAATATTTAAAATAAACCAATTCAAAGGGGCTCACAAACGAGTTATTACTAAAAAATAGTTTTCAAAATAAATTGATTTTAGTAAGCCCAAATAGCATATACTAAGTGTGGAAGTCTTGACAAGCTCTCTTTTCACTTTACGCCTTTTGTTGTCTTTCGTTAAAAAGTCACCAATGATGCAATTGGCTATTGGGTCCACTTAATTTGGACGGGGGTGGTCTTTCACTTATATACAACTAAAAACCAAAATATGTGAAGGGTCATGTTTTGAAAATAATTAGTAACAAAATTAATGCAGGGTTGGAAGTGACTTAGTTTGGAATTTTTTCCCTCAACAAAATAATAGTACATGGATATTACCCTGTCAAAGTAATAATATATGATTAATTTCAATAACAAAGTTATAGATGTTATTATATAATTAATTTTATCTAGTTTTATTACAAATTGTAGTGGTATTCACTCTAATAAATGTGGAGATGGATTAATATTGTAAAAATAAGAAGTAGTAATAAATCGCAATAAAAGAATAAATAAGAATAATGTGGTTAAATTATCCTTTCCTTAAGGGGTTTGCAAAAGACAAAATTGACAACTAAAATGGAATGGAGGAATGATTATTAAAATTTCAAAATCAAGGTGAAAATAGAACAATTTAAAAAGTAAATTTCAACATGTAAAAAGAAAATTTGAATTTAAACTATATCTTATTTGATTATGTTAGATTGTTGAAACTAATTATTGAATAATAATCTTAGAGAGCAAAAGTGATTTAACTGCCTATTTGTCAATTAAGTTTTCGATTCTAATATTTGTTACCTATCAATATTTGTCAATTAAGGTCTTTTCCTTTATGTTTTTCCAGAGATATTATTCCTTTGATGTGATTAAGATTTTTTTTTGGTACCGCAAAATGGTCAGATTATTATGCGCAGAAAATGTCAAGTTTCGTAGCCTAAGCTCCACCTTTTCGTTAATTGGAATACAAAAATGGGAGCTCCATATTCAACTCATCTTGGATTTGCAGCAACTCATTCAATGCTAGATACTAAAATTTGACGGTCGGACATAGAGTACCGTCTTTACTCTTTTGCAGGGCGGAACTACAATGTTAAAAGGACGATCACTTAAATATTTTTCGCTGAATATATATGTCAAATATTTATTTCTATTTAAATAAACATAACTTTGAATAACTTTGAATAACTTTGAAACTACTATACTTCCTCCATCCTTATTTAGTTGTCATGTATATTAAAGTAGTTTTACTCAAATACTGATCTTTTTAGAAAATTAATTATTATTTTTTCAACTTCACCCTTAGCATTAATTGTTATAGGATTAAAAGGTAAGTAAAATAGTCAAAGATTAAAAAATTAATACGGGATAGATTAGTCAAATTATTCTTCTTATAACTCCTTCTATTTTAATTTATATGACATATTTCACTTATCAAGAGTCAATTTGATTAATCATTGAAAGCTATTGGATTAGTTCAACTAAGTATTTTAATATCAGAATTTGGATATTTAAAAATTATACGAAAAATACTATAAGTTACAATTCTTGTCATGCCAATATAATTAAAAATATATTTTAAAATATTTGTCAAACTTCACATAGTTAGAATCTCGAAAAGCAAATGTATTACATAAGTTAAAACTGATGGGGTAATATTTTCCTAATGGGCGTGCACTCAGGGGCGTATGCAGGATTTTTTTGTAAGTGGTGTCGATATTTAAAGAAGTTAATAAATTAATAAATCACTATAATAACATCATATATAAAGAAACACAATACAAGCATACTACTATAATTGGTTTAAAAGTTGTTCGAATAATTCAATTTTAGAATGGTTTTAAATTACATATTGTTGATGGCGTCCAATCCTACATCTCTAACTGAAGCGTACCACAATCGTTAGCAATAATAAATCTAACAAGGTTGGGTCGAATTCCACAAAGAGTAGGTGTGTGTGTGTGTTAGAGTGTCCAAATGTGTGTAAACTTGGTGATTCTTAATGTAATCTTCAAGCAAAGAGTGATTTTTCAATTACTTCTAAAGTTACTTCTAAAATTACTATGTAAACTAGTCTAGAAATTTTATCGAACACTTAGAATGCAAGTAACGATGTAGTTGTAACAAATAAGAGAAAGACGCTAGGATTGTTTCCCCTTTGTGTAGGTTATGCTTTTGGGTATACAATGTTCATTTCTAGTTAATTAAGCATGTGTTATGGCTTTAATTTCTATTCTACCAACTTAATGTCGTCCAACAATTAAGAGATTTTTACCCTAAGTTGTTCTTTCAAGTCAACAAAGATTCAATGGTAAGCAATTGATTAGCCAAAATAGAAATCACACTATTTCTAACTAGATTTCATTAATCAAGTGATTAACTCACTTAATTCCTTGCTAGTTACTTTGTACCTAAGCTAAGTTCTACTGTTCCAAGCTAGAACTAGCAAAATAAGTATGGATTTAGTGTTTGCAACCACAAAATCAATCAATAAAGCATGGAGTAATTAGATAATACAAAGCTTAATCAAATTTCGAATTTATATTAACAAGCCAAAAATATAACCCCACTTAGGGTTCATAATCCTAACTTAAGAAATCAGCTACTCATATTAGAAATGAAAAACTAAAGATGAAATAAGAACATAAGCATAATTAAAGACTAAAGTTATAAGAAAATTCAAACAAAAGTGTTGTTGATCTCCCGATCCTTCCCAAAATAACTCAAAAGCTGCTGTGGAGTACAAGATAATGAAAGATGACCTAAGAAATCTAGCTAAAAATCTACTTATAGTCGTCTAAAATTTATAACAAAATTGTCCCTCGGATGCTTGCGTAACTATGCACACAACTTCTTTTGTGCTCTTGTGCATTGGCTTCAGGTCTTTTGCGTAGGACAGTTGCGGACCTACGCATCTTGCGTAGGCAAAAACAGTAGTTGCCCAGGTTGTTGCTTCCAGTCCTCTTCATGCGTAGCTTGTTTGCAGACCTACGCAGACTGATTAGGTCTTGAGCTACAACCTCATGTCTACAATATTTTGGCTCCAATTTGATATCTTCTCATTCTAAATTGATAATGTTTCATCCTTAAAGCCTCCAAAACTCCATAGTCTTGAAATTATATCATTCAAAGCACAATTAGTCAACTTTTCCCAAAAATGGGGCATAAAACTCTCTTAAAACACAAGAAAAGTTAGCTAATAAAACTAACTTATCAATTCCCCAAAACTTAAACTTTTGCTTATCCTCAAGCGAATCAAAACACAAGTAATAGTTACCCAAGACTAACTGGAGACTTACACAAGCAACCAAGAGAAATCTCATCCTAGCCACGAAGCAATTAAGCACAAGAACTCACGACTTTGGTTGGTACCAATAATTATACTCAAATGCATGACCCCTCAACAACTTCCAAAGGATTCAATTTCAAAACCAACGTAATTCCAAGCAAGTCAAGAAGATTTCCAAACCATGATGTTAAAGCTTCTAAAGTTATCTTTAAATCACTAGGCCACTTTCTTTTGTTCATGTGTCCCAATTGAGAAAAGAAACATTAATCACACTCGAGTTTCCACGTGCCTCACAAATCAAGAGAGATTCCCACACACATTATGATATTTTCAAATCAAAAGCGGGATATGAATAAAAAGAAATAAGCACTCTCTTTCACAAAAGATGTTCAAATATACAAAATTAGTACCATATGCTTGCCCTTCGTGTAAATCTCCACTAATGTAGGTGTGCTTAATTCAAAATTATTTAGGAATTGCGGGAATGTATTGTAGGTTTTTTGTTGGAGGTAGGGCATCAATATGGGTAGAGTGAAGATGACCTTCCTAAGCACTACAATTTAAAAGCTTCAAAACATTCTTCTTTTTCCTAAAGCTCACCCTTCTTGCTCCTTTTTCAATTAGGCAATATGAAATGGCGAAAGGCGCTTCTTGAAATTTACATCATTAGAGCTCCCTTATTCTCAAGGCTTTTTCATTGTGATCACCACCTTTGTTATGAGTCTATAGTCTTCCTTTTTTATTTCAACTCTTTTTTTTCTTTAAAATCGTTGTATTTTTTATTGCTTTTTTTTTCCTTTTTTCTTTGTTAGTTGCCTTATTGCTTCACCTTCAAGTATCTCCCACATCATACTTTTTTTATATCCTCCCCCAAACTTAGGCTTTTGGCTTGGATTGTAATTTCAAGTGCTTAAGAAAGTCGGGATATCAAAAGAGGTTGTAGCAGAAAAAAGAAAAATATGATTGTAATGTAGTTGCCAATGAAAGGCCAAAGGCTCAAAAGGGGTTGACTAGGGTAATCATACAATTGGTAGGTAATTTAAGGTACAAACAGGTCCAAAAAAAAGCCTAGAATTATTTTCTAAACCAAGCATGACCTAGAATTTTACCTCGAAACATATTTGGGGCAAGTTCTAAACTGTAATTTACACAAAAAAAACTCAACAACAACCTCGCATCACATAGCACATGCAACACTCAAAGAAGATATATGTATTCTGTCATGATCCAATTTCCCACTATAGGCCGTGATGGTACCCAACGTCACCGTTATGCAAGCTAACGGTGAACTTTCTATTTAGTTATCCATTTGTATTTCTTTTAAAATCACAAATTTTATTGATAATTAGGCTAAGTATAAAAAGCCATGGTAATATAAAGCATGAGTAAAACAAAAGAGTGAAATGGAGATATTAATAAACAAAAATCATCAATATCTACTAGAAATTCTCCAAAATCCGGTGTTATAAGTGCACGAGCAATCTAGTAAAATATACAAACCACTACAACTACTGTCCGAAATGAAATAGACAGAAATATAAAATAAAGAGCAACAGGAAGGAGATTCCGGGTGCTGTGAATCGGAGCATGGAGAAGCAACTCACAACTAAGTCTCCGGGTAATGTGGATGCGCACTTGATCGGATACCAGATGTACCCGCCTCAGTACCTGAACAATTTGTGTAGAAGCGTAGCATGAGTATGTAAACAACGTGTACCCAACAAGTATCTAGTCTAACCTCGAAGAAGTAGTGACGAGGGGTCGACATCGACACTTACTAGAGGTCAATAAATAAAGTACAGAAATTATAAATAGGCATGAAATAGAACTGTAACAATGAAATAAGAAAACAATAAATAATAATTCTTTAATAGAATATCAATTTACAATCTCCAATTATCACATTCCAATTTTAACAAATAAGAGCCATCAAGTAATTATCGAATCTCAAGTCATGAAGAAAATATCAAGTATAATCAGATTCCTAGCGATATCACGCACGAGTTATGCCGAGGTCGTACGGTCCGATCCAGAATAATTATGTACACTGCTGAGGGTCAACCGATGCAAACCATAGATGCATATTAAATATACTGCCGAGGCGTTTAGCCCGATCCACATGAATAGAGAAACTCAACAAGCTAGCCAACTACAACAACACAAGAATAGTACTCAAAGAAGGCATAATTTCCACCAACAATCAATTATTCTGCCCAAAATCAAGATAATAAAGCTCGGTCTCACAAAATCTCAAATCCAATTTAAATTATAAATTCAAGTAATTAGACTAATAAGTTAGGTTCAAATAATACAAGTATTGTATGGTAAAGTCCTAAGTCTACCGGACATAAGCATAATTTTTAGCTACGTACGGACTCTCGTCACTTCATGCGTACATAGCACCCCACAGCTATTAACAAATAATAATTTAAACACCTACGAGGACAATTCCCACTTACAAAGTTAGGCAAGAAACTTACCTCGTTTTCATGTCCTCTTCCCGGTCCTCAAACCACACCAATATCCTCAAAATAACTCCGAGCAACCTGAAACTAGCCAAAGGCCGTACAAACTAATCAATATATGCTTAAAGGTTCACAATTTAACTCTTAGAGTAATTATCCAACCCAATTTGAAAAATTTCTAAAAGTCACCCCTGGGTTTATGTGTCCGGATTTCATATTGTTTTATAGATAAATATTACCCAAAACCTTACGAATTCAAATATATAATTTATACTCAATTCCATAATCAATTTCGTGGTCTAATCCCATTTTTACCAAAACCTAAGTTTTTCAATAAAATTCCAAAATTTCTATAATTTCTATGTTTAAATCAATCCATAATCTATGTTTTTAAACTCACATTATGTAGAAATTACTTACCTCAAGATGCTAGGTAAAAAAATCCCTCTCCAAGAGCTCCAAAATCGGCCAAGAGATGTGAGAAATGAAGAAAATGGCCTAAGTCCCATTTTTAACTTAAGTCACTGCCCAGACACCCCTTCTTTGCGATCGCGAAAAGAGCCTCGTGATCGCAAAGGCAATATTGCCCAGGCCCAAAAAATGTTCTTCGCAAACACGATAGGAGCCTCGCGATCAAGAAGGCTTTCCCAGCCAGTGCTCGCGAATGCGGTCCTCCTTTCGCGAACGCGAATGTCAATAACCAGCTGACCCCAGGTCCCGTTCCTTCTATGTGAACGCGGTAATACCATTGCGAACGCAGAGGCCACTAGTCTCAGGCCTTCACAAATGCAACCCAAACTTCACGAATGCGAAGTAAAAAAATACATAGTCCCCAATTCATTCATCATGAACACGATACCACCTCCGCGTTCGCGAAGATGGAAACTAGAACTAGCATTATCTGTAGTTTTTGGACTTAGCTCCGGGTGGTCCGAAACTCACCCGAGCCACCCGGGACATCGTCCAACAGTACCAACAAGTTCATAAACATAATACTGACCTGCTCGAAGCCTCAGAACACATAAAACAATATTAAAACTAAGAATCACACCCTAAAATAGAATTAATGAACTTATGAACTTCAAACTTCTTCACCATTCTGCACTCGATCTCGAAGTCTAGCAAGACAGGAATCTTCAAATTGACGAGCCTTGACATGTCCAACCAAGGATGATTGTGCTACCAAACCCGCAAGTAACATGCCCGGCAATGTATGATTAATACGCACTCCCCGATTAGCCAATGCCTGAATATCCATAACCATAGGTCATTCTTCAGCAGTAAATCGGGCTAAGCTACCCATGGACTTTCTACTCAAGGCGTCTGCCACCACATTCGCCTTCCCGGGATGATACAAAATAGTAAGATCAAATATTTAAGTAGCTCTAACCATTGTCGCTGCCTCAAATCCAGATCTCTTTGCTTGAATATATATTGCAAACTCTTGTGATCAGTATATATTTCACACGGCTCATCACAAAGATAGTGACGCCAGATCTTAAGCGCAAATACGATCGCAACCAATTCTAAGTCATGAGTCGGATAATTTTTTTCATGGTTCTTTAGTTGTCGAGAAGCATAAGCTACCATTTTGTCGTCCTGCATCAGCACACAACCCAAACCAACTCGAGACGCATCACAATAAATAGTAAAATCGCCTGCACCCGTAGGTAGTGTTAAAATCGGAGCTGTAGTCAATGCAGTTTTCAATTTCTGAAAACTTTCTTCACATTCATTTGACCACTGAAATGAAACACCTTTCTGAGTTAATCGTGTCAATGGATTGGATATCTTTGAGAAACCCTCAACAAACCTTCTATAATATCCGGCTAGTACCAAGAAGCTACGTATCTCTGTAGGAGTAGTGGATCGAGGCCAATCTCGAACTGCCTCTATCTTCTTTGAATCAACTTGAATCCCATCTCGTGACACCACATGTCCCAAAAAGGAAACTGTGTCCAACCAAAATTCACACTTTGAGAACTTGGCATAAAGCTTTCGCTCTCTAAGTATCTGTAGCACAATTCTCAGGTGTTGTTCATGTTCTACCTCAATTTGATAGTAGACCAAAATATCATCAATAAATACAATCACAAAATAATCTAAGAATAGCTTGAATACCCTATCCATGAGGTCCATAAATGTTGTGGGGGTATTAGTATGCCCGAAGGACATCACCAAAAATTCAAAATTCCCGTACCTGATTCGAAACGATGTCTTGGATATATCCTCGGTCTTAACTCTCAGCTGATGGTAATCTGATCTCAGGTCAATTTTGGATAAGTGAGTACCAGTATGTAGCTGGTCGAATAAATCATCAATACATGACAACGGGTATTTATTCTTGACCGTCACCTTATTCAGTTGTCTATAATCAATACACATTCTCATAGTTTCATCTTTCTTTTTCACAAATAACACAGGCGCACCCCAAGACGATACACTAGGCCTGATGAATCCCTTATCAAGTAGCTCTTGAAGTTGAACCTTTAATTCTCTTAACTCAGTTGGAGCCATACAGTATAGATGAATAGAGATAGGTTGAGTTCCTGGCACCAAATCAATACTGAACTCAATTTCTCTCGTCGAAGGCAGCTCGGGTAAATCTTCTGGAAACACATTAGCAAATTCTCAAACCAATGGAACATTGTCAATAGTAACATCCTCCGAGCGGGTATCACAAACGGTAGCAATAAAACCCAAACACCCATTATTAATCATTCGACGTGCTTTTACATAAGATATTATCTTCCCCTAAGTCACAGAAGTTATGCCTTTCTACACTAAACATGGTTATCTAGGAAAATCAAAATGTATAAGCTTGGCATGACAATCAACTGAAGCATAACATGACGATAACCAATACATACTAATAATGAGATGAAAGTCGGACATCGGCAACACTAGTAGATCAACTACAGTGTCTCTGCCCTGAATAAATATCACACAATCTCTATAGACTCTATTCACAAATATAGTCTTCCCCACTGGGGTCACCACCATATATGGCACATTAAGAGACTCAACTCTTCGTTCTAAGTATATGGCAAAAGATGGAGATACATATGAATAGTAGAACCAGGATCAATAAGAGCGTAAGCCCCATAAGAACTGATAGTGATAATACTTGTGACTACTGCATTAGATGCCTCAGCATCCTGTCTGGCCATAGCAAAGAATCTCGGCTGTCCACATGCTCCCTAAGCAACCTGTGCACCCTGTCGACGTTATCCATAAGCAACTTTGTCACGTCCCAAACTACCCCCTAGACGTGACTGGTACCCAGTTAACATCACCTGCCAGGCGAACCCCTTTCTCAAACGTTTAACCATTTAAACAAATACTGGGAGAACAATTAAGTGCAGGCCTAAAAGTATTATTAATAATTAAAGACGAAATAATTATCATCCAATACCTTAGTCAATTGATAGAAAAGCCAACAATCACTCAAATAATAAAACCTTAGCCCAAATCTCACACTAAGACCATGGAGCATCTAATAAAGTAATATTAGTTTTACTCATGGGTATGCAAACCCCAACGAAAAAGGAAATAATTAACACGAACTAGATAAAGCTAAAACGAAAGCCTCCACGAACAATGTGGTGGCTCGCCTCAGCAATAGGATCCACTCGAACAAACTCATCATCCACTAGCTTTATCTCCCACAACGGTATCTGCATAAAGATGCAGGTAATGAGCAAGTTATACGTAAATATAACCTAGTAAAATCCTCGATCCGCCACTTTAAATATCTCTGGAATAAGTGTTAACAAAATACAAATACACCATAATAAGAATGATATAATAAATATGATCATTATACAATAACCCAATATATATGTATCAACAGAGCTAATAAGAATTAACCAACAAGAGAACACACTAAGGACTTGTCATAATTGCAGTAAAAAAAATTAACCAGCACATCTACGAGTTTATAACGGCACCACAATGACTCAAATATGTAACGGAGCATACACAATGTTCACTGAAGCATACACAATGCCCCAAATATATCAAGAAGCATACACAATACTCGAGTGATGTACAAAGGCATACATAATGTCCCAATATCATGGCTCACAGCCGTATCAAACTATTAAACTCAACAAAAAGAATATGTCATTGAATATGTCATTAAGTATCAAAGCTAAAAGTCTCACCTACCTCGCTAACGGGAAGTTCTCCAACTTCGCAACGCCTAGAACACCAACCAAACAGTCTCAATCTATTCAAAATATTAATTAACGATATCAATTAGACTAGTCCGAGTCCAATATAAATATCCCTACTTTTAAGCTTAGAGTTGAATCTTAACATTTTATCTACTAAGTGCCATATTTCTAATATCAAAATACGTCCCAATATCTCAATCCAACTTAATATCAAATTACAATTCTTCTAAAGTAATACTCAAACCAGAGAAAAAGTCAAAATTTGCCTAACTTAAGAATTAGCAGCGAAACAGTACCTTAGTTTTAATACCAAAGTCCAAATATGTCCAAATGCACATTCTGAACGAATTCTCATTTTTGATTTCCAAATCCTACATTTAATTCTCTTTTTTGTTTCCTCACAATCATTTGCATATAATTATTATACTTCCAATCATTACCATAGTAAATATAAAGATATAAATATCAAACTCTTCACTTAATTCACCAATATACATGTACAGACTACAGATACTTGGGTCATAGAGTACATCTTTTGCAATAAAATATAATGCAATTAATTTTATGTGCACAGACCACTTAATTCATGAGCAATGTTATGAGAATACTCTCTAAAAAGTTTTGTCATCATTAAAGGGTGAGGTTTCCTTTATTATTAAATTTCATGTCTATTTTCAAGGCATCAAAAGTGCCATAATGTCGGCCACTCTTGTTCCCCAATTCTATTTTTATCACTACTATAATATAATTATTGTTATAAAAAAAATCAAATTATGGTGGATGTCTACTCTTCCTTCATGATCTTCTCAAATGCTTAATGACATATTCAATGATCTATTCTTTTTTATTTTTTATGTCTATATAAAGTCCTTATAATAGATATGAAGAAATACACAATTGAAGAAGAAAATCCCTTCCTTCTCTCTATCTCTATTTCTTGTTCATGTTTTACTAAATTACTTTTATTTCATAATATATTATCAACACGATGCTCTAACCAATTGAGGTTAAATTCCACTTCTGGTAAGGTATATCTCGATGATCTATTTGTCAAAATTATCAAGTCTAACAATTCTTTTAGATCTTGATATCAGTATATATATATATATATATATATATATATATATATATATATATATATATATATATATATATATATATATATATATATATATATATTCTGCCGAATGAATGTTGGTTCTTTTATTTTTGTTTTGTTGTGATATTTCATCATAATATAAACTTAAGCATCTTGTTCATGAATACAGTATTGTTAAATTTTTATGAACTAAATAATAGGTGATATACGGTAGACTAAATAATCTACAAAATTAAAATTATACTTTATTATGTATGCTTATAGTTTTACCTTATAATACGATTTTAGTACGCCTAGTATAGTGATTATATATTAATTTACTGTCAAATATAATATAATAATAATAATACTCGTAACTATTTTTTTTAAATAAGATAAAATATTAGTACAAGAAGTATGTACTACACCAAATTTTTCGTTGATGATAGTTGTTATCAAATTAACATGTTGAATCATTTCTATATGGAAAGCATATAGTAGTAGATAGAGATTTATCCACTATTTTTTTAATTCCCTGATTGACTTAAAGGTTCTGCTATATCTCTTTATTTTTCTAGAGAGCATAATTGTAATGACTCAACCGGTCATTTTAACTTTTAGAACTCTGTTCCCTAAAATAAAAATTTTTGTATGTGCTTTTAATGATTATTGACTTGCAGGGATGGTTGGTTCGGGATTTGGAAGTGTTTGGGTTGAAATCGGAACACTTGGCTTCTTAAGTTAGCCTTAAAAGGTCAAGTTTGACTTCGGTCAACATTTTGAGAAAACGACCCCGGAATCGGGATTTTGATAGCCCGGGAGCGTTTTGACGCTTAATAGTAAAAATTAACTATTTGAAGGTTTAAAATTCTTTAAATTTGGTTTGGAGTAGGATTTTGAGTAATTAAAATCCGTTTGGAATTTCGAGTTTGGGAATAGTTCTGTATAATTATTTAAGACTTGCACGCAAAATTTCGTGTCATTCCGAGTAGTTTAAGTATATTTCGGCGCATTTGAAGTAAATTGAAGAACTTGAAATTCTTAAGTTTGAATCAATTTGGTTTAGGGTATGATTCTTAGATTTGATGATGTTTTACACGTTCCGAGAGTTCAAGCAAGTCCGTTTTATAATTTCAAACCTGTTGGTATATTCGGGCGGGGTCCCGGGGACCCTGAGTGTCAATCGGACGAGGCTCGGACCAAGTTAAAAGTTGGGAGCCAAAACTGAAGCTCCCAGCTACTGTTAGAATCTCACCTGCACTTGGCCAGTCGCATGTGCGACATTCGCAGATGTGATAGAAGCTCGCAGGCGCGGCACTCGCATATGCGAGATTTTGAGCGCAGAAGCGGAAAAGGGAAGGGGCAATCCACCGCAGATGCGGACGATTTGCGCACCTGCGAACGCGCAGGTGCGAAGCTTTGTGCGCAAATGCGAGAATTGGCCAGGCAAGTGAAACTCGCACCTGCGAGGATTTTTCCGCAGGTGCGGAGCCGCAGGTGCATTCCAACTTCCGCAGGTGCGAAAGACTTGTTTGGCAGAAAGCTTAAAAGAACACGAATTTACCATTTTTGCCCATTTTCTTCCATGCTTGGGCGATTTTGGAGCTCTTTGTGAGGAGTTTTCAATTAACAACTTGGAAGTAAGTTAATTCTACACCCATTGAGTTAAATACATAGATTATGGGTAGATTATAACTAGTAAATCTTAGAAATTAAGAGTTTAGGTCAAAAAACCTAGATTTTTATAAAAATGAGATTTTAACCACGAAAATAGTTATGGAATTGGGCAGAAATTATATATTCAAGTTCTTGAGATTATGGGTAAAGTTTTCATCCGAAAATTTTCAGAATTCGAGCACGTGGGCCCGGGGTAAATTTTAGGAATTTTACCATTTTGGATAGGGCAATTTATTTAATAGATGAATTTCGAATTATTGAATATATATTAATTATTTTATATAACTTTTCGATAGTTTTGGATTTTTCGACATCGAATCAAGAATTTTACGCGACGCGATAATCGAAAAGTGGACTTTGAGACGAGGTAAGTCTCTTGTCTAATCTTGTGAGGGGAATATTACCCCATAAGGATTAAATTAAATAATTATTGCTAATTACGGGGGCTACGTATGCACGAGGTAATGAGAGTTCGTGTGTAGCTACTATAAATGCTAAAGTCCTGGTAGTTTAGGACTCAAAGCATGAATTACTTGTGTAAATTGTATTTCCTGATTTATTAATATTAAATTAATATATATGAATATATTGTGAATTGTTAGATAGAGATATTAAAGGATGAAAATCTCATATGCTTGATTTTCTATTTAAATCAATTAATTATTAAAAGAAATTGGTCTTCCTCCCGAATTTATCTCATAATAAATATACTCTCCTTCCGGAGGTACATAAGAAAATGTCCTCCTTTTTTGTGGAGCGGGCCGAATGCCTCGGCAGGATAGATGCATCTATGGATCGCGTCGCACGTCCCTCGGCAGTGTACACGAAACTCTGGATCGGACCGTACGTCCTTGGCAAAAATCGTGCTTAATAATAATAATAATAATAATAACAAGATACTTTAATAGCTTATTTTGAGCTTGCGAAGCTAATTGGAAAATCCTTGAAATTTAATAAATTATTATTCTTGCTTGTTAAAACATTAATTGTTATTCCTGTAAATGATATTTAATTGATAAATTAGAAATTATTTGAATTGAAGGAATTTAATTAATATATTGAGAATTATTGCATTTGAAGAAATTTGATTATTTCCGTTGATTAAATAAATTATTTTAAATTCTGTAAATCATGCTGATTTAAATATCCTAGTTGTATTTCAATTATTATTATTGACCCATAGTGAGTGTCAAAGTCGGTCATCTCGTCTCTACCACTTCGAGATTAGACTTGATACTTATTGGGTACACGTTGTTTACGTACTCATACTACACTTGCTCCACTTTTTGTGCAGGAACTGAGGCAAGTACTAGTGGGGGACCTATCGTCTTACACCCACGTTATCCAGGGGCATAGTGGTGAGCTGTTTCTCTGATCCATTCTGCAGCTACTAGTGTCTCTCTTTGTATTTCTTTTTATCCTGTCTATTTTTATTTCAGACAGTATTTGAGGTTTTGTATAATCTACTAGATGCTCATACACTTGTGACACTAGGTCTTGGCACATACATTGGTAGAATTTGGGTTTTATTATTTCTATTGGTTTTAAATTTTGACAATGAATACTTAATTTATTAAGTTGGCTTGCCTAGCCATAGTGTTGGGCGCCATCACGACCTATAGGTGAAATTGGGTAGTGACAATAATACTTAGTTTCCACAAAAGTGCATGGTAACTAGTAGTACTATTATTCTATTTGATACATTATTTTTCTTAATGTTCTAGTCATATCACTTTCATCTTAAAGTAGGCTTATTGCAGCAAAGACCACATGTGAATTTTTAATATTATTTTGTATTTTCATATATTTGTTTGACTCTAAAAACTTAGCTGATTTGAGTAAACGAAAGTCTAATGTTGAGAATTATAACCAAATGACATTACGAAGAGTTTAACTTAAGAGGTAAGCATTTTCTTCGTATTTAAAATTATTTTTGTCATTTGCTATTAATAATATCAACTTCAATGAGTTCAAGTCGCAATGCACCATGAGGGTAAGACATCGGGATCAAGTCCTGATGCTCCATGATGATAAGAGTTGGGTTTGAGTCTCAATTCATTATGGCCTAACATGCCTTATAATGGTAAGTCATTGGGTTTAAGTCTCACTGTACCATATTTATGATATAATGATGATTAAAGAAAAATAATATAATTTTCATGAAAAAGCATGAAGATTGTCCCATTTAATTTGCTCCATTCTTGAAGTGAATTTGGTAGCGGCACATAATAAGTCTAAATGAAGACAAGTGGTTGAACAATGAACGTGGGCATTCCAAAGATCAAAATAATAATAATCATCACTATGATTATAAAAGGAGAACAATGAGGGTTCTCAAAATAGTCCTTCAAAATGTGATGGCAATGTTTACCATCAAATGGGTATGAAAAATAATAAAGCACGCCGCTGATTATGATCCATTCATTGAAGAGAATGTGACTTGTAATAAGCATTGAGAATGCAGGCCCATTCCTAAAGGTGAATGTTGCAATATGTGATAAAAATAATGAATAAAGACATGCAATGCATGATTGAATGAATACCACACAACTCACTTCTAAGGGAGGTTTGAGTGAAATAAAGAGAATAAATATAATTGTGTGGTTACATGAATATAACATTGGTCCCGTGCATGTGATAAGCCAAAAAATATTTTGTTGTGCCTTATAAAAAGTTATTAAAGGCAAAATTAAAACAAGAAATGATTTTGCTTATGATGATTTTGACCATAATAATTTTTTATGATATAATTTTCTCCATGAAGGAGACATTTACTATATGAATGGTGTGACAAAAGATCTTGTAGTATAAAAGTTATTAAGAGCTCCAGAAAAATTAATTTATTACTAACCGGATGAATAAAATTATTCACGACATTGATATTGTAAAGTCTCAAAAGAAAATTTTTGAGTTTCAAATGTATAAGTCAAAGTGGTTAGCATATTGGGACTATAAATGAAAGGAATATTGAATATTTTCATATTTCTATAATCATAACGGGTAAATATGAAAGATTACCCGATTTCTTTTCTATTTGTACTACACAAATATAAGCATGATGATGGAATCATATGTCACAAGTAAACTAGAGGTTTACTGAAATAAATATTAGTTGGCATGACCGGTTGACCATCTCGGTTCAATTATGATGCGAAAAATTAATTGAGAATTACATTGACATATATTGAAGAAATATAAGATTCTTCAAGAATTCTCTTGTGCTGCTTATTCTCATGATATACCAGTTAAGGTTGGGATTGAATCCTTTAATTTCTGGAACTAATAAAAGGTGATAAATAAATGGGTCCAGTCACCTGCCATGTGGACAATTTACTATTATATGATTTTAATAGATGCATCTATTCTATGGTCACATGTGCATTTGTTATCAACTTGCAGTTTGGCTTTTGCAAGATTGATTGCTCAAATTATTAGAGCACAGTTCCAAAATATAAATTATGATTATTTATCTTGATAATACTGGTTTAAATCCAAGTTGGTTTAGCAGAAATTGTATGCCTCCAATTATAGCTAAACCATTGGTTATGAGAACAAAATTGTCAAAATAAAATTTGGTATGTGATGTATTAATTAATATACAACAACACGTGTACGCATCTAGTCAAATTATGATAAGTTCTTCCTATCACAATCGGTTCAGGGTCTGGAACCAAATAATTTCCATCTAGAAATATGAATGTGCTATATGATTTAATTGTTCCACCACAATGCACAAAGATGGATCCCCAAATAAGGCTAGGGATATGTGTTGGTGATCCCAACAATAGGGGGAAAAAATGGGCAGCTAAAAAAGTAATGCATGTAATGAATTATTATGAGTACATCTAGATCCTCGTAGGAGAAAATGTGAACTTGAAGTTCAAATGATAATTCATTTGCAAAATATTGTCAGGCATATTTGGTGACCCAAAACTAAATGTCATATTCAACTGCCAATGCTCCAAATAAAATAAAGTTCATAATGAATAGAGTCTATAGCATGCATGAAGCATATAGACTAATCAGTTCCAAAGATAAAACTCCTTGAAAAAGGAGAGGAGCAAATGTTCAAGATGGTCATAATAAGGAGGCAAGTGCTCTAGAAGAGCACCACGGCATAACACTTCATAGGACATCATGGGAGAGGCTCAGGTAACTGAAAATAATGAGATAAAGAGATCTCAATAATTTATGTTTTTATTGGGTAATAATAAAATCGATATAAAATGATCGTCTACGATATTGTTAATATAATGTAGCGCTCAATATTATTAATATTGACGAGGATCTTGAGTTCAAATCTGTCATGAAATTTGGACAGATAAATGATTGGTCAAATGAAAAATACGCAATAAAAATTGACTTCACCTGAAAAATATGAAGTTGGACGGATAGTCCCTACACCTGAAAGTATAAAGCCAATGGAGGTATAAATGTGTTCTTGTGCGAAAAGTTCAAAGTCGATAGACATAAAGACGACTTGTGGCATAAGAAAATTAATAAATATCCTCACACTGATTATATGGAGACATTTTCTCTTATGGTGGATGTAGTCATTTCAGGTTTTAATCTGGCAATATATGAAAAACTTGATATGCGTATAATGAAAATCATTGAAGAATTTAAATTGTTCTGAAAAATATTAATATTTTCAAGAAATTTATTAAATAAAGCTTCAAAAATCCTTATACGGATTTGAAACAATCAGGGCGCATGTGGTATAATCACCTGTGTGAGTACCTGTTGAAAGAAGGGTACAAGAATGATTCAATTTGTCCTTGTGTCTTTATAAAACGATCTGGATCTGAATTTGTTATAATCGATGTGTATGTTAATGATTTAAATATCATTGGAACTCCTGGGGAGCTTCCTAAAGCAGTAGACAGTTTAAAGAAAGAATTTGAAATGAAAGATCTTGGAAAGGCAAAATTTGTCTTGGTCTACAAATTGAGTTTATGAAAGATGGAATTTTTGTCCATCAATCAGCATACACTAAAAAGATTTTAAAGCGATTATATATGGATAAAGCACATCCATTTAGTACCCCGGTGGTTGTGAGATCACTCGATATTCCATTCCGACCTCATAAAAATAATGAAGAGCTTCTTGATCCTGAAGTATCATATCTCAGTGTAATTGATGCACTAATGTATCTTGCTAATACTACAAGGCCTGACATAACTTTTTCAGTTAATGTCATAGCAAGATATAGCTCTGCTCCTACAAGGAGACATTGGAATGGAATCAAACACATATTGTGGTATCTAAAAGAGACTACTAATATGGGTTTATTTTATGGCAATGATTGCAATCCCGATCTTGTTGGTTATGCCGATGCTGGGTATTTGTCTGACCCATACAAGGCTCGATCTCAAACAGGCTATGTGTTTACATGTGGAAGCACTGCCATATCTTGACGATCGACTAAGCAATTAATCGTGGCTACTTCATCTAATCATGCTGAGATAATTGTTATTCATGAAGCAAGTCGAGAATGGGTATGGTTGAGGTCTATAATACATCGTATTAGAGACAAATATGGTTTAAAGTGTGAAAAATTACCCATAATTTTGTATGAAGACAATGCAGCATGCATAGCCCAATTGAAGGGAGGATCCATAAAAGGAGATAGGACAAAGAACATTTCACCAAAGTTATTTTTTACACATGATCTTCAAAAGAATGATGATATCAATGTGTAACAGATTCGTTCAAGTAATTTTATGGCTGATTTGTTCACCAAATCTCTACCGACGTCAACCTTCAAGAAACTAGTGTACAAGATTGGGATGCGAAGGCTCAAGGATGTGAATTGATGCTCTTATCAGGGGGATTTAATACGCGTTGTACTCTTTTTCTCTTACATAGTTTTGTCCTACTGGGTTTTCCTTGAAGGTTTTTAACGAGGCAACTAAAAGGCGTATTTCTAAACATGTATACTCCTTTTCCTTCACTAGGAGTTTTTTCCCATAGGTTTTTTTTTCTAATAAGGTTTTAACGAGGCACATTATCTATGGACATCCAAGGAGGAGTGTTATAAGAAAAATCAAATTGTGGTGGATGTCTACTCTTACTCCATGATCTTCTTAAATGCTTAATGACATATTCAATGACATATTTCTATGCTTAATGACATATTCAATGACATTTTTTTTCACTTTTTATGCCTGTATAAAGGCCTTGTAATAAATAGGAAGAAACAGACAATTGAAGAAGAAAATCTCTTCCTTCTCTCTATCTATATTTCTTGTTCATATTTTACTAAATTACTTTTATTTCATAACAATTACCCATAGTATCTCTTCTTACTTTGAGGAACAATTATTGGGTGGGCTAAACATTGTACCCGAGCACCAATGTTGAGTTGCGATAATTGTCCACTCCTAACTCTTGATACAGCCGTCATCCTCTCCACCACACTCCCCTGTAGCCTTTTCTTTCTATCTAATTACAGTGCCGTCACTTTGCTCCTCTAGGTATCTTAGAACTAACAAATCCATTTTACTTGCGTTTTCCAAGCGTGACTTCAAACCTGGCAGCTAGGAGAATGGGCTTGGCCCAGACTCTATATCCTTTAGTGAAAATTATTTTGTAAGGTTGTATAATAGTGTTTGGCCCAATAACTATTAACTAAATAAAATTTTTTCTACTTCTTTCAAACAGTTAATTAATATATAAATAATTTCGGCCTATTACAATTATAATGTATATGAAAGTTGCAATTTGATAGATGAATACATATCTGAATACAGGTTATATCTGATACATGCATATAAATTGTACGAATACATACAGATTGTATGTGTATATTGAGACAGTACATATATGCATGCTGCCTGTATTCATGCATACAGTACGTACTGCATGTATTCATGGATATATATACATATTTTTTACAAATGTCCAAAACTGAAGTTGCTCCATTTTATGTAGGTTGCACCATCGACCGAACACTTGCACATGGTGAATGATGAAAGAAAGCATTACACCGTTTGCATCCAAAAGAAAAATTGCAGTTGTGGGAGGTTCCAAGTGGACGAGCTACCATGCCCACATGCTTGGGCTGTCTTGAAGATCAAGTTTCTAATATCGGACATTTATTGCTTGGACTATTACAAACCAAAGACTTTTGTAATGACATACGAGGTCCCCGTGTATCCTCTCCCTGACCGTAATGAATAGAAGATACTAGCACATATATCAGAGGAAGTAATCTTACCACCCAAATGAAAGAGACCTCCTGCTACTTGGTTTCTTGATGTATTTGATTGCTCCTAGATGATTGTATTAAAGGTATATGCATATATACATTACGGTTAAATATCCTGATACATTAAAAAATTGTTGTATTCATTAAAGTAGGCTATATATATATTGTCCATATGTATATGTATATGTATGTATATGTATATCAGTGTATCATAAAGTGGATATATGACATGTATATATACAGTAAGTATATGTATACATCTATACTCACTATATGGACTAGGTGGTTCTTGTACAGTTAGTGTATTCAAAAATAGGTTTTTACTAGACTTCAAATACAGGTAAATACTGCTACATATGAATACATTATTTTCATAAATATCTAAGATACTATTAATACTACTACATTTGAATAAATTATTTTCTGAAATTTTAAAATACAGTAAAATACTAGTAAATATTTTCAAAATATTTAAAATACAATAAAGATAAAATACAATCTTGAATCATGAGAAAATGAATACAGATATAGAATAAAATATATTCATGCATTCAGAATAAAAGTTGTTGTAGCCAACAAAACACATTCATGTATTCGGAACAAAGTTGCGTAAACCCATGAATAATTCAGTCATAAATAGAAAATACAATCTGGAAAACATAAAACTATTCAATCACTATTTTTACAGATGTTTCCGATTCTGTGATTTTTCTAACAATTTTTGCCGGTGCTTTATTATCGCTTATCGCCTCTGCATCTAACTTTCGCATAGCATAGTCCCAAAGGAGTGCACCATATCATTGCCGGAGTAAATTAGGATCAAAGGCTATTTGTGGAACCATCCACAAGTGCTCAAATACTCCGCATATTGTAACGACCCGATTGGTCATTTTACTTTCTAGATCTTCGTTCTCCTAACTAAGACTTCCCGTGTGTGCCTTTATTATTTTATGACTTGCGGGGATGGTTGATTTGGGTTTGAAAGGATTCGGGTTGAAATCGAAACACTTAGTTCCTTAATAGTGGCCTAAGATGGTCAAGTTTGACTTGAGTCAGCATTTTGAGTAAATGACGTAGGAACCAGGATTTGATGGTTCCAATAGGTTTGTATGATGATTTTGGACTTGGACGTGTGTTCGGATCGAGTTTCGGGTGATCCGGGAGCATTTTGGCGCCTAATATTGTAAGTTCGCGCATTTAAGGTTTTCAAGTTCTTTAAATTTGGTTTGAAGTATACTTTGGTGTAATCGAGGTCTGTTTGGGATTTCGAGCTTGGAAATAGGTTCGTATGGTAATTTATGACTTGTACGCAAAATTTGGCACCATTCCGAGTTGTCTAAGCATGATTCGACACGTTCGAGCTAGTTGAACAAGTTTGAAGTTCATAAGTTGATCAATTTAGTTTTGGGGTGCGATTCTTAGTTTCGATGTTGTTTTACATATACCGAGGGTTCGAGCAGGTCCGTATTATGTTTACGGACTTGTTGGTGCAGTTGGACGGGGTCTCGGATGGCTCAGGTGTATTTCGTACCGGCCGGAGCTAAGTCCAAAATTATTGATATGCTGGTTTTGGTTGCCTTCTTCGCGAACGCAGAGGTGGTATCAGGTTTGCAGAGAAGTAATTGGGGGACTGGGCATTTTGCTCTTTGCGTTCGCGGTCAACAGGTCGCATTCGCGAAGGTTTAGGACCTGTGGCCTTTGCGTTCGCATGGGCAGGTCCGCGTTCGTGTAGAAGAAAGAGGCCTGGGAGGGGTCAATTTCGATGGTCTGATCGTGTTCGCGATGGTCTGATCGCGTTCGCGAAGCTCAGGCTGGGCAAGCCTTAACAATCGTGAATCTTTCCTCATGTTCACGATGAAGAGTTCCTGGGGCTGGGCAAGCTTTGCCTTCGTGATTGCGAGGCTTCTTCCACGATCGCGGAGAAGGATCGTTGGGCAGTAAGCTTGATTAAAAACGGGACTTATGCTTATTTTGTTCATTTCTCTCAACTTGTGGCCGATTTTAGAGGTCTTTGGAGAGAGTTTTTCATCTAGCATATTGAGGTAAGTAATCTCTACAAAGTATGAGTTTAATACATGGATGTCACGACCCTAAATTCCCACCTTCGGGACCGTGATGGCGCCTAACATTTCACTAGCTAAGCAAGCCAACATTAGAACAATTTATCATTTTTAACAATTTCAATTTAATTAATGAAGAAGAACTGATTTAACTGCAATAATCCAAATATAAATGCGGAAGCTAAAACCGTAAAAACTATCTTCTACAAATTCCTGTACCCGGTGTCACAAGTGCACGAGCTTCTAGAGTAATACATACAAGGGGCTGAAATAAATACAAGTTGTCTGAATGAAAATACACATCTAAATAAAAATAAAGACAGGGACTTCAGGGGCTGCGGGCGCTGAGCAGCTGTACCTCAAGTCTCTGCAGGTTGTCCAATCCGAGCTCTCTAGTAGCCGCTGCTAGGACCGTCTCCAAAATATGCACAGTGTGCAGAGTGTAGTATCAGTACAACCGACCCCATGTACTGGTAAGTGCCGAGCCTAACCTCGACGAAGTAGTGACGAGGCTAAGGCGGGTCACCTACACTACAACCTGAACGCAGTATATAATAATGACAGAAAATGGGAATACTTAACAAAATTAAACAACCAACTGAAAATAATAACCACAACCTCAAGAATAAACCAGTGTCGTCCAGAATCACCAATCTTTAATAATTCAGATACAAATACCAAAAGAAAACCAACACAGCTCAAGAAATAGAAACATATATGTTGTTGCGGCGCGCAACCCGATCCCACCAGACAACACAAATTCCTCCCTTATTTCACCGTAACGATATCAACAACAGTAAATAATATATATATATATATATATATATATATATATATATATATATATATATATATGTATGTATGTTGCGGCACGCAACCCGATCCCACCATATGTCAATATTAGTATCATAATTCACATTTATTTCACCATGTCAATCCACCCTTATTCCACATGCTACGGCATACAACCTGATCCCATTGTATAGTACAAATTCACCCTTATTTCACCTCAACATATCACCCTTATTTCACCTGTTGCGGCGTGCAACCCGATCCCACCATATCAATATCAAGTACTCAATAAGCACAGTAAAACTCACGATTCAAATTATAGGAAAAACCTTTACAATTCCAAGACACCAACTGAACAAATGGAAACCTTGTACAATATGATAATCCGAATAAGTAATACTACACAGCGAGACCAATCCAGAATTTACAACTACAAGGTACAGATAAACCAACTTGAGCAAATAGTAGGAGATTACGAAACCATGGAAAGAACTAATATTATGAACATGAGGAAACAATGACTACAAATAGCAATTTGGCATGTAAACACATTTAGAGCATATAACAAGTAAGACAGGGAAAGAGATAATATAAGAATAACGGGGAAACAGGGAAAAACAGAAAATTCGGCAGCGCATAAGTACTCGTCGTCTCACATATACGCCGCTCACATGAAATTCACATAGCAAATAGTCTAAGGGTTCCTAATTCCCTCAAGTCAAGGTTAGATACAACACTTACCTCGCTGCAAAGACCACTCAAAGCTAAACCACAGCTTTGTCTTTCAAACCAGCCTCCGAACTAACAATATCTAGCAAATTACCAACCAAATGATTCAAAATAAGCCTTAGGAATCACCCACGATTGCAAAAGATTCAATTTAGGTCATTATTGAAAATGTCAACAAAAGTCAACTCCCGAACCCGCTTGGTCCAAACCCGAAATTCAGACCCAAGCCCGATTACTCATTCATCCCCGAGCCCGGTTATATAATTTATTTTAGAATCCGACCTCAATTTGAGGTCTAAATCCACAATTTACCAAATCCCTAGTTTCTACCCAAAAACCCCCAATTCCACCATGAAAATCTTAGATTTTAGGTTGAAAACTTGTGAAATATAGTGAAAGACTGAAAGGATATAGGTTAGAACCACTTACCAATGATTTGGGAAAGAAGGAGTCTTGGAAAAATCGCCTCTAAGGTTTTAGGTTTTGAAAATTTGAAGAATGAACCAAAAATCTCGTCTAAGTCATAATTTGTTCAGCTGCAGATGTCGCATTTGCGACCTGGGGTTCGCAAATGCGAGCCCCGCAAATGCGAAGAATTCATCGCAAATGCGATAACCATCACACCTCTGCTTTCTTCACAAATGCGAAGAATAGTTCGCAAATGCGAACTCTGGCTATATCGCAAATGCGACTCAGTGATCGCAAATGCGAAGAATCCCCCTCCCAGCTCCCATCGCAAATGCGAACTCTGGCCTCCCCAGCTACTTTCGCAAATGCGATGAGTAGATCACAAATGCGAACTCGACAGTGGTTGCAAATGCGATAATTGATCTCGCAATTGCGAGATCTGAGGCCTGCAACAAAAACTGAAACGCAATTGCGAGATCTGAGGCCTGCAACAAAAACTGAAACACACCAGCAATGTTCTAAGTCCAAATTCACTCTGTAGCTTATCTGAAACTCACCCGAGCCCTCGAGGGTCCAAACCAAACATGCACACAAGTTCTAAAATATCATATGAACTCGCTCGCACAATCAAATCACCAAAATAATGCCCAGAACTACGAATCAGACACCAAATCAAAGAAAATTTTCAAGAAAACTTTAAAACTTCTATTTTCACAACCGGACTTCCGAATCACGTCAAACCAATTCTGTTTCTCACCAAATTTCACAGACAAGTCATAAATATAGTATTGGACCTATACCGGGTTCTGGAACCAAATACCGACCCGATATCCAAAAAGTCAATTATGGGTTAGGGACTTCCGAATCTCGGGCCAAGGACTTCCGAATTTGATTCCAGGCATACGCCCAAGTCTCAAATCACATTACGAACCCACCGGTACCGTCAAAACACAAATCTGAGTCGGTTTGCTCAAAATATTGACCGAAGTTAACTCAAATGAAGTTTTTAGGCAAAAATTCTTATTTTTCTCAGTTTTTAACATAAAAGCTTTCCGGGAAGACGCCCGGACTGCGCACTCAAATCGAGGAAGGCTATAACATGATATTTTTAAGGCTTCAAAGCGCAGAATTAGGTTCTAAAATATAAGATGGCCTATCGGGTCATCACAATGGATTATGGGTAGATTTTAACATGAAAAATGTGGAAATTTTAGGATTTTGTTGGAAAATTTAGGTTTTGATAAAAATGGGATTCGACCACGAAAATGGTTATGGAATTGAGTAGAAATTATATATTTATGTTCGTGAGGTTAAGGGTAACATTTATTTACAAATATTTCCAAAATCCGGACACGTGGGTCGGGGATAAATTTTAGAAATCTTTCAAATTGGGTTAGGTAATTACTCTAATAGTTAAATTATGAACTTTTGAGCATATATTAATTAGTTTGTATAACCTTTGGCTAGTTTCAGATTTCTCGGGTTCGATTTGAGGCTATTAGTGTGATTTGTGCACCGCGAAGAGAACTTGAAAATAAGGTAAGTCTCTTGCCTAACCTTGTAAGAGGAAAATTATCCCTGTAGGTATTTTAAATAGTTATTTGCTAATAATTGTGGGTGCTACGTATGCACGATATCACGAAAGTCCGTATGTAGCTAAAATCATGCTTTTATCCGGGTAGACTTAGGACTTTACCATGTATTATTTGTATTATTTGCACCCAACTTGTTAGTTTAATTACTTGAATTTATAATTAAAATTGGATAAAGGGATTTTAAAAAGACTGAGCTTCATTACTTTGAGTTTTAGCGGAATACTTGATTGTTAGCAGAAATTATGCCTTCTTTGAGTATTATTCCTATGTAATAGTCGTTGATCGGAGTTTATAAAGTTTCCTCAATTCTTGTGGATCGGGCCGAATGTCGCGGTAGTATATTAGATGCATCTATGGTTTGCGCTGGTCCCTCGGTAGTATACACACTATTCTGGATCGGGTCGTATGACCTCGGCATAAATTGTGCGTGATATTGCTGGAGACCGATTATACTTGATACTTCTTTCTTGATCGGAGACTTGAAAATTACTTGGTGGCTCTTATGTGTTAAAGACTTGGCCTGTGATAGTTGGAGACTTTAAATTGATATTATGTTTAAGAATTATTAATTATTGTTTCTTATTTAACGTTTATTATTGTATTTCATGCCTATTTATAATTTCTACACTTTATTTATTGACTTCTAGTACGATTAGATGTTGACCCCTCGTCACTACTTCTTCGAGGTTAGACTAGATATTTACTGGGTACATGTTATTTATGTACTCATGCTACACTTCTGCACTAATCGTGCAGGATCTAAGGCAGGTGCATCTGGTGGCTAGTCAGGCATGTACCCCCGCTACCCGGAGACTTAGTGGTGAGCTACTTCCTATGCTCCGTTATACAGCACCCGGAGTCTCCTCCTTGTTGTATTTACTTTTCTGTCTATCTTACTTCAGACAATAGTATATGAGGTTTTGTATATTCTACTAGTTTGCTCGTACACTTGTGATACTAAATTTTGGGAAAATTCTAGTAGATATTCATGGTTTTTGTTTATTAATTTCACTACTTCAACCTTACGTTTACTTTATGTTTTATGTTACTACGATTACTTACTCTTTTTTTCTTTATTAAATAAAATTAATGACTTTAAAAATATTAGAATGAACAATTAAATGGATAGTTCACCATTGGCTTGCCTAGCGGCGACGTTGGGTGCCATCACGGCCTATAATGGAAATTGGATCATGACACATATCTTGCGACGTACAACCCACAATCCTTGTAAAAAGGTAGATTGACAACTGTAAAAAATATGAATGATATTATTATAAATGCTACAAAAGTGAAAAAAGGATTGAATGCATACATGCTCCCAGATCGTTGTTGAGGCACATTTGGAATAAACACTACATCAAAAGCATCAGCTTGTGCCTTGTCACTGTATGCTGGTTTTCGGGACCAATCAATGCCTTGCTTGTCTCTGTAAAAACTACTGATGGATAGGTACAGAGGTATAAGCTTAGCAAGCTTATCTATCCCAGAACTGACATATGCATCATGACAAGCTGCTCGGTAGGATTTATATACATTGATACATTTGTCCTTAAATGATACAACTGCCAAGATCCAATGAAATTTCTCTTTTAGGTTGACAAGTATCAGAACATTGTCGATTGTATGCCATGATACATTAGCTAGCAACTCGTAGCCCCTTATGTATTAGTATACAACATATCTTCCTTGGTTGCACTTGTATCATCATACTTGTCGAAAATTTCAGCAATCCGTGTCTTGAATATACAGTCAACGGTGGTGTATTTGAATGTGTTACTTTGGTCATACTTGCCTTTCTTCCTCAAGTAGTAAAATATGACATCAATATGTTGTGGATTAGTAAACACAAACGGTTTAGCATAGTGGAAAATAAATATATACAGTTAAATAAAAGTTACTCAATGTGAATACATATTTGATATATCCTACATCGTCGTTCCATAGTTGCCCGTCAAATGATAGAAGGTAAAATCATTTTTTGTCAGCAACCTGATGAACTCCAAAATCCAAAGGGATAGGCCGTGTGGACTTATTTTTCCTGTAATGGTCATCCTTATCCTTTTTAAAAGAAGTTATAAAAAAGTAGCATTAGTCATCACATTATAAAAGGTAAAGCATACATTATATAACGATTAAACCTTACCTCTGATTATGTTTAGCAAGCAGACCATCACGAACCCAGGTTGTGTATTCTTGAAAGAGAGAAGTATCATATGGCCTCGTGATAAAATCAGCTTCAAAAGAATTTTTTTGTCAATGTCAATTTCACGGAACTACCTTGTCACGACCCAATTTCACCTATAAGTCGTGATGGCGCTTAACACTACAGCTAGGCAAGCCAACATAATAAATTAAGCATATATTGACAAAATTTAAAATCAAGAAAATAATAAAACACCAAATTCTACTAATGTGTGTGTTCCAAGACCTGGTGTCACAAGTGTATGAGCATCTAGTAGATTATACAAAACCTCAAATACTGTCTGAAATAAAAATAGACAGAATAAAAAATACAAAGAGAGAAACTAGTAGTTGCAGAACGGCTCATAAAGTGCAGCTCACCACTATGCCCCTGGATAACGTGGGTGTAAGACGATAGGTCCCCCACTAGTACTTGCCTCAGGTCCTGCACAAAAGGTGCAGCAAGTGTAGTATGAGTACATAAACAACGTGTACCCAGTAAGTATCAAGCCTAATCTCGAAGTGGTAGAGACGAGATGGCCGACTTTGACACTCACTATGGGTCAATAATAATAAATAAAATACAACTAGGATATTTAAATCAACATGATTTACAAAATTTATAATAATTTATTTAAGCAACGGAAATAATCAAATTCCTTCAAATGCAATAATTCTCAATATATTAATTAAATTCCTTAAATTCAAATAATTTCTAATTTATCAATTAATCTCATTTACAGGAATAATAATTAATTCTTTAACAAGCAGGAATAATAATTCATTAAATTTCAAGGACTCTCCAATTTATCAATTAGCTTCGCAAGTTGAAATAACTATTAAAGTATCGTGTAATTATTATTATTAAGCACGATTTCTGCCGAGGACGTACGGCCCGATCCAGAGTATCGTGTACACTATCGAAGGACGTGCGGCGCGATCCATAGATGCGTCTATCCTGTCGAGGCGTTCGACCCGCTCCACAAGAAAGGAGGACATTTTCTTATGTACCTCCGGAAGGAGATTATATTTATTATAAGATAAATTCGGGAGGAGAACAATTTCTTTTAACAATTAATTAATTTAAAAAAAATCAAGCATATGAGATTTCCATCCTTTAATATCTTTATCTAACAATTCACAATATATTCATATAAATATCCATTAATATTAATTAAATAAAGAATACAATGTACACAGGTAATTCATGCTTTGAGTCCTAAACTACCCGGACTTTAGCATTAATAGTAGCTACGCACGGACTCTCGTCACCTCGTGCGTACGTAACCCCCGCAATTGGCAACAATTATTCAATTTAATCCCTATGGGATAATTTTTCACTCACAAGATTAGACAAGAGACTTACCTCGTCTCAAAGTCCACTTTCCGATTATCGCGTCACGTAAAATTCTCGATTCGATGCCGAAAAATCCGAAACTATCAAAAAATTATATAAAATAATTAATATATGTTCAATAATTCGAAATTCATCTATTAAATAAATTACCCTATCCAAAATGGTAAAATTCCTAAAATTTACCCCGGGCCCACGTGCTCGGATTCTGAAAATTTTCGGATGAAAACTTTACCCATAATCTCAAGAACTTGAATATATAATTTCTGCCCAATTCCATAACTATTTTCATGGTTAAAATCTCATTTTTATAAAAAATCTAGGTTTTTTGACCTAAACCCTTGATTTCTAAGATTTACTAATTATAATCAACATATAATCTATGTATTTAACTCATGTTATGTAGGAATTACTTACCTCAAAGTGCTAGGTGAAAACCCTCTTCCAAAAGTTCCAAGAATCGCCCAAGAGATGAAAGAAAAGTGAGATAAATGGCCTAAGTTGCGCATTAAATGAGCTGGGCACATGCCTCTGATGTCGCATTTGCGACACCAGGTTCGCAAATGCGACACAACTCTCACAAATGCGAAGCTTGGCCTTCAGCTGCTGGGGTCGCAAATGCGACCAAACAGTCGCAAATGCGAACTCTATTGGGATCGCAAATGCATCAAATGTGTCACAAATGTGAACACTGCCTAGGTCGGGCTTCTTTGCAATTGCGAAGCCCTTCTCGCAAATGCGAGCTTCGCATTTGCAAACAATTTCTCGCATTTGCGAGACCTGCAACTGCTGCCAAGAAACACCAAAAAATTGATGTATTTTCATTCCTTCCGAACGTCCGAAACTCACCCGAGCCCTCGGGGCTCCACACCAACTATCCACACAAGTCTAATAACCTCATACAAACTCGCTCGAGCGATCAAAATCCGGAAATAACATCAAAAACCAAGAATCGGACGCCAAAACGCATGAATTGACTTTTGAATTCAAAAATTTCTAAAAAGACTTCTGCTCGTCCGATTCCTATCAAATCAACTCAGAATGACACCAATTTTTGTGTGCAAGTCTTAAATGACCTTACGGAACTATTCCCGATCTCAGAATTTGATTCGGACCTCGGTATCATCAAAACCTACTCCAAACCAAATTTAAAGAACTTCAAAAACCTTCAAGAACCAACTTTCACTATTAGGCGTCGAAACGCTCCTGGGTCCCCCAAAACCCGATCCGAACATACGCCCAAGTCTAAAATCATCATGCGAACCTATTGGAACCGTCAAATCCCGATTCCTGGGTCGTTTTCTCAAACTTGTCCATTTAAAGCTAACTTAAGGAACCAAGTGTTCCGATTTCAACTCACAGACTTCCAAATCCCGAACCAACCATCCTCGCGAGTCATAAATTAATAAAAGCATGTTCGGGGAGTTTTATTTAAAGGAACGGGTTTCTAAAAGTTAAAATTACTGATTGGGTCATTACATTCTCCACATCTTAAACAAACGTTCGTCCTCAAATAGGTTTAGAATAATACCTGGAGTATTAAATAAGTGTGGATATTTGCTCCGCATGTCCTCCTCGGCCTCCCAAGTCGCTTCCTCGACTTGTTGGCCCCTCCTCTGGACCTTTACTGTAGAAATCCTCTTGGACCTCAACTGGCGAACTTGTTTATCAACAATGGCAAATGGCTCTTCTTCATAACCCAAACTCTTATCTAGCTGAATTGTGCTGAAGTCTAACACATGTGATAGGTCAGCATGATACTTCCGGAGCATAGATACATGAAAAAGCGGATGAACTCCCGATATACTAAGAGGCAATGCAAGCTCATAAGCAACCTCCCCAACTCGTCTCAACACCTCAAATGGGCCTATAAACCTTGGGTTCAACTTTCCCTTCTTCCCGAATCTCATAATTCCCTTCATCGGCGAAACCTTCAAGAGAACTTTTTCACCTACCATAAATGATATATCACGCGCTTTCTGATCCGCGTAACTCTTCTGTCTGGATTGTGCTGTACGAAGTTGCTCTTGAATCAACTTTACCTTTTCCAAGGCATCCCTTACCAAATCAGTACCATATAACTTAGCCTCACCAGGCTCAAACCATTCGATAGGTGAACGACATCGACAGCCATATAAAGCCTCAAATGGAGCCATCACGATGCTGGATTGGTAACTATTATTATAAGCAAACTCGGCCAAAGGCAGGAAACGATCCCACTGACCTCCAAAGTCAATCGCACATGCGCTGAGCATATCCTCCAAAATCTGAATTGTCCGCTCTGACTGCCCGTCGGTCTGCGGATGAAAGGCTGTGTTGAGCTCTACACGGGTCCCCAACTCACTCTGTACTACTCTCCAGAAATGTGAAGCAAACTGAGGGCCTCTATCTGATATGATGAAAATTGGCACACCGTGCAACCGAACTATCTCCTGAATATAAATCTGGCCCAACCTATCTGAAGTATATGTAGTCACAACAGGAATAAAATGTTCCGACTTGGTCAACCTGTCAACAATGACCCAAACTGCATCAAACTTCTGCAAGGTCCGTGGCAACCCAACTACAAAGTCCATAGTAATTCGTTCCCATTTCCACTCTGGTATAGTCATCTGCTGAAGTAGGCCACCTGGCCTCTGGTGCTCATATTTAACTTGCTGGCAATTTAGATACCTAGCTACATACTCAACTATGTCCTTTTCATTTGTCGCCACCAATAATGCTGCCTCAAGTCACGATACACCTTCGTAGCACCTGGATGTAAAGAATACCGAGAACTGTGTGCCTCCTCCAGGATCTTTTTCCTCAGTTCATCCACATTAGGAACACACAGACGATCCTGGAGTCGCAGAACACCATCCACACCAATAGTAACTTCCTTGGCACCACCTCGTAGTACCGTTTCTCGAAGAACCATTAAGTGTAGGTCATCATACTGGCGAGCCTTGATCTGCTCAAATAGTGAAGACTGAGCTACGACACATGCAAGAACTCGGCTGGGCTCTGAAATATCTAGCCGCACAAGTCTGTTGGCCAAGGACTGGATATCCAAAGCTAATGGCCTCTCTTCCGCCGAAATGAAAGCCAAACTACCCATACTCTCTGCCTTTCTACTCAAGGCGTCTGCAACCATATTTGCTTTGCCCGGATAATACATGATAGTAATATCATAATCTTTTAGTAACTCAAGCCATCTACGATGTATCAGATTTAGGTCCCTCTGCTTGAACAATTGATGCAAACTGCGATGATCAGTGTAAACTTCACAAGACACCCCATAAAGATAATGCCTCCAAATCTTTAGAACGTGAACAATCGCAGCTAACTCCAAATCATGTACTGGATAATTCTTCTCGTGGGGCTTCAGCTGACGTGAAGCATATGCAATAACTCACCCTTCCTGCATCAATACACAACCCAAGCCAACGCGTGAAGTGTCGTAATACACTGTATACATTCCCGAACCAGAAGGTAACACTAACACCAGTGTTGTAGTCAATGTTGTCTTGAGCTTCTGAAAGCTTGACTCACAATCATCGGACCATCGGAACTGAACACCCTTCTGGGTTAATTTGGTCAAAGGTGCTGCAATAGATGAAAACCCTTCGACGAATCAACGATAATAACCTGCTAAACCCAGAAAACTCCTGATCTCAGTCGCCGAAGTGGGACGATGCTAATTCTGAATTGCCTCAATCTTTTTGGGATCAACTTTAATACCTTCGCCCAATACAATATGTCCCAAAAATGCTACAGACTCTAGCCAAAACTCACATTTAGAGAACTTAGCATATAGCTTTTGTTCCCGCAATGTCTGAAGCACTACTCTTATATGCTGCTCATGTTCGTCCTTACTGCGCGAGTACATCAAAATGTCATCAATGAAGATAATGACAAACGAATCAATATATGGCCTGAATACCCTGTTCATCAAATCCATAAACGCTGTCGGGGCATAAGTAAAATCGAAAGACATTACCAGAAACTCATAATGACCATATCTAGTACGGAAAGCAGTTTTTGGAACATCCGAATCTTGAATCTTCAACTGATGATACCCCGACCTCAAGTCGATCTTAGAGAACACCCTAGCACCCTGCAACTGGTCAAATAGATCATCAATATGCGACAACGGGTACTTGTTCTTAATAGTGACTTTGTTCAATTGGCGATAATCAATACACATCCGCATTGTTCCATACTTATTTTTCACAAATAATTCCGGTGCACCCCAAGGCGATACACTCGGTCTCAAGAACTCTTTCGCTAGTAACTCTTCAAGCTGTTTTTTCAATTCTTTCAATTCTTTCGAAGCCATGCGATACGGTGGGATAGATATAGGCTGGGTATCTGGAGCCAAGTCAATACAAAAATCAATATCACGATCAGGTGGCATACCTAGAAGATCTGAAGGAAATACATCAGAGAACTCCCGAACTACTACCACTGAATCAATACCCGGAGTCTCTGCAGTACTATCCCGAACATAGGCTAGATAAACCAAAAAACCTTTCTCAACCATGTGTTGAACCTTTATAAAAGAAATAACCCGATTAAATGAACTAACCGACGAACCCTTCCACTCCAGCCTAGGCAAAGATGGAATAGCCAAGGTAACAGTTTTTGCATGACAATCTAGAATAGCATGATATGGAGATAACCAGTGCATACCCAGAATAATTTCAAAATTGATCATCTCGAGCAATAAGAGATCTGCTCTAGTTTCATAACCATAGAATGTAATAATACAAGACCGGTAGATCCGGTTCACAGTAACAGAATCGCCTACAAGAGTGGACATATAAACAGGAATACTCAAGGACTCACGAGAAACACCCAGGAATGGAGCAAATAGATATGACACATATGAATACCTGAATCCTGGATCAAATAATACTGAGGCATCTTTGCCGCAAACAAAAATTATATCTGTAATCACAACATCTGAGGCCTCTGCATCTGGTCTAGCCGGAAAAGCATAGAACCGAGCTAAAGCGCCAACTGGCTAGCCTCTGCGTGGCTAACCTCCACCTCTAGGACGGCCCCTACCCACTTGTCCTCCACCTCTTGGTGGTCGGACTACTGGTGGAGCAACTGGTCCGGTAAGCATAGGCTATTGACCCTGCTGTACTGGTCTACCCCGAAGCCTGGGGCAAAACCTCCGTATGTGACTGGGATCCCCGCACTTATAACAACTCTTCGGTGTGATGGGCTGCTGACTAAGAGTCTGACCCTGGGGACCTGAATACCCACTGGGAGGACCCTGAATAGCTGGTGGGCGGTAAAAACTCTCTGGTATAGCACTGAGATAAGGTCGCACTGGAGTACCCCGAGGAAGTGATGGTGCTGGAAATGGGGGTCTGCTGAACTGTCCCCTCACGAACTGACCTCTGCCCCCAGATGGAGCACCTCTGAACTCTCCAGAGTACCTGAATCGCTTATCTCTCATAATCTCTTCTCGACTCCGCTGATGCATACCCTCAATCCTCCGGGCTATCTCCACAACTAGCTCATAAGAAGTGCCCATCTCAACCTCTCGAGCCATAGTGGCCTAAATGCCAGAACGTAAACTGGCTACAAACCTCCGCACTCTCTCCGCCTCAGTAGGGAGTATCATAAGTGCATGGCGAGATAATTCAGAAAACCTCACCTCATAATCGGTCACTGACATCTGACCCTGCTGGAGCTGCTCAAACTGAAACCGTAACTCTTCCCTCTAGGAGGGTGGAATATACCTGTCCAGGAAGATACGGGTGAACCTATCCCAAGTCATGGGAGGAGAATCTGCTGGTCTTCCAAGAACATAAGACTGCCACCATCTACGGGCTCTGATCTCTACCTGAAAATTAGCAAAGTCAACCCCATGAGACTCCAATATCCTCATGTTGTGTAGTCTGTCCCTGCATTGATCAATGAAGTACTGCGGATCCTCATGTCACTCACCTCCGAAGATAGGAGGATGTAGTCTAGTCCATCAGTCCAATAATTTCTGAGGATCGGTGGCTACAGCTATCCTGGGCTCAGGTGTAGCTGCTGCCACTGGATGGGCTCCACCCACGGGTAGTGCACCCTGGGTCTGTTATACAGCAGATATCTGTCTATAAGCCTGCGTGGTAGGGGTCTGTGCTCCCCCTCCCGCTTGAGATGTGGATGGGTCTGCCAGAAATAAACCGGCCTGAGTCATATTGTCCATGAACCGCAGCATACGACCCATGACATCTTGAAATCACGGTGCAGATGTGAAATCCACCGGAGCTGGCTCTGCCACAGGCACCTCATCCTGTTCCTCAACAATGGGGTTCTTTGTTGGACCCACTGGCAGCATAACTAGAACAGTACTGGGACGTCCTCGCCCTCTACCACGGGCTGGATCCCTCTCTCGGCCTCTAGCAACTGGGGGAGTAGCTCTTCCCTGGCCTGGAACCTCATCCGAGCGCCTTCTCACCATCTGAGAGAGAATAAAAGAAGGATATTTAGAACTACATCAATTGCAAGATGGAATATGAAGAAAGGTAATTTCCTAACACCCTATAGCCTCTCGAAGATAAGTACAGACGTCTCCGTACCAATCCGCATGACTCTATTAGGCCTGCTCATAACTTGTGAGACCTACGTGAACCTAGCGCTCTGATACCATATTGTCACGATCCAATTTCACCTATAGGTCGTGATGGCGCCCAACACTACAGCTAGGCAAGCCAACTTAATAAATTAAGCATATATTGACAAAATTTAAAACCAAGAAAATAATAAAACACCAAATTCTACCAATGTGTGTGTGTCAAGACTAGGTGTCACAAGTGTATGAGCATCTAGTAGATTATACAAAATCTCAAATATTGTCTGAAATAAAAATAGACAGAATGAAAAATACAAGGAGAGACACTACTAGCTGCAGAACGGCTCAGAAAGTGCAGCTCACCACTATGCCCCTGGATAACGTGGGTGTAAGACGATAGGTTTCCCACTAGTATTTGCCTCAGGTCCTGCACAAAAAGTGCAGCAAGTGTAGTATGAGTACGTAAACAACGTGTACCCAGTAAGTATCAAACCTAATCTCGAAGTGGTAGAGACGAGATGACCGACTTTGACACTCACTATGGGTCAATAATAATAATTGAAATACAACTAAGATATTTAAATCAACATGATTTACAAAATTTATAATAATTTATTTAAGCAACGGAAATAATCAAATTCCTTCAAATGCAATAATTCTCAATATATTAATTAAATTCCTTAAATTCAAATAATTTCCAATTTATCAATTAATCTCATTTACAGGAATAACAATTAATTCCTTAACAAGCAGGAATAATAATTCATTAAATTTCAAGGATTCTCCAATTTATCAATTAGCTTCGCAAGCTGAAATAACTATTAAAGTATTGTGTAATTATTATTATTAAGCACGATTTCTGCCGAGGACGTACGGCCCGATCCAGAGTATCGTGTACACTGCTGAAGGACGTGCGGCGCGATCCATAGATGCGTCTATCCTGCCGAGGCATTCGACCCGATCCACAAGAAAGGAGGACATTTTCTTATGTACCTCCGGAAGGAGAGTATATTTATTATAAGATAAATTCGGGAGGAGAACAATTTCTTTTAATAATTAATTAATTTAAAAAGAAAATCAAGCATATGCGATTTTAATCCTTTAATATCTTTATCTAACAATTCACAATATATTTATATAAATATCCATTAATATTAATTAAACAAAGAATACAATGTACACAAGTAATTCATGCTTTGAGCCCTAAACTACTCGGACTTTAGCATTAATAGTAGCTACGCATGGACTCTCGTCACCTCGTGTGTACGTAGCCCCCGCAATTAGTAACAATTATTCAATTTAATCCCTATGGGGTAATTTCCCCCTCACAAGATTAGACAAGAGACTTACCTCGTCTCAAAGTCCACTTTCCAATTATCGCGTCGCGTAAAATTCTCGATTCGATGCCGAAAAATCCAAAACTATCCAAAAGTTATATAAAATAATTAATATATGTTCAATAATTCAAAATTCATCTATTAAATAAATTACCCTATCCAAAATGGTAAAATTCCTAAAATTCACCTCGGGCCGACGTGCTCGGATTCTGAAAATTTTGAAAACATTACCCATAATCTCAAGAACTTGAATATATAATTTTTACCCAATTCCATAACTATTTTCGTGGTTAAAATCTCATTTTTTTTAAAATCTAGGTTTTTTCACCTAAACCCTTGATTTCTAAGATTTACTAGTTATAATCAACCTATAATCTATGTATTTAACTCATGTTATGTAGGAATTACTTACCTCAAAGTGCTAGGTGAAAACCCTCTTCCAAAAGCTCCAAGAATCGCCCAAGAGATGAAAGAAAAGTGAGAGAAATGGCATGAGTCGCGCTTTAAATGAGCTGGGCACAGGCCTCTGATGTCGCATTTGCGACACCAGGTTCGCAAATGCGAGGGTCCATATGCGACACAACTCTCGCAAATGCAAAGCTTGGCCTTCAGCTTCTAGGGTCGCAAATGCGACCAAAGAGTCACAAATGCGAACTCTGCTGGGATCGCAAATGCATCAAATGTGTCGCAAATGCGAACACTGCCTAGGTCGGGCTTCTTCGCAATTGCGAAGCCCTTCTCGCAAATGTGAGCTTCGCATTTGCGAGACCTACAACTGCTGTCAAGAAACACCAGAACGTATGAAACTCACCCGAGCCCTTGGGACTCTACACCAACTATCCACACAAGTCTAATAACCTCATAAAAACTCGCTCAAGCAATCAAAATCCGGATATAACATCAAAAACCAAGAATCTGACGCTAAAACGCATGAATTGACTTATGAATTCAAAAACTTCTAAAAAGACTTCTGCTCGTCTGATTCCTATCAAATCAACTCGGAATGATACCAAATTTTACGTGCAAGTCTTAAATGACCTTACGAAACTATTCCCGATCTCAGAATTCCATTCGGACCTCGGTATCACCAAAATCTACTCCAAACCAAATTTAAAGAACTTCAAAAACTTTCAAGAACCAACTTTCATTATTAGGCGCCGAAACGCTCCTGGGTCCCCCAAAACTCGATTCGAACATACGCCCAAGTCCAAAATCATCATGCGAATATATTGGAACCGTCAAATCCCGATTCCTGGGTCATTTTCTCAAAATGTTGACCAAAGTCAAACTTGTCCATTTAAAGCTAACTTAAGGAACCAAGTGTTCTGATTTCAACTCACACACTTCCAAATCCCGAACCTACCATTCCCGCGAGTCATAAATTAATAAAAGCATGTTCGAAAAATTTTATTTTAAGGAACGGGTTTCTAAAAGTTAAAATGACTGGTTGGATCATTACATACTTGTTGTTCTTCAGAGTTCAAAAATAAGGATATCTAAATATATTAAATACAGTGATATAAATTATTTTGATACAATTTAATTAGATGACAGAGAAGTATCAATATATATATATATATATATATATATATATATATATATATATATATATATATATATATATATATAGCTGAGCTGAAGTTTGTCTCGTAAGGCAAATAATTCCATCGACTAGGACGTCAATTCCTATGCAAAGGTAATGGCGTTGCATCTGCAACTTTGGCTGCCGGATGTATCATCATTCTTGTTTCAGGAATTTGACTTGGAAGGTCCTCGTCGGCCAACTCAAATTGAGACACATGTATTTCACCAGGCTTTTGAGCCGCAAGAGGTAGAACATCTTATTATATTCGAGTTGGATCATCAGATAAATCCTCGACAGTTTTTAATGGTATCACACTCGGTACCTCTGTATTAATACATATTCCACAAGGATCATCACATCTCAAATCTAATTCCATATTAGGTATCACAGCAGGAAAGTGTACTCCAATATCCTAAAACAAAAAAAATATGAACACGTAAATCTTACTTATGTACTTCAACAAAAATTAAGAACTTACAATTTAATACCAAATAATATACCTCGAATTCCGTAGTCCCTTCATTTCTAACATCACCACCGTCAAGAATCTCCTCTGTAGAGGCCTTTAATGTATCTCCACTTAAATTATCATGGGGACCTCCGGTAGAATGGATGTCGGCAAACAACTTATTTTCAACACCCTTGAGGTAAACAATAATGAAAATATATTAAAATATTATTTATTTGAATACAATATATGCAGCAGCAATGAATACACACAAGAATATCCTCTGCATGTGTGCAGTCATATATATAACTGTATAATATATTCACATGTATTTTGTATTGATTTATAACAATGTATTCAATGTGAAGATGGATTTTTGTATTATGTATGTTATTGTATATCTGTATATGTGCAGTCATGTCTATAACTGTATGATGTATTCAAATATATTTTGTATTGTATATCTGTATATAATGATCAGGATTATTTATATAGTAATTGTATTTTACTCAGTAACTGAAAAATAAAATACATACAATATTTTACTTAGAAAAAATGCAATAACTGAGTAAAATACAAACATCAGTACATGCTTATTTCTTTACTATAAATGAAGACATATATGAATACATTCAATATAAAATTGACATTTTTATTAACAGTGTTTAATGAATACAATATATACAGTTATAGGAACGTAAATAATGAATACAATATATAAATCAGGACTTTATGAATACTGATGGGCATCATGAATACAACTGATATAGCGTTTATTTTTACAGCCATCGACAAACAGAAGCATGATTAAAATAACTCATTACACAACATATATGAAGAAACATTAAAAAATGATATAACCTCTGAAGTCTCCCCGACAAATGTAGCAGATTGTGTTTGAATTTCAAGATGGTCACACAAGTTGTCCTCGATTGACTTTAAATGCAACCATCGTATCTCCCAACTGGTGCTTCACTATCAGATCCCTACAAGTAAATAAAATAAATGGATGTAATGTACTGTATATATTTGTATTTTAATACTATTGAGGAGTATAATTCTTTCTTTTATATACCTTTTCTGAATTTTGATTGACTTTAACATCTTCAAAAAGCTTTTTGAAATTATCATTGATCAATGTTCTACGAGAAGTGAACTCGCCCTCCACCTAATAGTTAAACCAACAATTAGAAACTGGTTGGAATATAGAAAAAAGTGTAGACATGTATTGTAAAGGTGAGTATGTAATAACAATGCTTACAAAATTCTTGAATGAGTTTAAATCCTCCCTCAAGACAGAGAAATCATCATATTTGATATCAATTGGTACGTCATTATGGAGAGAGGTATCTTTTTTTTTCACCTGATTTTTTACCTTTGGAGAAACTAGCTTCTTAGACCTCACTACAGGTTCCTTGATTTCAATATTAGCAGGAGGACATGTACAAGTTTGTGTTTCAGTTTCGAAGGAAAGATCATGAGTTCTAGACAGCATGGACAGTTTCTGATGTTTAGAGTAATGTTGGCACTATTTTGATATCACCTGAGAAGAATGTGTATTTCAGAAAGATGCACTGTGTTTGACTTGCAGATGCTTGGTTGACATTACGGTAATCGCCTGGTTGATCTACTACTGATGTTCAGACTTTGCTATGTGGCACAGAAGAATTATGAAAGTATTTCTCATGGGATGATGGTGTATGAGGTATGTGTTAGTCATTCGAGTGGTGGATTTGGGATCGGATATGGTGATTCATGTATTCTAGGGATTTGGCGACTGGGAGTTCTTAGAGGCAGATTGTTTCTTGGTTATAGACTGCGAAGGTATGGCCAAGGTAGACAGCTAATAATATGTGATATGGTTAGGTTATTGAGGACTTTTGGAGGTTTATTTACTATTTGTGGATGACCGGAGTTGATTTGGGGGGCCACCGGTAGGCCTAATGAGGATGCGTATTCTACACCGAGTCGAATTTATTGACTCAGCACTGCTGTTATTGAGGGATGCGTCACTCGATTATAGTTGAGATTATCCGTGTTCTGATATGTTCTATGTGTTACTCTTTTATTGTCACGATCCCAATTTCCCTCCGCAAGATGTCGTAATGGCACCTAGTCTCTAAGACTAGGTAAGCCTAACATACATGCAGAATTTAACTGAAATAATGATAAAACTTTCAAATTAACCAACCACTATCATAAAAAGGACTCCGCAACTCAATTGAACAAAAATCCCAATATCCGGTGATACCAAGTCACAAGCTCTACAAGAGTATACTGAACATCCCTATACAACAATAGCTATAAGAAGGGAAAATAAAATAGAACTAGATAGAGGATGACTCCTAGGCCTGTGGACGCCGGCATGTATACCTTGAAGTCTCCAAATTCGAGCTCAACTCACTAGTGCCTAGAGGGAATGAGGTACCAAATATATGCAGAAGCGTAGCATGATTACACCACAATGGTACCCAGTAAGTATCAAGCCTAACCTTAGTAGAGTAGTGACGAGGTCAGGTCAAGATCCTACTGGAATAAATAAGACAACTGAACAGGTATATATGACAGTATGATAATGAAAAATAATGGAATGATACAATGAATAAATATAACAAGAATAGCTACACTGAACTAAGGCAATTAAGACATCACGGAACAAAACACAGAATCAAATGTCAAGGAAATAATGCAAACAAAATACAAGCGATGCAATTGAAAGGTATCAACAAGATTCACTATCGAGGTACCGCCTCGTAGTCTTATTTCACAAATCAAATAACAGTCTTTCCTTATATCACCGGGGGAGCCATGCATTTAGTTTTGAGAATCATTTTCCCAAAATATCTACCCACGTTTAAGCCCACCTTATCACACTGTGTGGCTTCAAGTAGTTTTCCTACTAGCAACATGCGTATCAAGCCCACCTTATCTCACTGCATGTGTTTCAACCCCAAACCCTTATACCAGCGCATGCGTATCAATATCACAACATAACCTAAAATGCACCCCAAGTTCCCAAAACCACAACTTGCCAAAGAAATCAACAATGATAGTGTTTCCATAATAAATAGCCAATATGTACAAGAGTCTCAACAATAGCAACTGAAAGTGAATAACTCAACAAGAATGGTATTTCAACAAATTATAACTTTGCCTCAACGTGAATCACGGCCTTTATAACTTCAACACCAAATTCAACAATGAGATATTCCAAGAAATAACAACTTCAAGTAAGGAACTTAACAGTTAAATAATGAATAAGGAATAGAGAGAATAATAACTTCAATTAAACATGTAAAGACAATTAGCAAGTAAGAGATAAGACAAATATTAACGATGTCAAGTAAAGCATGTGGAGATAGACTAATGATGATGGATATAACATATTATGGCAACTCAATTAAAGGCATGAAAGGAATCTACATAGCTAAAATCGGTCAATTACCACATTTATCCCGTGTACACACTCGTCGCCTTATGTACATGGCATCAACATATCACAAATAACACAAAACAACACCAATCCTAAGGAGTAATTCCCCCACACAAAGTTAGGCAAGATACTTACCTCAAAACACGCTAACTCAATCCACTAGTAAGTCTTTCCCATAATTATCCAACTCTGAACGGCTCGAATTTAGCCAAAATAACTTCATATCATAAATACAAACTATAGAAAGATATTCCGAACAAGAAAGTTGCAATCTATAAAGAGAAACAAAAAGTCAACTCAAAAAGTCAACACTAGGCTCGCATCTCGGAACCCGACAAAACTTATAAATCCGAACACCCATTCAATAATGAGTCCAACCATATAAGAATTACTCAAATCTAACTTCAAATTGCCTTTCATATCCCCAAAATTTAGTCTAAGAAGTCTCACCATTTTTTCCAAAATTTTCCAACTCAAATGACTAATTAGATGACAAAAATAAAAATGGATTCATGTATAATAGCTAAATCCGAGTTATAATCACTTACCCCGATGATTTTCTTGAAAATCCCTCGAACAATCGCCACAAACCGAGCTCTCTAGGTCTAAAGGATGAAAAATGAGATAAAACCCTCGAACACGTATAAAATCACGCATATGCGCTCTCGCACCTGCTAAGCATGGTTGCACCTGTGCTCGCGCGCATGCGTAGGGTCTCTGCTTCTGCAACCCCATGGTTGGCTAGCCCCTTTCCGCCTCTGCGATTCTTCTCACACCAATGAGTCTGCTCCTGTGCATAACTGACCGCACCTACGGTCCCAGCTGGTCAAACCAATCCTCGCTTCTGCGGCTCATAGGCCGCTCGTGCGGTGTCGCACTTGCGGCCCAAAGTGCATACGTGCGATTGCACAAGAACCTTAGAAGCTTCAGCATTCCCTTAAGTCCAAAATTATTCCGACTTCAATCCGATTCACACTCGGTAACTCCGTATGAATATACCAACAAGTTCTAAAATACATAACGAACCTACTCGAGGCCAAAAATCACATCAAACAACATCGATTCTACGAATCTGAACCCAATTCAAGCCTATTAAAACTATGAACATCCGACTTCCAAAACTAACTCCGAATCATACCAAAACAACTCCGATTGACCTCAAATTTTGCACATAAATCATAAATGACATTACGGTCCTATTACAACTTCCTAAATCAGAATCCGACCCCGATATCAATAAAGTCAACTCCAGGTCAAACTTCTCAACCTTCCAAACCTTCAACTTCCCAACTTTCGCCAATCCAAGCTGAAATGACCTACAGACCTCCAAATCAATATCCGGCCACATTCCTAAGTCCGCTCTTCCAACTTAAACTTCCAACTTTGGGACTAAGTATCCCATTTCGCTCCGAAACTCACCTCGAACCAAAACCAAATACCCCCGAAAAGTCACATAACCACAATACAACATAGAGGAGGCAATAAATAGGGGAAGGTGCAAAAATACTCGAAACAATTGGACGGGTCATTACATCGATGCTACGATGGGTTGTAATATTTTTAGTTATTTGCACACATAATGCGGTTCTGTTTGGGCTTTATGGCAAAATTTGAGCACGGTGTCTCTTGGGGTGTTGAATGATTGATTATGCCTTGGTCATGGTCTTTCCTATATGTGGTATATTGTGTTATCCATTTTTCCATGGTTATGGTCACGCACTTTGCGTGGTTGTTGTTGATTTGCATATGGTTGTTGATTTTGAGCATTTGGCTTGAGGTATTTCATATGGGCCTGTGTTTGAATTGGGTCATGCACTACGCCAAAGTTATATTATGATATGAACCTTTGTATTAGATCTGTGTGTCTTGGTTCTACTATGTGTGATGGGATCATAGCATTGCGCTTTGTAGTGATATATGTTGAGCTTGCGGGATGGTCCTCTCATTTGATTCTCTTTCCATTATTGGGAGCATTTGAGTTGTTGCTTATTGGGTGCACGGATTGCATGGCATGTGGCTATAGATGGTATTGGTGTGGCATGTCAGGTGAGAAGCTTTTACTGGATGAGGTGAGGTTATTGGATCTGGAATGAATGCTATCGGATTTGATTAAGAGTATATTGGAAAGAATAACGTCACTAGTCAACTTAGATTTTGGCTATAGGTCTTATCGGGCATAAGAGCTCCACGACTTTTTGATCTGATGAGTGTTTATGAGTATTTTCATGCTTCTTTCATCAACGGCAGAGTACAAAGGTTCAGAACAAGATTTTAGTTAAGGTGAGGTTTATTACCGGTACCGGGTTGTTTTGGGGCAGCTATTGTGGCTTGAAGTTATTGTTGTGAGTGCCTGAGTTATGAAGTATATCATATGATTACACCTTGGGGTATGGTTATGGCTTGATATATCTTGTTCAGCCTTGCGCAGTGTTCAGATGCGAAAAACAAGTCTTGTAATGGATTCCGGATGTTGGAGATTTGATTCTAAGGCCTATGGATTAAGGTTGAAGTAAGGATCTTCAGTTAGATTGTGTTGTCATGCCTATATGGATTGGTTGATATAGGACCACCCATGGGTATGTGCATGGTTAGCTTATATAGTGATTTGATGGCTCTAGAACGACTCTTGGCACGTTCGAGCATGAACGTATATTTAGGTAGGGGAGAATGTAACGACCCGACCAGTCGCTTTGAGCATTTTCATTCCATTTGATGGTATGAGGGCATGAGTAGCTTCGTATGATGTATTATAACTTGTGTGTATCGTCAGTTTTGGTTTTCGGGTGATTCGGGAATGATTTGGAAGAATGATTCTCAACTAGGAAGCTTTAAGGTTGGAAGAGTTAATCAAGTTTGACTTTTGTGTATTTGACCTCGGATCGGAGTTTTGATGATTTCTTTAGGTCCAAATAGTAATTTTGGACTTGGGCATATGTCCGAATTTACATTTGGATATTTCTAGAAGGTTCCAGCACTATTTGGCTAAAGTTGGCAATTTGAAGGATTGAAAGGTTCATAAGTTTGACCGAGAGTTAACTTTGATGATATCATGTTCGGATTGTTGTTCCAGGAGTTGGAATAGGTTTTTTATATCATTTTAAACATGTTTACAAAATTTGAGGTCATTCCGAGTTGATTTGATATGGTTCGGAACGAGTTTTGGAAGTTAAAAGTTCAAAACTTCACTAAATTTGATTTGAAGTGCGATTTGTGGTTTTGATATTGTTATGCGTAATTTGAGGCCTTGAGTAGGTCTATGTTATGTTTTTTGAACTTGTTTGTATATTCGGATGTGGTCCCGAGAGGCTCGGGTGAGTTTCGGATGGGTTTCAGACCATTTTGAGTCATGTTGGTTAATGCTAGTTTTTGGCTGAGATATGGTGTGACCGCACCTACGAAACTTTGGCCGCAGGTGCAGAGCCGCAGAAGTGGCACAGGTGGCACAGAAGCCCATTTTAGGAGTGTCAGGTATGTCTGCAAATGCGAAGGAAGGGGCGCATTTGCGGAATGGCAGAAGCGAAAATCGAGGCGCAGAAGCGGAATGGCTGACAAGGTAGGAGTTTGTCTGCAAGTGTGAGAAGACAGGCTTTTATTGGACTCCGCAGAATCAGAATATTTGTCTAGAAGCGACGTCGCAGAAGCAGTCTGTTGTTCGCAAATGCGAAAGAGCTTGGCATAAGTTTATAAATCGAGGTTTTGGTTCATTTTATCACAACTTGAGATTTGGAGCTCGATTTTGGGAGATTTTAGAGAAAACTTTCACCACATGGATTGGGGTAAGTATTTTCTACTAGGTCTTGATTATATTAGATGATTCCATCTTCGATTTTGGCATTTGATTGATAATTTTAAAAGAGAAATTGGGGGGGGGGGGGTGGTTTATCTAAACATTCCTAAAGTGAATAATTGAGTTTTGAACATCGATTCGGAGTCGGATTTGAGTGAAATTAGTATGGTTAGACTCGTAATTGAATGGGTTATCGGAATTTATAAATTTTGTCGGGTTACGAGGGCGATCTCGGGTTGACCTTTTTGTTGACTTTGAGTATTTGATTAAAGATTCGACCTTTACCGTTTGGGTTTGTTCCCTTTCGCATTATTTGATATTTTTGAGCTGCTTTTGACTAGTTCTTTGGAGGTTAATTTGTGCGAGATGGCATTTTTGTAGTACTATTTGGTTTGCTCTGTATTTGATTTGGCTTGTTTGAGGTAATTAACATATCTTAACTTATATTTAAAGGTAATTAACCCTGGGAACTATGTTATATAAGACGTGTTGGGGGTGACGCATATGCTAGGTGACGGGCGTGCGTGCACCGGGGTATTCATGATTCGAGTGGATTTTAGACTATTACCGGACTTGTCTTACTATCATGCTTTATTCTGTCCGTATTTTATTTACTCGCATGATTATTCGAGCTAAGATTCATGTTAGAAATCATGTCTAGGCTATGTGCTTATTTGATTGAGACATAATAGAGCAATTCTTATTGATTTGAGTTGTTTGCTTTAACTGTAATTATATACTCAGTCATGATTCCTCATTTGCATCTTATATCTCAGTCTCTCTGTACTACGTGTTTAATTCATCATATGCTGTTGTTTTTCATATGTGATACTATTTGGGCTCAGTTTTATGAGATTGTGAGCCTTTGAAACTTGAGAGATTATTGAGTGATATAGGCCATAGAGCCAGGTTGCGAGTTATTATTGGATCGTATTGCACGCCGCAATGGATTATTATTTAGATCGGGTTGTATACCGCAACAGCCTTATTGGATTTATTATTATTTAGATCGGGTTGCACGCTGCAACAGGCCATATTGGTGAGGGGATTTTGAGCTAGGCACCTGTACAGTGCTGAGTGATTGTGTGTGTTATAAAGTGGGGCTTTGAGTCAAGTACCTTGAGTGTGTTTGTGAGCATGCTTGAAGGTAGTACTGTCAAATCATTTACTTGACATGCATATTTGACATGTAGGCATAGATATGTATTTTCCTCATGCTAGCTGATGAACGGATGATATTGATTTGACATGTAGGCATAGATATGTATATTCCTCATGCTAGATGGCAACATGATGTTATTGACATGACATGTATACTTGACATATAGACATAGAGATGCATTTTTCCTCATGCTAGTTGGTAAAGGAAATGTCTTATCTGATGTTGAAAGTTTTGAGAAGTCACAATTCTCTGATACTCATATTTCAGTGGTTTCGGTGAAAGATTTGGGCTTCAATTATTAAACTAGTAAAGCATGTCAAATTTCTCGTATTGTGAATGAACTGAATATGATAATTCCTTTGAGTTATTCACTATTACTGTCATCATTATACCTTGTGTTGTTATTGATTATCGATGTTAGACTCTGACCACCTTCTGAGCTCGTCACTGCTTTCAACCTGAGGTTATGTTTGTTACTTATTGAGTACATTGGGTCAGTTGTACTCATACTACACTTCTACACCTTGCATGCAGATCTTGGAGTTGATATTACGGTGTATGATGGGAGTTGTCATTGAAGATGTACCTGGTTTCCGAATATAGCTGCCACTTGTCCTTGGTAGTTTTAGATTTGCAAATCTGTTTATGTATACTTCGAACAGATGATGTATTTATTTCGTACCAGCTTTGTAAATTCTAAGTCTTAGAAGCTCATGATTTGTACTACCAATCATTGGGATTTCGTATAGAAATTCAGTTATTTTTACTTATTGACTCCTATTATTCTTATTGACTTTCTTGAGTCAATGTCGCATTTCGCGTGCTTGGTTAGATCTCCTAACCTAATGTAATGAACGAGAAGGTGAAAAATTCAGTCTTAGCTAAGCATTCGAATTCTGGGTAAGAGAGGAAATCTTTCTTTCTAGGGAATCTGTGCTTACTAAGCCTTTGTTTGAAGGACCGGTCTTAAAGTGAAGTGCAAGACTAGCTGGACCCGGACTGACTAATCGCTAACATCCCGGGTTCTCTCGGGACCGGGAGAACTCTCAGTTAAGTACGGCATTCAGTAAGAAGTAAGCCAAGTTCTATTAGCTCTTCTAACTTGTCTTAGACTCGTCAGTCTGTGATGCATTGAGTTGAGAGTCAAAGGATAAAGGAGTAGAAAACCTTATAACTGAAAAAGATTCGAGTGAAAGCCAGCTGCATGAAGTCCATCAAGAGTACTTTAGCTTTTTCAATCAATCTTCTTTTGATTTTATTCTCGGCTGGTTGATATTACAATACGTCAGTTAGTTAAGATTCGATCCCCCTGGAAGACTAAAAGAATTTAGCTTTCCTGAAAAAAGTCAACTTACGGAAGCATCTATCTCTATCACGCACTTCAATCCGCACATAAGACGATTCCTCTTTCTATACTCAATTACGTAAGAGTCCAGCTAGCTCGTCTCTGTCTGGCAGTTTCAGCCTTGGCCCACCAGCTTCTTTTCAATCCAGGAGCAGCATGATAAGAAAGCTCTCGATCTCGGCTAGCTTCAGTTAGTTAAATAGACCAGGAAAGTCGTACTGCAACTATGCCAAGCAAAATATTGATTCCAATGCTGCGGAGACGGGTCTTGCTGATCGAACTAATCTACTTTAGGGATTCACCTAGCAGCTTTTAATAGGAAAGCTCGTTCCACCACTTCGACAAATTCTTTCGCAGCAGCTTGAACTGAACCGGGGCTATCAACGTGAACGAGAGAAAAACAAAGCCCATTACTCGATCAGGGGATCTAAGCCACAGCTCTATTCCCGACTAGAAATCTATAAAGGACTTTAAGGGAGAGCTGCTCTCTCTATCTCAACTGCTTTCCCTACTAGGGGCACAAGAGGCACTTTTTGTCTAAAGCCTACTTCCTCTCTATAGGCAATTCCTTTTTTGTGGTTTGTGCTGTAATAAGAAGGATCTTGCTATTCTAGGATGTGGCGTTCCAGAAAGACTGACTTAAGACTTTATCATTCACACCGACCAGCTAGTGCGCTCTTACTTGGTATCGGATCTTTTCTAAATGAATCATTTGCCCTTCGACGGGAACTCCTACTACTTCTATCTACCTACGTCATTCTTTCTTTCATAAATCAAGCAATTTCCCACGGTCAAGCCTAGTATCTCGTATTATAAACTGTACAGATTATTTGATTCGTGAGTATCGCATGACTTGAACTTCGTCATTACTTTACCGAGATTAATTTTGATACTTACTGAGTACATGTATCACAACCCAACTCCCACCGGAGTCGTGACGATACCTAACACTACTTTTCGGGCAAGCCAACAGTCACATATTAACTAGGCATTTGAATGAACATGGTTTAATAAACTTAACAATGGAAATAGCATAATTGTCTAATAAAAATGATAGCAATACTGCTACAACCATCCCCAAAATCTGGTGTCAACGAGTACATGAGCACTACTGATTATCGAAATATAAACCAAACCCTTAGTACAACTGTCTGGGCAATAGAACAGTAATAAGGGAAAATAAAGGAGAGAGATTCAAGGTCTGCAGACGTCATAGAAGCAACCTCGAAGTCTCCAAATACTAGTACCAATACGGCTCTAGCAATTACCACGTTCAGATGTGCCTGGATCTGCAGACGAAGTGCAGAGTATAGTATAAGTACAACCGACCCCATATACTCAATAAATAACAGAACTAACATTGGGCTGAAAGCAGTGACGAGCTTAGAAGAATACAGCTAGAAACCAATATTAATGACAACACAGATATAATGATGACAGTAACAATAAGTAACTCAAAGGAATTATCATAATTAGCTCGTTCACATTACAGGAAATTTAGACATACTTTCAAGTATAACAATTAAAGTCCAACACTGATAAGAACATTTCAGTTACCAGCTAGCATGAGGAATAATACATCTCTATGCCTATATGTCAAGTATGCATGTCAAATGAATGATTACATGGTGGTATCCCTGAGTACTCTCACTCTCAACACACTCAAGATGTATATCTCAAATGCACACTCATCACACACACACAATTACTCAGCATTGTATGGGTACCTGACATCAATACCTCTCACCAAAGCACGTGTATGTATATATCACTGTGCCTGCACTCACTGCTGGTATGTCAAACTCGGAGGGGCGGATCCTGCCCAAGTGCTAATCAAAAGCCAATAACGTATGTTGCGGCGTGCATCCCGATTCACATAATATAATAAAGCCAATATGGCATGTTGTGGCGTGCATCCTGATCCACAATAACACTCTCAACATGGCTCTAAGGCCCACCTCAGTCATCAACCTTTCAATTCTCAATGGCTCATAATCTCGTATTACTCAGCCCAATAACTCCACATATGGAAAAATAATGATAACGTGCGATGTAACAATGAATGATGAACAAAGGTTGATATATGATATGCAAATAAAGAATCATGACTGAGTGCATAATTACAGTGTCACGACCCAAAATCAATGTCGTGATGGCACCTATCGTGGAACTAGGCCAGCCTCAACTCAACAACCCAACACCAACAACAATAAGTTTGAAGACGTTAACGGAAGCATTTAACATTTTAAGAAACAATGTTTGAAACATAAGAAAATTCCAAAGTGATACAATTCAGCCCAAAACCAGGGTGTCACTGAGTACATGAGCGTCTAGATCAGAAATACAGTCTACTACAGTGTCTAGAGATATAAACTGAAAGTACGACAAAGATAAAGAAGGAGAGTCAAGTCCCGCGAACGTAGTGCAGCTACCTTTATAGTCTCCAAAACTCTAGGATCCTCAATCAGCAACCGCCGCTACGACCGGTATCGCCTGGATCTGCACACGAGGTGCAGGGAGTAACGTGAGTATACCAACTCAATAAGTAACAAGTCCAAACTTTGGACTGAAAGGTAGTGACGAACTCAACCTCAATAGGTATAACAGAAATAAAGGTGCAGAAACGTAGGCATGCTTTCAAGTCAAATATACAGCTCAAACAGTAAAGGAAATACAGATCTGAACAGTGTAAGGTATACAACTCATCTATCTCTACATGCCAATGCACAGACTGTATGAAATGCACCATGTGCTCCACTCTCAAGTATTCAACCACTCGGTACTGTATATGGCCATCCGGCCCAGGGAAATCCATCCCGAAACATATACAACACTGACTATAAGTCACTAGTACCGAGGGGAAAAAAGGACAATCCAACCCTGTGGAGAAATCCATCTCCAGGTATCAAGTACTTCGGACAAATCCATGTGCAGGGAAATCCAACCCTCAATAATATCATTCGCGCTCACTGGGGGTGTGTTACAGACTCCAGAGGGGCTCCTACAGCCCAAGCACTATCATAATCATTAATATAAGCACTGCGGCATGCAGCCCGATCCCATAACTATCACTTATAACCAGGCACTCGGCCTCACTCGGTCATCAACCTCTCCAGTCTCACCACGGGCTCACAATGTCATGAAAACAACCTGGAACAATGATATGATGAATCAATAAATAAATGAGACCGAGATATGATATAAAAATGCATGATCATGACTGAGTATGGAATAGTAAATGAAACTAGTAAGATGACAGCAAGAAATGACCGCTAAGGGTCCAACCAATACCGGCACAAAGCCTAAACATGATATCTAGCACGATCTACATCTCAACTACTTTATCACCTGATGAAAACATAGATATCAACAAGATAGAGTCACTAAACGGTGCCATGGAATCACCCAGGTCACAATTCTCACGGTGCACGCCCGCACGCCCGTCATTTGGCATGTGCGTCACCTCAATACCAATCACATAGCATATAATTTGGGGTCTCGAACCCTCATAACCAAGTTTGAAAATGTTACTTACCTCAAACCAAGCAAAGTCCTACTCTGGAATGCCCTTGCCTCTCAATTCAGCCTCCGAACGTCTCGAATCTAGCCACAAGTAATACAATACGATCAATAGGCTAAAGGAATCAATTCCACAAGAAAAATACCAAATTATAGCCAAAATCCGAAATCGACTCAAACCCGGGCCCCGGACCCACGTCTCGGAATCCAACAAAAATCACAAAACCCGAAATCCCATTCACTCACGAGTCTAGTCATACCAAATTTACCAAAATCCGACCTCAATTGCCCTTCCAAAACCCCAAAGTTCACTCTCCAATTCCCAAGCCCTAAATCCCCAAATTTTCAATTCTAATCCCTAATTAAATGATGAACAAAGCCATAGATTCACAGAAATTAGACCAATATGAGTTAGAATCACTTATCCCAACGTCCTCCTTGAAAACCTTCGAAAAATCGCCTTTCTCCCGAGCTCTCCAAGTCCAAAATTGAAAATGGAAGACAAAGCCTCGAGCTGGGGTTTTCTGCCAAGTTAAAACCGCACTTGTGGTCCTAGTTCCGCACCTACGGAACCGCATATGCAAACCGGGCTCCGCTTCTGTGGAAATTCATTAAAAGCCTGACTCCGCTCCTGCGATCACTTGACCGCATCTGCGGTCATCGCAGATGCAGGACCCAAGCCACACCTGCGATCCATTTACGCATCTGCGCCTCCCAAACCGCTTCTGCGACCACCGCAGATGCAGGATTTCCATCGCACCTGCGGTCTGAGCCCAGGCCTCCCTTAGCCGCACATGCAGCTCTTTTTATTTCGCTTCTACGGCCTCGCACCTGCGGTTCCCACTCCACAGGTGCAGAAGGCACCAGTAGCAGCAGCTTTAACTGCACTTCTCCAACTCCAAACCTTCTGTTAACCACCCGGAATCACCCTAAGGCCCTCGGTACCACAACCAAACATACCAACATATCCTATAATCTCATACAAACTTAGTCGAACCTTCGGATCACTCAAATCAACATCCAAAACACCTAATTACGCCAGAATTCAAACCTAAGAACTTCTAAACTTCCGAATTCCACAAACGATGCTGAAACCTACCAAACCACGTCTGGATGACCTCAAATTTTGGACAAACGTGAAAAATGACACCATGAACCTACTCCAACTTCTAGAAATCCATTCCGAGCCCGATATCAAAATTTTCACTGCTGACCAAAATGGCCAAATTTCTAACTTTCGCCAATTCAAGCCTAATTCTCCTACGGGCCTCCAAATCACATTCCGGACGCGCTCATAAGTCCACAATCACCTAACGGAGCTAACAGAACCATCAAAATTCAAATCCGAGATTGTTTGCACATAAGTCAACCTCCGATTGACTTTTCCAACTTAAGCTTCTAATAAAGAGACTAAGTATCTCAATTCACTCTGAAACCACTCCGGACCCAAGCCAACTGACCCGGTATAACAGAATATAGATGAAGAGCATAAAAAGAAGCAGAAATGGGGGAAATGGGGCTATAACTATCGAAACGACCGACCGGGTCGTTACATACAATTAAGTTAGATAACCCAAAATAATATAAATAACCTTATCAAGTCTCAATCGAATAACCATATAGCCTAAATATGATTGCTAACATAAATCATAGCTCATTTAATCTGACAAGTAGAAAAAAACATGGATAAAAAAAAGACATGATAGCAACATAGTCCGAAAATCAACTCGGATCATGATTTCCCTGGTGCACGCCCACACGCCCATCACCTAGCATGTGTGTCACCCCAACACATCGCAAATAACATGGTTCCCATGTATAATTACCCATAATTCCAAGTTTGGAAGTGTTACATATCTCCAAACGCGCAACTCAATACTCCAAAAAGCTCTTGCCTCGCGAATCGGCCTTCGAGCGACTCGAATCTAGTCATAGAAACTTAATACCATCAATAATATCCATAGAAAATAATCCCAAACAATAAAGTTAAAGTCTTAAATCAAATACGCAAAGTCAACTCAAAAGTCAACCCCCGAACCCGCACTTCAGAACCCGACAAAATTCACAAATTCCGAACACTCATTCAATTAAGAGTCCAACTATACTAATTTTATCCAATTCCATCCACAAATCGACCACCAAATCATCAAATCTCACTCTCCAACAAAATAGTCTAAAATCCCAAATTTCACTTCAAATTCACATAAACTAGGTGTAATAATCAATGGGTAATCAATATATAACATCAAAAGTGATTAAGCTTCACTTACCTCTTCAATTGTAGCAATAAGTCTCCCAAAAATCATCTTTAGTCGAGCTCCACAAATCCAAAATGAGAAAAATGACTAAAACCCTCGTTTTAACCTTCTGCCCGGTGATTATTGCATGTGCGGTCACTTAACCACATATGTGGTTCCGCAGGTGCGGTCCAAAAGTCGCATATGCGATCCCTCATTGGCCTCTGACCTTCTGCATCTGCAGAGAATATTCCGCATCTGCGAGTTTGCTTTTGCGGACTCCCTCTGCACCTGCGAACTCTGAAGCTCCCAGCTATTCTCGCATTTGCGGATAACTTAGCGCACTTGCGCTTCCGCATCTACGGCTCCCCGTCCACATCTGTGACCACTGCCTTGCCCAGCCTTCTTTGCTTCTGCGATACATTTTCTACTTCTGCGGCTTCGCACCTGTGACCATATCCTCGCAGGTGCGATCACACCAGAACCTGAAACTTCAGCATTTCCCTTAAGTCCAAGTATGATCCGTCAACCATCTAAAACATACCCGGGGTTCCTAGGACCCCATCCAATTATACCAGCCAGTCCTAAAACACATTACGAACTTACTCGAAGCCTAAAATCACATCAAACAACATCAAAATCACGAATCGCACCCTAATTCAAGCCTAATGAAGCTAATGAACTTCCAACTTCTAAAACCAATATCGAACTATATCAAATCAATCCCGAATGACCTCAAATTTTTCACACTAGTCCCAAATAACACATCGGACCTATTTCAACTCTAGGAACCAAAATCCAAACTCGATATCAACAAAATCAACTCTTGGTCAAACCTCTCAACCTTCCAAACCTTCAACTTTCCAGCTTTCGCCAAAAAGCACCAAATCGACCTACAGACCTCCAAATCAACATCCGGACATATACCTAAGTCCAAAATCACCATATGAAGCTATTAAAACTTTATTTCGGACTCGTCTACACAAAAATCAAACTCCGATCAACTCTTTTAACTTAAGCTTTTAATCTTGGGACTAAGTGTTCCAATTCATCCTGAAACTTTCCCGAAACTAATCCAACCACCCCGGTAAATCACATAACCACAAATGAACATAAAGATGTAATAAATAGGGGAATGGGGCTATAATACACGAAACGATCGGCCAGGTCATTACAATATGTTATCTCGTACACATACTATGCTACTACACATTTTGTGCAGATCGAGCTGTTGGGGGTAGCGAATCTCAGGAGTGAGTCTTGTAGCTAAGAGGATTCAATGTAGTGATGCATGATCATTCGTAGACTCTTGGAGTCTCCTTCCCTTATCTTTCATACTTTTATCTATACATTTAGACAATATTGTATTATGTAGAGATTTTTCTTGTATTCCGTTTTAGAGCTCATGATTTTGTATTATCAGATTTTGGGGATTTGATGTTATAGTAAGTTATGCTATCCGGTGTTAAAGATTTATCATGTTATTTATGCTATTTCAATTATACCATATCTTGTTTTGTTCGATTGGATCTATAATACATATTGGCTTACCTAGTTTTGGAGGTTAGGCGTGATAATAAACTTCGATAGGATTTTGGGTCGTGACAAAGTTGGTATCAAAGCTCTAGGTTCATAGGTTCTATGAGTCATGAGCATGTCTAGTATAGTCTTGTAGATTGATACGGAGACATTAGTAGGCTATGGGTCAAGTATGAGGTTGCACTTTCTTCTTATCTCTATCGTTCGACTTTATTTCATCCTAAATTTTTAAATCTTTGCTCTTCTATTCTCTCACAAATGGTGAGAACACGTTCTTCTGAGATAGCTGAGCAAGCGCCAGTACCCCAGGCCATAGCCCGAGAGGCAGAGGCCGGGGTCGGGGTAGGGCTAGAATTTAAGCCAGAGCATGTACGACTGCACCTCTGAGAGATGGAGCACCTCCAGTTCCTCGTGCTCATGCTAGATCAGTTTCTAAGGAGCCACATATAGCTCAAGTTGGGAATCAGGCTCCAATTCACGATGTTCCACCGGGTCCGACTCAGGTTCCCAAGGGTTTTATTGCTACCTAGCTCTTCAGGACACTATGGTCCGGATTTTGAGTTACTTTGATGGCTTGGCACATGCTGGCATACTTCCTATTATTCCATATACTTCTCAGACTAGAGGGGGAGCACAGATCCAGCTATTCACACTCTAGAGCAGGCCACCACTATGTTTCAAACTGTAGGAGTTCTGGTTGTTCAACCAGTTGGGGCGGTTCAGCCTGTTGCTACGGTCGGATCTGAGATTAGACTTGTTATGCCTGTGGAGAAATAGAAAAGGATAGATCGGTTCCAGAAGTTAGATCCTCCATGTTATACTGGTGATCTCGCAGCTGATGTATAGGATTTCTTGGACAGGTGTCATGATATTCTTCGTAATTTGGTACTTTTGGAATCCAATGAAGTTGATTTCACAATATTTTAGCTGAGAGGGCCAGCAGAGAGGTGGTGGAAGAAATATGAGCCGAACAAACCAACATGGACACTTCCTCTCACGTGGGCTCAGTTTTCACTTCCTCTCACGTGGGCTCAGTTTTTGACTCTCTTCTTAGAGAAGTTCATTCCACTTACCAAGTAAGATGACTTGTGCGGCCAGTTTGAGCACTTGCAGCATGAGGGTATGTCTGTTACCGAGTATGAGATGAGGTTCACAGAAGTTGTCATGCTATGCAGCATTTTTGGTTCCTACTAAGAAGGAGAGGATACGTAGATTTGTTGAGGATCTCAGCTACAGTCTTAGATTTGGGATGGAACGAGAGGTAGAGACTGAGACTACCTTTCACCAGGTGTTAGAGATTTCTAGGAGGTTGGAGTGTATCCAGAGGCAGGAGGGGGAGAATGTTTCTCCAAAATGCACACGCAAATGTACGTGGTCGACAAGTAATAAAGTGATAAGTAGAGTATCGCTCCCACGAGAACTTGTGATTAACTATCAACTAAGTTAAACTCAACAATTAATCTATTCAAGCGATTCATAAGATGTGATTATTTAATTAAAACTAATCTAGAGTAGCAAACTAAGAAGAAAAAAAAGGAAACAAATCGGCAATCCTTAAACTGTCTAATTAATTTATCTAATTTATTGATTGACATGGTTAATATTACTCGTAGTATTCTCCCGAAGTACATTCCTATGAAATTAGGATTAACAAGAATGCATTAATAATTTCCGTATAGTAACCAAGCAACGTGATTAGGTATATCCCTATCCTAACCGCAAATTCGTTTCCGATACTCAGGTTCAAGATCTCGCTCTACTCAATCCTATATGCAATCTAGAATTCCCTCTCCTGAGTTCAATACTAGATTCGTAGATAATATTTAATTGATGATCAATCAATCATATAATTAAGCGCAGGATTGAATAAATAAATAAATATGATAAAATAATAAGAACAATTCAAGCTTCAAACTACATCGTTCATGTTGCACCCACAACTCTAGAACTAATAAACTATAAGATTAAAGGAATAGAAGAGAAGAAAATTCAGTTAGAAGCCTCTTCCAAGCGTGGTATGTGTTCCCGTACGTGAATTCTCTTTCAAAGTATGTTAGATCCCCTCCAAATTAGGTTTAGGACCCCTTTTATACGAGTTGGGACCGTGTAGGGCCGAAATAACCTTGTCCCGTGCAAAATAGGAAAAATTTCACAATACATGATCCAGGCCAGCGCTGAAACCAGTAGAGTTGTTTACTTCAAATTCCTTGCTGCCAGATACGTTTCTTTTCTTTAATTATTTGCTTTGAATTGTATTTCTTTGTCTTCTACTCGGGGGGACAAACACCAAAGGGTGTCCCCCTCCCCCCCCCCCCCCTTTTTTTCTTCTTCATTTATTTTTCTTACTTTTTCTTTCATGTTTTATTCAATTTTGCTCCAAATATCTTTATCTCTATATCACTTTTTTTTTTACACAGTTAAAATATAATATTAAGCATAAAGTAATATAATAATATAAGTATTTAACATTATTGAATTGTCCTAAATCATATGAATTTGTCTAGATTTAAGAATCATCCAAAAAGCACCAGGGTTTATGAGGTGTCAACTCCATAAAGTAATTATAATATTTCAAACACGTTTATTATGAGTAGTTAAAAGTATATGTAATATTTGTTGCAAATTTTAATGATTGAAAGGTTGGATTCTAAACTCCTAGTTCGTGGAATGAATAGTGTTTTGGGAAATGAGGGAGAAGATGAGTAGTATTCATGGAAATAAAATTGAGGAATGCAATGAACTTATTGAGTCAATTGTTAGCTATATTAGAAGGTGGACAACTAAGTATTCACTCAAGTTGAATATTTTGGAAATATTATTAAGGAAGATGATGAATAGTGACTTGGTGGTATTGAAAAATTAATGTAGTATCATTAATGACTCCACTTGAGTATTAAATAGTAAGCATGTGTCATGACCTAAAATCCCACTGAAGGTCGTCATGACACCTAACCTCCAAGACTAGGTAAGCCAACATGCATTATAGATCCAATCAAATGAAATAGGATATAATATAATTGAAATAGCATAAATAACATAATAAATCTTCAACAGTAGATAGCATAAGATATCAAAACATCAAATCCCCAAAACCTGATAGTACCGAGTTATGAGCTCCAAAATGGAATACAAGGAAAACATCTAAATAATACAATAATTGTCTGAAAAAAGATAGGGGAAGGGGACTCCGAAGGTCTGCGGATGATTATGCAGTACTATTTTGAATCCTCTCTGTTAGCTACAAGACTCACTCCTGAAACCATCCATAAAACTTACCTTGTTATGTGGGTTGAAGCCTAGGAGAATTTAGGTTGAGAGTTACCTCAACACTTAGACCATTTTTGGAACCCAAATGAGCTACCACGACTTGGTTTTTAAAGGCCCCAGGTGACTGTCTAGGGTGGCGCCCCGCGGTGCCTAGAGCATTGGCCAAGAAATCACTTCTGGAATGGGCACTACAGGGCGCGCCGCACCCATCTAGGTGCCCAACTTAACTTTCGCACAATCTTCATTAAAAATATCATAACTCCTTGTAGGAATGTTTAAATAACGAATAGGTTGAACCAGTGGAAACTAGACTCAAATAGCTTTAATGTGATAGGTAGAAATCCATATAAATCCTTATAAATTTTAAGTTATGTATGTTTAAAGTTAGGCTTTGTGCGTGCTCCTTTGAAACTTTAGTCTATTTTTCCAACTCGACTAGTCCCAACAGCTCTTCTTAGACCCTATATCGCTTCAAATACACCTCGTACATTTACTATCATGATCATGAGATATCCTTTGTATTATTAATCAACACTTGCACACAAATTAATATAATTAGCACAAGTCGGGCCTCTAATGGCCTTATAACATTTCAAAAAAAATTGGGACACTACATACTCGTTCTTCCACCAAATAAAATACCAGATCAAAATACCTTTTAAAAATTTATAATTTTAGATATCACAATCATAAGAATATTTTTTATTTTAAAAAATAATATACATTTATTTTAGGGTTTTATTTTTAAATAAGTTATTTGAACATGTAGCTTATACTTGCTTCTCTTTGCATAATATAATTGAACATGTAGCCTATGACAATTTTCATAGCTGGGTATTGAATACTTTTATTTAAAAAATGGTTTCTTCAATGTTTTATTACACGTTCAGCTGAAACAACAAAAATGATTCGGAGGGGGGGGGGAGGGATTTAAGCTTTCTAATACTTTTCTATGAAAATGAAAGGATACTCCTTGTTGCATGTTTGGACATATTGTAGGAAAAAACATGGAACAATTTCTGAGTCTTTCTTTTGCCGTTAACAGTGTGTTCTTGGATGTAAATGATAGTAGTAACTCTTTAGAATTATATAGCGAAAGAAGAGCCTCATTTTATAAGGAAAAAACATGTTGAAAGATCGTTTTAGCTGCAGAAAAATAAAGAACTTAACATAAATAGCTGCCCACTCAAGTGTTTAAGGCGATAAATATATAATATATACATAATTCATGTATAATTATGCATAATCTATGTAATTAAATGGTAAATCCAGGAAGCTGTGTATGTAAAGATAGTATAGACGCATGTTAGGGCCCGTGTAAGCAAGCTTCACCTCACATAGTTTAAAGGTAATTGTTCCCTTTTTTCTTTTCTTTTTTTTTTTTTGGGGAGGGGGGGGGGGGGGTAATGAATTGAATGCAACAGAATGAGGGATATGGATTTAACTAAAAAACACTAACAAGTTATTAATCCTATGTTCATATTTTCACAATGTTGCATTAACCAAAGGTTAGTAACTTCAAGAGCGTACACATAAATACGTTAACGATACAATGACCTAATATTTCCAACCAAAAAATAAGGTACTTGGATCAAAAGATTGTCTCATTTTAGCTAATCGGTCATGGTATGTGTTTAGGATTTGTAAAATATCTAAATTGTGAGCTCTTACAACAAAAATTATTCTTAACTTTCTTTTTTTAATTTCCTTCTGAAATCTAAAAGAGAAGAAAATATTTTTCACATTTTGTGTGCTCTTAATAATGTCGAAGATGATCTTAACACTATAAGAAGATAATAGGAACACTCCAAACAAGAATTTCCACAGAAATTCCATATGCAAAGTCACCAAACCACACAAGTGCTTAAGGTTGAATAGCAGCAGCTTCTCCTGTTATGAGAGAATTGCAAGGCACAAAGAAGAGTGACAAAATTGACAGAATAGCTGTGAAAATTTCAAATTTTGCATATATGACAGGGCAAAATTTCCATTCTCAATAATGCCGATATAAAGCACTCAAAATATCTACAAGATCAAACCAAAGCCATCTCAGTTTCCAAGCAAAGATGTCAAAATTGCCAAAACACCAATCACAATCATTATATTGAGAAAATAGTTTGTTGGGAGAGGCTTATCTGCGCTCCCCCCAAAACCTTCATATTCTGCTCGAATCTTTTGTTTCATAGCATCCGAGAGCTCTCTCTGCAATTCAAATAGGCAAGACTCGTTGAATTTATTTCTCCTTCATTAGGCTACCAAATTTTATTTTTGAGAGCAAAATTTTGGTAATAGCTTGATCTTGGCAAATTAAAAGAAACGGCAGAACTAAAGACGATAAGTTGTATTTAATCCTGCAGCAACCAGAAAAGGTAAAATTTAAACATGTATACATCTCTCCAGGAATTAAAATGCAAGTGTGACAATTTGACTAATTAACGGAAGGAAAAGTAAAAAAGCAATTTAGATTTACCTTTCCGGTTGAGTATTTTGCTGCCACAAACTTCTCTGGCTGACCTTGTGTAGGAGTATTGTCTATTGAGGAACCCTGTCCAAGAAATTCAATACATATCATTGTCTCTCTAGTCACCATACATTTGCTAATATTTTAAAGTTGCACAATGGTTGGTGCTTAAATAGTAGATCCTTGGCCCTTACTGCCGTGGAGGGAAAAACGGATTATTTGAGGAGGTGGAGTGAAGAAAACATTATTTATCATGGAATTGATTAAAAATATTGCTAAGCTACGGGGCATATCTGAATTTGGTGGAGTGGATGAAAGTATACCTAAAAGATATGAGGAGTTTTGCATGGAAATGAAAGAATGTCGAATGATTAATGAAGAACATAGTGCAGAATCAATGCCAAAAAAAGTGCAGAATCAGAAGTGGCCTTAGTTTACAGTCAGACGAATGAATAGTCCAGAAGACATATTAGAGTTGGTTCTGGCCTTAGTTTACAGTCAGACGAATGAATAGTCCGGAAGACATATTAGAGTTGGTTTGACGGAGATATTCTCACAGATCAGTAGAAAGGCTTGAAGTGATACATGCTCAGTGTTATCAAAAGCGAAAAGCGCAAAAAAGCTCTAAGGTACATCGGGGCTTTAAGCCCAAAGTACAAATAAAGCGTGGGCTTTAACGAAGAAAGGCGCAAATGGAGGAAAAAAAAAATATGTGTAGTCCAAGAGTAATAATTATAAGCATGAATAATAAATATATGGATAAAGAAATTGAGTTTTGTTTTTACAATAAAGTGAATATCAATTGTTTAGGTTTGCCTCTTCAGGATAACGCTCATTGGCAAGGAAAAGTATGCCTTAGATCCTTGATAACAACACTAAAGCGCCCACTAAGCAATGCGAAGCGCTCAACATGTTTTGAGCCTCGCTTTAGGGGTTAAGCGCCCTTTAAGGACGCCTTTAACAACACTGTACATGCTCGGGTACAGTAAGGTTGACCCTTGAGAATAGGACTAGAGAAAAAGTGCAAGAGCTGCAGGTACTCCTGTAAGCGAGACATATAATAAGTTGATTTTATATACATACGGACCAAGGTCAGGGCATTTCATAAGTTTCTCCGACCAAGTTCACATTCTGCAGCATGTTAAGCATGCTATAATCAAGTTGCATTTTAACTCAACTTTAAGAATTTACTAATGTGTATCTATGAGGGTTTACTAAGCCATATTGCGAACTCAAGACCTAGATTTTAATTTTTTAAATGGATTATCAGTTGGACACCCCTACAGATGCATGTCGTCAGATGGTTTGTCAATTGGACACCCCTACAGATACATGTGGTAAAAAGTACTGAAGGTGTATACTGTTAGCAGAAGGCTAGCAGCTAGGTGCAGCACAACTTCAAAATTCTCTCTTAAAATCAGTGCCTAGGCACTACAAAAGCAATTGGTGGTAGTCAAAATTCAGGCTACGAAGTTTTAGGCAACAGTTAGGAGCTCAAACTTTAGCGTCAGGTGCTGCTCTGTGTTTCTAATTTTCTAAGTTGCCGTTCCATTACTTATATAAATTGAATTCACGCAGGGGCTTACAGAGAGTATTTTGGCAAGGAATTGAAGTGCGAAGAAAGGAATTCTTGAAAAGAAGTCATCTTTGACAGAGTTTTGCTTCTTTTTCTCTATTTTCTTGGTGTTTTAGGTATAATTACGGATATCTACTTGGTGTTTTTGAGTTTTGCTATGAAGTAATTTCATTATTCTAAAATATAACGGAATCTGACATTCTTTCTTATCCTTAATGGATACAGAGTTAGTTATTCAATCTTGTACTTGATTCTTCTAATTCATTGGAATCTTGTACTTGATTCTTCTAATTGATTGGCGAGCAACTGGATTTATTTGGAAACTTAAGTTTGAACTTAGAAAAAGGAACCTAGTTCTGACTAGGATTGAATACCATAAGTCCAACGCACTTAATAGGTGAGTTGATTTGTGATAGGAGCATACCTAGTCTGCCTTATATCACCACAAACTGGGCTTAATCCAGTGGGTTCTCTTTATCATTATTCTCCACTATAGGTTAATAACTAAACTCACAAAAGTATGGTTTAAGGGATGCATTTGGTTGAATGAAGTATTAAGAGAAATCTAGTCCTAGGCCTTCACGCTCGAGCAAATTCCATAATTTTTACGTCATCTTCCGTTCATCCTTAGATTTATCCTTGGTTAATTTAACATTTTAGTCAAAGCTAGATTGCCTGAACAAATTAAAGTAGTTACTATATTGATATTTAACAAGTGATTAGTGCAAATTCTTTGTGGAATGGTAGTAGTATTCGTCCTATATTACTAGTCAGGACGCCATATTTACGTGTGTGCTGGACAGCAAAAATGGACGGTAGGAGGCACAAGGAGCTCATAAAGTCACAAGAACATCCATTTAGATTTCATACAAATAGTAACCAATGAAAAATCGGTGAAAATTGCGCATCCAGCTACCTCACAAAAAATTTAGATGAGCGTGGACTTGCAGCATATAGAAATAAAGATGCAAAAAGCATAATCTTATTAACAGACAAAAAATAGTTCTGCTGACAAACCTCAGGAGGATCAAATTTGGCTCCAAGGTTGCTCAGTTTAGCATGTGCTTCCGCATAATCTTTGAAAAATACATCTTGATTTACAGCATACTTCTCTGCATATTCCTGCAAGATTGTAAGCTGTTAGAGTAGCAAAATAAGTTTGTACTGACAGATTTCATGATTCTGTGCTCTCCTTTCCACCTTAAATGAAGAATCTTCAAAAAGAACCGCGTCTGTTGGCAAAACTAGCAGATCTTCGTCTCTTCTCTCTTTAATGTCCTAACATTATTTCAAATTAAAGAATAATAAGCAATAACCATCATGTTTCATCAAACTTCAGTGTATCAATTATCATCATATGGCACCTTAAAGTAGGAATTGTCAAACTTCAACCACTGCACAGTCCATGATTGTCCTCCAGGGTTTCCTGGACCATCTTTCTGCAATGCAGAACAAATCAGCTCAAAAACCCAGAGTTGTTAATATGCAAGAAACTATTATAACTGGATCGTTGCACAGAGGCTAGCAGCAGATATCTGGTTTTTATCAAGATTTGTAAAGAAACAAAAGCAACATAGTACAGACCATAGAGGAAAAGAATCAAGACCAAAGACATGAGAACTAATAAAAAGTGACTGAACAATAGAGATGTGAAGTGCAAAAGACTGACCTTATTGTATTAGAAAATATAAGAATTTAGGATCCAATTACACAGCCCTCAGTAGTTCCCATTTCCGTACGAAGGGCTATGTGAGAACATTATTCGAACTAATTTGAGGAAGAAAAGAGTTTTGATAACAAAGTCCAATATTTCATAAGGGTGTACATATAATGATTCATACACAACCAGCCCATCTTTGCACATGCATTAATACAAAGAAGCTTCTTTTTTTTTTTGAGAAAGGTATAGTACAAAGAAGCATTTTGAGTTCTGCAGCATGCTTTTTATTGAGATGATCCTCAATTGGTCAGTCTTCTCTCTAGACTAAGAGGGTGTTTGGATTGGCTTATAAGTTGGTCAAACCAGCTTAAAAGCACTTTTAGGCTTATTTGAATGTTTGGGTAGACTATAAAAGTGTTTTTAAGCCAAATACTTTCAAGCTAAAATACCCAAAACAAGTCAAAAGCAATAAGGTGGGGTTGCCCAACTTATAGCTTTTTGGCTTATAAGCTCCTTATGTTTGACCAAGTGATTTACCTTACTGTTCCTTTCACTTTTTCTAAACCCCAAAACTACCCTTCCCTTACTAATTAATGTGTCAATTCTCAACATTTTCCATTTTATCGTTGCTGCTATGTTCACCAAAATTAGTTAACTTTTTTGAAGTGCTAAAAGGGAAGCCATAAGTAGCTTTTTTAAATAAATGTTTGATATATTCCAATATTTTGTAAATATTATTCTTTAGCTTCTTTTTTTGGTTCCATAACAGTTAATTTTTTTTGTCGTTGAATCCGTCCTTCGTTTAATTGCTGAAACTATATTCTAAATCAAATATTTCAATGAGTTTACATGTTACCCCAGAATCTGAAGCTATGAACGGAAAAACCACGTTTTTGGTCAAATAATTAATAATTGCATATTATTTTAAAAAATAATTTATATTTAGACAATTAATTAAAATTGAAAGTGATTTAATTATAAATTATTTGTATATGCGTTAATTTAGAATAAAATATTATAGTAACATCTTCTTTATAGTGTTAACAACTTTAAGGATATTTCAATCATTTTAACAGAAAAAAGTGCTTACTAGTATTTGTTTACAAAACACTCCAACAACTTTTTTTCAGCTTCAGCACTTTTATCCAAACATGTAAACTCCTTATTTATAAAACAAGCTCCAGCACTTGAAATGTGCTTTAAAAGTCACTTTTTTTAAGCCAATCCAAACGGGCTCTAAACTTATAGCTGAAAAAATAAATAAGTCTGAATGGAAATATGAAAAAGAAAAAAAACACCCGAAAAGCACAACCATTTACAATTAATGATAATATCAAGTAGCATGAGGAAATGACTACCGTGTATCTTGTTTCTGGCTTGCCCCAACCACTACGCTCTGGTCTGGATCTCCCCAAAGTGTGTGCCCCAGAAAGTGCGACAATTTCCTAGAAACAAAAAGCTCACCAGTGAGAAGCATACATAGCTAGAGCAAAGGGAACTTGAATCATTAGTGAGACGAACTAGAGAACAACAATGACGAGTGTTACCTTATCGTTTAGCCCCATTCTGTAGAAAACATCTCGTAAATGAGAAGCAGGGGAAGGAGGACCAGCATCTAATCAATAAGATTAAGTTAGTTATATATACCAAAGCAAATGGAGGATAATTTTGCAATAGGAGACTATTAGATGCAATGCAGAAGGTTAGACTCTTCAATATGAAGGATTAGAAAAGAAAGTCATGGTAGACCATCTAAGACATACAACATACTGCAACTGGGCATACAGGGATGAGGGATCTGCTTCAGTTGGAAGCTGAATAATCAGACCGAAACATTCAGGACAGTTAGGTAAAGCATTATATAAGATTCTAAGGAAAAATAACATGATCAAAATTAAAGCAGCCTGTTTGGCACAAAAGAAATAGAAGAGGATCATTACCGAGTGAAATCTAGCTTTTAAGTATACCTGTTTGTTTTTTCTTTTGAAAAAGTAAGGTTTCAAAACATTGTCTATACCTGTATTTAACAATTGCAAAATGAAAAGTATAACTTCATTTCAACAGACAAAGACTTCTTTTTTCTCCCAAAGTTACAGACTACACACATGTTATGCCCTAAAAGAATGCCAGAGTTAGATGACCAACCATATGCTATTTTTAAGAATTGGACCTTGGGCCTAACTCAACCCAAAAGCTAGCTCATGATGTGAGGATTGCTCAAGACCATAAAAGGAGGCAAACAACTCCATCCCACACTTATGTGGGACTCTAATACCGTGGGACATACCCAGGACTGGACATCTAAATCGTGGACGACATAATATGGGGGTCCAACATTGGATATAGTGATATACCAAGAATAGAAATGGATCTAGCTCTGATACCGTGTAAAAAATAGACATTGGACCTAACTCAACCCCAACAGCTAGCTCATGAGGTGAGGATTATCCAAGATCATGTAAGGAGACAAATAACCCTATCCCATCCGATGTAGGACTCTAACAACTATAACTCCTCAAATTTGTCCAATGGTACGGGTTGCTAATCCAAGGTAACAAGAATTGGATGACATCAAAATTTCCTGTAGTGCAGGATTGGAGGTAATGCAACCATTGAATATGATAATCAACGGCATTGTAAATTTTAAGTTGCATGTCTAGTGATGTGATAAAGATTTGTCTTATGAAGTGAACGTGTTAGATCCCCAAGGCCTTGGTCTAATGGTAAGAGTACATCATGTGATGTATGAGTTAGGCACATGTCCGAGTTCGAAAATCGCTACAGACGAAAGCCTGCTATTTACGTGGAGTAGTTAGAGGGCCCATCGAGTTTTGAACCATTCGACACTGGCCCTAAAATATTACTCAGTTATCAAACGAAAAAGCGAATACATTAGAAGCATTTATATGGTGTTTAGTGGGTTCGGAGGATCAAAAATCAAGTCGTGCATATTCAAGTTTACTGATGTATTTTTTGAAGTGTACACTTAGATTTAAATTGAAGAAATGTTGGCTACACATCTTTGCAATTCGACCACTTAATTTTGGCTTAAACAAATTTAGCAGGATGTTGCAGTTTCCCTTGCATCAGCAAGGTAATGTGGTCTAACCTGAGGCGTCAGCAAAGACCTAGGTATAGCTCCTTCGTTCGAACCTCTTCATCCACCCAGGTAATCCGTTTTTTTTTTACATTAAATAGCAGATGCACACTCTTCTTTAATTTCCAGGATTTGATGAACTTCAGATAAAAGAAAAAAGTTTTACGCGAGCTCGTACCAAACTCGACCTTGTGCAAAACAATTGAACTTCGCTAACCACCATGTTTCAAAGAGGATAAGACCAAGATAGATTTAGATGAAGTGGTTGACTCTGCAGGAGTCTACTAAATACTAAACACAGGGATAAAGTTCATTCAACATATCTTGACCAGTAGTTTCCATGCATGATAAGCTAAGCTGCAGAAAATCGTGATGTACAAAAGAAAAATAGATGACAGCTAAGAATCTCTCACCAGGAAGCCTTCCCTCTTCTGGGCATTCCTCGGGTGCAGAAACGTCTACTCTCCCATATTTCATGGGAAGTTTTGGTCCTCCAGCCTCCTATAAGTTCGAAAAGTTTGAAAAGTAGAAAAATCAAATGATTGAATTTTAACTTTCAAGCAAACAAAAAAAAAACAGAAGTAATCAATGACCTCAATGGCAGTTGCACTGGCCAACTGAAATAAGTCAGCATATGTCACATTAGCATACTTGTCTTTGATTGGCTGGAGAAGTTTCAGTGCATTTACTAGTCCTGAATTTGCAGGCTTAATTGTCAGCCGAAAAATTAGAAAGTGGGCAAAAGAAAAGGTAACAAAATGAAGAATGTTACCAGCATTTGCTCCATGTTTTAGTTCAACTTCAAATCTTAAGCTTCCATTAGCTCCACCTCGTTGTGGCCACTCCTCTATATTCTTGTTGTAAGTTCCAGCATCATGCCAGCCCAATCGAACCTGGAACCATTTTTAAGCGTTAAAAAAAATCAGCTGAAGTTCATTTCCTTTTTAGTATGTCGAAAAAGATTTGACACATTTTTATAACTTCTCATTTTATATACCTCCTCTGTTCCACTTTGTTTGAAATTATTTCTTTTTGTCCATTGCAAAGAGAATGACACATTTTCTATATTTTTTCAACGAGAAGTTTTTATAGCCTCGCATATGCTTTGACATTTTTAATCCTAAAAGTTTGAAAAGTTTATAACTACACAAATGTCATAACATATTTAAAGTCACAAGTTTCATAAGTGAAACAGAGGGAGTATGATCTATAGCACGCAAGAATCTACGCCTTATTTATATCACAAGACTGTACCCAGTCAAACACCAGTAAACAAAAAAGTGATAGTGAGCATGTAAGTGTAAAATTACCAAAATAGGATGACAAAACGTGTTTTTCAACAGCTCTTTGATGTCCTCTCTCGCACTTTTCAACTGATCAGAATCAGACGCGGCGCATTTCGGCGAGGCTAACGTGCTGAATCTTCCACTAGATGATGTTCCGACCAAGGATCGCTTCTACAATAAATAAAAATAGCAATATAACGAAAATCCAGAAAAAATGCGAAAAAAGAAGAGAATCAAACTTCGAACCTGGTAGCGGAAGATGTGAGAAAGGAGAGGGGAGGATTGGAGGCATTTGAGGGAAGGAGAAGAAGAAGAGAGGGAAAGTCTGGTGGTGGCGGAGGAGGAGGAGGTGGCGGCGATGGTGGCGGAGGGGAGGAAACGAGAGGCGGCGCCGGTGAGAGAAGAAGCCATGGTAGGTGAAGGGGAGGATGCTGAAATTAGAGTATTAGTTGCCATTGGGTGAGAGTCTCCTTATGTTTTGGATAGTGAATTCAGATTTCAGAGTGTGGCTTCTATTGGACCAGCCTAACACCTCATTTAAATGGCTAATGGTGCCACTTATTAAAAAATTGAAATGACAAATCAATATTTGGTGTGCGAATTTCATTTTCCGATTAATTTGGATTTGCAAGAAAGTGATTCCTACTACTAGTAATTTTTCTCTTTTTAGAGTTATAGTTCGAAATATTTAATTAAGAATTTAGAATCTCATCAGATCCTTCGGTGATAATAACTAGTTTTATTTATGAATCTACCTCCATATCCTAATTTATATCTCTTTTTAATTTTAATCGTGCTAAAATAATGCTCAAATAAATATCATATATGAGTCATCATTATTACTTTTCATGTACTTCATTAGTCACTGAAAAGACAAAAGAAAAATACAACAACAACAAATCTAGTCTAATCTCACAAGCGGGGTTTAGGTAGGATAATGTGTACGCAAACCTTACTCCTACTTCGTAAAGGTGGATAAGTTACTTTCGATTTACCCTCAGCTCAAGTAACAGTGAAAAAAATATAACAAACAGTATCAACAACAATATAATATGAGCAAATGGCACAACATATACTAATAATGAACCAGGAATAAGAAAAATACAAAAGTATTACTAGTACTACTGATAAGACTAAGAGACTAATGAATATCTGTCAACCTACCACCCTAATTCTCGACATCTACCCTTTCCCATTGAGGGTCATGTCATCGGTAAGCTGGAGCAATGACATATCATGTCTAATCACCTCACCCCAATACCTTTTTGACCTACCCTTACCTTTCTTAGACCCGTCGTGGCCAATCTCTCATACCTCCTGACTGGGGCATATATGTCTTTCATATGCACGTGTCCAAACCATCTCAGCCTCGATTTTTCCAATTTGTCCTCTACCGAGGTCACACCCACCTTGTCCCCAATAACTCCGTTCCTAATCTTTGTCTTTTCTAGTATGCCCACACATCCATCCAAACATCCTCATTTCAGCTACCTTTATCTTCTGGATATGAGACTTCTTGACGGGCCAACACTCCGCTCCATACATCATAGTCGGTCTAACCACCATTCTCTAGAGGACAACTCTCTAGAACTTGTCCTTAAGTCTTGGTGGCATATTTTTATCACACAGAACCCCAGAAGCGAGCCTCTATTACATCCACCTCGCTTCAATTCGATGAGTAGCATTCTCGTCAATCTCCCTGTTGCGCTGGATTACATACCCAAGATATTTGAAATTATCCCTTTGGGGGATGACTTGTGTATCAATCTTCACGTCCACTTCTGCTTTAGGCATCCCATCGCTGAACTTGTACTCCAAATATTCTTTTTTCGACATGCTTAACTTGAAACCTTTAGATTTCAACACCTGTCTCCAAACCTCCAACCTAGCGTTAACCCTCCATCACGTCTCGTCAATCAGTTCTATGTTATCAGCAAATAGCATACAACATGGTACCTCCTATTGTATGCGTCGCAACAGCACATCCAACTCCAGGGCAACCAAAAATGGGCTAAGAGTCGATCCTTGATGTAACCTCATCTTCACTGGAAAATGTTTAGAGTCACCACCCGCAGTCCTTACCCGAGTCTTATCTCCCTCGTACATATCCAAAAATACTCTAATGTATGCTATTGAAATACCGCTAACCTCCAAACATATCCGTAGGACCTCCCTCGTGACTTTATCGTAGGCTTATCTAGGTCAATGAACACCATATACAAGTCTTTTTTCCTCTTCCGATATTGCTCTACCAATCTTCCGTACAAGGTGTGTGGCTTCGGTAGTTGTCCGCCCCAACATAAACCCGACTAATTCTTAGAAATAGACACACTTCTCCTCACCCTCCTCTCCACCACTCTCTCTCAAACTTTCATAGTATGACTCAGCAGCTTGATACCCCGATAACTGTTGCAATTTTGGATATCACCTTTATTTTTGTACAACGAAATCATCAAACTCCACCACCAATTTTCGGGCGTCTTCTTCATCCTGAAAATAACATTAAATAAATCAGTAAACCACTCCAAGCCTGCCCGACCCCGTGCTCTTCCATAATTCCACCGGTATCTCGGCAGGCCCAGTCACCTTACCCTTGTTCATCTTCTGCATTGTCTCCTCAACTTTCACAACTTTAATACGCCTACAAAATCCAAAATCACTCTGACTCCCCGAGTTCTCCAACTCACCGAGCACGATGCTCATGTACCCTTCCTCGTTCAAGAGTTTATGGAAGTACGTCAGCCACCTACGCCTAATAGACGCCTCTTTTACTAACACATTGCCATCCTCATATTTGATGCACCTCACTTGGACCAAGTCTTAAGCCTTCCTCTCTTTAATCTTGGTTAACTTGTACAGCTTCCTGTCCTCACCTTTGCCCCCAAGATCCTCATACAATCATTCAAATGCTGCAATCTTAGCCGCCGTGACCGCTAATTTTGCCTCTCTTCTAGCCTTCTTATAACACTCCCTATAAGTTCTCTTTTCCTCTTCGTCGGTGCTTTACACTAGCATCACATATGTCATTTTCTTAGCTTTCACTTTTCGTTGGATTTTCTCATTCCACCACCAGTCCTTTTTGTGTCCTCCCGAGTATCCCTTTGTGGCCCCTAACACCATTCTAGCAGCTTCCCTAATGCAGTTTGCAGTCGTGGTCCACATACTATTCGTGTCCCTCCTACTCCTCCAGGACCCCATGACTAACAGCTTCTCCCCCAACTCCTGAGCTTTGTCCTTAGTCAAGACTCCCCAATTGATCTTAGACTGACCGTACACCGCTTTCTTCTTCCTTGCTCTCTTGATCTCCAAGTCCATTACTAAGAGCCTATGATGCGTCGATAGATACTCATTCAGGATAACCTTGCAATCAGTGCAAAGACCCTTATCACACCTGCTGAAGAGAAGATAATCAATTTGAGTCTTGGCTACCTTACTCCGGAAAGTGATCAAGTAGTCCTCACTCTTTTGAAAACACGTGTTAGCTACCACCAAGTCAAAACCTCCAGCAAAAATCAACAACGAGATTCCTCCCTCGTTCCTATCTCCAAAACCAAATCCGCCATGCACCTCGTCATAACCCCTAGCAGTCTCCCCAACATGGCCATTAAAATCACCTCCTATGAAGAGTTTCTCGATGGGCGGAATACTACGCACAACCTCATCTAAATTTTCCCATAAACACCTTTTGACCTCCTCACCAAAACCCACACGTGGCCACATAAGCACAAATCACGTTTAAAATGAACCCACCAACCATTAGACTATCGTTCACCCTCGGATCCCGTTCTTGTCCTTAGCACCACCTGAATAGAAAATACAAAAGAAAAATAATTAACTTATATTTGGTTCACGTGTTTCCTAGAGATGGTTGTTGATAATGTACTACTACTATTATTTTATTTCTCTGTTTGGGTGTCCACATGCCTAGAGTTGGTGGAATCTCAAAAGAAGGCTCGAGGAGTTCAAAGATAAAAAACTGTTTTATATCCCTAGTGGGTTGTTGATTTTGTTGTCTTCCCTAATTTCTCTGCTTTTAAGTCTACTCAAAGATAAAATTGTCTTTTATGCATGTCTTCTTGCATTTTCAAGGGTCACTTGATGGATACCAAAAAATAAACTTGGAAGCGGGCTTGAGACACCTACGCATAGTCCTTGTTATATAGTATTTCTTTTCTTTTACTTAGAGAGTTTGTTTTTCCCTATAAGATTAGTTTAAGTGCCTAAGAATTTCTTAAATATCAAATTATCTAACCGTTTACTAAAGCCAAACTGTAAAGATGAATATTTATTAATTTATGCAACTTAATTTAGTGGCAACTCGTTTGTAAGGTAGAAGTAGTTTTGGTTGGATCTTTCATCAAATAGAAGTGGAGCAAGTTTTAAAAGGAGGATAGATTGTAAGTTCGCAACTGAAACTAGGAAAATTTGTGTGATATTTTACTACACCAACTTAACCATGTTAGGATATGTTAGTTGTCACTACTTCTCATTTTTCATCAAACTTGTATCAAGTTCTTCCTGAATTATGTATTAAAAAAATATCGAGATAACGATATTTGCTAGGAAATGTTGAAAGAGTTTTGGAAAACAGTGTCAAATTGCTTTTGGAGTGAACTTGAGAGATGCTCTTTTTTTGGATAAATTAGACGTAAGTTAGAGTGTTATATTGGATTTTGTACTCTATTGTTCATCATTGCCTGTTGATATAAATTGTTCATCATTGCCTTATGTTTCTATCTTTTGCTGTCACTGTGGAAGTGTTGTACAACAAAAAGGTACTAGTGTGAATCACAAGAAGGCATTCTTCCCAATATTGGTAATTTAATTGTGTTAATCACATGTCATTACTTGATTTCAATGATAAAATTTCGACAAAACACCTAAATTTTCCTAATTTTGGCATGGATTATTAATTGTGAACCTAAAAGCCTAATTACCATCATGCACTTGAATTTTTATAACTTTTATACGATCTCATCCTAAGGAAGTGACATATATTCACTTGTCCACCTGATATTTTTTAAAAATACAATACAATTTTTACCTATTTAAATTCATTAGTTTTTAGATTATTTTTTTGAAACATATTAGTAAAAACTTATCTGCAACTCCATTATTCAAGCTAATTTTTTTATTTGCCCCCCCCCCCCCCCCCTCCCCCCAAAAAAAATGCACAGTTGAAATAAATAAGCATTGTATCTAGAAATAAGAAAGAACCTGCAATCCTATTATTTTGGCTAAACCTTTTTTATTTGGCTAAGAGTTATGGAACTCCAGCCAATTTCTTTTTTACTGATTTGGCCGGAAAAAAATAACATACACATTTAAAATAAATAGCAATTGCATCTAAAAAAGTAATAAAAAGAAATACACAGTTGGTACTCCATTATTTTGATTAAAAATGATTTAGCTTAACAAAAAATACAGAATTGGAACAAATAGTCATTGCACTTAAAAAATACAAAATTGGAGTAAAATTGATTATGTATATATTAAAAAGAAACAACAAGAAATACACAATTAGAACTTATATTTTGTTATTCTAGCCATGTCAATTGACCGACTGGAATCCAAGTGGTAAAATCTTCTTTGACAAGGTAAAAAACAGTAACTCTTTTTCCATATGGATTTTTTTACGTAATTGATGATGGATAATGAACTTGGAATATTTGGACAATCTTTGATAATGGAAGTTTGGATCATACTACAAAATTCGAATAAGCAGCTAGAGCTGATCCTTTTGGAGGCACAATTGACCTTGATCAGAGTCCATCTCTTAACTTTGGTTTTAGAAATCTCATCAACAAAAGTAACAAAATTGCTTATAGAATAAGAGAGACTTCTTTTAAGAGCATACAAGATTAACGTCAAACTTGTGTGTTAGAAAAATAAATTCGTGAATTAGCTTAAACCCTGCATCTTTTTGCCTATTTAATAGAGTAGTTTTAAACTTTGTCATCAACTGATATAACATTAGTCACATATGCATGTTTTTGGTTAAACTAGATTCAGATGGTTAAAAGGAATGTTTATTTTTTGATATATAAAAGGACATGAGGAGTCGATATGCAAAAGCACATCATGAGCTAATTGTATAATAAAAATTGAATTAGTGTAACGACCCGACTTGTCGTTTTGAGAATTAGCATCCCGTTCAGCGGCTTAAGATTTCGAGCAACCTCGTAATACGTATTATGACTTGCGTGTATGGTTGAGTTTGGTTTTCGGACGATTCGTGATCAAATTGGGAGAACAATTTCTATTTAAGAAGTTTAAAAGAAAAGAGTTGACCGGAGAGTCGACTTTTGAGCAAACGACTCTGGAATAAAAATTTTATGATTTCAATAGCTCCGTATGGTGATTTTGAACTTAGGAGTGTGCCGAGATATTTATTTGGAAGTCCGTAGTTAATTTTGGCTTGAAATGACGAAAGATAGAAATGGAAGGTTTGGAAAGTTTGAAAGTTTGGATGGGAGTTGACTTTATTGATATCGAGGTCGGAATTCAGTTATGGAAATTTTGATAGGACCGTTATGTCATTTATGACTTGTGTGCAAAATTCGAGGTCAATCGGACTTGATTTGATAGGTTTCAGCATCGAATATAGAATTTGAATATTTCTAGAATGTTTCGACGTCGTATCTTCAAGCATAAGTAGTATCACATTAAGAAAATGAGGCCTAAATTCAGTTTTGATTGAAGCATTAGATCCGTATTGAAATTACGGAGCCATAGCAAAAAGAATCGTCGAATTCGGACATCGTATGAGAGAGTTATGCCCATTTCCGTGCGAAATAAAAAAGATTTCCCATTGCCAGCACCCAGGGTGGCGTGGGGAGCTAGCCCTAGCGCTCTGAATTTTGAAGTTCTGGCAACTGGACCACATGTAGCGCCCACGCCACCTGTGGTGCTCAAAATAACTTATTTACTCACTTCGGGGTTCATTTTTCCCCATTCCTCTTGGTCGAATTTTGGGGGTTTCATCCACTCTCTCAAGACTTCCTCAAGACCTCCAACTCCCCCCATCTCCAAGGTGAGTAATCCCTACTAATTTGGTGTTTCATTCTATCATTTTTACTCTAGAACTAACTCAATCCACCATGAAATCCTTAGATCTTCAAGAAATTTATTCAAGAACTCAAAAGAGGGTTTTGGTTTCAAAAGGTAATCCTACACCCTTAGACATATATGCATGAATTTATTATGAGTATGTGAGCAAGAAATAAGTATTAGCACTTATTGGATGGTGCTTGGAAGCCATAAATACTTAAACTAGATTATTGGGTGTTGTAGAGATTTTGTAATGAATTAATTAGTAACAATTGGGTGGATGTGAGTTCATTGATGATTTTAATGGTGCTAAAGAAGGTTGTTTTTAGACAAATGATGGTTTAGTATCTCTTGTTGGTGGGAAAGAGAGATTTTTAGATGAAGAAACACCATTACTAGAGGAGGTAAAATGCTATGTACCATAGGTGTTTGATAAAATGCCTAAATGACCAAAAATCTGGAAATTTGTTTACTAATATTGGTCCAATTAAATTATGTTGATGTAGATTAAAGTTGTAAGAGTAGTGGGAGGTTTTAATACCACTAAAGAGCTGAATTATGGAAGCTCAATTTGTGGCGGTCTTATTTTCGAGGGATTTTCAAGGAAATCATCAAGATTTGAGCCGTCCGGAGGTGGCTTCACTCGCGAAGATCATTTAAAGTATTGATTTAGTTTTGTCGAGGTAAGTTTCTTGTCTAACTTCGTGTGGGATAAACCACCCCTTAGGATTTGAGATGATTGTGTCATTCGTGTTATGTGAAGGTTGTGTACGTGAGGTGACGAGTGGGTATACGACCTATATTTGGTATTTGAATGGTTTGGACTGTTAGGCTCCCCTCATGTAACTAATTGTAACTATCGTTTCATGACCACATCTTTTGTGTTAGAATTGTTTGTACGTGCTTTACTTGAAATTGTTAGCACATGTCCCATCTTTATTGTCAAGATCACCTTATATGCTAGTTGTTGATTGTAACCACTCGTTGAATTCATAATTTACTTGCTACATGGCTTAACTGTCAATTGATGCTCATAAATTGTGCCTTGGCTTATGGATTATCACTTCCTTGCTATTTGATTTCGTGATCTATCGTGTAGCCTTTTTCATTAGTTGTGACTTCTTTGTGTAGCCTCGTTATTCCTTTTGATTTTGTGGTATACCGTAGGTTGTTATAAATTGGTTGCTTGATTTGTGTTGCTTGAGGATCGGGTTGCACGTCGCAACGGGATTTATTTGAAAGATTATATTGTTGGATAGGGTTGTACGCCGCAACGAAATTTAATTGAAAGATTATATTATTGGATCGGGTTGCACGCCGCAACAGAATTTATTTGAAAGATTATATTGTTGGATCGGGTTGCACGCCGCAACAGAATTTATTGAAAGATTATATTGTTGGATCGCGTTGCACGCCGCAACAGAATTTATTTGAAAGATTATATTATGGGATCGGGTTGCACGCCGCAACGGAATTTAATTGAAGGATTATATTGTGGGAACGGGTAGCACGCCGCAACAAATGAACAAATAGGAAATTATTGTGATATTAAGGCTAGTTCTGATTGTGATTCTCATGATGCATTCCATGTTAGGACGGTTATTGCTCGATGCCATCGGTGTTCTCATTATTTCATTTGTTGATTTGTATTGGAAACTCTTATATTATCGGTCTTACATTGATACACTTTCCTTGTTAGCTTCATGTAACATATTGTACAACTTTATATGTCTCGTAGGTGTCTTAACCTGATACTTACTGGGTACCGCTGTGGTGTACTTATTCTACGCTTCTGAATATCTTTTTGTGCAAATCCAGGCACCCCAGAGTTATTGATATTCTTGTTAGTTGATCGAGCATTGTTGTGGAGACCCAAGGTATACCTACTGCCGCGTTCGCAGGTTTTAGAGTCACCTTATGATATTTTTCTGCACTGTTGATTCTATTCTGGAACAATTATATTTAGAGATTTTTCTAGTAAACTCTATAGAGCTTGTGACTTGTACTACCGGTTTTGGGATTGTAGGAAATTTCTATTTCAGATTATTCCAGATAATTGGTTTCTTTATTACTATTCGAACTGAACTGTTAAAAATGACTAAAATTATTCTAACGTTGACTTGCCTAGCAAGTGAAATGTTGGGCGTCATCACGATCCCGAAGGTGAGAATTTCGGATCGTGATACAAACTATGGTATCACACACGTATGCCTTATACTATTAGCTCAATATAAGCAATAGAGTTAAGTTGCAAGGCTAAAGATTTATGAAGTATCAGAAATCAACCGATCCAAAATGGAGCTAAATGAAAGTGTACAATTCACTTCAATTCACAAATGGTCATATGAATTTTTTTTCACCAAAGTCATATAACTTTATTTTTTCACATAAAAATTAAATAACTAGAACTTTTTTTCATCAAAGTCATATAACTTTATTTTCTCACACATAAATCATAAAACTTTCACTAATTCACACAAAAATCATAGTGGTCGAAAAACAAACTTTCCGGTAGTATTTTTTTATTTTATGTTATTTTTATTTTTATTTTATTTTCAATCTAATAAATAATTATCTAATTAAAATAGGAGAAATATGAGTATATTTTTAGCCGCTCCCAAAAATAATAGCCGATAAAATATATATATATATATATATATATATATATATATATATATATATATGTGTGTGTGTGTGTGTGTGTGTGTGTGTGTGTGTGTGTGTGTGTGTATTATATACATATAATATACACATTCTATATATATTTTGTCTAGCAAATGCAATTAGTTTCGGTCGTCCGGTTAATTTTATATTTTTCTCTTAAAATAGGAATGACCCAATCCAACCTTACCCAATACTCATATACGTAAGTTAAAATAATACTAAAAGTGAATTCTTCCCCCATAAGAAACTTAGTTCGGAATGCATGAGATTCTGACAAAAAAAATAAGGAAATGAAAGATATAATTAGAGAGTACTTGAAATAAAAATGCTAACAATTTGAATAAGAATCTTGCAAAGAAAAATAAAAGAAAGAAGTATCATGTTTTAAAGGTTTTACTATTCACTTTTAGTATTATTTTAATTTATATAAATGAGTATTGGGTTGGGTGAGCCGGGTCGGGTTGGGTCATCCCTATTTTAATTGGATTATTATTTATTAGACTGAAAATAAAAAAATAAAAAATCACAAAATGAGAAAATACTATTAAAAAATTATATTTTTCAATCACTATGATTTTTGTGTGAGTTAATAAAAGTTTTATGATTTTTGTATGAGAAAATATAGTTATATGAATTTGGTGAAAAAAAGTCATAGTTATATGATTTTTATATGAGAAAATAAAGTTATATAACTTTAGTGAAAAAACAATCATAGTTATATAACCATTTGTAAAATTTACCATTCACTTAGAACAATATATACTCTTCTTAAACAGATGATGATAATGATTTTGATGAAGAGGAGGGGAAGGAAGGAGAAATGAGGAAAGTATCACTTATAGAGGTATGTTCAAAAAATATATAAAGAAAATATTCTGAATAAAAAAATTGACTTGAACTAAAATAACAAGCCGACGCATACTCTAATTTGACATGATTATTGACCTTAGATAAGTTAACAATAAACTAAAGCCAAATTGACAGTATATATATCACTCTATTTTTTATATCTATATATTAGTTTCTCCACACGTACATTGCACGTATATCAAGTCATGTAAATATGATATATTTAAGACCAATCAAGTCAAATGTTCCTTCAGAATACAAAGAAACAATTGAAAAAATATTTGTTCCTTGCAGAAGATTTTGATGCACAATCAAAGTTTAATCTTGAACAAGCACAAATTTTCAAGACTATGTATCATCCATTTTTTGGAAAACAAAGTAGCAAAAAAATATTGATATGTATATCAATATTTTTACAATTAGATAAAGTAAAGTAACATAAGCAAAAATAAGCAAAATTAAACTACAAAAGAAACCATTAGAAAATTGTGTATTGATCAACCCTGGATTTTAAATCAACAAACTTGAAAAAGTCCCCATGATTTTCGCAAGCCATGACTTCTAATGCAATATTATTATCACAAGTAAATTTTGTTGTATGGGAAAAATATCATTTTGGTAATTTTATTTCGGACGTCATTTTAACTGAATTTGAGGTAGTTAGATAGACAAAGTAAAGATAATAATATAATAATAAAATAGAATTTGTACTTTCTATGTAATAATACATTCTTTTTTGTACTTCAGCATAAAAAAGTACATTCTTTCTTGAAGTAGATAATTTAAATAACTTTAACAAATGTAACATTTGCGCTAGCAGCAGTTATTATTATTCTAGCTAGGATAAGCAGAAGTATTACCAAATACAATTGTGTGACCAAATTATCTATTTCAAATAACCTATTTGAAGAGTACAAAATTAATTTACATTGGATATAATATTAAATCTAAGAAAAAGAAAAATCATTTTCAATCGTTAACTTAAGCCCATGGGCGGCTCTAAGGCTTTGGGTAGTGAGGTCATTGCCTTAGGCCCCCAAATTTTGAAGGCCCCAAATTTATTTTAAATTCTTATTATTATTGTTACTATTGTATATTATATAATTTATATAAATAAGTAGAATAAAAAAAGTGTTACAGTATATTTTTTATTATTTGATTGAAGTTATTTTATACAATAAATTTATAAATTATGATAATTTTCTTCCCCCATTAATTAGTATATTTGACAAGAGTGGGTTGCTCTAGTGGTGAGCACCCTCCACTTCCAACCAAGAGGTTGTGAGTTCGAGTCACCCCAAGAGCAAAGTGGGGAATTCTTGGAGGGAGGGAGCCGAAGATCTATCGGAAATAGCCTCTCTACTCCAGGGTAGGGATAAAGTCTGCGTACAAACTACTCTCCCCAGATCTCACTAGTGGGATTATACTGGGATTAAGGGCCTCCGAATATGGTTTCGCCTTAGGCCCCGTGATCTGTTGAGCCGCCCCGCTTAAGCCAAATAGTAATAATTCTGTTACCATGTAAACTCCCCCATATGCATAAGATATTAACTAAAGGACTCAAGTTTCTTTAAAAGAAACTATGCAAACATCTCATGACAAAACGATCCATCCTCATGTACTCTAGCACAATAAATATTCTACCTAATTTTCATTTTTCGTATGTGCTAAAGCTATCTCTATGAAATTTGATCAAGACAAGACCCTACTTATACTTCATTTTGAAATCATTAAGGTCAATTAACTAAAAATTTGACTTGTGTTGTAAATGGTTCTCTTTGGTAAATAAAATTTTGTTACTATGACTTCAGCTATAAAGCCAAAGATGAAAATTGTTCGGCGACAACTACTCCTACCTCTACCAAATTGATCTGCGGCTTGTTATTCATTCCAAGAAGAGACACTTTCTCTAAAGAAGTGTACCGTCATAATGTCTTCTCCGTTAAAGAGAATTGTATAACTGTATTGTATGCCTGTGAGATTTGTCCATGTTACTGGACTCAATTGTTTGTCACCACATTAGAATTTTAATTGACCAGAATCTTGTAAAACACATAATTGCTTGATTCAACTAAACGGTGACAACGTTAGAAACTCACGTATGAAGGCTCACGCGTTGGCTTCTCTTAGGCACCAAATTAAATTTTTAATTAGACAATACATTTAAGTAAATAAGAAGGGTATTAATATAATTTGACTTTTTAATAAGGGATTCATGCTTTTATATAGTAGTAATAATAATAACTAATTTTTATTTACTATCTCGCTAATCATTAAAAGATAATGAAAATAATTTTCTTCCTACAACTTCATATTGAAGACGTTTTCATGTTGTTGTGTCAATTGAAAGACATCGCTACTTTATCCTTTCCAATTATTAAGTTATTTTATTTTTATGAAAATAAATATGTGTATATTTGTAAATATTCTATATTGCATAATTGCGTGTTCGTATTACTTTTTTCTTTGTACATGCATATTTAGAATAAATGAACATTTAAGTCTTTAACTTGGCCTACAAAGACTTCTAGTCTTAGAAATAAACAAGGTAAGTTTGTTTAGCCTATTCATATTAGACTTCAAATACTAATAATGATTAGAGTTTTATCCCACATGAAATATATGTATTTGCTAGTAGAATCTTACAATTAAGATTTGGAAGTTTGCCAAATATATACTACTTGTTGGTGTCCAAACATGTATTATTTTCAGTTGTGTCCTCTGATTTTTGTCAAATATTTTAAGAATATTTTGGTCAAAAGGATACTTCTTATCGTAGAGAAAGTTACATAAGGGATTTTTAAATAATGGAAGTAACAAGAAATATGAACCCCAACAATGTTATCACTCTTTCGGAGAATCCATAAAACCTTTTCGCTTAGAAGTTGGATACTTTTGTGCTACGTTTTAGTAAAATAATATTTTAACTGATTCTTTGTTTGGATATTACAAAAAAGAAAAGTCAGAGTATTATAGCAAAAACTGATCTTAAGTAAAGATAAGAAATTCACTGTTTGGTCAAAATTGATAAAAAATTAAAATTGGTGGCGTTAAGAAGAGCATAATTGTTGAAGATATGTATGACGTCGGGAGCTATTCCTGCTATTGAAGTATGAGGAAGAAGTAATATGAATGGCGGGGAGAATGACAAGCTGATTAGGTTTGTATGTCTTGTGCGTTTTCTTCTAATTAATCGGAAATAGGTTTGACTTTGTCCAATGTTATTGCCCAAGTCAAATTAGTATTACATGACGGCTGTTATTACAATTTCATCCTTTAGGATAATATTTTAAAAAAAATTAATTTAGCTTCAAAAGGATATAAAAGTCCGTTAATATTTCATGAATATTTTTGTCGTTCAACATTTAGCGTTTTTGTGTACGGATAAAATCAGGGATAATGTTACCCCCATTCTCCAATAAAGAAATGAGAGGGAAGTATGACCTGACGCAACCTCGAGTGAAGCCGAAGGGTCCCTCGTTTCGGAGCCCGGGGGAATGAACGGTGCAACCGGGATTGGACACGGCTAAATAACGGATCCGAACCAAGTAAAGTTTCGAGACCGAGGAAAAAGAGAAACGATTGAGCATGACGAGCAGGGAGCTATAATATTCGCCCTCAACTGGATATTACGGCGAATCCCGTCCGATATCAACTGCAGATCGACATTTACCCCCCAAAAAAAAAGATTTTTACCTTATTTAGACTTGTACTAGAATTGAAATTCCCCCACTATATAAAGGGGAGGACTTTTTCATTTTAAACCACTGTTGACACGTACATCAAAGCAATAAAAGTTCATTTTTGTCTCCTAGCTATTATTCAAAGTGTTCTACAGTTACTCTATTCTTTAATTGCAACCGAGCTCATATCGAGAGTTCGATCGGAGCTAGTTTTTAATGTTCAACTTAAAACCAGGCTTGATTGTTCCATCGCGATTGGTTTGGTCGTTTATTCTCTATTTAATTTAATTATTTATTGTTCTTAGATGATTCATATTAAATTAAATCACGCATCCTTTAAACCCCGTACAAATTTAATTGTTATTCATTTTTAAGGATAAACAGTTTGGCGCCCACCGTGGGGCTAAGGATAATAGTGGTGATTTAATATGAATCTCCATCACACACCCTATTTTACAATTGTTCTTTGAAGTTTGATTTCACGTAAACCTAACGATGTCAAATTCTCGGTCTCCTCACTTGAACATTGACGTTGAGTCAGGCCACCACAGTGTAAAAAATAACGTGGTACCTAGCAATGACGTGCCCCATGTTGATCCCAATGGTGTCCCAATCGCTGACCCGGTCGACACTACCTCACAGGTTACCATCAACATCAATCTGCCAACCGACCCCCAAAACAGCATTCGCGGGGTACCCTGCCCATCGACTCGAGAAGCACCCGAAGGGGAAGGTGATGGGGTTAGCTTGCGGTTGATTTTTGAAATGTTGCAAGCTCAGCAAGCGGCAATAACACAGTTGCATACCCCAATCACGTCCCTAACAGGATCGAGCCCGAGCGGGTCAGGGAAAACAATCGAAGGGATGAACAAATTGCCTTGGAACCGGATGAGTTCGGGCCCGGGGAAACTGCCGAGGTGATAAAGATACTCGAAGCATTGATAAGGCGGCTGGAGTCTGGTGAGAAAAAGATAGAGGCTAATGACAAGAAGGTGGAAACTTATAATTCTAGGTTCGATCCGATCCCGGGATCGCCTCCAATATTGAAGGGGTCGGATTCGAAAAAATTCATTTAGAAGCCTTTCCCCCGAGCGCGGCGCCGAAACCGATCCCGAAGAGATTCTAAATGCCCGACATTCCCAAGTATAATGGGACCATATATCCAACGAACATGTAACCTCCTATACATGCGCAATCAAGGGGAATGACCTGGAAGACGATGAGATTCAATCGGTGTTGTTGAAGAAATTTGGAGAAACCTTGTCCAAATAAGCAATGATATGGTATCACAACTTGCCTCCGAATTTTATTGATTCATTTCCTATGCTCGCGGATGCTTTCGTAAAGGCCCATGCCGGTGTCATAAAGGTCAAGACGAGGAAGTCGAACCTTTTCAAAGTCAAGCAAAAAGATAACGAGATGCTTAGGAAGTTCTTGTCAAAGTTCCAGATGGAAAGAATGGACCTTCCCCCGGTCGCGGATGATTGGGCCATTCAGGCGTTTACTCAAGGGCTCAACCCTCGAAATTCTGTGGCTTCTCAATAATTGAAGCAAAACTTCGTAGAGTACCCGTGGTCACTTGGACCGACGTCCATAACAGGTATCAATCGAAGATCACAGATGAGGACGACCAACTAGAGGCCCCATCGGGGTCTGTTTACCCCAACAGAGCAAATGACAGATCTAAAAGAATCATCAACCAGGAGCTAAGGCCGGTACGAGATCAATATCAGCCGTACGACTCAGATCTAAGGGGAAATGGATTCGGGCTCCACCCGACTAGGAATGACAAGAGAAATGATCAAGGACCGAGCAACCGAGGCCTGATGAGAAAAAATGATTTTGACAAGTCGCTCGGGGGTAGGGAAGTGCTGAGATTATCGGAGTACAATTTCAACGTGGATGTTGTAAGTATAGTGTCGACTCTAGGATGCATTAAAGAGACCAAGTGTCCTAGACTACTACAGTCTGATCCCTCCCATAGGGACCATAGCTTGGTGTGTAAGTACTATGGTACTCATAGTCATAGGACCGAAGATTGTCGACAGCTAAGGGAAGAAGTAGCTCAATTATTCAACAATGGGCACCTTCGAGAATTCCAAAGCGAACGAGCCAAAAATCATTTCAGAAACAGGGACGCCAATAAAAAAAATCGAATAAGAGGAGCCCTAACACGTGATCAACATGATCATTGGGGGAGTAGATATCCCACAAGGGCCAATGATAAAACTCACCAAAGTTTCTATCACAAGGGAAAAACGCACCCGGGATTATGTTCCGGAAGGTGCCATCTCGTTCAGCGACAAAGACGCCGAGGGAATCATCCAGCCTCACAATGATGCATTGGTAATATCCGTACTTATCAATAAATCTCGAGTTAAGCGTGTATTGATTGATTCAGGTAGCTCGACCGACATTATCTGATGAAGGGTCGTAGAACAACTAGGTTGTTGGACCAAATCATACCGACGGTTTGGGTGTTGAATGGATTCAATATTGCGTGCGAGACGACAAAGGGTGAAATAACTTTACCGGTAAACACTGTCGGGACCACCCAAGATACAAAGTTCTACGTAATCGAGGGGGGCATGAGGTACAACGCCTTGTTCGGAAGGCCATGGGTTCACAACATGAGAGCGGTGCCTTTAACCTTACATCAGGCGTTGAAATTTCCCACTCCGGGAGGAGTCAAAAAAGTCTATGGGGAACAACTGGCCACAAATGAGATGTTCGTTATCGATGAAGTAATCCCGGTGCCCACGGTTTCGACATCAAAAAGCAGGGAACTGGCTGAAGAAAAGGAAACCAAATAGCAATCAATGATTCCGACCTCAACCGGGCTAGAAAAATAGGAGGAGCACATAGTGGACGAAGAGTATGATTACGGCATCCCGAGATTTTTTTATAGCACCGAATGACACCGATGCCACTAAGTAAACAATCAAGGAACTGGAGCAGGTTATACTGATCGAGAACCTACCAGATCGAAAGGTATACCTGGGCACGAGACTAACTCCCGAGCTCTGAAAAAAACTTATTGATTTTCTTAAAGCTAATGTCGATTATTTCGCCTGGACCCATTTAGATATGACAGGGATCCTACCGGAGGTAACAACTCACAAATTGAGCCTGGATCCAAAGTTACACCCGGTCAAACAAAAGAGAAGGCCAAAGTTTGAGATCAGACACGTGTTTATCAAAGACGCGGTATCTAAACTTTTGAAAATAGGTTCCATCCGGGAAGTTAAATACCCGAATTGGTTAGCTAACGTAGTAGTCATACCTAAAAAAGGAAACAAACTTAGAATGTATGTAGATTACAAAGATCTAAACAAGGCATGTCCGAAGGATTCATTCCCTTTGCCTAACATCGATCGAATGATCTACGCGACGGCCGGACACGAGATACTGAGTTTTCTCGACGCTTATTCCGGGTACAACCAAATTCAGATGGGTTCCAAATTATAAATTTTTGACTTTTTCGTGCAACCATGAACTTTCTTGGGCGATTATGCTAGGGTATTTGGAAGCTAGTTTTTAGTTTCGTGGGATTTAAATGATCTTATATATTAGATTTCCTACACAGTCTAAATAAGAAAATTAGATTTAATAATTAAAATTTAGTTGATTTAAAACTCTTAAATATTAGGAAAGTAACTGAATGACTATTTTGTCCAATATAAAATTTATTTTAGAGGGTAAAAAGGGAAACGACATTTCGCTTAGGACCTTCATGCTTTTAATATAGTAGTAATAGATTACACGTACGAAATCCCTTAGCGAAATGTCAATCGTCTTTTTTACCCTTTAAAAATAGATTTTACATTAGACAAAATTGCAATTTAAGTTATATTTCTAATATTAGGACTTTAAATTAACTACAATTTTGACTATATTTATTAGAATTATGTAGTAAGTCCTAGTATTTACGACTTTGAAATCGATTAAGATTTTGCCTTATATAAATTTTTTTCTTATTAAGAATATAATCTATATTGAAGAAAGAATATTACAAACCGAAAGAATACGACTACGAATATTATTTCATTGAAAGATTAATTTCTATATAAGTCTCATAAGGAATCCGTAGTGAATATAGATACCAACGACCATTGTTGGAGATTAGTCAACTGAATACAAATATTTATAATCAGAATTATTGAAGTAGGGTTATTATATAGTTAAATGATTAAAATTTAAAGAGAACATAACAATTAAATATTGAATATGTGTGTGCGTATTTTTGCATATCAAAAGTATACTCTGCTACATATTTGAACTAATAGACATATAAAGGATTGTTGCTTCTGGTCGGAGGACTTTTATTGGGTTTAATATAAATCATATATTTTCATAAACTTGAATTCTTTTCCTTTAAATTTTATTAATTACAATATATTTTAATAATACAATTAAAAAATTTTATACTCATTGTTATAAGGTATACGCGCAACATACATACCCTAAGAGGCTAAGACTAGTTATATAAAGAATAATTAACCCAAATAGCCGGCCACTCAATCGCTTAAACTAAACATAGCCAGTGAAGATATAATATATGCATAATTTATGTATTATATGTATATAATTGTGTATAATCAATGTATAAACTATGTATATGGCTAGAAAAAATAAACAATGAATATGACCGGCTTTATGTGTAAAGATCCCTTATATAAGACTAGTTTTAGGATACGCGCGTTGCGCGTGTACCCTATTTCAATGAATATAAAGTTCTTAAAAATATTACAAATAGTATATTAAAAATAGAAAATATAATTTAAAGAAAAAGTGTAAATTGTTAAAAATAATGATTGTTGATCCTATATAGCTAACTCAATAAAAGAAAAAACTATGCCCCATATAATTACTCAATTTTCTCAGTCAATATATTCAAGTTAAAATTTACTCCACTTATATAATCATATTGTTTTAATTTCACAAATTATCATATTTCTATTTATAATACTTCCTTTTTAGTCTGTAGGCATGCGTTTTGTGCATGTATACTATATCAATGAGCACATAATTTTTAAAAATTATTAAATAGTGTGTCTGGATAACAGAAAAATAAAATTAAAAAGTATAAGTTTCTAAAAATAATGAAAGTTAATTCCATTTAGCTAGCTCAATAAAGGAAAAAATATGTTTTACTGTAATTTTTGGCATTGCCTCTAATTACGGCAGTTATCTTATTGTCTTTTATACTCTGAATCATTTTTTTTCTTCTAATTGTTTAGTGTAGTTTTTTTAAATATTATGCCAAAAAAATCCCGTTGAAGAGAAAAACATCTTTTTTGTAGGAAATAAAAATTGTACAAATATATCAACTGAATTATAGTCATGTTATATTGTTCGAAATTCTTAGCTACTTGTAAAATCCTAAATATCAAGACTTCCAACATGGTTGGAATAAAAAAAAATTAATAAGCAAGCTTTTAGTTAATTTTTTTCTATTTTCTGGATATGGAATCGATGTTATTTCCAAAACCACCAACCTTCAACTTCTTGATTTTGTAATCCAAAATATTAGGACTTTTAAATAGTTCAATGCAGAAAGATTTAATAAATAATACTTTTTATTGATATCAAAGTCTTAAACATTATAAAAATAATTAATTTTTTAATATTCGACATAAAATATATTTTTAAAGAAAAAACCAATCAATATATAGATAAATCAATATTAATCAACATCGTTGCAACATAAACTACATTACTGCACATACATTTTGTGCCGTGAAAATTATATCCTTTGCCAAAAGAATTACAATTAGAGAAAGGCATATGAATGAAGTCATTGTGATTTGTGATATTGTTTGAGTTAAGTGTAAAATGAACGTGCAATATGCCTTTTTTTTGTTAGTTTATTTGATTAAATAGATTAAAAAAAATCCTATCTCTTCTTTCCCTCTACTACATTGTATGCTATTGCTGAATGATTGAATTTAGCGTTTTTGAACAAAATATTTAATAGTATATCTACGTATATTTGTTTGCAAAGATGGTGAATTTTGATTTCGAAACCCTATATATATATATATTAGTTACAATATTAAATATACAATTATCTTTAACTTTTTAAAAAATGTGAATGCATATTTGTACCTAACTTGTTTCTGCAATGAACTAAAATTAATTTAAGTTGATTTTAATCTCCTAAATAAATAGTAATAAAATTAACGTGAAAGTTATTAATTATACTTATATTAGTATTTCAAATACGTAAATGATTTATATAATGTAAAAGTTAATTGATTATGAATTCCTAAATATTAAGAGTTTCTACAGAGTTCAAATAAGGAATGATTTTATAACCAAAATTTTAATTGATTTTAAATTTCTAAATATAGATAAATAATGAAATAACTATTTTATCTAGTGTGAAACTAATTTTTAAAGGGTAAAAAAGGTGAACGACATTTCGTTAAAGACCTTCGTATTTTTAATATAGTATAGATAAAAATAAGGGTGCTACATTAATAGTAGTGGTGGAAAAATAAATAGAAAAATAGGTAACCATCCATATTATCCACAAAAATGGGTTAGATAATGGATTATTAAAAAATGGGTTAAAAAAGGATAAGAACCATATTATCCACTTAAAAATGAATAACTAGGGATATGTAACGACCCGACCGATCATTTTGGGCTTTAGCGTTCCATTCGGTGGTTTGAGACTTTGAGTAACTTCATATTATGTATTATGACTTGCGTGTATAGTTGATTTCGATTTTTGAGCGATTCGGGATTGATTTGGAAGAATGATTCTCGTTTTAGAAGCTTTAAGTTGGAAGAGTTCACCAAGGTTTGACTTTTGGGTAAACGGACTCGGAATCAGATTTTAATTATTTCAATAAATTTGTATGATGATTTTGGATATGTCCACAAAGTTTGGTTAAATTCCGATGAGTTTTGGATAAATTTGGGTTGTATGGTGATTGTTTTCGATTTTCAACGTCTATTTGAGCATAAAAGGTTACCATATTGAGTAAACGGCCTTTGATTCGTGTTTTGACTAAACCATTATATCTGTATCATAATTTTGGAACCATAGCAACTGAAATTATCAAGTTTCGACATCGTATGAGGAATTTATGGTCATTTTACTAAGAATTGGGTTGCCGGATTTTTCAGATTAATTACGAAATTGTCACTGCATTCGTATTTTAAAATCTGCACTATTTTCAAATATTGAAACCAACATATCTCCTTCATTATAAGGTCAAATAGAGTGATTCAAAAGCCTAACTTGACTAGAATTTCATGAGGCATCCATCGGAGGCATCAAAACTGAGTTTCGGGACCATTTGGCATAAGAAACAAGGCAGAACAGTTGAGCATTTTTGGCTATTAATGTTGTTGGAGTTTTTCTCATCTTGAAAGTTTGGGATTGGGAGAATTCAAGGATGTTCTTCAAGTTTCTTCCATGGGGTAAGATCTAAACCATAACCTAAGTATTTTTCTCATATTCATTCCCTTAGTTTAAGATTTAATCCATAATTTTAATTGAAAACCCATTTAATTCTTTAAATCAAGACCTAGGGTTATGTCCTAAATTTTAAAAATTGAAAATGAGTTAGAAGCATTTATTTACCGATTCCTTTTGGGGTCTTATTCTTCTATATTAGGAGAACAACATACTCGAATTTGGCGAGTTTTGGAGGAGTATTTCGGGAGATATGTGATCCAACTAGTGTGGGTTGGACTCTTGGGTTATGAACACCCAAGAGCGATGTTTTGGCGAATTAGTTGAGCTATCGGACTCCGATTGAGTCGGTTTTCATTTGTGTGAGCTTATATTGGTTCGGGCTTCGATCGGGTAAGCTTGGATTCGGAATCTAAGGCGGGCCTGACATTGACTTTTATTGACTTTTTGGAAAAAATATAAAGATCATAACTTTATTTATTGTAATTAGTTTCTCTTGCATTGTTTGATGTTATTAAGTCATTTTTGGTTAGATTTGAGTTGTGTGGAGGCGAATTTTAAGGAAAAAGCTATTTCTGAGTGTTGAATTGGCCTAGTTGAGGTAAGTATCTTGCCTAGCTTTATTGTGACGACCCGGCCAGTCGTTTTGAGTATTACAGCCCTGTTTTCCCATTTACTGAATATTTTATGCTCAATTGTGATTATGTGAATTGTCGGGGAAGTTTTAGAATGAATTGGAACACTTAGTTCCAAAATTTAAAGCTTAAGTTGAAATAGTTAATTAGATATTGACTTATGTGTAAACGACCCTGAAATAGAAATTTGATAATTCCAATAGCTCCGTATGGTAATTTGGGACTCAGGAGTGTGTCCGGGTATTTATTTGGAACTCTATAGTTGATTTTGGCTTGAAATAGCGAAAGTTGGAAATGGAAGGTTTGAAAGTTTGACCGAGAGTTGACTTTATTGATATCGGGATCAGAATTTAATTCTGAAAATTTTGATAGGTCTGTTATGTCATTTATGACTTGTGTGCAAAATTTAAGGCCAATCGGACGTGATTTGATAGGTTTCGGCATCGAATGTAGAAGTTGGAGTTCGTTAGCTTTTACTAGGCTTGGATACGGTGAGATTCGTGTTTTTTTGCATTGTTTAATGTAATTTGAGGCATCGACTAAGTTTGTATGATATTTTAGGACTTGTTGGTATATTTGGTTGTGGTCCCGGGGGCCTCGGATGGATTCCGAATGGTTAACAGATAGAAAATTGGACTTGGAACAATTCTGAAATTTTTTGCCTTCTGGTGCAATTGCACCTACGGAATTTTGTTTGCAGGTGCGAGCTCACAGAAGTGAGATGGGCATCACAGAAATGGCCCAGCGTGACTGAGGCAGCGGTCGCAGAAGCAGGCAGGTGGACCGTATAACACCTTTTATTTGAGGTAATTTGAGCCCTTACTTGATCTTTGGTGACGTAGACTAATCAAACAGAATTATTTGCAGATAGGTGCCCTAACGCACCTTAAAAATCATTAGGTGGCGACTCTTCTCTTTTAATACCTCCCTTAAAAGTAGGGTTGTGCATAATTTGGTAAATATCGAATTACCGTACCGAAATCGAAATTTTTTTTATTCGGTATTCGATATTTTGGTATTCGGTATAGTATTTGGTTTAAGTTTTAAAATAAAATTGGTATTAGGTATGGTATTTGGTATTTTAAAAGAAATACTGATACCGTACCGAAATATATATTATATTACACAATACATATTTTATTAATTATAACATAAATATAAGAAATCTAAAATTTTACTTTTCTTTATTCTCTAAGTTCATCAATTAACTCTAAGCAAGTAACAAGATATTTCTCTAAGTTTTCTCTCTCTAGGTTGGTATTTGCTGGTTTTAGACAAAACTTTTGTCAACAAACGTTTTTAGTTTTGTACTTTTGAGTACTTTAAGTAAGAATATTATCGTCTATAGTTCTATGCACTAGTTAGTATTCAAACCGAATAAATCGAAGCTACCGAACTGAATAATCGAAACAGAAAGGGGAAAAACCGAACCATATTGAATTTAATTAGGTACGGTATTGGTTTAGCATTTAACGAAACCGAATACCGAAAATACAGAACCGAAATATCTAAATACCGTACCGTACCGACCGACGAACACCCCTACTTAAAAGAGTTGTCACATGTCAAAACTCGCTTTCGCGAGAAAATAGGGCGCGACACCACTTTTATGGCATGAGTTCTCCGTATTATTCTTGGAGAAGTTTGTGCCACAGACCCGCAGAGAGGAGCTGCGTAGGCAGTTCGAGCAGCTACGTCAGGAGGACCTATCTGTGACTCAGTATGAGATGAGGTTTTCAGAATTGGCTCGTCATGCAGTTTGGTTGGTTCCCACTGAGAGGGAGAGAATCAGGAGGTTAATTAATAGCCTCAACCAACAGTTTCGTTTTGTTATGACTCTGGGGAATGTAGCAGGTGCTAAATGCGACGAGGTGGTTAATACTTGATAGTGCTCGGAGGCTAAAGATGGTCCATGTTTAGGAGCGTGAGGAGAGGGAGGCCAAGAGGCCTCGCGGTCCGCATAATTCCAGCGGTATTCCTTTTGGGGGAATGTCCTACCACAGCAGGGGTCGTCCTTATAGTCCCGCTCAGATGACTCGTCCAACTCATCGTGGTGCATCAGTTAGCCACGGTTCTTACAGTGCTCATTCAGGCCAGTCTTCATTCAGTGCACTACCAACGCAGAGTTCTCACCATGCCTCGTCTGCTCAGATTTCTACAGGCAGTTCCCCAGGTTATCAGAAGTAGTAGATCTGTCAGAGGAGGGATTGTTTCGAGTGCGGGGACTTGGGTCATATCAAGAGAGATTGCCCTAGATTGTTGAGTGGGGATCCACAACAGAGTTCTCGGCCGATGGTACCAGCACCAGCAGTTACACGACCCACCACCCAGCTCGGGGAGGGGCTCTGGCAGCTAGGGGCAACCCAAGAGGGGGAGGCCGATCAGGTGGCAGTCAGGCCCGATTCTATGCTATTCCTGCCAGGCCAGATGCCGTTGCTTCAGATGTAGTGATCACAAGTATTGTCTCAGAGTGCCTCAGATATGCTTCCACATTATTTGACCCTGGTTCTACTTATTCCTATGTGTCCTCCTATTTTACTCGTTACTTGGATATGCCCCGTGAGTCCTTAGTTTCACCTGTTCGTGTATCTATGCCGGTATACGATACTATTATTGTGGACTGCGTGTATCGGTCGTGTGTGGTGACTATCGGGGGACTGGAGACTAGAATTGATCTCTTATTGCCTAGTATAGTTGATTTAGATGTAAACTTGGGTATGGATTGGTTGTCTCCATGTCATGTTATTCTGGACTGTCATGCTAAAATCGTGACGTTGGCGATGCCGAGGTTGCCAAAGATCGAGTGGAGAGGTTCTCTAGATTATGTTCCTAGCAGGGTAATTTCTTATTTGAAGGCCCAACGAATAGTTGGGAAGGGGTGTTTGTCATATTTGGCCTTTGTGAGAGATGTTGATGCAGACACTCCTACTATTGATTCTGTACCGGTAGTGCGAGACTTTACAGATGTATTTCCTGCAGACCTACCGGATATGCCACCCGACAAGGATATTGACTTTGGTATTGACTTGGTGCCAGGCACTCAGCCCATTTCTATTCCTCCGTATCATATGGCACCAACTGAGTTGAAAGAATTGAAAGAGCAACTTCAAGAACTTCTTGATAAGGGGTTTATTAGGCCTAGTGTGTCGCCGTGGGTGCACTAATTCTATTTGTGAAAAATAAAGACGGTACTATGCATATGTGCATCGACTACAGGCAGTTGAACAAAGTTACAATCAAGAACAAGTATCCTTTGCCACGTATTGATGATTTATTTGACCAGTTTCAGGGAGCGAGGATGTTCTCTAATATTGATTTGAGGTCTGGGTATCACCAGTTGAAGATTCGGGATTCAGATATTTTAAAGACGGCACTCAGGACCCGCTATGGTCACTATGAATTTCTCGTGATGTCTTTTGGGCTGACCAACGCCCCAGCAACATTCATGCACTTGATGAACAGTGTATTTCATCCATATCTTGATTCATTTGTCATAGTATTTATTGATGATATCCTGGTGTACTCATGTAGCCAGGTGGAGCATGCATAACGAGGAGAAACTTTATGCCAAGTTCTCCAAGTGTGAATGTTGGCTTAGTTCGATGGCGTTCTTAGGGCACGTGGTGTCCAGTGAGGGGATTCAAGTAAATCTGAAGAAGATAGAGGCGGTTTAGATTTGGCCCATGCCATCTTCAGCTACTAAGATTTGGAGTTTTCTCGTCTTGGACGGGTATTATCGTCACTTTGTGGAGGGATTCTCGTCTATTGCGGTGCCTATGACTAAATTGACTCAGAAAGGTGCTCCATTCAGGTGGTCGGATGAGTGTGAAGAGAGCTTTCAAAAGCTCAAGACTGCCTTGACAACAACTCCAGTTCTAGTTTTGCCTTCAGCTTCAGGCTCTTACAGTGTATTGTGATGCTACTCGGATCGGTATTGGCTGTGTCTTAATGTAGGAGGGTAAAGTGATCGCTTATGCTTCATGCCAGTTAAAGCCACATGAAAAGAACTATCATGTTCATGATTTAGATTTGGCAGCCATCGTTCATGCATTAAAGATTTGGAGGCACTATCTCTATGGTGTGTATTGTGAGGTATTTACAGATCATTGGAGTCTCCAACACTTGTTCAAACAAAAGGATCTAAATTTGAGGCATCAGAGATGGTTGGAGCTGCTAAAGCACTATGATATTACTATTATGTATCATCTCGGGAAGGCTAATGTGGTGGCCGATGCCTTGAGTAGAAAGGCGGTGAGTATGGCTAGCCTTGCATTCATTCCTATTTGTGAGAGACCTCTTGCAGTTGATGTTCAGGCTTTGGCCAACCAGTTCGTGAGATTAGATGTTTCAGAGCCCAGTCGGGTTCTAGCTTGTGTGGTTTCTCGGTCTTCCTTATATGACCGCATCAGATAGCGCCAGTATGATGATCCCCATTTGCTTGTCCTGAAGGACACAGTTCAGCACGACGATACCAAAGATGTTACTATTGGAGATGATGGGATGTTGAGGATGCAGGGTCAGATTTGTGTGCCAAATGTAGATGGACTACGTGAGTTGATTCTTGAGGAGGCCCACAGTTCGCGGTATTCCATTCATCCAGGTGCCGCGAAGATGTACCAGGACTTGAGGCAGCATTATTGGTGGAGGAAAATGAAAAAGGATATAGTGGGGTTTGTAGCTCGGTGCCTTAAGTGTTAGAAGGTGAAGTATGAGCATCGAAGACCGGGTGGATTGCTTTAGAGGCTAGAGATTCCAGAGTGGAAATGAGAGCTTATCACCATGGATTTTATATTTGGGTTCCCATGGACTTCGAGGAAGTTCGATGCTATTTGGGTAATTGTGGATCAGCTGACCAAGTCCGCGCACTTCATTCCAGTTGGGACTACTTATTCTTCAGAGCGGTTGGACGAGATTTATATCGGCGAGATTATTCGCCTTCACGGTATGCTGATGTCCATCATTTCAGATCGGGGCACGCAGTTTACATCACCGTTTTGGAGAGCAGTGCAGTGAGAGTTAGGCACACAGGTTCAGTTGAGTACAACATTTCACCCTCAGACGGACGGACAGTTCGAGCGCACTATTCAGATATTGAAAGATATGTTACACGCTTATGTTATAGATTTTGGGGGTTCTTGGATCAGTTTCTGCCGTTTGCAGAGTTTGCCTACAATAATAGCTACCAATCGAGCATTCAGATGGCCTCGTATGAGGCTTTGTGTGAAAGATGGTGTCGGTCTCTGGTGGGTTAGTTTGAGCCGGGTGAGGCTAGGATATTAGGTACTAATTTAGTTCAGGATGCTTTGGAAGGTTAAATTGATTCATGATCGACTTCGCACGGCACAGTCTAGACAGAAGAGTTATGCCGACCGGAAGGTTCGCGATGTTGCTTACATGGTGGGAGAGAAGGTACTACTTATAATTTCACTTATGAAAGGTGTTATGAGGTTCGGGAAGAAGGGAAGAAGGGAAAGTTGAGCCCTCAGTGTATTGGTCCTTTTGAAATACTTAAGAGGATTGGGGAGGTGGCTTATGAACTTGCTTTGCCGCCTAGTCTATCGGGTGTTCATCCAGTATTTCATGTATCCATGTTCGAGAAGTATGTCGGAGATCTGTCTCATATTTTGGATTTCAGTACGGTTCAGTTGGATGGTGATTTGACTTATGATGTGAAGCCGGTGGCCATTTTGGACTGGTAGGTTCGAAAGTTGAGGTCAAAGAACATAGCTTTAGTAAAAGTGCAGTGGAGAGGCCAGCCAGTCGGAGAAGCACATGGGATATTGAGCGGGAGATGCGGAGCAAATATCCACACCTATTTGAGACTCCGTGTATGATTCTAAACCCGTTCGAGGATGAACGTTTGTTTAAGAGGGGGAGAATGTGACGATCCAGACGATCATTTTGATTATTACAGTCCTATTTCCCCATTTACTGAATATTTTATGCTCAATTGTGATTATGTGATTTATCGGAAAAGTTTCGGAATGAATTGAAATACTTAGTTCCAAGATTTAAAGCTTAAGTCGAAATAGTTGACCGGATGTTGACTTATGTGTAAACGACCCCGGAATAGAGATTTGATAATTCCAATAGCTCTGTATGGTAATTTTGGACTTAGGAGTGTGTCCGGATATTTATTTGAAAGTCCGTAGTTGATTTTGGCTTGAAATGGCGAAAGTTAGAAATAGAATGTTTGAAAGTTTGACCGGGACTTGACTTTATTGATATCGGGGTCGGAATTCAGTTTTGGAAATTTTGATAGGTCTGTTATATCATTTATGACTTGTGTGCAAAATTTGAGGTCAATCGGACGTGATTTGATAGGTTTCGGCATCGAATGTAGAAATTGGAGTTCGTTAGTTTTTATTAGGCTTGAATACGGTGTGATTCGTGTTTTTTTGCGTTGTTTAATTTAATTTGAGGTATCGACTAAGTTCGTATGATATTTTAAGACTTGTTGGTATATTTAGTTGAGGTCCCGGGGGCCTCAGATGGATTCCGGATGGTTAACGCATCGAAAATTGGACTTGGAACAATTCCGAAATTTTTTGCCTTCTAGTGCAACCGCACCTACGGAATTTTGCTCGCAGGTGCGAGCTCACAGAAGCGAGATGGGCATCACAGAAATGGCCTAGCATGACTGAGGCAGTGGTCGCAGAAGCGGGCATGTCACGACCCAGAATTCACTAGTCATGATGGCATCTAACCCTTCCCGCTAGGTAAGCTAATTAATGATTTCCCATTTTAAATTAATTTAATAACACAATTTAACAAAGGAGTTATCTAAGTCTTATACATCCCTAATGACTGGTAGTACAAATCATGAGCTTCTAAGAATAGAATTTACAAGCTGATATGAAGTAAATACATCTTCTGTTTGAAAAGTACATAAACAAAGTTTTTATAAATCTAGGGCTACCATGAACAAGAGGCAGCTACAACAGGAACACAGGTACATCTTCAATCCCGACAACCATAGAGCACAGCAACAACAACAACCAATATCTGCATGCAATGTGCAGAAGTGTAGTATCAGTATAACCGACCCCATGTACTGAGTAAGTATCTTGTCTAACCTCGTCGAAGTAGTGACGGGGCTTTGTTTAAAAGATGATCATTGATAAAACCTATAATCTAACTAACAATAAAACTATACTACAGTACAACAGAGTAGAGCACACGAAACAATTATACAAAGCAATAATGGAGTACTAAAAGAAAACACAATTCAACAGGTATCAAAATCTCACCCAATCCTTTTGTGAGAGCGAAAGCCAATAAATCACAACAATCACATCAAAACTTTCATAATGTGAGAAATATACCCAAGACATTAAATTCAACGGCACAACAACACCCTTCGTGCATTTATCTTATTCTCACCAATTATGCGTAAAGCAGTACCAGCCAAATGACAGAAATGCTGATAATAGAAATGACAGAGTGGGAAATACGCAAATAACTATGGAGGACGAGAGTGTACATAAGAACATCAGTAACAGACTGAACAGAAATCATATAGGTAGTGACAATGATTAGGAAAAAGGAATGTAATTTTGACTAACTAGCAAGGTGAAGGCATGAAGACAAATATGACAAATAAAGAAGTGGACACATGATCTTTATAAGTTAGCAAGTAGGGATATGAACGACTAGTATGGAAGAAGACCTACACTTAAGTACAACCAAACAGATGGCATGGATGAAATCCTAACAGCAGGAAATAGGCATGATATTAGCAAGTTTAAGCAAATAGAAGGCATGATAGCATGACAACAAGGTGATAGAGGATAAAGACAGAACATTAACGACATATTACATAAGAACCATGAACACGACAATAACAACTCCAGGTAAAGACATGAAGGTATCTGCAAGAAAGAAATATCACATCATAATGTATGTCTCTCGTCATCACTTGCACGGAAACAACCTTCGTGCCATGAACTCACCATAACATGAAAGCATAATAATATAAATACAATGGCACGGCATCACCCTTCGTGCTTTTACTCACATAACATGGCAAGGCATCACCCTTCGTGCTTTTACTCACAATGATATGGCACGGCATCACCCTTCGTGCTTTTACTCTCAATAATATGGCACGACATCACCCTTCGTGCTTTACACTCTCCCTCACATGATAATGCATAAACAAAGGCACGACATCACCCTTTGTGCTTTACACTCCTCCTTACCAAGCATATGTATATCAATGACAAACAAGGCAGGAAGCATAAATAACGTCAAGGAGAGTGTTTAAACGAATGTTTCAAATGAATCCCAATCACAACTTTCCAAGCCAACAATAGTTCAATAAACCCACAAGAACCTTTTTATTCAAGTATTCCAACAAATTTCACAAATGATCTACAACACAAGTATAAAATCTAGTATCTCAAGAATATCGGCCGTAGCAATGTATTAATGATTGTGCATATTGATGACCGAATTAAACACACCAATATATTCTCAGAATTTCCATCAAATTTGATCAAGTTATAATAAGCTAAGTCTTAGTTTCTAACATTTAATACTATGTTCTTAGTATCTAGGAGCAAAGTAAGGCATGAGGCAAGAAGATCACGTGATTCTATAAGTCACAGTTTATAACATATTTTACCCCCGAGCATGGTTATCCTGGCACATGCATATATGCTCGTCACCTCATATATGTATCACCCCTGCATGTAGCAAACAATGTCAAATAGTAGGAAAAATTTCCTCAACAAAGTTAGGCAAAACACTTACCTCAAAGAAGGCAAACTGATACTCAGAATGAACTCCTCAAGTGATATGACCTCCGGGCGGCTCAAATCTAATCAAAATAACTTCAAAGCACAAATAAAACTCGTAAGAGACTATTCCGGATCATAAAGTCTCAATCTTTAACAAAGTCTAAAAATCGACCCAAAAGTCGACCCCCCGGGCCGGCACCTCGGAACCCGACAAATTTTACAAAATACGGCCACCCATTCAAGTACGAGTCCAACCATACTAGTTTCTCAAATCCGACTCCAATTCGATGGTCAAAACTCAAAAATTCATATTATGAACTTTAGGTCAAAACCTCCAATTTCCTCTATAAAATTCATAATCCAATTACCAAAAACGAGGGTAGATTCGTGATATAAGATAAAAATGAGTAGAGAACACTTACCCTAGTCCACAAGATGAAAATTGCTCCAAGAATTGCCTCAATGCGGGCTTGGAAATGTTAAAATGATGTCAAAATCACGATTTTTAAAAGAACACTGCTCAGGTCTTTTATGCATCGCGAACGCGGAAGGACTATCGCGTTCACGAAGAAGAAAAACAAAAGCTACCCAGAATACCCTTTGCGAACGCAAGAAACAGGATGCGAACATGATGGACAAGGGACAGGACTTACGCGAACGCATAAGAGACACGCAAACGTGAAGAGGAAAATGATCACCAGTGCCCGGGGCCTGGTTTGCACTTCGCGAACGTGACATATGGAATGCAAACGCGAAGAAGGAGGTGGCAGAACTTCGCGAACACGAGAGGGTAGATGCGAATGCGAAGAGGAAATATTCCACCGTCCAAAATAACACCACGCGAACGCGAGTGCAAGAACGCGAACGCGATGAAGAAAAACCAGATGACAAATTCAGTAGTTCAAAATAGGAGGAAAATGTCCCGTAGCCCACCCGGAACACACCCGAGGCCCCCGGGACCCCGTCCAAACATACCAACAAGTCCCATAACATAACACGGACCTATTCGAGGCCTCAAAACACACAAAACAACATCGAAATGATGAATCACACCTCAATTTGAATTCAATGAACTTGAAACTTCAAACTTCCACAACCGATGCCGAAACCTATCAATTCACGTCGGATTGACCTCAAATTTTGCACACAAATCATATTTGACATTACGGACCTGCTCGAACTTCTGAAATCGGATTCTGACCCCGATATCAAAAAGTCCACTTCTAGTCAAACTTTTCAAAAACCTTCAAATTTCTAACTTTTGCCAAACGACTCCAAAATGACTTACGGACCTCCAAATCCATTTTCGGACGCGCTCCCAATACCAGAATCACCATACGGAGCTATTCTCAGACTCGAAATCCCTCACAGACATCGATAACATTGAAATGCGCTTCAGCCCAAATATGATGATTTTTTTCCAAAATGCTAACTTCCACAATAGGCGCCAAAATGCTCCCGGATTATCCAAAACCCAATCCGAACATACGCCCAAGTCCACAATTATCATACGAACATGCTAGAACCTTCAAATCCTAATTTTGAGATCGTTTACCCAAAAATCCAACCTTAGTCAATTCCTCCAACTTAGAGCTTGAATCTTGAAGTTCATCCTTCCAAATTGATTTCGGATAACTTGAAAACTAACACTAATGATTTACGCAAGTCATAACACATCATGTGGAGATGCTCGATCTCTCAAAACTCCGAGCGAAGTGCAGATTCTCAAAATGATCTGTCGAGTCCTTACAGGGCAGGTGGACCGCAGAAGCGGAGTCGCACCTGTGAAGGTGCGATCGCAGAAGCGAAAAAGGGGAAGGGGAGTTGGATTCGCAGAAGCGAAGAAATGACCGCATAAGCGGTGTCACGGAAATGACTGAAGAAGCCACAGGTGCGAAAGCACTGGACAGATTACAAAACAGAAGGGGTCTTACATTTTGTGATTTTTGAATTTCAAACACTCGGTTGGGGGCGATTTTTCAGAGGGAATTCATGGGAATTCTTGAGGTAAGTCACTTGTGATCATTGTTAGTCAATAATATTGAATTATCATTGAGTATTTCGACTAGATTACGTATTTTTGAGGTGTAATTCGAGGATTTGGGCCTAGAGATTTCAAAATAAGGATTTAGGATTTGGAGGTCGAGTTTATGTCGGAATTTGGTAAATTTGGTATGGTTGGACTCGTGGTTGAATGGGCATTCATATTTTGTAACTTTTCCCGAGTCCCGAGACGTGGGCCCCATTATTGAATTTTGGGTTAATTTTCGGATTTAATTGGAAAATTTAGTATTTTCATATGGAATTGATTCCTATAATTTGTGTTGACTATATCGAATTAATTATGACTAGATTCGAGGTGTTCTGAGGCTGATTCACGAGGCAAAGGGTTGCTAGCGGAGTGATTCGAGTTGCTTGAGGTAAGTTTCGTATTTAAACTCGGTTGAGGTACCAGTTGCCTGAATTGTTGTGATAGCCACGTGCTTTTGGAGTGCGCACATGTGTGGGGATGGTCCCATGTGCGGCCACCAGGGTTGTGTATTCCTGTTTGGGTTGTGCTCGGGCTCCTATAAGCCCAGAAATTACTGTTAAGCTTCGATATCTAAACATGTGGTAATAGTCTATGTGATCTAATTAAGCCTTGATGTGTCTACTTAGAGGCTTAAATCCCTGAACGAACTTGGTAAATGCTTTTCATTGATGAAATTTCTGGATTTAGCTATGATAGCACACTTTGCACATGCCTACACTTTAGCATGTTATTTACACCAGTCCAAGGGTAGGAGAATTTCACTTCATCCATTATATACATGTACACTTGCTTTATTGCTTCTGTATGATATTTTGAACTGGGCCCTGTGACTATGCCGGGCGGATTATGTTATTGGCACGTGAGTTGTCCGTGCCGATCCACATATTGATATTACTAACACGTGAGTTATTCATGCGGATCCCTATATAGATATTATTGACACGTGAGTTGTCTGTGTCGTACGTGAGTTGTCCGTGCAGATTCTATTGTTAGCACGTGAGTTGTCCGTGCAACACGTGAGTTGTCCGTGCAGTGTGTGAAACTTGTATTTCCTTGATCATTTATCTGATTTACTTGTTTTCTTTCCCTCTACATGCCATAATATTGTTGAACAGGGTAGTGTAGAACCAGTGCACACACACACACGGATTTTCGTATCACGAAGCCTTATGGGCTAGCTTTAAATCTCATATTATGTTAATCGAAAAGGATAGAGTTATACTGATTTAAGTAGTGACTTCAATAAATTAAGCTTCTCTTACCTTGCCTTGTTTATTTAAGATACTTATTGAGTTGGTTGTACTCATACTATACCCTGCACCTCGTGTGCAGATCCAGATGCTTTCGAATACGGCGGTTGCTAGGTTTGGAGATTTATCTGTCGGAGACTATCGAGGTAGCTGCTTTGGCGTCCACAGACCTTGACTCTTTTTCCTTTCAGTTATTTTTACTGTTTTCATACAGTGTTTTTATCAGTCAGACTGTGTGGTCATTTAGATGTTCATGTACTTAGTGACACCGAGTTTTGGGAGTGTATTGTATAAAGACAATATTTTGTATCAAAAATTGTGGGATTTTACTCTTAAATTTATTTATTGTGTTTTCAAACTTAAAGGAATTGGTGGTTTATTGAGGTTGTCAACTTGCCTAGTATTAAGATAGGCACCATCACGACAGATGAAATTTTGGGTCGTGATATTTATATGGGGGAACTACCCCTTAGGATTGGTATTGATTGATTCATTTGTGCTGTGTGAAAATCGTGTACGCAAGGTGACGAGTGGGTACACAGGTGTACGTGGTATTTAACCGGTCTAGGCTACTTATAATCCTTCCATGTCTTAATTTAATTGTCATATCATGCTCTAAATTCTCATACTCAATCTATTCTTACTTGTGTTAGTCTATCCTTACATGCCTTAAATGATTTCGTTAACAATGTTCATCATCCAAATTGATAAATTGCTCTCATCCTTTAGTTGAACTTGTTGCTTCTTTTATTGTTACATGCTATCTCTTCATTGTTGAATTTCATTGTTTGAAGTTATTGTTCATGTTATCTCTTCACTGTTGATTACCATTATTTGAAGTTATTGTTCAAGTTATCTATTTCATTGTTGATTTCCCTTATTTGAAGTCATTTTATATGCTATCTTTTTTATTGTGAGTTAGTCTTATTGTAACGACCCGACCGGTCGTTTTGAGATCTAGCGCATCGTTTAGTGGTTTGAGGCCTTGAGTAGTTTCACTTCAAGTATTATGACTTGTGCGCGTGGTCAGAATTGAATTTTGGGAAGTTCGGAGTTGATTTGGAAAGAAAACTCTCATTTCGGAAGCTTTAAGTTGGAAGAATTGACTAAGGTTTGATTTTTAAGTAAACGACCTCAGAATCGGGATTAGAAGGTTCCAACAGGTTCGTATGATAATTTAGACTTAGACATATGTCCGGATCGGGTTTTGGATGACCCGGGAGCGTTTCAGCGCCTATTGTGAAAAGTTGGCATTTTGGAAGAATTTCATAGTTTTGGGTTGAAGTGCATTTCAATGTTATTGATGTCCGTTTGGGATTCCGAGTCTGGGAATAGCGTCGTTGGTATTGGGAGCGCGTCCGGAGGTAGATTTGGAGGTCCGTAGGTCATTTCTGAGTCATTTGGCGAAAGTCAGAAATTTAAAGTTTTTTGAGAAGTTTAACTGGGAGTGGGCTTTTTGATATCGAGGTCGGATTCCAATTTCAGAAGTTGAAGTAGGTCCGTAATGTCGAATGTAACTTGTATGCAAATTTTGAGGTCAATCGGACGTGATTTGATAGGTTTCGGCATCGAATATAAAAGTTTGAAGTTCTAAAGTTTATTAAGCTTGAATTGGGGTGTGATTCATGGTTTTTACATGGTTTGAGGTGATTTGAGGTCTCGAGCAGGTGTGTGTTATGTTATGGGACTGGTTTGTGTAATTGGACGGGGCCTCGGGTGTATTTCGGGGTGGTTTTGGACCAAATTGGAATGATTTGCTAATGTTGTTGCTGCTATCTAGTTTCCTTCTTCGTAAATGCGATGGGATTCATGCGTTCGCGAAGGAGACTTTTGGGGGCTGCTGGATTTGCCCATCGCGAACACGATGGGAGATATGCGAACGTAAAGCTGAGGTTGTGGAAGCCTATGTGAACGCGGGTAGGCGCACGCGAAGAGGAAATGAGTTGGGGGCATGCCAGGCATTAAGCCTTCGCGAACGCGGCTTGAGGCCCACGAACGCAAAGGGTAGGGAGTCACCAGGTTCGCGAACGCGGCCATTGGGCTGCGAACGCGTAGAGGAAAATGTGGAGGTAGTGTGTTTAGCCTTTGCGATCGCGACGGCATTCCCACGATCGTGAAGGCATTCCCGCGATCGCGAAGGCATTCCTGCGATCGCAAAGAAGGGCAAGCCTGGGCAAATTGATTTTAATGCGGGGTTTGGCTCATCCCCTCTCATTTTCACTTGGGTGGGCGATTTTTGGAGCTTTTGAAGAGGAGACTTTCATCATTTATGTCAAGATAAGTGATTCCCACCTATTGCAAGTTAAATACTTGGATTATATATATAGATTTTTAAAGGGAAATTCATGGAAATTAGTGGAAAATTGGGATTTTGGTAGAAAATCTAGAAATTTATATTTTTGGATTTTGACCACGAATTTGGGCATGGAATTGAGAATAAATCATATAATTGAGTTCATGATGTTATGGGTAATGTTTATCTTCAAAAATTTTTGGAATCCGGGCACGTGAGCCCGGAGGTGAATTTTAGGAATTTGTCAATTTGGATTGGAAAATCACTTTAATAGTTAGGATGTGAACTCTTGAGCATGTATTGACTATATTATATAACATTTGACTAGCTTCGGATCGTTTGGCACCGAGTTGAGGATTTAAAGCACAATTTTGGACCGAAAAAGTAAGCTTTGAGACGAGTTAAGTCTCCTGTCTAACTCTGTGAGGGGGAAACTACCCTAGGTGATGTATTTAATATGTGCAACTTGATGCGGGGGCTACGTACGTACGAGGTGACGAGGGTCCGTACATAGCTAGATTCATGTTATTGTCCGGGTAGACTTAGGTTCACACCATGCTATACTTGCACTATAGAGATTATATTTGCTCGTTTAATTCTTTTATTTCGCATTATGACTTGAGACTAGACATGCGCAGAGTGATAGACTTTTTATTGTAGAGACTTCACGAGTTTCATGATTAGTCACGAAACAATTGGATTCCTCTTATGAAATTATCTCCGCGATATATATGTATGTTTCATTGAAAGGTTTTTTGTTAAAGAAATTATAACTCACATGTTTATTCGTGAGTGGGGTCAAGGACCCATTAAAAATTCTTATTCTAATGGGATCGGGCCGTTCGCCTTGGCAGGATTTAAGTACCACACTCTCATGGGAGCGGGCAGTTCTCCTCGGCAGGTTAATAGATGCAGCTATGGTTCGTGCCGTTCGACCCTCGGCAGTGCACAGATTATAATGGGATCGGGCCGTATGCCTTAAAATTTCTATAAAATATCCTCATGAAATCGTGCGTAACATTTGGCAAGAAGCCGGTGTATCTATGAGTTCTTCCTGATTTGAAGTATAACGACCCATTTTGGTGAGGTCCATTATATAATATATATATATATATATATATATATATATATATGCTCCGGTTGAGGAGGAAGTTTGCTAATTGAGAGCTTGAGCCTATTGTAAAAAGAAGAATTGTGCCATGTATTTATACTTGTTTATTTTATTTACTTACTCTGCCTCATATTTGTTCACCTCTTCTTTACTGTACCTGATATTATTGGACCACTAGTGAGTGTCGATTTCGATCCCTCGTCACTACTCCTCCGGGGTTAGTCTAGATACTTAGTGGGTACACGTTGATTTACGTACTTATACTATACTTGCTGTACATTTTTGTGAAGGTACTTTTATGTCTGGTGGTCTTTTGGCGCGGAGGCGCGGATGATGCGGGGACTTACCACGAGCTGCATTTCATGTTACGATCCGCAGCCAACAGAGTCTCCTTCAGAGTTATTTATATTTTTCCTGTCTAATTTGTATTCCGGACATATGCTGTATTTTATTTTACTTTCTAGTTGATGCTCATGCACTTGTGACACCGGGTTTTGGGGGTACTTATGGGTTATTCATTAATGTAGTTGCGAAAAATATTTCCATTCACTGTGTAAATCCCAGTTTGTATTATGTAATTAAAGAAAATTATGATTTCAAATACTAATATGAGTAATTAGGATAATCATTTATTGTTGGCTTGCCTGACTGCGGTGTTAGGCGCCATCACGACCTTTAATGGATTTTAGTTCGTGACACTTATCTAATATCGTGGTTATACATTATCTCTCTCATTGTTGATTTATTTGGTGTTGAATTTGTGAAAGTCGTTAATATGTTGAGGCGAAATTATTTATTGTTGTAACGACCCAGCCGGTCGTTTTGAGTATTGTAGCCTCGTTCCCCCATTTATTGCTTATTCTATGTTCGTTTCTTGTTATGTGACTTACCAGGATGGTTAGTTTGGTTCCGGGGATATTTCGAAATGAATTGGGACACTTAGTCCCAAGGTTGGAAGTCTAGGTTGAAAGAGTTGACCGGATGTTGACTTATGTGTAAGTGACTCCGGAATAGAGTTTTGATGGTTCCGATAGCTCCGTATGATAATTTTAGACTTAGGCGTGTATCCAGATATTGATTTGGAGGTCCGTAGGTCGATTTGGCTTGAATTGGCAAAAGTTGGAAAAATTAAAGTTTAGAGAGTTGAGAAGTTTGACCGATAGTTGACTTTATTATTATCGGACTCGAATTTTGGTTCCGAAAGTTGGAATAGGTCTGTTGTATCATTTATGACTTGTTTGCAAAATTTTAGGTCAATCGGAGTTGGTTTGATAAGTTTCGGTATCTATTGTAGAAGTTGGAAATCCATTAGTTTCATTAGATTTGAATTGGGGTGCGATTCGTATTTTTGATGTTGTTTGGTGTGATTTGAGGCTTTGATTAAGTTTGTATCGTGTTTTAGGACTTGTTGGTAGGTTTGGATAGGGTCACGGGGGCCTCGGGTGAGATTCGGATTGAAAATGGAGCAGCTAATGTCTGGTGTCATCGCACCTGTGGAGGGAGTGCCCGCTGGAGCCGGTGAGACGTCGCAGGAGCGAGTTTTGGGGAGGAAGCCTGGGAGCGTAGGTGTGAGAAAGGTTCTGCACCTGCGAGGTCGCAGATGCGACGCTTTGGTCGCAGAAGCAGATTGGAGTGAAGGCGGGGAAGCTCGCAGAAGCGGGTGTATTTCCGCAGAAGCGATGGCGCTTCTGCGATGTGGAGATCCCAGGTGCGGAGTTTGGGATTTTGGTCTGGGCACGCAGATGCGGAAGCGAGACCTCATGCGCGATCTCGCAGGTGCGAGCTCTTAGCCGTAGAAGCGGTAGGTCGGGGGGTCTAGCGTTTTTCCGCAGGTGCAGACTTTTCACCACAAAAGCAGAACCACTAGCAAATTCATAAAGTCGAGGGTTAGAGTAATTTCTTAATTTTTGGACTTTTGGAGCTCGGATTGAGGCGATTTTTGAAAGGGTTTTCACTAGATTTCAAGAGGTAAGCAACTTTTGGTCAGTTCTATCTATTAATATTGAATACCCATTGAATTTTCCCCATAGATTTGGTGTTTTTGAAGTAAGATTTGGGCATTTTTGACCCATGTATTGGAGAGTAAGATTTGGGGATTTGAATAGTGATTTGAGGTCGGAATTGGGTGATTTTGATATTGTTGGACTCGTTATTAAATAGATGTTCGAATTTTGTAAATTTTGTTGGATTCCGAGATGTGGGCCCAGAGTTAACATTTTGGGTCGACTTTTTGACTTTTGTTAAAAAAACCTAGCTTTATCGTATGGAATTGATTCCTATAGCTTGTATTGATCGTATTAAGTTGTTTGTGGCTAGATTCGAGTCGTTCATAGGCCGATTCGCGAGGCAAAGGCTTGTTGGAGTAGGGATTTGCGCTATTTGAGGTAAGTAACACTTCTAAACTTGGTTCTAAGGGTATGAATCCCTGAAATACATGTTATGTGGCTCGTATTGAGGTGACGCACATGCTAGGTGACGGGCGTGTGGGCATGCACCGTGGTAACTGTGACTCGATTGTTTCCATGGTACCGTGTAGTTGTCAAACCTTATTGTTATTCATGTAGTCCCTACGTGTTAGAGTAATTGAGCTGCAATCCATGTTAGAAATCATGTTTAGGCTACATGTTTATTTTGTTGGGACCCACAGAGGTCATTTCTGCTGTTGAATTATTTGCTTAAACTATAATGTTATACTCAGTCACATTAATCATTTGCATATCATATCTCAGTCTAGGTTGTCATTTATTATTACATCATATTATCATTGTTTGGGCTGATTGGCATGAGATTTGTGAGCCCGAGAGACTGGAGAGATTGATGGTTGAGTTGGGGCCTGAGGGCCGGATTGTGAGTGATATTGATGGGATCGAGCTGCGTTCCGCGGTAGATTTTTATTGATTCATGATGGGATCGGGCTGCATGGCGTAATAGGTATTATTGATTCATGATAGGATCGGGTTGCACACCGCAACATATTTTTATTAGCGCTTGGGCAGGATCCGCTTCTCCGGAGTCTGACATGCCAACAGTGAGCGCAAGTACCGTATAATGCTGAGTGATTGAGTGTGATGGGTGAGAGTTGAGACAGTTAATTGAGTACTCTGAGAGCGTGAGCACATGTGAGTATCATTGTGATGCATTGCATTTGACCTGTATATTTATTTATGTAGACATAGAGATATAACATCCCTCATGCTAGCTATACTTGGAACATCTTACTGGTATTGAGCTTAATTGTTTAATTTGAGAGCATGTCTATATTTTCGTATTGTGTATAAACTGATTATGAGATTTCTCTGAGTATTACTGTCATTTTCCTGTTATACATATACTTATTATCTGGATTTGGACTGTACCTTTCTGAGCTCGTCATTGCTTTCAGCCCAAAGTTAGTTTTGTTACTTAATGAGTACATTGGGTCAGTTATACTCATACTACACTCTGCACTTCGTGCGCAGATCCAGCTACATATGGACCCCGTAGTTGCTAGACTTGGAGCATTACCTGCCTGGAGACTTTTGAGGTAGCTGCTTTGGCGTTCGCAGACCTCGACTCTCCTTCTTTTCAGTTATTTAGTACTCTTCTATCTCTCCAGACAGTTGTATTAGAAGTTTTGACTGTGTTGACATTTAGTAGCTCATGTACTCAGTGACACCCAGATTTGGGAATTCTGTATTTGAGTTGTAGTAATTCTTATCGGTTTTTTATGAGATTTTCACTGTTAAACTTATTTCATTATGTTTCAGCTTAAAATGCGTAGTTATTTGTGGTTATCGACTTGCCTAATATTGTGATAGACACCATCACGACATGTTGAGTTTTGGGTCGTGACAATTGTAGAGACATCTTTCTTGTTGAGTATTTTACATTCATTTTTGTTGTTGATATTCTTGTACATGTTGTGGTGGAGCCATGGGCTATTGTTGTGGAAACATTAATATGGTTGATTGTTGGCTAGCTAAAATATGGGCGCTTGTGGTGCGAGTTGATATTGTGATGTGTTATTGACGCGCATGCGGCGGTATAAGGCTTGGGGTTAATGTGCATGCGGTGGTATAAGGTGGGACTTATGTGCGTGTTGTTTGTAGGGGAACTACGTGAAGCCACGCGACATCATAAGGTGGGCTAAAGTGCATGTAGCTATTTCGGGAAAACTGTTTTCAAAACCTATTTCAAATGTAAGGCTCACGTGGCGGTATAAAGAAATATTGTGATTGAAATTCTAAAATGCAAATACGAGGCGGTACCTCGGTTGTGATTTTCATTGTATATCCCATGTTGAAACAACTTGTTGATTTGAACGGTCATTATTCTTCCTTCAATCATTCATCCGTATTTTTGATTGTGTTTGGTTATTCATTGTTATCTTGGTATTGGAGTGATTGTGGTTTCTTGTATGAGTCATGCATTCTACGTGATTTATTGTGTTGCTTTAACATGACATTATGTGCCTCCATTATAACTTGGTGAATTTATTGTCAATATGAATTTAATTGCGTGGAGTCACTATATTATATTCTGTTGAGTTGTTGGTAACATAATGGTTTACATAAAAGAATTATTAACATGCTTTATTCTATGTGCCTATTAAGATAGAACTCGTTATCTCACTCGGTGCCTTATTATTCTAAATGGTTATCATACTTTCACTATAATTAGGTTCTCAAATTATACTCATCACCCTGTTATATGTTTATCTTACTTAAAATTGTTATTATATTTTTCTTTAACAAATTCTATATTTAATTCGTTAATTTAACTTATGTTTTGCCTTGTTTAAAAATGATACTTTTACTCAATTTATTGATTTCTAAACTAAACCCATATTATACTCTGTGTCATACTAATTGTATATTATTTTACTTTACTTGATTTCTAAAATAAACTCATTATTTCATTTGACACCTTACTTTATTCAAGATTGTTATTATATTTTATGGTGTTTAAATATATCTTTCATTCATCTAAATTAATATTTATCACGGTTGCAGAGTACATGGTAGCACGTGGGCTTTGCCGTGCGAAAGTGATTGTTATTGTGGACACGAGGTGCCATATGTGTAAGATTTGGAAATTGTTTTCCATGACTTGTGGTTTATGAGGTGTGGTGCCTCAGTGTAATTCTTGTGGTAAGTCCATGCGTTGGGAGCGATTTGATTATTTGAGTTGTCATCCGTTTTTCCTTATTTGAGTTCATTTACATCTCATCGGTGTTCTGGTAATGTTGTTTCTTTATTACTCGTTTACTACTTGGTTCCATTTATGTTTCTATTACTTCATTGTTGGTTGTAAATCAATAATTTTTCCGCCATTGGTCTTACATTGATGTTCTTTCCATTATTAGCTTATGTATATCTTGAACAAGTTTCTATGTCTAGTAGGTGTCTTGACCTGGCCTCGTCACTATTCTACCAAGGTTAGGCTTGATACTTACTGGGTATTGTTGTGGTGTACTCATGCTATGCTTCTGCACATTTTTGTGCAGATCCAGGTATTCTGATTGTGTTGTTGAGAGTTGCGTCTGCGCAGCGGGAGACTTCAAGGTATACATGCTTGACGTTCGCAGGCCTCAGAGTCACCATCTTACTTTATTATGATACTGTTAAATTGTAATTCAAAACAATATTGTGTTTAGAAACTCTAGTGTGTTTTAGTAGTGCTTATGACTCCGTACTACCAATTTTGGGAAATGTATAACTATTGGTCTCTTGCGACTATGTATGTCATTTAATGGTTTATGATAAATGATTAAATAGTCCAATTCTGTTATTAAATTAGTATGTGTTAGGCTTACCTAGTCTTAGAGACTAGGTGCCGTCACGACATCCTAAGGTGGGAAATTGGGGTCGTGACAAGTTGGTATCAGAGCTCTAGGTTCATAGGTGCAACGAGTCAAAAAAAAATTTAGTAGAGTCTTGCGGATCAGTACAGAGACGTTTGTACTTATCCTCAAGAGGCTACTGAACTATTAGGAAACAATCATTTTATTCCTTATCGTGCGACATTGATTCAACTTAAAGCATATATCTTATATTTCCACTCATATATAATGTTGCGCACTCGGTATCAGCTATGCTTCGACGGTTTGTAATGTTTCGAATGGGCTACGAGGGGCCCATAGATGCTCGATCATTATCTCGAGGTATTGTCCAGACTAAGGACATGGAAGTGTTGGTAGATCTTCAGTTGTTCAAGTGTGGGATGCAACTGATTCATGTATTTGATTGGTGTTGTACGAGCTTATGAAGGTTGGTAATGTGGATCATCAGATGTTGTGCCCTATGACTCCGAGCCAAGTGGGGGAGTCACCTATCGATGATCAGATTGCATGAGCAATATCAACCACCTCGTCAAACCTAGCACTTGATTCATTCTCTCGAGTTATAACAAAACACAATCCATAGCTGAAGACATCAATGAACCTCCTAATCCTCTCCCTCTCTGTGGGAACCAACCAGATCGCGTGATGAGCCAACTCTAAAAATCTCATCTCGTACTGGGTCACGGACATACCCTCCTAGCATAACTGCTCAAACTGCCTACGCAACTCCTCCCCGCGGGTCGGTGGCACAAACTTCTCCAAGAAGAGAATAGAGAACTCGTGCCATGAAAGTGGTGCAGCACCGGCTGGCCTGCTCCGCTCATAGGCCTCCCACCATCTGAAGGCTGGCCCCATCAACTGAAAAGTAGTAAATGAGACCCCACTAGTCTCCAAAATACCCGTCGTGCGAAAAATCTACTGGCACCTATCCAAGAAGTCCTGAGCATCCTCTAAATGATGGAGGCTTGAGCCTCCCAAACCTCTCTAGTCTCTTCTACTCCTCATCACTCACAAGGGGACCCACCTGGCCTGAGCAACTGCAACCGATTGGGCTGGTAGTACCCCTGGTATCTGAAGTCCCTACACCACCTGCTCTAAAGTACGGGTGGCGGGAGTCTAAGAACCTTTCCTGGCCTGAGAAGTGGCTGGAACTGAAATCGCCTGAGCAAGGCTAGTGCAAACAGTCAATATCTAGGCCAAAGCCTCCTGAAAGCCTGGAATCATAATGGGCACAACTGGTACCTGAGCTGGTCCCACCGGCTCAACCACATCTGGAATATGCTCCTGAGCTTGAGCAATTAGTGGGTCTATAAGTGCTGCTCTAGTGGGTCTCCAACAGATAAAGATCCAAAGCTAGCAGTCTCCGTACCCGGAAGTACCTGGATCTGCAAACGAAGTGTAGAGTGTAGTATGAGTACGACCGACCCAATGTACTCAATAAGTAACAAGCCTAACCTTGGGCTGAAAGCAGTGACGAGCTCAACAGGTACAGTCCAAATACAAAATTTAATAGTACAGAAATGTAGACATGCTCTCAAGTTTAACAGTTTAAGTTCAATACGGATAAAATATACCAAGTGTGACTGATATGAGGAATGATACATCACTCTATCTACATGTCAATTATGCATGCCAACTGTAATGCAACATAGTGATAAAGTCATAAGCATACTCTTGGAGTGTTAATTCACTCAGTTCTCACAGTCACTCAGTCCTCACAATCACTCAGTCCTCCCAGTCGCTCGGCACTCGCACTCGGCACTCGTACTCAGTAGGTACCAGCACTCACTACTGGTAAGTCAGACTCCAGAGGGGCGGATCTTGCCCAAGCGCTAAAATAAGCCAACCATGACATGAATCAATAAAGCTTATTGCGGCATGCAGCCCGATCCCATAAACATCACTCACAATCAGGCCCTATCCCTCAGTCATCAATCTCTCGAGTCTCTCGGGCTCACAAATATCATGACCATCAGCCCAAACAATGATGATATGATATATCAATAAATGGCAACAGAGACTGAGATATGATATGCAAATGATAGATGTGACTGAGTACATAGTTGCAAATTAAGCAAGTAATTCAACAGCAATACGACCTTTGTGGATCCCAACAGTACAAGAATATAGCCTAAGCATGATTTTTAACATGAATCACAGCTCAATTTCTCTAACGCATGGAGAATACGTGGAAAATAACAAGATTATATGACTACACAGTTCCACGGAATCGACCGAGTCACAATTTATACGGTGCATGCCTGTCACCTAGCATGTGTGTCACCTCAACACCAACCACATAACACGTAATTCAGGGATTCATACCCTCAGAACCAAGTTTAGAAGTGTTACTTACTTCAAACCGTGCAAATCTCTACTCCAACAAGCCCTTGCCTCGCGAATCGGCCTCCGAACGACTCGAATCTAGCCACAAACAACTCAATACAATCAATACAAGCTTCCATATGATAAAGTTGAGTTCTTAAATAAAAGTAAAAAAGTCAACTTAAAAAGTCAATCTCGGGCCCACGCCTCGGAATCCAACAAAAGTTATAATATTCGAACACACATTCAACCACGAGTCCAACCATACCAAAATTACCAAATTCCGACACCAAATCATCACTCAAATCCCCAAATCTTACTCTACAATCCCTAGACCAAAAATCCCAAAATTCCACCTTAAAAACACATAAACTAGGTGGAAAACTCAATGGGTATTCAATATTAATGAATAAAAATGATCAAAAGTGACTTACCTCTTGAAATCTAGTGAAATCCCCTTCAACAATCGCTTTAACCCGAGCTCCCAAAATACAAAAATGAATAAAATCTCAGAACCCTTCAAATATACTGCCCAGGCATTTCGCACTTGCGAAGCCAGAGGTTGCACCTGCGATCCCACTTTTGCGGAGAAAACGTCGTTTCTGCAAAGCCCACTAAACACCGGACCTCGCACACCTGCGGTCCCCCTTTCGCACCTGCGGGACCGTATCTGCGGACAACCTATCGCTTCTGCGATCCAAGCCACACTGCCCAGCTCCGCTTCTGCGGGACACTTTGCGCAGGAGCGCGTTCGCTTATGTGGATATTCGTCCGCACCTGCGCTTCCCAGCAGCCTTCTCCCTTTTCGCACCGACGCACTCCTAGCCGCTTCTGCGGCTCTGCACCTGCGGCCAATCCCTCTGCAGGTGCCGATGATACCAGACCTGAAGCACTTCAGCATATCACCTAAGCCAAATTCGATCCGTTAACCATCCGAAATCCACATGAGCCCCCCGGAACCTCAATCAAATATACTAACAAGTCCTAAAACATGATACAAACTTAGGCGAGGCCTCAAATCACATCAAACAACATCAAAAACGCAAATCGCACCCCAATTCAAGCCTATTGAAACTAATGAATTTTTAACTTCTACAATCGATGTCGAAACTTATCAAATTAACTTTGATTGACCTCAAATTTTGCACACAAGTCATAAATGACACAACAGACCTATTCCAACTTCCAAAACCAAAACCCGAGCTCAGTAACCACAAAGTCAACTCTCGGTCAAACTTCTCAACTCTCCAAACTTTTATTTTTCCAACTTTTGCCAATTCAAGCCAAAATCATCTACGGACCTCCAAATCAACATCCAGACACACTCTTAAGTCCAAAATCACCATACGGAGCTATTGGAACCATCAAAACTCTATTCGAGCATCATTTACACATAAGTCAACATCCGGTCAACTCTTTCGACTTAGGCTTCCAACCTTGGAACTAAGTATCCCAATTCATTCCGAAATCGAACTAACTACCCCGGTAAGTCACACAACAACAAATGAGCATGGAATAAGAAAAAAAGGGGGAACATGGCTATAATAATTATAACGACCTGCCGGGTTGTTACATAGGTGCCATATGTGTAAGATTTGGAAATTATGGTCCATGACTTATGGTCTATGAGGTGTGGTTCCTCAGGCTAATTTTTATTGTAAGTCCATGAGTTGGGAGCGATTTAATTATTTTGAGTTGTCATCCGTTTTTCCTTATTTGCGTTCATTTACATCTAATTGATATTCTGATTATGTTGTTTCTTTATTACTCTTTTACTATTTGCTGCCATTTATGTTTCTATTACTTCATTGTTTGGTTGTAAATCAATAATATTTTCGCCATTGGTCTTACATTGATGTTCTTTCCATTGTTAGCTTATGTATATCTTGAACAGGTTTTATGTCTAGTAGGTGTCTTGACCTGGCCTCGTCACTACTTTACTGAGGTTAGGCTTGATACTTACTAGGTATCGTAGTGGTGTACTATTGCTATGCTTCTGCACATTTTTGTGCAGATCCAGGTATTCTGATTGTGTTGTTAAGAGTTGCGTCTGCGCGGCGGGAGACTTCAAGGTATACATGCTTGACGTTCGCAGGCCTCAGAGTCACCATCTTACTTCATTATGCTACTGTTAAATTGTAATTCAAAACAGTATTGTGTTTAAAAACTCTAGTGTGTTTTAGTAGTGTTTATGACTCCATAGTATCGATTTTGGGAAATGTATAACTATTGGCCGCTTGCGGCTATGTATGTCATTTAATGGTTTATGATAAATAATTAAATAGTTCAATTCTGTTATTAAATCAGCATGTGTTAGGCTTACCTAGTCTTAGAGACTAGGTGCCATCACGACATCCTAAAGTGGGAAATTGGGGTCGTGACAGGATAACTAATGGGTTTAACTTTTACATTTATGAAGACTCAAATTGGAGGCTTCTCAAGTTTGAAAGACTAGGAATTCTCCCAAAAGTGATCGCATTCAAGAAGACATGGATAATATGGATATTCATATTATCCGCTGGTTAACTCATTTTCTATCCGTGTTGGGATAGATAATTTATTCATTTTTGCATTATCCATTTTTGACCGCCCAGATCCGACCCGACTCGCCTATTTATCACCCATAATTAACAAATAGTGGCTAATCCCTTTGTTCTAAAAGATTTTTAAAGTGCCCCAACTTTTTATTTCTTTTAATTATTTTGGTGAATCTAGTGGATAAGCTACAGGTTTATTTGAGCAGTGCGTTTAGTTTAGACCCTACAAAAATTATTAAATAAGTATAATTTATTAAAAATTTTAGCTCAAAGTAATAGTATAAAATAAGAAAATAGACAAGAATGTAGAGAGCAAGAGATGAGAGATTCTTATTTCTTCCATGTATTCAAGTGTGCACAATATGATACCCAAACCCTCTATGTATAGGATGACATTAAGGTAATACAAAGAGATGTCATGAACATGGTATTAACTATTGAGATCATGGGAAAGATCATGGAAGTGGTTATGGAGACGTGGGAGTTACAACCATAATGATAAGAAGTAGTGGGAGGTTAATAGAGAAGAGTAGTGGGAGTAACTTCTTTAGGAGTTATAGATATCCATTATATAATATAATATAATATTTCATAACACTCCCCCGTGAATGTCTATAGATACTGTGCCTCGTTAAAACCTTACTAAGAAAAAACCATGTGGAAAAAAAACTTAGTGAAGGAAAAAGAGTATACATATCTTGTAATACGCATTGTTATGATGCCTCATTAAAAACCTTGCCTGAAAAACTCAGTGGGATAAAACCTTAGCTAAGGGAAAAAGAGTACAACGCGTATCTTACTCCCCCTAATGAAAATATCACTTTACTTTTCGGAAATGATATAGCCCAATCCCGTATACTAGCATCTCAAATGTTGATGTTGGTAATGCTTCATTGAACAGATCCACCAAATTATCAATCAAATAAATTTGTTGAATATCTATATCACCAATTTGTCGAAGAACATGTCTGAAAAGAACTTTGATAAAATGTGCTTTATTTTGTCGCCTTCAATATATCCTTCTTCCAATTGAGATAAGTAAGCAACATTGTCTTCAATATTATTGAAATCTTCTTTTTCAAAGAAAAATCACACATTTATTGTATATTGAGTCACTTGCTTTATAAGTTGCTAATATCTTGTTATGACTTAAATCAATAATTGACAGCCTTCGTAGAATATCATAATATAATAATACCCTCACATGCAAATAGATTGCTTGAAGAACGAACTCCTGCATTTGCATAATCAACAAAACCTTGGCAATATTTATTAGAATAAACAAATCTATATCAAGGATTCCTTTTGCAATATAAAATTAATCGTATTCCAATATCTCCACATAGCAGTAAAACTATATCTCGCTAGCATATTGTTATACTCATGGTTCCGGCAAGATATATTAGTGCACAAATTGCACTAGACACAAAAATAAATCATGCACGCCATGATTTCTCTAATCCACATAAGGATTTGCGGGAGCTTTATTTAGTAAATTTCTTGGGAACCTTAATCCTTCAATGATTTTTATATACACGCATATCAAGTTTTTCAGGTATTGCCAGACTAAAATCTGAAAGCAACTGCATCCACCACAAGAGAATATGTTTTCATATATTTATAAATCTTCTTGTGCCACAAGTCATCTTTATGTTTATCGACTTGATTTTATTTAACTTTTCGCACAAAAACACATTTATACCTCCACTGAATTTATACTTTCAGGTGTTGGGACTATCCGTCCAACTTCATATTTTTCAGGTAAAGTTAATTTTTATTGCGTATTTTTTATTTGGCAAATTATTTATTTATCCAAATTTCATGACAGATTTGAGCTCAACATCCTCGTCAATATTAATAATATTGAGCGCTACATTATATCAATAATATCATCGACGATCATTTTATATATGTTTCATCGTTACCCAATAAAGACATAACTTATTGAGATCTTTTTATCTCATTATTTTCAGGTACTTGTGCCTCTCCCATGAAGTCTTATAATGTGTTATGTCGTGATACTATTCTAGAGCACTTGCCTCCTTATTATGACTATCTTGAATATTTGAATATTTGCTCACCTTCTTCTTCAAGGAGTTTTATCTTTGGAATCGATTAGTCTATTATGCTTCATGCGTGCCATAGACTCTATCCATCATGAACGTTATACTATTTGGAGCATAGCAGCTGAAATATAACATTTAGCTTTGGGTCAGCACATGCCCCTGGCAATATTTTATAAATGAATTATCACTTGAACTTCAAGTTCACATTTTCTTGTACGAGGATCTAGATGTACTCATAATAATTCACTCTACGTATCACTTTTTTAGCTGTCCATTTTCTCCCTCTAATGTTGGGATCACCAACACATATCCCAACCTTCTTTGGGAATCCATCGTTGTGCATTGTGGAGGGATAATTAAATCATATAGCACATCAATATTTTTAGATGAAAATTATTTGGTTCCTAACCCTAAACCAATTGTGATAGAGAGAATATATCATAACTTGGCTAGATGTGTACAACTGCTGCTGTATATTAAATAATATATCTCATACCAAATTTTGTTTTGGGGGTTTTTGTTCTCATAACCAATGGTTTAGCTATAATTGGAGGCATATAAATTTTGCTAAATCAACTTGGATTTAAACCAGCATTATCAAGATAAATCATTATAATTTGCATTCTGGAACTATTCTCTAATAATTTGAGCAAGCAACCTTGCAAAAGCAAAACTGCAAGTTGATAACAAACGCACATGTGACCATACAATAGATGCATCTATTAAAATCATATAATAGTAAACGATCCACATGGCAGGTGACTGGGCCCATATATATCACCTTTTATTCGTTTCAGAAATCAAGAGATTCAATCCCAACCTTAACTGGTATATCATGAGAATAAGCGGCATAAGAGAATTCTTGAAGAATCTTCTATTTCTTCAATATATGCCAATGTGAATTCAAAATTAATTCTTCGCATCATACTTGAACCGGAATGGCCATCTAGTCATGACAACTAGTACTTGTTTTAGTAAACCTCTAGTTTACTTGTAGCATGTGATTCCATCATCATACTTATACTTGTGTGGTACAAATAGAAAAAAAGTCGGGTAATATTTTATATTTACCCGGTATGATTATAGTAACATGAAGATATTCAATCTTCATTTCATCTGTAGTCTCAATATGCCAATCACTTTCGCTAATATATTTGAAACTCAAAAGGTTTTTTTAGACTTACTACAATATCAATATCATGCACAATTTTATTCATCCGGGTAGTAACAAATTAATTCTTCGGAAGCTCTTAATTGATTTTGTAATACAAGATTTTTTGTCATACCATTCATATAGTGAATGTCTCCTTCACGGAGAAAATCATATCATAATAATTATCACGGTCAAATTCCTCATAAGCAAAATCATTTTTTGCTTTAATTTTGTCTTTAATAACTTTTTATAAGGCATGACAAAATATTTTTGGCGTACCACTTGTACGTGACCAATGACATATTCATGTAACCACACAATAATGTTTATTATTTTTCTTTCTCTCAAACCTCACATAGAGGTGAGTTGTAATATTTATTCAATCATGCATAAGCACATTCTTATGCATAATTTATATCATACATATATTTTCACATTCACTTTTAGGAATGAGTCTGAATTTATAATGCTTATCACAAGTCACATTTTCAAGGAATGGACTATAATCATGTGAACGTGTCACGTATTAACAGACCACATTTATACATATTTTCTTCACCTTTTAAGGATTATTTTGAGAACACTTATTGTTCTCCTTTTTACGATCACCATAATGATGACTATTATTATGTCACTTGTATTCATTTAGATTTATTATGCACCGCTACCACATTCTTTTCATAGAATGGAGCAAATCAAGTGGGATGAGTTTCATGATTCTTTCATCAAAAGCATATTATTTTGCATCAGTCATCATTATATTATCAATATGGTGCATTGAGACTTGAACTCAATGCCTTATCCATACAAAAGCACGTTAGGGTTAATGTGTTGGGACTTGAACCCAATATCATGACCTTATCATCATGGTGCACCAAGGCTCAAATCCGATGTCTTATCCTCAACCAATGCCATAATAGGCTAAAACTTGCTGAGGCTCACCCTCGAGCATTTAAAAATATTAATGATCACACCATTGTTCATATATTTATTATAATTCAGTAAGCAATATTTGCTTATGAGATGTACATGTACCAGATATATTCAAAGCATAATAGTGTATCAAGGTAAGACTATTTGGTGATTTTGATAAAAATTTCATTTCTGAATACAGGGAGTTATACATAGTACCTACTAAACATTATTGCTATACCTTTTAAAATAACAACTAACAGTTAGGTGAAAGTCTCTAGATGTGAATCTATACCTCTGAATCCCATTCAAATTCATCAAATTTGAGACTAGAAAAGAATTACTTCCCAAAAGAATTATATGCAACAATGGTCACTTTTGCACGGAGTACGTGAAACTTAAAAATTAATTAAGTTATTCCATTAAGAGGGAATAACTCCTCATAGGCTGTATAAAACAAAATTATCTTGGATATACAAAGGCTATTAAGAAGGAATAAATAATCAGCCTTTTAATTCTCAAATTTTGACTTACGTGCAGAATAACTTGCGTACCAATAATGTCTAACTTTAGATTACACTACTTTAGAAACTAAAAAGAGTACGTATGAACTGATTTTGTATATGCGAATCAAAATAGTTTAGTTTGAAAATTGGTTGAAACTTATTTTCAAATCATAAATAAATCCCAGCAGAAGCATACCTAATTATATACCTTTTTTTCTTGGTTCCATCAGTTATTTTTTTTTCGATTCTCGTAATGAGGTGAATTTAAAACATGCGCTGAAGAAGAATCAAACTCAGTTTGAAATCACCGCACCAAACTAATATAACTCCTCGGATTGCACTATGAATTCACAATGTTACTTATTTTTGTGGCTAGATAAAGAAAGACCATACGAATATTCTGGTGCAGCGTTTCTAACTTGTATGCCGAATTTTGTAGCTTACTTTGAAGTTGATGAAAGACCAAAACATTATTGGAAAATATAACGTGACTAAAATTGACAACATAAGCAAACCGATCAACATGGCATATGAAATGCCAAAAGTATATAATGGCTCAACAATCAGCCTATATCAATAATTTTGGATAGTCCATTTTTCGTAGTTCCACCGTAAACTTAGTTATCTCTACTCCTTTAGGTGATGATATAAATAAAAAATTAGAAACTCGCGTTGATAACGTGTTAAGAAACTTAGCTCAAAGTAATAACACAAAACAAGAAAATAGAAAAGAATGCATGGCTTCAATGTATTCAAGTGTGTACAATGTGATGCCCAAACCCTCTATTTATAGGATGACATTAAGGTAATACAAATGGATGTCATGAACATGGTATTAACTATCGAGATCATGAGAAAGTTCATGAAGGAAGTTATGGAGGTGTATAAGTTACAACTATAATGATAAGCAGTTGTGGGAGATCATGAAGAAGAGTAGCGGGAGTAACTTTTTTAGAAGCGATAGACATCCACTATATAAAATAATATTTCATAACATAATTAAGTAATCGGCGCCTATGATGATTTTTCATAGCACTAGATGAAGATTGCCCGTGCTCAAGCCCAAGCTTTATATATCAATTGCCTCAACTGCATCTGGAATTCGCACTTATCGTTATTTAGTCAAGTTCTTACTCAGATACTAATACTTTTCCTTGTACCCGAAAAAATAATGAACTACTGTGAAAAAGTATGAGAACATGACCTTTCAAGCAGGGAGTATAAGATCTAAGTAGGTCTAGGCTGGTCCCTGCATCTGCCTAAGAATATTGACCACACCATATTGGAAACGATAAAAAATCAACATAGTCAAACAAGTATAAGATATCTTCTCACACTATTTTCTTTCTTTAAAAAGGATATTTTATTTACATTATCAAAAGCTTTAACGTGTAATAATTCCTTATCAGTACATAGACAGCCAAAAGAAGAGTATAGCTTACTTCCTCTGAAAATACCACATGCTCCAATAGTCTCATCATGTTCCAATCTGCAAATACAAAATAAGCACCAATTATAATTGTAGAACTATCAAAGTACACAGCCCAAACAGGAAAAATTAAGACTACCATAACAAGGGTGTAGGACAGGGTAAATGCAGGTGCAGGATGAAAATAAAACATTGATCAACTTAATTTTCTTAAATACCTCCACATGCATACAAAAATGGTTCAATGACATATACCATAATCATGACAAGAGATAAGCTAAAGTGGCCACAATAACTCATATTCACGAACCGCATAATGACTATGATAACACAATGGTTTGAAGGAGAAATTGTAGGAGGAAGTGTTAAATTTATGACTATATAGCTATTGCATACTCACGTAGCTTTATTGGTACTTGATAAATATCACTTTCTTTAGAGATTTCTCCAGCAAGAGAAATCATCAAGATTAAGAGACCATCCACATTATATATTTCAATTACTCTTTTCAAATTCAATTTAAAGTGTTGCAGAAAAACTCATATGCACAATGTGCAATATCATTAATAAATAATAATAGGAATCTAACGCAAAAGTACATAAAAAGCAGGAATAACCAACAAAATAACCACAAAGTTCTACATTTGAAACGTCTAATCACTATATGACTCACCATACATCAGCTGACTTCTTAAAACTCTACATTGTTCTAGTAAAATCGAACATCAATAAATAGTTCAAGTTAGCCACCCATGCATTAGTTGATTCCCAATCTTATATCATGGAATTGATTTCCAATCTCAGATCATAAAATAGAACCTCACTCATTAAACTATCATCTCTCTCATTGCACCAAAATTATTTATCTTTCTATACATCAACACTCAATCAAACTCTTCCTCCTCCCTCAATAACTTCATAAGAAGTAGGTTAGACCAGCCAAATGGTCAATGGGAGTCAAATGTTAATGTCTACTTTTCTATCTAGGTTTTAGAGGTACCGAGGATAATAACTCATGTCTTTGAGAATATGATGATAACTGAGTAAGAATATTTTGTACAGTTATCACCCAACCTATCTCCACATAACAAAGAAAAGATCAGTGCTCTCGACACCTTGAAGAACACTAAGAAATTTATCGTGATCAAGACAGTGAACGTAATCAAGAATTCTACGAAAATACCCAACTTATGAAGTGTAAAACATGCAAGCTCTATGATAAGTTTATTTTACATTCGAGATTTAACAAAAAAAAATGTCTATACAATTACTAAAAAGATTGAATCTTTCTCGAACAGAAAGAGAGGGAAAGAGAGAGCACAAAATAACCCGTAAGTTTATAGTGATTCGTTAATACAGAATATTGACAATTGAGCCAACCAAATACCAGAGTCTCGTGAAAGGCGACGACTGTTTTCTATGCAAAGAAAATAATCCATTAATAGATAATGAACATTTATGATTATTAAGAAAGCAAGAGCAAGAAGAATAAACAAGAATTTGAATAGAAGAGGATTTGCATTATGCAATAGATGCTTACTATGTTTCGCAAAAACTAAAAATGGAGTTAATTTCTCAAAAGATCACTCAACTAATTGAAATTATGTAACACAGGTGTTTTTTTTTAATCCCCAAAATGTCACTTATCTATAGCATTTATTCACTTATTTTTCAAATAATTGAGTAACCTTTTGGGAGATGAAATAAAAAAAATGTGACTACTTGAGTGACCATTTGAGGAATCAACTTCTAGAGTGTAAACTACCTACTTTTGCATTTTTCGGTAATATGAGTGCATGCAATATGTTCTTGTGCCTTATTTGGAGTGGTTTGGTGATACTCTATAGTCTCAAAGAAGCTTTTGACGCCGGGAGAAGGCGAAGAAGTGATAAATCCATCAGAAGTATATGGCTAATGATACTTGCCAGTATTATTTGGACTAATAGGATTGCTTTGATGGATCTCAACTCCAAACCTCATTTTGAGAGCCAAATGTTATACTAACCTTTTTGCTTGGTGTAACTGAAGACAAAATAATTCTAATATTTTTTGAATATTCTAAGCTCTTGAAGTTTTTTCTAGGAGAAATGTGATCTTATACGGGAGCTAAGTCCTTTTTTGTAATTATTTTTGTATTTTATGGTTGCCACATGTCTTTACATGATTAAAATAAACCAAGAAAATGCAAACTCAATGATAAAATGAGCTAAAAATAACTGTAAAAATGAAGAACTTCAAACTGAATAAATGAGATAGGATAATTTTAACTTCAAGGATGAAAAATGCTAACTCAATAAGAATTACTTATCACCATAACAAAGCTTACTTATTTAATAATCTAAACAAGAAGATAAAAAGGTAAAAGCACAATAGAGTTTAATTAACAAATTGTCTCACCTTTACTACAAATTAAATGGGACATCTAAGACCTATAGAAAGATATACTTAGAAGTGAATGAATAAGTTTTCATTGACTATATATGGTATCAATCCCTAAAAATGAAATTGTAGTAGTGACAATTAATCTTGGAGACGGAAAAATTATACTTTCAGCATAAACATTAATAGATAAAAGCATCACAGAACTTGGAACTTCTCACCGGGAAAAATATCAATAAGATAATTTAGGCAGCAAACACTCCTTAAAACAGAATCATCTATCTTACTATTAGATAATTAGGCCAAAAAATAGCCTTATTTATTTTACTACTGGCCTGTCATCCGAATCAAAACCGTAAATGAAGATTTGAACTTAGAAAGACTCACTGATCAGAAGCAATAAAATAACCTAAATCCCCAAGCAAGAGTGGCGGCAAAGAATCTGCAAGAACACCAAGTACCAAGAGAAACTATATTGCCATAGGGAGAGAAGCATGTTTCTACATAAAGGACAATATAAAATAACATGAAATGTGGAAAAAAACACTTGAATATTTGAATCTCATATATATAAAGGACAATATAAAATAGCATGAAAGCTGAAAAAAAATACTTGAATATTTGAATCTTCATACCTTCCAGAGAACACCACTCAATGACCCACAATAGGTGACTTAGGTTTGCAATACAATAAGGAGAATAAAAAGATGGCGGAGAAAGAGAGAGATCCAGCTAAAACCCAGACAAGGTCGAAGATCGAGAAAGTTGTAGACGATATTAGAGCAGAGTTCAGAACCTAAATGTGGTCTTTTTACACTCAAATTACCGAAATGAGTGAAAAGAATAATGTGACCAAACTATTTATAGCACCCTTTATCCTTGATTAGACTGGCAAGTATAGCGCCTTTATATACGACGCTATATATATTTTGTGGGCCCACCAATAACTCTTATGCGCTTAACTGACATAACAACAATTCAAATGGGTATAGCGCCCTTTAAAAGGGCATTATACCTCAAAAAATTCGACCTCCCGGATTGGGTATTGCCTTATTTAAAGGCGTTAAGGATTTTGCAAAAATTCATTCAGAAATATTCTAAACTCCTGTTTAATTTTTCTTCTTGTTAAATTCTCAAGCATTTTGTCATAATGTCTGAAAAGCAAAAAGTAAGGGTTTTATTATATTGGGGGGGGGGGGGGAGGGGGGAGGTTGTGGTGGCGAATAACTCAGTGAGCTATAGTTTATCTCCATAGTGTCATGTTAAGTTGCCACTGACAATGGAGTACGATAGACTGGTATCGTTATTGTGTAACAAAATGAGTGTGAGCAAATATTCGGTGAACCTTAAAGTAACCGAAAGATATTTGTATTATGTCACTCCGCAAGGGGTTGCTTGTTACACTGAGTTTAACATCGAGGATGATGAAACTTTGAGTGATTTTTTGAGGACTCCGTATGAATACCGGGAATTTCTTTTGATAAAAATATTAAAAATATACGTGAAGGTTGAAGACGTTCGCAATAGTGAGGTGGCGCAAAGCAGGGATAACCCTCAGTCATCGGGTGGTTATTCTAGAGCAGTTTTTGCCGAACAAGTTCCGGCTGAAAGAGTTTGTCCTGATTTAAACTTATCTCCACGGGCGAATGAGGAGCAAGGAAATAATTTCTCTCCTACTTTACATAATCCACAAGACGAGTGGTAAACTTCAATTTATCTTTGTGTTACGATATTTATTTTTGTTGTATTGAATTTATATTAACACTTATATATTTCACAGGGGGTACCGGCCAGATATGAATTTTACAAGTTACGAACCCATGCCCAGTTGGAATATGCGTAGTTCTGGTGTGTTGGATCATGGTGGTCCATCCGGGAATCATCACCAATAGGATAATGTCCATCATGGGATGTCAACACATTACGACTTGTAAATGAAGTGATATAGCTATATGTAAAGTGTTTGACAATTTGAGTAGCTCATTATTTTGTTGTTTGTGCAGTGAAAACGAGCAAGTTGAACCTCCTGTCCTGACTCAATTGCCCAAAGATGACATATTTAATCGGGATCTGGCAGATGCACAGAGTCAAGAAGAGAACAGTGATTATGACAACAATGTCGACGAGTCCTGAGATGACACACCCTTCCCTGATGAGGGTGGTGATGAGGAGGAAGAGAATGCTGGACTTGATTTGGCAAGGGAGCATGCTCCATCCCCGTTAGACCAAGAGTGTACGAGTCCCAAGTGTCATTTCATTCAAGGGAGATTCCCTACCTTGATCATTTGCCAAGTATGACGGATGTGGATGCCCTCACAAGGGATACTGACAAAATTCGGACAGCAATGTGGGATGAGTCTAGACCAACGGTGCTGGCAAAGGGCATGCTCTTTCTTGATAAAACGCGCCTAAGCAGGGCGGCGAAAATGTACAGCGTAAAAGAGTGTTGTGAGATGACGGTATGGGAGTCAACTCCGGATATATATAAGGTTGTTTGTCGTATATGGTTTACGGATTGTCATTGGATGTTGTGTGCGAGCAAGAAGAAAACATGTATGTGTAAAGTGGGTAAATACATTGGCACCCACACCTGTGAGTCACATTCAGTGGGAATTACTTCAACTTGGATGTTGACTTGATTTTTCTTGTCTTGATTCCACACATTGAATCGTCCATAAGGTACAAGATCAAATAGTGCATTACATCAGTCCACTAGGAATATGGCTGTACCATTACCAAAAGAAAGGCATTTCTCGGGCGCAAACGTGCGTTTGAAGTTATTTATGGTAACTGGGATAAGTCATTTGCAGCTCTACCCAAGTACATGGCCGCATTGCAACACTTTAACCCTGGGACCATTATTGAATGGAAACTTAAGCGGAGTCCGGGAATACCAAAATATATATTCAAATACGTATTCCGGGCATTTAAACCAGCAATTGATGGTTTTTTGCATTGCCGGTCGGTAATATCCATATACGGTACTCATGTCTATGGAAAGTATGATATTCATCTGTTGATCGTCGTTGCAGTAGATGCTAATGGAAGTATATTTCCTTTAACTTTTTCAATTTGTGCCAATGAAAGCCAAGAGACATGGACACTCTTTTTGAACCACTTGAAAGATCACATCGTCAAATAGTGTTCAGGTATTTGTCTAATATCTGATCGGTATGGTGGTATTATAAGTTCTGTAGAGAATTTGCCTGCATGGCAAGAACTGTATGCCTACCACCGTTATTGTGTGAGGCACCTAAAGGCCAATTTCTAGAAGGCGCATCCCAACAAGGATTTGCATGATTTAATGTGGATGGCTGTAACAGATCACCAAGAGCATAAATTCCGGAGGCACATGGAATCTATCAGGCAGGAAGACGAGGCAGCATATCGTTGGTTGATGCGACATAAGCCTGAAAAGTGGACTTTGCATGTGGATGGTGTAGAAAATGGGGAATTCTGACTACAAATATGCCAGAGTCTTTCAACGGGTTATTGAAGTCTGCACAAGGATTGCCTATCACTGCCATAGTGCGAATGTCATTCAAGCATATGGCGGAGAGGTTTGTTGAAAGGGCTGCAACATTATTGATGGAAAGGGGTGTTGAATTTATGCCACAACCAATGAAAAGATTTGAGAAATACAGGCGGCGAGCACATTGGCATTCATTTTTACAGTATGATCACGGCCGAAATATTTTTGAAGTTCGCACCATTATCCATCAAAATCGGGGGAATAGTGTACACACCATAAATGAATCTAGAAGGTTATGCTCTTGTGGAAAATGGTCCATCTACCACATTCCGTACTCATATGCCATCAAGTGCTTTCAACATATATGTTTAGGGCCAACCAACTACGTTGATAAATAATTTAGTGTTGCTGCATACTTAAAAACCTATAGTGGGCAGTTCCAGCCAGTGGGTGCTGAGCATTATTGGCCGCCGGAACCATTTAAAATGGTGTGTAACAAGGAGTTTTTGCGTCAGCGACGAGTGCAAAAAAGAATGCGTATACGGAACCAAATGAATGTTGGTGATACCGTTTATGCGCACAAATGTGGCATATGCTAGCAAACAGGATACAACCGTCGTAAATGTCCTTCAGCTGGTTTGGGTGGCGGTGGTAATCCAACTCCTGGTGGAAGTTCATCTAATGTGCCCAACTATCAAGGATACACGTAGTGTTTTGTTTCCGTAATGTGGTTGTAATAAGTGTATGTACTTGTTTATGTTGCAAAATGTATCAAATAAAATTATGTTTCCATTGTTGTTAAATCTTATTGATATTTAACATTATCAGTGGAGTAAATTAATGAATTTCTCCCTCCCGTTCATGTTATCAAAAATAGTATTGGATTAAAAAACCAAACTTATTACGTTGACTTTCGAATTTCAATCTAAATTATTATAAAACTACAATGTCGGAGGAGGAAGATGTTTGATAATTATGTGAATATATATATATATATATATATATATATATATATATATATATATATATATATATGTAATAGGATAGCGCGGTTAAATACTACGTTATGTGTGTTGTCTTGTCGACCTGAAAAGTTGCCCGCCTGCAAAAGCTATATTATACCCAAAAGAATCTTTAACACACAAAGCATAGCGCGGTTAAATACTATGTTATGTGTGTTGTCTTGTCAACCTGAAAAGCTGCCCGCCTGCAAAAGCTGTACTGTACCCGAAAGAATCTTTAACACGCGAAGCATAGCGCGGTTAAATACTATGTTATGTGTGTTGCCTTGCCTATAAATAACTAGCAGATTTTTGTTATTATCTGCGCTTAACCAAAACAAATAGCAAAACTTTCCATAAAAGCAAGGTTTTTTTTTTGCATTAACAAATGTCTGGACGCAATTATGTACCAATGTGCTATTGTGGCAAACGATGTATGGTGAAGGATTGTTGGTCCGATGGTCATGTTGGACGCAGATACTAGATGTGTATAAACAGGTTTGGAGGCAATGACGGAAATTATTGCAATTTTGAGGTATAGCTTGATGAACCCATTAAGCAGGAATGCTACAAACAATCTTTACAGTATATTTGGGATATGAACTGTGAATACCAACGCCGTGAGTCTGAAATGAAACGAGGAATTGCGGCATTACAGGAGAAACTAAAAGAGGCAAAAGAAGAAAAAATAGATTGGAAGATAAATTAAAGTGGTTGGGGCAGAGAATACTAGGCGGTAGTGACTAAACAATGACATGTATGTGTTGAGTGTAGTATTTTATCTTTATGCTTTCCGTGTCATGTATTTTTATTAGTTGTACTGAATTTAAATTATATTAAGTTGCTATGTTTGTGTTTGTGTTGTAGTATTAAAATAACGAAAAACCGGGAAAATAAAAATATAATGCGCATATAATGTAAACAATAAAAATTGTTGCTATTATTTACATAAAATACAAAAAAAAATCAATGTGTCCCACAGCCTGTGTGCTTCAATGCAGTCGCTGCCCTGAGGCGCATCCTATCCCGCCCGGCTACGCTATCAGGATCATCCTCATCACGTCGCCTCTTTATCGCAGGATGCGCTGCAGCATGATCGTCAGTAGTGCTGGCAGGCTCGGTAGAAGGGGTCGTCGGTCCAGCAGTAACCTACAGAAGAATAAGCTAGCTTAGTATATAAAAATATATATTAGTAATGTACGTGTTAAGTCACAAAAATTTAAATTGTCTTACCATGGTCTCGTCGGGCTCCTGAATATAATCATCCGTCGCAGCCAGGTCAGCATCGCACAAAGTGGCCTCCGTGACGGGCGAGGATGAAGCCTTAATAAGAAAAACATAAAGATATTTATGGCTAATCAATGAGATAAAAACAAATTTAAATTTAATACCAATACAAACATACTTGCGCCTGTGAAAGATCCCCCCGCACCCCTCGATGAGGAGCCATAACTCAGCTGGCACCCACTATCCATATCTTGGGTTGACCGATCATCAGCAGCGGTCGATGGGCATGGAAAGTACTGATCCCAATCCTCTCGTGTAATGCCCGTGCCCGTGATCAACAATGGATCTGACGGGGTCACCTGCGAAGATCCTGGAGTGAGCTGAAGCTGAAGGATGTATGACGGCATGCTGCTGTGATAGTAGTCTGGCTCATGGAGGTCACCCGGCTAATCAGCTCCAACATCCTCAACAGGTTCCTTAACGCCCCCTTGCTGGGGACCACCTTCTCGCCGCCCCCCACGACCCCATGGGACAGCCCTACCTCGATGGTACTGCTCTGGCGCCACATAAGCAGGGTCGTGTCCTAAGCGCTCATCCTCTCGGGCTCGCCGCAGTGTCCAAGAAGCCAGCTCTGTAACCTGCCGGCCATACTCGTGCAAAGTGGACGCTCTCTCGCCGGCATGCTGCTGCATCTGCAGTCCCAACTGGTGGAACAAATATAGGACAATAGCCTGCACAACATGTAAAATATAAATGATGAAACGATAGGTTACAGTTATAAGTAAGAATACCAACTAACATACCAGTGCCTCGTGCCTCCCGGCGTATGGAACGTACCGACCGCCAGTGCGATGAATGGGATTCCTGACAAAAAGTCAGGTAACGCCGCAGTACCAGCCCATATAATCATGCTCAGTATCCGTCTGACGCGGTGAAGGGGGGCGGAATCAGGTCAAGTCGCCGGTCCCAAGTATCGATTTGCGCCTCTAGCCATGCCACATATGCCTGGTCCACCCTACAACGATCATCCCGCTGGAAATGTGTGGTCTGCCAGGTGGGCGGTGGCGGTACAAGCTGCGGACGGCAAAACTGGCGAAGTACTCGCTCGGTGGCATGATGCTCCACAATATCAAGGCACATCAACGGGACGGAAGAGCTCCAAATAAGTCGGTCGGCCGAGCAATAATCGGGCAAGCCAGCTATCAGCGCGTTGCTGTATGGCGTCCAGATGAACTATTAAGTAACAACAGAAAACGTGAGTATACACAACACATGTGAAGCCAGGCCAAGTAAACTTAGGTATACATTTACATGTGCGCTGTCACGATCCAAAATCCAATTAAAGACCGTAATGGCGCTGGACACCACTGTCAGACAAGCCAACCATAATCAATTAACCTAATTACCCATTTAGTATTTTTGAGATAAAAATAACTTCAATGAAATTGTAAAGATAAAACTCATATAGTAAATGATAAATATTTTTAGCAACTAAATTTCTAAACAATTCACAACCGTTCGCAAAATCCGGTGTCACAAGTGCATGAGCATTTACTAGGGAATTAAAAATAAACTACAGCATATGTCCAGAATATAAATTAGACAGGAAAATATAATAACTCTGAAGGAGACTCTGTTAGCTGCGGATCGTAATATAGAATGTAGTTCACCTATGTCCCCACAATTATTAACCACACCTCTGCGCCCACAAGGCCGCTATACATATATGTACCTGCACAATAAAATGTGCAGCAAGTGCAGTATGAGTACGAAAATAACGTGTACCCAGTAAGTATCAAGCCTAATCTCGATATGGTAGAGACGATATAGCCGACTTTGACACTCACTATGGGTCAATAATAATAATTGGAATAAATTATAATTATTCAAATCAGCATGGTTCACAGAGTTAACAATAATTTTATTCATTTAGCATAAATAATAACAATCCTTCAAATGCAACAATTTTTTCCAATTTATTTATTTTAAATCATGCAATTTCAATAAAACTTTCAATTTATCAAATAGCTTTACAAGCTGCAATTCAATTTCAATAAATTTTCAACTTATCAATTAAATCTCATTTACAGGAATAACAATTAATTCCTTACCAAGCAAGAATAATAATTCATTAAATTCCAAGGATTTTTCAATTTATCAATTAGCTTCGCAAGCTGAAATACATTATTAAAGTGTCGTGTAATTATTATTATTAAGCACGATTTCTGCCGAGGACGTACGGCTCGATCCAGAGTATTGTGTACACTGCAGAGGGACGTGCGGTGCTATCCATAGATGCATCTATCCTGCCGAGGCGTTCGGCCCACTCTACAAGAAAGGAGGACATTTTTTATGTACCTCTGGAAGGAGAGTATATTTATTACGAGATAAATTCGGGAGGAAGAATAATTTTTTTTAACAATTAATTAATTTAAACAGAAAATCAAACATATAAATTTTCCATCCTTTCATATTTTGATCTAACAATTCACAATATATATATATATATATCAAATAATATTAATTAAACAAGGAATACAATTTTCACAAGTAATTCATGCTTTGAGTCCTAAACTACCTGGACTTTAGGATTAATAGTAGCTACGCACGGACTCTCGTCACCTCGTGCGTATGTAGCACCCGCAATTATCAATAATTATTCAATTTAATCCCTATGGGGTAATTTTTCCCTCACAAGATTAGACAAGAGACTTACCTAGTCTCAAAGTCCACTTTTCGATTATCACTTCCCGATTACTACGTCGCGTTGAATTCTCGATTCGACACCGAAAAATCCGAAACTATCCAAATATTATACAAAATAATTAATATATGCTAAATGATTCGAAATTTATCTATTAAATAAATTATCTTATACAAAATGGTAAAATTTCTAAAATTCTCCCCGGGCCCACGTGCTCGGATTCTGGAAATTTTTAGATGAAAACGTTACCCATAATCTTAAGAACTTGAATATATAATTTCTACCCGATTCCATAACTATTTTCGTGCTCAAAATCTCATTTTTATAAAAATCTAGGTTTTTCATCTAACTCTTTGATTTCTAAGATTTACTAGTTATAATCTACTTATAATCTATGTATTTAACTCAAAGGGTGTAGAATTAACTTACCTCCAAGTTGATAGTTGAAACTCCTCACAAAGAGCTCTGAAATCGCCCAACAATGGATGAAAAATAGAAAGAAATAGACTGAGTTTTCGTCCGTTTTAAGGTTCTACCCAGACAGGTTTTTCGCACATGCGGAAGGAGTATCGCACATGCGGCAAATTCCTCGCAGGTGCGCATTTTTCTTCTTTTCCTGGTTCCGCACCTGCGGAAGAAATGCTCGCTTCTGCGCAAGCGCAGGTGCACCCATCCCTTCGCACCTGCGCATTATTCCGCTTCTGCGTACAAGGCCATCGCACATGCGCATTCGCAAGTGTGCCAAATGCTTCGCATTTGCGATGGCTAGGCAGGTTTCTCTCGTTCTCACATGCGATTAGTGGCTCGCACCTGCGGCTGTCCAATGCGCAGGTGCGATTATGACAGTAGCTGGGAGCTTAAGTCCTTGCTCAATTTCCCAAAATTGGTCCGAGCCTCGTCCGGTTAACACTCGGGACCCCCGGGGCCCCGTTCGAACATACCAGCAGGTTTGAAATCATAAAACGGACTCGCTCGAACTCTCGGAATGCATAAAACAATATCAAATCTAAGAATCATACCCAAAACCAAATTGATTCAAACTTAGGAATTTCAAGTTCTTCAGTTTACTTCCAATGCAAATATACTTAAACTTCTCGGAATGACACGAAAATTTACGTGCAAGTCTTAAATCACTATACGGAACTATTCCCAAACTCGAAATTCCAAACGGACTTCAATTACTCAAAAACCTACTCCAAACCAATTTTTAAAGAACTTTAAACCTTCAAATAGTTGATTTTCACTATTAAGCGCCAAAATGCTCCCGGATTATCCAAAACCCGATTCGAACATACGCCCAAGTCCGAAATTATCATACGAACCTACTGGAACCGTCAAATCCCGATTTCGAGGTCGTTTTCTCAAAATGTTAACCGAAGTCAAACTTGTCCTTTTAAGGTTAACTTAAGGAACCAAGTGTTCCGATTTCAACCCAAACACATCCAAATCCCGAACCAACTATCCCCGCAAGTCATAAATCACACATTCAGAGGGTTTTATTTAAGGGAACGGGGTTCTTAAAGTCGAAACGACCGGTTGGGTCATTACATTCTCTCCCACTTAAATATGCGTTCGTCCTCGAACGTGCTAAGGAGTGTTCCGGAGTTATCCAAAATTACTATTTAACACCTCGTGCACCTACCTGTGCTACCACACCCAGTTGAGCACATTAACTTGAGCCAATATGAAAATTCTCCCCTTTATTTAGGCAAATAAGCCTTAGAGCCCAATTCTAACATCCAGAATTCTCTACCATTCATGTTTCCAACCTATGAATGTCGTATCAAGAACTACACGATGCACCAATACAGGGTTGCATACAGGTTTTTCGCACCTGCAGAAGGAGTACCGCACATGCGGCTTTCGCACCTACGTAAATTCCTCGCAGGTGCGCATTTTTCTTCTTTTCCTGGTTACGCACATGCGGAAGAAATGCTCGCTTCTGCGCAAGCGCAGGTACGCCCATCCCTTCGCACCTGCGCATTATTCTGCTTCTACGTACAAGGCCATCGCACCTGCGCGTTCGCAGGTGCGACAAATGCTTCGCATTTGCGATGGCTAGGCAGGTTTCTCTCGTTCTCACCTGCGATTGGTGGCTCGCACCTGCGGTTGTCCAATGCGCATGTGCGATTATGACAGTAGCTGGGAGCTTCAGTCCTTGCTCAATTTCCCAAAATTGGTCCGAGCCTCGTCCGGTTAACACTCGGGACCCCCGGGGCCCCGTCCGAACATACCAACAGGTTTGAAATCATAAAACGGACTCGCTCGAACTCTCGGAACGCATAAAACAACATCAAATCTAAGAATCATACCCTAAACCAAATTGATTAAAACTTAGGAATTTCAAGTTCTTCAGTTTACTTCCAATGCGCCGAAATATACTTAAACTGCTCGAAATGACACGAAAATTTGTATGCAAGTCTTAAATCACTATACGAAACTATTCCCAAACTCGAAATTCCAAACGGACTTCAATTACTCAAAAACCTACTCCAAACCAATTTTTAAAGAACTTTAAACCTTCAAATAGTTGATTTTTACTATTAAGCGCCAAAATGCTCCCGGATTATCCAAAACCCGATTCGAACATACACCCAAGTCCGAAATCATCATACGAACCTACTGGAACCATCAAATCCCGATTCTGAGGTCGTTTTCTCAAAATGTTAACCGAAGTCAAACTTGACCTTTTAAGGTTAACTTAAGGAACCAAGTGTTCCGATTTCAATCCAAACACATCTAAATCCGAACCAACCATCCCCGCAAGTCATAAATCATTAAAAACACATTCGGGGAGTTTTGTTTAAGGGAACAGGGTTCTTAAAGTCGAAACGACCAGTTGGGTCGTTACATTCTCTCCCACTTAAATATGCGTTCGTCCTCGAATGTGCTAAGGAGTGTTCCAGAGTTATCCAAAATTACTATTTAACACCTCGTGCACCTACCTGTGCTACCACACCTACTTGAGTACATTAACTCGAGCCAATATGAAAATTCTCCCTTTTATTTAGGCAAATAAGCCTTAGAGCCCAATTCTAACATCCAGAATTCTCCACCATGCATGTTTTTCAACCTATGAATGTCGTATCAATAACTACACGATGCACCAATACAGGGTTGCATATAGGTTTTTTGCACCTGCGGAAGGAGTATCGCACATGCGACTTTCGTACCTACGTAAATTCCTCGCAGGTGCGCATTTTCCTTCTTTTCCTGGTTCCGCACCTGCGGAAGAAATGCTCGTTTTTGCACAAGCGCAGGTACGCCCATCCCTTCGCACCTGCGCATTATTCCGCTTCTGCGTACAAGGCCATCGTGCCTGCGCGTTCGCAGGTGTGCCAAATGCTTCGCATTTGCGATGGCTGGGTAGGTTTCTCTCGTTTTCACCTGCGATTGGTGGCTCGCACCTGCGGCTGTCCAATGCACATGTGCGATTATGACAGTATCTGGGAGCTTCAGTCCTTGCTCAATTTCCCAAAATTGGTCCGAGCCTCGTCCGGTTAACACTCGGGACCCCCGGGGCCCCGTCCAAACATACCAATAGGTTTGAAATCATAAAACGGACTCGCTCGAACTCTTGGAATGCATAAAACAACATCAAATCTAAGAATCATACCCTAAACGAAATTGATTAAAACTTAGGAATTTCAAGTTCTTCAGTTTACTTCCAATGCGCCGAAATATACTTAAACTGCTCGAAATGACACGAAAATTTGTGTGCAAGTATTAAATCACTATACGGAACTATTCCCAAACTCGGAATTCCAAACAGACTTTAATTACTCAAAAACCTACTCCAAACCAATTTTTAAAGAACTTTAAACCTTCAAATAGTTGATTTTTACTATTAAGCGCCAAAATGCTCCCGCGTTATTCAAAATTCGATTCGAACATACACCCAAGTCCAAAATCATCATACGAACCTACTGAAATCGTCAAATCCTGATTCCGAGGTCGTTTTCTTAAAATATTAACCGAAGTCAAACTTGACCTTTTAAGGTTAACTTAAGGAACCAAGTGTTCCGATTTCAACCCAAACACATCCAAATTCCGAACCAACCATCCCCGCAAGTCATAAATTATTAAAAACACATTCGGGGAGTTTTATTTAAGGGAATGGGGTTCTGAAAGTCGAAACGACCGGTTGGGTCATTACATGCGCCCTCCAGCAAATCCAACAAATCCCTGCACAAGGGGAGATTATGTCGAGCCTCGTACTCTCGTCCATATCCCCGCCGGAGAACCCACATCCTAGTTAGAGGGAGAAATGGAGGTGGTACACCCGGAGTTAAATGGTGATAGAGTTGGTTGCAACTTCATAAACAGCTCCAGGCCCAAACCTAACATACAAAGTGGACGTAAAATTTAAAATATATTTTTACTGGTTATGTTATAATGAATAGAGCATTCGAATATGCTTTCACATGTAGCAGCAACAAAAATCCAGCAACGTTACACTCGGTGCCCATGGTCGCCCGACAGATCTTCCTGTACAAGTAGGCGAGAACAACATCACCCCACCTGTATTAGGGTAAATGATCTAGCCGCTCAAGATGATGAAGAAATCTCAAGCTTACTAGGTTCCCCGAAGTGTTCGTGAACAAGACCCCTCCAAACATAAGGAGCAACAACAACCTCGTGTACCGGTGAATATGCAACTCCGGTGTATCGCCTGTGATGTCAGGGTGCAATACCTTAAAATGGTCTCGGATAGTCGTCAGCTGCAGACGACTGGCCCCAGCCAGTGCAGTATCCTCCTGTGGCCGGAAACAGTGAGCTGCTGCAGCATGTCCAGGTACTACCCACCTGTCAGCTCTCTCATGGCCTATGGCAGAGCAACATGGTGTCCATCAACGGGCAGCCCATATATAACCTCCACGTCCTGCAGTGTGATGGTGGCCTCGTCAATGGGCAAGTGGAATGTGTGCGTCTCCGGTCGCCACCGCTCTATTAGGGCCGTGATCAAAGACCAATCGAGCTGCAGCCGCCCAATCTCCAAAATCCTATAGAAGCCTGTATCCTGCAGGCGTCTGACTACACGGGGATGGAGAACTTTGTCCTTCAAAAAGTCCCACATGCCGTCCACTCTCCTGACGCGGAGAGTCTGGGCCAGTAACTCTCCCTCCCATATGTGGGAGGACCTATAATCGCCCTGTAACGACAGTAGCTCATCGCTAGAAGGTCCGGGATGCATAGGTGAAACCTCTATGTCGTCTACTGTAAATTAAACAACATTAATTACATGTTAGTTTTATAATTTTATATGTTTGTTTGTAAATTAAATAATTAAGTTTTATAATTATACAAGCTTTAATTATTAAGTATTCACATATGGGTTCCAGGCTCGATATTTGAGGCCTAGTAGTACCAAGATATCCTGAATTCTTGTATGTGTTAGTTTTATTATTTTACATATTAGTTTTATAATTTTATATATTTTGCTTGTAAATTAAATAATTAATTTTTATAATTATATAAGATTTAATTATTAAGTATTCACATATGATTTCCATGCTCGATATTTGAGGCCCAGTAGCACCAAGATATCATGAATTCTTGTATGTATTAGTTTTATTATTTTACATATTAGTTTTATAATTTTATATATTTGTTTGTAAATTAAATAATTAATTTTTATAATTATACAAGATTTAATTATTAATTATTCACATATGGGTTCCAGGCTCGATATTTGAGGCCCAGTAGCACCAAGATATCCTGAATTTTTGTATGTGTTAGTTTTATTATTTTACATATTAATTTTATAATTTTATATGTTTGTTTGTAAATTAAATAATTAATTTTTATAATTATATAAGATTTAATTATTAAGTATTAACATATGGGTTTCATGCTCGATATTTGAGGCCCAGTAGCACCAAGATATCCGAAAAATATTGTTGTTTTCTCATTTATTTTCTTACGATCGTTGACTAGAATTGGACAGAGTTTGTGTTTGATCTATCAGCTATTTTGACGTATTTTTGGGTATAAGATATACTTAAATAATTAATTTCAATAACTACATGGATACTACGCTAAAAGGCACTACATTTTACTACGCTAGAAGGGCACTATATTACTAGTCTTTAAGCAAATAAATAATCTAAATCAGATAAAAATGACAAATATATTTAATCACAAAACATTCACGAAAATACATATACAACAGTAAAAAGTAACTTATTAACGTTTTTTTTGAACAAATAATAATGATATCTCAATTTTTACATATTTTTTTAGCACACTAATATCTTAGTCCGGATAAAAATAACATACCAGTTTAATCGCATAAAAAATACAAAATAACATAGAACACATTTAAAACAACTAATATGTATTTTTTTATACGAGTTTCGATAAAAATTAAATGGGAATACCTCGATTTATATTTTTTTGGAAAGTTAAAGATTTGAAACCGAAACGAGCAACTCATAACGAGAGAAGGCTTAGCTAGGAGGTGAGACCAATAATCTTTACTTTTTGTGGGGGGGGGGGGTCCACTCGAGTTTTTTGGGTCATTAATGGGGGGACCGCTGGTTTGGTTTTAAAAATGGAGAGGGGGGAGGGAAGGGAAGGGACGGATATTTGAAGGGGTATAACGCAGTTTATTAAGGCGCTATACATATAGCGCCTTAATAAACTGCGCTATACATATAGCGCCTTAATAAACTGCGCTATACCTGCTAGTCTAATCAAGGATATGTATAACGCTCTTTAAAAGGGCGCTATACCTTAACGTCCAAAACAAACGTTAAGGTATAACGCCCACACTATATATAGTTTGATCACATTATTTTTTTTCCCACTCATTTCAATCATTTGAATCTAAAAAGATCACATTTAGATTCCGAATTCTATTAGAAGAGGGCTACATGTCAATTCCTTTTAAGTTTAAAAGAGATATTTATAAAATGTATGGAATTTCTAATATGCCCTTGGTCGACCATGTTCTCATATCTATATTTGATGATGATGACGACGAGGAGAAGAAAAAAGAAAATATATCATCAAGACTCAAGTAATATAGGAACACATACTCTTGCAATAGAAAATAACAAAAAAAAGGAAATGAAAGAAAAAAGAGAAAAGAACTAATGGTTAGAAGTGTAGCAACCCGGTAGGAAAACGGAGAAGGGTAGTGACCCGGCAAAGAAACAACGGTTAGTTGGTGTTTGGGGTAGACGGCAACCATAAATCAGGAAAATTGATTTCCCCAAAATTTCCCTTCCCGTTTCTTCATTTTCCTTGGAAAATCAAATTGTGGAGGAACAGAAAAAAATGACATCAGGTAAGCTATGAATTGCTCCAAAACGTTACCTTTTTCTCAGTTTCATAATTATTCTCCTCTATTGTGTTCTAGAATTGGTGCTCATCATCTGGGTATTTGTAAATTCAAATTATTTGGTTGGATTTTTCTATGTTTTTGGTTATGTAAAGGGCTGTGTGTGTAATTGGGAAACTCAGTTGTATGTTAGTAAAGTTCAAAATATTTTGTTGGAGTTTTCTGGGGTTTCAAGTTATTCAAAAAGGGTGTTAATTGCTGGGAAGAGGAATTTTTTTAAAGTATTTCTATTAATATTTGTTTTTCCTACGTGGGTGTTGCTTGTTTTCATATTCGTTTTCAGCTTCTATTGTATTGTGTCATATGGGATTATGTTGTGTTTAGTGGAGCTGAAATAGACCATGGAGTGCAGGGGTCAAATTCCCCAAAACACTAGGTGATTAGTAGGTACCTGGTGGATTAGTTGAGGTACAAACTGATACGAACTGAGCTAAACAACAGAAAACAAAAAGAGAAAATGGAAAAGAAGCAATAATTAAACAGTAAAAGCAGGAAAGAAAAAGGACTGAAAGATAACTAGGGCAACAAAAATAAAGGTTCTGTATATTGATAATGATGAAAGAGATAGCTAATACAATATATAGAAATGCAAAGCTAGATTCCTTAGCTGGCAGCGTACAAATCTGACATATTCTAACAAACTGATCTGGACCTATTGTGTATAAGATAAAGGAAATCGTGGGGTCAATGTGTAATTACTACTAATTATAACTTAAAAGTAAAAGGGACTAAACTACTATCTTGAAAACTTATTTTTAGCCTTGTCCCCAACTAACTTAACGACCAAGTACACCTGCGCAAGCACCAGGTACCAATACTGTAGCTCTTTCCATTTAAGATTCGTATCCGATCCCCCTTGTCAAAATCTTCCTTGCCCTCAAGGAAAGAATGAAGGAAACCTGATTTTGAGGGATTAATCCTCCCACGTGGATTGATCTGGAGTTGTTTTATCCCATTGAACTAGCGCCTGTGTGATGGCCTTGTTTCCCTTTTGTATCATTCTTCTGTCTAGAATTTTCTGGGGTTGAGGACAATAGGGACCGGATATATCAATTACTGGAGGGTGGGAAGTTATGTCGGGTAGTTAATAGGAAGGTTTCAGCGGGGATACATGGAATGTATGGTGTAGCAGAAGCTGAGGAGACAGTGACAACTTATAGGCTACATTACCAACCTTTTGCAAAATCTGATAGGGTCCATAGTATTTTGCTGAAAGTTTGGAGAAGTGAGCTCCAGACATTGTCACATGTCTGTAAGGCTGTATCTTGAGGTAGACCCAATCCCCCTCTTTAAATTGTCTATCAATTCTATGTTTGTTGGCTTGATCAGTCATTCTCTGTTGTGCTCTTTGCAAGTGATACTGCAATAGCCGGTATTTGAATTCTCTTGTCAACAAGCTCCTGTCAACTTTCCATAGCTGAATCACCTACCATGTAAGGCAAGTGAAGTGGTGGAGGCTGACCATAAAGAGCCTCATAGGGGGTGGTTTGAATTGAGGAATGAAATGTGGTGTTATACCACCATTCAGCTGCTGCCAAGTAAGAGTACCAATCTTTCTGAGAATCAGAACAGAAACACCTAAGGTAGGTCTCCAAACATCTGTTAACAACCTCTGTCTGTCCATCAGACTGGGGATGGTAGGCTGTCGAAGTGCTAAGTGCGACACCACTCATAGAGAACAGCTCTCGCCAGAGTTTGCTAGTGAATATAAGATCCCTGTCACTCACTATGTCCTCTGGCATGCCATGTAACTTGAACACATGCTCCATAAACAACATGGCAATGTCATTAGCGGAATAAGGGTGAGCTACTCCTATGAAATGGGCATACTTAGTTAGTCTGTCCACCACTACCCATATTACTGTCTTCCCCTTAGCTTTTGGCAGCCCTGAAATCCATGCTTATACTGCTCCAAGCTAGTGATGGTAGCTTAAGTGGTTGCAGCAATCCTGGGTAGGGTACATTGTACAACAAGAACAACAACCCAGTAAAATCCACAGGTGAGGGGTCTGGGGAGGGTAGTGTGAACGCAGACCTTACCCCTACCCGATGGAGTAGAAAGGCTGTTTCCGATAGACTCTCGGGCCTCGGCTCAAGAAGACAAATTCCTGGGTAGGGTACTGTTTCATATTTATGTCTCTGACAAATGTCGCACTCTTTGACATGTGTTTGGACACCTTCCTTCATCCCCTTCCAGTAGAAGAGAGCAACCAACCTTCTATAGGTGTGAGCTATTCCAGAATGTCCTCCAATTGGTGAGTCATGGCACAACTGCATAATATCTTTCCTCAATTGCTCATCTGGTCCTACCACTAACCTCCCATTTTTTCTTAACTGGTTATGCGCCAAAGAGTACCCATTAGATTCTACTCCTTCCTTCTTAAGATCTTCAATGAGGGCAGTAAGTTCAGCATCCAACTCCGACTCCCAGCTCTTCATAATTTGGCTTAACAGGTCAGTCTTGATGGTGGAGAGTGTTAAAGCTTCCAACTCTACTAATGGCAATCTAGACAAGGCATCTGCCACCTTATTTTCCTTCCTTCTTGTATTCAATGATAAAGTCATACTGCATAAGCTTGGTTATCCACTTCAACTGAGACCTTGTGTGCAGTTTTTGCTCAAGAAGGAATTTCAATGCCTTTTGGTCTGTTTTCACTGTGAATGGTCTCCCAGCCAAGTATTGTGACCACTTGTTTACTGCCATTACCAATGCTAGCAATTCCTTGTCATAGGCTGACAGTGTTTGGTGCTGTGGAGATAAGTCCTTGCTCAGGTAAGCTATTGGTTGACCCCTCTGCATCAATACAACCCCTATTCCCACACTGCAAGCATCTGTTTCCACCACAAAGGGTATGGAGAAGTCAGGTAGGACCAAAACGGGTGCAGAAGTTAAAGCCTCCTTCAATTTGTTAAAGGCTTCAGTGGCCTTAGAGGACCACTTAAAGTTATCCTTCCTCAACAAGTCAGTAAGAGGCTTGCTAAGAATCTCATACCCCCTGATGAACTTCCTGTAGTACCCTGCTAGCCCTAGGAACCCTCTTAGCTGTTTGAGGTTAGCTGGTTCTGGCCATAACTGGATAGCTTCTATCTTCTTAGGGTCTGTAGCCACTCCCTCTGCAGAGATATAATGCACCAGGTACTCAATCCTGGTGGCTGCAAATACACACTTGCTTTCTTTAGCAAAGAGCTGGTGTTGAATCAACAGTTCAAAAGTGACCCTGAGGTGTTGAACATGCTCCTGCAGATCTTTGCTAAACACCAAGATGTCATAAAAAAATACCAGGATGAACTTCCTGAGGTGTGCTTGAAATATGTGATTCATCAGACCTTGAAAACTGGAGGGTGCATTGGTAAGGCCAAAGGGCATTACCAAATACTCATAGTGCCCTGAATGAGTCTTGAAAGCTGTCTTTTGAATATCTGAGGGTGCCGTCCTGATTTGGTGGTAGCCAACTCTCAGGTCTATTTTGGAATAGATTTTTGAACCCCCTAGTTCATCTAGCAGTTCTTCAATAATAGGTATGGGAAACTTGTTCTTCACAGTTAGCTTGTTTAGGGTGCTATAGTCCACACATAGCCTCCAATAACCATCCTTCTTCCCTACCAGAACCATAGGAGAAGCATATGAGCTAGCACTGTGCTGAATTATCCCTTGCTTCAGCATTTCTGACACTATTTTTTCTATCACATCTTTCTGAAGGGGAGAGTATCTATAGGGTCTTGAGTTCACAGGGAGGCTATCCTCCTTCTGTGGGATATGGTGATCAAATGCCCCTCTTGAGTGGTAGCTGTTTTGGTTCCTTAAATAATTCTTGGTATTCATCTAGTAGTAACTGCACCTCAGCTGGTTTTTCCTCCTGGATGGCATCCTATTCTCATTCAGTGGATAGTCCTGTGCATACCTTGATCATAAAGATCTGAACATCATTGACAGAAATCTTGTTGAGGGCCTTGGCATCCACAGTCTTAAAAGGAGGCTGGATGCCTTGCAATGCCTTCCTTGATACACAAACTGCATGTACAACTTTTCAAAGTTGATTTGGATATCCCCAAGCTTACACAACCACTGAATGCCTAGCACTACATCACAACTTCCTATAGGAAGCACCAAGAAATCATCCTGAAACATGACTCCTTGCATCAGCCACTTAAACCCCTTGCTTCCCTTTACTAATTGAATAACCCTTCCATCTGCCACTGACACAGAGGATTTATTTGATAGATTTTGCATCCAATCCTCTGAGCTGCTTTTTCATTAATGAAATTATGTGTGGATCCACTATCAATGAGGATGTTGATTGGTTTGTGCTCAGTGAACCCCTGGACCTGGACCTATAAGGTCTTGTACCCTCTGGAACCATGTAAGGGTTCTAAGGAGATCTCACAACTCTCTATGACCTCCTCTTCCTGCCTTTGATCTTCATTGTCCCCCTCAAGTTCTAGCTCTTCAGTGATAGCCACACTTTCATCCTCAATTTCCAAGGAGTATATCTGTCTTTTGGCCTTACATTTATGCCCAGGCACAAACTTTTCATCACAGAAAAAACACATGCCTTGGGCTCTTTTCTCTTCCATCTCAGCTGAGAACTCCATTAAATCCTAATCCTGATGATCCTTTAAAAACTGATGGTGTTGAAGAGAGCCCCGTGATGGCCTTGCTTTGTGCAGCAAAGCTTGCCTCTTGCAGTCTAGCTAGGTAATAAGCTTGAGGCAGACTGCAAGGATTTCCTACTCTAACAGCATCCCTGAGCTCAGGTTTTAAGCTGTTCAGGAAGATACTAATAGCATGCTCAGTGGCTAGATCTGATTCTAGTTATAACACTGACAAATGCTCTTTGATAATCCTTCACTGAGCCTGTGTGTTTGACATTCATTAGCTCAGTCATGGGGTCACAGTATTCAGCCCCAAAGCTATCACAAAGGTCCCATAGGTACTCTTCCCAAGTAGGAAGAGGCATTTGCTCCCTACTTTTCATGTAGCCTAAATGCCATTGCAGGAGCATCCCCTTCAACGTGCATGGATACTAACTTCATTCGCTGCTGAATAGTTACCTCCTCATCAGCAAAGAATTGCTCCACCTTATACAACCAAGTCCTCAGATCCTCACCATTAAACTTAGGGAATTCTACCTTATGATACTTAGCAAAATGGATATTGGGCAATGGAACAGTGGTATTATAGTGAATGTTTTGTTGGTGGCTAGTGGTAGGTGTAGGCTGATAGGGGTGAGGTGTAGGGATGTATGGAACTTGGTGATACAAAGGACGGGATATGTGAGTGGTTTGTGTGCAATAAGCAGGTGGGAATTGAGTGTGTTGTCTGTAATGGTTATAGAGTGGGGGTGTAACCATAGGAGCCCCTTGAGTCTGAAACTGAGCAGGTTGGTAGCTCCTACTTGAGTTGCTTGGGTTATAAGGGGGTTGACGTGGTGTCAAGGTTGCTCTGGGAGGTGAAATTGGATGAGTGGGGAAATTATATGTTTGAAATGGATCAGGTTGCATAGGAGTGATTCGTGCAGGCAGATTTTGCATTGAGGAAGCTAGGGCTTGAAGGGATCTGTGAAGTCAGTGACATTGCAACAGAGGTGACTCTAATTGGAGCAGCAGATAGAGGTGGAAACAACAGCAGGGCTATTGACCCCTTGTGAGCTAGGCGAAGCTAAGTCTCCAAAATCAAAAGGTTTGTCGTTGGGAGAGTAAGCTCACCTCCACTGTATGCCACTGATTTATCCCTCTCAGGTCTCTCCATATCATGTATAACTTCATTGAGTACCTCCCTGAGCTCACTCAGTGCTTGTTCTTGATTTCTGCAGGTCTGTTCTTGAATGGCCTCAAGTTGGTCTTGTCTAGCAGTGAAAGTCGACACCTCTGTAGAGATCTTTTTAAGTGCCTCTGTAACTTCACTCATATTAGTAGCCATTGTTCCCACAGAGTCAAGATTTGCACTGATACGAACTGAGCTAAACAACAAAAATCCAAAAGAGAAAATGGAAAAGAAGCAATAAAACAGTAAAAGCAGGAAAGAAAAAGGAGCGAAAGATAACTAGGGCAACAAAAATAAAGGTTCTGTATATTGATAATGATGAAAGAGATAGCTAATACAATATATAGAAATGCAAAGGTAGATTACTTAACTGGCAGCGTACAACTCTGCCATATTCTAACAACCTGATCTGGACCTATTGTGTCTAAGACAAAGGAAATCGTGGGGTCAATGTCTAATTACTACTAATTATAACTTAAAAGCAAAAGGGACTAAACGACTATCTTGGAAACTTGTTCTTAGCCTTGTCCCCAACTAACTTAATGACCAAGTACACCTGCGCAAGCACCAGGTACCACTGCTGTAGCTTTTTCCATTTTAGATTCGTATCACATACAAATAGGCCAGGTCACTACTGTTTATAAGGAAAAAGAAAAAAAGAATTGTGTTCTGTATGATACAGACTCATGTATATTTTCTGCTCGTCTGCAGCTTGATGAAATAGTCATGTTAGCACTTTTACTTATGTCCTATGCTTTTAAAGGAGTTGTTTTATACATCAGTAGAAAATATAAAGAACTCCAGTACTTTTTATTTCTATTTTTATTATGTATAATTTTGGGCTTAGATGAGTTTATATGGAGTAACATGGTCACTGAGGATTCATATAACTGATCCCAAATCGTTTGGGACTGAGGCTTAGTTGTTGTTGCAATTTGTTGAATCTTTCGCTCTCTACTTATTGCTTAGTTGAAAAGTTGATACTGCTGATCCTTCCTAAGAGTAATATATATGACTGACCCAATCTTGCAATAATTTTCATTTACTGTAGATCTGTTTGCCTGATCTTAGTGATTTGTTTAATTCTTTCGAGTAATGTAAGTATTTGTTTCCAACTTATGCTGAGAATGTATAACTTTTTCGTCAATATCTATGCTTTAGTCTTGTTACCTGGGTTTTTATGAGCTTTTGGAAATTTGTTGCGCCAATTTCTTGAGTTGATTACAGAACTAGAAATTTTTCCTCTTTGGTGTTGTATTCTGTAATTTTGGTTATCAATCACTGAAAATGGCTCATATCTTGCAGATTACACGGTTAAACTCGCAGTGGAACTTGAAACTGCCGCACGGTTGAGGGCTTCTCAGTTCATTGTACCTCAAAGGCCATGGCTTGGTATTCTCCTTGCCCTTTGTCATTGTTTACGTTAATTACCTTGCTCCTAGCAATTTCTAGCTGCATAAAATATTCATTGTGTCTTGGGTTGTTTTTGCTGACATTTGGTTTTGATGACGAATTTGTGTAGAATAAACTATTTTCGACTCACCTGGCTTTTCCTTTCAGATTTGTACGGGATTAATGTTAAACCTGTCGCTCCTTTTGGAAGCGCTAGCAGTAAGCTTTTTGTTGATCCTGCACTGATACACCGGGTACTACCTGATGAACTTCTTTTTGAGGTATACTTTCCTGGATTTCAATTAATTTTTCCTCTGTAATTTTTGTGTCAACATGTAAATATATGGCAAGTGCTTGAAATGCTTTATGACACTAGGAAGCTGAACAATATTGATAAGACCAGATGGTCTGCGCTAAGTCAATTTTTAGGTATCGGAACTCTAAATGATATATTTTTTTTATAAATATCAAAAGAAAACAATTAATCAGAAAGAGGTTTTTGTGGCTGTTCTGGTTTACTCATACATTTATAGTGAGGTATATCTAGTTAGCCCCCTGTGAACAACTATGGCTGTTCTGGTTTACTCTTACATTTATAGTGAGGTGATATCTAGTTAGCCCCCTATGAACAACTTTTTCTTTCTTGCCACACAATAGATTAGTGGATTCTATGTGGAGACCAGCATTATTACTTTAACATCTGCTTTAAGCCTTTTTTCCTCTTCGATTCTTCATCTTTAGAAGAAAGGTTGGACCCTATCTCTTCTTCATTGGAGATTGGGCATGCTGGACTCTATGATCTCATTATAGTACTCAAGTCAAGCTTTACAGCCAAGCATAACAGTGACCTTTTTCTTTGATTCTTTCTCTGGCTGGTTAGCTAGTTATCGAAGAAATTTTATCTAATTACCCTTCAGCCGACCCATCTTTCTCTCTCTCTCTCTCTCTCCAAGTTTCTTGTTGTTTCCCCTCCTGGGGGTGGAGGTGGGGTTTCAAATTTAGAGCATTGAAGGCAATTAAGAAATTCTGTATGCGGTGGTCTCCATTACATATGATTGTGTATCACCACTTGACTTACCTTTTTAAGAAGTATTAACATAATAATATATGATTGCCAAATTGCTGTGTCAATCAGATATACTTGAGAAAGATTATGCTGTTTGTAGATTGAAATATTAGATGTTCGTCCTTCCTGTCTCTCTATAGTTAAGGTGAGGAAGTCGGACACTTATCATAATTTATGATTGATATTATGTAGATCTTCTCAAGAATGACTCCATACACCATGGGTAGGGCAGCTTGTGTTTGTCGAAAGTGGAGGTATACAATTCGGAACCCTGTATTTTGGCGCAATGCATGTCTAAAGACTTGGCAGGTACCGTGGGTACTGGTTCTGGTAGTTCTATTACCACTAGTAAGCTTGGCTATTGACCTTTAGAAATTGTGCCTCTTTCTTTGAAGGTTGCTGGAGTGGTAGAAAACTATAAGGCCCTTCAGTTGAAGTATGATGGTTCATGGAGAAAAATGTGGCTTTTAAGACCAAGGGTTCGTACAGATGGTAAGATATAGTTGCACAATTGCTTCGAAGTATACTATAGTTACATTAAGTTGCTGTGGTTATTCTTTTAACACATGATATTCACACCTGTTTCTATGACAAGAAGTTCCTTATTAATTAAAATACTGTAGGGAAATCATTATTTTTGGAGGGAGAGCAGATTGAGAACATGTGTGGGGATGGTTTGCTATACTGTTCCTTTCGCGGGATTTTGGAATGTTATGTATTCTGATTATTGATTTTGGTGAAATGAAATAGATGCTTTTTCCAAGACACTAGAATGCCAGTATTTAACTTCTATTTGTTACTTTTTGACTAGATAGGTGACTTCTTTCTGTACAATTCTCAGATTATTCATTATTACACCGCTGCATATTTAATTATCCTCAAAGCCAATCTGTTATTTGGTCATTGGTCGCTGCAATAATACAGCACTCTAATCCTGTTTCCGGGAAGAGCCTTTAAGTTCGGCAAAACATTATTTGTTGATGTTCATTTCTACATACTAAAGATAGTGGTAAGAGTTGCTGATTTTGGTAGAAATTTTGGTTACTCCTTGTAGCATCAATAGAATTATGCTATAGAGCATCCAATATTTGGTAAAAGCTGGAATTATAAAGTTTTCCAGGAAGTGTCTTAAAGCTGGGTATAGTGTATTTGACAGGAATGCAGCGATTCTATTTTCCAAAATAAATCTCTCTGTAGATGGTATACGACATAAGGTGGTGTACCACATATCACCGTATTCATCTAAATTTACTTCTCATCTCATCTGAGCAAGTGAATTTCCCTATCAGGATGTTTCTGTCATAGGCTGTAAAAATTTGGTTGATTTGTGTCAATGACTCTAATTTCAAGTTTTCACATTTTTATCCTACAGGTATTTATGTCAGTCGAAACACATATATTCGTGCAGGAGTTGCTGAGTGGAAAATTACAAATCCAGTTCATATTGTATGTTTATTCTTGTTTTCTATTTAGTTAAAATTTTCTCATACAGTTCTTGAATTGCATGTTGTGAGATGAGCTAGAGCTGGTGAATACTGGACGATACTTTTAAGAGAAGGCAAATTTTGCAATACGCTAATTCATCTTTTGCCTTGTAAATTTTATGAAGGAAGAAAGTTCAGAAAATTTGACGCATTAGACAAATGGAACTTCCTCTTTTCACTAGGATACAGAGGTCGCTAGTTCATCATAGCTAGAAGCATAGTAAATTATTGTGTCCTTATTTCTCGTGAAGATTTATGATCAGTTGAGTCATTGCTACCCCACCCTCTGGAGGAAAAGAGAAAACATGAAATATGCTTTTGGCAGTGTTGTCAAAGGCGAAAATCATTAAAAAGTGCTCCAAGTCTATTGGGGCTTTAAGCGAAAAGTGCAATTTAACTGTGGGCTTCAGTTAAAAAAGGTGCAATGAAGAAAAAAAATAAGAATATATATGTAATGCAAGAAATAAGTAACAATTTCATTCATAATAATTTTCTTAACAAATAATATATTCTTTTGCCAATCATATTTATTGTTTTGTATTGGTCTATTTAAGATAGAACTTATGGGGAATGAGGCGCACACCTTAGTGCTTTGCCTACACCGGAGCGCAACTTAAGTGAGGCGAAGTGCATACCCTGAGTTTTTTTGAGCTTCAGGGCTTAAACGCGCCTCAAATGAGCCTTTGATAACACTGGCTTTTGGTATTGTTTGTATGTGTACCTGGGAGATGTTATCTTTGAGGGAATCAATTCTGATCAGTGTTTGTTGTAAACGATTGAAGTTGTTTTTTATCAAAAAAAATATTTTACACCAAATGGAAAAAAGAACATGCATCTTTTAATGGCGCAGATCATTTTCCTCTACAACTATCTTTTTTTTTTTAAAGTTCAATTGTGCGGTTTTTTATTTTTTATTTTTTGGGGGGGGGGGGGGGATGAGGTAAAAAAATGCTGCTTATGGGGTTTGAAGATTTCACCTAGATGTTGGAAGACGCTGGTGCTCACCAAGTGAAGCTTCACATATACAATGGAAGGTGAAGGTATATATATGAATGGTACGGGTGCTCTTCAAATATCTCATGTTCACTTCAACCGTTTCTCCTACCAGCATCTTGCTAACATATGTCAAACTTTACTATGCGGAACGTCTAGCAAATGCGAGTCCCTTGCTCCATCTCCCATTTTCCTGCTAATATTTCGTGCCACTACCCTTTTTATACGACCAAAACCAACACAAAAGGAAATATATTCTATCATAAGGCTTTTTCCACGAGAAAGTTACAGTGAATACTTTATATGTCAATTGAAAACATTCGAAGAATATTAGACTTGTATATTTTTTTAATAATCGTGGTGTTCGGGCCAGCTTGCGCGCATCTCGACTAATTCTGTAGGGTGTTTACTACCTTCCACCAGCACAGGTACCGGGTAACCCTGTCCATCAATGCTTGGACAAATGGAAGAAGTTACCTACTGTTTTTGCCTCTGTTGGGATTCTAACTTGAGACCTCATGGTTCTCACTCCACTTCATTGACTAGGCCACACCGTCGGGTGCGACCTGTACCTTTTTTTTCCAATATGAATGTTTTGTACTAGAGAAGCTTGTCAACCTGATGTCTCCTAAAAATTTTTATTTATTTTTCGGAGGGGCTTGTGTTTCTTGGGGGAGGACGTAGTAATTGAATTTTCATTGTGTTATGCATCATCGATCTCTATCAACTTTTCCTTGAAGAAGAATTTATTCAGTTCTCTGATTTGGACATTGCTCCTTAATAAGTCAGTTGTTGAGCTTAAATTATTTATTCTTTTTGTTTTAATTGGTTAGCATTGACATTCTATCAATTCTAGATCTGTGTTTGAATTTTTCATTAGTGATGCATTTTCCTCCCATTGCTTCTTTTTCTTCACTTTGCATTCTATAGCAGTTAGTCCTCCATGGCATTTCATAACACCACAAATGTTCCTTTGATTGTAGGTATGTTACTATCGCTATATGAGATTTTATCCTTCGGGCAGATTCCTTTATAAGGTAGTCATCGTTGGTTGCTTAGCTCTTGTGACATACTAAAAGATCTTTGCATGTTGTTCTTGCTATAACTGGTTTATAACTGCTGTGAATTGCTTAACTAGAATTCAGCACAAAAAGTCAAGGATGTCACAAAATGCCTGAACTTCCGTGCCTCAAGGGCTGACTGTGTTTTTAGGGGGAATTACACTCTATCAGAGGATAAAGTAAGTTCAAATCTACTTTTACGTACAACTCAATTTGTTTTCAACAGCAATATTGGTCATATATGGTGAAACCTATATCATGGTTCATTCCTCCTTGGTTAAGTGGGTATTGCCTTGGGTATTTAGTTGAGTTATGTGAAGCAAAGTTTGAACCTGCAGCTTGCTGCTTTCTTTTTTGCAGGTTGAAGCTGCTCTTTTGTACCCTGGAACGCGTCCAACTGTGTTAAGATTCCGTTTAAGGTACTTGATCACGGACATTCTATTTTTGTAATTTTCTTATGCTGAGCTCCTGTGAACTTAAATCATTATTGAAGGTTGGGTACTTTTCCCCTGTCCCTTTAAGCCACCGTATAAGTTCTTAAACTTTTCTCTAAGAGAAACTAGCTTTTAAGCAAAAGAATAATTAAACTGACCATCTGTAAGAGTGCAAAATCAAATTATATGTTGATGCCAAGTGAGATTGAGGATTTTTTAAACTCAGATTTGAAAGCAGCAGGCTATCTTTTTCAGATCCTGGTAACTCTTGTAAAAAGTTTAGTGGTGTGCTTCCAATAAATGTCAACACTCATTACAGTTCCCACCTTATCCTTTAGTGCAAGCAGTGCTAACAAATTTCTGCATCCTTAAGATGTTTAAATAGGTTTCTATATGTGGTGTGGATTTCGTGGTAGCTAGTCTCTCTTGGGCTTTCTCTTGTAGAAGTAATCGGTTAATACTTGCGTAATTCCATGCAGTTCTTAAGAAGTTTCGAAAAATTTCTCTTGTATTAGAAAAATCAAATTCTGACTCTTAGTGCACATTCTCTGCTATTTTCCACTTGCAGATGGCATGTTCTTTTCATTTATATCACTTGTGATGCTTTGTTGTCACTCAATCGCTACATTGACTGCAATTGATAAACCTGAAGTTTGTACTGTAGAGTGGAAAGTATATAGAATCTTCACGAACATGTAATGCTGGTTTCTCTAATTGGTGTAATTTCTACTTGGTGCCTCTTACAAATTTATATGACACATCACATTTCCATTAGGTTGAGGGGTACAACTCAAGGTGCTAATAACAGAATGGATCTACTTGCACTTCTTACGAGTGGTGTGAGTGATAGTGAGGTTGATGGCCCTGACGAAGACATTCTTGGGGTTGTTGAGAGGTGGCAAGAGGATGAAACACATAACCCAGATGTTCCAGCAATTTCACACAAGAGGGGTCTAACACCTTTTGTCTTTGTTCCATTTGAGGAGGTGAGTTTGTCATTCACATTTTAGCTAAGGAGTCCCTCCTCAAATCATGCAAAAAGGAAGATGGTTTATCCTAAAAATTAAACTGTCTTCCTTTTTAAATCTGATAATGAGTATAGCTAAGGAGCCAATTCTTATAGGTGGAGGATGCTTCTTATGATTGAATGTGGTGTAGTGTCTTCTGATTTACTAAGACATAAAATGAATTAGCGTCTTCTAATTTGAAGCTTGCTCAATATTTATGTACAATCTTGAACCAGTCGATATAGGTCTATACAAAATAAATAAAAGAAAAATTGGCTGTCACTTTGCATAGTAATATTATCAGAAGCTAGAAGAATATGTGGTTTCTCCATAATTCATACACCCAAATTAGCTGCTGCATATACATGCATCAAGTCGCCACTGAATGTCCTATCTACTTTAGATATCCCCTCATTTGCTTACAGTTTTTTGCGATTGTCATCATCGCGGTCCCTTCGCTTACAGTTTTGATGATTTTAGCCCTATTTGATGCTATGATTCCGATCCAACGATACTTCATTTTCCAATCACTAGAATCAGTTTAATTGTTTTAGCCTGATAAAGGTTTTCCTATATCTAACGTCACGTGAAATTACAGCGGAATAAAGTTTTAATTTGTTCTGTTCGATAACAATTTCAGATATTTGACATTTTCTATCACATGCATATATGATTGAACACTATTAACACTTTGCTTTTTTTATTTTATCCTTTTCCGGGTTATAGGTGGAAACTTCAGTTCTGAATCTCCCTGTGGAAAGAATGGACTTTTACGTTCCTGGTTAGGAACTGGATCAGATAGACAATCTATTGGCTGTAAATATCAAATATTGTTTTTTTGCAAGTCTTTTATTTTGGCATCTGTAATTGGAAAGTTATCAATTTGTTGTGACACAAGTTCCTATCGAGAATGAAAGACTGTAATATGATATCTTTGTTTGTAATATATGGCAGTTTGAATATGTTCAAGTTGTTATCTGTGTGACAACTACCTTCTTTTAATAGAATACTTAAGGGTTAGGGGAGAGGGGAAATTGAGAATTGAATAGTATTACCTTCTTTTAATATGAACCTCAACCTACACAAGTGGATTTGTTAGCGTGATAACTCGTTAGCAGACTAGTATGCAGGGATTATAGTACGGTTGTAACATAGAGATTAATAATTACTGATTTATCGATGTATAATTGTAAACATATGTTTGATTTTGAAATGGATAATATGTTGTGTTCAATTATAACTTTGGCCTTTTTAATAGCTTTGTTGGTAGGCACTCTTGAATTCTTCACTCGCTGTATCCTTTTTTCCTTGTGAACTGAGAGTTGTTTATTTGGGGCGAGAGTTTCGCTTTTCAACTCTCGTCTGCACGCCAAAAATCAACTTGATTGAACTGGTTTAGTTTGTTTAAATGTATCTGTAATTGTAAACATATGTTTGATTTTTTTTGCTTTTAGTGAGCTTGAGCCTTGAACTCATCTCCATAGTTGAAGTTGAAGTATGTATTACATTTACTTTTAGCTCGTGAGACGAATAAAAAATAAAGAGCAGTCCAGTGCATTAAACTCCCGCTATGCGCGGGGTCCGGGGAAGGGCAGAACTATAAAGGTCTATTGTACGCAGCCTTATCCTACATTTTTACAAGAGGTTATATGGCAGTAACATACCTTAAAACCGAGCGTGGAAGGTGTAATATTGAAGAGGAGATGAAAATTAACTCAAAGAATATGCAAAGTTTCTGCATTGATTTTGTCAAATATTTCCCTCTATGATTTGTTTCAAGAATATTATATAAGCATATATCATTAACAACAAGACTGCACTAAATAATAGAGTAGCATAAAGCACTGACTAAAAGTAATGAATTTGTTGCAGGCACATCTAAACCCAACCAATCGAACGCACTACTGTGGCCAGCTCTTGTGATATTGATTTTTCACTTCTTATATATGATCACCAATAAACAGAAAAATAGGGAAAATAAAATAGAGTAGTACATATGTCTTATTCTACAAATATCAATCCACAGAGCTGCTTCAAATGTAAATCACAAGTTAGAATTTCTACAGATAATGTTGAGATCAAAATAACAAAGACGTCAAACAAAAGCGAACAAAGTAAATCTCGGTGACGATAAATCAGTGGACAGAGAATTATATTAAAAGAGACATATTATATTTAATATGATTTGGCCAATTAACCTACATATCATTTACTAAAAAAAGAGAAAATAAAATTTCGAGAGAATCGTTTTTCCCCCTAAATAAAACTCTTTTAAGGACTACATTATGGATGTTATTATGTATGAAGGAGTGATCCTCAATTCATAAAGGTCACAACCTTTTTCCTCCAAAAAATGAATCTATCAAATGTGAAAGTGATCTATATTTTTCTTTTAGAAAAAGTAAATCAATTATAGTAAATATTTTATACTTCTTTAAAACGACATGTAAATCCAAATATGAAAAGAAAATTAGGGTAAACATAAACAATTCTCCCTTGTGGCTAAACTTTCTTGACAAAGTTTAATCCGCCTTCTTCACATAATTTTCATCATTGCTGCTTGTCACGATTAAAAGTAAGTATTGATTGAAAGTTGGAGTCATGTGTGTTAAAAGTGAGCACATGTTAAAAATATTGGAGCTTTGCATTAAAAGTGAGCATAGCTAAAAGTAGAGCCATATATCAAAAGTGAGCAGGGATAAAAGCGAAGCACGTGCGTTAAAAGTAGGCATAAGTTGAAAATTATTTTTAGGCAAAATAACTTAAATATCATTTATACTTAAGCCACTTTGTCATGCTGGTCCCCAAACTTAGAAGTTTACCAATTAAATACTTACACTCATTCAAACCGTGAATAATAAATGCTTATCCTACGTGGCTGATCCTATATGTCATATTTGGCTTTAGTGCGTGATTCACACGCCTGTAAGGGGCGTAAAGACAGTTTAAAAAGCCCTAACGGTAATAATGTGGCCTATTTAACAGTCATCTTCTTCTTTCTACCTTATTCTCCATTGTTGAACATTATAGAAGCTGATTTGTATCCAAATCTGATGTCTTCTTCTTTCTTTGTTAGCTTCAACAGTGCAAAATAATTTTTTTTTGCTAGGATTCTTTATTGCCCATCAATTTTTGCCATCTCCTTTTCTTTTGAAATTCAATTTTTTTTCTTCTTCTCCGGCAAGAAATAAGATATTACCGCGTCTTCTCCTTTAGCAATGAAGAAGGAACCTTTGTGTTATTGTGGACTGCTGCAGATCTTAAAATGTCACGAACACCCACTAATCCTGGAAGAAGGTCTCTAGGTTGCCGAAGATATGAGATTGGTGAAGGTTGTGGCTTTTTTTCGATGGGTTGATCCTGCGATTGAGGAAAAATACTACAAGACTCTTCTTGCAGGGTCTTATTTAAAAGAATGATCGATGCCATTGTTAGAGAAGACAAGGAAGGTCGAAGTTCAGAGTTGCTGCTATTATAATTGCGGTTGTAGTTATTCTAATATTAGCTCGTATGTTATGTGTTTAGGATTGATAGTGTACTTTTTTATTTCCTGGGTTTAGGCTACATATTTTGTGTTGATGTAAACTTTTGTTCATGGAATATATTGACAAAGGTTCCATTACAACAACAAGTACAGGAACTACTAATATCATTGCATATTATAGGCAGTTAATAAAATATCCAAAATAAGAAAGTTGCTTTACAAAATATTGTCTACGATAGGCAGTCAACAAAACATACATAATGAAGTAGCTTTACAAAATATTATCTACCACAAGCGGTCAACAAAAATATCCATGATTAAGTCTTCAAAATATTAGTTGAGCACTTCAATTAATGTCTGTTGTGGCTTGGTTGCCTGGTGTGGATTGTGTCATTGGTGTGGCTTGAGTGGTTGTAGCAGAGTTTGCCCTTCTATAACTCTGTTCTTGCAGCTGCCTTTGTGTAACTGTAGATCAACCCTTTCACTTTAGCCCAGGGGGTTTGAACCTAAGTTCAATATTGGTAGGGGCAGAACTTATGAGTGTAGAAGGATTGTGTACTACTCTATCAGTAGTTCTAGACTGCACAAAGACAAAAGGTTGTAAGTGAGGGATTATCTAGTAAAATATATATGTTGATTGTGTAATTAAGTGGAAATATTTACCCTCTCTATCACAGTGCCACTTGAATCAAATAACACACCATATTCTGCTGCCTTTGGTCTCTTAGACCCTACATTTTCACCACCTCTTCTAGGCTCATTGGTCTTCCTTTTTGGACCTCCAGCAACATTAGTTGATTGTTGTGTGCTTGGATCAGTGATTGGTTGAGTGAAGGTGCCACTTTCCATAGTTGAAGTTATTACTGCTGCTGATGCACTTCCACTAGTTCCATCCCTTCCACCTGATGCTGTTGATGAAGCATTTTCAGCAGTTTCACCTCCAACTGAACTAGTTCCAGCCCTTCCCCCTTGGTTTCTCTGCATACACATAACAAAACAAAGACTAGTAATTGAATTCATCTGATAATGACCACAAAGAACATTAATACTTACTGCTGATGGACATCCTTTCTTGTTATGTCCAAGAGTTTTGTACAAAGAACATCTCATTTGTCTCCATATCCTTGTACCCTTCCCAAACTTCTTCTTTGGTTCATCAGCAACTTTTCTCCCTTTTTTTCTTTGGCCTTCCTGGCATTGCAATTATAACATGTGGCTCAATAGCTGGCAGTGTGCTTTTGGCCACAAATTCATACTAGTTAAAGATTGAATGAATCTGTTGTATGCCTTAAGGTAGGTGTCCTTCCTATACCAATGGTCAACATATGGCTCAACCTCATAGTTCTTATAATGCATTGCTATAATTGCATGTGCACATAAAATTCCTTTGAGTTGCCATAATCTACAAGTACAGGAAGACCTCCTAAAGTCAACAACATGTTTATATGGCCCATCCTGGATCTCATACCATGTTTCACCATTAAATTTGACTTCATATTTGGCTGCCCTTTGAGCATTCTCTCCAAGTATTTCCATAGCCATGGGTGATACATCACCTACCCATTTTCCAGAAAACTCTTTTATGCTATTCATCCTCTCCATACACTTGATTCTAATTTCCTCTAACATAGTAATGATAGATTTGTGCCTAGCTCTCAATATCCAACTATTGAATGTCTCACACATATTGTTCTCCACTACATCACACTTACTATGTTCTTTGAAGTATGACCTACACCATGTCTCCTTGTTGTATTTCAGTAAGTCTTGAACAATATATCCCCCCAGCTGGTCCATTTCATCCAACTAAAGTAAACTTCAAATGTAGCTCTTGCACACTGCCAGAAGTGTTTTCTTCTTTCCTCATCAAGCCAAGTTTGCTTCCAATTAGTCCAGATATGTCTAGCACACCACCTCATCTCAATATTTGGCAATAACTGAGTTATGGCTAAATGAAGACCCTACAATCAACAACATTATATTGTTATAAATTAAACATAAATGAAAACAATTACACTTTAAAGACAAAGTGTTAGAAACCATACCTTCTGCATATCAGACATGTCTGTCAGCCCTTCTCCTTCAGTTTCTGTCAAGTTCAGATCATGCTTGAGACATCTGATAAACCAAGACCATCTATCCTTTAAATCCTTTTCAACTACTGCCCAAGCCACATGGTACATTTAATTATTTTCATACTTGGAAATGCAGGAAAACAGTTCACCTTTGCATGTCTCCTTTAGGAATGTACCATTAAAGCCAATTATGTTTCTGAAGCCTTCTAACCATCCAGTTTTTAATGCTTCAAGACAGACATAAATGCCTATAAACACAACCTTGCCAGGTTCTGCATTCTTAGATGTCCTTATCACTACAATAGTGCCAGGATTAGTAGACTTTAGCATTTCTGCATAATCATGAAGTCTAGCAAATTCTTTCTTGTAATCACCCATATTCTCCTTCATAACTATCATTTTTGCTCTTATGCGGGAAGTTTTACTCACATATAGACCATATGCTTTCCTAATTAAGGCTTGAATTTGATGAAGCTTAATTTGAGGCTCACTAATTATTCTGTCTTTGAAGTTCTTTGCAATCCATGGTGGGTTACACATCTTGTTCCTTGTCTTCTTGTAGCATTTGTGGACAGGGTAATATGTAATCACCCTAAAATTCCCAGTGCTACCTTCTATGCTGCCAAGAATATGCCATGGACAACCTTTCTTTGTGCAGTTTGCCCTAACCCTTTCCCTCTCATTAGGTTTCAACTTAAGGTTCATATGTTTTTGAATAAAATAGGTCTGCAATGCCTTCCTAAACTATACAACATTCTCAAATATCATATACAGTTCAAATAATATTTTTAACTTGTGTCAAAGTAGAGAATTATTTTCAACAATAATTGCCTTCAAAAAAGAAATGCATAAACCAATTGCGTACTCTTATCTACGATGCAAAATTTAAGGCGGGTGAAGAAACTCCGATGGCGATGGCGTGGGTTTCTTTTCCTGGACTGCTGCCTACTTTTTTTGTAATTGAAACTCTATTTTCTTTGGCTACAGCTGTTAGAAGGCCAGTGTGTCTTGACGCGGCAACTACAAATAAAACTAGGCCGAGTTGCGCAAGAGTAAAAGTTCTTGTCGATTTGTTGGCCGAACTACCTAAAAAGGTGCGATTGGATATTGATGATGAAGCTTCTGGTGGTGTTCGAACAGAATGGGTGAGAATTCAGTATGACATGCTACCAAAATATTGTAAGGAGTGTAAACTACAAGGACATGATGAAATTGAATGTTGGCATTTGCACCCGGAACTTATTGAGAATCGAAGCAGCAAGAAAAGGAATGATCTTGCTGAGTTGAACAACTGGAATTCTGTTGCTGATGAACAAGGAAAAACCAAAAATCACATTACCCCTTTAATGATTCTAACGAGTGGAAAAGTAGTTGGGAACGTAGGTGCACAGTGGAAGGAAGTTCGGGATAATCGGGGAACCAACAAAAATAACAAAACCCAGGTACAAGAGCAAACCGGCAATACAATTATGCCAGTGAATGCTGGTGTACAGCAGGTGCACAATAACTTTGCACTGATGGAGGTCGAAGAAGATTAGACAAACAAGGTTCAAACAAGGAATAAATTTGTAGTATTAGAGGAGAAACAAAGTGATATAAACGAGAACAACCAACTGGTTTTGGTGGGGGGAAAACCAGTCTTCAGTTCTAAAGATGGTCCTACTCCTTCTGGGATTCAGTCCACAATCGACTGGATTCATAGAAGGTTTGGGACTAGCAAAGAGGAGCTAAAACAACTCAATGTGACCACAAGCCAATCTTGTCATGCGATTACATCTCAAACTTTTAAAGATTCTGGGCGGATGGAGGATCATGATGAGGTAAACTCTACAAAGGTCTTATGGAGCGATGCAGTTGAGGTTAAGAATGATCAGCTGGGCAAAACAAAGATAATAGAAGACAAGGTGAAGAAGGACAATAATCCAAGCTCACCCGGCGATAGGCTGGCGACGCCAGGCCTAAAGCCAGGCTCACTCGGCGATAGGCTGGCGACGCCAGGCCTAAAACCAGGTTCACCTGATGAGGAAGCTACAGTAAACCCCAACCTTCGAGCCACTGGAGAAATTTTAGCCTATGTATATGGTGTTCTGGCATATGTCCATGAGCTACATTTCAAAGAGTATGAACAGGCTGATGAGCGGGCAATTGTTCCAAGAGCATCCGGGGAAATAGAGGAAGTGCCTATGGAATCTGGCACTGATCAAACCATGCAACTACATCTTAATGTTCTAACTAAGACTCCTATACAACATTTACATGATTTAGTTACACACAATGTGACACCAATTGATGAAGACTTATTGAGACAAAATCCAATGGAAGATGAAGGAGATGATGAATCAACTACCGAAAACTTCAAACAAGTGGCTAGGGAAGGGGATTTATCACCCACAACTAGTGCTAAAGGAGGTAAAAAAAACTAAGAAGAATCAAAGTAAAGATCCACCACAACCTTCAAGAATAATGCCCAGGAGGGCAGCTTCTCTATCTAGATGATGATCAAAACATTAATATGGAACATAAGGTCTGTGAATACACAACATGCCTTTCCTAGGGTGATCAATATGAATAGGGAGCATAATTTTTGTATAGTTGCATTGATGGAGCCTTTTCAAAAGAAGGGACTCATTGAGAGATATAAAAGGAGGTTGAATATGGAGACTGCTTATACAAATATTAATGGGCAAATATGGTTGTTCTTCGATGTAGTTGTGGAATGGGAATTAGTGGAGGATACTGAGCAACAGGTGACTGTGAGAGTGTTTCACCATGACCTGGGGCAACACATGATGATGATATTTGTTTATGCAAAATGTTCAGCAATTAAGAGGTTGGAGTTGTGGGATCACTTGTATTATTTAGCAAGTGATATGGAATTACCATGGTTGGTAGGAGGGGATTTCAATGTGTTATTGCATGAAGATGAGAAAATAGGGGGACTTCCAGTACACCCTCCTGAATATGAGGATTTTGCATTTTGTGTAAACTCTTGTGGTTTGTTTGAGCAAGGCTACAAAGGAAGTCCATTCACATGGTGGAATGGGAGGTCCAATGCTGAGTGTATATTCAAGAGATTGGATAGGATCTTTGTGAATTTGCCATTTCAGAACATGTTACCAACTATTGAAGTTGAGCATCTAATCAGAACTGGATCAGATCATGCACCATTGCTAATGACATGTGGGGTGCAGACAACCAAGTTTGTCAAGCCTTTCAGATTCTTGAACTTTTGGACAAAGCATGCTACATTTATGGATGTGGTGAGGCAGAATTGGGAAGCTGATTTCATAGGGGATCCGTTTCTGATGTTCAAGCAGAAAATCAAGAGGGTGAAGGCAACACTCTCAAAATAGAATAGAGAAATATTTGGTGATATCTTCAAGCAACTGGCTATTTTGGAGGACATTGTTAGGGTGAAGGAGATGTTGTTTGAAGAAGAGCCTACAACTGAAAATAGGATTGTGCTTCAAAAGGCTCAATCTGAATTGAAGAAACACTTGAATATTGAGGAGCAATATTGGAAGCAAAAAGCTGGGATGAATTGGTTTGCTGAAGGAGATAGGAATACAAGTTTCTTTCACAACCATGTCAATGGCAAAAGAAAGAAATTGCAACTGAAGAGGATCAAAAGTGGCAGTGGGGTATGGATTGAAGACCAGGAGCAATTGGCTACAGCTGCAGTGGACTTCTATCAAAGAAAGTTCACAAATGAAGGTGTTGCTTTCGAATTTTCCTTGCTCAATAATGTACCTTCAATGGTCACTATGGATCAGAATTTGGAACTTAGCAGATTGCCAACAATTGAAGAAGTAAGGGCAGTAGTTTTTGAGCTTAGTGGGGAGAGTGCTAGTGGCCCTGATGGATTCACTGGCTTGTTTTATCAAACATGCTGGGATGTTATTGGTGCTGATATACACAACATGGTTCTACACTTCTATGGAGGAGCTGCATTGCCTAAATCCATCACTCACACCAATCTAGTGTTGCTGCCCAAGAAACCTAGAGTCGAGACCTTCTCTGACTTAAGACCTATTAGTTTGAGCAACTTCATTAACAAGGTTTTGTCTAGGGTGTTACATGACAGATTGGAGATTTTTTTGCCATCTCTAATAGCTCCTAATCAATCCGGATTTGTAAAGGGTAGGAGTATATTTGAGAACATCTTATTGACTCAAGAAATTGTCACTAACATAAGGTTAAGGGGAAAGCCAGCTAATGTGGTGATCAAGCTTGATATGGCTAAGGCCTATGATAGGGTCTCATGGAAGTACTTATTGCATGTGCTAAGGAAGATGAAATTTTCTGAACACTTCATTAACATGGTGTGGAACTTGATATCAAATAACTGGTATTTAGTATTGGTGAATGGGCAGTCCTCAGGGTTCTTTAAGTCGACAAGGGGTGTGAAACAAGGGAATCCCCTATCTCCAGCATTGTTCATTCTGTCAGCTGAGGTACTTTCCAGGTCTTTGAATAAGCTTTTTGAAGACAAGTCATTTGTGGGATTTGGAATGCCTAAGTGGTCTGATTCTTTAAACCATTTGGCGTATGCTGATGATACGATAATCTTTGCATTTGCTCATCCTCCCTCTTTGAGCAAGATTATGGCAGTGTTGGGGAACTATGAGAAGATATCAGGTCAGATGATCAACAAAGATAAGAGTTCATACTACATGTATTCAAAGGTTGCTAATGGATTGTTTCAGGCAGTTGGAGCTATTACAGGATTTGCAAGAGGTAAATTCCCCTTCACATATCTAGGGTGTCCTATTTTTTACACTAGAAGGAGGAAGGAATATTATGAGGAGCTTATCAAGAAGGTGAAGGCTAACTTGCATTCATGGAAAGGAAAACTGATGTCATTTGGAGGAAAGGCAACACTCATCTCTAGTGTGTTGCAAAGTATGCCAGTTCACATGTTATCAGTCCTTGATCCACCAAACAGCATCCTGGGGCATCTACATAAGACTTTTGCTAGGTTCTTTTGGAGCACAAAGGAAGAAGGGAGAAGCAGACACTGGGCTTCATGGAAAAATCTTTGCCTTCCTAAAGAGGAAGGGGGGATAGGTTTTAAGTCCTTAAATGATGTCTCAAGGGCACTGTTTGCTAAACTATGGTAGAGGTTTAGGACCACATAATCTTTGTGTTCTAATTTCATGTGGAATAAGTATTGCAAAAAGGAGCCACCAACTGTGGTGCGTTTTAGGGGAGGGTCTCATATTTGGAGACAAATGCTGAATGCTAGGGAAGAAGTAGAACATGAGATCGTATGGGACTTGAAGAGTGGAACAACTAATATTTGGCATGAAAATTGGACTGGATTGGGTGCACTTTATCATGTATTGCCTGAAGACTTTCCAATCAATGAAGGTCTTCAGGAGGTGGAAGAACTGCAGCAAGGGGAAACATGGGATGATCAGCTGCTAGATCAAACTTTCAATGAGGAAATTGCAGAACATATAAGGCTAAATGTGCACTATGAAGGCAGTGAGGGATATTGGGATAAGCCATACTGGATGCCAACTCCTTCAGGCAAGTTCAGTGTTAGCAGTGCTTGTCAAATACTAAGGCATAGGGCAGATCCTAATCAGGAATTCAAGTTAATATGGATTAAAGGTTTGCCATTCAAGATATCCTTCTTCTTCTGGAGATTGTGGAGGCAGAAAATAGCCACCGATGACATGTGGAGGAGGCAAGGGCAAATGGTGATGTCTAGGTGTTGGTGTTGTCAGCAGCCCCAAGAGGAATCCATTGAGCATATATTTGTCACAAGTCCTACTGCCTCTAAGGTATGGAAATTGTTCATGGGGGCTGCTGGAATTTCTGTGCAATTGATTCAATTGAAGCAGATTATAAGGCATTGGTGGTATGCTCAGTGTTATCCGAAATTAAAGCCATTATTTCAAGCAGTACCAGTTATCATCACTTGGGAGCTGTGGAAGAGAAGAAATGCAGGTAAACATGGTGGTTCAATGTCCACAAATAGGGTGATTCATGAGATAAATAGGACATTGCATCAACTGGGAAGGGTGAGGTATGCTTGGATCCCTAATATTCCATTGTTATGGCCAGACATGATTCAATAATTTGAAGGATATAAACCTATTGATCACTATAAGAGTAACATGGCAGCTTCCTTGTCATGGTTGGTACAAATGTAATACTGATGGAGCTTCAAAGGGCAATCCTGGACCTAGCTCCCTAGGCTTTTGTGTGAGGGATGATGAAGGTGATGTGGTGTATGCTAGGGCAGTAGACCTGGGAGTTACAACTAATGTGGTGGCTGAAGCTAAGGCTATTCTTTAAGGGTTGGAATATTGTGTGGATCATGATTTTCACCCTTTCATACTGGAGACTGATTCATTGGTGATGAAGAAGGCGATATAAGGGGAATGGGATCCTCTTTGGGTAATTGCACAGGATGTGAAGAAAATTATAGAGATGAAGGACAACTTCAATGTGATCTTTCAACATGTGTTCAGAGAAGGCAACTCACTGGCAGATTTTATAGCTAACATTGTGTTCTCTTTTGCAGGTACATCTGAGTTTCATTCATTCTCTGAACTGCCTAGTGCAGGGAGGAGGTTGATCAATCTAGACAAATCTCAATCACCCAACCTTAGGATTAGGATAGCAAAGAGAAGAACCCCAGACTGATGGCTTCACAATATTGGACTCTGAAACTGATATGTCCAAATGCTAAGGAAGATGCTGAACCCATCATATGGTATTTTTGGAGATTATTGAATCATTTCTCAGTGGTATTAGCATGATTTCAAGCTTAATCTGAGGATGGTTTAGCAATGTTTTGAATGATGTCTACATTAAAGGTTCTAGTAGGGAAGGATCTGTGCTTACAAGATCACAAAAAGGCACAGGCTGGCCTTTGCCTTGCAAAGTCTTCTTAAAGCCAGATCATTCCTGGCTTTTGCCTTGTAAAGCCTGGCTAAAGCCAGCTCATGCCTGACTTTTACCTTGTAAAGCCTGGCTAAAGCCAGCTCATGCCTGGCTTTTACCTTGTAAAGCCTGGCTAAAGCCAGCTCACGCCTGGCCTTTGGCCTGCAAAGCCTGACTAAAGCCAGCTCATGCCTGGCTTTTGCCTTGCAAAGCCTGCCTAAAGCCAGCGCATGCCTGGCCTTTGCCTTGTAAAGCCTGCTTAAAGCCATCTCAAGCCTGGCTTTTGCCTTGCAAAGCCTGCCTAAAGCCAGGCTCCTCTTCTACACATTAATCTTGATGAGTGAGCACATGATTAATACTTGAACAAAATCAATCCACTGCATATGGAGATCATATAGTAGCGACACTTGGAGGATGATGCAGACTTCAACTTTGCGGTGGAGATGTTTGGAATTCATTTTAGACTATGGACAATATACCTTGGCGCCTGGTGAGAGCTTGATAGGTATTGCTTGGTATTTGCCAATGACAATTGGATTCACATACACTAATAGGAGAAGGAAGCATTCAACTTATCTTGTTGTAATAGTTAGTTAATTAGATTTTAGCTTTTCTATCTTTTTTAATAGCTAGTGGCTTCATGCAACTTCTATTTTGGTTTTTGGTTTGGACATCTTGTAAGCATTGGACCCATTTTTGGGATTTTATTTATATATTAGCCCTTAGGCAAAAAAAAATAAAAAAACAAATATGCCATTACATGCATGACACTACATTAAAAAGGGTTTTCACTCCAACATGTAACGAAACACAGCAAAAGTCCCATATATTGAGGAAAATTAAACAGTAATTACGACCTAACACAGCCTTCCCCTAAAACCCCTAAACAGAGCAAAAGCCATATATATTGAGGGAAATGAAGATCAATAAAAATAAAATATGAAGAGCAGCTGAAGAAACTTACCCTACAAACTTCGATATCAACTGCGATGATGAAAATCCCGTAGAAGAGAGGAGAGACTCACTGTTGTTCGATACTTTCTAAGCCCTAACTACGCGGGTAATTGTAAAATGAGGGGAAAATTTGGGTTTGGCCATAATAAGTGACTTGGAGCCTACGTGGTCTAATTTTATTGACGTGGCGTCCAACGTGTAGGCGTTTGTATTACACGCACTGGCAGCCTCATGTCATAAGCGTTTATTATTCACGATTTGAATGAGTGTAAGTGTTCAATTGGAAAACTTCTAAGTTTGGGGACCGGCATGACAAAGTGGTACAAGTACATCACTCTGCCTTATTTTTATTTTTAAAGAGGCACCCAACAGGTATGTTGAGATTATGGTTGAACATGTTTTTTGGACCTCTTCGTTATCGTCAAATTGGCGGTAGCTTGATCTGGACCCAGATTGAACCTGTCTTCAACTTCGCTTCAATCATTGTCTCGGGTAACACTTGTTAGGATCGAAATAACAAGGCGTTATGAGAAAGCGAACAAAACAAACCTTGGTGATGATAAATCTGATGAGAAAGAGAATCTATACTATATTAAAAGCACGAAGGCACTTAGCGAAATATAGTTCGCCTTTTTTACCCTTTAAGAATATATTTTATATTGGACAAAGCAGTAATTTTAGTTATTTTCCTAATATGTAGGAATAGGTATTTAATTATTTTTCTAATATTTAAGGACAATCATTTAATATTCACCTAATATTTATGATTTTGATATGGAAAATTATATAATTATTTAGCTCGAGAAAACTGAGAGTCTCGTGGCCGGCCGTGGCATCGATCATACGATCGATGCTAGGCAAAGGAAAGGAATCCTTAGGGCATGCTTTGTTCAGGTCTATATAATCTATACACATTCTAAATTTATTTCCCTTCTTAGGAACTACCACCACATTTGCTAGCCATTCGAGGTATTTTACTTCTCGAATGGATCCTATTTTAAGAAGTTTGGTTACCCCGTCCTTGATGAAGGCATGTTTGACCTCGGACAGGGGCCTCCTTTTTTGCTTTACCAGATGGAATTTCGGATCCAAGCTCAATCTATGAGTGGTTATTTTTGATAGGATCCCTGTCATGTCAAGATGGGACCAAGCAAAACAGTTCACGTTAGCTATAAGAAATTGAATAAGTTTTTCCCTGAGCTGGGGATCTAACCCCATGCCCAGGTATACCTTTCGCTCGGGCAGATGTTCGATTAGCGTGATTTGCTCCAGTTCTTCGACCGTCGATTGGATAGCGTCGGAATCATCAGGGACTACGAAGGATCGAGGGACCCCATAGTCATCATCCTCGTCAGTCTTCTGATTCTCTAGTTGGGTCGAGGTTGACGTTTGTGATTGCTATTTGGTATCTCGCTCCCCCTTCGAATCTGATCCTTTTGTCGATGATAGTGAAGATATCAAAATTAATTCATCGACGACAAACATTTCTTTTGCGGCCGGTTGCTCCTTGTAGACCGTTTTGATTCCCTCAGATGTAGGGAATTTCAGAACCTGGTCACGGGTCAAGGGTACTGCTCTCATGTTGTGGATCCATGGCCTCCCGAATAGGGCATTATATCTCATATCGCCCTCGATCACGTGAAACTTTATTTCTTGAATGGTCCCAGCCACGTTTACTGGCAAAATTATCTCGCCCTTAGTAGTTTCACACGCCATATTGAATCCTTTCAGTACCAAGGTAGCGGGCATGACCTGGTCCTGGATACCGAGTTGCTCTACGACCCTTGATCGAATAATGTTGGCCGAACTACCTGGATCAATTAACATATGCTTAACTTAAGTTTTATTCATAAGTACATATATTACCAGTGCGTCGTTATGGGGTTGCATGATTCCTTCCGTGTCTTCGTCACTAAAGGACATGGTTCCTTTAGGTGTGTAATCTTGAGTCCGATCGCTTCTCACTTACAATAGACATCTTAGTGCGTTTGAGCACCGACCCCTAGGGGACATCGATCCCTCCGATGATCATATGGATGATGTGTTGTGGCTCTTCTTGTTCGTTCTGTCTATTGAAATCTCTGTTTTTGAAATGGTTTTTGGCCCGGTCACTTAAAAATTCTCGAAGGTGCCCTTCATTGAATAATCGGGATACCTCCTCTCTCAACTGCCTACAGTCTTCGGTTTTGTGGCCATGGGTGCCATGATACTTGCACATTTGATTGGGATGGATCGGATTGTAGAGGTCGAGGCCACTTAGTATCTTTGATGCGTCTGATTGCCGACACGATGGCGGATGCATCGATGTTGAAGTTATATTCTGATAACCGTGGTGCTTCCTTAGGTCCGGTATGCATGTCGAACCCATTCCTGTTCATTATCTCCCGAGACCCTTGGCCTCGATCACTTCTCCTTTCGCCTCGTACGGAGTAACGTGTAGGTTCGCTACCCCTACGATCTCCGTTATACGGCGGATATCGATCCTTGTTTGACCTTAGTTCTCGGTCGACGTCCCTTTTAATAACGGACCTAGAACCCAACTGGTCGTCTTCAACTCTGATCTTCGATTGATATCGATTGTGTACATCGTCCCAAGCAATAGCCGGTACTCGATCAAATTCTGCTTCAACTGTCGTGAAGCCATCGGGCTTCATTCGTTCAGTCCTTGAGTGAAAGATTGTACAGCCCAATCATCAGTGACCGGTGGTAGATCCATTTGTTCCTTTTGGAAACGAGATACGAACTCTCTTAGCATCTAGTTGTCTTTTTGCGTTACCTTGAAAAGATCCGACTTCCTGGTCTCGACCTTTATGGCTCCGGCGTGTGCTTTTATGAAAGAATCTGCAAGCATAGCAAAAGAATCGATAGAATTAGACGACAAATTATGATACCATATCATTTCCCTCTTTGATAGGGTTTCCCCGAACTTCTTCAATAGTACTGATTCGATCTCGTCGTCTTCTAGATCGTTCCCTTTAATGGCACATGTGTAAGAGGTGACATGTTCGTTGGGGTCGGTCGTTCCATTATATTTAGGAATTTCGGGCATGCAAAACTTCTTGGGGATCGGTTTAGGAGCCACGCTCAGGGGGGAAGGATTTTGCACAAATATTTTGGAATCCAAGCCCTTCAATATCGGTGGTGTCCCCGGGATCTGATCAACCCTGGAGTTATAAGTTTCTTCTTTTCTTGTCGTTTGCTTCAATCCTCTTTTCTCCTGACTCAATTCGTTTTGTCAGTTCCTCTAACACCTTAATAATTTCGGGATTAGTCCCAGATTCTTGTTCATTCGATCTTACTACAGCTAGCCCCGTTTCGTGGGTGACTTCTCGGGGTGGACCTGGTTCGGTCCTGCTCGGTGCCTGGGTTTGGCTCTGCAACTGAGCTATCACTACCTGCTGAGCATACAACATTTCGAAAATCATATGCAGGCTGATCCCGTCTTCTCCAACATTTTGGGTATTTCGAACTGCAGATCGAGTTCCACCATGAATGCTATTTTCTGGGTCGGAACGCTAGTTCGCCTCGATGGCCACATGCAAATTATCATCAATTGGATCTATGGCCCGAGCTCCAACGGGATTGACTGGTGGCCTTTCATCCCCGGTCGTCAGGTTGCTGTTCTCATCTTGAAGGTCAGCTTCATTGTCGATAGGTAGGGCCATTAATTAAGAGTTCATCATTTTTAACCTGTAATCAAAGATACTTCCAAAAGCAAGTGTAAAATGGTGTGTTTTGTAGAGATTCGTACCAAATAACCACTGTTATCCTTAGCCCCACAGTGGGCGCCAAACTGTTTACCCGAAAAATGGATAGAAGTTGAATTTATACGTAGTTCTAAGGATACGTGGTATAACTTGGTACAAATTGGAAAATTAAGTAGAAATATATCGAATATTGATTGTAAAAAAGGAATGAAATACAAACCCAAATTGAGTAGAGAATGGTCTATAAATGAACAAGATGAACCAATATAAAAAGCCCTAAAGAAGGATAATGTTTACTATATGTATGTAAATCTCAATAATCTCTGAAATGTGAGAGTGTATTGATGTCTGAATGTTTAATGTGTGATGCCCTCTTTACAGAAATGATAGCCACTCTTAATATAGTGGAGGAATCCTACTTTGGATATTAAAAAATACATAGTGGGGATCCCATGATAGATTAGTTAAATAACTTTTCCTTAATTCCCGCCGAGATTCTCTCCCCTAGTGCGACTACAACAGCTTTTTGTCTCTTGGCTCGATCTTGGTCGGTCTTGGTATTGGTCGATCTCTGGATCTTGAGCTCGATATTGACACGAGCTCGATATTGACTCGAGCTCGATATTGACTCGAGCTCGGTATTGATCGGTCTCTGGATGTTGAGCTCGAAAACACCACTTCACATATAGCTCGATATTTAACTCAAGCTCAATATTGCTTCGAGCTCGGTCTGGATCTCGAGCTCGATAACCCGGCTTCACATCATATCTCGATTTTATAATGACGACACTTGGTCCATTATGTTCCAAATTTGACTATTTATATAAAGGGCAAACTCGGTTTTGACCGTATACAAGGTGCATTATGGAAGTTTTCTAAAATAAAACTAGTTATACAACCAAATATGAAAACTCTATTGGTGCATTAATATCATTCTTCTAATACACCAAATCAAACCTGTCCTAGCTCGAGTGATTCACAACCTAAGGGTCTCAAATTTGATCTGTGAGGTATTAACTCTTGGAGAAGGGCTAAGAATGTTTAGCTCGAATGGCTAAAAGAAAAAAATTAGGTATGGATATTCATTCTTCTAGAGCAGCAAAGGCAGGGAGCAAGGCTTTTAACCAAATCGAGTAAGGGGACTGGATAGAGCTGTTTTTGGTGTTACAAATCATCTTGTTAAGTTCTAAATAATTTACTAATCAAAGATCTTGAAAACTGCTTGGAAATTTGTAAATATTTAAAAGCAAGAAATTTATAGAGAGTCAAGTGAAATGAGTATTATTATTAGCAAAGGAAAACAAATATTTGTGTCTTAAATTTTCAACAGTCCTTAGTCAAAACTCAAAAGCAAGACTTGTCACTTAATAAGTTTCACTCCTATAAATCAAATTAAAACGTTCCTTCGACTAGTCGTTCAAAAGAAGTCCACTAGCCCCACCCACCCACCCACCCACACACAGTAGCAGTAGTAGAAGAAGAATGACGGACACAAAGGTAGAGACGATATCAAGGTTAGCTCAATGGAGGATCGATAACTTCGGAGCATCCACTTACAAGCGATCTGACCCTTTTAAAATTGGTATTTGGAACTGGTAATTGTAAAACTTTACTCTCTATTTTTCCTCTTTCAATTTTTTTTTTCTTCTGATGTTTAAGTTGTTGATTAAGGCACTTATCAATTGAAAAGAACCGGTATTTGTATATTCGGTTGTTTCCAGAACCATCTCGGCTTTCAAAAGAGCAGCTTCCTCCTCCGTTTGCTCGGTTTATGCTCCGTGTCACCACCACCGGCACCAACCGTAGACCTCACATATCTCCTGGTACCTTTTACTTTCACGTTTTTTTTTTTTCGCTCTTCTGTGTTTTGATTGTGTATTTATACATAAAGTTTAAGAAATAAAGAAAGGCTTGAAATTTACCTAACTCCGTATTTCCTTTTTTGGTCTGTTTCAAAAAGAATAATCCTTTCAAAATTTGAAAATAATTTTGCTTAAACTTACAATTCGCTTTTATAACACACAAATATTCTGGACCACTTTTTGAATTGTTTAGTATCACAAATTCTAAATTTTTTTATTTTTTCTTAAATTTCGTGCCCAGTCAAACAGGTTCACATAAATTGGAACAGAGGGACCAATTACTATAAAAATTTGTGTGGCTATAAATCAAGAAAAATGAGACATTTGAAGTTAAATTATTTTTAAATGTAGAAATGTCACATAAACTGAGACACAGGGAGTACCATTTTCCTTGATGTACTTTTGTATTTTGGTACGTCTAAAAAATATGGTCTATTTTCTGTTCTGGTAAAGTCACTGCTTTCGGAGAAACTTATATTAGTTTGAAACTTTGAATTTTTAGATGATATCTGTATACAATTTACATAAGATATGACAAGTTTAAATAAATATCCACAGGACACAAATATTATTACATATTCAACTCACCTGTGAAAATTGACGCATGTCATATAAAGTGTGGCCAAGGCGATGTTGAGTTTTACGTTGGTATCAAGAAGTCTTACAAGTAAAAATCCTTAGGATGAATTCAACTCCCAAATGTTTTAGCTCATGCTACTATGCGCCTCCTCCCCCAAAAAATAAATTAAAAAATGAAACAAAAAGAAAAAGGAGAAGCAATCCTTATGAGTAGTTTCTTTTTCTTTAGCTATTGATCTGTTTGATGGATGGTTAGATTCTTCAAATGTTTTTGGAAGAATGGCATATATCTGGCTACCATAGTCCATAGGCAGATGCAACCTATTAAATGTGGGTTCAATTGTACCCAGTATTTATGCATGGAAAACACATATATATATATATATATATATATATATATATATATATATATATATATATATATATATATGAAAAGGCAAGTAAAATTTCAAAAAAGAATAGTACTAAATTTTGAACCCTTTGTTTCACAAGTAGAGTGCCTTAGTGCTAAGAACCTAAAAAATTGAACCCCTCAGGTTTGTTTCCTGATCGATCTGCCTCTGCTGGCTACATGTCATTCACTTGTTCTGTTCGCCTACAGAAAGAGAAAAAGCAAGAAAAGAACAAGGGTTATCCTCCTATCATCTAAACTTACATATTGGCAGATTTCGTACTAATTGAACTGATCGTGCTGCACATATTGATTTTGATGGAAACTTAGGGTCCACCAAACTGTATAGAGATCAGTTCCCACAGAACACGCACAATAAGAGATAAGTAAATGATACAATAGAGTTTTACGTGGAAAATTCCCAGCTCACGGGATTAAAAACCACGACTTACACTCGTACAATTTCAACTTTACTAACCGAGCAACTTCAAATTACAACCTATTGTAACCTAGGAATTAAACTCTTAATCCCTCACTTACTTGTAATAACTCTATTACAAGCCTCTTTGTATTGTAATAACTCTATTACAAAGCTCACAACTCGACTAACTGTAGCCAAGACACAAACACAAGGTTTATGGTTTTACAAATGGTTTCCTACACAATACTTCTAACTAAGCTAAGTAGGAATTACAAGTAGATCACTCTAACAAAAGTACAACACAACTAAGGATATATAATAGCACAGTGCTGGAAACTGGTCCTTCGTTCTGTTATTCTTGGTTCTTGAAGCCTGGAAGTTACTTGCAAGATGGCAACACACTTGTGAGGAAACTAACTCAATTTTCAGATGTGCAAATTTGTGTTTTTCCTTTGCTTCATATTAATAGTATTCAAGTGATGTCACTTGGATGATGCAAGCAAATATCCGGTACAAGGCATTCCCCATAAAGTGACTGCTGCACTGTTGTGTGTGTGCAGAGGAACAGTCGCAGCGACTTTACAGCTGTGGGGAGTTGACTGGTACAGTCAGCAAGGGAACTGATGTCCATATATTCCCTCTGTCGTTTCTTTGACTCTAGTTGTTGTAACTTGTGCCCTACTTGAGACTTGTTGTTCTTGAGCACTTTGAGGATGTGTAACAGGTTCCCGATCTGGTTGTTATCATAAAGTTTGTTAGATCATCAAAACATAAAAAAGCACATAACTTGTCAGATTTCTTTTCTCTTTTTCACTAAAATTTTCATGTAGCAGAAAACTGGCTGAGCTAGGTCTTAATATTTTCTCTCAAAATCTTAGCTTCTTGCTCTATTCACAAAAGGTCTGGTTGCAAGTCATATATTCTCCATTTTGCCACGCAAGTGTAACTTATCTATAAATACCATGTCTATAACAGTGATCGTCAAATGACATCATGGTTATTTGCATTTACTATGGATTATTTGGTAATTGATCTGCACTCTGCTGAACGGCAAGAGACGAAGTTACTTGTATGGTGTTCAAATGTTCTCTTGGCAAGTCAACAAATGTCCATTCCTGTTCTCATGGAGGGATGGACGTGCTGACATTTTTTAGTAATACTTTATCAAGTCAGTTGCCAGCTCATATCTGAAATGGAAACGTGCAGTATACATATACCCGGCTCTGAAGCTTGTGGTTTCTTTGGAAAGCAATTATTGGACTCATCTCCTACTCATCTTATGTTTTTTTCCCCGCATTCTAGTATATTAGGCAGCCTGTATTTTGGGGGATGAGTATGTACTGTCAATTACCACGACCTGTGTAATCTTCAGAGGATGGGTGTTATATTGCACACTGCATGCATCTTGTGATGACTAATGGGGTATCTTAGGCAACTCAGACCAATGTAGATTATCCCTTAACCCTTCCTAGTTTTCAGTCAGGGAAGTCTTGTCATCAGACATTTTAACTATATACTTAGTCAACAGAAGGACTTAGCAGGAGCACAATTGGATGTTTACGGTAAACTGACACCTACAAATAGCCGAAGCACAGAGCCCAAAATACCAAGTCAAAAGGACCGAAAAGCACTGAAAAATGAGAGCAAGAACAGTTCAGTATTCTACACTTTCAGTGTCCTTAATGGTGCGGTGCACGTAAATTTTCCTTCCTTATATGGTCAAATTTTTTTGTTTTATTGTCCATAATTCATTTTAAAAAAAAGACTTCCATACATGCTACAAATCAAGTGTCTGCCTTTTCTTGTAGTATAAGAACCTATGTCTAGACTGCCTTCGGCTATTAATATGCCAATAATTGCTAGCCCAACTGTTGTGTACTATTTAGGCTTTTAGTTAAGGATTGTTATGATTTTTAGTTGCACAGTGAAGCAATATTCTTCAGCTGCACGTCCAGACACATGATATTGTATACTCTTTTGCTTCCTTGCGTTTCTCTTTGTTGTCCAGACTAAAGAGCCTGCCACTAATGTCCATCACACACGTTGAATTGCATTAGCATCCTGCATTAACCATATTTGACATGTTATGTTGCATATAATTCTGTGGCGGTCCATGATGCAGTGTATGAGAGGCTGCTTCGAACAAGTGATGACTTTGTGTGGCCTATTGATTCTGCGTTACAAGGTCGATTCATCATTGATGTTGAGTTCCTTGACCTGAAGATCTACTCACCAAATGTGAGTTTCTTGACATTCTACAGTGTGTGTATGCTTAATATGTATGAGATTGCTAATTGAAATGGTTCTTTGATAAAATACCTATCCAGTTGTAACAGATAGGGCTTGTGTTTAGGTGTATATAAATTGACTTCTTTGGTTGTTCCTTTCTGCAGATTTGAACTGAAAAAAATGAAATTTTCCCAATATACCGTTTTACAGAAAATGAAAAAGAATGAAAATTTCTTCTCAGCATTTACCAGAAAACGACCTTGATATGTTTTTGAACTCATGTTCCTTCACTTAGTAACCTGTGGTAATTGAAACTTTAGGGCGGAGAAGGCAAATCTATATGGCCCAATGACATTATTTTGCAAGCTTTAGCTACCCAAAGTACTCTCCGGTGTCTCTCTCGTATGCTTGACGAGTCCATCCATGCTGATGTTACCATAAATACCGCTGATGGATCAGTGAAAGCTCACAGGGCGATACTGTCTGCTAGTTCTCCTGTATTCCACAGCATGTTCCTCCACGATCTCAGGGAGAAAGAGTCCTCTATGATCGACATAGAGGACATGTCAACAGAATCATGCACAGCCCTTCTCAGCTACCTGTATGGGACCATAAAACAAGAGGATTTCTGGAAGCACCGGTTGGCACTGCTGGGTGCGGCAAACAAGTATGACATTGCAGATTTGAAGAATGCTTGCGAGGAAAGTCTCCTAGAAGACATCAACTCGGGAAATGTCCTCGAAAGATTGCAAGAGGCTTGGCTTTACCAGCTAAATAAATTGAAGAAAGGTTGCTTAACGTATTTGTTTGATTTTGGCAAGATTTATGATGTTAGGGATGAAATAAACAACTTCTTCAGACAAGCAGATAGAGATCTGATGCTGGAGATGTTTCAAGAAGTGCTCACAGTTTGGAAGCCCGCGTAACCTGATATGAGGTTTTTGTCCATATCTGTATATAATATAGATAACTCTAGCTATTACTAAGCTGTAGCTTTCTACGAAAGCCATGTTGTGTCTTACACTATTATAATCCGGTGTAAATTTGTGGTACTATTAAGTATGCTATCTGGTCAAAACGGAGATGATTAGTGTTCTGTGCTGGCATCTATTATGGGGGTTTTTCTTGTGATTGTTGTGTTAACACTTAAAAGATTGGTAGAAACTATCAAAGTACAAAATCCTTAGTAGAGAGTCGATCTAAAATTGTCCAAAGGAAAGAACCTCATGAAAGAGTTTATTTTGAGATATGGTCATCAACACTACAATCAGCAGCTTTCACAATGTTTTTGTATTTGGAAACTCCTGTCCAAGTATTCTAGAAGAGATTTTTTTTGGATCTTCTACTAGGGTGATTAGGAGTCGCATTGCATAACACTCAGCAGTATCTATAACTTTGAGCTCTGTATATTCTTGCCCAGACTCTAAAATGACATGAACTGTTTCATCAAGCTTTGCCAGTTGTTTGATTAGTACAACCACGTTAACTTGCTATAACTATATCTACAATTCATCTATTTGTACTTGAAGAAATTAAAACAAAGAAGTAGCCTCTTCAGAAAAGTAAGATTAAAATAGAACAGAATATCTGAAAATTAGTAACTTTGGCTCCTACAGCCATTGTTGTTGAATCTTTTATACAAAGAAAGTCCAGGTACTGCTAGATGACTTGTCTTGTTCCGTTAGTGCTTTCTGGTCATAATGTTCTTGTAATGACCATGCCATTTTCTTGATTGGAACCAGAAAAAACAACAAAAGGGGGGAATATTTTTGTTGTTTTGGGAAATTCCAACTCTTTGGAACATCACAAGAATAATATTTCAATACTGTCATACTGATACAACTTAGCTCAAACATCTAGCAGAGGTCATAAAACCTCTGATTCCATTTTGGCAAAAACAATAACTCTTAATTGAGAAAGGAGATCAGAATTTTTGCTATGACAAGGTAAAGAACCTAAGAAAATTTCTAAACCGGAGAAAGGGTCACGATAAGAATTATTGGTAGAGGGGTGTGAAAAAGGTTTCAAAACTGTACACGAACCTACAAAAATTTGTGTACAGCTATATCTCTACAAGGGGACTTTAGGCTGAAATCATCTCTTCTTAGCCATGCGGAACCAGATGCTCTGGTATCTCCTCACAAGAACAATTATGGAAGAGTTCCTCAGCAACTGAAGTTCGCCATGAACTGACGATTTAAGCTAGAGCGAAGAATCATCTTGAAAAGTAAAAACCCTGTACGTGGAATAGTTCTAGATTTATTTGCTGAATGGTAGCTGCTTTGCTCCACTGTCTACAGCATCTCTCCATATTCTATACCTCACACCTAGCTTATCGTAAGACACTGGCAGGTTCCAAATATTGGCGCCATTGAGCATGCGATCCTGCTGGCCCAACACAAGCCGTAGGTCTTCATTTAAAACCTGTATAAAATTCCACAAAGAGATAAAGTTAGAACATATCTTTCATTTTGCTCCTCTTTAGTTCTCTTTATAAAGGAAAAGTCTTTGCAGCATTATCCTCACTACGAAGAGAATGTGAAAACATCTTTTCTGGCAAGATTCTATTTCGGAAGTTCGTGTTCACAATTTTGTGGTTCTATTTTAGGCAATTGTATTTGACTTCCAAGAATCAAAGAGTTTGCAAGTCTAAACCCTCGAGATCTTGAGCTTCTAGAGCCGTGTGATGGTAATCCTAGATATTCAAGCTTTGATTTTGTTTCATACTATCATTTTTCCACGAATAACAGAATGCAGTTTTTCATAGAACAATCAGTCACTGACTGATGACTTCCATAAGATGTTAAACAAGCATTCTGAAAGCTTTTAGGACAGAATCTAACCTGTTCAGCAAAATGTCTCCAAACATATTGCATGAAAGGGATGTGTTTCAGCAGGGGAGCAAAATCCAGTGACATCCTATATAATAACCGTGTCTTGTGTCGTGATGCAGGTAAGCAAACATGAAGTTGATGAAGGTGTGTAGAACACTGCTTGGTACTCTGCCCCTCCAATTTGCCTGGCTTTGAGATTCCAATGGTTGATAAAACCATACAAGGTGGTCTAAATTCCATATCTATTGGATAAGGATCCCAATATCCTTGCAGACCAGATGCAGGAGTCAAAAACTTCACCAAGCTGAAATAAGGTAAATCATAAGCACAGAGACCTTCATATACCACACGATGCAAAACACTCCTTATGTTTTTAAATTGATAGTAAAATCAAGTCTTCTGCATAACTATATGAAAATAAATAGAAAAACAATCTACTGTTTTAACGGCTATTGATGTATTACTAGACTTCTAGGTAATTAGCAACATATAATATAATAACTACTACCTTGGGACACTCCATCCTTTAGCAAAGGTTGATGTATGGGTGAAAGGAGCATGTGCAAGATCCAACAGATTGTCTAATAATAGCCCATGTTCCACTGGAAGTTCCATGACTATCTGTCAATTTCAACGACAACAGCTATAAGGCAAAAGTATTCAAGAATGAGCTGTAAGATATTCTTCCTATTAACAACTGAAAATCGAATGGCAGTGATTTCAAACCTCCGCATGGATTTGAAATCCAGAAGGCGGTAGTAAAGAAGGAAGGGTAGCTGCAGGGGGGTCATTTCCTGGCCAAATCCATATCATTCCCTCTTGCTCAAAGCAGGGCAGTGCTTTGATCTTTACATTCAGTAATCGTGTTGATGGCATTTTCTCACACTTGCCATCAGTCGAATATTCCCATCCTAAATTCATGAAAAGAACAGTGTCAGCTATTTCAATGTTGTGTCCATATCCCAAATAGGAACTCTGAACTGAAAGTAAGATTCTTCTTAATTCTCACCGTGATAAGGGCACTGAATGCGTCCCTCTTTCACTGAGCCAAGATCAAGGGGGCAGGCTCTATGTGCACATGTATTCTGTACACATCCAGGTTTTCCATCATTCCCGCGAAAGATCACCCATGGTTGCTCAAAGCAATCAATCGGTAACTGAAACATAACAGTTTATGGTCATCAAATACAACAGCCAGAAGAATTAACACGAGCATAAAACCCTAAAGTCACATCCCTATCTGAATTTACAGAAGAGCATGTTAATTGGTTTTGGCATCATAATTTTGCATCTACATGATTTTGTATGTTGAATCAAATGCTGCCTCTCTTTATGCGAGTGAGATTATTTCAGATAATTGACTCACCATGGTGTCATCCTTAAGATCTGCGGAGAAAGCAACAGGGTACCAAAAGTTCTTCAAACGGGAACTGTAATCTTGGACAGGACCTGACACACTCAAGGTTCTTCGGGGTTGCTTGCTTTTAACAGTATCCAATAATGCTGTTGACGTACTGGCAGAGGAGGACGGGCAATCTGATTCTGCCGTGCTTCTCTCTTGCAGAAGCCTATCATTAACCAACTCTTCCATGTAAGCTAGCTTATCCAAAGCAGCAGAAACCCGGGCCTCAGATATATGTACCTGTTGTATTGATACGTCAGATACAGAACTTTATACTTACGAAAATAAGCAAGATTATATAACTATCCATTTATATTTAAGAGGACTTGTTTCAATAAGTTTGACATATCAAAGGCAAATAGCCCTGAATATCCACCGGTGTTGAGAACTAGAAAAAAGAAAATGCAATTTGTATCCAAATATCATTCTGATAGGATAAGAATTTTCTATACCTGGTTGTGGGCCTGAGAAAGTTCTCCTTGCAACTCTGCAAGTTCCTTTTTCATGGTTCCAATAGATTTGTATTCGCGTGCTAGAGGGTTCAACACTTCCACAACCTATTTACATAATTTCCGCTAATCAGAACAAATGGTAGAAAACCATGATAACAGTGGTGGAGCCACCTTATGCGAAGGTCACACTGTTTAGCTAGGTCAAAAGTTTATTTTTATGCATATATACTATATGTTAAATCCCCTTATTTTCTTTTTATGCTCCGCTACTGCATGACGAGCAGGAAAATTTGAAACAAGTCTACAGAGGGTACAACAGGAGGGGGTGGAAAGGACACTCTAGTTGACAAGCAAAGAAAACAAGAGATAGGAGCGCTACAAATTTGTAGATAAACTTAGAAAACACAGTGAATGTTGTATTTACCAAGTTCAATTAAAGATAGGAAATAAATGCACATTAATTCAAAGACAAACCCTTTCATGCAGCAGCATGATTGTAAGTACATCTTGCCGAGCTCGCCAATCACAGTATTGTAGATCATATCTAGCAACTTGTAAAGCTTGATTTGCATCCAAGAATCTGCCTTTAATTTGTGGAACTTTAGACCTGGGATCTTCCACATTAAAGAGTGTCAACCAGGAACTTGTCTTATCTGGCATCCCACCCTCCTCCCCATATACTGCAAAAACTCCAAAGCTCCCTTTGACATACTGAGGATGAACAAGATGCAAAACCAGTCAACAATTGTGAAAATGCAAGTGATGTATGACTCTCCACAACAACAACACCTCAGTTCCAAACAAGTTGGAGTAGGCTATATGAATCCTCACTTCATCATTTAAGCTCAACGCATATCATCATCTACCAAATAAATTAGTACTGATTACACGACGCAGAGCTTATTCTTGCATATAGTCCCTGGAAATCAAATAAATTATTTCAACTATAGTGAAGAATCACAGCCACTAGAGTGAAGTAAGCTGTATTCACTAAGCTAGCAACCTATGTAACAAATCTTACCATCCACAAGATCACTAGTCAAAATTATTCCATTTTAGGAACTAAACATATTTCAAGCTATCAACCAATCAGACTTCACCAAATAAAGATCATGATCCTATCTGTTGTGAAATCTCTATATAGATAACCAACATCAAGAAATGATTTTTGTTTTCCTTTTTCACCATAATTTAAAAGGGTCTCTAGAAACAGGCTTAATTAAGACAAAGAAGCAAACTTTTCAATGTTGTGCAAATATACCCAAATGGATGAATAAAAAGAAAAAAGAAAGCAAAGGTACCTTTCTAGTATAAGACTTAGTAGAGCGGCACAAAGAGAAAGGAAGAGAAAGAGCAGTAGTAATGGCTGTCATGGCAAAAGCTGAAATTAAAAGATTTTTGTTTTAGTTCAAGAAACAACAACAGCAGTAGAAGAAGAAGAGAGAGAAAAGTTGGTGTCATTTTCTAATTTCTTAAGGTTTGTTGATAAGGGGTTGGCATTCTGCGCAATCTCCACTGACCTGCCATGGCTTGCCACGTGGAAGAAAGTGGGACCCTTCTGTTTCACACGTGGCGCTTCGCATTTCCACATGCTTCTTACTAGTGCTGCCATTTCAAAAGAGGGATCTTTCTCTATATATCTTGCAGCTGCCAGCATGGATGCTGCGAGATATCTTCCTCTTATCTCTTCTTTGATTCTTTTTTATTTTTCCTATTTACCGAACAGTCCTACTTTATGTGGCTCAATAAATAAGACCCCTTATTTGGTTGAAATTGAAAAAAGAAAGCAACTATTCAGCCGGGGAGGCTCAACGAATTTTGTGGCCTTAAGTCAAAATATGTTTAAAGAACCTTAAATTTTTTTTGTAAAATTAAGCTATAGTGCAGATCACTTTTCACTTTCTCGTCAGTCCAGACCTTGTCCTTGGTTCTATCAGCTATGGAGTCTTCCTCTGGTTCTTCCCGTCTCTAGTACAGATCAAATCACAGGATCTCTGTATGTATGCGCTGAGGAGCTATATCTCCCGGACGAAAGACTTCTAAACCCTGATTTCCGGAATGGCAGCAATCGACTTATTTCTGTCTTACAGCTTTCTTGTAGTACTGCTCTCTTTTCAAGCGAATCTCTATTTCAACTGCATTCCCTATTGCAAAGAAATCAACCTCGGTTCTTTCTGTTGATAGGTTAGTTTGATGTAAGGTGTGAGCCTCTTCAGTTGCAGTGAAAGTTCCCGACTCTCTAGTGCTATCCCCCCTTTTTCAGCCTGACATTACAAAGGTAGACTTCATCCACCGGACGCCCTGGCTTTCTTTTTAGTTTTCCAATCTTCTGTCCTTCATTCTTGCAGATGCAAATCATAGATGACCTAGTGGCATTTATGCCAGACCAGAGCATTCTTCTCAAGAAAAGAAAGCGGAGAGGGTGACTGAATTTCACTCTTTATCATTCCTTACTACTCCTCAATTCCCATCAAGTGTTGTCTTATTTCCCAAGCCACTGCTCAATCCTCCTTTTCTGATTGATTGAAAGTAGCAAGGAAAGACAAGCAAAAACTTTGTTGGCTCAAGAAGCAACTGAGGAGAGAGAAAGAGTAGTAAAGGAAATACAAGTAGCAGTCTCAGGTCAAAGGAATCAAGGAAGAATTTCTTCTGATGTTGCGGTTACTCTTTCAGAATCTCATCCTGAGACCTAAGTATGTCATTCTCTTCGTCAAGAAAGATCTAGCAGCATAGAAGCCTTGACTTCAAACTTAGGTTTTTTTTTTTTAAAAAAAAGGGAACTAAGGCAACTTTTAGGTGCAGGAAAAGAAAAAGGCTAGCGAACCTCTTTCCAGGCGGTACAATACAAAGGGCGAAACTCGAGTAGGTTACTTTGAGTGACCATTCGTTGGAACTCTGATATTAATTATAAGTGGAAGAAGGTAGAGGGGGCATGACGATAATATGCCGACTTTCGAACATTGCGCCCCATTGCATTTGGGGATTTCTCTTAAAAAGATGAACAAAATAGATTGCATTCTAATGGATGAATCAATAAAATAAGGTGAAAAGAAATAGTCAATTCAGAGAAACTCAGTTAAAATTAGAAAGTGAAATCATTACAAATATAAGAAAAACATGAGTGTGCATAGAGAAGAAAAAATTAGATTTGGTAACGAATTTAAATACATCATTTAGTTAAATGAGAGAGAAATTTATTATTATTTATCACTCAACCGTATAAATTTAATTAAAAATTTTAAACTATTTTATTAATAATAATTACATAAAATATGTGTCACATAGTACTTAAAATTGAGGCCCTCAATATTTTTGGGGCCTAAGGCAACGGCTTTATTAACCTTTTGAGTTTGAAAAAGTAGTATTTCATTCACATTTTGAGGGAGGCACAACACGTCCTTGATCTTAAATCTACGGCTATAAATGAGTTGGTAATTGCATGTACTTTCAAAATGTCAAAAGATGACCTTCAATAATACCCAAAGATACCCAATAATATTTTATTATATAGAAGAGTAAATTTCATCTATCTGCCATAATATTATAAGGTAAGGAAATAATACCTCATACATCTTTTGCATGACATAAAAAAAAATCTTTTCAAATTAATATGTTCAGTTGATTTTCAAAATTTTGAAATGTCATGTCACTTACAAACTAACTCCTATAGTCCTATTAACATTCAAAATTGTTGCTTTTATTTTCAAAATAATGGCGATGAAACATTTCAAAATAGTTAGACCTATCTTCAAAATAGGTACGTTCATACTAATTAGTAAGGATCGTTTTTTGACCTTTTGAAGATTCTGTCAATGACTATGGTCAATGCGGTTCTCTAATCTCTATTCCATTCAAAAGGTGAATGGGGTATTAATTTTCTAATCAAAAAGGTTAGTCAATAAGTGAAATTTACTCCAAAAAAAAAGAGAAGAAAGAGTATAAGTAAGAAGAGCAATCAAGGGTTTTTTAATTCATGGAAAAAGTTATGACGGGATTGTAATATAGGAGTTAATGATCACTTGATTATTTAGTGCATATGCTTTTAGGCCGGTATTTGGTTTTGTATAAAAAGAAAGAGATATGGATATGGAGTTACTATAAAAGTTTATAATTTTATCATTTTTAAATACAAAGAAAAAAAGAAAAAAAAAGGTTATTTTGGTCTTTTTAGGTGTTTTTCCTCATAAAAACTCACATGTAATATCAAAATTGTGGAATAAAACTACACCGATATTACTTGCACGAAAAACAAAATACCAACCAAACGTCATACTCGTATAAAATATTAGTAATGTAATTTATACCAAAATTTCTATATCTAAAATTGAAGATGAGAAAGAGATTATTGGTTTGTGCTAATGCCTCATTTCCTGACTACAATTCCACACCTGATCCTCTATCCAAAAGTAAGAGTAGTGTTATTCCCTCATTAACCTCTCCTACTCCTAGTCCATTTCCATACCTACTAACTAGTACCTAGGCATTACAATCCCATTTTAAGCCAAACTAAACAAACCTACAAGGTTCTTTTCTCAAGGGGATAGTTATGGATACAAAAATCTGCTGAGAGGGAGAACAGCCAAAGCAGTGTAAATTCAAGATCTAATGCCATTTGAAACTTGTGAACACTTTTCATAACTATTGAAGCAAACAGTGTATGCTCATCAAACAGAATTTGATCAGCCATGCAACTTTTTACCAATTGATGTTCCATAAAATTATATTCCAGTTTCTTCCCTCTAGTTAATTATCGTCATTAACTTTTATCGTTGGGAGTCCGCTCTTACTCCGAGAGAACAATTTCCCAAAACCATTTTTGCTTTTGGCAGTGGTTGCCTGAGTAGATGATGAAGATGAAGATGCTGATGAGCATTCCCCTTCATTTCCATGACTCGCATTCTCTTCCTCGACCTTGGACGGATCAGAATCGCGTTTTGGGGTAAATGTCTCATTTACGTGCAATTTCCACAGTTCTCCTCCCGCTTTAGCAACAACTGATTCTCCCCCACTAAGATTTGCAGTGTCTATCAGGAAATCTTCCAGAGTGGCTAGGGACTGTAGCTGTTTTCCAAGGGATGCAATTGTTTTCTGGCATTCTGCAAGCTTGTCAGCAGCCACCGCTAAATCCTCCTGCAAATGAGAAAGTTCACATTTTCATCTTCTCTCTTCACAAACACTGGAATGACAAAAAACACAAGATAGGTACCTGTTTTATTTTCACTTCACCACTTGAACCAGAAGTTTGCTCAAGCTCAACTTTCTGGAGCTCATTTTCCAATTCACGACACTTAGCTTCCATGTCTGATGACAAGGATTGTTCTCTTTCAATCTCTGTCTTCAAAGAACCAATATTTGCAGACATGGTCCGTGCTTCTACCTCCATGCCAAAGAGTTGAAACTCAAGCAACTCTTTTGACTCATTCACCGCATCTAGCTCCTTCTCCAGCTCTTCCAATCTGGTTTGACTTTCCTTAAGCTGCACAGAGGACACCTTAAGGGCATCTTGACACTCGCTTAGAGCATTCTCCAGTTCAGCTTTCTCTGCTTCTGTCTTTTCCATCTTTTGTTCTAATTCAGCCACCCTTTGTGAAATGGAATCATATTCTGCTGCCAAATGGTTCTCGACATTGGGGGAGTCATGAGGAACAGCATCAGATGTAATTGAAGGTGTCTTATTAGCAGTTTCAGATAATGCAGCAAGCCGCTCCATCTCCAAGAAGTCATCCATCATATCAATTTCGATAGAACAGGCAGCAAGAGTTTTATGCGTGGCCTTTTCATTCTTAAATTGATCAAGCTCAGCAATGAGCGCCGAAGCCCATGAATTAGAGCAACTTGGTTCATATTCATTTGTTTCCAGTTTATTCATCTTAAGGCCATCGTTGTCGACTGTATTTAACCGCTCTCCGCTGTCAGACTGACTATCAGTGACAGACTCTACATAGTAAGATGAAACAGCAGAGGAACGTTGATCATTAAATGGGGATGCTTTGCGAGCCATGGCCTGAAGTTTTCGACACTCAGCTTCAAGCTTGGTCACCTTTTTTATGCTTTCTAGCTGCTGCTTGCTAGCGGATTCTGCTGCTTGAGTACTCAAATCCCTCTCGATGGTCCTAATTTCCAACTCCTCCGAACAAGAGTGAAGCTCAATTTTGAGAGCTGTATTCTCCTTCTCTAGACAATCAAGCCTGACAAGGATATCAAAATCGGTAGAAGTAAGAGTTTCAGCTTTGCAAGTCTCTACTTGTGACCGGAGCTTAAGTAGCTGGTTTTCAAGTGCAGCTTTTTCAGATTCCCATTCATTTTTCTCTGCAACAGCTTCTTGAATTCGTTTCTCTTGCTCATCCCTAGCTTGTCTCAACTGCCTGACACATTCCTTTAGTGCACCATCAAGATGGCTGGCACGAACTTCCAAAGACAAGTTCTGCTGCACAGCTGCATCTAGTTGTTGCTTTACAACTGCAACTTCACTTTCTGCCTTTTCCCAACCTACCAAATACAGGAAATTAAGAGACCAAAAAATCATAAGGTGATGGTAGAAGCACATGTCCAGATAATTGTTTCTGCGTGTAGTTCACATACAACAAAAGGGGTGTATGCGAAGAGACAAATTCTTATATTGCAATTGCAGCTGAGGAAGAAAAGAAGATACCTGCAATAGCTTCTTCAGCTACTTTAGCATGCTGCTTAACTAAGTCTTCTTTGGCACTAACATTGACAAGAGCAGCTGATAACTTCTCTGTCAAACTTCTCAAGCTTTCCTTGGCTTCATCATCAATAGTTGCAGCTTTTGAGGTTATCTCTGGTGACTGCTTGTCATGGTAAGGAAATTCTTTCAGTGCATCCTGCTCCAACTAAAGAAAATAGAACAGGTGATCATTTTTGATGAAAAAGGATATAATAGAATAGCTAAAACGATAAAGGCTTTCTTTAAAAAATTGTTTTTGTTAAGTAATGTACTAAATTACATTGAGTTGGTCATGCTATAGTCACTAAGGAAACTATTGAATGGTTTTCGATACGAGGCAAATGACCCTAGAAAGAAGGTTTTCCCAGCAAAGCACTATGATCATCCTTACACTCATTTTGAAACATCTAACCTCACCAAAAAGCATATTCCAATGACTACTGTAAGAAGCATCACTTACGAAAGTTTTTGGCACTTTCTTTCTAAGCCAAGGTCTTCCAGCATCTGTTACCATCTAAGCTGGGCAACCAATCTTTATACTGGGAAAGCATATTGAGGCACCAAACTAGAGGTCAATTTTCAGTCACTATAATCTTTAGCTGCACATATAAAATACTACTCAAGTTCCTCTGCAATTTGTATTCACTAATACAGGAGATGCTCGTTGCATATAGCGCTCAATTAACATGATCTGACATACTCAATCTTATCATAACAATCTCCTTTATGTTGCTTTTGGGCCCATGAGATTCATTAATTGACTACAATTTTCGATTGCACGACTTGATTTAATAAAACCTTAAACTCTTAAGAATAGTACCTCAGAATCATTAAACAGACATTAGAGGATACCAATTTATATTTAATAGATATCATAAATCCCTTCTGTGAGGAATTTATAGTGTTCTTGTTAGAGTCATGGAAGCTGATCTCAGCCCAAGCACTGGTAATAGAAAAGAGTTAGGGAGGACAAGTAAGAAAAACTCTAGCTCAGTTCAAATGTAGAAATTGGATAAACTAAGATGAAGGAAAGTTCTTTAGATGAATACAGGCAGTCTGGTGGTTCAGCAATTTGGTGGGCTATCTATTGCTATTATTTGTCTACAATAATTGTAAACTAGTCATTTCTATAATTAAAGGGAGAGCTCTGATAATCCGCTAGCAATTCTACACTTCATTTATCAGAAGTTGCTATCCAATCCAATGGATTTTCTTCTTTTCTTCCCTTATTCTAACTTCTAAGTAAGAAGATAAAGCTAGTCTTCCCATCTAAAAAGCATATTATGCTAACAGTTGATGACACTTTCTCAACATTCAAATTATCATTCCAAAACTTCGTGTTTGAAATGTAAGGAAGAAACCATTTCACACGACCACATTAACCTCGGGTTTTGCATGCAAATTACATCCAAATGCTAGTAGACATATGAACGCAACATAAGTATCTTGAATCCCAAAATATTGATGCAGGCCTAAGGTATCAGCGAATGCACATACATGAAATTACATATTCTCTTATAATTCGTGCTCTTTTCCTGAGCCATTTCAGGAGTTGCAAGAACTAAAAAGCTACCACATATACTCAGAAAGCATGAAACTATATTCCCAATTGATTACCAATAGTCAAAGCCTGATAATGATCAACAAAGTTCCAACAAATATTCAAAGATTTCATACCATCAGAGCTCTCTATAACAACATCCTCATATAACAGTCATTCACTATAAAAGTCAAGTTTTCCTCAGAACCGATTTTTTAAGTTATATTTTACCTCTCTATAACAGCATTTTACCTATAACAACAACATCTATATTTATAGCAGAACGCTCTTTGTAAAATTACCCCTCTATAACAGTCATATAGAATCATTAAGATTACTAATAATAATTCTAAAAATATGCACACAATCTTTTTCATTAAATAAAGTTTCTATCTTGCATAAGATATAAGATTTGAAGATATGCACATGAAATCTTTTCAATGGGACAAATTCCAAAAAATATTTAGATAGAAAATTTAACTGTGAAGCTCTTAGATTGTCTTCAAGGGGAAGCTATTGGATACCTTTTTGTTGAAAATTTAGATACGAATCTTCGCCAATTCAAGCGTTATGTCGCTAGTAAGAGAATGAAATCTACGAAACAAACTACAATTACAAAGTTCTTCCATCAATCTTGGAAGAATTTATTTTTCTAGGTAGCTTTAACATGTCTGCCTTAGAGTTTAGATCTTTATACCTTTACTTATGAATTTATTAATAATGTATTAGCTTTCTTCAATATTTAACTTGTGAAATATGCATATCTTTTGTGATTTTAAATTTGAATAAATTTTTTATCTTTTATATGTCACATTAAAAAAGGGAAAATAATTTATTTTTGGATAATTTTTATCTATAACAGCCAAAAAATATTTAAATGTCAAACGTTGTTATAGGTGTATAACAATCATTCACTATAAAAGTCAAAAAATATCGGAACAAACAAAGCTATTATAGAGAGGGTTGACTGTATATCGAAACTGGAGTATAAAGAAAATGCAGCACTTGCAGGCGAACAAGTCTTAACTGTCAGAGTTTGAGCTGCATGTTTAACTCAACCATTATCAATCTAAAATCGATAGTGCAAGTGAAGATTAAACGCGAGGTTTTGGGAAAAAACAGCAACATATGTTTGTTGGGATTGAAGTTTGGTGAATGGGAAATGGAAGGAAGAAAGTGAAGGGAAAGTGAGCTCCTTTTTGCTTTGGAAAGAGCAAGTGTCCCTCACTGGTGGTGGAAAAAAAAGGGAATATGCTTATATTGAGAAAGCACTTTCCTTGGTGTTAAATGGGTTGGAAAGAAATTAAGCCTCGCGTCGTCGTCGTCGTCGCTCTCTCGGCTCGGCTTCGACTTTAATTAATTAATTAAAATTCAACCCTGAATAACCCAAGACCCGCGACGCGACCCGGTCTGTTTCTTTCCCGGATTATTTTACCTGTTTCAACAGCCATGGCTGTTTCTGAAAGGTTGCAAACTTTTCAGAAACAGTGCCTGAAAATGGCTATAAATATGTCTTGATCCCAGAATCTTTCCTTAGGAAATTTTCTGAGCATTTTCTCCTTCTACACAATTAAAACTCCAGTGTGGTTCACAGCCTTCAAGTGATTCGCTGTTTTACCGGTATTTTTGATACCAACACTCTGGTGAGTTAAATCGTTCTATCCTGGGAGGATAATATTCCAGCACCTCGGGTACTTGAGGGGAATAATTTCATTAAGGACACACTGTGCATTCAGTGGGCTCGATTTTATTCCGAAATATATTTACTGATTCTGGTCTGTGACAATCTCCAGTTTATGTCTAATTTTTTGTTTTACTTGTTTCTGTTTTATATTACATAAATTTCATGTTTCGTACTATTATATTATAGTAATACAGATTGCTAACAATGTTTTCAAGCATGTGATATCAGATTATTTCATATCAGCACAATAAAATGAAAGACCAATGGAACGTCTTTCTCTTTTTTTGCCTTTTACCTGCTCATCAGAGTATCTCTCTGAATGCGAAGACAATGAACCAGAACTCTCCGTTTCACCAGGGCTCTTATCGGAAGGTTTCCTCTTCCACAACCATTTCCTCTTTTCCATCTCAATAACCAATAGTATTAATCTCCTAAAACCTCATAGCACAATCTGCACCTGCATAATATAATTGACACCATCAATCAATAACATCAACACACACCATTTGAAAAATGACCCACATAACCTCTGATAAGAGGAGGGAAATACTCTTTTTCTTATTCACATTAATGTCCATCCTAAATGCAAAGATACAACTACTAATATATCTATGTGCCAGAGACTTGGCTTAGCACCACTTAACTAGCCATCTAAACAAACAAAAAAATTATGCATTTTGAAGTCAAGATAGGAGAAAGAACCAAACTTTTCCATAGGTACATAACAATCAAAGTCAATTTTTCTAAAAGAAACCAAAAAAGACACCTTTACTCATATGATCACAAAACAAGAAGCACCCATCTAAAGCAAACCAAAAATATTCAAAAAATTCATAACCACACCCTATCCGAAAAGTATCAATAGCAGACCAAAGTTATAAATCTTTGGAATAGAAATATGAGCTGAACTAAAAAATCAAGCAAAAAAAAAAAAAAAAACAGATCCAAATGCTAGCCCATTTCAGTTTATTTGTCTCCATGACTAAGAATGAAACCGAGAAAGAACAAGAAAAAGAGAAAATGCACATACATTAGTGTAAACCCATAAATCTGAAGAGGCAGATTTCAAGAATTGGCTTTTTCTGGGGATTCAAGATTTCAGATTTTGCTAGTCAAAGATCTGTGGACTGTCAGAGAAAAAGAATTGAGAGACAAGAACTCAAATGGTATACTAGTATTATCCAAAGCCCAGAAGCAACAAGTGTCTATTCATTCAAATTTTGTCCATTTATTTTTTCTTTTTTTAAAATGGTTTTTTCTCTGGGTTTGAAATGAAGCCGAGATTTTGAAATATCGAAGGTGGACCCAGCGAGGAGCGCATGTGATATGCTGAAATGACTTTTAAAACTGTAGAATGAGACTTTTTCAGATCACTTTTTCTGCTTTCTTATTAGTAATGCTTTTCTGTTTTTAGATGTTTTCTTTTTGTTTTGTTTTGCGATGCGGTACCACTGGAGAAAACTATTTTCTTTTTTTACTAATTGTTTGAAATTTTAAGCTCAATATTCAATTCCCGCGCATCACACATTAATTCACCATCGACAAGTGCACTACTTATTTTATTAAATTACTATCTATATCTATCTATAATATTATAAAATCTATTATATCCATTTTTTTTTTACAAGAGTGAGTTGCTCAAGTGGCGAGCACCCTCTACTTCCAACCAGTAGGTTATGAGTTCGAGTCACCCCAAGAGCAAGGAGAGCTCTTGGAGGGAGGGAATAAAAAAAATAATAAGAACCTAATACCTTTTTAGGAACACGTTAGGTTTTCTATTAGTATAATTACTTTTGTGATAGATATATATATTTTTAGTCATGTAATCCTATTACTTTTAGGATATACTTTTTAAAAATTTCTATTACTAATTTAATTTGAAAACGTATTATAATGTCCTATTAATAATTTAATTTGAGAATGTATTATATTATCCAAACATTTAGAAAAAGGAGAGCCTACATTATTATAAAAGCACGAATATAATATTAATAGACCAAAATAGTCCTAAAATATTAAATAGAAGAACTCATAGTGTCGAAAGAACATAACTAAAATAATCTATTTTTGGGGACTACAAGACCTTCTATTTTACTTTTTTTTAATATTTAAAATTTTAAAATTAATAAAATTTTATCAATTAAACTCTTATTAAAAATGTGTAGGAAGGTTTAATAAAATCAATTTCATAAGAATCCTCCATATTTATGGTACATTACCACTCCATAATATCCAATACCAAGAAAAATAAAAGTAATATTAAATAAACTGCATAAAACGTTGAAATTGAGAAAATAATATTCCCATAATATATTTTTATATTATATTTGAACTATTTTTCTACTCAAATAATATATTTTTTAATTAATTTTTTGTGTAATATTGAAAAACATACCCAATTATTAAACAACAACTAAGAAAATATTTAAGAATATAAGGGGTTGTTTGGTTGGGAAACAAGTTATTCCATGATTAATTATTTCGGGATTAGTTATCCCACTCTCCCATGGGGATAAAAAAATATTACAATCTCGGGACAATTAATCCCGAGATTAGTTATACCACGATTTTATTCTAACCAAACGTAAGATCAACTCATCTCAAATTTAATCCCGAAATTAATTACCCCTTATCCCTCATATCAAACGAGTCCTAAATGTTTGAGAAAGAGAAAGAAAATAGTTAGTAAGAGTCAATATCAATAATGATTCTGCAAACATAAAGATCTAAAAGTGAAATGTCAGATCGATCTTTTTACTCTTTGAAAATAAAATTTATGGTGAATAAGATTATAATTAAGATTAAATCTTCAAAATAAGAGATGAACTAATATATGTATGTATTGTCATATATTCAGAATATAGACATATCAAGTGGTAGAGAGGAGTCCATTAGATTTTTGTTAATTTCTTATATACAAGTGCACATTAGATGGGTGGTTATCAATATATAATATGTAATTGAGGCCAAAGTGTATGTTCTCCTCCGTACCATCAAAGTTTTTGAAATATACAGGTTGGAGTCTGGCCTAACTCCACCATCGAGATGATGGACTTTGATTTATTTTTTAAAGAGATGAACTAATATTAAGAATATGAACCAACATAAAATAAATTATTTTTTGTGTTAAGACCAAATAATTAAATCTTTCATTAATTATTTAGCAAGAAAATCCAATTCAATTGTACATAAATTTATACCATAAAAAGAGCGTTAGAGATTAAAAAAATAAGAACACAAAGTAAAAAATGTTATTATAGTAATAAGAATAAAACGACCATACAAGTGTCCGTTGAAGCACAATCAAAGTTAAATCTTGAACAAGAACAAGCTTATAAAACTATATTATAAAGAGTCGACTATGGCATAGCGGGATTACCCTTTATAGATGCCTCCGGCATAATCCATATAATATTTTTATATCATGGATTATTTGCAAATGTCAAATCAAGAGGCATGATACTGTTAGCAATAATAATAAATGGTGTACCAACAATGATTTTATTATGAGGCCACTCACTTTAGATTTGATATACTTCTTCAAACAACTGAAATAACCATCACAAATATATCAAAGCAGAGCAATGGTGCTAAATTTATGAGGAAAGCAAAATTGATAATATGGGATGAAGCGCTTATGGCTAAGTGTCAAATGATCGAAAAAATTGCCCAAAGTTCTGGAGATATATTGAATATCAATGAACCGTTTGGTAAAAAATTAATGGTTTGGAAGGTAATTTCTGTCAAGTACTACCAATAGTTCCAAAATCAACGAAAGCAGAGACTGTAAAAACTAGCTTGCCAAATTTGTACGTATGGCCTCAAATGAAAAAGATTCATCTGACAAGAAATATAAAGTAAAAACAGATCCAGTATTCAATGACTTCTTGCTTCGTGTCTGAAACAAAGAAGAGCATCTAATAAAAGATGATTTGGTTCTTTCAGAACACTTAGTTATCAGACAAGAGTGAGTTGCTCTAGTGGCGAGCACCCTTCACTTCCAACCAAGAGGTTGTGAGTTCGAGTCACCCCAAGAGCAAGGTGGGTAGTTCTTGGAGGGAGAGAGCCGAAGGTCTATCGAAAACAATCTCTCTACCACAGAGTAGGGGTAAGGTTTGCGTACACACTACCCTCCCCATACTCAACTAGTGGGATTATACTGGGTTATTGTTATTGTTGTAGAACACTTAGTTATCAATCACAATGGTAATAATAGTGTATTTAATAAAAAGAATATTTCTATTATTAGATAAACGCAATTTGTGCAAATTGCATGATAAAATTAAAAAGCTATCTTGGCTAGCAGAAATGAATATGTTGATCAACTAAATAAAAAGTTGATTGCAAAATTTTATAGTAAAAATAAAATATTTTTCAGTTTTTGACTCGGCAGAAGATGATACCAGCAATTACTAGCAAGAAGAGTACTTAAATACTTTAATACCAAATGGTCTTCTACCACACAGGATGGTTGTCAAGTTTATTTTTTCTTACGTATGTTAGTGTTACCGTATATATAATAGACTAAGTTAAAATTAATCTTCCATTGCATATAGATTGATTTTGAAGAAAACTATGCCCATCATGCTGCTGAAAAATTTAGATACGCCGAATAACTTATGTAATAACACATAGATAGTATATAGAAGTTTTGACAATAACGTCATACATGTAAAAAATTATGATACTGGTCAATGTACTTCTAAGTATATTTTTATCCCCGAATTCAACTTTCGTCTTCCGAAACTAAAGAATATCCTTTTAAATTTGTATGAAAATAATTTTCGATATGTTTATGTTTTTCAATTATAACAAATAAAGTACAAGGACAAACATCCTAAATATTAGACTATATTTATCGTAATATATTTTCTTGCGTGAACAACTATATGTTGCACCTTCAAGAGGAATATCAATATCGACAACAAGAGTTCTGGTTATGGCAGAGCAACCAAAGCATTAGAAGGAAACATACAAAAAATATCATCTACAAAGAAGTGTTCGGTAAGATACCATCATATTAAATATTTTTAAACTATAATACGTAATTATCTAACTAACATGTCTAAATTGATCATTTATGTAAGTTCTGATGATATCCTTTTATTTTGAATTCACGTATTATGCTAATATTAATATTTTTCGGCTTTTCGATGATTTAAATGTTTAAACCATCACGTGCCATTATTAACATGCAACGCACGTTTATAGATACTAGCACTATATTAAAAGCACGAAGCCCCTTAGCGAAATGTTGTTCGACTTTTTTACCCATTAAACATAGATTATACATTGGACAAAAGTGTACTTTAGTTTATTTTTCTAATATTTAGGAATAATTATTTAACTATTTTCCTATTATTTTGGATTTTTCTTTAAATTCTAGAATTCCTATACTTTCAACTTCCATTTAGATTTAGGAGTGTTAAATAAGCTTCCAATTTATAGTAGGATAGTCTCGATTATTTTATACTCCTTTTAAGTGTAACGACCCTTAGGTCGTTTTATTTTTTAGATCCCCGTTCCCCTAAATAAAACTCTCCGTATGTGCTTTTACTGTTTTATGACTTGCGGGGATGGTTAGTTCGGCTTGAAATTGGAACACTTAGTTCCTTATTATTGGCTTAAAAGGGTTAAGTTTGACTTGGGTCAACATTTATAATAAACAACATTGGAACCGAGATTTGGCAGTCCCAATAGACTCGTATGATGATTATGGACTTTGGCGTATGTTCGAATCGGGTTTTGGATGACCCGGGAGTGTTTCAACGCATAAAGTTGAAAGTTGGCGCATTGAAGGTTTTAAAGTTCTTTAAATTTGGTTTGCAGTAGGTTTCGGTGTTATCGAGGCCCATTTGGGATTTAAAGCCCGGGATAGTTCTGTATGCTGATTTAAGACTTGCACGCAAAATTTGGTGTCGTTCCGAGTAGTTTAAGTATGATTCGACGGTTTTGGAGCCTCGGAATTTGGACGATGCACGGATCAAGTTTGTACTTGAAAGAATTGCTGGTGCACCAGTCTGGTGCGTCCACGCCTACGAGATTTTGGCCGCAGGTGTGAGCTTTTGACCGCGGAAGCGGCATGGCATGGACTGTCAAGTGGTCGCAGAAGCGAGGCAGGATGTAATGACCCGACCGGTCGTTTTGAGAGTACTAGCAATGAACCCCTATTTGTTGCTCCCTCTAATTCATTTTGTGGTTATGTAACTTACCGGGAGGATTTGTTTTTGGTTTCGGAGTAAAATGGGACACATAGTCCCTAAAGTGGAAGTTTAAGTCCTAGGAATCGACCGTAGTTTGAACTGTGTGAAGACGACTCCGGAATGGAGTTTCGACGGTTCCAATAGCTCCGTAGGGTGATTTTGGTCTTAGAAGCATGTTCGGATATTGAATTGGAGGTCCGTAGGTCATTTTAGCGTCAATTGGCGAAAGTTGGAAATTTGATAAATTTTGGAAAGTTTGACCGGGAGTGGACTTTATGATATGAGGGTCGGATTCTCATTCCGGAAGTTGAAGTTGGTTTGTAATGTCAATTATGACTTGTGTGAAAAATTTGAGGTCAATCGGACTTGATTTGATAGGTTTCGACGTCAGATGTAGAAGTTTGAAGTTCATTAGGGTTGAATCGATGCACAATTTGTGTTTTTAGCATTGTTTGATGTGATTTAGGGGCTCGACTAAGTCCGTATGATATTTTAGGACTTGTTGGTATGTTTGGTTGAGGTCCCGGGGGCCTCGGGTGAGTTTCGAATGGTTAATGAATCAAATTTGGACTTAAGGAAAAAGCTGGGATTTCCTGCCTTCTAGTAAAATCGCACCTGCGGAACTATTCCCGTAGGTGCACAACTGCAGATGTGGTTGGCAAGGTGCAGAAGTAGATTTGGGGTTTGTCCTGGGGCTGTGTTGCATGTGCGTGAAGGCTCCCGCATCTTCGAGCCCGTAGGTGCGAGCAAGGCTCCGCAGATGCGGAGTGAAGGGAGGGCAGCCAGTGTCGCATAAGCGAAGAAGCGACTGCAAATGCGGGTCCGCAAGAGCGGAACTCTTGCCAGCAGAAGCGATGGGAACCACAGAAGCAGTTGAGTTTTTCGCAAAAGCGGTGCCGCAGGTACAGTTAAGTGGACTGCAGAAGCGGAACCCCTGGGCAGATTCTATTAATTTAAGGGCTCAGGATTTTTATCATTATTGGACATTTGAGCTCGGGTTTTGGCGATTCTTGAGAGCATTTTCAAGGTATTTCTTGAGGTAAGTCCCTTGTGTTTATTTTTGATCAATAACCTTGTTTCCCCATTGATTTTTTCACCTAGGTTGTGTGTGTTTAAGGAGGAAATTGGGAGTTTGAGGCTAGGGATTTGGAGAGTTAGATTTGGGGATTTGAGTGGCGACTTGGTGTCGGATTTTGGTAATTTTGGTATGGGTGAACTCGATATTGAATGGTGTTCGTATTTTGTGACTTTTACCTGATCCGAGACGTGGGCCCGCGTCGACTTTTTGGGGTAATTTTTTCGATTCTTTGCAGTCATAGTTTCCTTATTTAAATTAGTTTCTTGTAGTTGTATTCACGATAAGTGACTTGTCTAACATTTTGTGGGGGAAATCCCCTTAGGATTTGCTACTGTTGTAATAATTTGTGATATGTGAGCATTGTGTACGCGAGGTGACGAGTTCGTACACGGGCTAATTATGGAAATTTCGTTTCTTGCTGAGTTGTCTTCTTTTAAATTCCTTAACTGAGTTTCCTTAGCATATGTAGTAATCATGATTAGCCTAGTTGAATTCCTTAGTTGAATTACCTGCTTCCCTTGATATGAATTAAATCTTTTAACTATAAGATTTCTTATTGTAAATTCGTTGTTCCTTCGGTTCAGTTATCTGCTGCATATTTACTTTGGGACTACCAGGCGGTTCCTCGGGAGATCCCCTGTACTGCATATTTACTTTGGGACTACGGGGCGGTTCCTTGGGAGATCCTCCCTATACTGCATATTTACTTTGGGACAACGAGGCGGTTCCTTGGGAGACCCCCCTGTACTGCATATTTACTTTGGGACTACGAGGTATTTATTCAGGAGATCCCCCTTGTCTTGCACAATTACATTTGGGACTACGAGGCGACACCCCATGAGCGCCCCTGTTGGTTACCTCTAATTGCTGTGTTGTTCTTCTCTAGAGTTTCTCGTTGTTTAAATTCTCAGTCATTTCAAATACTATTATATCTTCTACCTTACTTTTCTTTTAAACCAATAGGGTCCTGACCTGACCTAGTCACTACTCTACCGAGGTTAGGCTTGGCACTTACTGGGTACTGTTGTGGTGTACTCATACTACACTCTGCACATTTTTTGTGCAGATCCAGGTTCTTCATGTGAGCATGTGATTTTTACCTCATTAAAAACATTCCCACAAAAAATTAATAAATAGAATTTTTCTTATTTGTTTTTAAATTTTGGTAATTAATCGCAATTATTTGCATTTAGTTGCATTTTTCATGCATTTTTAGCATTATTTTCATAGAAAACAACAAAAATATTTAAATCCTCATCATATAGCATTATTAAATTTTTAATTGAATTTAGCACTTAATTACATGATTTGATCATATTATTAGAAGAAAATCACAAAAAATAGTTTATTTTTGACATTTTTAGTTTTAGTGTTAAAATTAGTAATTTTTCCTTTTAATAATTGAAGATTAACTAATTATGTAAATAATACAAATAGATAGTTGGTTTAATTTTATAAATTAAAATAATTTAGCACTTAATTTAGGATTTGATTAAATTAAATAGATTTTAAAAGTTAATGGGTTTTAATTAACTTTGGCCGGACTAGGCCAATCTTAACCAGCCCAATCCCCAAATACTCAGTCCAAATTACTAAGCCCAATACCCCAACCCAATCTGAAATCCCGCCTAAACCATACGATATCGTTTAGATGTCAATTAATCCCAGTCGTTAATCTCCACAAGATCCAACGTCTCGGAACTCCCTCACCCCTTAAGTATATAAGTATCCTAAAGACCCCTACCCCCTCATTTCCGCCGCACCCCCCTCTCTCACACCTCTCTCTCTCTTAAACACTCCCAAACCCTAGAGACAACCCCATCTCTCACCTCTCTCTAACCATCGCCCTAGGCCGTCGCCGGAAATCGCCCACATCGGCGGCGATGCTCTAAACCCACCCAAAATTACATCATATACTCTCCACACCCTCTTAAACCTTATCCTACCAATAGATTTCCCAAAAAACCCACCAAATTTGGTGAATCTTAGATCTAGATTTCCAGAAAACCTAACTTGCCTCTTTTCAGATTTGCCCGAGGGTTTTCTGCTCGTTTTGGGTCAATCGATTTCTCTTGATAAGAGCAATCGTTTCTGTGTTATGTTTTGACCCATCTTGAAGTCACCGGACTCTGGCCAATACCACTGATTTTGCTGGAACTCTGGTGAAATCTTTTCCTTCTCCATTCAAACTTGAAATCTCCCCAGAATCACACCTCTCTTCACCAAAAAACAAATAGTCAAAAACCTTAAATTTCAGATCTGAAAACCCTCCTAAACCCTAGATCCGCCATATTCACCTAGCTTGTCCAAAATTCCTCCTGCCAAGAACTCCCATCAGGGGTTTCAAAACTCTAGATGGGTGTCTTGGCAAGAGGATTTTTTAACAAACTAGATCCCTTTTACCAAAACAGTTCGATTTAGGTATACCCTCTTTTTTTCTTTTTTTTATTTTTCTCTTTATTTTAGTATTATGTATTTTATTTTTAGTTTCATGTTTATTTGTGCAGTGTTACTTTTTTTTTATTATTTATTTTTCTGTCATTTTGTTTAAATTAATTAAATGGAAATTAGTTGGGTTTAATCAGTAATTAGTTTAGAAGTATGTTTGGTTTTTCTGATTAACGTTAGGAATTGGGCTTCACTGAAGTGATTCATTTAAATTAGCTCAAAAATTGGGCATGTCTATCCATAGCCTTGTTAAAAGCTTAAGAGCTCAAGGTCTTTAGGCCAAGAGTCACACGACTCAGGCCCAGAACCAATATAGTTCCGAGGTAATTCTAAGTCCCTTAAAGGTCAATTTTGGAACCCTAACTTTTCAGAAAATATTAGGAAACTTCTAGAATAGGGTCAACTGTCCCAAGCTGTGTAGAAAAGGGTAAGGATAAGAGTGAAATATTCAGAAATTAGACAGTTGTCCATTTTTCTGTTTCAGGAAGGTACCAGAAATTGGACAGCTGTCTATTTTTTCTGTTTTGGAAGATGCCCATTTCCTGATTTTAAAGGAATGCTGGCAGATTCCCCTAGGACCTCTCTCATTCCTATCCTTTTGCATTCCTATTCTATATACGGGCACTCATACTCTTTCATTAAGGGGGATGGACTCCATTTTCAAAAATTTCACTCCTTGGATCTTTATTTTTTAGTAACCAGCATTAGAGTTCTAGAGAGAAAAAAAGAATAAAAAGAGCAAGCTTCTTTTATCTTTTCTGGGATTTGAAGTCGAGTTTTCTTGACTTCATTTGCTGTTGGTTCTTCATTCTTGCTGGTTTTCTGTTGCTGTTTGGTTCTTGCTACCCTTTCTCAACTTCAGAGGTTTATTTTCTGTTTTCTTTACTTATTCGGTTCTGCTGGAATAGATTAGTTTCAAGCCTTATGTATTACATTTGCATTGAATGACCAAATATGTTTATGTTCATATTGATTCTTGTGTGTTTTGGTTTGCTGCTACCCTAACATCTAGCTTCATGAGTTGTTTAGTTCAAACGTGATTGAAATAGTGAAATTAATCTGAAATGTTGCAGTCGTCTGAGTTAATCCAATGTTTCTGGTTATTCAAGCACTTTTCATTAGCTGCTGAATTTGTTAAGCTTGAATGAGATCAAGGTTCTTTGTTTTAATCTTGCAAACTTGATAACAGTTCAAACATAAGTTTTATTATGATATTCTGTACATAACTGTGTGTTGATTTTAGGCTACCAAGAGTTTTATCATTGTAGTTTGGGGATCTAACCACTGGTTGGTCAGATCAGTAAATTCCAAGGCCATGGAATGGATTCAAAGTCGTCAGCAGAAAGAGGTTTAGGTTGAAGATTTAGTTATATTTTATTTTGAGTTAGCTTTTAGTATAACTAATTCTGGTTCTGTATGCTTTTAGTATAAATGAATTTGGTTCTGTAAGTGTTAAAAAATAGTTGTGTCTATTACCTCTATGAAGATTGTAATTGGATTGGCCAGTAAGTATGAAAAGGATCTTATCATGACACTCATGTCAATTAAGTGGTGATTGAATGTTTTATAGCTCTCATAATTTGTATTGTGGTTTCAAAACTTTAAAAATTGATCTTGTTTTAGTTATAGCTTGCAATGTTGTATAGCTCTCGTATTTGAATTGTTGTTTCAAAACTTTAAGAGGTGATCTTGTTTTAGTGATAGCCTGAAAAACTGGTACGAAAATCTAATTTTGAACATATTTTTGGCTTGAAACAATTGAATGTATAATGGGCCAAACCTGCGAAATCAGCCCATTAAGGGTATTGACAAGCATGTCTGGATTTTGGAGGTCATTTGGGCCTATAAATTGGCCCATACAATTTTTATGCAAGTCCTTATGCTCCGTTAGGCTTTAGTAATTTCAGCCGTAATTTCTTCCAACAATTTGTTGATCCACTATCATAACTTATCTCTTATATATATATATATATAATTTCCAAATGATCAAATCTGGAATCTTTTAGTTTTCCTGTAGGCCCATTTCCAAATTATTGTCCCTTAATAACATCCCATAACTAATGGACAGCTATAGGCAAGAATCCAAACTTAGCAAAACTCAATCAACTTGTAAATGTTCGTATAAATGTTATTAGACACGTATTTAATCGAACTACCGTGATTATGTACACGTCCGCGTGACATGATTACGATTTAAAAATGAATACTCGTAGAAATGCTTTAAGCACGCTTTAAATTTATTATCGTGATTATATACACGTTCGCGTGACATAATTATTATTCCCAAAAATAAATCAAGGTATGCATTCGTGCAACTTTGGCCAGAAATTATTACAATTTATAAAGCATAATTAATTGTGTACACGTACGCATAACATGATTTTAACGCCCCAAATAAAGCAGATTTACTCACGTAATCCGTTTCAAAGATAAATCCATAAACTCCATAATTAAAAGCGGTAAATGATAAAATGCACATAGGTTTTAAATTAAGTAATTAAATAATTTAATTAAAGCCAGGTATGATTAAAGCGACCGTGCTAAAATCACAGAATTCGGGAGTACCTAACACCTTCTCCCGAGTTAACATAATTCCTTACCCGGTCTTCTGATTTCGCGGACCATAAAAATAGAGTCAATTTCCTCGATTTGGGATTTAAAATAAACCGATGACTTGGGACACCATAAATTATTCCAAGTGGCAACTCTAAAATTAAATAAATAATCCCATTTCGATTAATGTCACTTGAGTTGAAAAAACTCCCTTATCCCTATCCCCTTCGGGATAAAGGAGGTGTGACAGCTCTGGCGACTCTGCTGGGGATCGAACCCAGAATCTCTGGTTCAGGGTTCAGAATTCAAGCTTATTAATGTGATATATACTTGGCTTTCTTGATTATTGATATTACTATATTTTGTGGGCCTAATGTGCTAATTGCCGTTCATTTACCGCTTTGATATTAGTTAAACTGTATTAAACTGTCTTCTTACGCCTCCCTTCTGAGTCTTCTAAAAAATATGGTGCATACGTACGCGTGGCCCACTTTTCTGTTAGAGGTCGTACGAAATAGAACGAGGATGGATCAACCACTAGGCCGGGTAGACTTTCGTGCTCCCGGTACGTCGCTTCCACCTCGGCTCCAGCTGTCAGCTTGGGTAATCTATGTCTAGAACACCCCACCAGGTTTAAGCCTAGAATAACATAGCCCCACGCCGGATCCCTAGTTGGTACGTTTGTTTGCATCACATGCATTTGACTTAGGAGACTCAATACATGGGTTAGGCCCATCTAGGACAGGTGTACCCGAAATAAAAGACCATCCTGATGCATCTTATGTGCTATGTGCGCATTTATTTATTTTGGCTTGTTTGTTGACCGGCTAAGGAAAGAAAATCAACAAAAAAACCAAGAGTGAGGTAAGATAGAAAATTCACCCGGTTTTGAAAACCCCGATATTGAAAATGCCTCGAAACTCTGCCAAAACTTTTGAATTTTTTTTTAAATAAAATAAATAAATAAAAGAGAAAATATATTTCAAAATGAGTCAATATCATTTTTTTCCAGTTATGTCAAAACTGACCAAACTACGTGGGTCTAATTCTCACCGGATGTGAGATACGTAGGCAAACCTCATCGGTGCCGACCCCAATTTTTCCAACTAAATAAATAAAGTATGTCCATTGATCAAAAAATAAAACCGACCGAGTTTCGGTTAAGTCCTGCGCCGTTTTTGCCGGAATAGCCTTAGAATACCTTTAAATTGTCGAAGGGCTATTCTCGCCAAGAACGGACATGTCTGTCAATAAGGCATCACTTTTCCCATAAAATGCCTTACCCCGGCCTCAAAACTTTATTTGAAAGTAGGAAGGGGCCATTATTGCAAAGATGACCATTTTGGCCAACGCTGCACAAATAGCCACCTTCAGGTGATTTCCCTTTGAAAAATTGAAAACTGGTTTTTGCAAAAGAGTCTGCTGGTCTGTCTTTCGAACTAGAGTCAACCCTAACCCTAACCATTCACAGGTGCAAAATGAACACTGTCTAGAACCCGCCGTTAAATGTTGTAGAGCAGGCTCCACTGCAACTTCAAATGTGGTGGTATGACTTGGGTAAAGATGGTCAAGACTGGGTAGTAGAACATTTGGGTGCTCTCACGGATATTATGAAAGTCAAGCCCTGGAATGATCTGATCAAGGCTTTAGTGCCCTTCTAGGATCCCGTTCACAATGTCTTCCGCTTATCGGACTTTGAGCTTACTCCCACCATGGAGGAAATAGCCGGATATACTGGTTTCGGCCGGGACTTGAGAAAACAACAACTTATATTCCCAAGGCCTCCCTCTGTGCGCCGGTTCTTTGATATCTTGAACATCAGTAAATAAATAAGGAAGAACAATGTAAACGATGGATGTTGCTCTTTCTACTTCCTGTACTCCAAGTATGGACATCCAAATGGGTTTGAAACGCATGAAAAGGGGTTGAACAACAAGCAAAGCAAAGATACTTGGGAAAATTCATCGTCGCTTTTCTTTCATAGTGGCATTCCTGGGCATCATGGTCTTCCTAAATGAAAAAGGGACAATTGATATCCATATGGCGAGAATTGCACAAGTCCTAACTGACAAAGAAGATCACACACTTGCTCCACTTATATTGTCGGATACCTATCGGGCATTAACACGGTGTATGTCTGGGGCGACATTCTTTGAAGGTTGCAATATCCTTCTACAAATGTGGCTAATTGAACATCTTCGCCATCATCCAAAATTTATAAGCTACGGCCCAAGCAAGAGTAACTTCATTGAGAGTTATGAGGAGAGGGTAAAAGATTACAACTCTCCAGAGGGGTTGAAGCTTGGATCGCCCACTTGAGAACTTTAAAGGCGAATCAGATTGAGTGGACTTTAGGATGGCTCCCAGTGAGGGAAGTTATATACATGACAGCCACAAAAAACTATTTGCTATTGATGGGCATGAGAAATGTCCAACCATATGCACCGCAAAGGGTTCAAAGACAATTGGGAAGATATCAAGTGGTGCCTGAGGATGAAGATTTGAGGGTTCAAGTTATTGAGCTACATCCCAAAGCCCCACTTCCCGAGGCTTTAATCCAACAATTCTGGAATGGTTGCCGATACTTGAAAGAGGATACCCTAGTGCCCGATATTGCAATAGGTGAAGTAGATCCGGGCTATGCCACATGGTTCGAAAGAAGAAACTGCATTAATGATGAGCCTGAGCCTGAGCCTGAAAGGCCCGCCAAAAGGCCTCATATTCAGGCTTTTGATAACAAAATCTGAGAGCGTTTGGCCTGGGGAGAAAAGGAAAAGAAATATCAAGCCACCATCCATGCCTTAGAGGAAAAGTTTAGGAACCTCGCATTTGACAATGACTTACAGGCACAGGTAACCAAAGATGAAAAGAGAAAATTGACCCAAGAGAACGAGGCGCTCCGAGCCCAACTCTGGGACATGAGGATAGCCGCCACAAAGCCTATAAGGAGCGAGAGAGATGAAAAAATCATCAGTAACTTAAGAATGAAGGTACACGACTATGCAGCTGACTTGATAAAGGCTGAAAAAGATTTGCTAAATGCTCAAACAAAGTTGGCCAAATGAGCAGAAGAACAGGCCCACCATTTGAGACAAAAATATGGCAAATAAATAACAGTTCTCAAGGAAAAGTTGTTTGCCCTTGGGAATGAAATGGTCCAGCAAACAAAAGATTTTAAGACGGAAAATGAGCACTGCTACGCACTAATTTGCCAACTAGAAGAAAGCGTGCAATAGCTACAGGACCAAAACAATACCAGCGCACAAGTGTTGGAGGCCCGGGCATGGCAAATTGGGCGTCTGCTTCAAGAGAAAGGAGTTATCAGAACCAGGATTAAGGAGATAGCTGACTATGTCGTGATGAAATGTCACGAGTGTGAAGACATGACTAGGTCCATGTTTTTCACTTCTATGATGACCTTCGTCCACCAGGTAATGGATGACTTAGACCGTCTTCAAGAAGATATTGTGCGAAGGCCAGCTAATGCCCCACAGGCTCCAAGAAGACCAGTAAAGGCTCTCATGTACTTTTGACTTTCCAGTTTTCGAGTCTGTACTTTATTGCTTTCTAGAGTTTTGTTCAAAATTGTTTTGTCATTTATTTTGAGTTTGTATTGTTTTTCTTTATAGTCGCCAGTACTTTAATTCCCTGTAATGAAAAACCAAAAAAAAAAAAAAAAGAAGAGACATCTTTGTTAATGAAATGAAAAAAACATGTGTGTGCTTTGTTACTTCATACCTATCTCCTGAACTACGTAATGATCTGATTAAGAAAACAAAAGAGAGAGACAATAAAGCTGGGATGAAACACACAGCCGTTGCAAAACATTTAGGAAAATGTTTAACTGTTTAGGTGCATTGCATCCCACAATATACGATTCCATATGTGTTAAATGTCTCGAACTAACCTGTTTGTTGTGTGTGCTCTAAAAGAACAGGTTCTATTTTTAGGTGGTCATCTGGCTTCACACCCTTATTTCGCGAGATCTAAAGGAAGTATCGCCATGACCTCAGAAAAGTCATCTACCCATCATTGAGCCCGAGGATAGCCCGGTATCGGCTATCCCGCAGTCAGAGTCAGCAGATGCTGAGGAAAATAGAAGGCTACGATGTCGTATACTAGAAATGTGAGACGCTTGGTCCAACGGCAGGGAACCACCCAGTACCATCCCTGGATTCCCTAAATTGCTCCCCAGGTCGGGAGGAACCACCAATGTCCCTATCCCAGTGACCAACCCATTTTTCCCGTTTGGGTATCCCACCATGTCAACCGACTTCACTGGTATGCCTTTTGAGGTTCGGCCCCATGCACCATCTTCAGGAATATCATCTACAGTGTTTACAGCACCACCAACCTCTAGCATCGCAAAACCAACACTGCCACGACAAACCTTCGAACCATCAACTTTTACTTTCCAAACTCCCCAATTCCAATTGGACACCGCTCGGGTTACCCCAAATTCCTATCCTCAGCACGCATAATTTAAGTCTCCTGTAGAACATGAGAAAGCCGTGAGGAATCCTGAACAAGAGGTGATAGCACGAAAAATGAAAAGCATCGAGCAAAGCCTCAAGAATATGCAGGGCCTGAGTGGCCAAAAGAGAGTTTCATATACTGATCTATGCGTGTTCCCTCACGTCCATTTTCCCATTGGCTTTAAAATGCCAAAGTTTGAAAGATATGACGGGCATGGAGATCCGATTGCTCACTTAAAGAGATATTGTAACCAGTTGAGGGGGGCTGGTGGAAAAGAGGAGCTGTTAATGGCCTATTTCGGAGAGAGCCTCACTGGAATTGCTTCTAAATGGTATATGGACCAAGACATCTCCCATTGACATATATGGGATGACCTGGCCCGGGATTTTGTAAGGCAATTCCAATACAATGTTGATATAGCCCCGAACAGAAATTCTTTGACCAACCTAAAAAAGAAAGCCTCGGAAAGCTTCCGAGAATACGCTATCAAATGGCGTGAACAAACGGCCAGGGTAAAACCCCCGATGGATGAGACCGAGATGGTCAGTGTCTTCTTACAGGCCCAAGAGGTCGATTATTTCCAAAACACGATGTCTGCCATGGGCAAACCGTTTGCGGAGGCCATCAAAATTGGAGAAATGGTAGAGAACGGCCTAAAAACAGGCCGCATCTTCAGTCAATCAGCTTTAAGAGACACTTCCCAAGCCATTCAGAGCAGCTCAGAAGGTTTGACCAACCGGAAGAAAAAAAAAGAGGGATCCATGATGGCTTCAAGCTTGTGAAATTCTCGGCGACCCCGGGATTATTCTGGTCCATCTTCCAGGACCCCGCAACATTATTACCCCCACCAGGATGCAGCCTATGCTATGGCCCATCATCCTTATCCAGTAATGAACACCCAACCATACACCATGCCACAACAATATTACAACCAAAATAGAGCTCCACCTCCAAGAAACAACCCTCCTCACCAAGCTCTGTATAATCCCCGTCCATCTCAAAATAATTACCAGTATAACACCCGTCCCCATGAACCACCCAGGAAAACTGACTTCACCCCCATTGGCAAGTCTTACTCTAGCCTCTTCCCAAAATTAGTCCAAATGGTCCTGTTACAGCCTGTGCCTCCGAACAAACAGAACCCGAAATCTCTATCCTACAGACCAAGTACCAGATACGCTTATCACTCAGGGGCGGAAGGGCATGACACTGAAGATTCTTGGACCCTTAAGAGAGCAGTCGAGAATCTGATAGAACAGAAGAGGGTAGTGTTAAGTGACGAGGACGCCCCTAATGTGACCAACAACCCGCTACCGGCCCACAACAACTGGCCGGTCATCAGGATGATCTGTGAAGACAAAGAATTTGACCCCACACTAAAAGCGATTATTGCCATTGCTGATTCAGAGAAGAAACCTAAAGCATTGGCAAAACAGGCCAGGGATGAGAAAAAGATGAATTCCACTCCCCAAAATAAAGAAAAGGATGGGGAAGTAAAGACAGGGGCAACACCTGCCAAAGAAGCCATTCTCTATGTCCCAAGAGCCCCCAGAAAGGGGCAGCTCATGTTAAGCCCTCCCAAGAGATTGGAGCAGAGGAAAACCATGCCAAATCTGCCAAAAATATATGTACCAAAAGGGACTTACGTGGCACGGAGGCCAGTCATTCCACCTAGGCTGGATGAGCCTCTGATCATTAGCCGCATGCCACAAAATCCCATAAAAGACACTACTTCCATCCCTTGGAACTACAACCAGACAATTGTCACATATAAAGGGAAGGAACTTAAGGGGGAAGTGAATGAAATAAACCAATCTGGGAAGTATTATAACCCAGAAGAATTGAACAAAACCAAGCAGAAGCATTTCCCCCTCAAAAGCCTGTAACTGCTGAAGAAGCGGAGGAATTCTTCCGGAAGATGAAAACATCAGAGTATGCTGTAATTGATGAACTGAGAAAGGCCCCCTCCCAGGTTTCACTCTTGTCTCTACTGATGAGTTCAAACAAACACCAAAAGGTGCTTCTAAAGACGCTGAATGAGGCGTATGTTCCAATTGAGACCACAGTTGAATAGTTAGAAAGAATGGCAGAGCGATATTTTGAGGTCAACCGAATCTCCTTTAGCCGAAATGACTTGCCTCCTGAAGGAGCCGCCCACAACAAGGCCCTTCACTTGACTGTCAAGTCTGAGGGATATTATGTGAAAAGGGTCATGTTGGACGGCAGGTCCGGAGTCGATATTTGCCCTCTATCAACATTGCAGAGGATGGAAATTGGGATTGAAAGGATCAGACCAAACAATGTTTGCTTGCATGCTTTCGACGATGTCTATAACTTTCTCTTAGGAAGACCATGGATCCATGTCGCGGGAGATGTGCCCTCTACTCTCCATCAAATGATCAAATTCGAACATGAAAACCAAGAAATAGTTGTCCATGGAGAAGATGAACAGTCAATCTATAGGGACCCGTCAGTCCCATGTCTGGAGGCCAGAGATGGAAGTGAACACATCGTCTACCAAGCCTTTCAAATTGTAGTCGCTGACCAGTTCGAAGAAGGAACCCCATGTCCTCAACCCTGTTTATCAAGCGCATCAATCATGATCGCCGGTGAGATGATCAAACATGGGTACAATCTCGGTAAAGGGCTCGGGGTATCCTTACAGGGCGTCACAGAACCCGTTACCTTGGCTGCTAACAAGAAGTTCTTTGGCATAGGTTTCCAAGCTACTAGTGCCGACGAAAAATAGGTCGATGAACGTAAGAAAAATGGATGGGTCCTGCCTCAGCCAGTCCCGCATCTCGCCAAGTCATTTGTTAAGCCAAGGTATATAGAAGAAGAAGAAGAAGATGCCTTCACGACCGAAGAAATTGAGGACATCTATGGGGAAATGAGGAGAATTCTGTACGAAGCCCACATGGTCCAACCGGGGGAAAGCTCAAGCATTGCTGAGGTGCAATACATGGGGCCAAATACTAAGCTTCAAAATTAGAAGTCTACTCCATTCCCTGTCAGGCGGGAATCCTGGTAGTTCAGTCTTGCCATCTTTTCTACATTCCGAGTTATTTCAGGGTGTAACTCGAATGTTTTATTTTGTTGTCTTTTCATTTCAATGTAAACCCCCTATCTTCAAATTCAATGAAATGAAATCAATATTTCATCGTCTATGGATCTTTTCCTTTTTTTCTTTCTGATTTTGCTATTTTCTTATCTTTTCAGTTCTAATAATGCGGACTTAAATAACATGACATGCTTGCAGACTTCATGCCCAAATCCTAAAATTCTATCTAACTATGAAATAATGAATCAAGAACCAGAATATGATGAAAATGAGGCTTTTAGGGAAATAAATCGAGAATTGGAACAATTTGAGAATAAGCCTAAGCCAAACCTAAATGAAACTGAGCCAATTAATTTGAGCAATTCAGAAGAGGCCAGGGAGACCATGATAAGCATTCACGCTGAGGAAAAAACTAGAGATGCATTGATCCAACTCTTGTTTGAATTTAAAGACGTGTTTGCATGGTTTTATGACGATATTTCAGGACTAAGTGTCGATCTAGTGGTACACAAGTTGCCAACTTATCCCGGTTGTCCACCTATCCAACAAAAGCAAAGAAAATTCAAAACAGACATCAATGATAAGATTAAAGAAGAGGTTGCCAAACAATTAAAAGCTGGTGTGATTCGAGTAGTCTGATATACCACATGGTTGGACAATGTAGTCCCAGTACCAAAGAAGGACGAGAAGATCCGAGTATGTGTTGACTACATGGATTTTAACAAAGCAATCCCCAAGGACAACTTCTCGTTACCAAACATCCACATCCTTGTCGACAATTGTTCCAAACATGAGATACAGTCTTTTGTGGATTGTTATACTGGGTATCACCAAGTCCTGATGGATGAAGAAGATGCAGAAAAGACAGCTTTCACCACGCCATGTGGGACTTACTGTTATAGGGTCATGCCATTCGGTTTGAAGAACGCCGGGGAAACTTACATGAGAGCTATGACCGCCATCTTCCATTATATGATGCACCAAGAAATCGAGGTGTACGTTGATGATGTAATCATTAAATCCAGAACCCAAGAAGGCCATGTGAAGGATTTGAGAAAGTTCTTTGAGCGCCTGCGCATGTATGATTTGAAATTGAATCCGGCTAAATGTGCATTCGGAGTTCCATCTGGGAAGCTTTTGGGGTTTATAGTCAGTCGGAGGGGTATTGTGTTGGATCCAACAAAGATAAAATCTATCTGAGATCTGCCACCTCCGAAGACCAAGAAAGAGGTCATGTGTTTGCTGGGAAGGTTGAATTACATCAGTATGTTCATCGCTCAACTTACTACCACGTGTGAGCCCATATTTAAGCTGCTAAAGAAAGACGCGACGATTAAATAGACGGATAAGTGTCAAGAAGCTTTTGACAAAATCAAAGAATATTTGTCAAATCCATCGGTATTGGTTCCGCCTGAGCCTGAAAGATCTCTGTTCTTGTACTTAACGATTCTAGAGAATTCTTTTGGCTATGTCCTCGGACAACATGATGCGACCGGGAAGAAAGAGCAAGCCATATACTATTTGAGCAAGAAATTTACCGGTTATGAAGCCAAGTACACTTTACTGGAAAGAACTTGTTGTGCCTTAACTTGGGTCGCTCAAAAGCTTAGACATTATTTGTTGGCCTATACCACATACCTCATAACCAGAATGGACCCTCTAAAGTACATATTACAAAAACCGATGCCAACAGGAAGGCTAGCCAAATGGCAAATCCTGCTCACTGAGTTTGACATTGTCTATGTCACCCGCTCGACCATGAAAGCCCAAGCCTTGGACGATCATTTAGCTGAGAACACGGTTGATGATGAATACCATACTCTAAGCACTTATTTCCCAGACGAGGAAGTGAATTCAGTTGAAGTAATCCCAGAAGACACTAAAACTTGGAAAATGTTCTTTGATGGAGCTGTAAATGCAAATGGTGTTGGGATTGGGGCAATTTTGATTTCGACCATGGGTCAGCACTATCCGGCTACAGCCGACTTTGATTCTTTTGTACGAATAACACCACTGAATATGAAGCTTGCACCATGGGCATGAACATGGCAATTGATATGGATGTAGAAGAATTATTAATCATGGGAGATTCTGATTTGATCATTCGACAAGCACAAGGCGAATGGGAAACTTGAGATATAAAGCTTATCCCATATAGACAACATGTGGAAGATCTTAGCAAATGGTTCAAATCCGTTGAATTCAGGTATATTCCTCGATTCCATAATGAGTTAGCTGATGCACTAGCTACCTTAGCTACAATGTTGTCGTATCCAGGCAATGTCCGTATTGACCCGTTGGAAATTCAAATCCGAGAAAGACATGATTATTGCAACACGGTTGAAGTAGAACCAGATGTCCAACCATGGTATCATGATATTAAAAGCTTCTTGAAAACAAAGGAATACCCTGAGCAGGCCAATGGAGACCAAAAGAGAATCATTAGAAGGCTTGCTAGCAGTTTCTTCTTAAGCGAAGAAGTGTTGTATAAGAGAACTCCAGATTTGAACCTTTTAAGGTGTGTGGATGCCAAAGAAGCCGAAAAGATCATGAATGAAGTGCATTCAGGAGTATGCGGCCCCCGCATGAATGTATATGTCCTTGCAAAGAAAATCCTGCGGGCAGGTTAGTGCTGGATGACTATGGAAAATGATTGCTTCAATTTTGTCCGGAAGTGCCATCAGTGTCAGATACACGGTGACCTGATTCATGCACCGCCTTTAGAGTTGCATCCTATGTCATCACCTTGGCCGTTTGTTGCTTGGGGGTATGGATGCCATTGGGCCGATCGAGCCGAAAGCCTCAAATGGGCACAAATTCATCTTGGTTGCCATTGATTAATTCACAGAATGGATCGAATCGGTCACTTTTAAAGCCGTCACCAAGAAAGCAGTAGTGGACTTCGTATATTCCAACATTATCTGTCATTTTGGTATTCCAAAAACTATCATTACCAACAACACCGCAAATCTGAATAGTCATTTGATGAGGGAGGTATGTGAACAGTTTAAAATTACGGATTGTAATTCTACCCTTTATCGGTCCAAAGCCAATGGTGCCGTTGAAGCAGCAAACATAAACATCAAGAAGATCCTCAGGAAAATGATTCAAAGTTCTAGACAATGGCATGAGAAGCTGCCTTTCGAATTATTGGGATATCACACAACCGTGCGCACATCGGTTGGGGCCACGCCTTACTTATTGGTTTATGGCACTGAAGCTGTAATACCTGCAGAAGTTGAAATTCTCTCTCTTCGAATCATTGTTGAAGCTGAGATCGATGATGATGAATGGGTCAAGACCTGGCTGGAACAATTAACTATGATTGATGAAAAGCGGATGGCCGTAGTTTGTCACGGGCAGTTGTACCAACAAATAATGGCCTGCGCCTATAATAAGAAAGTGCGGCCCAGGAGATTCGAAGTGGGGCAACTCGTTCTGAGACGTATTCTCCCGCATCACGAGGAAGCAAAAAAAAAATTTCTCCAAATTGGAAAGGTCCGTAGATTATAAGAAAACTGTTGCCGAAAGGGGCATTGTACTTGGGAGACATTGAAGGAAATGACCCCGAAGCAGCTGTCAATGCGGATGCGGTCAAAAGGTATTATGTTTAACCCCTTTCAAGGTCTTAATACTCTCCGATTGGGATGACGAAGGCTTTCATTCTCGCTACCCAAACACTATCAACTTTTTGTAAACTCTTTGAGCCAGTTACTCTTCTTTGATCACCCTCCTTGGAACCTGAAAGTTCAATTATCAAAAAAAAAAATCAATCAATCAAAACAAAAATGAAACAAAAACAAAATTTTTCCTTGAACTACGTTCGACTTGATTTCGAAAGGATACGTAGGCAGCCTCACTCTCTGGTTCAGTCATACCAAAATCAAAATCTAAATTCCCCCGAAGATGAAACTGGGGCAGAATTTATAATGGTTTGGCGACGCTTTCACCTGAAAGGTTCCAAGGTTGTAATTCAATTCAAATTCTTTCTACCCAAATCCTGTTCAAGTCCTTCCGATCAATTGGTAGAGATGTCCAAAATTGGAGAATACAGTGACTTAGATTTGATTGCGACCAAATGAGAGAAATATAATGAGAGAGTTTTATCGGTGAAAACCCACACGGGTACCGTAAGGCGATAATAAGCAGATAAATTGAAAATAAGAGAGTCCCGTTAGTGAAAACTTGCAAAGAGCACTACAAGACGATGGTGAGAAGAGAAATGAGAGAGGTTAGCTGGTGAAAACCCGCAAAGGGCACCACTGATCGAAAAAGAGGATAATTGGTCATTGACATGGACACAGTTCTGGGCAAGGTTTCTCAAATCTTGAGGTGTAAGCTATGATGGATTTTTGAGAGTTGGACGGTTTGCACAAAGCGGGCATCCAATCCAAGAGGCATGTCATGTTCATTGAAGTCCGCATACACTCCAGATAAGCCCTACTTTCCTTTCCCCGAAAGGGATACTTCTTATCTAAATTCATTCGTCCATTCCGTCATTTGTTTTTCTTTTAATCCCTTTCGGTCTAATTCTATTCTAAATTAAGACAAAGAAAGGATGGCAAGACTAATTTACAAGGTTCTCATTTGATACAAGCTAGTACGCAAAAGCGCCCAACCTCGGCAGGTGCATCGAGTCGAATGGCCACGATGGCTGATGCTTTGAAATCAAGAATTCTTGAAAGGAAAGGGATCAAAGTCAAAATTCCGCAAAGGCAAGAGAATGATAAAGAAGGTTAAGTCCCGCGTGATTTACTGTCCTGGTAAAGTTTTGGAAAAGTCAAGATCTCCAGGGTTAGAAATGAAACCAATCCCCAACGAGCAAGCAAGCAGTTGAGATCTTCGTCAAAAGGATGGTCCAAGATCAAGTGACCAAAACAATCAAGGTCACAAAACCAACCACCATTTCAAACTGACAAATTGTTCTTTCTTGAAGAAAATAGGAACAGGTACAACCCAAAAGTAACCTTGCAAAAAGCAAAGGCAACCAAAAGGAAAACCAACAGCTTCAAAAGGGAAGTCTCCTCCAAAATGCTTTCCTGCATTCACTCACTCTCTGAAAAATAAAGGAAGAAAAGAAGAAATAATATTGAAAATAATTCAAAACTACAGTCTATGATCCCAAGCTGCGTCTTTTCCAACATAGGGCCACCACCCCCTATTTGATGCCAATATAGGGTCCCACTCTCTAGTTGATGCCAGTATAACCTGATGACTTTCCAACACAGGGTTCCACTCCCTAGTTGATGCCAGCATAACCTGGTTCCACTCCCTAGTTGATGCCGGCATAACCTGATGACTTTCCAACATAGGGTTCCACTCCCTAGTTGATGCTAGCATAGCCTGATGATGTTCAAACATAGGGTCCCACTCCTTAGATGCCAGCATAACCTGATGACTTTCTAACATAGGGTCTCCACTCCTTAGTTGATGCCAGCATAACCTGATGACTTTCCAACATAGGGTCTCCATTCTCTAGTTGATGCTAGCATAACCTGATGACTTTCCAACATAGGGTCCCACTCCCTAGTTGATGCCAGCATAAGCTAATGACTTTCTAACATAGGGTCTCCCCTCCCTAGTTAATGCGGCATAACCTAATGACTTTTCAACATAAGGGTCCACTCCCTAGTTGATGCCAGCATAACCTGATGACTTTCCAACATAGGGTCCCACTCACTAGTTGATGCCATCATAACCTGATGACTTTCCAACATAGGGTCTCCACTCCCTAGTTGATGCCAACATAACCTGATGACTTTCCAATATAGGGTCCCACTCCCTAGTTGATGCCAGCATAACCTGATGAATTTCCAACATAGGGTCTCCACTCCATAGTTGATTCCAGCATAACCTGATGACTTTCCAACATAGGGTTCCACTCCCTAGTTGATGCCAGCATAACCTGATGACTTTCCAACATAGGGTCTCCATTCTCTAGTTGATACCAGCATAACCTGATGACTTTCCAACATAGGGTCCCACTCTCTAGTTGATGCCAGCATAAGCTAATGACTTTCTAACATAGGGTCTCCCCTCCCTAGTTAATGCCGGCATAACCTAATGACTTTTCAACATAAGGGTCCACTCCCTAGTTGATGCCAGCATAACCTGATGACTTTCCAACATAGGGTCCCACTCACTAGTTGATGCCATCATAGCCTGATGACTTTCCAACATAGGGTCTCCACTCCCTAGTTGATGCCAACATAACCTGATGACTTTTCAACATAGGGTTTCCAATCCCTAGTTGATGCCAACATAACCTGATGACTTTCCAACATAGGGACCCACTCCTTAGTTGATGCCAACATAACCTGATGACTTTCCAACATAGGGTCTCCTCTCCCTAGTTGATGCCAGCATAACCTAGTGACTTTCCAACATAGGGTTCCACTCCCTAGTTAATTCCAACATAACCTGGTGACTTTTCAACATAGGGTTCCACTCCCTAGTTGATGCCAGCATAACCTGATGACTTTCCAACATAGGGTCCCACTCCCTAGTTGATGCCGATATAACCTGATGACTTTCCAACATAGGTCTCCACTCCCTAGTTGATGCCTGCATAACCTGACGACTTTTCAACCTAGGGTTCCACTCCCTAGTTGATGCCAGCATAACCTGATGACTTTCCAACATAGGGTCCCACTCTCTAGTTGATGCCAGCAAAACCTGATGGCTTTTTAACATAGGATTTCACTCCCTAGTTGATGCCAGCATAACCTGATGACTTTCCAACATTGGGTCCCACTCCCTACTTGATGCCCGCATAACCTGATGACTTTCCAACACAGGGTTCCACTCCCTAGTTGATGCCAGCATAACTTGATGACTTTCCAGCATAGGGTCCCACTCCCTAGTTGATGCTAGCATAACCTGATGACTTTCCAACATAGGGTCTCCACTCTCTAGTTGATGCGAGCATAACCTAATGACTTTCCAACATAGGGTCCCACTCCCTTATTGATGCCAGCATAACCTGATGACTTTCTAACATAGGGTTTCCAATTCCTAGTTGATTCTATTTTTAGACATAGGGTCTCTACTCCCTAGTCTACAATCACTCCGGGTACACCACTCCTACCCGTTTTATCGCTTTCAATAATGAAGTAGTATAGAATTTTGTTACAATAACTCACGAAATTTTCCTAAGTGAAAACTGGGGCAGAAAAATTTCGTTCATTTGTTTTGATTCCTGAGTAGGTCATACCTCGAGGCGCAAGATTAGAGATAACTGAAAGAAGAAGTCTCAATCCAGAATAAAGGAGAAGCAAGAAAAGAAAAGAATTGAAACCCAAGTGTAGAAGCGGAGAAAAGATGTGGACTGCTCAGAACATGAATCGATCCACGAACTTATCTCGTGCTGACTTGGAAAGCTGAAGAGGAATGAACTAGTACCTACAGCTAGCAAGCATCAAGATTCAGATTAGAGTCTGCGTGAGAAACCAACCAAGACTCAAGATCAAGTTTCAAAAGACTCATAGATAGGGATCTTGTAACTCATAGTTGATAGGCTTAGTTTAATATTTTATTTTTAACTTTGGCGTAATAAGGAGCGCAGCAACAGTAACAACAGTGAAATCATGGCTTCCCGATAGTCCCAGCTACCAAAACTAATCAGAACTACACTGACCTGATTCCTTTAAAGCCAAGGATATGTAGGCAACCTTTGAAGCAAGGTTCGGTCAAACGTTTTCAAAATGCTTCCCATGGAGCATCAAACATCTAGAAATTGTTCGTGACTGCTCACTCTATCTTTGCCCGAAAACTCTTCCTGTTTCCAAGCAAAGAGGGGCAGCTGTGAGCATGTGATTTTTACCTCATTAAAAACACTCCCACAAAAAAATTAATAAATAGATTTTTTCTTATTTGTTTTTAAATTTTGGTAATTATTCGCAATTATTTGCATTTAATTGCATTTTCATGCATTTTTAGCATTTTTTTCATAGAAAACAACAAAAATATTTAAATCCTCATCATATAGCATTATTAGGTTTTTAATTGAATTTAGCACTTAATTACATGATTTGATCATATTATTAGAAGAAAATCACAAAAATGGTTTATTTTTGACATTTTTAGTTTTAGTGTTAAAATTAGTATTTTTTTTAATAATTGAAGATTAACTAATTATGTAAATAATACAAATAGATAGTTGGTTTAATTTTACAAATTAAGATAATTTAGCACTTAATTTAGGATTTGATTAAATTAAATAGATTTTAAAAGTTAATGGGTTTTACTTAACCTTGGCCGGACTGGGCCAATCTTAACCAGCCCAATCCCCAAATACTCAGTCCAAATTACCAAGCCCAATGCCCCAACCCAATCTGAAATCCCGCCTAAACCAAACGACATCGTTTAGAGGTCAATTAATCCCAACCGTTGATCTCCACAAGATCCAACGGCTCAGAACTCCCTCACCCCTTAAGTATATAAGTGTCCTAAAGACCCCTACCCCTTATTTCCACCTCACCCCCTCTCTCACACCGCTCTCTAACCACCGCCCTAAGCCGTCGCCGAAAATCGCCCATGGCGGCGGCGATGCTCTAAACCCTCCCAAAATTACACCATATACTCCTCACACCATCTTAAACCTTATCCTACCAATAGATTTCCCAAAACCCCCACCAAATTTGGTGAATCATAGATCTAAATTTCCAGAAACCCTAGCTTGCCTCTTTTCAGATTTTCCTGGGGGTTTTCTGCTCGTTTTGGGTCAATTGATTGCTCTTGATAAGAGCAATCGTTTCTGTGTTAAGTTTTGACCCATGTTGAAGTCACCGGACTCTGGCCTATACCACTGATTTTGCTGAAACTCCGGTGAAATCTTTTCCTTCTCCGTTCAAACTTGAAACCTCCCCAGAATCACACCTCTCTTCACCAAAAACAAAAACCGTCAAAAACCTTAAATTTCAGATCTGAAAACCCTCCTAAACCTTAGATCCTCCATGTTCACCTAGCTTGTCCAAAAATCCTCCTGCCAAGATCTCCCAGCAGGGGTTTCAAAACTCCAGATGGGTGTCTTGGCAAGAGGTTTTTTTTTAACAAACTAGATCCCTTTTACCGAAACAGTTCGATTTAGGTATACCCACTTTTTTCCTTTTCTTTTTTGTTTTTCTCTTTATTTTAGTATTATGTATTTTATTTTTAGTTTCATGTTTATTTGTGCAGTGTTACATTTTTTTGTTATTTTTTATTTTTTCTGTCATTTTGTTTATATTAATTAAATGGAAATTAGTTGGGTTAAATGAGTAACTAGTTTAGAAGCATGTTTGGTTTGTCTGCTTAACGTTAAGAATTGAGCTTCACTGAAGCGATTCATTTAACTTGGCTCAAAAATTGGGCCTGTCTATCAGACAGGCCCATAGCCTTGTTAAAAGCTTAAGAGCTCAAGGTCTTTAGGCCAAGAGTCACACGACTTAGGCCCAGAACCAATCTGGTTCCAAGATAATTCTAAGGCCTTTAAAGGTCAATTTTGGAACCCTAATTTTTCAGAAAATATTAGGAAACTTCTAGAATAGGGACAACTGTCCCAAGCTGAGTAGAAAAGGGTAAGGATAAGAGTGAAATATCCAGAAATTAGACAGTTGTCTATTTTTCTATTTTAAGAAGGTGCAAGAGATTGGACATATGTCCATTTTTTCTGTTTTGGAAGATGCCTATTTCCTAATTTTAAGGGAATGCTGGCAGATTCCCTGGGACCTCTCTCATTCCTATCCTTTTGCATTACTATTCTATATTAGGGCACTCATACTTTTTTATTAAGGGGGATGGACTGCATTTCCAGAAATTCCACTCCTTGCATCTTCATTTTTAAGAAAACTTTCTGGAATTCCAGCTTTAGAGTTCTAGAGAACAAAAAAAAGAAAAAAAGGAGCAAGCTTCTTTTATCTTTTCTGGGATCTGAAGTCGAGTTTTCTTGACTTCATTTGCTGCTGGCTCTTCATTCTTGCTAGTTTTCTGTTGCTGTTTGGTTCTTGCTGCACTTTCTCAACTTTAGAGGCTTATTTTCTGTTTTCTTTACTTATTCGGTTCTACTGGAATAGGTCAGTTTCAAGCCTTATGTATTACATTTGCATTGAATGACCAAATATGTTTATGTTTATGTTGATTCTTGTGTGTTTTGGTTTGCTACTACCCTAACATCTGGCTTCATAAGTTATTTATTCAAACGTGATTGAAATAGTGAAATTAATTTGAAATGTTGCAGTCGTCTGAGTTAATCCAATGTTTCTAGTTATTCAAACACTTTTCATTAGCTGATGAATTTTTTAAGCTTGAATGAGATCAAGGTTCTTTGTTTCAATCTTGCAAACTTGATAACAATTCAAACACAAGTTTCATTATGATGTTCTGTACATAACTGCGTGTTGATTTTAGGCTACCAAGAGCTTTATCATTGTAATTTGTGGATCTAATCACTAGTTGGTCAGATCAGTAAATTCCAAGGCCATGGAATGGATTCAAAGTCGTCAGCAGAAAGAGGTTTAGGTTGAAGATTTAGTTATATTTTGTTTTGAGTTAGCTTTTAGTATAACTGATTCTGGTTCTGTATGCTTTTAGTATAAATGAATTTGGTTCTGTAAGTGTTAAAAAACAGTTGTGTCTATTACCTCTATGAGGATTATAATTGGAATGGCCAGTAAGTGTGAAAAGGATTTTATCATGACACCCATGTTAATTAAGTGGTGATTGAATGTTTTATAGCTCTCATAATTTGTATTGTGATTTCAAAACTTTAAAAATTGATCTTATTTTAGTGATAGCTTGCAATGTCGTATAGCTCTCGTATTTGAATTGTTTTTTCAAAACATTAAGAGGTGATCTTGTTTTAGTGATAGCGTGAAAAACTGATACGAAAATCTAATTTTGAACATATTTTTGGCTTGAAACAATTGAATGTATAATGGGCCAAACCTGCGAAATCAGCCCATTAAGGGTATTGACAAGCAGGTCTGGATTTTGGAGGTCATTTGGGCCTATAAATTGGCCCATACAATTTTTATGCAAGTCCTTATGCTCCATTAGGCTTTAGTAATTCCAACCGTAATTTCTTCCAACAATTTATTGATCCACTATCATAACTTATCTCTTATATATATATAATTTCCAAATGATCAAATCTGGAATCTTTTAGTTTTCCTGTAGGCCCATTTCCAAATTATTGTCCCTTAATAACATCCCATAACTAATGGACAGCTATAGGCAAAAATCCAAACTTAGCAAAACTCAATCAACTTGTAAATGTTCGTATAAATGTTGTTAGACACGTATTTAATTGAACTACCGTGATTATGTACACGTCCGCATGACATGATTACGATTTAAAAATGAATACTCGTAGAAATGCTTTAAGCACGCTTTAAATTTATTATCGTGATTATGTACACGTTCGTGTGACATAATTATGATTCCCAAAAATAAATCAAGGTATGCGTTCGCGCAACTTTGGCCAAACATTCTTAAAATTAATAAAACGTAATTAATTGTGTACACGTACGCGCGACATGATTTTAACGCCCCAAATAAAGAGGATTTACACATGTAATCCATTTCAAAGATAAATCCATAAACGCCATAATTAAAAGCGATAAATGATAAACTGCACATAGGTTCTAAATTACGTAATTAAATAATTTAATTAAAGCCAGGTATGATTAAAGCAACTGTGCTAAAACCACAAAATTCGGGAGTGCCTAACACTTTCTCTCAAGTTAACAGAATTTCTTACCCGATCTTCTGGTTTTGCGGACCATAAAAATTGAGTCAATTTCCTCGATTTGGGATTTAAAATAAACCAGTGACTTAGGACACCATAAATTATTCCAAGTGGCTACTCTGAAATTAAATAAATAATCCCATTTCGATTAATGTCACTTGAATTGGAAAAACTCCCTTATCCCTATCCCCTTCGGGGAAAAGGAGGTGCGACACTTCCTACCAGACCAGATACCAGTTAGCTGGACTGTACGTGGAGACTTCAAGGTATATCTGCCATCGTCCACAGACCTCAGAGTCCCCCTCTATCTTTATTATGTTGTTTTCCCTACTCTTTTTAGACTCTGATATATAGAGACACTTAGTATATTCTCTTAGAAGCTTGTGACTTATTTTCACCGGGTTTTGGGAGTTGTAATTATTGATTTGCAGTTTTATATTTATTTCATGTGTTGAGATTGGAGTTCAGTTTATTATTATGTTATTCCAAAAATTGTTAGGCTTACTTAGTCTTAGAGACTAGGTGCCATCACGATATCCTACGGAGGCTGAATTGGGGTCGTGACAAGTTGTAACAGAGCACTAGGTTTATAGGTATTATGAGTCACAAACAGGTTTAGTAGAGTCTCGCGGATCGGTACAGAGACGTCTGTACTTATCTTCGGGAGATTATGGAACTGTTAGGAAAAAATTTACTTCTTTGATTCCTTATCATGCGAGATTTTGACTTCGGATTCTAAATTTCTGCCTTTTTATTCTCTCACAGATGGTGAGGACACGTACAACTGGATCGGACCAAACACCCGCGCCCCCTACTAGAGCCGCGAGAGGTCGGGGCCGGGGTAGAGGCCGAGGACGTCCATGTGGTGCAGCTAGAGCACCCGTATGACCTGCTACAGAGGAGCCACCAATAGCTCCAGCTGAAGGACAGGCACCTGAGACACCTGTCACTGCACCAACCCTTTAGGAGACCCTAGCCCAGTTTCTGAGCATGTTCAACACCTTGGCTCTGGCAGGATTGAAACCACTTGCTCCTACCACATCTCAGGCCCGGGGAGGAGTACAGACTCCCGTCGCCAATACCCCAAAGCAGTGGGTTCAGGTAGACTAGGATCCATAGATCATACTGATGCAACCGGTAGCTCCAGTTTAGCCCGAGGTTAGGGCAGTAGTGTATGAGGAAGAGCAGCCCAGGCTCGAGAGGTACAAGAAGTACCACCCTTCTACTTTTTTGTGGCTTGGCGTCAGAGGACGCCCAGGGTTTTATTGAGAAGTGCAACCGTATCCTCCGTACTATAGGTGCTGCGGATTACATTCCAACTTAGGGGAACAGCCTATCAGTGGTGGCGCGTATACAAGTTGGATAGTCCGGCTGAGGCAGCTTTGGTTGCTACTGTTCGAGAGCGAGTTCGTCAATTTATTGAGGGGCTCAACCCCAACATCATATTGAGCATGGACCTAGAGTTGGAGATGTATATTGCATACCAGCAAGTAGTAGGGATTGCTAGAAGGTTGGAGGGTATGTTGACTCGGGATAGAGAGGAGAGAGAGGAAAAGAGGTCTCGAGGGTCTAACACTTACAGTGGTACTTGTGCCCCAGTGGCAGCTCGTCGGGGCAGGGGTTATATGGGTCGCCCCATCCATTCAGCACTTCCAGCCACCAGTGGTGCTCCGGCCACTACTAGGCCCCAGATCCTTATTATGCACCGCCAGTGTCTAGTGTGCCTCATATACGGGGTGCTTTCAGTTGTCAGTCCAGTTGATCAGGCCCGATCCAGTCACATCAGCCACGTCCTCCGAGAGCTTGTTTTGAGTGTGGTGACACACATAATGTGGTGAGGGATTACCCCAGATTTAGTAGGGGTACGCCTCCACAGATTTCTCAGGCACCGCGTGCTCCACCAGGTCCTCAGGCTATGGTTACAACACTAGCTACCACCCCACCTATACGGTTGACCGTGTGTATCGGTCATGTTTGATTGTTCTTAGTGGTTTTGAGACCAGAGCCGATTTATTATTGCTAAGTATGGTCGATTTCAATGTTATTTTGGGCATGGACTAGTTGTCACCCTATCACGCTATCCTTGATTGTCATTCCAAGACGGTGTATGCCAAGTCTACCACGGCTAGAGTGGAGAGGTACCTTGGATCATGTTCCTAGCAGGGTTGTTTCATTTCTTAAAGGTCAGCGAATGGTTGATAAGGGGTATGATGTGTATCTGGCCTCTGTGAGGGATGTTAGTGTTGACGCTCCTATCGCCGAGTCTATTCCAGTAGTGAGGGATTATTCAGATGTATTCCTAGCGGATCTTCCAGGCATGTCGCCCGACAGAGATATTAACTTTGGCATTGATTTGTTACCGGGAACTCAGCCCATTTCTATTCCACCTAATCGTATAACCCCAGCAGAGTTGAAAAAAATTAAAGGAATAGTTGCAAGAGTTGCTCGATAAGGGCTTTATTTGGCCCAGTGTGTCACCTTGGGGTGCTCCTGTCTTGTTTGTGAAGAAGAAGGATGGTTCTATGCGAATGTGTATCGATCATCGCCAGTTGAACAAGGTTACAGTGAAGAACAGGTATCCATTGCCACGTATTGATAACCTATTTGATCAGCTTCAGGGTGCCAGAGTGTTCTCTAAGATTGACTTGCATTCAGGCTATTATCAGTTGAAGATTCAGGAGCTAGATATCCTAAAGACTACTTTCAGGACTTGGTATGGTTATTTCGAGTTCCTTGTGATGTCTTTTGGGTAGACCAACGCCTCAGCAACATTCATGCACTTGATGAACAGTGTATTTCAGCCCTATTTTGATTCCTTTATCATTGTGTTTATTGACAACATTCTGGTGTACTCCCGGAGTCGGGAGGTTTATGAGCAGCACCCGGGGATTGTGCTTTAGACCTTGAGAGATGAGAAGTTATATGCAAAATTTTCAAAGTGTGAATTCTGGCTAGATTCAATGGCATTTTTGAGTCATGTAGTATCGAGTGAGGGGATCGAGGTAGACCGAATAAGATTGAAGCAGTGCAGAGTTGTCCCAGACCATCATCAGCTATGGAGATTCGAAGTTTTCTTATCTTGGCGGGGTATTACCATCGATTTGTAGAGGGTTTCTCGTTTGTTGCAGCACCTATGACTAGATTGAGGAGAGCTTTCAAAAGCTCATGACTGCTTTGACCACATCCACAATGTTAGTGTTGCCTACTGGATCGGGGTCCTATGCAGTGTATTGTGATGCGTCGCGTATTGGTCTCGGCGCAGTATTGATGCAGGATGATAGGGTGATTGCTTATATGTCTAGACAGCTGAAGGTGCATAAGAAGAACTATCCCGTCCACAAGCTTGAGTTAGTAGCTATTGTTCATGCCTTGAAGATCTGGAGGCACTATTTGTACATTGTCCCTTGTGAGGTTTTCACCGATCACCGGAGTCTACAACATATGTTTAAATAGAAGGATCTTAACTTGCGGTAGCGGAGATGGTTGGAGTTGCTTAAGGATTATTACATCACCATTCTCTATCATCCCGGGAAGGCCAATGTGGTGCCTGATGCCTTGAGTCGCAAGGCAGAGAGTTTGGGCAGTTTAGCATATCTACCAGTAGTAGAGAGGCCTTTTGCCTTGGATGTTCAGGTTTTGGCTAACCAGTATATTAGATTGGATATTTCCGAGCTGAGCCGAGTTTTGGCTTGTGTGGTTTCTCAGTCTTCTCTTTATGACCGTATTAGAGAGCGTCAGAATTATGATCCCCATCTGCTTGTCCTTAAGGACACGGTTTAGTACGGTGATGTCAAGGAAGTCACTATTGGAGATGACGATGTATTATGGATGCATGGCAGGCTTTGTGTGCCTAATGTAGATAGTTTGAGTTGATTCTCCTTGAGGCTCACAGTTCGCGGTACTCCATTCATCCAGGTGCCACGAATATGTATCAGGATTTGAGGCAGCACTATTAGTGGAGGCGAATGAAGAAGGACATAGTGGAATATGTAGCTCGTTGCCTAAATTGTCAATAGGTAAAGTATGAGCATCAACGACCAGGTAGATTGCTTTAGAAGTTAGAGATTTCGGAGTGGAAATGGGAGCGGATCACCATGGATTTCGTTGTTGGGCTCCCATAGACTCAGAGGAAGTTCGATGCAGTTTGGGTGATTGTGGATAGATTGACCAAGTAAGCTCATTTCATTCCTATGGTTACTACTTGCTCTTCGGAGCAGCTTGCTCAGGTTTACATTCATGAGATTATCAGATTTCATGGCGTACCAGTATCTATCATCTCTGATCGGGGTACGCAGTTTACATCACGGTTCTGGAGAGCCATACAACATGATTTGGGTACTCGTGTGGAGTTGAGTACAATATTTCACCCTCAGACGGACGGACAGTCCGAGCGCACTATTCAGATATTGGAGGATATGCTTCGTGCGTGCGTGATTGATTTTGGGGGTGCTTGGGATCAGTTCTCGACACTTGTGAAGTTTGCCTATAATAATAGTTATCAGTTGAGCATTCAGATGGCGCCGTATGAGGCTTTGTATGGTAGATGGTGCCGGTCTCCAGTGGGTTGATTTAAGCCAGGCGAGGCTAGGCTATTGGGTACATACTTAGTTCAGAATGCTTTGGAAAAAGTTAAATTGATTCAGGATCGATTTCGTACAGCCCAGTCCAGGCAGAAGAGTTATGTGGATTGGAAGGTTCGCGACGTTGCATTCATTGTTGGGGAGCGGGTCTTGCTCTCGGTTTCGCCCATGAAGGGTGTTATGAGGTTCGGAAAGAAGGGCAAGTTAAGCCCTTGGTATATCGGTCCTTTTGAGATTCTTGAGAGGGTTGGAGATGTGGCTTACAAACTTGCACTACCACCTAGTCTCTCTGTAGTTCATCTATTATTCCATGTTTGCATGCTCTGGAAGTATCACGGCGATCCGTCTCATGTGTTAGACTTCAGCTCAGTCCAGTTGGACAAAGATCTATCATATGTTGAGGAGCCAGTGGCCATTTTGGACAGACAGGTTCGAAAGTTGAGGTCAAAGAACATCGCTTCTTTGAAGGTTTAGTGGAGGGGTCATCCGGTCGAGGAGGCGACTTGGGACACCGAGCATGATATGTGCAGCCATTATCCTCATCTTTTCACCACCCCAGGTATGTCTTTATACTCGATCGATGACGAACGTATGTTTTAAGAGGGGAAGGATGTAACGACCCGACCGGTCGTTTTGAGAGTACTAGCCCCGAACCCCTATTTGTTGCTCCCTATAATTCATTTTGTGGTTATGTAACTTGTCGGGAGGATTTGTTTTTGGTTTCAGAGTAAAATGGGACACATAGTCCCGAAAATGGAAGTTTAAGTCGTAGGAATCGACCGTAGTTTGAATTGTGTGAAGATGACTCTGGAATGGAGTTTCGATGGCTCCAATAGCTTCGTAGGGTGATTTTGGTCTAAGGAGCGCGTTCGGGTGTTGAATTGGAGGTCCGTAGGTCATTTTAGCGTCAATTGGCGAAAGTTGAAAATTTGATAAATTTTGAAAAGTTTGACCGGGAGTGGACCTTTTGATATCAGGGTCAAATTCTGATTCCGGAAGTTGGAGTAGGTCTGTAATGTCAATTATGAATTGTGTGCAAAATTTGAGGTCAATCGGACTTGATTTGATTGGTTTCGGCGTCGGATGTAGAAGCTTGAACTTTGAAGTTCATTAGGCTTGAATCGATGTGCAATTTGTGTTTTTATCGTTGTTTGATATGATTTAAGGGCTCGATTAAGTCCGTATGATGTTTTAGGACTTGTTGGTATGTTTGGTTGAGGTCCCAGGGGCCTCGGGTGAGTTTCGGATGGTTAACGGATCAAACTTAGACTTAAGGAAAAAGCTGGGATTTTCTACCTTCTGATGCAATTGCACCTGCGGAACTATTCTCGCAAATGCGCAACTGTAGGTGCGGTTGGCAAGGCACAGAAGCAGATTTGGGGTTTGTCCTGGGGTTGTGTCGCAGGTGCATGAAGGCTCCTGCATGTGCGAGCAAGGCTCCACAGATGCAGAGTGAAGGGAGGGCAGTCAGTGTCGCAGAAGCGAAGAAGCAACCGCAAATGCGGGTACGCAGGAGCGGACCTCTTGCCCGCAGAAGCGGTGGGAACCGCAAAAGCGGTTGAGTTTTCCGCAAAAGTGGTGCCGCAGGTGCGGCTAAGTGGACCGCACAAGCGGAACTAGGTAGATTCTATTAATTCAAGGGCTCGAGATTTTTATCATTGTTGGACATTTGGGCTAGGGTTTTGGCGATTCTTGATAGCATTTTCCAGGTATTTCTTGAGGTAAGTCCCCTGTGCTTATTTTTGATCAATAACCTTGTTTCCCCATTGATTTTCCCACATAGATTATGTGTGTTTAAGGTAGAAATTGAGAGTTTGACGCTAGGGATTTGGAGAGTTAGATTTTAGGATTTGAGTGGTGACTTGGTGTCAGATTTTGGTAATTTTGGTATGGGTGAACTCGATATCGAATGGGTGTTCATATTTTGTGACTTTTACCTGATTCCGAGACGTGGGCCCATGTCGACCTTTTTGGGCGATTTTTTCGATTCTTTGCTTAAGTCGTAGTTTCATTATTTAAATTAGTTTCTTGTAGTTGTATTCACGATATGTAATTCACGATGTGAATTTTAGGAATCTTCCAATTGGGTTGGGTAATTACCCTAATAATTAAATTATGAACTTTTGAGTATATATTGATTAATTTATATAATATTTGGCTAGTTTCAGGTTGTTTGACACCAAGTTTAGGATTTAGAGCGTATTTGTGGACCGAAAGTGAGCTTGAGAATGAGGTAAGTCTCTTGCCTAACCTTGTAAGTGGGAACTCATCCCCTTAGGTGTATTTTTGTTGTGAATTACTTGTGTGGGGAGCTACGTACGTATTATGTGACGAAAGTCTGTGCGTACCTATATTCCATGAGATGTCCGGGTAGTCTTAGATTCACATCATGCTTTAATTGTAGTGTCATGTTTGTTATGCATACTAATTATTTTAAATAGAGCTGAGACTAGAGATTTTAAAGTTAAAAACTTCCAATTTAGATTTCTTATTTTTGGGGAAGGATTGAAGAATACTTAATAACTCTAAGAAATCCATGTCCTCCCGCGTCGCAAGTACTTTCTCGAGCGAGGTAAACTTCTCTACTCTCATGGGAGCAGGCCGTTCACCTTGGAAGTATAATAGATGCATCTATGGTTCATGTCATTAGATCCTCGGCGATGTGCACAGTATTTTGGATCGGTTCGTACGACCTTGGCATAAATCGTGCGTGATAATACTCGAAACCCAATTACACTTGATATTATGTTATGGCTTGGGAGGTTATGATATATTTAATGACTGAAATTGATTTGGAACTAGTATGTGTTAGATGGAAGTTTTGGAATTTATTTTCAGTTAGAGAATCATTTATTCACCGCTTGCTATTGTGTTCTTATTATTATTCCCATATTCCATGCCTATTTAGAATTTCTGCATTTTATTATTGGCCCATAATAAGTGTCGATGTCGACCCCTCGTCACTACTTATTCGAGGTTAGACTGGATACTTATTGGGTACATGTCATTTATGTACTCACACTACACTTATGCACCAATCGTGCATGATTTGAGGTAGGTGCATCTGGCAGTCATCCCGACGCCCACCCCCGATACCCCGAGGCTTAGTGGCGAGCTGCTTTCTGAGTCTGTTCTGCAGCACCCGGAGTCTCTCTTTTGCATTTACTTTTTGTCTACTCTATTTCAGACAGTAGTTTAGTGTTTAGTATTTTCTTCTAGTTATTCATACACTTGTGACACCAGGTCTTGGAAACATGCTAGTAGACTTTGTAGTTTTTGAGCATTTATTTCACTGTACTTGCTCTTGCATTTTCTTAATAAATAAACTTCAACTAATTTGAAATTTATAAAAAGAACAATTGCATGGTTAGTTCACTGTTGGCTTGCCTAGCAGCGACGTTGGGCCCCATCATGGCCTCTAGGAGAAATTGGGTCATGATAACATGGTATCAGAGCACTGGGTTCACGTAGGTTTCACAAGTTATGAGCAGGCCTAATAGAGTCTTGTGGATTGGTGCGAAGACATCCATACTTATCTTCGAGAGGCTATAGGGTGTTAGGAAACTACTCTTTCTTCATCTCCTATCATGAAGTTGACGTTGTGCTAAGTGTCTTTCTCTTATTCTCTCACATATAGTGAGAACACGCGTGGCAGATGTACCCGACCATGGAGGAGTTGTTCCCCATGTTGCTAGAGGACGAGGGAGGGATCCAGCTCGTGGTAGATGACGAGGATGTTCCAGAGTTTCTCCAGTTGTTCCACCAGTGGATCATGTGGGGATCCTGCTATTGAGGAGCAGGGTGAGGTGCCTGCAGCGGAGCCAACCCAGTGGATTTCATGTCCGTACCGAGATTCCAGGAGGTCATGGGTCGTATGCTACGGATCATGGATTCTATGACTCATGCTGGTTTATTTCCAGCAGACCCATCCATATCTCAAGCGGGAGGGGGAGTACAAACCTCTACCGCACAGGCTCCTAGGCATGCAACTACTGTATATCAGACCCCGGATGCACTACCTGTGGGCGGAGCTCAGCCAGTTGTAATAGCTATACCTGAGCCCAGACCAGCTGCGGCCGGTGAGCCGCAGAAGTTATTGGATAGATGGACCAGGCTACATCCTCCTGTCTTTGGAGTTGAGCAACATGAGGACCCCCACGACTTTATTGATCGGTGCAGGGACAGACTGCACAACATAAGGATATTGGAGTCCCACGGGGTGAACATTACCACCTTTCAGCTGGAGGGCAGGGCCGTAGATGGTGGCAGTCCTATCTTCTCGGCTGACCAACATGTTCTCCTTCCATTACTTGGGGCCAGTTCATACGCCTCTTCCTAGATAGATATGTTCCACCCTCTCAGAGGGAAGAGTTTCGATTTTAGTTCGAGCAGCTCCAGCAGGGCCAGATGTTGGTGACCGACTATGAGGCGAGATTCTCTGAGTTCTCTCGCCATGTACTTATGATACTTCCTACCGATGCAGAGAGAGTGCGGAGGTTTGTTGCATGTTTGCACTATGGTATCCAAGCCACTATGGCCCGAGAGGTTGAGATGGGGACTTCATACGAGCTAGTTATAGAGATATTTCAGAGGATCGAAGGTGTTCGTCAGCGGAGCCGAGAGCAGGTGACAAAGGATAAGCGGTTTCGATATTCTGGAGGGTTCAGTGGTGCCCCAGATGGGGGAAGAGGTCAGTTTGTGAGGGGTCAGTCTAGCAAGTCTATATATCCAGCACCGCCTCCTCCTCGGGGTATTCCAGTGCTGCCCTATATCAGCGTCATGCCAGAGAGCTCCTACCGCCCATCAACTATTCAGGGTTCCTCTAGTGGGCCTTCAGGCCATCAGGGTCATACTTTAGGTCAGTAGTCCACCGTACCGAGAGGTCGTTTTGAGTGCGGGGATCTTGGTCATGTGAAGAGGTTCTACCCCAGGCTTCGGGGTAAGGCAGTGCAGCAAGGTTAGCAGCCTATGATTTCAGCACCAGCTGCCACACCAAACGTCCGAACGCCCAGAGGCGGAGCGCTAGCCAGGTGGCGCTCCACCCGGGTTCTATGCCTTTCCAGCCAGACCAGATGTAATAGCCTCAGATGTCGTGATCACATGTATTATTTATGTCTTCGGTAGGGATGCTTCAGTACTATTTGATCCAGGGTCTACATATTCATATGTTTCATCTCTGTTTGCTCATTTCCTAGGTGTTCCTCGTGAGCCCTTGGGTACTCCTGTTTATGTGTCCACACTAATGAGCGATTCTGTTGTTGTGGATCAGATCTACCGGTCCTGTATTATGACTTTATGTGGTTATGAGACTAGAGCGGATCTTCTGTTGCTCGATACGGCCGACTTTGAGATCATACTGGGCATGGACTGGTTGTATCCAAATCACGCCATCCTTGATTGCTATGCCAAGACTGTTACCTTGGCGATGCCAGAGTTGCCTAGATTGGAGTGGAAGGGTTCATCTGTCAGTGTATATAGTCGGGTTATCTCTTTTCTGAAGGCTCGACACATGGTCGAGAAGTGTTGTTTGGCTTATCTATCTTATGTTCGAGACACTACTACAGAGACTCCAGCGATTGATTCAGTTCCCATGATCCGGGAGTTCTCCGATGTGTTTCCTTATGATATTCTAGGCATGCCGCCAGATCGTGATATCCATTTCTATATTGATTTGGCTCCAAGTACCCAGCCTATCTCTATTCCTCCGTACCGTATGGCTCCAAAAGAGTTGAAAGAATAACTTTAGGAGTTGCTAGCAAAGGGATTCGTCAGACCGAGTGTGTCGCCTTAGGGTGCACTGGTGTTATTCGTGAAGAAGAAAGATGGGACTATACGGATGTGCATTGATTACCGCCAGTTGAACAAAGTTACCATTAAGAAGAAGTACCTGTTACCTCGTATTGATGATTTGTTTGACCAGTTGTAGGGTTTCAGGGTGCTCTCTAAGATTGACTTGAGATCGAGGTACCATCAGTTGAAGATTCGTGATTCAGATGTTTCGAAGATGACTTTTCGAACTAGATATGACCACTATGAGTTTCTAGTGATGTCCTTTGGTTTGACTAACGCCCCGACGACGTTTATGGATTTGATGAACCGGGTGTTCAGGCCATATATTGACTCGTTTGTCATTGTATTCATTGATGCCATTTTGATCTACTCACGTAGCATGGAGGAACACGAGCAATATTTGAGAGTGATGCTTCAGACCTTGCGGGAACAGAAGTTATATGCTAAGTTCTCCAAGAAGATAGAGGCAGTTCAGAGTTGCCCTCGTCATACCACAACGATCGAGACCAGGAGCTTCTTGGGGTTAGCAGGTTATTATCGTCGGTTTGTGGGGGGCTTCTCATCTATTGCAGTATCTTTGACTAGATTGACCCAGAAGGGTGCTTCATTCCGATGGTCCGATGATTGTGAGGCGAGCTTTCAGAATCTTAAGACCACATTGACTTTAGCACCAGTGTTATTGTTGCCTTCCGGTTCAGGGGTGTATACTGTATATTACGATGCTTCACGCGCTGGCCTGGGTTGTGTATTGATGTAGGAGGGGGTGAGTTATTGCATATGCTTCACGTCAGCTAAAGCCTCATGAGAAGAATTACCGCGTGCATGATTTGGAGTTGGCCACGATAGTTCATGCTCTTAAGATCTGGAGGCATTATCTTTATGGAGTATCCTGTGAGGTTTACACCGATCATCGTAGCTTGTAGCATTTTTTCAAGCAGATGGATCTCAATTTGAGGCTGCGCAGGTGGCTTGAATTACTAAAAGATTATGATTTTACCATTTTTTATCATCCGGGTAAGGCGAATGTAGTTGCGGATGCCTTGAGCAGAAAAGACGGAGAGTATGGGTAGTTTGGCATTCATTTCAGTAGAGGAGAGACCACTAGCTTTGGACATTCAGTCCTTGGCTAACAGACTTGTGAGGTTGGATATTTCAGTGCCCAGCCGAGTTCTTGCATGCGCCGTCACTCAGTCTTCACTATTCAAACAGATCAAGGCTCGCCAGCACGACGATCCACACTTATTGGTTCTCATAGAGACGGTACTATATGGCATTAACAAGGAGGTTACTATCGGTGAAGATAGTGTTCTGCGACTCCAGGGTCATCTATGTGTCCCTAATGTTGATGGATTGATGGAGAAGATTCTAGAGGACGCACACAGTTCTCGGTATTCTATTCATCCAGGTGCTACGTAGATGTACCACGACCCGAGACAGCATTATTGGTGGCGGCGGATGAAGAAGGACATAGTCGAGTATGTAGTGAGGTGCCTAAATTGCCAGCAGGTTAAGTATGAGCATCAGAGGCCAGGTGGCCTACTCCAGTAGATAGTTATACCTGAGTAGAAATAGGAGCGCATCACTATGGACTTCGTAGTTGGGTTGCCGCGGACCTTGAGGAAGTTTGATGCAGTTTGGGTCATTGTTGACAGGTTGACCACGTCAGCACACTTCATTTCAGTTGTGGCCACGTATTCTTCATAGAGATTGGCCTAGATTTACATTCAGGAGATTATTAGGTTGCATGGTATTTCTGTTTCCATCATATTGATAGAGGCCCTCAGTTTACCTCAAAATTCTGGAGGACAATACAGAGTGAGTTGGGGATCAGATCTTGGGGGCTTTGCTTAAAGTATGTGTGATTGACTTCGGAGGGCAGTGGGATCGATTCTTGCCTTTGGCCGAGTTTGTTTACAGCAACAGTTATCAGTCCAGCATCGAGATGGCTCCATTTGAGGCATTATATGTTCGGCGATTTAATTCGGCCATAGGATGGTTTGAGCCCGGCGAGGCTAAGTTATATGGTACTGATTTGGTAAAGGATGCCTTGGAAAAGGTAAAGTTGATTCAGGAGAGACTTCGCACAACACAGTCCAGACAGAAGAGTTATGCGGATCAGAAGGTGCGTGATTTATTATTTATTGGGGGCGAGAAGGTTCTCTTGAAAGTCTCGCCGCTCGCCGATTAAGGGAATCATGAGGTTCAGGAAGGAGGTCAAGTTGAGCCCAAGGTTTATAGGTCCATTTGAGGTGTTGAGACGAGTTGGGGAGGTTTCTTATGAGTTTGCGTTGCCTCCCAGTATATCGGGAGTTCATCCGGTCTTCCACGTGTCTATGCTCCAGAAGTATCATGCCAACAGGTCGCATGCGTTAGACTACAACACGGTTCAGTTAGATGAGAGTCTGGTTTATAAGGAGGAGCCAGTTGCCATTGTTGACAGGTAGGTTCGCCAGTTGAGGTCCAATAAGATTTCTGAGGTAAGAGTTTAGTGGAGGGGTCAACTAGTCGAGGAGGCGACTTGGATACTGAGGAGGACATGCGGAGTAGATATCCACACTTATTCGGGACTCCAGGTACGATTCTAGACCCGTTCGAGGACGAACATTTGTTTAAGAGGTGGAGAATATAACGACCCGACCGATTGTTTTGCTTTCTATATCCCCATTCCCCTAATAAAGACTCTCTGTATGTGTTTTTACTATTTTATGACTTGCGGGGATGGTTAGTTCGGGCTTGGAAGGGTTAGGATCGAAAATAGAACACTTAGTTCCTTACTATTAGCTTAAAAAGGGTTAAGTTTGACTTGGGCCAACATTTGTAGTAAACGACCTCGGAACCGGGATTTGTCGGTCCCAATAGGTTCATATGACGATTTTGGACTTGGGCGTATGTTCGGATCGGGTTTTGGATGACCAAGAGCATTTCAGCGCATAAAGTTGAAAGTTGGTGCATTGAAGGTTTTAAAGTTCTTTAAATTTGGTTTGAAGTAGGACTTGATGTTATCGAGGTCTGATTGGGATTTCGAGCCTGAGAATAGTTCCGTATGGTGATTTAAGACTTGCACGCAAAATTTTGTATCATTCCGAGTAGTTTAAGTATGATTCGGTACGTTCGGAGTAGGTTGGAAGAAATTGAAGTTCATAAGTTGATTCTATTTGGTTTTGGGTTGTGATTCTTAGTTTTGATGTTGTTTTTCATGTTTCGAGAGGTCGAGCAGGTCTGTAGTATGTTTACAAACTTGTTGGTATGCTCAGACAGGGTTCCGGGGGCCTCGGGTGAAATTCAGATCGAAAACAGATTGGAATCTTGAAATTTGGGAGTCCTGCTGCTGCTGAACCTGGTGTTTTCGCACCTGCGGAGGGAATGGCCGCAGGTGTGGTCCCGCAGGTGCGGTTGATTCATCATGGGTGCGAGGATGGTGGAGATGGCCTGGGAGCGTAGGTGCGGGGAAAATTTCGCACTTGCGAGGTCGCGGATGTGCAGCGTGGCCGCCAATACGAAATGGCTAAGGTAGCCTGGGGTCGCAGAAGTAGACTTGGTCCGCAAGCGCATGCCCGCAGGAATGGAGGAAAATCCGTAGAAGCGGATGGGGGTCAGTGTGGTCAAGGTCGCAGGTGCGAGGGCCGAGCCGCAGAAGCGGGCTCGCAGGTGCGGTTCCGTTCCACAGGTGCGCCCAGTGATGGACTAGTGTGTTTCACAGAAGCACTCCTTTGCCCGCAGAAGCGGCGTTGCGGGTGCGACCCAAAGTTCGCAGAAGCGGAAATCGTTGGAGGCAGTGAGGGCTTTTAATATCTGGACTTAGGCAATTTTAGCTCATTTCTTTCATCTCTTGGGCGATTTTGGAGCTCTTTGAAGAGGGATTTTCACCTAGCACTTTGAGGTAAGTAATTTTTATAGGAGATAAGTTTAGTACATGTATTTTGGGTATATTATTAGCATATAAAGTGTAGAAATTGTGGGTTTAGTTGAAAATCCTAGATTTTGATAAAAATAGAATTTAACCACGAAAATGGTTATGGAATTGGGTGAAAATTATATATTTGAGTTCGTAAGGTTAGGAGTAACAATTATCTTCAAATATTTTCGGAATCCGAGTACGTGGGACGGGGGGTGAATTTCAAGAATCTTCCAATTTGGGTTGGGTAATTACTCTAATAGCTAAATTATTAACTTTTGAGTATATATTGATTATTTTATATAACATTTGGCTAGCTTCGGATTGTTCGGCACCAAGTTGGGTCCTTAGAGTGAATTTGTGGCCGGATAGTGAGCTTTGAGACGAGATAAGTCTTTTGCCTAACCTTGTAAGAGGGAATTTATCCCATAGGTAATTTAAATTACTATTTGTTTCTAATTGTGGGGGCTACGTACGTACGAGGTGACGAGAGTCCGTGCGTAGCTACTAATCATGCTTAAGTCCGGGTAGTTTAGTACCCAAATCATGAAATACTTATAATGTTTGCACCCTACTTGTTAATTAAAGTACCTAAATTACATTGAAATTTGATAAAGGATTTGTAAATACCGAATTTTACTTACTTGAGATTTAGCGGGTTACTTGACCGTTAATAGAAATTGTGCTACTTTGTGTATTAGCCTTATAATAGCTTTTAAATAGGATGTTCATAATGTATCCTCTCTTCTTGTGGAGCGGTTCGAACGCCTCGACAGTATAATAGATGCATCTATGGTTCGAGCCGCTCGACCCTCGGCAGTGTCCACCTTATTCTGGATCGGGCCGTACGACCTTGGCATAAATCGTGCGTGTTAATGCTTAGAGCCTGAATACACTTGATATTATTTTGATGAATTGAGAGATTATAATTTATTTAATTGTTTGGAGTTTATTTGGAATTAGCATGTGTTAGTGGAAGACTTTTGGAATTTACTATTAGTTAAAGAATTATTTAATCACCGTTGTCTTTGTGTTATTAGTATTATTCACATATTCTATGTCTATTTAGCATTCCTGTATTTTATTGTTAGCCCATAGTAAGTGTCGATGTCGACCCCTCGTCACTATTTCTTCGAGGTTAGACTGGATACTTATTGGGTACATGTTGTTTATGTACTCACGCTACACTTATGCACTAATCGTACAGGATCTAAGGCAGGTGCATTTGGCAGTCATTCCAGCGTGCACCCCCGTTATCCCAAGGCCTAGTAGTGAGCTGCTCTCTGAGTCCGTTTTGCAGTACCCGGAGTCTCTCTTTTGCACTTATTTTCTGTCTACTCTATTTCAGACAGTATTTTAGAGTTTTGTATTTTCTACTAGTACTCATACACTTATGACACCAAGTCTTGAAACACATACTAGTAGACTTTATGGTTTTGGAGCATTTATTTTACTACATTTGCTCACTCATTAGCTTTCGCTTTATTTTATTGATTTTTATATTCATTATTTTCTTAATAAATGAAATTCAACTACTTGGAAATTTATTAAAAAGAACAATTACATGGTTAGTTCACTGTTAGCTTGCCTAGCGGCGACATTGGGCGCCATCACGACCTATAGTAGGAATTGAGTCGTGACAGTTCTGGAAACTACGAACACTCGACAAGGTAATTTCATCTATATTTAGCCGCCTTCTCGCTCTCTTTCTGTGGTTTCTTTCTAGACAGAAATATTTAGAGATTAAAAATAGGGAATCTTACAGAAATATCCCAAATAAGTCTTAACTTACCAATATCTATCCATTAATCATAGACTTAGTAAAACTAACCAAGCACATACAAAAATTGAAAACCCAAATAAATAAGGTTCTTTCTCTCCAAGAATCACACGCAAAGATCTCCTTCTATATTTTTAAGCGTGATTAGCAACATTAGATGCAAGACGGAAAGGAAATTTCATGGATGAGGTAGCATATAAGGTAAAGAAATACAATATATATATATATATACACACACACACAATATTCCAAAAATCTAAGCAAATAAAGACCGTTTTCAATGGGTATGGTTGAAATTCACTGAAAACATATAGATGAGTCAATATACAAAGTTTAAGGAAGATTGAAGGTGATTTGGACTGATTTGGTATCAAAAGTTTTAGTTGAAATCGAGTTCAAAAAATTCTTCTGCGACACATGTATCAAACATATATCACGCATGTATTTCACACACATATATACGTGGATATATATGTGATATATATTTGATACAAATATGTGATACACAAATAATACACAGTGTGATGCGCATATTATTTTTTTCATGTTAATCTTCTACTTCGAATTTTCAATTCAAACTACCTCAAAACTCTACCAAATCATCCCAAAACTCAGATTCAAGATCCTTAAGATGTACCCAATCTATTCTAATAACACGCACTCAAAAAAAATAAAAATTTAACCTTTTTTTGGCTACAAATAGCTAATTGGCTAATATTGGTAATATTTGGCCAATATTAATAATATTTTATGAATTGGTCAATTTTTATAATAAGCTACTTATAAATGGACATAGCTGATATTTTTTCTTAAAAATATCATATAACTCAAGTGTTGTAGTTCACAGTTGGAGCCAAAACTTCAAAATAAAATTTGGGTAGGTGATTATATTTTCTTTTACTGAGTTTTAAAAAAAATAACTATGCCTTCTTAATTCTTCTAATCTGGATTTAGATGATTGGGATCTAGATTTAAGATTGTTTTTTTGGATTCTTCAATTAGCTTTTTTGAATCTCTTGGTATTTTTCTTCTTCTTTTTACATGTATTACTCTTCCTCTATATCGACTTATTTCGGCTTCAGTTATTTGAATAAGGTATTTGATATTGTGACAACAAGATAAATATTGAGCAACCAATTCATAGGAATAGTCAACATGCTGAAACAAATATATGGCATATGAATAACTCAAAATGTTGAGAAACCTAATTGATAGAACAAAATGAATAAAAAAAAAAAAGGACAAAACTATAAAGGAAAGCAAAGTTATTTAAAAGCCGCGAAATATCTCTAAATTGTTAAGATCGAAATAATCAGGTGTTATGCGGAAGCTAACAAAATATACCTTCAACGACGATAAATCAGACAACAAAAGAGAAATATAATTAAAGAGACACAAATATTTAACAATATGGTTCGATCAATCGACTTACGTCCACAAGTGGAGATGAATAATTCACTATATAAAAGAGAGTATAAAATATCGAGAGAACAACCTCACAAAGAGGCACACACAAGTGGCAAGCTAACATTATGGCTACATTATGCATGCTAAGAAAAGGACTAGACAAATATGCATGCTACTAAATGAGAAGGAAGGATCCTCAATTTATAGGAGTCCAAAAATCTTTTCCTCCTAGAAAAAGGACTAGACAAATATGGAAGAATTATATTTTTCTTTTTGTAAAAAATAAAATCAATTATGGTAAATGTGTTGTCCTTCCTTCAAGAAATTAGAAAAATCAAATATGATTAGAAAATCAGGACAAACACCTAACACAAACAACATCCAGAATTTTGCAAAGAGAAGATAAGGAAACATCAAATTTTAAATAATTCATGTACTATGATAAATTCTTCAAAAACATCAAGGGAAACATTAAATTATGTGACAAACTTCTTAATTGATGGGAATCCAAACAAAAAATTTCAGCATATGCTTTAACATGAAAATTGTGTCGAAACGTTTGTACTCATAAGCCGGGAATTACATCGAAAAATTATCTAAATTTACCCTTGATAAAAAGATAATCTAAATTAAAAAGTAGTTAAAAATTTTAGAAGATAGAATTACAAGATAAAATATATGCTGTAATTATAAAGTTAAGTATGGAAGATATTATACATATACAGAATTTAATACATTATATTTAAAAATATAAAGAATAATTGCTGACAAAATTTAAAGCTTCACATATTTGGTTCGCTATATTTATATACTGAACTTCCATAGAGAAAAGGCAAAATACATTGACAACCCCTTAAAGTTGTCCACATTTTATATTTATGTACTTTATCTTAAATATGTTCTATTTAAACACTTTAGCGTTTCATTCAAATACTTTAACCAGACCTTTACTATATCATTTAGACACAGTATGCTGACATGGCGAGATAAGTATTTTTCACATTTTTCAAGCGCGTGAAAATGATCTGAAAAACAAACCATTCATACTTCTTGCCGGAAGATGAATAGCTTTTGCAGGAAAAAGAATTCTAGTGAATATTTCTTTTGAATTTTTAGATCTTCCAAAAATCCTGCAAATCTGAAACCTTTGTAGTGAGACCAAATGGGTCGCATGTGAATTTTATCTGCACCAATTTATTCCGCGTGAGGCAATGTCGAGTGTGTACTTAACTCGTTTGGTGTACTAGATAAGCAAACCAACACCCAGAAATTTGTTCCTATTGCAGCACATTAACAAGAAAATTTGTGAATGCTCTAAGGTTTCTTTTGTTTGATTGGCCATTAAGAAGAAGGTATTTTTAGTTCCTCTGATGTTGTGATGGAGTTTGTTCTCATGGTGATACTTCTTGAGGCCACTAGGGCGGAGTTTCGGTGAACATTCGACGCCGACAGGTGGTGATCGGCTGCAGTAACCATGGCATTGTCGTCTTATCTTTGCCCCATTTTACATAGATCTAAGCCTCAAGGATTTTCAGTAAAGAGTGGTAGCCTCCTCTCTCCCTTGTCCATGATTTATCCATTATTAAAACCAACAATGCTTTGAGAAAAGAAGAACAATAAAAGGAAAATATTGAACCATCTCAACAACACCCCTTTACCTCTGTAAATATAGGCTATTATGCTCTTTCTTTTTCTGTTTCTGCTGTTACAACAGCTGATTTGCACAAATAGCCGATTTGCTTCACCATAAATTTTTTTTCTCCGGTCATTTTGGTTCCGCATTCTATATAAACATCCAAAACTCTCCATAGTTTTAGCCTAGAAAGGAAGAATAAATAAAAAGAAGAAGAAAAAAATTATATTTCTGGAGAAGAAGACAAAGGTGAAAAAGCAATGGGGTGGGGTTCTCGTTTTAATATTTATTTTTTTTATTTTTTAAATTTGGTTAAGTTAAATCCACATGTCCTCGTCTTATTCGTTAATGTAGTGTGTGAATTACACGCACTTTTTGTGTTTGGTTACTTACGAATTTTATATCTAAATGACATAGTAAAGGCTTGGTCAAAGTATTCAAATAGAACAGACTTAAGATAAAGTGTCTAAGTGAAAAGTGTGGACAACTATAAGGGTCTGTCGATATATGCATCTAATGAATTATGAATTCAGCCCATCCTGTTTAGCAGAAATACGGATATTCCTTGCTCATTGTCAGACAATCACTTATTTACAAGTTTCGTGTGGGGAAAATAATTTTCATTTTCTATCTCATGGAAAACCCTTTTCATTCCGCTTAGCCTTGTCCCCCCCTCCCCCAGGGGTATTTTAGTGATAGGTTCTATAGGAACTTTTGCCTAGAAAAATGTTGCACTGCAAATAGGAGTCGCAAATGGGCAGGTCGGATATGGGTGGTTTAAAACGGGTAATATAAAAATGGATCATGTATTCAACCCAGCCCATATTTAATACGGATAAAAAGTGTGTTAACCGACATATAATATGGATATCTATATTATCCATGGCTTCTTAAATATGATCACTTTTGGAAAAAATTCTAGTCTCTCAAATTTGAGGAACCCCTAATTTGAGTCTTTGCAAATGTAAAAGTTAAACACTTAGGTTATCCATTTCTTAAGTGGATAATATGAATCTTAACAATATTTGACCTATTTTTAAAAGTTCATTATCCAACCTATTTGTAACGACCCGACCAGTCGTTTTGAGCATTTATATTTCGTTCAGCCATTTGAAGTGTTGAGTAGCTTCGTATGATGTATTATGACTTGTGTGTATCGTCGGTTTTGGTTTTCAGGTATTTCGGAATTAGTTTGGAAGAATGAATTTCATGTTGAAACTTTAAGTTGTAAGAGTTGACGAAGTTTGACTTTTGAGTACTTGACCCCGGATTGGAGTTTTGATAGTTCCATTAGTTCCGAATGGTTATTTTGGGCTTGGGCGTATGCCCGGATTTGCATTTAGATATTTCTAGAAGGTTTCAGCACTTATTGGCGAAAGTTGAAAATTTCAAGATTTGGAATATTTATGAGTTGACCGAAAGTTGACTTTGATGATATCGGGTTCGTATTGTGGTTTTGGAAATTTTAATAGCTTCGTTATGTCATTTGGGACTTGTGCGCAAAATTTGAGTTCATTCCGAGTTGATTTGATATGGTTCGGTACGAGTTTTGGAAGTTGAAAGTTCAAATGTTTATTAAGTTTGATTTGAGGTGCGATTCGTCATTTCGATGTTGTTATGCATGATTTGAGGCCTCGAGTAGGTCCGTGTTAGGTTATGGGACTTGTTGGTATGTTCGGACAGGGTCCCAAGGAGTTCGGACGTGTCTCAGATTGATTTTAGACTATTTTTCTTCATGTTTTCATTGCTGGTTGCTGCTGGTTTCTGATGCCTCGATTGTCCTTCGCGATTGCGAAGATGAGTATGTGATCGCGTAGAGAAAATAAGAAGCTGGGCACTTTCTTCATCGTGGTTGCAATTGGATGGCTGCATTCGCGTAGGATTGTGTGGGTTACTGTTCGTGTTCGCATGATGGGCACTGCGATCGCGTAGAGCAGAGACGGGGAGCTGGGAGTTGGTGAGTACTCTTGCGCGTTTGCATAGGTTAGTTCACGTTCGCGGAGAGTTGGCATATGTGGGCACCGCATTTGCATGAGTAGGCTCGTGAACACATAGTGCATTTTCAGGGGCAGTGCATTTTCTTCTTCGTGATCGCAATGGTATTTCCGCGATCGCGATTCATTGATTCGTCATGTAAATATAAAGTACTCTATTTCAGAGGTTTCGACCATTTTTGCATATTTGGAGCTATGGAGCTCGGATTGAGATAAATTTTGAAGCGATTTTCACCATATAGATTGTGGTAAGTGTTCTGTACTCAGTTTTGATTATATTTCATGAATCTATCTTGGTTTTTGGCATTTGATTGAGGATTTCGAGAGAGAAATTGGGGAGTTTTGTCTAAAATTTCATAAAGTGAATTTTCTAGTTTTGAGCATCGATCCAAAGTCAAATTTGAGTGAAACTAGTATGGTTGGACTCGTAACTGAATGCATTGTCGGATTTTATAAGTTTCATTGGGTTTCGAGGTGTGGGCCCGGGTTTGATGTTTTGGTTGACTTTGGGGCTTTTGAATAAAGATTCAACCTTTATTGATTGAGATTGTTTCCTTTGGCATTATTTGATGTTCTTGAGTTGCTTTGGTTAGTTTTGAGTCGTTCGAAGGTCGGTATACGCGGTATGGCGTTTCTAGAGTATTATTTGGCTTGCTCGGTATTGGATTCGGCTTGTTCGAGGTAAATAACACTTCTAAACTTGGTACTGAGGGTATTGTCGCGACCCGAAATTCCCACCGTCGGGACCATGATGGCGCCTAACATTTCACTTGCTAGGCGAGCCAACGTTAGAGAATTATTAAACCAATCCTTTTTCCATTCAGTGAATAACAATAAATTAGCTAAGATGAAATATAGTGAGTGCGAAATACTATAAAAACTGCTTTAATTACTATCACTCAGATTTGGAGTCACAATTCACGAGCATTCTAAAATTTACTGCAAGAAATAGTCTGAGAGAAATACAACTGTTTGAATGAAAGAAATAGTAAAACAGAAAAGATAGACGGGGATTCAAGGTCTGTGAACGCCGACAGATCTACCTTGAGTCTCCGGATAGCGGGTCCAATAGCCAAAAATCTCGATCAACCCGAGCCAGTACCAAAATCTGCACAGAAAGTGCAGAATGCAGTATATGTACAACTGACCCCATATACTGGTAAGTGTCGAGCCTAACCTCGACGAAGTAGTGACAAGGCTAAGGCAAGGCACCTACAAATCAACTTGTACAATTTAACAGTGTATATACAAATAACAGTAATGAAGAACTAGACAGAAAATATCGAGAGGGGAAAATATGCTGGGGGAAATACGAGATAAAGAACTACAGCAGAATGATAGCTGGAAAAACCAATATACTATGAATCAACAGGAACGATGAATACAGTAAAGGAAAAATGCACGGTATCACCCTTCGTGCTTTTAGGAAATACGAGATAAAGAACTACAGCAGAATGATAGCTGGAAAAACCAATATACTATGAATCAACATGAACGGCGAATACAGTAAAGGAAAAATGCACGGCATCACCCTTCGTGCTTTTACTCTCAACCTCACCATAAAATCAATTGAAACGGCACGGCATCACCCTTCATGCATTAACTCTCATATCATGGCACGACATCACCCTTTGTGCATTAACACTCACAATATGGCACGACATCACCCTTCGTGCATTAACACTCTCCCTTACCATAACGCAATGAATGAATAACAACAGGGAGATAGAATGACAAGTATAAGCCTTACTTTAACATTTGGTTTCGTAACATCAATCTCAACTTCGAAATAAATACTCAATTATCACCAGAAGATCCGTAAACATGATAAAAATGATTAATTTAATAACATTAGTCTAAACACGTAGAAATTAGGCATGGGAAAGAGACAATATAAGAAAAATAGGAGAAACAAGAAAAACAGGTAAATCGACGACGCATAAGTACTCGTCACCTCACATATACGCCGCTCACATGAATTTCACATAGAAAATAGTCTGAGGTTCCTAATTCCTTCAAGTCAGGGTTAACCATGATACTTACCTCGCTTCGAAGGCCACTTAATACTCAATCACAGCTTTTCCTCTAGAATCCACCTCCAAACCACTCGTATCTATTCAAAAATGACTCAATAATATCAAATATTGCTAACGGAATCAATTACATTGCATAAATTTAGATTTCCCAAATTTTTCTCCAAAAAGTCAAAAATCGACCCCGGGCCCGCTTGGTCAAAACCCGAGGTTTGGACCAAAATCCATTTATCCATTCACCCCCGAGCCCGAATATGCAATTAGTTTTGAAATCCGACCTCAATTTGAGGTCTAAATCTCAATTTCCCAAAAATCCGTAATTCTACCCAAACTCCCGATTTCTACCATGGAAATTCTAGATTTTAGGTTGGAAATTCATGAAATGAAATGGGTAATTGAAGAAAAATGATTTAGAATCACTTACCAACACTTTGGGAAAAAAATTATCTCTTGAAAATCGCCTCTAGCCCGTTTGTTTTATGAAAAGTTGGAAAAATGGATTAATCCCGTGTTTGATTCTGTTTTAAGTGTTGGGAGACATTGTTCATCGCGATCTCGTGAACACTGTCGCATTCACGAAGAGCAGGTTCCTAGTGACTTAAGCGATTATGGGAGGCTTTACACGTTCGTAAAGGTTTAGCCCGCGTTGCCTTCGCGTTCGATGGGTCGCGTTCGCGTAGAGCAACTCCCCCCATTGCTCCACGTTCGCGACCATGGTCTCGCGTTTGCATAGAGTAAAATCCTCCCCATCCCAGGTTCCCTTTCGCGATCGTGAAGCACAACATATCAGATACTAGATACAACATAGACACACCAGATTTTCTAAGTCTAAAACATCTCGTAGCCTATCCAAAACTCACCCGAGCCCTCGGGGCTCCAAACCAAATATACACACAAGTCTAAAAATATCATACGGACTTGCTCGCATGATCAAATCGCCAAAATAACACATAGAACTATGAATATAGCACCAAATCAAATGATATTCTCAAGAAAGCTTTAATATTTCTATCTTCACAACCGGACGTCTGAAACACGTCAAACCAACTCCGTTTCTCACCAAATTTCACAGACAAGTTTTAAATATTATAGTGGACCTGTACCGGGGTCCGAAACCAAAATACGGACCCGGTATCAACAAGACCAAACATCACTCAATTCTAAAAATCCTTAAACTTTCAAACTTTTAATTTTTCATCAAAATTCCATATCTCGAGCTAGGGACCTTGGAATTCGATTCCGGGCATAGGCCCAGGTCTCAAACTACGATACAAACCTACCAGGACCATCAAAATACGAATCCGGGTCTGTTTGCTAAAAATGTTGACCGAAGTCAATTTAAATTGATTTTAAGGCAACAATTCTCTTTTTATCAGTTTTTAACATATAAGCCTTCCGGAAGAACACTCTGGCTGTGCACGCAAATTGAGGAAGGCTAAGATAAGGTTTTTGAGACCTTAAAATATAGAATTAGATTCTAAAATATAAGATGACTTATCGGGTCTTCACAGGTATGAATCCCTGAATATACGTATTATGTGTTTGGTGTTGAGGTGACGCACATGCTAGGTGACGGACGTGTAGGCATAAATTGTGTGAATTGTGACTCGGTTAATTCTGTGGTACTGTGTAGTTACCTAATCTTGTTTTTGTCCATGAAATTTTTACGTGATAGAGTAATTGAGTTGTGATCCATGTTAGAAACCATATTTATATTATATGTTTATTCTGTTGAGACCCGCTGAGGTCATTTTTGTTGTTGAGTTATTTGCTTAAAATTTGCTATTACATACTCAGTCATAGTCATTCACTTGTATATCATATCTCAGTCTCTATTATCATTTGTTGTCACAACATGTTATCATTTTTTGGGCTAATTGGCATGAGATTTGTGAGCCCGAGAGACTGGAAAGATTGATAACTGAGTTGGAGCATGAGAGCCAGATTGTGAATGATATTGATGGGATCGGGTTGCACGCCACAACAGGTTTATTTGATTCATGATGGGATCGGGTTGTGTGCCGCAGCAGGCCATATTGGCTTTATATATATATATATATATATATATATATATATATATTATTATATGGATTGGGCTGCACACTGTAGCAGGCCCAATGGGCTTTATATATTATTGATGGGATCGGGTTACACGCCGTATCAGGCCATGATGGCTTATATTAGCGCTTGGGCAGGATCCGCCCCTCCGGAGTCTGACATACCAGCAGTGAGCATAAGTTTTATTGATTCATGATGAGATCGGGCCGTGCGCCGCATTAGGTACCGTACAATGCTGATTGTTCGAGTGTGCTGAGGGATTGAGCATGATGAGTGAGAGTGCGAGATAGTGAGATTGAGTACTCTGAGAGTATGAGTACATGCGTTCATAACTATGATGCATTGCATTAACATGTATATTTGACATACAGACATAGAGATGTATTTCCTCATGCTACACGGTATTGTGACATTCATGACTTCACATGCAAATTGACATGTAGGCATAGAGATGTACTTTCCTCATGGTAGTTGAGATTGAAATATTTTATCTGTCATTGAGTGTTTTTGGAAAAAATCACAGTTTTCTGATATACTCACATTTTGGTGATTTTAGTGAAAGATTTGGATTTTTACTGTTATACTTGAAAAGCATGCCTATTTTTCCATAACTATGAACGAGTTGAGCATCATATCTTTGAGTTGTTTCTTGCACTACTTTTGTTATATCGTTATGATTTATTGTTGGCCATTGGTGTTGGACTCTGACCGTTGTCCAAGCCCGTCACTACTTTCAACCTAAGGTTAGGTTTGTTACTTATTGAGTACATGGGGTCGGTTATACTCATACTACACTTCTGCACCTTACGTGCAGATTTTGGATGCTGATGTTGTTGTGTATGGCGATAGCTGGCACTGAAGATGTACCTGCGTTTCGGTCATAGATGCCTCTTGTTCTTGGTAGCTTTAGAATTATTAATCTGTTCATGTATATTTCAAACATATGATGTATTTATTTCATACCAGCTTTGTAAACTCTAAATCTTAGAAGCTCATGCATGATTTGTACTACCAGTTCTTGGGAATATTTTGTATAAAAGTTCAGTTGTATTATCATTTTTCTCTTAATAAATCTCATTTGAATTGGATTGTTGCTAACTGGCTTACCTAGCGGGTTGGGTTGGATGTCATCACGACTAATTGGATTTTTAGGTCGTGACAAGTTAGTATCAGAGCTCTAGGTTCATAGGTTCTACGAGTTATGAGCAAGTGTCTAGTAGAGTCTTGCGGATCGGTATGATGACGTCCATACCTATCTTCGAGAGGCTACAGTGCATTTAGGATAAACTTCCCCTCTTTCTTTCTTTATCGTGCGGTATTGATTCAGCTTGAAGTGTATCTCTTTGAATTCCTTCCACTCACTCGTATGCGTACGTGAGCGCTCGATATCAGCTGTGCATCGATAACTTGTGATTATGAGGTGCGAGATATGTCTTCTGTGTGCTGATGATGGGCCAGTCTGGAGGACTTGAGGCTGGGTTTTGACTATAGCTTGAGCACGGTGATTTCGGTTGTATGAGCATATGCTTTTGGACTTATATGTATGGTAGTGTCTCTATGGGTGGAATTTGTAGCTCGATGAGTGGTTAAATGGATATATGATGAGTAGGATGTGACTGTGGGATGTGTTCAGATGGTTTGGATATGGAGGTGATATACAGCCTTGAGTTATGATTGTTTTGAGGGACTCTTTCATGTTGTTCATTTGGGGAATGAAGTAGATTCTCATGTCTTGTTGCTGAGTTCAGTCTCGCGAATATTAAGTATTTCGTAGTAGTTGTGGCTGTGAAAGGGCATAGAGAAATTCTAGTTTGAGGCTAAGCAGGTGGGTTATCTCCTGCGAGATGTTCTGAGGTTATGTGATTCTTATGCCGATTGAGGAAAGTTTCTTCTACCAGTGGGTTATAGATTGGTTGAGAAAGTTTACTTGATTGTCATGAGGATTAATACGAGCTTAGCAGATGATTTGAGGTATTATATGATTTGTGTTACATGAGCTTATGAAGGATTTAGTTGAATCCCACCGCGGTATTATGTCAGTAATAAAGTATGGGCATTGTGAGTTATCGAGTATTTTGATCTATGGCTTTGAGCCAAGTGGGAGAGTCTGTTATCGACGATTTGATTACATGATCACATGTTGTATTGGTTTCGGTCTGAGGCATACTTGTTGATAGGTTATGACTTGCAGAGGCTGGTTTTGAGGATGACTTACGCAAGGAAATTTCCGGATGCATGGTGTATTACACTTTGTGGGTATAGGGAATCATGGAATGATTCGAATTGTTATTCGTGAAGGATGTAGTGCGCATGGAGTGGGAATTTACTCGGTTGATTAGAGGTGTGGATTACTTCTTTGGGGTGTTTTCGTGCTAATAGGGAATAAGTTGTTCGGCCTGCTTAGGCGGTGTAATTGAGATTTGAGCAGAGTGGATGACTCTCGAGAAGGTTCTAATGGATCCAAGATTTATAGGTGGCAATTGAGAATTTTTCGGATTTGTATATGGCTAGAATCTGAGATTTGAATTGGATGGTGTCGATACTTGCGGTATTATTATATCATTATGTATTCTATATTTCAGTATCAAGAAGGTGAAGAAAATAACTTTAGATTCACAGAAGGTCTCTACAGAGGGGTTGTCTCGGGTGTGGTACTTTTGAGGTGCTTAAGAGGGAATACAACGGCTTATAGGACTTAGGGCAGTGTGGTTTTATGCTAGGATCTCTTATGGTGAACTTTGGGTAATGATCGTAGTGTTCTGGCAAGGAGAAGTGTCACCTTGAGGGTAATTTGGAAGGAACACGAAGGAAATAGGACAACTTGCTAGTAGGTAGGATCAATATGGTAATGGTATGCTCGGTACTTTTGGTTCTTATGGTGAGGTGAGGCTTTACGAGTGTTTTATGGCAATACTCTTGGATTTGGTGACCTACGTGGCTTGGTTGAGTTAGAGGGATTTAGTTTTGATAGCTTGGTTATATGCAAAGGGATTTCAAAGTGTTCTCGATGGTTTCTACCACAGTTTGAGATGGATATTTCCTAGCGGTGTGAAGAGCATGTTGCTTATTGTGATTTTCTCTTGGATGGAATCAAATGGAAGGTTTCTAACTAATCGGAAATGTATTATGTTGGTAATTCAGAGTTCATCATGAGAATCTCGTGCTTTTCATATGATGGCATGATAAAATGTGGTGTGTTGCGTGGAATTGAGATTTGCATGTGTAAGGTCACAATTCAATTTTGGAGGAAGGTCATGCATTTTGAACAATATGAACGGTTTTAGATATTTGGTGAATGCTATTACTACATGGTATTGCCTGAGAAGGGTTCGCATTTCAGAAGGCACACTATGTTTTGACTTACGGTTGCTTCATTGGTATTGTGGTACTTGCCTGGTTGATCGACTAATGATGTTCAGATTTGCCTATGTGTCATAGAAGAACCGTATAAGTATTTCTCATGGGGGTGATTATGTGAGAGAGACGTGTTAGTCATTCGAGTGATGGAGTTGGTATCAGCTATGGTGATTTGTGTGTTCTATGGATTTGGAGACTGGGAGTCCTCTGGAGAAGCTTATTTTGGGGTTGCGGACTGTGAAGATGTGGCCAGAGTTAGCTAGATGGTATTATGTGCTATGTTTAGGTCATTGTGGACTTTTTGAGGGCCATTTATCCATTTGGGGATGACCGGAGTTGATTTGGAGGCCCATTGGTAGGCCAGAGGAGGATGTGTATTCTACACCGGGTCGGATTTGTTGACTCAACACTGTTATTGGTGGAAGGTGTGTCATTCGGTTTGAGTTGAGCTTGTTCATGTTCTGATATGTTCTATGAGTTACTTTTCTATGCTACGAGGGGCTGTGATTTGTTGGTTATATGCACACATGGTGAGCTTCTATTTGGCCTTGCATCGGAATTCGAGCGAGATGGTTATTGGGGTGTTGAACGGTTGATTGTGCCTTGGTTACATTCTTTTCAGGCCATGGTATATAGTGTTATTTGTTTCTACATGGTTGTGGTCATTCACTTCGTGTACTTGATGTTGAATTGCGTGTGGCTGTTGATTTTGGGCATTGTGGCTTGAGGTATTTCATAGGACCAGTGTTTGGATGGGGTCACACATTGCAGCGGAGTTGTGCTGGGATATGATCTTTTGTGTTAGATTCGTATGTCTTGGTTCTACTATGTATGATGGGTTCATAACATTGCTATTTTGGTGGTACTTGTTGTGCTTGCGGGACGGTTCTATCATATGAGTCATTTTTTCACTTTTGGGTGCATTTGAATTGTTGTGTATTGGTACACGGATTACTCGGTTTGTGGCTTAAGGTTGTATTGGTGTGGCATGTCAATAGAGTGGCTATATTTGATGAGGTGAGGTCGTTGGACCTAGAATGGGTACTATTGGATTTGATTGCAGTATATTTAGAAGGATAGTGTCACTGATCAGCTTAGAAATTGGCTATAGTTCATGTCGGAGGAGGGAGAGCTCCATGACTTGTTGATTTGATGAGTGGTTATGAGTTTCTGCGTGTTTCTTTCATCATCGGCAGTGTACGAAGGTTTTGAACGAGGTTTTTGTTTGATATGAGGTTTGTTACCGGTGTCGGGTTTATTTTGAGCAACTACTGTGATCGGGAATTATTGCTACGAGCATGCGAGTTATGTGGTATATCATGTGATTACATCTTGGGTTATGGGTATGGCTTGATACAACTTGTTCAGACTTATACAGTGTGTAAATGTGTGATTCGGATCTTGTTGGAAATTCCTGATGTTAGAAATTGGATTCTAAGGTTTACAGACTAATGTTGAAGTAATAATCTTCAGTTATGTTGTGTTGTCGGGCCTATATGGAATAGGGTGACGTGGGATCACCCTGGGTATGTGCATGGTAAGGTTACACGGCGGTTTGATGGCTTTGGAACGACTATGGGCACGTTCAAGGACGAACGTATATTTAAGTGGGGGAGAATGTAACGACCCGACCGGTTGTTTTGAGCATTTGCATTTCGTTCAGCCATTTGAAGCGTTGAGTAGCTTCATATGATGTATTATGACTTGTGTGAATCATCGGTTTTGGTTTTCAGGTGTTTCGAAATTTGTTTGGAAGAATGAATTTCATATTGAAGCTTTAAGTTAAAAGAGTTGACCAAGTTTGACTTTTGAGTATTTGACCCCAGATCGAAGTTTTGATGATTCCGTTAGTTCCGGATGGTGATTTTGGACTTGAGCGTATGCCTGGATTTGCATTTAGAAATTTCTAGAAGGTTTCGACACTTATTGGCGAAAGTTAGAAATTTGAAGGTTAGGAATGTTCATGAGTTGACCGGAAGTTGACTTAGATGATATCGGGTTCGGATTGTGGTTCTGGGAATTTCAATAGCTTCGTTATGTCATTTGGGACTTGTGCGCAAAATTTGAGTTCATTCCGAGTTGATTTGATATGGTTCGGCACGAGTTGATTTGAGTCCTCTAGTAGGTCCGTGTTAGGTTATGGGACTTGTTGGTATGTTCGGACGGGGTCCCGAGGGCCTCGGGCGTGTCTCAGATTGATTTCGGACCATTTTTCTTCATGTTTTCATTGCTGGTTGCTGCTGGTTTATGATGCCTTGATTGTCCTTTGTGATCGCGAAGATGGGTATGCGATCGCGTAGAGGAAATCTGGAGCTGGGCACTTTCTTCATCGCGATCGCGATTGGATGGTTGCGTTCGCGTAGGCTGTGTGGGTTACTGTTCGCGTTCGCATAATGGGCACCGTGAACGCGTAGAGCAGATATGGGGAGCTGGGAGTTGGTGAGTACTCCTCTGCGTTCGCGTAGGGTTATGTGGGTTACTGTTCGCGTTCACATGATGGGCACCGTGATCGTGTAGAGCAGATATGGGGAACTAGGAGTTGGTGAGTACTCCTCCGCGTTCGTGTAGGATAGTCTGCATTCGCAGAGAGTTGGGCATCTTTGGGCACCGCGTTCACATGAGTAGGCTCTCGAACGCATAGTGCATTTTCAAGGGCAATGCATTTTCTTCTTCGCGATCGTGATGGTATTTTCGCGATCGCGATTCATTGATTCGTCCGTTGAATATAAAATACTCTATTTCAGAGGTTTCAACCAATTTTGCATATTTGGAGCTATGGAGCTCTGATTTAGACAATTGTTGAAGTGATTTTTACCATATGAATTGGGGTAAGTGTTCTATACTCGGTTTTGATTATATTTCATGAATTTATCTTCATTTTTGGCATTTGATTGAGGATTTCAAGAGTGAAATTGGGGGTTTTGTCTAAATTTTCATAAAGTCAATTTTTGAGTTTTGAGCATCGATTCGGAGCCGGATTTGAGTAAAACTAGTATGGTTGGACTCGTAATTGAATGGGTTATCGGATTTTGTATGTTTTGTCAGGTTTTGAGGTGTGGGCTCGGGTTTGACGTTTTGGTTGACTTTGGAGCTTTTGAATAAAGATTCAACCTTTATTGATTGTGATTGTTTCCTTTGGCATTATTTGATGTTCTTGAGTTGCTTTTGGCTAGTTTTGAGCCGTTCGGAGGTCGGTACGTGCGGGATGGTATTTCTAGAGTATTGTTTGTCTTGCTCGTTATTGGATTTGGCTTGTTCGAGGTAAGTAAAACTTCTAAACTTGGTGCTGAGGGTATGAATCCCTGAATATACGTGTTACGTGTTTGGTGTTGAGGTGACGCACATGTTAGGTGATGGGCGTGTGGGCATGCACCGTGTGAATTGTGGCTCGGTTAATTCTGTGGTACTGTGTAGTTACCTAATCTTGTCTTTATCCGTGAAAATTTTACGTGATATAGTAATTGAGATATGATCCATGTTAGAAACCATGCTTAGGCTATATGGTTATTCTGTTGAGACCAGCTGAGGTCATTTCTGTTGTTGAGTTATTTGCTTAAAATTTGCAGTTACATACTCAGTCATAGTCATTCACTTGCATATCATATCTCAGTCTCTGTTATTTTTTGTTGTCACAACATGTTATCATTTTTTGGGCTGATTGGCATGAGATTTGTAAGCCTGAGAGACTGGAGAGATTGATGACTGAGTTAGGGAACTGTATGGGATCAGGCTACACACCGCAGCAGGCCATATTTACTTTTTATATATTATTATTAAATAGATTTGGATTCACGCCGCAACAGGCCCTATGGGCTTTATATATATTATTGATGGGATCGGGCTGCACGCTGTAGCATGCCATGATGGCTTATATTAGAGCTTGGGCATGATCCGCCCATCCGGAGTCTGACATACCAGCAGCGAGCGCAGGTTTTATTGATTCATGATTGGATCGGGCAGCGCGCCACAATAGGTACCATACAGTGCTGAGTGACTGAGTATGTTGAGGGATTGAGCATGATGAGTGGGAGTGCGAGACAGTGAGACTGAGTACTCTGAGAGTATGAGTACATGAGTTCATCACTGTGATGCATTGCATTGACATGTATATTTGATATACAGGCATAGAGATGCATTTCCTCATGCTACACGGTATTGTGACATTCATGACTTCACATACACATTGACGCGTAGGCATAGAGATGTAGTTTTCTCATGCTAGCTGAGATTGAAATATTTTATCTGTTGTTGAAAATATTTGGGAAATTTCTGATATACTCACATTTTAGTGATTTCGATGAAAGATTTAGGTTTTTACTCTTATACTTAAAAAGCATCCCTATTTTTCCGTAACTATAAATGAGCTGAGCATTATATCTTTGAGTTGTTTCTTGTACTAATTTTATTATATTGTTATGAGTTATTGCTGGCTATTAGTGTTGGATTCTGACCGTTGTCCAAGCTCGTCACGGCTTTCAACCTAAGGTTAGATTTGTTACTTATTGAGTACATGGGGTCAGTTTTACTCATACTACACTTCTGCACCTTGCGTGCAGATTTTGGATGCTGATGTTGCAATATATGGCGGGAGCTGGCACTGAAGATGTATCCGCATTCCGGTCATAGCTGCCTCTTGTTCTTGGTAGCTTTAAAATTATTAATCTGTTCATATATATTTCAAACAGATAATGTATTTATTTCATATCAGCTTTGTAAACTCTAAATCTTAGAAGCTCATGATTTGTAGTATCAGTCCTTGGGAATTATTTGTGTAAAAGTTCAATTGTATTATAATTATTTTCTTAGTAAATCTTATTTGAATTGGATTGTTGCTAACTGGCTTACCTAGCGGGTTGGGTTAGGTGCCATCACAACTAGTTAGATTTTTGGGTTGTCAAGACTCAAAATACGCATGTCGTGATGGCGCCTATCAAAATACTAGGCAAGCCGACAACCTCAATAAAATACAATACCTTTTAAGTATGAAAACAAAATATGTGAATTCAATAGAGAACCTCACAATTTCAGATACAAAACACTCCCAAAACCCGGTGTCACTGAGTACGAGCATCTAAATGATAACAAAGTCTGACTGATAAAAACACTATCTGAAAATATAGAACAGTACAATAATTGAAAGGAAGTAAGTCAAGGTCAGCGGATGCCAGACAGCTACCTTGATAGTCTCCAGCTGATAACACTCTGAGATCTAACAGTCGCTGTGTCCGGAAGCACCTGGATCTGCACACGAGGTGCAAAGTGTAGTATGAGTACAACCAACTCAATAAGTAACAAGACTAACCTTTGGGCTGAAAGTAGTGACGAGCTCAGCAGGTACAGTCCAGTATAGAAATAACCGTACAGAAATGTAGGCATGCTTTCAAGTTCAACAGTTAAACTTAATACGGTATATGGCCAATCCAGCCCATGAAAGATCCATCCTATATATATATATATATATATATATATACATCAACTGCCAGTCAGTGACTCAGTATCATATAAGGCCAATCCAGCCCAGGGGTAAGTTTATCCCCAAATATAACTGACTCGGACCAGATCCATGTCCAGGGAAAATTCATCACAATTATAAATCAATAAGGCAAGTCCATGCCCTGGGAAGTCCATCCCGAACATATATAATTAAGGCAAGTCGATGCCCTGGGAAGTCCATCTCGAATATAAATCATCTATGCTCACTGTTGGGGGGTGCAGACTCCGGAGGGGCTCCTTCAGCCCAAGCGTGAGATAAAGCTTATATAGCCTGCTGCAGGCGGGAAACCCCGATCCATATAATAATAAAGCCTATAAGGCTTTCTGCAGCGGGCAACCCCGATAAATATAATAATATATAAAAAGCCGATATGGCCTGCTGCGGCGCGCAGCTCGATCCATTCAATATCCTCACAATGAATGAACATGATTGAGTATGAAATGTATATTTTTTTTAAACGATTAAATTCAACAGCAACACGACCCTATGGGTCCCAAAATATCGGCACGTAGCCTAAACATGATCTTTGATATGAGTCTCAGCTCAATTTCCTAACACGTGTAGAATATTCAGATAATAACATGATTTTTTAATTTACAATTCCACTGAATTTATTTAAGTCACAATTTCTATGGTGCACACCCACACGCTCGTCACCTAGCATGTGCGTCACCTTCATACCATACACATAACACAAAATTTAGGGATTTATACCCTCAAAACCTTAGAAGTGTTACTTACCTCAAACCGTGTAATTCTTTACTCCGCTATGCCTTTGCCTCGCGAATCAGCCTCCAAACGCCTCGAATCTAGTCACAATTAATTCGATTCACTCAATACAAATCATAGTAATTAATTTCATATGAAAATACTAATTTTCCAACATATTCCAAAATTGAACCCAAAAATCGCCCATGGGGCCCACGTCTCGGAACCCAACAAAAGTTACAAAATATGAACGCCCATTCAACCACAAGTCCAACCATACAAATTTTGTGAAATTCCAACATCAACTCGACCTTCAAATCTTAATTTCTTATTTTGAAATCCCTAGGCCCAAATCCTCTAAATTCACCTCAAAAACACGTAATCTAGTCGAAATATTCAATGGTAATCCAATATTATTAACTAACAATGATCACAAGCGACTTACCTCAAGATTTTTCATGAATTCTCTTTGAAAAATTGCCCAACACCGTGTTAAAAATGTCCAAAATGACAAATATGTCGGAACACTCTGTTTTTGTACACTGTCCAGATGTTCCGCTTCTGCGGAATTTTTAATCGCATCTATGGTTCCGCTTTTGCGGTGAAGCAAGAGCTTCTGCGACTGCCTTCACTTCTGCAGACAAGAAGCCTGCTTCTGCGATGAAGCGTCCGCTTCTGCGACGAGGATGGCCCTTCCCCTTTTCCGCTTCTGCGATGCATGTACCGCTTCTGCGAGGCTTCGTCCACTTCTGCGGACCTCATGCTTCTGCGATGCCAGGCTCGCTTCTACGAGCTTGCACCAGCGAGCCAATTTCCATAGTGCGATTGCATCACTAGGCAACAACACGTTTCAATTGTTCTAAGTCCAAATTTGATCTGTTAACCATCTGAAACTCACCCGAGGCCTCCGGGACCTCAACCAAATATACCGACAAGTCCTAAAATATCATACGGACTTAGTCGAAGCCTCAAATCGCATCAAACAATGCTAAAATCACGAATCATAACCCAATTCAAGCTTAATGAAACTAAATAATTCCAACTTCTACATTCGATGCCGAAACCTATCAAATCAAGTCCGATTGATCTCAAATTTTGCACCCAAGTCATAAATGACATAACAGACATATGAAAATTTTCAGAACTGGATTCCGACCCCGATATCAAAAAGTCAACTCCCCGATCAAACTTCCAAACTTAAATTTCTATTTTCGCCATTTCAAGTCTAATTTAGCTACGGGCTTCCAAATAATTTTTCGGATATATTCCAAAGTCTAAAATCACCATACGGAGCTATTGGAATCACCAGAATTCTATTCTGGGGTCGTTTACATATATGTCGACATCCAACCAACCTTTTCAACTTAAGATTTAAACTTTGGAACTAAGTGTTCCAATTCATTCCAAGACCTCACCGGACCTAAACCAGTTACCCCGGCAAGTCATATAACAACTGTAAAGCACAAATCGAGCCGTAAATAGGGGAACATGGCTGTAATACTCAAAATGACCGTTCGGGTCGTTACATTCTCCCCCTCTTAAACAAACATTCATCCTCGAACGGGTTTAGAATTATACCTGGAGCCTCAAATAAGTGTGGATATTTGCTCCGTATCTCCCGCTCAGTCTCCCAAGTAGATTCTCCGACTGGCTGGCCTCTCCACTGTACTTTCACTGAAGCAATGTTCTTTGATCTCAACTTTCGAACCTGCCGGTCCAAAATGGCCATCGGCTCTACAAAATTAGTCAAATTACCATCTAACTGTACTGTACTAAAATCTAAAACATGAGACGGATCTCCGACATACTTCCGGAGCATAGATACATGAAACACTGGATGAACACCCGATAGATTAGGCGGCAATGCAAGTTCATAAGCCACCTCTCCAATCTTCTTTAGTATTTCAAAAGGTCTAATATACCTAGGAATCAACTTGCCCTTCTTCCCAAATCTCATAACACCCTTCATAGGCGAAACTCAGAGTAGTACCTTCTCTCCTACCATGTAAGCAACATCGTGAACCTTCCGGTCGACATAATGTTTCTCTCTAGATTGCGCCGTGTGAAGTCGTTCCTGAATCAATTTAACCTTTTCCAAAGCATCGTAAACTAAATCAGTACCCAATAGCCTAGCCTCACCCGACTCAAACCAACCCACCGGAGACCGACACCGTCTCCCATTTAGAGCCTCATACGGAGCCATCTGAATGCTCGATTGGTAACTATTATTGTAAGCAAACTCTGCCAGTGGCAGAAACTGATCCCAAGAACCCCCCAAAATCTATAACATAAGCACGTAGCTTATCTTCCAATATCTGAATAGTGCGCTCGGACTGTTCGTCCATCTGAGGGTGAAATGTTGTAATCAATTGAACCTATATGCCTAATTGTCGCTGCACTGCTCTCCAAAACTGTGGTATGAACTGCGTGCCCCGATCTGAAATGATGGACACTGGCATACCATGAAGGCGAACAATCTCACGGATATACATCTCGGCCAACCGCTCCGAAGAATAAGTAGTACCGACTGGAATAAAATGCATGGACTTGGTCAACCAATCTATAATCACCCAAACAACATCAAACTTCCTCAAATTCCGTGGGAGTCCAACTACAAAGTCTATGGTAATACGCTCCCACTTCCACTCCGGAATTTAAAGTCTCTGAAGTAATCCGCCCGGTATCTGATGCTCGTACTTCACCTACTGACAATTTAAATACCGAGCTACAAACCCAACTATATCTTTCTTAATTTTTCTCCACCAATAGTGCTGCCTCAAGTCCTGGTACATCTTTGTGGCATGCGGATGAATGGAATACCGTGAACTGTGGGCTTCTTCAAGAATCAACTCCTGCAGTCCATCTACATTTGAAACACAAATCCGACCCTGCATCCTCAACACCCCATCATCCCTAATAGTAACATCTCTGGCATCGCCATGCTGAACTGTGTCCTTAAGGACAAGAAAATGGGGACCATCATACTGGCGCTCTCTGATGCGGTCATATAGGGAAGACCGAGAAACCACACAAGCTAGAACCCGACTAGGCTCAGAAATATCTAATCTCACGAACTTATTGGCCAAGGTCTGAACATCAACTGCAAGAGGCCTTTCACCAATAGGAATGAATACAAGGCTACCCATACTCACTGCCTTTCTACTCAAGGCATCGGCCACCATATTGGCCTTCCCGAGATGATACAAAATAGTAATATTATAATCCTTTAGCAGCTCCAACCATCTCCGCTGCCTCAAATTTAGATCCTTCAGTTTGAATATGTGCTGAAGACTCCGATGATCTGTAAATACCTCACAAGACACACCATAGAGATAGTGCCTCCAAATCTTCAATGCATGAATAATGGCTGCCAGCTCTAAATCATGGACATGGTAGTTCTTTTCATGTGGCTTCAACTGCCACGAAGCATAAGTAATCACTCTACCCTCATGCATTAAGACACACCCAATACCAATCCAAAAAGCATCATAATACACTGTATAAGAACAAGAAGCAGAAGGTAAAACTAGAACTGGAGCTGTGGTCAGGGCAGTCTTAAGCTTCTGAAAACTCTCTTCACACTCAACTGGCTACTTGAATGGAGCACCCTTCTGGGTCAATTTAGTCAAGGGCGATGCAATAGACGAGAAGCCCTCCACAAAATTACGATAATAGCCAGCCAAGCCAAAAAAACTCCGAATCTCAATAGCTGAAGATGGCCTGGGCCAACTCTCAACGACTTCTATCTTCTTTGGATCCACCTTAATTCTCTTACTGGACACTATGTGTCCCAAGAATGCCACCTAACTAAGCCAAAACTCACACTTGGAGAATTTGGCATAAAGTTTACTCAAATGTTGTGCATGTTCCTCCTGGCTATGTGAGTACACCTGAATATCATCAATAAATACTACGACAAATAAATCAAGATGCGAACATAATACACTATTCATCAAGTGCTTAAATGCTGCTGGGGCGTTGGTCAGCCCAAAAGACATCACGAGAAATTCCTAGTGACCATAACGGGTCTGGAATGCCGTCTTTAGAATATCTGAATCCCGAATCTTCTGCTAATAATACCCAGACCTCAAATCAATTTTGGAGAACACCCTCTCTCCCTGAAGCTGGTCAAATAAGTCATCAATACGCGGCAAAGGATACTTATTCTTAAATGTAACTTTGTTCAACTGCCTGTAGTCGATGCACATCCGCATAGTACCATCTTTCTTTGTCACAAACTAAACTGGTGCACCCCAAGGCGACACACTAGGCCTAATAGACCCCTTATCAAGAAGTTCCTGTTGCTCTTTCAATTCTTTCAATTCAGCTGGTGTCATATGATACAAAGGAATAGAAATAGGCTCAGTGCCCGGCACCAAGTCAATACCGAAATCAATATCCATGTCGGGTGGCATACCCAGCAGGTCTGCAGGAAATACATCCGAAAAATCCCGCATTACCAGTACAGAATCAATTGTAGGAGTGTCAGAATCAACATCTCTCATAAAGGACAAATATGACAAATAACCCTTCCCAACTATACGTTGAGCCTTCAAGTAAGAAATTACCCTGCTGGGAACATAATTTGGAGAACCTCTCCACTCGACCTTTGGCAATCCCCGTTTCGCTAACGTCACCGTTTTTGTGTGACAGTCTAGAATAGCATGACATGGAGACAACCAATCCATACCCAAGATTACATCGAAATTAACCATACTAAGCAATAAGAGATCAACTCTAGTCTCCAGTCCCCTAATAGTTACCACACACGACCGATATACATGATCCATAATAATAGTATCACCCACCGGTGTAGATACACAAACATGTAAAACTAAGGACTCACGGGGCATATCTAGATAATGTACAAAATATTATGAAACATACGAATATGTGAAACCAGGATCAAATAATATAGAAGCTTCCCCATAGAACACTGAGACAATACTTGTGATCACTACATCGGAAGCAACGACATCTGGCATGGCAGGAAAAGTATAGAATCAGGCCTGACCGCCACCTGATCGGCCTCCCCCTCTAGGGCGACCCCTAACTGACTGAGCCCCATCCTGAGCTGGCTGGGAGGGTGGTGGAGAAACTGGTGCAGGAGTCATATCCTGACTCCTCTGCTGAACTGGACCTCGTGAAAAGCAGGGACAATATTTCCTCACATGACCCAGCTCTCCACACTCATAGCAATCCCTCTCGAAAAATTATGGCGAGTTCTGAGGCAGACCACGAGAACCAGAATAACATGAACCTTGAACTGATGGTGCACGAGATGAACTCTGAGCTGGAAGTGCACCAAGAGAAGACTACCTCTGTCAAGCACTATATGAACCATGGCTAGCTGATGCACCACGATGAGCTAAACGAGCCATCTGAGAGGGCTTATAAAGACGACCGCTGCTGTGATGGGGCTATCCTCCAGAAGGAACACCGTTGTAATTACCCGGACTACGAGACCTCTTGGCCTCCCTCTGCTCACGCTCCTGATTACGAACCATTTCTAGCCATCGAGCACTGTCAACCACCTCATCGAATTTAGCACCTGCTATATTTCCCAAAGTCATAATAAAACGAAACTGCTGGTTGAGGACATTAATGAACCTCCTGATCTTTTCCCTCTCAGTGGGAACCAACCAAACTGCATGACGAGCCAACTCTGAAAATCGCATCTCATACTAAGTCACAGACAAGTCCTCCTGACGTAAATATTCAAATTGTCTGCGCAGTTCCTCTCTGCGAGTCTTTGGCACAAACTACTCCAAAAATAATACGGAGAATTCATGCCATGAAAGTGGTGTTGCACCAACTGGTCTACTCCTCTCATAAGTCTCCCACCATCTAAAGGCATCCCTAGAAAACTGAAAAGTAGTGAACGAGACCACACTATTCTCCAGAATACCCATTGTTCGAAGCATCCGCTGGCACTTATCCAGAAAACCCTAAGCATTCTCTGACTCAGCACCGCCAAATGATGGAGGTCGAAGCCTCCTAAATCTCTCAAGTCTCCACTTCTCATCATCGGCCATAACGAGGATCACTTGGGCTTGAGCAGCTGCAACCGGTTGGACTGGAGGTGCCCTCGGTATCTGAAGTCTCTGCACTACCTACTCTGGAGTACGGGCAACAGGGGTATGAGTACCTCCCGCGGCCTGAGAAGTGGCAGGTGCGGCCTGAGCCGAAACCACCTGAACAAGGCTAGTGCAAACAGTCAAAATCTGAGCTAAAGCCTCCTGAAGGCCTAGAATCACATTAGGCACAGCTGGTGCCTGAGCTGGTCCTGTCGGCTAAGCTATATCTGGAATATACTCCTAAGCTGGAGCAATTGGTGGTACTATAGGTGTTTCTCCAACTTCTGGAATCTACCACGGCCCCGGCCTCTACCACGACCCCGGCATCTACTACGACCCCAGCCTCTACTATGACCCCGGCCTCTACCACGGCCCCGGCCTCTCGCGGCCCTAACTGGTGGCTGACCGTCTGATCCGGTAGTATGTGTCCTCACCATCTGTGAGAGAATAAAAGAACAAAAATTTAGTTTCCGGAATCAACAAATTCGCACGACATAGTACAAGAAAGTGAAATTTTCCTAAGAGTTCGGCAGCCTCTCGAAGATAAGTACAGACGTCACCGTACCGATTCGCAAGACTCTACTAAATCTGCTTATGACTCGTGAGACCTATGTAACCTAGGCTCTAATACCAACTTGTCACGATCCAAACTACGCATGCCGTGATGGCGCCTATCTAAATACTAGGCAAGCCGACAACCTCAATAAAATACAATACCTTTTAAGTATGAAAACAAAATATTTGAATTCAATAGAGAACCTCACAATTTCAGATACAAAACACTCCCAAAACCCGATGTCACTGAGTACATGAGCATCTAAATGATAACAAAGTCTGACTGATAAAAATACTATCTGAAAATATAGAACAGTACAATAACTGAAAGGAAGTGAGTCAAGGTCAGCGGATGCCAGACAACTACCTTGATAGTCTCCAGCTGATAACACTCTCAGATCTAACAGTCGCCATGTCCGAAAGCACCTGGATCTACACACGAGGTGCAAAGTGTAGTATGAGTACAACCAACTCAATAAGTAACAAGACTAACCTTTGGGCTGAAAAAGTAGTGACGAGCTCAGCAGGTACAGTCCAGTATAGAAATAACAGTACAAAAATATAGGCATGCTTTCAAGTTTAACAGTTAAACCCAGTACGGTATATGGCCAATCCAGCCCAGGGAAGATCCATCCCATATATATATACACCAACTGCTAGTCAGTGACTTAGTACCGTATAAGGCCAATCCAGCCCAGGGGTAAGTTTATCCCCAAATATAACTGACTCGGACATGATCCATGTCCAGGGAAAATTCATCACAATTATAAATCAATAAAGCAAGTCCACGTCTTGGGAAGTCCATCCTGAACATATATAAATAAGGCAAGTCCATGTCCTGGGAAGTCTATCCCGAATATAAATCATCTACGCTCATTGTGGGGGTGCAGACTCCGGAGGGGCTCCTTCAGACCAAGCATGATATAAAGCCGATATGGCTGCTGCAGGCGGGCAACCCCGATCCATATAATAATAAATCCTATAAGGCCTGCTGCAGCGTGCAACCCAGATCAATATAATAATATATATAAAGCTGATAAGGCTTGCTGCGGCGCGCAGCTCGATCCCATCAATATCCTCACAATGGATGAACATGATTGATATGAAATGCATTTTTTTAAACGATTAAATTCAACAGCAACATGACCCTATGGGTCCAAAATATCGGCACATAGCCTAAACATGATCTTTGATACGAGTCTCATCTCAATTTCCTAACACGTGGGAATATTCGAATAATAACATAATTTTTTAATTTACAATTCCATAGAATTTATTTAAGTCACAATTTCTATGGTGCATGCCCACACGCTCGTCACCTAGCATGTGCGTCACCTTCATACCATTCACATAACACGAAATTTAGGGATTTATACCCTCAAAACCAAGTTTAGAAGTGTTACTTACCTCAAACAGTGTAATTCTTTACTCAGCTATGTCTTTGCCTCGAATCTAGTCACAATTAATTCGATTCAGTCAATACAAATCATAGGAATTAATTCCATATGAAAATACTAATTTTCCAATAAAATCCGAAATTGAACTCAAAAATCGCCCATGGAACTCACATCTCGAAACCCGACAAAACTTACAAAATATGAATACTCATTCAACTACGAGTCCAACCATACCAAATTTATGAAATTCCGACATCAACTCGACCTTCAAATCTTAATTTCTTATTTTGAAATCCCTAGGCCCAAATCCTCTAATTTCACCTCAAAAACACGTAATCTAGTCGAAATATTCAATGATAATCCAATATTATTGACTAACAATGATCATAAGTGACTTACCTCAAGATTTATCGTGAATGCTCTCTGAAAAATTGCCCAAAGCCGTATTGAAAATGTCCAAAATGACAAAAATGTCGGAACCCTCTGTTTTTGTACACTGTCCAAAGGTTCCGCTTCTGCGGAATTTTTAACCGCATATGCGGTTCCGTTGTTGCAGTGAAGCAAGTGCTTCTACGACTGCTTTCGCTTCTACGGACTCTCTTCTGTGATGAAGTGTCCGCTTCTGCGACGAGGCTGCCCCTTCCCCTTTTCCGCTTCTACGATGCGTGTACCGCTTCTGCGGTCGCACTTCTGCGAGGCTTCATCCGCTTTTGCGGACCTAACGCTTCTGCGATGCCAGACTTGCTTTTGTTAGCTTGCACCTGCGAGCCAATTTCTGCAGGTGCGATTGCATCAGTAGGCAGCAACAAGTTTCAATTGTTCTAAGTCCAAATTTGATCCGTTAACCATCTGAAACTCACCCGAGGCCTCCCGGACCTCAACCAAAATATAACAACAAGTCCTAAAACATCATACGGACTTAGTCGAAGCCTCAAATCGCATAAATAAAATACTAAAATCACGAATCATAACCCAATTCAAGCTTAATGAAACTAAGAAATTTCAACTTCTACATTCGATGCTGAAACCTATCAAATCAAGTTCGATTGACTTCAAATTTTAGACACAAGTCATAAATGACATAACGGACCTATAAAAATTTTCAGAACTGGATTCTAACCCCGATATCAAAAAGTCAACTTCCCGGTCAAACTTCCAAACTTAAATTTCTATTTTCGCCATTTCAAGCCTAATTTAGCTACGGGCTTTCTGGACACGCTCCTAAGTCCAAAATCACCGTACAGAGCTATTGAAATCACCAAAATTCTATTCCGGGGTGGTTTACACATAAGTCGACATCCAGCCAACCTTTTCAACTTAATTTTTAAACTTTGAAACTAAGTGTTCCAATTCATTCCAAGACCTCACCGGACCCGAACCAATTACCCCGAAAGTCATACAATAACTGTAAAGCACAAATCGAGCAATAAATATGGGAACAATGCTGTAATACTCAAAACGACTAGTCGCATCGTTACATAGGTCGTGGCACTATTTTTGAGTGAATAATATAGATGGATAACTATTTTTTTTCTACTTTACCACCACTAATGCAAAGAATCATGCTAGATTTGTTCCTACCTTCACTTAGTTATTCTTCTAATATAATTTAGCTATATTTTTCTCCGTATTGCTTCCTTTCTGGTATATCCATGTAGATGTATGGAGATAATCGAGCAATTGTCATATTTTTAATTTTGACAAATAAAAAGTATTACTTCTTACTAATTCTTTTTTGATAGGAAAATAGTTGTGTTATGTTAATGGATTGTCCTTAGCAAACAAGTTACCGTATGATGATCCACATTGATTATTTGCAGAAAGTTATATTTTATTCTTTCATATATGATTATTTAATCAAAACATAGTTTAAATATATTAAGTTTATTTGTATAAAATTTTATACTATGTGACTCGATATACATGTGCAAAGCACGTGTCGAGAGACTAATTTAGGCCTCGTTTGTCCATTAATTTTTTTTTCTTTTTTTCAAAAAAAAAATTCAAAAATGTGTTTCCCATGAAATTTTGCAAGTTTTTGAAAACATTTCGAAAATGAGTTTTTCAAAAACCAAAAAGTGAATTTGACCTCTTTTTTAAAATTTTCAGAAATATTTTTTCCCCACTCACAAAATTACAATGTTTTTTCAAGTGAAATACATATCCAAACGTAATTACAAATTTCAAATATCATTTTTCAAGTTAACTCCAAATACTACTTATCAAAAATTACAATTTTTATGGCCAAAACGCCTTTTAATTGAAAGAGAGTGGCAGCAGTAATAAATTGAGAAACCTGACTACTGTTTTTTCTGGTGTGAACTTCAATCCTTCCTCTTTTTGCCTGTCTTTTAGTTATTATAAGAAAGAAACAAACGGAAGTGGTTAATAACCTTTTATGACACACTATTTTAACTTTTTCATTTGTTATTCTTTGGTATCATTTTATACTTTAGTCGTTAGGAAATCGTCTTTGTTATCTTGTAGTTGTCTTTGATTTTAACAGAACTTGAAGTATAACGAACAATAATTTTAAAATAATAATCAAAAGTAGAGATGTAACTATAAGCGTTTTCCCTGAATATTTTTAGAATCACTTTATTCTTTACCTCCTTGGATTTCAGTTTGAATAGCGATTATAGGGTAGTGTTTTAGGGGTTTGTTCTAATTGAAGGATAAAAATATAAATGAAACCAAAAGAATAACTTTTTTTCTCCATGATATGTTTGGATATAAGGATAAGCAAAGAAATTCTGGAAAGTAAAATTCGAAACTCAAATACTAATTTTCTTTGAACTATGATGCTGTTAGTAAATTTAGCTAACTGCTGAAACTGAAGAGCTTGGTCTGTTGGTTGAGATTTTGGTGTTTTTATCTCATACTTTGTGATCTAGATCTGTTAAGCATATTCTACGAAATATCATATCGCTGAAACATTATCTCATGGTATCCTTGTACGTCCTTGTTCCACTGTATGCATATTCACGTGCAAACTCTTGTGCTTTTTCTGTTCTAACCTTATCTCTTGATTTCTGAAAAAAAAAAACTTAAAGCATCCCAATCAACTATTGATGCATGTCAAGGATACTCGATCAATTATCACTTATGTTCTGTATGAAGCATTTGGGGGTGTTAATTTGTTCGTGAGTGGACGGACAGCTTCCAAAAACAATGTGGACAGCTTCAAGCTATAACCTGCCACTTTACTGGCCTACTGAACGACAACATTGTTAAATTTTGACTCAGCTCAACCGTTTTACTGATCCTTGTCATAATCTCCACGTTCGAGTCCGGAACCAAAGTAAAAGCTTTTTGAATTGATCAAGAGATCAAAATACGTGCATAAAAAAATTAAGTACCATTTTATATATAGCGCATATTTTACATGCGTTATACATTAACGGTCAGTTACCTAATTAACGTATAGCACATAGCCACATACACTTCATTATTGCATATATTGACTGCTATAATAATTAATAGTATAGCGCATGTAATAAATGCGCTATGTGTATAGCGCAGTTACTACATGCGCTATATGCACTTCATTATTGCTTACTTAAAGCCGAACGTTCATTCTTGAAAAAATTATTCTTGAGTGAATTTAAACCAATTTGCGTTTGTTCTTCAGCATTCTTTATACATCCCTTCATCTTCATCAATCTATATAAAGTTCTCTTTGAATCTTTTTACGATGTTTGATAAGAGAAGAGTTAGGGTTACATTATATTGGGGTGGCGAGGCTGTGGTGGAGAATAACTCGGTATACTATAGTTGTTCTCTATAGTGCATTGTTAAGTTGCCACTCATACTGGAGTACCACACATTGGTAGCTCTGATTTATAAAAGAATGAGTGTGAGTAAACGTTCGGTTAATCTTAACGTATTAAGAAGATATCCATATTCGCTTACTCCACAAGGTGTGGCTTGTTATGTCGAGTTTAATATCAATGACGATGAAACTCTGCAAGATTTTTTGAAGACTCCGAAGGAACACAGGGATATTCTTGTGATAAGCATGCTGGAAATGTATGTAAAGTTCGAAGACATCAAGAAAACTGATGTTCCGCAATCTACGGCTAACACTCAACCATCTAGAGGTGTTTTCAGAGCTGTTTTATCCGAACAGATTTCGTATGAAAGAGTCTGGCCTGATCTAAATTTATCTCCACGGGTTAACAAGGAGCGAAGACACAACTTCTCGGCAATGCAGCAGTATGTAGGGTCGCCAAGTTTACAGAATTTACATGCCGAGTGGTAAATTGCAACTTACCTTGTTGCAATATAACTATTTTTTTATGTGTATATTAATAATAAATCATATTGCTTTTATATAGATTACCAGCTAGATATGAATTTTAATAATTATGAATCAACCAACAGTAGGAATCTACCTACTTTTGGAGGGATGGATCATGCTGGTCCATCCTCGAGTCATCAACAATTTGATAATGTGCATCATTGGCTATCTACAAATTATGAATTGTATGTTTAAGCATTAAAGTTAATATATTATGTTGTGATGTACAAATATTAATTATTCAATTGGTTGTGCAGAAAAAATGAACAAGATGACGGTCTTGTCCTAACTCAAATGGGCGATGACGATATTTTGAATCAGGATATGGCAGATGCACAGAGTGAGGAAGATGGCAGTGACTATGACAACAATTCTGATGTCACGACCCAAATCCACGTGAACGGCACCCGGCACACTACCAGACCCGAGTGAACCAACCCGTATGTCAAGATAAAGTATAATTGCGGAAGCCAATTGCAAAAGTTGTACATTTTCAAATCAAGTCACAACATATTTTTCATTTCCAAAATCATACATGAAACCTTTTATAAAAATAATATAATCAAATTAAATGATTATTCCTTTATGCATGACATCCACAATCTTATTTTTACAACCCCACAACTATCTATGGAGCCTCTGTACTAAAGAATAGAACCAACACTTGGAGTAATTCCAACAAAATAAAATAAGAAATAACATGATAGCTACCACGAAATAAAAGTGGTGCTTCATAATACCTTGGAAAGAGAGTCATCCTAGCCCTGACTGTATGCCACGTATCATGCATCATCCTGAAATATGTAAATAAAGTGGGACCCTAGAGGGGGGGCCTAAGGGCTAAGTACACTATAGCGGTACTCAATAGATGTCATAGACTCTCTCTAACTTAAGTTCTTGGGACAAACTTTATAAAAATAATGCACCAATATTTGATATAAAACGATAAGAAATGTTTATCAATACATGACCCTTGTCATTTTAAATAAAAGCCAAGTGAAATATAACACACAGTATAAACTTTTAAAATATTTACATCAATCCAAGATTTTGGATAAAATCATTCCATTTTTTTTAAAGTCATTGAAATCACTTTCGGCTCCTTAGGCCTAAACATAAGAAAAACATCCTTACCTTTCACTGGGAGTACTATACCATCACCGACATAAGAAGATCAACTAGGTTATGTACCTAGCGGAAAGTATCATATACCCTACTTGCTCATGTCATCTCATCGTAGTGTCGTATGAATCGACTCAGCCATTCTAATAATAGCACAAAATAATACCCTCTCGAGGAAGAGCACTCTGTCATAGTCTATATCATAAAGTGTCTATCTACGCCTACACTGGCACGTGTAGTTTCATGACGACGAACACAATATATCCGAAGTCAATCTCAGTGAACACAAGTAACTCCCAAAATATTTGATATTTCAAAAATAGATTCATAGCATAGTAGTTTCAAATGATCTATTTTTATTAAACCATATCATTTATAGAAAATCTAAATCATTTGAACAAAAATTAAATAAATAACCTTTTACATACGAAAGCCTATAGCAATTTAACTTCAATCTTTAAAAGATACCTCAAGTGTTATTCTGCTCATCAATTTCCAAAAAAAATACTTTCCATATAAACTTATCTTTAGCACTCAAATATGTATACTCTTATCAATACGTAAGTTTTGATAAAAACTTATAACAGTTACCGTGTTATTTTGCCAACAAGATTTAAAATAAAATTTTATAAAACGGCATGACACTACATATGCAACATAATATTTTAGTACATGGAGACATCCGTACTTGTTTGTCCCCACAATCACGAAAGCACATTTGCAAACAACATAAGTATAAACTCGAAACATGATTTTAGAGAAAGTCCATCAAGTAGAGTAAGTTTTAATCAACTTACCTCGCTTTCACTTTATTAACATTCACAATCTTTCAATCCTCTTCCATCATTCTAGTGTTGATTAAAATGCTCAAACATCACCAACAAGTCGATATCTACAATTAGATATCCTAATTACATCAAAATATGACCTAAGATATTGATCAATATCCATATATGGCTCATAAGTTGGCTACAAGCCTCCAACAACTCAAATCGCCAAGTAGATTTACAAGCTAGGCCATTCAACTTCATTCTTATATTTTAATACCCATTTGAAGTCATTAATATTACTACATCAATTGTCCAATGCCACCAAGTTACTATTCATCGTATTCCATAATCAACACTTGCAAAATATACAATCTGGGTGATTACTTAGTTGATCACTTCCAACTTTTGCTAACAAATAACTCCATAGGTTCATTGTATTCATCAATTTCATCGCCAAGATTACTACTCATATTCTCTCTTATTTTCTCAAAAGTACTATCCATGCCATGAACTAAAGTTTTATAATCCAATCTTTCAACCATTAAAATTTGTAACAAATACTTCAAATACATCTAACTACTCATAATAAACGAGTTTGAAGCATTGGAATTACCTTTAGTAGCTCAATCTTGAAAAATCACAACTTTGGTGATTTTAGTGTTCTTGAGGATTTGCTGATGAAATCTAGCATTTGGATGCAAGAATGCTGTTAGAACTCATGTATATTGAGTAAGAATCAATTCAAAACATCATTAATAACTTACCTTGGTTGATTGGACTTGATTTGAGCTTCTTCCCCTCAAGAACCCTAACCCCCAATACTCAAAATACTCACTTCCCCCGACTTTGTATTTATAGGCCCAAATTTATGTGTTTCGGATGCGGCCCCGGATGCTTTGTATCCCCCAGTTCACTCCTCTTTGAAGCTCAGACACGGACACGGATGCTATGGCATCACTTCATTTCCATCCTTTATGTCGGACGCGGCCCCGGATGCTTCGCATCTCTAGTTCACTTCTCTGCCAGCCTTTGGTAATTTGGGCATAACTCCTTGTAGGAATGTCCAAATGACAAACGGTTTGAAGAGTTAGAAAATAGACTCAAATATATTTCATTTTATAGGTTATAAATCACATAAATCCTTATATATATGTATATATTATCGTCCAAAGTTAGGTCTTGTGCGTACTCATTTGAAACTTTAGTCTATCATGTAATTTCCAACTTGATTTGTCCCAAGGGCTCTCCTTATGCCATATATCACTTCAAATGCACCTCGTACACTTATTATCTTATTTAATTAATATCCATCATACTAATAGTCCTCGTCTGCACATAAAATAATATAATTAGCACATATTAATTTTCATAAATGCGCTTAAGTATTTCAAAATTTTCCGGGGTTCTACATTCTCCTCCACTTCAGAACATTCATCCTCGAATGTTTTACAAGTCACTTCTAAGAATATAGTTACCATCCTTTTATCTCTAACCATCATGCATATGCACTTATTGACTTTATATGGGTCTTATACTTTCTTTCCAAAATCTCAACTTATTTATAGCCCTAAAATTTGGCTACCTTTACAAATTCTTAAAGATTTCGGCAGGGTTTCTCTTGTAATTTGGACTATCCAAAAATATTTAACCTATATAGAACAAGCCCCCACACGGTCACCAATAACAATATAGCTCAACAACCAACAATATACAATATAATGTACCATCTTGGCCCCACTAGGCTGTACATATACCACAAGTGCATCAAGTGTGAATCTTTGAAACTTTTAACTAGTAACATATATGAACACAATTCAATATCAATAATAGCTACTATACATAGCTCCCACATCACTATTATACATGCATGCATTTTCTTTAGTCATGCATATGTCAAGTTGTACCTAAAAAGTATCTTTAAATAAAGCAAAAATCTCTCTGTGATTGGACTTCCTTAATAAATTTTTTCTTCTTCTTGAGATAAAGAATAATTGATTTGCATGCTCCCTTAATTTCTTAGCTTTCTCAAGGCAATATCTCATAGTTTATGAGATCGAAGTTATATTGCCCATTTGGTATCTGCAAAACTTGTTCATTCCGACTCGTAGTCTCAAAATTTCCTTATAACCAATACTTTCAAATTAGTCTGTTGTCCTTTATGAATCATGTTTCCAGGAAAAGTCTTCCCACTTAAGACTTTTAAAATTCACTAATCATCAAAACTATTTTGGAATATTCTTTAATTCCTTCCAAAGATTAATAAGATATTTATCTTACTTAGGTTCATCCATCACGTGAGTGATTTATACCTTCACTTGCACTTGTAACTTTTGAGTTTTCTATAGATCTCAATTTGATAAACACCATATCTAACAAGTTCACTATGCAAATATTCATTCCACTTCCTCCTTGTGGCGCAAGTCTACCATCCATTTCTGAACATCAGGGTACATATTTCTAATTTCTTAACATTAATCAACTCATAGATACCACCATATTCTTTGTGATATTTGTCTACCATACATTCATATTGTATTTGTTATTATGCCTATCATAGGCATATTATCATGGATTGTAGGCTTCCAACTCCCAAGCGACAATGCTATTAGGATATACTTGCACCCTTTAGTTTTTTTTTCTTTTTTGAACCTGTGATTCTTACTGGAGTACATTATTTTGGTTTGCAAGAGTATTTCGTATTTGGGGATATGCATAATATAATCTTTTCTTGCCTCGTTTCATGCCAAGTGTGCACATACTTTATCCTTATTTATAACATTCATTTATTCTACTAAGTCCAACATATGACCAAAGTACTTCCTTATTTTCGCCATTGCTTGAATTTAATTCATGTGACACATGCTCCAAAGTTATAAGAATCTACTCTAGTAGCCCATTAAATATTTGGCTATTAGATAGTACCTTTTAATAATCCCAATGTTGAACACTGTAATTATTGCTCGTGATAAGCATGTGATCCCTATACCAGCACTATATGACAACTTTACTCATTTCATCAGAAATCTTACCAGAGATTTTTCCTTAATCTGCCTTTTGTGAATAAAACTTCTCTTTTTCCCAATCATCGCCTTTAAGGTTACTCTTACTTGCTCTGACACTCCCCCACTTAAGCGTAAAACCCAATCCTTAAGCTCGAACCTAACACTCAAAGACTTCGTTAAATTCTTACCTCGTAGGTAAACTTACATCTAATCATATGCATGCTCACATGCTGCCAAAATTTCTTTATTCCCCAACTCAAAATCTCATTTCACCATTTTTTCCCATCAAACCCCAACCTTATTCCATCATTACACTTGTGTTGCTTATTGTTTTGAAAATAGGATAGAATGGTTATTCTTGTTAAAGATTTCCTTGTTCCTTTTCATACGAAAGTATCATGACACTTCTAACCGCAATTCATGTTGCTAAGTATCATCATTTCCTACCCTTACAACAATAATATGGTTAGCATATCACCTTTAAAGTTCGTTTTATCTTCAAAATCTCTTTTTTGACATTATACCCTTCAATCCATGTTGAAATACCTTTCTAGCAAGTACGACTACCTTACACCTCGCAGTCCATGCTTATGTATTTTAACAAGTACGACTCCCTCATACTAAACCCATATAACATTCATACAATTTTTCATAACATACACCATTTTCAGAATGCTATATGTAAGAAGCGTACAATCCATCTTCATGTCATCATCCTAACAATTGTTTTTAATATAGTTAATATCCCATCTTTACATCATCATGCTTTGTGCAATTAATATAAGTACTTGTATATTTTCCATTATTCATGGAATCTAGTTCGTGGGTACCCGATCATCGTACGGTAATTTCTTTTGTACCTCCATAGTTTTTTTCAATCCTATCCCCGTGCATAATATGTTAGGAAATCCTAATGCATCACTCTATAACATTTGGACACTTGTAACCTCTCAACTCCCACACGTACCCTTACCATTTTCAAGCTTTTGGGCCTTAAGTGATCACATTGCTCTGAGAAAGATAAAAGTAAACTCTTATAGTTTGGAGCCCAGTTCCCACAACATATATAGTATTGACAGCTTGTCATAAATGATTACTTGGCCTCATACATTATTTCAAACATTCATTTCTCATAATTCATAAGAGTTGATCAAATCCTAATTTAATCGCTCCACTTGACACATGTATAAGTACTTTGGAGCTTACATTTATCAATTCCCACAAGTTCAAAAGGACAAATCTCAATTAGTCAAACCTAAGGTTGTCATTCCACATCATTTTACCCTCTCTGGTAACCTATGTTACTTCTTGTACCTTTTCAAGGTACACCTTTGGGTATATCATGCATTAATTTTACTTACCTATTTAACTCCACCTATCTCATCCACGCATACATTGGTATGCATCATTGAATGTTAACATGTGTTAGTATCTCATTCGTTAACTATGAGACATTCAAGGTTCACCTACCCTTCTCATGCTTATGATATGCTTTGAATACCCTGAATTTATACCCATACGTGACACTTTATTTCTACAATTTACTTTCTTACATGTGACATTATCATAATGACAACTTCGTCATGTCGAGAGTCTCCCAATCCATAGCGAGAGTGAGGATCATCGCTTGTATCTTGACTTGTTCACCTTCCAAAAGTCTTGAGGGTTTCCTTACACCCTTTTTTAGATGCTCTTGGTTATTCTTGATATTATCCCAAATAAGCCTCATTCTTATAAGTCATAATGTGATTGCTACGAACTTGGTTGATTCACATTCTCTTACCAATTTGATTTTTTTTATAATTCCTCGACATCTCATCACGATAATTTGAGATACAACCTTCCCATTTATGTTTGAACTATTATGTTTTCTTCTTTGTACCTTTGTCGTACTCAGTAGTGGTGACAGTCACAGTGACTGATCGTTTTAACATCTTGACTAAAAATCTAAATTCTAGATTAGGGCCTTACTCTTTTGAGGTTCCCTCTTTCACATCCTCTAGTATAATCTTTTGTAAACTCTCGCTCTATTCTGACAGCACTAGCTGACATCGTAATCTCAATCTCTTTTCCATGAGCCATCAGTATTCATTTGAAAATTCATATTCACCATATCGGTACATCTTAGCATAATCAGTCCCACTCTGTTTTTGACCTTAAGCCATCCTTCTATTTATGCATAATTCGACAAACGTCTCAAGCAACACGTGTAATATCTTGAACCTTGAGCTTTGTGCTCGTCACTTCCGTATACACCATGTCAGATAACCAATATGCCCGAGAACCGTGTCTATCACTTAAGGAACAAAGCACGATCTAGAGTAAGAAGAAAGTGAAACTCCCTAAATGTCCTTGTAGCCTTCCCGATATAAGTATGACAGGTAACACACTGATAAGAGGGACTCTACTTGACACAGCTCCATAGACTTCCTAGGACTCGACTTAGAACCTAGTGCTCTGATACCAAGTTTGTCACGACCCAAATCCACGTAACCGGCACACTACCCGACCTGAGTGAACCAACCCGTATGTCAAGATAAAGTATAATTGCGGAAGCCAATTGCAAATGTTGTACATTTTCAAATCAAGTCACAACATATTTTTCATTTCCAAAATCATACATGAAACCTTTTATAAAAATGATATAATCAAATTAAATGATTATTCCTTTATGCATGACATCCACAATCCTATTTTTACAATACCACAACTATCTATGGAGCCTCTATACCAAAGAATATAACCAACACTTGGAGTAATTACAACAAAATAAAATAAGAAATAGCATGATAGCTACCACGAAATAAAAGTGGTGCTTCATTATACCTCGGAAAGAGAGTCATCCTAGCCCTCACCGCATGCCACATATCATACATCATCCTAAAACATGTAAAGTAAGCGGGACCCTGGAGGGGGGCCCTAAAGGCTGAGTACACCACAGCGGTACTCAATAAGTGTCATAGACTCTCTCTAACTTATGTTCTTGGGATAAACTTTATAAAAATAATGCACCAATATTTGATATAAAACGATAAGAAATTTTTATCAATTCATGACCCTTGTAATTTTAAATAAAATCCAAGTGTAATATTGCACACAATATAAACTTTTAAAATATTTACATCAATCCAAGATTTTGGATAAAATCATACAAAATCATTCCATTTTCTTTAAGTCATTGAAATCACTTTCGGCTTTTTAGGCCTAAACTTAAGAAAATCATCCTTACCTTTCACTGGTAGTACTATACCATCACCGACATAAAAAGGTCAACTAGGTTATGTACCTAGCAGCAAGTATGATATAACCTACTTGCTCAGGTCGGATCATCGTAGTGACGTACGAATAGACTAAGCCATGAAAATAATAGCACAAAATAGTACCTTCTCGAGGAAGAGCACTCTGTCGTAGTCTATACCACAAAGTGGCCATCTACGCCTACACCGGCACATGTAAGTTCATGACGACGAACACAATATATTCGAATTCAATCTAGGTGAACACAAGTAACTCCCAAAACATCTGACACTTCAAAAATAGATTCATAGCATAGTAGTTTCAAAGGATCTATTTTTATCAAATCATAGCATTTATAGAAAATTTAAATCATTTAAACAAAAATTAAATGAACGACCTTTTACATGCGAAAGCCTTCAGCAATTTAACATCAATCTTTAAAAGATACCACAAGTGTTATTGTGCTCATCAATTTCCAAAAGAAATACTTTCCATGAAAACTTATCTTTAGCACTCAAATATGTATACTCTTGTCAATACGTAAATTTTGATAAAAACTTATAACATTTACCTTGAGTGTCATTTTGCCAACAATATTTAAAATAAAATTTCATAAAACGGCATGACACTACATATGCAATATAATATTTTAGTACATAGAGACATCCGTACTTGTTTGTCCCCACAAGCACGAAAGCAAATTTGCAAACAACTTAAGTAGTAACTCGAAAGATGCTTTTAGAGAACGTCCCTCAAGTAGAGTAAGTTTTAATCAACTTACCTCGCTTTCACTTTATTAACATTCACAAGCTTTCAATCCTCTTCCACCATTCCAATGTTGATTAAAATGCTCAAACATCACCAACAAGTCGATATCTATAATTAGATATCCTAATTACATCAAAATATGACCTAAGATATTGATCAATATCCATATATGACTCATAAGTTGGCTACAAGCCTCCAACAACTCAAATCGCCAAGTAGATTTACAAGCTAGACCATTCAACTTCATTCTTATATTTTAATACCCATTCGAAGTCATTAATGATACTACATTAATTTTCTAATGCCACCGAGTAACTATTCATCGTATTCCATAATCAACACTTGCAAATTATATAATTTGGGTGATTACTTAGTTGATCACTTCCAACTGTTTCTAACAAATAACTCCATAGGTTCATTGTATTCATCAATTTCATCGCCAAGATTACTACTCATCTTCTCTCTTATTTTCTCAAAAGTATTATTCATGTCATGAACTAGAGTTTTATAATCCAATATTTCAACTATTAAAACTTGTAACAAATGCTTCAAATACATCTAACCACTCATAATAAACGAGTTTGAAACCTTGGAATTACCTCTAGTAGCTCAATCTTGAAAAATCACAACTTTGGTGATTTTAGTGTTCTTGAGGATTTGATATTGAAATATAGCATTTGGATGCAAGAATAATGTTAGAACTCATGTATATTGAGTAAGAATCAACCCAAAACATCATTAATAACTTACCTTGGTTGAATGGACTTGATTTGATCTTAAAATTGCCCCTTCCCCTCACGAACCCTAACCCCCAATACTCAAAATACTCACTTCCCCCGACTTTGTATTTATAGGCCCAAATTTTTGTGTTTCGGACGCGGCCTCGGATGTTTCACATCCCCCAGTTCACTCCTCTTCAAGCTCGGACGTGGACCCGGATGCTATGGAAGCACTTCATTGCCAGCCTTTCTTTCGGACGCGGCCCTGGATGCTTCGCATCTCCAGTTCACTTCTCTGCCACCCTTTGGTAATAACTTCTTATAGGAATGTCCAAATGTCAAACGGTTTAAAGCGTTAGAAAATAGACTCAAATATATTTCATTTGATAGGTTGTCCATCACATAACTCTTTATATATATGTAGATAGTCTCGTCCAAAGTTATGATATGTGCGTATTCATTTGAAACTTTAGTCTATCATGTAATTTCCAAATTGATTTGTCCCAAGGGCTCTCCTCATGCCCTATATCACTTCAAATACAACTCGTACACTTATTATCATATTCAATTAATTTCCATTATATTAATAGTCCTCGTCTGCACACAAAATAATATAATTAGCACACATCAAATTTCTTAAATGCGCTTAAGTATTTCGAAATTTTTTGGGGTGCTACAGCTGATAAGTCAGGCGATGAAGCACCCTTCTCAGATGAGAGTGACAATGAGGAACCACACTTCATAGATGAGAGTGGCAATGAGCAACCAGATCTGATGATGGAGCATGATGCTACCACTCAGCATACCACATATATGCATACTCCACCTACCGTTGGACAAGCGGTGTTCGAGTTACGTGTGCCAATTCATTCAAGGGAGATTCCCTACCTTGATCACTTCCCAGGTATGCCAGATATGGATGCCTTCACAAGGGATTTTGATGAAATTCATACAGCCATGTGGGATGAAAGTAGATCAACGGAGCTTTGTATAAATATGCTTTTCAATGACAAGGCTCACCTTAGTAGGGTGTGTAACGACCCGACTAGTTATTTTGCCTAATTGCATCCCTTTTTTCTTTTGATGCTTCATACATGTGTAATTTAGGTTTCATGACTTGCAAGGTTGATTAGTTTCATTCCGGTAAGATTTCGGGTTGATTTAGACCCTTTGGTTCTTGGCTTGGAAGCCTAAGTTGATTATATTGACCAATGTTTGATTTTTATGAAAATGACCCTCGAATGGTTTTTGATGGCTTCAATAGCTTTTGTATTGTGATTTTGGACTTAGACGTATGCCCGGAATTGAATTCGAAACTCCGTAGGTTGATTTGTGTTGTTTTGCCAAAAATTAGCACTTTAAGGTTTAGAAGTTTGACCATAGGTTGACTCTTGGCTATTGAGTTCGAAATTGGATTTTGGGACTTGGAAAAGGTCTGTTATGCTATTTAGAACTTGTCTGCAAAATTTGGTATCGTTTGGAGTATAATTGATAGGATTCGGACGCTTAGTTGCAATTCTAGAAGTTGTTGAACTTTACTTTGAAATTTATGCGTTTTGGTGTCTGATTCGTAGTTCTAGATGTTATTTTTGTGTTTTGATCGCGCGGGCGAATTCGTATGATCAGTTGCTATAACACACACCAACAGTTCCAAATTTTTGACTAACTCCCTAAATTTTCAAAAATTTCTCCATAGTTTCCCCTGTAACTAGGCCTATCCACCTGTGAGAGAATCCCAGAAACCAACCCTAACAACATATACATGAACTAACGATGTAACATAACATAAAAATAATGCCAATCGTGGCCTCACGAGCAGTATATTACCAAAAAGGAACACCCATAACATCAACTATACAAATTATACATAATTCACAGGAAACAATTTCATAGAATCGATTACATAGCTATTCAAACAAATGAGGGTACTTCTTCTTCATCTCTTCCTCGGCCTCCCAGGTGGCCTCTTCAACTTGTTGGTTTCGCCATAGTACTTTCATGGAGGTAATTTCTTTATTTCTCAGCTTACGAACTTGCCTATCAAGAATGGCAACTGGAATTTCTTCATAATTCAATTCCTCGTTAACCTCAATAGCCTCAACTGGAACAATAAGCGACGGATCTCCAACCACCTTCTTCAACATGGATACGTGGAACACCGGGTGCACTAAAGACATCTCTGGAGGTAGATCAAGCTTATAAGCCCCCCGACAAATCCTCTTAATGATTCTGTATGGTGTGACATACCTAGGACTCAACTTCCCTTTCTTACCAAACCGCATTATACCCTTTATTGGGGAACCTTCAAGAATACCCAATCATCCTCTTTAAACTCCAAATCCCTGTGACGCACATCCGAATAGGACTTTTGATGACTCTAAGCAGTTTTTAACTGTTCCATAATGATATTAACCTTCTCCATAGCCTGATGCATGAGGTATGACCCTATCAACTATGCTTCCCCAATATCGAACCATCAAATGGGAGATCTACATCTCCTACCATATAAAGCCTCGAACGGTGCCATCTGAATGCTAACATGATAACTGTTGTTGTAGGAAAATTCTATTAGTTGCAAATGATTATCCCAGCTACCCTTGAAGTCAAGAACACAAGCGTGCAACATATCCTCAAGCATCTGAATAGTCCGGTCTGCCTAGTTGTCAGTCTGCGGGTGAAAGGATGTACTAAGATTCACCTGAGTACCCAAACCTTGCTGAAATTTCTTCCAAAATTTAGCCGTGAACTGTGCCCCTCGATCTGAGATAATAGAAACTGGAGTGCCACGCAACGTGACTATTTTCTTGATATACAACTGAGCATATTGTTATGTTATGTCGGTAGCCTTAACAGGTAAGAAGTGAGCTGATTTCGTGAGTCGATCCACAATCTCCCATATCGAGTCATACTTACAAGGCGTGCGAGGTAGTCCCACCACAAAGTCCATATTGATCATCTCCCACTTCCACATCGGAATTTCTATGTTATGAGCCAACCCACCGGGTCTTTGGTGCTCGGCCTTCACTTGCTGATAATTTGGACATCTTTCCACAAATTCCTCTACATTCCTCTTCATATCATTCCACCAATAGACTTTCCTAAGATCATGATACATCTTTGTAGAGCCCGAGTGCACGGAATACCTAGAAGTGTGAGCCTCGGTCATGATTCTTTCCCTGAGACCATCTACATTTGAAACACATAGTCGCCCTTGGTACCTTAGTGTATCATCATCCATTCCAAGAGAAAAGGCCATGGTCTTATGTTTATGAATCCCCTCCTTCAATTGTACCAACAATGGATCATTGTATTGCTTCTCCTTGACCTCCACCACAAGAAATGATTCGGCCCTATTTTGCACGATCACCCCTCCTTCACTAGAATCTGCAAGACGAACTCCAAATTAGCCAACCGATGAATCTCCTTGGCCAACGTCCTTTGATATGCCTCCAAGTGAGCCAAACTGCCCATAGATTTCCGGCTAAGAGCATCCGCCACAATATTAGCTTTTCACGAATGATATAGAATATCGATGTCATAATCCTTGAGTAACTCAAGCCATCTTCTCTGCCTTAGATTCAATTCCTTCTGTTTAAAAATATATTGAAGGCTCTTATGGTCCGTGAATATATCCATATAGACCCCATACAGATAATGTCGCCAAATCTTTAATGCAAATACCATTGCTGCAAGTTCTAAGTCATGTGTTGGATAGTTCTTTTCATGATTCTTGAGTTGCCTAGAATCATAAGTTATCACCTTGCCATGCTGCATTAATACACACCTAAGTCCGATCCTTGAAGCATCACAATATACCACAAACCCATATGTGCCCTCTGGTAGGGTCAACACCGGCGGTGTAGTCAATCTTGATTTCAACTCTTGGAAGCTTATTTCACAAGCATCTGACCATTGGAACTTAACCGCCTCCTGCGTCAATTTAGTCAACGTAGAGGCAAGAGTAGAGAACTCATCCACAAATTTCCTGTAATACCCCACTAAGCCTAAGAAACTGCGAATATTTGTTGGAGTTATAGGTTTAGGCCAATTCTTCACAGCTGCAATCTTCTGAGGATCAACCTTAATTCATTCTCTATAGATGACATGACCCAAGAACGTGACAGATTCAAGCCAAAATTCAAAGTGCCCATACCGGGTCCTAAAAGCTATTTTCGGAATATCCTGCTCCATAATCTTCAATTGGTGATACCCGGATCTTAAATCAATCTTGGAGAAGTACTTAGCACCCTGCATTTGATCAAATAAGTCATTTATCCTTGACAATAGGTACTTATTTTTTATTGCGACCTTGTTGAGCTGCCGATAGTCAATACACATTCTTAGTGACCCATCCTTCTTTCTTATAAAGAGAATCGATGCGCCTCAAGGACTCGGCCGAATGAAACCTTTCTCTAACAAATCCTTTAATTATTCCTTTATCTCATTCAATTCTGCCGGTGCCATTCTGTAGGGGGAATAGATATAGGTTGCATGCCCGGTATCACATCAATCCCAAAATCAATCTCGTTATCTGGTGGAATCCTAGGGAGCTCATCCGGAAAGACCTTCGGAAATTCATTCACAACCGGCACGGACTCAAGTGTAAGTGCCTCAATATCGGTGTCCGTAACCTGGACCAAATGGTAAATATACCCCTTGTTAATCATCTTCGTGGCCTTAAGGTAAGAAATAAACCTACCATTCAGCACCACATCACCCCCATTCCATTCAATCACTGACTCATTTGGAAATTCAAACCTAACGGTTCTGGTTCGACAGTCAAGCTTGGCAAAACATGAATAAAGCTAGTCCATCCCCATTATTATATCATAATCAACTATCTCCAATTTAATGAGATCAGCCATGATGTCCCGACCATGCACCGTGACAACACAATCCCTATAAACCCGCGCGGCCACAATAGACTCACAAACAGGAGTAGATACAGAGAACGACTCATGAAGTTATTTCGGTTCTATCCCAAATTCCATAGAAACATAAGGAGTGACATAGGACAAAGTGGAATCGGGATCAATAAGAGCATACACATCATGAGATTGGACAGTCAATATACATGTGACAACATCTGGAGAAGCCTCTGAACTATGGCGACCCTTCATAGCATAGAAACGACTGGGTCCTCCCAAATTCTATGTACCACCCCTAGCTTCACCATGCCCTGCGAGTGCTGGAGTGCCTCAAGTTGGAGGAGGTATTGCGTATGTAATAGTTGTAGCATTGGCTGGTTGTACCGTACCCCTGCCCACACCCTGGCGGGACGAACGAAAATGCCTCTGAATGTGACCCCTCAATCCGCACCCATAGCATATGGGTAGGTCCATGTAGCATATTCCCAGGTGCATCTTTCCACACCTAGGGCATGGGGGCCTTCGTTGCTGCTGGAATCTCCCCTGCTGGTAGGATCCCTTGTTGTCCTGACCGGGCCTAAAATGACTCCACTACTGCTAACTGGGCCCTGATGGCGGTTCACTGACTGAAGACTGAGCAAAAGACTGGGATGGCCCTAATGACCCTCCCATGAATGATGACCTACCACCACCACCACCAACTGAATCACTAAAATTTCCCGCGGACCGGGCCTTGCTGCTACCCTCTCGCTCTATTATATTCTTCATCTTACGGTTCTCTATAGCTTGAGCAAACACCACCATCTTCCCATAGTTCATTTCAGAATTCAAGGCAGATGTAGCAGCCTCATTGATAACCACGGGGCTAAAGCCTTGAATAAACCGGCATACTCTAGCCTCCATAGTGGGCAACATGTATATAGCATACTTGGACAGGCGCGCAAACCTCATATGATACTCCCACACACTCAGGCTATCTTGCCTTAAGCTCTCAAACTCAGCGGCACGGGCTTCCTTAGTCTCGGTATGCAAGAAATGATCAATGAAAGCATCGGCGAACTCACTCCACCTCGTCGGAGGGCTCCCCTCTTCACGGGACTCCTCCCACAATTCAAACCAAGAATATGCCACCTCTTTCAGGCGGTAGGAAGCCAACTCCATTGCCCCCATCTCAGTAGCATACATAACCCGAAGATTCTTGTGCATCTCATCAATAAAGTCCTGGGGGGCTCCTCGGGATTAGTACCCGTGAACACTGGAGGATCTAACTGAAGAAACTTGTTCACCCTGGAACTAAAAGATTCCCCTGGCTGACAGGAAGAAGTAGGCGCAACATTTGATCTCTGGGCCTGAGAAGCCACTATCTGAGCCAACATCTGTATGGCTGCCCTAAGATCCTTCTCAGAAATATCGGGACCGGAAGCTGGGGCTGGAGGTGGAACTGAAATATTAGTTGGAGGGAACATTGCACCCTCAGTAGGTTCAAGAACTAGCACAGTCTAATCAGGTGTAGTGGAATCAGGCAGTGTAGTAGTCGGGGGAATATTCTCACCCCTCGGGTGCTCACCCGCATCATCAAGTAAAGAATCAACTACCACTCCTGGGGTGTCATTGGCTCCTTGCCCAGTTCTTGCTTTCTTCCTAAGTGTCATGTACTGAAAATAATAACAATGCACGAGTTAGAGGAGGAACAATCTTACAATTAGCTTTATCGCACGATCTAGAACATCAAAGAAGGGTGTTATTCCTAAATGCCCAAGTAGCATCCTAATTATAGATGTGGTCGACAACACACCGATAAGGATGACTGTACTAGACACAACTCCGAGACATCCTAGGACACTTTAAAACATTAGGCTCTGATACCAAGTTTGCCATGCCCCGACCTCGGGGAGCGCGACCGGTACTCAACCGAGATAACCCGGTCGAGCAAGCCTATAAAATACCTTCTACCCGAACTCACTCATGAATAAAGGAAAGATCCATTTCATTAATTAGACAATGGGTAGGATCATGTGAACAACACCGATTCCTTATCATTAGTTACATCATTTATAAAGTTCAAGATATATACACTTTTATAATTTGAAGTGAAACGTTTGATACAAATACAACATTACTATATTGACTTCCCCAACACCAACATACCACCCACAGTGTGTCTATGTAGCCTCTAATAGATACAAAAGAGTACGATGATAGTGCCGGCAACAAGGCCCTGGCTATACCTCAAAACACAATACACAAGGAACAAATATATACGACCCTGATATGAAGTAGGGCTCAGCAAGTCATCTGGGAAGAGGGTGTACCGCTATCAATGATCAAAGCCTCCTGCTGTGGAACCATCTGCATCCATTAAAGATGCAGCGCCCCCGGCAAAAAAGACGTTAGTACATATGGAATAGTACTAGTATGAATGACTAAACACCCTCTCAATAGAACGAATGATAACACAAGTAAGGACAATCATAAAATCAATGGGAGCCTCAAATAATATCAAAACATCAAGTTAGGAGCAAGACATGTTTTCAAGTAAATTTCTTTATTTTAGGTTGGGAGATCTTAGCACCGATATACCACCATGATTTTAGCATGGAGTCTGATCACGACCCGATTGGCTAGACTGTATCACCCAAAGACATCAACCACAATCACAATCATTATCTCAATCTCAATCATTGTTTTAATCATAATCTCAAGCACAATCACCACCATATGTGCGGCATGGCGTCCGATCACGACCTAACCGGCTAGGTCGTCTAACCAATGTCGTGTGGATCGATATAACTCTTTTCTAGAAATCATCTCATCCCAATAAAGGGGAATACTCTCATCACATCAATCGCATCCCAATAAAGGGGTACAATCACAATTCACTCCTACACCGGCACGTGTAGTTTCGGGGTTAGGTTATTTCAACATACCCTTCCTCGGTGACTGATGATACTCCCACGGTGTTTAATTATTTAAAGGATGGATAACTCATTTCATTATCTTTTATATATAATTCATTTCATTAGCACCAATGGCCATAACACAGTGCCACTCTTGGCACGTTGGTCGTATTTCATATTTCATGTTCATCTCTTTCACTTTCAAACATCATCACGGATCATCAACAACAAAGCATTCATATTCAAGACTTTAAGTCCACATGTGAGAAAATAAGAATCTTAAGCATATTGAGATTTCTTACACACTTTGGCATAATAGCTTTCATTTGAATCAAGACTTGAAGTTATAACATTTAGATATGCAACACATGTTTCGAGCATATTTTTAAATAGAACATAACATAACAAGAACATTTGAAATACATATTGAACATATCTTTTGACACAAGGCTTATTCGGAATAATCAATTTATAATGAACAACTCGGGACTTACAAGGACATTATGAGGTTCAATTCTAAGAGAGAAGTTTAGCCAACATACCTCGCCTCCAGTTTTTTAAATTACTACAATGTTCCGGAATTCATAGCCACTTTGATCTATTTAGAAATATAGCAAAATTGAACACAAATTAGGAAGGAGTTTATGGTCCCAGCTCATTTGAGCATTTTATCAAACACTAGGTGTGCATTAAGGTTTCAAGGTCCTCCAATGGTGGATCCCTTCATCCCACTACCCAAAGTTTACCCAAATGAGCTCAACAATCTTCTCACTACCCTTGATGGTACATGCATGCATAATGAACAGCTCACACACCCAAGAATTACTTTTCTCATTACCTATTTCCAATTAAATCCCAGAATTGAGGGCTAGGGAGTAGAATCTTACCTCTAGGATGAAGACCTAGTGAGTTTTTCATCTGAATTCTTCAACTTTGAGCAAGAGTTGATGAACAATAACCTTAGAAACTTCTCCTCTCGCTCTAGACCACTCCCGTCTCTCTAAATATCAGTTAGGACCAGCCAAAATAACTTACAAGTTGTTTTATGAAAATGGGATCGGGTAAAATTTTTCAAACTTAACCTTTACGAAGTCGGGTCTGTGGTCGGAGACTAGACCGCAAAATAGGTATGCGGCCCACAAAGGGAACCGCATAAAAGGGTCCCAAAAATGGGTTGTTCGGGTTGGGTCTGCGGCAGGTTTGCGGTCCGCAGACCAGTTCTGCGATCGCATAATGCACTGCAGAACTCCCCTCCAAAAATCTTCATGTTGGATCTATGACGGATTGTGCGGCCCGCGAAATGGTTATGCGGCCGCATAATGGACAGCAAAACATCCTCCAAAAATGGGCCATTTCTCTACTTCACTCTGCGGCGGTTCTGCGGCCCACAGAGTGATTCTGCAGTCTCATAGTGAAGTGCAGTAATGCCCTACTCTGCCAAAATATTTTTTCAATTTCTCAACGTAGTGTTCAACCCAACAAGTCTGTACCACGGCGAGCAAGCTCGCCACGAATAATCTCTACAATCGTCAACATATAAGTCTATCTTGGCACCATGAAACTCCGGATTTTAGATGAAATTTTATGGGGCCTTACAATTGCAAACTATAAAAGTGTGTTAAGGCCGGACGGCTGATTGTATGCGTTATGGATTGGGTCACTGTGAACTTTTGGAAAGTCATTTTCCTATTTTGGAGTGATTGGAATTATTTTGGGGGCTCATTGATAGGCCTAATGAGAATGTGTATTTTATATCTGACTGGAATTGCTTATTCCAGTGCAACATTTACTATAGGTGTATCATCCTACGAAATAGATATATTCATGCCCTGGTCTGTTCATGTGCTTCTTCTTATGCCACAATGAGTTGCGAGGATGCTTGATTACTCACACGCGTGTTGTAGTCTTATTTAGGCAGTGTGGCAGTATATAAGCTAGTGATGTCGATTTACTTATTGCACCTTAGTTGTGCTTTACTTCTTTCCATAGTGTACTATGTTTATTCATCACCCCATAGTTGTATTTATGTACTCTGTCGTGCTTAATATCGATGCATATATATTTAGTGAGCATGAGCATTTGGCTCGATCGGTATTCCCAGGTTGATTGATATGACTGGATCGGGTTGCGCGCCACAACGGTAGTATGTAGGATCAGGTTGTATGTCGCAATAGTGCTATGGTGAGATGTGATTCCTTATGCTTATTTCGTGTGTATTTCTTCTACTTTGTGAAAATAGTTCATAAGGATATGTTCAATATTGCCTACCTGTTAAACTTGCTTGGTAGCTTTCTTATTTGACCTTTTTACTATTATTTGTCATGTCTGAGTTATTGCTTGTTTGATGTACGGACCACATTAGGTGAGGTTCCATGTGGATTTTGGTGTAAATTATCTATGAGCTAATTGTAATGGGTGAGACGAGGTTTTTGGACCTGAAATTTGCACTATCGTATTGGGATAAGGAATGTTTGGGAGAATAATACAATTATTCTGCTCAGAATTTGGCAATGGTCCTTGTCGACCGAGAAAACTCCACGACTTGTTGATTTCATGTGTGATTATGAATTTCTACATGTTTCTTTCATTATTAGCAGTGATGTGAAGGTTTGAGACGAGGTTTTATTTGATATAAAGTATATTACTGGTACCCGGTATGGTAATAAGTAGCTATTGTGGTCGAAAGATTATTACTGTGAGTACATGAGTTATAGGGTACATCGTGTGATTCGATCTTGGCAGTGTATTGACTTCTTGATGCAACTTATTGAGATTGATACAGTATAGGTACAAGGATCGGATTTTATAGGGGATTCCGGATGTTTGAATTTAGTTCCACGTCCCGCGGGCTAAGGTCGAAGAATGAATCTTTAGTCGAGGTCGTGTTCATAGACTTATATGGACTGTGGTGGCATGGGATAACTCATGGGTATGTGTATGATGATCTTATTCAGCTAATCGACGGCTTAGGAACAACTATTGGCACGTTCGAGGACGAACATATATTTAAGTGGGAGAATGTAATGACCCGACCGACCGGTTTGGGTACTAGCTACCCTTTATTTGTTTTGAGACTTTTCATAGCTCTATGTAAAATTTATGACTTACGTGTGTGGGGCGTGTCGATTTCCAAAATATTTAAATGTGAAATTTTGAAGAAAATATAATTTTTGACTTAAAATATGGCTAGAGTTGACCACGGTTAATGTTTTTGATAAATGACCTCGGATCAGTATTTTGACGATTTTGGTAGGTTTGTATGATATTTTTGGACTTGTACGTATGTTTGGTTGGGATCCCGGTTGACCCAGGCCGTTTCGGCAGCATTATGTGAAAAGTTGGAAAAATGAGTTTTGAAGTTGAAAGTCTTGAGTTTTAATGATCAATTCTTGATATTTGATGTTATTTTAATGATTTGAAATAGCGAGCGAGTTTGTATGATATTATTATACTTGCGTGAATGTTCGGATTGGAGCCCGAGGGACTCGGATGAGTTTCAGATGGGTTGCGCATGGGTTTGGAACTGTTGTGAACTCCTAGGGCTGGGAACCTACAGATCTCGCAAATGCGAGTATCGCTTTTGTGAGTGATGTATCACATTTGCGATGATGGGCTGGGGGCTAGCACTTCGCGTTTGCGAAGTATGTATCGCATTGCTGACAGGGAGGGCTCCGCATTTGTGATGGGTCTGTCGCATTTTCGACACTGTGGACTTGGGGGCAGCTTCGCATTTGCGATTATTTCATCACTTTTGCGATATCAGAGGGCTCGGAAATTTTAAAAATAGAGGGGGAGGGGGGGGGGGGAGCACCGATCGTCTGCCTGGGAATAAGGGGCTGGTTTATTTTGTTAAGGTATAGCATGACCTATTTTAAATTAAGGTATAACACTTATATGTTAACCCGTTAACTAGCTATTAGCGTATAGCGCATTTAAAACATGCGATATATATAAAATAGTACTCAATTTTTTTATGCACCTATTTTAGTCTCTTGAGTCCAAAAATTATTATTTACATTCCGGACTCCTCCACGTTCAATCAAGAATCATTTGGGGTACACATTATATACGAGATACATATGTGTACTATCTTTCTCATTCAAGAATATACGAAATACTCCCACCCCCTTACCCAAGAAAAAAGAAAACTTTGAGCTCCATACAATATAAAAGTTCTTGAGCTGCTTTTTCCCTCCTCTCAAAGTTTTTTTTCCTTCTCCTTTCACAGCGTAAACATCCTAAATAGCTCCTAACATAGCAAACCATAAATGACAAAAGTGGTCAAAAAGATAATAATAATAATAATAATAATAATAATAAAGTAATAACACCCCAATGCTATGTAAACTCAATCCAAGTATGACGAACTTGTACAAACACGCAAAAACAAAAAGGGGGAGGGGAGTTATCTATATACAGTCAACCCTCTCTATAACAATCTCGTTTGTTCCGATATTTTTTGGCTTTTATAATGAATGGTTGTTATACACCTATAATAGCATTTGACATTTAAATATTTTTTGGCTGTTATAGATAAAAATTATCCAAAAATTAATTATTTTCCTTTTTTAATATGACATATAAAAGATAAAAAAATTATTCAAATTTAAAATCTCAAAAGATATGCATATTTCACAAGTTAAATATTGAAGAAAGCTAATACATTATTAATAAATTCATAACTACTTGTATAAAGACTTAAACTCTAAGGCAGACATTTTAAAGCTACCTAGAAAAATAAATTCTTCCAAGATTGATGGAAGAACTTTGTAATCGTAGTTTGTTTCGTAGATTTTATTCTCTTACTCGCGATATAACATTTGAATTGGAGGTATCCACTAGCTTCCCCTTGAAGACAATCTAAGAGCTTCACAGTTAAATTTTCTATCTAAATATTTTTTGGAATTTGTCCAATTGAAAAGATTTCATGTGCATATCTTCAAATCTTATATCTTATGCAAGATAGAAACGTTATTTAATGAGAAAGATTGTCTGCATATTTTTAGAATTATTATTAGTAATCTTAAAGATTCTATATGACTGTTATAGAGGGGTAATTTTACAAAGAGTGTTCTGATATAAATATGGTTGTTGTTGTTATAGAAAGGTAAAATATAACTTAAAAAATCGGTTCTGAGGAACACTTGACTTTTATAGTGAATGACTGTTATAGAGAGGTTTGATTGTACTATCAGCACCTCTCTTTCAAAATATACGTAACTACTGTTACAAATTAGAAAATAGAGCAGAATAGTATAATCAAGCATATGCAACATGAACAAACAAGATTTTAAGAACATTGGCAGGATCATTCGTAAGAGGTAAGTTGATGCAGGATATGGTCTGTATATACAACATTAACTTTACAAGATAGGTGTCATGATCCGCCACATCATCATGCCACGTAGGTGTTATTTGGCATATATTAATGACATGTGAAAGCTTACATAGGAGGAATGCTAGCATTTGTGAGAAGATTCTAGAGAAGTATGGACACTTCCTTAGGAAGACCCTAGATCCCTATGGATTTACTAGAAAAGTCCTTGGAATCTTCTAGGTTTGTAGAGAATTCTAGAAAAAGCCCTTATCTTGTAAATATTAAGGACTTGTGTAACAATTAATATTTACATACTAGTCTCTAGGAGACTAGTATATAAAGGGGGCCATGCATTTGTAACTCATCAAGCAAAACAATTAAGTTCTCTCTAATATAAAAGCTTCCTTTGGCAATTCTCCTATATTCTAACATTCCCTTAGCGGTCTTTAGTGTAGTAAGGCTTGCTTGGCATAGCAAGAACGTGAGTAAGTTGTGCAAAATCGTGAGTGAGTTGTCAAGTGCCGCATGTGCGCTTAGTTCAAGACTAAGGACGTGACAATGTGGTATATGAGCAAAGGTTATGACAAAAGGAATGTTAGAAAGAATAAAAGAGATTGCTAGAAGGAAGCTTTGTAGGGAACCACAGACGGAATTACCAAAGGCGTGGTACTTACAAAAGGGACCAATGTGAAGGTCCTAAGAGAAAGAAGTATGGCGGTGCAAGGGACGCACGCGAGGTGGTAGACTTACTTTGGAGGATGTACAAGTACTTTGAGGTAGTCAAGGAGGATGACGAAGTTGTTAAGGTACGTAACACCTCAATGTACATGACCGAGGTTGCCGCGTTATAGTGGCATCGAAAGTGTACTGACATGGAGAAGGGGCTATGCAAGATTGAGATGTGGGATCAGTTCAAGAAGGAGTTGAAGAAGCTATTCTACCCAATGAATGTGGTGAACGAGGCTAGGCGGAAGCTAAGGGAGCTCTGACATGCGGCCACAATTCAGGAGTATGTGTGCGAGTTCACTACCTTAATGCTGCAAATTATGTCATTGTCCGAGGAAGATTCCCTCTTCTACTTCATGGATGGGTTGCAAAAATGGGTAAAGCAAGAGTTAATAAGACATCAAGTAGCCAACATGGACGAGGCCATAGGAGTAACCGAGTCACTCGTTGACTTCAATATGGAGTCTGCCAAGTCCAAAGAAGGCAATGCTGAGAGAGGTTGGGGAGACCATGACAAGGACAACGGGAAAGGCATAGCTGAGGTATACAAGGGCAATGGCAAGGGGTCGTCCCATAACGGATAGGGGTCCAATAGAAATGGCAAAGGGCCGGAAAACGATAGCGAGTACGTGCCTAAGGGAGGATGCTACTTCTGTAAAGGATCACATGGGGCAAGTGAATGCCCAGAGTTGGGGAAGCTTGTAGCAATGATTGGGAACTTTGCTCAGACACATAAGGGTGATACAGGAGAAACCGCCTGCATTGGGGGGATGCGCTTGGAATCTAAGCCGAAAATAGAGGATTCCAAAACCTATCTTGGCGCCATACAAATAGAGCATGGTGGCAGCAAGAAAAGTTGGGCAGACATAGTTGAAGAGGATGGCGAGTTACAAAGTGACGGCACGCTATCGGACTTGGACGACACACCAAGAAGAGGGGTTAAGTTTTCTAGCAATGTTGTGACCACGAAGGGCAGCCAAATAGGGAGTGGAAGCATGGACTCGATGCTTCAGAAGCTGCTAGACTTGGTTGAGTCATGGGGAGATTCAGGCCAAGAGCAAGGAGAGGCATACGATGGGCGGAGGATCGAGGTCATCATTGCTAGCCGTCCAAAGTACAAACGGGGCAAGAAGAAAGGTGACCAGTACCTTGTGACATGGGAAGGCGAACCGCTCCATAGAGCATCATGGATAATAGACAAAGATCTCCGGCGACGCCAAGACGAGGCGCGCGCGTACGTGTCGATACTTTATGCCGAGGGCGGCACAAAATTGGGTGGGGGAGAGTGTCATGACCCGCCACATTATCATGCCACGTAGGTGTCATTTGGCATATATTAATGTCATGTGAAAGCTTACATAGGAGAATTGCTAGCATTTGTGAGAAGATTCTAGAGAAGTATGGACATTTCCTTAGGAAGACCCTAGATCCCTATGGATATGCTAGAAAAATCCTTGGAATCTTCTAGGTTTGTAGAGAGCTCTAGAGAAAGCCCTTATCTTGTAAATATTAATGACTTGTGTAACAATTAATATTTACATACTAGCCCCTATGAGACTAGTATATAAAGGGGGGTCATTCATTTGTAACTCATCAAGCAAAACAATTAAGTTCTCTCTAATACATAAGCTTCATTTGACAATTCTCATATGTTCTAACATTCCCTTGGCGATCTTTAGTGTAATAAGGTTGACTTGGCATAGCAAGAACATGAGCAGGTTGTGCAAAATCGTGAGCGAGTTGTCAAGTGCTGCACGTGCGCTTAGTTCAAGACTAAGACATGAGACCGTGCTCTAAAATCACATATACCCACTTCTCCTTTTGACAGGGTTGGCATTAATATAAAAATGCAGTAAGACACCACAAATAAGAAAAAACAGGCACAATTTAATATATACTTGATGTTTCTACATATTAATAGTTGAAGGACGTTAATATTTTAGCAGTTGAGAAGCAACAAGTAACAGTCGGCACCAATGCAGGTGCCTAATCCTAGTAGCAGTTAGCTTTCATCTATGTTTCAAACAGCCTGAAGATTGGAAGGACTTCGGTCTTTAACCAGTTGAGAAGCAAAATAGTAATTACGTCTTCTTCAGGGCAATGCTAAATGTGCAGAATCCTTCCTCTCCTCCTTTTCTATAAATTGAGTCTTACTAAGCCTAAATCACAATTGGAAAATCTATGAGAGATGAAATTGCTTCTCTATCAGAAACATTAATAGCTTAAATTATGGGTGTTTAACGGGCAGGCTGGGACAGGCTGTACACAAAAAAACCAGTCCGTTCGTTTAACGTTCCAGGCTGGTTAGCGGGTTGTACATTTTCGGGGGTTTTTTGGGCCTGTCCGGGTTCTGGCTTAACGGTCCGGACCGGGTCGTGCTATTTTTTTTTTTTAGAGTAAATTTTATTTTTCTTATTCAATGTTATTGATAAGTGTTTGCAAACTTTTAAGGCTTAGAATTAAACTTTGAAGTTTAAAGTTTTAAATCTGAAATTTGAATTTTAAAATTTTAAAATTGAAATTTGAAAGTAAGTGGCTACAAAAAATTATTTAATAAGACCAATAGGCAATATGTAAGGATCAAGCTCCGAAGGCTTTCATTTGATATTTTTATTGAATAATATATAATACTTCAAATTAATTTACATTTTTTTTTTGATTTTTTTATTTTTAAACTTGCAAATTAAAATTTTACAACAATTAAAAAATAAGAAATAGTACATCACATGCTTTGCATCATTTTTGTAAGTTCATTCACAGCGGAAAAAGCATCAACAATGTTAGCATAATAATTATATAAAGTTTGTAAATGTTTGTATAGACCGATACGTTGATACTTGATACCACACTTCACTTGAATACTTGATAATAATAATTTTGTAATGGCTAAACTAAATATTTGATGAAACTTGAAATAATAAGTAATTGAGAATTTAAGAACAATAATCAATATTATCAAAAGAGAATTAGAATAGTAAGAGAGAGAATTGTGAGAAAAAATGAAGAAGGGCTATTTATAATTTTTAAAAGGTTAAAAGTGTAATTTATCAAATATTAGGGGTGTGTGACTATTTTCTTAAAGGGGTAGGCCGAAATGGCCATTTCTACAAAAAAAAAAAAAAAAAGGTCGTTGGCCAACGGTCATATTTGAATTTGACCGTTGGCAAAGGTCTAGAAAATTTAAAAAAAAAAAAAATTGTAACGAAAATCGGGTTGGACCGGGCTCTGGCCCATTAACGGATTACAAAGCTAAGCGGGTTCCGTTGCACCGGTATCCAAAAACTTTTCGTCTAAAACCCGCTCCCCGTCCAACCTGTCCTAGCCCGCCCAAAAGCTACAGTACCGGGCTGACCCGGATTGTAAACGGGCCAGCCAGCCCGGCCCGATTAAAAGGTATAGCTTAAATGCATCCCACACAACCAATTAAGCCATATGTAGGCCAGCTCAATGCAGTATAAGTTCAAATCCAATAGCAAAATGATCAAGAAGATGTGAAGAAGACTAGAGATAACTTCAACAAATTATCATATCTCAATTCAAATAGTAGATAATTAAAGTCTAAAGAAATGTAATTTATATGACACCTCCATCTTATAAGTTTATGAAGAAATCCTTGGGAAGGTTGCACTATGCAGAATCAGAGACACAGTTACCAGTGGCCAAAGATGTAGATTAGAACAAAAATTTCACAAAATACAAGTTCACTAAATTAACTACAGAATTCAAGAACAATTAAATAGTATACAGTGAAAATTACACCTGTAAGAAGAAAAGAACAAAGCAAAACAAGATTCCACATCCTTCCTCTCCAATCTAGTAAGGAAAAAGTCCGCAACCTGATCATCAACTCATGAGGATCATAACGGAAGTGAGATCACATATTTCACACACAGATACAAGAGAATTGCAATTGGAAAACTAGCTAAAGGGTTCAACAAGCAAGCAGAAGATGCACTTCCACTTGGTCCACCTGAAGGTGGAAATGCGATAACTGAGCCAGATGCAGGCACCACGGAAGAATGTGGACCATCCATTGGAGCACCACCAGATTCAGAAGGTGAAGGAGCAGGAGCAAACATTACGTCTGGGCCTACCGATGTAGGTGGGACAACAAGTGGAGGAAATTGTTGCGGTCCTGCAAAACATTTCGATTGAAGAATAGGGAATAACATATGATGCGTTAAGCAAAAGAAACAACAGAACATTTGTGGCACAGTCTAGTGAAATGTTTTGCCCAGAAGAAGTCATAACAAGCCATAAAGTATGTTTTGCAGTTGGCTTTCCAAGTAATGAAGGTCAAGTAATGAAGAAGTCATAACAAGCCATAAAGTATGTTTTGCAGTTGGCTTTCCAAGTAATGAAGGTTCTAGAAAAAGAAAAAAAAATGCCTCAACACCCAATATAACTAATTCTATGAAGAAGTTGCATTTCATGTGGCATGTTAGAATAGAAATTTGTACCATAATGCATGAGAATGACTACAGCAAATTATCAATCACAACATAAAAGGTGTATGTGCCCTGCACCCAAGGGTGTGGCATAGTGGTCAATGAAATGGGTGAGAACCATGAGGTCTCAGGTTCAAATCCCAGCGGAGGCAAATACTAGGTGATTTCTTCCCATCTATCCAAACCTTGGTGGATAGAGTTACCTGGTACCTGTTGCTGGTGGGAGGTGACAGGTATCCCGTGGAATTAGTCGAGGTGCGCACAAGCTGGCCCGGACACCACGGTTATCAAAAAAAAAAAAGGTGCATGTGCCCCCCAAGAGAAGTAAAAAGAGATAACAGAGTTATGCTTTTGGTCCCTATATTTCTTAAAACACCAAATAAAAAGAATATCAATTGAATGTCATTTACCTGGGCATCGAGGTTGAAGAGATGAGGATAATCTGCAACCAGCAAAAGGACATACGAAGTGTGTCAAGGCCATAAAGCAACAGAAATCAGAGACCATAATAGCTAAGCAATTAAGAGCAGAAAATCGACGTATGATGCTCACGTAGTGATGATGGTTCCATTGACAAAGCCACCATAATTACAAGAAGTCACATTGCAACCACCGCCAGTTTGTTGTACAGTAACATTTCCGAGCATGAGATTGCTGCTCTTGCACTGCATGCTTGAGCAAGAAACTGCTAAGGAAGCTGGCATGCAGTACAAACTGCAAATAACCACCAATATCATGATCAGAACTTCCAAAAGACCTCGATAACTGCAAATAAAAATCTGCTGACTTACTTCCGACTTCCTGGTCCGCAACTGCATTGCACACAGTGGCTAGCTGTAATAGCATAGCTCCCGTTCGCAACAGATAAGGCATAATCTGAGGCAAATCTTGGGAAGCTAGATGCACAAGCTGCAGATAGAAGATAACAAGATCTATCATTATCAAACATCTATCAGCAAAAAATTCAAGGAACTTTACTGCAACTCTGTTACTAAGTTCAAGATAATTGAAGTTATATCCTTATTTACAAACACTGGATATCCAACGATTAAACATTTCTGATAGAGCAGTTGTTATAAAAATCTCTTCAGTTCCTACTAGAGAAATTACAACCTCAAAAAGAATTAAGAACATGAAACAATGAAAACTAAGAAGAAGAAGAAATACTTCCGAACAACAAGAAATGGAAAGAGTATCTGTTTCTGATTTAACCACAAATGATAAATTACCCAACTGAGAAAGCTTAAATCCAATCTTCTGAATAAGAATCATGTTCTGTTCTCTTAGTCACCTAAAATGGATAAGAAAAACTCTCTGACATAATACTCTCGGCTTATGTTGCTGTAGTATGTATTTTCAAGAACTATAAGTATTTCACTTACACCTTGTGACAAGAAGAGAAAAGATTATTACAGGTGACTCTCAACTGTTGACTCCATAATCTCACACACAGAATTATGAACTGTAACCACATCCTAAGTTGCTCGGACTCTTCACTTTCAGTGCCGCACCCGTGTCGACACGACGTGGGTGTGGTCAGATCTGATCAACCGATTTTGGGTACTTTGACCAAAATCAACGGAGAAATTTGGGACAGATACAAAGATTTTTGAAAACAAATCAAAAGCTAGGGTGATATGGAAGAAAATGGAATACCTTGTATATATAAATTTCTATGTCAGTCCTTTTCCTTTTATCTCCTAAAATTCTACTCTTGCTCAATATTTTCTCCTTCTCGGAATACCTTGTAAGTTTTCCACATAATGTCTCATAATTTAGACATATTTTTATAACTCTATTTTTAAATAATTGAATTATTTTTAGCCGAATCCCAGCACCCGTATCCATACCTGGATCCGTATCCCCGAATCGTTAAATTTAGATCATCTGACCTCTAGATCTGCACCTGTATCGGACCCGCACCAGAGTCCGAGCAACTTAGACCACATCGGTCATCCTAAGCAGTTCTCACCAAGAAAGAACATTCCTTTTAAGAGGAAATAAATGAAATAACCCAAAAACACATCAAACTTGTATTCACATTTGCTTCATAAACCTTAGCATAATATATCAACTATTAAATGTAATTTCTTTTACAAGCCTTGTCTAAATAAAGTCCTAAGGTTGATTGAGCTAATTGCTTTAATGGATTGCAACGGCAAAGATTACAGAAGGGAGAAAAGGTAGAAACAAAGGAGGTTCTTATGTTGGACATGAAATCTTAATCAGTTCAAATTACATCCTCTATATGCATTAGAAGGTTAAAGGTAACCCTTTTTATATGTATAATATCCACAAACACCACATAAGGTGTGCATAAGGTTGAATACTATAGATGGCAAATCAAACACTTCAGCCACCTACATAGAAGAAACACACACACACACACACACACAACAAAAAGAAGAGTGAGAAGACAGGATTGCTGACCAGACAAGGGAATGGCAAGAATGTCATCCTCCTTAATAGCAGGACTGCCCAAAGCATTGACATTCATAAGATCAGTAAGAGTAGTGGAATACCTAGCAGCAATCCCTGCAAGAGTATCCACAGGTCTAACAACATATGACATATAAATAGCAGGCAGATTATTGTCAGTCCCATTAAAGCAAGTGCAAGGAAGTGGAATCCAAAGGTTAGTCCCAACATTAAGCACTGAAGGATCAGAACCAACAGCACTAGGATTCCCTTCCTTAATCTGGTCAGCAGAAACAAGACCACCATATACAGTGTCAGCAATCAAAGACAAAGTATCTGAAGGCCTAGTCTTGTAATGTACAAAAGCAGACTTAAAGATCCCATCAACACAAGAACATGTAACAGGAACTTTAAGGAACAATTTAGCTGGAAGTATGTGGTTTTCAACATCAGGGTATGAGATATCAATAGCATTGGTAGTGAGAAGAGAGATTGGGTCAGTTTGAAAGAGTGAGGCCACCTCAGAAACTTTGAGGTCAGTGTAAAGTGTGTAGCCAACAAGTGAAGAGCAAGTATCAGAGTTGGAACATGGCTCAATGGTGGATTTTGAGGTTGTTTGATAGATGAAGCAGCTGCTGCTCAACAGTAGGAATATGGTGAAGAAGAAATGTTGCATTTTTACAAGATACCCTTTTGCTTTTTACCTCTCTTTCTTGAATCTACACTCTACTTTTCTTGGTTCCCACAGCAAGAAGTTGCAGAAACACCAAAAATGGGAGGGTTTGAGAGAGTGAAGTGAAGAGAGTAAAGGGTTTTCTTGAACAAGGTGGGGTATTGGGGTGGGTGGTTCTTTTGGTAAGGGGGAAAGGAAAGTATAGTTTTTTTTTTTTGAAAGAAAGAGGCAAAATGAGGATTGGAATGTGGGAAAAGCCAAAGGAGGAGACAAAGGCGTAGCATTAAAGTGTGCGTGGGTTCATCTAGACAGACATTAGTCAGAATCTTGGTCTTTGGGTCTTCTTACCATTTCCTGCTTTGTCTATTTTGCCCTTTGTCTGGTTGGTACTTATCACTTTGTAATTCTTTTCTCAACTCCATCCAAAAGTATTTTTTATTGGCAAAGCCACTTAAACTTTCACCCCAATTGCCAATTCCGTAAATACATTTACAATTTTTCTAATTTAGCACATTTACTTTACAGAGTGAGGAGTAATAAACATCTCTAACCGTGGACTATTCATACGTAGAAGAAACATTACTGATATGGCCAAACTACGTGCAACTCACGCTTAAATGGTGCGTGAATATAATAGTTATGATAGAAAAATAATAAAATATTTAAATAATAATAAAAGATAAAAAAAGAATTAAAACAATTTAAGATCCCAACACTTTCTTTCAATATCGCTCGTTCCCAACCTCTCCATCTCCGCCCCCCCCCCCCCCCAATTCTTTCCGTTCTTACCCCATTGCCTACCCCAATCTTTCCTCCCCACCCCTTCTTCATTCTTTTCGTTATTATATTTTGGCTAAAAAGGAATTAGATTTTTTTTTAATTTAGTATAAAGATCTAGAGAGAAGAAGGTAACTCATAACCCGATTTTCGGGTATAAGGAAATAGCATTGATTCTTCAATCTGGGCATTACTTCGATGGCTATGGTTGATTTCGTTATGAAGTTCTGACGAAAAAAGACTCTCATCTTCACATTTTAAGTGTTTGGAGTATGATTTTTGTCAATGAAGGGGGTGATGGTAGTTTATGGCCGAGATCGCTATTATAAACTTTCTGATATAGTCGCCGCATAGTCGCCACAGAGTGAAATGAAATTTCTGATCTTTTTGTTGGTTTATAATTCTTGCTGGTCTCAGTTGTGGTGGAGGAGAAGAGGAAAAAATATATGTTAAAAATTTGATAAATTAAAATTAAAAAGTGGGACCTACAAATTATGGTGGTGGATAGACGAAGTTGATGGTTCCGGATCTTCTGGTGGTACTTTGGTTCACCATGAAATTGTTTCGATAGAGGTGGAGAAGAAGAGAAAAATAACGAATTTAAAAATTTGAGAAATTAATTAAAAATATTAAAAGTGGGACTCACTAATTACACATGTCAAATAATAAAAGGGTTAGTATGTGATGTGTAATCCTTGCCAGCGCATTTGAGGTTCACGTTCTAATGGAGGTGTTTAAAATATGGGTTTTGATTAAGTAAAAGTGTTCAAATAAAAAAATTATAAGTTTATTTACCGGGGTGACAATTGGATGCAAGTTTAAGTGGCCAGGAGGCCATTTTGCCTTTTTAATTTTTATTTTTAAAAGTAGAGAAAATAGATAAGATGCATCCCGAACTTATCCTGAAAAATCAGTTTCCAACTCAACCTTTATGGGCATTCTTTTTTCACCCTATACTTGTCCAGACTGAATTTAATTCCTCCCTAAAAATACATAACCAAGCTTGTGGAGGGCTGTGTTTTTCACGCTCCGCCACATGTCAATTTTTAATTTATTTTAGTATTTCAGTTATTATTTTATTTTTTAATTATTTTTCAATCCCACTCCAACCCTGTCACTGATATTTTGAAATAAATATTGGGTTTTCATAGAGTTATCACTATTTTCTCTCCTTCAACCATAACCATTAAAGACTACCAAATCAGTTGTTACTAGCCTAAAGAATGAAGTTCGGGCAGAACAAAGATGGAGAAGAAAAACCCACCAAAGCTCTTTGATTGAATATTGGCCGAAAAAATTATCCGATGAACTGACAGCAGAGATAATAAAGACGGCTAGAAAAAAACTCTCCAATGGTGATTCTATTTGATCTTTTGGGACCAGCTAATGAAAATGAGGTTGGGAAAATATTGGAAGCATGGGTGAGGTGGGAAAGAAAATGGTGGGGGTGAATGAGGAAGGGAGATTAGGTGGTCCAACAATGGTAAGAGTGTAGCACTGGGTGTGTATTTTGGATTGGAGAAGAGGAGATAAAAGAAATGATTGAGAGAGAAACAATAAAGTAAAAGAAAAAAATAAAGTAAATAAAGTGGGACCCATAAATAATTAAGTTAAGTTAAATATATAATGCCAAATAAAAATATAATATGTGTATGATTTAGTATAATTAATGTTCTTTTCTTGGTTCTACTCGAGTTTGGGAGAGTGAAACCACTTTCTATGCTATGTCACCATTTAGAGAGGAATTAAATTATGTCTTGACAAGTATGGACAAGTATAAGGTGGAAAAAGAATGCCCGTAAAGTTTGAGTTGGAAACTGATTTTTTAGAATAAGTTTGGGATGCATCTCATGTATTATCACTTAAAAGTACTTAAAAGTTTTATCCAACCATACATCTAAGTATATATCAATATTTTTTATTAAATATATTACTATAAACTCTTACATAGGGCATTCGTAATCTCCTGATAAAGTGACCAGAATAAACATTAAAGTTTGAATTTTCCATGTAACTTCTGTTTATGTTGTTTGATTTCTATAATCACCTTTAAGAACTTTTAAATATAAACTAAGATTTTACCCGAAAAAGAACCATACATTGTGTGAAAATTTGTTAACTTATTAATTATCAATTTTTAACTTTAGAACTTGGAATTATAAGTTAAGAATCATGAAAGAAAGCAAGCTGCATCACATCACATGAATTGGGATGCAAAGAAAACAATGATTTTTCAATAGTTAAGTTCTGGATTCTAATGCTAAAACATTCTAAACTCAAGTCTCTTGTACACATTTCCTAATCTTGGTCATATACTATAACTAGAATGTGATACCACTAAAAATGAATGGGGAGAGGAAGACTTACCATTAAGGATAAAGAAGGGGGATAAAGTGAAAATAATGACAACTCATAAGGGGCTTAATGCAATTATACAAGAATAGAGGGTATTATGGGTAACCAGAAATTCAAGCTGTCATCAACTGAAAAATGAGCACCTGAGATTTAAGAATTTCTGGTTTCTTGTCGCTGGCATATGGTTTAGAAAACCCTGCTTCAAACAAAATCAAATACTGCACTACTAGGAGAAAACAGAAAATCCATGAGCCTATGCCTCATAATATGACCGTTGGAAATGTCAGGGAAATTGAGATTTTCAGATTGGCCAACTCTACAGATTCATTTTTGTTTTCTTTAATATTTTTATGGGAAAACATTTTAAATAAGTATTGGCAAAAGGTTATGAGTTAGTTAATCAGTTGTAGCAGTCGATTAGACCAACTAACACTTCTCAATTTTCTTAAACAATTACACTATGGGTTTTTGAAATTTCTTGATAAAATGTCCTATAGTGAAAAGTATAACAAAATGAAAGTGAGGAACTTGTACATGTTAGAAGATAATGAAAACACAGCAATTAATGAGCTGAAATGAAAGTAAGCTTAATTGAATAAAAGAGAAAACACGAAATGCAAATAAATGTTGTGTTGGATGTATGTCATTTAGGAATCTCGATAAGCTTTGATAGATGATTTACCGAGTGCACATCCATCCCACTGTGCAAAGAAATCAATTTGGAGGAGACATTTGCCACGACCCAAATTCGTAGAACTGTGGCTGTCACTCACTTATGGTGAATGGTAATAACTTCCCCATAATTTGTTTATACTAGTTTTAGGGTACGCGCTTTTGAACGTGTTTTCAATATCAATAAGTAAACAGTTTTTTAAATCATAAAATCAAAATAAAATATATAATTTTATAATACGACGAATATTAATCTCATTTAATTAGCTAAATAAATGATGAAATTCTGCCCACCGAAAATGCTCAGAGTTTTATAAGAATATCTTATAAAAACTGTTATCAAATATCGAAATAAACAAGTAAAAATATATATTTTTATCACGATGATTTGTCAAATAACACAAGTAACTTAACTATAGCTCCTAATATCGTTATAATTTACAACAACTAACTTAATATATAAAAAATATAAAGAGCTGTCATTTGTTGGAATGTTTTCAAAAAGAGAAATCTAATTAATGATAATTCATTTAAAATACATTTTAACTTCTAATGTTTTATCCTTATTGCTTCGAGTTTCAAACGTTAATAGAAAAATAATTATTAAGTGTATGATATTTTTTAATTATTGAGTGAGTTCTACTCATTTGGAATGCATTTTTATTTATCGTGTATGATATTTGCAAGATGAAATAATATTAAGTGTAGCTATCAAATATTATACAAAAAATATTTAATAAATAAAACTTTAGCTACTTTCTAAACTCTAAATATTAGAAAAATTAACATGAAAGATATTATAGTCAAAAAATGTACTACACTTTAATGAAATAAGTATATTTTTAAGAAAATAATTATATAAATTAATGTATATGTAATAGTTTAAATATTTAATTTGAGAGAAAAGTATACATTGAATGAAACTTTAGATGCTTTATAAAATTATGATATGCACGTTCCTAATGTATATGTACCTAAAAGATTAAGAAATTTATGAATAAATTGTTTGATTTGTATAAGATAAATTTTAATTGATTTTGATATCCTAAATATTAGGATTTTCTATGTTGTAATTCAAATATGGAAAAGCAATTTATTGATTTTAAAGTGCTAAATATTATAAAAATAATAAAATGACTATTTTGTCAAATATAAACTCTATTTTAAAGGGGTAAAAAAGACGAACGGCATTTAGCTAAGATCCTTCGTACTTTTAATATAGTATAGATAGATAGATAGATAGATAGATAGATAGATAGATAGATAGATAGATAGATATTATAAAATAATAAATAAATAATTTTTAAAAATCACATAAATAATATTTAAACAATGTCCTTAGGTTATAAAACAAAAAGTATATTTATTGAAAATAATGAATGTTGATCTCATTTAGCTAACTCAATAAAGGAAGAAATTCTTCTCTACAGAAATCTTCAAATGCTTTATTTTGTGTGATGACCTAAAATATCATCTTTAAATTTAATAATTAATTATATATTCTAAGACCTCAAAAAATACTATTTATCATTTCTCGACTTGCGTGCACAATCCGTAAAATTTTTCGGAAAGTTTTTATGTGAAAAATAGATTAAAATGTGAATTAGAGCTTTAAAACTCAACTGAGTTGACTTTAGTCAATATTTTGAGCAAACGGACTCGGATCAGTATTTTGAAAGTTTTGGTAGGTCCGTATCATAATTTGGGACTTGGGCATATTCCCGGAATTTAATTCCGAGGTCCCTAGCCCGAGATACAGAATTTTGATGAAAAATTAAAAGTTTAAGTTCAAATAGTAACCGGATATCGAATTATATGCAAACGACCCCAGAATAGAATTTTAATGATTCCAACAGCTTCATATAGTGATTTTGGACTTAGGAGCATGATCAAAATTTTATTTGAAAGTCCGTAGTGAAATTTGGCTTCAAATGGCTAAAATAGAAATTTAAGTTCGGAAGCTTGCCCGGGGAGTTGACTTTTTGATATCGGGGTCGGAATCCAGTTCTGAAAATTTTTACAGTTCCGTTATGTCATTTATGACTTGTGTGCAAAATTTGAAGTCAATCGGACTTGATTTGATAGGTTTCGACATCGAATGTAGAAGTTGGAAATTCTTGAGTTTCATTAAGCTTGAATTATGGTGTGATTGTGATTTTAGCGTTGTTTAATTTGATTTGAGATTTCAAATAAATCTGTATGATATTTTAGGACTTGTTGGTGTATTGGGTTGAGGTCCCGAGGGCCTCAGATGAGTTTCGGATGGTTAACGGATCAAAATTGGGACTTAGCTGCTGCAAAAGCTGATGCAATTTTTTTGCTAGAAATGCTGTCAAAAATCGGGCTGCCTGTCAAAATCGGACTGCCTGTCAAAATCGGACTCCCTGTCAAAATCGAACTCCCTGACAAAATCGAGCTCCCTGACAAAATCGAGCTCACTGACAAAATCGAGCTTCCTGACAAATCGACCTTCCTCACAAAATCGAGCTCCCTGACAAATCGAGCTCCATGAAAAAATCGAGCTCCCTAACAAATCGAGTTCCCTGACAAAATCGAGCTCCCTCACAAATCGATCTCCCTCACAAATCGAGCTCCATGACAAAATCGAGCTCCCTCACAAATCGGGCTCCCTGACAAATCGGGCTCCCTGGCAAATCGAGCTCCCTGACAAATCGGGCTCCCTGACAATCGGGCTCCCTAACAAATCGGGCTCCATGGCAAATCGTGCTCCCTCACAGATCTGTAAGTTATAAAAACAGGGGACTTCGTCCCATTTGCCATTTTTGACGAATTGGAGCTTGAGGAGAGGCGATTTTGATATATTTTCAAGGAAAAACATTGGGGGTAAGTGATTCTAACTCGGATTTGGTCAATATACATGAATATATCATTGTTTTCACCATTTAATTAGTGTTTTGAGATAAAAATTTGGGGAAATTTTAAAAATCTCATAGAAACGAATTTTTGAGATTTCGGTGTGGATCCAGAGTCGGATTTGAGTGAAGATGGTATGGTTGGACTCGTAATTGAATGGGTTATCGGATTTTATAAGTTTCGTCGGATTCCGAGATGTGGGCCCCACGGGCGATTTTGAGCTAATTTCGAATTTTATTGAAAATATAGTATTTTCTTATGAAATTGATTTCTATAATTTTTGTTGACTGTATCGAATTAATTATGACTAGATATGAGTCGATCAGAGTCGAAAAAATCGAGGAAAAAGCATAATACTTGGTTAAATTGGAGCAAGTCGAGGTAAGTGACTTGTCTAACCTTATGTGGGGGGAATTTCCCCTAGGATTGGTATTGATGTAATTATTGAAATGTATTGAAAGTCGTGTGCACGAGATGACGAGTGTGTACACGGGCTAAATGTGAAAGATTATATTTTTAAATTGTGTAGATCACTGTTGCGCATTTATTAAATTATATTATCTTGTTATATTCTTCATTATTGATTTGAGATATATACTTCAAATTTGTTTGACCTTTTCCTACTAATTGTTTTACCTGATTAGTTGAAACTTGATTTCTTTTATTCTGAGCATTATTTGAAGGTTGATTTTCTTTAAATTAAATATTATTAATATGAAGCATTTGATATTTTTAAACTTTATATTGAAGCAACGTATTAAAGATTTTAAAATATTATTTTCCTTAATTATTTACTCCTGAATATTTTTGTAAGATTTTCGTACTCATTGTGATGGAGCCGTGAGCTCTTTATTATGGGAAAATATTAATGATGATTTATTTTGGCATGAGCCGTGAGCACTTTATTATGGAAAAATATTATTGATGCTTTATTTTGGCATGAGCCGTAAGCTCTTTATTGTGGAAAAATATTGTTGTTGAATTATTTTGGCAAGTTAAATTATTTGAGCACTTGAGGTGTAAATTGTGATATATTGTGATATTGATATGCATGCGGTGGTATAAGGTCTGTGTATTGAAACGCATGCGGTGAGATAAAGGTGGCTTGATACGCGTGGCTAGTAGGGGAACTACTAGAAGTCATGCGGTGTGATAAGGATGGCTAAAATGCGGGATGCTATTTCGGGAAAAATATTTTCTTTAAAATAAATTGTGAAGGCTCCCGCGGTGAGATAAGAAAATGAGATATTGTGAATTTGTTTATGATTTGGGATTACGAGGTGGTACCTCGGGAGTACCCATGTTGATATTGATTTATGGCCGCAGTTGCCTTTGATTATTGTTGTGATTTTCTTAAAGTTGAAAAGAATTCTGTTTTGTTTCCACGAGGTATTTATTTGCCATTATTTGGTGTAATTAAATGTGACATACTACTTGATTCATTTCCATTGTCATTTTATCTTATAATATTGTTTAAATATTTTACCATGCCATTATTTATTCTCCAGTAGGGCCTGACCTGACCTCGTCACTACTCTACCGAGGTTAGGCTTAGCACTTACGGGGTACCGCTGCGGTGTACTCATACTACGCTTCTGCACATCTTTTTGTGCAGATCCAGGTACATCTTATCAGACCAGGCATCAGTAAACTAGTTGTACGAGGAGACTTAAAGGTATATCTTCCAGCATCCGCAGACTCCGGAGTCCCCTTCTATCTTTCTATGTTGTCTTCCTTATTTGCTTTAGACTCTGATGTATAGAGACATAGAAAATAAATTCTTAGAAGCTTGTGACTTATTTTTACCGGGTTTTGGGAGTTGAAATTATTTGAATTGTAGTTTATTTATTTCAGATATTTATTATTATTCCTCATTGATAGGCTTACCTAGTCTTAGAGACTAGGTGCCATCACGACATCCTACGGAGGGAATTTGGGGTCGTAACAAGTTGGTATCAGAGCTCTAGGTTCATAAGTGTTATGAGTCACAAGCAGGTTTAGTAGAGTCTTGCGGATCGGTACGGAGACGTCTGTACTTATCTTCGAGAAGCTATATAACTGTTAGGAAATATTCACTTCTTTGATTCTTTATCGTGCGACATTGATTTAGCTTGAAACATATATCTTATATTCTTTTGTATCCACTCGTGTATGACATTGCGCACTCGGTATCAGTTGTGCGTCGACGGTTCGTGATGCCGCATATGGACTACGAGGGAGCCAGAGATGCTCAAACATTGCCTCAACGTGTGGTTCTAACTGAAGATGCAGGCGTATTGGGAGATCACCTAGTGAATCATATGGGGGAGTGTAACGGACGTTGGCATATGGTTGATTTATACGAGCTATGAAGGTTATTATTATGGATCATCGGACGTTGTGACCTATGACTTCGCGCCGAGTGAGGGGAATCCACTATCAATGGGTGGATTGTGGGGTCATGTGTTCCCTAAAATTTACACATGTTTAAGGCCTGAGATTTTGTAGAGGCAAAGGTTGGGACTTGCGGTATAGAAACAACTCTAAAATTACAGAAGGTCTACTCAGCATGGACGTTACGGTTGCGGATTTTGGGGTGCTTCGGATGAAGTACAGTTGTTGACAAGATTCTGGACTATGTGGTTCGTGCCAAGATTTGTCTGTATGGAGCTCTACTTTTGTGATCGTTGTGTATAAACAGGGGTAAGGGTTACCCCAAAGAAGAATCGAAGAGTATGTTAAGAAATGGGTCAGCTCAACAGTGTTGAGTCAGCATAACAAAAGAAGAAATTTGCCTTGGGAGAGATAATTCTCCACCGGTGTTCATGGCAAGACTATGAAGAGGGCAGACCAGCCAATGCAACACCGTCCACTTGTCTCAGTTCTCAGAAATGCTTTTGAAAGAGTTTATTTCCCGGACTCTCCGTAATGCGTGGCGCATAGGGTTCAACGGTTGCGTCAGGTCATCATGACGGTGTCAGAATATGCCATCAAGTTCAATAAGTTAGCTCGTCATACTCCTACTTTGCTTCCTACAGCCAGAGAGCGAGTCCACAGACTCATTAAAGGACTCAATTATGATCGTGAAATTTTGTACTCGGGAGCTACAAACTGATACTTCATTTCTGCTAGTTGTAGAAATTGCCAAGATATTAGAACGTGTTCGGGGTGAGGAAAAAGGAAAAACTTAGGAGACCAAGAGGTCTCGAGGTTCTGGAGGATTCAGTGAATTCTACTCTGCAAGTATAAATCATTAGGGTGGGGGCTCGGGTAGTCGGCCAGCCCAGTCCGCACATTGGATTACTCGGGGTGCTCCAGTAAGTTCTTTTAATGCACCACCGACATGAGTTTCCTACAATTGTTATTCCAGTTATCTGGCATAGACTCAATATGAGTAGCCAAACCTGCAAAGGGGTTGTTATGAATATGGTGATACTAGGCACATCATGAGAAAATTGTCCCAAACTTGGGAGAGCCATATTTCATCAAAGCACTCAGGCTACGTGCCCCATTGCAGTTACTACACCACCCACACGACTAGTTAGGGGTGGAGGACAGGCGGGTAGAAGGCGTCCTAGAGGTGGAGACCCAGCCGTTGATATATTTGTTTTACGTTATGGTGGAGGTCGCTACATCAGATGGTGTCGTTACAGGTACGACCTCGATTTAATATAAAGGAATAATTTCCTTAACTTGATTCAGTTCTCAGTATCAAAACGAGTCCTCCTATGGTGCTCCACTTATGAGTGAGCTTCGTAATTCTATAATCTACTTATGTGTTTACTCCTGTTGGGAGATTCTATGGAGATAACTATGCCTATCATTCCATGTTGGTCACTAATAAGAGCTGTGAGGCTAAATGTGGCTTTCTGTTACTCATTTCGGTAAGTTTTGATGTAATTTACGGATAATTCATTACAAATTATGAATTATATGCCCTACCGGTGTGGGGTTCATTATGTGTTGTGATTTTATTTAACGAAAATTATTTAAAAGGAGCAAATGGAAAGTTTCGATTGGCACGATGTGCATATTACTTGTGATTCAGAACTGAGGACGAGATCCTCGCATTTTAAATAAACTGATATGTTTAAACTGGGCTACGAGCTGCGATGGAAGTTATATAAGGACGAGATCCTTGTGAGAAAAATTCTTGTGTTTAAGTTCCCCCTTGTGAAATCTAATTTGTACTATAGTATTAATAGGGAGTCATGCCTGTTACGCTTATTTGAAAATTTTTATATGAAATTCTCTGTGCATACTTGCCAAATTTGTGTTATAATTATTGAGTTTTAACCTACGAGGTAGGTTCCCGCCCAGGTGACGTTAAATGTGACTCATTAATTCGGGTAAATAATTATGAGGTCTTCATGCCTCGTGTCTCGTTATCAGTATTGTGAAGGTTTGAAATGAGATTTTTGTTAACATGAAGTTAATTGACGATTCTGTAATTGATTATGAACAACTATTAAGACCAAGTTGACCCAGAAGGGTGCTCCGTTCAGGTGGACCGAAAAATGTGAGGAGAGCTTCCAAAAGCTCAAGACAACCTTGACTATAGCCCCAGTATTGGTATTACCTACATGTTCAGGGTCTTATACTGTGTATTGTGACGCGTCGTATATTAGTCTCGGCGCAGTATTGATGCAAGACGATAGGGTGATTGCCTACGCATCCCGATAGTTAAAGGTACATGAGAAGAATTATCCGGTCCATGACCTTGAGTTAGCAGCTATTGTTCATGCCTTGAAGATTTGGAGGCATTATTTGTACGGTGTCCATTGTGAGGTCTACACCGATCACCGAAGTCTACAGTATCTGTTTAAATAGAATGATCTTAATTTGCGGCAACAGAGGTGGTTGGATTTCCTTAAGGATTATGATATCACCATTCTCTATCATCCTGGGAAGGCCAATGTAGTGGCCGATGCCTTGAGTCGTAAGGCAGAAAGTTTGGGCAGCTTAGCATATTTACCGGTAGCAGAGAGGCCTTTAGCCTTGGATGTTTAGTCCTTGGCCAACCAGTTTGTCAGATTGGATGTTTCCGAGCCAAGTCAAGTTTTGGCTTGTGTGGTTTCTCATTCTTCTCTTTATGATCGTATCAGGGAGCGTCAGTATGATGACCCCCATTTGCTTGTCCTTAAGGATACAGTTCAACACGGTGATGCCAAGGAAGTCACTATTGGAGATGACGGTGTATTACGGATGTAAGGAAGGCTATGTGTACCCAATGTAGATGGCTTGCATGAGTTGATTCTCCAGGAGGCTCACGGTTCACAGTACTCCATTCATCCGAGTGCTGCAAAGATGTATCAGGACTTGAGACAACACTATTAGTGGAGGCGGATAAAGAAAGACATAGTGGAGTATGTAGCTCGATGTCTAAATTGTCAACAAGTGAAATATGAGCATCAGCGACCGGTTGGATTGCTTCAGAAGTTAGAGATTCCAGAATGGAAATGGGAGCGGATCACTGTGGATTTCGTTGTTGGGCTCCCACGGACTCGGAGGAAGTTTGATGCAGTTTGGGTGATTGTGGATAGATTGACCAAGTCAACTCATTTCATTCCTGTGATTACTACTTACTCTTTAGAGCAGCTGGCTCAGGTATATATTCGTGAGATTGTCAGAATTCACGGCGTACCGGTATCTATCATCTCTGACTGGGGTATGCAGTTTACATCATGGTTCTGGAGGGCAGTACAACGTGAGTTGGGTACTCGGATAGAGTTGAGTACAACATTTCACCCTCAGACGGACGGGCAGTCCGAACACACTATTCAGATACTGAAGGATATGCTTCGTGTGTGTGTGATAGATTTTGGGGGTGCTTGGGATCAGTTCTTGCCACTTGCGGAGTTTGCTTACAACAACAGTTATCAGTCGAGCATTCAGATGGCTCCGTATGAGGCCTTGTATGGTAGGCGGTGCCGGTCTCCAGTGGGTTGGTTTGAACCGGGCGAGGCTAGACTATTGGGTACAGACTTGGTTCAGGATGCCTTGGAAAAGGTTAAGTTGATTCAGGATCGGCTTCGTACAGCCCAATCTAGATAGAAGTGTTATGCGGATCAAAAGGTTCGTGATGTTGCATTCATGGTTGGTGAGCGGGTATTGCTCCGGGTTTCACCTATGAAGGGTGTGATGAGGTTCGGGAAGAAGGGCAACTTGAGCTCTAGGTATATTGGGCCTTTGAGATTCTTGAAAGAGTTGGAGATGTGGCTTACAGAGTTGGAGATGTGGCTTACAGACTTACACTACCACCTAATCTCTCTGCAGTTCATCCGGTATTCCAAGATTCCATGCTTCAAAAATATCACGGCGATCCGTCTCATGTGTTAGACTTCAGTTCGGTTCAGCTGGACAAGGATCTATCTTATGTTGAGGAACTAGTGGCTATTTTAGATAGGCAGGTTCGAAAGCTGAGGTCAAAAAATATTGCTTCCGTGAAGGTTCAGTGGAGGGGTCATCCGGTCGAGGAGGCGACTTGGGAGACCGAGCATGATATGTGCAGCTGTTATCCATAATTATTCACCAGCTCAGGTACATTTTCTAACTCCGTTCGAGGACGAACGTTTGTTTTAGAGGTGGAGAATGTGATGATCCAAAATATCATCTTTAAATTTAATAATTAATTATGTATTCTAAGACCTCGAAAAATACTATTTATTATTCCTCGACTTACGTGCGCAGTCCGTAAAATTTTTCGGAAAGTTTTTATGTGAAAAATAAATTAAAATGTGAATTAGAGCTTTAAAACTTAACTGAGTTGACTTTGGTCAACATTTTGAGCAAACGGACTCGGATCAGTGTTTTGACAGTTCTGAAAGGTCCGTATCGTAATTTGGGACTTGGGCATATTTCCGGAATTTAATTCCGAGGTCCCTAGCCCGAGATACAGAATTTTAATAAAAAATTAAAAGTTTAAGTTCAAATAGTGACTGGATGTCAAATTATGTGCAAACGACCCCAGAATAGAATTTTGATGATTCCAACAGCTCCGTATAGTGATTTTGGACTTAGGAGCGTGATCGGAATTTTATTTGGAAGTCCGTAGTGAAATTTGACTTCAAATGGCTAAAATAGAAATTTAAGTTTGAAAGTTTGACCGGGGAGTTGACTTTTTGATATCGGGGTCGTAATCCAGTTCTAAAAATTTTCAGAGTTCCGTTATGTCATTTATGACTTGTGTGCAAAATTTGAAGTCAATCGGACTTGATTTGATAGGTTTCGACATCGAATATAGAAGTTGAAAATTCTTGAGTTTCATTAAGCTTGAATTGGGGTGTGATTGTGATTTTAGCGTTGTTTGATTTGATTTAGGGTTTCAGATAAGTCCGTATGATATTTTAGGACTTGTTGGTGTATTGTGTTGAGGTTCCGAGGGCCTCAGATGAGTGTCGGATGGTTAACGGATCAAAATTGGGACTTAGCTGCTGCAAAAGCTGATGCAATTTTTCTGCTGGAAATGCTGTCAAAAATTGGGCTGCCTGTCAAAATCGGGATGCCTGTCAAAATCGGACTCCCTATCAAAATCGATCTCCCTGACAAAATCGAGTTCCCTGACAAAATCGAGCTCCCTAACAAAATCGAGCTCCCAACAAATCGAGCTCCCTGACAAATCGACCTTCCTGACAAAATCGAGCTCCCTGACACATCAAGCTCCATGACAAAATCGAGCTCCCTGACAAATCTAGCTCCTTGACAAAATCGAGTTCCCTGACAAATCGAGTTCCCTGACAAATCGAGCTCCCTGACAAATCGAGCTCCGTGACAAATCGAGCTCCGTAACAAATCGAGCTCCGTGAAAAATCGGGCTCCCTGACAAATCGGGCTCCCTGGAAAATCGAGCTCCCTGACAAATCGGGCTCCCTGACAATCGGGCTCCCTGACAAATCGTGCTCCCTGGCAAATCGTGCTCCCTGACAGATCTGTAAGTTATAAAAACAGGGGACTTCGTCGTATTTGCCATTTTTGACGAATTAGAGCTTGAGGAGAGGCGATTTTGATATATTTTCAAGGAAAAACATTGGGGTTAAGTGATTCTAACTCGGATTTGGTCAATATACATGAATATATCATTGTTTTCACCATTTAATTAGTGTTTTGAGATAAAAATTTGGGGAAATTTTAAAAATCTCATAGAAACAAATTTTTGAGATTTCGGTGTGGATCCAGAGTCGGATTTGAGTGAAGATAGTATGGTTGGACTCGTAATTGAATGGGTTATCGGATTTTATGAGTTTCGTCGGATTCCGAGATGTGGGCCCCACGGGCGATTTTGAGCTAATTTCGGATTTTATTGAAAATATAGTATTTTCTTATGAAATTGATTTCTATAATTTTTGTTGATTGTATCGAATTAATTATGACTAGATATGAGTCGATCGGAGTTAGAAAAATCGAGAAAAAAGCATAATACTTGGTTAAATTGGAGCAAGTCGAGGTAAGTGACTTGTCTAACCTTGTGTGGGGGAAATTTTCCCTAAGATTGGTATTGATGTGATTATTGAAATGTGTTGAAAGTCGTGTGCACGAGGTGATGAGTGTGTACACGGGCTAAATGTGAAAGATTATATTTTTAAATTGTGTAGATCACTGTTGCGCATTTATTAAATTATTTTATCTTGTTATATTCTTCATTATTGATTTGAGATATATACTTCAAATTTGTTTGACCTTTTCCTACTAATTGTTTTACCTGATTAGTTGAAACTTGATTTCTTTTATTCTAAGCATTATTTGAAGGTTGATTTTTTTTAAATTAAATATTATTAATATGAAGCATTTGATATTTTTAAACTTAATATTGAAGCAACGTATTAAAGATTTTGAAATATTATTTTCCTTAATTATTTACTCCTGAATATTTTTGTAAGATTTTCATACATGGAGCCGTGAGCTCTTTATTATGGGAAAATATTATTGATGCTTTATTTTGGCATGAGCCGCGAGCTCTTTAATATGAGAAAATATTGTTATTGAATTATTTTGGCAAGTTAAATTATTTGTCCCCTTCTATCTTTCTATGTTGTCTTCCTTATTTGCTTTAGACTCTGATGTATAGAGACATAGAAAATAAATTCTTAGAAGCTTGTGACTTATTTTTACCGGGTTTTGGGAGTTAAAATTATTTGAATTATAGTTTATTTATTTCAGATATTTATTATTATTCCACATTGATAGGCTTACCTAGTCTTAGAGATTAGGTGCCATCACGACATCCTACGGAGGGAATTTGGGGTCGTGACATTTTGATTCTAGAGACTTCTGCGTGAATATCTTATGATATCGTTATTTCTATGACCTAATACTAAAATCAAGCAACTAATGCATAAATTCAATTATCAAGACTCTGTAAAGATTTGTCAAATAAAACTTATTTAAAAATTAAATCTTTTCATATTTTCTGATATTTGGGAATGAAGAGGATGCCCCTATATCTCAAAAAACTTCGATAACTATAGCATCACAAAGTCTAAAATAACTAATACTGATTTAATATTTTACATAAATAACTTAAAGATATATAAAACAGACATAAAGAATTTTATTTGTTGGAAAGAACGAAAAATAATTAATAAAACCTTATTTAGAATACACAATATTATCTTTTACTATCTTATCCTTATTTCTTCAAGTTCGTATTTTTACCAATTTAATTTTAAATAGTATAATATAATTAATTTTTCTCAGTGGTCTAATTTTTTAGCGTCAATGCTCTCCCTTATAGAAACAAATGTATGTATCCTAAGGGGTATTTCGGTTCGTAAAAAGTTATGCTGGAATATAATGCGAAAATTATAACGTGGGAATTAAATAATAACTGGAATATTTATTAGATATACTTTCAATTGATAAATTATAATGACCCGATCGGTCATTTTGAGTTCTAGTGCTCCGATTTGCGATCCGAAACTTTGAGTAGGTCCATTTAATATTTTATGACTTGAGCGTGTGGTTGATTTTGATTTTCTAGAGGTTTGGGGGTATTTTAGAAGAAGAGTTCTCATTTTGGAACCTTTAAGTTGTTGGAGTTGATCAATGTTTGACTAGTGAGTAAACGACCGTGGATTGATAATTTGATGGTTTCGTTAGCTTTGTATGATGATTTTGGACTTGTACGTATATTTGGTTTGGGTCTTGGGTGACCCGAGGCCGTTTCTGTACTTATAGATGAAGTTGGAAATTCGAGTTATGAACATTTAAAATTCTTGAGTTTTGATGTTGGATTCTTGATTTTTGATATTGTTTTGATCCTACGAGCAAGTTCGTGTAAGGTTATTATACTTGTTTGAATGTTTGGAATAGGTCCCCGGGGGCTCGATGATTTTAGGATTGGTTTTGGACTGTTTTGATAAGTTTTGCAATTGCTGGTGCTGCTGTTATCGCAATTACGAAGAACAGTTTGCAAATGCGAGGTTTACATTTGCGAATGTCACCTCGTATTTTCAGTCTTGCAAAGGGGAACTTCGCGGTTTACATTTGCGAATGTCACCTCGCATTTGCAGTCTTGCAAAGGGGAACTTCGCAATTGCGAAGCTTGGATCGTTTTTGAGATGTCCGCAATTGCGACCTACATGTCGTATTTGCAATATCAGTGGCTCGGGAGATCCTTCGCAATTGCGAGCACTTGTTCGCATTTGCTAGTTGTGCAATTGCCAACAAGAGTTCGCAATTGCAATATCTGTAGCTGGGTTATAAGGGAAGGGTTACCGAGATTAACTTATTTTATTCTATTTTTAAACCTTGATTTCGTTAGGAGGATTTTCTTTCAATTTCAAAGGTTAATAATCTTAACTTATTTTTGATTAATTTTCATTGTTCCCCATAGATTTTCATCCCTCAATTTAGGATTTCATATAGTATAAATAGAGTTTTTGGGTAACAACTTAAGATTTTGATTTTTGAGATTTAGACCTCGATTTGAGATCAGATCTCAAAACTAATTACATATTTGGACTCGCGGGGTTGTGGATTATCGAAATTTGGTCTTGATTTCTGTTTTCGACCATGTGGATCTAGGTTGACTTTTGGGATTTTTTTAAAGATTGAGCTTTTATTGATTGGAGATGTTTTCTTTAGCATTATTTGACTTTTTTAGATGATATTTGACTAATTTTTGATCATTTTGAGGAGTATTTCTAATGTTAGAGGTATTGGATTGTTGAACTAGTTCTGATATAAGGTAAGTATCTTGCATAGCTTTATTGATAAAAAATTTCCTAATAAATAATATTGTTTGCTACATGAGGGGGTGATTCATATGCGAGGTGACGAACGTATATGCATGTTCAAGGGTTATCCATACTCGGGGGTAGATTATATGCTTCTTTGTGCCTTGTTGAACTTTGTGACCTTTCTAACTTATGCTTCACTTTATTCCTATGATAATATGAATACAATTATTCATATTAGAGATCATGTTTTAGTTTATGATATCTTAACTGAATGTGAAGGACTATTTTTAAGATTATTAATAAAGTTGAGGTCATACTTTATATCGTGAACATGTATATATCTCCATTATTCATGTAATACTTGAATTTTCATATTCATATTAAAAATCATGTTTAAGTTTTGTTGAGATATTTGAACATTATAGTTCTTGAAATGTTGGCTCGCCTATTGGTGTAAAATCTGTGATTATCTCTCACGTGGTGTGTTATGCTTAATCACTTTTTTAAATATTATTTATGCTTCCCAGCTTACTTAGTATTATTTTATATATACTTGGTGAGGAAGAGTTTATTGCGTGAAGGGTGTTTTCGTGCTAGTGAGGAAGAGTAATTTATGTACGAAGGGTGTTTTCGTGCTTGTGAGGAAGAGTGATTTATGCATGAAGTGTATTTCTGTGCTTCTTGATATTATTATTATTATTATTATTATTATTATTATTATTATTATTATTATTATTATTATTATTATTATTATTATTATTATTATTATTATTATTATTATTATTATTATTATTATTATTATTATTATTATTATTATTATTATTATTATTATTATTATTATTATTATTATTATTATTATTATTATTATTATTATTATTATTATTATTATTATTATTATTATTATTATTATTATTATTATTATTATTATTATTATTATTATTATTATTATTATTATTATTATTATTATTATTATTATTATTATTATTATTATTATTATTATTATTATTATTATTATTATTATTATTATTATTATTATTATTATTATTATTATTATTATTATTATTATTATTATTATTATTATTATTATTATTATTATTATTATTATTATTATTATTATTATTATTATTATTATTATTATTATTATTATTATTATTATTATTATTATTATTATTATTATTATTATTATTATTATTATTATTATTATTATTATTATTATTATTATTATTATTATTATTATTATTATTATTATTATTATTATTATTATTATTATTATTATTATTATTATTATTATTATTATTATTATTATACACGAAGTGTATTTCCGTGCTTCTTGATATTATTATTATTGTTGGCACGAAGGGTGTTTTCGTGCAAGTGAGGATGAGAGTTCATAGTACGAAGGGTATTTTCATACAAGTGAGGATGAGAGACATGCATTGTAATGTGTTTAACTTTCCCTCATGTACCTATATATGTATTCTGCCTTGATTGCTAGTGTTACTCGCGCACATCTTCCCTTGTTTGTTGTTGTTACTTATGTGCCACCTGCTTGGTTTGTTGTTGTTCTTAGGTATATCATGTCTTGTCTGTTATTGTTACAATGTAACGACCCGACTTATCGTTTTAAGAATTAATGCCCCATTCAATAATTTAAGGTCCCGAGCAAATTCATAATATGTATTATGACCTACGGGTGTGGTCGAGTTTGATTTTCGAAAGATTTAGAATTTAATTGAAAGAGAAATTCTCATTTTGAAGCTTAAACGGAAAGAGTTGACCAAAGAGTTGACTTTTGAGCAAACGACCTCGGAATAGAATTTTGATGATGTCAATAGTTTCGTATGGTGATTTTGGACTTAGGCGCGTGTTCGGATTTGGATTTAGAAGTCCGTAGGACAATTCGACGCATTTTGGCGAAAGTTGGAAAATAGACAATTTTCGGAAAGTTCGATCGAAGGTTGAATTTTTGATAACGACGTCAGAATCCGATTCTGGAAATTTGAATAGGTATGTTATGTCACTTATGACTTGTGTGCAAAATTTGAGGTCAATCGGACTTGATTCGATAGGTTTCGACATCGAAGGTTGAAGTTGAAAATTTCATAATAGACTAAAGTTTCAAGTGAGTTCGCACAAGACCTAATTTAAAACGAGCTTACCTATCTTGATATGTAGTCATATATGGTGTGTTACCTATCAAAAGAAAGGTCTCTATGTCTAGTTTCCAACGCTTCAAACCGTTCATCATTTCGAAATTCCTACAAGAAGTTATGACCAAATTACCAAAGGGTGAAAAAATACAATTCTGCGACCAATTATGCGATCGCAAAACTGCTTCTGCGATCGCAAACTGGTCGCAGAATGGACCAGAAGAGCCCAGTTCTAGGCACTGATTTTGAGATCAATTTTGCGGCCTGCATACCCATTTTGCGGTCCATTATGCAACCGCAGACCTACTTTCAGAGAGTTAATTTTTCTATTTTCATAACCCGACCCCATTTTGATAAATAGGCTCTGGAGCTTATTTTGGGATATTTTTCTGAGGGTTTTAGAGAGAGGTAAGAGCATTTTAGAGAGAGAAGGAGGGAACATAACATTCTAATCATCCAATCTTCAAGAATCAAGGAAGCTAATCACAAGATCTTCATCAAAGAGGTAAGATTCAACCCCTAGTCTTCAATTTCGAGTTTGGGGTAAAAGATTGGTGATTGGGAGTATGATTCTTGGGTGTAAGAGTATTATGTATATATGCTTGTACCAATAAGGTTTGTGGAAAGATTGTTGAGATCAAATAAGTAAAGATTGGATTGTGGAGTGAAGGAAATCTTGTAGAAGAACCTTGTAACCAAATTTACACATATAGTGTTTGATAAAATGCTCAAATGAGCTGAAACTATGAAAATCTTCCTAATTATGGTTCACTTTTGTTATGTTTATAAATAGATTGAAGTTGCTAGAATTTTCGAAACCTCGTAGTAATGTAAGGAAGGCTCAAGAAAGATTGGAGCCGTCCGGCGGTCAATTCACGTGAGAAAGCTATTTTGGAATATCGACCTAACTTCAAAAAGGTAAGCGACTTGCTTAACCTTGAGTGGGAGAATTTTCCCTTAGGCATTGAGTCTTATGTGCAATTTGTATAATTGAAAACCATGTACGCGAGGTGACAAATATGTACTTGATTTATATGTGCAAATTTTATTGAGTTAAAGTCTTGAGCATATTGTATAGTAAATTGGATAATTGTTGGCATATATTTAATCATCTAATTGTCGTGCCCAAATCCTTGTTGTTGACTCTGTTGTTATATGACAAGTTGATGTGATTGTTATTTGATTGTTTATGAAATTTCGTGAATTTGCTGGTTTGATAATTATTGGAATTTAATTTCATTTTTGATTTTCCCCTATGCAAATAATTAATTAAATGAGCTTAAGAAGAGGTGTTTATATAATTATCGAAAATTTGGATTTAATAAAGACTTTGCTTTATGTTGAGTAATTTCTATCTCTGTTGATTATTTTTGGGTGTTGTACACATTGTGTGGAGCCTTCGACTATTTGTTGTCAAATTAATTGACTTGGTTGTATCTTTGGAATTTTGGTTGTAGCCATTGGGCAAATTGTGATATGAATTGATTTTGTTATGTTGCCGTGACAATTTTTCGTGTAAATTGTTATGTTGTGTTAATTATTATTTTGAAGATATAAGGGTGGCATTTCACCGTTGATATTATGTGGGTATAAGGGTGGCATTTCATTGTGGTTGTGTTTGTTAGAATATTATTTGGGCGGAGCGATAAGGGTGGCAATACGAGCGATAAGGGTGGCTATTGATATTGTCTGGGCGGAGCGATAAGGGTGGCTATATTAGTGATAAGGGTGGCAATAGGAGCGATAAGGGTGACTATTGTCAGGGACGATATGTGATGATGTGGGATTGTGGGGTTGATGATTTTCATGTGATGTTGTGATATTCTTGTGTTTATTTTTATACCTTATGCAATTCTTCTTGTTGTTGGTAAATTGATGACAATATGATTTATTATGAAATTGAGAGCCTGTGGCTATTGCCAGGCGGATTATAAAATAAAATGTGGGCACGAGGTGCCGTGAGTAAATAATGAGGATATTCGCACGTGAATTATCCGTGCAGTTGTGATATGAATTGTGGGCACGGGGTACTGTGATTAAATGATAATGATATTTGGCACGTGAATTGTCCGTGCAGTTGTGATATAAAATGAGGGCACTAGGTGCCAGAAAAAATATGATAATTTAATTATGGGCACGAAGTGTCGTGGAAATATGAAAAAGGGGTTGAGACCTATGTTTACAAAAATGAAAATGGACTAAGACACGTATTTTTATGATTATGAAACGAGGTGTCACATGGTGACTTTTTAATTGAAAGGATTATATTCAAAATATTTATTTGAAAGGATTTTTATGTAGAAGGTATTATATGAAAGAATTATATTTGAAAGGTAATTATTTGAGAAAATTATATTTGAAAGAGAGTTATTTGAAAGAATTATATGTGAAAGACATTTATTTTAAGGATTTGATTTATTGTGTGTAATTATATTTATTAATTGTTAAGCGATATTAATGGTATTCTTGTTGTCTGCTGTGCATATTACTGGTTATTTTATATTGCCCTTATTGTTATCTGCTTCCTATTATTTTGTATATTATATTGCACATGCTACTAGACTGGTGAGTGTCTTGACTGTATCTCGTCTCTACTCCACTAAGGTTAGTCTTGATACTTACTGGGTACCGACCGTGGTGTACTCATACTACACTTCTGCTCATTTTTGTGCAGAGCCAGGTATTGGAGTTGTTGGGCTTGAGAAGAGTTAAAGCGGGATCGTAAGGATTCAAGGTAGAGTTGCTTGGTCGTCGCAGTCCCTTGGAGTCTTTTCATTTCATTGTACTGTTAATTTTTAATCAAACACTATTGTATATCTGTCCTCGTGATCATTCCATGTATTCAGTTAGAGTTTGTGACTTAGTACTACCAGTCTTGGGAGGTTGTATATTCATATTTGTTCCGCTGTTTAGTTTTGGTTACTTATTTAATTAAAAACAAAATGGCTCCAAAAATATGTAATTAAAATCGGCTTACCTAGTCTTAGAGACTAGGTGCCATCACGACGTCTGTGGTGGGATTTTTGGGTGGTGACAAGTTGGTATCAGAGCTCTAGGTTAATAGGTTCTACGAGTCATGAACGAATCTAGTAGAGTCTTGCGGATCGGTACGGAGACGTCTGTACTTATCTTCGAGAGGCTATAGAACTGTTAGGAAATTTCCATTTCTTTCATTCGTGTCGTGCAGAATTTGTTGAATTTAGAATTTGAACCTTTGTATCTCCATTCTCTCATAGATGGTGAGGACACGTGCTACTGGGTTAGCTGAGCAGGCATCCGCACATACTGCTAGGGCTGCAAGAGGCCGGGGCCGAGGTAGAGGTTGAGGAAGGGCACGTGCTGCGACTAGAGCACCTGTTAGAACAACAGTTGAGGAGCCACTAGTAGCTCTAGTTGGAAGACAAGTACCAGAAGCACCTGTTGTTACCCAGGACTTCACGAGACTTTAGCATAGTTCCTGAGTATGTTTGGTACATTAACTCAGGCGGGATTGATCTCTGTTGCAACAAACATTCCATAGATTGGGGGAGTAGCTCAGACTCTTACCATAACTCCAGAGCAGCAGGTTCACGCTAGACAGGTTCCGGGTGTAGTACCGGTACATCCTGTTATTCCGGTTCGGCCTGAGGTCAGGCTCGAGGCATCAGAAGAAGAACAAAAGAGACTTGAAAGGTTTAAGAAATATGATCCACCAACTTTCAGTGGCACAACTACAGAGGATGCCCAAGGATATCTAGAAAATTGTCACCGTATTCTCCGCATCATGGGTATTGTGGAAGTTAGCGGAGTTTTCTTTACTACATTTCAACTGTCAGGTACAGCGTATCGGTGGTGGCAAATCTATGAAGAAGGTAGACCAGCCGATGCCACACCACTAACTTGGGCTCAATTTTCGGAAATGTTCTTGAAAGAGTTTGTTCCCCAGACTCTCAGAGATGCGTGGCGCACAGAGTTTGAACAGTTGCGTCAGGGCACTATGACATTGTCAGAATATGCTATCAGGTTCAGTGAGTTAGCCCATCATGCACCTATCTTAGTTCCTACAATCAGAGAGCGGGTCCGCAGATTCATTGAGGGTCTCGATTATGATATTAAAATATGCATGGCTCGAGAGTTGCAAACTGATGCTCCATTTCAACAAGTAATGGAGATTGTAAGGAAGATTGAGGGTGTTTTAGGTGAGGAAAGGGAGTCTAAGGAGGACAAAAGGTCTCGAAGATCTGGAGGATTCAGTGGGTTTTACTCTTCAGCTAGAACCCATTATAGCGGAGGCTCGAGCAGTCGGTCAGCTCAGTCCGCACATCAGATTACTCGGAGTGCTCCAGTTTACAGTGCACCACCGACACGAGATTCTTACAATGGTTATTCTAGTTATCCGACACAAACTCAGTAAGAGCATCCGCGACCTCAGAGGGGTTGTTATGAGTGTGGTGATACTAGGCATATCATGAGAGATTGTCCCAGACTTGGGAGGGGTGGATTTCATCTGAACACTCCAGCCATAAGCTTTATTCCAGTTGATACTCCACGTGCACAGTCAGCTAAAGGTGGAGGACAGGCGGGTAGTAGGCGCTTAAGAGGTGGAGGCCCGACCCGTTGATTTAATCACTATGATTTGGCTGAGGACAAAACACCAAATGGTGTCGTTACAGGTACGATCCTGATTTTATTATAAAAGGATATTTTCCTTAATTTGATTCGGTTCTGAATATTGAGGTGAGTCCTCCTATTATGCTCCACTTATGGGTGAGCTTCGTAAATTTGTGACCCACTTATATGTTTATCCCTGTTGGGAGATTTAAAGATGTGAACCCGTGTCTGTCATTTTATTTTTGGTACACTATTAAGGGCTATAAGCCCAAAAGTAATTTTTATTATTTATTACAGTGGGTTTAATGTGTTTCGGAATAATTGATTCCAATTTTTATGAATTATATGCCCTACCGGTAGGAGGGTTCATTATATGTTGTAAAAATTATTTATGAAATATATTGAAAAGAATAAAGAAAGAAAATTGAAAATTTCAGTTGGCACAATGTGCAACATACTTGTGATTCGGAGTTGAGGACGAGATCCTCGCATTTTTACATGATGTGAAATATTTAAATCGGGCTGCAAGCCGCGATGGAAGTTATGTAAGGACGAGGTCCTTGTGGTGAAATATTTATGAGTTTAAAATTTTTCCTTTGTGAAATTTAATTGTACAATAGTATTAATAGGGAGTCATGCCTGTTAGGCTTATTTGATAATTCTTGTATATATTTCTGTGCATATTCAGTGATTTTCATGCTGTAAACATTGAGTTTTAACCTATGAGATGAGTGTCCAGGTGGCGTTTAATGTGACTCATTAATCCGAGTAAGCAATCATGAGATCATCATGCCTCACATTCTGTTGTCAGTGTTGTGAAAATTCGAAATGAGTTGGTGGTTAATATGAGATTAATTGATAATGCTGGAATTAATTATGAACAACTTTTAAGACCAGAGATGTGGTGATGAGCATACATATGATGTGCTTCATGTCCTGATATCATTATGATAATGCAGTACTTGTAATGCTGAGATTGGTGTTATTGATATACACCTTGTGGTATTTTGTTGGGTTGTGGATATGTTGTTAGGAGTTATTTTGGTGTTACTCTGGCAGGTGGATAGGCCAAATTACAGGGGGGACTCTGCCAAATTTTCTGAAAAATTTGGGAGTTAGTAAAATTTGGAGGATTGAGATTAGCAAAGGAAGAGATAAATATGTTATGTGTTTGAGGGCGAATGATTCTAAGCGGGGAAGAATGTAGCAACCCGGATTTTTTTTTGAAGTACTTCAATATTATCAAAAAAGTTGATGTGTGCGTAGGCACAAGTTACTATAGCCAGTTGAGACTAATACCGTATGTCGAAGTGAAAATCAGGCCTTTTGGAAATGATTGGAGAGTTAGAGAATTTGCTTTAAAGCTTATAAGAATGGAGAAAAGAAGTAATCTCAATTGAGATGGTGTTGTCGGACCAGTGTTAAATTTAGGGAACGTAGAATCACCCACAAGTATGTGTGTAAGAATACACACAGTAATTTAAAGTCCTTAGAAAGATTCTTGGCACGTTCGAGGACGAACGTATGTTTAAAAGGTGGAGAATGTAATGACCCGACTTGTCGTTTTAAGAATTAACGCCCCGTTCAATGACTTAAGGTCCCGGGCAACTTCATAATATGTATTATGACCCGCGGGTGTGGTCGAGTTTGATTTATGGAAGATTTAGAATTTAATTGAAAGAGAAATTCTCATTTTGAAGCTTAAATGGAAAGAGTTGACCAAAGAGTTGACTTTTGAGCAAACGACCTCGGAATAGAATTTTGATAATGTCAATAGCTTTGTATGGTGATTTCGGACTTAGGCGCGTGTTTGGATTTGAATTTGGAAGTCCGTAGGACAATTCGACGCATTTTGGCGAAAGTTTGAAAATAGACGATTTTTGGAAAGTTTGATCGAAGGTTGAATTTTTGATAACGAGGTCGGAATCCTATTCTGGAAATTTGAATAGGTCTGTTATGTCACTTATGACTTGTGTGCAAAATTTGAGGTCAATCGCACTTGATTCGATAGGTTTCGACATCGAATGTTGAAGTTAAAAATTTCATAATAGACTAAAGTTTCAAGTGAGTTTGCACAAGACCTAACTTCAAATGAGCATACCTATCTTGATACGAAGAGCTATATGGTGTGTTACCTATCAAAAGAAAGGTCTATGTGTCTAGTTTCCAACGCTTTAAACTGTTTATCATTTCGACATTCCTACAAGAAGTTATGACCAAATTACCAAAGGCTGAAAAAATACAATTCTGCGACCAATTATGCGATCGCAAAACTGCTTCTGCGACCGCAAACTGGTCCCAGAATGGACCAGAAGAGCCCAGTTCTAGGCACCGATTTTGCGATCAATTTTGCGGCCCACATACCTATTCTGCGGTCTGTTATGCGACTGTAGACCTGCTTTCGGAGGGTTACGTTTTTTATTTTCATAACCCGACCCCATTTTGATAAATAGGCTTTGGGGCTTATTTTGGGGTATTTTTCTGAGGGTTTTAGAGAGAGGTAAGAGTATTTTAGAGAGAGAAGGAGGGAACCTAACATTCTAATCATCCAATCTTCAAGAATCAAGGAAGTTAATCACAAGATCTTCATCAAAGAGGTAAGATTCAACCCCCAGTCTTCAATTTCGAGTTTGAGGTAAAAGATTGGTGATTGGGAGTATGATTCTTGGGTGTAAGAGTATTATGTATATATGCTTGTACCAATAAGGTTTGTGGGAAGATTGTTGAGATCAAATAAGTAAAGATTGGGTTGTGGAATGAAGAAAATCTTGTAGAAGAACCTTGTAACCAAATTTGCACACCTAGTGTTTGATAAAATGCTCAAATGAGTTGAAACTATGAAAATCTTCCTAATTATGGTTCACTTTTGTGATATTTATAAATAGATTGAAGTTGCTAGGATTTTCGGAACCTCGTAGTAATGTAAGGAAGGCTCAAGAAAGATTGGAGCCATCCGGAGGTCAATTCATGTGAGAAAGCTATTTTGGAATATCAAGCTAACTTCAAAAAGGTAAGCGACTTGCTTAACCTCGAGTGGGAGAATTTTCCCTTAGGCATTGAGTCTTATGTGCAATTTGTATAATTGAAAACCATGTACGCGAGGTGACAAGTATGTACTTGATTTATATGTGCAAATTTTATTGAGTTAAAGTCTTGAGCATATTGTGTAGTAAATTGGATAATTGTTGGCATATATTTAATCATCTAATTGTCGTGCCTAAATCCTTGTTGTTAACTCTGTTGTTATATGACAAGTTGATGTGATTGTTATTTGATTATTTATGAAATTCCGTGAATTTGCTGGTTTGATAATTATTGGAATTTAATTTCATTTTGGATTTTTCCCTCTGCAAATAATTAATTAAATGAGCTTAAAAAGAGATGTTTACATAATTATCAAAAATTTGGAGTTAATAAAGACTTTGCTTTATGTTGAGTAATTTTTATCTCTGTTGATTATTTTTGGGTATTGTACACATTGTGTGGAGCCTTCGACTATTTGTTGTGAAATTAATTGACTTGGTTGTATCTTTGGAATTTTGGTTGTAGCCATTGGGCAAATTTTATATGAATTAATTTTGTTATGTTGCCGTGATAATTTTCCGTATAAATTGTTGTGTTGTGTTAATTATTATTTTGAAGATATAATGATGGCATTTCACCGTTGATATTATGTGGGTTTATGGGTGGCATTTCATTGTGGTTGTGTTTGTTGGAATATTGTCTGGACGGAGCGATAAGGGTGGCAATAGGAGTGATAAGGGTGGCTATTAATATTGTCTGGGCGGAGCGATAAGGGTGGCTATAGGAGTTATAAGGGTTACAATAGGAGCGGTAAGGGTGGCTATTGTCAGGGACGATATGTGATGATGTGGGGTTGTGGGGTTGATGATTTTCATGTGATGTTGTGATATTCTTGTGTTTATTTTTATACCTTGTGCAATTTTTTTTATTGTTGGTAAATTGATGACAATCTGATTTATGTTGAAATTAAGAGCCTGTGGCTATTGCCAGGTGGATTATAAAATAAAATGTGGGCACGAGGTGCCATGAGAAAATAATGAGGATATTGGCACGTGAATTGTCCGTGCAGTTGTGATATGAATTGTGGGCACGGCGTGTTGTAATTAAATGATAATAATATTTGGAACGTGAATTGTCCATGCAGTTGTGATATGAAATAAGGGCACGAGGTGCCGGGGGAAATATGAAAATTTAATTATGGGCACGAGGTGCCGTGAAAATATGCAAAATGGGTTGAGACCCGTGTTTACAAAAAATATGAAAATGGGCTGAGACCCGTATTTTTATGATTATGAAACGAGGTGTCACATGGTGACTTTTTAATTGAAAGGATTATATTCAAAATATTTATTTGAAAGGATTTTTATGTAGAAGGTATTATATGAAAGAATTATATTTGAAAGGTAGTTATTTGAGAAAATTATATTTGAAAGAGAGTTATTTGAAAGAATTATATGTGAAAGACATTTATTTGAAGGATTTGATTTATTGTGTGTAATTGTATTAATTAATTGTTAAGCGATATTAATGGTATTCTTGTTGTCTGCTGTGTATATTACTGGTTGTTTTATGTTGCCCTTATTGTTATCTGCTTCCTATTATTTTGTATATTATATTGCACATGCTACTAGACTGGTGAGTGTCTTGACTGTATCTCGTCTCTACTCCACTAAGGTTAGTCTTGATACTTACTGGGTACCGACCGTGGTGTACTCATACTATACTTCTGCACATTTTTGTGGAGAGCCAGGTATTGGAGTTGTTGGGCTTGAGAAGAGTTAAAGCGGGATCGTAAGGATTCAAGGTAGAGTTGCTTGGTCGTCGCAGTCCCTTGGAGTCTTTTCATTTCATTGTACTGTTATTTTTTAATCAAACACTATTGTATATTCGGTTCTCGTGATCATTCCATGTATTCAGTTAGAGTTTGTGACTTAGTACTACCAGTCTTGGGAGGTTGTATATTCATATTTGTTCCGCTGTTAGTTTTGGTTATTTATTTAATTAAAAACAAAATGGCTCCAAAAATATGTAATTGAAATCGGCTTAACTAGTCTTAGAGACTAGGTGCCATCACGACGTCTGTGGTGGGATTTTTAGGTGGTGACAAGTTGGTATCAGAGCTCTAGGTTCATAGGTTCTACGAGTCATGAATGAGTCTAGTAGAGTCTTGCGGATCGGTACAGAGACGTCTGTACTTATCTTCGAGAGGCTACAGAACTGTTAGGAAATTTCCATTTCTTTCATTCCTGTCGTGCAGAATTTGTTGAATTTGGAATTTGAACCTTTGTATCTCCATTCTCTCACAGATGATGAGGACACGTGCTACTGGGTTAGCTGAGCAGGCATCCGCACATACTACTAGGGCTGCAAGAGGCCGGAGCTGAGGTAGAGGTCGAGGAAGGGCACGTGCTGCGACTAGAGCACCTGTCAGAACAACAGTTGAGGAGCCACTAGTAGCTCTAGTTGGAGGACAGGTACCAGAAGCACCTGTTGTTACCCCAGGACCTCAGGAGACTTTAGCACAGTTCCTGAGTATGTTTGGTATATTAACTCAGGCGGGATTGATCTCTGTTGCACCAAACATTCCGCATATTGGGGGAGTAGCTCAGACTCCTACCATAACTCCAGAGTAGCAAGTTCACATTGGACGGGTTCCGGGTGTAGTACTGGTACAACCTGTTATTCCGGTTCTGCTTACCTAGTCTTAGAGATTAGGTGCCATCACGACGCCTGTGGTGGGATTTTTGGGTCGTGACACTTATGTGCATTCTATATTGTCTGTCTCCGCGCCTATATACCTTCTATATTGTTTGTTATTATTATCTACATGCCTTATATCTTGTTTGTTACTTCTATCTACATGTCTTATATTGGTTGTGCAGGGAAAATGAGCAACATGACAGTCTTATCCTAACTCAGTTGGGCGATGGCGATATTTTGAATCTGGATATGGCAGATGCACAGAGTGAGAAAGATGACAATGACTATGACAACAACACTGATGAGTTAGGCGATGAAGCACCCTTCTCAGATGAGAGTGACAATGAGGAACCACACTTCACAGATGAGAGTGACAATGAGCAACTAGATTTGATGAAGGAGCATGATACCACCACTCAACATGCTCTGTATATGCAAGACTCCACCTACCGTTAGACCAGCGATGTACGAGTCACGTGTGCTACTTTATTCAAGGGAGATTCCCTACTTTGATCACTTGCCAGGTATGCCGGATGTGGAAACCCTCACAAGGGATCTTGATGAAATTCGTACAACAATGTGGGATGAAGGTAGACCTGCATAGCTCTGCAAAAATATACTTTTCAATGACAAGGCTCGCCTCAGTAAGACGGTAAGAATTTACACCATAAAATTTGCCGTGAGATCAAGGTTGCCGAGTCATCCAAAAAAACATATAAGGTGATTTGTCGTAGATGGGACCAAGATTATAAGTGGATGTTATGTTGGAGAAAGTTGAAAACAAATATGTTGGTGGTTGTTTAGATATATTGGCAAGCATACTTGTAATATGAACACATTCAATGTGAATTATTTTAACTTGAACATTGATTTGATTTCCCTTGTCTTGATTTCACATATTAAATTGCCCATAAGGTAAAAAGTGAAGTAATTCATAACATCAGTTGCACAGGTAAATGGGTTTACTATTACCAAAAGTAAGGCATTTTTCGGGCATAAACGTGAGTTTGAGATTGTTTATGCTGTGGTCGACCAAACTGTCACATGACTCTCTCTCTATCGGATGATGCTCAACAATATAGAGACATATTAATGGGACCTCAGAAAGCCACACGGCTCGACCTCGTGAGCAATATTCTGGCAAACTGGCGATAAGCTCGTCGCTATATGGCTTCCATACAAACTATTTATTAAACGCAAAAAAGTAAGTAAACGCAAGACAAATCATGTATTAACAAGCGTACTAAGTTGAATATTTACCTGATCACCATCCAGTAGATCCAACATATCCTTGTAGATTGGGAGATGATATCAAGACTCAACATTGCGGATGTGACCTCTCCTATTTACCCACCTCCTAGCATGGGATAACAATGGTGGTGGTGGTGCATCTGGAGCTAGTGGTCGAGGCAGGGGCTGCATCTGCAAGAATCTCTCCCAAGCCCAAACCTTATAATGATTATGGACGTTAAACTGAGTATTTTTAATACATATATGATATTCATGAAAAGAATTGATAATGCTATCACCTGTAGATGAGGAAGAAATCCAGCAACATCCCTCACGCTGCCCATCGATGCCCTGCATAGCTGCCTATACAGGTATGCTAGTACGGCAGCTCCCCAACTGTACATGGGTAAATCATCTAACTGCTCCAGATGATCCAAGAAAGCCACCAAATATCATCATCAACAACAGCCTAGACTGCCGCTCAATACCCTCCACCGGGGTCTGATTCGTGATTTGCTCGTGTAGCACCTCTAAGTGCTGCCTAACAGGCAATAACTGTAATATACTAACTCCACTAATCACAGACTCCTCAACTGGACGGCATCTAGTGAGCCTCTCCAGCATCTGTAGATAGTCAAGCCTCTTATTCTCCCTAATCACATGAGGGTAGTGGACAATAAGACTGTCAACGAGCAGTCCAAATAAAACCTCTACGTCCTATAACATGATAGTGGCCTCGTCGGTAGGAAAATGGAATGTATGTGTCTCTGGCCTCCAGCGCTCGATCAGAGCTGTGATGAATGGCCAGTCGAGCTGTAACTGGCCGACCTCGTCAACTCGATCAAAATCAGTCAAAGTGAGGCACACGATAGGGCGCTGATGTAGTGGGTGATGCCTAATAAGCTCCGAGAAATCATAAATGCGTCGCGGGTGGAAGTTCTGACTAAGAAACTCTCCATCCCATATACGTGATTACCTATGGCCCACCTAGAGCGTAATTAGCTCACGTGAAATGGGTTTAGGATGATCAATCGGGCGATCTATAATGATGCATGTACATTGAATAATGTTAATTAAACGTATGTTATCTTACTTTTTCATAACGAAAGATTTATTTATTACTGATGTTTGAGATTGTAAAGAGTATTATCTAACTATATGCAGTATATTTTATTTATCGTTTATTTAATTCATACCAATTTATACATTAGTATTTTAGATTTAACAATACAAATTCGGCAAATTCTCCTTTGTATTGACTGTTATTCAAATTTTTATTCGTCAGTCAAAAATACCTACAATATTTTTCTACTTTAGTTCTCGGAATATATTAAATATTTTATTAATTAATTTGATACGAATTATTAGTTAGTATTTAATTAATTCATAGTGGTTTATACATTATTATTTTAGATTTAACGATAAATATTCGACAAAGTATCCTTTTTACTGACAACTATTCAAATTTTAATTTGTCAGTTATAGAACCCTTCATTATTTTAATTACTGAACTTACTGGAATATCTTAAATTAATTAATTAATTAAATAGATATGAAGTACTATTTATCATTTAATTAATTCATAAATGTTTGTACATTTGTCTTGTCACACCCCAACATTGGGAGGTGCGACCGACACACGATGCTCGAAGGCTTATGCGAACCGACGTCTGTTCTTACATCTTTTTACTCATAAGACCTAGGCCAACAAGACCTCTAAGTAACAATCACCAAAATTAAAATGTGAACAACAGACTTGCAAAAGAAACCTTAGCATTTTATACATATTCACAACTGAAACAAAGTCATAATCCATCCTTTTACATACATCCAAACCCTAGTCTACAAGCCTTTGAGAGTACCAAAATGATATATACATATGCATAGCTTGGTCGGGAAAAGGCCCCACCATACCCAAAATGTTAAGACATAAGCTTCAGTACCTATTGACTTCGAACAGCTACTCCGAAGGAATGGAGTACAACAACAGCTCAGCTGGAACAACACCCTACTGGGGAGGGACGTCACCGGGTCTATATGTACTTGTGGGCATCAGCACAGAGCCCAAAAGAAAAGGGCATTAGCACGGATAATGTACTGAGTATGTAAATTAGAGTCGTAACGTAAGAGAAATAAGTGTGTGATCTCAACTTAAATACCCAAGACAAGACACCGGGGGCGTAATCACTGGGAACTATAAATCATGAATCATTAATGTATGCAAGCTTTTGTAAAACTGAGCCACTTATTGGGGCCATGCATTAATTATAATATATATAAGTACACATATATTCATCCACTCTTTGGGGCACATTTCATCACTCCATATCAGCCTCATAGAGGACTCGGTCGTACCCAGCCACACAAGGGCTTAGTAACCTCATATCGCACATCACTCCATATCTGGCCTCGTAGAGGACTCGATTGTACCCGGACTCAGGAGGTCACGGCTGTACCCGGGCTCAACAGAACTCGACAAAACCGGCCTCAAGAGGACTCGGTCATACTCGGCCTTAGGAGGTCTCGGCTATACCCGATCTCAGCAGAACTTGGTGTAACCGGCCTCAAGAGGACTCGGTAACCTCACATCACACATCATCATACCCGGCTATACAAGGGCTCAGTAATATCTCATATCATGTCTCATCATACCCAACTGATTAGTGGTTGCACAGTAGGTGCCATACCCGACCATCTATAGCGCAGTTCGGTAAAGTAAAATAGATACATCTATATAAGAGCAATGCAGTAGCAGTTTCAAGGGATAACAAGTTTAAACTCAGAATGAATCATACTCCCCGACCACAGGATACCAACTGGAAACATTATAGACTTCGAAATAAATGCCACCGACAAGTATGTACAATAACAGAACACCATCATTGAGAAGGACTCAGAACAACCAAATTCTTACAATACAGAAATCCTTGGGGGGGGGGGAGACTTACACCAACTCATGCCATGAAAGAGAGTTGCCCTTCATACCTTGTTGAGGAACTAGCAACACCTCTAAAACAGCTAACTCAGCCTCCAACAAATTTTCCAGAATCGATACAAAAAGATAATAAATATTACAGTGATGATTCCAAGCTCCTTCCGCTAGATCTTGCTAGATTCAGATTCACCTTCAACTTTGCTTTAAATTATTTGGAAAGTTTAAAGGGGTGTTGAGAGCACTTGGGAGAACTAACATTAGTGGTACTTTCTAAAAATGAAAGAGAAAGAGTGTTGCACTGCCTTTTTATATCACATTAAATCTAGGAAACTCTGCTGTCGCTATATGCAAAGCGGGTCACCCCGCCCCAGTCACTGCACCCGGTGACAGCTGGCACAAGTCTAATGAAACGTGTTGACATCTTTTGCCCTCAAACGCGTCGCCGACTAATTGGCTGTGCTAGAAGCCACACTTAACAAGCTTTATTTAGGTGTGGGATGTAATCCCCCCTTTGGAACATTCATCCTCGAATATTGAATCGTTGTCATTCTTTGCAAAACTTCTTTGGTCTTCTAGAGCTGTGCCCACCATGGTGGCCTCATTGTTGCCTCCCATATCATGGAAAAAATAGGGGTACCTAGATTTCATATCTTCTTCAGCTTCCTATGTCATTGCTTTTATTTAGTTGTTCCCGCAAAGTACTTTAACAGAAGCTACCTCTTTAGTTCGCAGCTTGCACACCTGAAGATCTAAGATGGCCACCGAAATTTCTTTATAAGTTAGGTCCTCTCTGACTTTAATATCTTCAATAGGTGTAACACATAAAATATCACTCAAGCACTTTCGAAGCATAGACACATGGAATAACGGATGCAATGCTTCCAATTCTGGGGGTAATTCAAGCTTATAAGCCACTTGACCGACTCTCTGAATAATTTGGTATGGTCCAATATACCGGGGACTGGGTTTGACTTTCTTGCCAAACCTCATCACGCTTTTCATAGGCGATACCTTCAAGAACACCCATTCCCCCACAACGAATTCCAAATCTCGCCGTCGATTATTCGAGTAAGATTTTTGCCTGCTTTGGGCGGTTATTCGACTTCGAATTGTTATTTGAGTAACATTTTTGTCTGCTCGGTTATTCGACTTCGAATTGTTTTCACCTTTTCTACAACTTGTTACACTAACTTGGGACCTAATAACTTTGTTTCACCAACTTCGAACCAGCCGGTAGGAGATCTACACTTCTGTCTGTATAGGGCCTCATATGGTTCCATCCGAATGCTAGAATGATAGCTGTTGTTGTAAGAAAATTCTATGAGTGGTAGATGATCCTCCCAATTTCCTTTAAAGTCTAAAATGCTAGCTCGCAACATATCTTCGAGCATTTGAGCAATGCGCTTGGCCTGGCCTTCTGTTTGTGGATGGAAGGTTGTGCTAAGATTTATCTTTGTACCCAATTCTTTTTGGAATGACCTCTAGAAATTTGCCGTAAACTGGGCATATCTGTCCGATATGATAGAAATCAGAACCCCATGAAGTCGAACTATCTCCTTAACATATAACTTGGCATAGCCTTCAGCCGAAAAGGTAGTCTTAGCTGGAAGAAAATGAGCTAACTTGGTGAGTTGATCCACGATAACCCATACGGAGTCAAACCTTCTGTTTGATCGTGGCAATTCGATAATGAAATCCATATTGATCATCTCCTACTTCTAGGCTGGAATTTCTATATTTTGCAGCAATCCTCCTAGTTTCTGGTGTTCAACCTTAACTTATTGGCAATTTGGACACTGAGCGACGTACTCAGGAATGCTCCTCTTTATGCCGTTCCACAAGTATAGTTGTTGAAGATCGTGATATATCTTGGTTGATCCTGGATGAACAGAATACCGAGACTAATGAATCTCTGCCATGATTTGCTCTCAGAGTCCCCCGACATCGGGTACACATAACGATCCTTATATCTGAGGACTCTGTCCTCGGATAATTGGAACTCTTGCTTTTTTTGAAAGGAAATGCATTCTCTCATTTCCACTAAGGCTGGGTCGTCAAATTGCCGTGCCTTTACTTCCGCCACCAATGAGGACTCAACAATTTTTCAAACCACGGATCCTCCTTCGTCGGTGTCATGCAATCGTATGCTTAGATTGGCCAGTTGCTACAAGTATTTAGTCATCTCCAATTTATGCTTCTCCACATGTCGTAGACTACCCATGGATTTTTGGCTTAATTCATCAGTCACAACGTTTGCCTTCCCGGGATGGTATAGAATATCAACATCGTAATCCTTTAACAATTCGAGCCATCTCCGTTGTCTCAGATTCAATTATTTTTTCTTGAATATGTATTGAAGCTCTTGTGGTAAGTGAATATGTCAACATGAACCCTATACAAGTAGTGACGCCATATTTTCAAAGCAAATACAATAGCTGCTAGCTCTAAGTCATGAGTGGGGTAATTCTGCTCGTGTTTCCTTCGTTGTCTCGAAGCATAAGCAACAAATTTCCCATGTTGCATTGAAACACTGCCCAATCCCACTCTAGAGGCATCACAATATATAAAATACCCCTCAGGTCCTTTAGGAAGAGTTAGAACTGACACCGAGGTTAACATTCCCTTTAACTCTTGGAAGTTCTTTTCACAAACATTGGTCCACTAGAATTTTGCTACCTTGTGCGTCAACTTCGTCAAAGGAGTAACAGTGGATGAGAAATTCTCCACAAATCTTCGGTAGTAACCTGCTAAGCCCAAGAAGTTGCGTACCTCGGTAGGAGTTGTGGGCCTTGGTCGGTTCTTAACTGCTTTAACCTTTTGTCCATCAACCTTAATACCTTTTCCCGATACTATATGACCAAGAAAACGCCACCGAGTTTAGACAGAATTTGCACTTGGAAAACTTGGCGTACAACCTGTGATCCCGGAGTGTGCGTAGGACCTTTCGCAAATGCTCTTTGTGCTCTGCCTTCGATCGAGAGTACACCAAAATATTTTCAATGAACATGATCACAAATATATCCAAGAATGTCCTGAACACTCGATTCATCAGATCCATGAAGGCCGCTGGTGCATTGGTTAGGCCAAAGGACACAACAAGAAACTCGTAATGGCCATATCAGGTCCAAAAGGCTTTTTCAGGATATCTTTTTCCCTAATACTTAACTGATGATACCTATATATGAGGTCAATCTTCGAGAAATACTTAGCGCCTTACAATTGGTCAAACAAATCATCGATTCTTGGAAGCAGATACTTATTCTTGATGGTTACCTTATTCAGTGGTCGGTAATCAATACACATCCTCAACGAACCATCCTTCTTTTGAACAAATAGCATTGGGCTCCCAACGGGGATGCCACGACCTAAAATCACATGTGATGTGATGGCACCTATCGCGATACTAGGCAAGCCGACAACTCATAATAAACCACACATATTTAAATTTGGAAACATAGTAAAATAAACTCAAGGATAAAAATCTCATAAATACTGATAGAAAACACTGCAACTCTTTATAGAATTTCTCAAAATTCGGATGTTACTGAGTACATGAGCATCTATACAATAACATGGTTTGACTGCTGAAAACAATGTCTAGGAATGTAGAACAGTATAAATAAACTAAAAGAAAAAAAGAGGAGAGCCAAGGTCTGCGGACGCCAAGGCAGCTACCTCGATAGTCTCCTAACTGAATAAGCTCCAACACTAGCAACCTCCGTGCCCGGAAGTACCTGGATTTGCACACGAAGTGCAAAGTGTAGTATGAGTACAACCAACCCAATGTACTCAATAAGTAACAAGACTAACCTCGAGCTGAAAGCAGTGACGAGCTCAACTAATACAGTCCAAGTACATAATTTAACAGTACAGAAATGATAGAAAATATGACAATAATATTTCAGAGTAATTCATAATCTGTTGGTACACAATGCAGGAATGTAGGCATGCTTCCAGATTTAACAGTTAAGCTCAATACAGATAAAATATGCCAAGTATGACTGGTATGAGGAGTATTACGTCTCTATATCTACATGTCAATGTGTATGTCACATGTGATGCAACACAATAAAACCTCACGTACTCACACTCTTAGAGTACTCAATCTGACTGTCTCAATTCTCGCTCATCACAATTAGTCACTCAATATTGTATGGTACATGCGCTCACTACTGGTATGTCAGACTCCGGAAGGGAGGATCCTACCCAAGCGCTAATAAAACCTGCTGTGGCGCAACCCGATACCATCATGAATCAATAATACATGTTGCAGCGTGCAGCCCAATCCCATCATGAGTCAATGGTACCTGCTGCAGCGTGCAGCCCCATCCCATCAATATCACTCATAAACAGGCCCCCGGCCTCACTCAGTCATCAATCTCTCCAGTCTCTCGGGCTCACAACACTCATGCTAATCAGCCCAAAACAATGATACATGATGCGACAATAAATGATAATAGAGACTGAGATATGATATGCAATGATGAATGCGACTGAGTACATAATTGCAAATATAGCAAATAACTCAACAACAAAAGAACGATCGATGTGGGTCCAATAGTACCAGCACATAGCCTAAACATGATTTCTAACATAAATCACAGCTCGAATTCTCTAAAACATAGAGTATAATAATAATATTCGGGTAAGATGACTATACAGTTCCACAAAATCGACTGAGCCACAATTTCTATGGTGTACGCCCACACGCCCGTCACCTAACATGTGTGTCACCTTAACACCAATCACACAACACATAATTCAGGGATTCATATCCTCAGAACCAAGTTTAGAAGTGTTACTTACCTTAAACTGTGCAAATCTCTACTCCAATAAGCCCCTGCCTCGCGAATCGGCCTCTGAATGCTTCGAATCTCGATACAATCAACTCAAGCTATAGGAATCAATTCCATATGAAAAAGCTAAGTTCTTTAACAAAAGTCAAAAAGTCAACTCAAAAAGTCAACCCCGGGCCCACGTCTCGGAATCCGACAAAATTAACACAATTCGAACACCCATCATCAACAAGTCCAAACATACCAAAATTACTCAATTCTGATCAAAATTCGACCTTTAAATCCTCAAATTTAAGCCTATGAAGTTTCTACAATTTTTTCCCAAATTTTCAACCCAGAACACTAATTAAATGATGAAAACAATGATATATTCATGTATATTAACCAAATCTGAGTTGGAATCAGTTACCCCAATCAATCCTTTGAAAATCTCACCAAGAATCGCCTCAATTCGAGCTCCCAAAGTGCAAATATGAAATTTTACTCAAACCCTCATTTTTGAAAACTTATATTCTGCCTAGGTGCTCTTCTTCGCGATCGCGGGAAACACCTCGCGATCGCGAAGCACAAATTCACAGGCTTCCAAAATAACTCTTCACGAAAGCGAATAACACCACGCGAACGTGACTTATAGGCTCAACACACTAAATGATCGCGAACCTCCTCACACGACCACGGAGAACAAATCGCGTGAACCCCAACTTCCTCTATACGAACACGACTTAACCCACGTGTTCGCGATTCACTGACTCCCCAAGCTTCGCGATCACGTAACCCTACTTTCGATCGCATAGAATAACTTTTACCAGTCGCCAAACAGCTACTTCGCGATCGCGAACCTCCACTCGCAATCGCGTGCAAGGAACCTAGCAGCAGAAAATTCAGCAGTCTTTAAAGTTCCGAAATGCGCCGAACATGATCCGAATCACACCCGAGGCCTTCGGGACCTCACCCAAACATACAAAAAATTCCTAAAACATCATACAAACTCGCTCGAACCGTCAAGTCACATCAAACAACACTAAAACCACGAATCACACATTGATTCATGCCGAATGAACTTATGAACTTCTAACTTATACAATCGATGCCGAAACCTATCAAATCAACTCTGATTGACCTCAAATTTTGCACACAAGTTATAAATGATACAACAGACCTATTCCAACTTCCGAAACCAAACTTCGAGCCCGATAATCACAAAATCAACTCTCGCTCAAACTTCTCAACTCTCCAAACTTCCATTTTTTTAATTTTTGCCAATTCAAGCCTAATCATCTAAGGACCTCGAAATCATTATCCGGACACACTCATAAGTCCAAAATAGCCATACACAGCTATCAGACCTATCAAAACTTTATTCCGGAGCCATTTACAGATAAGTCAACATCCGATCAACTCTTTCAACTTAGACCCCTAATCTTGAGACTACATGTCCCAATTTATTCCGAAACATCATTGGAACCAAACCAAATACTCCGACAAGTCACATCATAACTAACAAACACAAAATAGGCAATAAATAGGGGAATGAGGCTACAACACTCAAAACGACCGACCGGGTCGTTACAGGGGAAGTATTGGGTTGAATGAAGCCCTTATCAAGAAGGTCCTTTAACTCATCTCTATGTTCCTTCAACTCGGCGGGAGCCATTCTGTACGGAGGAATTGATATCGATTGCGTATCGGGTGGCACATCGATGGCAAACTCAATCTCCCTCTCGAGTGGAATACTCGATAGCTCATCAGGGAACACATAGGGAAATTCACTAACGACCAGAACCTACTGAAGGACTGGAGGCTCCGCCTCCACATTCTGCACCCGTACCAAATGATAGAAACATCCTTTCGTGATTATCTTTCAAGTCTTAAGGTAAGAAATAACCTTCCATTTTGGCGCTATAATATCACCCTTCCATTTGACAACGGGCCCTCCTGGAAAGTTAAAGCAAATAACTTTCTCCCGACAATCCACCGTAGCATAACAAGAGGCCAGCTAATCCATTCCCATGATAAAATCAAATTCCTTTATTTAAAATTCATTCAAATAAACCAAAGTGTGGTGATTATGAATCATCACGTCACAACTTCGTTATACTCACCTAACTACCACGGACTCTCCCACGGGCATGGACGTTTCAAACGGTTATCGTAATAATTCATGCTCTTTTTTACATTTACTCGTAACAAATGGGGGAATGTACGACAAGGTGGAACCTGGATCTATCAAAGCATACATATTATTGGAGAATATGGGTAGTATACCTGTCACCATGTCTGGTGATGACTCTAGGTTCTATCGTCTTGATAGTGCATAAAAGCGGTTATGTTGCCCGCCTGAGCTAGTCACTCCACCTCTGCCTCTACCTCTTCCCGTTGGTGGTTGCATACCTTTCTCTCGAGGATGTGCTGTCGATGAAGAGGCTACTACCGATCCTGTTGGTGATATCATGCCGCCCATATTTTTTAATGGACAAAAGTGCATGACGTGGCCGAGCTTCTCACAATAGTAACACAAGTGTGAACCCTGGAGATTGCGAAAGAAACCTTAGCATTTTATACATATTCACAACTGAAACAAAGTCGTAATCCACCCTTTTACATACAACCAAACCCTAGCCTGCAAGCTTCTAAGAATACCAAAAAGAGATATACATATGCATAACTTGGTCGGGACATGGACCTACCATACCCAAAATGTTAAGGCTTGAGCTTCAGTACCTATTGACTTTGAACAACTACTCCGAAGGAATGGAGTACAATGACCGCTCAGCTAGAACAACACCCTACTAGGGAGGGACGTCAGCGAGTCTAACTGTACCTGTGGGCATGAGCACTGCGCCCAAAAGAAAAGGGCGTCAGTACAGATAATGTATTGAGTATGTAAATTAGAGTCATAATGGAAGAGAAATAAGTGCGTGATCTCAAATTGAATAACCTAGACAAGCCACCGGGGGCATAATCGGTGGGAACTATAAACCATGAATCATGAATATATGCAAGCTTTTGTAAATTCGAGCCACTCACTGGGGCCATGCATTAATTATAATACATATAAGTATACATATCTTCAGGCACTCTTTGGGGCACATTTCATCAATCCATACCCGGCCACACAAGGGCCCGGTAATCTCACATTATACATCACTCCATACCCGGCCTCGTAGAGGACTCAGTCATACTCGGCTTCAGAAGGTCTCGGCTATACTCGGTCCCAGTAGAACTCGACGTAACTTCCTCAAGAGGACTCGGAAAGCTCACATCACACATCGTCGTTCCTGGCCACACAAGGGCTCGTTAATATCTCGTATCATATATCATCATACTCAACTGATCAGTGATTGCACAGTAGGTGCCATACCCGGCCGTGTATAGCATGACTCGGTAAAGTAGAATATATATATATATATATATATATATATATATATATATATATATATATATATATATATATATATATATATATGCAGTAGTAGTTTCAAGAGATAACAAGTTTAAACTCAGAATGAATCATACTCCCCGACCATAGGATACCAACTGGAAATATTATAGACTTCGAAATAAATGCTACTGGCTAGTATGTACAAGAACGAAAAACCATCATTGAAAAGGACTTAAAGCAACCAAATTCTTACAATACAGAAATCCTTTAGAGGGAGAGAGAGAGAGAGAGAGAGAGAGAGAGAGAGAGAGAGAGAGAGAGAGAGAGAGAGACTTACACCAGCTCATGCCAAGAATGAAAGTTTCCTTACATACCTTGTTGAAGAACTAGCTACACCTCTAGGACGGTTAACCCCGCCTCTAACAAATTTTCCAAAATCAATACAACAAGATAATAAATATTACAGTGTTGATTCCTAGCTCCTTCACGCTGGATCTTGCTAGATTCAGATCAGCCTTCAACTTTGCCTTAAATTGCTTGGAAAGTCTAAAGGAGTGTTGAGAGCACTTGGGAGAACTAAAATTGGTGATACCTTCTAAAAATGAAAGAGAAAGAGTGTTGCACTGCTTTTTTATATCACACCAAATCTAGAAAACTCCGCCGCTACTACAAGCAAAATGGGTCGCCCTGCCCCGGTCGCTACACCCGGTGACAGTTGGCGCAAGTCTAATGAAACGTGTTACCATCTTCTGCCGTCAAATGCGTCACATGCTGATTGGCCATGCTAGAAGCCACACTTAACAAGCTTTATATAGGTGTGGGGTGTAACATGTTTTTTTGGATTTCACGACAAAAAATTGATAGAGTATTATCTGTACTGCTAACTATCCAATTTTTATTCAACAGTCAAAGTATCCTAAAGTATGTTACTGTTTTAACTTATATGGCGGGAAAAGTAGTAATTTAACAACCAAAGTAAAAATCAAAAAAACTACTTATATAACGGGCAAACAAATAAAGTAGTCAACTGTAACGACCCGGCCAGTCGTTTTGAGTATTATAACCCCGTTTTCCCATTTACTGATCAATTTATACTTTATAGTTATTTTATGACTTGTTGGGGTAGTTGGTTCGGGTCCGAAAGGAATTCGGAATGAAATGAGACACTTAGTCTCATAATTAAAAATTTAAGTTAGAAAAGTTGACCAGATATGGATCTATGTGTAAAAGACCTCGGATTCGAATTCTGATAATTCCAATAGCTCAGTATGTTGATTTTGGACTTAGGAGTGTGTCCGGAAAATTAATTGGAGGTCCGTAGTAGAATTTGGCTTGAAATGCCAAAAGTTAAAATTTTAGGAAGTTTGATCGGGGGGTTGAATTTTTGATATTGGGGTCGGAATCTGATTCTGAAAATTGGAATACCTCCGTTATGTTATTTATGACTTGTGTGCAAAATTTGAGGTCAATCAGACGTGATTTGATAGGTTCCAGAATCGTTTGTAGAAACTTGAAATTTTAAAGTTCATTAAGCTTGAATTGAGGTATAATTCATGATTTTAGCGCTGTTTGAGGTAATTTGAGGGTTCGACTAAGTTCGTATGGTATTTTAGGACTTGATGGTATATTTGGTTGAGGTCCCGGGGGGCTTCGGTGAGTTCTGAGGGGGGTTAACAGATCATTTTTGGCCTTGGTGAGATTGCTGATATCTGCTGCTTGCCTTCTTCTGGTTTCCATATACGCGATCGCATAGGTCCATCCGCGATCGCATAAGCGTATTTAGGGCAGCAATATTTTTGTTCTATGTGATCTCGTGGGGAAAATCACGATCACGTAGCTGGGAAGAGAGAACGCATCGCGAACGCGTGGGCAAAGCCGCGTTCGTGAGCATTGTTCTATGCGATCGCGTGGGCTGTCCGCGAATGCGTAGGCCTGGGAAGCTCGTGCTTCGTGTTCGCATGTGTTACAGTGCCGTCGCGTAGAGAAGTGTTGGGGGCAGTGCATTTTGGTCTTCACGATCGCATAACCTAGTACGCGATCGCATAAGGTTATTTTGGCAGTGGAAATGTTGTGCTTCGCGATCGCGTGACTTGGTACGCGATCGCATAGATAAGAGGTCTGGACAGAGAGTTCAAGTTCTGAAAATGGGATTTTTGAAGGATTGGAGCTCGGGAAGAGGCAAATTTTGGGGGTTTTTCATGAAAAATAACGGGGTAAGTGTTCTTAACTCAATATTGGTTAAATTACCCGAATCCATGATTGTTTTTATCATTTAATTGGTGAATTAAGTTGGAAAAGTTTGAAAACCCTCTTGGTTTAAATTGTGGATTTGAGAGTTGAGTTGAGGTCGGATTTTGGTAAAATTGGTATGGGTAGACTCGTGGTTGAATGGGCTTTCGGATTTTGTAACTTTTATCGGGTTTCGAGACGTGGGCCCCACGAGCAATTTTTGAGCTAAAATTTGGATTTTTATGGAAAAATTGTATTTTCATAACGAATTAATTTCAATAAATTTTATTGACTGAAACGAATTATTTGTGTCTAGATTCGAGGCGTTCGGAGGCCAATTCACGAGGCAAGGGCTTAGCGGAATAAGAATTTCACGGTTTGAGATAAGTAACAGTTTTAAGTCTGGTCATGAGGGTATGAAACCCCGGATTTTGTGTCATGTGACTATTTTTGAGGTGACACACATGCTAGGTGATGGGTGTGTAGGCGTGCACTGAGGGAATTGTGACTTGGTCCGTCCCGTGGAAACTGTACAGTTGAATAATTTGTTGATAGTTATGTGTCCTCTATGTGTTGTGAAAATTTGACTATAAGTCATGTTAGAAACCATGTTTAGGCTATATGTTGATACTGTTGGGACCCACAAAGGTTGTGTACATGTTGAATTATCTGCTTAAATTGTTGTTTTGTACTCAATCACAGTTTACTTGATTATTGTATCTGAGTCTCTATTGTTCATTATTGATGTATCATATCATCGTTGTTTGGGTTGATTTCATGATTGTTGAGAGCCCGAGAGACTGGAGAGCTTTATGACTGAGCAAGGCTGAGGGTCTGATTATGAGATATTATACTATAGCACGTGAGTTATCCTAGCGGATCCTTATATTGTACTATAGCACGTGAGTTGGCTGTGCAACACGTGAGTTGTCCGTACGGATCCAGATATTTATATTATGGCACGTGAGTTGTCTGTATAGCACATGAGTTGTCCGTGCAAATTATAGCGCTTGGACTGTAGGAGCCCCTCCGGAGTCTGTACACCCCCAGTGAGCGCGGGTACCCATTGAGTGTGAGTGTTGAGGGCTGGGAGCCCAATGAGTGATTGTTGTCCTGAGAGGTTGTACTTGGTTTTCATTGGTTGATGTACTTAGTTGCTATCTGTTGTTGTGGTGAAATTTCTGAAGGATTCTTCCGGATTACATGAACTTGAATTGTATAAAACTGATTTGACTAAAACTGCCGGATTTGAAAGCTAGTCCATTCTTTGATGGAATTACTGAAAATGAATTATAATTGTATAGCTCGTCACTATTTTCAATTCCTTATTTATTATTGTTACTTGGTGAGTTGGTTATATTCATGATATACCCTGCACTTCATGTGCAGATCCAGGTGTGTTTGGTCACGGAGGCCGTTGAGTTTGGGCACGATCGAGTACCGGAGACTACGAGGTAGTTGCCGGCATCCGCAGGACCTTGTCTCTCCTTCTATATTTCTTTCTGTCATGTATTTATACTTAGACGCTGGTTGTATTAGTTTGGTTATCTAGATGCTCATGACTTAGTGACACCCCAATGTTAGGGGTTGGTTTCCGCATTCTGATTCTATATTGAGTTCAACTTTGGTTTTTATAAAACTTTCTGATATGAAAAAAGTTTTAAACTACCTTTCTATTGAATTACTAGGGTATTTTGGGAAATTCGGATTGCGTAGTACCATCGATAGGCACCATCACGACATGTTTGAGTTTAGGGTCGTGAAAAGTTGGTATCAGAACCAGGGTTACATAGGTCTCACAAGTCATGAGCATGTTTAGTACAGTCTTGCTGATCGGTACGGAGACGTCTGTACTTATCTTTGAGAGGATGCCGAACCCTTAGGAAAATTTTACTTTCTTGTATTCTATCGTGCGAACTGGTTGATTCCGGAAAACTAAGATTCTATTACTATATTCTCTCACAAATGGTGAGGACACGTACTACTGGATCGGACGGTCAGCCACCAGTGCCACCAGTTAGGGCCGCAAGAGTCCGGGGCCGTGGTAGAGGCCAATGCCGAGGTAGAGGTCGAGGTGTAGCTCGTACCACAGTTGGACCAGCATCTGTAGTACCAACAGTTGCTCCAGCTTAGGAGAAGATTCCAGATATAGCTGAGCCAACAGGATCAGCTCAGGCACCAGCTGTGCCCATTGAGATTCCAGGCCTTCAGGAGACTTTAGCCCAGATATTGGCAGCCTGCACTGGTCTTGCTCAGGTGGTTTCGTCTCAGGCCGCACCTGCCACTTCTCAGGCCGGGGGAGGTACTCATACCCCCATTGCCCGTACTCCAGACCAGGTAGTACAGGGACTTCAGATACTGGGGGCACTACCAGCCCAGTTGGTTGCAGCTGCTCAGGCCTCGGTAGTTCCTGTTATGGCAGATGATGAGCAGAGGAGACTTGAGAGATTTCAGAGGCTTCGACCTCCACCATTTAGCGGTACTAAGTTAGATGATGCTCATGGTTTTCTGGATAGGTGTCAACAGATGCTTCAGACAACGGGTATTCTGGAGACCAGTGGGGTCTCATGCACTACTTTTCAGTTTTCTGGGGCAACACTCAGATCGTGGGAGACTTACGAGAGGCGTAGGGCTGTTGGCGCAACACCCCTTACTTGGCAGCAATTTTCCGTGGTCTTTTTGGAGAAGTTCGTGCCTCAGTCCCGCAGAGAGTAGCTGCGCAGACAGTTTGAGCAGCTTCGCCAGGGTGATATGTCCATGACGTAGTACAAGATGAGATTTTCTGAGTTGGCTCGTCACGCAGTCTGGTTGGTTCCCACTGATAGGGAGAGCATTAGAAGGTTCATTGATGGCCTCACATATCAGCTGCTATTACTTATGACTAGGGAGAGAGTATCTGGTGCTACTTTTGATGAGGTAGTGGACATTCCTCGGCAGATAGAGATGGTTCGTAGCCAGGAACGTGGAGAGAGAGGGGCTAAGTGGCCTCATAGTCCAGGTGATTACAGCGGTGTTCCTTCAGGGGGTCAGTTTCACCGTGGTAGAGGTCGTTCTTATAGACACGCTCATACGGGTCGTCCAGCTCATCGTGGTGCATCAGCTAGCACGGTTCTTACTGTGCTCACTCAGGCCAGTCTTCATTCAGTGCACTACCAGCACAGAGTTCTCATCATGCCTCGTTCGCTCAGGCTTCTACAGGTAATTCCTCGGGTTATCATGAGCAGCAACTCTGTCAGAGGAGGGGTTGTTTCGAGTGCGAAGAATTTGGTCATTTCAAGAGAGAGTGTCCTAGGCTATTGAGTGAGGCTCCACAGCAGAGTCCTCGACCGACGACACTAGCACCAGCAGTTCCACCACCCGCCCAGCCAGCTCGGGGTGGGGGTCAGGCAGCTAGGGGTCGCCCAAGAGGGGGAGGCCGATTAGGTGGCGGGCATGCTCGATTCTATATTTTTTCTGCCAGGCCAGATATTGTTACCTTAGATGCAGTGATCACAGGTATTGTTTTAGTGTGCCATATGGAGGCTTCTATATTATTTGACCCCGGTTCCACTTATTCATATGTATCGTCGTATTTTGCTCATTATCTGGATATGCCTTGTGAGTCCTTAGTTTCACATATTTGTGTATCTACACTGGTGGGCGATATTATTACTATGGATCGTGTGTATTGGTCGTATGTCGTAACTATTGGAGAACTGGAGACTAGAGTTGATCTCTTATTACTCGGTATGGTTGATTTTGATGTAATCTTGGGTATGGATTGGTTGTCTCCATGTCATGATTTTCTGGACTGTCACGCAAAAATAGTGACGTTGATGATGCCGGGGTTGGGAAAGGTTGAATGGAGGGGTTCTCTAGATCTTGTTCCTAGCAGGGTAATTTCTTATTTGAAGGCCCAACGTATGGTTGGAAAGGGATGCTTGTCATATTTGGACTTTGTGAGAGATGTTGATGCAGATACTCTTATTATTGATTCAGTACCGGTAGTGCGAGACTTTTTGGATGTATTTTCTGCAGACCTGCCGGGTATGCCACCCGACAGGGATATTGATTTTGGTATTGACTTGGTGCAGGGCACACAGCCCATTTCTATTCCTCCGTATCGTATGGTACCAGCTGAGTTAAAAGAATTGAAAGAGCAACTTCAGGAACTCCTTGAAAAGGGGTTTATTAGGCCTAGTGTGTCACCTTGGGGTGCACCGGTTCTATTTGTGAAAAAGAAATATGGTATTATGTAGATGTGCATTGATTATAGGCAGTTGAACAAAGCTACAATCAAGAATAAATATCCATTGCCGCGTATTGATGACTTATTTGACCAGCTTCAAGGAGCGAGGGTGTTCTCCAAAGTTGATTTAAGGTCTGGGTATCACCAGTTGAAACTTCGGGATTTAGATATTCTAAAGACGACATTCAGGACTCGTTATGGCCACTATGAATTTCTTGTGATGTCTTTTGGGCTAACCAATGCCCCAGCAGCATTTATGCATTTGATGAATAGTGTATTCCAGCCATATCTTGATTTATTTATCGTGGTATTTAATGATGATATTCTGGTGTACTCACGTAGTCAGGAGGAGCATGCACAACACTTGGGTATTGTATTACAGAGGCTGAGAGAGAAGAGACTTTATGCCAAATTCTCTAAGTGTGAGTTCTGGCTTAGTTCGGTGGCATTCTTGGGACATATATTGTCCAGTGAAGGAATTAAGGTGGATATGAAGAAAATAGAAGCAGTTCAGAGTTGGCCCAAGCCATCTTCAGTTACTGAGATTCGGAGTTTTCTCGGCTTGGCCGGTTATTATCGTCGTTTTGTAGAGGGATTCTCGTCTATTTTATTGCCTATGACTAAATTGTCCTAGAAAGGTGCTCCGTTCAGGTGGTCGGATAAGTGTGAAGTGAGCTTTCAGAAGCTCAAAATAGCTTTGACTACGGCTCCATTATTGGTGTTGCCTAAAGGTTCAGAGTCTTATACTGTGTATTGTTACGCGTCGCGTATTGGTCTCGGCGCAGTGCTGATGCAAGACCGTAGGGTGATTGCCTATGCGTCCAGACAGTTAAAGGTACATCAGAAGAATTATCCAGTCCACGATCTTGAGTTAGCAACTATTGTTCATGCCTTAAAATCTGGCGGCATTACTTGTACGGTGTCCAGTGTGAGGTATATATCGATCATCGGAGTCTACAACATTTGTTTAAATAGAAAGATCTTAATTTACGGCAGTGGAGGTGGTTAGAGTTACTTAAGGATTATGATATCACCATTCTCTATCAATCCAGAAAGGCCAATGTGGTGGCCGATACCTTGAGTCGTAAGGTGGAGAGTTTGTGCAGCTTAGCATACTTACTGGTAGTAGAGAGGCCTTTAGACTTTGATGTTCAGGCCTTGGATAATCAGTTTGTTAGATTGGATATTTCGGAGCCGAATCGAGTTTTGGCTTGTGTGGTTTCCCAATCTTCTTTGTATGATCGTATTAGAGAACGCCGGTATGATGACCCACATCTCCTTGTCCTTAAGGACACGGTTCAGCACGGTGATGCCAAGGAAGTCACTATTAGAGATGACGGTGTATTATGGATTCAAGGCAGGCTATGTGTGCCTAATTTAGATGGTTTGTGTGAGTTGATTCTCCAGGAAGCTCACAGTTCGCAGTACTCCATTCATCCAGATGCCGCGAAGATGTATCAGGATTTGAGGCAGTACTATTGGTGGAGGCGGATGAAGAAAGATATAGTTGGGGATTGTAGCTCGGTGTCTAAATTGTCAATAGGTAAAGCATTAACATCAGAGACCGGGCGGATTGCTACAGAGACTTGAAATTCCGGAGTGGAAGTGGGAGCGTATTACCATAGACTTCGTTGTTGGGCTCCCACGGACCTTGAGAAAGTTTGATGTTGTTTGGGTGATTGTAGATCGGCTGACCAAGTCCGCACATTTTATTCCAGTTGGTACTAATTATTCTTTGGAGCGGTTGGCTGGGATTTATATTCGCGAGATTGTTCACCTACACGGTGTGCCAGTGTCCATCATTTCAGATTGGGGCACACAGTTTACATCACGTTTTTGGCGAGCAGTGCAGCGAGAATTGGGCACACAGGTTCAGTTGAGTACAACATTTCACTCTCAGATGAACGGACAATCCGAGCGCACTATTCAGATATTGGAGGATATGTTACACACTTGTGTCATTGATTTTGGGGGTTCTTGGGATCAATTTCTGCCACTCACAGAGTTTGCTTACAGTAACAGCTACCAGTCGAGTATTCAAATAGCTTCGTATGAGGCTTTGTATGGGAGACAGTGCCGGTCCCCGGTGGGTTGGTTTGAGCTGAGTGAGGCTAGGCTATTGGGTACTGACTTGGTTCATGATGCTTTAGAGAAGGTCAAAGTAATTCAGGAACGGCTTCGCATGACACAGTCTAGACAAAAGAGTTATGCCGACAGGAAGGTTCGTGATGTTGTTTACATGGATGGGGAGAAGGTTCTACTCAAGATTTCACCCATGAAGGTTGTGTTGAGGTTTGGGAAGAAGGACAAGTTGAGCCCTCGGTATATTGGGCCTTTTGAGCTACTTAAGAAGATTGGAGAGGTGGCTTATGAACTTGCTTTCCCACCTAGTCTATCAGGTGTTCATCCAGTGTTCCATGTATCCATGCTCTAAAAGTATGTCGGGGATCCGTCTCATATTCTGGATTTCAGTACAGTGCAGCTGGACGGTAATTTGACTTATGATGTGGAGCCGGTGGCTATTTTAGACCGGCAGGTTCAAAAGTTGAGGTCAAAGAACATAGCATCAGTGAAGGTACAGTGGAGAGGCCAGCCAGTCGGAGAAGCTACTTGGGAGATTGAGCAGGAGATGCGGAACAAATATCCACACCTATTTGTTACTCTAGGTATGATTCTAAACCCGTTCGAGGACGAACATTTGTTTAAGAGGGGGAGAATATAATGACCCGACCGGTTGTTTTGAGTATTATAACCTTGTTTCCCCATTTACTGCTCAATTTATGCTTTATATTTGTTTTATGACTTACCGGGGTAGTTGGTTTGGGTCCGGAAAGAATTTGGAATGAAACGAGACACTTAGTCTCATAATTAAAAATTTAAGTCAAAAAAGCTGATCGGATGTGGATCTATATGTAAAAGACCTCAGATTTGAATTCTGTTAATTCTAATAGCTCCGTATGGTGATTTTGGACTTAGGAGTGTGTCTGGAAAAATATTTGGAGGTCCGTAGTAGAATTTGGCTTGAGATGCTGAAAGTTGAAATTTTGGGAAGTTTGATCGGGGATTGACTTTTTGATATCGGGGTCGGAATCCGATTCTAAAAATTGGAATACCTTCGTTATGTCATTTATGACCTGTGTGCAAAATTTGAGATCAATCAGATGTGATTTGATAGGTTCCGAAATCGTTTGTAGAAACTTAAAATTTCAAAGTTCATTAGGCTTGAATTGGGGTGTAATTCATAATTTTAGCATTGTTTGAGGTGATTTTAGGGTTCGACTAAGTTCGTTTGGTGTTTTAGGACTTGATGGTATGTTTGGTTAAGGTCCTGGGGGCTCTGGTGAGTTTCGGGGGGGGGGGGGAGGGGGTTAACGGATCATTTTTAGTCTTGGTGAGATTGCTGATATCTATTGTTGCCTTCTTCTGGTTTCCTTATACGCGAACGCATAGGTCCATCCGCGACCGCGCAAGCTTATTTGGGGCAGGGATATTTTTGTTCTATGCGATCACGTAGCTGGGAAGAGAGAACGCATCGCGAACACGTGGGCAAATCCGCGTTCGCGAAGAGGAGGTGAGGCAGCTAGGGTTCGCGAGCATTGCTCTATGCGAACACGTGGGCCTGGGAAGCTCGTGCTTCGTGTTCGCGTGTGTTACGGTGCGGTCGCGTAGAGAAGTTTTGGGGCAGTGTTTTTTGGTCTTCGCGATCACATAACCTAGTACTCGATCGCATAGGGTTATTTTGGCAATTTAAATGTTGTGCTTCGCGATCGCGTGACTTGGTCCGCGATCGCATAGAAGAGTGGTCTGGACAGAGAGTTTAAGTTCTGAAAATGGGACTTCGTCCCATTTTCATTTTTTGACGGATTGGAGCTTAGGAAGAGGCGATTTTCGGGAGTTTTTCAAGGAAAATAACGGGGTAAGTGTTCTTAACTCAATATTGGTTAAATTACCCGAATCCATGGTTGTTTTTATCATTTAATTGGTGAATTAAGTTGGAAAAGTTTGAAAACCCTCTTGGTTTAAATTGTGGATTTGAGAGTCGAGTTGAGGTCGGATTTTGGTAAAATTGGTATGGGTAGACTCGTGGTTGAATGGGCTTTCGGATTTTATAACTTTTGTCGGGTTCCGAGATGTGGGCCCCACGGGCGATTTTTGAGCTAAAATTCGGATTTTTATGGAAAAATTGTATTTTCATATCGAATTAATTCCAATAAATTTTATTAACTGAAACGAATAATTTGTGGCTAGATTCGAGGCGTTTGGAGGTCAATTCACGAGGCAAGGGCTTAGCGGAATAATAATTTCACGGTTTGAGGTAAGTAATAGTTTTAAATCTGGTCCTGAGGGTATGGAACCCATGATTTTGTATCATATGACTATTTTGGAGGTGACGCACATGCTAGATGACGGGCGTGTGGGTGTGCACTGAGGAGATTGTAACTTGGTACATCCCGTGGAAACTATAAAGTTGAATAATTTGTTGATAGTTATGTGTCCTCTATGTGTTGTGGAAATTTGACTATAAGTCATGTTAGAAACCATGTTTAGGCTATATATTGGTACTGTTGGGATCCATAGAGATCATGTACATGTTGAATTATCTGCTTAAATTTTTGTTTTGTACTCAGTCACAGTTTACTTGTTTTGTTCATTATTGATGTATCATATCATCGTTGTTTGGGCTGATTTCATGATTTTTTAGAGCCTGAGAGACTTGAGAGATTTATGACTGAGCGATGCCGAGGGTCTGATTGTGAGATATTATATTATAGCACGTGAGTTGTCCGTGCAGCACATGAGTTGTCCGTGCAGCACGTGAGTTGTCTATGCGAATCCTTATATTATACTATAGCACGTGAGTTGGCCATGAAACACGTGAGTTGTCCATGCAGATCCAGATATTTATATTATGGCACATGAGTTATCCGTGCAGATTATAGCGCTTGTGCTGTAGGAGCTCCTCCGGAGTCTGTACACCCCGAGTGAGTGCGGGTACCCATTGAGTGTGAGTGCTAAGGGCTAGGAGCCCAGTGAGTGATTATTGTCCTGAGAGGTTGTACTTGTTTTTCATTGGTTGATGCACTTAGTTGCTATCTGTTGTTGTGGTGAAACTTCTGAAGGATTCTATATCCGGATTACATGAACTTGAATTGTATAAAATTGATTTGACTAAAACTGTCGGATTTGAAAGCATGTCCATTCTTTGATGGAATTACTGAAAATGAATTATAATTGTATAGCTCGTCACTATTTTCAGTTCCTTATTTATTATTGTTACTTGCTGAGTTGGTTGTACTCATGCTACACCCTGCACTTCATGTGCATATCCAGGTGTGTTTGATCACGGAGGTCGTTGAGTTCGGGTGCGATCGAGTACCAGTGACTACGAGGTAGCTGCCGGCGTCCACAGGACCTTGTCTCTCCTTCTATATTTCTTTCTGTCTTGTATTTATACTTAGATACTGGTTGTATTAGTTTGGTTATCTAGATGCTCATGACTTAGTGACACCCCAATGTTAGGGGTTGGTTTCCGCATTCTGATTCTATATTGAGTTCAGCTTTGGTTTTTATAAAATTTTCTGATATGAAAATAGTTTTAAACTACCTTTCTATTGAATTACTAGGGTATTTTGGGAAAGTTGGCTTGCCTAGTACCATCGATAGGCGCCATCACGACAGGTTTGAGTTTAGGGTCGTGACATCAACATTTAACAAATAATTAATACTTACCTTCAATTACACAAATATATTCAATACTATTAATAAACAATAAACAAAATTCTCCAATTAAATAATATTCAACAAAATTAATAAATAACAAAAAACTAGCTAAATTTCAAATATTCAGCAAAATTGACAAACAACAAAAAATATCACAAATTATACAAAACATAATCCTAATTTTTTATTATGGAATTAAAATAAACAAAACCGAAATCTATTTTATAATTTCTACAAGTTACCAAAAAAAATAGTTGCACAAAAGATCCGAAATAAAGTGGGCAATAGTTAATACACATGTAATACACATAATATAAATAAGTAATACAGAGAAAAGTGTTAAGAAATACCTAAATTTTGAAAATTTTTGGAAAGTTTGAATGTGAATTTAGACCATCGTTTCTCAAAATTCGACCACCTACTTCGTTCTACGCCACATATAGACCTTCAATCTTCGAAAAAAATAAAATACGCACTTTTTTATGGGACCTTAGTAGGCTCCAATGGTATAATGACCCGATAGGTCGTTTTAAGTACTAGCTCCCTTTTCTATGTTTCGAGACCTTTCATAGCTCAATTTGATGAATTATGACTTAGTGCGTGGTCCGTATCGATTTCCGAAAACTTTATGAGTGAAATTTTAAAGAAAACATCATTTTTACTTTAAAAATGACTAGAGTTGACCACGGTCAATATGTTTGGTAAAGGACCTCAAATTGGTGTTTTGACAATTCTGGTAGGTTCGTATGATGATTTTGGACTTATACACATATTTGGTTGGGGTCCTAGGTGACCGAAGGCCGTATCAACGCTTTATGTGAAAAGTTAAAAATTTGAGTTTTGAACTTGAAAATCTTGAATTTTAATGACGATTCTTGAATTTTGATATTATCTTGATGATTTTAGATTGCGAGTGAGTTTGTATGATGTTATTACACTTGTGTGAATGTTCGGATTGGAGCCCGAGGAGCTCAGGTGATTTTCGGATATGTTTAAGATGGTTTTGGCAGCTGAAGGCAATTGCTGGTGTTGTGACCCTACACGTCTCGCAATTGCGAAGACCTGTTCGCAAATGCGAGCCTCACATTTACGATGTCAGGCTCGCATTTGCGATATTGGGCATGGGTTGGAATACTTTGCAATTGCGAAGTCAGTGTCGCTTTTGCGAGCTAGGGAGGCATCGTATTTGCGATAGGAGTGTCGCAGATGCGACACTGAGCAATGGCAAGGCAACTTTGCAAATGCGAAGCTTGGTCACATTTGTGATGAAGGTAGCCTTCGCAAATGCGAAGGCTGAGTCGCATTTGCGACAACTAAAGGACTCAGAGACTGGTTCGCAATTGCAACTAGTTGTTCGCTTTTGTAATATCGTAGTTGCGAACAAAAGTTCGCAATTGCGACATATGCGACTGGGTAAAATTTGGGGATTTCGGGACTTAACTAATTTTACACTATTTTTGAACCCTAGACTGCATAGAGCTTATTTTTGGAGAGCAATTTCTTCTCAAATTTATAGGTTAGTAATCTTAGCTTATTATTGTTTAATATGTTTTTCATGAATTTCATCATCAAATCTAAGCATTTCAAGGTAGGAATTTGGGGGGGGGGGGGAGGGGGGGTTGAGTAGCATTTAGGAATTCTGTAAAATTGAGATTTAGACCTCCAATTGAGGTTGAATTTCAAAATAAATCATATATCTTGGGTCAAGGGTGAATGGATAATCGGAATTTAGTCTTAGTTTCAAATTTCGACCACGCAAGCCTAGTTTGACTTTTTGTTGACCTTTTCAATTATGTTAAAGATTGAATCTTCTTTATTAGGGGTAGTTTCTAAAGCGTGTTTTGACTTGTTTGAATAATATATAACTAGATTTGATTGATTTGGAGGCTTGTTCAAAAGGAAAAACCGTATTGGATTGTTGATTGTATTCCGGAAAGAGGTAAGTGTCTTGGTTAATCTTGATTTGAGGGAAATAGGGTAGAAGCGAATCTATTTGCTATGTGGTCTATGTGTTGGGGGTGGCGTATATTCAAGGTGACATGTGTATATGCGTTGGCCATGTGATAAGTATAGGGATAGAATCAGCCTTATTTGTGCCATGTTATTTGTGTATTATGTATTCCATGCTCAGATAGATTGTATAATTCTTTAATTTCTTGTATTCATGTATTTTCTATGTTGAGATTATCAAGATTTTGGGTGTTGAGATCGTTGAATTGATTGATTGGTTGTTGGCACTAATTGTTGGAAGATTCTCATATGAAGAGTTGTGTTCCAATACTATTGTTGATGTTGAATTTGCTTCTCACCTTGCTTGGTAATGTGTTGTATGTGATTACTTGGTGAGGAAGACTGAAATGCATGAAGGTTATTACCGTGCTTGTGAGGAAGAAACATATGTACTTATCTTTTAGAGGCTATAGGGCTTTAGAAAACTTCACTTTCTTTCTTTCTCTATCATGCGACTTTGTCCAATCATTGAGTTTGAATCATTCTTCTTTTATTCTCTCACAAATGGTGAGAACATATACATCATTCGCAACTGATCAGGAGCCGGAGCCCCAGATTGTAGCCACTACCAGGGGGTAGGGGCCGAGATAGAGCCATAGGTATAGGCAAAGCTTAGTCTAGAGCATGCGCAGTAGCACCCGTTGTCAAGCCGCAGATAGATCATGATGGGGAGATTTCAGCTCCGACCGAGCCAGTAGGACCAACTTAGGTCCTAGAGGGGTTCATTGCTACTCCAGTGCTTCAGGATATCTTAGTCTATGTGGTTGATCTCATGGAGAGTATGGTTTAGGCCGGTGTATTTTCTGTAGCACCAACCATTTCTCAGGCTGAGGGAGAAGCCCAGACTGCCGCTACACATACTCCAGAGCAGATGACTCACGATTATCATGTCACGTCCCAAATTATCCCTAGACGTGACTGGCACCCAACTAATACTACCCGCTAGGCCAACCAATTCTTGTACCCTTAACCTTTTATATAAACATTGAGAGAAATACGTACTAGTCCAAACGTATTAAATATTATTCCCTTCGTTTCAATTAAGATGAGGTAGTTTGACTTGACATAGAGTTTAAGAAAAAAAAAAGACTTTTAAAACTTGTGGTCTTAAAAGCTTAAGGGGTAAAAGTTTTATGGTGCCATGACATTTGTGTGGTTATAAAAACTTCTCATTAAGGCCATTATTGGTAAAATGAAGAGTTTAAAGTTGAATTATTTCCAAATTTAGAAGTGTGTCATTTATTTTGGAACAAACTAAAAAGGACAGTATCTCATCTAATTTGAAACAGATGGAGTACTAAATATAAAATAACTGTCCAACTAAAATCATAATTTATTTATAAATTTTAATGACCACTAAAATTGTAAATCTCTAACCCAAATTCCATACTAAGACCATAGAGCACCTAACAGGGTAATAGAAGTTAAACCGATACTAAGATCCATCCCTCAATATAAATATTTAGGCAAGATCCATGCCCAGGGAAGATCCATCCCTCAATATAATATCAACTATGCTCACTGTGGGTATGCAGACTCCGGAGGGGCTCCTTCAGCCCAAGCGCTATAATAAGCCAAATCCAGGCATAAATCAATAAAATATGATGCGGTGTGCAGCTTGATCCCATAAATATAACTCACAATCAGGCCCTCGACCTCACTTAGCCAACAATCTCTCCAGTCTCTCAGTCTCACAATGTCATAAAACTAGCCCAAATGATGATACGATGTATCAATAAATAGCAACAGAGACTGAGATATGATATGCAATGAATGAATATGACTGAGTACGAAATTACAATTTAAACATATAATTCGACAGCAGAAATGACCTCAGTGGGTCTCAATAATACCAGCATTTTCCTAAACATAATTTCTAACATGAGTCACAACTTAGTTTCTCTAATATATGAAAAATACAAGTCAATTGGCTACACAGCCAATTGATAGAGGTCGACTCTCTACTCAAAAGCCAAAAATCAACCAAAAACCAAACTCGGGCCCGCACCTCGGAACCCGACAAAACTCATAAAATCCGACAACCCATTCAATCTCTAGTCCAACCATACTAGTTTTACTCAAATTCGACTCCGAATCGATATTCAAAACTCAAAAATTCACTCTATGAAACTTTAGGCTACAACCCCCAATTTCTCTTTAAAATCCATAATCCATTTACAAAAAACGAAGATAAAATCACGAAATATAATCACAAGTGAGTCAAGAATGCTTACCCTAAGTCACATGGTAAAAATTGCTTCAAGAATCGTCTCAATTCGAGCCCCCAATTTCAAAATATGATAAAAGAACCAAACCTCAATTTTTTATAGCTTCTGCCCAACAATTTCCGCATATGTGGTCACAATGTCGCATCTGCGGAACATATTTCGCTTCTGCAAAGTCTCTCTGAAGACCAGTCGTCCGCACTTGCGGGAATTTTCACGCTTCCGCGCACTCACAGGTGCGCTTCAAACTACCGCTTATGCGCTCAAGCTCGCTTCTGTGCCCATGGACATCGCTTCTGCGCACACGCAGGTGCACCTCTCCCTCCGCATCTGCGATGATCTCCAGCCAAGCCTGTTTGTGCTTGTGTGATCAATTGTCCGCATCTGCGGCCATTCTTCTACAGATGCGGAAGCACTAGAACCAGCATATCTACAGTAATGTAACATGAAACGAAAATGATCCGAACCTCGTCCGAAACTCACCCGGGCTACCCGGGACCCCGTCCGAATATACTAACAAGTCCAATAACATAACGCGGACCTACTCGAGGCCTCAAACTATGCATAACAACATCGAAACGATGAATCATACCTCAATTCATACTTGAATGAACTTTGAACTTCCAACTTCCAAAACTCGCGCCGAAATATATCAAAATCAACTCTCACTGAACTCAAATTTTGCACACAAGTTCCAACTGACATAGCGAAGTTATTTAAATTCCCGGAACCACAATATGAACCCGATATCCACAAAGTCAACTCTCGGTCAAACTTATGAACTTTCCAAACCTTAAAATTTCCAACTTTCTCCAATTAGTTCCGAATCCTTCTAGAAATATCCAAATGCAAATCCGGGCATACGCCCGAGTCCAAAATCACCATCCGGACATAACAGAACCATCAAAACTCCGTTCCAGGGTCAAATTCAAAAAAGTCAAACTTGGTAAACTCTTCCAACTTAAAGCTTAAATCATGAAATTCATTCTTCCAGATCGATTCCGAATAACCTGAAAACCAAAACCGACGATTCACATAAGTCATAATACATCATACAGAGCTACTCATGCCCTCAAACTGCCGAGCGAAGTGCAAATGCTCGAAACGATCGGTCGGGTCGTTACAATACACAATGCCCCAAATATATTATGACAGCGAAAAAATAATTTCTAACGCTCCAACGCCATAGCACGAGGCTACGCCACACCACACCACACCACACCATAAATCACTTATTAAATAATTTCAGCTTTTTACCAAATAATATATATTTGCGGCTGGTCAAAGACTACCGATTCTGCCAAGCGCACGCTCGTCCCAACACACAGACCATGCAGACAAAACATACTTTCAAATCAGGTTTTGAAAAAGTAAGTATCAAAACTTTAAGCCTCACTTACCTCACCAATGCCAGGTTCCTCAATCTTGAAAAGTCTAGAACACTAGCCAAACGACCTTCAATAGCCTCAATTTATACAAAAATATTGATTAACGATGTCAATTTGAATAGTTGGGGCCAAACCTCAATATCCCTAGCTTTGAGGCTTAGAGCTGAATCATAATATTCTACCTAGTAAGTACCATATCTTAAGCCAAAATATGTTTCAATATCTCAATCTAAACTCAACATTTAATTACAATTCCTGTTATAAAGTATACTTAATATATAACCACAATAACGTAATATTTGAAGTCCAGTGATAATAACTGGAGTAAAAGTTATAATTTGTCTAAACATAAGAACAAAAACGGAAACAGTAGTACTTATATTAATATTAAGAACATATGCACATGCTGGCCGATTCCTCATGTGGTTACTTATTTACATCCAATTAAAAGCTCAATAATTATTTGTTTAATCATAATGATTCTAATCATTGGCAAACCTATTGATAAGGTTAAATAATAACTAAAATCTCTAAATTCCATTCACTCAACACTGTAAAGATAGAAATAGACATACATGAATTAATTTATTCAAACTTCTTCTAAGAAAATTCACACAGTAATAGTTAGACAATTCAATTCGTCATTAACTTCTCGTTGTGCCTACAAAGCAAATTCATTATTGTGCCATTATTATACCTCTTTGATAAAAGAACTATATTATATACATATAAGCAGGGCGGCTCAATTTGATTTGTGGCCTAAGGCCGAATTTCAATAAGGGGCTCTAAACTTTTTTTGTATATTAAAAAATTGGATACATTATTTGAAGTATATTTTTCTAATCATTTTAGATGATTAATTGTTTTTTCATTCATTCCAAATGCACTTATAGTCAACGTAGATTAGTGACTTGTTCATCTTCTAAAAAGCACTCTCTAATATTTTTAAATTATTTTAGTATTGTCTCGAAATTTTTTATCAACAACTCCATTATGAGATTGTATTAAAGTTTCAACTGTTTTTTTTTTTTTTTTGGATTTTTAATCAGTTAGCTTGTTTCATATTTTCTAATTAACATATTTAAATTCTAATAAATAAGACAAAAAAATAATGTAGACTTATGATGTAAAAATATAATAAAAAACAAATCTCAAATTTAAAAAATGAAAGAAAAGAGAATAGCATGTTAAAACGATAGAACCTAATTCTGGAATTTGATAAACTGATATTACAACAAAATTTACTGCTTTGGTTCGCTTATTGCGATGCCTGACCAACCCGAGAAAGAATAAAAAGAGGTGCAGTTTGATTTATTCAATATCCTTCAAACTTATGTTTTTGAGACTAAATAGCTTAGTAGGAGGAAAAAAAGAGAGTGCAAAGTGCAAGTTTTCTTGTGAGAAAGAAAACTTTCAAAATGTATCTACATACACTTTCAATTACAGAGTTCTATAGATCTTTATATTTCTTATTAAAGTATTTAATATTTTTATTCCAGAAAATTAATACGTAATAATGGGGCCTAAAACATTTGGGGGCCTAAGGCCATCGCTTCATCCACTTGGCCCTTGAGCCGGCTCTGCATATAAGGTATATACTAATGGGTCAAAGAAATTATAATGCCTGGTTTACAATTGTTAGCGCGAGGGAGGAAGAATTTTGAGGGGTCGTTTGGTATGAGGTATAAGAAGGTATAGTACTGGTATAAAAGTTTAATATCACCTTAATATTTTGTTTGGTTAGTAAATTTGGTATAAGTTATTCCGGGATTATAATTAGTATCGGAATAACTTATACATTGTGGATAGTGGCAGATCCACCCTTTAGGGTAGGGGTGGTATGGCACCCGCTACGCTGGTAAAATTATTATATATTTATGTAGAAATATTTTTAAACGAGGTTAAATATTTGATCCCGCCATCCCTAGTTGCAAACTAGACAAAGGTGCTATAGTCGGTAGACCTTTTTAAAAGCTTTTCTCGTGTGCAAAATTCATGTTCGAATTTATATTGAACCTTATCTAACTTTCCCTTTTCGTTCTGCATTTTATTTCCTTTTTTCCAATCATTTCCCTTTTTGGATACCTCCTAATTTTTTATTTGTCATTTATTATTATTTTTTATATTTTTTTCTATATTCTATTATTTTATTTATGATCTTTAACAAGATCACTTAAAAAAAGAGCCTCCAAAATTTAAAATTTCATAAAATAAGCATCTCTCTTAATCTCAAATCTTTTAAAGTAATTTTTTTCTTTCAAAATCAAAACAACTTGGGTCTTGATAGGAATTTTGGATTAAAAACAACTTTAATTTTTATAATTTTTTATTATAACATAAAAAATTGTGCTATTCTATAATTGTTAAATACAACTTAAATCTCTTTACTATTAAATTATGATGAATATTTCGCAAGCATTGCCTAGAAAAATATGAGATTTATTATTTTACTTTTTGGAATCTTGTAGTTTATCTAATTCTGCATTTACTCATAGAGTATAATATATCTATTGAAGATATTTTTTTATTATTCTTATTCGGATTGGTGAAATTCCCTTATTGGAGATGTTATTTTACTTGTGCAGATTTATTTTAGCATACAAACAAGATGTAGTTCCCAATTAAAAATATTGAGTACTTGTATTGTTAATAATGATGGTGTGATTCCTTTTTTAAAATGCTAATTACATTTTCTTGTTGATGTCTGAGATGTAATTTTCATTTAACAACAACAACATATTCAGTGAAATCTCACAAGTAGGGTATGCGATCGATATGTAATTTTCATATTTGCAAATAAAAAAATACCAATTAAATTGCCCGAATAAACTAAAAAAATGAACTGAACACGCGTTCCGAACAAACTCTATATTAATTATTACAAGGTCCACATTAAAGAAAATTATGGCACCCGTCACCTTCAAATCCTAGATCCGCTTCTGATTGCAGAGGATTGGCTAATTAGTGCCGGGATAACTTATACCTTCTTCTTAAAAATTATGCAATTGTAAGTTTTAATACAACATACCAAACAGTGGATAAAAAATAATACCAGAATAACTAATCCCGATATAACTAATCTCAGCATAACTTATCACGACATAAGCCATATTCAAACAAAACGATCCCCAAGTCTTTTCCCTGAATTGTTATGACTTATGGTCCTCACGCAACCACTCTTACTTTGGGAATACTATCTAACTCAAACACTAGGAAGAAAAACCTAAAGGCAAAGAAACCCTTACCTTATATATTGATTTTGTCCTCTTAGTAAAAGGCATAACGTATGGCCCACTACCTTTTCACGCAGTTTAGGCTATAAAATAGCGCATAGTTATATAGGGAAAAGAAAATAAGTAGCCTAATGAACAACTATTGTCAGTGAATACTGAATACTGCTACGGCCAAAGCACATTCCATGTAAAAATAATTTCTTTTTGGTATTCTTATATTACTAGCCATTATCTCAATGTATATGTTCAAGGTAAATATTCATTATGTAGACCACTAAAGTAACTAAATTATCATTAAAAAAATAAATTAACTAAAGTCACTTACTTTTAATTCTAAATTTGTAATATGTAATAGATCCACTAACCACTTATCTAATACACTATCTATATATTATAGAAAAAATAGCTATAAAAAAATTTATTCTCTAATCTCATAATATATAAAAAAATATTTTGGGTTATTACATATCAAACCCCAGCAGTTCTACCAGTTGGGGCGGTTCGACCTGTTATTGCTACACAACTCGGGGATTGACCCACAATGTCAGCTGATGAAATGAAGAGGTTGGACATGTTCACCAATTTGTATCCCCCTCACTTTAGTGGTACACCTTATGAGGACCCCCGAGACTTCTTGGACCGTTGCCATGAGATTCTTTGCAACACAGGTATAGTGGAGTCCGACAGAGTTGATTTCATAGTATTTCAGATGCATAGCTCTGCAAGAGATAGTGGCAGGTGTATGAGCAGGGCAGGCCAGCGGGATCACCTCCTCTCACATAGGCTTAGTTTTTGCAGTTGTTCTTGGAGAAGTTTATCCCCTTTACTTAGAGAGAGAAGTTGCGCAGTCAATTCGAGTGCCTTTAGCATGGTGGCATGATCGTTACTCAATATGAGACTAGATTTATTAATTTGTCACGCCATGCTTCTATCCTGATTCTTATTGAGAGGGAGAAGGTGCAGAGGTTCATAGATGGTCTTATATATGGCATAAGACTTCAGATGGCCAGAAAGATTGAGGATGAGATTTTCGTTTACTCGGGTAGTGAAGATCGCCAAGAGGATCGAGCACATTAGAGGCTAGGCTAGGGAGACGACCTCTGATAAGAGGCCCCATCATTTTGGAGGATACAGTGGTGCCTCGTCTAGAGGCAGGGGTTCCTTTGGTAGACGCCATCCTATCAAGACGGTTCAGTCAGCTCTACAGGTCACCCATGGTGCTTCAGGAAGCTACAGTGCTTATGGACCTCGTCTCGAGCAGATAACATACAGTGCACCTTCAGCTCCGATTAGTGCACCTCCGATAGAGAGTTACCAGGGTGGTTATTGTTGACAGGGACAGTTCTAGGGTCACTAGTAACGTTAGCTGAGGGCTTGTTATACATGTGGGGATCTGAGGCACGTCACGAAGTATTTCCCCAGGTCACATAGCAGTATGCTACATCAGGGTACTCGTGCCATGATTTCGACACCGATGGCTCCACCACCCGCACAACCAGCTAGAGGCGGGAGGTCAGGTAGCCCGAGGTGAAGGCTAATTAGTTAGAGGTGGAGGTCATTCAATGAGAGGTCGTCCCAGAAGTGGAGTACAGGTTAGTGGGGCTCAGCCCCGTTGTTATACATTTTCAGCTAGACATGAGGCAGAGTTGTCCGATGCAGTTATTACAGGTATTATCTCAGTCTGTCATAGAGATGCTTCTATGTTGTTTAATTCAGATTCTACATATTCTTATATGTCTTCATATTTTGCTTCGCATTTGAGTATGCCTCATGATTCCTTGATGTTCCTATTTCTGTGTCTACACCAGTTGGAGATTCTATAGTAGTTGATAGGGTATACATGTCTTATATTGTTACTTTAGCCATGTCAGGATTGCCTAGATTAGAGTAGAGAGGGACCCTTTGTCACTACACTACCAGGTGATTTCTTATTTGAAGGCTCGGCGTATGGTCGAGAAGGGGTGTTTGGTGTATTTGGCTTATACCCAAGATTCTAGTGTGGAGATTCCTTCTATGGATTCGGTACCGGTTGTGAGTGAGTTTCCTGAGGTGCTTCCTACAGATTTGCCGGGTATGCCACCCGACAGGGATATCAACTTCTGCATTGATTTGGTTCCAGGCACTCAGCCTATTTCTATTCCACCGTATTGTATGGATCCAGTTGAGTTGAAAAAATTGAAGGATCAGTTGCAAGATTTGCTTGACAAAAGGTTTATCAGACAGAGTATTTCACCTTGGTGTGCGCCGGTATTGTTTGTCAAGAAAAAGGACTGATCGATGAGGATGTGGATAGATTATCGGCAGTTGAACAAGGTCACTATCAAGAAAAAGTATCTGTTACTTAGGATTGATGATCTATTTGACCAACTTCAGGGTGCCAAGGTATTTTTCAAGATTGATTTGAGATCTGGCTACCATGGCGAAGATTAGGGCATCGGATGTCCCTAAGATAGCTTTTAGGGCTCGTTATGGTCATTATGAGTTCTTAGTGATGTCATTTGGTTTGACTAATGCTCCAGAAGCCTTCATGGATTTGATGAACCGATTGTTCAAGCCTTACTTGGATTCCTTCGTGATTGTCTTCATTGATGATATTATGGTTTACTCTAGCAGTAGAAAGGAACATGAGCAGCATCTACGGATTGTAATTCATACTTTGAAGGATCATTAGTTATATGACAAGTTTTTGAAGTACGAGTTTGGTTAGACCCAATTACCTTTTTGGGTCATGTTGTGTCGTCCGTGGGTATCAAGGTGGATCCTAAGAAGATAGAGGTAGTTCAGAACTAGCCTAGAACTACTTTAGCTATAGAGATTCGAAGCTTCTTGGGTTTGGCTGGTTACTATTGCCGGTTCATTGAGGGGTTTTCATCTATCTTAGCCCTATTGACTAAGTTGACCCATAAGGGTGCTCTTTTCAGATAGTCCGGCGAGTGTGAGGAGAGCTTTTAGAAGTTCAAGAATGCCTTCACTACTGCCCCAGTGTTGGTGTTGCCCATAGGTTCGAGATCTTATATTGTGTATTCTAATGCATCGCGTATTGAACATAGTACGATAATGATGCAGGACGGTAGGGTGATTGCTTACGCGTGTCACACCCCAACCTCGGGAGGTGCAACCGACACACAGATCCCGGAGGCTCGTGCGAACAAACATCAATACTTAAATCCTTCAATGTGAAATTTGGGCCAACACAACCTTCAAATTCACATTAAGATAGAAATATTCATAACTGACATCGGAAGAAACTTATACATTGAATATATATATATATATAATTGTTGCTAACGGAATCATAACATACATTTATATACACTCTCCTACTAGTCTGCAAGCCCTAAGAGTGCCATAATACCTAACTTGGTCGGGACACGCCCCCACCATACCTAAAATGACTGAAATATATACTTCAGTACCTATGCACTTCTGTACCTCTACTCTGAGGGAGTAGAGTGCGACGACTAACAGCTAAAACGTGCACCCTACGTAGGAGGAACGTTACCAGGTCTATCTGTACCTACGACCATGAACACAACGCCAAGAAGAAAGGGGCGTTAGTACGAAAGATGTACTGAATAAAGTCTCATATCACATCATACCATACCCGGCCTCATAGAAGATTCAGTCATACCTAGCCACAAAGGGCTCGGTCAATCCCCAATTGGTCAATGATCGCACAATAGGTGCCATACCCAACCAACTATATTGTAGCTCGGGAAAGTAAAATAGATACACATATATATGTAAGTGCAAAACAGGATCAATTTCAAGATATATCAAAATTAAACTTCAGATGAACTACATTTCATGACCTTACAATATTATCCGGGGATGTCTGAAACTTGAAAGAAAATGCTATCAGCGAGGAACATACAAGAACATGAGCAATCTTGGCAAGGAAGGCTTAGAACAATTCATGCTTACTTGCATCAAGTCATGCCAAGAAAGAAAGCTGCCTTACATACCTTTTTTGAAGAACTAACTACGCATACTAGGTTCTTACACTTCTTATGACAATAATCTTCCACTTCCAAAGAGTTTCCAAAATCAACACATCCCGAAGGAGGATGATAAAAAAATGATCACGAGATCTTCACGTTAAATTCCACTATGTTCACCTTTGATTTGGCCTTGAATCATTTAAGAGTTCTTAGAGAGATTTGGGAGTGTTTTCGGTGAGATAAAGATGATAATATTCTGTAAAAATAAAAAAGAAGAAGTTATACTGCTTTTTATATCAAGTCTAGAAACTCCACCGCTCCAAGCACTGAACGGGTCACCCCACACCGGCCACTGCGCCCGGTGGGGCAGCTGGCACAATATGATGGAATGCGTAATCACCCTTTGTCCTCAGAATGTGTCACCGGCCGATTGGCTGTACTAGAAGCCAAACTTATCAATCTTCAACTTTATAGGTGGATAAAGAGTATGGGGTGCAACAATGCATCTCATCAATTGAAGGCCCATGAGAAGTACTCTGTGCATGACTTGGAGTTAGTAGCTGATAAGTGTGGATTTTAACCACTTATTAGTACCTTTTTTCTTTAGTTTTAGTCCGAAAATAAATATTTTGTCCCCGAATCTAATAAATATGGGTGAATTACCGGTGTGCTGGAGAATGTGAGCTCAATAAAAAAATCTAACTCAAAGAGAAGAAGTTCGAGCTCAAATCAGTCAAGAAGAGAAATGTAAAGAACATTGTGGTCCGTAGAATTCCATCTGCGACCGCAAAAGCAAATGCGGCATGCAAAAGATGACATGTAGCCGCAAAGGAGAAATTGAAGCTTCAGGGATATCATGCAGAAGTGTGGTCCGCAAACCAAAAAGTGTGGTCACACTTAAGGTTCGCACTGACAAAGCCTAAAGGATCAGAGAAGATACAACTGAACAAGTCTGAAGCCTCCTCAAAGTGCGGTCTGCAACAATTTAGTGTGACCGCAGAAGCTGAAGTGTAGCCACAAAAGTGTATGTGCGGCTGAAGAACTCATCCAACTGAAGGCACTCGCAACAGTAACCTACCAAAGTGCGGACTGCAGTTGATAAAGTGTGGCCGCAGAACCCTCTGAAGGGTATTTTTGTCCGGAGTTTCAGAGCACTATAAATAGACGTGAATCACTTTTTAGGACATCTTTTGTACTGTAGCACCTGGTAATTAATTTTAGCCACTTTAGGCAACCTTGAGATACAATTAGAGAAGATCAATTACTTTTTCACTTTAATTTTTGTTTTATGTCTTCAACTACTTCTTCTTTTCATTTTGCTATGTCAATTACTATGAGTAGCGAGATTTTATCTAGGGTTGTGATCCAACCTTAGTGTGTAAAACTTATGGGTGTTTAATATTAATGTTTGCTATTGATTGGGTTAATATTATTTAGTCTGGTTTATGATTTATAGGTAGAATTAATGGTTGCAAACATTGATATATGCCTTTTTGACTTTGTTCTTACTGAGAAAGAGGAATTTGGACTAGAAAAACTAGGCTAACAAGCAATTGAGCTAGTTGAAGTTTCGATTAGTTTGATTAAAGGACTTGAACTAGAGATAGAGATAATGCAACTTGGAATCACATTTAATTGTTTTGATTGCTACCCATTTGGTCTTGAGAAATCCAATTTGGACATAATCACTCTTTGACCAAGAGGTATTGAGTGAGTACTTATGCACTGAGAGTCATAACAAACCTCGATCTACCAAGCAAACATATATTTACTCTACCCATTTGGTTTACACCTAGGTTAATTTTACAACCCTAGGCCTTTCCCTTTTTGATAAAAACATACAAAAATATTTCAATCATTACTTGCTCATTTGTTAGTTAAATCTCTTAGTAGTTAATTTAGATAATTGTTATCCACTTTTGTTTGGAAGCTAAAATTTAGTTATTTTGAGTTTCTTCCTTGAGTGTTTACTCAACACCCACTTTAAACTCCCTGTGGATTCGACCCCAACTCACGTTGGGTTTTATTATTGTAACGATAGTTTCATATTTCTTAATTAGGTGTGAATTGGACGTGATCAATTTTTGGCACCGTTGCCGGGGAGTTTACAGTGTTAGCTATATACTTGAGTTTGTTTCTTGAAGTATCTTCTTTTATTTTTGTGATTCTAATTTGTTGAAGCAATTTTCGGTTCCAAATGGAAAACAACAAGCTTGGAAACTTACCATTGGGAGAGGTGGATGGCGAAGAGGAGCAACTTGATGAAATGCCTCAAGACCCACACTAAAACCGTCAAGGTCGTGGGCAACAAGACAATGTGCCTCCACCTCCCTCACCTCCTCCACCACCACAACCACAACTGGCGCAATATCAGATTTTGCCAAATGAAGGATATGCATGTGCCATACTCCCCCCTCGTATTAGGGAAGAAAATTTTTAAATTACCAATGTGATGCTCACTTTTCTTGACAACGAGGTTATTTCACCGGGGCGCCGACTCAAAATGCTTACAAGCATTTGAAAGTTTTTGTGGATACGTGTTGGGGAAGCAAACAAACAAATATTTCAGAAGATGCTATGCGGTTAAGGCTTTATCCCTTCTCACTAAGGGGTAAGGCTTTAGATTGGTTGGAGTGCTTGCCTAATCATTCTAATTCATACAGGGGATGAATTGGCGGTGAAGTTTATTTCAAACTTCTTCTCTCTCGGGCATATGACGACTCTACGGGATGAAATATTGGCTTTCAAGCAAGAGCCCAATGAACCTTTGCATGAAATGTGGGAGCGATATCGGACAATGGTGAAGGAGTTCCCGAACAATGACATGACCAACACCATGATCCAACAAATTTTCTACCGTGGTATTAATACCACGAATCAATGTGTGGTCAATCAATTGGCCGAAGGCAATTTTATGACAACACCTTATGCGAAGGAATGTGAGATTATTGATGAGATGGCGGAAACTTCTTCGGCTTGGTAATCCCAAGCTAATGTTCCCCAAGGTGATCCCAACATGATCCATCTTCATAAAGAATTGCAAGACCATGGGTAAGTTATAGATGAATTTACCACAATCATGATTCAACTCGCTAAGGCTCAACTTCAACAAACTCAAGCTCCTAAGCAAGTTCATGTTATGGAAGGAGTGAATGTCTTAGCCAACAAAAAGACTAAAGGTCCACTATTTCAATCCCGAGTTGACAATTATGCTCATGATGATGGTAGCTATGACCAAGATGACTCTTATCAAGAGCAAGAAGAAGAGGTACAATTTGGGAACAATTATCAAGGACAACAGAGCAACTTTCAAGGCTCCAATCAAAATTAATGGCATTCTGAAAATAACCAAGGCAATTGGGGTTCTAACAACTAAGGGAATTGGAACAACAACAACAACAACAACAAGCAATGGAATTGGGGTGGGGGCAACAATTAAGGAAATTGGGGAAATATAATAATCATACAAATCGAAGTTCGGGTTTTCAAAGACCCCCAATGTACCAATAACCAAGCAAGACACCTCCTTATCCTTCCCATGGTTCAAGTTCTTCAAACAACAAAAATGGGTCGTATTGAGAACATGTTCAAGCAAATGATGGAAAAGAATGCGAATTCAAATGCCTAACTTACATCACATACCACATCAATCCGTAATCTTGATGTTCAAATTGGCAAAATTTATCAAGCTCTTAATACTCATCCTAAGGGTGCATTACCAAGTGATACGGTAGTGAACACGAATGGTGGTAATAATACAGGGCATACCATGTCAGTTATCATAAGAAGTGGAAGAGGCGGGAACACACTCACCTTAAATGAAAAGTAACTTGTGGATGATGACCAAGTGATTCGAGAGGAGGAAATCCCGCGAAATGATGCTCCATTACATGATGATGTTCGAATTGATATTGATGATAGTGTGGAGGAGACCCAAGAAGAGGTGAACCCGTCTAGGAAACACATTATTGACATACTGGATCCGGTAGTGCAAAATGCTAAGGCACCCTTGCCAAAGCCCCACCTCCTTACCCTCAAAGGCTTGCTAGGCAAAATGGTAAGAATCAATTCAAGAAGTTCATTCAAATAATGAAAGGTCTCTCTATCAATGTTCCATTGGTAGAAGCTTTGGAACAAATGCCCAGTTATGCCAAGTTTATGAAAGATCTTGTGACCAAGAAGAGGTCAATGAATTTTGAAACAATCAAGGTCACTCATCAAGTGAGTGCAATTGTACATTCCATGGCTCCTAAGTTGGAGGATCCCGGTGCTTTTACAATTCCTTGTACTATCGGAAGTGCTAATTTTGCTAAAGCTCTTTGTGATCTTGGGGAGAGCATCAATTTGATGCCCTATTCGGTGTTAAAAACTTTGGGAATTGGGAAACCAAGATCCAAATCTATGAGGTTGCAAATGGCCGATCGCACAATGAAGTGACTGTTGGGAGTGATTGAGGATGTATTGGTCTGAGTTGATAAATTTGTTCTTCCGGCGGACTTTGTGATTCTAAATTGTGAGGCTGACTATGTGATTGCATCCAATTTCACACCTCAATAGAGATATGAAACGGTCGTTTGCAATAATAAAACCCACCTAAGAGTCGGGGTTGAATCCACAGGGAGCTAAGATGGGAGTTAGGGGTATATATTCTAATGCTCGTGATTGAATTATCTTGATTTGCACTTCCACAAAAGGTTTTGTTTCTATTTCTAATTTTACACTATAGATGGCAGAATAAAGAAAGAAGACTAGGAATAATTGTTTTTGAGGTTTTTCAAATTGATAAAAAAGCCTAGGGCTGTGACCATTATCTATGTGTTTGCCTAATGGGATAAAGCCCTTAATTATTTGTTTTGTTAATCGGGGTGTATTATAGATATCAACTCTCAATTACCCACTCAATACCTCTCGGTCAGAGAGTAGTTTTGCCCAATTTGGCTTTCTCAGGACCAAATGGGTATCACACAAAATAGTTGATAGAAGCTCAAGTCGGGTTATTACTATCTCTAGGTTGAACCCTTTAATTGGGTTAAGTAATCTCTCGATTGACCCAATTCCTTGTTAGCCAAGTTTTCCTAGACTAAGTCTCTCTTTCTAGAGTAGAGACTAAGTTAAATAGGCATGAACTAATGTTTGTAACCATTAATTCCGCGAATTAAAGCATAAACTAGGCTAAATAATAAACACCCTATCATAAACAAGCACTAAATTAGATACCCATAAGGTTTACACACTAGGGTTGGGTCAAAACCCTAGTAAAACATCTAGCTACTCATACTTGGGTTTGAAGAAAAAGAAGAAGAAAGACTAATTAAACTCATAATGTAAGCTTAAAATAATAAAATCTATTGTATATTACACCAAAATCTAGTAAACTTCCAAAAGAGGCAAAGAAAAACGGTTACAGTAATTGCTGATGTCAAAACTTACCCTAATTTTGTGAAACTCTTCTATTTATACAAGTCCAAAAATATCGGATAAAAATACCCCTCGGGAGATTGTGCGGCTGCACAATTCCATGTGCGGTCTGCAGACTTCTTCATCTAGCAGGAGTTGGGATTCTGCGGCCGCATAATTCTGAATTGCGGCTGCGAGGCAACATTTCTGCGGTCCGCAGATTATGTCTGCGGTCGCAAACCAATCTTCTACGGTCCACACATTTATGTCTGCGGCTGCAAGACACTTCTTCTACGGCCGCACAATTCTTGTGCGGTGCGCAATTCACATGGACTCGGGACTTGGAAATTTGCATATTCTCTGAACTTGAGTCCTAGCCCAGCTCTTGCGACTGCAAAATTCATGTGCGGTCCGCAATTTGCACAAACATATGCTGAATTTGGCTTTTTTGTTTACGGACGCAGGTGGAATTCGGCGGTCCACAATTGTTTCTGCAGTCACAAAATTCCTCCTGCGGATCGCACATTGTATGCTTCTGTGCCCCTTTTGTTTCCTTGTGCTTGGACTACTCCTCGTTGAGCCGAATTTCATCTCGGGAGTCCAACTTCCAGCATTCATGCAATTTTGCACATTTCATTAGTTTCAGGAACACAATTCAATGCTTTTAGGCTAAAATAAAAGCTAAAAGGCACTAATAAGTAGTCAAAATTCCCACTTATCAACTCCCCCAAACTTAAGTCTTTGCTTGTTCTCAAGCAAATAATTTAGTTCCCACCTCCATAAGTTAATGGTCATTTCAGCAAGTCAAAGATGAGCCATTCACACATCAGTTGGGACCAATAATTATCCACATTACTTATGTATTATCAACAAGGATACAAGTTAAGAATTTATGCATATATAGTTCTAATGTGACATTTGAGCATCAAGAATTGACTTTACTCATCAAGGACGCTCGCTCTCTCATGTACGTCATTATGGATCCCAAACTCCTCCTCCTCTACTCTCTGTTTGCCTAGCTTACTTAAGAATTTTAGCACTCAATCCAAAGATTTATGAAAGGTTCACTCATCTCCCTCAAGAGAATGTCGCAAGTACGGCTTCAAGTACCATAGGCTTGCCCCTCATGTAGATCGCCACTAATGTAAGTTCACTCAACCCGAAATCAAATAGGACTTCTTTTAGGATGTGATGAAGGCTTTTGGTTTAGGGTTGGATATAATATGGTTGAGTGGTTATACCTTCCTTAAGCACTCCATCATTCATTTTTCGGCTCACACTTTGCCAATTCCTTGATGCATTTTCTTTTCCTTAGGGGACTAGAGAGACTTAACATCACTCTTTCTTGATCATTACATTCATATTTCTCCATGTTTGGGATCATTGCCTTTCTTTGAATCCCTTAAACTCTTCTACATATTCATTTTGTTGCATTTTTCTTTTTGTTCTTTTCTTTTCTTTCTCCTTTTCTTCTCATTATTTCTTTTTCTCTTTTTGTGCCTTAATACCCTTTTTTCAATTTCCTCGTCTCTCCACCAAACTTACGTTTTTAGCCATTTGTTTCACATGAGTGTTAAGGAAGGGTCACAATAGAATGGATAAAGGCTTGTAACATGGTTTTCAAATGAGAAAGGCTAAAGGCTCGAAGAGGTTGACATCATTGATAGGCAATAGAAGACTCAAACGGTCCAAGGAAAGCCTACAATCGCTTCTCAAGCCAAGCAAAACTTAGGATTTCGCCTTGACACACATTTGGGGCAAGTTCTAGACCTTTCGCACGTGTACTTGGACTACCAACCAAGCAACTCGCCTCTCACGCAACTGGATTGTTAAAGAGGATAGAGTCGAGGGCCCACAACGACCACATTCAAGATTGAAAATCACTATGGTTCGATTAAACCACTCGATGGTTGCCTAAGTCAACACAAGAGTCACAAAGTCACTAACTAGAGCTATTTCTTTCAAAAACCTTGTTTCTAATCATAAGCACATAGTTAAGTGTGTTGGTACCAAATGAAACATGTTTGACTCTTCGAGCATGACTTAATTAGGTCTTTTTATTCATTACTACTACTATTATTACCTGAACACCAAAACAGACTCATTCCCTTAAGAAGGTTGTCACGCCATCCATCATTGGGACGAGTCACTCGGTTCACACAATGACTACCTTTGGAAAGAACCATGGCATTAAGAAAACCAAATGCTTATTATCTACTGAAACATAACAAGAAGCTACTAATTCAAAAAGAAGCTACTAAATTAAACACTAACTAATAAGAAAACAAACATAAAGAAGCTACAAAGCAAAAACTATCGAAAGCATAACGGATATACATAATGAGAAACAAAGATAAGATATATACATAATGATAGAAGAAAAAGAAAATAGTATCAAGTTATTACAAGCCAAATGTCTCGGAATCATCAAATAAGATCAAATAAACTCCACCCCCCGAATAAAAATAAGCATTGTCCCCAATGCTTAACAAAATAAGAGTAAAGGAAGGGAAAGAGTGAAGAAAACTCCCTATGGATCCTTGGACATCTCTGTGTCCACAGCAGCGTTACCGCCCTCAGTCTCATCCAACTGGATCTCATCATCCTCAACTTTGGGAGTGACTGGGTTGGTGAACATCTGACGCACTGCCTCGGCAGTGTCGGCAGCAAGGTATGGCTCCTTAGACTGGCCAGCTGGTGCTGTAGGATCTGAGCCTGGATGGTATGGGTCAATCAGCATACCGAATGAAATATCTCCGGCTGTAGCAAGCTTGGTAACGTGTCTCCGAAGCTTGTCCACTGACTTCTTGGAGGCCTGGGACTTTCTCATCTTCTTTGCTTCTTTTCCCAGCTCTTTGATCATTGACCCATGCCGTACCAATGTAGCCATGATGGTGTTATAGTTTTTCAGGAGCTTCTTCAATGTTTCTTCCATTGATGGGGGCATCTGAGGTGCCGGAATAGAAGACTGTGCTGCAACAGTACTGGATAAGTCAGACAGTTTTGCAATGGCTATCTGCATCCAGTTGTTGAGACTCGCCAATGTCTGGGAGACTCACAGTGCAAAAAGTGGAGTAGTAGGCATGGGTACCAGCTTCAAAGCCGAGGTGGAACCTGTGATAGGAACTGCAGTAGGAACTGAGATGGTAGTGGAGGCATAGTTGCGGAGGTTGAACCTGTGACAGGAAATGCAGTAGAAATTGAGATGGTGGTGGAGGCATAGCTGCGGCACTAGATAAAAGGCTCGACCGAAGTGGATGGAGACTTCCTATTTGACCGCTTGCTTGTGGATGATTGGGAGTCGTCCGAATACTCTTTATCTCCAGGTTGGAGACTTCCACTTGACCGCTTGCTTGTAGATGATTGGGAGTCGTGACTTTATGAGTAACACCGCACTTGCTAAGTAAGGTGTCGAAAGCCTTGTTGCAAAAATGCGACCCCCCCATCGCTTATAATAGCCCTCGGAGTACCAAATCTTGTGAAAATATTATTCTTCAAGAACGCCACCACACTTCTCGCCTCATTGTTGGGTAGAGCAACGGCCTCAACCCATTTAGAAACATAATCAACCGCGACCAAGATGTAGGTATTTCTACAGGAACTCACAAAAGGGCCCATGAAGTCAATACCCTACACATCAAAGATATCAATCTCCAAAATGGTAGTGAGAGGAATTTTATTTTTCTTCGAGATTCCACCGGCCCGTTGACATTCATCATATCTTTTTACTACATCACTTGCATCCTTGTAAAGAGTGGACCAATAAAAATTACAACTTAGCACTTTGGCTGCTGTTCTTGCTCCACCATGGTGACCACCATATGGCGAAGAATGACAAGCCCCAAGAATTTTACCTTGTTCTTCTTCCGGTACACATCTTCTAATCATCCCATCCGTGCAAATCTAGAAAAGGTATGGTTCATCCCAATAATAATCTTGACAATCCCATTTGAGTTTCTTCCTTTGGTTTGAAGAAAACTCATCTGGAATGATTCCACACACAAGGAAATTTGCTAGATCCGCGAACCATGGCACCTCCTTCATTGAAATAGCCAAGAGTTTCTTATTAGGGAAGGAGTCATTGATTTCAAGGCCATCATGCGGCCTCCCCTCCTCCTCCAGACGAGACAAGTGGTCCGCTACTTGATTTTCACTCCCTTTTCTATCTTGGATGTCAATATCAAACTCTTGCAACAAAAGCACCCATCTTATTAACCGAGCTTTGGAATCTTTCTTGCTCATTAGATAACGAAGTGCCGCATGATCCGTGTGGATAATAACCTTTGCACCCATCAAGTACGGGCGGAACTTCTCAATTGCAAACACAATGGAAAAGAGCTCTTTCTCTGTAATGGTATAATTGACTTGGGCACCATTCATGGTCTTACTAGCATAGTAGATCGGATGAAAAATCTTGTTGATGCGTTACCCCTAAACAACCCCAAACGCTACGTCACTAGCATCACACATGAGTTCAAAAGGGATACTCCAATTAGGAGCGGTGATAATGGGAATGGTTGTCAACTTGAACTTTAACAATTCAAAAGCTCTCATACAATAATTATTTAAGTGAAACTTAGCATCTTTCTATAGAAGCTTGCACAATGGGTTCACCACCTTAGAGAAATCTTTGATGAAACGCCGGTAGAACCCCGCATGGCCTAAGAAACTCTGCACGCCTTTCACCGAAGTTGGAGGTGGAAGTTTAGAAATCACCTCAATATTTGCCTTGTCAACTTCAATTCCATTCTTTGATATCTTGTGGCCAAGGACAATGCCTTCCTCGATCATGAAATGACACTTCTCCCAATTTAGCACTAAATTCGTTTCTTCACATCTTGCAAACACTTTATCTAGATTTGCAAGACAATCATCAAAAGAATCCCCAACCACCGAGAAGTCATCCATGAAAACTTCAAGGTAGTCCTTCACCATGTCCGTGAAGATAGCCATTATACACCTTTGAAAAGTCACCGGTGCATTACACAAACCAAATGGCATCCACTTGAAGGCGAAATTACCATAGAGATATGTAAATGTTATTTTCTCTTGATCCTCCGGAGCAATAAGGATTTGGTTGTAGCCCGAATACCCGTCAATAAAGAAATAGAAAGCACGACCGGCCAACCTATCAAGCATTTGGTCAAGGAAGGGAAGTGGAAAATGATCCTTCCTTGTGACTTTATTGAGCTTGCAATAGTCCATACACACTCTCCAACCGGTCACCGTTGTTGTAGGAATCAACTCATTCTTGTCATTGGTGACCATCATCAAGCCCCCTTCTTTGGGACACATTGAACCAGAGAAGTCCACGAACTATCGAAAATGGGGTAAACAACCCTGGCATCCAACCACTTGATGATCTCCTTTTCGACAACCTCTTCCATAGCCTCATTGAGTCTCCTTTGATGTTCAATAGATGGTTTGGCGTCTTCCTCCAAGTTGATCTTGTGCATGCAAAATGCAGGGCTTATTCCCCGAATATCCACCAATGTCCACCCAATAGCCTTCTTCCTCTTATGTAGTGCCGCCAATGTAGAATCTACCTGCACGTTAGTCAAACAAGAGGAAAAAATAACCAACAAATTAGAACAAGGGCCAAGAAATTCATACCAAAGATGTGGAGTCAATGGCTTCAACTCCAAGGTAGGAGGCTCTTCAACGGTCGACTTTGTAGGAGGATTTTTCCTATTTTCAAGATCCAAGGATAGTTTCCGGGGTGCATAATCGTACGGCCCTATTCTTTGCAAAGAGTTCACACATTCCATTAAGCCATACATCTCGTCATTATCAAAGTTGATCAAAACAACCTCCAACATATCACCAACATTGATCATGGCACTTGTATCATCAACAATAACATCGGTCACCAAGTCCACAAAAGAACACACTTTATTGCTATTTGGTTGCCGGATAGACTTGCACACATGGAATACCACTTTTTTCATAACCCACCCGGAAAGTGAGTTCTCCGGCTTCCACATCACAAAGAGTCTTCCCCGCAGTAAGGAAAGGTCTTCTAAGAATAATCGGCACTTCATAATACATTTCACAATCAAGAATGACAAAATCCGACGGAAGAATGATTTTATCAATACGAACCAACACATCTTCAATAACTCCCAAAGGTCTCTTCATTGTACGATCGGCCATTTGAAATCTCATAGATGTGGGTCTTGGTTGCCTAATTTCCAAGGTCTTGAAAACCGAATAGGGCATCAAATTGATACTTTCCCCGAGATCACAAAGAGCTTTAGCAAACTCGGCACTTTCAATTGTACAAGGAATTGTGAAAGCACTGGGATCTTCTAACTTAGGAGCCATTGAATGCACAATTGCACTCATTTGATGAGTGACTTTGATAGTTTCAAAATTCATTGACCGCTTCTTTGTCACAAGATCCTTCATAAACTTTGCATAACTGGGCATTTGTTCCAATGCTTCAACTAATGGAATATTGATTGAGAGACTCTTCATCATTTGAATGAACTTTTTGAATTGATTCTCATCATGTTGTTTGGAAAGTCTTTGAGGATATGGAGGTGGAGGCTTAGGTAATGATGCCTCAGTTTTTTGCACTACCGGTTCCGGTATGTCAATAACGTGATCCCTAGACGGGTTCACATCCTCTTGAGTTTCTTCCACATTATCATTAATATCAATCCAAACTTCATCATTTGTTTGCACCACATCATTCGGGACCTCTTCTTCTTGTACCACTTTCTCATCATCCACAAGTTGCCTTTGACTTGAGGTGGGTGCATTCCCACCTCTTCCATTTCTTATAGTAACAGCCATGGCAGGCCCCGTGTTGTTCCCACCCTTTGGGTTCACCACCGTGTCACTAGTTAGTGCCACCTTAGGACAAGAATTGAGATCTTGAGAGATTTTCCCCATTTCCACTTCTAGGTTGCAGATCGATGTGTTGTGTAAGGCAAGTTGAGCATACGAATCGGCGTTCTTTTCCATCATTTGCTTGAACATGTTCTCAATACGCCCCATTTCATTTTTTGAAGAACTAGGACTATGGGAAGGGAGGCGGGTTGCTAGGTTGTTAATACATCGGGGGCCTTTGAAAGACCGACCTCCGATTGCCTTGATTATTGTTCCATCCACCTTGATTGTTACCTCCCCAATTTTCTTAATTATTGCCATTCCAATTTCCTTGATTGTTGTTATGACAATTCTCTTGATTGTTTTCACCACTCCAATTACCTTGGTTGTTAGAACTTTAATTGCCTTGATTGTTTTGAGGTCGCCATTGTTGTTGATTTGGGCCTTGGAAATTATTTCGTTGCCCTTGGAAGTTGTTCACAGATTGAACCTCCTTTTCTTGGTCATTGTAAGAATCATCTTGATCAAACCCACTATCTTCTTGCACAAAATTGTCCACTCGTTGTTGTACTTGTAGACCCTTGGTTTTCCGTTTGTCACCATCATGTTTACTCGCTCCATGGCATTGACTTGCCTAGGATTTTGCACTTGTTAAAGTTGAGCCTTTGCTAGCTGATTCATGGTGGTAGTCAATTCGGCTATGGCTTGCCCATGGTCATGCAACTCTTTGTGAAGGTGGATCACATTGGGATCGCCTTGTGGAACATTAGCCCGGGATTTCCATGCCGATGATGTTTCTGCAATTTTATCTAAAATCTCACATGCCTCCGCATAAGGTGTAGTCATAAAATTTCCACCAGCAAGTTGATTCACCACACATTGGTTGGTCATGTTAATCCTACGATATAAGGTTTGTTGAATTATGTTTTCCGTCATATCGTTGTTGGGACATTTCTTGACCATTGTTCTATATCGCTCCCATATCTCGTATAGTGGTTCATTGGGCTCTTGCTTGAATGCTAGAATCTCATCCCGAAATGTAGCTATGTGCCCCATAGAGAAGAACTTTGAAATAAATTTTTCTGCCAACTCATCCCAAGTGTGAATGGAATGGTTCGACAAACGTTCCAACCAATCTAAAGCTTTACCCCGTAGAGAGAAGGGAAAAAGCCTTAGACTCAAAGCATCCTTGAAGACATTTGTTTGCTTGCTCCCCCAACATATGTCCACAAACCGCTTCAAATGTTTGTATGCATTTTCACTTGGAGCACTGGTGAAGAACCCTCATTGTTCTAACAAAGTGAGTATCACATTGGTTATTTGAAAGTTCCCCGCCCTAATATGGGGAGGGACTATTACACTTGCATTGTCACGCCCTGAACTCAGGGAGCGTGACCGACGCTCAACTGAGTAAACCCAGTCGAGCAAGCCTAATTTACATTAACCTCTCATCATTACTCATGCATGATTTACCATAACATAATTAGATCTTGATTTTCATATTGAATACATTTGGCTCAATGGCCCATAAATTCTTTCTCATGATGGTTACACAGCTTTATCAATAGCTGTAAATACTGTGAACATAAATACATGACAAAAGTCAAATCTTTAATTACATGACCCACAGTGTACATGGAACTTCTATGATAATAGATACCTAAATATATAAAATGAACTACACCCAAATACGCACTAGAACTTTAGCGGTCTCAAGTGAAGAATATCCCTATCAAATATCCATATCATCCTGTAGAAGTATACCTGCATCCATTAAAAGATGAGTGCCCTCGGCAAAAGGGACGTGAGTACATGTGGAATAGTACTCGTATGTAAGGTTGTCAAAACAACATATGAAAATACGGTAACTTAAATAAGAGGCAAATAAAGTACATCAAGAAACTACGAACCATCCCATAGAATCACATTTCAAGTCTTATTATACTTGCATCATTCTAAACTTATTTTAGGATCAACTGAGCCATATGAACTATATGTGGAATACATAATATAATGTAATTGTAACATGTACAAACAAGGCCAATGAAAGTGTCACCTTCCTCCCTTATTTTACACATATACATTTCATAGATCTTCCTTAGTGTTCACATATCATATTATGCACCTATGCATCTCATAGACCGTTCACAGTATCACCTATACAATACACCTGTGAGTTTCATAGACCATTCACAGTATCACATATACAATATACCTGTGTGTTTCATAGACCGTTCACAGTATTTACTTACACAATACACCTGTGTGTTTCATAGACCGTTCACAGTGTTTACTTACACAATACACCTGTGCATTTCATAGACCATTCATAGTGTTCACTTACACAATACAAATATACCTATTCAAGGGCATGGAAATACAAAATGAATATGATGAATCATGGTAATAGTAAAAGGGCTTAGATAGCCATTAACGTCAAGCAAATTTATTAAGATCTTCCATAAAAATTTATAGATATTAAGTCGAGGATCCTCTATATCCACCTTCACACAAAATGGTCCTACTACCTCACCCCAACATATGCGGGTAGAGGTGTATCACAATACCACAATCTCTACACAAAGCGGCCTTGCCGCCTCACCCCAATATATGCGGGTGGAAGTGTATCACAATACCACAATCTTTACACAAAGTGGCCCAGCCGCCTCACCCAATATATGCGGGTCGAGGTGTATCACAATACCATAATCTCTACACAAAGCGGCCGTAACACCTTACCCCAATATATGCGGGTGGAGGTGTATCACAATACCACAATCTTTACACAAAGTGGCCATGCCGTCTCACCCCAATATATGCAGGTGGAGGTGTATCACAATACCACAATCTCTACACAAAGCGGCCGTGCCGCCTTACCCCAATATATGCGGGTGGAGGTGTATAACAATACCACAATCTCTACATAAAGCGGCCCTGCCTCCTCACCCCAATATATACTGGTGGAGGTGTATCACAATACCACAATCTCTATACAAAGCGGCCATGCCGCCTTACCCCAATATATGCGGGTGGAGGTGTATCACAATACCACAATCTCTACACAAAGCGGCCCTACCGCCTCACCCTAATATATGCGGGTGGAGGTGTGTCACAATACCACAATCTCTACACAAAGAGGCCATGCCACCTTACCCCAATATATGCGGGTAGAGGTGTATCACAATACCACAATCTCTACACAAAGCGGCCCTGCCGCCTCACCCCAATATATGCAGGTGGAGCTATATCACAATACCACAATCTCTACACAAAGCGGCCCTGCCGCCTTACCCCAATATATGCGGGTGGAGGTGTATCACAATACCATAATCTCTACACAAAGCGGCCCTGTCGCCACACACCAATATATGCGGGTGGAGGTGTATCACAATACTACAATCTCATATATAACTCAAAACGACATAGTTTGTCATTACATTTAAGGTCGTAATTTCCTATATCATTGGAATACTTCATGTTCATGCTCATCATAGAGAAACACAACTCATTACATTAGCAAATTCATGGTAAATCAATAAGTCGATTTCAATGGCATATGCGCCCAATTTCTTTTCTTAAGGTTCATCATCATTTAGCATAGGACATCCCCCTTCCATCTCGTTATTAACTCCCTTGACATCTTGAGGTCATTAACTAGGTTCATGACTCTTGGGGACTTAACAATAGAAGTCATTTACATACATTATTTCAGAAGCATACAACTATAGTTGAAACCATTGGGACATACAACACCTCATAATTCTCTTTTTGGCAAACGACTACATTTCATGTTCATACCATCACTTACTTGTACTTGCCATGGGTGATCATAGGATATCAAGAACATTTAAAATATTTAGGAACACCATAGACTCTCCTCATGAGGGCGTAGGAGCTTATAACACATTGGAAATATAAGTACAAATACGTTCATCTAATAACCTTTCCCACTATGTATCACTTCACAATTACTTTCAACTACTTACAATATCATTATTTCATTGGCTCCCTTGGCCATACATATTATTCTTCATTCATGGCACTGTGGCCGTATATCATATTTCATACTATCATTTCTTTACTTTCAAGGATTATCATCACAAACATCATCATATAGAACACTCTTGAAATACCTTTCCCCATAAAGGGCAATATACAATCTCAACTCATGAATATGTAAGAACTAAAAACATATTGGAAATACCTACCAAACATAGCATTAGTTAGAACAACCACCTTTGGACATGACTTGAGTACATAAGCTTTTGGACAATTCTATTTTGAGTCAATTTGTAACAGTTGAATCAAGGCTCATTTCATAATATTTCACACATCATTTTATTTCATTGGAACTATTGGCCATAAGTATATCTTTCATTCTTGGCACGGTGGCTATACTTTATATCACCAACTCACTTCTTTTACTTTCGAGCATCTTTATATATTATCAATAACAAGGCATTTCCAATCAAGACTTTAGGTACACATATGAGAAAATTAAGAGTCTTAAGCATATCAATTTTTCTCACACAATTTGGCTTACTAGCTTTCATTTGGAACATGACTCAAAGCCATAACATTTTAATACACAACCCATACTTTGAACATATATCTTTCGACATAAGGCTCATTTGGAATAGTAAAGTTTATAAGGAATAGCTCGAAACATAGGAATTAGGAACTTGAGCCAACCATACTTGAAACTTACGGGAGCATTATGGAATTCGATTCTGAGAGAGAAGTTTAGCCAACATACTTGAAATTCGCCCCTTAATGATACTACAATGATCCACTACACTAAGAAACTTTAATCTTCAATAACAACATCCAATGGGAACAACATTAGTAACAAATCCCTTAGTTTAGGCCATTTAGGCAATTTATCAAACACCTAGTAGGCATGAATCTCTACATCTCTTAAACATAGAATTAGTTCATCCAACTAGTAACATTTACCAAATATTTATCCCACCATCATTCTTAAATAATTCATAACTTCCAACATCACATTCATGACCATCCATTCATACCCAACAAAATTCCATCAAATAATCACCTTTCAATCTCTACAATGGAAGAAATCTTGCAAAACCCTCCTTTGAGTTCTTGAAGAAATTACTTGAAGATCTATGTATTTTATAGAGGATTGAGTTAGTTTTAGGGTGGAATTTATGGAATGAAACACCAAATTAGTAGGGATTACTCACCTGGAAGATGGGGGGATTTGGAGGTCTTGAGAGAGTGGAGGAAAATCCCAAAGTTCGACCAAGAGAAATGGGAAAAAATGAACCCCGAAATGAGTATATAATGTTTTGGGCACCACAGGTGGCGTGGGGCGCTGCCTGTGGCGCTGGTTCCAGAACCTCAACATTCCCAATGCCAGGGATAGCGTCCCACGCTACCCTGGGCACTGGCGATGGGAAGTCGTTTCTATTTTGCCCGAAAATGGGCATAACTCTCTTATACGATGTCCGAATTCGACAATTCTTTTTGCTATTGCTCCGTAATTTCCATACGGATCTAATGATTTAATAAAAACTTAATTTGGAGCTCAGTTTCTTAATGTGATACCACTTATTCTTGAAGAAACGGCATCGACGCATCCTTGAAATATCCAAATTAAATTCTGGGCATATGCCCGAGTACAAAATCACCATTTGGACCTAACAGAATCATCAAAACTCCAATCTGAGGTCGAATACAAAAAAACTCAAACTTGGTCATAATACATCATATGAAGTTATTCAAGACTTCAAATAGTTGAAAGGAGCATAAATGTTTAAAATGACAAGTCGGGTCGTTACATGAATATACTTCATTGGGTAACACCCGGTGTGGAGCCGCTCATGGTGGAGGTGGGGGTGGAACGGGTACATTTTCACGAGGCACTCGACCTCTTCTATTAGCTTGAGGTTCAAGAGGAACCTCATCCACTTGGTCATCCTCAATGTCCACATCCCCCAAAGCAATATTTTTGAGCTCATTGTTTGCCATGGTTGTACCTACAATTTCTCAAACAAATAAGTAACATGGAAGGAAAAGAATTTACTCCAAAAACACACCCAAATATATAGCTAACACCGTTTTTAACTCCCCGGTAACGACACCAAAAATTGATCGTGTCCAATTGCGCACCTCAATAGAGATATGAAACAGTCGTTTGCAATAATAAAACCCAAGTAAGAGTTGGGGTCGAATCCACAGGGAGCTAAGATGGGAGTTTGGAGTATATATTCTAATGTGCGTGATTGAATTATCTTGATTTGCACTTCCACAAAAAGGTTTTGTTTCTATTTCTAATTTTACACTACAGATTGCAGAATAGAGAAAGAAGACTAGGAATAGTTATTTTTGAGGTTTTTCAAATTGATAAAAAGCCTAGGGCTGTGACCATTACCTAGGTGTTTGCCTAATGGGATAAAGACCTTAATGTTTGTTTTGTTAATCGGGGTGTATTATAGCTATCAACTCTCAATTACCCACTCATTACCTCTCGGTCAGAGAGTGGTTTTGCCCAATTTGGCTTTCTCAAGACCAAATGGGTATCACACAAAAGAATTGATAAAAGCTCAAGTCGGGTTATTACTATCTCTAGGTTGAACCCTTTAATTGGGTTAATCAATCTCTCGATTGACCTGATTCCTTGTTAGCCAAGTTTTCCTAGACTAAGTCTCTCTTTCTCAAGTAGAGACTAAGTCAAATAGGCATGAACTAATGTTTGCAACCATTAATTCCACGAATTAAAGCATGAACTAGGCTAAATAATAAATATCCAATCATAAATAAATACCAAATTAGATACCCATAAGGTTTACACACTAGGGTTGGGTCAAAACCCTAGTAAAACATCTAGCTACTCATTCTTGCGTTTGAAGAAAAATAAGAAGAAAGACTAATTAAACTCATAATGTAAGATTAAAATAATAAAATCTATTGTATATTACACCAAAATTTACTAAACTTCCAAAAGAGGCAAAGAAAAATGGCTACAGTAATTGCTGATGTCAAAACTTGCCCTAATTTTGTGAAACTCTTCTATTTATTTAAGTTTGAAAATCTCGAACAAAAATACCCCTCGAGAGATTCTGCGGCCGCACAATTCCATGTGAGATCTGCATACTTCTTCATCTAGCAGGAGCTGGGATTCTGCGGCCACATAATTCTGAATTGTGGCCACGAGGCAATATTTCTACGGTCCGCAGATTATGTCTGCGGTCGCAAACCAGACTTTTGCGGTCCGCACATTTATGTATGCATCCGCAAGGCACTTCTTTTGCGGCCGCACAATTCTTGTGTGGTCCGCAATTCACAGGGACTCGGGACTTCGAAATTTTCACACTCTCTGAACTTGAGTCCTAGCCCAGCTCTTGCGGCCGCAAATTTCATGTGCGGTCCACAATTTGCACGAATATCTGTTGAATTTTGCTTCTATGTTTTCGGTTGCAGGTGATATTCTGTGGTCCGCAATTGTTTCTGCGGACCGCACATTGTATGTTTTTGTGCCCTTTTGTTGCCTTGTGCTTGGACTACTCCTTTTTGAGCCGGATTTCATCCCGGGAGTCCAACTTCCAGCATTCCTACAATTTTGCACATTTTATTAGTTTCGGGAACACAATTTAATGCTTTTAGGCTAAAACAAAAGCTAAAAGGCGTTAATAAGTAATAAAAATCCCCACTTATCACTATGAAGTGCCTATCATTCTTTGGAGGCCTTTCCTTGCTACGGGTAAGGTCCTTTGTTATGTTGAACCTGGGTAACTCATATGGAGTGTGTGAGTTCATTGCAAGGAATGGGGTCTTACAACTATGCACCCCAAAAGTTGTCATTGGATCTTGAGAATAGGAAAACTCCTACTACAAAGCCTTCAATTGAAGAAGCACCCACCTTGGATTTGAAGCCATTGCCACCTCACCTTCAAAATGAATTTCTTGGCCCTTGTTTTACTTTACCGGTTATTGTTTCCTCTTGTTTGACTAACGTGTAGGTAGATTCCACATTGACGGTGTTGCAAAAGAGGAAGAAAGATATTGGGTGGACTTCGGTGGATATTTGGGGTATAAGCCCCGTATTTTGTATGCATAAGATTAAATTGGAGGATGGTGACAAACCGTCCATTGAACATCAAAGAAGTCTCAATGAAGCTATGCAAGAGGTGGTCAAAAAAGAGATTATCAAATGGTTGGATGCCGGAGTTGTCTACCCCATTTCTAATAGTTCTTGGGCTTCTCTGGTTCAATGTATCCCAAAAGAAGGGGGGCATGATGGTTGTTACCAATGATAAGAATTAGTTGATTCCTATAAGAACAGTCACCAGCTGGAGAGCTAGTATGGATTATTGTAAGCTCAACAAAGTCACAAGGAAGGATCGCTTTAGTCTCCCTTTCATGGATCAAATGCTTGATAGGTTGGCCGACCGTGCCTTTTATTTCTTTCTTGATGGTTACTTAGGCTACAACCAAATTCTCATTGCTATATAAGATTAAGAGAAAATCACCTTTACATGTCCATATGGTAATTTTTCTTTCAACGGATGCCTTTTGGATTATGCAATGCGCCGACGACTTTTCAACGGTGTATGATGGCTATTTTCACGAATATATATAGTGGAAGACTACCTTGAGGTCTTTATGGATGACTTTTTAGTATTTGGGGATTCATTTGATGATTGTCTTGATAATTTGGACAAAGTATTGGCTAGATGTGAGGAAACAAATTTGGTACTCAATTGGGAGAAATGTTATTTCATTTGTTGAGGAAGGAGTTTCCCTTGGCCATAAGCTTTCAAAGAATGGTATTGAAGTGGACAAGGTGAAGATTGAAGTTTTTTCGAAGCTTCCACCCCCACCTCGGTGATGGGTGTGCGGAGTTTCTTAGGCCATGTCGTATTCTACCGACGATTTATCAAAGACTTTTCTAAAGTGGTGAACCCCTTGTGCAAACTCCTTGAGAATGATGCCAAGTTTCATATCAATGATGATTGTATGGGAGATTTTGAACAATTGAAGCTCAAGTTGACAACTACCCCTATCATTACATCTCCAAATTGGAGTTTGACGTTCGAGCTCATATGTGATGGAAGTGATGTTGCAGTTGGGGCTATTTTGGGGCAACGTATCAACAAAGATTTTCATCCAGTATACTATGCTAGTAAGACCATGAATAGTGCCCAAGTCAATTATACCATCACGAAGAAATAGATCCTTGCTATTGTGTTTGCTATTGAGAAGTTCCACCCAAATTTGATGGGTGCCAAAGTTATTGTGCACACTGATCATGCGGCGCTCCGCTATCTTATGAGCAAAAGAATCTAAAGCTCACTTGATGAGATGGGTGCTTTTGTTACAAGATTTTGATATTGACATCCAAGACACGAAGGAAAGTAAAAATCAAGTGGCAGACCACTTGTCTCGTTTGGAGGAAGAGGGGAGGCCACATGATAGATATGAAATCAATGACTCTTTCCCCGATGAACAACTCTTAGCACTTTCAATCAAAGAGGTACTATGGTTCACGGATTTGGAAAATTTCCTTGAGAGTGGTATCATTCCGGATAAGTTCTCTTCAAACCAAAGAAAGAAGATCAAGAGGGATTGTCAAGACTACTATTGAGATGAACCATACCTTTTACGGACATGGATGGGGTAATGACGTGTGTCAGAGGAGGAACAAAGTGACATTCTTGGGGCTTGTCATTCATCGCCCTATGGTGGTTATCATGGTGGAGAAAGAACGCTGGTTAAAGTCCTAAGTTGTAGTTTTTATTGGCCTACTCTCTACAAAGATGCAAATGAGTTGGTAAAAAGATGTGATGAATGTCAACGTGCCAGTGGAATCTCAAAGTAACATGAGATGCCCCTTACAACCATCTTGGAGATTGATATCTTTGATGTTTGGGGCATTGACTTCATGGGCCCTTTTGTGAGTTTTGGTGGAAACACCTACATTTTGGTCGCGGTGGATTATGTGTCTAAATGGGTTGAAGTCGTTGTTTTACCTAATAATGAGGCTAGAAGTGTGATGGCTTTCTTAAAGAGGAACATTTTTATGAGGTTTGGGACTCCGCGGGCAATCATAAGTGATGGAGGGTTGCATTTTTGCGACAAGCCATTTGACACTTTACTTGGAAAGTATGGTGTCACTCATAAAGTGACAACTCCCTATCATCCACAAGAAAGTGGAAGTTTCCAATCGTGAGAAAAGGAGTATTTTGTCTAAGACGGTGAATGCAAATCGGACGGATTAGTCTAAGAAGCTTGATGATGCTCTATGGGCATATAAATGGCTTATAAAACACCTATCGGAATGTTTCCTACCGGTTGGTGTTCGTAAGGCAATATGGGCCTTGAATAAATTGAATCTTGATAAGGATATAGCCGCTAACTTGCGGGTTGCACATTTGAATTAATTGGATGAATTTTGGTATCATGCATATGAGAGTTCGTCCTTGTATAAAGAAAAGATGAAATACCTTCATGACAAGTATATCTGGAACAAGGAGTTCAAGGCCGGTGATCTAGTATTGTTGTTCAACTCAAGGTTGAGAATGTTTCCCGGGAAGCTCAAGTCAAAGTGGAGTAGTCCATATGAAATTGTTGATGTGACACCCTTTGGTGATTTGGACTTGAAAAACAAAAAAAATGAAATATTTTGGGTCAATGGTCATCGGGTGAAGCATCACTTGGGGAAAGTTGGTGAGAGCCATGTGGTGGCGGTTCTTTATTTCAATTGAGGATGTTATGACATTGCGTCGTGCCACGACTTTAAATAAGGCGCTTTTTGGGAGGCAATCCAAGTTCTTTTTCTTTTTCTCTTTTAGTTAGATGTTGTTTCTTATTTTTTGACTAGATTTGAAGTGTGATGCAGTGATAAGTGTTAGATATGGAGCTGATAGCTGAAGATATGCTCTGCATGGGAAAATGCGGACCACACTTCTATTGGTGCAGCCACAGAAGAGGGGATGCGGACCGCATAAAATTGTTCGTGGCCGTAGATTTTACTTGCGGACCGTATTTTCAAGAGGCTGCTAAGATACTAAATTGAAGGTCCTCTGAACCTTTCTCCCAACAGTGTGGAGCAAATTTTGCAGACCATCACAAATTATGTGGTGGCAGAAGAGCACTCTTAGAGAAGTCACCGAAACTAGGTTGACAGACATGCGATCACACTTGAAACATTACAGACCGCACAGCTACATGCTCTCTACCGCCCAGGTAAGAGAGTGCGGACCGCATTTGTAATTTTGCGTCCGCACTCGCCCTGTTTCACCTTTCCCATCATCTGAGTATAAATATAACAGTAGTGTCCCTATTTACCCTTTTCGCCACTTTCACTTCATAACTGACACTCTAAGAAGGAACTACGTGCTTGCACTTTGTGATCACAAACATCCTCCACACTCACTTTGATCTTATTACACTAGCACAATCTGGTATGCATCACTTCAATCTTGTTATTTTTTTGAATTTATTTTTGCTTTTTAACTTCATTTTAGGTCATCTGTGATTACATCCTTTAACTGTGTCTATGTAGGGTAGTTTAAAATTGGGTATTTGTCAAAGCATGCTTAGATAGGGTTGGGTTGTTGATTATCTTGCCTTTACCGTGTTAACTAGTAGGATTGAACACTTAATTGCATAATCTAAGTAGAAAAGACTCTCATCCATCATTTTTCTTGACTGTGTGAACCGCACTTGAAATTGTGCGGTCTGCAAACATCTGATTTTGGTAACTGGTTGAGGACCCTGATTGTGCGGTCGCATCTTATTTGTGCGGCCCATACTTGAAATTTTGCAAAAGGACGTCCGCACTATCAATCAAAGAACTTCTTCTCTGAAGACCTGAGTAATTTTACTCAAGTGAGGACCGCAAACATAATTGTGATGACCGCAGTTGGATTTCTGCGGCCGCAGATGCAGGGCCACATTGTCGCTGTGCAGGAGTGCAGTCGCACTTGGATTTGTGCGGACCACACTTCCTTTTTACGGACCGCACTTGAAATTATACGGACCCCTACTTACTGCATGCTACGAACTTGAAACCCTACTGCTTCTATGGTGTCCTTCAATGCTAACATGACTCTTAACTACTTTGAAAATTGTATATCAACTGACAACTCTCTTTGTGCATACACAGACAATGGTGCGATCAAGAGGAAGAGAAGAGTCATCTAAATGAAGGGATGAACAAGGGAAAGGTAGAGGCAGAGGTGCCAAACACCAAAGTGCACAAAAGGTCATATCAAAGAAAACAACTGCAGGCCGGGGAAGAGGTAGAAATCTCTTAGAGTCAAGTTCTTATGTCCCATATAGGGAGGCCTCCATAGGGAATTATGTGTCTCTAACTGAAGAGAACAATGAGGAGCAGTCTAGGCCATAGGGGCAGTCTAAGCCCCAAGTTGTATCTTCTACATCATAGAGCACCTCCCAGGGCTCAGCTAGCACCATCCATGAGTCAAACGCAGTTGTTCAGGACCCTGATTCTGATGATGCACTTGATGACGGAAGAGGGGGAACGGGTGCAAGAGATGGCATAATTCAAACAAAGAAGAAGGTGGTCTGGGAAGATCTGTTTTTGAGCCTACAGGACTATACAAATTTTTGAATGTGGTGGACGAAAATATCCCTTACTCATGAAAGGAAATTCCTCATCAAGGATTTAGACAAATAAAATCCGACAGTCTTGGAGCAGTTTACAAATAGGAAAGGGTGGATGCAGTTTATAGAGAAGCTGGTTGATGTTAAGGAACACCTTCTCTGGGAATTCTATGCCAACACAGAACATATTGTGAAAGGGACAAAGGTCACCAAAGTGCGCAACCTTAAAGTAAAATTTGATCATTGCATTCTGAACACCTACCTCGGACTTGAAGATGTGGAGCTAAAGGAGTATTTGGCTAAGTTGGTTGAGAAGGAGGAGGTTAGACTATGGCTTGCAGAGATTCTTGCACCTGGGCCTACTCCTCCTTGGATAGGTGACAGAGTGCCATTTCTCAGCCATACTCTGAGTTTAGAGCTAAAGGGGTGGCAGACTTTTGTTTGTACCAGGCTTGATCCATTCCTGAATGAGAACAACTTACCTTTGCTAAGAGCAGTGCTAATAGCCTCTATCATGGACGGATACCCAATAGATGTGGGTGCTTTGATGTCGGTCAATATTACCTTTGTAGCAGAGCAGACTAACACCTACTACCTATACCCCAGTACCATCACTAAGTACTCGACAGACTCCAAGGTAGAGTCCAGGCCATTTGACACGAATGTCAAGCCAACAGGTCCTTTTGATTTGTATAAGTTGCAAGACCCAAGGAACCCGAAGAAGAGCACTCAGCTTCCTACTACTTTTGGCCAGTCTGATGAGCCGGTAGTAGTAGCCCATGGTCCCTCTGAGATCCCTTCTACTTCACTTCCACCAGTGCTAGAGCTGCTATTCCTGAGTCATAACCAGCCCCTACCTTATTTCCTACACTAGCTCCGAGGCCGATCCCTTTGCCCACGGGCCCACTTTCGACTTTGCGGTTCTCTCAGACACTAGTGATACTTAACAACTGGATGCAGATAACTACTTTAAATTTGTCCAAGATCTCTAGTACAGTTGCAGGGTGGACATTCTCACAGCCAGACCCTTCTGACATTGACATGAAGCTCACCAAGGTCATGGATGACCACAAAGTGATTATGGATATACTGGTACAACATGGTGCAGTGATTGAGCTGTTGACCAAGTAGGTAAAGAAGATGAGAAAGACACAGGCCAGCAAGAAGTCAATTGACTCACTCCGAGCTGAGGTGACTAGAATAGCTGAGGCCGACAACTTTCCATTTGACATGCTACTAGACCCCACCCAGCCTCTCCCATATCAACCTTCTCACGAGGATCCCGCCACTCAGACTGAGGAGTCTTTCCTTGCATCCAACACTGTTGCTGCGGTACATGATATGTTCACTTCTCAGGCAGCTCCCACGGAGGATGATGACACTATTCAGTTAGGTGAGCCACCTCGGACTGATATTGCTAGTGACACCATGATAACTGAGGACCCTTAGGGAGTTTCTTCGCCCCTCTATACTCTTTGATCTTATTTTCTTAAGCATTGGGGACAATGCTTCTTTTTATTTGGGGGGGGGGGAGGGGGTTCGAGAATTCTATATTTGATGATTGGCATATTTGATGACACTGGGATGTAATGATTGGATGATTTTATTTTGGTTATCTTTAGTAGTTTGTTACATTTAGTAGTAATCTTTAATTTTAATTGTTTTGGTAGTATAAATTTTATGCTTTTTCCTTCTTTCGTTAATAATAAGCCTTTGGTTTTCTTAATGCTATGGTTCTTTTCAAAGGCAGTTTCTTGTGTGAACAGGGTGACTCTTCCCGTATGATGGATAATGTGATAACTTTCTTAAGGGAATGAGTCCATTTTATATTTAGGTAATAGTAGTAGTAAGTAGTAATGAATAAAATCCCTATTTAAGCTGGTTTATGAAATTGAGTTATTTATGCTTCATGTGGTACCAACATACTTAACTGCATGCTTATGGTTTGAGACAAGGTTGATATTAGTCATTTTTGAAAGAGGTAACTGTCACGACCCAAACCGATGGGCCGCAACGGGAACCCGATACCTTACTCAGCCGAGTACCTACGTAACGTATCTTTTGTATCATACTATCATAGGTAAATGAGCCAGAGAGGCTGTCAGAAGATAAGTAGAATAAAACATGGGGAACATACTTGACCTTGGTCGACCTAACATATAGTCCAAACTTATACGTATGATGTACGGGCCTATAAGGCCAAAATAATCACTCGTACACTGAACATAGGCCGACAAGGCCATATAATATTACATATACATGACATATGTCTACAAGCCTCTAAGAGTACATAAATGTCAAAAGTCCGGGACAAGGCCCTGATATACCAATCAATACATGCCTAATCATACTAATAAATAGCAACTCCGGAGCAAAGCGCACTAACATCTTCCGCTGAGCTGTTAGCCTACCTGGAGGACTTTTGACCTGTCTATCGGGACCTGCGGGCATGAAACACAGCGTCTCCAAGCAAAAAGGACGTCAGTACAAATAATGTATCGAGTATGTAAGGAATGAAAATCAGTAAACAATAGACATGAGAGAAAACATGGAGTAAAAGACTCGACATGTATATCTGAATAACTCTGTGAATCACTTCATATTTATAATGTCATGCATATGTGTATAAATGTCATACCATGCATAGGTATATGCGTTCATAACATCATCAAGCCTCCGAGGGCATCCCATCATATCATCTCGGCCACTGCGGGCAATTCATCAATGTATACCGGCTGATCAGGTAGTGGTGCGTATATAATGCCGTAACCTTTTTTTCATATCCCATATACATATATATATATATATATATATATATATATATATATATATATATATATATATATATATATATATATATATATATATATATAATGCCATCTGGTCATGGGTCAATGTAAATGAATGCAATGCCTGATAAGTACGTCAATAAAATCGTTCGGAGTGTCATAAGACCATTATGCCTCTGATTAATATCATGAAATAGACTTTATCAACTTATGTATTTTCTGAGACCCATGAACAGACGATAGAATAATAAGACTTATGGGAAAACAAGAATATACACATCTCTAGCATTTCTATGAATAGAGTAATTTATGGAAGTTGTGCATTTGCTCATTTCGTTTGTATCATATAGATCATACCAAAAAGAAAGAAGGGATAGCCTTAACATACTTGAGTAGATTCTCTTGACAATCCCTCTAATACACGTTAATTTCGACAAAATACGTGACGACAAGATCGGAGTAGGGAAAAATTAATATGATATTCTTGAGAAAGATTGCACCGTACTTCCTTAGAATCGTAAAATCCCGTTGCTATTACCTTATGAAATCTCGTATGAATTTTTGTAGCAAATTCTATATAATCACTTTGTGAATTTGATCACAACTATTGTAAGATGCTTACTGAAGCAATAACGTTAGAGTCTTATGGCTTTTTATGAATTCCTTATCTTTGCAAATCTTGAATTTAAGAAGCCATTTTTCTCAATTATTCTTTAAAGAGTACCACCTTGCACAATTGTTCAAGAGTCACTTAATGACTCATGTATGTGGCTGCCACGTATTAGTCTTAGTCTTTATCCAAAGACCTTAGTTAATAATCCACAATTCCTTAATCAATTTGTTAATCTCCCATTAACCAATAATTAACCAATTACCCACATAATTAAGAATTATCTCAAATTACTTAAAATACTACTCACTTTTAACATACTTTATGTACCCTACTATCATGTTCATGTGGTACCTTGTATGGTACTAGTCCATAAATACCAGGTATTATAGCTCGGACTGTATTTTATCCCAAATTGACAAACTTCAACGAAACTCACTTTCTTCAATTTGCTTACCCTCTCTCCTTCACGAATTTACTTATCACTTGTTTGAAATAGCATAATACTTATAACCTCAAAAATAATCCCATTCCCGAGCTTACGTCGATTAACTTACGATGAAAATTTAACATCCGAAAATGTGGGATATAACATCTCATTTCCGAGCTTATATCAATTTACTTATGGCGTACTTCCACGTACTAAAACATGAGGTGTAACATCATTCTCATAACCCATAGATCTTGCGAATACCTTAGTACTCTCCTTGCCATTTAGGCAACTGTTCTTTGAATATACTCAAAGGCCAGGGCATTCCCCCCTTTAGGCCTCTTTCTCACATCGTGACTTATGGTCGAAATCCTTCTAATCTCGTAACTGTTGTTACCTTCTATCATGTAGCCTGTACGACTTTGACCTTATAAGTGTGCCTATGCGTCTCTTCTCCCCTTTTTTCCTCCAGCTTTTGGCCTATCTCCAGGCCTCACTTTGTAAACATGTACAGAGCTTGATAAGATGTCCCTCTGGGTATCTTTAGGTATCCTGAAGTTCTTCGCTCGGTGCTTTGTTGAACTTATGAATATTATTATACCTTATTTTATAGATCCATTTATCCATCCGTATGACTTTACTGCCATAACTCTTACTTTGATTTATCATTACTGAGGTCTGCTACAAAATTCCAGGTTACTCTCGTTGCTTATCCTATATGTATAAATCTTTGTCATTTAATGCTTCTTCATTACAGTTCATCTTAAGAATGACGGCCTAATCTCACCTCATACTTTGTGACTTTTGTCCAACCATTGTTGATTCACCTTAATGTTGATCTATCCTTTATCACTGATAACTTGATCTCTTATGTAACTCTGTCGCTAGGGATCACGTCTCATCGTGCAACATTTGAAGTGATTTTTTTTGATCCACCTAGGGGCGATACGACATTATACTTCCATAGTCATATTTCATAGCATCCCAATGTGATTTACCCTACATGGGTATTTTAATCTTGTACAATTCATGAAATCATTACTCCATCGAAGGCCCAAACATCATCCTTCATCTATCTTAATTACACCTTCATTCTACTACCAGGGTAGCATTCCATCTCCTCTAAATGCTACTAGTCTTAGACTCCTTTGAGTTCATTTAGGCAATACTGAGCTTTCAATAACTTAGAGAAACTATCAGCTCTCTTGTTTTCATGGGCTTAATTCTGAGGACTTATCCATTCTCATTACCTTCTCACTCGCCCTTTCTTATCCTTACTCTTATTTTCCTAAAACCTTGTCGCTTTACCATACTTCAGCTTGCGACCTACACATATTCATTTATACTACTCGCAACTTTTCTTCAACTAGCTTGCACCATAGATTTTCTTATGTTATTCTGGAACATCAAGCGAGACATCACATCATCTCAAACTCTTTTTTTACTCTCTTAACTAGACCTCTCGATACCTAGAAACCATAGGCTGGAAGATATGCTACTGACGATGCCGCTATCGTTCCTGGATACTGAATCCCCGCGCTTCTAGCATTTTATCCAAGTATGGACTATTCACAACCTTCTGTATTTGAGTATTTCGCACGTTGTTCACCTTTACCTTATTACCTTAAAATCTTGCATCGTATCTTCTATCTCTTTCATGACCTCCCTTCCACATAGGTGTAATTCACGTCCACAACTTGAAGCTCTATTATAATACTTGCACCTCTGGTGTATACACAATCCGGTGGGAGCTTCGTACTGGCTTCTTATGAGGCTGGTACTTTTCCAACTGGCTTTTGTCGTAGGGCCGTTATAGAACATGGTTGTTGTACTTTCTCTCTTGTGCCTCTGATATTAAGAGTGATCCTGCAATGTTCTCAATCACGATTTCTATAATTTTCTGGGTCCAATAATCAGACTCCTGATTTATTTGGTTGATGTAACTCTTTAGTTTCCTCTTCCTTATGATCAGCCTTTATGTAGGCTTAAGCTATCTTCCGATCTGCGGGTCCTGGTATTAGTTATTACTTTAGCCTTTCATGGGCGTTATGGAATATCCATGATACAATCTTCGAACAACTCAATCCTTTGTCTATGCCCTGGGCTCAATTCCATCCTTTAACTTATACCAGAGTCTTCTATGTCTGTATGATTGTCAACATACATGCTGCATGTATAAAAACTCTGAACTCTTAAGTGCGTTCATAAAGTAACTAACTCTGGATTATCAATCGAATGATTCTTTCCGTTCTTTCTCAGCTTTCTTTAAATGTAAGCAATTACTTTTCCTGGTCTTCCTTCCCCCTTGTTGCATGCATACTTAGCTTACCTTAGAGCCAACTCATATTGAATTCCATACAACTCATGTGATCTTGAATATCACTTCTGATTTTTTTTCCCGTTCATTAGCCACCGTAGGTGCCACTTTCTTATGGAGTGCATACAATGTTGTTGTGAGACTGTTGTTACAAGACCATTTCCTCTTAAGGTTACTATGCTTAGGCTGAAGCCTTCTTCCTTATTCCCTCAGCTAGTCTTTCGTTTTAGTACTTAGGGAGGACCCTCTGACTCTTGTAAATCTACGAGCTTATTACATCGTATACTCGACGGACCTTTTAATGTCCTTCCTTGCCTATAATTATCCATCGCAATTTACCTCCACACCCTTATGCTTGTAGGGCTACTTTTGAACTGATATTTTGACTGTCTTCCCAGTAGCACTCTCTTTTATTCCCGTAACATTCATACGGTACCTTTAGCTACCCCGACTCTTATCTGAATATATCTTAAGTATTATAATGATATTACTGCGAGGCTGAATTCACTATATTGGGTTTTACTATGTTTATCTTGCACGATCTCCTGACTCGTCGCTAACCACTTGTCTAGCCATAACTAGGCTCTTCCTTAATTAACTGCTAATTACTCGTTGGCCCATTCTCATGTTAATATTCCACGTAGTCTTTCTTGGGTCATTCCTTTTGTCTTAACTTACCTCTCGCACTGGCTCCTTATTTATCAAAAATATCCCGGGCCGGAACTCTTACTTCCTCTTCTTGACGTCATGCTTGCATAATGTTCTGGAATCGTAGCATATCTGTAGGCTTTGAATAAGTGCAATCTCATCCTTTTTTCATTTTTTTCGTATTCTTCCTTTACCATTCCATAATTACTAGAACCACTTAATTCTGACTTAATGCCACATCACCCCATATTCTCCCCTTGGGGGGGAGGGGTACTAAGAGTTGGAGCTACGACGACCTACCTATATATGTTTTACCTCTTCATCTTTGGCATCCTTTCACATCATCGATGACCCTTACTCGCCTTGCGGTAATCCTTATGTACCATGGATAACAAAATTCCTTATTTGCGATGGTGATACTTAGTGTAACTGGCACATATAGTCCCTTAAACTTAACTTTGCTCACATTGCTTGTTTTAGAGAAGCGTCTTCTTGAATGACCTTTCTCTAAATTTCTTATGAATCTTCTTTTGTTGTCCATTCTATTATCGCTGGAACGCAATCTGAAATTCTCATGATGCCGATCATTATCAAATCACTCAGTCCTTAATTCATGTTTAGTTTATCTTGTTCACCACTCCATATTGATTTCTATTACTTAGGGGTCTAATTTGTTTCTTCTGGTAATCACGTTAGCGTCACGAACTTATTTCTCGAAATGAGGATACGACTTTATGGCCTATACTCTTTTGTCATCTCAAGGCCTGTCACCTTTCGTCTTTTCCTTTACTTGACTATAGACTCTGTAATACTGTCATTTTTTTAACCTACCATTGTCTTCCATGTATCACATCTTACTCATAATGCTTCATTAACTCTCTTCTTATTTCCCGCTAACATCTATGTCTATTACTTTATTCTGAAAATTTGAACAAGACATTCTTTTGCTTTTAGCTCTCCTTGCTCCATCCATTGGCTCTTTTAATTGCCTAACATTCTTTTTCTACTAGGGACAAGAGCCACACTAAGATAATATTTATCCCTTCAAGGCTTCCAGTGCCTATCTTTGTAGTATTCATATCTAGCTGTACTATTTTAGAGTGCACCATCTGGGTGTCTCACAAGGAGATCTATTATCACATTTGCAATATCCTTCGGAAATGTCAACTAACGCAAACATTCCATCCACCCTTTTTGGGTCACTCTAACCCAGCCGGATCTTGATATCCGTCCTTCTCTTATACTACTGCTATTAGCTTCCATATGGCATAAATGAGATAGGTGTGGCCAATTGTACATACCTCTGCTACCGTTGAAGGTAACTCAAAATGCTTATATCTCCCATCATGAATGGTAATTAATGATAGTCTTCATTAACTGGGCGTCTCGTACCCTTTCTTCACCTTACTTCTTTTACTTGTTGAGACTTATGCTATCTTCTGACTCTCTCATTGCCTTTCACCATAGGGGTGGATAGATATCCTTACCTTAAGGCTCTTTATCAAGAGGCTTACACGTCTTAGTATACACATGCTACTGAAGACCTTACATTTTCTCATCATAAGCATCATGAAAAATCGAATTCCTCTGACTCAACCCTTCCGTATCCACATTCAATCTCTTACCAACTCGAGGTATCATCATATTACGGATAAAATAGAAGCTAGGAGCTTGAATTCTTATAAATGAGCTCTACCACACGATATAGAGTAAGAAGAAAGAGTGACAGTCCTAAATGCCCTGTAGCCTCCTACTTATAAGTGTGGTGCACAACACACCCATAAACAAGACTCTACTAGACACGGCTTGTAGACTCCCTAGGACAGAACTGCTCTGATATCACTTTTGTCATGACCCAAACCGATGGGCCGCAACGGGCACCCGGTACCTTACTCAGCCGAGTACCTACGTAACGTATCTTTCGTATCATACTATCATAGGTAAATGAGCCAGAGAGGCTGTCGTAAGATAAGTAGGATAAAACATGGGGAAAATACTCGACCTTGGCGACCCAACATGTAATCCAAACTTATACGTATGACGTACGAGCCTATAAGGCCAAAATAATCACTCGTACACTGAACATAGGCCGACAAGGCCATACAATCTTACATATACATGACATATGTCTACAAGCTTGAAAGGTGAGATGATATTTTGTTGCTTGTCCCAGTACTTGAGTGAATAGCCTAAAACTTTCCCTGCATGTGCTTCAAGGCAAAATTTTAAATTTGCTTGGTTCCCTTTTGAGCTGCTAGCCTTTCTCTGTTGATTACCATGCTACAAGCCTTTACCCATTTTGAACATAATCTTCTCTTGGCACCCAACTCTTCTTAATCATTCGTATGTAATAAGTGGCTCAAAGCCTAAATTTGGGGGGAAAGTTGAGAAATCTAAAAGATATATCAAGGCATTGAGAAGAGAGAAAAAAAAGTGATCTTCGTGAAAGAGAAAGTAAGAAAATAAAGTGATGAGAACAAAAGAAGTCCAAAAAGGGAACAAAAAGGGAGATTGATGAAGTTGAATAAGGAAAGTATCTCTAGTATAAACATCAAGGAAGAAAAAAAATGAAATTGGCAATAAAGAGTAATGGCGAGTCTCTCTAGCACCCAAGAAAAAGAAATGCCTCTAAGGGTTTGACAAATGTGAGACAAGAAATGAGATGTGAAGTACTTAAGGAAGGGTGTAACCACTTATATCCCATATAGTATCCTACTCCGATCCAAAAGCCTTCATTACAACCTAAAAGAAGTCATATTTGATTTCGCACAGAGTATGCTTACATTAGTGGATATTTACATGAGGGGCAAGCCTATGGTACTTGAAACTTAACTTGTGACTTTTTTTGTGAGAGAAGAGTGAAACATTTTTTAATCTATAATTGAGTGTTAAAAATTGAAGTGAGCATGGCAAATGGAATTTGATGACATGCGACCGCAACAGAGAAACTGATGCTTCGGGGATATCAGGCAGAATTGAGGTCCGCAAACCAAAGAGTGCGGTTGTATTTAAGGTTCGCACTGACAAAGTCTGAAAGATCAGAAAAGATGGAACTGAACAAGTCTAAAGCCTCCTCAAAGTGCGATCCACAACAATTATTGCGGTCACAGAAGCTGAAGTGCGGCCACAAAAGCTTATGTGCGGCCACAGAACTCATCCAATTGAAGGCACTCACAACAGTATCCTACCAAAGTGTGGACAACAGTTGATAAAGTGCAACTGCAGAATCCTCTGAAGGGTATTTTTGTCAGGCATTTAAGAGCACTATAAATAGATGTGAAACATTTTTTAGGGCATCTTTTGTACTGTAGCAGCAGCTGGTAGTTAATTTTAGTCACTTTGGGTAACCTTGAGCTACAATTAGAGAAGATCAATTACTTTTTCACTTTAATTTTAGTTTTATGTCTTCAACTACTTCTTCTTTTAATTTTTCTATATCAATTACTATGAGTAGCTAGATTTTATCTAGGGTTGTGATCCAACTCTAGTATGTAAAACTTGTGGGTGTTTAATATTAATGCTTGCTATTGAGTGGGTTAATGTTATTTAATCTTGTTTATACTTTATAGTTAGAATTAATAGTTACAAATATTGATTCATGCCTATTTGACTTTGTTCTTACTTGTGAAAGAGGAATTTGGTTTAGGAAAACTTGGCTAATAAGAAATTGAGCTATTTAAAGTTTCAATTAGTTTGATTAAAGTATTTGAACTAGAGATAAGGATAATCCAACTTGGACTCACATTCAATTGTTTTGACTACTACCCATTGGTCTTGAGAAAGCTAATTTGGGCATAATCACTCTTTGACCGAAAGGTATTGAGTGGGTACTTGTGCATTGAGAGTCATAACAAACCTCGTTCTACCAAGAAACCATAGATTTACTCTACTTATTAGGTTTATACCTGGGTTAAGGTTACAACCCTAGGCCTTTCCTTTTTTGATAAAAACATCAAAAATATTTTAATCATTACTTGCTCTTTAGTTAGTTAAATCTCTTAATAGTTAATTTAGATAATCATTACCCACTTTTTTTGGAAGCTAAATTTATCTATTTTGAGTTTTTTTCCTTGGGTATTTACCTCAACAACCACTTTAAACTCCCCGTAGATTCGACCCCGACTCACGTTGGATCTGATTATTATAACGACCATTTCATATTCCTTAATTGGGTGTGATTTGGACGTGATAAGCAACCATTGTACGTGCTCAAAATTTGGAGGCACTATTTATACGGCGTGCCATATGAGGTCTATATGACCATCAAAGTCTCAAACATCTATTCAAGTAGAAGGATCATAATTTGCGGCATCAGAGATTGTTAAAATTATTGAAAGACTATGATATCACCATATTATATCATATGGGGAAGGCCAATGTAGTGGTCGATGACTTGAGTAGGAAGGCGGAGAGCATGGGTAACTTGGTATTTTTACCGGTAGTGGAGAAGCTATTAGCCATGGATGTTAAGGCTTTGGCTAACAAGTTCATGAGGTTGGATATTTCGGAGCCTATCTGGGTTTTTGCTTATGTTGTAGCACACTCATCATTGCTGGAGCGCATCAAGGCTCGCTAGTTTGATTATCCTTACTTGTTGGTGTTGAAAGACACGGTGCAGCGGGGTGGTGCTAAGAGGGTCGTGATTGGGGATAATGCTGTTATGTGGCATCAAGGCCGGATTTGTGTTCCGAATATTGATGGGCTGAGAGAGTTGATCCTTGAGGAGGCTCACAGTTTACGGTATACCATTGATACAGGTGTCACAAAGATGTATCGTGACTTGAAGTAGCACTACTAGTGGCGAATGATGAAGAAAGACTTTGTTGGACATGTCTATCAGTGTTTAAATTGTCAACATGTGAAATATGAACATCATAAACCGGGTGGATTGACGTAGAAATTGGTGATACCGGAGTAGAAATGGGAGCGCATCACTATGGACTTTGTGGTAGGCTTACCATGGACCTTGAGGAAGTACAATGTTGTTTGGGTTATTGTGGACCGATTAACTAAGTCCGCACACTTCATTCCGGTGATAACATCATATTCTTTAGAGTGGTTGGCTCAGATTTACATCCAGGAGATTATCCACCAGCACGGCGTCCCCATTTCTATTATTTCAGACTGGGGCACACAGTTCACTTCACAGCTTTAGAGAGTTGTGCAGCATGAGTTGGGAAAGCGGGTCGAGCTGAGTACCGCGTTTCATCCTCAGACAGACGGATAGTCTGAGCATACCATTAGATTCTGGAGGAAATGTTGCAGGCATGCTTTATGGATTTTGGGGTCAGTGGGACTAGTTTCTACCTATAGCGGAATTTGCCTACAACAACAACTATCAGTCGAGCATCCAGATAGCTCCGTACGAGGCCTTATATAGGCGATGTCATTCTACGGTTAGTTGGTTTGAGCCCTATGGGGTTAATTGTTGGGCACAGATTTGGTTCGTGATGCTTTGGAGAAGGCAAAAGGTATTCAGAAGCGACTTCGTACAACTCAGTCCAGGCAAAAGAGTTATGCGGACCGGAAGGTTCGAGATGTGGCTTACATGGAAGGTGAGAAGGTTCTTCTCCGAGTGTCGCCTATGAAGAACGTGATAGGATTTGGGAAGAATGGCAAGTTGGGCCATAGATTTAAATGCCCGTTTGGATCTTGGAGAGAGTTAGGGGAGGGTTGCCTATAAGCTTGCATTACCTCCAAGCCTAGCAGGGTTACATCGAGTATTTCACGTTTCCATGATTTAGAAGTACCATGAAGATAGGTCACCTGCTTTAGACTTCATCATAGTGCAACTTGATGAGAATTTGGCCTATGAGGAAGAGTATGTGGCTATTCTTGTAACGACCCGACCAATCGTTTTAAGTACTAGCTTTACTTTTCGTGTTCTTAGACTTTTCATAGCTCTATTGGATGATTTATGACTTACGTGCATGGTCCGTATTGATTTTTCAAAAAAGTTAAATGTGAATGTTTAAAGAAAATTTGATTTTTGACTTTTAAAATAACTAGAGTGGACCACGGTTAACGTTTTTGGTAAACGACCTTGGATCAGTATTTTGACGATTCCGGTAGGTTTGTCTGATGATTTTGAACTTGTACGTATGCTTGGTTGGGGTCCTGGGTGACCCGAGGGCATTTTGGCACATTAGGTGAAAAGTTGAAAAAATGAGTTTTGAAGTTGAAAATCTTAAGTTTCAATGATTGATTCTTGATATTTGATGTTACTTTGATGACTTGAGTTAGCGAGTGATTTTGTATGATGTTAGTACACTAGTGTAAATGTTCAAATTGGATCTCGAGGGGCTCAGGTGAGTTTTTGATGCTTAGCGGATTGATTTTTGGCTTAATAGGATTGCTGGTGCAACTGACCTGCAGGTCTCGCATTTGCAAAAACCTATTCGCAAATTCGAGCTTCGCATTTGCAATGCTAGGCTATCATTTGAGATATGGGGGCTGGGCACTTCGCATTTGTGGACCTGGTGTCTCCGTATTTGCGAAGTGTCAGTCGCATTTGCGACACAATGGACTCTGGGGGCATCTTCGCATTTGCGAATCATTGATTGCATTTACGGCTGCCCAATGTTTGCATTTGCGATAAAACCATCGCTTTTGCGATAACTGTAGGGCTCAGACACAGATCACATTTTCAATCAGTGATTCGATTTTGCGATGGTCGCAATTGCGATATTTACAGCCGGGTAAAAGTGAGAAATTTCGGGACTTAGCTCATTTTACACTATTTTCCAACCCTGGACTCCATAGAGGCAATTTTTGAAGAGGAATTTCTTCCCAAATTCATTAGTAAGTAAATTTAACATGTTTTCAATCAATTCTAATTACATTTGTCATTAATTTTAACATCAAATCTATGAATTTCAAAGTAGAAATTGGGGGTTTTGGATAGAATTCAGGGATTTTATAAAATTGGGATTTAGACCCAAAATTGAGGTCGAATTTCAAAATAAATCACATATCCGAACTCGAGTGTGAATGGGTAATCTAGATTTGGTCTTAATTCCGGATTTCGACCACGTGGGCCCGGGTTGACCTTTTGTTGACTTTTGGAATTTTGGCAAAGACTGAACCCTTATTGATTGGGGATATTTCCTTTAGCATTGTTTGACTTCTTTAGATGATATTTGACGAGGTCTTGATCGTTTTGAGGAGTATTTCTAAGGGAGACAGTATTGGATTATGGATATTATTCCGGAATGAGGTAAGTGTCTTGCCTAGCTTTGTTGGAGAAATTGTTCTACTTAATGATATTGTTTGCTATATGTGGGGGTGATGCATATACGAAGTGACGAACATATATTAATGTGCCAGGGTTTCTATGATCGGGAGGGGGAATTATATGCTTCTTTGTGCCTTATTGAACTTGGTGATCCCTTGACTTATGCTTCATTTAATTTAGACTAATAATCTCATTTAACTGTTTTAGAAGTCATGTCAGAATGTATGACATCTTAAAAGGATTTAATGTGTTTTTTTAGACTGTTTACATACATAATTTGACAATAGTATCATGAACACCCATCTATACATGTTATTGTCATGCTACTTGAGCTTCTTTATTTATAATAAGAGATGATGATTGGAGCCTTAGGGCTATGTTTGACACGATAGTTATTTCCGTACGGTTGATATGATATTGGTACGATGAGTATTGCCGTGCAGTGTGAAATAAGATTTGGTTATTACCGTATGAGAAGAATGGGAGTTAGATTTTCTTTTTATGACTACTTGTTCGTTAAGCACTTACATGCCCTCTACTTTGGTTTCTATAAATGTTTGTTGTTTTGTATGCTACTTTCATGTTTATGTTCCTTATGTAGTTACCTCTGTGTTTTTCCTATTTGGCATGTTACTGTTATATCTATGTTTCTACCTTATCTATTACTATTACTCCTACGCTTTTACTTGAGTTACTTTTGCTACATGTCCCCTTCGAATTCATGCCTTCCTTTGTTATTAGCCCATACATGTTACATGCTTCTATTTGTTATGTGATTTACTTATTAGATATCTTGACATGTTACATGCCTTCACTTACTACCTGCCATCACTTGTTACATGATTTTACTTATTGAACACCTCTACTTGATACATGTTTTTACTTGACGTACATCCTTTCTCGTTTCATGCTTCACACTTCTTTGCTTAGCCGGATTGGGTGACTTTTAGATTAGTTTTGTGTTTATGCCTTGTGGAAGCTTTGTCTTTATATAAGGGAGACTAGCTCTGGGGTGCTGTGTTGCTCATATTACTATTTTTGAGATTCTATTCCTAGTTGAATTTTGCTTGTTAGTTTTCTGGGTGTTACATTATGAATTTCCCGTGCTTGGTTGTGGTAGAATAGTTTCGTATGAACTTATTACATATATATATATATATATATATATATATATATATATATATATATATATATATATATATATATGTGTGTGTGTGCGTGTGTGTGTGTGTGTGTGTGTGTGTGTGTGTGTGGAGGGGATCGGGTTGCACGCCGTAACGATATTTATATTGATATTGTGATCGGGCTGCATGTCGCAACGGTATTTATATTGATATTGGGATTGGTTTGCACGATGCAATAATATTTATACTGATATTGGGATCGGGTTGCACGCCGCAATAATGTTGTTATGAATATTTGGTTACGATCTGTGTGTGTATTTCATGATTGTTATTTTCCTTCGTACGATTGGTTCATAGAGTTATGTCTTTGTTTGCCATGTCTGTTAACTTGTTCCTTAGTTCTCCAGTTGATATTCTTTTTGTTCTTATCTGTTCTATCTCTTGCCTTGTGTCCTGCTTATCATCTGCACAAGTAAAATATTAAGTGAGTATCTTTTAACTTAAAACCTCGTCACTACTTCATCGAGGTTAGTCAAGATACTTACTGAGTACATGGAGTCGGTTGTACTCATACTACACTTCTGCACCTTGCGTGCAGATCTTGGAGTTGCATAGCTGTGGAAGACAAAGCTTTGCATTGAAGACGTACCCGCGTTCCAGATTCAAACAACATCTTGTTCATGGTAGTTTAAGATTGTCAATTCTGCTTATGTAAACTTCAAACAGATACTATGTTTTTTCTTCATATCAATTTTTTGTAAATCAAAATCATAATGGCACATGACTTGTACTATCAGTTCTTGGGAAGTAGTATAGAATTAAGTCATTTTCATTCTTGTTGTTATTAATATTTCACTTGAGTTACTTTATTCTATATTAGGTTTAACTAACACTCGGGTTTGTTCTATCAAGACAAGGTGAATTTTGGGTTATGACAATTCTACACCGGCAAGTTCAAAAATTGAGATCTAAAGATATTTCTTCTGTGAAAATGCGTTGGAGAGGTCAACCGATTGAGGAGGCTACTAGGGAGTCCGATTTCAATATGAGGGGCAGTTGTTGACACTTATTTTTTACCCTCCGTATTTAAAAAATAATTTCTGCACGCTTCCTAGTCAAAATATTAATGTAGTATTTTGCACATTTTATAACTTTAATGCAATTTATTGATAATTATTCATAATTTTGCAAAGATATAGGAATTTTTATCATTTTATTGAAATTAGTTAAATACTATTACTTTTGTGTATTTTCTAAAATTTAAAATAATTTATTGATAATTGTCCTACCTTTCAAATATTAGAATTTTCTATTAATTTGTTATCCTTCAAAAATAAATAATAATGACTATAATTTTATTGTAGTAGTTAGAATTTTTAATAAATATTACAAGACGTATTTTTAAATTAAATAATCATCTCTTAATTCATAGCACAGTCTATTAATTACACGAAAGCAGGTGGAATTTATTTTAAAATACAGATCAAGTTCAGTCAAATCAAATATTTCGTCAACATCCGATGTGACAAGACATCCGATGTGACAATACATCTTGATGTGACAAGTCACTTGATGTGACAAGTCACTTGATGTGACAAGTCAATTGATATGATATGACACTTGATGTGACATGACAACTGATGTGACATGATATTCTCTTACCCCAGGGAAAACTCTTTTTATTCATTGGGTAAGAACCCACCTATTTTATTTTTTCCCTACCCTTAACCCCTAAGTCTTCTACCTAATACCTTGTTTTAATATACATACATAAAGAGATAAAATAAAATAATACACTGTATTATAGCATATATTACTAGGGATACATGGTTTTGCCCATGATTTTAAATTTGGTGGTTTCACTTTGTGACCTCATATTTTTGTTTTACATTATCTTTTAGTTTTTATTTTAATTAGGACCACATATTTATTTTGCACACACTCACTACATATACATAGTATATATTTTTCACACACATGAAGACCCCCCATCAAATTTGATAAAGGGTTAAAAATACCTAATAGTATGGGTCTTCACACTCTCTCTTCATTAGAGAGAGACCAGCTGCCAATCCTCCCTAAAACTCTCCCTCTCTCGTCACTGTCGCCTCCGACGACCACCCTTGGTCGGAGCAATTAACCACGTCGGCCACCCTCCTCCTCATCTCCATTCTTTTTCTCCATCATATCAAGCTTTGCTTGAACACTACTAAAGTTTATATATGAAAATGGCAGACCATCAGAAACTTCAGATCTGGCAGGAGGAGCCTTAGGTCTGACCTAAAATTCTAACGTCGGCAACGCATTTTGAGGTTAGGCGTTATTCCGGCATTCATCGTCGAGGTAACGCCAACTACCACTATTGTTGTTCGTTTGGCTGAAGCTATCCCCCTCGCCGGCGATGTTACTATTATTCATTTTTGTTGGATTCCCGTTTTGAGGGATTGGACTGTTTATTGTTGTTCATTTGCGATTAATCTTATGCCTTGATTTTTCCGGCGGCTTCTCCACTGTTCCAGCTAGTGAAACAGTCTGAGGTTATTGAGTTCCTTATTTTGGGACCTATGGTGTCTTGGTCTCTGTCCAAAATAATTGGTTTGCTATACTTGTTCTGTTAATAAATTATTATTGTGGTTATTTTGATACTATTTATTATGTTGTTTAACTTCTCCGGCGACCCATGCTATTTACTCGACGTTGCTGCTCCATCCTTGGCCATCGTTATAATTCCGGTTCCATCGCGAGTAATTGCATATGCTTTTCCATGGTTACAGACTCTGTCCTTATATTTTTGGGTTCTTGCCTAACTAATTATTTATGGGGAAGTGTTTGCACTGTTTTTGTTATTTTGGGGTCTACAGTTTACAACAATTCTTGGTTTGGTGGCGGTTTCTAACATTGTTGTTGTTGGTTTTGTTCACTTTCCGAAATTGTTAGCTATTTCTAATACAATGTTACACCTTATGGTTCATACAGATTGGAACAAGCTTCACATTACCGACCGATGAAAATAACCCCTAGTTATTGAGGCCACGATCCTCCGAATGGCTCTCCTAACCGGGCCCAAAATAATAAGGCGATGATGATATACTTCAAAAAATAAAAAGACGGGAAACAAGATGAACCTCCCCTTAGTATGGTGGCAAGGTTGGCCACCGTAGTACGCAACTAAGACGGTTCTCATTGTCATGTCTAGAGGGAATCAAAATACATCTGAACCTCCTATAATATTTTTAAACTATTTTTCAAAACCTTTTCCAAAAATATTTTCAAAAGAATTATTTTCAAAAATAAATTTTAATTTAGTTTATTTTATATTATATTATCTTTGTAACGACTCAACTGGTCGTTTTGAGAGTATTAGCCCCGATCCCCTATTTGTTGCTCTCTCTACTTCATTTTATGGTTATGTGACTTGTCAGGGCATTTGGTGTCGGGTTCGGGTGAGTTTTGGAGTAAAATGGGATACATAGTCCCTAAAATAGAAGTTTAAGTCGCAGGAGTTGACCGTAGGTTGACCTGTCTGAAGACTACTTCGGAATGGAGTTATGAGAATTCCAGTAGCTCCGTATGATAATTTTGGTCTTAGGAGCGTGTCCGGACGTTGATTTAGAGGTTCGTGAGTCGTTTTGGCGTGAATTGGCAAAAGTTGTAAATTGGTGGAATTTTGGGAAAATTGACCGGGAGTGAATTTTTTGATATCGGGATTAGATTCTGATTTCGGAAGTTAGAATAGGTCGTTAATGTCAATTGATGTTATTTGATAGGTTTTGTCATCAAATGTAGAAGTTAGAAGTTCTAAATTTTATTAGGCTTAAAATGATGTGCAATTCGTGTTTTTACCGTTGTTTGATGAGGTTTTTGGCCTTGAGTAGGTCCGTTATGTGTTTTGGAACTAGTTGGTATACTCGGACAGGGTCCCGGGGGGGAGGGGGGAGGGGGTGTGATTCGAATCAATATCGGATCAATTGTTGGACTTGTGCAAATGTTGAAGCTCCCAGCCTCTGGTGTAATCACACCTGCGGAGGTTATGACTGCAGGTGAGGGAACGCAAAAGCGGACAAGGCAGCCCAAGCAATGGCTTGCAGATGCGGACAATGTTCCGCTGAAGCGGCTTCACTTCTACGGTGAGGCGATGCGCAGGAGCGGCTAAGGTCGCAGGTGTGAAACATTTGTCGCAGGTGCGGTCCTATGCTTACAGAAGTGGACTCTATGGATTAAGTAAAATCCGCACCTGCGATGACTTTTCCGCAGGTGTGGAGCCGCATATGCGGCTGCAAGGTCGCAGGTGCGACGTAACTGGGCAAAAAAAGGAAAAAATCGAGGGTTTGATCTCATTTTCATTTTGAGACTTTGAGAGCTCGGATTGAGGAGATAATTTGAGGGACTTTCAGAGAGATTATTAGGGTAAGAGTTTTTAACTCATTTTTTTATTAATTTCCACTAATCTATCTTCGATTTCTTCATTTAATTAAGGATTTGGGTTAAAAATTTGGGGAAAAAGTGTAAAGTTCTTAGACCAAATTCTTGAGTTTTGAAAGCCCATATGAGTTCGAATTTGGATCATTCTTGTATGGTTGGACTCGATATTGAATGGGTGTTCGGATTCTATAATTTTGGTTGGGTTCCGTGATGTGGATCCGGGTCGACTTTTTGGAGCGATTTTTTCAATTCTTGCAAAAACCATAATTGTATTATTTAGATTAGTTTCCTATAGTTATATTTATAGTATGTAATTATTTTTGGCTAGATTTGAGCCGCTCGGAGTCGAAAAATCGAGGGAAAGGCCTTCTTATTGATTGATTGAGCGAGGTTTGAGGTAAGTAACTTGTCTAACCTTGTGTGGGGGGAATTTTCCTTAGGATTTGGTACTGTTATTGTAATTTACAATATGTGAAGGCCGTGTACGTGAGGTGACAAGTGTGTACTCGGGCTAAATGTTGAAAATTCGATTTTTGCTAAGTAGTTTCCTTTTATTTACTTAATTGAGTTACTCTAGCATGTGTAGTCATTATGTTTAGCCAAATTTCACATGTCTATGTGTCTTATCTCTTATTTGCAATTTGTACAACATGCTTAGTTTAATTACCTGCTTACTTGATTCTGTATTCATTATTTAAATGTGGGATTCTTTGCTTGAAATATCAGTGTTTCATTTGTTATGTTTTGGTTTTTGTGATTATTGTTGAGGTAATTTTTATTGTGGCACGAGGTTTCTGCCATGCAGATTGTTATTGTGGCATGAAGTTTCTGTCGTGTGGATAGTTATTGGCACAAGGTTTCTGCCATGCGGGTTATTATTGTGGCATGAGGTTTCTACCGTGCGATTGTTATTGTGGCACGAGGTTTCTGCTGTGCGGATTGTTATTGTGGCACAGGTTTTTTGCCGTGCGGATTGTTATAGTGGTACGAGGTTTCGGCCGTGCGGATTTACTTTTGGGACTACGAGGTCGTACCTCAGGAGTGCCCCTGTTGATTTCCTCTATTTGTTGTATTGTTGTTTGTTGTTGTTGTTCCTTAACTTGCAAGATTCATGCTTCCTTACGTGTTGTATTTGTCTTCTTGATTCTGTGTTATTACCTTCTCTATAATTCTATTGTTACACTTCCCTGTCACTTTATTATATCATTTTATCTTCTGCCTTGTTTCTTATTATTCCCAGTAGGACCCTTACCTGACCTCGTCACTACTCTACCGAGGTTAGGCTTGACACTTACTAAGTACCATTGTGGTGTACTCATACTATGCTTCTGCACATGTTTTTATGCAGATCCCGGTGCATCTTATCAGCCTCGATATTAGGGTGTTGTGCTGCTGCTTGGAGACTTCAAGGTACACTTGCCCGCATCCGCAGGCCTCGGAGTCCCCTTCTACCCTGTCTTTTCTTTGTTTCTTTATGTTTGGATGGAGAGTGATGTTTAGGATATTTGCAACATTGTATCTAGAGCTTGTGACTTATATCTACCGAGTTTTGGGAGTTGTATATACTTGGAGTTGCAGTGCTTACTTTATATAGTTGCTGGCATTTTGAGCTTTTAGATTATTTTTTCTATTATTCCGCATGCTTGTTAGGCTTGTCTAGTCTTAGAGACTAGGTGCTGTCACGACGTCCTATAGAGGAAAATTGGGGTCGTGACAAGTTGGTATCAGAGCTCTAGGTTCATATGTGTTATTTGTCACTAGCAGGTTTAGTAGAGTCTCGTGGATCGGTATGGAGACATTTGTACTTATCTTCGGGAGGCTATGGAACTATTAGGAAAGGCTTAACTTCTTTGATTCCTTATCATGCGAATTCGTTTGACTTCAGATTCTAAATTTTTGTCTTTCTATTCTCTCAAAGATGGTAAGGACACGTACAACTGGATCAAATGACCAGACACCCGCGCCCCCTTCTAGAGCCACGAGAGGCCGGGGTCGGGGTAGAGGCCGAGGACATCCATGTGGTACAGCCAGAGCACCCGCGCGAGCTGTTATAGAGGAGCCACCAGTAGCTTCAGTTGGAGGGCAGGCACCTACGATGTCTGTTACTGCACCATCCCTCCAGGAGACTCTTGCCCAGGTTCTGAGCATGTTTAGCACTTTGGCTCAGACAGGGTTGATACACTTGCTCCTGCCACATCTCATGCCGGGGGAGGAGCACAGACTCCCACCGCCCGTACCCCAGAGCAGCGGGTCTAGGTTGACCAGGTTCCATAGGTCATACCAGTGCAACCGGTAGCCCCAGTTCAGCCCGAGGTTAGGGCAGCAGTTTCTGAGGAGGAGCAGCTCAGGCTCGAGAGGTACAAGAAGTACCACCCTCCTACTTTCAGTGGCTTGGTGTCAAAGGATGCCCAGGGCTCTCTTGAGGAGTGCCACCGTATCCTCCGTACGATGGGTGTTGCAGAGTCTAGTGGGGTTGCTTTCACTATGTTCCAGCTTAGAGGAACGACCTATCAGTGGTGGCGAGTATATGAATTGGGTAGTACGGCCGAGGCAACTTCACTCACTTAGACTCAGTTCTCAAATATGTTCTTAAGGGAGTATGTTCCCTAGAGTCTCAGAGATGCATATAGCGCAGAGTTTCAGCAGTTGCGTCAGGGTTCTATGACCATGTCGGAGTATGCAGTCCGGTTTAGTGATTTGGCTAGGCATGCACCAGCCTTGGTTGTTACTGTTCGAGAGTGGGTTCATCGATTTATCGAGGGGCTCAACCCCGGTATCAAATTTAGCATGGCCCGAGAGTTGGAAATGAACATTGCATACCATAAGGTAGTGAGGATTCTAGGAGATTGAAGGGCATGATGACTCAGAAGAGAGAGGAGAGAGAGGCTAAGAGGTCTCGAGTGTCCGGCACTTATAGTGGTACTCGTGCCCCACCTGCAGCTCGTTAGGGTAGGGGCTATGTGAGTCTCCCTCTTCATTTTGCACTTCTAGCTGCCAGCGGTATTCCGGCCACTCCTAGGCCCCAGGCTCCCTATTATGCACCGCCATTGTCTAGTGTACATCCTGCACGGGGTGCTTTCAGCACTCAGTCCAGCCGATCAGGCCCGAGCCAGTGACAACAACCACGTCCTCCGAGAGCTTGTTTTGAGTGTGGTGACACTCATCATATGGTGAGGGATTTCCCCAGACTCAGGCAGGGTGCACCTCCATATACCACTCAGGCACCGCGTGCTCCACCAGGTCCTCAGGCTATGGTTACAACACCAGCTACCACTACACCTGCACAGCCAGCTCGAGATGGAGGTCGAGTAGGTAGAGGTCGCCCTATAAGGGGAGGCCAGGCCAGATATTATTCCCTCCCTGCTAGGACAGAGGCAGTTGCATCTGACTCGGTCATCATAGGTATTGTTCTGATCTGTCATAGAGATGCATCAGTCGTATTTGACACAGGCTACACTTATTCCTACGTGTCATCTTATTTTGCTCCATATTTAGGTGTATCCCGTGATTCTTTGAGTTCTCCTATCTATATGTCTACACCCGTTGGAGATTCAATTGGATTTGACCGTGTGTATCGGTCGTGTTTGGTTGTTCTTAGTGGTTTTGAGACCATAGCCAATTTATTGTTGCTCAGTATGGTGGATTTTGATGTTATTTTGGGTATGGACTGGTTGTCTCCCTATCATGCTATTCTTGATTGTCATGCCAAGACGATGATGTTGGCTATGCTAGGTCTACCGCGGTTAGAGTGGAGTGGTACCTTAGATTATATTCCTAACAGGGTTGTTTCATTTCTAAAGGCTCAGCGGATGGTTGAAAGGGGTATGACGCGTATCTAGCATATGTGAGGGATGTTAGTATTGACACTCCTACAGTCAAGTTAGTTTCGGTAGTGAGCAATTATCTAGATATATTCCTGGTAGATCTTTCGGTCATGCCGCCCGACAGGGATATCGACTTTGGTATTGATTTGTTACCGGGCACTCAGCCTATTTCTATTCCACTTTATCGTATGGCCCCAGCAGATTTGAAAGAGTTAAAGGAGCAGTTATAGGAGTTGCTCGATAAGGGATTCATTCGGCCCAGTGTGTCACCTTGGGGTGATCCTATATTATTTGTAAAGAAAAAGGATGGTTCTATGCGAATGTGTATTGATTATCACTAGTTGAACAAGGTTACACTGAAGAACATGTATCCATTGCCACGTATTGATGACCTATTTTATCAGCTTCAGGGTTACACTCGTTCATCATTGTGTTTATTGATGACATTCTGGTGTACTCCCAGAGCCGGGAGGATCATGAGCAGCACCTGAGGACCGTGCTTCAGACCTTGAGAGAAAAGAAGTTATATGAAAAATTTTCAAAGTATGAATTCTGGCTAGATTCAGTGGTGTTCATGCCTTGAAGATCTAGTGGAACTATTTGTATGGTGTTCCTTGTAAGGCTACACCGATCACCGGAGTCTACAGCATCTATTCAAATAGAAGGATCTTAACCTGCGGCAGCAGAGGTGGTTGGAGTTTCTTAAGATTGTGATATCACCATTCTCTATTCTCCCGGGAAGGCCAACGTGGTGGCCGATGCCTTGAGTCGCAAGGCGGAGAGTTTGGGAAGCTTAACATATCTACCAGTAGCAGACATGCCATTAGCCTTAGATGTCCAGGCCTTGGCCAACCAGTTTTTTATATTGGATATTTCTGAGCCGAGTTGAGTTTTGGCTTGTGTGGTTTCACGGTCTTCTCTTTATGATCGTATTAGAGAGCGTCAGTGTGATGACCCCTATCTGTTTATCCTCAAGGACACGGTTCAGCATAGCGATGCCAAGGAGGTCACTATTGGATAGGATAGTGTATTATGGATGCAGGGCAGACTATGTGTGCCCAATGTAGATGGCTTGCGTGAGTTGATTCTCCAAGAGTCTCACAATTCGTGGTACTTCATTTATCTAGGTGCCGCGAATATGTATCAGGACTTGAGGCAGCACTATTGGTGAATGCGGATGAAGAAGGACATAGTGGAATATGTAGCTTGGTGCCTAAACTATTAACAAGTGAAGTATGAGCATCTGCGGCTTGATGGATTGCTTCAGAAGCTAAAGATTTCGGAGTGGAAATAGGAGCAGATCACTATGGATTTTGTTTTTTGATCCCACAGACTTAGAGGAAGTTCGATGCAGTATGGGTGATTGTGGATAGATTGACCAAGTCAGCTCATTTCATTCTAGTGGTGACCACTTACTCTTCAGAGCAACTGGCTCAGGTTTACATTCGCGAGATTGTCAGGCTTTATGGCGTGCCGGTATCTATCATCTCTGATCGGGGTACGCAGTTTACATTGCGGTTCTGGAGAGCCGTACAACATGAGTTGGGCATGCGGGTGGAGTTGAGCATAATATTTCACCCTCAGGCGGACTGACAGTCCGAGCGCACTATTCAGATATTGGAGGATATGCTCTGTGCGTGTGCGATGGATTTTGGGGGTTCTTGGGATCAGTTCTTGCCAGTTGCGAAGTTTGCCTACAACAACAGTTATTATTCAAGAATTCAGATGGCCCCGTATGGGGCTTTGTATGGTAGATGGTGTCGGTCTCCAGTGGGTTGGTTCGAGCCGGCGAGACTAGGCTATTAGGTACAGATTTGGCTCAGGATGCTTTGGAAAAGGTTAAATTGATTCAAGATTGACTACGTACATCCCAATCAAGACAGAAGAGTTATACGGATCGAAAGACTCGCGATGTTGCATTCATGGTTGGGGAGTGTGTCTTGCTCTGAGTTTCGCCCATGAAGGGTGTTATGAGGTTCGGGAAAAAGGGCAAGTTGAGCCCTGGGTATATCGGGCCTTTTGAGATTCTTGAGAAGGTTGGAGAGGTGGCTTACAGACTTGCACTACCACCTAGTCTCTCTGCAGTTCATCCAGCGTTCCATGTTTCCATGCTCCGGAAGTATCACGGCGATCCGTCTCATGTGTTAGACTTTAGCTCAGTCCAGTTGGACAAGGATCTATCTTATGTTGGGGAGTCGGTGGCCATTTTGGACAGGCAGGTTCGAATGATGAGGTCGAAGAACATCGCTTCAGTGAAGGTTTAGTGGAGGGGTCAGCCAGTCGAGGAGGCGACTTGGGAGACCGAGCATGATATGCGTAGCCGTTATCCTCATCTTTTCACCACTTCAGGTATGTTTCTATACCCGTTCGAGGACGAACGTTTGTTTTAAGAGAGGGAGGATGTAACGACCCGTCCGGTCGTTTTGAGAGTATTAGCCCTGATCCCCTATTTATTGCTCCCTCTACTTCATTTTGTGGTTATGTGACTTGCCGAGACACTTGGTGTCGGGTTCGGGTGAGTTTCAGAGTGAAATGGGACATATAGTCCCTAAAATGAAAGTTTAAGTCATAGGATTTAATCGTAGGTTGACCTATGTAAAGACGACTCTAGAATAGATTATTGACTATTCCAGTAGCTCTGTATGATGATTTTGGTCTTAGGAGCGTGTTCGGACGTTGATTTGGAGGTCCGTAGGTCATTTCGGCGTGAATTGGCGAAAGTTGGAAATTGGTGGAATTTTGGGAAGTTTGACCGGGAGTGGACTTTTTGATATCGGGGTCGGATTCTGATTCTAGAAGTTGCAATAGGTCTGTAATGTCAATTATGACTTGGGTGCAAAATTTGGGGTCAATCGAACGTGATTTGATAAGTTTCGGCATCAGATGTAGAAGTTAGAAGTTCTAAAGTTCATTAGGCTTGAATCGATACACAGTTCATGTTTTTAGCATTGTTTGATGTGGTTTTTGTCCTCGAGTAGGTCCATTATGTGTTTTGGAACTAGTCGGTATACTCGGACGGGGTCCTGGGGGCCCCGGGTGCGATTCGGATCGATATCAGATCAATTGTTGGACTTGTGCAAATGCTGAAGCTCCCAACACCTGATGTAATCGCACATGCGGAGGTTATGACAGCAGGAGCAGACTCGCACGTGCGCTTGAGGGAATGCAGAAGCGGAAAAGGCAGCCTAGGCAAGGGCTCGCAGATGTGGACAATATTTCACAGAAGCGGCTTCGCTTCTGCGGTGAGGAGATGCGCAGGAGCGGCTAAGGTCCTAGGCGCACACGCGCAGGTGTGGCCCTATGCTCGCAGAAGCGGACTCTGTGGATTAAGTGAAATCCACACCTGCGATGACTTTTCCATAGGTGCAGAGCCGCAGATGCAGCAGTAAGGTCGCAGTTGCGAGATGATTGGGCAGAAAAAGGGAAAAATCGAGGGTTTGATCTCATTTTTATTTTGGGACTTTGAGAGCTCGGATTAAGGCGATAATTTGAGGGATTTTCAGAGGGATTGTTGGGGTAAGAGTTCCTAACTCGTTTTTTTATAAATGTTCACTAATCTATCTTCGATTTCTTCATTTAATTAAGGATTTGGGTTAAAACTTTTGGGAAAAAGGTGTAAAGTTCTTAGATCAAATTCTTGAGTTTTGAAAGGCCAAATGAGTTCAAATTTGGATAATTCTATTATGGTTGGGCTCGATATCGAATGGGTATTCGATTTCTATAATATTTGTCGGATTCTGAGACGTGGGTCCGGGTTGACTTTTTGGAGCAATTTTTTCAATTCTTGCTAAAATCATAATATCATTATTTAGATTAATTTTCTATAGTTATATTTATAGTATGTAATTTGTTTTGGCTAGATTTGAGCCATTTAGATTCGGAAAATCGAGGGAAAGGCCTTCTTATTGATTGATTGATCGAGGTTTTAGGTAAATGACTTGTCTAACCTTGTGTGGGAGAAATTTCCCTTAGGATTTGGTACTGTTTTGGTAATTTGGAATATGTGAAGGCCGTGTACGTGAGGTGACGAGTGCGTACTTGGGTTAAATATTGAAAATCCGGTTTTTGCTAAGTAATTTCCTTTTATTTCCTTAATTGAGTTACTCTAGCATGTGTAGTCATCATGTTTAGCAAAATTTTACATGTCTACGTGTCTTATCTCTTATTTGCAATTTGTACAACATGCTTAGTTGAATTACCTACTTCCTTGATTTCGTATTCATTATTTAACTATGGGATACTTTGCTTGAAATATCATTGTTTCATTTGTTATGTTTGGTTTTTGTGATTATTGTTGAGGTGATTGCTATTGTGGCACGAGGTTTCTGCTGTGAGGATTGTTATTATTGCATGAGGTTTCTGCCGTGTGGATTGTTATTGTGGCATGTGGTTTCTGCCGTGCGGATTGTTATTGTGGCACGAGATTTCTGTCGTGCGAGTTGTTATTGTGATGCGAGGTTTCTGCCGTGCGGATTGTTATTGTGGCACGAGATTTCTGCCGTGCGGATTGTTATTGTGGCACAAGGTTTCTGTCGTACGGATTGTTATTGTGACATGAGGTTTCTGCCGTGCGGTTATTATTATAAGAAAATATTATGAGATATTTACTTTTGGGACTATGAGGCGATACCTTGGGAGTGCCCCTGTTGATTTCCTCTATTTGATGTATTATTATTTATTTTTGTTGTTCCTTAACTTGAAAGATTCTTGCTTCCTTATGTGTTGTATTTATCTTCTTGATTCTGTGTTGTTACGTTCCGTAAAATTCTATTGTTATACTTCCCTGTCACTTTATTATATCATTATATCTTCTGCCTTGTTTCTTATTATTCCCAATAGGGCCCTGACCTGACCTCGTCACTACTCTACCAAGGTTAGGCTTGGCACTTACTGGGTGCCATTATGGTGTACTCATACTACGCTTCTACACATGTTTTTGTGCAAATCTAGGTGCATCTTATCAGCCTCGATATTAGAGTGTTGTGCTGCTGCTTGGAGACTTCAAGGTACACCTGCCCACGTCCGCAGGCCTCGGAGTTCCCTTATACCCCGTCTTTTCTTTGTTTCTTTATGTTTGGATAGAGAGTGATGTTTAGGATATTTACAACATTGTCTCTAGAGCTTGTAACTTATATTTACCAGATTTTGGGAGTTGTATATACTTGGAGTTGCAGTTTTTACTTTATACAGTTGCTGCCGTTTTGAGATTTTAGATTATTATTTCAATTATTCCGCATGCTTGTTAGGCTTACCTAGTTTTAGAGACTATGTGCCGTCACGATGTCCTACGGAGAAAAATTGGGGTAGTGACAATCTTACTAACATCCTTAGTTCTCTTTTGCGAGATGCATTCACATGAAGCCGCTTCCGAAAGACAGAAATTTGGGTTGACTCTATATCCCCATCAAAATACCCCACTTCGTACTATTCCAAAAATACAAGTATAGTGAAACCTTAGTTAATATTTACTTATACTATTTATTAGGCTATAGTTAAGTCCATTGACAATGGGCATGCTTAGTCAAATAAACTAATTTAACCATTTAGGTATTTTATTCTAATTAGAGTAAATACACGATACTTGAAATTTTAAGCATGCTTTTACAATCAAAGCAAATAATTAGACTCATGCATCTTGCTAACTAAATTTTATATATATATATATATATATGTGTGTGTGAATAAACTTATTTGGATTTGATATAGTTATTCATAAAAATATTTGGTTGTTATATTTTATTACATTCTTACACTTAAGCTAACTAAGTGTAAATGGTTCTTCATTTTATTTGCTCTAGACATAAGGAGTTTATTCTCTATCTTGTTATGTGGAGTCCTTTTATTTGGAACACTCTATTGAGTAGTGTATATTCCTCAACTCTCTTTGTATTATTAGGAAATAAGTTTATCCATTCTTCAAAGTCAACATTCTTACATCATTCTTTGTCAAATTATTCGAGTTGGAAAGCTAGTGTTATTTTGGATATGTATATTTCGGCTTGTTTGAGAATAATCCTATCTCATATACATTTTTCTTCAATGTTCTTATTTGTTAAATAAATCCTTTAAAAAATCACTAGTCATTAATATGGTATATTCAAATATAATTTTTTTTCTATTTTTAATCAATTATTTCTAAACAGGTCCTCTTTGTATTTTACCTATTCTAATTAAAAAATAATTGACCTTGGACATAAACTCAAATCCTTTTCAAGTTTATTCTTTTAACAAAACTCATTTTGTTAGTTTATAAATACTTTACTTATTGCTACATATCTTGTACATTTTATTAAATCATCATAACATAATTTTCCTATACTTTATTCACATTCTTTGTATGTATTCTACTACATAGATATTTATATTTTATCATGTGATACTCATGTTTAATCTCTCTTCTTTCGAACTTCTTTCATATTTTTTTGTAAATATTAAATTAATTATTCTTTACCTAATCCCTTCTTTATTTGATCGAGTCATACCAGAACCACATTTTGTGGATCTAGGGGGATGCTGAACCCCTTCCCCTTGAGATAATTTGAACCCTTATCTAGAATCTCAATAGTTTCACAGACCATGATCAAAGTATATATGACATAGTATAATATAAGTGTCCTAGTATACCAAAAATACTAGGTGGCGACTCTAAACTTTAAATAACCTTATAGAGTACCATAAGTTGTATTTTATTTTAACTCGTGTAAAATAGGGTACAACAAGGAGTAGATACCCACACTTCTTTACCAGTCCAGGTACTTTTTATGTCCGTTCGAGGGTGAACGTTTTTTTAGAGATGGAGAATGTAACGACACAATAGATCATTTTGAGTTGTAGATCCCTTTTCTGTGTTTCGAGACCTTTCATAACTTAATTTGATGATTTATGACTTGTGCGCATGGTCCATATCGATTTTCGAAAAGTTTATGTGTGAAATTTTAAAGAAAATAAGATTTTTGACTTTAAAAATAATTAGAGTTGAGCACGGTCAATATTTTTGATTAACGACTTCATATCGGTATTTTGACGATTCTGGTAGGTTCGTATGTTGATTTTAGACTTGTACGCATGTTTGGTTGAGGTCCCGGGTGACCTGAGGCCGTTTCGGCACTTTATGTGAAAAATTACAAAATTGAATTTTGAACTTGAAAATCTTGAAGCTTTAATGATCGAGTCTTGAATTTTGATGTTATTGTGATGATTTGAGATCGCGAGCGAGTTTATATGATATTATTACAGTTGTGTGAATGTTTGAATTGGAACCCAAGGGACTCACATGAGTTTCAGATGGTTATGGTACCTGAAGGCAATTGCTGGTGTTGTGATTCTGCAGTTCTTGCAATTACGAAGACCTGTTCGCAAATGTGAGCCTCGTATTTGGGATATTGGGCATGGGCTGGAAGACTTCACAATTGCAAAATCAGTATCGCTTTTCGCGAGCTAGGGGGAACGCATTTGCGATAGGAGTGTCGCAAATGCAACACTGAGCAGTGGCAAGGAAGCTTCGCAAATGCGAAGCTTGGTCTGTATTTGCGATGAAGGGGCCTTCGCAAATGCGAAGGCTTAGTCGCATTTGCGACAATTGAAGGATTCAGAGACTAGTTAGCAGTTGCGACTAGTTTTTCGCTTTTGCGAACAAGACATATGCAGCTAAGTAAAATATGGGGATTTAGGGTCTTAGCTCATTTTACACGTATTTTCAACCCTAGACTCCATAGAGGCAATTAATAGAGAGCGATTTCTTCCCAAATTCATAGGTTAGAAATCTTAACTTATTTTTGTTCAATTTTAATTACTTTTCCATGAATTTTATCATCAAATCTAAGAATTTCAAGGTAGAAATAGGAGGTTTTGGGTAGAATTTAAGGATTTTATAAAATTACGATTTAGACCTAAAATTGATGACATTTTGAAACAAATCACATATACAGGCTTGGGGTGAATGGATAATCAAAATTTGGTCTTAATTTCGGATTTCGACCACGTGGGCCTAGATTGACTTGTTGTTGACTTATTTAATTATGTTAAAGATTAAACCTTTTTCATTCGAGGGTAGTTTCTATAGCTTGTTTTGAGTTGTTTGAACAATATTTGACTAGATTCGATTGATGTGGAGGATTGTTCTAAAGGAAAAGTCATGTTGGATAATTGATTGTGTTCCTAAAAGAGGGAAGTGTCTTGATTTACCTTGATTTGAGGGAAATAAAGTAGAATCGAGTCTATTTGCTATGTGATCTATGTGTTGGGGCCGAAAGTAACGACCCGACCAGTCATTTTGAGTATTTACACTCCTTTCAACTATTTGAAGTCTTGAATAGCTTCATATGATGTATTATGACCAGTGTGTATTGTCGGATTTGGTTTTCAAGTGTTTTAGGATTACTTCGGATGAATGAAATTCACGTTGGAAACTTAAATGAAAAGGGTTGGCCGGAGTTTGACTTTTGTGTAAACGATTACGAAATTGAGTTTTGATGATTCCAACAGCTTCGTATGGCAATTTTAGACGAAGGGGTGTGTCCGAAAAATTGTTTGGAAGTCCGTAGTTAAATTAGGCTTGAAATGGCAAAAATAGGAAATTAAAAGTTTGGAAGTTTGACCGGGAGTTAACTTTTGATATTGGGGTCGGAATCTGATTCTGAAAATTGGAATAGGCCCGTTATATCATTTATGACTTGTGTGCAAACTTTAAGGTCAATCGGGCTTGATTTTATACTTTTCGGCATGAGTTTTGAAAGTTGGAAGATTCAAGGTTCATTAAGTTTGATTTGAGGTGCGATTCGTGATTTTGATATTGTTTGATATGATTTGAGGCCTCAAGTAGGTCCATAATATGTTTTGGGACTTGTTGATATATTTGGTTGGGGTCCCGGGGGCCTTCAGTGTTATCGGATCATTTTATGCTACTTTGGATGCTAGTTTTCTGATGTATGATTTTGTTCTTCGCGTTCGCGAGGATACACTCGCGTTCGCAGAAGGATTTGGCTTCAGGGATTTTGTTCTTTGCGTTCGCGAAGAAGGAATTCCTGATGTCCGCCGTCTGACTTTGGAAGCTTATATCTCAAAATCTATAAGGAATTGGGAGATGATCAAAACATGAAAGTTGTAGTCCTTGATGTATAGTTTTTCGAAAGTTAAACCATTTTTCATTTGGAGTTTTGTAAAAAAATATTATGACCATTATACTAGAGGATTTCTGGGAAGAATTTGGAAATGGCCGTTGAGGAATTTGTTCATTGCGTACGCGAAGAACAAACCCCTAGGCAGCAGATTTAAGTTTTGAAAATGGGACGGACATTTTCCATTTTTAATGATTTGGAGCTCCGGGAGAGGCGAGTTTTGGGAGATTTGAGGTTCGAGTTGATGTCGAAAATTTGGTAAATTTAATATGGTTGGACTCGTGATTGAATGGGTTGTCGGATTTAGTGAGTTTCGTCGGATTTCAAAACCTGGGTGCCACTGTCGACTTTTCGAGCGGAGTTGGAAATTCTTATAAATATTTAAATTGTAAGAATTGGAGTATATTGTGATTAATTTGCATGTGGTTTAAATAGATACGGATCGTTTGTCTTGAATTGAGGAGATAGGAAGGCGTTTGGAGGTTGATACTCGCGGACTAAAATTTCTGGAGCATTGTTCAGCTTGCTCGGCAACAGATTCGGCTTGTTTGAGGTAAATATTTTGCCTAACTTTGTTGAGGAAATTTTTCTACTAATTGCCATAGTTTTCTACATGCGGGGGTGATATATATATGAGGTGACGAGCATATATGCATGTGCCAGGGTTAACCATGCTCGGGGGTAAATTATACGATTAATTGTGCTTTGTAGAATTTTGTGATATTCTTCTTTCCTATCTTCTTTGACTTCTAGATTTCTATGGATACAAAATTAAATGCTAGAAACCATGATTTGGATTATTTTAATTTGATTAAAATATTTACAGACTTTTTATGAAATTATTGATGTGCTAAATCCGATCGTTATTATACTTAATCACAAATACATCGCTACGACCGTTATTCTTGAGATTGTGAATTCTATATTTGAGTTGAAGATCATTTTTGAGACTTGTTGAAATACTTGAATAATAAAGTACTTGAGGTTTATGGAATTGTTATTGGCTTGAAAGCCGCGATTGATGTTCAATTTGGAACATTCATTTAAACGCTCTCTTTGATGTTATTTGTTCTTCCTACCTTTCTTGTTAATGTTATACATGTGCTTGGTAAGGAAGAGTGTAAAGCACGAAGGGTCATGTCGTTCCATTGCATGTACATTATCATGTGAGGGAGAGTGTAAAGCACGAAGGGTGATGTCGTGCCATTTCGTATATATTATCATGTGAGGAAAAGTATAAAGCACGAAGGGTGATACCATGTCATTCATATATATTATTATGCACGAAGGATAATACCGTACCATTTTATTTATATTATAATGTAGGATGAGAGTAAAAGTACGAAGGGTGATGCCGTGATATTTCATATTTATTATTATGTGACGAAGAGTGTAAAGTACGAAGGGTGATCCCGTGCCATTTCAATTATATTATTATGCCATCATGCACATTATCATGTGAGGATGAGAGTAAAAGCACGAAGGTTGATATCGTGTCATATCAGTTACATTATCATATTTTATATTATATATGTTCATGGCACGAATGGTATTTCCGTGCAGGTGAGGACGAGAGACATACATTATATTGTGATATCTTTTCGTTGTGTATACATTCATGCCTTTATCTTGAGCTGTTTTTGTGCACCTATGTTTTCTATGTGATTTGTAATCATCCTGTTTGTGTCCCCTACCCCAATTATTGTTGTGCTATCCATGCCTTCTATCTATTTAACTTGCAACTAGTATGAGATAAGGGCACGAAGGGTGTTGCCGTGCTAATTGATTTGATTTATAAACATACACTAGGTGAGAGTGAGATAAATTCACAAAGGTGTTACTGTGCCATTCGATTTGATATCTAGAATATATATCTCACACCAGGAAAATTATGAATTTACTACTACAATTTCTCCTAGTAATCATTTACTGCCTCGCACAGTTGTTTTATTGTACCCTTAACTGTTATGTTTTATAATTATTTCTATTGTTAGTATACTTCATATTGTTAGTATACTTCAGTTATTTTATCATTTATTTTCGTCGATAAATCTAATTAAAGTAGTTAATTGGCTAGCCTAACGGATTGGTTAGGTGCCATTACGACTGGTCGGATTTTGGGTGGTGACAGATTGGTTTCAGAGTTCTAGGTTCATAGGTTCTACAAGTCATGAGCAAGTGTCTAGTAGAGTCTTGCGGATCGGTATGATGACGTCCATACTTATCTTCAAGAGGCTACATGGAATTTAGGATAATTTCCCATCTTTCTTTTCTTATCGTGCCGAATTGATTCAGCTTGAAGCATAACTCTTTGAATTTATTCCACTCACACGTACGCGTATGTGAACACTCCGTATCAGTTGTGCATCGACAACTTGTGATTCTATGAACGAGGTTCGAGATGTGTTTTCTGTGTTTTGGTGATGGGCAAGTCTGGAGGACTTGAGTCCAAGGTTAGACCGTGGCTTAAGCTCGGTAGCTTCAGTTGTAACTTGTACATTTGGACTCATATGTCTGGTAGTGTCCCTATGAGTGAAATTTATGGCTCGATGAGCGGTGGAATGACTAAATGATGAGTATGATACGACTGCAGGATGCCTGCAGATGGTTTAAATATGACGAGAAGTGTTTCTCGAGATGTCAAAAGGGCCATTGGGTGCTTGATTTCCGTCTTGATTTGATATATAGTCTCGAGTTATGAGTGTGTTGAAGGATCTTTCATGTTGTTTAATTGTGGAACAAATTAGATTCTCATGTCCTTTTGATGATTTCAGACTCAGAAAGATTAAGTGATTGCGTAGTAATTATGGCTGCGAAAGGGTATAGAAAGATATTAGTTTGAGGCTAGGCAGGTGGGTTATGACCCGCGGAGCAATCTATGAATTTACGAAGGATTTAGTTGAATTTCTGTGCGGGATTATAGCAATAGTAGAGTATGGGAATGGAGAGTTATCATATGTTTTGTTATATGGCTTTGAGCCAAGTGGGGGAGCCTGCTATTGACGATTTGGTTTTATGGTTATGTGTTAAATACTAGTTATAGGTCAAAGGCATAATTGTGGATCCATTATGACTTGTAGAGGTTGAGATCGAGGATGACTCGAGTAAGAAAATTCCTGAATACGGGTTATATTGCACTTTATGAGTGTATGAAAATCACGGGATGAGTGAGTTATTATTTGTGAAGTATGTAGTGCGCATTGTATGAACTTGATCGGTGGTGTTAAAGCAGGGTTACTTCTTTGAGTGTTGTTGTTCTAATGGGGCACGTGTCTTTCGTCCCGTTTTGACAGTACAATTTAGATTTGGGCAGGGTGGATAACTCTCACGAGGGTTCTAATGGATTCAAAATGTATATGTGGCAATTGAAAATTTTTTGAATTCATATACCGCTAGAATTGGTTACTTATATTGGATGGTGTCAGGACTTGCGGTAATTCTGTATGACTATGGATTCTATATTTTAGTATAAGAAAGGAAAGATGATCAATTTTAAATTCACATAAGTTATCTTCAGAGCGAGTGTCTCGGTTGTGGTACTTATGGGGTGATTAAGAAGGAGTACAATGACTTATGGGCCTTGGAGCGGTGATTATATGCTAGAATCTCTTGTGGTGAGCTTTGGGTAAGAAATTCTATCTAAACTTGGTTGAGGCACTAGTTTCCTGAATTAATTGTGATAACTATGCGCTATGGGTGTGTATATGTATGAGGCTTGAGCCCATGTGCAAGCACCAAGGAATTTATTCATGCTCGGGGAAATGCTAAGGCTATAATATGCCTAGAGTTGACTGTAAGCTTAAAGCTATAATTTTTTCTCATAATTGTACCATTGTTGTGAACTATTTGAGCTATACTTAAGGTTACGAAGAGGTTAACTGTGATGACCCAAAAGGTCATCTTATATTTTAGAACTCGAATCTGAGCTCTTAAGCCTTACAAATCTTATTTTTTACCCTCCTTAATTTGCGTGCGCAGTCCGGGCAGGTTTCTAGAAAGCTTTTTTGTTGAAAACTAATGAAAATAAGAATTTTTGCCTTAAAAGTTAATTTTTATTGACTTCGGTCAACATTTTTGGTAAACGGGCCCGGATCCGTGCTTTGACATCCCGGTAGGTCCATATCGAATTATGGGACCTGGGCGTATGCCCACAATTGAATTCGGAGGTCCCTAGCTTGAGTTATGAATTTTTTATAAAACTTAAAAGTCTGAAAAATATTTGTTTTTTAGAATTGATTGATATTTGGCATTGTTAGTATCGGGTTCGTATTTTGGTTCTGGAGCCCGGTGCAGGTTCGTTATGATATTTAAGTCTTGTTTGTGAAATTTGGTGAGAAACGGAGTTGATTTGACGTGAATCAGACGTCTAGTTGAGAAGATAGAAATTTTAAAGTGTTCTTGAGAATTACATTTGATTTGGTGCTAAATTTGTAGTTCTAAGTGTTATTTTGGCCATTTGATCGCGCGAGCAAGTTCGTATGATATTTTTAGACTTGTGTGCATGTTTGGTTTGGAGCCCCAAGGGTTCGAGTGAGTTTCGGATAAGCCACGGGATGTTTTGAACTTAGAAAATTTTACTGGTATAACTGAACCTGTTGCAGGCCTCTGATCTCGCAATTACGAGATCACGCATCGCAAATGCGAACATAACAGGGTCCGCAATTGCGAGGCTTTCATTTCAATTGCGATTAGAAGCCTGGGCCAGCAGTTCTCACATTTGCGAGGTTACCTTCGCAATTGCGAAGGGAGTCTGGGAAGGGCAGGTTCGCAAATGCGAACATCTACCCTCGTTTGCGAGGTTCAGTGGTCGCAAATGCGACACTTTCCTCGCATTTGAGAAGGCAGCGGGATTGTGAAGGGCATCACAATTGCGATTGTTCCTTCGCATTTGCGAGCTTCGCATTTGCGAAGCTTAGGTCGTAATTGCGACACCTGCAGCTGAGTAAAAGGGACTTGGACGGGATTTTTCATTCATTCTTCATATTTTCAAAACTCTAAACCTTAAGAGGCGATTTTCCAAAGACCAAATCTTCCCCAAATCATAGGTAAGTGATTCCTAACTCTTTTCTTTCAATCTTTTACATCTTATAACAAGATTTCAACCAAGAATCTAGAATTTTTATGGTGAAATTAGGATTTTTCGGTAGAACTTAGGAATTTCAAAATTTGAGGATTTAGACCTTAATTTTAGGTCGGATTCCAAAACTAATTACATATTCGGGCTCGGGGGTGAATGGGTAAAAGGATTTTGGTCCGAACCTAGGGTTTTGACCAAGCGGGCCCGGGGTCAATTTTTCAACCTTTTGGAGGAAAAAGTTGAAAAATTTAATTTATGAAATATAATTGATTCCTTTAACAATATTTGATGTTATTGAGTCATTTTTGAATAGATACGAGTGGTTTGGAGGTGAATTCCAAAGGAAACGCTGTGATTGAGAATAAAGTGGCATGCGAATCGAGGTAAGTGGCATGTCTAACTTTGGCTTGAGGGAATAGGTATTATGTGTTTATTTGCTACGTGTTTGGTTGTTAAATACGATGTATAGGTGAGGTGACGAGCATCTATGTGTCATTGTCAAGTCATAGCATACGAGTGAAATTTTATTCTTGTCTACTTTGTAGCCTTAGATTCTACTATCCATGCTTAGCGGGTTATTTGAAACGTTGGGTGACTTATATCTGGTTTCACTGAGATTTGGTAACTTTAGAATATTGATTCAAGGTTGAGGTTACATTGTGCTATTGATTATGGGTAAAATACTGGTTTCTTTGTGATACTCCTATCTATCCGTTATTATTGATTCTGTGATTTGTGAGGAGGAGTGTAAAGCATGAAGGGTGATGCCGTGCATGCATTATTTATATTGTGAGGAAGAGAGTAAAAGCACGAAGGGTGATGCTGTGCCGTTCTATTTATTTATTTGGTGAGCTTGCGAGTAAAAGTACGAAGGGTGATGCCGTTTTGTTGTATTTATTTATTTGGTGAGGTTGAGAGTAAAAACATGAAGGGTGATGCCGTGCTGTTTCCCTTTGCTGTTTTATTTGCTCAATTCGTTTAAGGATTTTTGGTTAAAATTCTGTCTTTTCATTATTCTCACTCTTTATATTATATTCCCCCACTGTATGTTCCCTTCCCATTATTTCTGCGTTATTTCTTTATTTACTGTTGTTGCCACTAGCATGATTATACTGTTCAGGTTATATGTGGGTGTCTTGTCCTAGCCTCGTCACTACTTCATCGAGGTTAGGCTCGACACTTACCAGTACATGAGGTCGGTTGTACTGATGCTGCACTCTGCACTTTCTGTGCAGACTTTGATACCGGCTCAGGTTGATCGAGATTTTTCTATTGGTCCACTGTCCAGAGACTCAAGGTAGATCTGTCGGCGTTCACGGACCTTGAAGTCCCCATCTACCTTTTATGTAACTGTTGTTTTCTTTCATTCAGACAGTTGTATTTCTTTCAGACCATTACTTGTAGTAAATTCTAGAATGCTCGTGAATTGTGACTCCAGATCCGGGTGGTAGTAATTAATACAGTTTTATAATATTCCGTACGTATTATATTTCATCTTAGTTAATTATTGTTATTTACTGAATGTATATAAGGAATTGGTTTAACAATTTTCTGACATTGGCTTGCCTAGCAATTGAAATGTTAGGCTCCATCACGGTCCCGTCGGTGGAAAATTTCGAGTCCTGACAATTGGTATCATAGCCCTAGGTTGCCTAGGTCTCATGATTCACGAGCAAGATTAGTAGAGTCTAGAGGATCTGTACGAAGATGTGTGTGCTTGTCTTCCAGAGGCTATGAAGTTTAGGAACAAGTTTCACTTCTATTCTTCTCCGTCATGCGATTTTGTTTTCTGAATACTTATTGAACCCTTCTACTCTTATTCTCTCGTAGATGGAGAGAACACGTACCGCTTCCTCAGCTGAGCAGCAGCCAGAGCCTCTAGTGGCAGCTCCTACGCAGGGCAGAGGTCAAGGTCGAGGCCGTGCCAGAGGCCGAGGCAGGGCTCAGCCTAGAGCCTGAGCAGCAGCCCCAGGAGTGGAGCCTCAGATAGAGCTTGATGAGGAGGTTCCAGCCCAGATTGTTCCTACCGGACCAGCTCAGGTTCCAGAGGGGTTCATTGCCACTCTAATACTTCAGGACGCTTTAGTCCGTTTGGTGGGCCTTATGGAGAGTGTGCCCCAGACTGGCGCATTTCCCATGGCACCAGCAGTCTCTCAGGCTGGAGGAGGAGCCCAGACTCCCACCACTGCCACTCCGGAGCAGATAGCTCCCCAATATCAGGTTCCAGCAGCTCAGCCAGTCGGATTAGTTCATCCGGTTATTGTGGCACAGGTCGGAGATGGGCCAGCTATGTCTTCTGAGGCTTTATGGAGATTGGACAGGTTTATCAAGTTCTTTCCTGTTCACTTCAGTGGTACTCCTTCAGAGGATCCCTAGGAGTATCTTGACAGCTTTCATAAGGTTCTATGAAACATGGGTATAGTGGAGTCCAATGGGATCGATTTTGCTGCATTTCAGATGATTAGTTCCACCAAGAAATGGTGGAGATATTACTTGTTGACCAGACCAGCTGGGTCGCCTGCTCTTACTTGGGACCAGTTCTCTCAACTCTTCATAGAGAAATTTCTTCCTATCACATTGAGAGAGGAGCGTCGCCGTCAGTTTGAGCGTCTCCAGCAGGGCAGTATGACTGTTACTCAGTATGAGACCCGCTTTTTGGATTTGGCCCGTCATGCCATTCTTCTGCTTCCCACCGAGAGAGAGAGAGGGTGAGGAGGTTTATTGATGGACTTGCTCAGCCTTTCAGATTGCAGATGGCTAAGGAGACTGGGAGTGAGATTTCTTTTCAGGCGGCTGCTAATGTCGCCAGACGGGTCGAAATGGTTCTTACTCAGGGAGGTCAGGGTTCTGACAAGAGACCTCATCATTCCGGTGAGTTCAGCGGTGCCTCATCTAGAGGCAGGAGTACTTTTTATAGAGGCCATCCTCCCAGGCCGTTTTATTCAGCGCTTCAGGCATCCCATGGTGCCTCAGGTGGTCGTGGCCCTCAGATGCATTATTCCGACCAGCTAGTCTACAGTGCACCACCAGCTCCTATTAGTGCACCTCCACTCCAGAGTTATCAGGGTGGTTATTCAAGTCGACAGGGTCAGTTTCAGGGTCAACAGTCACCGCAACCAAGGTTATGTTATCTTGTGGTGATCCGAGGCACATTGCTAGATTTTTCCCTCGAGCAACGGCCAGCTCACAACATCAGAATTCTCGTTCCATGGTTCCGGCACCAGTTGCAGGCACCACCTACTCAGCCAACCAGAGGTAGGGGTCAGGCAGCCAGAGGTAGAGGCCATACTGTTAGAGGTGGAGGTCAGGCCGTTAGAGGCGGAGACCAGCCAGTTAGAGGCCGTCCCAGTTACATAATTCAGGGTGGTGGGCCCCAGCCCCGATGTTATGCTTTCCTAGTCAGGCCTGAGGCTGAGTCATCTGACGTTGTTATCACAGGTACTATTTCAGTTGCAGTAGAGATGCTTCAGTTATATTTGATCCGGGATCTACTTACTCTTATGTGTCATCCTATTTTGCTTCCTATTTGGTTGTGCCCTGTGATTCTTTGTGTGCTCCTGTGTATGTGTCCATACCAGTAGGAGATGTTATTGTTGTATATCATGTTTATCGTTCGTGTATAGTCACCATTGGGAGTCTTAAGACTCGTGTAGATCTTCTACTTCTTGACATGGTTGATTTTGATGTCATACTGGGTATGGATTGGCTGTCACCTTATCATGCTATAATAGATTGTCACGCCAAGATGGTGACCTTAGCCTTGCAGGGGTTGCCTCGATTAGAGTGGAGAGGGAATCTTGGCCATTCTGCCAGTAGGGTTATCTCTTATGTGAAGGCTCGGCATATGGTCGAGAAAGGGTGCCTAGCTTATTTGGTTTATGTCCGCGATTCTAGTGCGAAGGTTCCTTCCATAGATTCGGTGCCGGTTGTTCGTGAGTTTCCAGAGGTGTTTCCTGCAGACCTGCCAGGGATGCCACCCGACAGGGTTATTGATTTCTGCATTGATTTGGCTTCGGGCACTCAGCCTATTTCCATTCCGCCATATAGCATAGCCCCGCCAGAGTTGAAAGAATCAAAGGAGAAGTTGCAAGATTTGCTTGATAAGGGCTTCATTAGACCTAGTGTCTCGCCCTGGGGTGCACCCGTGTTATTTGTGAAGAACAAAGATGGATCGATGAGGATGTGTATAGATTATCGGCAGTTGAACAAAGTCACCATCAAGAACAAGTATCCATTGCCGAGGATTGATGAATTATTTTATCTGCTTTAGGATGCCAAGGTGTTTTCAAAGATTGATTTGAGATCTGGCTACTATTAGTTGAGGATTAGGGCATCCGATGTTCCTAAGATAGCTTTTCGGACTCGGTATGGGCATTATTAGTTTCTAGTGATGTCATTTGGGCTGACAAATGCCCCAGCAACATTCATGGATTTGATGAACCGGGTGTTCAAATCCTACTTGGATTCCTTTGTGGTTATGTTTATTGATAATATCTTGATCTACTCCCGCAGACAAGAGGAGCATGAGCAGCACCTTCGGATCGTTCTTCAGACTCTAAAAGACACCCAGTTATATGCTAAGTTCTCAAAATGCAAGTTTTGGTTGAATTCAATTGCTTTCTTCGGTCACGTTGTATCAACAGAGGGTATTCAGGTGGATCCTAAGAAGATTGAGGCAGTTCAGAACTGGCCTAGACCCACATCAGCTACAGAGATTTGTAGTTTCCTGGGTTTGGCGGGCTATTACCGTCGATTTGTGGAGGGGTTTTCATCCATAGCAGCCCCATTGACCAGATTGACCCAGAAGGGTGCCCTATTTAGGTGGTCAAACGAGTGTGAAGCGAGCTTTCAGATGCTCAAGACTGCTTTGACCACGGCACCGATATTGGTGTTACCCACAGGTTCAGGATCTTATGCAGTATATTGTGATGCATCTCGTATTGGTCTGGGTGCGATATTGATGCAAGGTGACATGGTTATTACATATGCTTCGCGGTAGCTGAAGGTTCACGAGAAAAATTACTATGTTCATGATCTAGAGCTGGCAGCCATTGTTCACGCGCTGAAGATTTGGAGGAACTATCTTTACGGCGTGCCATGTAAGGTATTCACTGATCATCGGAGCTTGAAGTATTTGTTCAAGCAGAAGGAACTCAATTTGAGGCAGCGGAGGTGGCTGGAGCTATTGAAAGACTATGATTTAACCATATTGTATCATCCCGGGAAGGCCAATATGGTGGCCGATGCTTTGAGTAGAAAGTCAGTCAGTATGGGTAGCCTTGCATATATTCCAGTTGGTGAGAGACAGCTTGCATTGGATGTTCAGGCCTTGGCCAACCAGTTCGTGAGGTTAGATATTTCCGAGCCCAGCCGTGTTTTAGCTTGTACAGTTGCTCGGTCTTCTTTGTTTGAGCGCATTAGAGATCGGCAGGATAACGATCATCATTTACTTATCTTTGAGACACAGTGCGGCACGGTGGTGCCAAGCAGGTTACTGTTAGAGATGACGGAGTTTTGAGGATGCAGGGTCGTATTTGTATGCATAATGTGGATGGACTTCGTGAATTAATTCTTGAAGAAGCACACAATTCTAGGTATTCTATTCATCCAAGTACCGTTAAAATGTATCAAGATTTGCGGCAACATTATTGGTGGAGGAGAATGAAAAAGTACATAGTTGCCTATGTAGCTCGGTGCCTAAATTGCTAGCAGGAAAAGTGTGAGCATCAGAGACCTGGTGGTTTACTTCAGAGGTTAGATATTCCTGAGTGGAAGTGGGAGCGTATCACTATGGATTTTGTTGTTGGACTCCCACGGACTCAGAGGAAGTTCGATGTAGTTTGGGTTATTGTGGACATGCTGACTAAGTCAGCGCATTTCATTCCCATGGCAGTTACATATTCCTCGGAGTGGTTGGCAGAGATTTACATTCGTGAGATCGTCCGTCTTCACGGTGTGCCTGTGTCTATCATTTTTTATCGAGGCACGCAGTTTACCTTACACTTTTGGAGGGCAGTACATCGTGAGTTAGGTACATGGGTTGAGTTGAGCATAACATTTCATCCTCAGACGGACGGACAGTACGAGCGTACTATTCAGATCTTGGAGGATATGTTACACGCATGTGTTATTAACTTTGGAGGTTCTTGGGATCAATTTTTACCATTAGCGAAGTTTGCCTACAATAACAGCTACCAGTCGATCATTCAGATGGCTCCCTATGAGGCATTATATGGTAGACAGTGTAGGTCTCCAGTTGGGTGGTTTGAGCTGGGGGAGGCTCGGTTATTGGGTACAGATTTAGTTTAGGAGGCCTTGGACAAGGTCAAGATTATACAGGATCGATTTCGTACAGCTCAGTGCATGCAAAAGAGTTATGCCGACCGTAGAGTTCGTGATGTTGCATTCCTTGTCGGAGAGAGAGTGTTACTTTGGGTATCACCCATGAAGGGTGTAATGAGATTCGGAAAGAAGGGCAAGTTGAGCCCTAGGTATATCAGACCTTTTGAGATTCTGGAGAGAGTGGGAGAGGTGGCTTAGAGGCTTGCGTTACCACCTAGTTTAGCAGTTGTTCATCCGATATTCCATGTGTCCATGCTTCAAAATTATCACGGCAATCCGTCCCATGTGTTAGATTTTAGCTTTGTCCAGTTGGACAAGGATTTGACTTACGAGGAGGAGCAGGTGGCAATTCTAGCCCGGCAAGTTCGCCAGTTGAGATCAAAGTGTTACCCTTCAATTCGAGAGCAGTGGAGAGGTCAGCCTAGTGAGGCAGCTACTTGGGAATCCGAGTCTGATATGCGGAGTAGATATCCCCACCTTTTCACCAGCCCAGGTACTTTTCTATGTCCGTTCGAGGACGAACGGTTGTTTTAGAGGTGGAGAATGCGATGACCCAAAAGGTCATCTTATGTTTTAGAACTCGAATCTGAGCTCTTAAGCCTTACAAATCTCATTTTTACCCTCCTCGATTTGCGTGTGCAGTCCGAGCAGGTTTCCAGGAAGCTTTTATGTTGAAAACTAATAAAAATAAAAATATTTGCCTTAAAAGTTAATTTTTTTTACTTCGGTCAACATTTTTGGTAAACGGGCCCGGATCCGTGCTTTGATGGTCCCGTAGGTCCGTATCGAATTATGGGACCAGGGCGTATGCCCGGAATTGAATCCGGAGGTCCCTAGGTTGAGTTATGATTTTTTGATGAAAATTAAAAGTCTGGAAATTATTTGTTTTTAAGAATTTATTGATATTTGGCATTGTTAGTATCGGGTCCGTATTTTAGTTTCGGAGTCCGGTATAGGTTCGTTATGATATTTAAGACCTGTGTGTGAAATTTGGTGAGAAACGGAGTTGATTTGACGTGATTCGGATGTCCAGTTGAGAAGATAGAAATTTTAAAGTATTCTTGAGAATTTTATTTGATTTGGTACTAAATTCGTAGTTCTAGGTGTTATTTTGGCGATTTGATCGTGCAAGCAAGTTCGTATGATGTTTTTAGACTTGTGTGCATGTTTGGTTTGGAGCCCCGAGGGCTCGGGTGAGTTTCGGATAAGCCACGGGATGTTTTGAACTTAGAAACTTTTGCTGGTATAACTGAACCTGTTGCAGGCCTCTAATCTCGCAATTGTGAGATCAGGCATCGCAAATGCGTACATAACAGGGTCCGCAATTGCGAGACTTTCATCGCATTTGCGAAGGCAGTGGGATTGTGAAGGGCATCACAATTGCGATTGTTCCTTTGCATTTGTGAGCTTCGCATTTGCGAAGCTTAGGTCATAATTGCGACACCTGCAGCTGAGTAAAAGGGACTTAGACGGGATTTTTCATTCATTCTTCATATTTTCAAAACCCTAAACCTTAAGAGGCGATTTTCCAAAGACCAAATCTTCCCCAAATGATAGGTAAGTGATTCCTAAGTCTTTTCTTTCAATCTTTTACATCTTATAACAAGATTTCAACCTAGAATCTAGAATTTTTATGGTGAAATTAGGATTTTTGGGTAGAACTTAGGAATTTCAAAATTTGAGGATTTAGACCTCAATTTGAAGTCGGATTCCAAAACTAATTACATATTCGGTCTCGGGGATAAATGGATAAAAGGATTTTGGTCTGAACATTTGGTTTTGACCAAGCGGGCCCGGGGTCGATTTTTCAACCTTTTGGAGGAAAAATTTGGGAAATTTAATTTATGCAATATAATTGATTCCTTTAGCAATATTTGATGTTATTGAGTTATTTTTAATAGATACAAGTGATTTGGAGGTGAATTCCAAAGAAAAAGCTGTGATTGAGAATTAATTGGTCTTCAGAGCAAGGTAAGTGTCGTGTCTAACTTTGGCTTGAGGGAATAGGTATTATGTGTTCGTTTTCTACGTGTTTGGTTGTTAAATACGATGTATAGGTGAGGTGACGAGCATCTATGCATTGTTGTCGAGTCATAGCATGCGAGTGATATTCTATTCTTATCTATTTTTTAGCCTTAAATTCTACTATCCATGCTTAGTGGGTTATTTGAAATGTTGGGTGACTCACATCTGGTTTCACTGAGATTTGGTAACTTTCGAATATTGATTCAAGGTTGAGATTACATTGTGCTATTGATTATGGGTAAAAATACTGGTTTCTTTGTGATACTCTTATCTATACGTTGTTATTGATTCTGTGATTAGTGAGGAGGAGTGTAAAGCACGAACGGTGATGCCGTGCATGCATTATTTATATTTTGAGGAAGAGTGTAAAGCACGAAGGGTGATGCCGTGTATATTATGAGAGGTTTAATGCACGAAGGGTGATGCCGTGTCATTCTATTTATTTATTTGGTGAGGTTGAGAGTAAATGCACGAAGGGTGATGCCATACTGTTCTATTTATTTATTTGGTGAGGTTGAGAGTAAAAGCACGAAGGGTGATGCCGTGCAGTTTTCCTTGCTGTTTTAATTGCTCAATTCATTTAAGGATTTTCGGTTTAATTCTGTCTTTTCATTATTCTCACTCTTTATGTTGTATTCCCCCACTGTATGTTCCCTTCTAATTATTTATGCGTTATTTCTTTATTTACTGTTGTTGCCACTAGCATGATTATACTGTTCAGATTATATGTGGGTGTCTTGTTCTAGCCTCGTCACTACTTTGCCGAGGTTAGGCTCGATACTTACCAGTACATGGGGTCGATTGTACTGATGCTGCATCTCCACTTTCTATGCAGACTTTGATACCGACTCAGGTTGATCGAGATTTTGCTATTGGTCCGTTGTCCGGAGACTCAAGGTAGATCTGTCGGCGTTCACATACCTTGAAGTCCCCGTCTACCTTTTATGTCACTGTTGTTTTCTTTTATTCAGACAGTTGTATTTCTTTTAGACCATTACTTGTAGTAAACTCTAGAATGCTCGTGAATTGTGACTCCAGATCCGGGTGTTAGTAATTAATACAGTTTTATAATATTCCGTACTTATTATATTTTATCTTAGTTAATTATTGTTATTTACTTAATGGAAATAAGGAATTGGTTTAACGATTTTAGGACGTTGGCTTGCCTAGCAAGTAAAATGTTAGGCGCCATCACGATCCCGTCGGTGGGAAATTTTAGGTCATGACATTAACGCCCTAAATAAATTTGGTAATTAAAATTTTTGTGTTAACTTGTCGATTTGGGCTATAATAGAACACATTGCACATGCCTACACTTTAGCATGTCATTTATACCAGTCTAGGAGAATGAGAATCGTATTTTATTCATCACATACATGTATACTTGTTTAACTGCTTCTGTATGATAAGTTCGAACTGGAGGCCCGTGACTATGTCAGGCGGATTATGTTATTGGCACGTGAGTTGTCCGTGCGGATCCATATATTGATATTATTGGCACGTGAGTTGTCCGTGCAACGTGTTGAATTTGCGTTTCCTTGATCGTTTATCTGATTAATTGTTTCTTTCCTCTTCATGCTATGATATTGCTTGATTAGGGCAATTTGAGAAAATTTTGCAAATGTACACACTGATATTCTTCTCACGGAATTTGATGAGTTGGTTTTAAACAATGTTCTGTGCCAGAATAGCTAGAATAGTTGTATTTGGTGATATAAGGTCATTGTACCTAGAATAGATACTATTAGGTTTGATTACCGAGTGTTGGAAGAATAATTTAGAATTTGTTTTAAATAATTGGCTATGGTACTTGTTGAATGAGGGAAAGCTCCATGACCTGTTGATCTGGTGAGTGGTTGTGAGTTCCTGTATGTTTCTTTCATTATCGACAGTGTACGAAGGTTTTAAAACGAGGTTCTGTGGAATGTGGGGTTTAATACAAGTACTTGGTTGGTTTTGGGTAGTTACTATGATCGGGAATGGTGCTGTGAGTATGCGAGTTGTGTAGTATGTTATGTGATTATATCTGGGATTATGGTTATTCTTGATACAGCTTGTTCAAACTCATACATTGTGTAGATGTGAGACTCGGGTCTTGTAAGAAATTCTGGATGTTGGAAAGTGGGTTCTAAGTTTTACAGACTAAGGTTAAAGTAATGATCTTCAATTATGTTGTGTAGTTAGGCCTATATAGAATAGGGTGACGTGGGATCACCCCCTAGTATGTGCGTGGTAAGGTGGAATAGAAATTTGAAGGTTTAGGAACAACTCTTGGCACGTTCGAGGACGAATGTATGTTTAAGTGGGGGAGAATGTAATGACCCGACCGGTGGTTTTGAGTATTTACGCTTCTTTCAACTATTTGAAGTCTTGAATAGCTTCATATGATGTATAATGACTAGTGTGTATTGTCGGATTTGGTTTTCAGGTGTTTAGGGATTAGTTCGGATGAATGAAATTCATGTTGGAAGCTTAAATGAAAAGGGTTGACCGGAGTTTGAATTTTGTGCAAACGACTCCGGAATTGAGTTTTGATGATTTCAATAGCTCCGTATGGCGATTTTGGACTTAGGGGTGTGTCCGGAAAATTATTTGAAAGTCCGTAGTTAAATTAGGCTCGAAATGGAAAAAATAGGAAATTAAAAGTTTCAAAGTTTGACCGGGAGTTGACTTTTTGATATTGGGGTCGGAATCTGATTCTGGAAATTGGAATAGGTTTGTTATGTCATTTATGACTTGTGTGCAAAATTTGAGGTCAATCGAACTTGATTTGATATGTTTCAGCACGAGTTTTGGAAGTTGGAAGATTCAAGGTTCATTAAGTTCGATTTGAGGTGCGATTCGTGATTTCGATGTTGTTTGATGTGATTTGACGCCTAGAGTAGGTCCGTAATATGTTTTGGGACTTGTTGGTATATTTGGTTGGGGTCCCGAGGGCCTCGGGTGTGTTTTGGGTGTTATCGGATCATTTAGGCTACTTTGGATGCTGGTTTTCTAATGTCTGGTTTTGTTCTTCACGTTTGCGAGGATACTCTCGCGTTCGCGAAGAAGGATTTGGCTTTTGGGATTTTGTTCTTCGCGTTTGCGAAGAGACTCTCGCGTTCGCGAAGAACGAATTCCTTATGTCTGTCGTCCAACTTTGGAAGATTATATCTCGAAATCTATAAGGAATTGGGAGATGATCAAAACATGAAAGTTGTAGCCCTTGATGTATAGTTTTCTGAAAGTTAAACCATTTGTCATCTGAATTTTTGTAAAAAAATGTTATGACCATTATACTAGAGGCTGTCTGGGAAGAGTTTCGAAATGGCCGTTGAGGAATTTGTTCATTGCGAACGCGAGAGGAGGGTCGCGAATGTGAAGAACAAACCCCTGGGCAGCAGATTTAAGTTCTAAAAATGGGACGGTTCCATTTTCCATTTTTAATAATTTGGAGCTCGGGGAGAGGCGATTTTCGACAGATATTCAAGGGAAACAACGAGGTAAGTGTTCTTAACTCAATTTTGATCAAATTACCAAAATCTATTGCTATTTTTATCATTTAATTGGTGTTTTAAGTTGGAAAAATTGTGAAAACCCTTAATGTTAAATTAAAGATTTGAGGTTCGAGTTGATGTCGGAAATTTGGTAAATTTGGTATGGTTGGACTCGTGATTGAATGGGTCGTCAAATTTTGTGAGTTTCGTCGAATTCCGAGACCTGGGCGCCACTGTCGACTTTTCGAACGGAGTTAAGAATTCTTATAAATATTTAAATTGTAAGAATTGGAGTATATTGTGATTAATTTGCACGTGGTTTAAATAGATACGGATCGTTTGGCTTGAATTGAGGAGATAGGAAGGCGTTTGGAGGTTGATACGCATGGACTGGAATTTCTGGAGCATTGTTTAGCTTGCTCAGCAACAGATTCGGCTTGTTTGAGGTAAGTGTTTTGCCTAACTTTGTTGAAAAAATTTTCCTACTAATTACCATTGTTTTTTACATGCGGGGGTTATACATATATGAGGTGACGAGCATATATGCATGTGCCAGGGTTAACCATGCTGGGGGTAAATTATACGATTAATTGTGCTTTATAGAATTTTGTGATATTCTTGTTTCCTCTCTCCTTTGACTTCTAGATTTCTATGTGTGAACACCTAATTTTTGACCGCACCCAAATTCGATACTATTTTAGTGCAAATATTTCTTTTAGGTCTAATGTTAATATTTTAAACTTTTATCTTACTCTTAATAGGTTTTATTTGAAAAATAAAAATATTAAAAACTACAAAAATATCACATTCTTAGAGTATAAATTTTATTTCTTTAAAAAAAAAATTAGTTAAAAAAATACAAAAATAAAATAAATAAATAAATAAATAAATAAATATATATATATATATATATATATATATATATAGATGGTTTCCTTTAATTAAAATTTTAATAAGTAAGCTAAATAATCTTTCTTAGTATCTTTTAAAGTACGTGTAAATATATAGTTTCCTATATTGTAAGAAATAGTTGTTAATCTTCAAAATTTAATATATCTTTTTTAAAAAAAGGGAAGAAAACAAAATGAAGTAACTTAAGTAAAAATAGATAAAGTTTGGCAAAACAAAAAAAAAAAAAAGGTCTGTTTCTCATCTTTTCCCCAACTCTTCATATCCCACTCCTCACGTCCTATGCCCCATATCCCCTCAATCACATGATCACACACACACTCATCTTCACACATCTATCTATATATAATACCCACAGTTCACAAACAAAAAAAAGAGGAAAGGCAGAAGAAAGAAAAAGAAGGGGAGCAAAGTAAAAAGAGTCCAATCGGACAGCAAAAAATCAGAACTAAAAAAAAGACATTGTTCTTTTATAAAAAGATTCGTTTGGAAAACAGTGTACTTGAAGTTATTTAGTTTGAAGACGGAGTTCGGGATTTCGTTCGCGGTTCCGAGTTCGAGGTTGTCAGAGTTTTGTTCCTTAGCTTCAGTTCCGATTCTCTGTTTTGCATTGGGTTTAATCTCCTCTACTGTACGAGATGATTTATTTGGAATTTTCTTATCTATATATATTTGAAAGGTTTCATCGTTTAAGGTACGTTTCTTTCTCTCTTTCATTACCCTTTTCCATTTCTCTACGATTCGAGTATTTTACTTTTTATGTGTGCCTGCTTTGAGTTTATAATATCATTAATTTGTAGTTGGTTTTATGAGATATTGGCATTATTTGTTTATTAAAGAAAGCATAAGGTTTTGTTGTATATATGTAAAATCTTTGGAGGGAACAGAACTTTGGTGGAGTTGTTGAAAAGGCAAGTATATTTGTTTTAAGCTTTCTGCCATTTTTTTTGGTATTGAGAAATTCTATCAGAAGTGTTAACTTTATCAAATAGATCACATTAAAGACCCATTTTTGTTTTGATGCATATCTATTTTAAATATTTTGGATATGATGCATGTTAATCTTTTAATCTTTTGAGTTTAATCATGTAGTTACTACAATTATAGAATTGGCATAAATAAGTTTGTCACCTTTATTTGTTAAAAGTTTTTTTTTTAAGCAAGAACATATTTTTATTTTTACCCAAAGGAATAATAGTGCTTCTACTTTGGTAAGTTTCTTCATTAATTTGGTGGTTTAGTTTTATAGAGAAGCTAGTTCGATAAATAATTTAGTCATGAATCTTTCACTGTTCGTTGTTGATCTAAGATAATTTAGAGGAGAAAAAATACATGTTAAAGTGACTTAAGACACAAATACTTTTGTTCAAAGGAAGATAGGATCATGGAATTTTTCTAATTTTTTAAAATTTGAAAATTCGGGCTTTAGGAGTTCTTTGTCAAGATGCGTTTGTTCTAAATTTTCACATTTCCCTATTCTACTAGTATTTTACTTTACTTTTCATCTTCTTTAAATGGTTTGGGTGTTATGTGCTGGATGCCTTATTCTGTTTTTTTTTTTTAAAATGAAAATTCATAAAAAATGCTTCAGGCGCGACTTAATCTATCATCGTGATTGTGTACACGTTCGCGTGACATAATTACGATTTTCAAAATAAATCAAGATACGCGTTCGCGCGACTTTGGCCAAGCTTTCTTAAATAATAATGTGTTATTAATTGTGTATACGTACGCGTGACATGATTCTTGAAACACCAAACAAAACGAATACACGTACGCGTGATTCGTTTCAAGATAATTTCATAATTATGAATAATCAAGCAATTAAAAGAGGTAAAAAGGTAAATGTACATAGGTTCTAAAATGAGTAATTAAATTAAGCCAGGTATGATTAAAGCGACCGTGCTAGAACCACGAAATCCGAGAGTGCCTCACACCTTCTCTCGGGTTAACAGAATTTCTTATCCGGTCTTCTGTGTTCGCGGACCGTAAAACGGAGTCAAATTTCCTCGATTTGGGATTTAAAATAAACCGGTGACTTGGGACACCAGAAATTATCCTAAGTGGCGACTCTGAATCTAATAAATAATCTCATTTTGATTAATATCACTTAAATTGAAAAAATTCCTTTCTTTCCTATTCCCCCGGGAAAAAAGAGGTGTGACAGCTCTGGCGACTCTGTTGGGGACGTAAACCCAGAACTTCTGGTTCGGGGTTCAGAATTCGAGCTTATAAGATGATTTATACTTGGCTTTATTGATTTGATGTTATTAATGTATTTTTGTGTCTAATGTGCTAATTGTCGCTTATTTACCGCTTTGATATTATTTGAACTGTATTAAATTATCTTCTTACGCCTCCCTTTTGAGTCTTCTGAATTTATGGTGCACACGTGCGCGTGGCCCACTTTTCTGTTAGAAGTCATACCAATTAGAACGATGCTGGGTCAGTAACTAGGCCGGATAGACTTTCGTGCTCCCGGTACGTTATCCCCACCTCGGCTCGAGCTGTCCGCTTGGGTAAGCCAGGTCTAAAATACTCCCCTTAGGATTTAAACCTAGAATAACATAGCCTCATGCCGGATCCCTAGTAGGAACGTTTGTATGCATCATGTGCATTTGACTTTGGGGACTCAACACAGGGGTTGGGTCCGTCTAGGACAGGTGTACCCGAAATTACAAGACCATTCTGATGCATCTTATGTGCTACTTGTGCATTATGTTTGATTTGGTTTGTGCATGTTGACCGATTTCTAAAATAAAAATATAAAAATATTGAGGGAAAACCAGAAAGAAGAAAATATAAGGGAGAAAATTTACCCGATTTTCGAAAATTTTAGTATTTACCCCCCCCCCCCAAAAAAAAGCCTGAATTTTTCAAAAAAAAAAGTGTCATCCTATTCCTGAAATTTCTACGAACTACGCTGATCTGATTCTCACCGGATGTGAAATACGTAGGCAACCTTCATAGGGTTCGGCTCCATTTTTATAAAATAACAAAAAAAAAATGTGTCTAGTGTTTTTTTTAATCAAAAAACAAATAAGCAGACCCAGCTTCGGTTAATCCCAAATCGTTCCTGTTAGAATAGCCTTAGAACATCTTCAAAATTGTTGAAGGGTTGTTCTCGCAAGAACGGACGTGTCTGTCAATTGGGAATCACTTTTACCATAATGCCCTTCCCCCGGCCCTAAAGCTATCCTTGAAAGTAAGAAGGGGCCATAGTTGCAAAAATAGCCACCTTTTCTTCGGTCGCAATTGCAAAAATAGCCCCCATTTTCGTTGATTTTTCTTAAAATTGAGTTATTTATAAAAGATTGTTTGCAAAATGAGTGCATTGGTTCTGTCTCTTGAGACTAGTGTCAACCCTAACCTTAACCACCCACAGGTACAAAATGAGCACTGTCCAGAACACACCGTTCACAGTTATAGACGAGGCTCCACTTCAGCTTCAGATGTGGTGGTATTATTTAGGAAAAGATGGTCAGAAATGGGTCACCAAGCACCTGGGCGTCCTCACAGATATTATGAAAATTAAACCACGGGACGATTTGATTGAGGCACTAGTGACTTTTTGGGACCCTGTTCACAATATTTTTTGCTTCTCCGATTTTGAGCTAACTCCCACTTTAGAAGAGATAGCTGGATATTCCAGGTTTGGTAGAGATTTGAGAAACCAGGAGCTCATATTCCCGAGGGCTCTTTCTGTACACCGATTCTTCGATCTTCTGAACATCAGTAAGCAAATTAGAAAGACCAACATAGTCGAAGGGTGTTGTTCTTTCTACTTCCTGTACTCTAGGTTCGGGCAGCCAAATGGGTTTGAAATGCATGAAAAAGGCCTTAACAACAAGCAGAACAAAGACACATGGCATATTCATCGTCGCTTCGCCTTCATAATGGCATTTCTGGGAATTATGGTCTTCCCAAATAAGGAGCGGACAATTGATACCCGCATAGCCAGGGTTGTACATGTCCTCACTACCAAAGAACATCACACTCTTGCCCCGATCATTCTATCAGACATTTATCGGGCATTAACTTTGTGCAAGTCTGGGGCAAAATTCTTCGAAGGGTGCAATATTTTGTTACAAATGTGGTTGATTGAGCATCTCCGACATCACCCCAAGTTCATGAGCTATGGTCCGAGCAAGGACAATTTCATTGATAGTTACGAAGAAAGAGTAAAAGATTACAACTCTCCAGAAGGGGTGGAAGCCTGGATATCCCACCTAAGATCTTTAAATGCAAGTCAAATTGAGTGGACTTTGGGATGGCTCCCGCTAAGAGAGGTGATACACATGTCTGCCCTAAAAAGTCATTTGCTGTTATTGGGTTTGAGAAGTGTCCAGCCGTATACACCACACAGAGTTATAAGACAGCTAGGAAGGTACCAAGTAGTACCTAAAGATGAAGATTTGAGTGTGCAAGTTATTGAGCTACACCCCGAAGCCCCACTCCCCGAAGCTTTAATCCAGCAAATTTGGAATGGTTGTCGCTACTTGAAAGATGATACTCAGGTGCCAGATCCTGCGAGAGGTGAGGTAGATCCGGGTTATGCTATATGGTTTGGGAAGAGGTCTCGCGTGGATGATGTGCCAGAGCCCAAAAGGCCCACAAAAAGACCGCATGTTCAAGCCTTTGATGATAAAATCCAAGAACGATTGGCCTGGGGTGAACGGGAAAAAGGATACAAAACAACTATTCATGCCTTAGAAGAAAGGCTGAGAAACCTCAATTTTGAGAAAGACTTGCTAGAACAAGAAGCCGAAGGGGAAAAGAAGAGTCTGATCCACAAAAATGAAGCCCTTCGTGCTCAACTTCAACAGATGAAGAAAGCCTCTGAAGTGCCAGTGAGAAGTTGGAAAGACCAGAGAACCATTGCCAATCTGATGGAAAAGGTACAAGATTATGATTCCCTATTGGCAAAGACTGAAAAGGCATTGGAAAAAGCCAAGGAAAAGATCGTACAGCTAAATGAGAAGGCTGAATCAAGTAAGGATCGCCAAGTAACAAAATTTGAAGAAGAGAGGGCTCAATTCGAGAGAGAGAGAAGGCCCATTGGGTACGTTCAGAAGCTCAGCTCCATGCACAGTTGGAAGAAATGAGAAGGTACAATAGAGAATACCAGCATACAAATTTTGATAGGGAGATGGCTCAGGCGAGACTCGAGCAGGCTAGACTTCGGGCTCAGTTGAAGTCAGCCTTAGATCGTGAGGGCCACATAAGGGAGATAGCCACCACTCGCCAGCAGCAGTTACAAGATCGAGACCAGAATTTCCAGTACTTCAAAGAGCAAGTTCATAATTTGGCTGTTTATACCGCTCAAAGTTATGTGAATTGCCAAGGGATGGATTATGAGAAGTTTTTGGAGCATGCACCTACTTTTGCCCGTCATCTTGCAGCAGAGTTAGAAAGGATGTACCGTACATTAGGGGGTCAACCAGGGCAAGCCCCACCATGAGCAGATGTTCCAGTGTTTGAAAGCCAGAAGATTGTGGAGTTGAATTATAGTCGTAGTTGTTAGAACTTTTTATGTAGTAGTTATGTTTTAGTTTGAGTCATTGTTGAATCTTTAAAATCGCTGTCTTTTAGTCTTGTCAGAGTTTGGTAAGTCATTTTCAATGTAATGTCCTTTCTGTTATTGTATTATTTCGTTTTGTTAAAAAAAAAACACTATTATTATTTTCCCCTGAACTACATAATGGCCTGATTCATGCGGCGTCATGATATGTAGGCAATCCTCATCGGATGCGATCATAACCATAATTAATCTATAAAAAAAATGAAAAAAAAAATTCAAGATGAAAATAAACCAATAAATCAATAAGCCGGGATGAAACATAAAGCCTTCCAAGATCATTTTAGAAATGAAAATGGCATTAGGTGCATAACATATAATGTGTGATTAATATCTGCAAAATGCCTAACTCTAACACGTTTGTTGTTTGTCATTTTAAAAGATAAAGTAAAACAGAGGTGGTTGGTTTGTGGTTTAAACTGGCGACTCACCCTTACAACAAGAGATCAAAAGGAAAAAGTAGAATGGCAAACAACAGTGAGAATGAGTCAGATAATGATGATGTCCATGGACAATTAGTTGAACAAGGTTCAGGACTGGTTGAAGAAGTAAGAGTGTTGAAGCAATAATTGGCAGAGATGTACCAAGCCTGGGTGAATGGACAAGCACCGCCCTCACTACCCATAGGGCCTTCGGACAATCTTCATAATGTGTCAGTTGCCACTCAAGTGCCTATCTCCATAACAAGTAACCCATTGTACCAACCTGGATTCAGTCCGAGCATTAACCTTCCCACTATCCCCAGTACCTCCATTCCACGTCCTCCAATCGCACCTCTCAGAAATGACCCACCTACTATACCCATTGTCCATACTTTCACTATCCCTCAACCGGCTCTTGCTCAAAAGTCTAATAATGATCCACAATTGGATGCTCATGATGCCCAACGTTACTCTCCAGAACTGACTTTAAAGGTTCCAGATTCATACAAGCACACTTCTCATAACGTGTTCCCAATTGAGATCGAAAAGCCCGAAAAGAATATGGAACAAGAGGAAATGACCAGAAAAATGAAGAGCTTGGAACAAACCATGAGAAACATACAGGGTTTGGGGGGCCACAAGAGTGTTTCGTTTAACGATCTATGCATGTTTCCCCATGTTCATTTGCCACCCAGCTTCAAGACCCCCAAGTTTGACAAGTATGATGGGCATGGTGATCTTGTTGCCCATTTGAAGAGGTATTGTAACCAACTAAGGGGAGCGGGAGGCAAAGAAGAATTGCTCATGGCTTATTTTGGGGAAAGTTTAATAGGAATTGCTTCAGAGTGGTTCATAGATCAAGACATCTCTCACTGGCACGTTTGGAATGACATGGCTCAAGATTTTGTCCAACAGTTTCAGTATAATATTGATATAGTGCCAGACCGCTCCTCTCTCATCAACATAAAGAAGAAACCAGCAAAAAGCTTCAGAGAATATGCAATCAAGTGGAGAGAGCAGGCTGCTAGGGTCAAACCACCAATGAAAGAGGCAGAAATGATTGACTATTTTCTCCAAGCTCAGGATCCTGATTACCTCCATTACATGTTGGCCGCCATCGGTAAACCTTTTGCTGAGGCAATTAAGATTGGTGAAATAGTTGAGAATGGCATGAAGTCAGGCAAAATTATGAGTCAGGCAGCCCTTAAGGCAACCACACAAGCAATTCAAAGCGGGTCAGGCAATTTCAGAAATCGGAAAAAGGAGGAAGGATCCATGATGGCATCTGGGTTCGGAGGAGTTCAAAGAGGAATAACTCCTTCTTACGTGCAATTCCAACAAGGACTATCCAATTCTCTTCAACATTATTATCCGCCTCAAGTTCCCCGATACTCAGTTCCCCTACAACAATACACAGTGTTTAATGCTCAGGCTTATGCTAGGCCTCCCAATCACCAAAAATGGCGGGCACCGATTCCACAAGGCTCCCGTCAACTCCGGCCGAATTTTGAGGCACCATATAATCCTCGTCCCCGACAAGAATATGTGAGAGAACAAGAGCCAAAGAAAGAGTTCACCCCAACTGGAGAATCGTATACAAGCCTATTTCGAAAGTTGATGCAGTTGAAGTTGATTGAACCTATTATGCCGCGCTATGTGAATCCAAATTCAAAAGGTTTTGACTCAAATGCAAGATGTGAGTATCACTCTAACACCCAAGGGCATAGTACTGAAAACTATTGGACATTAAAGAAAGCCATTGAAAATTTGATTGAAGCAAAGGCAATTGTGGTAACAAACAATGAGGATACTCCTAATATCACAAACAATCCGCTCCCAACTCATGATAATACATATTTTATTGGGATGATTTGTGCTGATTGGGATTGTAAGCAGTCTGGCAAGACAGAGATGGTTGTTAGAACCATAGGGTCAGAACCAAAAATGATAGTGAGCCCGCCGCAATTGGCACCATTGATGTTGAAAGGTGCGAATTCTAGTTTGAACTTGGCATGTTTTGAAAAAACGATTCTCTATGTTCCTGGAAGCACAAAAAAGGTTGAGGTTCAATTGGGTGGGCCAAAACTTTACATCCCTGGGGGCATTCAAAAGATCATTCCGAATAATGGTTTGAGGAATATAACAGAGCCAGTCGTGATCCGACCTGTTGCCCAACTCCTAGTGACAAACACAAAAGCTATTCCCTGGAATTATAACAAGACTGTCATGACATACAAAGGAAAAGAGATAGTTGAAGAAACAGGTGAAATAGGGGGCTTGACCCGCTCTGAAAGGTGTTATTCACCAGAGGAATTGAGAAAAGCTAAGCAAGCTAGGGAAAGGCATTTGCCAATGAAAGAACCCATTGCAAAAAAAGAAGCGGAGGAATTCCTTAAGAAGATGAAATTGCAAGACTACTCAATCATTGACCAACTAAGGAAAACTCCTGCTCAGATATCTTTGTTATCTCTGCTTTTGCATTCAGAAGAGCATCGTCGTGTGTTGATCAAAACTTTGAACGAGGCATATGTCTCAGAAAAGACAACGGTGAATCAGCTAGAAAAAATGGCTGAAAGATTCTTTGAAGTAAATAGAATTACTTTCAGCGATGATGATTTGCCTGAGGAAGGGGCTGGCCACAATAGAGCTTTGCATCTTATGGTCAAATGTGAAGGGCACTACGTAAAAGGAGTCATGATTGACGGAGGCTCAAGTGTAGATGTGTGTCCTCTTTCTACTCTACAACAGCTGAACATCGACACTAACAGAATTCGAACCAGTAATGTCAGCATCAGAGCTTTTGATGGTTCAAAAAGAGACACTATTGGGGAAATCAAACTTACCATGACAATCGGCCCAGTTGATTTTAACATTGTCTTTCAAGTGTTAGATATGGAAACTTCCTATAATTTTCTTTTGGGAAGGCCGTGGATCCATATGGCCAGAGCTGTACCATCCACCCTACATCAAATGGTCAAATTCGAGTGTGGCGGGCAAGAAATTATTGTTCATGGGGAGGACGACTCATCTGTCTATAAAGACCCGTCCATTCCATATATCGACGCCAAGGAAGGATGTGAATCTATCATATATCAAGCATTTGAGGTGATTGAGGTGGACCAAGTGGATGAAGGAAAACCAATTCTGCATCCCCGTCTTTCAGCCACATCTATGATGGTAGCTTCGCTGATGTTGAGGAACGGCTATGAACCAGGAAAAGGATTGGGATCCTCTCTACAAGGAATTGTGAACCCCATTGCTCCATTTTCGAAGAAAAATACCTTTGGCTTGGGCTTTAAACCAACATCAGCTGACATAGACAGAGCCAAGGCCCGCAAAAAGAATGGTTGGAATCTGTCCAAACCAATCCCTCACATTGCCTACTCTTTTGTCAAGCCACAATTTGAAGAAGTCCAAAATCCTTCTACTCAGGATGACATTGACGGAGTTTGCCAGGGTCTCAAGGAGATGTTTTATGAGATCAATATGGTTCAAGTTGGGGAGGGCCCTAGCCGGTCAAGTGTTCAACTGATTGGTCCAGATACTTCGCTCAGCAACTGGGAAGAATATACATACCTGAAAAATTGAATGAGCTGTTGCCGTCCTCCATAATTTCAAAACAATTTCTGCCAATACTGAAAGTCGTAACGATATTAGAAATTCTGTTTTTATTTTACTTTAACCAAACTTAAAAGGTAATGTTTCGATAGTGCTGGCTTTAAAAACATGACATGCACGCGGAATTCATGCCTAGATCTTAAAAAGCTGTCTAATCTCGAAATAATGAATCAAGAAGTTGAGTATGACGAAGATGAGGCTTTTAGAGAAATAAAAAGGGAATTGGATCAATTTGAGAATAAGCCTAAGCCTAACTTAAATGAAACTGAGGCAATTAACCTGGGAAGTCCTGAAGAAATCAGAGAAACAAAAATAAGCATTCATACTGAACAAAAGACGAGAGATGCCATAATTCAAGTTTTGTTTGAGTATAGAGATGTATTTGCTTGGTCGTATGATGACATGCTGGGTTTGAGTGCCGATCTAGTGGTCCATAAGCTTCCCACACATCCTAATTTTCCACCAATCCAACAAAAACAAAGGAAGTTTAAGACAGACATGAGTGATAAGATTAAAGAAGAAATCACGAAGCAACTAAGTACAAATGTGATCAGGGTCGTCCGATACACTACATGGTTAGCAAATGTTGTGCCAGTGCCAAAGAAGGATGGGAAAATCAGAGTTTGTGTTGACTATAGGGATTTAAACAAAGCAAGTCCAAAGGACAACTTTCCCTTACCCAACATTCATATCCTTGTTGACAATTGCGCTAAACATGAGATCCAATCTTTTGTGGATTGTTATGCCGGATATCACAAAATTCTGATGGATGAAGAAGATGCAAAAAAGACCGCCTTCACAACTCCATGGGGAACTTATTGTTATAGGGTTATGCCATTCGGTTTGAAGAATGCAGGGGCAACTTACATGAGAGCCATGACTACCATGTTCCATGACATGATGCACAAAGAGATTGAAGTGTATGTTGATGATGTGATCATTAAGTCGAGAACACAAGCTGACCATGTGCAAGACTTGAAAAAGTTCTTTGAAAGGCTACGAAGGTACAATCTCAAACTCAATCCAGCCAAATGTGCATTTGGAGTTCCTTCTGGGAAGCTTTTGGGTTTTATAGTTAGTCGAAGAGGCATTGAGTTAGATCCCTCCAAGATAAAAACCATTCGAGAGCTGCCTCCCCCGAAGAACAAAACAGAAGTCATGAGTTTACTCGGGAGGTTGAATTACATCAGCAGGTTCATCGCGCAGCTTACAACAACATGTGTGCCTATTTTTAAGTTGTTGAAAAAGAATGCCGCTATCACGTGGACAGATGAGTGCCAAGAAGCTTTTGATAAGATCAAGGAATATTTGTCAAATCCCCCTGTTTTGGTCCCGCCGGAACCTGGTAGGCCTCTATTTTTATATCTGTCAGTAATGGATAGTTCCTTTGGTTGTGTTCTGGGTCAACATGATGTCACAGGCAAAAGAGAACAAGCAATATATTATTTGAGCAAAAAGTTCACCACTTATGAGGCCAAATACACTCTTTTGGAAAGAACATGTTGCGCTTTAACCTGGGTCGCCCAGAAGCTTAGGCATTATCTTTTGGCCTATACAACTTACCTCATATCCCGAATGGATCCCCTGAAGTACATCTTTCAGAAGCCGATGCCAACTGGTAAATTAGCAAAATGGCAAATCTTGCTCACAGAGTTTGATATTGTTTATGTCACTCGCACTGCCATGAAGGCACAAGCTTTGGCTGATCATCTGGCAGAAAACCCGGTTGATGATGAGTATGAGTCTTTGAACACATATTTCCCAGATGAAGAGGTTAATTTAGTTGAAGAAGTAGTCCAAGATGACAGTCAAATTTGGAAACTATACTTTGATGGGGCTGTCAACATCAAAGGCGTAGGGATTGGGACAATTCTGGTATCACCTACTGGGCAACATTACCCTGCCACGACGCGACCTCATTTTTTCTGTACAAACAACACAGCAGAATATGAAGCTTGCATCATGGGTCTGAACATGGCAATAAACCTAAATGTGCATGAATTGTTGGTGATGGGAGATTCAGATTTGCTTATTCGGCAGGCTCAAGGTGATTGGGAGACTCGAGACATCAAGCTCATCCCATATAGACAATGTGTGGAGGATCTTAGCAAAAGGTTCAAGTCCATCGAATTCAGGTACATTCCCAGGTTTCACAATTAATTAGCTGATGCCTTGGCCACCCTGGCCTCAATGCTTCCATATCCGGGTGATACTCACATTGACCCATTAGAAATTCAAATTCGGGATCAACATGGTTATTGCAATACAATTGAAGCAGAACCAGATGGTGAACCATGGTATCGTGATATTAAACAGTTTCTGAAAACAAGAGAATATCCGGAACATGCTAATAGGGATCAAAAGAGAACTGTTAGGCGACTCTCTAATGGTTTCTTTTTGAGTGGGGAAATCCTATACAAAAGAACTCTGGATTTGAATTTGTTGAGATGTGTGGATGCCAAAGAAGCTGAAATGATCATGAATGAGGTGCATTCGGGAGTTTGTGGTCCGCACATGAATGGATATGTTCTAGCAAAGAAAATCCTTCGGCCAGGATATTATTGGCTTACTATGGAACGAGATTGCTTTTGTTTTGTTCGCAAGTGCCACCAGTGTCAGATTCACAGTGATTTGATTCACTCGCCTCCTTCAGAGTTGTATCCTATGTCGGCTCCTTGGCCTTTTGTTGCTTGGGGAATGGACGTCATTGGCCCAATCGAGCCAAAATCTTCAAATGGGAACAGATTCATCTTGGTTGCAATTGATTACTTTACCAAATAGGTGGAAGCTATTACATTGAAAGCAGTTACCAAGAAATCAATAGTAGACTTTGTTCACTCCAACATTATCTGTCGTTTCGGTATTCCAAAAACCATTATTACAGATAATGCTGCTAATTTGAATAGTCATCTGATGAAGGAAGTATGTGAACAATTTAAAATTGAGCATCGCAATTCTACTCCTTACCGTCCCAAAGCTAATGGAGCTGTTGAAGCTGCAAATAAGAACATCAAGAAGATTCTTAGGAAGATGATCCAAGGGTCTAGACAATGGCACGAGAAACTGCCTTTTGCTCTTTTGGGATACCGGACAACTGTCCGTACATCAGTTGGCGCAACGCCCTACTTATTGGTTTATGGAACTGAAGCGGTCATACCTGCTGAAATTGAGATTCCCTCTCTCCGAATCATTATTGAAGCAGGGATTGAGGACACTGAATGGGTGAAGTCCTGATTGGAACAGTTGAATTTGATTGATGAAAAGCGTTTGGCAGCAGTTTGTTTTGGTCAGTTATACCAACAAAGAATGGAACACGCTTACAATAAGAAAGTGCGCCCAAGAAAATTCGAGGTAGGACAACTTGTTTTGAAATGTATCTTTCTGCACCAGGAAGAAGCAAAAGGAAAGTTCGCACCGAATTGGCAAGGTCCTTACCTCGTCAAGAAAGTATTGTCAAAAGGAGCTCTACATTTGGTAGATATAGAAGGAAAGGTGACTGATATATCCATCAATGCAGATGCGGTCAAGAGATACTATGTATGACATGGCTATGTTGGGGCATTCTTATATTTAGCATTCTCAGGTTGGGATGACGAAAGGCTATCATTCTCGCTACCCAAACACTGGTCAACCCTAGTTATCCCTTTGAAGCCTTGTTTATATTTCTTTGTTTTTCCCTCTTTTGGAACCAATGTACCTAAAAAAAAAAACAATCAAAACAAGTTCATGTTCATTGAACTACGTTCGACCTGATTCCAAAAGGATACGTAGGCAGCCTCACTCTGGGGTTCGGTCACACCAAAACAAAAATCCATATTTTTCCAGTATTCAAAGAAACTGGGGCATGATTTTATTTTATTTTCGATGGTTGTTCCATCAAAATAGTTCCAAAAGTTGTAATTCAGTTGAATAGTTCTTTTTACCTTTCCCTGCTAAGACCTTCTGATCAACTTTCGAGAATGCTAAGTCAGTATACTACGGGTAATGCTTCAGCCATTGAAGAGAGAAAAAATAAATGGGAGAGTCTTATTAGTGAAAACCTTCACGGGCACTATAAGGCAATTGTGAGTTGAGAGAAAGGCAAATGAGAGAGGTCAATTGGTAAAATCCCACAAAGGGCATCATTGATCGATTTAAGGCTTCGTACATCCCGACATAAGCATGGTCAAGGCAAAGAACTTAGTTTCAAAGTTAAGTTTACAATAGATTTTGAGAATTAGACGGTTCAAACGGATCAGGCATCCAATCCAAAGTGCATGTCATGTTTATTGAAGTCAGCATATTTCCTCCAGATAAGTCCTTTCTTATTCTTTCCTCTGAAATGGACACTTCTTGATTAAGTTGTAATACCTATTAGTTCACCTTCTTATTTTCTTTCGCATTACTTTTTTGAGTCTCTTTCAGTCTAATTTTGTCAAAGCAAAGCAAAGAAAAGGCCGCAAAACTGGTTATAGTTTTCCTGTTATATAAAGCAAAGATTGCTGGGCATAAACTGTATGGGCAAAGGCATAAAGCCATCTGTGATTTTTCCTGATGAACAAAAGGCTTGAAGGACTGAACAATGCTTCAAGGTTCAACAAAATTTACTCAATTAAAAGTTGTTTTGGGAGCAAGGTTGTTTGCATCATAAACACAAGTGGTGATAGGCGCAAAATAGTCTGGTTTTGATGTTGAGAAAGAAGATCTCCAGAAAGTAAAGACAGAATCTCCCGACGATTTGTACGACCATCGACATAGTCAACTTTTCTAACAAGTGTAATGGACTCGAGGTCAAGTCACCCAAGAAATCAAGGCCACAAACTGACCACCATTTTAAAACTAACGAATCTTTCTTTGTTCAGAACAGGAACATAACAATTTTAGGAAACAGTTCATGAAAAGACAAACACCACCAAGTGAAGTTCTCAAATACTTGATTTCCTTCCAATATACATGTAATCATGTTATTTTTAGTTTCATTATAGGGAATCAATACCCTATCTTCACCTCAGGGTACTACATCCCCTGGTTGCATTTCTTATTGCTAACATAGGGTACGACATTCCCTAGTAGCATCTCAGAGAGCCACATGCCTCATCGTTTTGCCAACATAGGGTATGACATTCCCTAGTAGCATCCCAGAGTGCCACGAGCCTCATTTTTATTGCCAACATAGGGTACGACATTCCCTAGTAGCATCTCAAAATGCCATGAGCCTCATCTTATCACCAACACAGGGTACTACATCCCCTGGCTGCATTACTTTCTGCCAACATAGGGTACAACATTCCCTAGTAGCATCCCAGAGTGCCGCGAGCCTCATTTTTACTGCCAACATAGGGTACGACATTCCCTAGTAGCATCTCAGAACGCCATGAGCCTCATCTTATTTCCAACACAGGGTACTACATCCCCTGTCTGCATTACTTTCTGCCAACATAGGGTACGACATTCCCTAGTAGCATCCCAGAGTGCCAAGAGCCTCACCTTATTGCTAAACAGGGTACTACATCCCCTGGCTGCCTTACTTTCTGCCAACATAGGGTACGACATTCCCTAGTAGCATCTCAGAGTGCCACGAGCCTCATCTTATTGTCAACATAGGGTACTACATCCCCTGGTTGCCTTCCTTCTTATTAACATAGGGTACGACATCCCCTATTATTCAAAAAAAAAATGAGTCTTTTTTTTCAATTCTTTATTCTACAATAGCAAATTTAGTTTAGTGAATTTTCAATAACTCACAAAAATTTTCTAGAGCAAACTGGGGCAGAAATTTTTTGTTTGTTTTGTTTGTTTCTGATGGTTTGCATGTTGTTTTTGCAAAGTACGGATTGGATGTGCAAAAATAAGATTCCATCTCTCGCCAGAGAAAGTGGAACGTTTGATCTCAATACCAGCCGAACCAGCTTTGACATAATGCATGCTGAGACATAGGATTTCAACATCCATCTTTTTATCACCTGATCAAAAAGCAGGCCTGTGAGAATATTTCATAGTCTTTTATATTGAGAGCATCAAGTTTCAGTCTAAAGCCAATGGGGGAAGCGGCTCAAGAATCAAGACAAGATTCCAGATGGCATTTAGATAGAAATTTTGTAACTCCTAGATTTCAAGAGTATGTAATTTTCTTTTCATTTGATGTAATAGTAGGAACCGCGGATCGGAACCTCGACGGAACTTCGCTCGACTCTCCATCTAAGCATAATCTATCAGTTGTTTTTCATTTGAAGTACACGTGACCTGATTCCCTTATAACCCGGGATATGTAGGTTGTCTATAACCAAGGCTCGGTCGCACTTTTTTCTTTTATCTTCTTTTTCTTTTTAAATAATAGTGAGGTCAAAAATCAGTCACCTTGTTCATTTTCTTTGCTTGAAAACTCTTCATGTTTCCAAGCAAAGAGGGGCATGTTGTGAACATCTAATTTTTTACCGCACCCAAATTCGATACTATTTTAGTGCAAATATTTCTTTTAGGTCTAATGTTAATATTTTAAACTTTTATCTTACTCTTAATAGGTTTTATTTGAAAAACAAAATATTAAAAACTATAAAAATAGTCACATTCTTATAGTATAAATTTTATTTCTTTAAAAAACAATTAGTTAAAAAAATACAAAAATAAAATAATATATATATAGATGGTTTCTTTTAATTAGAATTTTAATAAGTAAGCTAAAGAATCTTTCTTAGTATCTTTTAAAGTACGTGTAAATATATAGTTTCCTATATTGTAAGAAATAGTTGTTAATCTTCAAAATTTAATATATCTTTTTAAAAAAAGGGAAGAAAACAAAATGAAGTAACTTAAGTAAAAATGGATAAAGTTTGGCCCAAAAAAACAAAAAAAAAAAAAAGGTCTGTTTCTCATCTTTTCCCCAACTCTTCATATCCCACTCCTCACGTCCTATGCCCCATATCCCCTCAATCACATGATCACACACATACTCATCTGCACATATCTATCTATATATAATACCCACAGTTCACAAACAAAAAAAAGAGGAAAGGCAGAAGAAAGAAAAAGAAGGGGAGCAAAGTAAAAAGAGTGCAATCGGACAGCAAAAAATCAGAACTAAAAAAAAAGCATTGTTCTTTTATAAAAAGATTCGTTTGGAAAACAGTGTACTTGAAGTTATTTAGTTTGAAGACGGAGTTCGGGATTTCGTTCGCGGTTCCGAGTTCGAGGTTGTCAGAGTTTTGTTCCTTAGCTTCAGTTCCGATTCTCTGTTTTGTATTGGGTTTAATCTCCTCTACTGTACGAGACGATTTATTTGGAATTTTCTTATCTATATATATTTGAAAGGTTTCATCGCTTAAGGTCCGTTTCTTTCTCTCTTTCATTACCCTTTTCCATTTCTCTACGATTCGAGTATTTTACTTTTTATGTGTGCCTGCTTTGAGTTTATATTATCATTAATTTGTAGTTGATTTTACGAGATATTGGCATTATTACTTTATTAAAGAAAGCATAAGGTTTTGTTGTATATATGTAAAATCTTTGGAGGGAACAGAACTTTGGTGGAGTTGTTAAAAAGGCAAGTATATTTGTTTTAAGCTTTCTGCCATTTTTTTTGGTATTGAGAAATTCTATCGGAAGTGTTAACTTTATCAAATAGATCACATTAAAGACCCATTTTTGTTTTGACGCATATCTATTTTAAATATTTTGGATATGATACACGTTAATCTTTTGATCTTTTGAGTTTAATCATGTAGTTACTACAATTATAGAATTGGCATAAATAAGTTTGTCACCTTTATTTGTTAAAAGTTTTTTTTAAGCAAGAACATGTTTTTATTTTTACCCAAAGGAATAATAGTGCTTCTACTTTGGTAAGTTTCTTCATTAATTTGGTGGTTTAGTTTTATAGAGAAGCTAGTTCGATAAATAATTTAGTCATGAATTTTTCACTGTTCGATGTTGATCTAAGATAATTTAGAGGAGGAAAAATCCATGTTAAAGTGACTTAAGACACAAATACTTTTGTTCAAAGGAAGATAGGATCATGGAATTTTTCTGATTTTTTAAAATTTGAAAATTCGGGCTTTAGGAGTTCTTTGTCAAGATGCGTTTGTTCTAAATTTTCACATTTCCCTATTCTACTAGTATTTTACTTTACTTTTTATCTTCTTTAAATGGTTTGGGTGTTATGTGCTGGATGCCTTATTCTGTTTTTTTTTTTAAAAAAAAAATGAATATTCATAGAAAATGCTTCAGGCGCGACTTAATCTATCATCATGATTGTGTACACGTTCGCGTGACATAATTACGATTTTCAAAATAAATCAAGGTACGCGTTCGCGCGACTCTGGCCAAGCTTTCTTAAATAATAATGTGTTATTAATTGTGTATACGTACGCGTGACCTGATTCTTGAAACACCAAACAAAACGAATACACGTACGCGTGATTCGTTTCAAGATAATTTCATAATTATGAATAATTAAGCAATTAAAAGCGGTAAAAAGGTAAATGTACATAGGTTCTAAAATGAGTAATTAAATTAAGCTAGGTATGATTAAAGCGACCGTGCTAAAACTACGGAATCCGAGAGTGCCTCACACCTTCTCTCGGGTTAATAGAATTTCTTACCCGATCTTCTATATTCGCGGACCGTAAAACGGAGTCAAATTTCCTCGATTTGGAATTTAAAATAAACCGGTGACTTGGGACACCAGAAATTATCCCAAGTGGCGACTCTGAATCTAATAAATAATCTCATTTCGATTAATGTCACTTAAATTGGAAAAACTCCTTTCTTTCCTATTCCCCGGGAAAAAGGAGGTGTGACATTATGGATATAAAATTAAATGCTATAAACCATGATTTGGATTATTATAATTTGATTAAAATATTTACAGACTTTTTATGAAATTATTGATGTGCTAAATACGGTCGTTATTATACTTAATCACGAATACATCGCTACGACCGTTATTATTGAGATTGTGAATTCTATATTTGAGTTGAAGATCATTTTTGAGACTTGTTGAAATACTTGAATAATAAAGTACTTGAGGTTTATGGAATTGTTATTGGCTTGAAAGCCGCGTTTATGTTCAATTTGGAACATTCGTTTAAACACTCTCTTTGATGTTATTTATGCTTCCTACCTTTCTTGTTAATGATATACATGTACTTGGTAAGAAAGAGTATAAAGCATGAAGGGTCATGTCATTCCATTTCATATACATTATCATGTGAGGGAGAGTGTAAAGCACGAAGGGTGATGCCGTGCCATTTCGTATATATTATCATGTGAGGAAAAGTATAAAGCATGAAGGGTGATGCCATGCCATTCATATATATTATTATGCACGAAGGATAATACCGTACCATTTCATTTACATTATAATATAGGATGAGAGTAAAAGTACGAAGGGTGATGCCGTGTTATTTCATATTTACTATTATGTGAGGAAGAGTGTAAAGCACGAAGGGTGATCCCGTGTCATTTTAATTATATTATTATGCCATCATGCACATTATCATGTGAGGATAAGAGTAAAAGCACGAAGGGTGATGCAGTGTCATTTCAGTTACATTATCATGTTTTATATTATATATGGTCATGGAACGAAGGGTGTTTCCGTGCCGGCGAGGATAAGATACATATATTATATTATGATATCTTTTCGTTGTGTATACATTAATGCCTTTATCTTGAGTTGTTATTGTGCACCTATGTTTTCTATGTAATTTGTAGTCGTTCTGTCTGTGTCCTCTACCCCAATTATTGTTGTGCTACCCATGCCTTCTATCTGTTTAACTTGCAAATAGTATGAGATAAGTGCACGAAGGGTGTTGTCGTGCCAATTGATTTGATTTATAAACATACATTGGGTGAGAATGAGATAAATGCACGAAAGTGTTACCATGCCATTCGATTCGATATCTAAAATATATTTCTCACACCAGAAAAATTATGAATTTACTACTTCAATTTCTCCTAGTTATCATTTACTGCCTCGCACAGTTATTTTATTGTTCCCTTAAGTGTTATGTTTTATAATTGTTTCTATTGTTAGTATATTTCATATGTTATAACGGTGAGTATCATTTTACTAAAAATCCTCGTCACTATTTTGACGAGGTTAGACAAAATACTTACTGAGCACATGGGGTCGGTTGTATTCATGCTATACTTCTGCACCTTGTATGCAGATTTTGGATGCTGATGTTGCGGTGTATGGCGGGAGCTGGCATTGAAAACGTTTTTGTAATCCGGTCATAGCTGCCTCTTGTTCTTAGTAGGTTTAGAATCATTAATCTGTTCATGTATATTTTAGACAGATGATGTATTTTATTTCATATTAGCTTTGCAAATTCTAAATCTTAGAATCTCATGATTTATACTATCAATCCTTGAAAAAAGTAGAAAGGTTTAGTTATTTTATCATTTATTTTCCTCGATAAACCTAATTAAATTGGATTGTAGTTAATTGGCTTACCTAACGGGTTGGGTTAGGTGCCATCATGACTGGTCGAATTTTGGGTCGTGATAATAACATGCTGGTAGAATTAGCCTTATTTGTGCCATATTATTTGTGTATTATGTCTTCTATGATTAGATAGATTGTATAATTCTTTGATTTCTCGTATTCATGATATTTCCTATGTTGAGATTATTGAGATGTTGGGTGTTGAGATCGTTGAATCAATTGACTGGTTGTTGGTACTAATTGTTGAAAGATTCTTATATGACGAGTGGTGTTCAGATACTATTGTTGATATTGAATTTGCTTCCCACCTTGCTTGGTAATGTATTGTATGTGATTGCTTGGTGAGGAAGAGTGAAATGCACGAATGGTGTTGTTCTTCTTGTGAGGAAGAGTGATTGTGCACAAAGGGTATTTCCATGTCTTATTTATATTATTGCTTGAGTGATCGTAAGGATATGCACGAAGGGTGTTTCTGTGCTTGTGTTTACATTATAACATGAGGATGAGAGTAAAAGTACGAAGGGTGATGCCATGCAATTTTATTGATTTTATTGCTCTTTACTTTGATATTTGAAATGTGGACTTAGCTTTGTGGTTTCGTTATTACTTTTGAAAGAGGCTTACTTATTGACACTTAACTCTATGTTTTCATTTTATACTCCTTTACTTGTGTACTTGTTATCCCTTTCACTTGTCATTATTTTGTTGTTATATTTGATACCATATCTGTTATTTTGTTACTTCTTGATATATAATTGCACGGGTTTATTGTAGGTGTGTTATTTTAGTCTCGTCACTACTTTGTCGGGGTTAAACTCGACACTTACTGAGTACAATGGGTTGGTTATGCTCATACTATAGTTCTGCACTTTTTGTGCATATTTAGGTATCGGTACCAGCAAAGTCCGAGAGGTGCTTAGCAGATACCGGACATGTGATTCAAGGTAGTGATGCATTCTGTTCGCAGATCTTGAGTCATATTCTTATTTCTATTGTACTGTTTTTATTTTTTGGACTGTGTTGTATTTTTTTCAAAATAGTGTATGTAATAAACTCTAGAAGCTCATGTACACATCTTGGGATGGTTTGCGTTAGATGTTGGTACTAGACTTATTATGTACCCATATTGAGTTATTTTTACTTTATATTTTTATCTTGTTGTTAGTCGTGAATTGCTATTCTTTCGTGTTATCTATTGTGTGTTGGCTTGCCCAGCAAGCGGTGTTAGATGCCATCACGACCCCGACTGATTAGGATTTTGGGTCGTGACAAATGGAGGAAGAAAAATTAAATAGAGGAGGGGGGCCGATCGTCTGCCTGGGGAAGAAGGGGATGGTTTATTTTATTAAGGTATAGCGTACGAATTACATGCACTATACATCACCTATTTTGAATTAAGGTATAGCGCATATATTACATGCGCTATACGTTAACGGAGTACCTAGTCGTTAAAGTATAGCACATGTAAAATATGCGCTATATATAAAATGGTGCCCAATTTTTTTATACGCCTATTTTGGTCCACTACTAGAAATCCGGTTAAAACTGACCAAAAAAACCGACCAATGTTGGTCGGTAATGGCCAAAAAATAACCAAAACGCAACCATTTACGTGTGGACGGTATTTTTGTGGTCGAAAAAGCATACCGACCAATTTTGGTCGGTCAATTAAATTCAAAAATAAATATTGAAAAAAAATGACCAAAGTTGGTCGGTATTTTAATTATGTAATAAAAAGATTCACCATCTGGGAATCGAATCGGGGTCTGTACTGTGGCAGGATACTATTCTACCACTAGACCATTGGTACATTTTATTTTAAGACTGTCTTTTATTTGATTTATACTCTTTAATTGTATTTTCGCACGAAAATAAGCGACCAAAGTTGGTCAGTTTTATTAAAAAGTAAAATTACTGACCAAAGTTGGTCGGTTTTTTTAATATTAATTTTTATTTATTTTAATTGAAAAACCGACCAAAGTTGGTCGGTTTCTTGAAACATAAATTTCGCGGGACTCAAAAATAGTTTCCCGCATTTTTGCGCCAAAGAAAACCGACCAAAGTTGGTTGGTTTCGTAAAAAAAAAAAATTAAATTTTTTTTTTTTTGAAAAATCGACCAACTTTGGTCTGTTTTTTGGTCAGTTTTTTGACCGACCAAAGTTGGTCGGTTTTTGCCGAATTTCTAGTAGTGGTCCCTTGAGTCCAAATAATTGTTACTTGGGTTCCGGACTCCACAAGTAATAGCCAGATTCAGATTAAATTAGTTCTCATTTTTTGTTATGTTTTGATATTGAACAGTATTGTTAGTTTATTGTAAATATTAATTTTATTTCATAATAAATCTCTATAAATATCCACACAAAAACAAAAACATAAGATGTAAAATATTCGTCTCCTAAACTTATTGTGCAACAAAATCACTGTGATATCTTAAGCAGTGTTTTAGTTACAAAGATAAGCATAACAATTTTCAACAGAATATGAAATTATTTATCCTGCGTTTGGTGAACTTTAAATTCTGATATAAGTAATTTTTGAGATTTGTGATATTATTTTTAAACTACATTTAATGGAGGATAACTATCCCGGGAGTTAGTAATCCCGAAATAAAAATAATAAAATGACATGTTTATCCTTCTCTAAAACTCTTCCTCTGAATTATGTTAAGAAAGTTAAGATTAAAATTAAAAATAATATTTATTCAAGTTTATCCAATATTAAATTAAATATATATTTTTTACATTAGATTTTGTATACCTCAATATATTAATTAAATAATCTTATTGTTATTAAATTCTTCTATTATAATTACATTACATATTATAATGTGAGCATAACTTACTTGATAGCTTGCCAGCCAAACCACCCTAATGGTCTCAAGTGCAATTGTCCCATGAATATTCTACGCTTACGAAACCTAGGAAACGTGTCAAGCGTACTAAAATAAATACCATTGGAGAGATGTTCCATTTCCTTAAAAAGCAAAAGACAAGACATTCTTCTTTCTCCTTCTGTATTAATTATACTCTTTACTGTTGCATTAATCCTCCTTTTGTCTTCTCATTTTTTCTCGTCGGCGTCTCTATATTTCTCTATTAGATGACTCATTGGCTTCTGACCCGTTTCCAATTTAGCTCATTTTTAAGATAGGGGGCTAGAAGAAATGGAGGAAAGTGTGTTGTGCCAGTGGACTGTGATTCGATCCATTTTTGCTATTGTTCAACGGTGGGGCTTTAATATAATGTAGCTGTTATTATATATCATGAACAAATGGATCCTTCAGGTCTGTTGTTTGTTTCTTTAATTCTTTCTTATGCCATTGTGGTAGTGTATCTGAAATATTCTTGAAACTTTAATTTATTTTAGAATTTGCGATCTCATCAGACTTAAATTATGCTACATTACATAGTTTTAAAATAGTTGAGACGTGTTGAATGTGTGTGTGCGTTTGTATATATAATATATATATGGCTGATTTCTTGCATATCAATGAAGTGTAGGGTTTGAATACTTTGTTAATTATTCTGTCGGGCATAGTTTTTCTTCATCAAGTCTCCGTACGTTATTCTTCCTTTAGTTAGTAAAAGTTGCAAATTAAGTCATTGATAATCAGTTAGATTTTGAAGTCATTTGCCGACCCCAACTTTGTTTGGGACTGAGTAGGCGTAGTAATTGTTGAGTGATTTGAGTTTAGTCATTCCCTTCCCCGAATTGAAGTTCGAATCCTTCCAGTAACATGCTGGTTAATGGATTCTATGTGAGGCATGGACAATGAATGTGCCAATCTCCCCTAATATGTGAGTATAACCTCTGAACAATGATAATTCAGATGCTCACATATAAACCCGGAAAGTGAGAGACAACTGAGCTTCAAACTAAGAGAATGTAGATTAACATAATTAAAAAGCAGTTTTAATTGGGAGTATTAAAATGCTCCAACTTAATACTTCTGGAAGAGAATTAAAAAACAAATGCAAAAAGAAAAACTTCAATGAGTTTTTCTGGTTACAAAGTAGGATTTGCAGATAATTAATAACCCAATATTTGGATAATTCTAACGCATTCAGGTAATAACCAAGAGTTTGTACACAAGGAACCCGAGAATGTTGCAAATGGCCTTTTCCTTGGGTTGAGAAGGTCAGTGTGAAAGTAATATGTTCCGACTTTCCCAGGTGTTCCACCTTTCCTTTTATCTGTCTCGGAATAAGTCTACCTTACTAAAAAGAAAAGTCCTTACTGTGAGAGTTGAACAGTTCTGAATTTACACTAGCTACTAGGAAAAACTATGTCTTGCTTGCTTCTGTGTACTACAACTGATCAAAGGAAAATGTCTAGTACATAATTAATCTTGATCTACTTGGCATTTCCCTGTGATATGGAAAATTAAGGAAGCTATGCAGTTATACTAGTCTCCAATATGTGCTCATATCTTTTATGAAGTTCAGGAGAAACACTTACCCTTGTAAACTTCAGAAATTTAAACTTTTTACTCGTAGAATTGCCCTTGTTATTCCTGAGGCTGCCGAGTAAACCTCAACTGATGTTAACAGTTTATAGGAGCAGTGGTGAATTGTAATGAGAAACAATAACAGATGATAAACAGTGTAATGTTGTCTACACATCTAGCAACAAGCTTGCTGAGTCATATCCAATTTCTCATATCCTTTACTCATATTTGCCCAAAAGACAGGTTTAGAATCTTTCTTGGATCAGCCATTTTAGTGTAGTATATTGTAGTTTGACCTGAACAGGTCTCTTGACATCGATCCTGTGCGTCTTTTTATTTTCTGGGTAACGTATGGCTTCACAAACCTGTCCCTCTTGTATGGAGGTGGCAAACTGAGAAAACTTTAGACAAGTACGGCTACGTAGTTATATATATTTACGCATTTTGCCATGTGTTCTCTTGATCTTGGTCAGGGAAGATTGCTTCTCTCTCAGTTAGGCACCTTTTTCTTTTGTTGGTGAAATTTTTCATCAGTTAGTTTACAAATGTTCATAATATCAAGAGCTTGCAACTTCTCATGTGCATGGAATGGTCTGTTCCCCAGATATCACACTACATTATGGATATAACATGATTCAGTCAGGAGTCATCTTGAGTAACTCGGGGTCCTCTACGTCAAAGACTGTAAAATTGACTTGCTGATTCAAGAATTGAGGTTGAGTAGCTTCTGATTTTAGCACAATCTAGTTCTCCACATACGAGAAAAATTAGTATTATGATTCCCTTCCCAAGTTTACACATCTAATCCAAATTTCCATGCCTTCGTCATACAACCACTAATATTTCTCCAAGCACCTTTCTCATGATGTAGAATAATCTGGAACATTAGTGATTGCCTCTTATATGGATGCCTTAATATTTTGATAGCCGAGAAATTCCAAGGGCCAGCAGTGACGCACGGTTCAAAACTATATGGCTTCTGTTATTCTCTTTCTTCTTTTATTTAGATGACGATTACATTGCTTAGACGATGGTTAGATCCACAAGCTTTTTGCCTATTCTCGGTACATGTGTACATAGGATTGAGGAAGGTGTTCATAACACGCAGCGGAAGATAATAATAATCCTATATAGATCTTTTCATGTTTAAAATTGATTTTGCATGTCAAAGATCGGATCTAAAACGTACCTGGTGAAGAGTCTCGTTTCAAAATTTTTCGATAGTGCGAAGGCTCTATGTGTATCCACACCGCGACCAATCTTTGCTATCAACTCTTTGATAAATGAAAATCGCGAACAAATTGAATAAAAAATACCGGGCTGAATTTTATCAAAATTTCAGCTTTAACGTAACAGTACAAGGAAACTAATTTTCCTTCTCAAAGTATGCTCTCTTTTATTTGTGTAGCTCTGCCAAACCTTTTTTACTCATCTTCGTTTTTCATCTCGTGATTTATATATATACATGTAATGACCCGGCCGGTCGTTTTGAATATTACATCCCCGTTTCCCCATTTACTGTTCAATTCGTATTTTACAGTTGTTATATGATTTACCGGGGTAATTGGTTCGGGTCCGGTGAGGTTTTGGAATGAATTGGAACATTTAGTTCCAAAGTTTAAAGCTTAGGTGAAAATAGTTGACCGGATATTGACTTATGTATAAACGACCCCGGAATAGAGTTTTGATGATTTCAATAGCTCTGTATGATGATTTTGGACTTAGGAGCGTGTCCGAAAAATTATTTGGAAGCCCGTAATTAAATTAGGTTTGAAATGGCGAAATAGAAAGTTTAAGTCTGGAAGTTTGACCGGGGAGTTGACTCTTTGATATTGGGGTCGAAATCCAGTTCTAAAAATTTTCATAGGTGCGTTATCTCATTTATGACTTGTGTGAAAAATTTGAGGTCAATCAGACTTGATTTGATAGGTTTCGGCATCGAATGTAGAAGTTGGTTTCAGAGCCTAGGTTACATAGGTCTCACGAGTCATGAGCAAGTTTAGTAAAGTCTTGCGGATCGATACGGAGATGTCGGTACTTTTCTTCGAGAGGCTGCCAAACCCTTAGGAAAATTTCACTTTCTTGTATTCTGCCGTGCGAGATTGTTGATTCCGGAAAATAAATTTCTGTTATTCTATTCTCTCACAGATAGTGAGGACACGTACTATCGAGACCAGCCAGTTACTCTAGTAGAACTGGTAGAACTACCAGTTGCTCCAGCTCAAGAGCAGATTCTAGATATAGTTGAGCCGGCGGGGCAGGCTTAGGCACCAGCTGTGCCTATTGTGATTCTAGGCCTTCAGGAGGCTGTAGCACAAATATTGTCTATTTGCACTGGCCTTGCTCAGGTGGTTTCGGCTCAGGCCGCACCAGCCACTTCTCAGGCCAAGGGAGGTACTTATACCCCTATTGCCCATACTCCAGAGCAAGTAGTGTAGGGACTTCAGATACCGGGGGCACTACCAGTCCAGCCGGTTGCAGCTGCTCAGGCCAGTGGGTCATATTATGAATGACAAGGAGCAGAAGAGATTAGAGAGGTTTAGGACACTTCATCCTCCAACTTTCAGTGGAACTGAGTCAGATGATGCTTAGGATTTCTTGGACAAATGCCAGTGGATGCTTCATACAACGGGTATTCTGTAGACCAGTGGGGCCTCATTTGCTACTTTTCAGCTGACCGTGGCAGCCTTCAGATGGTGGGAGACTTATGAGAGGAGCAGAGCAGTTGGTGCAGCACCACTATCATAGCATGAGTTCTCCGTATTATTTCTGGAGAAGTTTGTGCCACAGACTCGCAGAGAGGAACTGCGTAGGCAGTTCGAGTATTTACGTTAGGAGGACTTGTACGTGACTCAGTATGAGATGCAGTTTTCAAAATTGGCTCGTCATGTAGTTTGGTTGGTCCCCACTAAGAGGGAGAAGATCATGAGGTTTATTAATGGCCTCAACTATCAGTTCTGTTTTGTTATGACTCTAGGGAATGTAGCAGGTGCTAAATTCGATGGGGTGGTTGACAGTGCTCGACGGTTAGAGATGGTCCGTACTCAGGAGCATGAGGAGAGGGAGGCCAAGAGGTCTCGTGGTCCGGGTAATTCTAGTGGTGTTCCTTCTGGGGGACAGTCCTATCATAGCAGGGGTTGACCTTATAGGCCCGCTCAGATGGCTCGTCCAGCTCATCGTGGCACATCAGCTAGCCATTCATACGGTGCCCGGCCGAGTCAGTCTTCTTTTAGTGCACTTCCAGCTCAGAGTTCATCTCGTGCACCATCAGTTCAAGGTTCATCTGTACCAGGTGCTTCTGGTAGTTATTTTGGTCCTCGGGATCCACCTCAGTACTTGCCGACATTTTCAGAGAGGGTTCTTGTGAGTGTGGAGATTTGGGCCACATAAAAAGAAATTGTCCCCGCCTATCGGGAGGTCCAGTTCAGCAGAGGAGTCAGGCTGCGACTTCCGCACCACTTATTTTACCACCCGCCCAGCCAGCACGGGGTGGGGCACAGACAGTTAGAGGTCGCTCAAGAGGGGGAGGCCGATCAGGTGGCGGTCAGGCCTGATTCTATGCTATTTCTTCTAGGCCAGATGTCGTTGCTTCAGATATAGTGATCACAAGTATGGTCTCAGTGTGCCACAGGGAAGCTTCTATATTATTTGACCCTGGCTCCACATATTCGTATGCTTCATCATATTTTGTACGTTATCTGGATATGCCCCGTGAGTCCTTAGTTTTACATGTTCATGTATCTACGCCGGTGGGCGATACTATTATTGTGGACCGTGTGTATCGATCGTGTGTGGTAACTATTGGGTAGACTGGAGACTAGAGTTGATCTCTTATTAATTATTATGGTTGATTTTGATGTAATCTTGGGTATGGATTAGTTGTCTCCATGTCATGCTATTCAAGACTGTCATGCAAAAACCGTAACGTTGGCAATACCAGGATTGCCAAGGGTCGAGTGGAGAGGTTCTCTAGATTATGTTCCCAGCATGATAATTTCTTACTTAAAGGCTCAAGGGATGGTTGGGAAGGGGTGTTTGTCATATTTGGCCTTTGTGAGAGATGTTGATACAAACACTCCTACTATTGATTCTGTACCGGTAGTGCGAGACTTTTCAAATGTATTTCCTATAGACCTGCGGGGTATGCCACCCGACAGGGATATTGTTTTTGGTATTGACTTGTTGCCGGGCACTTAGCCCATTTCTATTCCTCCGTATCGTATGGCACCAGCTGAATTGAAAGAATTGAAAGAGCAACTTCAGGAACATCTTGATAAGGGGGTTACTAGGCCTAGTGTGTCGCCTTGGGGTGCACCGGTTCTATTTGTAAAAAAGAAAGTGTACTATGCGGATGTGCATCGACTACAGCCAGTTGAACAAAGTTACAATCAAGAACAAGTATCCTTTGCCTCGTATTGATGATTTATTTGACCAGCTTCAGGGAGAGAAGGTGTTCTCCAAAATTGATTTGAGATTTGGGTATCACCAGTTGAAAATTCGGGATTCGAATATTTTAAAGACGACATTCCGGACCTGTTATGGTCACTATGAATTTCTCGTGATGTCATTTAGGATGACCAACGCCCAGCAGCGTTTATGCACTTGATGAATAGTGTATTCCAGCCGTATCTTCATTTTTTTGTCATAGTATTTATTCATGATATTCTGGTGTACTCGCGTAGCCAGGAGAAACATGCACACCTTTTGAGTATTGTATTACAGAGGCTGAGGGAGGAGAGACTTTATGCCAAGTTCTCCAAGTGTGAGTTTTGGCTTAGTTCGATGGCATTCTTGGGACACATAGTGTCCATTGAAGGAATTAAGGTGGATCCGAAGAAGATAAAGGCAGTTCAGAGTTGGTCCAAGCCATCTTCAGCTACTGAGATTCGGAGTTTTCTAGGCTTGGCTGGTTATTATCGGCGCTTTGTAGAAGGCTTCTCATCTATTGTGGCGCCTGACTAAATTGACCCAGAAAGGTGCTCAATTCAGGTGGTCGGATGAGTGTGAAGAGAGCTTTCAGAAGCTCAAGATTGCCTTGACCACAACTCCAGTTCTAGTTTTGCCTTCAGCTTCAAGCTCTTATACATTATGATGCTTCTTGGATGGGTATTGGGTGTGTCTTAATGCAGGATGGTAGAGTGATTGCTTATGCTTCGCGCCAGTTGAAGTCACATGAAAAGAACTACCATGTTCATGATTTAGAATTAGCAGCCATTGTTTATGAATTGAAAATTTGGAGGCACTATCTCTATGGTGTGTCTTGTGAGGTATTTAAAGATCATCGGAGCCTTCAACACTTATTCAAACAGAAGGATCTAACTTTGTGGCAGCGGAGATGGTTGGAGCTGCTAAAGGATTATGATATTAATATTCTGTATCATCCCGAAAAGGCCAATATGGTGGCCGATGCCTTTAGTAGAAAGGCGGTGAGTATGGGAAGCCTTGCATTCATTCCTGTTGGTGAGAGGCCTCTTGCAGTTGATGTTCAGGCCTTGGCCAACCAGTTCGTGAGATTAGATATTTCGGAGCCCAGTAGGGTTCTAGCTTGTGTGGTTTCTCGGTCTTCCTTCTATGACCGTATTAGAGAGCGTCAGTATGATGATCCCCATTTGCTTGTCCTGAAGGACACACTTCAGCACGGTGATGCCAAAGATGTTACTATTGGAGATGATGGGATGTTGAGGAAGCAAGGTCGGATTTGTGTGCCAAATATAGATGGGCTGCATGAATTGATTCTTGAAGAAGCCCATAGTTCGCGGTATTCCATTCATCCGGGTGCCACTTAGATGTACCACGATTTGAGGCAACACTATTGGTGGAGAAAAATGAAGAAAGATATAGTTGGGTATGTAGCTCAGTGTTTAAATTGTCAATAGGTGAAGTACGAACATCAAAGTCTCATGTTTTGGATTTCAGTACAGTGCAGTTAGATGGTAATTTGACTTATGATGTAGAGCCGGTGGCCATTTTGGACCGGCAGGTTCGAAAGTTGAGATTAAAGAACATAACTTCAATGAAAGTGTAGTGGAGAAGCCAGCCAGTCGGAGAAGCTACTTGGGAGACTGAGCGGGAAATGCGGAGCAAACCTATTTAAGGCTCCAGGTATGATTCTAAACCCGTTCGAGGACAAACGTTTGTTTAAGAAGGGGGAGAATGTAATGACCCGGCCAGTCATTTTGAATATTATAGCCCCGTTCTCCCATTTATTGCTCAATTCATATTTTACAGTTGTTATGTGATTTGCCGAGGTAATTGGTTCGGGTCCGGTGAGGTTTTGGAATGAATTGGAGAACTTAGTTCCAAAGTTTAAAGCTTAAGTGAAAATACTTGACTGGATATTAACTTATGTGTAAACAACCCTAGAAATTTGATGATTCCAATAGCTCCGTATGGTGATTTTGGACTTAGGAGCGTGTCCGAAAAATTATTTGGAAGGAAGTTTAAGTTTGAAAGTTTGACCGGGGAGTTGACTTTTTGATATCAGGGTCAAAATTCAGTTCTGAAAATTTTCATAGGTCCATTATTTCATTTATGACTTGTGTGCACAATTTGAGTTCGATCGGACTTGATTTGATAAGTTTCGGCATCGAATATAGAAGTTGGAATTTCTTAGTTTTATTAAGCTTGAATTGGGAAATGATTCGTGTTTTTAGCATTGTTTGATATGATTTGAGGCTTCGAATAAGTTCGTATGATGTTTTGGGACTTATTGGTATATTTGTTTGAGTTCTCGGGGGCTTCGGGTGAGTTTCAGATGGTTAACGGATCAAATTTGGACTTAGAACAATTGAAATTTGTTGTTGCCTAATGATGCAATTGCACCTTCAGAAATTGGCTCGCAGGTGCGAGCATTCCATCACAGAAGCGACCAGGCGTGGGTTGAGGCAGAGGTCGCAGAAGCGAGCAGATGGTCCGCAGAAGCAGAGTTGCATCTGCAACTGTACGACCGCAGAAGCGCAGAGGCCGCAGAAGCGGCTTGCTCCTCGCAGAAGCGGGAAGACGACTGCAGAAGCGAAGGGAGGCCAACCTTAGAAAAAATCACAAATGAGGTGGATTCTCCGCAAAAACGGAACCGCATATGCGGTTAAGTGTCCGCAGGTGCGTAACCTTTTGACAGATTACAAAGCAGAAGTGTTCCGACATTTTTGTCATTTTGGACATTTCCAACACGGGTTGAGGCGATTTTTGAGTGAGATTTCAGAGGAAAAAACTTGAGGTAAGTCACTTATGATAATTGTTAGTCAATAATATTGAATTATCATCGATTATTCCGACTAGATTATGTATTTTTGAGGTGTAATTCGAGGATTTGGGCCTAGAGATTTTAAAACAATAAATTAAGATTTGAAGGTCGAGTTGATGTCGGAATTTGATAAATTTGGTATGGTTGGACTCGTGGTTGAATGGGCGTTCATATTTTATAAATTTTGTCGGGTTCCGATACATGGGACCCACTGGCGATTTTTGAGTGGAATTTTAAATTTTGTTAGAAAATTAATATTTTCATATGGAATTAATTCCTATAATTTGTAATGACTGAATCGAATTAATTATGACTAGATTCGAGGCGTTCGGAGGTCGATTCACGAGGCAAAGGCATATTGGAATAGAGAATTACACAGTTGAAGTAAGTAACACTTCTAAACTTGGTTTTGAGGGTATAAATCCCCGAATTATGTATTATGTGAACTGTATGGAGGTGACGCACATTCTAGGTAACGGGCGTGTGGGTGTACACCATAGAAATTGAGACTTAAAATAAATTCTGTGGAGTTGTATAATTAGAGAATTATATCATTATCCACATATCCTCCACGCGTTAGAGGAAATCGAGTTGAGACTCATGTTAAAGATCATGTTTAGGCTATGTGCCGATATTTTGGGATCTGCATGATAGTTTTGCTGTTGAATTAATTGTTTAAATTTATAATTATGTATTCAGTCACATCTATCATTTGTATATCATATCTTAGTCTTTGTTGTCATTCATTGATACATCATATCATCATGTCGGGTTGATCTTTATATCATTGAGAGCCCGAGAGACTGGAGATTTTGAGTGATGATTATGGGATCAGGCTACACGCTGCAAGATATTTTATTTATTTATGCTTGGATCCTAATATTATAGCGCTTGGGCTGAAGGATCCCCTCAGGAGTCTGCACCCCCACAGTGAGTGCGGTTGATTTATATTGAGGGATGGATCTTCCCTGGGCATGGATCTTGCCCGAAGCATTTATATTGAGGGATGGATCTTCCTTGGACATGTCCGAATCATTTATATTTGGGGATGGATTTTCCCCTGGGCCGGATTGGCTTTATACAGTACTGAGTGACTGACTGTCAGTTGATGTGTGTGTATGTGTGTATATATATATATATATATATATATATATATATATATATATATATATATATATATATATATACAGGATGGATCTTCCCTGGGCTGGATTGGCCATATACAATACTGAGTGATTGAGTATTCTGAGAGTGTGAATACACGAGGTTTTCATTGTGGTACATCACATACAACATATATTTTTGGCATGTAGATATAGAGATCATATCATGCAGATTTTATCTATTTTTCCTGTACTGAGTTTAACTGTTGAACTGGAAAGCATGCCTATATTTCTGTACTGTTATTTCTATACTAGACTGTACATGTTGAGCTTGTCACTACTTTCATCCCAGAGGTTAGTCTTGTTACTTATTGAGTTAGTTGTACTCATACTACACTCTGCACCTCGTGTGCAGATCCAGGTACTTCCGGATATGGCAGTTACCAGATTTGAGGATTTATCTGTTGGAGACTATTAAGGTAGCTGCTTGGCGTCCGCAGACCTTGACTAACTTTCCTTTCAGTTATTGTAATGTTCTATATTTTCAGACAGTGTTCTTATCAGTCAGACTTTGTTATTATTTAGATGCTCATGTACTCAGTGACATCGGGTTTTGGGAGTATACTTATATCAGTATTTATGAGATTTTATAATTAAATTTAAATACGAAAAACGGCCAAAAATGCCCTTGAACTATTTGAAATAGCTCAAAAATGCCCTCTATTGGTTTTTGGTACCAAAAATATCTCTACCATCTATATTTTAGACCACAAATGCCCTTAAACCGTTAGTCTTGCCATTGAAGGTGACATGGCAGTCCAACTAGGTTAGATTTGCTTGCATGGCCATCCACCTAAGCAATCCAACATGGCAAAATTATTTTTTCGGAAAAATTATTTTTTAAAATACAAAATCAACACTTATTCCGAAAATATTAGAAAAAATTCCGGAAAAATTATTTTTCCGAAAGAATAATTTTTCAGAAAAAATATTTTTCCGAAATTTTTTTACTTTTTTCGGAATAAGTGTTGATTTTATATTTTAATAAAATTTTCCAAAATAAATAAATTTTACGGAAATTTTTTACTTTTTTCAGAATAAGTGTTGATTTTTGTATTTTAATAAAAATTTCCGAAAAAAATAATTTTTCCGAAATTTTTTTACTTTTTTCGGAATAAGTGTTGATTTTGTATTTTAATAAAAATTTCCGAAATAAATATTTTTTCTGAAAATTATTTACTTTTTTCGGAATAAGTGTTGATTTTGTATTTTAAAAAAAATTCGAAAAAATAATGTTTCCGAAAAAATAATTTTGCCGTGTTGGATTGCTTAGGTGGATGACCATGTAAGCAAATCTAACCCAGTTGGACTGTCATGTCACCTTCAATGGCAAGACTAATATTTTAAGGGCATTTGTGGTCCAAAATATAGAAGACAGAGATATTTTTGGTAACAAAAATAAATAGAGGATATTTTTTAGCTATTTCAAATAGTTCAAGGCTATTTTTGGCCCTTTTCCGAATTAAATATTATGTTTTCAAACTTAAGAGATTATTGTGATTTATTGAGGTTGTCGGCTTGTCTAGTATTGAGATAGGCGCCATCACGACATGCGAATTTTGGGTCGTGACAATACATATATGTATCACGTGAATAATAATTTTCCAATAGGTTAAGGAAAAGTAAGCATTGGTTTTTTCCTACTTAAAGTCCATTCCAACATTGGAATTATGGAACTTTTTTATTTGAAAAAATTTGAATGCCATTCCAAATGGGTATACGGCAGCCAGCTGACACGTCCAATTCACGTTAGTCCAATTTGGACTTTCACGTTAATTACTTAATCCAATTCAAAATTGGATTACAAGAATAAATTGATATTATATATACAACCTCTATATAAATCAATATTAATATATATCACATATATATTTTAATCAAGAGATACAATTCAATTTTCTATTCTAAATAGAAAGCTTCAATTTGTTCACAATATTAATTATATCCTCTTTGCTAACAAAGAATATAATAATATTTTATTTGGACTAATAAATTAATTTATTTGACTAATTAAATTCTTTAATTTAATTATCAAATAATAAAGTAATTAATCCTTTAGCAAATATCAAAACACTCGTTAGTGTGCGACCCCATAGGTTCAATACTAAGCCGGTAGTAAATAAATCACATCAATATACTAATCAAAGATGCCGTCTAGCAACACTCCTTAATGGCCGGATAGCATGAAGTATACAATTTACTCTCAAGAACCCGTAGAAGAATAATGCATTAATTCCTTCTGTCCTTATAGTTCTGGGTCACCCTAAGATATTGTTCAACTGTCAAATCCTAATAGGCGACCAACTATGTGTTTATGTCAAATATAATCGACCATTGACTGACCTAAGAAACTCTTTTCTTCTTTCATTCAATCGCCCTGGCCAAGGTCTTAATTTGGTCGGTTATAATTTATGACAACATGGAGCTTAAACTCATTACCAAGAATTGACAGATTTCATCTTGATCAATCACTAATTCTATAGGTATTTAATCGTACCCAATATCCTTTCAACTATCGCCCTAGGGACATAGGTGTCTAGTATCAAAGCACAATAAATAACTTGTCAATTACTATGATGATATCAGGTCAAAGGAAACTCTTACATCACATTCTTCAAGAGAATATCCTATTGACAGTTTATGATAATTCTTACCATTAGAAATTATCCAATGAACCGGTTCAATGATCATATCACTATATGCATCATCTATTTATGTGATTTAGTTAATAAGATCAAATAATCTTTATCCCATAAATACGATCACATAAATATTAATCTAACCAGATTAATAATATCCAAATTAATAATCCTATGATCAAGAACAAAATTTAGATTAAATTGTAAGAGACTTTACTCTCATTATCATGATCTCCATCATGATGACAAGTCTCAAAATTTAATGAAGGATCTTATTAAATTAATCAAAAAATTAATAATAACTATGATAAACCAATATCAAATGCCATATATTTTTATATCAAATAACATTCACAAAAATATGTTCAAATCATATATGAGATTGGATCTACGGCATATCTAATATATCCCTAACAATCTCCCACTTGCACTAGAGCCAATCGCTCTTGTACTTCATTCCTAATTTTCACTTGTGCTTGTCAAACTCTTTTGCTCCAAGAGCTTTAGTGAATGGGTCTGCAGTATTTTCCTTTCCATCAACCTTTTGAATCTCGACGTCTCCACATTCAATGATCTCTCTTATCAAGTGATACCTTCGCAGGACGTGTTTGGATTTTTGGTGTGATCTTGGTTCTTTTGCTTGAGCAATGACTCCAGTATTGTCACACAATAATGGAACTGCACCTTCTATTGAAGGAACCACACCAAGTTCAATTGAGAACTTTTTCATCCATACAACTTCCTTAGCAGCTTCACTAGCTGTTATATATTCTGCTTCAGTCACTGAATCAACTACTGTAGCTTGTTTGGAACTTTTCCAACTCATTGCACCACCATTTAAGGTGAATACATAACCAGAAATAGATTTGCTATCATCTCTATCTGAAGAGAAGCTTGCATCAGTATAACCTTCAAGTTTTAACTCAGAATCTCCATAAATGAGGAATTGGTCTTTAGTCCTTCTTAAGTACTTAAGAATGGTCTTTACCACCTTCCAATGTTCCTCACCAGGATTTGCCTGATATCGGCTAGTTATTCCTAGTGCATAAGCCACATCAGGACGTGTACATGTCGTGGTATACATGATAGCTCCCACTGCACTAGCGTATGGGATCCTACTTATGTGTTCTCTCTCTTCAAGTGTTTTAGGACAATCCTCCCTACTAAGAGTAATTCCAGTGCCTATCAGTAGATAGCCTCTTTTGGAATTATTCATGTTATACCTCTTTAAGATGCTATCAATGTACAAGGACTGGGAAAGCCCAAGCAGCTCCCTAGATCTATCTCTATAGATCTTTATTCCAAATATATAAGCTGTTTCTCCCAAGTTTTTCATGGAGAACAGTTCAGATAGACAAATCTTGGTACTTTACAATACTGGTACATCATTTCCGATGAGCAATATATCATCAACATAAAGTATTAAGAATATAATTGTGCTCCCATTAACCTTTTTTTACGCACAAGGCTCTTCTTCGCATCTAACAAAATTAAAATTTTCAATTGTATCGTTAAAGTGAATATTCCAACTTCGAGAAGCTTGCTTTAGTCCATAAATGGATCTATGTAGCTTGCAAATTTTATTATGATCAGGCGGAGATGTGAAACCTTCAGGTTGTGTCATGTGCACATCCTCTTCTAGCTCACCACTAAAAAACTATTTTCACATCCATTTGCCATATTTAATAATCGTAGTATGATGCTATATCAAGCAAAATCCGAATTGATTTGAGCATTGACATGGGAGAGAAAGTCTCATCATAGTCGACTTTTTCTTTCTGACGATATCCCTTGGCAACAAGACAGGCTTTGTAGGTATCCACTTTTCCGTCTACTCCAATCTTTTTCTTAAAAACCCATTTACAACCTATAGGTTTTATATCCTTTGAAGATTCAACTAAAGTCCATACTTTATTTTCCTTCATGGATTTCATTTCGGATTCCATGGCCTTTTGCCATCTCTCATAGTCAGAACTTTGTATAGCCTCTTCATAGGTCTTAGGGTCATCATCATTATGATCAACCTTCTAAGAGGTTCTTATGCAACTTGCACCTTGTGTTTGATTTGGTTGTTCTTCAATTTGGTTTGGAACTGGTTCATTAACCTATTCTTGAACTACATTTAGTTCTTGAACTTCAACCATTGAAGATGGCAACTTCCTTGTCAACTTCAAAACATCCAATAAAGGTTATTCAACTTGTGTCTTATGATCTTGATCTTGTGTTGATTCATTGGTTTCTTGAATTTCATCAAGTTCTATTTCTCTACTATAATTTCCTTATAAAAGAAATTTCCTTTACAAAAAGGTTGCTCCTCTAGCCATAGAAGGGTGATAGAAATAATATCCCATTATTTCTTTGGGATACCCAATGAACCTACACTTATCAGTCAAGTTTATCAGATTGCAGTCTCTTAACATAAGCTGGACAACTCCAAACTTTAATATGCTTAAGGTTAGGCTTACGTCCTTTCCATATCTCATATAGTGTTGTAGAGACTGACTTAGTGGGAACTTTATTAAGTAAGTATGTTGCTGCTTTCAAAGAATATCCCCATAAATATATTGGAAGATCAGTGAACCAAATCATAGATCTCACCATATCTAATAAGGTTTGATTTCTCCTTTCAGACACACCATTATGTTGTGGTATTCCTGGAGGTATCCACTGTGAGAGAATTTCATTCTATTTGAGATACCTCGTAAAATCTTCACTAAGATATTCTTCACCTCTATCAGACCTTAGTACCTTGATACTTTTACCTGTCTGTTTCTCAACTTCACTACGGAACCTTTTGAATATTTCAACAGATTCAGATTTGTGTTTCATAAGATACACAAATCCATATCTTGACATATCATCAGTGAAAGTGATGAAGTAAGAATATCCACCTCTAGCTTGAATTTTCATGGGCCCACAAACATCTGTATGAATTAGTCCCAATAATTTAGTAGCTCTTTCTCCACTTCCAATAAATAGAGAATTTGTCATTTTTACTTTGAGAGAAGATTCACAAGTTAGATATGATTCAAAATCATACCTGTCAAGGTACCCTTCCTTGTACAACTTGTTAATTCTTTTCTCTCCAATATGACCAAGCCTACAATGCCAAAGGTATGAATGATTTAGTTGATCATCTCTTTTCCTTTTAAGACTTGAAACATGCATAATTGAATTAGAATTAACATTAGGTAAGACATAAATATCATGTTGGAGATAGTTATTCACCAATAATCTATCACCATAATAAATAGAGCAAATACCATTGCTTATAATAATGCGAAAACCACGTTTGTCTAACATAGAAGCTGAAATTATATTCGAAACAAATTTAGGAACATAATAACAATCATCCAACATAAGTACTTTTCCCGTAGGCATTATTAAAGAAATTGATCCTATAGCTACGGCCGCAACTTTTGCACCATTTCCAACTTATAGATTAATTTCTCCTTTCTTCAAACTTCTACTTATTTGGAACCCCTGCAATATATTGCAAATGTTATAACCATTGTCAGTATATAATACCCACAATAAAGTATCAGTAGTAGTTAAAGAAACTTTAAAAATATTTTTCATTTGAGTCTTACCTTGTTTCTTGTCATTTAGAGTTGCAAGGTACTCTTTGCAGTTTCTCTTCCAATGCCCTATCTTCTTATAATGAAAACATTCAGCATCAGATTGGTCAGCTTTGCCTCCTTTGCCTTTGGGTTTGGTCACACCACCCTTAGGCGCAGTAAGCTTCTTCTTGGGTTTATTTCTACCCTTACCCTTCTTCTTAGAAGAGTTTCCAACCAACATGATAATTCCTTTCTTCTTCTCAGATGCAAGTTGATTATCATAATCAATCAGCATGTTAAGCATCTCATGAAGATCACAATCCATTTTATGCATATTGAAATTAATAACAAATTATGAAAAGGATTCAGAGAGTGACTGCAAGATAAAATCTTGAGAAAGCTCTTTACCCAGTTTGCACCCCAACTTCTCAAGTTCTTCAATAAGATCAATCATATGATTGACATAGGATCTAACTGGAGATTTTTCAGTCAATCTGGATCCAAATAAAGTCTTAAATAACTGATATCTAGCTGTCCTGCTTTGTGTACCAAACATCTTCTTAAGATGTTCAATGATTGCAGTTGGATCCATATCCTGATGTTTCCTCTGGAGCTCAGAACTCATAGAAGCGTGAATGATACATTTGGTAGTAAGATATTCTTCCAAGTATTTCTAATAAATCTTGGTGGCATCATCATCATCCTCATCTGGGACTTCCTTGACAGGTTTATCTATCACATCAATAAGCTTTTCATGCATGAGATCAATTCTCAAATTTCTATACCAATCATCAAAGTTTTGTCCTACCAACTTGTTGATCTCACGTATTCCACGCAGTGATATAACAAACATATTGAGAAATCTGAAATTAGAAAAGAAAAGACAATATTATAAGAACATATTTAAACATATCATAAAGACATGAACTTTTATCTAAATGATATTTTCACAAATTATTTTAAACTAGTTACCCTCATTAGAGTTTAGGAATTCTTTTATTTCAGTTAGTGGAGTAAAGGAATCCTTCAACAATATATATAAGCCCCTTGGAAGTCAAGTCGTTTCTCACATATATTTTAAAGGTAGGTACTTTTACTAATTGTATCCCTATACAATTTCCTTAAATAGCTCTATGTCAAATAGTCCCCTGATAGTCAGGTCGATCCTATTGGCGTAGTTGAGTTCAACCATCATGATAGCAAAGAACTTATTAAATTTTATACTCCCCGGATAGTCCAGGCGTCTAGTGTAAAATTAAATAATTCTTCCAATCCATGAATCTAATGCAATAAATAATTTAAACATATTCTCGAACTATAAGTCTCCTGGTTATGAGGCCATTCCTTATAAACAAGAAATAAATAAAATTATTTATTTTGATGGATAGCTTTATAATAAAATATCTTATATTTAACTAGTAAGAACTCAAATTTTAGCAAGAGGGAATTGTTACTAAAATAACTTTTAATAACATGATGATCTAATCTTTTATAGAACATGAATTTTGTTCAAGTTGTCTACATGCTTTGTCCTAAATTAATTTACATCATATGTAATAATAATTCAAAATCATATAACGAACAAGCACGTGACATAAAAACGAAATTCAACATACTTCTACCATATTTATCTTATATATCACATAAAATAATTCATGCCAGAACATTATTATTAATTAATATCTCATAAACTAATAACAATTAAAATAATTGTATAATTGAATAACCTATTATAGATTACCGGCATATCTTATACAAAATTTTAAATTCAAGTTACGAACAATCTCAGCAGTTTAACTTATATGAATACATATTTTATTCACAATAAAATAGTATCAATCCTTATGCATTCAAACAATTTGACTATTGCACAAGACACAAGGATAATGGTTTGAACTCTTCAAATAAAATCTTAAAATATTTCATAAATAAATTTTAGACACGAGAAATCATGGCTCTGATACCACTGTAGGATTGAGGGAGGTGTTCATAACACGCATCGGAAGACAATAACAATCCTAGATAGATCTTTTCGTGTTTAAAATTTATTTTGCATGTCAAAGATCGGATCTAAGACATACCTGGTGAAGAGAGTCTCGCTTGAAAATTCTTCGATAGTGCGAAGATTCTATGCGTATCCACACCGAGACCAATCTTTTCTATCAACTCTTTGATGAATGAAAATCGTGAAAGAATTGAATAAAAAATAACGGGGTGAATTTTATCAAAATTTCAGCTTTAACGTAACAGTACAAGGAAACTAATTTTCCTTCTCAAAGTATGCTCTCTTTTATTTGTGTAGCTCTGCCAAACCTTTTTGTACTCATCTTCGTTTTTCATTGTGATTTATATATATGCACATATATGTATCACGTGAATAATACTTTTCCACTAGGTTAAGGAAAAGTCAAAAGCGTTGGTTTTTTCCTTCTTAAAGTCCATTCCAACATTAGAATTATGGAACCTTTTTATTTGAAAACATTTGAATCCCATTCCAAATGGGTATATGTCACGACCCAATTTTCCCCTCCGTGGGAAGTCGTGACGGCACCTAGTCTCTACAACTAGGTAAACCTAATATTTTGCGGAATATTGAAATAAAAATATAAATTTAACCAATTATTCAAAAATACACAACAAATCTCAAAACCCGGAACATCGTGAATCACAAACTACAGAAGGAAAAATCTAGTGTCTCTATACATCAGAATCTAACACGGAAAAATACAGAAGATAATGGACATGAGAAAGAGTAGAAGGGGACTTCGAGGACTGCGGACGCAGCAGATATACCTTGAAGTCTCCAAAGCTGTCCCGGCTCACTGATAGTACGGTTGATAAGGTGCACCTGGATCTGCACACGAAAAATATATGCAGAGAGAAGCATGAGTACACCACAATCGGTACCCAGTAAGTGCCAAGCCCGACTTCGGTAGAGTAGTGACGAGGTCAGGTCAAGGCCCTACTGGTAAATATATAATAAAATAATATAGAGTATAATACCGCAATAAAATAAAGGCTGGAATTTAACAACAATGAAATAATAGAAGGTAACAGCTTAGTACACAGAAACACAACAAGGGATCTCCCGAGATACCGTCTCGTAGTCCCAAAAGTAAATGTGCAGGGGGATCTCCCGGAATACCGTTCAGTAGTACCAAAGTAAATGTACAGGGGGATCTCCCGGAATACCTCCCGGAATACCGTTCTGTAGTCCCAAAATAAATGTGCAGGGGGATCTCCCGTAATACCGTTCCGTAGTCCCAAAGTAAATATACAAGACATGGGGATCTCCCGAAATACCGTTCTGTAGTCTCAAAGTAAATATGCAGTACAGAGAGATCTCCCGGAATACCGTTCCGTAGTCCCAAAGTAAATATGCAGCGCGAATGATAGAAATACAACTACATTACGAAGTTCTTACAATTTAGACTAAGTACCAGTCAGGGAAGAAGCAGGAAATTCACTAAGCATGCTGCACATAATTCACATAAACAATTAAGATACGTAGACATGTTGTATTAGACTAAACATGATAGCTACACATATTGGAATAACTCAATTAAGAATGAGAATAGATTAGTACTCATTAAAATGGTATAACTCAAAATAACAGGAAAACATGTTGCTGCTAGGTAAGAAAATCGGGTTTTACCACAACTAGCCCATGTACGTACTCTTCACCTCACGTACACGGTGCTCACATAATACAATGGTTCCAAATCATAAGGGGATTTCCCCCACACAAAGTTAGGCAAGCCACTTACCTCGAACCAAGCTCAATCAATCGGTTACAATACCTTTCCCATGAATATTCGGCTCTGAATGGCCCAAATCTAGCCAAAAGCAATTACATATCATAAATACAACAATAATAGACTCATCTATTTAATGAAATCAACGCTTTAACAAAAATTCCGAAATTAACTCGAAAATTGCCCGTGGGCCCACATCTCGGAATCGGGTAAAAGTTACAAAATAGGAACGCCCATTCTACCATAAGTCTAACCATACCAAAATTACTAAATTCCGATACCAAATGGTCCTCCAAATCCACAAATCAAACTTCCAAATCCCTAGCCTCCAACTTCCAATTTCCACCTTAAATACACACTAACTAGGTGGAAAAATACATGGCAAGGCAAGATTATTGATCAAAAATAAGCACAAGGGACTTATCTCAAGAAATGCCTCAAAAATACTCTCAAAAATCGTCCTAAACCGAGTTTGCAAAGTCAAAAATGACAAAAATCACGAAGCCCTTTGATTTTAACCACTGCCCAGGTATTTTCGCACCTCCGGAACCTGGGCTCGCACCTACCAGCAGACGTGCGCAGGTTCGATTATAGCAGAACTAGCAAAAATACCAGATTTTCCTAAGTCCAATTTCATTCTGTTAAGCATCTGAAACACACTTGAGGCCCCCGGGACCTCAACCAAACCTACCAACAAATCCTATAACACCATACAAACATAGTCGAGCCTTCAAACCACATCGAACAACACTAAAAATCATGAATTAAGCACGGATTCAAGCCTAAGAACTTAGAATTTTCCAAATTCTACAAACGACGTCGAACCACATCAAATCTAGTCCGAATTACCTCAAATTCTACACACAGGTCACAAATGACACTACGAACCTACAACCACTTTCGGAAATCCATTCCGAACTCGATATCAAAATTTCCACTATCGGCCGAAATCGCCGAAAAATCTAACTTTCGCCAATTCAAGCCTAAATCTACTACATACCTCCAAAACACATTCCGGATGTGCTACTAAGCTCAAAATAACTCAACGGAGCTAACGGAGTTGACGGAATTCCATTCCGGATCCGTCTTCATACAGTTCCGACTACGGTCCAAATTCTAAGACTTAAGCTCTCATTTAGGGACTAAGTGTCCCAAAATACTCTGAAACTCAAAACCAATCATCCCGGCAAGTCACAATAGCAGAAATAGATATGGGGAAAGCAGTTAATAGGGGTTCGGGGCTCTAACTCTTAAAACGACCGGCCGGGTCGTTACATCTCCTCCCTCTTAAAACAATCATTCGTCTTCGAACGAGCATAGAGACATACCTAAAGTGGTGAAAAGATGAGGATAACGGCTGCGCATATCCTACTCGGTCTCCCAAGTCGCCTCCTTGACCGGCTATCCCCTCCAATGAACCTTCACGGAAGCAATGTTCTTTGATCTTAGCCTTCTGACCTGCCTGTCTAAAATAGCCACTGACTCATCAACATAGGATAGATCCTTGTCCAATTGAACTGAGCTGAAATCCAACACATGGGACGGATCGCCGTGATACTTTCGGAGCATAGAAACATGGAATACCGGATGAAATCCTGCTAGACTGGGACGCAAGGCAAGCTCATAAGCAACCTCCTCAACTCGACGCAACACCTCAAATGGACCAATGAACCTTGGGCTCAGCTTGCCCTTCTTTCCAAACCTCATAACGCCCTTCATAGGCGAAACCAGGAGCAAGACTCGCTCTCCAATCATGAATTCTACATCGCGAACCTTCTGGTCCACATAACTCTTTTGTCTGGACTAGGCTGTGCGAATTCTATCCTGAATCACCTTCACTTTTTCCAAGGCATCCTGAACCAAGTCCGTACCCAATAATCTGGCCTCACCAGGTTCGAACCAACCCACTGGGGACCGACAACGCCTACCGTACAAAGCCTCATACGGTGCCATTTGAATGCTGGACTAATAACTATTATTGTAAGCAAACTCCGCAAGTGGCAAGAACTGGTCCCAATCACCCCCAAAATCTATCACACACGCACGAAGCATATCCTCTAATATATGAATAGTGCGCTCGGACTGCCCGTCCTTCTGAGGGTGAAATGCTGTGCCTAACTCAACCCTAATACCCAATTCATGATGTACAACTCTCCAAAACCGTGATGTAAATTGCGTACCCCGGTCAGAGATAATAGATACCGGTATGCCATGAAGCCTGACGATCTCACGGATGTAGATTCGAGCTAGCTGCTCGGAAGAATAGGTAGTCATCACAGGAATGAAATAAGCCGACTTGGTCAACCTATCCACAATCACCCAAACTGCATCAAACCTCCGCTGAGTCCATGGGAGTCTAACAACAAAATCCATAGTGATCCGCTCCCATTTCCACTCTAGAATCTCTAACTTCTGAAGCAATCCACCTGGTCGTTGATGCTCATATTTTACCTACTGGCAATTCAGACATCGAGCCACATACTCTACTATGTTCTTCTTCATTCTCCTCCACCAGTAATGTTGTTTCAAGCCCTGATACATCTTTGTGACACCCGGATAAATAAAGTACCGCGAACTGTGAGCCTCCTGTAGAATCAACTCACGCAATCCATCCACATTGGGCACACATAGCCTGCCCTGCATCCTCAATGCACCATTATCTCCAATAGTTACCTCCTTAGCATCACCGTGCTGGACCGTGTCCTTAAGGACAAACAGATGGGGGTCATCATACTGACGCTCCCTGATACGATAATAAAGAGAAGACCGAGAGACCACACAAGCCAATACTCGATTCGGCTAAAAAAATCCAATCTCACAAACTAGCTGGCTAAGGCCTGAACATCCAATGCCAATGGACTCTCTGCTGCTAGTAGATATGCTAAACTCCCCAAACTCTCTGCCTGGCGACTCAAAGCATCAGCCACCACATTGGCCTTCCCAAGGTGCTACAAAATAGTAATATCCTAATCCTTAAGTAGCTCCAACCACCTCTGCTAACGTAAGTTAAGATCTTTCTGCTTAAACAGATGCTGCAAACTCCAATGATCAGTGTAAATCTCACAAGGAACACCGTACAAATAATGACGCCATATCTTCAAGGCATGAACAATAGCTGCTAACTCAAGGTCGTGGACATGATAGTTCTTTTCGTGCACCTTTAGCTGTATGGATGCGTAGGTAATTACCCTACCGTCCTGCATCAATACCGTGCCGAGACCAATCTGCGATGCATCACAATATACAGTATAAGACCCTAGACCTGTAGGTAATACCAATACTGGGGCTGTAGTCAAAGCTGTCTTGAGTTTCTGAAAGATCTCCTCACATTCCTCTGTCCACCTGAACGGAGAATCCTTCTGGGTCAGCCTGGTCATAGGTGCTGCAATAGATGAGAATCCCTCTACAAAGCGACGGTATTACCCCGCCAAACCAAGAAAACTCCGGATCTCTGTAGCTGAGGACGGTCTGGGCTAACTCTGCACTGCTTTAATCTTCTTTGGATCCACATGGGTCCCCTCACTCGATACTATATGACCCAAGAATGCCATTGAGTCTAGCCAAAACTCACATTTTGAAAATTTTGCATATAACTTCTTTTCTCTCAAGGTCTGAAGTGCAGTCCTCAGGTGCTGCTCATGATCCTCTCGACTCCGGGAGTATATCAGAATGTCGTCAATAAATGCAATAACGAGTGAGTCAAGATAGGGCCGAAACACACTGTGCATCAAGTGCATAAAAGTTGTTTGGGCATTGGTCAGCCCAAAAGACATCACAAGAAACTCATAGTGACCATATCTGGTCCTGAAAGCAGTCTTTGGGATATCCGGCTCCCGAACCTTCAACTGATAATAACCTGAACGTAAGTCAACCTTGGAAAACACTCTGTCACCCTGTAACTGATCATATAAGTCATCAATACGAGGCAATGGATACCTGTTCTTCACTCTGACTTTGTTCAACTGGAGGTAATCAATACACATCCGCATAGAACCATCCTTCTTCTTCACAAATAAGACAGGAGCACCCCAAGGTGATACACTTGGTCGAATGAAGCCTTTATCAAGTAATTCCTATAAATGCTCTTTCAACTCCTTCAATTCAGGAGGAGCCATACGATATGGAGGAATAGAGATGGTCTGAGTGCCCGGCAACAAATCAATGCCAAAATCAATATCTCTATCGGGCGGCATGCCCGGAAGATCAGCTGGAAAAATATCTGGAAAGTCCCTCACTACTGGAATTGACTCAACTGTGGGGCTATCAATACTGACATCTCTCACATAATCTAGATACGCGTCACATCCCTTCTCAACCATTCGTTAAGCTTTAAGAAAAGAAATAACTCTGCTGGGAGTATACTCTAAGGTACCTCTCCACTCTAATCGCGGTAAACCTGGCATAGCCAGTGTCACAGTTTTAGCGTGACAATCAAGAATAAGATAATGGGGCGACAACCAGTCCATGCCCAAAATAATATCAAAGTCCACCACGCTGAGCAACAATAAATCGGCTCTGGTCTCAAAACCACTAAGAGCAATCAAACACGACCGATACACGCAGTCCACAACAAGAGAATCTCCTACAAGAGTAGATAAATAAATAGGGAAACTCAAAGAATCCCGAGATACGCCCAAATACGGAGCAAAATAAGAGGACACATAAAAATATTTAGAGCCTGGGTCAAATAATACCGACGCATCTCTATGACAGACCATAACAATACCTGTAATGATAGAATCAGAAGCAACTGCCTCTGTACGAGCAGGAAGTGCATAATATTTGGTCTGGCCTCCCCCTCTAGGGTGACCTCTACCTCCCCGACCTCCACCTCGAGCTGGTTGAGCAGGTGGGGTGGTAGCTGGTGCTGTAATCATAGCTTGAGGACCCGGTAGAGCACGTTGTGGCTAAAAAGTCTGTGGAGGTGCACCCCTCCTACATCCTGGGGCAATCCCTCACCATGTGGCGAGTGTCGCCATACTCAAAACAAGCTCTGGGAGGGCGTGCCTGCTATGACTGGCTCGGGCTAAGTCTGCTGGACTGGCCGCTAGGAACACCCCGTGCATGAGGCACATTAGATACTGGCGGTGCATAATAAGGCTCCTGGGGTCTAGAAGGAGCTAGAACACCATTGGAGGCTGGAAGAGCTAAATGAACAGGGCGGCTCACATAACCCCTACCATGGCGAGCTGTTGGAGCACGAGCTCCAGAATAATAACCAGCCTCTCGTGACCTCTTGGCCTCCCTCTCCTCTCTATCCCGGGAAAACATGCCCTCGAATCTCCTGGCAATACCCACAACCTGCTAATAAGAAATATCCATCTCTAATTCCCTGGCCATACTACTCCGGATGCTAGGATGGAGACCCTCAATAAACCGTCGAACCCTCTCTCGAATTGTAGCAACTAAGGCCGGTGCATGTCGGGCCAAATCACTGAAGCGAACTGCATACTCTGACACAGTCATAGCACCCTGGCGCAGCTGCTCAAACTCCGCGCGCCACGAGTCCCTTAGGCTCTAAGGGGCATACTCTCTCAAAAACATATCCGAGAACTGAGTCCATGTAAGTGAAGCTGCCTCAGCCGGACTACTCAACTCATAAGCACGCCACCACTAATAGGCTGCTCCTCTAAGCTGGAATGTGGTAAAAGAAACCTCGCTCGTCTCCGCTATGCCCATAGTACGGAGAATATGATGACATTCCTCCAGAAAACCCTGAGCATCATCTATAGCCAATCTACTGAAAGTAGGTGGGTGGTACTTCTTGTACCTCTCAAGTTTGAGTTGCTCTGCCTCAGAAGTTGCTGCCCTAACCTCGGACTGAGCTGGAGCTACTGGGTGCATTGGTACAATCTCTGGAACCTGGTCGACCTGAACCCGCTGCTCTGGAGTACCGGCGATGGGAGTATGTGCTCCTCCCCCGGCCTGAGATGTGGCAGGAGTAAGTGGAATCAATCCAGCCTGAGCTAAGGTGCTGAACATGCTTAGAAACTAGGCTAGAGTCTCCTGGAGGGCTGGTGCAGCAATAGGTATCTCAGGTGTCTGCCCTCCAGCTTGAGCTACTGGGGGCTCCTCTGTATCAGCTCGTGCAGGTGCTCTGGCTGTACCACGTGGACATCCTCGGCCACTACCCCAGCCCCGGCCTCTCGCGGCTCTAGCAGGGGGCGCGGGTGCATGTTCATCAGATCTGCTTGTACGTGTCCTCATCATCAGTGAGAGAATAGAATACAGAAATTTAGAATCTCTGAAGTCAATAATTTTTGCACGACAAGGAATCAAAGTAGTGAAATTTTCTCGAATATAAGTACAGACGTCTCCGTACCGATCCGCGAGACTATAATATACCGGTTTGTGACTAACGACACCTACTAACCTAGAGCTCTGATACCAACTTGTCACGACCCAATTTCCCCCTCCGTGTGATGTCGTGACAGCACCTAGTCTCTACAACTAGGTAAGCCTAACATTTTGCAGAATATTGAAATAAAAATATAAATTTAACCAATTATTCAAAAATACACAACAAATCCCAAAACCCGGAACATCGTGAATCAAAAAATACAGAAGGAAAAATCTAATGTCTCTATATATCAGAATTTAACAAGGAAAAATACAAAAGATAATGGACATGAGAAAGAGTAGAAGGGGACTCTGAGGACTGCGGATGTAACAGATATACCTTGAAGTCTCCAAAGCTATCCCGACTTACTGATAGTATGGCTGATAAGGTACACCTGGATCTACACACGAAAAACATGTACAGAGAGTAGCATGAGTACACCACAATCGGTACCCAATAAGTGCCAAGCCTAACCTGGGTAGAGTAGTGATGAGGTCTGGTCAAGGCCCTACTGGTAAATATATAATAAAACAATATAGAGTGTAATACCGCAATAAAATAAAGGCTGAAATTTAATAACAATGAAATCATAGAAGGTAACAGCTTAGTACAAAGAAACACAACAGGGAATCTCCCGAGATACCGTCTCGTAGTCCCAAACGTAAATGTGTAGGGGGATCTCCCGGAATAATATTCCGTAGTCCCAAAGTAAATGTGCAGGGGGATCTCCCGGAATACCGTTCCGTAGTCCCAAAGTAAATGGGCAGGGGGATCTCCCGGAATACCGTTCCGTAGTTCCAAAGTAAATATGCAAGACATGGGGATCTCTCGTAATACCGTTCCGTAGTCTAAAAGTAAATATACAGTACAGGGGGATCTCCCGGAATACCGTTCCGTAGTCCCAAAGTAAATATGCAGCGCGAATGATAGAAATACAGCTACATTACAAAGTTCTTACAATTTAGACTAAGTACTAGTCAGCGAAGAAGCAGGAAATTCACTAAGCATACTGCACATAATTCACATAAACAATTAAGACATGTAGATATGTTGTATTAGACTAAACATGATAGCTACACATATTGGAATAACTCAATTAAGAATGAGAATAGATTAGTACTCATTAAAATGGTATAACTCAAAATAACAGGAAAACATGTTGCTGCTCGGTAAGAAAATCGGGTTTTACCACAACTAGCCTGTGTACGTACTCTTCACCTCACGTACACGGTGCTCACATAACACAATGGTTCCAAATCTTAAGGGGATTTCCCCCACACAAAGTTAGGCAAGCCACTTACCTCGAACCAAGCTCAATCAATCGGTCACAATGCCTTTCCCATGAATATCCGGCTCCGAATGGCCCAAATCTAGCCAAAAGCAATTACATATCATAAATACAACAATAATAGACTCATCTAATTAATGAAATCAACACTTTAACAAAAATTCCGAAATTAACTCGAAAATTGCCCGTGGGGCCCACATCTCGGAATCGGGTAAAAGTTATAAAATAGGAATGCCCATTCCACCACGAGTCTAACCATACCAAAATTACTAAATTTCGATACCAAATGATCCTCCAAATCCACAAATCAAACTTCCAAATTCCTAGCCTCCAACTTCCAATTTCCACCTTAAATACATACTAACTAGGTGAAAAAATACATGGCAAGGCAAGATTATTGATAAAAAATAAGCACAAGGAACTTACCTCAAGAAATGCCTCGAAAATGCTCTCAAACATCGCCCTAAATCGAGTTTGCAAAGTCAAAAATGACAAAAACCACGAAGCCCTTCGGATTTAACCACTGCCCAGGTATTTCCACACCTTCGGAACCTGGGCTCGCACCTGCCGGCAGACTTGCGCAGGTGCTATTACAGCAGAACCAACAAAAACACCAGATTTTTCTAAGTCCAATTTCATTCCGTTAAGCATCCGAAACACACCCGAGGCCCCTGGGACCTCAACCAAACCTACCAACCAATCCTATAACACCATACGAACTTAGTCGAGCCTTCAAACCACATCGAACAACACCAAAAATCATGAATTAAGCACGGATTCAAGCGTAAGAACTTAGAATTTTCTAAATTCTACAAACGACGCCGAACCACGTCAAATCTTATCTGAATTACCTCAAATTTTACACACAGGTCACAAATGACACTATGAACCTACAGCCACTTTCAGAAATCCATTCCGAGCTCGATATCAAAATTTTCACTATCGGTCGTAATCGCCGAAAAATTTAACTTTCGCCAATTCAAGCCTAAATCTACTACAGACCTCCAAAACACATTCCGGATGCGCTCCTAAGCTCAAAATTACTCAACCGAGCTAACGGAGTTGACAAAATTCTATTCCGGATCCGTCTTCATACAGTTCCAACTACGGTCCAAATTCTAAGACTTAAGCTCTCATTTAGGGAGTAAGTGTCCCAAAACACTCGAAAACGCAAAACCAATCATCCCGGCAGGTCATAATAGCAGAAATAGATATGGGGAAAGTAGTTAATAGGGGTTCGGGGATCTAACTCTCAAAACGAACGGCCGGGTCGTTACAGTATACGACAGCCAACTGACACATCCAATTCACGTTAGTCTAATTTGGACTTTCACGTTAATTACTTGATCCAATTCAAAATTGGATTACAAGAATAAATTGATATTATATATACAACATTTATATAAATCAATATTAATATATATCACATATTTATTTTAATCAAGAGATATAATTCAATTTCCTATTCTAAATAGAAAACTTCAATTTGTTCATAATATTTATAATATCCTCTCTGCTAGCAAAGAATATAATAATATTTTATTTGGACTAATAAATTAATTTATTTGACTAATTAAATTCTTTAATTTAATCATCAAATAATAAAGTAATTAATCCTTTAGCAAATATCAAAACACTCGTTAGTGTGCGACCCCATAGGTTTAATACTAAGCCGGCAGTAAATAAATCACATCAATATACTAATCAAGGGTGGCGTCTAGCAACACTCCTTAATAACCGGATAGCATGAAGTATACAATTTACTCTTAAGAACCAGTAGAAGAATAATGCATTAATTCCTTCTGTCCTTATAGCTCTAGGTCACCCTAGGATATGGTTTAATTGTCAAATCCTAATAGTCGGCCAACTAATTTTTTATGTCAAATATAATCGACCATTGACTGACATAAGAAACTCTTTTCTTCTTTCATTCAATCGCCCTGGCCAAGGTCTTAATTTGGTTGGTTTTAATTTATGATAACATGGATCTTAAACTCATTACCAAGAGTTGACAGATTCCATATTGATCAATAACTAATTCTACAAGTATTTAATCGTACACAATATCCTTTCAACTATCGCCCTAGGGCCATAGGCGTCTAGTATCAAAGCACAATAAATAACTTGTCAATTACTATAATGATATCAGGTCAAAGGAAACTCTCACATCATATTCTTCAAGAGAATATCCTATTGACAGTTTATGGTAATTCTTACCATTAGGAATTATCCAATGAATTGGTTTAATGATCATATCTCTATATGCATCATCTATTTATGTGATTTAGTTAATGTGATCAACTAATCTTTATCCCATAAATACGATCACATAAATATTGATCTAACCGGATTACTAATGTCCAAATTAATAATCCTACAATCAAGAACAAAATTTAGATTACTCTCATTATCATGATCTACATCATGATGACAAGTCTCAAAATTTAATCAAGGACCTTATTAAATTAATCAATCAATTAAAAAAAACTATGATAAACGAATATCAAAATGCCATATATTTTTATATCAAATAACATTCACAAAAATAGGTTCAAATCATCAAATATGAGATTGGATATAGGGCATATCTAATATATCCCTAACAGTTTACAAACTGCATTTCCTATGTGTGTATGTTTTAGTGTAACACCCTCAAAAATTTTGAAGTAATTAAGCGCTATTAAGAAAGTTGATGTGTGCTAATTGTATTATTTTATGTGTAGACAAGGACTATTATATGAATGATATCAATTGATCATGATAATATATGTGTGAGGTTCATTAAGAATGGTTTATGGTCTATGGTCTAAGAAGAGCCCTAAGTCCAAGTCAAGCTGGAAATTACATGATAGACTAAAGTTTCAAATGGGTACGCACAAGACCCAAATTTGAACGAGAATATCTACATATATATATATATATATATATATATATATATATATATATATATATATATGTATGGATTTATCTGATGCTCTACCTATAAAATGCAAGATCTTCGAGTCTAGTTTCTAATGCTTCAAACCGTTCGTCATTTGGACATTCCCACAAGAAGTTATGACAAAATTACCAAAGGCTAGAAAAATGCGATTATGCGACCAGTTCTGCGATCGCAGAACCATTATGTGATCGCAGAAGTAGTTATGCGACTGTAAAATGGTCGCAAACATGTCCAGTGAAGCCCATTTTTGGGCATCGATTTTGCGGTGTATTTGGCAACCCGCATACCCATTTTGCGGTCCATTATACGACCACAGACCTGATTTCAGAGGGTTAATTTTTGTTTTTCATAACCCGATACCATTTTGATAAAGAGGCTTTGGGGCTTATTTTGGGGCAATTATCTGATGATTTTAGAGAGAAGTGAGAGTGTTCTAGAGAGACGAAGTAGATGAAGTGTCTTGTTCATCAAATTCTTGTCCAAGCCTTTAAATCCAACAAGAAATCCCTCAAGTTCTTCATCAAAGAGGTAAGGTTCCATACCCTAGTTTTCAATTTTGGGATTTGGATTAAAAGTAGGTCATAAGAAGTATGATTCTTGGATGTGAGAGTATTATATATATGTATGAATTTATTATGGAAATATGAGTATGAATCAAGTATTGGAACTCATGGTATAGTGATTGGAAGCCATAAATTCTCAATTTAAATAAATACCCATTGTAGAAATTGAAAAGTGATTATTTGATGGAATTTTGTTGATTGGGTGAGAATGGTTTGCCACACATGTGATGTTAAGATTATAAGTCGTTAAAGAATTATGGTGGGATGGATTGTTGGTAAATGATGGTAGTTGAAAGAACTAATTCTATGGTTAAGAAATGTATAAATGTATGCCCACTAGGTGTTTGGTAAATTGTCTAAATGGCATAAACTATGGAATTGGTTACTAATGTTGGTCCCATTGGATGTTGATATTATAGATTGAAGTTGCATAGTATAGTAGATCGTTGTAGTATCATTAAGGGGTGAATTCCAGTTTCAGTTTGTTGGCATTGAATTGAGAAGACTAGAAGGCATTCAGAGGTGAATACGCGTGGAATGGAATTTTCGGAGCATTGATTAGCTTGCTCGATGTTTGGTTCGTCTTGTTGAGGTAAGTAACTCTTCTAATCTTGGAGCTGAGGGTATGAATCCTGAATATACGTATTATGTGAATTGTTTGGAGGTGACGCACATGCTAGGTGACGGGCGTGTGGCGTGCACTATAGAAATTGTGACGTAATTGGTTTCGTGAAATTTTGTAGTCAAATAATCTTGGCATTTTCTATGTAGTTTTATGTGTTAAAGAAATTGAGTTGAGAATCATATTAAAAATCATGCTGAGGCTATGTGCCAGTATTATTGAGACCCACGGAGGTCATATTGCTGTGATTTATTTGTTTAAAATGAAATTTCATACTCAGTCATGTTCATTCATTTTATATCATCTCTCAGTCTCTGTTGCTATTTATTGATTCATCATATCATCATTTGGGGCTAGTTTCATAACATTGTGAGCCCGAGAGACTGGAGAGATTGATGACTAAGTGAGGCCGTGGGCCTGATTGTGAGGATACTTATGGGATCGGGCTGCACACCGCAGCAGGCCATATTGGCTTTATATACTTTATTATTATGGGACCGGCCTACACGCCGCAGCAGGCCAGATTGGCTTATTATAGCATGTGAGTTGTCCGTGTGAATCCAGATATTGATACTATAGCACGTGAGTTGTCCTTGCAGATTATAGCGCTTGGGCTGAAGGAGCCCCTCCGGAGTCTGTACACACCCCAGTGAGCGCAGGTACCTACTGAGTGTGAGTGCCGAGTGCGAGTTCCGAGTGATTTGGGAAGATTGAGTGACTGTGAGGATTGAGTGATTGGGAGGACTGAGTGACTGAGAGGATTGAGTGACTGGGAGGACTGAGTGAATTGATACTCTGAGAGTATGCATATGGTTTCATCACTATGTTGTATAGCATTGGTATACACTTTGGCATGTAGGCATAGAGATGTACTTTCCTCATGCCATTTGAAAATGAAATTTCCTATTGTGGAAGAAAGTTTTTTTGGGAAAAATCACAGTTTTCAGACTTACTCATATTTTGGTGATTTCAGTGAAAAGAATTGAGTTTTACTATTATACTTGAAAAGAAAATGTTTATTTTTCCGGAACTGTAAACGAGCTGAGCATTTTATTATTGAGTTATTCTTTGTGTTGCCTCAATTTTATTGTTATGAGATGTTACTGGATATGGGTGTGGACTCTGATCTTGGTACAAGCTCATAACTACTTTCAACCTAAGGTTAGGTTTGGTACTTATTGAGTACATGGGGTCGGTTGTACTCATACTACACTTTTGCACGTTGCGTGCAGATTTTGGATGTTGATGTTGTTGCGCATGGCGGGAGCTAGCATTGAATATGTACCTGTGATCCAGTCACAGCTTCCCCTTATTCTTGGTATCTTTAGAATTATTAATCTGTTCATGTATATTTCAAACAGATGATGTATTTTATTCCACACCAGCTTTGTAAATTCAAATCTTAGTAGCTCATAATTTGTACTACCAGTCTTTGGGAAGTGTATTAGAGATAGTTAAATATTAATTGAATCGGATTATTATTATTTGTCTTACCTAGCGGGTGAGGTTAGGTGCCATCACGGCTAGTTGGTTTTTGGGTCATGACAAATTGGTATCAGAGCTCTAGGTTCATAAGTTCTACAAGTCATGAGGAAGTGCCTAGTAGAGTCTTGCGGATCGGTATGATGACGTCCATACTTATCTTCTAGAGGCTACAAGGAATTTAGGATAATTTCCCATATTTATTTCCTTATCGTGCGAAATTGATTCGGCTTGAGACATAACTCTTTGAATTCCTTCCACGTATTCGTGTGCGCATATGAGCGCTCAGTATCAGTTGTGCATCGCCGGTTGTGATTCCATGAACGAGGTCCGAAATGTGTATTCTGTGTTTTGGTGATGGGCCAGTATGGAGGACTTGAGGCCAGGATTAGACCACAGCTTAGGCTCGGTAGTTTCAGTTATGTGAACTTGTACAATTGGACTCATATGTCCGGTAGTGTCCCTATGAGTGGAATTTATGGCTCGATGAATGGTTGGATGACCATATGATGATTATATTATGACCGAGGGATGTATTCAGATTGTTTGAAAGTGACAGGAAAAAATTGCCTCGATTTGCTTGATATGTAAAAAGGACTATTGGGTATTTGACTTCTGTCTCGATTTGACTAGTCTCGAGTTATGAATATGTTGAAGGATCTTTCACGTGGTGTAATTGTGGAACAAATTAAATTTTCGTATCTTGTTGATCAGTTCAAACTCAAGAAGGTTAAGTGATTACGTAGGAGTTGTGGCAGTAAAAAGGGTATAGAAAGATGCCAGTTTGAGGCTAAACATGCAGGTTATCTCCTACGGAATAAACTACAGAGGTGTGATCTTTATAATGTTGTGTGGAGAATCTTCTTTTCTACCAGTAGGCCAGATGTATTAGGATTTGAATTTGAATTGGTCAAGAAATTTGACATGACTGTCACGAGAATGAAGGTAAGCTTAGTAGATGATTTGAGGTACCATATAAGTTGTGATGCATGAGCTTGGCAAGAATTTAGTTAAATCTCACTACGGTGTTAGGGCAGTAATTGAATATAGGTATTGTGAATTATTGAATGTTTTGATCTATGAATTTGAGCCAAGTGGGAGAGCCTACTATTGACAATTCGATTTCATGGTTATAGGTTAAATTAAGATTTGGTCCGAGACATACTTGTGGAGCAGTTATGACTGCAGAGGCTGAGATCGAGGATGACTCGAGTAAGGAAATTTCTTGAACACAGGATATAATGCACTTACAAAAATATGAAAAATCATGGAATGATTAAGTTGTAAATTGCAAAGAATGTAGTGCGCATGGAATATGAATTTGGCCAGTGGTGTTAAGGGAGGGTTATTTCTATGAGTGTTGTTGTGCTAATGGGGCATGTGTCTTTTGGCCTGTTTGGGCGGTGCAATTCAATTTTGAGCCGAGTGGGTGACTCCTGAGAAGGTTCTAATAGGTCCGAGATTTATATATAGCAATTGAAAATTTTTCCGGACTTGTATATGGATAGAATCTGATATTTGCGTTTGATGGTATCGGGACTCGCGGTAATTCTGTATGACTATGGATTCTACATTCCAGTATAAGAAAGGTAAAAGAACAATTTTAATTCACATAAGGTATCTTCAGAGTGGGTGTCTCGGTGGTGGTACTTATAGGGTGCTTAAGAAAGAATACAACGGCTTATGGGCCTTAGGGTGGTGTGGTTCTAAGTTATGATGTCTTATAATGAGGCCTTACGAGTGTTTCGTGGCAATAATCTAGGATTTGGCGACAAACGTGGCTTGGTTGAGTTAGAAAGATTCAATTCAGATAGCTTGGTTATGTGCTAATGGATTTCAAAGTGTTCTTGATGGTTTGAACCGGATATTTTCTACCTGTGTGAGGAACATGTCGTGTATTGTGATTTCCTCCTGGAAAGGAACAAATGGAAGGTTTATAACTAATCGGGTATGTAATTTGCTGGTCACTCAGAGTTGATAATGAAATTCTCGTGCCTTTCACATGATGGCATGATAGATGTGGTGTGTTATGCAGGATTAAGACTTACATTTGCAAGGTGGCAGTTCAGTCTTGAATGGAAGGTCACAAATTTTTTACAACATGGCCAGTTTTAGATAGTTAGATGAATGTTATAACTGCTCGGTAAATCCTGAGAATAGTGCGCATTTCAGAAGGAACACTGTGTTTTGACTTACGGATGTTCACTGGTATTGCGATAACCATCTGGTTGATAGATTACTGATATTCAAATTATTGTTATGTGGCAAGAAAGAATTATGAAAGTATTCTTAACGGATGATCGGGCATGAAGGGTGTGTTAGTCATTCAAGTGTTGGAGTTGGGATCGGCTATATCGGTTCATGTGTTATGTGGATTTGGGGACTGGGAGTTCTCGGAAGCAAATTGTTTGGGGTCGCGGACTATGAAGGTGTGGCCAAGTTAACTAGATAATGGTACGGGTTATGGTTAAGTCATTGAGGACTTTTTAGTGGGCTATTTATCCATGCTCATATTACGTTTGGGCTATAATAAGCCTGGAATCGACTGTTGAGCTTTAAGCTGTGATGTTTCTCATATCTGATTTAATTGTCTTTCCTTCCTCTACATGCTATAATATTATTGACCAGGGTATTTGAGGAATTGAGCACATGCACCTACGGTTATTCTTTTCATGAAATTTGAGGAGTTGGTTTGAAATGTTGGGGTTGAATGTTAATAAAGTGGTTAGGTTTAATGAGATAAGGTCATTGGACCTAGAATGAGTGCTATCGAATTTGATTACGGTATATTTAGGAGAATAACATCGGCAGTGTACAAAGGTTTTGGAATGAGGTTTTATGGAAAGTGGGGTTTAATACTAGTACTTGGTTGGTTTTGAGTAGTTACTATGATCGGGAATGGTGTTGCGAATATGCGAGTTGTATAGTATGTTGTGTGATTATATCTGAGGTTATGGTTACATCTTAATATAGCTTGCTCAAATTTATGCAGTGTGTAGATGTGAAATTCGGGTCTTGAAAAGAAGTTTTTGGATGTTGGAAATTGGATTCCAAGGTTTATGAGCAAAGGCTAAATTAGTAATTTTTAATTATGTGGTGTCATCGCGCCTATATGGGATAGGGTGACATGGGATCACCTCGGGTATGCATGCGTGATAAGGTGAAATAGTGATTTGAAGGTTCAAACATGTCAAAGAAGAAGCATCACCCGTGATCAAATATATATTGGATAGAAAATTTTATGGTCATTTTCATACTAGAACATCTTAGAGTAATTGTTGGAGGTCGCCAAAGGTTTAGTTCGGGTGTTCAGCGTAGATATTTAGAGTTGAAGAAGGTAAACGGGTTATTCTCAATATTTTCTCCATGAGGATGCTATGTGAATTGTTAAAAAAGGTAAAGTATGTGTAGTCATATTAGGCCTTATGAAATCTCGAAGGAAATAGGCTAAACTATGAGTATGATGTTTCTCTTTTATTGTTCTCCATGTACCCGGTGTTTCATATGTCTATGTCTAAGAAAGTGAAGTTAATGGGTAATTAGATTATGAGGAGCAACTATTTGCTATCCTTGTTAGAAAAGTCCGGGAGTTGAGATTGCCTCTGTTAATGTGTTATGGCGAAGTCGATAAGTCGAGGAGGCCGCCTTGAGGGCCAAAAGTGTTAAGGAAATAAAATGTTATCACTTGAGTGTATAGTCAAATGATTGTGATTTGAAAGGTACTTTCTATGTGTTATGATTTAAATATGTGTAGCTCATGTCCAGATATCACTCTTGATAATACAATACATGTAATGATGAGATTTATGATGTTGATATACATGGTGATGCTTTGTTAAGTTGTGTATGTCTTGATAGGTTGATTTTGGTGATTATCTGGCAGATGGATAGGCCCAGTTACAGGGGAAACTCTGCCGAAATTAGAGTTTGTAAAGATAGCCAAATTTTAAGGGCCATAAGTAAGTTGAGATTTTGGAAAGGAAGTATAAGACCCATGTAGTCATAAGCGCCTATGTATAATGGCTGGAGGTAAAAGGATGGTAACTCTATTATTAGAAGTGACTTGTGAAACATTCGAGGATGAATGTTCTTAAGTGGGGGAGAAAGTAACACCCCGGAAAATTTCGAAGTAATTAAGCGCTATTAAGAAAGTTTATGTACGCTAATTGTATTATTTTATATGTATACAAGGACAATTATATGAATGATATCAATTGATCATGATAATAAATGTGTGAGGTACATTAAGAATGGTTTATGATCTAAGAAGAGCCCTAAGTCCAAGTCAAGCTGGAAATTTCATGATAGACTAAAGCTTCAAATGGGTACGCATAAGACCCAACTTTGAACGAGAATATCTATATATATATATATATATATATATATATATATATATATATATATATATATATATATATATATATATCTACCTATCAAATTCAAGATCTTCGAGTCTAGTTTCTAATGCTTCAAACCATTCGTCATTTGGACATTTCTACAAAAAGTTATGACCAAATTACCAAAGGCTGGAAAAATGTGATTTTGCGACCAATTCTGCGATCACAGAAGTAGTTATGCGACCGCAAAATGGTCCCAGACATGTCCAGTGAAGCCTATTTCTGGGCATCGATTTTGCGGTGTATTTTGCGACCCGCATACCCATTATGCTGTCCATTATGCGACCGCAGACCTGATTTCTGAGTGTTAATTTTTGTTTTTCCTAACCCGACACCATTTTGATAAATAGGCTTTGGGGCTTATTTTGAGGCAATTATCTGATAATTTTAGAGAGAATTGAGAGTGTTATAGAGAGAGGAAGTAGATGAAGTGTCTTGTTCATCAAATTCTTGTCCAAGACTTTAAATCCAACAAGAGATCCCTCAAGTTCTTCATCAAAGAGGTAAGGTTCCATACCCTAGTTTTCAATTTTGGGATTTGGATTAAAAGTAGGTCATAAGGAGTAGGATTCTTGGATGTGAGAGTATTATGTATACATGTATGAATTTATTATATAAATATGAGTATGAATCAAGTATTGGAACTCATGGTATAGTGATTGGAAGCCATAAATTCTCAATTTAAATGAATACCCATTATAGAAATTGAAAAGTGATTATTTGATGGAATTTTGTTGGTTGGATGAGAATGGTTGGTCACACATGTGATGTTAAGATTATAAATTGTTAAAGAATGATGGTGGGATGGATTGTTGGTAAATTATGGTAGTTGGCAGAACAAATTCTATGGTTAAGAAATATATAAATGTATGCCCACTAGGTGTTTGGTAAATTGTCTAAATGGCCTAAACTATGGAATTGGTTACTAATGTTGGTTCCATTGGATGTTAATATTATAGATTGAAGTTGCTTAGTATAGTAGATCATTGTAGTATCATTAAAGGGTGAATTTCAGTTTCGGATCGTTGGCATTGAATTGAGGAGACTAGAAGGCATTCAAAGGTGGATACGCGCGAAATAGAATTTCCGGAGCATTGATTAGCTTGCTCGACGTTGGGTTCGTCTTGTTGAGGTAATTAACTCTTCTTATCTTGGAGCTGAGGGTATGAATCCTGAATATACGTATTATATGAATTATTTGGAAGTGACGCAGATGCTAGGTGACGGGCATGTGGCGTGCACTATAGAAATTGTGACGTAATTGGTTCCGTAAAATTTTGTAGTCAAATAATCTTGGCATTTTCTATGTAGTTTTATGTGTTAAAGAAATTGAGCTGAGAATCATATTAAAAATTATGCTGAGGCTATGTGCCAGTATTATTGAGACCCACGGAGATCATATTGCTATGAATTATTTGTTTAAAATGAAATTTTATACTCAGTCATGTTCATTCATTTCATATCATCTCTCAGTCTCTGTTGCTATTTATTGATTCATCATATCATCATTTAGGGCTAGTTTCATGACATTGTAAGCTCGAGAGACTGGAGAGATTGATGACTGAGTGAGGCCGAGGGCCTGATTGTGAGGATACTTTTGGGATCGGGCTTCACACCGCAGCAGGCCATATTGGCTTTATATACTTTATTATTATGGGATCGGGCTGCACGCCGCAGCAGGCCAGATTAGCTTATTATAGCGCTTGAGTTATCCGTGCGGATCCAGATATTGATACTATAGCACGTGAGTTGTCCGTACAGATTATAGTGCTTGGGCTGAAGGAGCCCCTCCGGAGTCTGTACATACCCCCAGTGAGCGCAGGTATCTACTGAGTGCGAGTGCCGAGTGCTTAGTGTGAGTGCCGAGTGATTTGGGAGGATTGAGTGACTGTGAGGATTGAGTGATTGGGAGGACTGAGTGACTGAGATGATTGAGTGACTGGGAGGACTGAGTGAATTGATACTCTGAGAGTATGCATATGGTTTCATCACTATGTTGTATAGCATTGGTATACACATTGACATGTAGGTATAGAGATGTACTTTCCTCATGCCATTTGAAAATGAAATTTCCTATTGTGGAAGAAAGTTTTTTTGGGAAAAATTACAATTTTCAGACTTACTCATATTTTGGTAATTTTAGTGAAAAGAATTGAGTTTTACTATTATACTTGAAAAGAAAATGTTTATTTTTTCGGAACTATAAACGAGCTTAGCATTTTATTATTGAGTTATTCTTTGTATTGCCTCAGTTTTATTGTTATGAGATGTTACTGGATATGGGTGTGGACTCTGACCTTGGTACAAGCTCGTAACTACTTTCAACCTAAGGTTAGTTTGTTACTTATTGAGTACATTGGGTCGGTTGTACTCATACTACACTTCTGCACCTTGCGTGCAGATTTTAGATGCTGATGTTGATGTGCATGGCGGGAGCTAGCATTGAAGATGTACCTGTGATCCAGTCACAGCTGCCTCTTGTTCTTGGTAGCTTTAGAATTATTAATCTGTTCATGTATATTTCAAATAAATGATGTATTTTATTTCACACCAGCTTTGTAAATTCAAATCTTAGAAGCTCATGATTTATACTACCAGTCCTTGGGGGGTGTATTAGAGTCAGTTAAATATTAATTGAATCGGATTTTTATTATTTGGCTTACCTAGCGGGTGAGGTTAGGTACCATCACGGCTAGTTGGATTTTGGGTCATGACAGTTAGATAAGATGGGTTTTCTTAAATGTGTTAATAGATGGATTCTTTGGAGTATGGTGATGCAAGTGTTTTTCATTTCCATTTCTCTTTGAAGAATCTTGTGAGTTTATGTTTTGATTATTGCTCTATTGTTGTTATGATATGGAAGCAAAAAAAGAAAAGATATAGGAAAAGAAACATTACCTAGTGCTCTAATTGTCACAACTCAAAATCCTACAACACGCGTCGTGATGGCACTTAGTCTCTAAGACTAAGTAAGCCGATTTTAATTACAATTCAAGTTATTTTTTTTTAAAAAAAAATAGAAACTAACAGCGAAAATAATTACAAATATAACAACTTCCCAAGACTGGTAGTACTGAGTCACGAACTCTAACTGAATACATGAAAGGATCTCAAGGATCGAATACTCAATACTGTTTGAATAATAAATAACAATACAATAAAATAGAAAGATTCCAAGGAACTACGACGACCAAACAACTCTACCTTAAATTCTTGCGATCCCACTCTAACTCTGTCCGAGTCCGATAAATCCAATACGTGGCTCTGCACAAAATTGTGCAGAAGTTTAGTATGAGTACACCACGGTCGGTACCCAATAAGTATCAAGACTAACTTCAGTGGAGTAGAGACGAGGTACAGTCAAGACACTCACTAGTCTAATAACCTGTGCAATATAATATATAAAATAATAGAAATAAATAACAATAAAGGCAACATAAAACAACCATTAATTTGCACAGCAAGACAACAAAACACCATTAATATCGCTCAACAAATAATAAATACAAGTACACCCAATTAAATCAAATTCTTCAAAAAAATGTCTTTCACATATATTTCTTCCAAATAACTCTCTTTCAAATATAATTTTTTCAATAAATCTCTTAAAATATAATTTCCTCAAATAAATATCTTTCAAATACAATTCTTTTATATAATACTTTCTAAATAAAAATCCTTCCAAATAAATATTTTGAATGTAATTCTTCAATTAAAAAGTCACCATATGATACATCATTTCATAATCATAAAAATTCATATAAAATTGATAAAATTGAAATCAATTATTCCGAAATCACATCAAAACCCAATGTAGTGAGTAATAAAAATTACTTTTGGACTTATAACCCTCAATGGTGTACAAAAATAAAAATGATAGACACGGGCTAACATCATCAAATCTCCCAACAGGGATAAACATATAAGTGGGTCATAAAGTTACGAAGCTTGCCCATAAGCGGAGCATAATAGAAGGACTCGCCTAAATATTCAAAACCGAATCCAATTAAGAAAAAATATTCTTTTATAACATATCGGGATCATACCTGTAATGACACCATCTGGTGTAGTGGCTTCAGCCATACCATAGCAAATATATCAATGGGCTGGGCCTCCCCCTCTAGGGCGCCCTTTACCCGCCTGTCCTCCACCTCTAACTGGTTGTGCACGTGGAGTATTAACTGGAATAAAGCTTGTAGCTTGAGTGCTTTGATGAAATCTACCCCTCTTAAGTCTGGGACAATTTCTCTTGATGTGTCTAGTATCAACACACTCATAACAACTCCTCTGCGGGTTCGGCTGCTCACACTGAGTCTGTGCCGGATAACTGGAATACTCATTATAGGAACCCCATGCCGTTGGTGCATTAAAAGAACTTACTGGAACACCCCGAGTATTCTGAAATTGTTTCCATGACCTCGTTGATATGGAAATGTAGAATTATTAAGGACGCGGGAATACAACAAGTCCCAGCATCATCCCATACAAATCTCAGCTCTTAATCATATACAAGTTTCGGAGAAACTTTCAATACCACATAAATACATCTCAGGCCAAAAATCATATAACACATGACCCCGCAATCTGATCGTTGATAGTGGACTCCCTTCATTTGGCGCGAAGCCATAGGACACCGTCCGATGATCCACAATACTAACCTTCACCACTCATACGACACCATTCATAAGAAACCTCAAGTCATTTATTTGGCGCATGTCATCCTCGTGACAGTTAAACTCGCTTCCTCCGGTGCCTTGACTGCTAGTATGTAACCTTCACTTTAATAGAAATCTCATACGAACCACATAGTCTCTAATACCACCAACTATCTTCAGATCTACATCCACATCGTGACCCTATCATGATTGTAACGATCAGACAGCTAATTAAACCTTCTTAAGATCATACTTATCAATCAGATGTCAGAACCTTCTGCACTTCCACGTGCACAACTGAATGATCTCACAATACTTCCGCATCCTCGATCTAGACGACAAGTGGTAACAATGGTTGAGCAACCTTGGCTCCCTTATAACCCCTTTGTAGTATCACGAACCATTGTCGCATAGTTGATATCGAGTGCGCAATTTCATGCACGAGTGGATGCAAAAGAACATAAGATATATGCTTCAAGATGAATAAATACCGCACGATAAGGAATGAAAGAAGTGAAATAGTTTTTTTCTACTAGCTATGTAGCCTCTCGAAGATAAGTACAGACATCTCCGTACCGATCCGCAAGACTCTACTAAACTCGTTCGTGACTCGTAGAACCTATGAACCTAGAGCTTGATACCAACTTGTCACGATCCAAAATCCCACCACATGCGTCATGATGGCACTTAGTTTCTAAGACTAAGTAAGCCGATTTTAATTACAATTCAAGTCATTTTTAAAAAAAAAAAAGAAAAAAAACTAACAGCGAAAATAATTACAAATATAACAACCTCCCAAGATTGGTAGTACTGAGTCACGAACTCTAACTGAATACATGTAATGATCTAATGGATCGAATACTCAATAGTGTTTAAATAATAAATAACAGTACAATAAAATAGAAAGAATCCAAGGAACTGCGATGACCAAACAGCTCTACCTTGAATCCTTGCGATCCCACTCTAACTCTGTCCGAGTCTGATATCTCCAATACCTGGCTCTCCACAAAAATGTGGAGAAGTGTAGTATGAGTACACCATAGTCGGTACCCAGTAAGTATCAAGACTAACCTTAGTGGAGTAGAGACGAGGTACAGTCAAGACACTCACCAGTCTAATAACTTGTGCAATATAATATACAAAATAATAGTAACAAATAATAATAAGGGCAATATAAAATAACCATTGATATGCACATCAAGACAACAAAACACCATTGATATCGCTCAACATATAATAAATACAAGTACACCTAATTAAATCAAATTCTTCAAATAAATATCTTTCACATATAATTCTTTCAAATAACTCTTTTTCAAATATAATATTTTCTATAAATCTCTTAAAATATAATTTCCTCAAATAAATATCTTTCAGATACAATTCTTTCATATGATACTTTTTAAATAAAAATCCTTCCAAATAAATATTTTGAATGTAATTCTTCAATTAAAAAGTCACCATGCGACACCTCATTTCATAATCATAAAAATACGGGTCTCAGCCCATTTTCATATTTTTCGTAAATACAGGTCTCAGCCCATTTTTTCGTATCTCCACGGCACTTCGTGCCCATAATTAAATCATCATATTTTTTCCCAGCACCTCGTGCCCTCGTTTCATATCACAACTGCACGGACAATTCACATGCCAAGTATTATTATCATTTAATCATAGCACCTCGTGCCCTCATATCATACCATAACTGCACGGACAATTCACGTGCCAATATACTCATTATTTACTCACGGCACCTCGTGCCCACATTTTATTTTATAATTCGCCTGGCAATATGCACAGGCTCCCAATTTCAATATAAATCAGATTGTTATCAATTTACCAACAACAAGACAAATTGCACAAATATAAAAATAAACACAAGAAAATTACATGAAAATCATCAACACCACATCGTCACATATTATCCCTGACAATAGCCATCATTATTTCTCCTATAGCTACCCTTATCACTCCTATAATAGCCCCCCTTATCCCTTCGCCCTGACAATATTAATAGCCACCCTTATCGCTCCTATTGCCACCCTTATCCCTCCTATAGCCACTCTTATCGCTCCGCCCAGACAATATTCCAACAAATACAACAACACTGAAATGCCACTCTTATACCCACATAATATCGTGAAATATCACCCTTATATCCTCAAAATAATAACTCACACAACACAACAATTTATACAAAAAATTACGGCAGCATAACAAAATCAATTCATATCACAATTTGCCCAATGGCCACAAACAATTCCAAAGATACAACCAAATTAATTAATTTCACAACAAATAGCCCAAGGATCCTCACAATGTATATAAAATCTCACAAACAATCAACAGAGATAGAAAATAATCAGCATAGGGCAACACCTTAATTAGTCCAAATTTAGATAATTATATTAACACTTCTTTTTAAACTTGCTTAATTAAATATTTGCATAGTGAAAATTCATAATGAAATTAAATTTCAAGAAATATCAAACCAGAAATACTCACAAAATTACATACATTTTCAAGTAACAATCACATCAAATTGTCATATAAAAACAAATTCAATAACAAGGGTTTAGTCATGGCAATTAGATGATTTAATAAATGCCAATAATTATCCAATTTACTACACAATAAGGCCTAAGACTTTAATCCAATAAAATTTGCACATATAAGCCCGAGTACGTACTCGTCACCTCGCGTACACGGCTTTTCACATTTCACAAATGGCACATAAGACTCGATGCCTAAGGGGTAATTTCCCCACTCAAGGTTAAGTAAGGCACTTACCTTTTTGAAGTTATGCCGATATTCCAAAATTGCCTTCTTGCTTGAACTGACCTCCGGACCGCTCAAATCTAGTCATAATTATTCGATACAGTCATCAAAAATTATAGAATCAATTCCATAAGAAAATATTATATTTTTCAATAAAAATCCGAAATTAACTCAAAAATTCGTCCGTGGGGTCCACATCTCGGAATCCGACGAACGTTACAAAATTCGACAACCCATTCAATTACGTATCCACCCATACCAATTTTATCAAATTTCGATAACAACTTGACCTCCAAATCTTAAATTTTCGTTTTTGGAAGATTGTGCAAAAATCTTAATTTTTCTTTCATAAATTCATGGATTCATGATGTAAATGAATATGGAATCATGAAATAAAATCAATATAGGATAAGGAACACTTACCCCAATGTTTTCCAGTGAAAATCGCCCAAAAATCTCCCAAGAATCGTGCTCCAAAAATCCAAAACGAAATGAAGAAAATGACCATTTTTGGTCATTAAGTTTCTGCCCATCCGTTACTAAAAGTCCATTTTCCGTCACTAAAAGTTCACACCAGAATTTGCTTGTACCAGCCTTCATTCAATCGATGATAACTTTATGTACAAATGTTCAAATGATGAATGGTTTAACTTTCTGGAAACTAGAATCAAAGGACTATAATTTTATGTTTTGATAAGTTTCTGATTCCTTATGAATTGCGAGATATAAGCTTCCAAAGTCGGCTCCACGCATCAGATATTTCTGGCGAAACTGCCATACCAGCCTTTATTTAATCCATCATAACTTTTTGTATAAATGTCCAAATGATAAATGATTTAACATTCTGAAAATAAGAATCAAAGAGCTACAACTTTTATGTTTTGATAGTTTCCAGATTCCTTATAGATTTCGAGATATAAGCTTCCAAAATTAGCTGTGTGATTGTACGAGTTGTTGTCCAAAACCAGCTTCTGCAGCAGAAAAATTCCAGCAGCTCCTTTTGTCCGAAATCCATTCCGTTAACCTTCCGAAATCCACCCGAGGCCCTCGGGACCTTAACCAAATATACCAACATATCCTAAAATACAATACGAACTTAGTTGAGTCTTCAAACAATGCCAAATAATGCCGAAATTACGAATCGCGCATCGAATCGAATTATGAGTTTTCAAATCTTCCAACTTCTATATTTTGCACCGAAACGTATCAAATCAATTCCGATTGAACTCAAATTTTGTACATAAGTCATAAATGATATAACAGATCTATGAAAATTTTCAGAACTGGATTCCGACTCTGATATCAAAAAGTCAACTCCCCGGTCAAACTTCCCAAAAATTCAACTTTCGCCATTTCAAGCAAAATTTCACTACGGACTTCCAAATAATTTTTCGGACATGCTCCTAAGTCCAAAATTACCATACGGAACTATTGGAATCATAAAAACTCTATTTTGGGGTCGTTTACATATAATTTACCATTCGGTCAATTATTTTAACTTAAGCTTCCAAAACAAGAATTGTTCTTTCAATTAAATCCTGAATCATCCGAAAACCAAACTTGACTACCCTCGCAAGTCATAATACACATTTCAAAGCTGTTCGAGACCTTAAGCCACCGAACGAAACATAAATTCTTAAAATGACAAGTCGGGTCATTACACCCTCCCTCCCTTAAAACATATGTTCATCCTCGAACATGCCAAGAATTATTCTGAGGACATTAAATTTCTGAGTGTATTATCACACGCATACTCACAGTTGATTCTACGTCATCACAATTTAGCATGGGTCCGACAACACCATCTCAATTGAGATTATTTCTTTTATCCTCATTTATAAACTATAAAGCCAACTTCTTACACTCCAATTAATTTCATAAGGCCTTATTATCACATCAACACACGGTATTAGTTTCAACAAGCTATAGCAACTCGTGCCTACGCACACATTAACGTATGCCCATAACCACATCTCTGGTCATAATAGTTGTTTATAATTAATTACAGCATCCTCAATTAATCTCATATTAACTAAAATCTAATTTCAAATTTTTGCAACACTGACAGCAACATGCGAGGCATGAAGACCTCATAATTATTTATCCGAATCAACGAGTCGCATTTAACACCACCTGGGCACTCACCTTATAGGCTAAAACGCAATGTTTATAGCACGAATATGGATAAATATACACAGAAACATATAAAAGAATTATCAAATAAGCCTAACATGCATGACTCCCCATTAATACTATAGTTCAAATTTAATTTCACAAAGGGAGAATTTAAACTCATAATTTTCACCACAAGGACCTCGTCCTTATATAACTTCCATCGCGGCTTGTAGCACAGTTTAAATATTTCACATCATATAAAAATGCGAGGATCTCATCCTCAACTCCAAATCACAAGTATTTTGTACATTGTGCCAACTGAAATTTTCAATTTCCTTTCTTTCTTCTTTTCAATAAACATTGTAAATAATTTTCTCAACACATAATGAACCCCTCATTCCAATAGGGTATAAAATTCATAAAATTGAAATCAATTATTCCGAAATCACATCTTCATAAAATTGAAATCAATTATTCCGAAATCACATCAAAACCCACTCTAGTGAGTAATAAAAATTACTTTTGGACTTATAGCCCTCAATGGTATACAAAAATAAAAATGATAGACACGGGCTAACATCATCAAATCTCCCAACAGGATAAACATATAAGTGGGTCATAAAGTTACGAAGCTCGCCCATAAGCGGAGCATAATAGGAGGACTCGCCTAAATATTCAGAACCGAATCCAATTAAGAAAAAATATTCTTTTATAACAGATCGGGATCATACCTGTAACGACACCATCTGGTGTAGTGGCTTCAGCCACACCATAGCAAATATATCAATGGGTTGGGCCTCCCCCTCTAGGGCGCCCTTTACCCGCCTGTCCTCTACCTCTAACTGGTTGTGCACATGGAGTATTAACTGGAATAAAGCTTGTAGCTTGAGTGCTTTGATGAAATCCACCCCTCTTAAGTCTGGGACAATTTCTCTTGATATATCTAGTATCACCACACTCATAACAACTCCTCTGGGACCTTAACCAAATATACAAACATGTCCCAAAATACAATACGAATTTAGTTGAGGCTTCAAACCATGCCAAATAACACCGAAATTACGAATCGCGCATCAAATCGAATTATGAGTTTTCAAATCTTCCAACTTCTATATTTTGTATCGAAACGTATCAAATCAATTCCGATTGACATCAAATTTTGCACACAAGTCATAAATGATATAACAGATCTAATGAAAATTTTCAGAACTGGATTTCGACTCCGATATCAAAAAGTCAACTCCCCGGTCAAACTTCCCAAAAATTCAACTTTCGTCATTTCAAGCAAAATTTTACTACGGACTTCTAAATAATTTTCCGGACACGCTCCTAAGTTCAAAATTACTATACGGAACTATTGGAATCATAAAAACTCTATTTCGGAGTCGTTTACACATAATTCACTATCCGGTCAATTATTTCAACTTAAGCTTCCAAAACAAAAATTGTTCTTTCAATTAAATCATGAATCATCCAAAACCCAAACTTGACCACCCTCGCAAGTCATAATACACATTTCAAAGCTACTCGAGACCTTAAGTCACCGAACGAAACGTAAATTATTAAAACGACAAGTCGGTTACACTAATTGAGCCTCATAAGTCACAAATATCAAAAGCTACATGTTTCTTGTTATTACATAACTAAGCCAGTTCCTTTATTGACTAACCATCCAAAGGCCTCTGCCAGGTTGCTTTCATTACTGTCCATGTCTAAAGCCTTAAGCCAATACACTCTCTCTCTCTCTCTCTCTTCCTTCTCATTATATCTGACAGCAAACACTGGAACATTTGCTCTCGGCTGGCTTCCTCTCTGATCTAAATCACAATGCCTCGTAAATGATAACAGCCTTATTTTGCACACCACTGTCACTCTCCCACTATTACCTGTGCCCAAACCCCAAACCCAGTTCTAAGGTTACGTTGATAGCATTAGTTGGTACACACCAATCAGAGTTCTGGTTGTTATGCTTAAAATGAGTAATACTTGAGTTTATTGTCTGCAAATGAGGACATGCCTTCTTGGTCGGAATTTTCAGCATTTTAGGTTGATATATTTTAGCATGTGTGATTTCTACTTTTCTCTTCTCTCTTTTTTTTTTTTTTCCGGGAAAATGAAGAACTACTTTATATGGGGCAAAGAAACTTAACGTCCTTTTTGAATAATAATTGCAAGGTTGATATTCTGGAAAGAGGGTATGAGCATGTTGTACACATGTAATGTTAATTTCTTCTTATAATTGTATACTCTACTTGTCTTTGCATGCAGAAACTGGATTTTAAATTTCCATTGACAGTATCTTGCGTACACTTGATATGCTCAGCTATTGGTGCATACCTGGCAATTAAAGTGCTCAAACTTAAGCCACTCATCGTGTGGTTGAACCCGCAGATAGATCGGTGGAGAAGAATATTTCCCATGTCATTTGTGTTCTGTATCAACATACTGCGATACATTAATTCCTGTCTCTTTGATGCAGACCATAAAGTCATTTACTCCTGCAACAACAGGTAAAGCTTGAACCTCAAAGCCCTTCCCGAGGACTCTTCTTAACCTTTTTTGCTTCGGATAACTGTATTTGAACAGTGATTCTGCAGTGGCTAGTTTGAAGAAAGAGCTTTGACTGGAGGATCTGGACTTCTTTGATTCCCATTGATGGAGGAATTCTGCTAACTTCTGTTACTGAGCTCAGTTTCAACATGTTTGGGTTCTGTGCTGCGTTATTTGGCGGCTGTCTTGCTACTTCTACGTACAAAAACTATTCTAGCGGAGTCTTTGCTGCATGGCTACAAATTTGACAGGTACTATGTAGCTCCTACCTCTTTCTCCCCTCCTTTTAGATAATATATGCATTCCTCTACCATGTCAATTAAAAGGAATTGCTTGAGATGTAACACAACTTTTACCACTGTTCCTGTACCCAGTCAAAGGTTACAGGTTATAATTGGAATAGTTTTTGTCAAACAATCTTGTCCGGAAATGATTTATCCCCTGCTAAATTGATTGGCCCGGAAACTTACCTTTGTCGTCAGGTGTAACACATACCAATCAAGGTCTAACATAAGGGAAAATACTATCTGACATAAAGTTGTGCATAACTCATACAACTCTTAGTTTGCAACATATTCTGTCCGTTTCAATTTACGTGAATCTATTTTTTTTTTTATTTTGTGTCAAAAAGAATGGCCCATTTCCTTATTTGGAAATAATTTACCTTTATGCAATTATTTATAGCCACACAAAATATATGTGGCTCATTTTACACCACAAGTTCAAAATTCTTCCTTTTTTTCTTAAACTCCGTATCCAATCAAATAGGTTCACATAAATTGAAACGGAGGAAGTATGTTATATACAAGGAGATACTGAACTATTAAACTAACATTTGCAAAGTACTATAGCTTCAATCTGATTGTTAATATGCCCTGGTACTCTTTCAGTTGTTGGTTTGTCTAAAATTCTCATTCTTTCCTCGTGTTTTATTACTTTATTTTATTATAGAAAACATATAATAACATGACTTATTTAACTTACTGTTTGTCGAGAAGAAATAGAAAATGCCATAAAGTTACAGATTTTCAATGGTCCTATGTAACTAATGTTGGTTTGTTGTTGTTCTCCAGTATAAACACAATTTTCTACATGGCTCCCTTTGCAACTATGATATTGGCGCTGCCAGGTTTACTCTTTGAAGGAGCTGGGGTTGTTGACTGCAATGGTTATATACTTTCCCCTCTGGAGTGCTGGCTTTTAATTCTGCCTTAACTTCTCTATCTTTAATTTTATGTCATCCACTCCACAACTGCTGTCAGTTTGAATGGTTGCTGGAAACTACCTTAAGGTGATTTCCGCTCTTTTCTCTTCCCGACATGCCCTTTTAATATATATTCAGGTGTCAATCAAGTTCCATTTTGAAATCAAATTAAATAGAAAATCCTTGCTTCTTAGTCTTTTGGCATCTTTGCCTTTAATTTGGTCGAGACGATATGAAATACTTGTGGCGATAATCCACTTTCACAGGTCGCTAGCTGTGGCTGTTACGTTACTTGTTCATGGCTGATATTCATGAATGCCTTGGGCTGTGGAGTGACACTTGTTGGATGTACATTCTATGGTTATGTGAGGCACATTCTCTCACGTACAGCAGCCTCGAGATTCCTCGTACGCCACGGACTCCAAAGAACAAGTTAGAGTTTGTTCCTCTGGTAAATGAGAAAGTGGAAGATAAAGACAATGTTTAGAAATTAGAATAGTAGTAAATGAGGTTACCTCAGTTTAGCAAAAGATAGATTATTCGACTAGACTCTCGCCTTTGTCCACTTTGTGACATTTATGAGTATATACGGTAAAAATCGGTTAGTACTTCGTACGAACTGGTTTAAATAGTAATATATTGGATCGGAGAAGGGACTTCATAGTATTAGGGTGAGGTCCGAAATCAGGTCACCAAGCTTCGAGCCCGAAGGACCGATCGATGTCGAGCTCGATGTTATTATCAAGCTCGATGTTATTATCAAGCTTGAGGTTATTATCAAGCTCGAATCCAAGTCAAACTATGATGCAAAGTAAAGTTATCGAGCTTATGATTCAGAGACCGACCAATACTTACCCCAAATCAATACAGGGATCCGAGTCAGAATCGAGCTCGAGTCAATATCGAGAGCTCGAGTCAAGACCGAAAACTCGAGTCGATATCGAGCTCATAGACAAGAGCCGTTGCAATCCCACTAGAGGAGAGAATCCTGGCAGGAATTATGAAAAAGCTGATTTATCATGGGTCTCCCACTATATATTTTTAATTATATTTAAAAGTAGGATTCTCTACTATAAAGAGGATGGCTATATTTTCTGTAAAGGCAGCTCTTTACTTACATTGTAATTCAAGCACCATATTCTCTTATATTCAAGAGTTATTCTTTTAAACTTCATAAATTGATTCATCTTGCTTTGTCCTAAAAATCATCTTCTTTCCAACCTTGTTTATTTTGCATTCTTTGCAATCCATATTTGATATTTCTATATATCCTTACGATTTGTATTAAGCTATATCACATATCCTTAGAACTACGTATAAATTCAACTCTATCCGTTTTTCGGGTAAACAATCTGTTCTTAATTTATTTTTGTATACGATCGAAATAGATTTTGGCATTCGTACGATTGATCGGGGTCGAAACATAATGGATCAAAGAAAGATTTCGTAATATCGATATAGGTTTCGAAGGTGGTATAAACAAGCTTCAGATTTCAGGTATAGATCAAACACCGAGTTCGAAGTCATTATCGAGCTCGGGTCCAAATCGAACTATGATGAGATGATTTCGAGCTTAAGGGGTAGAGGCCAACCGGGATCGAGTCTGAATCATCACCTGATCCCAAGTCCATATCGAGTTCTAGAAGCAATACCGACCAGCACCGAGGCCGATCGAGCTCGAGCTCACAGACAAGAGCCGTTGCCAACACACTAAGGAGAGAATCTCGACGGAAATTAGGGAAAAGCTTATTTATCATGGGTTCTCCACTATGTATTTTTAATTATATCTAAAGTAGGATCCTCCATTATAAGGAGGATGGTTACGTTTCTGTAGAGAGCAGTTTTTTGGCTTACATTGTAATTCAAGCACCATATTCTCCTATATTCAAGAGTTACTCTTTTAAGCTTCATAAATTGATTTATCTTGCTTAGTCCTAAAAATCATCTTCTTTACAACCTTGTTTATTTTGCATTCTTTGCAATCCATATTTGATACTTCTATTTATCTTTATGATTTGTATTAATCTATATCACATATCCTTAGAACTATGTACAAATTTAACTCCATTCGTTTTTCGGGTAAACAGTTTGGCGCCCACCGTGGGGCTAAGGATAAAAGTAGTTATTTGATACGAATCTGCAAAAATACACCATTTTGCGCTTGTTTCTGAAAGTATCTCGGATTTTGGATTAGCAACGACTAATTACCAATTGAATGGCCTTATCTATCAACAACGAAGCTGGTCTTCAAGATGAGAACAACAACTTGACACCCAGTACCGAAAGACCACTTGTCAACGCTGTTAGAGCTCGGATCGGAGTGCCGATAGATATTAATTCGCATGTGGCCATTGAGGCGAACATACATTCTGAACCTGAAAATAGCATTTATGGTGGCACTCGGTCTGTAGCTCGAAACACCCATAACATTGAGGAAAACGATGTCAGCTTGCGTACGATTTTTTAAATGTTGCAAGCCCAACAGGTAGCGATAGCTCAGCTGTAGAGCGAAATCCAGCTACCAAGCAGGCCGGAGCCCAGTCCACCCCGAGAAATTTCCCACAAAACAGAGCCAGTCATAGTGAGGTCAAATGAGCAAGAATCGGGGACTACTCCCGAAATCGCTAAAATACTCGAGGATCTCACAAAGCGAGTCGAAGCCAACGATAAAAAAGTAGAAACATATAATTCCAGGGTCGATCAGATCCCGGGGGCTCCACCGATGATAAAAGGGTTGGATTCCAAAAAATTCGTGCAAAAGCCTTTCCGCTCGAGCGCAGCCCCAAAACCAATCCCCAAAAAATTCCCTATGCCCGAAATTCCCAAATATAACGGAACAACCGATCTCAACGAACACGTCACCTCTTACACGTGCACCATCAAGGGTAATGATTTGGAGGACGATGAAATCGAATCTGTGTTGTTGAAAAAGTTTGGAGAGACCCTCTCGAAGGGAGCAATGATTTTGTATCACAACCTACCACCGAATTCGATTGACTCATTTGCTATGTTAGCAGATTCTTTTGTAAAGGCACACGCCGAGGCCATAAAAGTCGCAACGAGGAAATCAGACCTTTCCAAGGTAAGACAAAAGGATAACGAGATGCTAAGGGAGTTCGTATCTCGTTTTCAAATGGAACGAATGGATCTGCCACCAGTCACAGACGATTGGGCTGTTCATGCTTTCACTCAAGGTTTAAACGAATGAAGTTCGACGGCATCATGGCGACTGAAGCATAACCTGATCGAGTACCCAGCTATCACTTGGGCCGATGTGCACAATCGGTACCAATCAAAAATTAGAGTCGAAGATAATTAGTTGGGGGCTGAACCTGCTGCTCAAAGGGATAACAATCGAGAACAAGGTCCGATCAGGGATCGATATCGACCGTATAACATAAACCATAGAATCAATGAATTGAGACGTAACCCCGGACAAATCAACAAAAGAAGTGATCGAGGTCAAGGGTCTCGGGGACTGATGAATAGAAGTGGGTTCGACAGGCCTACCAGATCTAAGGAAGCGCCTCGGTTATCGGAGTATAACTTCAGCATTGATGCATCTGTCATCGTGTCAGCTATCGGACACATCAAAGACACTAAATGGCCTCGACCCATGCAGACCGATCCTGCCCAGAGAAATCCCAATCAAATGTGTGAATATCATGGCACCCATGGCCACAGAACGGAAGATTACAGGCAACTAAGAGAGGAGGTAGCCCGGTTATTCAATAAAGGCACCTTCGAGAATTTTTAAGCGATAGGGAGAAGAACCATTTCAAAAACAGGAATTTAGGCAAGAAAAACGAACAAGAAGAACCATAGCACGTCATTCACATGATCATCGATGGCGCCGATACCCCTCAAGGGCCGGTGCTTAAATGCACTAAGACATCGATTGTGAGAGAAAAGCGATCTCGAACTCAGGATTATACACCCATAGGAACTTTTTCCTTCAATAATGAAGATGCATAAAGAGTCATACAACCTCATAACGATGCACTGGTAATATCCGTACTTATGAAAAAAACTAAAGTTAAGCGTGTGTTAATTGATCCAGAGAGCTCGGCCAACATCATTAGATTGAAGGTCGTACAACAACTCGATCTACAGGACCAGATCGTACTCGCGACCCTGGTCCTAAACGGATTCAATATGGCATGTGAAACCACCAAAGGCGAGATAATTCTACCGATAAACATGGCCGGGGCCATCCAGGAAATGAAGTTCCACGTAATCGAAGGCGACATGAGGTACAATGCCCTTTTTGGAAGGCCATGGATCCACAACATGAGAGTTGTACCTTCGACCCTACACCATGTTCTTAAATTCCCAACATCGAGGGGGGTCATAACAGTGTGCGGAGAGCAACCAGCCGCAAGAGAAATATTTGTCGTCGAGGAAGCAAATCTGATATCCTCGCTTTCGCCAATAAAGGGATCGAGCTCAAAAGGGGAACAAGATGCCAAATAGCAATCACAGACACCAGCTTTAACCCAACCAAAAAATCAGAAGATCGATGAAGATGATGATCATAGGATTCCTCGATCCTTCGTGCTTCCCGATGATTCCAATGCTACCCAATCAACGATCGAAGAATTGGAGCAAGTCATATTAATCAAGCATTTTTCCCGAACGAAAGGTATACCTGGGAACGGGATTAACCACCGAACTCAGGAACAAACTTATTCAATTTCTTATCGATAACATGGATTGTTTTGCTTGGTCCTATTTAGATATAATAGGAATCCTACCGGATATAACGACACATCGGCTAAGCTTGGACTCTAGGTTCATACCGGTGAAGCAAAAGATAAGACCCCAGTCTGAGGTAAAGCACGCATTCATAAAGGACGAGGTAACCAAACTTCTCAAAATAGGGTCCATTCGGGAGGTGAAATATCCTGAATGGTTAGACAATGTAGTTGTAGTGCCTAAAAAAGGGAACAAACTTAGAATGTATGTAGATTATAAGGATTTGAACAAAGCATGCCCCAAAGATTCTTTTCCGCTGCCCAACATCGATCGCATGATCGATACCACGGCTGGCCACGAGATCCTTACTTTTCTCGATGCCTATTCCGAGTATAATCAAATCCAAATGAACCCGGAAGATCAGGAAAAGACTTCATTTGTCACCAAGTATAGAACATATTGTTATAATGTGATGCCCTTCGGGATAAAAATGCAGGAGCTACTTACCAACGCCTAGTAAATAAAATATTCGAGGAACAAATAGGTAAATCAATTGAAGTTTATATTGATGACATGCTAGTTAAGTCCTTGCGCGTAGAGGACCATTTGACCCATTTGCAGGAAACATTCGAGATTTTAAGGAAATACAACATGAAGCTCGACCCTGAGAAGTGTGCTTTCGGGGTCAGTTCGGGCAAGTTCCTCGGCTTCATGGTGTTAAATCGGGGGATTGAGATTAACCCCGATAAAATCAAGTCCATCAAAGACATCGCCATCGTGGACAGCGTGAAAGCCGTACTGAGGCTAACGGGACGGATTGCAGCCTTAGGCCAATTCATTTCAAGGTTGTCAGATCGAAGTCACCAATTTTTATCTCTACTCAAAAAGAAGAAAGATTTTGCTTGGACCCTGGAATGCCAACATGCATTAGAGGAATTAAAACGATATCTATCAAGCCCTCCACTACTTCATACTCCAAAAATAGACAAAATACTTTGCTTGTAGTTGGCATTATCGAAAATTGCGGTAAGCGATGTCCTAGTTAGAGAAGAGCAAGGTACGCAATTTTCCGTTTATTATATAAGTCGAACCTTAGGAGAAGCAGAGACTAGATATCCGCACCTAGAAAAATTAGCACTTGCACTGATAAGCACCTCTAGAAAGTTAAGACCGTACTTTCAATGTCATCTCATATGCATATTAATCATTTACCCACTATGTAATATTTTGCACAAGCCCGAACTATCAAGACGATTGGCCAAATGGGTCGTCGAACTCAGCGGGTACGATATCGAGTATCAACCCCGTACGCCCATCAAGTCTCAAATTTTAGCAGACTTCGTGGTCGATTTCACGCCGACCCTCGTACCCGAAGTCGAAAAAGAACTCTTATTGAAGTCGGGTACGTCATCGGGGGTATGGACCCTTTTTACGGATGGGGCTTCGAACGTAAAGGGGTCCGGGCGAGGCATCATTTTAAAGCCACCTACGGGTAACCCTATTAGGTAATCTATCAAAACTACTAGGTTGACTAACAACGAGGCCGAGTATGAGGCCATGATTATAGGTCTCGAGCTAGCTAAAAGCTTGGTAGAAGAAGTCATTGAAGCCAAGTAGGACTCTTTGCTGGTGGTAAACCAAGTAAACAAAACCTTCGAAGTTCGAGAAGATAGAATGCAAAGGTATTTGGACAAACTGCAAGTCACTTTGTACCATTTCAAAGAATGGACTTTACAGCATGTTCCACGAGAGCAGAATAGTGAGGCTGATGCACTTGCAAATTTAGGATCATCGGTCGAGGAAGGCGAAATAAGCTCGGGGACAGTCGTTCAACTTTCGAGATCCATGATCGAAGAAGGTCATGCCGAGATAAATTTTACGAGCCTAACCTGGGATTGGAGGAATAAGTATATTGAATACTTAAAGAATGGAAAGCTCCCATCGGACCCTAAAAATTCGAGGGCCCTATGAACCAAAGCTATTCGATTCACATTAACTGCAGATGGAATGCTATACCGAAGGACATTCGATGGACCATTGGCAGTATGCTTAGGTCCAGGAGACACCAACTACATCCTACATGAGGTGCACGAGGGCACTTGTGGAAATCACTCTGGTGCCGATTCATTAGTCCGAAAAATAATCAGGGCAGGGTATTATTGGATCGATATGGGCAAAGATGCAAAGGAGTTTGTCCGAAAATGTGACAAATGTCAAAGGTTTGTACCAATGATCCATCAGCCCGGAGAGCAACTTCATTCAGTCTTATCCCCATGGCAATTCAGTAAATGGGGAATGGATATCGCCGGCCCTTTGCCATCGGCCCCTAGTAAAGCTAAGTTCATTTTATTTATGACTGACTATTTCTCTAAGTGGGTTGAAGCACGGGCGTTCGTGAAAGTATGAGAGAAAGAGGTTATAGACTTTATCTGGGATCATATCGTATGTCGATTCGGGATACCCACCGAAATAGTGTGTGACAATGCGAAACAGTTTGTCGGTAGCAAAGTGACGAAATTCTTCGAAGACCAAAAAATAAAAAGGATATTGTCAACACCGTATTACCCCAATGGGAACGGACATGCCGAATCAACGACCAAAACTATCATTCAAAACCTAAAGAAGAGGCTGAACGATGCTAAAGGAAAATGGAGAGAAATCCTACCCGAAGTCTTTTGGGCATATCAAACAACATCAAAATCTAGTACGTGGGCTACCCTGTTCTCCTTAGTATATGGCTCTGAAGCCTTGATTCCTGTCGAAGTCGGGGAACCCAGTGCCAGGTTTCGATATACAACAGAAGAGTCAAATAACTAGGCTATGAACACTAGCCTCGAATTATCAGATGAAAAATGAGAAGCTGCTCTCGTCCAATTGGCCGCCCAAAAGTACCGAATCCAAAGATACTATAATCGAAGAACTAAGCTTCGTCATTTTAAACTCGGGGACTTAGTGCTAAGGAAAGTCACCCTCAGTACCCGAAATCCAAACGAAGGAAAACTAGGACCAAACTGGGAAGGACCGTATCAGGTTCTCGAAAACGTTGAAAAGGATCATACAAGCTCGGTATTGTAAACAGCAAATAACTATCAAACAATTGGAATGTGTCACACCTAAAACGATACTACTGCTAAGGTACTACCCTCCCATATTCATTTACATTTCAAAACTAACCCCTACAGGAGTCCAATCAGGAGCTAGGATAGGTCCTTCAATACGAATCCCTAGGTCTGGAAGCACGCGTTGCACTCTTTTTCCCTTAGACCGGTTTTATCCCAAATGGGTTTTTCGGCAAGGTTTTTAATGAGGCAACCAATGATCGTGCTAAACTTAGAAACAATTCGACTGTATCCGAGGCTACTCTACAATCGACCTCGAATACTGGGGGGCATTAGCCCTCAAATATATCGAGTCTGATGCAAGAAAGTTATTTCATAACAACAGGGTTCTAATAGGAAAGGTTGTAAGAGCCAAATGGTCAAAACGAACCATGCTGATGTAGTTGGCCGAGCCTTGACGCAAAACATGAACACGTGTATAAAGACTTGCAAAGAAAGTTCTCTTCTTTATCGATATCTTATATCCAAGAAAAATTCCTCTATTTCGAGATTTATTATGCAAACAGGAATGAGATAAATCTCTGAGTCCGAGCAGGCACTCACTCGACTATTAAGCCTACGGGCTACATTACTTTGAGTTCGAATCATTCACTCGACCATTAAGCCTACGGGCTACATTACTTCGAGTTCGAATCATTCACTCGACCATTAATCCTACGGGCTACATTGCTTCGAGTTCAAATCATTCACTCAACCATTAAGCCTACGGGCTACATTACTTCGAGTTCGAATCATTCATTTGACCATGAAGCCTACGGGCTACATTAATTCGAGTTCGAATCATTCACTCGACCATTAAGTCTACATGCTACATTACTTCGAGTTCGAATCATTCACTCGACCATTATGCCTACGAGCTATATTACTTCGAGTTCGAATCATTCACTCGACCATTAAGCCTACGGGCTACATTACTTCAAGTTCGAATCATTCACTCGACCATTAAGCCTACGGGTTACATTTCTTCGAGTTCAAAAAATTTCACTCGACCATTATGCCTACGTGCTACATTACTTCAAGTTCGAATCATTCACTCGACCATTAAGCCTACAGGCTACATTACTTCGAGTTCGAATCATTCACTTCGAGTTCGAATCATTCACTCGATCATTACGCCTATGAGCTATATTACTTCGAGTCCGAATCATTCACTCGACCATTAAGCCTACGGGCTACATTACTTCGAGTTCGAATCATTCACTCGACCATTAAGCCTACGGGCTACATTTCTTCGAGTTCAAAAAATTTTACTCAACCATTATGCCTACGGGCTACTTTACTTCAAGTTCGAATCATTCACTCGACCATTAAGCCTACAGGCTATATTACTTTGAGTTCGAATCATTCACTCGACCATTAAGCCTACGAGCTACATTACTTCGAGTTCGAATCATTCACTCGACCATTAATCCTACGGGCTACATTACTTCGATTTCGAATTATTCACTCGACCATTAAGCCTAAGGGCTTACTTCGATTTCGAATCATTCACTCGACCATTAAGCCTACGGGCTACATTAATTCGAGTTCGAATCATTTACTCGACCATTAAGCCTAAAGACTACATTACTTAGAGATCAAATCATTCACTCGACCATTACGCCTACGAGCTACATTACTTCGAGTTCGAATCATTTACTCGACCACTAAGCCTACGTGTTGTATTACTTCAAGTTCGAAACATTCACTCGACTAATAAGCCTACGGGCTACTTTTATCTTAAGTTCGAGCAAGCACTCACTCGACCATTACGCCTACTGGCCATATTACTTCGAGTTTGAAACAGTCACTCGACCATTACGCCTACGGGCTATATTACTTCAAGTTCGAAATAGTCACTCGACTATTACGCATATGGGCTGTATTACATCGAATTCGAATAACTCAACTCGACTACTAAGCCTATGAGCTACCTTATTTCTAGTTTAAGTAAGCGCTCAATCGGTTATAAAGTCAATGAAGTCCAAATTCGATCAAAAAACCAATAAAATCTTCACAAGGCAAGAAACAAAACAGAAGCAAGTCGGCAAAAGAAAAAGATATTTTTATATATACAAGATTGTTTACATGATTGATTACAACATAGAAACTAAGGGCTAAGTTATTGGTTATCTCCGGGAGCGGTCTCTTCTCCATCGGCCTCCCCCCCGCTCCCGGACCCGCTCTTACTCCCATATTCGTCATCATTATCATCATCGTCATCATCAAAAACCAAGGCTTCAGCATCGGCTTTGAGTTCTTTAGCCCTTTTTATCTCTTCAGCGAGATCGAAACCTCGAGCATGGATCTCTTCGAGGGTCTCCCTCCGAGATTGACACTTAGCAAGTTCAGCGACCCAATGTACTCGAGTATCGGCGGTCTCGGCTGCCTCTCTTGCTTGGACCTGGGCAGCTTCAGCATCGGCCCGATTGACGGCCACGAATGCATCCGCATCAGCCTTTGCCTTTTCGGTGTTAGATTCGACCTTGGCAAGTTCAGAGGCCAACCGAGCCTCAAGCTCTTCTATTCTTCTTGCTTGAACCGAGCTTTTCTCCTTCATACTTTGAAGTTGGTTTTCGGCCGATGATAATTGGGCTCGAGAAGCTTCTTTCTTTGTAGAAAAGTGATCCATACCTTCTTTACACTTCAAAGACTCTGCTTTTATCTCATCGACCTCTTCACCAAGTTTCTCGATCATCTCAATTTTCTGCTGCAGCTGTGAGACCGAAAAGTTAGCCATCGTTCCGGTATCAAGCCCATAGGCTTTTAAAAGTATCATTACCTGCTCGGACAGATCGGTCTGATCTTGGTAAGCCTTGGCCAACTCAGCTCGGAGGTCTCTTATTTCCTCTCCCATTTGCCCTAAGATGAGCTTAAGGGAGTTCCTCTCCTCCATAACCTGTTGAAGGTTGTCCTCATATCGACACAGCTCGGTTCGGGACCGAGAACATGCTTCTCGATTAACTGCCGCGGCCTTCAAAGAAAGAAGAAATGAAGTTAGAAAAGAGAAGCAAACATAAAGGTAATGCCATATAATTTAAGGGTTACCTGATTCAAAGCCTGCTGCACTCCGAAAAAGAGATCCGATGCGTCACTTGTACCGGTAGCGTCCTCGACGCCAGTAAACATGTCACGAAAAGGATCCTCTCCATCATGAGGCCTGTCTAATTCGAGGGCCCCAAAGCTTGGGCTTCCCGAATTGCCCCTGCTGAAAAAGCAGGGAAGGTGGGCGACTCTTCGATTGCTACTGCCCCAAGTGAATCACTTGGAGTATTCTCTTCGATTCGAAGAGATTCGGGGAGAGCCCCTTCAGACATATCCCCTATTAGTTGTCTTCGATGGGAAGCATCTTCGATCTCCAACAACTCGGGGACTCTGCCCGAAACTTTCCCCGATATATCCTCATTTCGAGGCAGAGCCTTATAAACTACCATCGATTCAGCTGCCTGTGGAACGTCGGTGGTCTTCTTCGTTCGGGCCGCCAGAGCGGACCTATCGTTTTCTTCTTCTTCTTATTCATCCCTCAGACACAGAACTGATTCTACGGTCAAAGGAATGATATTCTTGTTCGGCTTACGAGTTGTTCTCTTCTTCGGTTTTTGATCTTCGAGGACAGGGGCTCTTTTCCTCTTATTATCTTTCATCGGCTTTGGGACAGAGGCCAAAGCCTCTTCCTCAACAGACGAGAGCCTCAAAACTGCATCTTTGCACACACCTACATACGGGAAATTTCATTAAAGTGTATGAAAAGCATCTCGTTTGAACTACCAAAAAGTACGAGAAAGGGGCTTACCATGATTTTTGGCCTCCTATTAACCCTTTGATAAATCACGCCATGAGCGCTCGGCGTATGTGGAGGTTAAAGCCAGAGCTCGTACCCAGTTTTTGAGATCGGGAACTGCTCCGGGTATCCAGGAAACCGCTACATCACAAAAAGAGGAATATCGGTGAGAAGAGAAATGAAAGGGCAAAACAGAAGGAAGTAACAGCAAAATTACACTTACGTTTCATATTCCACTCTTCGGGAAAAGGCATCTTTTCAGTCGGAATCAGGTCCGAAGTCCTTACTTGAACGAACCTGCCCATCCAGCCTCGATCCTTGTCATCGTCAATGCTCGAGAACAGAGCCTTGGTAGCCCGACGCTGATATTTTATTAACCCTCCTCGAAAAGGGCGAGGACGGTACAATCGGATGAGATGGTCGAGGGTGAACAACATCCCCTCGATTTTGTTCACAAAATATCGAATCAAAATAACGATCCGTCAAAAAGAAGGATGGACCTGGCCTAGAGTTATTTTCTATTGATGGCAGAAGTCAATAATAAAAGAGTCGAGGGGATCTAACGTGAAAGAGTAAGTATACACTCTTAAAAACCCTTTCATGTAAGTGGTGATATCTTCGTCGGAAGAAGGGATTATTATTTCTTTATTCTCCCAATTGCAATCTTTCTTTAGCTCTTTGAGGTGCCTCTCGGTTGTCGAACATATGTACCTCGATACTAGCTCACATCGGCCGGGAATAGATGAGCGTTTATCGACCTTAAAATCATAGGTAAGAACACACGCCCCAGGAATGCACTCCTCAAGTCGTGGCTCTACCAGTGTTTCATTGGCGACAGATTGTGAAGATGAAGCTTTCTCTTTTTGAGGAATGTTTTGCGATGTTTTCACCATTTTCGAATTTAAAAGTCGAGAATAGAAGAAAGTGACAAAGATTAGATAATTTTGAAGAAGGGCTTTGCAAAGAGGAATCACAGATTTGCGAATTAACTCAGAGGATACGAAAAAGAACTTGGGAAATTTGGAAGATTGAAGATGTAAAAGTGGTAAATAGTGAAAGGAAGGGCTATTTATAGATTAAAGCAATGGTGGTTCAGTGTCAATGGTGGCCGACCACCATCTCACATGCATTAAATACCTTGAAAAACTAAATCGGCGGGACAACTATCACGTGCGTCATGATCGAACCCATTGTGAACATCAGCTTATAATCCAATCGAGCCATTGAAGAATTATATCGTTTCTCACCACATCCTTCCCGAGAAACGAGGGGACTATCTGTATACGGTCAAAATAGATTTCGGCCTTCGGACGATTAATCGGGGTCGAAACATAATGGATCAAAGAAAGACTTCGTAATATCGAGATGGGTTTCGAAGGTGGTACAAACAAGCTTCAAATATCGGGTATAGATCAAACACCGAGTTCGAAGTCATTATCGAACTTGGGTCCGAATCGAACTATGATGAGATGATTTCGAGCTTAAGGGGCAGTAGGCCAATCGGGATCGAGTCCGAATAATCACCTGATCCCGAGTCCATATCGAGTTCTAGAAGCAATACCGACTAGCACCGAGGCCGATCGAGCTCAAGCTCACAGACAAGAGCCGTTATAAACACACTAAGGGAGAGAATCTCGGCGGAAATTAGGAAAAAACTTATTTATCATGGGTTCTCCACTATGTATTTTTAATTATATCTAAAGTAGGATCCTCCACTATAAAGAGGATGGTTACGTTTCTGTAGAGAGCAGTTTTTTGGCTTACATTGTAATTCAAGCACCATATTCTCCTATATTCAAGAGTTACTCTTTTAAGCTTCATAAATTGATTTATCTTGCTTGGTCCTAAAAATCATCTTCTTTACAACCTTGTTTATTTTGCTTTCTTTGCAATCTATATTTGATACTTCTATTTATCCTTACGATTTGTATTAATCTATATCACATATCCTTAGAACTACGTACAAATTCAACTCCATCCGTTTTTCGGGTAAACAATTTTTATTTTTATTTTTAGCATATCAATTCCTGCATATGTCCTTTGATAGTAAAACAACAAATGAGCATAACAAAACCTTTTTTCATTGGATAAGTTTTTTCTGTTTCGTCTCTTATCTGGTTGATTGAATCGGCAGTGTCGTTTTACTCTCTTGCAATGAGGAATGTTTTTTATGACTTTGTTATTTGAAATTTAGAGCGGTGCGGGGGCGAGAAAAATTATGAAGTAGCAGTAAAAATTGTTACAAGTGAAGTTGTAAGTTTAGCAATTAGGGTCATGGTTGAGATGCATTTAATTTAATGAATGAACTTAATTCCCTGTCACGGATATGGATTCCTGTACAGTCTAAAGAACCATGTAAAATAAAATAGGCTACTGCAATCTAATAGGTGCTTTCGAGAGGGCCATTCATCTAAGGAATATGGTTTTGCAGGAAATATTTATCTGAAATTAATTCCATTGTCTTCAACTAGCTTATCATGTAACTGTAACATCTAATTCTCCCTATACATCTGTAATGTAGAGAAAGAATAACGGAATGAAAATATTTTTCTTAGAAATTAAGTGATTTTTTTACTTATTTTTCGGTGTTTGATTAGGTAACAGAAAATATTTTTAAAAAATATATAATTTAAGCAAACACTATGAGATAAAATGAGGCGGGGAGGATGGTAGGTCGGGGTATAGGAGCCGAAGTGGCGCTAGCAATGTTGGGGGTGGGGTGGGGTAGGGAAGATTGATAAAGAGTTTTGGAAAATAGTTTCCCTACTTTTGATAGAGAAGTCATTTTTCTCCAATTGAAGGTAAATAAGTTGATGAAAAAAATATTTTTTAATATATCTAAATCAACTAAACATGAAAAATATTTTCCAGAAAATGTGTTCCCAAACACACCCAAAATAACTTATCACTTATCTGAAGGAATTCTTATTTTTGGTTTTTTCTTTTTTAGTTGGCGAAAGGTAGTACAACAAGTAGGTTGTGTAAGAGGCAAGAATTGAGAAATCATCCCATGAATTTCACTAGATTGGAATTCTGGGAAAATGCTTGTCAAGATGAACATACTGGTTAAGGTAAGTAATTGTTTTTATAAAATTTGATCGCCAGCGAATAAAATCCAAATTATTTCAGCAGCGATTAAGAAATGCCAGCCAGCAGAATGAATAAATATGCGTAAATTTATCAATTGGGTTCTTGAGTGTGTTAGGACAGTCAATTTCGATTAATGGAAAACCCTTTGATGCTGCCAAAGGTTTAAGACAAGGTGACTCAATGCAATGCCACCTTTCTTATTTGCAGCAACAATAATAGAGTATTTGAGTAGATATTTGAATGGACTACAAATGAAGAAAGAGTTTAAATACCATTCAAGATGTGCCAAATTGGGACCTTTGCTTTGCAAATGATCTCGTCCTCCTTTTTGCTAGAGGAGATCTCCCTATTGTTTTGCACAATTTTCTTCTACTTGAGGTCCACCGACTAATTTGGTGGTGTCACTCAACCTAATAGGGATTTGATCTTGCAGAAACTGGGATTTACACTTAGTGAAGTGCCTTTTAAAAATTACCTTGTCTATAAAGAAACTGTCACTGTTGTAACTGCTAAGAAATTGTTCTATGTTGGTTTTCCTGACACCTACTAAAGTGATGAAAGCCACTAAAGCCTACTGCAAAAGTTATATATGGTCTACTTGTAATGTTACCAAAAGAGCATGAGATATATATGGTGTGAAGTATGGAACAGGCTGCAATTAACTGAACTATGGATCAAATGGGTTCATATAATTATTATATATATAAAAGTGCAACTATTGGATTTATTTATTGAGGCTAGAACTAGATGCATTTTGAATAGTGGTCACCTTGTCTTCATGGAAGGGAGAAGTCTGAGAAGGTAATTATACATGCAACTGCTTATTGGTAATTATTATTCCTTACAAGGAACAGAACAAGACCTTTGTATACGGTCAAAATCGAGTCTGCCCTTCTTATGACAAATCGAGATTAGAACATAATGGTTCGAGGTTCATCATTGTAATATCGAAGCCATGATGCGAAGTTAGGTTGTCGAGCTCGGGCCCCAGAGACCGATCAATATCGAGTTCGACCAAGATCGAGCTCGAGACCCAGAGACCGATCAATAACGAGATCGGCCAAGATCGAGCTCGAGACCCAGAGACCAATCAAGATTGAGATCGGTCAAGATCGAGACCGAACCAAGAAATAAAAAAGCCGTTATAGCCGCAAGTGGGGAGAGAATCTCGGCGAAAATCATGGCTTGAGTCAAAGAAAAGCTAATTAATTAATCTATCATGGGATCCCCACTATGTATTTTTAATTATATCCAAAGTAGGATTCCTCCACTATATTAAGAGTGATTATCATTTGTAAAAGGGGACATTCATTCATGGAGACACATTTATTCTGAAATATAGAGGAAAGAGAGCAAATATTACCTTCTTTGGCTTTTAATATTTAGTCATATTATTTTTTCTATCAATCGTTCTTCATTCAATTTGGAGGTGATAAAACTTGAAGGCTTAAGCTAACTAGTTCATTCGGTTTACATCCATTTCTTTTATAACTAATTTCGATATTCATTTGCATATTTTTCACGATTTGTATCAATTTATATCACGTATCCTTAGAACTACGTATAAATTCAACTCTATCCGTTTTTCGGGTAAACAGTTTGGCGCCCACAGTGGGGCTAAGGATAATAGTGGTTATTTGGTACGAATCCCTGCAAAACGCACTATTTTACACTTGCTCTTGGAAGTATCTTTGATTTCAGGTTAAAAATGACGAACCCTCAATTAATGGCCCCACCTATCGACAACGAAGCTGGCCATCAAGGTGAGAATAACAACTTGATGACCGAGGATGAAAGGCCACTCATTGACCCCGTTGGAACTCAAGTCGTAGATCCAATAGATGTTAATTCACATGTGGCCATTGAGGCGAACCAACATTTCGACCCCGAAAACAGCATTCATGGTGGAACTCGATTTGCAGTTCGAAAAACCCAAAATGTTGGAGAAGACGGGATCAGCCTGCGCATGATTTTCGATATGTTGCAAGCTCAACAGGTAGCGATAGCTCAGCTGCAGAACCAAACCCAGGCACCGAGCAATCCCGAGCCTGGTCCACCCCAAGAAGTCACCCACAGAACGCGGCCAGCTATAGCAAGGTCAAATAAACAAGAATCGGGGACTAACCCCGAAATTATAAAGATGCTCGAGGAACTGACAAAACGGATAGAGTCAGGAGAAAAGAGGATTGAAGCAAACGAAAAAAAAGTAGAGACTTATAACTCCAGAGTTGATCAGATCCCAGGGGCACCACCAATATTGAAGGGTCTGGATTCCAAAAAGTTCGTACAAAAGCCCTTTCCCCTGAGCGCAGCTCCCAAATTGATCCCCAAGAAGTTCCGCATGCCCGAAATTCCTAAATATAATGGAACAACCGACCCCAACAAATATGTCACCTCTTATACATATGTCATTAAAGGGAACGATCTAGAGGACGACGAAATCGAATTCGTATTATTAAAGAAATTCGGGGAAACCCTGTCAAAGGGAGCAATGATATGGTATAATAATTTACCGCCTAACTCTATCGATTCTTTTGCCATGCTTATAGATTCTTTTGTAAAAGCACACTCCGAAGCCATAAAGGTCGAGACCAGGAAGTCGGACCTTTTTAAGGTAAGGCAAAAAGATAATGAAATGCTAAGAGAGTTTGTATCTCGTTTCCAAATGGAACGAATGGATCTACCACCGGTCACGGACGATTGGGCCGTTCAAGCTTTCACCCAAGGACTGAACGAACGAAGCTAAATGGCTTCACGGCAGTTGAAGCATAACTTGATTGAGTACCCGGCTGTTACCTGGGCCGATATACACAATCGATATCAATCGAAGATTAGAGTCGAAGATGACCAGTTGGGTTCTGGGTCCGTTATTTAAAAGGAGATCGACTGAGAACTAAGGTCGAACAGGGACCTATACTGGACGTATAACGGAGATCGTAGGGCTAGCAAACTAGGAAGCAACTCCGTAAGAGGTGAAAGGAGAAGTGATCGAGGCCAAGGGTCTCGAGGGCTGATGAACAAGAATGGCTTCGATAAGCATACCAGACCAAAGGAAGCACCGCGGTTATCAGAGTATAACTTCAACATTGATGCATCCGCCATCGTGTCGACTATCGGACACATCAAAGATACTAAATGGCCTCGACCTCTGCAGTCCGATCCAGCCCAGAGAAATCCCAATCAAATGTGCAAGTATCATGGCACCCATGGCCACAGAACAGAAGATTGGAGGCAGTTGAGAGAAGAAGTAGCCCGGTTATTCAATGAAGGGCACTTTCGAGAGTTTTTAAGTGAACGAGCCAAAAACCATTTACAAAAATTGAGAATTAAATAGACAAAACAAACAAGAAGAGCCACAACACATTATCCACATGATCATCGGAGGGATCGATGTCCCCCAGGGGCCATTGCTTAAACGCACTAAGATGTCGATTATAAAAGAGAAGCGATCTCGAACTCAGGATTACATACCTAAAGGAACCTTGTCCTTTAATGACGAAGACGCAGAAGGAATCATGCAGCCTCACAACGATGCATTGGTAATATCTGTACTTATGAATAAAACTCAAGTTAGGCGTGTGTTAATTGATCCAGGTACTTCGGCCAACATCATTCGATCGAGGGTCGTAGAGCAACTCGGTCTATAAGACCAGGTCGTGCCCGCAATCCTGGTACTAAATGGATTCAATATGGCATGAGAAACTACTAAGGGCGAGATAACTCTGCCAGTAAACATGGTCGGGACCATCCAAGAAACGAAGTTCCACGTGATCGAGGGCGACATGAGGTATAACGCCCTGTTCGGGAGGCCGTGGATCCACAATATGAGAGCAGTACCCTCGACCCTTCACCAGGTTCTAAAATTCCCAACATCAGAGGGAATCAAAGAAATCTACGGAGAGCAACCAGCGGCAAAGGAAATGTTTGCCATCGATGAAGTAATTCCGATATCAACACTCTCATTGACAAATGGATCAAATTCAAAGGAAAAAAGGGATACCAAATAGCAATCACAAACGTCGGCCTCGGCCCAACTAGAGAAGCAGAAGACCGACGAAGATGATGATTATGGGATCCCACGATCCTTTGTGGTCCCCGATGATTCCGACGCTACCAAATCAACGGTCGAAGAACTGGAGCAAATCACATTAATTAAAGGTATATCTGGGCATGGGGTTAAGTCTCGGGTTCAGGAAAAGGCTTATTCAATTTCTTATAGCTAACATGGACTGTTTCGCTTGGTCCCATCTTGACATGACAGGGATCCAACCAGAAATCACCACTCATAGACTAAGCTTGGATCCGAAATTCAATCCGGTGAAGCAAAAAAGAAGGCCCCAGTCCGAAGTCAAACATGCCTTCATCAAGGACGAGGTAACCAAACTTCTCAAAATAGGATCCATTCGAGAAGTAAAGTACCCCGAATGGTTAGCAAACGTGGTGGTAGTCCCTAAGAAGGGAAACAAACTTAGATTGTGTATAGATTATAAAGATCTGAATAAAGCATGTCCCAAAGACTCTTTTTCTTTACCTAATATCAATCGTATAATCGATTCCACGGTTGGCCACGAGACTCTCGGCTTTCTCGATGACTACTCCGGGTACAACCAGATATGGATGAACCCGGAGGATCAGGAAAATACCTCGTTTATCACTAAGTACGGTACCTACTATTATAACGTAATGCCATTTGGTCTAAAAAATGCCGGTACAACTTATCAATGCCTAGTAAATCGAATGTTCGAAGAAAAAATAGGAAAATCAATAAAAGTTTATATTGATGACATGTTAGTTAAGTGCTTGCGAGCAGAGGACCATTTAAAGCATTTGCAGGAAACTTTTGATATACTGAAGGAGTACAATATGAAGCTCAACTCCGAAAAGTGTGCATTCGGGGTTGGCTCGGGCAAGTTTCTTGGTTTCATGGTGTCCAATCGGGGAATCGAGATCAATCCCGATAAAATCAAAGCTATCGAGGATATCACGGTAGTGGATAACGTAAAGGCCGTGCAGAGGCTAACGGGACAGATAGCCGCCCTAGGACGATTCATTTTGAGATCTTCAGATAGGAGCCATCGATTTTTCTCACTACTTAAGAAGAAGAGCAACTTTGCATGGACTCCAGATTTCCAGCAGGTCTTGGAGGAACTAAAGCGGTATGTATCGAGCCCGCCGCTGCTTCATACCCCGAAAGTGGATGAACAACTTTACCTGTACTTAACTATCTAGGAGATAGCGGTAAGTGGAGTCCTGGTCTGAGAAGAACAAGGTACACAATTCCCTATTTATTATGTCAGTCGGACCTTAGGCGAGGTCGAAACTAGATATCCACACTTAGAAAAATTAGCGCTTGCTTTAATTAGCGCCTCTAGGAAACTAAAACCATATTTCCATTGTCATCCGATATGTGTGGTAACAACTTATCCTCTTCGAAATGTTTTACACAAACTCGAGCTTTCAGGTCGATTGGCCAAATGGGCCATAAAAATCAGTGTGTACGATATCGAGTATCAACCCCGAACCGCCATCAAATCTCAAATCTTGGCAGACTTCGTGACTGACTTTATGCCGGCCTTCGTACCCGAGATTGAAAAAGAACTACTGATAAAATCGGGTACATCTTCGGGAGTTTGGACCCTCTTTATGGACGGTGCTTCAAACGCGAAGGGGTCCGGACTAGGCATCGTACTAAAATCACCCATAGGTAATGTAGTTAGACAATCTATCGGAACTACAAAATTGACTAACAATGAGGCCGAGTATGAGGCCATGATTGCAGGTCTCGAACTAGCTAGAAGCTTGGGAGCGAAAATCGTAGAGGCTAAGTATGATTCCCTCCTTGTGGTAAACCAAGTTACCGAGACTTTTGAAGTCCGAGAAGATCGGATGCAGAGGTACTTGGATAAACTACAGGTAACTCTACATCGACTTAAGGAATGGACCCTGCAACATGTACCTTGAGAATAGAATAGCGAGGCTGACGCACTTGCAAACTTAGGTTCATCGGTCGAAGATGACGAACTCAACTCGGGGACTGTCGTACAACTCATAAGATTGATAATCGAAGAATGTCACGCCGAGATAAACTCCACAAGTTTAACCTGGTATTTGAGAGATAAATACATAGAGTACTTAAAGAACGGGAAGCTTCCATCAGATCCAAAGGAATCGAGAGCTCTGCGCACAAAGGTAGCACGGTTCACCGTGTCCGAAGACGGAACGCCGTTTAGAAGGATGTTTGATGGACCATTGGCAATATGTTTAGGACCGGAAGATACCGATTACATCCTACAGGAAATTCACGAGGGCACTTGTGGAAATCATTCCGGTGCAGATTCGCTGGTCCACAAATTAATCAGAGGAGGGTATTATTGGACCGATATGGGCAAGGATGTAAGGGAGTTCGTTCGCAAATGCAACAAATGCCAAAGGCATGCGCCCATAATTCATCAGCCCGGGGAACTACTCCACTCGGTCCTATCCCCATGGCCCTTCATGAAATGGGGAATGGACATCGTTGGCCCCCTCCCATCGGCCCCAGGTAAGGCTCAGTTTATTTTGTTTATGACTGATTATTTCTCTAAATGGGTTGAAGCACAGGCTTTCGAGAAAATCAGAGAAAAGGAAGTCATAGACTTCATTTGGGACCACATCATATGTCGATTCGGGAAGCCATCAGAGATTGTATGTGATAACGGAAAACAATTTATCGGCAGCAAAGTAACTAAATTTCTCAATGATCACAAGATTAAAAGGATCATATCAACACCTTATCATTCCAGCGGGAACGGTCAAGCCGAATAGACCAACAAAACCATCATCCGAAACCTTAAGAAGAGATTGAAAAACGCCAAAGGGAAATAGGGAGAAATACTACCCGAGGTCCTATGGCATACCGCACAACATCGAAATCCAGTACCGGAGCAACACCATTCTCATTGGTTTATGGCGTCGAAGCTCTGATCCAGGTTGAGGTCGGGGAACCTAGCATCAGGTTTCGATATGCAACAGAGGATTCAAATAATGAGACCATGAATACGAGCCTAGAATTGTTGGATGAAAGACGCGAAGCCGCTCTCGTCCGATTAGCCGCCCAAAAACAGCGGATCGAAAGGTACTACAATCGAAGAACCAATCTTCGACATTTTTACATCGGGGACTTGGTGTAATAAAAGTCACCCTCAACACCCAAAATTTGAATGAAGGAAAATTGGGTCTGAACTGGGAAGGACTGTATCAGGTTCTCGAAATTATCGGAAAAGGATCCTACAAGCTCGGCATGATAAACGGCAAACCATTACCGAGCAATTGGAACGTATTGCACCTAAACCGATACTACTACTAAGGTACGACCCTCCCATGTTCATTTGTATTTCAAAACTAACCCTTGCAGGTTTTCGACCAGGAACAACGATGGATTCTTCAACACAAAGCCTTTAGGTCTGAAAGCACGCATTGCACTCTTTTTCCCTTAGACCGGTTTTGTCCCAAATGGGTTTTCCGGTGAGATTTTTAATGAGGCAACCATTGATCATGCTAACTTAGAACAATTCAACAGTATCTGAGGCCTCTTTACAATCAACCTCGAATACTGGGGGCTTTACCCTCGAATATCAAGTCTGATGCGAGGAAGTTACTTCATGGCAGCAGGGTCTCGATAGGAAAAATCTGTAAGGGCCAAATGGTCAAACGAACCATGCCCGCATAGTTTGCTCGAGCCCTGCCACAAAACATGTACGCATATGTAATGATTTATAAAGAGAAGTATTATTCTTTACCGATATCTCATACCTGAGAAAATCTTTTCTACTTCATATTCTCGATCTATTATGTAAACAGGCCTAAGGGCCAACCATGACCGAAGTTTAGATGATTACCCCCACAAATCGGGGACCGCAGTCCGAAAAATCAACGAGATCGAATTATATAAACTCCGAAGATCATAAGACCTCTTAAACAACCCCCGATTTTATAGGCTATGGCCACCCACTCAGGGACTGACACTTCGGGCAAGCTCGAAGTAAAATGGGAAAACAAGCCCAAGAGGCAAATCCCGAACTAAAGAGGCTACAGATGAATTAACAATGGATAGGAGACGTCCGAATTTTGTAACAAACAGGACTTCGAAATCTTTCATAAACCGGTTAAAAAGGCTACCCCCGGCAAATTCATAGAAGGCTTCGATAATATCAAAGACTCAAAAACTCTAATGAGTACAAAATTATTCGAACTACCGAACAATTCCTTATTTCGTGCCAAGGCATTACAAGTTTCACAAACACGAATGATAAGAAACTCTTCCGAAAAGGGGACAAAGCCAAAAATAATCTTTTTTACAAAAGCCTAAGGGCTTTTTTGTTTTGAGTTCGAGAGACCATCCTCGCTCAATTAAAACCTAAGGGTTACTTTACTTCGAGTTCGAGAAAGCACTCACTCGACCATAAAGCTTAAGGGCTGTCTTTTGTCTTGAGTTCGAGAGACCATCCTCGCTCAAATAAAAAACCCAAGGGTTACTTTACTTCGAGTTCCAGCAAGCACTCACTCGACCATAAAGCCTAAGGGCTATTTTTTGCTTTTAAGTTCGAGAGACCGTCCTCGCTCAACTAAAAACCTAAGGGTTACTTTACTTCGAGTTCGAGCAAGATCAAAAGGCCTAAGGGCTACACTAGTTCGGTTTTGATCAAATTATCTGAACCCCAACCTTAGAATACAACTTCATAAATTTATAAGGCAGAAGGGAAATAAAGGCAAGGTTTGCCCGAACCCTCGAACACAATTTTTTGCTAAGGCATTTTCGACCTTTGTAAAGTGTAGAAAAGCAAAGGAAAGACACAAAAACCAAAAAGGCAAGAAAAGGCTTATGTTTATATTCAAAGGTTTTTACAAAAGGCCAAATCAGCCCCAGAATAAATACAAAAGAAAAATAAGAAACTTAAATATCCTAAGTGGCTTGGTCTTCATCAGAGGCCGCGTCCTCGGGATTTTCCCTGTCTTCAGATTCGCTCGAGCTATCGGAGTCTTCCTCAGGGAAGGCCAGCCTTCGAGCCCTAGTTTCCTCCGCCTTGGCATTTTCAATTTCGGCCTCAACATGGAAGCCCTAAGCACTGACCTCCTCGAGAGCTTCCCTCCGAGCCTGTCATTTAGCATGTTCGACCATGCTCTTGGCCTTGGCCTGGTTGACCTCAACATTGATCCTGAACTGGGCTACTTTAGCATCAGCTCTTTTATTAGCCTCGGTCACCTCAGATCTGGCTACGGCCACTTCAAACCTGGTTACGGCCACCTCGGATTTGGCCACCTCGAGTTCATTAGCGAAGGCTGCCTTATCAGAAGTGACCAAATCTAACCGATGTTGAAGATCATTAACCCTCTCGATCTGCACCAAGGCATTTTCTTTTGCAGCCCGAAGCTGGGCCTTAGCCAACTCCAATTGCGCTTCAACGGCCTCCTTTTTCGAGGTGAGGATATCCATATTCTTTTTGAATATTTCCCCCTTGGCCATTAGCTCATCTACCTGCGAATTGAGCCGTCCGATCTGTTCAAGCCTCTGCCGAACCTGCAGAACCGGATCATTAGTGGTTATCTCCAACTCATCTTCACTATCGTAAAGAATTCAGAATACCTGCTCAGCCATCTCCTGGTGCTCATCCCGAGCCGCTGCCAAATCTGCTCGAAGTTTCTCACTAAGAAGTTTGTAGGAGTCACTCTTCTCAGTGAGGTTCCGAACCTCGGCCTCATGCTCTTCTCAGATTCGGAGAAAAGCCTCGTGATGCAACACCGAAGCCTACAAATATGGGAAAAATGTTGGAATTATCTACAACTATAAGTGTAAAAAGAAACAACAGAGATACCATTAAAGTTACCCGATTCAGAGCATGTTGGGCCTCGTTAAAAAGAAAGGCGGGTCCTACTGCATTCAACACGATTTGATCCTCTTCAGTCACCAAGGACCGAAGGTAACTAGTAATCCCCACAGGGGGAGAAAGAATTCGGGCATCCTCCGGGACGGAGAGTACTATTTTTCGCCTGCGGTCGGGATCAACACTCGGGGCCGGGAATCGGTCCACCAATTTTAGGCCCGATGAAGATTCGGCAGCACCTGAAAATGATGTTTTCTTCGGTACCGACAATCTACCGAACCCGATAATATCCTCCGAAGCAGCGGACTCGAGCCCATCCAAAAAGCCATGGATATCGGTCGACTCTTGAATTCCCTCGTAAGACCGACCTTCCAACATATTGAACTCGCGGATCATAGCATCCAAAAACTGAGGGGATCCCATAATATCGATTATCCCAAGCTCGTCTCTCTAAATATTCTCTGATGCCCGAGAAGTCCTGCCCTCAGTTTCTTCTTCAACTACCTCAGCTCGAGACGGAATAGTCTCAGCTTTTCCTTGTTTAGGAATTATGGCCAAAGCTCCCTTATCTACCTCTACCGATTCGGAGGATTGTTGTATCACAACATTAGCCCGTACACAGACTAATTCCTCTTCTCCTTCTTCGGGCTCGTCCCTTAATCGGCGGATCGAGTCCGGAGGCATGATACCAGAGCCCCATTTGGGCTTGTGAGTCCTATTCGCCGGTTTTTTTTTTTCGAGATCGGGGAACTCGGTGCATCTTTTCTCTTCTTCTCTTTAACCTGCTTCGGTGTAGGGACCTCTTCATCACCAGATGGGGGCCTCATGGCAACATCCTTCCCAAGTCCTACAAACGAAACAAGGGGGTAAGCAAGTGAAGAAGATCGAACGACAAACAAATTAAGAAAGAAACTTACCATAACTTCGGGCCTCCCATCGACCCTTTTGATAATTCCACCCAAGCACACTCGAAGTACTGTCTCTGCAGCACCAGACATTCAACCCATTGTTTAAGGTCCGGAATCGATTCCGGCATCTGAGCCACAACTATAACAGGAAAGAAAAAGTAGATCATGGAAATGAAATGCAGTCATAAATTAAAATGCTCGAAGGAAAATAAGTACTCACGGTTCATATTTCATTTTTCAGGAAATGGCATGTCATCGGTAGGGATCAGGTCCGAGGTTTTGACTCGAACAAATCGGCCCATCCAACCTCGATCATGAGTCTCGTCTATACTCGAGAACGGTGCTTTGGTCGCTCAGCGAGCAAGCTTGATTAACCCTCCTCGATAGAGTCGGGGACTATAAAAACGCATAAGGTGATTGAGGGTGAATAAACACCCCTCAATTTTGCTTGAGAAGAACCGGAGGAGAATCGCTATTCTCCAAAAAGAAGGGTGGATCTGGCCTAGGGTCACGTCATACCTTTTGCAAAAGGCGACGATAATAGGATCTAACGGGCCCAACGTGAATGGATAAGTATAAACGCTTAAGAACCCTTCCACGTGGGTGGTAATTGATTCCTCAGGCGATGGGACTAACACGTGCTTGTTTCCCAAGTTGCATTCCTGTTTTACTTTGTCGAGAATTTTCTCAGTGATTGAACACTGGTACCTCGAGATCGGCTCACATCGACCCGGTACTAAAAAAGGTTTTTCAACCTTAAAATCGATGACAGTTGATCACCCTACCGGAACGAACTCCTCGGGGCGAGGCTCTGCCTCATCCTCGCCGCCGGCAGGTCGTGATGAAGAATCGGCCTCTTTTTGCGGCACCGTTTTGGAGGTTTTCGCCATTGATGAATAAAGGAAAAGAAAATTAGGGTTATATGCGATGTAAAATATATGAAGCAGAGGGATTTTCTGAAGAAGATGAAGTGTATGAAGCAGAGGGATTTTCTGAAGAAATTGCAAGAATAGAGAAGAAGCTTTTGAGTGAAAAGTTTGGATGAGGATGAGAGTTTGAATATTTATAGCCTGGTGATGATGGTTCAGAAACAGTAGTGGCCGACCAATGACTGACATACATTTAATGCCTTGGTAACTAGACCGACGGGACGTTTGTAACATACGTCATAATCGGGCTCATCGCTGACATAATCATCCACTAAGTTGAAGATCAAAAATTCATATCGTTTCTCGTCATCTTCTTTTCGAGAAACGAGGGGACTATCTGTATACGGTCAAAACTGAGTCTGCCCTTCTTATGATAAATCGAGGTTGGAACATAATGGTCTGCAAAGTTAGGTTGTCGAGCTCGGGCCCCAGAGACCGATCAATATCGAGTTCGACCAAGATCGAGCTCGAGACACAGAGACTGATCAATATCGAGATCAGCCAAGATCGGGCTCGAGACCTAGAGACCGATCAAGATTGAGATCCGCCAATATCGAAACCGAGCCAAGAAACAAAAAAGCCGTTATAGCCGCAAGTGGGGAGAGAATCTCGGCGGAAATCACGGCTTGAATCAAGAAAAAGCTAATTAATTAATCTATCATGGAATCCCCACTATGTATTTTTAATTATATCCAAAGTAGGATTCCTCCACTATATTAAGAGTGGTTATCATTTGTAAAAGGGGACATTCATTCATGGAGACACACATTCATTCTGAAATATAGAGGAAAGAGAGCAAATATTACCTTCTTTGGCTTTTGATATTTAGTCATATTGTTTTTTCTATCAATCGTTCTTCATTCAATTTGGAGGTGATAAAACTTGAAGGCTTAAGCTAACTAGTTCATTCGGTTTGCATCCATTTCTTATATTACTAATTTCGATATTCATTTGCATATTTTTCACTATTTGTATCAATTTATATCACGTATACTTAGAACTACGTATAAATTCAACTCTATCCATTTTTCAGGTAAACAACCTCACAATTATTATTGACGATATGACTTTATTTCCAAGACAAACCTCTCATAGGGGATAGAATTAGTAAATAGGGCCTCATAGTTGATACAAACTGCCAGGGCCCTTTGGAACCGATTGATGATATATATGGTTAAGTGGATAGTAAAGAATAGTGATATCAATATGTATGTTGATAGAGAGAAACATAGATGCATGTGGAGACTATAACTAGAGAGATTGCAGTACTCCAAATTTGTTCTTTTTGGTTCTAGTTTTTTTCTTCACCTCATATACTAGGCTAGAGGAAACTAGTGTGTCTCTCCTCCTTCTAAATAATGCTGCAACTTTACTTTTGTTTTTTCGTTATTCTCTTTGGATAGCCACTTGAGTTAGTTGTGCTGTGACTTGTATTTCTTATTGGTGATCTTGAGCAACCTAATCATTTTAATACATATTGGGACACACCGTCCATTGAACAGCGCTTGCAAATATTTCTCTTTCATATCATAACAAACCTCAAAACGGTTGCATCGTTAACAGAAAACTCGTAAAAACCCTATTTGGAATGAAAAACTCATTTTCCATGACGTGTGTTTGTTTCTCCCAAACGTGCACGCAAGTATACGTGGTCATACAAGTAATAAAATGATAAGTCCAGTGTTGAACCCACGAAGACTTGTGTTAACTATCCACTAATTTCACCAAGATTCTTATTCGGTCGAAAAGTGTGATTATACTAAGCAATAGATGTAAAAAGTAACTAATTAATCAAGCAGAAAATAATTATTATGTATTCAGTAGAGATGAATATTCCACGGTTGTTATCGATTCATCAATCCTATTGCATTCTAATTAACTCTCCCTTTCATACAATTCGCTCATGGTTGCTAATTAATCGAATAATTGCTTTCGTAGTATTCTTCTGAATTACTACTCGCCTATTTACAATAGATTAACGCATATATTCCTATAGAATCAATCTATTAAGAACACATTAAGATTACAATATTCAATTGTGCATGGTGACTAGGTATATTCCTATCCTAACCACAAATCCGCCCCCCACTCAGAGTTGAGATCATGCCCCCTATAATTCTTCTCTTCAAGATCATGCCCTCTAGACATAGCTTTCCCAAGCATAACATAAATAGTAAAAAGAACCTAACTATTGGTCAGACAATTAAGCAATTAATCACAGAATTGAAGAAACAATCATATATTAACGAATTGTAATCAAGGCCAAGTCAACTTCAACCAACAATATTCATGGCTAAATCACAACCCCAGAACTTATGCGTTTTAGCCACTCATGATAAAATCAAAATAATTTCACAAGTGTTGAATAGTTGAAAATACTAAGAAAAATGAAGAAAACCTGAGAATCCTTGCTCCCGAGTGTTCTGTGTGTGTATTTTCCTCTCAAAATGGAGTCTCCCCCTCCAAAATAGGTTTAGACTTGCTTTTATACGAGTTGGGGCGTCTTGGGTCGAAATAGCCTTGTCCCGGGCAAAGTAGGACACTTTTCCGTCACCCAGCGTCTTGGTTCGCTACCTGATCACGCCCAACTATGCCTTATAAAAAGGACTAAGCGGTCGCTGCAAAAATAATCCGGTTCAAGAGTCCGGAGTCGAATCCCACAGGGAACTAATGTATTTGCTACAACTTTTAGTATCGCTAATGATAAGCTCAGACAATTTTTACAGTTCAAGATTTTATTTGATAATTAACAAAAATTATTATCTAAGGAAAAATGACAATAAAAACTATCAATAAGCAAGAATGAAGTTGAATTCAAGGGTTAAAGAGTCTAGGGTTATTGATTTCCCCAATTGTCGGATTAATTCCTAACACGTTAGCTATAATCTCGCCGTAACACTCTATAAAGATGATGAGTTCTTGCTTACCGTACTTATCTCTCGATCAATTATGATAATTTACTAGAAGCATTCTCTCGAACTACTCTAGTTGACAATTTGTACAACTCATAAATATCACACCAAAACTTCGTTATCTCTAATCCCGCTTTTAAATTCAAGTAATTAATCTCTTAACTAATTCGAAAGTGGCGTTGTTCAACAGCAATCTAATCAAGTGTTCTTTCTCAAGCAACACTAGACAACTAGACACGATTAATCAAGAGCCCTTTCAATTAATCACAAGAAACACATAGTTGAAAAATTATAGAGTAAAAACAGCTCAATTATATCAAAACGCAATCAAGACTTCATCCAATAATTAGTTCCATCAACCCTAGATGACGGGTTTATCTACTCATACTACTATGCACGATTGCAATATAAAAAGTCATAACCATCAATGGAATTAAGAACATGATGATGAAAAACTCGTAGGAGAATTCTTCGTCTTGCTCCTTTTGTGTTCTTGCCTCCTAAGTTCTTCTAAAAACAGAGATACCCTCTTTTTGGGCGAGCTGGGCTTCATATAGGTCAAGGTTAGTCGCCTCTCAAATTATAAAATTGGACTTGGACAATTTTTCTCGGAAGCACGTGCACGGCCGCGCATCAATCGCACATCGACCGCGCACTTTGGCCAGTTTCTGCCTGACATTCGCGGCCCAGTGTGCGGCCGCGCATAGACCGCGCACCTGGAGGATTTTTTGCAGCATTTTTTCTTTCTTCCTTTTAAGCGCGCTAACCTCCAATTGGCCTTCAATGCTCCATATAAGCTCCAAAACACTCTTTAACGTCCTCATAGCCCGAAATTGCTCCTGCAAAGCATAAAGTTCTCAATTAGAGCAATTTGTTATCATTTAATATTCAAATATCAATAAAGTTCAGCTAAGTTAGTGTGCAAATAGTAGCTAAACTACATAACTATAGCCTACTATCACTGCCTTATTGCATTTTTGGCGGTGGCGTACGATCATTTCATCACTCTCGTGCGCTGATGGGAGAGACCTCATATCACACAACTCTAAAGAAGATTAGCGCCCGCTTTATTGACTCTTGTATTTGAGTTTGCTTATGAGTGTCCTCATAGCCCGAAATTGCTCCTGCAAAGCATAAAGTTCTTAATTAGAGCAATTTGTTATCATTTAACATTCAAATATAAATAAAGTTTAGCTAAGTTAGAGTGCAAATAGTAGCTAAACTACAAAATTATAGCCTACTATGAATACCCCACACTTAAACTATTTCTCGTCCCCGAGAAATCAAACCACACTCTATAAAGGCCTAACTTCACTAAGCGACTTCCCTAACTCATCACACCAAGAATATTTCACATAGATTGAGCACAGTAGTGTAACATCTTCACCTCAAGAGTTGACTCCCACGTACCACGCAATATTCCTAACTTACTCACTTACTCTAACGCAGAGGTCAAGAATTACCTTTCCTTCATGAATAAAGTGCTTGTTCACAACAAAAGAGACTCATTCCACAATCAATAAAATTCACGCACAATGAGGGACTTCAAAATAGACAGAATTCACTCACCCTCAGAAACGATATTCTTGTGCCACAAAAGATGCTCCATAGGCTTGCCCGTAGTGTACTACTCTACTAATCGAGCTCATTCAGTCTAGGATCAAGTAGGACTTTATTTGGTTGTAATGTAGGCTGTGGGTCAGGTAGAATATATTTGGATATAAGAGTGACTACCCTCCCTAAGCACTTTAATACATATACTTTAACATTCAAGTCCATACTTATGTCAAACCAACACTCCACATTCACATCAACGTATATTACCTCATACTTCTTTAAGCACAATTACATCAAAAGTCACCAACAGAATATTATTCTTTTTCAATTCACGTGGCTTTTATTATTCTTTTTTTTCAACACAGTGCACCTTTCTCCTTATTTCATTAGTTCTACTCAAAATCCCTACCAGCCACCCCACACTTTAACCTTTACAAGTTCATAGCAAGTCAAGTGCTCATGAGAGGTGAACAGGTTTAAATAGATGGTTAATTCAAACAAAGGGGTAAGGTTTGTAATGTGGTTGCCAAAGAAACAATATTACAAGCTCAAAGGGGTTAACTACGATACATAATAATTAGGCGGGTGGAATATATATATGGCTCAACAAAGAAATGCTTATATCACTTCCAAGACTGAACAAGACTACTATTTCGCTTTACAAACACACAGGGCAAGTTCTAGGCATCAAATACAGTGCACAGAATACAACAAGCCTCACACACACATGGCACAAGAGTCACTCCAGATTGGATCATCAAAACACTCTAGTCAGGGTACTTAAGCCAAGTTAAGAACATACAATTTAAGGCACTCTTACAAGAATCAACAATTGAGCCTAAGCGTCACACTAATGTACCCGCTATATTCAAGGCATAACGAAGTTAAGAGATCGTATTTCCAATTCAGCCCATAGCCCAAGGGTTCCTAACTTTATAAAAAATTAAAAAATTAACTACACCCGGTTCAAAAGAAACCCTTGGAAAAGAACCATGGCCCAAAGAAAAACTAAGGGGGAATTAATACACTCCTAACAAAAGAAAATCTTTTTGTGTTTTTTTTTTCTTCGACTTGAATCCCTCAAGAAATACATCGAATGATATCCATCGTCGGGACAAATCGAAACTTTTGAAGATTTTTTTTTTGAAAACTTTTGAAGATTTGGGACAAATCGTCGAATGATATCCATGTTCACCCGTACCATTTTTTTTAATATTCAGTTAACTAACAAAACTACACTACTATACATAAAATATACATACAAAATATCCCCCACCCCACACTTAAAATGGTGACATATCCCCATGCCACACAAATAAAAAAATGCGAGGTAAAGGAAACTTCCCTGGTACATCAATCCTGATTGGAGACAGTGTCGGGGTCAAGACGGCACGCCCTCCCCAATGCACGCAGCCAAGCCATGATCTTCTTCTTAGATTTTGCATTTTAGGTGGCCAGTGCATCAACTCGAGTCCCCAAATCCGTGACAGAAGTGCGTAACCCTGCCATTTCATGTTCTAGGGCTATCATCCGCGTATCCCATCTGACCACAGATGTTCCCTCAGCCTCAGCAACTTGCTCGTGTGGGGGTGACTCAGCCACAGCCTCAGCCTGCCCTTCATCTCCTTCCTCTGGTGCATCAGACTCATCACTATTAGCTCTGCCAGGTACCACAGGATCCTTCCCAATGCTCACTTTATCTGCCCGAAACTTTGGTTCTTTTTTCACTCTTCCATCCACGTTCTTGTTCTCCAGCACCCGTGCTGCCCCGCATAATCTAGTGACTAGTGAAGGGAAGAAGAACCCATACCTCTGCACTGGACAACGGATGAACATCTCATTGTGAATAACCTTAGCCACATCAAAATCATGGCCATTCATGAAGCACCAGATCAATGCAGCTCTGGGACCATTCACCTCAGTGGTGTTGGAGGAAGGCAGCAGGCTGCTATTGATGAAATAAAGCCAACACTTCCTTTCAAAGGTGAGTGAGGCCGAGTGAAACTTCCGCCCCGGCGTAACCCACACTATGTCTTTGTTTGGCACGCAGATTATTCTGAAAAATAGGTTCCAGGAGGTTGGTTCTCGCCTATACATATCATAATAGTCCTCCTCCCCACCAAATACTGGCAGCTGATACGCCCTCCTAATGGCGTCTATCGATGCATCAACACTCTTTAGTCGCACAGTGCAAATATAGTCCTCATGTTCAGAGCAGTTCGCATAGAACTCTCGTACAACCATTGAGTTGGCCTTTCAGGTTCTTCAAAGAAAATATCCATCCTGCGTCGAACCAACTCGTGATACATATTGGGGCAACCAAATTGGAGGGACCCCCTATCAATACCCCGTTCCTGTATGGGCTTCTTAGAAGCCTTCTAACTAAAATGTTCCTGGGTTGAGCTTGATATAAATCTTGTGCTATCAAACTGAGGCGCATTGGTTGAGGCACGAGCCCGGGACGAGCCTGCATGACCACTAGAAGAGGCGCATGTGGTTCGTCTTTTCTTTGAGGGTGTCATAGTACCTACAAAACAAATACCACTATCAGTACAAGGCGGGATATGTGAACCAATAGCGGTTACTCAGATTTCACCCACACAATTGGTCACAAATTACATTCACGAACTCACTGTGGTATTTAAACAAACACTTGATGTGCAAATTCACCCCAAATTCCCCAAACACCCAATTATACCTCAATTCCACTACAATCTTAACAATGTCTAATCCAACCTAACAAGATAAAATTTCACTATCCTCACATACCAACAAGTATACTTAGTAATACAAAGCAAAGAAAAGAACAACAATGACTTCTACTACCATACAATTAAAAGATGAGAAGAAAAGAAAGAAAACAAATTGGAAAAACTAAAAAAATAAAAACTGAAGGAAAAGGAAAATAGTAGCCATGGCACTTACCTGAAGAAGCTTGTAAGGAATAGAGATTGGGGAGTGATTGAGTAGGGAAGAGGAAGAAAGGGAGGTAGGTTTTTGCTTTTGAAATTGGGGAGAAGTGAGGGTTTTGGGCGTGTGTTTGTTGTGAGAGAGGAGGGTTTGTTTTGTTTTTATTCAGATCTTAGGGGAGGAATGGGGGGGTCGGTTATTAGTAAGGGAGAAGAAAAAAAATTAACTAATGAAATAACCTAAAATGGCGCCCAGTGTGTGGTCCATGCGCGGTCAGTGTGCTACCGCGCACGTGAGGCAGTGGAGATCGAAACATGCGCGGTCAGTTCGCGGCCGCGCATGTGCAACAGTAGGGGTCCGAAAGTGCGCGGCCGCGCACGTTTGTCCTTCGCAATTTCTCCATTTTAGCCACTTTTTACCTATCTCCGGAAGATGGCATGATTTTCCAAACACCAACTTGTATGGAGACATACCAATTGGAGTTTTAAATGTTGTGCGGTACGCCCATAATGCATCATCCAACTTCTTTGCCCAATCAGTCCTTGTCGCATTCACTATTTTGGTGAGGATACTTTTGATTTCCCTGTTGGACACTTCCACTTGCCCGCTCGTTTGTGGGTGGTAAGGTGTGACAACCTAATGGCGAACTCCATACTTTTCTAACAGCCTTGCGAATGCTATATTGCAAAAATGGGTTCCACCATCACTAATTATAGCTCTCGGAGTGCCAAAACGTGTGAAAATATTTTTCTTTAGAAATCCTGTCACTCCTTTGGCATCATTTGTTGGAAGGGCCACAGTTTCAACCCATTTGGAGACATAGTCAACTGCTACCAATATGAACTTGTTACCATACGAGCTAACAAATGGTCCCATAAAATTAATCCATCACATGTCAAATACTTCCACCTCTTGAATTGTAGTCATCGACATCTCGTGACGGCGAGATATGTTGCATGTCCTTTGGCACTCATCACAACTTTTCACCCAAGCATGGGCGTCCTTGAATAAAGTCGGCCAATACAAACCCGTCTCCAACACCTTTGCTGCTGTCTGAATTCCTCCAAAGTGCCCACCATATGGTAAAGCATGGCAAGCCTGCAAAACAGAAGATTGATCTTTCTTGGGGATACACCTCCGGATCATGTTATCTACACATATTTTAAAAGGTAAAGGTTCATCCCAATAATAAGACCGACAATCGCGAAAGAACTTTTTCTTTTGAATCAAAGAGAGTTCATAAGGTACAATACCGCTTGTCAAATAATTAGCAATATCAGCATATCATGGCGTCTCCTCCATTGCCACTGCTAGTAATTGTTCATCCGGGAATGTCTCAGTTATATCTTCAACCTCTACTTTCTTTTCAGCTCCCTCCAACCTTGAAAGGTGGTCTGCCACTTGGTTATCTGTCCCTTTCCTATAGCGGATCTCCAAATCGAATTCTTGTAGCAACAAAACCCAACGGATCAAGCGTGGCTTTGACTCCTTCTTTGTTATCAAGCACCTAAGTGCTGCATGGTCCGTATAAATAATTACTTTTGAATGAATCAAATAAGACCTGAATTTATCGACTGCAAATACCATAGCCAACATCTCTTTCTCAGTCACGGTATAATTGAGATGTGCACCGCTTAACGTTCTGCTTGCATAGTAAATTGGGTGCACCAACTTGTCCTTTTGCTGCCCCAGGACTACTCCTATAGCATAGTCACTCGCGTCACACATGAGCTCGAAAAACTGCTCCCAGTTGGGTGCAACGATGATTGGTGGAGTCACTAGTCTCTTCTTCAGGTCCTCAAATGCCAACCTGCAATTATCAGAGAACACAAATGGATGATCCTTTTCAAGGAGTTTACATAAGGGATTAGCAATTTTAGAGAAATCTTTTATAAATCTCCTGTAGAACCCGGTGTGCCCAAGGAAACTTCTCATTGCCCATACAAGTTGGTGTTTGGAAAATCATGCCATCTTCCGGCGTCTTGGGTCGAAATAGCCTTGTCCCGGGTGAAGTAGGACACTTTTCCGTCACCCAGCGTCTTGGTTCGCTATCTGATCACGCCCAACTATGCCTTATAAAAAGGACTAAGCGGTCGCTACAAAAATAATCCGGTTCAAGAGTCCGGAGTCGAATCCCATAGGGAACTAACCTATTTTCTACAACTTTTAGTATCGCTAATGATAAACTCAGATAATTTTCAGAGTTCAAGATTTTATTTGATAATTAACAGAAATTATTTAACTAAGGAAAAATGACAATAAAAACTATCAATAAGCAAGAATGAAGTTGAATTCAAGGGTTAAAGAGTCTAGGGTTATTGATTTCCCCAGTTGTTGGATTAATTCCTGACACGTTAGCTATAATCTCGCCATAACACTCTATAAAGAAGATGAGTTCTTGCTTACCGTACTTATCTCTCGATCAATTAGGATAATTTACTAGAAGCATTCTCTCGAATTACTCTAGTTGAAAATTTGTACAACTCATAAATATCACACCAAAGCTTCGTTATCTCTAATCCCGCTTTTAAATTCAAGTAATTAATCTCTTAACTTACTCGAAAGTGGCGTTGTTCAACAACAATCTAATCAAGTGTTCTTTCTCAAGCAACACTAGACAACTAGACACGATTAATCAAGGGCCCTTTCAATTAATCACAAGAAATACATAGTTGAACAATTATAGAGTAAAAACTGTTCAATTATATCAAAACGTAATCAAGACTTCATCCAACAATTAGTTCCATCAACCCTAGATGACGGGTTTAGCTACTCATACTACTATGCACGATTGCAATATAAAAAGTTATAACCGACAATGGAATTAAGAAGAAGATGATGAAAAACTCGTAGGAGAATTCTCCGTTTTGCTCCTTTTGTGTTCTTGCCTCCAAAGTTCTTCTAAAAATAGAGATACCCTATTTTTGGGAGAGCTGGACTTCTTATAGGTCAAGGTTAGTTGCCTCTCAAATTACAAAATTGGCCTTGGATGATTTTTCTCGGAAGCACATGCGCTGCCGCGCATCAACCGCTCATCGACCGCGCACTTTGGCCAGTTTCTGCCTGACATGCGCGGCCCAGTGTGCGGCCGCGCATAAACCGCGCACCTGGAGGATTTTCTGCAACATTTTTTCTTTCTTCCTTTTAAGCGCGCTAACCTCCAATTGACCTTCAATGCTCCATATTAGCTCCAAAACACTCTTTAACGACGTCCTCATAGTCCGGAATTGCTCCTGCAAAGCATAAAGTTCTTAATTAGAGCAATTTGTTTATCATTTAACATTACAAATATCAATAAAGTTCAGCTAAGTTAGAGTGCAAATAGTAGCTAAACTACATAATTATAACGTACTATCACTGCCTTATTGCATTTTCGGCGGTGGCGTACGATCATTTCATCACTCTCGTGCGCTGATGGGAGAGACCTCATATCACACAACTCTTAAGAAGATTAGCGCCCGCTTTACCGACTCTTGTATTTGAGTTTGCTTCTGAGAGTTCTTCGCAAAGTAACTTGAGATGGAATTGTATTTTCTGTTTCTTATTTTAGAAAACGTGGCTTGTTGATCTCACTATCCTTACTATGACCTTAGTGTCAAATATAAAGATTTAATAGTACGGTAAGCCTAAATTACAACTGCTAAAATTATTGAAGGTAAATAAACAATGCGGGCCCTTTTCTTCCAAGAAAAAAGTCAAAAAGGGAACCATTTCACAATCAAGGACCTTGATGCTAACATTTGAGGCAGATAATTATTTTAGAAAACGTGGCTTGTTGATCTCATCTTAACATGTCTGATAAACAAGAGTTGTAAGAAATCTCAATGCATACGTAAACATCTAAAATGCAACAAAGAAAAGCTTCAAGCTAACATAACATTTGGTATGCCATAAGGGTAGTCCAAAAGAATATATAGTAATTAGTTACATACAGAAGTTAAGGCTTCATGATTGCATGAGCTGTTTCTCAAAACTGATGGGAAACTACTTACAGTCCAGTCATGGAAATCTCACTCGTGGAAGATAATTATAGAATTGGTGGAGGATCTTGGGGAATCTAACAATATCTCAGCCAATGGAGATAAATATAGGTATTTCATCGAACATTTCTCTCACCGTTTTCTCTTTGATATGATAACAAACTTCTCCAAAACCGAGCAGAAATTCTAAAAGTCTAAAAAGCTTCTCAATATAGCCCCATTCGAGATTGATCCTTCCAGCGAATCCTGGAGGAGATGACAATCTTAACATTTGAGGATAGGAAATGCAAAGTTTGAAATCCAACTATGCAAATCAATATTATCTCCGTTGGCCAAATTTTGTCACCCAAAGCAGCAACGGAAATTTTCAAGCTGGAGACAATTTGATTCTGCAATTTGTGTCTAGTGGGCATCTTTGTCATCTCAAAGAATAACCGGATCTTAATCATGGATCTCCTAATGGCGGAGAATCGCAAGCAACCTCGACAGAAAAGACAACGACCCGAGCCTCCCTCCCTCCATTCATTCAATTCTTGACAACTTTCTTCATGCGCCACGCCACGTCTATCTTTGGCACTCATCAATCAGCTAAAAGACAACGGTTGTGAAGAAAGGGGTGAGGTAAAAGAGGGTCTGGAACTGTGCTCTCTTCACAGCCCCTAAAGAAGTTAGGCAGAGATTTAATTAGCCAGCATAATAACTTCTACAATCAGGGCCAAATGTAGGTCAGCCTAATAGAAATTGCCCAAATATGAAAAAAAACAAAATGTTGACTTCACAGTAGAGAAGTGACCGTTAGGGAAAGTTTTTAGAGCCAACAAATTTAATTGTACTTAAAAAATGATTATAAGGGCTTTTCCTATCATAAAGATTCATGGCATATATAGGTAATTCAAGCAAAGATTTATAGCTCATTTGTCAGAAGAAAGCAACAACACCACAATTAATCATAAGCAAATAATTAAGGATATATTTGTATTATCCTTCAGAAACAACTTCCAACGAGGGGGGGGGGGGGGGGGGGAAGGATCGTTAAAGCCGCACAAAATGAACATATGTAAAGAGAAGATAAAAAGGAACAGGAAGTTACATGCATAGCTGCTATGACTATGTTGAGTGTCCCCAGATGAGGCAGGCTTGAAAAAGGGCAGCCGTTCCATATAAATTGAAAGTATAATGTCTTACCTACAACTTGTGCTAATAATCAATGAGAGAAAATAAGAATTTTTGAGTTAAGACCAAACCTCTGTAATTCAATTTTTGAAGACAATCTCGAACGAGTGTCATAAAACCTTGATGATAGTCCCGACAAATGTCTTCCTCGTCATCAAATTCTTCATGATTATCAGCCTGGATGTCTTTAATACACCTAATGTTGAAAGTAAGTTTAGTATTAACGTAACCAAGGAGGATAGCCTACACTTGAGTCTTGAGATCATAAAGTCTTCCTGAAATCTCCAAATGCTGGAGATAAGGGGCAACAATTTCCAAGGAATGATCACTCCTTCATCTGTATATTGTATCAAATTCAGTCTCTTTAAAACGCTCAAAAAAGTATAATTACATAGTTTCCAAAGCAGGACAACCTGCCAGTAAGTTCACAATATAGTCATCGGATAACATCACCCATCAGCATCGAAGTAACAAAATCACAGAGTTAATTTTATCAACGAGGAACAGTTGTATGTAGAAAGATTGCACAAACGTCATCATAAGAATGTGACCAAAGTTTAACATTTTCCACTTTCCTTTCAACAGCAAAATTAAGCCATCGGTGAACTCATTCGGCTCATGGGCAAACTTTTCAATTTTGGGATGCAATGAGCTAATATATAGTCAACATGGAATACGACTTCTTCTCCTAATCTTCACAACGGAAAGAAAAGTTGTGAAGTGAAGTGTGTTTATCCATAAAATTGGATAGCAATTAAACGTATATTGAGGTTCTAAGGATACGCGATTTCACTTATACTGATATACAAATATGAAGATTAATAACAGAAATGAACTATAAAATAAAGCGAACCAGTATTGAAACGGAATTCAACTCTCGAGTTAGGGTTCCCACGAACTGATTGATACCAAAATATTTAAAAATAAAGCAAGCTGATGAACAAGAGAGTATAAGCTAAAGAGAGAGCGTTATATTGGTTTTTTATCTGAGAACAATGTGTCTTACAAATGGTTAATATTCCCCTTTATATAGTAGAGGAGTTCTACTTATGGTATAACTCTAATTACAGAAATAAATCCCATGATTAGCTAATTAACCGTTTCTGATTTGATCCGTTCCGAGATTTACGTCATGATCCTCGACCAGTCACCGAGGTTTACGCCGTGATCCTCGACCAGTCACGGATATCTCGCCTTTATGTTATTGTGCTATCTTCGATCTTGCTCGATGTCTGTCTTGTTTGGCTTCGATCACTACTAGCCTCGATCTCGACAGGTACATCGGTTCTGAACTTGGTACCTAATCCTTGTGATTTAGTCTGTTCCGTTACGAGGCCGTCCTTCGATGCAATCTCCCGGTCTCGGTCAAATAATAAAATCGGGTGGGCCCGGTTTCAACCGTATACAAATAGTCCCCTCTTGTTTTTGGAATGTAATGACACGAAACGAATTGAGCCTTCGATTTTTCTACCTCGACATGTAATGACGTCATCCTCGTGATGTAAGCGACGGAAGTGACCAAAACGTCCCGTCTGTACAGTTACCAAGGTATTAAATGCGCGTCAGTCGATGGTCGGCCACCACCAATTTTGAACCGTCGTTGTGAAATCTATAAATAGCTCCTTTCTTTACCATTTCAAACTTTTACTTCCAAATTTCCAATCTCCAAAGCTTTTTACATCTTCTAAGTTCTTCATCTGCAAATCTACGATTTTTACTCATAACCTCTTCTTAGAACACCAAATCTTATCATCTACATCTATTTTTAACTTCAAATCCAAATGGTAAAAACGTCAAAAATTGTTCCTCAAAAGGAAAACGCTTCTTCATCGCGGCCGGCCGACGACAAAACATCGGTGGAGCCTCGCCCCGAAGAATGTGTTCTCGGGGGGTGCGTTCTCACTTCCGACTTTAAAACTGATAAAGCCTCGTCGATTCCTGGTCGATGTGAGCCGGTGTCGAGGTATATATGCTTGATAACCGAGGAATACCTTAAGTAGATAAAGAAAGACTGCAACTGGGAGGGCAAAGAGGTGGTGATCCCGACCCCCGAAGAGGACAATACCACCCATATGGAAGGGTTTCTAAGTGTTTACACTTACCCTTTCACGCTGGGCCCCCTCGACTCTGTTGTCGTTAATTTTTGCCGTCAATACCAAATAACCCTAGGCCAAGGCCATCCTTCCTTTTGGCGAATTGTTATTCTGCTCCGATTCTTCGTGAGAAAAGTCGAGGGGATGCCTTTCACCTTCGACCACCTCATCAGGTTGTACAGCCCCCGCCTCTATCGAGGCGTGTTAATAAAACTCCAACGTCGGGCCACCAAAGTGCTGTTCTCGAGCATAGACGAGGACACGGACCGAGGCTGGATGGGTCGGTTCGTTCAAGTGAGGACTTCCGACCTAATCCCGGTCGAGAAGATGCCATTTCCCGAGAAATGGAATATGAAGCGTAAGTACAATCCCACTGTTAGCTCTTATTTATTGTTTTGCTCATTTGCTTCTTCTCATTGATATCTTTTTTCGTGATGTAGCGGTCGTTTGGATGCCCGGTGCAATTCCTATCCTCAAGAGCTAGGTTCGGGACCTGGCCTCGACCTCTACGTATGCCGAGCGCTCATGGCGCAATTTATCAAAGGGCTGATGGGAGGCCAAAACTATGGTAAGCCCCTTTTCCGCGTCTTTGATGATTTTGTTAAAGCGTTTCTTACTTAATTTCTTTTCATACAGGCCTTGGCAAAGATGCTGTCATGAGGTCCTTATCTAGTGAGGAGGAGACTTCGATCTCAGCACCGAAACTGGCGAAGGACAAAAAGAGGAAAAAGATCTCAACCTCCAAGGATCCAGAACCTACGAAGAAGACGGCTCATAAGCCGAGGAAGAACATCATCCTCCTGACCAAAAAATTTGTTCGACGTCTAAGGGATGAAGATGAAGAAGAGGAAAAGGATGACTCCGGGCTGGTGGCCCGAGTGGGAATGAGCACCAAGGCTCCAAAAGCCACTGAATCGGTGAAGACTGCAGAAACTCCATCTCGAGATGAGGGGGTCTCGGGAAAATACTTGGGCGAAGTCCCCGAGTCATCGAGAATTGAAGATACCTCCCACCACAATGAGCCATCGGTGGGTACGGTTGTAGGGGCTAGTCTCGAGGCCCCTCAAAATGGAGAGAACGCCCCAAGTGATCCACTTGGGGCAATAGAAATTGGAGGCTCCCCGTTGCTCCCCTCATTTTCCAAGGAGATGATTCAAGAGGCTCGGGCCTTGAAGACCCTCTCCATCGAAGGAGCCCACGGAAGGGAAGATCCCTTCCATGATTATTTTACTGGGGTCGAAGATGCTACCGGCCTGAGCGACTTGGAGGTCTCGAGGAAGGACTCAGGCGAGGCATCGAGCCTTTTCAACAAGATCTTGGGGTGAAAAGAAGGCATGGACTGCTTTGCAGAAGAAAAAGAGACTTCTTTATCCCAATTGTCATCGGCCGAAAGTCAGCTTCGAGGCATGAAGGAGAAGAACTCGACTTAGGAAAAGAAAATAGTGGAGCTCGAAGCTCGGTTGGCTTCCAAACTTGCAATGGCCAAATCTGAAGCCGAAAAGGCTAAAGCCGAGGCAGATGCGATCGTGGCTGTCTACCGGGCCGATGCTGAAGCCGCTCAAGTCCAAGTGAGAGAGGCAGCCGAGACCGCTCAAACTCAAGCATATTGGATTGCTGAACTCGCCAAATTCCAATCTCGAAGGTAAACCCTCGAGGAGATCCACGCTCGAGGTTTCGATCTTGCCGACGAGATAATAAAGGCTAGAGAGCATGAAGTTGATGCTGGAGCGCTGGCCTTCGATGATGATGACGCCGAGAGCAAGAGCGGGTCTGAGACCAGGGAGGACCTCGATGGAGAAGAAGTCATCCCCGGAGAAAATTAGGAACCTTAGGATTTTTCACTTTTGATCTTTTGTGTAGGATCCTGATCGAACCTTGTAAATATTCTCATATATATAAAGATCTCTTTCCTTTCTGACTTGTCTTTATTTCACTTTCTGCCTTGTGAAAATTTTGTTTCATTCATGCCTTATGAACAATTTGTTCATAAGTTCAAGACTTAGGCAATTTGATCGAAGTTGGACTAGTGTAGTTTTATAATTGAGTGAGTACTTGCTCGAACTCGGAGTGGGGTGACCCTTAGGTTTTAATTGAGTGAGGATGATTTCTCGAACTCAAAAATTAAATGGCCTTTTAGGCTCTTGAATTAGGCCGATACGGCCATAGTAAAAAGAATGGTTTTCTCCCCATTTTCGTCTTGAAAAGTTTATTTGTTTAATCATATAAAGTCTGTTGTGCCTTATCATGAAATAAGGGATTTGCTCGAGAGTTCGAACGGTTCCGTACCCATTAAGGTTTTCAAGGGTCGATATTATCGAGACCCTTTGTTTCGTAATGCCTTAGCATAAAATAAAGAATTTGTTCGAGAGTTCGAACGATTTTGTTCCCATTAGGGTTTTCAAGGGTCGATATTATCGAGGCCCTTAGTAATTCAGCCGAGGGTAGCCTTTTTAACCGGTTTATGAAAATATTCGAAGGCCTGTTTTATAAAGAAAATCGGACGTCTCTTAACCGTGTTAATTTGGCCGAAGTCTTTAACTTGGGATTCGCCTTTTGGGCTTATTCCCCTGTGATATTTTGAACTTGTTCGAAGTATCAGTCCCTGAGTGGGGTGGCCGTGGATTATAAATTCGAGGGTTGCCTTTTTAAGGTCTTACGATCTCGAGGTTTTAGTAATTCGATCATGTCAATTTTTTGGATGGCAGTCCCCGAGTGCGGGGTCAATTATTCGAACTTTAGTTGTGATCGACCCTTAAGCCAGTTTCCACAATAGATCACAAGCACGATATTGTAAAGTAAAAATTTCTCTAAGGCATAAAATATCTGGCAAGGAAAAATACTTTTTTCAATAGATTAATATGCTTACATGTTTGCCATTAGGGCTCGAGTAATCTACATGGGCAAGGTTCGTTCGACCATTTGACCCTTACAAAATTTACCTATCGAGACCCTGTCGGCACGAAGTATTTTCCTTGTAACTATCCGAAGTTGATGCCCCCCAGTATTCGAGGTTAATTTTAAAGGAGCCTCGGATACTGTTGAATTGCTCTAAGTTAGCACGAAAAATGGTTGCCTCGCTAAAAACTTTGCCGGAAAAACCCATTTGGGACAAAAACCGGTTTAAGAGAAAAAGAATGCAACGCGTTCTTTCAGACCTAAGGACTTTGTGTTTGAAGAATCCTTTGATGTCTTCGATCAAACACCTGCAAATGGTTAGTATAAAATATAAACGAAAATAGATAAGGTCATACCTTAGCAGTAATATCGTTTGAAGAGTGATATGTTCTAATTGTGTGGTAATTGTTTTACCGTTCATCGTGCCAAGTTTGTAGGATCCTTTTCCGATGATATCGAGGACTTGGTACGGTCCCTCCCAGTTCGAGCCAAGTTTTCCTTCGTTTGGGTCTCGAGTATTGAGGGTGACCATCCTCAGAACCAAGTCCCCAATTTTGAAGTGTCGAAGATTGGCTCTTCAATTGTAGTACCTTTCTATCCGTTGTTTCTGTGCGGCCATTCGAACGAGGGCATCTTCCCGTTTTTCATCTAGCAATTCGAGGTTTGTATTCATAGCCTCGTGATTTGACTCTTCCATTGCATATCGAAACCTGACGCTTGGTTCCCCGACTTCAATCGGGATCAGAGCTTCGGCTCCATTTACTAAAGAGAACGGTGTTGCCCCCGTACTGGATTTTGACGTTGTTCGATACGCCCAAAGGACTTCGGGCAATATTTCTCTCCATTTCCCTTAGCGTTGCTCAATCTTTTCTTCAGATTTTGAATGATGGTCTTGTTTGTCGATTTGGCCTGTCCGTTCCCACTAGGATGATATGGCATCGACAGGATCCTCTTTATTTTGTGATCTTCGAGAAATTTTGTCACTTTGCTGCCGACGAACTGCTTTCCATTGTCGCATACGATCACGGCAAGCATCCCGAATCGGCATATAAAGTGGTCCCAGATGAATTCTATGACTTCTTTCTCTCTAATTTTCTCGAAAGCCTGCGCTTCAACCCACTTAGAGAAATAGTTAGTCATAAATAAAATAAATTTAGCTTTACCTGGGGCCGACGGCAGAGGGCCGACGATATCCATTCCCCATTTCATGAATGGCCATTGGGATAATACCGAGTGGAGTTGTTCTCCGGACTGGTGAATCATCGGCAAATACCTTTGACATTTGTCGCACTTTCGAACAAACTCTTTTGTATCTTTTTCCATATCGGCCCAATAGTATCCTGCTCGGATGACTTTGTGAACCAATGATTCGGCTCCTGAATGATTTCCACAAATGCCCTCGTGGATTTCTCATAGGACGTAGTCAATATCTCCTGGTCCCAAACATATTTCTAATGGTCCATCAAACATCCTTCTATATAGTGTTCCATCTTCGACCAGTGTGAATCGTGCGGCCTTCGTACGTAGAGTCCTTGATTCTTTCAGATCCGATGGAAGCTTCCCGTTCTTTAGGTACTCGATATATTTGTTCTTCCAATCCCAGGTCAGACTTGTGGAGTTGATTTCGGCGTGGCCATCTTCGATTACTGACCTTGAAAGTTGTACGACAGTCCCCGAGCTAATCTCACCGTCTTCGACTGATGACCGCAAATTTGCAAGGGCATCGGCCTCGCTATTTTGTTCTCGAGGCACATGCTGTAAGGTCCATTCTTTAAACCGATGTAGAGTCACCTGTAATTTGTCTAATTACTTATGCATTCGATCTTCTCGAACTTCGAAAGTTCTGTTGACTTGGTTTACCACAAGCAGAGAGTCACATTTGGCCTCTATGACTTCTGCTCCCAAACCTTTAGCTAGCTCGAGACATGCAATCATGGCCTCGATATCATATCCACTGATCTCAACAGCCCATTTGGCTAATCGGCCCGAAAGTTTGGGCTTATGCAAAATATTGCGAAGGGGATAAGTAGTCACCACATAGATCGGGTGACACTGAAAATATGATTTTAATTTCCTAGAGGCGCTTATTAGGGCAAGCGCTAAGTTTTCTAAGTGTGGGTACCGGGTTTCGACCTCACCTAGAGTTCGACTAACATAATAAACAAGAAATTGCGTACCTTGTTCTTTTCGAACTAGGACTCACTTACCGCTTTAATTCTTCCAATGCTCGTTGGCATTCCGGGGTCCATGCAAAACTGTTCTTCTTTCTGAGCAGTGAGAAGAACCTGTGACTTCTATCTGAGGACCTCGAGATGAATCGGCCTAGGGCGGCTATGCGCCCTGTTAATCTTTGAACGGCCTTAACATTTTCCACGACTATGATATCTTCGATTGCCTTGATTTTATTGGGGTTGATTTCTATCCCCCCGATTTGATACCATAAAGTTGAGGAACTTGCCCGAGCCGACCCCGAATGCACATTTCTCCGGGTTGAGCTTCATGTTGTATTTCCTTAGTATATCGAAGGTCTCCTGCAAATGTGTCAAATGTTCCTCTGCACGCAGGGACTTAACTAGCATATCGTCAATATAAACCTCCATTGATTTACCTATTTGTTCTTCGAACATTTGATTTACTAAGCGTTGATAAATGGCACCATCATTTTTTAATCCAAACGGCATTACATTATAACAATAGGTACCGTACTTAGTGATGAACGAAGTCTTTTCCTGATCCTCCGGGTTCATTTGTATTTGATTGTACCCGGAATAGGCATCGAGAAAACTAAGGATCTCATGGCCGGTCGTGGCATCGATCATGCGATCGATATTCGGCAGAGGAAAAGAGTCTTTAGGACATGCTTTATTTACATCTTTATAGTCTACGCACATTCTAAGTTTATTTCCCCTTTTAGGGACTACGACTACGTTTGCTAACCATTCGGGATATTTTACTTCCCGAATGGATCCTATTTTGAGAAGTTTGGTTACCTCGTCCTTGATGAATGCATGTTTTACCTCGGACTAAGGCCTTCTCTTTTGTTTTACCGAGCGGAACTACGGGTCCAAGCTCAGTCGATGTGTAGTGATCTCCGGTGAGATTCCTGTCATATCTAGGTAGGACCAAGCAAAACAATCCATATTATTAATAAGAAATTTAATGAATTTTTCCCTGAGTTCAAGGGTTAACCTCGTACCGAAGTAGACCTTTCGATCGGGTAGATACTCGATTAGTATGACTGCTCCAACTCTTCGACTGTAAATTTAGTGGCGTCGGAATCCTCGGGGATTATGAAGGATCGAGGGGTCCAGTATTCATCGTCCTCGTCCGTTCCCTGCTTCTTCGACCGAGTCGAGGCTGGTGATTGTGGTTGCTATTTAGCCTCCTGTTTTCCTTTGGACTCTGATCCCTTTGTCGATGAAAGCGCCGATATCGGTGTTACTTCGTCCACCGCGAACATTTCTTTGGCAGCATGTTGTTCCCCATACACCGTTTTCACCCTATCCGGTGTTGGAAACTTTAGAATTTGGTGAAGGGTTGAGGGGACCGCCCTCATATTGTGAATCCAGGGTCTTCCAAGCAGTGCGTTGTATCTCATATTGCCCTCAATCACATGGAACTTTGTTTCTTGAACAGTTCTGGCTACATTTACTGGTAGGATGATTTCACCTTTAGTTGTCTCACTCGCCAGGTTGAAGCCATTGAGAACCCAAGCTGCAGGTACGATCTGATCATGTAGGCCGAGCTTCTCCACGACCCTCGATCAAATAATATTGGCCGAACTTCCTGGATCAATTAAAACATGTTTAACCTGAATTTTTATCATAAGGATAGAGATTACCAAAGCATCATTGTGGGGTTGTGAGATCCCTTCTGCTTCCTCATCATTGAATGATAAAGTGCCTTCTGACACATAGTCTCGAGTTCGTTTTTCCCTGGTGATTGATACTTTAATGTGTTTGAACACGGGCCTTTGTGGAATATCTACCCCACCAACGATCATGTGAATCACGTGCTGCGGTTCTTCCTGCTCGTTTTTCCTATTTGAATCCATGTATCTGAAATGTTTTTTAGCTCGGTCGCTCAAGAATTCTCGAAGATGACCCTCGTTGAATAGACGGGCCACCTCCTCCCTTAGTTGTCTGCAGTTTTCGGTTTTATGACCATGTGTACCATGATATTTGCATATTTGATTGGGGGTTTCTTTGTGATGGATCGGTTTGTAGGGGTCTTGGCCATCTAGTATCTTTGATTCTCCCAATGGCTGACACAATACCTGATGCGTCGATGCTGAAGTTGTATTCTGATAATCGTGGTGCTTCTGTGGGATCGGCATGTTTATCGAAGCCACTTTTGCTCATGAGCCCTCGAGAGCTCTGTCCTCGATCGTTCCTTCGATCATTTCGGATGGGATTGCGTCCTGGGCCGCTGTTTCTACGATCTGCATTATATGGTTGATACCGATCTCTGTTCGAACGGGGTTCTCTATCGGTATCCCTTTGATTTCTGCCAACGGGCCTGTTTGGATAAACGGAACCGGAAGGGGTCCCCAATTGATCATCCTCGACCCTGATCTTTGATTGGTACCGATTATGTACATCGGCCCAGGTTACCGCTGGATATTCAATTAAATTATGTTTTAGTTGTCGTGATGCCACCGAACTGCGTTCGTTCAAACCCCGAGTAAAAGCTTGAACAGCTCAATCATTTGTGACCGGTGGTAGTTCCATGCGTTCCATCTGGAACCGAGATACGAATTCCCTCAACATTTCATTGTCTTTTTGTTTCACCTTGAAGAGGTCCGATTTCCTAGTTGTAACTTTTATCGCTCCGGCATGTGCCTTTACAAAGGAGCCTGCAAGCATGGAGAAGGAATCGATGGAATTAGGCGGTAAATTGTGGTACCATATCATTGCTCCTTTCGACAAGGTTTCTCCAAATTTCTTCAGTAAAACAGATTCAATCTCATAGTCTTCCAAGTCATTCCCTTTTATTGCGCATGTATAAGAAGTGACATGCTCATTAGGGTCGGTGGTCCCATTGTACTTAGGAATTTCTGGCATTCGAAATTTTTTCGGAATAGGTTTCTGTGCCGCACTTGGAGGGAAAGGTTTCTGTACAAATTTCTTTGAATCCATACCCTTTAGAATCTGCGGTGCCCCCGGTATTTGGTCAACCCGGGAGTTGTACGTCTCTACTTTCTTATCATTTGGCTCGATTTTCTTTTCTCCCGATTCAATCCGTTTAGTGAGCTCCTCAAACATTTTCATAATGGCAGGGACAATCCCCGATTCGTTGGCATTCGACCTTTCCGGCACAGGCTCGGTCCTTTGAACGACTTCTGGTTCGATCATACTCGGTGTTCGGTGTTGATTTTGTAGTTGTGCTATAGCGGCCTGTTGAGCCTGTAACATTTCGAATATCAATTGGAGGCTAACTCCACCATCTTCTCCGCCCTGCATACCTCGACCACCTGATCGAACTTCTCTGCGTATACTACATTCGGGCTCAACACCCAAATTTACATTTAGGGCGACATGTGAACTGACATTGACGAGATTTGCGATTGGTACTCCTTCGAGGTCATCTTGAGGCACCTCGATTCCTGGGGCGGCTATGTTGTTGTTTTCCCCGTGAAATCCGAGGTTGTTGTCACCATGTGTAGATGTTGCTTGTGAGTTTGACATGTTTATCCTGAAAATAAAGATTCTTACGAGAACAAGTGTAAAGCAGTGTGTGTTATCGAAATTAGTATTAAGAAATCACTATTATCCTTAGTCCCATGGTGGACGCCAAACTGTTTATCCTTAAAATTGGATAACAATTAAACTTATAATGAGGTTCTAAGGATACGCGATTTCACTTAATACCGATAGACAAATATGAAGATTAATAACAGAAATGAACTATAAAATAAAGCGAACCAGTATTGAAACGGAATTCAACACTCGAGATAGGGTGCCCTCGAACTGATTGATACCAAAATATTTAAAAATAAAGCAAGCTGATGAACAAGAGAGTGTAAGCTAAAGAGAGAGCGTTATATTAATTTTTTTATCTGAGAACAATGTGTCTTACAAATGGTTAATACTCCCTTTTATATAATAGAGGAGTTCTACTTATGGTTTAACTCTAATTACAAAAAAAAAATTCATGATTAGCTAATTAACCGTTTTAGCTAATTAACCATTTCTGATTTGATCAGTTACGAGATTTACGCCATCATCCTCGACCAGTCACCGAGGTTTACGCCGTAATCCTCGATCAGTCACGGATATCTCGCCTTTATGTTATTGTGCTATCTTCGATCTTGCTCGATGTCTGTCTTGTTTGGCTTCGATCGCTACTAGCCTCGATCTCGACAGGTAGAACTTGGTATCTAGTCCTCGTGATTTAGTCTGTTCCGTTACGAGGCCGTCCTTTGATGCAATCTCCCTGTCTCAGTTAAATAGTAAAATCGAATGGGCCCGATTTCAACGGTATACAAAGTGTTTTTGAATTTTGAGAGAGCTTTGCGAAAGCCTCCTCTGTCGGCCAAAAAAAAAAAAAATTGTGAAGGAGAAGAGAGTCGGCATCTCACAGATTCAGTAATTTATTAAATACATCAGAAAACTAATAACTGAACATGTTCATAACTTGTAAATAAAAGAGGAAATTGACTCCACTAACTTGACCATAAACTCCAATAGCACATGTAGCCTAAACCACACGACAATCTAAAGTTGTGTCTTCAACTCCGGAAACTTTTTGCCGGAATCATGATGGCATGGTTGCTTTTCCCAAAGGCTAAAGGGTTTTGATAATTTCCCGGTGGTCTCGTCTCACCACTGTGCAACTGTGCAACACCACTTCCGATGAATTATGCACATTAACACACTTATTTAGTGAAAACAAACCGAGATTAATATTTAATGGGCAAAGGGTAAAAAATGTATCATTTAGTAACTAGACCCAAATTAAGAATGCCCCATGAATGTTGTGGCCAAGACTTCTCCTTAGCCTTCATCAACAGAACTCTAGTCCAAGCAACCCAACCTTCCCAAGACATCCTCTTGTCCCATGGACTCCCCCACTCCAATATAAGTCTTAGCCCCTTTTCAGCCTCTTTCTCTGCCTCTTCAAATTTGGCTTTGCTCAAATACAGCTGCCCCAAAACCACATGAGGCTCTCCCACAAAAGGGTTCTTGTCAACACTTGTCAACAACCTCTCCTCAGCCCAATCCAAACCTCTATTGGAAGCTTCACAAACACCTTCCCAATACAATTCCCTTGCCTCTTTTTGCAACTCTGCATCCAGAACCCTCGTGCATTTGTCAAAGACTGGTGGAATCACAAGCTCAATTTCTTCATCTCTGCCTTGTACATGGCCATTTTGCTCAATGAAGATGTCTTCTTCTCTGACTATCAGACTGTAAAGAGCTCCCATTCTTGATATGGAATTCATCCATAGCCCTGGCTTCCCATCCCCAGGCCACAAAGTTATTTGGGAATTGTTCCCAGAGAATTCCAACCGACCATTGGAGTTATCAAACAAGATATCCTGAAAATTAAACAATTGATCACTAAAATCAGCCATTGTCATGAGAAGAAACACAGCTACCAATCTCCTGGAAACCAACACATCTTCCCCTGTCTTTATGTGCTTCACTGTTATGCCATCCGCTGGCAAAATAGACTGCAACTTCTTCCGCCATGGTTCGTCTCCGTTGAAGAGATGCTTTTCCTTGGCATTCTTCAGAGAAACCTCGGAATGCTTGAGGTGTTCGATAAGTTGGGAATCAGTGTAGTGAAACAAGAGGTCATCATGAATTAAGGGCTGACGAGGGACGACGCAGAAAAGATAGATCAACCTCTCAGCAGCTTCACCAACATGGGCACGCACAGTGTCACGTCCAGTAGAGGGATCGAAGATGGCGAGATTGACATAGGAATTGGAGTAAGCAGAGTGGAAAAGGCCACAAAGGCAAACAGAGGGAGGGGCTTTCCAGAGTTTGAGAATCTTATAGATATCGATGAGGTGATCGAGAAAGCTGCCATGTTTGTGCCAGCACTCGCCGGCGCCCACAGAGCGCAAGACGGCGACAAGGGAGGGGAGATCTCTGTCGATGGATTCGAGCTCTCCGCGGAGGAAAGGACGGGCTGATTCCAAAAGGGTATGGAGATATGGGTTCTGAGTTGTGGAAGGCATTTTTGGCTGCTAACTAGGGCGGAGAAAGAAACTATCGACTTATATTGCCCACAGATCTCTCTGCTATACATATGGGATTATGGATGAGAGACGTATAAGAGAGGATGTTGGTGGTGGTCATTATCGATCTACTTTTTGTTCTTTTCTCATAAAAGTATAATATTTCACTTCTTCTTTTCTTTTACTTCTTATTATATTATATATTAATATAATCATCAGTTTGTTTTCCTCTTCCTTTTTTTGGCTATGTGTTGATTGTCAAAGATACGGATAAGCACAATAGATATTAGCAATGTTCTTTTGCTGTTACCTGTTAGCATAAACTGCAAGCGTGTTATTATAGTTTTGTTTGCATCATTACTGTACGCTTAACTTTTTGATTTGCAACTTATTTTTATACTAGTTAATACACGGTCTTTAAAGCTTTAAATAATCTGTCTTTATCTATATTTATATTTCTCTATATTTTTATTATTATAAAGTATTAATAATTTATGTTAAATGTTAACGACTAAAATATACTCGAAACATTTATCGACTTTTATTTCTTTCAATAATTAAATTATATATAAAACGTTAATGCCTAAAACACGCAATTCAAACACTGTAGAGTTCAAGTCAAGATGACATTCTTAGAGTCTAGTTAGTAAAGGAAACATATTCATTCATTCATTATTTTAATGGAAATCAAATTCTATATTCATTATCTGTAGTTGTATTAGGTAAAGTTACAGTTTAGAGGTGTACGTTTCTCAAGCAGACATGTGGCAGTGATGATAATGAGTCAGCAGATAACTGATACCGGTTTACAGATATGTGATCGGTATTGTGTAAATTCCGAAGGCATAAAGGTCATGATCGAAATCTAGAAAGGTTTAAGAGTGACCTCGTATCACGACCCAAAAATTCAACTAATCGCAATAACAACTAACCCAACCAGCTAGGTAAGTCAATTAGCAAAAATCCAATTCAAATGAGATTTACTGAGAGAAATAATAATAATATACTGAACTTTTATACAAAGAATTCCCAAAGACTGGTAGTACAAATCATGAGCTTCTAAGATTTAGATTTTACAAAACTAGTATGAAATAAATACCTCATCTGTCCGAAATGTACATAAACAGATTTTCATAAATCTAAAGCTACCATGAACAAGAGGCAGTTATAACTGGAACGCAGGTACATCTTCAATGCCAACTTCCGCCATACACAGCAACATCAGCTCCAAAATCTGCATGCAAGGTGCAGAAGTGTAATATGAGTACAACCGACCCCATGTACTCAATAAATAACAAACCTAACCTTCGGTTGAAAGCAGTGACGAGCTTGGACAACGGTCAGAGTCCAACACCGATAGCCAACAACAACTCAAAACAATATAATAAAAATAGTATAAGAAATAACTCAAAGATATGATGTTTAAATCTGAGATAGCATAAGGAAAGTACATCTCTATGCATATATGTCAATGTGCATGTGAAATCATGAATGTCACAAAACCGTGTAGCATGAGAAAATGCATCTCTATGTATGTATGTTAAGTATGCATGTCCAATGCAATGCGTCACAATGATGAACTCATGTACTCACACTCTCAGAGTACTCAATCTCATGTCTCGCACTCCAGTCATCACTCTCAGAGTACTCAATCTCATGTCTCGCACTCCAGTCATCACGCTCAATCACTCAGCACAATCAGTCACTCAGCACTGTAAGGTACCTGCTACGACGCGCAGCCCGATCCCATCATGAATCAATAAATACTGCGATCACTGCCGGTATGTCACACTCCGAAGGGGCGGATCTTGCCCATGCGCTAATAAATCTTATTGCGGCGCGCATCCTGATCCCACCATGAATTAGTAATACCTACTGCGACGTGCAACCCGATCCCATCATGAATCAATAATATATGTTGCGGTGTGCAGCCCGATCCCATCAATATCACTCACACTCCGACCCTCAGGCCCCACTCAGTCATAAATCTATCTAGTCTCTCGGGCTCACAAATCTCATGCCAATCAGCCCAAAACAATGATAATATGATGTGACAACAAATGATAACAGAGACTGACATATGATATGTAAATGAATGAATATAACTAAGTATGTAATTACAATTTAAGCAAACCACTCAACAATAATGACCTCTGTGTGTCACAACAAAAAATGTATATGGCCTAAACATGATTTTAACATGGATCACAACTCAATTACTCTAACACGTACGAATTTCATGGATAAAAATAAGATTTAGTAACTACACAATACCACATAATCAACCGAGTCATAATTCACACGGTACATGCCCACACGCGCCGTCACAAAGCATGTGCGCCACCTTAACGCCAAACACATAGTACGTATATTCAGGGGTTCATACCCTTAGCACCAAGTTTAGAAGTGTTACTTACCTCGAACAAGCCAAATCTATTACCGAGCATGCCAAACAACACTCTAGAAATACCATCCCAAACGTATCGACCTTTGAACGGCTCGAAACTAGCCAAAAGCAACTTAAGAACATCAAGTAATGCCAAAGTAAACAAATTCAATCAATAAAGGTTGAACCTTTAATCAAACCCCCAAAGTCAACCAAAAAGTCAAACATGGGCTCGCACCTCGGAACCCGACAAAACTCACAAAATTCGATAACTCATTCAATTACGAGTACAGCCATACTAGTTTCACTCAAATCCGACTCCGAATCGATGTTCAAAACTCAAAATTTCACTCTATGAAATTTTAGACAAAACCTCCAAATTTCTCTTTGAAATTCATAATCCAAATGCCAATAATGAAGTTAGATTCATGAAATATAATCAAAACCGAGTAGAGAACACTTACCCCAATCCATGTGATAAACATTTCCTCAAAAATCACCTAAATCCGAGCTCCCCAACTCAAGATATGAATAAAATGACCAAGCCCTGGATTTATAGCTTCTCCCCAGGCCTTTCCGCATGTGCGTAACAGTAGCCACTTCTGCGGAGTCGCTTTTGCGACCAAGAACATGCTTCTGTGAATAACCACTAGAATCTCTCCCATCGCACCTGCGGAACAACCATCGCTTCTGCGACATCGCAAGTGCGATACAAAACGCGCATTTGCGCACCAGTCCAGCTCCTACGCCTCAACCATCGCTTCTGCGATAATGCAGATACGACCCAAAGCCTCGCATTTGCGATGCTCCCAAACACATCTCTTCTCTTCTCCTATGACCACTAGTCTGCACCTGCAGGATCGCATCTGCGACCAGCCCCCCGCAGATGTCGCAGATGCGGACACACCAGAACCAGCAGCAACAGCCAATGCCACAAAGCCCTAAATGATCTGAAACCATGTTCGTAACTCACCCGAGACCCTCGGGACCCTGTCCAAATATACCAACAAGTCCATAGCAAAATACGAACTTACTCGAGGCCTCAAATCATGCATATCAATATCAAAACCACGAATCACGCCTCAAATCAAACTTAATGAACTTTGAATCTTTCAACTTCCAAAACTCGTGCCGAACCTTATCAAATTAACTAGGAATGAACTCAAATTTTGTCCACAAGTCCCAAATGACATAACGAAGCTATTCAAATAACCACAATCCGAACCCGATATCATCAAAGTCAACTCTCGGTCAAACTTATGAATATTCCAAACCTTCAAATTTCTAACTTTCGCCAAATAGTGTCGAAACCTTCTAGAAATATCCAAATGCAAATCAGGGCATACGCCGAAGTCCAAAATCACTATCTGAACCTAGCAGAACCATCAAATCTCTGAACCGAGGTCAAATACTAAAAAGTCAAACTTGGTCAACTCTTCCAACTTAAAGCTTCAAACATGAAATTCATTCTTCCAAACTAATTCCGAAACACCGAAAACCAAAACCGACGATACACACAAGTCATAATACATCATACGGAGCTACTCATGCCCTCAAACCACCGAGCAAAGTGCAAATGCTCAAAACGACCGGTCGGATCGTTACATTCTCCTCCACTTAAACATATGTTCATCCTCGAATGTGTCCAAAGTCATTCCGAAGCCATCAAATCGTCGTGTAACCTTACTCTGCACATACCCGGGGGTGATCCCTCGTCACCCCAAACCATGTAAGCCTTATAATACAACAAACTGGAGATCATTACTTCAACCTTAGTCCGTAAACCTTTAGAACCCAAATTTCAAACATCTGTATCCTTACAAGACACGAATCTCGTATCTACACATTGTGTAAGTCTGAACAAGCTATATCAAGCCATAACCATAGCCCAAGACGTAATTACATGATATACCACATAACTCGCATGCTCGCTGCAATAATTCTCTATCACAGTAGCTGATCAAAATAACCTAATACCGGTAATAAACCTCATATTAAATAAAACCTCATTCAGAACCTACGTACACCGCCGATGATGAAGGAAACATACGGAAACCCATAACCACCCATCAAATTAACAAGTCGTGGAGCTCTCCCTCCTTCGACAAGAACTATTGCCAATTTTTAAGCCAATCAGTGACATTATCTTTCCAAATATACCGCAATCAAATCCGATAGTACCCATTCTAGGTCCAACGACCCGATCTCATCCAATACAACCAATCTACTGACATGCCACACCAATACAACCTTAAGTCACAAACTGTGCAATCTGTGCACCAATACGCAACAATTCAAATGCACCCAAGAAAATGAAAAATGAATCAAATAAGAGAACTGTCCCGCAAGCTCAACAAGTACCACCACAACGCAATGCTAAGAACCCATCACACACAGTAGAACCAAAACACATGAATCTAACACAAAGGATCATATCTCATCATAACCCCGCTGCAATACGTGACCTATCCAAACTCTGATCCATATGAAATACCTCGAGCCTCAATGCTCAAAATCAACAACCACATACAATTTGACGTCAAATACACGAAGTGCATGACCATAACCATGGAGAAGAAAATAACACAATATATCACAGCCCGAAGAGAACATAACCAAGGCACAATCAACCATTTAACACCCCAATAACCATCTTGCTCAAATTCTGCTACAAGGCTCGAACAGAATCATATCATGTGTGCATATAACCAACAAATCACAACCCCTCGTAGCATAGAAGATCAACGCATAGAACATATCAGAACACGAACAAGCTTAACTCTAACCGAATGACACACCTTTCAGCAATAACGGTGTTGAGTTAACAAATCTGACCTAGTGTAGAATACACATCCTCCTCGGGCCTACCAATGGGCCCCCAAATCAACTTCGATCATCCCCAAATTGATAAATGGCCCTCCAAAAGTCCACAATGACCTAACCATAACACATACTACCAGTTGGCTAACTTTGGCCACATCTTCATAGTCCACAACCACGAAATAATCGGCTTTTGAGAACTTCCAATCTCCAATTCCATAGAACACATAAATCACCATAGTCGATCCCAACTCCACCACTCGAATAGTAACACATCTCTCATACATAATAATCCCCACAAAAAATACTTTTATAGTTTCTCCATGCCACATAGCAAAATTTGAACATCATCAGTCGATCAACCAGGCGAGTACCACATTACCAATGAAGCATCTGTAAATCAAAACACAATGCACCCTTCTCAGGCAATACCAAGTAGTAATAGCATTCATCTAGTCATCTAAAACCGTCCATGTTGTCTATGAATTCATAACCTTCCCTTTAAAACTGAACCGTGAACTTGCACATGCAAATCTCAACCCCACACAACACACCACATCTATCATGCCATCATATGAAAGTATGAGAATCTCATAATAAACTCTGAGTCACCAGTAGAATACATACCCGATCAGTCAGAAACCTTCCATTTGATCCCATCCAAGAGAAAATCATAATACGCAACATGCTTCTCACACCTGTGGGAAATGTCCATCTCAAACCATGGTAGAAACCATTGAGAACTCTTCGAAACCCATTTGCACATAACCAAGCCATCAGAGCTAAATCTCTCTAACTCAACCAATCCACGCAGGTCACCAAACCCAAGAGTATTGTCACAAAACATTGGTAGAGACTCACCACATCATAAGTACCCAAAGAACCGATCATATCCATTACCGTGTTGATCCAACCTACTCCCAAACTGTCCTATTTCTCTGAGTTCCTTCCGAATTTACCCTCAAGTTGATGTTTCTCCTTACCAGAACACCACGATACTTACCCAAAGCTCACCACAAGAGATCCTATAATAATACCACATACGCTCTAAGGCCCATAAGTCATTGTATTCCCTCTTAAGAACCCCCAAAGATACCACAACCGAGACACTCACTCTGAAGAGACCTTCTGTGAATCTAAAGTCGTTTCCTTCACCTTCCTGATACTGAAATGTAGAATACATAATGATATAGAAATACCGCGAGTATCAACACAATCCAATGTAAATCTAAGATTCTAGCCATATACAAATCCGGAAATAAATTCTCAATTGCTACATATAAATATTGAACCCATTAGAACCTTCACAAGAGTCATCCACTCTGATCAAATCTCAATTGCACTGCCCCAAACGGGCCGAACGATCTGTGCCCCATTAGCTCAATAACACACAAAGAAGTAATCTACACATTTAAGTAACCGAGTGAATCCCCTTTCTTAGTACCTTACATCCATCACGCATAACAAACCCAAATCATTCCAAGACTTCCATATATTCATAAGGTATACTACACCATGCATCAAGAAATTTATTTGCTTAAGTCATCCTCAAAACCAGCCTCTGCAAGTCAAAATCGGTCCACAAGTATGCCTCAGACTGAAACCAATACAACACCTACCCATGAAATCAAATTGTCGATAACAGACTCCCCCACTTGGCTCAGAGTCATATATCAAAACACTCGATAACTCACAATACCCATACCATATTATTGCTATAATCTCGTAGTGAGATTCAACTAAAATTTTCACAAGCTCCTACAACACAACCTATAAAATACCTCAATCATCTTCTAAACTCACATTCATCCACGTGATGTTCAAGCCAACGTTCTCAACCAATCCAAAATCAAATAGCAACATCTATATCCACTGGTAGAAAAGAAAGCCTCCACACAACATCCTAAGGATCACACATCCGTAGATTACCCCGCAGGTGATAATCCACTTGCTTAGCCTCAAACTGACATCTCTCTATACCCTTTCCCAGCCACAACTACTACGCAATCACTTAATCTTCATTAGTCTGAACTCATCAACAAGACATGAGAATCTAATTCATTCCACAATTAAACAACATGAAAGATCCTTCAATACACTCATAACTCAAGATTGTACGTCACATCAAGACAGAAATCAAGCACCCAATAGTCCTTTCTACATCTCAAGCAAACTCTTCTTGTCACATTCAAACCGTCTGAACACATCCCGCAATCACATCATACTCATCATATAGCCATCCAACCATTCACCGAGCCACCAGTCCCACTCATAGGGGCACCATTGGACATAGAAGTCCAAAAGCACATACTCGCACAACTAAAATCATTGTGCCCAAGCTGTAGTCAAAACCTATCCTCATGTCCTCTAGACTGGACCATCACCATAACATAGAAAACACATCTCGCACCCCATCCACAGAATGACTAGCCATCGATGCACAACTGATACCGAGCGCTCACATACGCATACGAGTGAGTGAAAGAAATTCAAAGAGATACGATTCAAGCTGAATCAATATCGCACGATAAGTAAAGAAGGATGGGAAATTTATCCTAGATGCCATGTATCCTCTCAAAGATAGGTATGGACGTCATCATACCGACCCATAAGACTCTACTAGATACCTGCTCATGACTTGTAGAACCTATGAACCTAGAGCTCTGATACCAATATGTCACGACCCAAAAATCTAACTAGTCATGATGGCACCTAACCCAACCAGCTAGGTAAGCCAATTAGAAACAATCCAATTCAAATGAGATTTACTAAGAGAAATAATGATAATATACTGAACTTTTATACAAAGAATTCCCAAGGACTGGTAGTACAAATCATGAGCTTCTAAGATTTAGAGTTTACAAAGCTAGTATGAAATAAATACATCATCTATCTGAAATGTACATAAATAGATTTTCATAAGTCTAAAGCTACCATGAACAAGAGGCAGTTATAACCAGAACGTAGGTACATCTTCAATGCCAACTTTCGCCATACACAGCACCATCAGCTCCAAAATCTGCATGCAAGGTGCAGAAGTGTAATATGAGTACAACCGACCCCATGTACTCAATAAGTAACAAACCTAACCTTAGGTTGAAAGCAGTGACGAGCTTGGACAACGATCAGAGTCCAACATCAATAGCCAACAACAACTCATAACAATATATTAAAAGTAGTACAAGAAATAACTCAAAGATATGATACTTAAATCTAGATAGCATGAGGAAAGTACATCTATATGCCTATATGTCAATGTGCATGTGAAATCATGAATGTCACAAAACCGCGTAGCATGAGCAAATGCATCTCTATGCCTATATGTCAAGTATGCATGTCCAATGCAATGCGTCACAGTGATGAACTCATGTACTCACACTCTCAGAGTACTCATTCTCATTGTCTCGCACTCTCACTCATCACGCTCAATCACTCAGCACAATCAGTCACTCAGTACTATACGGTACCAGCTGCGGCGTGTAGCTCGATCCTATCATGAATCAATAAATATTGCGCTCACTGCTGGTATGTCAGACTCCGAAGGGGCGGATCCTGCCCAAGCGCTAATAAATCCTACAACAGCGCGCAACCCGATTCCATCATGAATCAATAATACCTGATGCAGTGTGCAACCCGATACCATCATGAACCAATAAGTTTTGCTGCGACAATGATAAGTAGGAATTTTAACTATTTATTAGCACCTTTTTTCTTTTGTTTTAGTCCGAAAGTATTGATTTATGTTCCTGAAACTAATGAAATTATGCAAATTGCAGGAATGCTGGAAGTTTGGTCTCACATGATGAAATCTGACTCAAATAGGAGTGTTCCAAATTACAAGACAATAAAGGGTGAAGAAGCAAAGATGTGCGGTCCGCAGAAGGATTTATGAATCTGCAGAAGAAAGAGCAGGCCCCAGAATTCCATCTGCGGCCACAAACGAAGCTAAAGAACCCAATAGGATTTAGACAAATGTGCGGACCGCACAAGAATTGTACGGCCGTAGAAGATACTTTGCAGTCGCAATCTAGAAATGTGCGGCTGCAGAATCCCATCTCCTACCAACTAAGAAAATCTGCGGACCACACATGGAATTGTGCGGTCGCAGAACCTTCCGAGGGGCATTTTTGTCAGTGAATTTTGGCCCACTATAAATAGATGTGTTTCACAATTTTAGGTCAAGTTTTGAAGTTTAAAACTGCTGTAGCCGTTACCTTTTGCCATTTTAGGAAGTATTTGATTATTTTAGTATTTAAACATTATACTTCATCAATTTAATCTTTGATTATGAGTTTTATTTGCATTTCTTCTTTATTTATTCAATACCCACTATGAGTAGCTAGATTTATACTAGGGTTGTGACCCAACCCTGGCGTATAAACCTTATGGGCATTTAATTTAATGATTGTTTATGATTGGGTATTGATTATTTAGCCTAGTTCATGCTTCAATTTTAGAATTAATGGTTGCAAATATTGATTCATGACTTTTTGACTTAGTCTCTACTTGAGAAAGAAGGACCTAGTCTAGGATAACTTGGCTAAGAAGGAATTGGGTTAATTGAGAGTTCGATTAGCCTAATTAAAGGGTTCAAACTAGAGATAGTAAGAATCCGACTTGAGCTCATATCAACTATTTTGTTTGATACCCATTTGGGCTTGAGAAAGCCAAATTGGGCAAAATAACTCTTTGACCGAGAGGTATTGAGTGGGTAACGTAGAGTTGAGAGCAATAATACACTCCAATCAACAAAACAAGTATTAACGTATTTAACCCATTAGGCGAACAACTAGGTCATGGTCACATCCCTAGGCTTTTAACCTATTTAGAAAAATACCAAAAACAATCGTTCATTTCTAGTTTATTTTTCTTAGCTCACAATTGTTAGAGTAGTAGTAGAAGTAGAAATTAAGACTTTTTGTGGAAGTGCAAATTTAGTTAATCCATTCGCTTTTTTCAAGTATATACTCCGAACATCCCTTATAACTTCTTGTGGATTCGACCCCGACTCATAGTTGGGTAATTTATATTGCATACGACCGTATCATAGCTCTTATTGAGGTGTGTTGTGGACGTCATCAATATTTGGCGTCGTTGCCGGGGAATGAAAATGGTGTTAGCTATATATTTGGGTTTATTTTTGGAATATCATTGTTTCCTTATATGTTACTAACTTGTGTGAAACAATTTTAGGTACAACCATGGCGGCAAACAATGATCTCGAAAATATGCCTTTGGGGGATGTGGACGCCGAGGATGAGCAAGTTGAGGAGGTACCTCTTGAACCTCAAACCAACCGAAGAGGCCAGGTGCTTCAAGACAAAGTACTCGCTCCACCCCCGCCTCCACTACGAGAGGCTCCATACCGGATATTACCCAATGAAGGATATGTTAGTGCAATAGTCCCTCCCCGTATTAGGGCGGGCAACTTCCAAATCACCAATAAGATGCTCACTTTGCTTGAGCAATTGGGTTTCTTCACTGGTGCTCCAACTCAAAATGCGTACAAACATTTGAAGGGGTTTTTGGACACTTGTTGGGGGAGCAAACAAACGAATGTCTCCGAGGATGCATTGAGGCTAAGGATTTTTCCATTTTCTCTACGGGGGAAAGCTTTAGATTGGTTGGAACAATTGCTAAACCATTCACTTCACACTTGGGATGAGTTGGCGGAAAAGTTCATTTCTAAGTTCTTCTCTCCGGGACACATGGCTACACTTCGAGATGAGATTTTGGCATTCAAGCAAGATCCGAATGAACCACTACACGAGATATGGGAAAAGAACAATGGTCAAGGAATGTCCCAACAACGATATGACAGAAAATATCATTCAACAAACCTTCTATCATGGGATTAACACAACCAACCAATGTGTAGTGAATCAACTTGTCGATGGGAACTTCATGACTACGCCTTATGCGGAGGCGTGTGAGATTTTTGATGAGATGGCGGAAACTTCATCGACTTGACAATCCTGGGCCAATGTTCCATAAGGTGACCCGAATATGATCCACCTTTACAAAGAATTGAAAACCACCATGACTCAACTAGCAAAGGCCCAACTAAATCAAGTGCAAAATCCCAAGCAAGTCAATGCCATGGTGGAAGGAGCAAACATGATGGTGAACAAGAGGAGGACCAAGGGTCCACAACTGCAAAATAGAGTGGAGAGCTATGTCCAAGAAGATGGTAGTTTTGAGCAAGATGATTCCTATAATGAACAAGAAGAGGAGGTGCAATATGTGAACAATTTTCAAGGGCAAAGAAATAATTTCTAAGGCCCAGACCAACAACAATGGTGACCTAAAAACAATCAAGCAATTGGAATTCTAACAATCAAGGCAATTGGAGCGGAAACAACAATCAAGGAAATTGGCATAATAACAACAATCAAGGAAATTGGAGTGGAAATAACCAAGGAAATTGGGGGGGAGGGGGGACAATCAAGGCGTATGGAACAATAATTAAGGCAACCAGGGGTCTGGTTTTCAAAGGCCCCGATGTATTAACAACCGAGCAACCCGCCTCTTTATCCTTCCCATGGTTCAAGTTCTTCAAACAATGAGATGCGGCGTATTGAAAATATGTTCAAGCAAATGATGGAAAAGAATGCCTATTCGGATGCCCAACTTGCCTCACACAATACATCAATCCGTAACATAGAAGTTTTAATAGGGCAAATATCTCAAGCACTAAATTATCGTCCTAAGGGGGTACTACCAAGTGACACGGTGGTAAACCAAATGGCGAAAATAACATGGGGTATGCCATGGCGGTTATCACAAGAAGTGGAAGAGGTATGTTGACGATGATCAAGTGAGGCAAGAAGAAGAGATCCCGAATAATGTGGTATAACCTAATGAGGAAGTTCGGATTGATATTGATGATTGTGTGGAAGAGACTCAAGAGGAGGTGAACCCGTCTAGGGAACAAATTATTGACATACCAAAGCCGGTAGTGCAAAAGGCTAAGGCACCACTACCTAAGCCTCCACATCCATACCCTCAAAGACTTACCAAGAAAAATTGTGTGAATCAATTCAAGAGGTTCATTCAAATGATGAAGAGTCTCTCTATCAATGTGCCATTAGTTGAAGCTTCAGAACAAATGCCAGGTTATGCAAAGTTTATGAAGGATCTCGTGTCAAAGAAGCGGTCAATGAATTTTGAAACCATCAAAGTCACTCATCAAGTGAGTGCAATTGTGCATTCAATGTCTCCTAAGTTAGAGGATCCCGGTGCTTTCACGATTCCTTATACAATTGGAAGTGCCGAGTTTGCTAAATCTCTTTGTGATCTTGGGACAAGTATAAATTTGATGCCCTATTCGGTTTTCAAGACTTTGGGAATTGGAAAACCAAGACACACCTCTATGGGATTGGAAATGGCCGATTGTACTATGAAGAGGCCTTTGGGTGTGGTTAAAGATGTTTTGGTTCGTATTGATAAATTCATTCTTCTGACGGATTTTGTCATTCTAGATTGTGAGGTTGATTATGAAGTGCCGATTATTCTTTGTAGACCTTTCCTTGCTACGGGTAAGGCTCTTTGTGATGTTGAAGCCGTAGAACTTACCTTCTGGGTTGGTGATGAAAAACTGGTATTCCATGTATGTAAGTTCATGCGGTAATCAAATAGCAATGAGGTGTGCTCTTTTGTGGATTTGGTGACCGATGTTATTGTTGATGAAACAAGTGCTACAATAATTGTTGGTGATATGTTGGAGGCCGTCTTGCTCAACTTTGATGATGACGAGATGGATGGTTTCATGGAATGTGTGAACTCTTTGCAAGGAATGTGGTCGTACAACTATGCACCCTAGAAATTATCCTTGGATCTTGAAAATAAGATAACTCCTCCTACAAAGCCTTCTATTGAAGAGCCTCCTACCTTGGAGTTGAAGCCATTGCCTCCACACCTTCGGTATGAATGAATTTCTTGGTTCTTTTTCTATTTTACCGGTTATTCTTTCCTCTTGTTTGACTAACGTGCAGGTAGATTCCACATTGGCGTTGCTACAAAAGAGGAATAAGGTTATTGGGTAGACCTTGGCGGATATTCGGGGGATAAATCCCACATTTTGCATACATAAGATCAAGTTGGAGTAGGCGCCAAACCATCTATTGAACATCAAAGGAGACTCAATGAGTCTATGCAAGATGTTGTCAAGAAGAAGATTATCAAGTGGTTAGATGTCGGGGTTGTCTACCCTATCTCCGATAGTTCGTGGACTTCTCCAGTTCAATATGTCCCAAAGAAGGGGGCATGACGGTGGTCACTAATGAAAAGAATGAGTTGATCCCTACAAGAACGGTCATTGGATGGAGAGTGTGTATGGACTATCGCAAGCTCAACAAAGTCACAAGGAAAGATCACTTTTCACTTCTTTTCTTAGATCAAATGATCGATAGATTGGTCGACCGTGCTTTCTATTGCTTTCTTGATGGCTATTCAGGCTACAACCAAATTCTAATTGCTTCGGAATATCAAGAGAAAACAACCTTTACATGTCCCTATGGTACTTTTTCTTTCAAGCGGATGCCATTTGGTTTGTGTAATGAACCGATGACTTTTCAAAGGTGTATGATGGCTATTTTCACGGACATGGTGGAGGACTTCCTTGAAGTTTTCATGGATGACTTCTCGGTGGTTGGAGATTATTTTGATGATTTATTTGCAAATTTGGACAAAGTGCTGGCTAGATGTAAAGAAACCAATTTGGTGCTCAATTGGGAGAAATGCCATTTCATGGTCGAGGAAGGCATTGTCCTTGGCCATAAAATCTCAAAGAATAGAATTGAAGTTGACAAGGCAAAGATTGAGGTGATTTCTAAACTTTCACCTCCAACTTCGGTGAAGGGTGTGTGGAGTTTCTTAGGATGCGCGAGTTTTTACCAGCGCTTCATCAAAGATTTCTCTAAGGTGGTGAACCCATTGTGTAAGCTTATTGAGAAGGATGCTAAGTTTAACTTCAACGATTATTGCATGAGAGATTTTGAATTGTTGAAGTTTACATTGACAACTACTCCCATCATCACCGCTCTAAATTGGAGTGTACCTTTTGAACTCATGTGTGATGCAAATGATGTAGCGGTTGGGGCTGTTTTGGGGCAACACATCAACAAAAAATTTCATCCGGTCTACTATGCTAGTAAGACCATGAATAGTGCCCAAGTCAACTATATCATTATGAAAAAAGAGCTGATTGTTGTTGTGTTTGCAATTGAGAAGTTTCGCCCGTACTTGATGGGTGCAAAAGTCATTGTCCACACGGATCATGCAGCGCTTCATTATCCTATGAGAAATAAGGACTCTAAAGCTTGGTTGATGATATGGGTGCTCTTGTTGCAAGAATTTGATATTGACATCCAAGATAGGAAAGGTTGTAAAAACCAAGTGGTGGACCACTTGTCTCGTTTGGAGGAGGAGGGGAGGCCGTATGATGGCCTAGAAATCAATGACTCCTTCCTCGATGAGCAACTATTGGCAATTTCAATGAAAGCGATGCCGTGGTTCGCGGATCTAGCAAATTTCCTTGTGTGTGAAATCATTCCGGGTGAGTTCTCTTCGAGCCAAAGGAAGAAGCTCAAACGGGATTGTCAATATTATTATTGGGATAAACCATACCTTTTCCGGATTTGTACGGATGGGGTGATTAGAAGATGTGTACTGGAAAAAGACCAAGGTAAAATTCTTGGGGCTTGTCATTCTTCGCCATATGGTGGTCATCATGGTGGAGCATGAATGTCGGCCAAAGTGTTTCGTTGCGGTTTCTATTAGCCCACTCTTTACAAGGATGAAAGTGAGTTAGTGAAAAGATGTGATGAATATCAATGGGCTGGTGGAATCTCAAAGAAGAATGAAATGCCTCTCACAACCATTTTGGAGATTGATATTTTCGATGTGTGGGGTATTTGATTTCATGGGCCCTTTTGTGAGTTCTTGTGAAAACACCTACATCTTGGTCTCGGTGGATTATGTGTCCAAATGAGTCGAGGTCGTTGCTTTGCCCAACAATGAGGCGTGAAGTGTGGTGGCTTTCTTGAAGAAGAATATTTTCACAAGGTTTGGTAATCTGCGTGCAATTATAAGCGATGAGGGCTCACATTTTTGCAACAAGGCTTTCGACACTTTACTTAGAAAGTATGGTGTTACTCACAAAGTCACGAATCCCTATCAACCACAAGCTAGTGAGCAGAGGTCTCCAACTGAGAGATAAAGAGCATCTTGCCCAAAACGGTAAATGCTAATCGGACGGATTGGTCCAAGAAGTTTGATGATGCATTATGGGCTTATCGGACGGCTTACAAAACACCTATCGGAATGTCACCATACCGGTTAGTGTTCGGAAAAACTTGTCATCGTCTAGTGGAAATAGAGCATAAGGCCATGTGGGCTCTAAAGAAGTTGAATTTTGATTGGGATGTAGCTGCTAATTTAAGGGTTGCACACTTGAATGAATTGGATGAGTTCTGGTACCATGCTTATGCAAGTTCGTCCTTGTACAAAGAAAATATGAAATATCTTCATGACAAATACATTTGGAATAAAGAGTTTCCCAGGAAGCTAAACTCCAAATGGAGTGGTCCTTTTGAAATTGTGGGTGTGACACCTTTTGGTACATTAGACTTGAAGAACAAAAACAATGAAGTATTCCAAGTCAATGGTCACCAGGTGAAGCACTACTTGGGAAACATTGGAGATGGCCACGTCGTGGCGTTTATTCATTTCACTTGAGGGCATTCTGGGTCGTGCCGCAACGTTAAATCAGACACTTCTTGGGAGGCAACCCATGTTTTTTTCCTTTTTCTTTTGTAGTTAGGTGTTATTTTTAATCTAACCTGATTTGAAGTGTCCTACAGGGGTAAGTGTGACTTACAGGAATTATGGGCAAAATTATGGCTAAGTGTTCTAAGGAATACGGACCGCATTTTAATTCTGCGGACCGCACATTTGTTGGTGCTATAGCAAAAGAGCATTGCATCTGCACATTTAGCTTGCGGACCTCACAATTGAGATGTCAAAAATAATAACTCTATGAAGTTTAAGCCAGTCAGTGCAGAGGTCGATCAACGACCGCACGAGAAATCTGCGGCCGCACCTGAAAATGTGCCGATCGTAGATGAAAATCTGAGATGAGGTCCTAGGTAATAGAAATGTATGGTCCGCACTCGTCCTTCTTCCCCTTAGCGAACCATTAGTATAAATAGAGGAACAGGGCCCAATTTACACTTTTCACTCTCTGAACTAAAAATTGTGCTCTGTTGAATTTTCTTGGAGATTTCATCTGTCCCCACACACATCCACTTTGATCATTCACTCATTACACTCACCTTATATGGTCTGCTTCAATTTCACGTTAATCTTTTTAGTTAGTTTAATTTTTAGATTTTTAGTTCTTTTTAGGCCATTTGTTATTCTAGTTTAATTGTGTGTCCATGTGGGGTAAATCTAAACTGGGTTAACTTGATACATGCTTGGTTAGTGAAATTTCATATTTTTATAATGTTTCCATGTCTAATTGTACGAGAATTTGAAAAACCTAACTAGACAAATTTGATATGTACATAATGTTTTGAAATCTGTAGCCGCACTTGAATTTGTGCGGTCCGCAGATGTTGAATTGGGGGCAACTAAGTAAAGAAGGAATCTGCGGCTGCAAATTAAAATGTGCAGACCGCAGAATTCCCTTCGTGGTCGCAGAACAAAACCTCTTCTGTCATCAGAGAGTACTCACTTTGAGACTCTAATGTGCGGCCGCAAGTCTAATTGTGGGAACCACAGAAATCCTCTTGCAGCAGCAATTTGGTCATTTCTCTGTCATCAGAGAGTTAGTATTTTGGGGATTCAGAGGTGCGGCCGCAAGTCAAATTATGTGGACCGCACTTCACTTCTGCAGCTGCACAACAAAAATGTGTGGTCCAAAAGTCCCCATCTGCGGCCGCAAGTGAAATTGTGCGGACAACAGATCACTTTTCTTGCAAGCATGATTCAACTGCACACCCCCCATTGTATCTTCTGGATTCTCTTTTACTTACATGTCTGCAGTATATGTTTGAACATCGAATTGCAACTAACAATCTTTTCTGAGTGATACAGATAATGGTTCGATCCAGAGGATGAGGCGACACTTCCACAGGGAGAGGTGAACCTTCTCGGGGCCGAGGAAAAAGTGCCTTGCCCCTTGGCCAGCAAAAGACGATAAGAAAGAAAGCACCAGCAGGTAGTAGGAGAGGTGCAGACCTCTCCGAGTCTAGCTCATATGTCCCGTCTAGGGAAGTGTCAGAGGGCAACTCAGCCTCTGTTCAGGAGCAGCCGACCACACAGTCAAGGCCCCATAGGATATACCAGCTTAGGGACGAGCCGTCTTCATCTCACAACACTTTCGAGGGATCAGAGAGTGCTAGTCAGGGTTTTGAGCCATCGTCTACACCAGTTCCTGAGGCACAGGTTTCTGCACCAGTTCATGATATCCCCGATGATGGCAGAGGGGGAGATGCTACAGCTGCCGGCCTTGAAATATCAAAGAAGAAAGATGTTTGGGAGGGTCGTTTTGTCATCTTGGTCGCCTTCACCAGCTTCCGTATGTGGTGGCCGTCGCTAACTCTTGAGCGACAATTTCTGTTGAATGATTTGGAAAAGTACAACCTAGACATATTGAGACAGTTCCAGACACGAAAGGGGTGGATGTGGTTCACCTAGAGTGCAGTAGATGCAAAAGAATACCTTGTCCATGAATTCTATGCCAATATGGCTCACATAAAGAAAGGGACGAAGGTGACCAAAGTACGCAACCTCAAGATGAGGTTTGATCAGCATACGCTAAACGCGTACTTGGGATTTGAAGATGTTGAGCCAAAGGAGTATTTGGAGAAGTGTGCACTGGGGGAGGAAGTCCGACCTTGGTTAGCTGAGATTCTAGAACCACTAGGGCCACCACCACCATGGATTGCCGCTGGGGTTCCTATCCACCAGAACACTCTAAGTTTTTAGGCAAAGGGTGGCAGACATTTGTGTGCAGAAGGTTGGATCCGTGCCAGAACTAAACTCACCTTCCTATTCCTCGAGCAGTTCTTGTGACATCTATTATGGCCGGGTACCCAATCAATGTGAGTGTTGTGATGTCGGCCAACATCTCAGTGATAGCATGACATGATAGCTCGTCCTACCCATATCCCAACACTATTACAGAATATCTTACCGATGCAAAGGTAGAGCCAAGGGATTTTGATACAAAGGTAAAGTCGAAGAAGCCTTTTGATTCGTATTCACTGATGGATGCAAGCAACCCCAATAAGAAAGTTCAAAATCCTACCACCACAGGCCAGTTTAATAAGCCACCAGTGGTAGTTTCTGAGACAGTTGGTGTTCCATCTACTTCGGCTGAGCCTTCCTCTAGTGCCACAGCTATGCCTCCGCCATCATCCACAACCCCTACTACAGCTCATGCCACGGCTCCCACCACAGCTCTGAGGCCAGTGCCTATGCTCACTGCCCCACTATCTGCGCTGCGAGTCTCCCAGACATTAGCGAGTCTCAACAACTAAATGCAGATAACTACAACAAAGTTGTCTTCCTTGTCCAGCCTTATTGCAGTGCAGTCCACTTCTCAGGCACACGGGCTCCTACCATTGATGAGATACTAAAGAAGATTTTGGATAACCAGAAGACAATCATGAGCACCTTGGTACAACACATGTCGGTGATTGAAGAGCTGGGCAAAGAAGTAAAGAAGATGAGGAAGTCCCAGGCCAGCAAGAAGTTGGTGGATAAGCTCCGGAGAGAGGTGAACAGAATTGCTACTACCGGAGACCTTCCCTTTGACATACTGCTTGACCCCCACCAGTTTTCCCCAAATCCTTTAGCCCCATTTGCACCGGTAGCACCAGCTGGCCAATCTGAAGAGCCAGACCTTGCTGTTGACACTGCTAGGCAGTGCATGAGATATTCTCTAACCAGCCACACCTAGATTCAAGGATGATGAGATCCAGTTGGCTGATCCGGAGGGCGATGGCATTGCTGGGAACACAGAGATGTCCAAGAAGCCATAAGGAGTTTTCTTCACCCTTTCCTCTTTTACTCTTATTTTGCTAAGCACTGGGACAATGCTTACTTTTATTCAGGGGGGGGGGGAATGAGTTTATTTGACACATTTGGTACACTTTCACATATTTGACCTGTAATAATTTGATGATACTTTTTCTTTTTCTTATTTGTATTTAACTATCTTCTCTGTCTCTTACTATGTATATTCATTATATCTTCAGTAGTTTTGCTCATTAGCTTTTATATCTTTGTTTTTGCTTATTAGCTTCTTTATCTTTTCAATATTAGTTCTTGTTTTGTTAAGTAGGTTCTTTTTATGTTTTAGTAGATAATAGGTCTTTGGTTTTCTTAACGCCACGGTTCTTTTCAAAGGTAGTTGTTGTGTGAACTGGGTGACTCGTCCCAACGATGGATGGCATGACAACCTTCTTAAGGAAATGGGTCTGTTTTTGTGCTTAAGTAATAATAGTAGTAGTAATAAATAAAAAGACCTAATTAAGTCATACTTTAAGAGTCAACCACGCTTCAATTGGTATCAACACACTTAACTACGTGCTTATGGTTAGAGACAAGGTTTTTGAAAGAAATAGCTCTAGTTAGTGACTTTGTGACTCTTGAGTTGACTTTAGCAATCATCAAGTGGTTTAATTGGACCATAGTGATCTTTAAACTTGAATGTGGTCGTTGTGTGCCCTCAATTCTATCCTCTTTTACAATTTAGTTGCGTGAGGGGTGAGATGAATTGTTGCTAGTCCAAGTATCTGTGCGAAGGGTCTAGAACTTGCCCCGAATGTGTTTCAAGGCGAAATCCTAAGTTTTGCTTGGTTTAAGAAGCGATTGTAGGCTCTCCTTGGCTCGTTTGAGCATTCTATAGCCAACCAATGTCGTTATCCATAGTCAACCCCTTTGAGTCTCTAGCCTTTCTTATTTGATAATCATATTAAAAGTCGTTACCCACTTTGTCGTGACCCTCTCTTAGCACCCGGACTTTCCTTAACACTCTTGTGAAACAAATAGATTAAAACGTAAGTTTGGGGGAGAGATGAGGAATTTGAAAAAAGGTATCAAGGCACAAAAAGAGAAAAGAAATAATCTCTATGTAAAAAGAAGGCAAGAAAAGAAAAGAACAAAAAAAGAAAAATGCAAAACATGAATAAGTGGAAGGGTTGATGGATTCAAAAAGAGGTAATGATCCCAAACATTGAGAAATCAAAAAGGGAGAAAAAGAATGAAATGATCAAGAAAGAGTGATGTTAAGTCTCTCTAGTCCCCAATGAAAAGAAAGTGCCTCTAAGAATTGGCAATTGTGAGCCGAGAAATGAAAGTGTGAAGTGCTTAAAGAAAGGTGTAACTACTTACCCATATGGTATCCTACCCTAACCCAAAGCCTTCATTACATCCCGAAAGAAGTCCTACTTGATTTAACCGAGTGAGCTTACATTAGTGGCGATCTACATGAGGGGAAAGGCTATGGTACTTGAAGCCGTACTTGTGACATTCTCTTGTGAGAGGTGAGTGAGCCTTTCATGAATCTTCGGATTGAGTGCTAATTTCTTAAGTGAGCTGGGCAAATGGAAAGTAGAGGAGGAGGAGTTTGGAGTCCACCATGACCTACATGATAGAACAAGAGTCCTTGATGAGTAAAGTCAATTCTTGAAGCTCAAATGTCACATTAGAACTATATGTGCATAAATATTTGACTTGTCGCCCTATTGATAATGCATGAGTAGTGTGGTAATTGTTGGTCCCAACTGATGTGTGGATGGATCACCTTTGACTCGCTGAAATGACTCTTAACTCTAGGAGGTGGGAAATAATTTATTTGCTGGAGGACAAGCAAATACTTAAGTTTGGGAGAGTTGATAAGTGGGGATTTTGACTACTTATTAGCATCTTTTTGCTTTTGTTTTAGTATAAAAGTATTGATTTATGTTCCTGAAACTAATAAAATTATGCAAATTGCAGGAATATTGGAAGTTTGGTCTCCCATGATGAAATCTTACTAAAAAGGGAGTGTTTTGAATCACAAGGCTAAAAAGGGCACAGAAGCAAAGAAGTGTGGTCCACAGAAGAATTTCTGCGGCCGCAAAAGAAAGTGCAGACCGCAGAATTCCATCTGCGGCCACAAACCAAGCTAAAGAACCCACCATGATTTTGACAAATATGTGGACTGCACATGAATTGTGCGGCCGCAAAACAGGGTCTGCACTTACAAATAATTCCAAGTTCACAGAGTGTGCAGAAAACCAAGTCCTGATGCTTTGCTGAAGTGCGGACTGCACAAGAATTGTGCGGCCGCAGAAGATACTTTGCAGTCAGTCTAGAAATGTGCGGCTGCAGAATCCCATCTCCTGATAAAACTATGGAAATTTGCGGACCGCACATGGAATTGTGCGGTCGCAGAACCTCCTGAGGGGCATTTTTGTCATCGAATTTTGGCCCACTATAAATAGGTGAGTTTCACAATTTTAGGTCAAGTTTTGAAGTTTAAAGTTGCTATAGCCGTTACCTTTTGCCATTTTAGGAAGTGTTTGATTATTTTAGTGTTTAAACATTATACTTCATCAATTTAATCTTTGATTATGGGTTTTATTTGCATTTCTTCTTTATTTCTTCAATACCCACTATGAGTAGCTAGAATTTTACTAGGGTTGTGACCCAGCCCTAGTGTGTAAACCTTATGGGTATTTAATTTAATACTTATTTATGATTGGGTGTTAATTATTTAGCCTAGTCCATGCTTCAATTTTAGAATTAATGGTTACAAATATTGATTCATGACTTTTTGACTTAGTCTCTACTTGAGAAAGCGGGACCTGGTCTAGGATAACTTGGCTAAGAAGGAATTGGGTTAATTGAGAGTTCTATTAACCTAATTAAAGGGTTCAAACTAGAGATAGTAAGAACCTGACTTGAGCTCATATCGACTATTTTGTTTGATACCCATTTGGGATTGAGAAAGCCAAATTGGCCAAAATCACTGTTTGACCGAGAGGTATTGAGTGGCTAACGTAGAGTTGAGAGCTATAATATACCCCAATCAACAAAATAAGTATTAACGTATTTAACTCATTAGGCGAACACCTAGGTCATGGTCACATCCCTAGGCTTTTAAAATATTTGGAAAAACACCAAAAACAATCGTTCATTTCTAGTTTATTTTCCTTAGCTCATAATTGTTAGAGTAATAGTAGAAGTAGAAATCAAAACTTATTGTGGAAGTGTAAATTTAGTTAATCCATTCGCTTTCTTCAAGTATATACTCCTAACATCCCTTATAACTCCCTGTGGATTCGACCCCGACTCATAGTTGGGTAATTTATATTGCATATGACCGTATTATATTTCTTATTGAGGTGTGTTGTGGACGTCATCAGGCGTGCAGCCCGATCCCATTAATATCACTCACACTCCGACCCTCAGGCCCCACTCAGTCATAAATCTCTCCAGTTTCTCGGGCTCACAAATCTCATGCCTATCAGCCTAAAATAATGATAATATGATGTGACAACAAATGATAACAAAGACTGACATACGATATGCAAATGAATGAATATAACTGAGTATATAATTACAATTTAAGCAAACCACTCAACAACAGAAATGACCTCAGTAGGTCCCAAAAAAATATGTATATGGCCTAAATATGATTTTAACATGGACCACAATTCCATTACTCTAACACGTAGGAATTTCATGGATAAAAATAAGATTTGGTAACTACACAGTACCACATAATTAACCGAGTCATAATTCACACGGTTCACGCCCACAAACCTGTCACCTAACATGTGCGTCACCTCGACGCCAAACACATAGCACATAGATTCAGGGGTTCATACCCTCAACACCAAGTTTAGAAGTGTTACTTACCTCGAACAAGCCAAATCCAATACCGAGCAAGCCAAACAACACTCTAGAAATTCCATCCTACACATACCGACCTCTAAATGGCTCAAAACTAGCCAAAAGCAACTCAAGAACATCCCGTAATGCCAAAAAAACAAATCCAATCAATAAAGGTTGAACCTTTAATCAAAACCCCAAAGTCAACCAAAAAGTCAAACCTGGGTTCGTACCTCGATACTCGGCAAAACTCATAAAATCCGATGAGTCCAACCATACTAGTTTCACTCAAATCCGACTCCGAATCGATGTTCAAAACATAAAAATTCACTCTATGAAAGTTTAGACAAATCCCCCAAATATCTCTTTGAAATTCATAATCCAAATGCCAAAAATAAAGATAGATTTATGAAATATAATCAAAACCTAGTATAGAACACTTATCACAATCCATGTGGTAAAAAGTACCTCCAAAATTGCCCGAATCCGAGCTCCCCAACTCAAGATATGAATAAAATGACCAAGCCCTCGATTTATAGCTTCTGCCCAGGCCTTTCGCATGTGCGGAACAGTAGCCGCTTCTGCGGCGTCCTTTTAGCGACCAAGAACACGCTTCTGCAAAGAACCACTGGAATCTCGCCCATTGCACCTGCGGAACAATCATCGCTTCTGCGACATCGCAAGTGCAATGCAAAATGCACGTCTACGCACCAGTCCCGCTCCTGCGCCTCAACCATCGCTTCTGCGATAACGCAAATGCGGCCCAAAACCTCGCATCTGCGATTCTCCCAAACACATTCCTTATCCTCAAAGTCAACTCCTGGTTAAACTTATGAACATTCTAAACCTTCAAATTTCCAACTTTCGCCAAATGTAAATCCGGGCATACGCCCAAGTCCAAAATCATCATCCGGACCTAACGGGACCGTCAAATATCTGAACCGAGCTCAAATACTAAAAAGTCAAATTTGGTCAACTCTTCCAACTTAAAGCTTCAAACATGAAATTCATTCTTCCAAACTAATTCTGAAACGCTTGAAAACCAAAACCGACGATACACACAAGTCATAATACATCATACGGAGATACTCATGCCCTCAAACTACCGAGCGAAGTGCAAAAGCTCAAAACGAACGGTCGGGTCGTTACACCCCGATGCGGACCGAAGGCCATCTAGGAGCCATTTTCAACCGTATGTGTCAAACGAAAGGGCAGATACACAGACAGGACAAGGGCGTGGAATTACATGTTAATAAATTGAAACATAAATTAACCTGCACTAAATTCAATTTAAAATTTAGATCTTGCAATAGTTAGTTTATTTTTAGTGTTACCAACTTTAATTATATTTTAGCTATTTTAACAGAAAATAGTGTTTATTACCATTTTTTCGCATAACTCAACTGCTTATTTTTAGTTTCTACACTAATTGTTAAACGCATAACTTCTTCTTTTTAAATTAAACTCCATCACTTCAAAAGTACTTTTAAGTGCAAATGCTTAAAAGCGGCTTTTATTCAGCATGTCCAAGCAAGCTCATAATTTAACTTCACCCTCCATTAAAAAGGAATTAATTGCAAAACTTGGACGTGGTAAGGAGTGATCTTATAATTTTGGCCCAGCTAAATAAAATCTTTAAAGAATGACAACAATTTAGAAAAATTTGATGCGCAAATTTTATGTCAGCCATTAGTTCTAGTTATAATGTATGCATATATTAGTTTTGCCTATGAGGCAGGATTTTAAAATATTTCAAAAGTTATAGAAATTGAAGATGGTGTAATATGTTGTGTATTAGGCAAGATTTTTTAATTGTATTGACTGGCATATTTTGTTTCCTTCAAATGTAATCATGATTAGTTCAGTTATTTTTTCAACAATAATTTAACAACGTATATTTGAGTTTAAAAAGTGTAGAATATTATATTGCGGATTACACGAATGGCTCTTAATAAAATGGAGGAAAAAGTTGTGAACAATTAAATACATGCAATCGTCATATGGCTCCTTATGAGGCCTTATATGGGAGTCAATGTCATTCTCTTGTTGGTTGGTTTGAGCCTAGGGAGGCTAGGTTGTTGGGCACTGATTTGGTTAGTGATGCTTTGGAGAAGGTGAAGTTGATTTAGGAGCGACTTCATATAGCGCAGTCCAGGCAGAAGAGTTATGCTGACAGGATGGCTCGTAATGTGGCATATATGGTAGGTACGAAGGTTCTACTCATATTTACACCCATGAAGGGTGTGATGATGTTCAGGAAGAAGGACAAGTTGAGTCATCGGTATATTGGTCATTTTGAGGTGCTAGAGAGAGTTGGAGAGGTGGCCTACAGACTTGCCTTGCCACCTAGTTTATCGGGGGTTCACCTAGTGTTTCATGTTTATATGCTCCGAAAATATTATGGGGATCTGTCACATGTATTAGACTTCAGTATAGTGCAGTTGGATGAGGATTTGACTTATGATGTAGAGCCGGTAGACATCTTGGACTGACAGGTTCGAAAGTTGAGATCGAAGAATACATCATTAATGAAGGTTCATTGGAGAGGTCAGTAGGTCAAGGAAGCTACTCGGGAGACCGAGCAGAAGATGCGGAGTAGATATCCATACCTTTTTGAGACCCCATGTATGATTCTAGACTCATTCGAGGATGAACGTTTGTTTAAGAGGGGGAGAATGTAACAATCCGACCGGTCGTTTTGAGTATTCTAGCCTCATTTCCCCTATTTGCTACTTTTCATGTGTATTTGTTGTTATGCGACTTAAGAGGGTGATTGATTTGTCTTCGAGGAAGTTTTGGGATTGAATTGGGACACTTAGTCCCAAGGTTGGATGCTTAAATTATAAGAGTTGACCGGAGTTTGACTTTTGTGTAGACGATCCGTGAATGATGTTTTGATAGTTCCAATAAGTTTATATGGTAATTTTGGATTTAGGCCTATGTCCGGATTTGGATTTGGAGTTTCGTAGGTTGATTTGGTTCTATTTGGCGAAAGTTGAAAAGTTGATGGTTTGGAAGGTTCATAGGTTTGACCAGGAGTTGACTTTGTTGATACCGGGTGTTGATACCCAATTTTGCCCTCATATTTTATAAATATTATATATACTTTCAAAATATCATTTTGCACTATCATCCAATTTATTAGGGCTATATAAGTATTTCTTGCAATTTTTCCATAATGTTTTAGACTTTAAAATTGATTTTTTTGCATTTAAATTGTTCATATATTTATTAATTACCCTTTCAAATTATTTTATGATGACTTAATTATTCAATAACATTTTTTGTTCCATTTCATAAAATTACATTTATATTTTGGCTATTTATACAATTTTTGCAATAATAGCCTGTATTTTATACACAATTGCATTATTTACATTATTATATTAAAATGGCATTATTTATATTTTTACAATATTAAGATATTATTTTTAATTATTTTACTACATAAATAATATTTTTATTATTTATTAATCACTTTTTATAAATTATTTTAAATAATTATCGCATATTTAATTTCATAGCCCAATTCTAAGCCAATTTTCAGACCCAAGTACCAGCCCAGACCTCAAAAAACCTTGTTCCAATCCCCTGGCCCAAAGCCAAATGACACCTTTACTTATAACCCGTTCGGGACCCGTTCTACAACTCGCCTCACTTCTCCTCTAATCCTGGCCATTGATCCCAAATGATCAACGACCCACAGCCATTCCCCTTTTTTAATTACCCTCGCCCGAAACCCTATTATCCACTCCTCTGGGATAGCCGCCCCCAAATCCTCTCATCCTCTCTTCTTCTGTGAGAAACCCTAGCCGCCGTTGTTAGTTCCTCTTTGATTCCAACCCAAAGATGGAATATACCTATGATATACTTACCTTATTAATCTTCTCTCATCATTGGTCATCCGATTATGGAGTTACTTAGGTACTTGCTTAAGTTTGGAAAGTATCACTTCCGAGATCAGACTGGAATGACTCGAATCTTTGATTTTGGGCGTTATTCCGTCTATATACGCTCAACAAAGAGCTATTTGCCCTCTTGGTTCGATTTTCAGAGGGTTGAACCCAATTAGGGTTTGAGACTCTCCATCTCCTTTACTGATTTTGATTTGCATGTGATATTCACTTTGCTTATTTGTGTTTAATTGATTGTTTTCCATATTTGTTCTTTCAATTTCCACCACTATATAAACCCCCTTCCCCGCTTCCCCTCGAGGTTTTAACGACTACTGCAAGAACTACAACTTGACTACTATTATTATAACTATCACTCTCTCATTCAATCACTCACTTTATTCTAAAAATTTTGGTTTTTGGCCGGCTGAAAGCCAAGGCCACCAGAGTTCGTTCTATCGGACTTCCCAGTGCGAGCATTGCTCGGGACTCATCTGAAGTCCTTGTGAACTTTGACGCACTAGGTTTGGGATTCTGCTGCTCTCTTCTACTACTGATTATTGGAGTGATTCTAAAATTATTCCTCTTGTTTACTTGTTCGTTAATCTGTAACTGGTAAGTACCTTTGGCCTTCGTAGCTTCATCCTCTTTCGTTCATGTTCATACTCTGTATACTCATGCCACTGAAACTTTGGGAATCAATAGGTTTCTATGCCATCTTTGTTTGCAACTTTATTGGCTCTGAAGTTGTTGTTTGTGACTCTGAACTTTTTCTAGCATTTGAACCTTCCCAAAATTCCCTACTCTGACATATATCTGTCACATGTGTTTAATATGGATAATCTCTGGCTCTCTTAAGTGTGCTTACTCTAAGGTGTGCGTTCGAATTCTTATTACCTGCTACTCTTCCTGAGTTTATACTACTTACAAAGTGAACTGCAACTTCTCCTTTACTTATGTGTGGTCTGATGCATGTTGTCAATCTTGAGGTTGTCTCTCTGCCTTGTTCTGGACTGTTATGTAAACCAAATTCATGCATATGGTGTATTCTAATTCCTGCTGAATCACTCATGCCTAACTTGCTGCTTTTCTTGGACCTACTGTTCATTACAACTTGTTCTCATGAAATTTATAGCTCTATCGTTTGACCAACTCTGTATTCTTCAGTACTGGTTAAACCTTTAAGAGTATCTTTACAACTAGCATGTTCCCCTATATGTGATCAACTATTGCTGGATTTGATGCCTGTTTGCCTTACTTCAAGAATTGAGTTGTGGCTAATGTTCAACATGCTAAAGTTTTCCTGCCCAATTGAGTAATTACCCCACTATGAATATGTTCTGTATGGCTTCCATGATTAGCATACCATGTGAAAGTTGTGCTCCACTATGACTCTACTTTTTTTTATGCTTCAACTTCCTGTCTAAAAGTGCTTTAAGCTAGTTCTGTTTTTGCTCTTATTTGAAACTTCACTTGAAATCAGTATGCCATCTCATGTTAGTCAATCATGTCACCTTAACTTAGTTTGAAAAAATGCAAGCATGAACTCGCTTTATGTGTGTCCTGCCAGCATGCCACACGACTTTGTCTATATGTCTTAGTGAAATTAGTACTACAGTCCTAAGAACTAAGTGTGTGGGCTTCCTGGTCATTTTAATTAATTCAATGCATAGTCTGTTGCTTGTCTGGTTGAGTTTGACATCTAATTGAGATGTAAGTCATATTTAGTTATATATGTTGTTGGGCTTGGTTGTTGGATTTAGATTTACTATACTGGTCTTATGAGCTGGGGATTTGGGTCTACTGGTCGTATGAAAGGGAGCTGTTGAAGGCCCAGAAAAGTACTGGATTACTTTGTATTGGGTCTATAGTTGTCTCCTTTTGTAATTATTCATATTTGGTTTGTATAATTCCATTTGGGCTGTAATGACAACGAATAATGGGGAGATTAATGAAAAGGGGTTGGGGTATTCTAATATTTGCATAAAAGGGGTAGAAAGCATGCCTATAGGGTCTACGTGTTCTGTTTGCTATCTCATTCAGCATGACTTATATGTTATTTCGTTTAGTATGTTGCATATTAGTAGAAATCATGCCTATAGGGCTTACACACACCTCACTCATACATTATTCAAGCATGTTAGTCCAAGGTATTTGTCCCACTTGTTTTGATGTTATTACTGTGCACTTAGACAACATGTTTATAGGGCGTGATGACATATGCTTATTAAATCTAGACACCATGCCTATAGGACCCTACCTAATCAGTTAATCAATTTCTTCTGTTACGCTAATCCGTTAGATATCATGCCTATAGGATTTTAATCAACTAACCAACTACTTGATTATTTTGTCGCTTTACCACCCTTAGATGACATGCCTATAAGGAAAAAATATATAAAATTAGTTCTAACTATTAGAAATCATACCCTATAGGATACTGTCACCCGCCTAGAAAGCCTACCTATAAACTCTAACGCTGGTAATTCTAAGTTTTCGAACTGTTCTACTACCTCTTTGCGCAAACAATCAGAGATCATGCCTATAAGACTTGCAATTCTTTCAATATGCATATGCGTTAGTTTACCACCTGCAACACTGCTTGTATAATGCTAAAATCAGAGTCATATAGAAGCTATGTCTATAGGATTTAATGACTCATGAACGTCTTAATGCTGAAACTGTCTACTGCACAATCCGAAATCTGTTTGCGTGCCTTTGTTGCAATGTGTGAAGGCTAGCTTGAGCCATTTGTTTGCCCTTATGTGTAGTCCTATATGTTTTTGAATGCACGCCTAGTTTTATCATTTTGAGCAGCCTAAGGAAAATCTAGAACCACCCGATAGTAGGTCCAAAGCCTCCCGGATAATAGGTATGGGACAGGTAGTGCACGCATAGGATACGGTTTAGAATTGAATTTGAGCACCTTTAAGTAATAACTTCAACATAGTAATCGGGTAGCAGGATATGATAGTCTGTGCCCGCTGAATAATATGAGCAACCCCCACCGCAAGGGAGTTGCGAAGTATTATTTATGTTACACGGGGTGATCCTTTAGGCTAAAAAACTTAGGACCCCTCTCCCCCCCCCCCCCAATCTTTTTACATACTTATTATTCACGCTTAGTCATAGATCAACGCAATTGTACTCTTTGTGATTTTTTAAGACTTGTATCAATTAGTCATATAGTTAATTTCATGTTATAATAGAGTTTTCACTTCTACATATTTCTTTGCTTATTTGATCACCTAGCTTAATTACCTAATCCACATAATATAAATTTCGACCGGACCTATAGTTGTGGACTTCGAAGAGTGACTAACACCTTCTCTTTGAGGTAATTTGAGCCCTTACCCGTTCTTTGGTAACGTTGACCAGTTAAACAGAGTTATTTACAAATAGGTGCCCCAACACACCTTAAAATCGTTAGGTGGCGACTCTTCTCCTCTAATACCCATTTACAAGAGTTGTCACATGTCGAAGCCCGCTTTCGTAAGAAAACGGGCCGCGACAGCATGTCGACTCTACTGGGGATATACCTAGGCTCTAACCATAACGAATTTGACTTATGTGGATTATTTCCCTTTATTTGTCTAAATTACTATGACCTACACATTCCTTCCCTTATTTCCCTTTATTTGTCTCAATTACTATGACATGCACATCCCTTCCCTTATTTCCTTTATTTGTCTAAATTACTATGACGTGCACATCCCTTCCCTTATTTCCGTTTACTGCTAAGACATGTACGCCCTCTCTCGCTCCTTTTATCTTGTCTAAACCTGCTATATCATGACTCCCCCGTCCCTATTTCCCTATTTTTTTTATTACATTCTCGCACATTTTCATGAGTTAAACTGACTTCTTTCTTTTGTCCTTCTTTTCTTTTCTCTTCTTTTTCATCTTTACCGTGTTATTTACTGTTTTTATGCACTTTTAGCATACAAATACTTGGCAACATGTTACTATTTCTGCATAAAGCATGCTCCACATCATACTCCACTCGTGCTTATTATCAACATGGCGGCACTTGATGAGTATCCGCGCTTTCTTAAAATCACAGTTTTTAAATCGGAAAGGCTTGTTTGCGGTAGACTAGTCAATCAGCGGTGCAGTCGACGGTCCCGTGCCTTTCCCTCTCAAGTTGTCTACTTGAGAGTACCAGTCTAGACCCTTCTAGAAACCCCACTCTAATTTGAAATGTACATGCATCATGCTAAACCTAGTAAAGATTGAAGCGTCATTGACATAACAACCCTCTTAGATAAACCTTGTCCAAAGTTCGACGGGATTTCCATAATCCCAAAGGACACTATCATGTTATGTGCATTACTTGGAGAAAATGTGTCAACATGTTGATCATTATTGTGTAAGTGGTCGAATCTGGAGAGGGAAAAGGCTAACCTTTGTTTGTTTGCAGAAAATGAAGCATGAAGTCCCCATGTTAGGTATGGTCCAAAATATCATGCCTTTGCTAATTGACTGGTGGAAAGACCTTGCACCTTGTGATAAAAATCATATGAGGAGAGTATTGGGTAACATGCCATCTTTGCTAAACATTCAACCAAATAGGGAACTGATTGAGGCTGCTACCATGTTCTGGATAAGAAGAGAACTGTTTTTTGATTTGGCAATATAGAAATGACTCCTCTCCTAGAAGTAATAGGAAGTTTCGCCAAGTTACCATGGGATAGTCCGGGACTACTGGTGCTAGAAAATCGCACTCCCCGTGGTTTTTTGAAAATGTTGGGTTTTAAGAAGAATGATGAACTGCTCTGTCTAAAGAAATCATGCATCCCTTTTGAGTTTCTCTACAAGTGTTATGGAATAGTAAATCATATCGCCTTCATCATGACGAACTAGCCATTACCTCTTTGGGATGGGTGCACCGCTGGGTTTATGTTTTCATTGTCTGCTTCTTGGGATTGTTGATCTTTCTTATGCAAAGAGAAAGTATTCATACCCACTTAGCCATGGTCACCAGGACCTTAATGGATGGCATCGAAGGACAGACTTACACTATCATACCCATGATCTTAGTTGTGATGTACCGTGCTCTGGATCGGTGCAAGCAGGGGTTTAGACACTTCGAGGGTTGTAATATATTACTATAAGTTTGGCTGCTGAAACACTTTCAGAGGGAAGAGTATCGTCAAGAGCTTCTGCGAAGTCCACTGAACGACTACATAGCCAACCATCACCCAAAGAAAATGACCTTCATTCCGAACATATTTGCAAAGCCTGGAAATGCTGTAAGTTGGGTACGTTTCTTCAGCAATCTGACGGACGAGCAAGTGCATTGGATGTTTGAATGGTTTTCTAGTAGTGAGTTCATCGTCAGATCAAAAGGAACTTCTCACTTGGTATTGATCGGTCTGCAAGGCATTTACCATTACGCTCCTATAAGGGTAATGAGACAAGCTAGAAGAAAACAAGTCATACCTCGAGTTTCCAACTTTTTTTTATTCCATCAAAGGCCAGTTCTAATTTCTCGTTGTGCACTAGCTTGTAGTTTAGAGGTATAGTAGGGGTGTCCCTTTCTCAAACTTTTCTATAATATAAGGTAAGCTCGTCCTTCATTTCATGGAAAAGGCAAAAAATTTCAAAGCCAATGAGAGGTGTTATGTCAACACTTATTGTCCCTCTTATATATATATATATATATATATATATATATATATATATATATATATATTATTATTATTATTATTGATTATTGGCATTGGATGTTGGAAAATTGCCAAGCTCGTCACTGCTTTCAGCCCGAGGTTAGGCTTGTTACTTATTAAGTACATGGGGTCGGTTGTACTCATACTACACTCTGCACTTTATGTGTAGATCCAGGTACTGCTGAGAGAGATGATTGATAGCTGAAGGCACCTGTAATAGATCATTGGAGATTTCGAGGTAGCTGCTAATTTCGTTCCCAGACCTTGGAGTTCTCTTCTGCTTTATTTATGTTATCACTGTTCTATCATTTAGACATTTCTGTATTTGAGTATTAAACTCTGTATTTAAATTCTATAGTACTCATGTGCTCGTTGACACCAGATCATGGGATGGTTGTAGTTGCGTTATTGCTGATATTTCAGATATTTTATGATTATTCTGCTATTGAGACTATTAACTTCTATTATTGAGATTATTGTTATTGTTTAATTGTTGACTTGCCTAGCAAGCGGTGTTAGGCGCCGTCACGGCTCCGGTGGGAGTTTGGATCGTGACCATTATATTGCAGATTACACGAATGACTTTTAATAGAATGGAGGAAAAAGTTGTGAACAATTAAATAATACATGCAATCTTGGCCAATACATTGTAGCTTGTGACCAATTTAACACGATTGGTAAAATGAATTATACCTACTCTTGCCCGTCTATCATAAATTTTGAATAATTGAGCAACACATGCAACTTTTGCGAATGAGGCAGAACTAATTGTGGCCAATTGAGAAGTTTTACTATCTCATACTTATTGAAATGTCCAAGCCCCTACCTCGTAAGCAAAACTAATTTATGCTTGCCAAGAACACGATAATTCTTCAATTTTAAAACTTACTAGGGATAGCCAAAAGTCATACTTAAAATTGCAATATCGAACAAGTAACCAAATGGAAAACTAGCTTTAGGTGCTCAATGTCTCGTACAATGTTGCTCGAATTCTGTAGGTGGCCATTGAAGGTTTTTACCCCTAAGTTTGCTGGATTAATAGACATATCAGAATATATTTAACCATTCAATTAACCAAAACTGCTCACTAGAGGCCAAGCTCGCCCTTACTTGGAGGATTTGTTAAGGTTTTATGGACCTCTAACCATCTTTAACCTCTCAATTTAAATGATTTACTTGCATTGGCTTAGAGATTCCATCTCACGGGAATTAACCAAATTATTATTATGCTGAAATGCAAGAAGCACTGAATAAGCTTTTGGATTGTGGCAATAATGTAGTACGTCTTCGATATGTTTGCTGAATTAAAACACGTACCTTGGACTGATCACACCTCTAACTGTGCTAGTTTTAGACTTATCATAGTATTTTAATTTAGTCACCAAACTAGGACAAATTAGAAGTTTTATATACGACCACCCAAAGGCCAAAACATTCAACTAAGTTCTTCCCTGGTACAAAAGGAAAAAGAAAATGGTTTCCCTGATTCTATTAACTCTACACCAGATACCCAATCGAGCTTGTTAAATAACTAAACAACACAAGTCAAGATTGAGAGGATTTTTTTATTCATTCAACTGGAACAGAAGAAAATAATGAGTGAAGCTAGGCTTTAATTCTATTGAAGGTAATGCAAATCTTTCAAGTCGTACATCAAGATTAACAAACTATAAAGTTGTAACCTAAACTCAACAGAAATATACTTTGATTCCATTACCGCCTGACACTTGTGCAAAGTTCACTAAATTGGTTTTTGATATCCTGTTCAACCAAACCCAGAAAGGTAGTTCCATTAAAACAAAGGGAACATAGAAACTAAACTATTTCTCACAACATTTATCAAGAGAGCTCTTGATCCAAAAAATTATTCACAACCCCTTGTAAGCTTTCCAAACCAGCTAAAATCTGCCAGAAGAATGTAGATTTCAGGCGAATCAAACAGATTCAACAGCACTTTAAGCCAAGCCACAACTGCTAAAAACTATTTAGGGTAAACAAACAATGCATATATATATATATGTATATTTTTATATAAAAGCTTTTAAATTTTACACTCTGTATTAATATTTTGCATTCTTTCCCATTGTCATATCTATCAATGCTGTGGCATATTAGCAACAAAAATAAATGCTGTGGCAAAGTAAATCTTGGGAAAAGGTTATCATTTCCAGGAAAATCCCCATAAGTATTTTTTTTTTTTTTTTTGCCAGAAAAAAAAAATTATATGAAGAGGAATCCAGACCCTTTCTACGTTGGTACTAAGCAATTTTGCCAGAATTTTCAACTTGACAGTTAAATCAATAGCTGATCAATAATGAAACTCAATGATCAGAAATTCAGGTCATGGCACAGTCCCAAGAAAAAGAAAATGGAGTAGAAAAATGAAGCATCACCAATAATACCATAAACTAAACTTGGACCTCGGCCTCCTTACAGACTGCATGTTAGAGAAGAGGGAAAAACAGTCGTAAATCACAAAGTTCTTAGAAACAGGATGAAACAAAAACTCAGTATTACACCACATTCCCCCTTTGTGATCAGCTTCCATTCTACTAACTGAAGCGTCATATTTCACAGATCTAAGCAGCACATTGTTATTTTGCCAGCAAACTTGTTTCTTCATACAAAAGCTATAACAATGGCTTTTAGACAACAAATGCTGATGCTGGTGATTTTCCATCTCCTTTTTGAGCATCTCCACCTGCATGTTTACGACAAAAATGCAATGAAAAGAAATGCAACTAGCACCATCCATTCCACAACACTTATGTGTGTGTGTATATATATATACGTGTGTGTGTGTGTGTGTGTGTGCAGGGAGGATTCATATGTGTGTGTGTGTGTGTGGTTGGGGGGGGGGGGGGGGGGGAATTCATATATGTGTGTGTGTGTGCGGGGGGGATTCATATTGCCTTCATCTTTTATGAAATACAAGAGCTCATTGAAAAAAAAGGACAACCCGGTGCACAAAGCATCTAGCGCTCACGCAGGGTCCGGAGAAAGGCTGCACCTCAAGGGCTGTGATATAGGCAGCCCACAAGATGCTCATTCAACGATAAGTTTTTTCCATTTATACGATTTTAGATATTCAAGGATCCCACAAATAAGTACTTCGTATCTACGATAAAATTGATGAAAATTAACCCACAACTTACTACGGATAAGGAATCCAGTTTAGATTCGTCTGAAGATACTGAATTCACTCTTCCCTATTCTTGGTCTGGAAATAGAGAAAGGTCTTTCAATTTAAACTCGATTATGGCTCGTTACCAAATTCATTGATTGAAGTTAAGAACTCGTGAATATACATATCAGTAAAAAAGGGGATTTTATTAATGAGCGGCATCGTTAAGTTAATGCTGGGAAGTTACATAAGATCCTGCAGATGAACTCCTATTCTAAGTAGTGAGGTTTCCGAAGTCAATCAGAGCTCTACTCCATATACACATCTCTTATATAACTCTTAACAATAATGTAAGATCCCAATCACAAATATGCCAGCTGTAGTTATTTAGCATCAACTGGTACAAAAGGAGCTTGAGAGGAAGAAGAAATGACTTGAAGGGGGTATATTTGAGGCAAAACAAAAAGGTCATGGGCCTGTTCGCCACCTTTAGGAAGGCTTTTCTTCTTTAAAAGAGTGGTTTTGGACCTCTGAGCCAATTCATAGCATCAACATAGCTTTAAGGAGATAACTTTTCAAGGGCATTTAGATTGTTCTCAATGAATCTCCATATTTTATCGGCAATGCTTGCGTATCCAGTGTTCAATGAGGACTCTAGTTAAGGACTCTAACACTATGATAAAACAATAGGGGCTACAGCGCTCGGCGAACACTTGTTTCTCCAGCTGTTGCACCTATACAGATTCAAGTAATTACATTTCTAGAAAGCAAGCAAGGTTTTATCAAGCTGAGGTTGCCAAAAGACCTAATCCTTTCTAAAATAAGATTTCTAAAGCTATTGGCTTCAATTCATAAGACAAGACTATACTAGGAAACTTTCACTCTTTAAGAGAGCAGTAGTGCTGCTATATTAAATAGTAGCGCTTTCAGTAATAACCACATGTCAAAATCTTGCTATATATTGGGTAACATCTAAGTGCTGACATAACCATTTAGATGAATATAACAACAGCCACAAGACCAAAAATCCCCTTCATTGAAAAAATTAAACTGCGTAAATAGGGCAGAAATGAATTATTTTAGTTATATATAAACAGTTGAATACCCTAGAGACAAGGATTTGTTTTCAAATCCCCAACGCAAAACATTGTAATATCTAAAATAAATTCGTACAAGTGGAATAAGTGCTAACACACAATCATTCCAGTAACACAAAAATGATTCTAGAAGGCATAATACCAGAAGAAGTTGGGGCGGTTTGGACTTCTCCGTAGATGGATTTAAGCTTGGAGAGGGGAAGAAGGGGGTTGGGTAAATCAGCTTCGGCGAAAAGCTGCTGCTTCCAATCCCACATGGCCTTCTTCATAGCTTTATTAGAATTGAGGAAAGAGTCCTTTTCTGTCTCCAGAACTTGGATGTTCCTCTGTTGCTGCACAGATCTCACGCAGAGAAATCCAAATGCACCCAATAGCACTACGTTTAACACTTTGTTGCTGTTTACCGCCTTGTTCACTGCCTCCCCGACTTTGCTTGTCCACTCCATCGCCTTTACTTTGACTCTTGAGTGTCTCTCTATTCTATTTACTCCAGGAACTGGTTGGTAGTAGTTGGTACCCAAAATTTAACCCCTCCTTTGTGGTTTGGGCGTCTCAATATTAAACCTCTTTCTTTTTGACAGCCCCTTAAAATTTAGGCACATCCCAAGTTTTTACTTGAGCTTCACCGTTTCAACTCCATACAGAATGACACCTTTTGATAGAATTTTATCTTTTAGATTTCAACATACGCATTGACACTCTTTTTTACCAATGACACAAGACGTTTTAAAATAAGAGCATTCAAATGATTTTTTTAATATATTATACACACATTGATACACAAAATGAGAGTATATTATAGTATTCAAGAGACGAGATTAATTTTTATTTTGTATAGTGAAACTTTATTCTCGATTCTCTACCTTCACAAGGTTGCATACATACTACCCTTCCAAGACCCATTTGTGAAAATATATTAGGTATGTTGTTGTTGTTGTAGTAAAAATTTATTCTCATATTTGATTAGTATAACGATCTGATCTGTCGTTTTAAGCTGTAGCACTTTGTTTGACAATTCAAGACTTTGAGTAGGTTCATTTGATATTTTATGACTTGCGTATGTGGGGTTGGTTTTAATTTCCGAGAGTGTTTCGAAAAAAGAATTCTCATTTTGGAAGCTTTAAGTTGTTGGAGTTGACCAATATCTGACTTGTGAGTAAATAATCCCGGATTGGTGATTTGATGGTTCTGCTAGATTCGTATGATGATTTTGTACTTGTACATATGTTTAGTTTAGGTGTCGGGTGAACCAAGGCATTTCGACGCTTATAGTTGAAAGTTGAAAATTTGAGTTCATGAACATTTAAATCTTTGAGTGTTGATTCTTGATTTTTTGTGTCGTTTGGATGCTTTGAGCTTATGAGCAAGTTAGTGTTAGGTGTATAGACTTGTTGGGTTGATCAGATGGGGTCCTGAGTGGCTCGGGTGAGTTTCGTGGTAGTTTCGAATTATTTTGGTCCATATGGCAGCTGTTGATCTGTTGCTGTACAACAGTGCTTCGCAAACGCCGAGTTAGTCACGTGTTCGAGGAGAGTATTGTGGGACAGGGGGTTTCTTCTTCGCGAACGCAAGGAGAAGGTCGCGAACGTGAAGGCTGTGGGGGCTAGCCTACGGGATCGCAAAGGGCAGAATACGAACGCAAAGCTTTAGAGGGAATGACATTCGCGAACGCGACGCCAGTGTCGCGAACAAGATGCTTCCACACACTAACTTTCGCGAACATGAGAGCTGGATCGCGATCGCGATGAAGACCCTGACAACAGATATTTAAATGCTGAAAAATCGGGAATTTGGCCATTTTTACCATTTTTAAGACCTACACCTCGGGAGGAGCCGACTTTCGGAGGGATTTCACCCCAAATTTTAAGCTTAGTATTTTTAACTTCGTTTTAATATCATAATTTCTCATAATTTTTTATCCTTAAATCTAGGATTTTAAAGTGTAAAAATCGGATTTTTGAGTTTGAACTTAAGAGAGCTAATTTTGGAGATTTGGACCTTAATTTGAGGTCGGATCTTGAACCCAATTGTATATTTTGACTCGTGGGGTTATGGGTCATTGGGATTTGGTCTTGATTTTGAATTTCGGCCATGTGGGCCCGAGTTGACTTTTTGTTGACTTTTGAAATTTCATTAAAGATTGTGCTTTTATTTATTGGGGATATTTCCTTTAGTATTATTTGACTTCCTTAGATGATATTTAAATGAGTTTTGATTGTTTTGAGGAGTATTTCTAAGAAAAGCGGTATTGGATTATTGAACTTGTTCCGGAATGAGGTAAGTGTGTTGCTTAGCTTTAGTTTGAGAGATTATTTTCTAATAAATAATATTATTTACTACATGCGGGGGTGATGCATATGCAAGGTGACGAGCGTATATATATGTGACAGGGTTATCCATGCTCGGGGAAAATTAGATGCTTCATTGTACCTTGTTGAACTTCGTAATTTTTTTTACTTATGTTTCATTTGCTTCTAAGAGTATAGAGTATAATTATCCATTTTAGAAATCATGTTAAACGTATGATATCTTAAATAAGCATAATAGGCTAATCTTGAAATTCTTGATATACTTGAATTGATCTTAGTCATGTATTATACTGCGAACACATATCTATACTTGTTATTCTTGTGCTACCTAAGCTTCTTTATTCATATTAAAGATCATGATTAGGTCCTTGGACTGATATTAGGCACGATAGAGTTTTTCATGCGGTTTGATATAAGGTTGCACGTTGGTTGTCTCCGTGCTGAGAGGATAGGAGTTGGACATTTAGTTATGGTTATTTTTTTCTTAGATACATATATGTATTCTATCTTGATTGCTCCTATATACTTTTCCATCTTGTTTGTTACTATCACATCTATGTTTCCTATTTGGTTTGTTACCGTTACATCAATATTTTTCATCTTGTTTGTTACTATCGTATCAATGTTCCTACTTGGTTTACATTTATATTTCCTACTTGGTTTGTTACTATCACATCTATGTTTCCTACCTGGTTTGTTACCGTTACGTCTATGCTTTTTACTTGATTAATTACTGTTACATATTTGTCACCTTGATAGTTGCTGTCACATTTGTGCCTTCTACCTTTTTTGCTACTATTATGTATATGCCTTTTACCTTATTTGTTATTGTTATATATATGCCTTCGATTTTGCTTTGTTTGTTATTGTTACCTTGTTGGGTTGTTGGTTTGATTGTTATTGTTTATATGTTGATTGATATAATGGGATCGGGTGCATGCCACACAATATTATAATTGGACTGGATTCATGCCGCGAAATATGGTCATAGGATCAGGTTATACGCCGTAACAATAGTATGACCGGATCAAGTTGCTCGCTACAATAGTATTGTATTTTGTTGAATGGAGTTGTTGTCATGTGATACATATAGTTATGCATTCATTTATGCAACCAACATGCACATTCCTTTATATGCTTTCAGATATTTCCTTATGTACTATGATGTTTGTTTATGAACTTCTAGACATGCGAAAGGTGTCGAATCGATGTAAATGAAGAGTCTCGATCAAACCTTGACACCGGGCTCATGCAAGAGCATTCGTATAATGGTAATTGGTAATTGACGGAACTTAACCTTATTGATATAAGGACTCTCTACATTCACATATAGAAGTAGTTGAGCTAGTGTTATATGGTGTATATCTTCTTTTGTATATGAATTTGGTATATTTGGTATATGTCTTTGACCTGAAAGGTTAGAAAAGTGTATTGTATTCTTTTTTCCTTGAAGTGTACCTTATCGTTGATGTCAGTTATTTCATGACTTGTTTCTGGTTATTCTTTCCTATTATTTTTTATGCTTATAAACTGCACAAGTATATTAAGTGAGTATTTTTTGACTTAAAACCTCGCCATTATTTTACAAAGTTAGTCAAGGTACTTATTGATTACATGGGGTCGGTTGTACTCATACTACACTTTTATACCTTGTGTGCAGATATTTGGTTCTAAGCAGTTACGGAGTTCGAGGACGAGTATTAAAGACTATCGCATTCCAGCCATCCACTATCATCTGGTTCATGGTAGTATAGGACTTGTATTTATGTTTTTGTAACTTTCAAACAAATAATGTATTTTTTCTTGCCAATGTTGTAAATTCCAAATCTTAGTTTCTCAGAACTTGTACTTCCAGGTCTTAGGGTAGTTGTATCTAAATTTTTATTCTTATTTATGTATTTACTGATGATTAGTTAATCGGCTTATCTAGCGGGTTTGGGTTAGGTGCCATCACGACTTGGTAGAATTTTGGGTCGAGATAAGTTGGTATTAGAGCTCTAGATCCATAGGTTCTACGAGTTATAAGAAAGTATCTAGTAGAGTCTTGCGGATCTATATGATGATGTCCATACTTATTTTCGAGAGGCTACAGGGCATCTAGGAAAAACTTTACATTCTTTCTTTCCTTATCGTACATCCTTGATTCAGCTTGAAGTATAGTCTTCGATTTCTCTCTGGTCGTTGCGCTTTAGAGAGCATGTTATAGGTTGAGTATTGGCGGCTTGTGATGATGTCGTGGAAGAGTTGTGAGACATCTATGTGGTAGGTGTTATGCTTCTAAGGACTATGCTTGGAGAGCTTTGCTATAACGGGAAGGGCTTAGTTATGATACTACGGGATGTAGGCATCTGATTATCGTCTCACGGTGTGGTGCAGTCTTAGGTATGGATGTATTGATGGATCTTCAGTAGTTCACTAGTAAGATAAAACATATTCTTGCACCTAGTTGACGAGTGCAGACTCGAGGGGATAAATTGATGATATAGAGGATGTAATCATGTCTAAATGACAGTTAGATGTCGTACTGAGGATAAATTGATAAGGTTCGAGGTTGTACGATTTTTCTTATGAGGTAATTGGGTATTCCCGGATGATGTGAATATGGATTTAGGACAAGTGGGGGAGCTTACAGTTGATGATTAGGTCATATGGGTGTGCATTGTTATAGTTTTTAGGCTGAGGTGTATTTGTAGGCTTGTTGTGACTTGAGTAGAGTGGCATCAAGGGTGACTCGGATAGGGATTTATCAGATATGTGATGTGCTACACCTGAATAGTGCATGGTCACGACTGAATGACTTAGGCCTGACATTCATTGTGTTTATAGCGTGGAATGGGAAGATATTCACTCGGTTGTCTATGGGAAAAGTTACTGCTTCTAAATGAGACGGTGTGCAATGGGGCACAGATTGTTGGTATGTTCAGTTACATATTGAGGCACTAAATTAGAGTAGTTGACTTTCGAAATATGGTTTCAGCAGGTTTGAGCTTCAGGATGTGATGCGTGAAGAGTGATCGGGCACTTTTCTTGCTTTGGGAATTGTGATCGGCACAGAAATATGACGAGGAGTTGGAGCATTTCTATATAATCATTTATGTACCTAGAGTAATGGAAGAAAATAGGTCAGACAACGGTAGCTTGAGTTAGCATGATAATAGCATTAGTCGGTTTCTTTCGTATGATTGGGTATTTTTGACACTTTTGCAGTTGGACTTTTGAGTTTGGTAGCCCATTGATTTGGAGAGATACAGTTCTAATGGCTTGGTTATGTGTAAATAATTCTTGAAAAGTTTACGATGCTTTTAACCATGAATTTGAGGTCGATATCTTCTACGGGCATGGAGAGTTTGTTACATACTGCGAAGGTTCATGAAATGAGTTAAGTGGTAAATTTCTAGCTGATGGAGTGCTTATAACGAGAACCATCCTACTTGTGATTTAGAGTTGATAGCGGGATTCTCATATTTTCATATGATATTATGAAAGATGTTGTGAGCCGCGTGGGATTTGGGATTGAATGGACAAGGTTGCAGTTCAGTTGTGATGGGAAGGTCAGGACTTCAAGACAACATGAGAGATTTCAGATATATAAGAGAATTCTAGTACTATCTTGTATCGCCTGAGAAGAGTGTGTATTGTAGAAGACACATTGTATATGGATTTGCTGATGCTTTGACTAAGTATTTCAGAAATCGCATTGTTGGTAACCGTTGGTGTCTAGATTTTTGCTACCTCACGCAGAAGATTGATGGGAGTATTTCTCATGAGGTAATTGTGTATCTGTGACATGCCAGCTGTAAGTGGAAGAGTTAGAGATCGTGTATGGATATTCTTGTATTATTGGGGTTTAAAGATTGGATTTTCTTAGAGGAAGACTATCCCTTTGGTTGCGGACGGTGGAAGTATGTTTATGGTTAGATAGCTAACTATATGTATCATAGATGGGTTAGTTGAGAGGATATGTTCGATGCATTGGGTCTCACAAGGTTGTATAGGATCATGATTAATTTGTGTAATCTGTGTAATTGGAAAGACATGAAAAGGAAAGGACTCGAGATGTTGCTTTTCAGTATTTGAGTTGGTGCTAGTTAGAGGTTAGCAGTTGAGATGGGAAGATTAGGATCTAATTGCGGTTTCCATATATGAAAGTTAAAAAGTGTCACTATGGACTTTTGGAAGACTATTTACTTGTTTTGGAACGGTTTAAATCAGTTTGGGGGCCTATTGGTAGACCTGATGAGAACGTGTATTCTTCACTAGATTGGATTTGCTTGCTTAGTGTAGCAACTCCCTTGTTTTTACTACATCCCAAACACCACTAAGGATCATCAATAGCCCAACAACAACAACAATAACTAAAACAGCAACAACAAGAATATAATCCAATATGAGCTTCTCCGATTATCTTAACAATCATATTGAGCGACAAGCTCGTTTTTACTAATAACAAAACATAAATTGAATCCAAATCATATTCCATAAATTGGTTTACAACCTTCAAAACATCATACTTATATGTACTATATGATTCCTAGTTCAAAACATCCACAAAATGACTTCCAAAACAGCCTCATACGCCTAGCACCCTAACTTTTATCATCAATCACTTGTGTTTCATGTTTTCTTCTTCAACAAACTTAGTAAACACCTAGAAAATCTTAGCAAAAGCAGCCACAACATTATCAATGTATTACTCATAATTTTCAGCCACCACAAACCATATGTGGCCAAAAGGATAACCATGTCCCATGTTCTTTCAAGTGCTATCTTATGATTTTTCTCTCAAACAACACAACCAACACAAAATTAACCTTAGGAACAATCAAGAAGATGTTATAAATACCTTGGACAGCAGCTATAACTCGAAACCCCATCTCAACTTAGCTCACAATAGCCCTCAATCATACCACAACATCATAGAAGCATTCTCTTGTAGTCTTTAACACTTTTGATGATGATTTGAGTTGATTTCCCTTGAGTTTGGTTCTTGGGATCTTGAGATATGTTAGAAAGGGTTTGGGGAGCTTTTGGATGATTTTTGGGGTGATAAATGACCCAAACTAAGGCTGAAACTTCTTTTAAAAGAAGTAAGGTCGGTGGTCGTCTTAAGTGGGTCCCAACAGGATTGCCAGTCTCGCTAAAACACAAATATCTCTCTACACCGATGTTGTATCGATGAACGGTTTAATGCGTTGGAAACTAGACTCGTATATATTCAGTTTGGTGGATAGATCACCCCAAAAATCCAAATACATTGATAGATAATCTCAGTAACATTAGACCTAAATTTTCAGAAAAATAATAAACGTAAATTGCGACAACTTTTATCGACTTTTGTTTCATAACTCGCTTGGCTTTAAAACTTAACACAAGACTATCAAACGACTAAAATACCTCATAACATTACCTTATTATCATCTTAATCACCCTAGTCTCACCCCACAAGTACGGGTTATAACATTCCCAACTTGCCGACTTTCGACGAAACTTAATTTCTTTGATTCGATTAGCTTCTTAACCTTTCAACCCTCATGATACTCCTTAAAACTTGTTTTAACCCATCATTACCTTTGTAAAGGTCCTTCAATTATATGACTTATATTGATTCAATTAAGATGAATTCTAACTTGAAAGTATGGGGTGTAACAGCATATACCCTCATTTAATGTAAGGTATTACAGACGCTTTAGTACGGTATTTTCCCTAGCTATGTGAATGATGGTACAGTGAGCTATGAGATAGCCGTGGTTTGCAGTTAGTTGCTCAGGAATTGAATAGGTGCTTCTACATCCTTATAGGATAATGGAGGATAGTGTTGCGGATTTGGATTGGTTAGCCAGATCGCTATGTAATAAGTGTTATGTGTTAAACGACTACACTCGGGAGTATCAGTTGATCACATGGAGGTTAGCAACCATGGTAGGGTCACGAAAAGATATTGAATTGCGACTAAACATGTGAGTTATCTCTTATGAGAAGGTTTGAGGTTGTGTGACTTCTTATAAGGTTCTTATGATGTCACGGCCTCAAAATTCTCCTAGTCGTAATGGCACCTAACACAATCCGCTAGGTAAGCCAAGCAATAGTTAACCTAACTTTAATGAAAATAATAAGAGTACAGTAAGTGAAATAACTGAATTTGTGTACAATAACTAAAGGATTTGTATTATAAGTCATGAACTACTAAGACTTAGATTTACAAAGTTGTATGGACATAAATACAATATCTGTTTGGAATATACATGAATAGATTATAAATCTAAAACTACCAAAAACAAGTGGTAGCTATATCCGAAAAAACAGGTACATCTTTAATGCCAGCTCCCGCCAAACACAGAAGCACCAGCTCCAAGTTCTGCATGCAATGTGCAGAAGTATAGTATGAGTACAACTGGCCCCATGTACCCGATAAGTAACAAACCTAACCTCAGGCTGAAAGCAGTGACGAGCTCAGAAGAAGGTCAGTGTCCAACACCAATAATCAATAATGACACGTGATATAATGATGATAGTAAATAGTACAACTCGAGAGCTATCACGTTCAACTCGTTTAAAAATATTGAAAATTAGACATGCTTTTCAAATATAACAGTCAAGTCCCACATCTTACCACCGAAATTAGTAAAGCATGAATTTATCAAGAGAACTGTGATTTCTAACTTAACGACAACATGTAACATTTCACTTATCATCTAACACGAGGAAGATGCATCTCTATGCCTACATGTCAAATATACATGTCAAGTCAACAATGTCATATTACCGTATAGCATGAGGAAAATATATCTCCATACTTACCTGTCATGTCAAATATACATGCCAACTCAACAATGTCATATTACCGTCTAGCATGAGGAAAATACATCTCTATGCCAACATGTCAAATGTACATGTCAAATTAACATCACAGCGAAACCGTCAAGTACACTCACGCTCAGCACACTCACGGTGCCTGGCACAAATGCCCCTCACTATCACACACACAATAACACTCAACATTGTATGGGTGCTTGGCAAAAATACCCCTTACCAAAGCACATATATTTATATGCCTTCGCTCACTGTATATACCAGACTCCGTGGAGGATCCTTGCCCAAGCGCTAATCAAATATCAATCCTTTGCAGTGTGCAACATGATCCAAATATCAAACCGTTGTGGTGTGAAAAACGATCCAAATATCAAAATTATTGTGGCGCGCAATCTAATCCAAATATCAATCAGAATATGGCTCTCTGACCCACATCAGTCATCAACCGCTCAAGTCTCAATGGCCCATATCTCATAGAACTCAGGCAAACAATATCGCGTATAAAAGGCAACAACAGCATGTGATAAAATAAATAATTAATGTACAGAGACTGAGATATAACATACGGATGAAGAATTATGACTGAGAATGTGACTACAATTAAGGAAAATAGCTCAAAACAATAGCATTAGCCCTATCATGTCTCAAACAAATAAGTACATAACCTAGACATGATTTCTAACATGAAACATAGTTCAAATAGTCATACAAGTAGAGAAAACACTGATATAATGAGGCATGAAAGCAAACAAGGCTCATGGTAGCCTAAAGTCTACCCGGATCACGAAAAATCGGTGTACGCACACACGCCCATTACCTAGTACGTGTGTCACCCCTAACACATAATAAATACCAAGGCCAATGGTAGAATATCCTCAATCCATGTTTAGATACGTTACTTACCTCGAACAAGCCAAAATGATACTCTAGAAATACCATCTCGTGCGAATAGACCTCCGAACAGCTCGAAACTAGCCAAAAGCAACTCAAAAACATCAAATAATACCATATGAATCAAACCCAAACGATAAAGGTCGAATCTTTAATCAAATACTCAAAGTCAACCAAACAATCAACCCAGGCCTACACCCTGGAACCCGACAAAACTCACAAATTCCAACAACCCATTCGAATATGAGTCCAACCATACTAATTTCACTCAAATCTGACTCGGAATCGATGTTCAAAACCCAATTATTTACTTTAGAAAAGTTTTGACAAAAACCCCCAATTTCACTTTTAGATTCATCAATCAAATGCCAAAATCAATGATAGAATCATGTAAAATAATCAAATCCGAGTAAAAAATACTTACCCCAATCTAAATCATGAAAATCGCCCAAAACCGAGCTACCAAACTCAAAATGTACTAAAACCAACTCAACCCTCGAGTTTATATGTTCTGCCCAGGCATATCCGCATTTGCGATAAAAATGTCGCATCTGCGGCGTCGCTTTTGCGATAAGAACTTCGCTTCTGCGCGTAGCCCCCAACCTGCATTCTTGTTTCTGCGCCCAAATAATCGCTTATGCGATCACGTAGATGCGCCCATAATTCCGCATATGCGGACATTCCAATCTCTAACCTTCATCACTTCTGCGACCACAATCCCACATCTACAGTCTCGCATATGCGGCCAACCCTCCGCAGATACGGAAACACCAGAACCAGAAATTCTTTAGCAATGCAACATAGTCCACAAAAATCCGAAATCAATTTGAAACACACCCGAGGCCCCAGGGACCCCGTCTAAACATACCAACCAATCCCAAAACATAACATGGACATACTCGAGGCCTCAAATCACATAAAATAACATCTAAATAACGAATCACATCTCAATTAAAGCTTAATGAACTATTTTAAATTTCTAAATTCCAAACTTACGCCGAACACATCTAAACAACACGGAATCACCACAAACTTTTCACACAAGTTCCAAATGACATAACGAACCTATTCCAACTTTCGGAACAATAATTCGAACCCGATAACATCGAAGCCAACTCCCGGTCAAACCTATAAACTTTCCAAACCTTCAAATTGCTAACTTTCACCAATTAGAGCCAAAACCTTCTAGAAATATTCAAATGAAATTTCGGGCATATGCCCAAGTCCAAAATTATCATTCGAACCTAACGGAACCATCAAAACTCTTATCCGAGGTCAAATACATATAAAGTCAAACTCGGTCAACTCTTCTAATTTAAAGCTTCTAAAATGAGAATCATTCTTCCAAATCAATATCGAACCACTCAAAAATCAAAACCGACCATACACACAAGTCATAATACCTCATATGCAGCTACTTACGATCTCAAACCACCGAACGGAATGCAAATACTCAAAACGACTAGTCGGGTCGTTACATATAAAGAGTTTTATTTCAATCCAATGGAATAGATGTACTACGCTGAGAGTTTGTATAGCTTGAGCAAGATGACACGACTGTCACAAGGATAGGCGTGCATTGGATGGATAATTTGGAATGTGATACGATTAGTACTACATGAGCTTGTGAGAAGCTTGGTTGAGTATCAGTGCGAGATCATGCGATACTAGGATTGTTGTACTCAAGATATGGTGTATCAGCGCGATATCATGCGATATTGGATAACTGAATTGTTATACTCAAGATATGGGGTTGTTACTAAAATAGTTGATCATGCGATATTAGGATTGAATGTTAATTGCCGTTCATGTTCGAGCAGAAGATCTTGAGTTAGAGACAGCACAGGTGATTTAAGTCGCTTAAGAGTATGGTAGTATTATCTTGTATCACCAGGAAAGGGTGTGGGTTATAGAAGACATATAGAATTAAGTCTATGGACGATTTGACTAAGTGTTAGAGAAATTGTATGACTGGTAGCCAATGAGATTCACACTTTTCTAGTTTGACATGAGGAAGTTAATGGAAATGTTCTTTACGAGATGATTGTACAGGTGACTTCACAGTTATTTACGTGGACAAGTTAGAGTTCACTAGTATGAGGATTCTTGCACTCTTGAGGTTTACAGGTTGAATTTCTAGAAGTGAAACTATCTCTTTTAATGTGGACAGTATGTTATATGATTTGATATGGATACCTTGAAAAAGTTGTTGCTGGACAAGATAGATAGTTCGCAATACTGGAGATGGACAAAATATGCATAAGTGTAGTAGAATATATCTCACGAAAGTCTTCTGGTTGAGAAGCATAGTTTAAGAGGTTTTATGTATTGTTTCTTTGTGTTAGAACGGTAATCAGGTTAAGTAAGGACTTCAGAAATTTACATATTTGAATACCTTATGCTTTTGGGTTCCATGAGGTAGTATTAGGTTATGTGTGATTTGTATGGATGAAGGAACAAGAAGTAAAGGCTACAAGATATGGTTCTTGATAATTAAGTCGATAACATATTGCAGATATATTCGTAGTTGAGATGAGTGGTTTAGAGATTACATGAATACCCATAAGTGGAAGTTAGAACCTGTCACTATGGGTTTTTGAAGGCATATTACCTATTTTTGGAAAAATTTGATTAGTTTGGGTGATTGTTGATAGCCTTACTAAGTCGGCACACTTCTTGCCGGTTTTTACCACTCATACTGTTGAGTAACTGGCAGAGTTACATTTTTGAGAGATAGTGAGACTACATGGTGTTCCTATTTCTATCATCTCTTATCAGGTTCTCAGTTTACATCTGAGTTTTGAAAGTCATTTCAGCATTCTTTGTGCTATAAAGTTGAGTTGAGCACGACTTTTCATCCTTAGATTAACAAACAGTCTAAGCGAGTTATTCATATTCTGGAGGATATATTGAGGGCTTGTGTCATCGATTTCAGTGAAAATTGAAATGATTTCTTACCTTTGGCAGAGTTCTCTTACAACAACAGTTACCAGTTGAGTATTCAACCCCATATGAGGCTTGATATGATAAATGATGTTGCTTTTCTATTGGCTAGTTTGAATCCAAAGAGGCACAGTTGTGAGGACCGGATTTGGTCCAAAATGCCTTGGATAAGGTGACAGTGATTAGGGAAAGACTAGTGACAACTAAGAGTCGTCAAAAGAGTTATGCCGATAGACATGTTCATTATTTGGAGTTTGCCAAGGGCAAAAAGGTCTTTTTGAAAGTTTTGCCGATGAAGACATCATAAGATTTGGTAAGAAGGACAAGCTGAGCCTGAAATTTATTAGCCCTTATGAGATCTTGGAGCATGTTGGTTTAGATGCTTATAGATTGGCCTTGCCACCGAAACTTTCTACAGTTCATTTGGTATTCCATATATTGATGCTTCAGTAGTATCCTCGTGACTCGAGTCACGTGAGCCTGTGGAGATTGAGCTAGATGAGAATCTACTATATGAGGAGGGGCTCATTGCTATTATTGACAAGCAAGTTCGGAAGTTGAGGTCCAAAGAGGTTGCATTTGTGAAGGCATTGAGGGGTAATTATTCGACAGAGAATGCCGCGTGGAAGTCTGAGTTGGACATACGGAGACGGTACCCTCAACTGTTTGAGATAGCAAGTACGTATTTTCACACTTTACTTTATGTTCTGATGTTGTTCGGGGACGAACACCTCTTTTAGTGGGAGATTTTGTGACGTTTCAACATCTCATTTTGCTTAAATGTGGTTGGATTTGGGATTTGATTATATCTTTTGTTCTATCTCGATATTTGTGACTTGTAGGAACTCGTCTTGTCGAATTCCGACTAGTATTGAAAATTTTAAGAACGTTCGAGAACGAAAGTCTTTCTAAGTAGTGGCTAATGTGATGATCGGCCCGTTTTTAGGTTTAGGAGTCTGAGTCATATTCTGAAACTTCTGCTTGCTCGTGATAGCTATTTTGTACTTGTCTGCATAATTTGGGTTCAGAACGCTTTTACATAAATAGTATTCTTTTTTTAAAATAAAGAACTCGCCCTTTTATTTTGTGCTTATGTGATCCAAACAGTAATTTGACCGCATGGTTAGGTCCGTATCATTATTTGAGACTCGTAAAAATCAATTTTATCCCATTCCAAGTCCATTTGGTATATTTTGGACAATTAAAGTGAGAAATAAGTTTAGATTTTTCTGATGAGATAATTACAAAAATACAAGATTTGTCCTAGCTATATTATAAAAGAAAAATCTAGTCCAAACTCCTCATTTATTTTGGAGATTTTGATAGCATAGCTTATGAGAAAAAGGTAGAAAATATTGGGAATCAAAAAGAAACATTGAGGTAACATTTTTATACCTTCTTTGACTATTATTATTATTATTATTATAACATGTTTCGATTACGAGTATAACACCAAAGTTATAGGATTTTGGTCGGTTTATTGCTTTGGTGCTAAATTTGAGAAAATGCTCAATTGACCGTCTAGTTCTAATAAAAATCAGATTTTGATTATGAATTTGGAATACTTGATTTGTGGGCTTTGTGTGAATATAAAATTATTTGAATTTTGAGTCCGTAGACCGGGTAGTAATTTTACTCGGTATTGAAAAATGAGTCAAACCTCCGTATATGCTCGTTTCAGATCAAGATTCGACTTTGAGCATATATATATATATATATATATATATATATATATATATATATATATATATGGACTCCTCTAGGTGAGAACTATCTGTTGGAGTATGTTTCAGTGGATTTGGGGGAGGTTGACAGAAAGTTGACCCAGGCAGTCAAAGTTTGACTTCGTCGGGATCCTAAAAATTTAAAAATGGTTTTGAGGTGTTTATGGTTTTATTTTCTATCTTATGACCATTACACTTATAAGATATTATCTTGTTCTTGTGTATGGCTCGCCTTGCCAGCAGTGTTAGGTGGTGCGTGACATGTTGAGGTTTCTGGAAAACGCTAACTTAGGCTTTTAATTTGAATTTGTTTTGTGAAATAATGACGATGTCAATTTCTCTCGCCGATGATTTTTTATGTCTGCCCAATTACTCACAACCCTTTTGTTACATTGAACAGGTACTTGGTGATGAATTTATGTCCGTTTAATTTATGGGTGTGGGAGTTATGCTATAAACAATTTATCAGGTTAGCTTGACTTCTTTGAAATAATTAGGTCCTTAATCCAAAAAAATCACGAGTGAAGTGATCTGTAGACTTTAGTAGAGTAGCATTTTGTTTTTTCCATCACCGCATGTTTGTTGAGTCACATTGCGCTGCCAATCGAGTCCTTGCTGTTGCACGAGTACATTTTGTATATATATGCTGTTCCTAAGATATGGCCATTGTGTTTTCAGTTGATTTAGTCGATAATTGAAGGAAAAAAAGTTGTAGTACAGCACTTGTTGCAATGGCTGCAATTGAATATACTCTCTAATATGAGTTTTCGAGAAGCTAGAAGTATTGTCATTCTTTTCCTATTTTTCAATACACTAAGTCTTTACTCTTTATGGGAATCTCCTAGAGTCAGTCACAAGGGACTCGTTGAGCAATGAAGACCACAACCAAATTAACTCGAGAAAAGAGAATTTTTTATACTTGATTTTTTTATACGTCTGTGCTGTGTTTTGGATTCTTTTAGTCGTTTGCGAGGCTTATTGCTTTTGATCAAAGTTTTGTAGTTACAAGGATATGAAGTGGGCATGGCTTTTGGTGATCGAAGACTCATTTCTGACTCTGTTTTTCTTTCTTTCTTTCTTTCTTTTGATAACTTACATTTATTGTTTCTTCTTTTTTAAAGTTAAGGTACGCTCTATTACACTGTCTTCCAGAGAAAGAAAAAGCAAAATTCCACTTTGCACCTATGAAAGAAAGAGCAATTAATTTTAATTTTCACATTGTGCTGAGAAATTATTATCTCTTGTTGAAAGGGGAAGGAATCGGTTCTTCACATTTCCTTCTGCCTCTGTCTTTTCCCTATGTACGATTATCAGTATTTCATTTAGAAGAATAAAAGCAAAAAGTCTACATTAAAAGTCTTCCCTTTTGGCATTATCACAATCAACCTAAAGAGCCAATTATGGGACGATTATAGAACCCAGTAAACACTACTCACTTCCGAACTTTTCCCACAAGTGGGAGATCCAAGATCCTCACGTCCCCTTTTCCTCAAAAGAAATAATTCTAATAGCGCAATTCCCATAAAACCAGTATATTTGAACCTCAAGATGTTAACTGCAAAAAGGCCACTTTGAAGCTTTTTGATAATTATGTTTTCTGGAAAAACAAAAGCATCAACGAAGCACCTTAGTTTACACTGCAAACCTGAGAGTTTTAGATCTTGGATTTACAATATCAAGTTGAGGGGAAAATAATCAATTCAAATGCAAGAGTGCATTCACCAAAAAGGAACACGTAAAAGGGTGGAGATGTTATCAACTCGAGAATGAAGCTCTCAACCATTAATTGCCTCAATTTGGTGTTGACCTTCCATTCGTACTGTCCTGAGGATTCCTGGGAGGTTGTGCTCCTGAAAACATCTCCATAACAGACCTCAAGGCCCCAGTCAATTCCTCAGGCATCTGTTCACCAAAATTGACATTGATGTTCCTGCCTAATCTTATTCCGGGCTCGTTAGTTGAATCACTATCGCTGCTTCCTTCAGACCCGTTTGGGCCATGCTGCCCTTGGAATGCATCTCTTGTCATGTTCATAAACACGTTAGTCAAATCAGGAATACCAGAAATGCCATTGCCGTCGAATGACATTGATGCAAAGGGTGGAGGCATGGCATGACTTCTAGATGCACCAGCAGGCTGCTGATTTGATTCTTGTCCATGACTCGCAGAAGTTGAGCTCTGCAAAAGACCAAAGGATACAAAATGAAAATTTAGTTAAATGCTCACCGTTGCTAAATTAGATGGTAAATGGATAAATGGAATCAAATCTTAGATATGCGCAGCCAATATTATAACCACGTTGTCAGAGGGCTGAATAACAGAGACATGCTCCATTCTCTTTCTTTTTAAACAGAAAGATAATGAATAAGCATCAATACATGTTCATTGTAGTTTTCTCACACAATAATGCGGTACTAGATGGTGCTACAACGGACAGACATATCAAAAAATTTGTTTTATTTTTTTGAGGAGGACAGACAGACAAATCACTATAGGTAGTATTGAGCTAAGCCCATGATCTGGGTGTTAATTACATAACTTGTAATTATCAACTTAATAAATCTAACAAAGCTCTTCTGCAATGCGACAATTGTCAGTTACCTGATCATGCTCCCTCTTCTGTTGCTCTTCTTTTAACTTCTGTTCTGCTACCTACAAGTTTAAAATACGAGAGTAATACTTGGAATATATCGCAAGCACCATTTCCAGCTAATAAACTTAACATCTGCAATCTATAATAGAAACTAACCCGTATATTTTCTTTGATAGAATCATTATTAGGATCCAACTGCAATGCTTCACAAAAAAGGGTTTACGTCAGATATAGATTTCTTCTTGGGGATTAACTAGAAAACAAAATTCACATGTTCGTATTCTGGTACTGCTCATCAAAATTTCTAACACGGATGACAGAGATAATGTGCAAAACCTCTTTACACTTCTTCACAAGACCAATACCGATCAAGTAGCCAGACCCATTACCGAGCACCACAATACAACACATAATATACACAAATCTTCATTTCACCAAAACAAGTCCCTCATAGCCACAGATCAGTCCATGCCCCAGTTTGCATGTGTAAGGCCAGTTCCGTCTTGATTCTCTTTTATCCATTTATTGGTTGTTTGGGGATGGAACTCCATTCACTATCTCTTGATGAGGGAAGGAGGAAGAAAGAAATAACGGAGAGCGAGGGCATTAGAGATGGACATCGGTTGTGGCAAGAACAGTTTCTTTGACTTGTTTTTCTTTCTATTCTCTAAATTGCTTCTAGTCGACTTTCGTAGTCATGCTTTAGTGGGTACTACAAGATACCTACTACCTTCCACCAACATAGGTATCGAGTAACCTGCCAACCAAGGTTTAGGCAGATGGTAAGAAATCACCTAGCGTTTTTGGTCTCCACTGGGATTTGAAAATCTCATGGTTCACCTCCCCATTAATTGACCATTAGGCCACACCCTTAGGTGCTTTAATTTTTTCATTAATGGAGTAGGAGAATCCGTTTTTGTCAGACATCCAATTGTGTTTTTGACATTTAAGCCAACACTCTGTTTTCCTTTTCAAGTAGAGGGCTTAAATAAACCTGTTGAAAACGTGAAATCAGGCTGTAGAAACTCCAAATAAGCACGATTCCAGAAAGTTGCAGTAATGTTAGCTGAGGTCTATAAAGCCATTCTTCATGCTACAGTCATCTTCATAATATGTCATCATATTTACTACATTCTTCTTGTTTGCCATTTTACAGGAACCCACTTCATGCTATTTTTCATATTTGTTAATTCCAACAAAAACAAATTCAAGTGAATACTATATCTTTATACATTTTTAAAAATTAGAACCAATAAAACCTAAATATTGTAACCTTATCAAAAAAGATCTTAAATATTGAAGGACATAGAAATCAATAAAAAGGAAAAGAGAGACTCAGAGTATAGCTTTCCTGAAAGAATTCTATGTATAATGGTTTCATTGACAAATCCCAAACCACAGTTGGCTAGCAATCACCAAAACATTTTTAGAACTGCTATGTGTCATGGAAAGAACTACAAATCAAATTTCATACTGAACTAATGAAATTAACTGAAACAAATTATAGAGCATGAGAAGCAACACGACTACTACAAACTACCCTAGTACGCACATATCAAAGTTAGTCAGAGCTTAATGATGACCATCCTCAATAAATTAAAAACTATAATGTACTCCAAAATACCAAGATGTTAATTTATAAACAACACACAAACTGAATAACTAGTAAAGAAAAAAGATATTTTTTTGATAAGGTAGTAAAGAAAAAAGATACTCTTATCCAACCTTTTGTGAAACCCTTCTCTATGGCATCACGGTACTTCCCTTGAGCATAATAGACAAAACCCAATCTACTATAAGCCTTGCTATAATTGGGGTTGATTGCAGTAGACTTTAGGCAGTCCTGAACTGCTGCTTCGTATTCGTGGATTTGGGTTAAAGCAGCTGCCCTGATACATCAACAAAACCTCATCTCAAAATAGGCCACGATAACTATTTACAGGTTAGAAAGATTCAATTTACGGCTATTAGAATTTTCAAAGAAAAGATAAAATAGAACTCCCTCCATTTCATTTTAAGCGGCACTGTTTGATTGTGCATGGAGTTTAAGAGGTCATTTGGTAGGGTGCATAAGAATAATGTTGAATACGGTATATTAGTAATACTGGTATTGGCTATGCTTGCATTAGTTATGCTGGCATTAGTTATACTAACATATTTCTTATCCATTGTTTGATTTGATGTATTAAAGCATTGCACAATTTCTAAAAGAAATGTTTGTCTATAAAAATAGACTCATAACGAGTCCATCACTTTATCTTTTTAAAAGAAACATATGTTGAGGAATGTTTTTATATGAAAAAGGTTTTAAAAAAATTATTTGATTTGTCTACCTATATTGTAGTATATAACTGAATATTTATTTATAAAAAAGGAAATATGCTAAGTATTTATTTATCTACTAGGGATATAATTTTATTTCCCACTTTCTTGGATTATTAGGCAAAGAAAGTTTGAATTAAAAAAATAAATGGAAAATGAGTTGATTACAAGTGCATTTCAGTACATAGTAGTAGAGTATAGATATACTCCCTCCGTGTCAGTTTATGTGAACCCATTTGACTGGGCACGGAGTTTAAAAAAATAGAGGACTTTTGAACTTGTGGTGTAAAATGAGTCTCATATATTTTGTATGGCTATAAATCATTGCATAAAGGTAAATTGTTTCCAAATAATGAAAGGGGTCATTCTTTTTGGCACGGATTAAAAAGGAAATAGGTTCATATAAATTGAAACGGAGGAAGTATAAATTTACAATGAAAAAATTGGCGGAGTATAGATATAAATAGCGGGAGCAATTTAAGTATCAAAAAATTTACATCTAACTTGCATTAATATGATAGCATATTTTAATCAAGCATAAATTTTGAAGGGCAATTTTGTCTTTAACTAAGCCAATGCATGCATTAAAACCCATTGCATTGTTAATACCATAGTTTCCTATGCATTAGTTATGCATAGGATAATACCAAATAGGGTGTATAACTCATGCTTGCATAACTAATACATAGGTTCAAAAAGTGTACCAAACAAGGTATTATCAATACACAAAGCTAGTGCATGCATTATTTTATCCAATTCATTTTACCAAATGACCCCTAAGAAACAAAGAAAGACTTTTGGAATTTGTGGTTTCAAAAATGTCATGACATTTATGGCTATAAAAGCATGTCATTAAGGGTAAAATGTGAAGTATAAATTGTTTCCAAATATTGAAGGGTGTCATTTTTTTCGGAAGATTGAAAAGGGAATAGTGTCACAGGAAATGGAACAGAGGAAGTACTAATTTTTCATGGAAAATGCAATAATCAAGTTCTCCCATCACTGTGATAATGACGCACCTGTTGCAATAGTAAACTGCATTATCTTCACAAAGTGCAATTGCAAAAGTATACAGCTCAATAGCATCAGAGTAAAGCTTTGACTGCATGGCTTTATTACCTATTATAATATCCCAGAAAGAAAAAAAAATAAGAAGAAAACTTTAAGCAAACGCTTTCAAAAAAGAAAGGGAACTTCAACATTGGAACTAAAGACTTACGCAAGTAGACATCAACCTTGAGTACATATCTATGAGATATTCAAGGCCAATGAATTGCTTTAGAATTAGAAACTGACCTTTTGACAACATTATTCTTCCCAATTAAATTGAGGCAGCTCAAAGCTCACTCCTCCGGCCCACCAAAATGGACCATGTGCTGAATTAAGGCCGGGAAGAAAGTTGGGCTTACTGTGAGCCAAGACTAGCGTAGCCTGAGTGCAACTTAAAATGTTTTGCAGGGTTACCCTATAGAATGAAGTAATGATAATTCATGTGGTAATTGTGATTCAACTAGTTGTCTTTTCCTAAATATTCTCGAAACTAGGTGAGCCTTGAATGAAATGGGTCCAAATATAGCAAAATGATTAGTGAAGTTTCATTTTTCTGAAAACAACGGTATTTGGACCGGTTCACACGCAACTCAACTATTTCACCGAGTATCTGCATCCTTCCACTAGTGCAGGCATCTATCTAGTAACTCTGCCTACTAAAGCTTAGGCAGATGGGAAGAAAATACCTAGCTCTATACAATAACAATAACAATAACAAACCCAGTGAAGGGTAGTGTGTACGCAGACTTTACCCCTACCCTGGGAGAGCAGAGAGATTGTTTCTGATTGACCCTCGGCTCAAGAAAGAATGAAAAAAAAGCAGTGAGAACAAGCTATAACATCAAGATATTAAGAAAACTTAAAGCAAAGGATAGCAATCAAACAGCATGCAACCTCTACCTCTCCGCACACCCACCAAAGTCACCCTCTCACACCTCCTAACTGAAGCATCAGTGCTTCTCCTCTTCACATGCTCGAACCATCTTAGCCTCGCCTCACGCATCTTGTCCTCCATGAGGGCCACTCCAACCTTTTTCCGAATATCGTCATTCCTAGTCTTATCTAACCTGGTATGCTCGTACATCCATCTCAACATCTTCATTTTAGCTACTTTCATTCTCTGCGCATTAAAGTTCTTGACTGGCCAACACTCTGCCCCATATAACATAGTCGGTCTAACCACCACTTTGTAGAACTTACCTTTAAGTTTTAGTGGCACATTTTTATCACACAAAACACCGGATGCGAGCCTCCATTTCATCTACCCCGCTTCGATACGATGTGCGACATTTACGTTAATCTCCCCATTTCCTTGGATTACTGATCCAAGGTACTTGAAACTTCCTCTCTTGGGTCTATCTCCAACATTCCAGCTTCTCGTTAACACCACCTCTCGTCTCGTCAATCAGAACTATGTAATCTGCAAATAACATATACCATGGCACCTCCCCTTAAATGTGGCGCGTCAGTGCATCCATCGCCAGGCGGGCTAAGGTTGATCCTTAATGCAACCCCATCACTCTCAGAAAGTGTTTCGAGTCTCCTCCTACTGTCCTTATCCGGGTCTTAGCTCCACCATACATGTCCTTAATCACCCAAATGTAGGCTACAGGCACAGTGCTAGCCTCTAAACATCTTCATAGAACCTCTCTCGGAACTTTGTCGTATGCTTCTCCAGGTCAATGAACACCATATGCAAATTCCTTTTCCTCTCCCTATACTGCTCCACCAATCTCCTAACAAGGTGAATGGCTTTCGTAGTCGAACAACCCGGCATGAATCAGAAGTGTTCTCGGAAATAAGCACACTCCTACTCACCCTCAATTCTAACACTCTCTCACAAACTTTCATAGTATGGCTTAGCAGCTTGATACCCCTATAGTTGTTGCAATTTTGAATATCACCCTTGTTCTTGTACAACGGAATTATCGTACTCCACCTCCATTCGTCGGGCATGTTCTTCATCCTAAAAATGACACTAAACAACTCGGTGGGCCACTCCAAGCATGCCCTACCCGTGTTCTTCCAAAATTCCACCGAGATTTCGCAACTTCTTTTTTTTTTTGCCTTGACTGGGGTCCTTATTCCAGCTTCATCGACTGATAGGCCATTCTCTTGGGTGCAATAATGAGAATTCATACAACTTAATATCTGTTTGGAAACATATAAAGGGACTATGAACATTTCACCAATCTTTTTTTTGAGAAAGAGGAACATTTCACCAATCTTGTAAAGCTGAAAGTTGGATATGGAAGGAAAATCAAGTACTAGGAAAATTTCTGGCTATAGCAAAATATACTGAGAAGGCCTTTCCTTAGCTATACAGTTTGGCACTGGACAAGAAGGCCTATATTGAAGATTGTATAATTGAGAATAAATGGGACATCAGGCTCAAGAGACATTAAAGATCGGGAAATGGAAAGCATAACCTACTTCTTCAGTAAGCTAGAAGGAGCTAACAAGTTATTATTGAACCTGACCCTTCGGCTTGGACAGCAAGGTCAGTAAATTACGATTTTTTCTAAAAAAGAAGAGGGTGAATTACAGTGAAATGTTGCTATGAAGTATTAATAGTTCTGTGAAAGAAAGAAGACGATGGCCTTAGAATACAATCTGAAAAATCAAAACCCTGTTAAACATTGATTACTTAGATTGCAGCATATGAAGCCTGCTTAACAATGAGGACTTGCAGAAGAAAGGCCTCAATTTAGTTAGCAGCTGTTACTAGTGTGAAGAAACGGAGGAAACTGCAAAACACTTACTGTTAAAGTTCCCTGTTAGCCGGCAAGGCTGGAGTTTATTTCTAAATATATTCTGTTCGCCATGGGTGATACCAAACATTGTGAAACAAGCTATAGAATGTAAGTAACTACAGTTAGGAGGATCCATCCAATAGCTTAATGACTTGCTTGGACCATCTAAGAGGTAAGGCCTCCTACGATCGACCCTAACTTTCATTATTGAGCTAAAGGAGTTCCCTAGCCCTTCAAGTTTACACGCTGATCCCTCTATAATGGCATTCTTCTTCTTCTCTGACTTTACGATATTATTCTAGCAAAAGCTAGTGATTAGCTTTTAAAGGGAAGAAAATAAGGAAGACAATGCAAACATCTGGAATACAGTGCCTTCGCGCATGTATGGAGAGAAAGGAATACAGATGTTGTGATAAGAAGACTTAAGTCATACAACGCATAAAGGATAGCTCTTTGCAATATTCTTTTTTTGGCGTAAAATGCAAAACATAAATGACTTACATCTAATTGACTCCTTACATAAAACGAGATATAGTTTATGATACTGGTAATCTCAGCATTTTGCTGTTTCATCAATAAAATATCTTTACTCTTAAAGAAAAGAAACATGTAAATACAAAGTACCTTGTGATTTTAAGGTCTCAGCAAGGTTGTTTCGATTTAACATAGCACATCCTGATTTTTGCATCTCCTAAAACCATAAACGATAAAGGTTGTAGGAAGATATTCGAACAAGAACTGCAATAATTTTGACAATCATGACAGAAGCAACAGTAGCTAGTATATGTACACAACAAACTGTGACATACTCAATGTCTATTCCTATTCATAGAAAATATAATTCATCAATTGAAATATGAGCCCTTTAGAGAGTTTAGCATAGAGATGAAGCGCATGTATTAGTGCCCTGGTGAATGCATTGAAGCTTCGTCTAAGCTAATCAAAAATATCCTTAAGCGCACTCAAGCGAGCCTTTGCTAACAATGAGTCTCCCCTTTAACCTCAGTCATAGTGATGTCATAAGGGAGTAGAAGGACTTCATGCAACTGCATAGATTCACCTTTTAGCTGGTCACAATGATGTCAAAAGGAGTATGAGCTCTTTCAAAAGAACTTTGAGCCATTCTACTCTAGAAAGTATTTTTAATCATATGGGGAACAGAAGATACTGTCATCAATGTTTGGAAAAAGCACCATTTTGAAGCAAAGTTTTGTTCAAAACAGAAAAAATGGAAACCACCAGGTGAAGATTAAATGCTGTGTTTTCTCAACCAATTCCATCAAGTATGGAAAACTGATGCACTACAATAGTAGAAACATGAATGAAATAACTCGTTGTCAATATATACCTCCAAAGCAGTGTGAAATACCCGTGATGCTCTATCCAGCTGAGCCTGATCATCTTTTCCATCTGGCAAGCTTCTAAAATAGTGAGCTTTTTCAAGGGCATCAAAAAACTGCCCAAAGATCTCATCCTTGGATATACCTGCAAAGCATGATAAACAGCATCAGTTGATTAACATAAAGCAGGACAGAACGTAGGGCAAATCAGAAAGAGAGACACTTTTACCTGACACTGTCACAAACATATCTTGTAAGATACTCAAAGAAAGAAGGCAAAACAAGGTTTAAAACATTTAGATGATGTATTTGATATGACGAAGACAAGGCCACCCAAGAACGTGCATCGATAGCTAACAGGGAAAAAAAGGATTACAAGAAAAGTAGGTGCCCCTGCTTGCTATACTTTGTAACCATGTGTGTAGCCTACATGTATGTCATTTTTAACTAAAGGCCCACATCCACATTCTAAGGAAAATAATTAACCCAAATACAAATGAATTATAGGAGTACAAAGAAGATGGGCCAGAAAATAGCAAGACAGTTAGCTTAGAAGAATGATTTTGTATGGGCCAGAAAATAGCAACACGGATGTAGCTTACAAGAATGATTTCGTTACATCTAACAATCAATCAACTACACCCAAATTCTAAACAAGTTGGATGTAATCTATATGAGCTCTATAAACACCCCGCTCTACTCGGCCCATTTCATTCAAATACTAAAATTGTCTATATGGTACCAATTACATCATCACACTTATCCTTATACTTGCGTACGTCTTTATTCAGATTAAAAGGAGTCATATATCGGGTGTTTCCCCGACAATCCCACGGACAAAAGTTTCTAATGCACTTCAGCTGGAGCAGCCCAACTTACATAATGCAAAGCATAGGAGTCGATCCCCTAGAGAACCCAACCTTTGACAGTATGTCTAGTTTTCTAACTCTCTGAATGATAAATAGAACTAGATTTCGACCTCATTTTCTCACACTATGAGAAAATGCATGCTCCTTTTGCTTGGGTCGAAGGAGAAGGGAAGAGAAGAATCTAGCTTTTACAGAAAGAGATTGAGGATAGTTTAATATAAGCAGGCATCCATTGTCACGAGTGACAGTTGCTTCTCCTAAAGACAGGCATGCACATCTTATCCAGAATAGAAAGACTCCCCGCAAACACTAGACCTAATGTAAGTGCTACAACAACTAAACCTTAATACAACTAGTTAGTAGTCTCAATAGATTCTTTACTTCAAATTTCTTCCGTTCTTAGCTAAGTCCGTATTTATTATGAGAGGTTGTAGGTCTCTTGAGACAACTTTCTCCATTTGATTTTAAATCTACCTTGTAATTCTTTTAGCACCTTCAATTATCGTAGTACCTACAGACCAATGCATACCGCAGTTTATGTAGGAAATAGCCAGACCATCTTAGACGAGCTTCTATCATTTTATCCCCTTTATGTGCTACTTACACCCTCTATTGGTTGTGGTCATTTCTAGTCTTGTTCAATCTAGTATAAGCGTACATTCATCTTAACATTCGCATTTTTGAGACATCAATATTGTGGATATGTTGGACTCAGAGGACCAACGTTCACCCCTACATAGCATTGCTAGTATGATAACCCTTTTTTTATGAAACTTGCCTTTCCCTTCGTTAAGTATCTTTTTATCAAAGCACTCCATTTTAGTCATACTATTTTAATCTAATGTGTCACATCTTCATCTATAATGTCATTCTGCTGGAAGACTTAACTAGATATCTGAGTTTCTACATTTAGAAACCACAATCTTGTCTAACCTCACTTCACCTTCATTTTGTTTAATCGAGACTTCACCTTCATTTATCTTATGGGTTTAATTTGTAGCATATAGAGTTTGTATAATTTATACTTATCTAAAACTGTTACTCTCTTTTAAGGTGAATTTATTGACGTGCAGTAGGGCGGAAAGTCTCCAATATACAAGATGCAGACAAGAAGTAGAGAATCTAAATTGTTATTCTTCAAGAGTACTTCTCCATAATTCAAACTTTTTATTGACTACATCGCTTGTTTGACAGAATATCACTGGCAACTAGCATTCACCATGAAACCTCACAATGTATACTATTGGTTAACTCATACATACCTATACAAACAAGTACAGGTTCAAGGCAAACCCCAGGCGTAAATCTGCAGTTGCTGGAAACTCCTCTATATCTCCTGCTATTCTCACACTTGTGAATTGTGATTAATCCCTTATACATATCTTGTATGACATTTATCTATACTATATCAAAAGCACGAAGGCCCTTAGCAAAATGTCGTTCGCCTTTTTTACCCTTCAAAAATAAAGTTTACTCTACACAAAATAGTCATTTATTTTTTTCTCTAATATTCGTATGTAGTTAACATTCTGACTTAAAGTAGTATCTTTTTTATTGTGGTATTTTACTTAAATATATTGAGGGGTTTGGATTTTTACAATCTAATAAAGTGATTAAAAATAATTAAATTTTAGAAATTATTATTATAATATGTTGATCAGTAATTTCTATACGCTACAGATAAATTTTACATTGAAAAAGATTTATAATTTAATTATCTTTCCAATATTTAAAATTTTAAAAACTACTAAAATTCTCTATGTGAAAGGTCAGATCGGTTTTTTAATCCTTTGAAAATAGACTTTTATTGGATAATAATATAGTTATAGTTAAACATTAAAAATTTGGGATGATGTAACATTAAGAATTTGAATAAGGAAAATTATTTCCTCTAATGTTGAGAATGAATAATTAAATCTTTGAACTAATCTAACAAAATAAGTTTTTGAATCAACTAATTAGTTAGAAAATCCAATTCAACTATTTTACAAATTCATCATATAAGTAATTGCAAACTCGTAGTGTACGTAAATTTATTTTCATAAGAACTGCATTGACAGTTAAACAGAAATTAGTTACAATATCGTATTGAGAGTCAAGTTGGTGAAAATGCAAACTTAAAGTAATAAGGATGAAACAGTAGAAAATAAAAATATTCTGAATGAGTTATCATTAATTATTTTTCCTTCCTTTGCATTTGTCCAACAAATGACAAATTCTTATTTTTTTTATATATTAAGTTCTTTTTTGTAAAATATTAACTCAATATTGATTTTTTTTTAGACTTTACATTGTCACTTATTAGTTTATTTTTCTATGAGCCATAGAACCAACCTTTTCATTCCAAAATGTCTAAAAGACCAAAAGATTTAATTTTTAATTTGCATTATTTGACAAATCTTTGGAGAACTGTAATGAACTATTTTTGTGTCACTTGTTTGTTTCGAGTATTATGTCACACAATAGCAATAATTTTCATAAGATATTTTCAAAGAAGTCCTCAGAAATCACAATAAGGCATCTAAAGACTTCCACAGGGCACGATGTTTTTCATAATGAACTAGCTAAATGGGATCTACCTTCATTACTTTCAAGAAAATATAATTTTTTAAATTTTTATTTCATAACTTAAGCATATTGTTTAAAAATAATATATATGATTCATACAAGTTTTGTACTCATTAATATATGGTACACGCACAAAGCGCGTACCCTAAGACTAGTACATATATATACATATGTACATACATACATATTTATATATACATACATACATACATATATATATATATATATATATATATATATATATATATATATATATATATACACACACACACACACACACACACACACACACATTATGTATGTATGTAACTATGTATATAAATTTTGACCTTATTTTTCATGGTTTGCTTCAGTATAAAGAATTACTGTGAAACTAGGAGAAAAAATTAAAGTAAAAGGCAACTAGATTTGAGGTATTAATGAACTCATTGCCAAAAAGATTGACCAGAGTTTTGAAAGGCAAAAAGCATGTTAGGGCATTCAACGCAAAGCTCAATTCAACTCGTGCGCTTTAGGGAAGAAATTGCTAATAAAGAAATAATAAAATACAAACACATATATCAGATCTACATATATAAATATATGCAAGAAAAAGCGAATAATTATTTACTTGCCATAAAAGTATATGTAGCAAGTAAGAATCACTATAAACACAAACAATGATCATTTAGGATAAACAAATTAACAAAAAATAGAACTAGGCAAAATATATGAAATAAAAATCATGTCAAGCAAGTTGAAAAACCATTATAAATTTTTTATTTAGATGTAAAAATACAGTTTTTAAGTTTTTAGTGACTAGGCTTGTATATCACTTCTCTAATTTCATATTCCTGACCACCAAAAGAGTTCCTTAATCACAATTTATAATAATTACTCTATTGTTTTGCCAACTATATCTATTGCCAAGTGTAGCCCTCTTAAAGACAGAATTCAAGGCGATGAGGCATATATCTTAGTCCCTTGGAGCTTGCAGTCATGAGCCACCTAAGTAAGGGGGACCCTCTAACTTGGGCTTCACATAACTTCAGAGCTTAAGCATGCTACAAGCAAGCCTTTAACGTCACTGAAGATGACATGAGATAAAAATTGAATGACAGCACAAACGTATGGACACGAAAGAGTAACAGTGAGAAGGTCAAGTGTGGTACACTAGTTAGATAAGAATCAGAGGGACAATATACAGAGGCCTTCATTGAGATATTATAAAAACCTAGGCACTTGGAGCCTAGCCTTACCAAAAGTGGGAGCTTCTTTTGTCCGTTCATCAGCCTGTTTAGAGAAAACAAAATGAGGTAAAGGTAAATCATGTACAAGTATGTGGAAAGTAAAAGGCTACCACAGACTAAAAGTTCACTCACAGATTGGTTGCAACATATGAAGGAGATTAAAAGTAGCTAATGTTTGATCTAAATAGGTTATGATTATAACAAATGTCAACATCAACAGAGAATGTACAATAAGTCCTCTGCCATGGCTGTACAGCCAAGCACACAGTATTACCAGATGTAAGCATTTGATGATCATTTCAATGATAGCTTGAACCAACTCCATCCTTAAAAACTAAAGTTCTTTCAAGAAAAGATTGTCTAGCAACAGAATTTGGTTTAAAATTTCCTTTCCCAAGCAAAATCTGAATCTATCCCGAAAATTCCATAGCATCAAGCACATATCATGGCCATGCCCCAAATATCCCACTTTTGCCAAACCATGAAGGGAGACTATTATTGTCTATATGGTGATAGAAAATAAGAGCAGATAGATGTAGACAGCAGAATGAATTTAAACCTCACAGGTTTACTGATTGCATAACTAATGGACCACTATATAGAAGACAGAAAGGAGAAACCAAACATGTAGATAGAATTAACATGACATAGACCTAAAATACATGAACTGTGGAGAAAATATTAAAAAGAATCAAAAGCTGGAAAGATAACTACACAAAATTAAGAGAAATAGCAAGAGAAAAAAGGTAGAATTAGACCAGAAACTGAGATCCATCTGTATCTTTAGCATCTGCTACCTTCTGTCCTGATGATGAACAAGGAGCATCTGATGAAGATACATCATGCCTGAGATCCAAATTTATTTGGCTTTGCTCAATCGCTTCTCGTGAACTGAATATGTCCACTAAGGAATCTGAACTTGAGGCATAACCAGCAGATGATGGATCAATCTTAAAGGCCTCCGATAGACATTGCTTAACAACCTCAAGTCCTTCATCATCAACTCCAGAAGCAGGTTCAACTATGTAACAAGGAATACACACAGTCAGTAGATGCAAAATTCACTCACTCTACATTGAAACTAAGATTTGAGGAGACTTCACAATTTAACAGAATAAAAACAGAAAAATAACCATGACTAATAGAAACAAGTAGCATGCACCAAATAATATAACATCTAAATGGCTTTATTCATAGCAATGAGGTTTCCAAAAAAGATTTGGTATTTCCCAATTCTTCCCCCAGTCAAGCGGTGCTAGGACTTCCACCCAATCGTGAAGGGGCTACAGAAGAGAAGTAATACGTGCACATGAGCTAGGGAGAGAGGGAGAGAGAGGGCAGGTTGTAGATGTTTATTGATGGATTTTCTATGGTTAGAGGGTCGCACTCCGAATGCACAAGATTCAACCTTTATTTGTTCAGCTAAAAATCTCAAACTCAAATCATGGATAAATGTTATTAGTAAAGGAGGCTTAGTTTCAGGAATGCATGTGCTACAGTCAAAGAGTGCAAGAGTAAGCCCTCCTAAAGTTGTTACACTCAAAATTTGGTAGACCTTTTAAATCTTGTCTGGTTTTCTTTTTTTCCCGCTTAATAAATATTGTAGGCCAATTGTTCAATCCATTAAACTTTGAATTCTTGAATTGCATTAGCAAACTACTCTTTTAGCTGATACTTTTGCATGGCAATCTGCACCCAAAAAGAATGAGAAGAAGGGTGTATAATAGTTTCTGCTCATATCACTTTTGCTTGTCAGAATGTTTAATCCTTTTTATTGAGTAATGATTAAAAAGCTTAAATCTTTGGTCAGGATTTATTATGATTTGTGTTATACAGTAATGTATTTCTCAGAAGTTTGATATTTGGAACGGACAGAAAAGAATATTTATGCAGAATCTGACAAATGAAATTCTATTCCACCCAAAGTCTGTAGCACGAAGCTCTGAAAATTTTCTCCAGAGGTTCAGGCTCCCAAAACTGCCATGGTTCACCAAGTGAAATCTCCATGAATGTTGATCTTGCTGTGATTGCTCTAAGAAGAGATCCAGAAGCCTGAAAACGATTACTTTAAAGAACATCCTATGTGTTCCGTCTGCATCATGTTTTAGTGATACTTGCACAGTTTAAAAGCAACATGTCGTCTTCATTTAATCTATTGCAAGATGCATTATATTGAGTTTAAAATTTTTGTTTTTCAGTTTAGTTTTTCATTCCAGTTACTGTATTTGTATCTTTTGTTGTTGGTAAAAAGAGGATAATTATATAAGAATAAGCTGCATTTAAGTTGCATGATGCATTTACATTTTCTATTAAGTTCTTTTCTTTTTCCAGTGTGCTCCTGGCCCCTACACATATGCCAATTATTTGATAATGTCAAATCTAAATTGACCAGCACCTAGGGAAAAAAATTAGGAACGGAAAGGACATGCAAAAAAAAAAAATATCCAGGCTGCGGGTGGCCAGCCTTTACTCACCCAAAGGCTGGATGACAAAAGCATGGTTATATGGCTGAGCAGACTTTGCAGTGGGGGATGAGAGGCAACAGCAGTGATGGTTAGGGCTTTTTCTTTTTCACTTAATGTTTTTGCTTATTCTTTTTTCTAGTAATATCATTTGCTCATTATGATTCTCGCTTACTTCTGTTTATTCTTTCAAAGCAGTTGGTCAGGAGCTTTTTCAATTTTTTTGGCTTACGATCTTTTTTTCACTTTTTTAATCTATGATGCTCACATGCAAGCATAATCTCGTTGGAATTCATTTACAGTTGCTCTATGGATCACCCAAAACACCAAGTTCATACCATAGGGATACAGTCAAATTGTATCTTAGCTCAAAATCGAGGATAGATATGTGATTTACTCGCCTAACAACTATGTTCGGAATTCCAACAGTATTCTAAATGCTAAAAATCGGCAACAGGAAGTTCCTATTTGCAGTTCTCTTCAAACCTTGGTAGGATACTCATTCTCAAAAGAAAATGTAACTCTTTAATCTCAATAAACAATGCCTTCTAACCTAGAACCACATCAGTTGCTATATACAAGTCCCTAATGTTGTGCCCACGACCCACATGTGTCAGTAATAAATACTCCTAACATACTTTTCAAAGATTAGTTTCCCTTCCGTCACTTTAAGATTCTCATGCTAAATCCCTTTAAAGCTACTGGCATCAAAGATTGTAATCAGGTTCAACACCAGTCAATTACCAAATACAAGAAACTAATGCTTCACAGTTCACTGATGAGTTTCAGGTCTGAACAGCATACACTGAGAAGATCACTTGTACCTAAATCAATAAAACAGTCTAATCCTAAACCCCTCTCCCTCCTCCTCCCCACTTAAAGCTACTTGTACCGTATGAAGTTTAGTTTCCCTTCATATAATACAAGATTCAGTGCCGGATTATTTGTCTATTCATTTAATCACTTAAACCTATCTTATAATCCAACCTACTGTCATTTATTTTTCCTCACATGAACCAAACGTTTTTCCCGTGTTTCAGCTGGGAGGCAGACAAGCACACGAGTTAGTGGCACAACGTTCAATTTACTCAATTATTGTACTTTATCAAATCAAGCTCTCTTTTCCTTCCCTTTCTCACTGTTTTGCCAAACAACAAGGGTCATTGAATAATTTTATTTCACATTCCTTTTCATTCTTTTTCACATTTTTTTCTCAAGCTGTCACATCAGATAAAAATATATACGAATTTTAAGAAACATATTTTAGGCCTCATATTGAAGTTTGGCTTTAGAGCATCAATTCCATTGAGCTGCCCTTGTAAGATTCTAATCCTAATCCCCTTAAAGGGAAACTTAGTCAGCGAGACAACTTTATCTATGCAGTCCACTACAGCTAGTATCATCCCTGCCTAGAATCAGCCAGTAGTTTATGAAATAAACTGATTTTCACTGATTTAGCACCATGTGTCTCAATGCTGAACAGCATACCCCGTGAAGCTTATTTTTCCTTTTAATCCATACAAATTTCTGATCTATAAGTACTCCTATAGACTGATCTTGACTAGCTACGTCCAGAAAAGAGAAACATCTTGTATGGATTCATTTCAACACAATTATATACGTAAACACACACACATGTATATATATGTGGGGCAATTGTCAGAGGCGTACCAGAATCTAGAAAGTGCAAGAAGGAGAGGACTATGCGACGAGAGAGAGGAGAATCCGTCTTCAGCTTCGCCATTGACGGAGGAGACCACTTATGAACCGGGTCTTCTTTATTACCAGCTTATATACATGTGGCCATTTGCATAAATAGCTACTTTTAAGATTACTCTTTAAAAAATGATCACAAATTAAAATATTACTGCAACTTATAGTCATTTATGATTATGTTTTAAGGAGCAGCTAATCTTTTTTACCACAACAAAAAAGGGACCCATGATTTTAAGACTCCACACAAAATGTGATTATTCAAACATATTAAAAGCTACTAATAAGTAGTTATGAAAGGGTAAAAACTGATTTGGCATCGGGTATTTACACTAAATCATATTAATTTATTATTATTTTGTGATCTAGTAAGATAAAAATATGTGTTAATTAATCATAGATAAATGAGAGAACTCTATATTACATATCATGGCAATTTAATATAAATACTAAGTGTGAATAAGTTTTACAGAATTTTTACATGTACATGCTATATTATAAATTTATTTACCTCTATTGTTGAGGTTATCACTTAATCTATCTATATCTATATCTATCTCTATCTATGTATCTATACTATACTATATTAAAAGCACGAAGGTACTTGCGAAATATCGTTCATCCATTTTACCCTTTAAAAATAATATTCACATTAGACAAAATAGTCATTCAATTTATTTATTTTTCATATTTAAAAATAGTCATTTTATTATTTTTCTACAATATAGGACTTCGAAATCAACTAAACTTTATATATTGAATATTTTCTTATTCGACCTGTGAATTTGTAAAAGAAAAATAATACTAAAATTTTAACCCATTAATTCTTTCTAAATATTTAAGGTAAAAATCTAGAACACCTTCATCTCCTTTTACCGTTTATGTAAAAATTTCGAGCACCCATTAACTCCTTATGCACATATTTTAGGTCAAAGTCCAAAGTATTTTAGGTCTAAGGAGTCATAAACATACGGAGAGTAAAAACACAAAGCTATTCACCTTTTTTTTAATTGAAATTTATCAACTCCAGATACTATAACGAAGGATATATATATATCCATTGCAATTGATAATGTCTCTGAGTAGTTCAGTTTCTTTTTGGTTATTGTTTATTATGAATGCGTTAGAAGGAAGTTTGTTATATAAAGCAATTTAGCTGTAATTCTACAAGAAAGCAAAGTTGCAGTTATATCATAAGTCCTTTTAAGCCATTTAACCTTGCTACTTGAAAATATCGATACCATATATATAAACAAAACATATTTTTGGTCCATAGTGGAATTCCTGCTTGTAACCAAAAAAAAACGGTTACATAAAAATAGAAGACTGATTAAACAATGGATTGTATTATTTGTTTAATGTAAACTCTATTTTAAAAGAATAAAAAAGGCAAGCGACATTTCGCCAAAGACATTCGTGTTTGTAATATAGTATAGATATAGATTAGCATAAAAATCATGATTTAAGGTAAAGCATTTTTGAGGTCTAAAAAACCTTTTGTCCTTTTAAAATTTAATTAGTATATGTCATTACAATAAAGGTAAGTGATACAACAATAGAAGTAATTCGATGTTATTTTTTTTATTTTTACTATTCTAAAATATTTTTCCTAAAGTGAAAAATGTTAGTCGAAATTTTAACTTTTTTTGGCAACAAAGTTAAACTATATTTTAGAGATGATAATTGTCACGACCCAAAAATCCATCGCAGGCGTCGTGATGGCACCTAGTCTCTAAGACTGGGTAAGTCGATTACTAATAACGATTAAGCCAGTTTTAACAATGATAATTTGAAACATAGTTTAAAATACATACGGAAACAAAAGCGGAATAAGCCTACGCGACAATGATCATAACAACCTCCCAAGATTTGGTAATACAAAGTCACGAACTCTACCTGAATATATGAAATGATCTCAAGGATCGAAATGAAATAATGTTCAAATAACAACCGATAGTATAATGTAAGGAAAGGACTCCAAGGGATTGCGACGACCAAGCAGCTCTACCTTGAATCCTCGCGATCAACAAGCTGACTCCGCCCATGTCCGATATCTCCAATATCTGGCTCTGCACAAAAATGTGCAGAAATATAGTATGAGTACACCACGGTCGGTACCCAGTAAGTATCAAGACTAACTTCGGTGAAATAGTAACGAGGTACAGTCAAGACACTCACTAGATAAAATAACATGTGTAGTATAAAAATATAAAGTTAATAATGGAAAGCAGAAATCAGCAAATGGCAACAAAATCAACATGTGATATAAATAATAAAGCAATAAGAACACCGTGAAAATACCATTGAAACCAAACAACGAACACAAAGGACAACCAATTAATCAAGTCGCTCTAACACAAGATTCACAACAAAATCACTTCGTGATACCTCATTTCATAGTCACGGGTCTCAATCCACCATCATATACTCACGGCACCTTGTGTCCGCATTTCGAATCACAAACGCACGGACAACTCATATGCCAATATCTCAATCCGCCGAGCATGGTCACATGCTCAAATTCATAATCCGCCCAGCGTGGTCACAGGCTCACAATCACAATCCGTCCGGCATGGTCACAAGCTCACAATCACAATCCGCCCGGTATGGTCACAAGCTCAATTAGGGGTGGGCGTTCGGTATTTCAGTACGTATTTAAGAGTTTCGGTATGGTATTTCGGTATTAGGTTTATCAATTGTGCATACTAAATATCGTACCAAAGTAATTCGGTATGGTTCGGTATTTTCTTGTTTGGTTCGGTATGATTCCGGTACGGTTTCGGTATTGTACCAAGTCTTGAACAAGAAAGTGATGAATTTTAATTCATTAGAAATCACATAAGAATATGCAATTAATTATTCTAATTCATTCTAATTCTACAGTGCCAGTTGTATAGTTGCCTAGTTTTGGCAACAAACATAAACAAATTGAAGAAGTGATACCAAAAAGCAACAATTCATTTTGTTCTATAATCTATATTATCTGCCTAGTTATGGGCTTATGGCAACAAATAGAGAAACATTGAAGAATTAAGGAAAAGGGAGTACGGGGAAGGGACTAACGAAAATTCTGAAGCCTAGTGACTATCGCTAGGTTGGGCTTAGACCTACTAGGCTACTAACGAGGGGACTAATAACAAGTTAGTATTTTGGACTGGGAATTGAGAGGTATGGGCCTGGGCAGTGAAGGAATTTTTACTTAAATAATTTGGTATTTCGGTATTTCGGTATACCGAAGTATTGAAAGTTCAATATCAATAACCGTACCGAAGTATCGAACTACCAAACAAATTATACTGAATTAGTACCGAAGAACCGATACCGAAATACCGAATTAATTCGGTTCAGTTTTCAGTTTTTCGGATTTTATGCCCACCCCTAGGCTCAATAGCAACATAAAGACGGATAATATAAGAACACATAAGCATGATTAATAAATGTAAAGTTTCATACTCCTGAGCTAGTATAAGTGGCATGGTACGGTGTATGCTTGTGCGAGTGTACTACTGCAGTCCCAGTCAACAAATAATATCAAGGACATCGAGTAGCTCACGAAGCAACAAAACAAGTCACGTAAGGTATATGACAAACACAAGAAAAAGCACACCATCATATGAAAATCACCAACACAATGTTCCCAAGCCATCACATATCATCCCTGACATTCTCACCCTTATTTCTCTGATAGCCACCCGTATCACTCCGCCCTAACAATATTGTTAGCCACCCTTATCTCTCTGATAACCACCCGTATCACTCTGTATAATAGCCACCCGTGTCACTCCGTATAATAGCCACATGTATCACTCCACCCTGACAATAACACAATAGCCACCCTTATCACTCCAAACATTCAACAACAGTGAGGTGCCACCCTTATGCCCCGCATAACAACAATGGTGAAATGCCACCCTTATACTCCACATAGCAACAACCAAATCACACAACAATTCACAAATGCTAACATCACAACAACACGGCGTATCAACTCATAACACAAGTGCCCATAGGCCACAACTTTTCCAAAGATCCAACAATATCAATATTTTCACAACAAATAGCCCACGGCTCAAGCACAATGTGTATAAAATCTTAATAACAATAAAACGAGCAGGAAAGTAAACTCACAAGGAACAACACCCCATTTAAACACAACTTCAATTTAAAATAGATTAATGATTTTTGATAACCTCAATTCCAATTAATTGTTTAAGGATAAACTCAATAGTGAAAGTATCTCCGTAAAATGGCAAACTTTGGGTTCTAGTTTATGAATTAAGCTAACAATGAAAGAGAGATGGCATGAACTAGTACTACGTCTAAATGCATGACAATAACCCGACAACAAAAGGATATCATATACAACAATTTCAACTAAGAGTGACTTAACAATTAAAGAGATCGGATAACAATAAAACTAGTAATAACTTCAAATAAAGTATATAAGAGCTAACTCAACAAGTAAAGGATGTTACATGTAACGAAAACGTCAAATAAAGCATGTGATAGTAGACATGGCAAATAAAAGATATAACATGTGCTAAGAATTTTAAATAAATACATGAAAAGAAGCCTACGAGTCTAAACCGGTCAATTTTCACAAATAAGTTGCGTACACGTATTTCACATAACACAATTAGCACAAACGACTCAAATCCTAAGGAGTAGTTCCTCCCTCCCCTCCCTCCCCCCTCCCGACTTAGGCAAGATAATTACCTCAAAGAAGCTAAATCGATACTCTAAAATGACCTTCTCGTATGAAACAACCTCCGGACGGCTCAAATCTAGCAAAAATAACTTAATATCATAAATAAAAACCATAAGAAACAACTTCGGATAATAAAACTTCGATCTTTAATGAAAACTAAAAAGTCAACCTCGAGCCCGCACCTCAGAACCCTATAAAACCCACAAATTTTGATAACTCATTCAATTACGAGTCCAACCATACTAATTTCATCCAATTCCGACTCTGAATCAATGTTCAAAACTCAATTATTCTCTTTAGAAAAGTTTTTGATAACCCCCCCCCCCCCCCCCAATTCTCCAATCAATACATGGATTAATTCAAAAATAAACTTCTATAATCATATTAAAATATAAAAATTATAGTTAGATACTGACCCTCATAAAAATACGAGAAGAACGCCGCAAAAATCACCTCAATCGGAGCTCTAGAACTCAAGATATGCTCAAAATACCAAAAGAACGCGGTCTGATTTTCTTATACACAAGGATTTTTGCTTTTGCGACAAAAAATCCACACCTACGTATTTTCAGCTGTCATTTCCGCTTTTGCGGACCATTTCTCGCACCTGCGGAGTCGCAGATGCGGACCCAACTTCGCATCTGCGATGAACCAACACCAGCTCTCTTCTCTGATACTAAAATGAGCATAGCTCTCTCATACGATGTCCAAATCCGACGATTATTTTTGCCATGACTCCGTAATTACTATACGGATCTAATGCTTCAATCAAAACAGAAATTGGATCTCATTTTCTTAATGTGGTACCATTTATGGTTGAAGAAACGAAGTCGAAACATAAAAAACGAGCGCAACACAACCCAAACCTATCTGAAACTCACCCGATCCCCTAAGGACCCCGTCCGAACGTACTAATAAGTCCAAAAATATAATGCGGACCTGCTCGAGGCTTCAAATCACATCAAACAATATCAAAACTCCGAATCACATCTCAAATCGAACTTAATGAACTTATGAACTTTTAATTTCTACAACTCGCATCGAATGGCATCAAAACTACGAATCGCATCAAAACTTGTGCTTTTTTGGGATGGTTTGATTGATTCTTATGCGTTATTCATTATAAAGTTTATCCTCTTGAAAAGTTTGGTTGATTTTTATTTTGATTATTCATTGTTGGTAGGTACCAAAAATGCAGTATTTTATTAGTGTTGGTACATCCGATTAATTACTATCCTTTATAGTTTTACAATGATACTTTCTTTATATCTCATTGATTTTTGTTTTTCCAATTTGTTTTTCTTGAGTTTAGAAAAATTGTTTCAAGGTTGGGAGATGGTAAGGACTCGCCACCACCTATAGCTGTGGATATTAAAATACCAATCGGGATAATGACAGATAGATAATGATATTCCTAATGAAAAGCAATCTAGTTCTTGGCTTTGGAATACGACCTTCTCGGCAGATATCAATATTGTTGTATTTTTTAAGTGTCTTTATAACTTTAATCGCATAACTCTTGTATGCAAGAATATTTAGTTCTATTTTGTCATTTTACTGTATCAAAAAGCTGGTGTGAACTATATATTATATTCTTTTTGTAATGACCCGATAGACTATCTTGAGTACTGGATCCCTTTTTGTGTTTCAAAATTTTTCATAGCTTAATTTGATAATTTATAACTTGCGTGCGTAGTTCGTGTCGATTTCCGGTGAAATTTTGTAAAAAATGTGATTTTTGGCTTTAAAAATGACTAGAGTTGACCACGGTCAACGATTATGGAAGGTTCGTATGATGATTTTGGACTTGTACACTTGTTTGATTGGGGTCCTAGGTGACCCGAGGCCGTTTCGGCGCATTGTGTAAAAAGTTGAAAATTGAGTTTTGAACTTGAAAACCTTGAGTTTTAAAGACCGATTCTTAAATTTTGATGTTATTTTGATGATTTGAGCATGCGAGCAAGTTTGTATGATGTTATTACACTTGTGTGGATGTTCTGATTGGAGCTCGAGGGGCTCGAGTGAGTTTTGAATGCGTTGCGGATAGTTTTGATAAAGTTGGGGAACAAATGGTGTTGCTGAACTGCAGGTCTCGCATTTGCAATGTCAGACTCGCATTTGCGATGCTGGGGCAGGGATGGAGGACTTCACATTTGCGAAGTCACTGTCGCTTTTGCGAGCCAGGGGGAATCGCATTTGCGATGGGTATGTTGCAATTGCGATGCTGTGCAATATAAAAGCAGCTTCACAAATACGCAGCTTTGTCCGTATTTGCGAGGAATAGGACCTTCGCAAATGCGAAGGTTGGGTCGCATTTGTGACATCAAAGGCACTCAGACACTGTTTGCTTTTGCGAACAGTGGTTAGCTTTTGCGAACAGTAGTTCGCTTTTGCGAATATCGCAATTATGAACAAGAATTCGCAAATGCGATATCAGTAACTTGGTAAAATGTGGGAATTTTAAGACTTAGCTTATTTTATACCATTTTTGAGACCTAGACTCTATAGAGGCAATTTTTGGAGAGCAATTTCTTCCCAACTTCATAGATTAATAATCTTAACTTGTTTTTGTTCAATTTCCATTACTTTTTCATGAATTTCATCATTAAAATCTAAAAAATTCAAAGTATAAATTGGGGGTTTTTGGTAAAATTTAGGAATTTTGTAAAATTGAGATTTAGGCCTCATATTGAGGTCGAATTTAGAAATAAATTACATATTTGGGCTCGGGGGTGAATGTGTAATCAAAATTTGGTCTTAATTTCGAATTTCGACTATGTGGGCCCGATTTGGACCTTTTGTTGACCTTTTCAATTATGTTAAAGATTGAACCTTTTTCTTTCGAGGGTAGTTTCTAAAGCTTGTTTTGACTTGTCTGAACAATAATTGACTAGATTTGGGTGGTTTGGAGGCTTATTCTAAAGGAAAATTCGTATTGGATTGTTAATTTCATTCCGGAAAGAGGTAAGTATCTTGGTTAATCTTGATTGAGGGAAATAAGGTATAATCGAGTTTATTTGCTATGTGATCTATGCGTTGGGGCCGGCGTATATGCAAGGTGACGAGTGTATATGTGTTGGCCATGGCATAAGCATGCGGGTAGAATTAACCTTACTTGTACCATGTTACTTTGTATATTATGTCTTTCATGCTCTAGATAGATTATTTAATTCTTTAATTACTCGTATTTATGATATTCCTTATGTTAAAATTATTGTGATATTGGTGTTGAGATTGTTGAATTGTTGATTGGTTGTTGGTACTAAACTGTTGGAAGGTTTTCATATGACGAGTTGTGTTCAAATTCTATTATTGATGTTGAACTTGCTTCCACCTGCTTAGTATTGTGTTGTATGTGATGCTTGGTGATAAAGACTGAAATACATGAAGGATGTTGTCGTACTTGTGAGGAAAAGTGAAATGAACGAAGGGTATTGTCGTGCTTGTGAGGATGAGAGATTGTGCACGAATGGTGTTTCCATGCTTATTCATATATTAATATCATTGCATGAAGGATATTTTCGTGCTTGAGTGAAAGTGAGGTTATGCATGAAGGGTATTTCTGTGCTTGTTATTATATTATTATATGAGGATGAGAGTAAAAGTACGAAGGGTGATGCCGCACAATTTTGTAGATTTCATTACTATTTACCTTGATGTTCAAAGTGTGGACTTGGTTTTGTAGCTTCATTATTTACTTCTGAAAGGTTGTTCAGAGTTGTTGAAATACTACAAGTTGAGGCTTACTCAGTGACATTGTACTTTATGTTTTCGTTTTATGTCCTCTTTACTTGTGTACTTGTTATCCCTTTTACTTGTCATTATCCTATCATTATACCTAATTCTTTACCTGTTATTTCATTACTCCTTGATATATAACTGCACAAGTTTATTATAGGTGTCTTGTCTTAGCCTCGTCACTACCTCGTCGGAGTTAGACTCGATACTTACTGAAGTACATTGGATCGGTTGTACTCATACTACACTTCTGTACTTCTTGTGTAGATTCAGATAATAATACTAGCGGAGTCTCGAGAGGTGCTTAGCGGATACCAGACGGGTGATTCGAGGTAGAGCTGTATTTCGTTCGCAAGCCTAGAGTCGCCTTCCTATTTCTGTTGTACTGTTGCTACTTTTTAGATAATATTGTATTTCCTTCAAAACAGTGTATGTAGTAAACTCTAGAAACTCATGTACTTGTGACTCCACATCTTAGAATGATTTGCACTAGATGTTGGTTTTAGATTTATTATGTATATCTCCGAGTTGTTTTTACATTATATTGTTATCATATTGTTAGACGTTCATTGCAGTTTTTCCGTGTTGGCTTGCCTAACAAGTGGTGTTAGGCGCCATCACGATCCCGAATTGTTGGGATTTTGGCTCGTGACACACCTCTTTTATTTTGAGGAACCAATTATTAAATTTTGTACATATTGAGTAACAATTTAGAATATCTATTCAATTGAAAGTTTATTACTTTCGATACGCACTTCGTAATATTTGACACAAGATACTTTAAACCACTTTGTCTCTTCACTTGAATTTTCTCTTATGTCGAGGGAATTTAACAACTTATATATAATAAAAGAAATTATTTTATACGAAAGAGATTTACTTGAGTCCCCATTCTTCAACCTTGCTCTGCCACTAAGGATATTCGTGCATCGCACGGACATAAAGACTAGTTATATATCATACACATAATTACGAGTTATATAGAAATAAATGATAAATAAGCATCCCTTAGTAATAGCGCATTTAATTGCTAATAACCGCTACATACGACTATCAGCTACCCCTACCTCACATGTATCATCTAATCTACCTTACCCTACGTCTATCAGCCAATCCCACCGCTGTATTCACATCCCAAAATACCTAGTAATCACCTTGTTTACCTGAAAAAATGGATATAGTTGAATTTTTACGTAGTTCTAAGGGTACGTGGTATAACTTGACACAAATCGTAAGAGTAAGTAGAAATATCGAATATTAATTATAAAGAAAAGATACAAACCAAGTTCAAAGTAAGATGATTTATGAACAAGCAAGAATGAAATTATGTATGAAGCTCAAAATGATAATCTCTTCATATGAAAATCTCTCGACAGTATTTGAGTTACAGTGTATTGATGACTTGATGTATTTATAGAAATAATAGCCATCTCTCTTATAGTGGGGGATCCTACTTTAGATATCATAAAAAAATACATAGTGGGAAACCCATGATAAATTAGTTTTTCCCTAATTTCCGTCGAGATTCTCTCTCTTAGTGCGGCTTTAACGGCTCTTGTCTCTTGACTCGATCTTGATTGGACTCGATATTGGTCAGTATTGGTCGGTTTCCAGGTTTAGAGCTCAATGCGGGCTTGAGCTCGATGCCGACTCGGGGCCCGATATTGATTCAGGCTCGGTGTTAGTTGGTCTCTGGCTCCGAAGCTTGATACCATCGCTTCTCATCATAGCTCGATTTGGACTCGAGCTCGATAATGACGTCGAGCTTAGTATTTAATCTGACCCCGAAACTCGGAGCTCATTCGTGCCTTCTTCAAATCTCACCTTAATATTATGAAAACGCTCTTCGATCCGTCTTCACCGATCATATGAAGGTCGAAAATGATTTTGACCATATACAGATAGTCCCCTCATTTCTCAGGAAGGATGTGGCGAGAAACGATATGATTTCTCAACGGCTCAATTAGATATACACTGACGTTTGCATCAAGCCCGACCATGACGTACATGATAGCTGTCCCGTCGGTTCAGTTTACCAAGGCATTAAATACGTGTCAGGCGGTGGTTGGCCACTGCTGATATTGAACCGTCATTGCTTAATCTATAAATAGCCCTTTTTTACCATTTACCACTTTTACGTCTCCAACTTCCAAATTTTTCTAAGCTCTTTCTCGTATCTTCTGAGTTCATCTGTAAGTCTGTGATATTTTCTGCAAATATCTTTCTTATGTGATTTTCACTGCAAAATCTTTCTTTAAAATACCACATCTTTGTCATATCCTTCTATTTTCCATCTCTAAATCAAAAATGGCGAAAACATCTAAAACCGTTCCTCAAAAAGAAAAAGCTTCTTCTTCACAGCATGTCGTTGACAAAACACCGGTGGAGCCACGGCCTGAGGAGTGTGTTCCCGGGGCATGAGTTCTTACCTCCGATTTTAAGGTCGATAAAGCCTCGTCGGTTCCTGGTCGATGTGAACCAGCATCGAGGTATATGTGTTCGATAACTAAGGGATACCTCGAGCATCTGAGGAAAGACTGTAACTGAGAGAAAATAGAAGTGATAATCCCGGCTCCCGAAGAAGATATCACTACTTATGTGAAAGAGTTTTTAAGTGTGTATACTTACCCTTTCATACTGGGCCCCCTCAACCCTGTCGTCATTGATTTTTGCCGCCAATACCAAATAAACCTAGGCCAAATCCATCCTTCATTTTGGCGGATCGTTATTCTGATCCGCTTCTTCGTGAACAAGATCGAGGGGATGCCTTTCACCTTCGACCATCTTATTAGACTGTACAGCCTCCGCCTCTATCGAGGTAGGTTAATAAAACTCTAGGGTCGGGCTACCAAGGTGTTGTTCTGGAGCATAGACGAGGACAATGATCGAGGCTGGATGGGCAGGTTCGTTCGAGTGAAGACTTCGGACCTAATTCTGGCCGAGAATATGCCATTTCCCGAGGAATGAAACAAGAAGCGTAAGTATAATTCTGTTGTTATCTCTTATTGTTTTTCCCCTTTGTTTCTTTCTTACCGATATCCCCTTTTCTAATGCAGTGGTTCCTTGGATGCCCGGTGCAGTTTTTGACCTTAAGAGCTAGGTACGGGACCTGGCTTCAACCTCTACATACGCCGAGCGCTCGTGGCTTGATTTGTCAAAGGGCCGATAGGAGGCCAAAAATCATGGTAGGCCTCTTTCCTATGTCTTTGATGGTTCGAACATAATGTTTTCCATATACTTAACCAATTTCCTTATGCGTAGGTTTGGGCAAAGATGTGGTTATGAGGGCCCCGTCTGGTGAGGAAGAGACTTCGGCCCCAGTTCCGAAACCGATGAAGGGCAATAAGAGAAAAATGGACTCCACTTCTGAAGATCCAGAACCCAAGATAAGGACGGCTCGTAAGCCGAGAAGGAAAATTATCCCTCTGACCGAAAAATTTATTCGGCGTCTGAGGGATGAAGATGAAGAAGAAGAAGAAGAAAACGACGGCTCCATTCTGGTGGCCCGAGTGAAGAAAACCATCGATGCCCCAAAGGCAGTTGGATAGATGGTGGTTTATGAAGCTCTACCTCGAACTGAGGGGATATCAAAGAAGGGTTCGTGCAAAGTCCCCGAGTTACTAGAGATCGAGGATGCCTCCCACCAAAATCAACAAACGGTGGATATACCTTAATGGGCTGGCCCTGAACATCTCCGAACAGAAGAGAACGCCCCAAGCGACTCGCTTGGGGCAATAGTAATCGGAAACTCGCCTACTCTCCCCGCTTTTTCCGAAGGGGAGATTCGGGAAGCCCAAGGATTTGGGAACCCTCGAGGTAGGCCGGTCTCATGAAGAGGAGGACCCCTTTCATGATTTGTTCACTGGTGTCGAGGATGTTGCTGGCCCTAGTGATGTGTCAGGCCTTTTCTATGAAGTGCAACAAGCTCTGAATCAGGTAAGCTCTAACTCCTTTCGTTGGTACCACATTGATGTTTGTTTTTCTTTTTTAACTTCTTTTCTTCTTCCTTCGTAGGCCTCAGTAGTTCATCGAGAAGCATGTTCTCGATCTTGAGCTGAGCTGAGTCGGTACGAGGCCGACCTCCGAAGGGTCACTGAAGAGAGAAACGCCCTTAAACTCTTCTGCGAGCAAAGAGAAGAGGAAATCAGGGAGCTCCGAGCCGAGTTGGCCAAGGCTCATCAAGACCAGACTGACCTGACTGAGCAGGTAATGATAATCTTAAAAACTCATGGGCTCGATTCAGAATCGGAGGCTAATATTTTGATCTCACAGCTGCAGCAGAAGCTCGAGATGGTCGGGCAGATTCGTGAGGAGGTTGACATAATAAAGGCGGAGACCATGGGGTGGAAAAAAGGTATGGATCGCCTTGCTACAGAGAAAGAGGTTGTTCGAGACCAATTATCATTGGCCGAGAGTCAAATTCAACGCATGAAGGAGAGGATCTCGGTTCAAGCAAGAAAAATAGAGGAGCTTGAATCTCGGTTGGCTTCCGAACTTGCCAAGGTCAAATCTGAAGCTGTAAAATCAAAAGCCAAGGCAGATGCATTTGTGGTTATCTATCGGGCCGATGCCGAAGCCGCTCAAATACAAGCGAGAGAGGCAGCTGAGATCGCTCAAACTCGAGCATACTGGGTTGCTGAACTCGCCAAATGCCAATCTCGGAGGGAGACCGTCGAGGAAATCCATGCTCGAGGTTTTGATCTCACCGAAAAGATAAAAAAGGCTAAAGAACTTCAAGCCGAAGCTGGAACCCTGGCTTCCAATAATGATGAGAGCAAGAGTGGGTCTAAGAGCAGGGAGTAGCTCGATGGATAAGAGGCTGCTCCCGGAGATAATCAGGAACCTTAGGGTTTTTTGTTTTTGATCTTTTTTTGTGTAGGGTCCTGATCGAACCTTGTAAATACTCATATATATATGAAGATCTTTTCCTTTACCGATTTGTCTTTGTTTCATATTCTGCCTTGTGAGAACTTTGTTTCAGTCATGCCTTACGAAAATTCTGTTTCATTTAAGCCTTATGAAAGTTTTCATAAGTTCGAGGCTTTAGGCAATTTGATCGAAGCCGGATCTTGAAGTCTATATAACCGAGTGAGTGATTGCTCGACCTCGAAGTAATGTAGCCCATAGGCTTAATGGTCGGGTGAGTGATTGCTCGAACTTAAAATAAGAGTAGTCCGTAGGTTTAGTAGTCGAGTGAGTGATTGCTCAAACTCGAAGTAAGGGTAGCCCTTAGGCTTAATGGTCGAGTGAGTGATTGCTCGAACTCGAAGTAAGGGTAGCCCTTAGGCTTAGTAGTTGAGTGAGTGCTTGCTCGAACTCGAAATAAGAGTAGTTTATAGGCTTAGTAATCGAGTAAGTGCTTGCTCGAACTTGAAGTGATGTAGCCCGTAGGCTTAGTGGTCGAGTGAGTGATTGCTCGAACTCGAAATAAGAGTAGCCCGTAGGCTTAGTAGTTGGTGAGTGCTTGCTCGAACTCGAAGTGATTTAGCCCGTATGCTTAGTGGTCGAGTGAGTGATTGCTCGAACTCGAAGTGATGTATCCCGTAGGCTTAGTGGTCGAGTGAGTGATTGCTCGAACTCGAGGTAATGTAGCCTGTAGGCTTAGTGGACGAGTGAGTGATTGCTCGAACTCGAAATAAGAGTAGACCGTAGGCTTAGTAGTCGAGTGAGTGATTGCTCGAACTCGAGGTAATATAGCCCGTAGGCTTAGTGGTCGAGTGAGTGATTGCTCGAACTCGAAATAAGAGTAGCCCATAGGCTTAGTGGTCGAGTGAGTGATTGCTCGAACTCGAAGTAATGTAGCCCGTAAGCTTAGTGGTCGAGTGAGTGATTGCTCGAACTCGAAATAAGAGTAGCATGTAGGCTTAGTAGTCGAGTGAGTGCTTGATCGAACTCGAAGTGATATAGCCCATAGGCTTAGTGGTCGAGTGAGTGATTGCTCGAACTAGAAATAAGAGTAGCCCGTAGGCTTAGTAGTCGGGTGAGTGCTTGCTCGAACTCGAAGTGATGTAGCCCGTAGGCTTAGTGGTCGAGTGAGTGATTGCTCGAACTCGAAATAAGAGTAGACCGTAGGCTTAGTAGTCGAGTGAGTGATTGCTCGAACTCGAAGTGAAGTAGCCCGTAGGCTTAGTGGAACTTGATATCGTTGATTTTTCGGTTGGTAGTCCCCGATTCATGGGGTAATGGTCGGCCCTTAAGCTTGTTTGCATAATAGATCACGAAATAGAGGATGGATTCTGAGATATGAGATATCGGTAAAAAATTCCCTTTATGTCATTATACATGTGTTTATGTTCTGTACTAGGGATCGAGCAAACTACATGAGCATGGTTTGTTTTGACCATTTGGCTCTTACAATTTTTTCTATCGAAACCTTGTTGTCATGAAGTAACTTTCTTGCTTCAAACTTGATATATTCGAGGGTAATGCCCCCCAGTATTCGAGGTTGATTGTAAAGAGGCCTCGGATACTGTTGAATTGTACTAAGTTAGCATGATCAATGGTTGCCTCATTAAAAACCTTGCCGAAAAACCCATTTGGGACAAAAACTGATCAAAGGGAAAAAGAGTGCAACGCGTGCGTTCAGGCCTAAAGGCTTCGAGCCGAATAATCCATTCCTGTTTCTGATCGAACACCTACAAGGGTTAATTTCGAAACATAAATGAACATAGGAGTTGTACCTTAACAGTAGTATCATTTTAGGTGTGACATCTTCCAATTGCTTGTTAGTTTCTTGTCGTTTATTATACCGAGCTTATAGGATCCTTTCCCGACGATTTCGAGGACTTGATACAATCCTTCCCAGTTCGGACCCAGTTTTCCTTCGTTCGAATTTCGAGTGTTGAGGGTAACTTTCCTCAACACTAAGTCTCCGATCTTAAAATGGCGAAGATTTATTCTTCGATTATAGTGTCTTTCGATCCGCTGTTTTTAGGCGGCTAATCGGACGAGAACTGTTTCTTGTTTTTCGTCCAATAATTCAAGGCTCGTGTTCATTATTTCGTTATTCGACTCATTTGTCGCATACAGAAATCTAACCCTAGGTTCTCTGACCTCAACCGGGATAAGAGCTTCAGCGCCATAAACCAACGAGAACGGTGTTGCTCCAGTACTGGACTTTGATGTTGTTCGGTGCGCCCATAGGACCTCGGGTAGTATCTCTCTCCATTTACCTTTAGCGTTGGTTAATCGTTTCTTAAGATTTTGGATAATAGTTTTGTTTGTCGATTCAGCCTGTCCGTTTCTGCTGGGTTGATAAGGTATCGAAAGGATCCTTTTGATTTTGTGGTCTTCGATAAATTTGGTCACTTTGCTTCCGATGAATTGCTTTCCATTATCGCATACAATTTCAAATGGAATCCCGAACCGACATATGATGTGGTCCCAAATGAAGTCTATCACCTCCTTTTCTCTAACTTTCTCGAAAGCCTGTGCTTCAACCCATTTAGAGAAATAATCAGTCATAAACAAAATAAACTGAGCCTTACCTGGGATCGACGGGAGGGGGCCAACGATGTTCATTCCCCATTTCATGAAAGGCCAAGGAGATAGGACCGAGTGGAGAAGATCCCCGGGTTGATGAATCATGGGTGCATGTCTTTGACATTTATCGCATTTTCGAACGAACTCCCAAGATTTTTTGTCCATATCGATCCAATAATATCCTGCTATGATTATTTTTTGGACTAATGAATCGACACTAGAATGATTTCCACACGTGCCCTCGTGAATCTTACGTAGGATGTAGTCGGTGTCTCCCAGTCCCAAACATATTGCCAGTGGACCATCGAACATCCTTCTAAACAACATTCCATCATTGGATAAGGTGAACCGTGCAGTTTTTGTGCGTAGAGCCCTCGACTCCTCTGGGTCGGATGGAAGTTTCCCGTTTTTGAAGTATTCTATATATTTGTTTCTCCAATCTCAGGTTAGACTTGTGGAGTTTATCTCAACGTGACCTTCCTCGATTACGAATCTCGAGAGTTGGACGACAGTCCCCGAGCTGATCTCATCTTCCTCTACCGATGACCCCAAATTTGCAAGTGCATCGGCCTCACTATTTTGTTCTCGAGGTACATGCTGTAAAGTCCATTCCTTGAAATGATGCAAAGTTACCTGCAGTTTGTCCAAATACCTTTGCATTCTATCCTCTCGAACTTCGAAGGTTTTGTTTACTTGGTTCACCACCAGTAAAGAGTCACACTTGGCTTCAATGACTTCTGCCCCCAAGCTTTTAGCCAGCTCGAGACCTGCAATCATGGCCTCGTACTCGGCCTCATTGTTAGTTAACCTAGAAGTTTTGATAGATTGCCTAATAGTGATATCCGTGAGCGGTTTCAAAACGATGCCTAGCCCGGACCCCTTCACATTCGAAGCACTATCTGTGAAGAGGGTCCATACCCCTGATGATCTACCCGATTTTAACAAGAGTTCCTTTTTAACTTCGGGTACAAGGGTTGGCGTGAAATCGACCACGAAGTCCGCTAAAATTTGAGACTTGATGGTCGTCCGGGGTTGATATTTGATATCGTACCCACTGAGTTCGACGGCCTATTTGGCCAATCGACCCGATAGTTCGGGCTTGTGCAAAATATTACGAAGTGTGTGAGTGGTTAATACACATATGGGGTGGCATTTAAAGTATGGTCTTAACTTTCTAGAGGCGCTTATTAGAGCAAGTGCCAATTTCTCTAAGTGTGGATATCTAGTTTCTGCTTCTCCTAAGGATCGACTTACATAATAAACGGAAAATTGTGTACCTTGCTCTTCTCGAACTAGGACACCACTTACCGCGATTTCGATAATGCCAAGTACAAGTAAAGTTTCTCGTCTGCCTTTAGAGTGTGAAGTAGTGGTGGGCTCGATATGTATCGCTTTAATTCCTTTAACACCTGTTGGCATTCCAAGGTCCATGCGAAATCGTTCTTCTTTTTGAGTAGAGAGAAAAATTTGTGGCTTCGATCTGACGACCTCGAAATGAATCGACCTAAGACAGCTATCTGTCCGGTTAGCTTCTGTACGGATTTTACACTATCCACGACGGTGATGTCTTTGATGGACTTGATTTTATCGGGGTTGATCTCGATCCCCCGATTTGATACCATGAAGCCAAGGAACTTGCCCGAACCGACCCCGAAAGCACATTTCTCGGGGTTGAGCTTCATGTTGTATTTTCTTAAAATCTCGAATGTTTCCTGCAAATGAGCCAAATGGTCCTCTGCAGGCAGGGACTTAACTAACAAGTCATCAATATAAACTTCCATTGATTTACCTATTTGTTCCTCGAACATTTTATTTACTAGGCGTTGGTAAGTATCTCCTGCATTTTTAGCCCGAAGGGCATTACATTATAACAATATGTTCCATACTTGGTGATAAATGAAGTTTTTTCTCGGTCCTCCGGGTTTATTTAGATTTGATTTTACCCGGAATAAGCATCGAGAAAAGTAAGGATTTTGTGGCCGGCCGTGGCATCGATCATGCGATCGATGTTAGGCAGCGGAAAAGAATCTTTGGGCCACGCCTTGTTTAAATCCTTATAATTTACACACATTCTAAGTTTGTTCCCCTTTTTAGGGACTACAACTACATTGGCTAACCATTCGGGATATTTCACCTCCCGAATGGACCCTATTTTGAGAAGTTTAGTTACCTCGTCCTTTATGAATACGTGATTTACCTCGGAAAGAGGTCTTCTCTTTTGCTTCACCGGTTTGAACCTAGGGTCCAGGCTTAGCCGATGAGTCGTTATATCCGGTGGGATCCCTGTTATGTCTAAATGGGACCAAGAAAAACAATCTATGTTATCAATAAGAAATTGAATAAGCTTTTTCCTGAGTTTGGGGATTAATCCCGTTCCCAGGTATACCTTTCGTTCAGGCAGATATTCGATTAGTATGACTTGCTCCAGTTCTTCAACCATTGATTGGGTAGCGTCGGAATCATCGGGGACCACGAAGGATCGAGGGATCCCTTGCTCATCATCTTCGTCAATCTTTTGATTTTCTAGTTGGGTCGAAGCTGACGTATGTGATTGCTATTTGGCATCGCGTTCCCCTTTCGAGTCCGACCCCTTTGTTGATAAAGGTGAGAATATCGAAATTGCTTCTTTGACTGCAAACATTTCTCTTGTGGCTGGTTGTTCTCCTTACACTATTTTGACTCCCTCAGATGTTGGGAATTTAAGAACCTGGTGGAGGGTCGAAGGTACAACTCTCATATTATGGATCCATGGCTTTCCAAAAAGGGCGTTGTACCTCATATCGCCTTCGATTACATGGAACTTCGTTTCTTGGATGATCCCGGCCATGTTTATCGATAGAATTATCTCGACTTTGGTAGTTTCACATGCCATATTGAATCAGTTTAGAAACAGGGTTGCGGGTACGACATGGTCCTGTAGACCGAACTGTTTTACGACCTTTGATCTAATAATGTTAGCCGAGCTACCTGGATCAATTAACACACGCTTAACTTTAGTTTTATTCATAAGTATGGATATTACCAGTGCATCGTTGTGAGGTTGCATGACTCCTTCTGCATCTTCATCATTAAAGGACAGGGTTCCTATATGTGCGTAATCCTGAGTTCGAGCTCGCTTCTCTCTTATAACCGATGTCTTAGTGCGTTTAAGCACCAGCCCTTGAGGGGTATCGACGCCACCGATGATCATGTGGATGATGTGCTGTGGTTCTTCCTATTCATTTTGTCTGTCGAAATCCCTATTTTTGAAATGGTTTTTGGCCCTGTCGCTTAAAAATTCTCGAAGGTGCCCTTTATTGAATAACCAGGCTATCTCCTCTCTTAGTTGCCTGCAATCTTCCGTTTTGTGGCCATGGGTGCATGATATTCACACATTTGATTGGGGTTCCTCTGGGCAGGATCGGTCTGCATGGGTCGAGGCCATTTAGTGTCTTTGATGCATCCGATAACTGACACGATGGCGGATGCATCGATACTGAAGTTATACTCTGATAACCGTGGTACTTCCTTAGGTCCGGTAGGCCTATCGAACCTACTTCTGTTCATCATTCCCCGAGACCTTTGACCTCGATCACATCTTTTATTGCCTTTTTCGTGGTTACGTCTCGATTCATTAACCCTGTGGTCTCCACTATATGGTCGGTATCGGTCCCTGATCGGCCTTTATTCTCGATTGATGTCCATTCTAACAGCAGGTCCAGAACCTAAATGATCGTCTTCGACTCTAATTTTCGATTGATACCAATTATGCACGTCGGCCCAAGTAATATATGGGTACTCGATCAGGTTATGCTTCAACCGCCGTAAAGCCATCGAACTTCGTTCGTTCAAACCTTGAGTGAAAGTCTGAACAGCCCAGTCGTCTGTGACTGGTGGTAGATCTATTCATTCCATTTGAAAACGAGATACGAACTCCCTTAGCATCTTGTTATCCTTTTGTCTTACCTTGAACAGGTCCGACTTCCTGGTCCCGACCTTTATGGCCCCAGCGTGTGCTTTTACGAAAGAATCTGCATGCATAGCAAAAGAATCGATAGAATTAAATGGTAAATTATGATACCATATCATTGCTCCCATCGAGAGGGTTTCACCGAATTTCTTCAATAATATAGATTCAATTTCATCGTCCTCTAGATCGTTCCCTTTCATGGCACATGTGTAAGAGGTGACATGTTCGTTGGGGTCGGTAGTTCCGTTATATTTGGGAATCTCGGGCATGCGAAACTTCTTTGGGATCGGTTTAGGAGTTGCGCTTGGGGGAAAAGGCTTTTGTATGAATTTTTTGGAATCTAATCCCTTCAATATCGGTGGTGCCCCCAGTATCTGATCAACCCTAGAGTTATATGTTTCCACCTTTTTGTCGTTTGCCTCGATCCTCATTTCTCCTGATTCTATTCGTTTGGTCAGTTCTTCGAACATTTTAGCAATTTCGGGATTAGTCCCCAACTCTTGCTCATTTGACCTTACTATAGCTGGTTCCGTTCTGTGGGTAACGTTTCGGGGTAGACTGGGCTCCAGCCTGCTCGGTATCTAGGTTTGACTCTGCAACTGAGCTATTACTACCTGTTGAGCTTGCAACATTTCGAAAATCATACGCAAGCTGATTCCGTTTTCCTCAACGTTATGGGTATCTCAAGCTGCAGATCGAGTACCACCATGAATGCTATTTTCAGGTTCAGAACGTAGATTTGCCTCAATAGCCACATGAGAATTAACGTCTAATGGCACTTTGGCTTGAGCTCCAACGGCGTCGACAAATGGCCTTTTGGCCCTGGGCATCAAGTTATTGTTCTCACCTTGAAGGCTAGCTTCGTTGTCGATGGGTAAGGCCATTTAATTGATAGCTCGTCATTGCTAATCCGAAATCAAAGGCACTTCCTAAAACAAGCGTAAAATGGTGTGTTTTGCAGATTCGTATCAAATAACTATTGTTATCCTTAGCCTCATGGTGGGCGCCAAACTGTTTACCTAAAAAAACGGATAGAGTTGAATTTATATGTAGTTCTAAAGGTACGTGGTATAACTTGACACAAATCGTAAGAGTAACTAGAAATATTGAATATTAATTATAAAGAAAAGATACAAACCAAGTTGAAAGGAAGATGGTTTATGAATAAACAAGAATGAAATTCTGTATGAAGCTCAAAAGGATAAACTCTTAATATGGAAATTTTTCGACAGTATTTGAGTTACATTGTATTAATGACTTGATGCCTTTACAGAAATAATAGCCATCCCTCTTATAGTAGAGGGATCCTACTTTAGATATCATAAAAAATACATAGTGAAAAACCCATGATAAATCAGCTTTTCCCTAATTTCTGCCGAGATTCTCTCTCTTAGTGCAGCTTTAATGGCTCTTGTCTCTTGGCTCGATCTTGATTGGACTCGGTATTGGTCGGTTTTCAGGTTTAGAGCTCGATGCGGGTTTGAACTCGATGCCGACTCGGGGCCCGGTATTGATTCGGGCTCGGTGTCGGTTGGTCTCTGGCTCTGAAGCTTGATACTATTGCTTCTCATTATAGCTCGATTTGGACTCGAGCTCGATAATGACGTCGAGCTCGGTATTTAATCTGACCCCGAAACTCGAAGCTCGTTCATGCCTTCTTCAAATCTCACCTCGATATTATGAAGACGCTCTTCGATCCATCTTCACCGATCGTACGAAAGGTCGAAAACGGTTTTGACCGTATACACACCTTATATATTTTCTTTCTCTTTTCAACTCTATTTCTTTGAAGCTTTGTATTCAAAATCGAATTTTTTAAATTATTATTTATTTAGATTGGGTGTTGTTGCAAATGATTGAGAACATGCTTCGGAGTTTATGTCTTAATTTTGAGGGAGTTTGGTGAATATTGAAAGTTATTTTGACTAAATTTTCATATTGAAAGTGAAGATGAAGAAGAGCACATGACGTACAAATGTATAAAATACATATAGCTTACATAATTGTATGTAAGTTGTATACAAATTATATGAAAGTTATATGATTATATGAAGCATGGCATAAACTGTACCTAATTAACTACACATTTGAATTTTGAAGTATATCAAAACTGTATGAAAGTTGTATGAATATTGCACGATGTTGTACAAAATTATATAAAAGTTGTATGATGTTGTATGAAGGTATGCAAATTGTATCTAGCAAAGAGCCCACGTAGGAAGATGTATACAATTTTATGAATTTGTATAAAAGTGGTATATTATTTTATCAATTCGTTTTTCGTGCAAGACTCGATTTTGCCTGTTGCTTTTGAATTTATTTGTGTTGTAATATTTCGAAACTATACCGAGTTTTCTTTTTGATGCTCGCATCAAATTAATTGTTGTTTCTGAATATTTTTGCGTTTAAGTTTAAAGTTTTGGAGATGAAACATAATTTTCATTGTCGCCATTTATGATAGAAATTAAAGTTAATTCTCTATTTTGTTTTGCAACCGCCTTTCGATGTATCATAAATATGTGTGATTTGTAGCTGGCTAATTGTGTATGTTATTTTCGTTTTCAATTACTAAATTGTGGTGTATTTGTCAAATTTTGAAGCTACATGTTAATGTCAATGTCGTTTGGGCGTATAGATGATTTAGGGAGGAAGTTAGATATAAAGGTAGTTAGAGGGTGTTTGGCTAAGACACTTTTCGGCTTATCTACGCGTTTGGTAAAGTTAAAAGTGTTTATAAGCCAAAAGCCATAAGCTGGTCACCTCCAGCTTATGATTTTTTTACCTTATAAGCACTTTAAGTTTGACCAAAATTTTTACTATTTTATCCCTAAAATATTCCTTTTCAAAACAAAACTCCTACATCGATACTCACTGCCTCACGTATTTTTTCAACCTAAACCCCACGTCTCTTCAAGTCTGTAATTCTTATTGACTATTTGAGGTAAGCAAATTCTCTATTCCTTTGCATATTTATATCTATGTGATTTTGTATTAATCTTTGAACTGTATGTAATAAACGAGGACATATCAAATTTTTGGTGTATTGGTTTCAAATTGTTGTGGTGATGAAGACAGTGTTTCTCTTCAAATATATTATCCTATTTAGGTTTATTTTTTTACTGAGAAACTTTTGTCAATTTATTAATTATTATAACTTATGATTATATGCTTATCATAAAATTAATTATATTTATCATAAAAATTATCTTATTTAATTACAGTTGTATTTAAAATAAAATGATAAATATAATATTTTGTATTTGAATCGATCTGAAATCTAAAATTTTGAAGAAACTACGCCCTTATAAGTGTAAACAGTTCTAAGGTTATTCAAGTCATTTTAACAGAAAAAAGAGCTTATCAACACTTTTTTATCAAATACTGCAGCAGTTTATTATCAATTTCAACACTTGTATCCAAACTCGTAACAACTTATTTATTAAATCAATTTCAGCACTTAAAAATATTTTTCAGCACCTAATGCTTATCAGCCACTTCAAATCAGCTAATCCAAAAGGGTTCTTAGTAGGCGTTTGGACATAAGAACTGTAAAATTCGAAAAAATGGTAAAAAAAAAATTTCAAGTGAAAATGGTATTTGAAATTTAGAGTTGTGTTGGGACATAAATTTCAGTTTGGGTTATTTTTGAAGTTTTGTGAGTGAAAATTTTGAAAAACAATTTTTTTTTGGAGTTTTTCAAATTTTTAAAAAATTCCAAAATGCATCTTCAAGTGAAAGTTAGAAATTTTATGAACAAACGCTGATTTCGAAAAAAAGTGAATTTTTTTTGGAAAAATCTTCCATCAAATTTTATGTCCAAACGGGCCCTTAATATGTCGAATCTGAAATCCCAAATTACTGGCTACTCCCTTCGTTCCAGTTTAGGTTAACCTAATTCCTTTTTGGTTTGTTACAAAAAGAATGACCCCTTTTTAAATTTGGAAATAATTTTACTTAAACTTATATTTTTACCTTTAATGAGAACCTTTTATAACCACACAAATACTCTAGGTCCCTTTTTGAATTATTTAGGACTAAAAATTTCAAAAATCTTTATTTTTTCTCCGATGAAATTATTTTTGTATACAAATAAAATATAGTTAAATCGGGTAAATAAGTTAGTGATATAGGGCAAAAATCCCATAAAATAAGGGCAAGCAAATCAGACCCCGTTTAAAGGGAAACAAATATTCTGTCGCCATTGGCTGCTTACTGATCAACCACTAGATTCTTGGCTCTGCTACCGTTACTGTTCAGTTTTCAGCTCCTCTCTCTCTCTCTCTCACTCTCAAAACACAGCCAGAGTCAAATGGTGATGTGGGTATTTGGATATGGATCTCTAATTTGGAAGCCAGGCTTTAACTATGATGATCGCCTTGTTGGTTTCATCAAAGGCTATCGCCGTGTCTTTTATCAAGGTGGACCTTCTGCCTTTTTCCTAAACTGTTTCTATTTTAATATGTACATTTGATGGTTATGTACATGATTCTTTCAAAACTGTAAATTCAAAAAATCTCATTTCATGTTTTTCAGTATGTCCTAAAAGACTGGCACTTTTAAATATGATTTATAGTTACATAAATGTCTATCACTTGTTTTAGACTACAAGTTTCAATTTCTTTTTCTTTCTTAAATCCTGTGTCCAGTCGAACACTATCACAAAAATTGACGCGGACGGAGTATTAAGGAAAAAGTTAATCTGAAATGTGTTATATGTAATGTAGGGAGTACTGATCACAGAGGGACACCAGAATTCCCTGGTAGAACAGCGACATTGGAGCCTGCTGAAGGAGAAGTTTGTGTGAGTGCTTTCTTTCTGCATTAACCCATTTAATCATTTTAATATCTGTGTCTCTTTTTCTACTTTTAGTTGTCCTGAAAAATGAAAAACACTTTCAGTTTTATAGTTGTTATGTATGGTTTCTGAGGTGATAATGTACCTTGTCTTCTTCTATATTCACTTCTTCTGATTCAGTACATTAGTTTTGTTACAGTTAGCCCTAATTCACAAGGGATTAATGTGATTCTGTGGCTGATGGCTTCATTTTAAATCAACATAATTAGTCAAAGCAAAGTTTGATTGTTTGCACAGGGAAAAGATGTCTGATTCAATGACTGTCTGTCCTTTAATTTTTTGTTCTTGATCCTCAAATGTCTGATTGATACAAAGGAAAAAAAGTAGAGTATGAAGTGTATATATTTGAAAGAAGATAATAAAGCTATCCCTCTTGGTGGCTCTTTTCCCTTGCCTTTCCTCTTGTGTATCCAATCACTACAGTGTGTATACGTTTGTCCTTTCTTTCTTAGAGCTATGAAACTGATCAACTTAGTAGTGACGTCTATTCTTAACCAGAGCAATGCAAAATCTTCAGCATATTGTTTCCAGCAACAACATACATTCTCAAAGAGAAAAAGGAACAAAGAGCTTGTGTGCTGTTTTATGTGATGAAATTTATCTGCTTACGTGTGACTAATTCCAAATAGTTGAAACTGATGACCCTTTATGCTTCTGATCAGTGGGGTATTGCCTATAAGATAACGAAGAAGGAAGATCAAGAAGTTGCACTGACGGTTTGTCTCTCTTTTTTGCAAAATGTTCTTTTATTTTATCCTTTCTTCAAGTGAAAGATTATAAAGTATATGTCGTTTCAGCTTTTTAAGTGAATATGAGACTTTGAACTCCGAAATTTGTGTTTACATGAACGTGAGAATTCAAAAATTCATGCTTTTGTCAGATAAGCATTTGAATCACATTCAGTTTTTACTATTTGAATATAATGAAGTGTTATCTTTCTGTCTTAAAACCTATTGACTTTATGCACTGAAGAGCCGAGGAGACATCTGAGTTGTTTGTTACACTTGAACTTGATAGAGGAAGTTCTGGATTTAAGGAGGTGAAATGTGGTCTAACTTTAAATATTTTGGGATCAGTCTGATCTAAAAGAATGATACTCAAAGGTAAGTTTTATAGAGCGGTGGTTATACCGGCCATGTTGTATGGAGTAGAGTGTTGGCCGGTTAAGAACTCACATATACAGAAGACTAAGTTGCTCGGACACGGGTTCAGGTGTCCGACATAGATGCGGATCTAAAGGTCGGATCCTTCGAGATGTAAATTCTAAGATTCGGGGATACGGATCCTAGTACAGATATGGGTGCGGGGATCCGGCTAAAAATAATTCAAAAATATATAAATATTTCTAAATTATGAGATTTACTTTTTATTTTCAAGTTGTAGATAAGTAAATGATTGATTTTCTAGATAAGGTATATTATTTTATTCAAATTTACCTTAGTTTTGATTCTGATTTTGGGAATCAAATTGTATCTCGTCTCGAATTTTTCCGTCCGTCGTGGTCAAAGTACCCAAAATTATTTGACCAGATCCGGTACGGATCCCATACCCACACCCATACTAGTGTCGTGTCGATACGGGTGCGGCACCTAAACTGCCGTGTCGGAGCAACTTAGACAGAAGATGAAAATAGCAGAAATGAGGATGTTGAGGTGGATGTGCGGGCACACTAGGATGGATAAGATTAGGAATGAAGATATTCGGGAGAAGGTGGGTGTGGCTCCTATAGATGACAAGATGCGGGAAGTGAGGCTCAGATGGTTTGGGCATGTGCGGAGGAGAGGCCCTGATGCCCCGTTAAGAAGGTATGAGCGGTTGTCTTTGGCGGATACGAGAAGAGGTAGAGGGCGGCCTAAGGAGCATTTGGGAGAGGTGATCAGGCAGGACATGGCGTGGCTTCCTAAGTTGCTCGGACTCGGGTGCGGGTATCCGATATGGGGATGGATCCGAGTATCGGATTCGGCAAAATCTAAATTTTAAGATTCGGGGGTGCGGATCCGGATATGGATACAGGTGCGGGGATTCGGCTAATAAAAAATAGAGCTATAAAAATATTATAAATTTTGAGAGATATTCTGTGAAAAACTTACATGAATTTTGTAGAATTCAATCTTTCATTCTCGAAGATGGATATTATTCTTTCATTCTCCTAAATCTGTTTTATTTTTGATTTTGAGAAATCAAAATCTCAATTTTTCTCCCAAATTTGTCGATGGACTCCGGTCAAAGTGTCCGAAGTCAGTTGACCGAATCCGGGACGGGGACGACACCAAAATCGAAGAGTCCGCGCAACTTAGGTGGCTTCAGATTTTCGAGGACATGGTCCTTGATAGGAAAGTGTGGAGATCGAGCATTAGGGTTGTAGGTTAGGAGGTACTTGAGCATTTTTCTACTTCGTTCCGGGTGTGAGGCTAGTCTGATAGGGTTTGTCTTAGATCGCTAGTGGTTAATGTTGTGTTCACACTATTCTCCTGTTTTTCATAGCACCGGGCCTTATTTACTAGTTATCGTTATTGCGTTTCAACTATTTTTTGGTTCTTATAATGATGTTATTATTTCTATGGTCTTTCTGATATATTGTCCTTTTTGTCTTTTTCGTTTTCTTGAGCCGAGAGTTTATCGGAAACAACCTCTCTACTCCTTCGGGGTAGGGGTAAGGTCTGCGTACACACTACCCTCCCCAGACCCCTTACCTGTAGAATTTTACTGGGTTGTTGTTGTTGTAGTCTGATCTAAAAGAAACAGTACATTCAGTTAAAAGAAACAGTACATTCAGGATTTTAAGTAGTTGGTTGTAATTTATCACCCCTTATACCATGAAAGAGAAGTTGAGCTAGACTTGATTTGACTAACCAGTGGCTCTTACAGATAATATTTTCTTGAGAGAATTCCTAAAAGGGAATGTAGAACTTCTGGAATTCGTTATCTTGGTAGTTGAATTTCTGAAGTAGGACGTTTAAGATTCAAATTTAGGTAATTCTACAATTTTGTTTTACAAAATGCACAAATTCTACTTTCACGAACTAGGGGGCAAGGTCTGTGTACACACTACCCTCCCCATACTCCACTTTTGGGATTATACTGGGTATGTTGTTATTGTTGTTGTAAAATGCAAAAATTGTCATCAACTAAATGCTCATGTTCACTAAGATGAACTGGAAACTGCATGCCCAATTTGAATCCAAAATATTTAGCTCCCTTATTATGGTATTCTTTAAGAGTTTGACAAGTTAGTGGTTCCAGTATTCCAAATTTTACTTAAGCTTCAAACTTTCACTTGTATGATGAGATTTTCTTGTTTGTCTGCTTACAATTCTATTATATTGGTATTCATGTGGCCTAAATCACAACATTGTTGACTCTATTTTTGTTACTGAATATTCTTTTCATCTGTTTTCCATCTAGTACCTTGAAGTCAGGGAAAAGCAATATGACAAGAAGGCTTATGTAGATCTTTTCACTGTAAGTCATACTGAACTAACATTTAACCAAATAAAGTGCTTGGGTTATTTATAATTCTTTGCTCTGTGATTATTGATTCAATAGCATATCAACTTATACTCCAGGAGCCTGCAGCATCAGAACCAGCTGTTTCTGGTGTATTAGTGTAAGTTACAAAAACTGACAAGCAACATGATTTCTGCTCAGTTTGGTCTTGAAGGTTCATATGCATAACTTGACTGTTTTGACTATTCAGATACATAGGGTCTCCAGACAAGAAGGTTAACGAGAACTACCTGGGACCTGCATCAGTCGAAGAAATAGCTAGGTGTATATCATATTTCAATGGTTTTTATTACTCCCTCTATCCCATTTTATGTGAACACACATTTCCCTTTAGTCTGTCCTAAAAAGAATGACACCTTTCTATATTGAACAATTTAATTTTAAAAGTCTTTCTTTCTTCTTAAGCTCCGTCCCAGTCAGACACCGTCACATAATTGGGACGGATGGAGTATTATCTTTTTGTTATTTGGCACTAAATTTGACATTGACAATCACATGTCAGAATTTCTGTTAGAAAAAAGAAATACATTATTATGAGTGGTGATCTTGATATTGTCCAGAGAAAAAAAAATCTTGACATTGATATCCTATGTGAACAAAAGTGAGATTCATTTATATTTGTTAGAGTCCACATCAGCTAAGTGTATGTGCTGTAGTCTTCTTATATGGTTTCGGAAAATTATTATTGCATGAGCTAGCTTTTTGGTTGGATAGCCTTAGCAAGGACGTTGAGTTCGTAAAATGGGGATGTGTGTAAAATGCTAAGTAAATCCAATATCTGCAAAACACAAGAGAAATGTTAGGTACATAAGGAAGTAGCCTTAGGACCTGAGTACCTGACTACACGTTTTAAAACCGTGCAGGTCTAGGTTCAAAGTGAACAATCTTACTAGTGGGTCAGGTTGTGACAATATGATATCAGAGTCAGGCTCATCCTTGATGTTGGGTTATCCAATGTTGCACCCATGTTATACCACTCCCCGCTCCAAATGTCCGGCCATGGACGTGCAGAAGGTGTAAAATCACACATAGGTTAAGTATATGGGTTGTAGTTTTCTTGTGGCTATACATAACCTAGAGTTAAGTTCTTGTCAATTCATTCCCAGTGCCCAAATTTAGCTCTTCATAGTATCATTCAGCCACGGAAAGCATCTCTCTGTACATGGAACATCTTCTCCATGACAACTCAAGCATGTAGCACAGAGGGTCTTGGAAGCCATGGAATCCTGGAGAAGGAACTTTCCTCCATCAACGCCCCTCTTCAAACTGCATCTTAGTCATGGCCTGGGGAAGGAGTAAGTATTTGGTTATTCAGGGTTGTGAAAGGAAACTTCAATCTTTCATTTATTAAGTGATGAACTTGCTATAACCAGTCAAATGCAATGATAGTGTAAAGTTCACACTGCCAATGTACATAATTTAATACTAAAACTAAACCTGTCTTATGCCTTGTAACTAATCCTAAAATCAAACCTGTCTTATGCTTTGTAATTTTAATGTCATTCAAAAGCGGCTAAAGAGTTTGGATTTATCATTTGGAATAGGTATTATCATTTGGTATCTTCTTAATGTGTACTTGAATCATGCAGTCAAATTATTCGTGCAAAAGGCCCCTCAGGACCCAATAGAGATTACCTCTTTCAACTTGAAAAAGCCCTTGGCCTCTTAGGTAACTTCTTAAACCCTTGAAAGCTGTCTTTCCTACTTCATTTCTTGCTTTAGATCTGCTCATGCCTATTTAATTTATACTTTTGTTTTGTTCCCCTTACATTCCTCCTCCAATATTGCCATTTTCATTTGAACCAGGATGTGAAGATAAACATGTCAGTGACATTGCAAAGGAAGCCAGGCGCATTCTTTCAGAAGAAGTAACCATCTCATGATCTTGCAGATACCTTGAGCATTGTCTGAAAAACAAATGCCTTAATTTAGTTCTCCAAGATGTTGAGAAATCTATATTACTATGTCTAGACATATGACAGACACACATTATTCTTCTTCGCAACTGGGAGGGAAAATAATTGTTTTTCTATGTCTAAGTTCCTTCAGATTTCGTGCATTCTGGAAAAATAATATAGTATTGGCTTTGACAACCTTCAGTAACATACTTGAAGTGTCAGACGTGTTCATAGGATCGAGAGATGATCGAATTAATAGCTTGTGTGCGCACTTGTCTGATGTCATAGGTTGTTCTTAAAGCTCCATTTTTCTTACATCTAATTACACGATTGAATTTTTAAAAGTATATTTAGTCTGGAAACATATTAAAGTTGCATATATTTTCACAAGCTCCTGAGCGAGGTCCACTGTAGACATCTAGCAGATCTTAATTTCTACCTTAGCTGATGTGTTGCTATTTCTTAATGCTGTAGTTTGTTGAGGTAGCAAACTGCTAGCAGAGAATAGTTGTGAGGATAATGTTGCAGATTTGGGGCTGCATGTCCAAATTTTGCTGGTTTTGGTTATTTTTTTTCTTCGTACAGACTATACTTGGTAAATAATTTTTTTTTTAACTACAAAAAAATAAAAAAATAAAAGATCCGTAGTGCTTACACTGCATGTCATGAGACTTATGCCTTGACCGGTAGGTACTACGTTAAATATATCATTTTACGCTCCTGTCTTTCTTTTGTTTTACTTCATATCACTCTCAAATGGAAAAGTAAAATCTGGGAATTGACTAACGGCATCTTGCTTTCTTTTGGCAAGTTTAGAAAGGAAAAAAGAAGAAGAAAAGAAACAAAGATCTGATAGTAAGCTTAAAGCGGAATACTGTCTGAATATAGCCAGAAATCAAAGAAAAAGGTCGGCAGTGGACGTCGCTTGAAGCTTGTGAAAATATATGCAACTTTAATATGTTTCCAGACTAAATGTACTTTTAAAAATTCAATCGTGTAATTAGATGTAAGATTCTTTTGTCTGAAAATGGAGCTTTAAGAACTCCCTATGACATCAGACAAGTGCGCACACAAGCTATTAATTCGATCATCTCTCGATCTTATGAACAAGTCTGAGACTTCAAGTATGTTGCTGAAGATTCTCAAGTTCTTTCTTGTCAAACATGATAGACACTAGAGATCAGAGTCATCCCATAGATAACTGCACTAGAAAATAGTTTGTAGCCATCTTTAATTCACTCTGCCACTCCATTGCTTGCCTGCCAAACCCCATCCAGGGGGCTAGCTTTGTCCAAATATAAGTAGAAATAGGACAATTAAATGGCAAATGATCAGTGGACTCATCATCAGAAGAACATAAATGATACCTCAGATCAGTTGCAACCTCCACTTTGCTAGTCTATCCTTATTTAATAATCTCACTTTGAAAGTTCATTCGTTTTGAGGATTGATTCGTAGATTTAAATGTTATTTTGGTAATTTGATTGCGCGAGCAAGTTCGTATGATGTTATTACACTTGTGTGCATGTTTGGTTTGGAGCCCAAGGGGCTCGGGTGAGTTTCGGACGTGTTTCAGATGAGTTTGGTTAAGGTTAGAATAACTGGTGCTGGTGCTCTGCTGCAGATCTCGCATTTGCGAGGTCTGGCTCACAAATGCGAGCCTCGCTTTTGCGAACAATGATTCACATTTGCGAGCGTAGGCTGGATTGGATGAAACTCGCATTTGCGAGATTTTGTTCGCATTTGCGGACTGTGGACCTTCTCATTTGCGAAGGAGGTGGTCGCAATTGCGATCATTGACCATTGTTGACTGCTTCGCTTTTGCGAAGAGTATGGTCGCATTTGCGAGGGCTCTGGGTTCGCATTTGAGAACAAAATGTCGCATTTGCGATGTTCGCAATTGCGAACATGATATCGCCATTGCGACATCCGCAACTGAGTAAAAGAGGGGAAAAATGGGATTTAGCTCATTTCTCACAAACTCTCAACCCTAAACACCCTAGAGGCGATTTTTCAAGAGACTTTTCTTCCTAATCATTGGTAAGTGACTTTAATCTATTTCTTTTCAATTACCCATTATATTTCATGAGATTTCAACATCAAATTTAGGATTTTTATGGTAGAAATTAGGGATTTGGGTAGAATTGAAGATTTTTTTAAAATATAGATTTAGACCTCGAATTGAGGTCAGATTTCGAAACAAATCACATAATCGGGCTCGGGAGTGAATGGGTAATCGAATTTTGGTCCGAATCTCGATTTTGACCAAGCGGGCCCAGGGTTGACTTTTGTTGACTTTTTAAAAAATGATTTAAATTGAACCTCTTTCATTTGTGGATAATTTCTAAAGCTTCTTTTGAATCATTTGGTCAATGACTTGCTAGATTTGGTTGGTTTGGAGGCTTGTTCGAAAGGCAAGGTCGTGGTTGATTGATTGCTTGAGTTGCGGAGAGAGGTAAATGTTGGATCTAACCTTGATTTGAGGGAATTAGGAACCCTTGAACTATATGTTATGCGGAATTACATGCGTAGCGGCGTATATACGAGGTGACGAGTGTATATACGCTATCAAAATAATTGTTTCCATGTCTTTCTCGTATTTCATGAATTATCTCACTCTATGCCTAAACTATTGCATGCTTTAATTGTCTTCTATGCCGTAATTTATTACTTGTCATTAATTATTCTTGTATTACATTGTTCGTTCCTTCCATGATTCCGTGATTAACCGCTACTTGCCTTTAATTGTCTTACTTGCACACCTTAACTGTCATGTACTTGACTTGTCTTGTTGCTTTTGTATTAATTATAGTATTCTTTTGATTAGTACGGGGTTCCTTTATTGTTTTGCTTTCATATTCCTAATTGTAGAGGTTCTTGTAAATTGAGCTATTGAATTGATTGCTTTTATTGACAATATTTATGGATCGGGTTACACACCGCAACGATTGTGATATGGAGGAATAAGGGAGGACTTTGATATTGATTATAATGATATGGTGGGATGGGGTTACGCGCCGCAACGGTTGTGAATGTGACACTTGATATTGGTAAATTATGATATGGTGAAATAAGGGAGGAGTATGACATTGATTATGATGATATGGTGGGATCGGGTTGCGCGTCACAACGAACTTTATATATGATTCTTGACATTGATAAATGATATTATGGTGGAATAAGGGAGGATTGTGTATGTATGGTGGGATCGGATTGCGCGCCGCAACGGATTGCATATGTTATACTCATTGTGTTATTGTGTTACTTTTCAGCCTTTTTATATGATATTTTGCGGTCTGAAATTCTGGATTCTCTAGTTGCGAGGATTGAGCCCATTTTCATAAATTAACTGCTTTTCGTTATTTCCTGTTTCCTTCCTTGTTATTATTATTATTACTGCGTACATGTTATTATAAGTGCCCCGCCTTAGCCTCGTCACTAATTCGTTAAGGTTAGGCTTGACACTTACATAGTACATGGGGTCGGTTGTACTCATACTACATTCTGCACTTCTTGTGCAGATTTTGGAGTCGGTCCTAGTGGTGGTCAGTAGATTGCTCGGATCCGGTGCTTGATGGAGACTTGAGGTACAACTGCATAGCGTTCGCAACCCTGAAGTCATCTTCTACATTACTCTAGTTGTTTATTTAAACTCAGACAATTATGCTTTCATTAAGACTATTATTTCTAGTACTATAGACACTCGTCTATTCGTGACACCAGTTTTGGGATTTATATCTGGATATCACCGTTTATCAGATTTATCTACTTTAGTTCTGTTTATTTAGCTTAATGGTTTTCATTTGATTTGAATTATTAAAAATGGTTAATAATAACATCTAACATTGACTTGCCTAGCAAGTAAAATATTAGGTGCCATCACGGTCCTGAGGGTGAAAATTTCGGATCGTGACAAGTTGGTATCAGAGCACTAGGTTGCCTAGGTCCACGAGTCATGAGCAAGCTTAGTAGAGTCTGGAGGATCAGTACGTAGACGTTTGTACTTATCTTTCAGAGGCTATGGAGTCTAGGAAAAATTTCACTTCTTTCTTTCTCTATCGTGCGATTTCATTCTATTATTGATGATTAAACCATTCTATTCTTGTTCTCTCGCAGATGGTGAGGACACGCACAACATCAGCAGTCGGGCAAGAGCCGGAGCCCCCTATGACAAGGCCGAGGTCGGGCCAGAGTCCGAGGCATAGGCAGAGCTCAGCCTAGAGCTCGAGCAGCAACACCCACAATAGAGCCTCAGATTGATCATGAGGAGGAGGTACCAGCTTAGACCGTGCCCGTTAGACCAGCTCAGGTCCCGGAGGGATTCATAACCACTCCAGTGCTTCAGAATGCTCTAGTCCTCTTAGTGGGCCTTATGGAGAGTGTGGCCTAGACCGGTGCATTTTCGGTATCACCAGTCGTCTATCGGGATGGGAGAGGATCACAGACTCCCGCTACTCACACCCCGGAGCAGGTGGCTCCCCTATATCATACTCTAGCAGCCCAGCCAGTGGGGGTGGTTCAGCCGGTTGTTGCGGCACATGCCGATGATAGGCCCGCTATGTCTTCTAAGACCTTGTTGAGGTTGGATAAGTTTACCAAGCTCTTCCCTATTCATTTCAGTGGTGCATCTTCTAAGGACCCACAGGACTACTTAGACCATTACCCCGAGGTGTTGCACAACATAGGTATAGTTGAGACCAATGGGGTCGACTTTGCAGTGTTTCAGATGACTGGTTCCGCCAAGAGATGGTGGAGTGATTATATGTTGACTAGACCAGCTGGTTCGCCTGTACTTACCTGGGATCAGTTTTCACAGCTATTTCTAGAGAAGTTCATTCCTGTCACTCTGAGAGAGGATTACCACAGGCAGTTTGAGTGTCTTCAGCAGGGTAGTATGACTGTTACCCAGTATGAGACTCGATTTGTGGACCTAGCTCGCCATGCCATTATTTTACTCCCTACTGAGAGGGAGAGAGTGAGGAGATTCATTGATGAGCTCACTTTCAGTATCAGGCTACAGATGGCCAAGGAGACTGGAAATGATATTTCTTTCCAGAGGGCCGTAGATATTGCTAGATGGATCGAGATGGTTCGTGGTCAGGAGAGGGGGTCGGTGTCTGATAAGAGGCCTTGTCATTCCGTTGGTTTTAGTGGTGCCTCATCTGGAGGCAGGGGTACTTTTGGCAGATGCCATCCTCCTAGGCCATTTCAGTCAGCCCTTCAGGCATCCCATAGTGCTTCGTGTAGTCATGGTCCTTATGTATCTCACTCTGGGCAGCCAGCCCACAGTACACCATCAGCTCATATTAGTGCACCTCTGATCTAGAGCTACCACCATGGTTATCCTGCCCGTTCAGGTCAGCTTCAGCTTTAGTAACCACAACAATAGGATGGGTGTTTTGGGTATGGGGGTACTGGTCACATCAGGAGGTTCTGTCCGAGATTGTTGAGCAGCATGCCACAACAGAGTTCTCATGCCATGGTCCCGGCATCGGTTGCTCCACCACTTGCTCATCCAGCTAGAGGCAGGGGTCAGGCAGCCAGAGGTGGAGGTCAGACCATTAGAGGTGGAGGTCAAACCATTAGAGGTGGAGGCCAGCCAACTAGAGGTCGTCCGAGAGACGGAGGTCAGGGTGGTGGGGCCCAGCCCCAATTTTATGCATTCCCAGCTAGACCTGAGGCCGAGCCATATGACGCCGTTATCACAAGTATCGTTCCAGTTTGCCATAGAGATACTTCAATTCTATTTGATCCAGGCTCTACTTATTTCTATGTGTTATCCTATTTTGCTTCATATCTGGTTATGCCTCATGATTCTTTGAGTGCTCCTGTGTATGTGTCCATGCCTGTGGGAGATTCTATTATTGTAGATCGTGTCTATATCTCGTGTGTGATTACTATTGGGAGTCTTGAGACTAGTGTAGATCTCCTACTTCTTGAAATGGTAGACTTTGATGTTATTTTGGGCATGGATTAGCTGTCACGTTATCATGCTATATTGGATTTTCACGCTAAGACGATGACCTTAGCCATGCCGGGGTTGCCTCGATTAGAATGGAGAGGAACTCCTTTTTTTTAAATAAATTATACTACTAAGCGGTCTACCCAGCAGCTTATTTATTAATAGTAAAAGAAAAACCATAAAGGAAGAGTACAAGTAAGGGGGACAAAAGCTACACTAGTGTTGCCTCTAATAGCAAACACATACTAAGCTAAAAGCTACACTAGTGTTACCTTACAATTCCTATTGAGGCATGAACAACCTCATCTTTTAGCAAGCTTGTAAAAAATAAGAACTCGAAATTAGTAAATACTCTATGATCATCATAGAGTTTATAACACACTCTATGATGATATTACATATGATAATGCTTAGAAAATAATAAAATAAAATGAGGTAGAAATTGGATTCTTGCCCCTCATTCATGATACTTGTGAGTTCTTCAAATTGTAGCTCGTTAAAATCCTCTTCAGCTATATTTAATAAATCTTCAAAATTTCTCATTTCTTCTTCGATCGATTGGACTTTGTAGATATGGCCGGGGCTGCCCCTTTTCGCTTTGCATCTCTCATTGGGAGTATTCTAAGTGTTACTCCTTCATTCACTTTTTCATCCCAACTATTCTCCCTTGTGAATGCCTTATTCTTTTTTCCACTGTGTGTAGGAGATAAATCTCCACATCTAGTCGCCTCAACTCGGCAATAATCAAGCAAATCTTCTTCTTCGCCTTCTTCCCAAATTTCAACACGTAAGTTATTCTCTAGTTGTTGAATAACACATTTCTGTGCAACCATATCTAATAGTTCATGCCTCTTCACAATCATGGCATTAGGTTTTATTATGCAATCTTTCAATTGAGCATTTTTTATTCTTACCCGATTTTTTCTGTAGAGGCGCAGATTCTTTTGTACCTGGTAGATGTTGTCCAGTAGGAACAAAAACAGCAGCATTAGGACTTAGTTTTGTTTTGATTTGCACACTTGGTGAAGTACTAACAACCTGTTCAAACACAGTTACTGCTCCTTTCTTAGCGTTATCACCTCGTCGTGTTGAAGAACATGTTTCTTGAGTGTTTTGTTCCTGGAAATCAACAACATAATCTTCTTCACCTTCTTCTAACTCTTCTGCTTGGTCAGCCCATGACTTATGTTTAGAGCTAATTGTCGCCTATAGCTCGCTTAAAATCTGGACAGGTTCATCACTTAGTTCGGCATCACTCATCATGTCTTCATGTTCTTCTCTTGTGTGGTCAGCCCCTCCCTTTTTTGTTGCCGACGACATCATGGATAAAGTTTGTTGGTTGTTGGAATCTTGTAACATGTTGCCAGATCGATCAAACAAATCATTGGAAGGAATATCATATTGGGATGTATTCAAACCAACCCCTTCCATGCCATTATTTCCCTTCACCTCTTGAAGAAATAGTCCCTTCGTAGGATTAGACAAAAACCCAGGCAGAACTTGCAAAGGATTCAAACCTTCCAGAATTTTAGCTCAAATTGCAGTAAGATTTACATTAGTAGGTGTAATGGAGTTCCTGGAAACTTTGCACTCATCCGCACATACCACAATCTGCACTTTCTCATTTTTTGAACTCTTCTCTGCAGCTCGATCTGGAGATTTAATTCCAGATGTTTCCTTCTTTTTGCGTGTTACTGAACAACAGCCTTCCTCTCTATTGACATCCACTCCTTTCTTGCTACTAGAGTTTACTACCTGGTCTTGCATGCCTGGAGATCTCCTATTTTTAGGCGATCGATGCGTCACTGCTTGCTGCTGATTCCGTCGAACATATGTAGCACTTGAAATCTGCTGTTGTTTCATCCCTTTTAGAGATGCATTATGCCTTGTAGGTGATCTCACCACCATTTTTCAATCAACTCGTGCTGCATTCACATGTGTTGCATCATTAGACGAAGTGGAAACGTGGTCTAGATCCTCCACATTCACAGTTGCAGCCTCCAAACCATCAGGTAGTGTACCAGCATCAATAGCAACATGTTTATTGTTTCGTTCCCTTGTTTCTAAAGCTTCTGCTCCCTTATTAACCTGGTTGTGATGTTTAAGAATTTTCCCAGCCCTCATAACATCAACCTCAATCAACTTTACCTCACCATGAGATGTATTTTTTCCAGCTTCATGCACAGGTCCTGCAGTAAAATTACTTTGCATTTTACTAGTGTGCCCAGCATTGGCATGGTCAGCTGAATGTTTTGGACAGTTTTTTGCTTGTTCAAGCACTGCATTATCATCTATACCAGTTACACTATCCAAAGCATCAACTCCTTCAAGTTCTTTTCTCTCATCATGTACAATAGTAGCTATAAAACATGCTTGTTTTTCAGCTAGTTCTTCACGTGCAGCAGTTGCATCAGGGACATGTTTGATGTTAGGTTGTCCCAGTTCCTTTTTTAGTTGATGCACAGCTTCAGTTTTTTTTTTCCAACACCAGCAGATTCCTTATCCTAAGTTGAACCTCCAGCATCATCATGAACATTAGTAGCCCTTAAATCCTGATAAACTCTCGTTAGAGCTGCCGCAACTGGAATGGCACCACAATCTTGAGTCACGTTTGGTTTTTTCAAAACATCAGCTTTAGATTTATGGTTAATAAGATAAATTGTAGCATTAGTTTTTGCTAACAGTTTTTGAGGTTGCCTAGGTGCAACATTGTAAACGTTAGTATCTTTAATAGCGTGCACATCGATTTGCAACTCCTCAACACCACTGCTTACAACTACTTTAACTGGAACTGTATTAATCCCATTAACTGAAACTGTATGTTGCTCCTTATTATAATCTGATCCTTGACGAGCAGCATGTGAACTTTCACCACTGTTATTTGTTGACACCAAACACATTCCTTCAGCTACATTCCTTAATTTTTTGGCATCTAAAATTAGTCTCAAATCTCCTTTAAATTTTCCTCCAATGGTTTCAAAATCACGATCATCCAACTGGTTTTCCTTTTGGACCTTCTTTAAAAGCAAACGACACACCTATTTCTCATGCCCTTGGTGCTTGCAAACATTACAGTAAGCAGGTAAGTTATCATAAATAATTTCCTGGAAGAACTCAAACACTTTTCTAGATTTATTTTCCACATGTTGCAACCTTATTCTTTGAGGAAGGTTATTCGAGAGGTCAAGGATTACCCTAACTCTAGCAGTGCTAGGTCTTGATCACGTTTGATTTTCTTTATCAGTTGCAATAGGAATACCAACTGCGAAAGCTATTGACAGCAAAGCCTTCTTCGCAAACAAATTTGGAGGTAGATTAGGAAGTGATATCCACACGACGGCCTTCGTCGTTTCTTCCTTGTGATTGAATCCAATGGACTATGGGAAAACTCTATATTGATGTTATGCTCCATGGTGCATAAAATAATTAACTGAACGCGACAATGATAACACAAAATCTTCATAATGATCACACCTGATTAAAAGCTTCCTAGGCGCTAATAATCCTGTTAAACAATGGCCCTTAATTCCCAGTTGCTTGGGCAGTATTGCTCGCAAAGATTTTAGGTCTGGTGCACGAGCAGAAACTTTAACCACAATTGCTTGATTCAATCCCTCTTCTTTTGCAAAATGTTGGCGCTCCTCCAAGTCAAAACGAAGGGTTGGTTCTCCATGGACAAAGTCGACTGGTTTTAACACTGTTTGATGCAAAAACGTAACTATTTTGGCTTGGAAAAATTGTACAGGGGTGTAAAAGACAACCCTCGCGTGTCATTGTGTGTGATAGTGTACAACCAAGACTTGATTGGAAGAAATATAATGACAATGTATATAAAGAAGTAACAAACAAAGGTGTAGCAGCAATAAGCATGGTGATCATAAAGAGCAAATAACTATAAAGAGCAAATAAAGCAGGTAATTATATAATTAAAACTTCAACTATAATCAAAGCAAGGTATAAATAAATCTAGAGGCCAAATTAGTCTAAGTCTGATAAGGTCAAAACTTAAGTGTGATATACCCAGCAGAGCCGCCATGTTGTTGCACCCTATTTTGCACTAATCAAGACAGGATTCAACTTGTGGTTTCTCTATTGTTGATGACAGAGAGTCGCCACCTAATATTTAAAGATATACTAGGGTACCTATTTAATTACTAAGTTATGTTCATTATAGGTCTGCAAACCGGTGAGATTATGGGTAAGGGTTTTTGTTCTTCTATGGGGAAGGTGTTAGGCACCCCTTAAAATCTATCTGAGGTAGCTCCATAGGACTTAGACTAATTTTAAGGAATCAATTATTTATACTATGCTTAATTATTACTAAGGCATGGCTTACTATATGTTAAAGGGAGTATATGTAAGACTTAGAAGGGGTGTAGGATTATAAAATAGTTATTGAAGGTTAAGAGAGTTTTCAAAGTGGTCCATATTTTAAGGCTTGTAATTACTAAGTTAAGAAAGTGATTATCTTTGAAGAGCAAATGCTTGTACAATTGTAAAATCTGGTTTCATTCCTTGTTAGTGAAAATTAGTGATTCTTTTCTAATTTCTCTTTGAAAACGGGCTGCTGTTTGATTATGGGCATGAGCTTCAAAAAAAATCTTTATGAAAGGTGAGTATACAAGATGAGCAAATTATAATTTAATTCCTTTTAAGTCCTATATTAATTAAGGTTTGCCTATGTTTCATATGATATGAAATCAAAGATAGAGCACATAATTTAATATATGAGTGTTGAATACATGAATATGAAATACGATAAGACAACAAAGGTAGTAAACAAAAAATAATGAAAGCAGTAAGCTAAGCTATAAAAATAATGAGTAGTAGCGAAAGAAGTAAGGGAGAGAGGACTCGACTCTGATAATTGGGCCTCAATAAAATAGGCCCAGTAATTGAGGAACGCAGCTAGAGCTAACTGGGCCCTTCAAAGATGCAGCGAGTCTGGTTTGGGCTTGAGTTCCTTAGGAACTCAGCAAGCCCAAATGTATACATGCCCAAAAGAATAAAAGAAAGTCATTATAAGTATTCCCACATTCTCAACATATTCAAAACATTTATGACATGTACATTAAACTAACAATTGGAACAAGAAAATAATCAATATTGTGGAAAATTATATTAACGTAGTGGTTCTACTTAGCAAATAATTCACATTAAAAACCTTTCGTTATCATTAAACATTAAACCCCCAAAGAACTGAATGTGTCAATGAATTAAGGGCTAAGGAGGAAGCTCCACTCAAGGTCGATGCTCCCTTTGGATGCCCCGACACTTCAAAGTTCCCAAGGGACTCAAGGCCCAGGAAAATGCTTGTACCGGGAAGGGCAACCCAATCTAGAGTCGAACTCCACTTCCAAATACCCTTAAACACTAACAACATATTTTCCTTACGGTTTTAAATGCTAATGAGGCCCTTTTAATGTAAACTAGATGATATAGCATAGCCTACCACATAATATATTTTCCCTCCTAACATAAGAACATATAGTCTATACTGGATTACCAAACAAACATATATCACATGAATTCTAAAAATCTGATTCTGAAACACATACAAGTGAGCATCATAAGCATATTACAAAGGTCAAAATTTAGGGCAGAGTAATATTCCAAGAAAGGCAAAGCTATACAACAACAACTCAGCATATACAGAGGTTTCAAAGATATCTAGGACATGATCAACTTTCTCAATAGGTCCACAAATTTATAGACTACAACATGGAATCCCTAAGGATTTCTACAGAATCATACTCCTAATGTTATTAACTTCAAACAAATCATCAAGTTCAGATAGTATCAACAAGGATCTTTATGAGACTTAGGGATTGGATTTGGTTTAAAGTTATGAAAAGAGAAAGGACTAGGGTAGTTCTGGACAAGATATATAATCAGGAGCTAAGCAAGAGCATGCAATATTCAGTCAGATACTTAAACACTTCAAATGCAGTAATGATCTTATGTAGACAGGGGAAACCTTACACATTTATATAATTGGATTAAGCATGGCATGATAGGAAAGAGTTACAGATAAAGGGAAAGTATTGCATTGGAACATGTTCAACTCAAACTTAAGTCTGGGTTAGTACATGAATACAAAGATGATCATGCTTCTTTTTTACAAGTTATCACTTAACTAGGGCAGAGTAACTAGGTCCTTCTAAAAGATAAAATGCATGCTAGCTTTTCAAAATTGAATGATAACCTTAAAGATAATAGATAGGAGATATGATACCAAGTAAGCCTCATACTGAGAGTATTGACTAATCAAGAAAATAGTTAAGTTCAGTTGAACCAATTATCAGTTTTTATAACAAAGAGAAAGAAATAGGATCATGATCACATTATGAGGAAAGATAACTTAGCCTTAACAGATGTGTACAATAGGATTACTGGAAGAAAAGAGGAGAAGTTTAGTTCAAACAAGATTAGGTCAACAGAAACAACAAGCAAAATAAAAGACCATAATGGCAACTCAGAAAGAATCTAACAGACATAAGTAGAGAAGATAGCATATAAACACTTAGAGTTCCTACTTAAGGTTTAAAGGATAGAGAATATAAACTTAACACATTCAGATTCATTCAATCATGGTTATCAGATAATAAGTTCAACTTCAAAATCTCACAAACTACATAGATGCAACATGCAAGGATAAAGGTTACTGCAGGCCAATAAAATTTATCAGGTTCACATGAACATGAACATATAATAACTTAAACATGTAGACTGTTGGAAACTCAGGAACAAAGATCAACAAGAATCAATTAATGATTTAATTTGTCATTGATTAAAGACTCAAAGCAAGACAACTAATCACAAATAGATATTAAGCTGACAAAACATAAACATTAACATACTGAACACCATAAAACAATTGTAATACTCAAAACCTAACTTAGCATGCTTGTAGTATTCAAATAAAACGAACAAACGAGAAGAATGAGAGATGTGCTGACCTTTTTGAGAGAAGCAGACCAAACGAGAGCTCTTTTCAGTTGCTTAAACCCCAGGAACCTCAAGTTTAGACCGGCGATAGTACTCAACAAAAGAAAAGAAAATAGTAAGAAGACCTAAGGCTTGGAATCCTAAGCTTCTTAGTGCTTGTGTGTGTTTTCTCTTCAGTGTTAGGTGGTTGATTTGTGATTTTTCGTTGTTAGGTAAGAGCATTTAAGACTCCTACTTATAGTGCCATTTAAGGCTCTAGGGTTTCAAATAATTCAAATCAGATAGTAGAAGGTGATGATTACCAGATGATGTGAGCACGATTAAGTGAAATTTAAAGATAACAGAGGGAAAACAGTGAAGATTTCTACCTGAGAAAGGAGATTGAATCGTTGAAGGCAGAAGAACATCGGTTAAACTCTATTATCCAGAGGTCACTGAGTTTAACCTCTGGACATCGAATCCTCATGATGAACTCTGAGAAGGAACTCCATGCATGCTCCGATTTGATAAAACACGGAGAAAAATCAGAGATTTGATATTGTGTCTTTGGGTCTAGGGTTTCAGGATTTAGATGTTTGAATTTTGTGATTGAAAAAGGGAATTTGCAGTAGGATTCACGGACTTCAGGAGGCAAAAGGTAATTTTAGGTTCCGATTTGAAAGATCATAACAGAACTCAGGTGATTTGAACTTTCATCTTTGAGTCTAGGGTTAAGCTTTGGGGATTTCAAATTTGTGTGATGAAACGGGAATGAAATCGGCGAGATTCGCGATTGGGGAAGACAAAATGAATGAATTCATGGCTGATTTATTGACCTTGTACGGATTTGTGCAAGGTTTTATGATTAATGGAGGCTGAAAAAATGAGAGAAAGAAGAGAGAAAATAGAAAGGGAGGCGAGAGGGGGTGGGAGAAATGATTAGGGTTTCTGGGTAGGTTAGGGGTAACTCTAGGGATAAAATGGGTAAGGGAGATTTGGGCCGTTTGCTCTTTAGATCAACGACCCTGATAATTCAGGCCTTAACAATTTAAAATGACAAAATACATGGACCGTTGGATCTCTTAGGCTTCGACGGTTGAGATGAATTTGAAGATGTGTTTTAAATTAAAGAGTAAATAAGAGATAAAACGTTGGTCGTCGATCAAATAGATGGATGGCCTAGATTGAATGTGCTTTCTTTGTGAGTGAGAAAAGCGAGTGATACGGCATGCTCTTATTGGCTAAGAGAGGGTGTCGCGGATCACCAAGGTGGCAAACGAGATGGGTGTATGGACTGGGTCAGGTCCGGATTGGTCTTTGTATTTGGGCTAAAATAATATAACTAATGGCTACTTTGTAATTAGTTAAGGAATTGCAATCGTAACCTTCTAGTCTTTATCTCTTTTGAAATTTTAATCCCGATGTTGATCTGACGCAACTTTAAATAAACTTAAATATTTCAATAAAATGTAGTAATAAATTATAATTGTTAAATACTACTAATTATTGTAATTAATTGGTTATTTGTAAAAATACTTCATTAGGACATTAATTTTGAATTATTGAAATAGTAAACTAATTAACTATTTTAAGAAGTAATTTATTGAATTAATTATAGAGCTTACGTTTAGAAATTATTTTTAATAACCTAAAATAGTAAATATATTTGTAACTACATAATGTCAATATTACGTAATTAATTTTGAAACTAATGCTTGATTAATTTGAAAAAAATAGATATTCATTACTGGAAAATACTTTGAAATCGTTTATTGTAAATTATTAAGTATAAATAAATTAATTTAAAAGGGAGGGTCAAAATTGGTCGTCAACATCATCAATTGAAGATTAGGGCATCGAATGTCCCTAAGATAGCTTTCCGGACTCGGTATGGGCATTATGAGTTCCTAGTGATGTCATTTGGGTTGACAAATACCCCAACATCATTCATGGATATGATAAATCGGGTATTTAAGCCCTATTTGGATTCTTTTGTGAGCGTATTCATTGATGATATCTTGCTCTACTCCCGCAGTCGAGAGGAGCATGAGCAGTACCTTCAGATTGTACTTCGGACTCTAAGAGATAACCAGTTATATGCCAAGTTTTCAAAGTGTGAGTTTTGGTTGGACTTAGTCGCCTTTTTGGGGCATGTTGTATCTGCAGAGGGCATTAAAGTGGATCCTAAGAAGATTGAGGCAGTTCAGAACTGGCCTAGACCTACTTTAGCTACAGAGATTCGGAGTTTCCTAGGTGTGGCGGTTATTATCGTCAGCTCGTGGAGGGATTTTCATCCATAGCAGCCCCATTGGCTAGGTTGACTTAGAAAGGTGCTCCATTCAGGTGATTGGATGAGTGTAAGTTGAGCTTTCAGAAGCTCAAGACTACTTTGACTACGACGTCAGTGTTGGTGTTGCCCATAGGTTCAGGATCTTACACGGTATATTGTCATGCATCTCGTATTGGGCTCGGTGCAGTATTGATGCAGGATGACAGGGTGATTTCATACGCGTTACGGCAGTTGAAGGTTCATGAGAAGAATTACCATGTTCATGACCTAGAGTTGGCAACCATTGTTCATGCGCTGAAGATTTGAAGGCATTACCTCTACGGCGTGTCGTGTGAGGTGTTCACGGATCATCAGAGTCTACAGTATTTGTTCAAGAAAAAGGATCTCAACTTGAGGCAGAAGAGGTGGTTGGAGCTGTTGAAAGACTATGATATCACCATTTTATTTCACCCCGGGAAGACCAATGTGGTGGCCGATGCCTTGAGTAGAAAGGCTGTGAGTATAGGTAGACTTGCGTATATTCCAACTGGTGAGAGACCACTAGCATCAGATGTTCAGGCCTTGACCAATCAGCTCGTGAGGTTAGATGTTTCAGAGCCCGGACGTGTTCTAGCTTTAACGATCTCTCGGTCTTCTTTGTGTGAGCGCATCAGAGAGCGTCAGTATGACGACCCCCATTTGCTTATCCTTAAGGACATATTGCGGTACGATGATACCAAGCAGGTTACCATTGGAGATGATGGGTTTTTGTGGATGTAGGGTCGTATTTGTGTGCTTAGTATGGATGGGCTACGAGAGTTGGTTCTTAAAGAGGCCCACAGTTCCCGGTATTCCATTTATTTGGGTATCGCCAAGATGTATTAGGACTTGGGGCAGTATTATTGGTGGAGGAGAATGAAGAAGGATATAATTGCATATGTAGCTCGGTGTCTAAATTGTCAGCAAGTAAAGTACGAGCATCAGAGGCCTAGTGGTTTGCTTCAAAGGCAGGAGATTCCAGAGTGGAAGTGGAAGCGTGTTACCATGGATTTTATTATTGGGCTCCTACGGACTTAGAAGAAGTTTGACGCGATATGGGTCATTGTGGACAGGTTGACTAAGTCGACACATTTCATTCCAGTGGTAGTTACCTATTCTTCATAGCGGTTAGCTGAGATCTATATCCGCGAGATCGTCCGTCTTCACGGTGTGCCCGTGTCCATTATTTCTGATCGAGGTACGCAGTTCACCTCGCACTTCTAGAGGGCCGTACATCATGAGTTAGGCACACGAGTTGAGTTGAGTATAATATTTCACCCCCAGACGGACGGACAGCCCGAGCGCACCATTCAGATATTAGAGGATATGTTTCGCGCTTGCGTTCTGGATTTTGGGTGTTCTTGTGACCAGTTCTTGCCACTTGTGGAGTTTGCCTACAACAACCGCTACCATTCGTGTATTCAGATGGCTCCCTATGAGGCATTATACGAGAGGCGGTGTCGTTCGCCAGTTAGTTGGTTCGAGCCAGGAGAGGCTCGGGTTTTGGGTACCGATTTGGTTCAGGATGCCTTAGAAAAGGTCAGAATGATTTAGGATCGACTTCACACAGCTTAGTCTAGGCAGAAGAGTTATGCCGATTGGAGAGTTCATGATGTTGTATTCATGGTTGGATAGAGGGTATTGCTCCGAGTTTCATCCATGAAGGGTGTAATGAGGTTCGGGAAGAAGAGTAAGTTGAGCCCTAAGTATATCGGACCCTTTGAGATTCTTGAGAGAGTGGGTGAGGTGGCCTGCAGGCTTTCCCTGCCACCTAGCTTATCAGTAGTCCATCCGGTGTTCCAGTCTCCATGCACTGAAAGTATCATGGTGATCTGTCCCATGTGTTAGATTTCAACTCAGTCCAGTTGAACAAGCATTTGACTTATGAGGAGGAGTCGGTGGTCATTCTAGACCGGTAGGTCCGGAAGTTGAGGTCTAAGAGTTATCCTTCTGTTAGAGTTCAGTGGAGAGGTCAGCCGATCGAGGCAGCCACGTAGGAGTCCGAGTCCGACATGCGGAGTAGATACCCACACCTTTTCACCTGTCCAGGTACTTTTCTATGTTCGTTCGAGGACGAACGTTTATTTTAGAGGTAGAGAATGTGATGACCTGATAGGTCATTTTGAGATTTAGCTTCTATTTCCGTGTTCCAAGACATCGATTAGCTTCATTTACCATTACTCGATTTGCGTGCGCAGTCCGAGTCTTTTTCCAGAAAATTTTTATGTGAAAAATTTAAGAAAATGTGAATTTTTGTCTTTAAAACTAACTTGAGTTGACTACGATCAATATTTTATGTAAATAGATCCAGATCGGTGTTTTGATGGTCCTGGCGGGTCCGTATCGTGATTTCGGACTTGGGCGTATGCCCGAAATTGAATTCGGAAGTCCCTAACTTATTTTGACTCATTTTGCCGAAAATTAGCATTTTTGAAAGTTGAAGAATTACTAAGTTTGACCGTAAATTGACTTCTTAGCTAAGGGGTTCAGATTTTGATGTTAAAACTTGAAATAGTTTTGTATTGCTATTTGAAACTTGTCCGCAATATTTGGTCCAATTCGGAATTGATTTGACATAATTCGGACACTTAAACATGATTCTAGTGTTCTTGAGTTTCACTTTGAAAGTTCATTCATTTTGAGGATTGATTCGTAGATTTAAATCTTATTTTGGTGATTTGATTGCGCGAGCAAGTTCTTATGATATTATTACACTTGTGTGCATGTTTGATTTGGAGCCCAAGAGGCTCGGTGAGTTTCGGACATGTTTTGGATGAGTTTGGTTAAAGTTAGAATAGATGGTGTTGGTGCTCTGCTGCTGATCTCGCATTTGCGAGGTCTGGCTCGCAAATGCGAGTTTCGCTTTTGCGAACAATGATTCGCATTTGCGAGCATGGGCTGGATTGGGTGAAACTCACATTTGCGAGATTTTGTTCGCATTTGCGGACTGTGAACCTTCGCATTTGCGAAGGAGGTGGTCGCAATTGTGATCATTGGGTCTAACCTTGATTTGAGGGAATTAGGAATCCTTGAACTATATGTTATGCGAATTACGTGCGTTGCGGCGTATATGCGAGGTGACAAATGTATATACGCCGTCAAAATAATTATTTCCATGTCTTTCTCGTATTTCATGAATTATACTGTTACATGCTCTAATAGCCTTCTATGCCGGAATTTTTTACTTGTCATTAATTATTCTTGTATTACATTGTTCGTTCTTTCCATGATTCCGTGATTAACTGCTACTTGCCTTAATTGTCTTACTTGCATACCTTAACTGTCATGTTCTTGCCTTGTCTTGTTGCTTTTGTATTAATTGTAGTATTCTTTTAATTAATACGGGGTTCCTTTATTGTTTTGCTTTCATATTCCTTAATTGTAGAGGTTCTTGTAAATTAAGCTATTGAATTGATTGCTTTTATTGAGAATATTTGTGGATCGGGTTGAACGCCACAACAGTTGTGATATGGAGGAATAAGGAAGGACTTTGATATTGATTATAATGATATGGTGGGATCGGGTTGCGCGCCGCAACGGTTATGAATGTGACACTTGATATTGATAAATTATGATAAGGTGAAATAAGGGAGGAATATGACATTGATTATGATGATATGGTGGGATCGGGTTGCGCACCGCAACGAATTTTATATGTGATTCTTGACATTGATAAATGATATTATGGTGGAATAAGGGAGGATTGTGTATGTACGGTAGGATCGGGTTGCACGCCGCAATGGATTGTACATGTTATACTCACTGTGTTATTGTGTTAGTTTTCAGGCTTTTTATATGATATTTTGAAGTCTGAAATTTTGGATTCTTTGGTTGCGAGGATTGAGCCCATTTTCATAAATTAACTGATTTCCGTCATTTCATGTTTCCTTCCCTGTTATTATTATTATTACTGCGTACAGGTTATTGTAAGTGGCCCGCATTAGCCTCGTCACTACTTCGTCGTGATTAGGCTCGGCACTACAGAGTACATGGAGTCGATTGTACTCATACTACATTCTGCACTTCTTGTGTAGATTTTGGAGTCGGTCCTAGCGGCGGTCAGTAGATTGCTCGGATCCGGTGCTTGACGAAGACTTGAGATACAGCTGCACATCGTTCACAACCCTGAAGTCCCCTTCTACATTACTCTAGCTGTTTATTTCAACCCAGACAGTTGTGCTTTTATTCAGACTATTATTTGCAGTACTCTAGCCGCTCGTGTATTCATGACACCGGTTCTGGGATTTGTATCTGTATATCGCCGTTTATCAAATTTATCTACTTTAGTCCAGTTTTTTTTAGCTTAATGGTTTTCATTTGATTTGAATTATTAAAAATGATTAATAACAACATCTAACGTTGGTTTTTCTAGCAAGTAAAATGTTAGGTTTCATCACGATCTCGAGGGTGGGAATTCCGGATCGTGACAAAGAATCTACATACGAAGTAAATAAAATGCAGCATTATAAGAGTTATTATGAGATATAAAAAGATACAACACTAAAAAATTATTATGAGACGTAAATCAACTACAAGCATCTTAAAGATACAAAAGGATGTCAGACTATATCTTGTACCTCCTAACAACAAATAAAAAAGGAAGCTTTGTAGTTACATACTTCAAAAACTACTCGTTTCAATATTGTATATCTAGTGATGGCACAAATAAAGACAAAAAAAGTAACTTTTATCTTAAAGAAGCAACTTCTATATAGAGGAGAACACCGTTATGCATCTCGCGACAAGTGATTAAATCAAGAAATAATTCTTGTTAGGATAACTACTCACTAAAATGAGTATCATGTGAATAATTATTTAAAAGTCGTCACTTATTAGCACTTACAAACTAAATAATTAGGTTCCTTCACCAATGAACACAAACAACGCAATATTGTTTCGAACGGGAAACAATAATATATATATATATATATATATATATATATATATATATATATATATATATATATATATATATTACTTTTAAAAATATACACTAAGATCTAAAAGCCAATAGCAAATGAAAACATGAAATTCGACAATTTCCAAAGGCAGGTTAAGTTGTACCTCACCCTTCGCAATAATAGAATATGTGGTTTAGGGTTGAAATATTCTCAAACTTCATAATTGAAATTGATGAAGAAGACTTTGAAAAGTCAAGGTTAGTAAAAGAACTCTGAGGGTCAATAAGACTCAGAAATTGCGCACATGATTTCCATGAAAGCTGATGAGCTAAGTGCTAACATCGAGAGCTAGGCACTGAATGTGCTTTGGGGCGCACAGTCGAACACTAGGGTGTAGACCTGTCTCCCACATTCTGCCTCGGGGGCATTTTCTAAGCGTTTTGCTCTGGGGCACGCTCCGAGAAAGTTTTTTAAAACTGTTACCACCGGAACTCTGCCTTGCGCCGAAAAAGCCTTTTAACGCACTGCTACCAGCACAAACACGAAGATTAAACCTCCCACAATGCACAAGCAAAGATGCTCCATTTACAAAATCGCACGATAACTAACAACTAAGGCTTCTAAGATCCATGACCACTAATTTAACATTTCAGAACCAACTAAATATCACATCTCATATAAATATACTTCTAAAATACACTAAATCTCAGCTCCCAAATCTAAGATGAGAAACCGAAACCATTGATACATTCGAAAGATGATTGACTGGTCTGTAACTTATAATCTTCATCCACGAAAGCTTCATTCACTGTCCTCGTTATCATCTGCCACGGAAAAGGGAGTTTTAGAAACAAGAAACAATCATGTGATAAATTTATGCAAATGATCAACAATTTCAGATGGAGTACTGTTGCAAATTATGTACACCAAAATACTTGTGTTCCACAAGATTACACTTAATCTTGTTCTAGTTACACCCAGAGTTTAAGTGATTTAGTTTTAGGCCAAGAGCAAACAAAACTAGTACTACTTAATAGGGAGAAAAAAGAAACAATGCTTTATCTAATCTAAAATTGCAACATATGCTAACAGGGAGAGTCTATGCACATGGCCAGTGCAAACGAAATTATGGAATTTCGACAAAAGAGGAATTTTATGGAACTTCCACCAAAGAAAGAGAAAAATTGCTGTTATTGCAGCACAAAAGCATGCCACTAGTAGAACATCTAAGAGGCCAGTGTTTAGCAAAAAGGAAAATACAGGGAAACTCAACTGAACAAGAAAGCTAATGCCTAGAAGGTAAAAGCATCTCAAATCAGCAAACCACCACTGTAGAATATATATGCTAGCAAATATACCTTCATTGAACTCCTCACTCTGACTGCTATCATCATCTTCATCGTCATCATCGTCTTTGTCACCGTCACTTGCATCATCATTGCTGCTATCATCCTTTTTGTCGTCATTCTTATCCTCTTTAGGAGGTAACTTGGGTCTTGGAGGAGGAACAAAGCTGGTCGTTGATCTCCGTCGTGTATTTGAAACAATGTTGCTTAGGTCAATGCCTTCCAATTCCTTTGCTCTTTCCTTTCTCTTTTTGACTTCTTTGATTTCTGGGCCAATCAGAAGTGGCATCAGCATAAAAGTTACATAATAAAACTTCCCCATACATGCACCTATAAAGCTATTTAACACTTTCCAACTAGATATGAGAATTCGTTCAACCAAAAAGGAGCGGGTAAAAGAAGCGAGCAACTTAAAGTAGCAGAGAGAGAATGATAGCAGCAAGAATTTGAAACAGAAGTGAAGACGCTATATTACATTTCAGCTGTAAAATTGTTAGATACCACACTTGCGGAATCTTACTGCTCCTATTAGACACTTTTATATAGTAATAATTTACCTTTCTCGCTGGGATTCGTTGATAGCCCTTCTCCAGAAAGTATCTTTTCCAACTCCTTTATCAGGAAACCCTCACGCTTGTCGTCAGACACCTGCTTGGCTCTCTTATAAATAGAAGGAGCAACACTGGTTTTTAGGATGATCAGGGGCAGTTGAATGATTGAATTAGAATGTGGGTCCGTGCATCAGTTAATACATACAGAATTGAAATCTTACAAAGAGACAAACCTCATCCCACAAGCTTTAATTATTGATTTCAGATGCTCCACACGTTTTCCATATCCAGCAGTAGCTGGTGCTCCCTTTACAACTTTCTTCTGCATTTAGGTAAGTTTAATGAATAACCAAATACGTGCACAGGGAGTTTTTTTTCACAAATAAGCATAATTTTTTTTTTGATTTGCACCGGGTGTCCAAGTATCTTTGAGCCCCGACTAATCCCGGGGGTGCACAGGCCCTCGGCAAGGAGTTTCCCGCAAGTGCACCACGGTTAATTCAGGTTTTACCCAGTCCGATGGCCCTCAGAAATTGTTTGCACCCAGTGGGTTTCGAACTTGAGACCTTGAAAGGGAGCAAACCCCAAGGCTCAAGTCAATTGCCACCAGGCCAACCCCTGAGGGTTCACAAATAAGCATAATTATACGGACATTATCATAATAACCTCACCTTGGCAGGAATTTCAGCAGATGATCCAGATTGACCATCTTCAGAATCACTCTTACTTGTGTCTCCATCACTACTTTCATCTGATAGCTTCTTAGAAACTTCTTTCTGCTTTTTGGCAGGGACATTATCCTCTGAATTAGGACTTTTTCGTTTCTTCAGTCCTTCAGATTTCTCAGCCGTTTCTTTTGCGGCAGATCTCTTACCTGATTTTACTTTCTCTGCTACATTTTTACTTCGGCTGCTAAATGAATTAGCGTTTTCACCACTCTTCTTTGCTGCTTTACTTCTTTTTTCAGGGCTTTTCTTACCACTATTGGTGGATTTAGGAGCTTCAGAAGATGTTAACACCTGTTAACAATTTTTTTTTGAAGACAGATTAATAAACATACTCCCCCCTTAGAAGTAAAGAGCTTTTTGAAACATAATCCCACCTCATCTACTTGGTTCTGAATAAATTTCTTAAAGGCATCAAGAGTATTTTTCTCAAGACCAAGATCTTCTTCCAGAAGTCGACGAACACCAGCAAGAGTTATTGACCTGAGATAGAACATTCACTTGAAACTGTTAAAGCACATAGAAAAGAACAAGAGGAAAATGAAGGGCCAATATTTACATAAATAAATAAATAAAACCTTTGATGTGAAAGATAAATACATAAATAAAACCTTTGAGAGAAGAGGTATTGTTGAAATTGATCAAACTAATAAACAAGTGTTTAAGCGTATAACTAGTGAATACACTTAATGTCCTAAAACTATTATCACCGATTTACTGCCATCCATTTATAACCCATTAGGTTGAATGCAAAAATTCACCAGTGATTAACTCATTTTGCCACATTATCAAGAATATAACAACACAATTACTGTTACACGGCGCCTTCCTGAAGTTCCTTGGAAGGGCGACGTAAGGCTAAGCAACCGATGTCAGTGCAGTTGCTATGCGCCAACTGAGGTCCTCGCCGTACGCTAGACTAGATTGTCAGTGCCATACGGGAAAACCAATGTCGTGAGCAATTGAGCAGCGGAAAATGAGCAATTGATGATGAAAGCTGATGATTGTATTGATGATGATGAAAGCTATTACATGATGCAATGCGGTGTCCGGGGGGAGAGACACTAGTACAGAGAATTGTTTGAATGCTTGAATGTTTGAATGCTTTGGTCCCCCTTAATAATGCTTAAAAAAATAAACCAAAGTTACATGAGTTGACCTAAGAAAGCTGTAGAAGCACACTGAAAATGAATGAAGTAAAACTACTCTATAATTACAATGAAAAGGACTTAGTCTTCTATGGAAGCAAGTCCGATGGCAGCAACTTTGTCTTGAGCATCAGGGTCTGCGCGCGCATTGTTGTGGGCGCGCGCGGCACTATTTGGATCTGCCAGCGGCGGAGCGCTGGTGCTTGGCATTGGGTCTGCGCGCGGAGCACTGTCTGTGCGTGCGGCGCTGTTGGCAACATGATGGTTTGTGCGCGCGGCATTGTCGGTGCGCGCGGCACTGATGGCATTCGCCAGTCGCTGGGCACTGGCACTGATTATCGGTGGGGCGACAAAGGCGCATGCTCACTTGTCACTTGGCGTTGCCGAGACCACGGGGCCGACCGTGGCGCTAGGCGTTGGGAGGCTTGCCGGGATGCCACGGGGCACGCCCAAGGGGTCATGGGTCGATGATGGAAAGCAGCCCATGACATTCTCCCCCACCTGAGTTGGCGACGTCCTCGGAGCCTTACCTGCCGGATGATGATGATTGGTCAGGCTCTTGTTGGCTAGGAGGTCTGTTCCCCTCGGTGTTGTGAGATGTCTTTCTGAATGATCTTCCATGCATTTCTAAAATGACCTGAGGCGGCTGACATGAAAGACTGGATGGATTTTCCACCAGGCTGGTGTGTTCAGCTGGTATGTGGATTTCCCGATGCGCCTTTCAATGGGAAAAGGCCCGATGAAGCTTTGCAATAGGCGAGGATCTTGGGTCCTCTTTGCAAATAAGTTCCGCCTCGGGGTTCTTACCATCACTTTGTCCCCTGCTTGATGTTGGGCAAAGCGAAGGTTTTGTTCGGCATACCTCGTTGCCCTCTCCTGGGCTTTGACAAGATAGCTCTGCACTATCTTCAAAGTTTGCTCCCATTCTGTCGAGAAACTGGCAGCTCGATGAGATGATGGCATGTTTAGTGCATTCACATTTTGTGGGAGTAGCGGTTGTTGTCCGGTAACAATTTCAAAAGCGCTTTCGTTTGTATGGGCGCACTTTTGTGAATTGAAACACAGCTGAGCAGCATCCAGAAGCTTCACCCAATGTGTTTGTGACCCGGTTGCAAATTGGCGGAGATATTCCTCCAGCATGTCATTTAACCGGTCTGTTTGATCATATGTTTGCTGATGATGATGGTTTGAGTTGTAACTCAATTTGGATCCGAGGCAACTGAAGAGTTGGGTCCAAAACTTGCTAGTGAAGCGTGGGTCGCAGTCACTAATGATGTTGCTGGGCATACCCCAATGTTTGACAACATGGGAGAAGAAGAGTCGAGCTGTTTCTTCTGCCGATATGTTCTGTGGGGCTGCGATGAAGGTAGCATACTTGGAAAATTGGTCTACTACCACCATGATGGTTGCATGATTTCCGACCTTGGGTAATCCTGTGATGAAATTCAGGGAAATGCTTTCCCAAGGTCTCTGTGGGACAGGTAGCGGCTCCAAGAGTCCCGCTTGTGCTGAGTGATCCGACTTGTCCTTTTGGAATGCTTGACAAGTCTTCGCATAATGAGGGGCGCCATGAGCTGTTGGCCGCCGATGATGTGATGTTTGTTTGATGATGTTGAGGGCAGCCGGAACCGTGGGTTCAGGTTTGTTGGTTCCCTCCTTTAACTGCATGGCCGTGATGTTTTCAGCGGCCATCTTCATGGGCATGCACGGTATGGTGCGGGGTTTGGCCCCGTTGTCTCCCATCATCATGTTGGCATATGGTACCGGGATGGTGTTTGTTTGCCTGAGGAATTCCAATCCCACTATCAGTTCGAAGTCATCGATGATAGCTATGTGTAGGTCGAATATTCCCTTGTATGGGCCAAGCTTGATTGGCACTTCTTTGGCTATTCCACTCACTTGCTGAGATGGAGAGTTGATAGCCTTGACACGACCTTTGCATTTTTGCACAGCTAGACCGAGGCGTTGCACCTGAGTTGAGGCCAGGTAGTTGTGGCTAGCACCCGTGTCTATCAATGCCCGAATAGGTTTGCCGTTTACTTTCATGTCAACGAACATTAAGGTCCTCTTTTGTGATGTGGGAGGCCTTTCGTTCGCCTTTCCTTTCCCTTTCTTGTCGATTGGGAATGCCTTCTTCTGGGGGTTGCCGGCAGTGGTTCCCGCCAAGGTATCATGAATGGAGCCAACAAATGCGTTGAAGGCCCCTACCTGTTCTTCGCCGACTGAGCCGTCCTGATCTGACTCATCATCGTCAACAGTTTGTTGAGCATTGATTTGTGTATTGGGGCATTGATTGTTCCAATGTTCCCCGCCGCAATGACGGCATTCTGATGGGGGCTTTCTCCCCTGATTGTTGTTGACTGATGCAGCAGTGTTGCTGCTTGAGGAAGGAGTCTTGGATTTGGATGCACCTCGATCTCCTCCGTTTCTGTTGGGGCCACCGTTGCTAGGTTGGCTCCCGTTGTATCCCCCTCGGACAGGCGGCTGGGGCCTATCCTTCTGAGTTTCCAACTGGTAATCCCCAAGGCACTCTGCAGCTTAGAATGGCCTTGGGCAGGGTATCTACCCGTTGTCTTTGCAGCTCCATACGAGCATGAGGTTTCAAACCTTCTATGAATGCGAACAGTATGTCTTTGTCCCCCATATCTCGTATGTTTAGCATGAGTGCGGAGAATTCACGCACGTAGTCCCGCACCGACCTGGTGTGGCGGAGTTGACGCAACTTTCTCCGTGCATTGTATTCCACGTTTTCGGGGAAGAACTGCAGGCGTATGGCGGCCTTCAGTTCTGCCCATGTCTGGAGAGTATCTTCACCGGCCCTGATGGCTTCGTATTTGACTCGCCACCAGAGTTTTGCATCACCCTGAAGATACATGGCAGCAGTTGCTACCTTTTTGGATTCTTCCAACTGTCCAACGGCATTGAAGTATTGTTCGATGTCGAAGATGAAGTTTTCCACTTCTTTAGCATCCCGGGATCCGGAATTTTCAGCTTTTGTGGCATGGGGGCAATGTTCATGGCACCCCTGATGTGGTTTTCGCCTCCTTTGAGCAGGCTTTGAAGGGCAGCATTGACAACATTGAGTTGGCCTGTCAAGTTGTCTATGGTTTGCTGCATGACGGTCAGTCTGTCTGCCTCTAGTTCCCAATAGGCTAAATCCTCGGCACGCTCCTATTGGAGGTCCTCGAATTTGCCATGAATTTTGGTTGCCTCGACGGCAGCCGTTTCCCGGTCTTCCTCAGAGTCATGACTGATGTTTGCTATGTCAATTTCCGCCTGCCGCATTCTGCGGTCCAGGTCGTCCAACCTTTGCACTAGGCTGGTTTTTAGATCAGGCAACGTATCCACGATGGGCCGTAATGCGTCAACCGTCTCTTCTAGGGTCGTGATGCAATCCCCGTAATTCACCATGGTCAGAAATGGTGATGATGATGGCAATGAGTTCCCTCGTCCGATGTCGAGCCTAGGCTCTGATACCAACTGTTACGCGGCGCCTTCCTGAAGTTCCTTGGAAGGGCGACGTAAGGCTAAGCAACTGATGTCAGTGCAGTTGCTATGCGCCAACTGAGGTCCTTGCCGTACGTTAGACTAGATTGTCAGTGCCGTACGGAAAAATCAATGTCGTGAGCAATTGAGCGGCGGAAAATGAGCAATTGATGATGAAAGCTGATGATTGTATTGATGATGATGAAAGCTATTACAAGATGCAATGCGGTGTCGGGGGGAGAGACACCAGTACAGAGAATTGTTTGAATGCTTGAATGTTTGAATGCTTTGGTCCCCCTTAATAATGCTTAAAAAAAATAAACCAAAGTTACATGAGTTGACCTAAGAAAGTTGTAGAAGCACACTGAAAATGAATGAAGTAAAACTACTCTATAATTACAATGAAAAGGACTTAGTCTTCTATGGGAGCAAGTTCGATGGCAGTAACTTTGTCTTGAGCATCAGGGTCTGCGCGCGCATTGCTGTGGGCGCGCGCGGCACTATTTGGATCTGCCAGCGGCGGGGCGCTGGTGCTTGGCATTGGGTCTGCGCGCGGAGCACTGTCTGTGCGTGCGGCGCTGTTGGCAACATGATGGTTTGTGCGCGCGGCATTGTCGGTGCGCGCGGCACTAATGGTATTCGCCAGTCGCTGGGCACTGGCACTGATTATCGGTGGGGCGACAAAGGCGCATGCTCGCTTGTCACTTGGCGCTGCCGAGACCACGGGGCCGACCGTGGCGCTAGGCGTTGGGAGGCTTGCCGGGACGCCACGGGGCGCGTCCAAGGGGTCATGGGTCGATAATGGAAAGCAGCCCATGACATTACTCATGAAGACTTCTTTTTGGGTTTTCTTAATCACAGCTTGTGTAGGTACCACCTTGCGCGCCTCGACAAATACACCGGGTAACTTGCTACAGTTCACAAGCAGAGGTGTCAGGTAAATCTGCTCACAAAGGTTAGATTAGATGGCTCACACTGAGTCTTGCAGGTGGAATTCGAACTTGGAATCTTTATATTGTTGCTCCTAAGCATCAACCACTCAGTGATCCCTTGGGTACTACTTGTGAAGAGATTCTCATGGATCTCAACAACACTAGGGTACCCAAAGAAAGAAAAGAGAGAGAACAAGAACTTTTGTGTACCGCTACTTGAAGAAACTTACCAGGCACCATACTCTATCATGGATGGGCAGCCTTAAACTCATTGATAAAGTAAGGGCTCAAAAACAGTTATCTGAAAATGTGTAGTAAGTGTGACTGCAATACTTAGAGTGACATTCAGGTAACTGTAATGCGAAATACTCATGTATCATTCATTATAGTCAACAAATAACCAATAGTTCTAGCAATACCCTTTGACCAACCAAAAACTCATTTTCCACCTTGCAAGTACATGACGACAGAATTGCTTCATGTGTTCTTATTGACTTTAAAAATTCTAAAAAGGGCACCTTTGGCACCCTTAGTTCAAGACAGCAGACCCACTGAGCAGTCCTGTCATGGTCAAAATTCCAACTTGCCTTATGCACCAACAAGCACCGCAAAAGGTAACTAAACGTAACCCAGATATGATTTCATCAAAAGGATTGAGCCCCTTACCCTGTGACCCTGCCTGAGGGGAAAAAAAGAAAAGAAAGAAGCCTCTATGGTTCCATCCAATCCAAATTTACAACAATCAGATTGTATAGCTCATGCATCAAACTCGCACTTCAAAAGTATTGCAAAAAAAAAAAAAAAAAGAATCCTTGTATTTTGGATCATATATGACAAGTAAGAAATCTTCAAATCAAAGAATGGTAGCATTTGGAAGGAGACTAACAGAGATATAGAAATTTAAATATTCAGTCTTTTTATAAGAGATTCAGGATTGAGCTTTAGAATAATATTTCCATTTTCATTAGCGTGTGAAAAAGGAGCTATTGCGAACGGTCCTTGTTTAGGATATACAGGAAAGATAAAAAGGGAAAGAGAAGTAGTGTTCTAGCATTCTTGGTCATTCAAGGAAGGAATGGTTCAAGGGGACCAGGTGGAGCCAGAGGATGAAATCATGAAAGGTAACAGTAGACAAAATTTCACTAATATTTTTATCTCTTTTCTTTCTCCCGGCAACTTTTGAGTAGCAGGGGTTATGCCCTGCTTAGCTGCCTCATACGGAATTCAAGCAACTCTGCTTGCTGATTAAAGCAATAAGAATCTGCGATGGCCAAGGACAAAGTCATGGCAAGTCATTGCATGGAACAGATGTAAATAGCTTAGAATTGAAAAAAGAGGAGCTAAAGCTGTGCACAAGTATGATTAAAGCAATTGCAAAGCAATATGACAGTGATTCACATGGGGTATTGTTTGACGTTGGAAGCAAAGCGACATCGGATATATATATGAGACTAAGGGGTGCACAAATAATTCTCCGACAAAATGTTTCTCTCGAGAGAAATAAGGAAAAAGAGGGAAGGGAGGTAGCAAACAATCAAAGCCACTTTCAAGCAACTGTAGTGGCAACAGAAATCCTCTTTTCCTGTCATTCTTAGGTTATTAAGGCCCCAAGGGTTGTTGGCATAACCGGCAAGTAAGGAGTCATAGCTGTAAAAGATAGAATGAGTGATCCAGATAGCAACTAAAGATAACGTACTCAGAATTAGCTCTGAAGTGAGCAGCTCTCTCCCAGATGGCCTTCTTTATTGTGCTCTCACTTGGCTTTACACCTTGTGCATCCACTGATTCTGATTTGGAGCTCATAACGCCCATTATTGGAGAGTCATCCATTTCTGTTTCATCTTCAAGTGCTGTCTCTTTGGTATCTTTCTTTATCACTTGCTTTTTAGGGGACTCGGCCGCTTCTATTTCTTGTTTAGCTGAAGAAGCATCTTTTTCCAATTTTTCCTGAGAATCCTTGGGGACACCATCATCATCAGCATTCTCCATTTGCTAGCATGTCAAACCAAAAAATTATTAGGTCCTCTACTTTTCCTGCGAGGGTATATAATTTTACATGCCAAAGTGCAAAATATGACAAAATGAAGAAGATGTTGCAGAAATAGCTACTGAAAGCATTGCAATTCGAAGGATAACTCTCATTTAATTAATCATAAATGGAGAATTTTGCTGTGAACTGACTAAACAACTACCTAGAAAAGTCTTAAGTAGAAACAACCATAAGAACATTTTCTGATAAAGAGGGTGTCATTTTAAGGCTTGCTTGAGGCCCTTAAGCCCTAAAGCTAGGTACAACTCCGATACCAAGGCAATGGGCCACCTGCGCTCTATCTTGAAAAGGTGGGACTAAACAATAATTATAGTTGGCAAATTGTATGTTAATTGTTAAAAGAACACAACGAATGAATATGTTAATGAGTAGGAATAGCAAATTAGATATTTCATTTTTTTGATAAGGCAAATTAGATATTTCGTATTAAATACTAGTCACTACTCACTAAAACTTTTGCATCTAATTCAGAAATTTTAAACGACTTTCCTTAATTGACATGATTTTTACTTCATATATTTTACTTAATTGTTATTCTATTCAATTCCTTTATCAGATGTGCTAAGGCGCACGCCTAATCGTCTAAGGATTCTGCTGAGATCATGAAAATTAAAGCAGTTACATGTTAGAATATGTCTTGCTCGAAAAGTGTCTAGGTTCATGGACTCTGAGCATGAGACTATTTGACAATAATCTATAATGTTCAATAACATATCGTAGAATATTCCATATTTAATTTTAAAATTATTACTTACCTTGTTAGACATAGAGAATAGTTGCTTACCATGTTGTACATATCCTAAGACTCCTATATAAGAAGTCTCTCTCGACATTGTAAATCACCAATCATAAGAAAGTTTTCCTATTTTCACCTATTCTAGCTTGAAAAAAGGGCACTAAACAAATCATTTTTTTACAAGATAGAGCTGCACTAAACAATGAATATATAGCTGGCAACATGACAAATTAATTGTCAAAAAGTGTTACGAATAATTTTATTACTAATCAGGACTAGGGAATTAAAAAATTTAGTATAAGAAAACTATTCATTAACTGGATGTAAAAACTTAAAAGTGCATCTGTAGTTGTTTACTGATATGGTAAAGAAAAGACCCGCCAACAAGATTTATACAAAAAATAAAGAATCCTACATAAGCATGAATTTCTATAAAAACCAAGATATCACCAAAAGCTAAATGGAATATCATGCGCAATTCCAAAGATGTGCTAAAGAATAAAAATCTCTCACTAGTACATGTATACGAGTTTTTCATTCCTTCAAATGCTCTTTTGTTTCTTTCCATATTGTCACGTGAGTGATAAATAAGCCACCTCAAATGTTTTTTTGCATCTGAATTCAAAGTTAAAAGCAGTTTTTAGACTTAAGTTTTACTAAAGATATTTCACCTAATTGTAGGTTTTCAAATTGATATTTTGAGGGATGTTTGTTTCACTTCACATTCTTGTCTATGTCACAAATGCTTCACTTGTTATCACTTTCTTTACACTGTCATCACTTTTCTATCGAGTTTTGGCCGAACGCTATCACACATTGTACACGCGAGTTCTTGATTCGCACTTCTCCGAAATTCTTTCAAACTCCTTAGTTTCAGAGTACGAGTCTGACTACGTGGCATCTTGCAATTATTCTGTCCCATTCTAAAAATCTAAGAAAAGAAACTCTACTCTTGAAAAGTTTTAGGTCATTTTGCATGCATACACCATACGCAGGGCAAGTGACCTTGCAATTAGGTAATCTCCATAGCATCAATGGGTTTTTGATACAAATAACGCATATTTTATGCGAAAATAATAATAAATAGATCCAAGTTTAACCATGACGGGTTCGGAATAATATATTTATTTTGTTTCTTTCTTTTATAGATGGAGATCAACCTAACCATTCCCATCATCTACATAGTCAACGCGGTTCCTCACAAGTTGCAGCAATGGTGGACAAATATCAGGGTAGCTCATGGATACAAGATCCGAAGACATCTCGTTCCTAACTGCATTAATGAATATCAAGCCAGTTAAAGTGTTGATTAAGTTGCTAATCGAGTTCTAGGATCCGACCCCAGTCGCATTTAGATACATTGAGTTCGAGATCACGCCAACCTTAGAAGAGATCAATAGCTTCACAGGGTTACCCCTGGAAGGGAGGAAACCGATAATTCCGCTAAAGCATGCTGGGGGCATGTTCTTCTGTTGCATCGGTCTACGGAATAACATGGCATTGGGGTGTGTTGAAGGTGGCCGGATCAGTTTGGACTACTTGTTCGAAAAGTACGGTCGCCAGAACAGTTTTGACAAATTTCGAGAAGATTTCAATTGCACAAAGGAGAAGTGGGAGAGAAGACGCCTCGTGGCTTTTGCTATTGCCCATTAGGAGTTTTGATATGTCCACAACGGCGAGGACGCATCAACATTTCTCCCTCTCCTGTGGTACGAGCTATGTTCGAATGGAGTCTTGAAGTTACGCATGTGCCGATGATTCTTCCAGAAATGTTTCGAGCCCTGTCCGACTGTTCTAGAGGGAAGAACTTCTTTGAAGGGGGCAATCTACTATAACAAATATGGGCCACAGAGCACTTCTTTCTGCGAGAGCCGATCATAGACTACTTCATCGTGACAAACAACAAGATTTGCAGTCACATTGAAAGGATGAGACGTTGGAATGCCCCAAAAGGCTTTGATGAATGGCTCCAGTTCCTCACACATCTCACGGGGGATGCTATTTAGTGGAAGTTGTCTTGGATGAATGGAAAAGCATTGGTAAAAGGGCTACAAAGTACTTTATTGAGTTGGTAGGGCTAAGAAGGGTCCAACCCTATGCCCCTCTTCGGGTCCTAAGCCAATTAGGCATAACTCAAGATGTCCCCCTCCGGCCGAACATCGCTTTGTTTGAGAATCCCTACAATGAGGGATTGGCAATTCCAAGGGCAAGAGAGCTATTGCGTGAATGGTAATTGTTGATATGGGGGAAGCAGGATGGTGCGCCACTAGGTATTACACCTGGCTCGTAGAAGGATAAAAGACATCTCAGTCAAGCAGTGAGGGAGAGTTGGCAAGCCTTGAGGATGTTAGGGCGAGCACAGCATGACGTGCTACCACACATCCATGACACTACTTCAATGATAGAGCAGTAATTCCGGCACAATGGACCACATGATGCCGGATCATAAAAAAGTTACAGACAAAGAGGACCCAATCGAGGAGGATCCAACAGAAGAGTTGGGAAAAGACGAAGAGGACCCAACTCAGGTTGACATAATCTCGAAGTCAATGAATCTAAATACGACTCGGGTCGGATCCCAGAACTCAATTAGCAACTTAATCAACACTTTATTTGCCATAATATTCATCAATGCAATCAAGAACCCAAGATGTCTTAGGACCTCGCATCCATGAGCTACTTAGATATTTGTCCACCATCGCCGCAACTTGTGAGGAACCGCGTTGACCATGTGGATGTTGGGAATGGTTAGGTTGATCTCCATCTAATAAAAGAAAGAAATAAAATAAATATATAGTTCTGAACCCCTCATGGTTAAACTTGGATCTATCTATTATTATTTCACATAAAATGTGCGTCATTGTGTCAAAAACCCGTTGACGCAAGGGAGGTTTCCTAATTGCAGGATCAATACCAAGGATTGCCCTCCCTATGGTGTATGCATGCAAAATGACTTAAAGCTTTCTAGGACTAGAGTTTCTTCTCTTAAATTCTTAAATTTATAGATTGGGACCGAATAATTGCGAGATGGCACGTAGTCAGACTTCTACGCCGATCTTTGAAACCAGTGTTTTTAAGAGCGAGAAGCGCAAAAAAGCGACAAGGGCTCGCCTCGCTTCAAAAGCGAAGCGCAAAGCGAAGCGCAAAGCGAAGCGCACGCTTTATTAAAGTGAAGCGCAATTCTTAAAAAACATAATGTAAACCTTGCAAAGACACAATATAAAATTATAAATAATCAAAAAGTTCAAATTGTCAAAATCAAAGCTACTAAATTACTAGAATCAACCTCTTATTCTTCTGCTCTTCTTGTTCTTCTTCAAGATTGTCAAAATCTTGAATTCCTCTATTATCTTCATATTGCTCGTCATCTTCCTCCTCCCCCTCCTCTTCCTCTTCATGATCACTTTCATCTTCATCAATTAGGGATAGGGATCGACTTGTAGTAGCCACACTTTTTCCCTTCCTAATCGAGCTTGAACTTAAAGTATTCCCCCTTAAACCATAAGGATTCTCCCCAACTCCACTAGCAACCGCAACATCACCCCAAGTGAAATTAGAATCGCCTTCAAATACTTCTTCATCTTCACAATTTTCGGGGACTCCGGTTAGCCACTCATTAGCCTCATCAATATTGTCCAAAAGAATTGGATCAATTAGATTGCGGTGGTTGTAGCGACGCCTCAATGCTCTATTGTATTTTATGAACACTAGATTATGGAGGCGCTTCAAGGTTAGTCGATTCCTCTTCTTTGTATGAATCTGCAAACAAGATGTGTCAACTAATTAGTAGGAGTTGGGACAATTGAGATATAATTTACTTTATCTCAAAACACGAAATAATTCTTTTTATTTCTCACGTGTTCAAAAACGCTCCAGTTCCTTTCACATCCGGATGAGCTACAAGTTAAACTTAGAACTCTGATGGCGAAAGTCTGTAAATTCGGAGTCTCTACACCATATTGGTCCCACCACTCAACTATAGAAGTGAAAAAAAAATTCAAGAGTTAATAAGTATAAAAAATACATTAAAGTTAGAGCTATAAAATATAGAAGCACTTGGTCACCTGGCGATTTCGTCTTTCTTTGTTTAATAGCAAGTCGGAGCTTAAAAAGTCCCTCAGCTGCCTTGTAAATAGCAAGCTGATCTACTATCTTTTCTTGCATGTCTTCATCTGGGGTCAACTTGATAACAACCTCATGGAATCCTGTCCACACTTCTCTAGCCAATGAATTATTCTCATGCTGATCATAAAAGAGTGACGGGTTCAGAATAAGTCCAGCTGCATGCAAAGGTCTATGAAGTTGCTCACTCCATCTTGCATCAATGATCTGAAAGACCTTTGCATATTTCTGCTCATCAGTGAATGATGCTTGAATAGCCTCCTTGGCCCTATCCATAGCTTCATAGAGGTAGCCCATTGGTGGTTTTTGCTCCCCATCCACCAAACGGAGTACTTTAACCAAAGGGCCACCAATTTTAAGAGCATGAAGGACATTATTCCAAAAAGAATAAGAAAGAATAATGCGTGCAACATCTTTCCCTGCACTTTCCTTTGCAAATTTACTCTTGCTCCATTCCTCTGAAGTGAACAACTTTCTCAAATTGGATTTTTGCAAGTGGATACTATGTAAAGTCAAGAAAGCAGTGGCGAACCTTGTCTTGCCCGGTTTCACCAAATTTTTTTGTCCGGTGAATCTTCTCATCATATTCAATAACAAGGGCCGTTGAGAAATATAAGAATGTACCCTAACGCCCTGGCCAAAAACTGTAGAGAAGGGTTTTTCCTTGAAAATGTCCCCGAAGATTAAGTTGATACAATGAGCCGCACATGGAGTCCAATAGACATTCTTGTACGCTCCTTCCACCATGCCACCCGCTTTCACATTTTCACTCGCATTATCAGTGACCACTTGAACAACTTTGCTTGGGCCAATCTTTTCAATGGTGTTCTGAAACAAGGTGAACATTTTGATGTGGTCAGTGGATGAGTCGCTAGCATCAATGGACTCAAGAAACAAACTTCCCTTGGGAGAATTCACCAACACGTTAATAATCATTTTCCCAGTTCTTGCCGTCCACTTATCCATCATAATGGAGCAGCCATACTTGTTCCACGCAACTTTATGTTCCTCCACAATTTTATTAGTCTCCTCCACTTCCTTATTTAGATAAGGACCTCTGATTTCATGATAAGTGGGAGGCTTCATTCCAGGTCCGTATTGACCAACGGCCTCAATAAAGTCTCCAAAAGTGTCAGTATAGTTGACACAATTGAAGGGGAGCCCAGCATCATAGACCCATCGTGCAAAAGCTCTAACTGCACGATCCCTCAAAATGTCCTTAGCAATTTTTTGTACATCTTTTCCACCGCTCTTTCCTTCCGGCTTCTTTGGGAAATAGCAATCTATAGGACCTTTAGTCCTACTCGTACCCGTCGATCCATGGCTTGAAGAGATTGCATCTCTTCCCCGTTTTGTTGGAAGTGACAATTTTTCAATATCATCATCACCATCATCATCAAGATTGGTCACCAATGGTTGATGACTCATTTGATTTTTTTGCTCCTTCTTCTTCTCAACAAAATTCTTTATTTCATTCCTCACCTCCGGTGGACATTTCGGACAACTTGTGACGTTTCTATCGCCACCAATAAGATGGAATTTAAAGCGATAAATTCCACCCGTTGTAATCTTGTTACAAAACTTGCATACAATATTTGTATTCTTCTCATTAACTCTATCGCCATATCGCCAAGCCGGGTCTTTATCTTTCGATCTTTGAGACATTTTGAAATCCCTATTAAGATATAAGAAAATACATAATCAAATAAACTGAAAATACGTATAATATATATAATAATTAATTTTATAAACCGAAATACACATTAAAAAAATCAAATAAACTAAAATATAACATATATAATTTTCTAAAATGAAATACATATAAAATTAATCAAATAAACTGAAAACATAACATATATATAATAATTAATTTTATTTACTGAAAAATACATTAAGAAAATCAAATAAACTGAAAAATATAACATATATAAATAATAATTAATTTTATATACTGAAATATACATTAAAAAAATCAAATAAACTAAAATATAACATATATATATATATATATATAATAATTAATTTTCTAAAGTGAAATACATATAAAATTAATCAAATAAACTGAAAAATATAACATATATAAATAATAATTAACTTTATATACTGAAATATACATTAAAAAATCAAATAAACTAAAATATAACATATATATATAATAATTAATTTTCTAAAATGAAATACATATAAAATTAATCAAATAAACTGAAAAATATAACATATATAAATAATAATTAATTTTATATGCTGAAATATACATATAAAATTAATCAAATAAACTGAAAAATATAACATATATAAATAATAATTAATTTTATATGCTGAAATATACATTAAAAAAATCAAATAAACTGAAAAATATAACATATACTAAAATACATATTAAAAGTAATAAATAAGAAGAATAAAAGGGGGAAAAAAACAAAATGGGTTAGAGATAAAGGGAAGAAGAAGACGCTGAAGTCTGAACAGTGCAAACTGGAGTACTAGACTGTCAGAGTCTCAGAGATAAACGAAGAAGAAGAAGGAAGAAAGAAGGAAAAAGAAAGAAAAAAAAGCAGAATCTGACGGGACCAAGAAGAAGAAAGAAAGAAGAAAGAAAAAAAAGAGAAGAAGAAAGGAGAAGAAGAAAATTACCTGGACTGGTCAGAAATGTCGATGAAGAACCCTAGGCTTTGGTCGACCTTGATCGTAGAAGAGAGAAGAAGAAATGACCAATTTTTGTCAATTTAGGGTCTGTTTTGTATAAAAAAAACAGACCCAAAGTTTTTTTCTTTTAAAAAAAGGCCCTCTTTTTAAAAAAGGGCCCTCTTTTCAAAAAAACAGACTCAGTGTCGCTTTTTTAACAGAAGCGATCGCTTCGTCGCTTTGCTCGCTTCGTCGCTTCCTCCGTTGAAGCGTGCGCTTCCCTCGGTCGAGTTGCCTCAGGCGGCTAGAAGTGACACTGAGTCGCGTCGCGTCGCTTCGCGCTTAAAGCGACGAAGCGATCGCTTTTCTAAACACTGTTTGAAACTAAGGAGTTTGAAAGAATTTCGGAGAAGTGCAAAGCAACAGCTCGTGTGTACAGTGTGTGTGAAATGTACGACCAAGACTCGATAGAGAAGTGACGACAATGTAAAGAAAGTGATAATAAGTAAAGCATGTGAAACATTTGTGACATAGATAAGCATGTGATAACAAATTGTGATAAGTAAATTTTGAAATAAACAAACATCTCTCAAAAAGGTCAATTTTAAAAATAAGTCCGCTATGGGCACTGCACATAGGAAGAATTTCACCAACTCCGGAATATATTTTACGAGATGGTTGCACCAGCAAATAAGAATATAAGTGACTCCAACAGTTGTTGGACTAAGATTCAAATATCATAGTGGTGAAGGTAGTGAAGGGTTTCAAGATTTCGGATATCGACATATTTGAGCAACAAAGTGCAGCCAGATGGGTTTACTACAGGAGAAACAATTGCAAAATCAAAGGATAAGAGAAGAGGAAGGACGGTAATGATGGCTGATAGAAAGCAGGGATGGAAGGCCATGTGGTTGAAGAGGGACAATGTTCTTATGCCAAACCCTTTTTTTTTTATGAAGTTCAAAGTAGAACTGTAGGGGTGATGTTCTTATGCCAAACCCTTAATTGCAAGATAATCTTATACTTACTTTATTAGTAGTTGTTACTCCTAGATTAATCTAAACATTTTGTGTTCATTTTCTGCTCCCCTAGATTCTCGATTTCTTTCAAATTTTCCACATCCCATGTGCATATTCAGATTTAATTCAACTCATTACAATATGTCTCATACTTATTTTATTAGCAGCTGTTACGACACATTCATCTATGCATTAAACATGTTGACAATGCCTATAATCAAAGAGATCTTCTAAGATGCAATTTGAAACATTCTTTTTCTTATCTTAGATAAATATTATATGAAATTTCTTTTCTTTTGAAAGATGTCTTGACAAATACATGCTACAGCAATATACTGTACTTAAGTTGTAATTTGTAGAACTACCATATAAAATTAGATTTTGCAGAATGGTATGACAATTGGATATGGGGTATGTGAAATTGATGCTCTTTATGCTGCATTTAATACTAAACTAGTCCTATATTTCTATGATGACAGTAAATAGAAGAAAATTTCTCAAGTATTCTTGTTTTACTATATCCATTGAGCTCTATATGGGAATTGGGAACAGAAATCATTTTCCTTCTTTAACTACCCTCAAACTGTCTCGACCTCATATTCTTGGTTCTTAATGGCACAGTAAGATAATCATTAAGATCCAATATGTAGAAGCCTAAATAACTCTGCTGCTCAAAGTTATTCTCTTTTAAAGAATTCTTCATTCATCAAACATTATGTTTCAAACACCCGTCACATTAAGAATTTCTTGACTTAAATCTATATAATGACCTTAAATAGTTGAATTATGCCTTGATCATTTCAAGCAAATTAACGGAGCCCAAGACAAAGGAGAGAGATTACCAAGCAACAGAGCCTGGAAAGTTTTCCTGAAACAGTGATGTTGGGATAAGGAAGGAAAGAAATCAGCGAGGTTTACTCCAATATGTTTGAGATTGTTTCCTGTTTGGAGATTCTAACAAAAATTATTTACTTAACACAAAATTACTACGATAGAGATTTTAGTTGGCATTATCCAACATCAAGCCGGGATTGTTTTTTAACTTTAATCCCAGGCCATCTATCTAAGGAACCTGTAAAACATAAGGCAGAAGTTTGTAGAATCCATATCAACTAAGCTACTCCCTTCGTTTCAATTTATGTGAACCCATTTGACTGGACACAGTTTTTTTTTTAAAAAAGACTTTTGAACTTGTGGTTTTAAACATGCCATAATATTTTTATGAGAACTATAAGAGTTATGAAACATGTGGTTTTAAACATGATGTAACACTTGTGTTGCTCTTATTAAGGGCAAAATGAAAAGTTTAAGTTAAATTGTTTCTAATTCAGAAAGGGGTCATTCTTTTTTTAATGGACTAAAAAAGATATTGATTCATTCAAATTGAAACGGATGGAGTAACAAGTACATATAGGGCTTCTCATGAGATTTTATGCTTACAATTAACTCAGAACATACTTAACGACATAAAAACAATTGAAACCATTATCCACCTTAACTCTTTTTTTCTACATCGTCTCTTTTATACTGTGAAAGTAACCTTTCTTCCCAAATGACACTGAAACAATCAGACGGGAAACAAGCAACCGACAGAATACAAGGATATCATGTCAACGTAAAAGACAAATACATCAAAAAGATGTATATTTAAAAGATGTAATCTCCAATGAGGGGGCCGAGGCAAGTTGTTCTCCACAATCTTATGAGTTACCTGTCCTTTTTTTGTTACTTATTTCTACTAAATTCATATCTTTGCTTATGAAGCAAGAGAACGAGGGCTTCACTAGAAGACAATGGTAATTTGTCTCGGAATTTTTATGGACTTGCAATACTTTCAATAGACGGATAACACGTTATAAGAAGAGGTTCTTCTGGAAGGTGATGACTACCAAATGAACATTGGAGCATGTGATATGAGGGTTATCACTTTCTAGGCGAAACCATGTGCTTCAGAGAAGTGAAATATAACTCAAATAACAAATTCTCCTCTTAGTAGGTTCTCTTTTCTCTTTTTTTTCCTTGAAGGTTTTGATTCTCAATGGATGAAAGACCATTAAATGCGGATAAGAGGGTATCACTGTAAGAAGAAACTGAACCAAGGTCCAGTAAGGTCTTGAATAAATAATAAACTCAGAAGCTGCAGTAATTTGGTTGCCTCGTACCTATCTTCACCTTATCAAAAAAAAAATTTGGTTGCCTTGTACCTGCAATACACAGTCTCTTTTCCCTGTCAGAGAGCATTAGTTGGGCAAGTAGCTTATATTCATGCTTGTTAAGGAATGTTTTTATCTTTTTTCTTTTCTATGGCTGTTGCATGTGGGAGTGCAGAAGAAATAGGTATAGTCAAGTATTTGAAACAACTTACCCAGGAAAGCATTTTAACGGAAGCCAAAGAAAAAGTGTTATTCAGATATTTGAGACCTTAAAAGCATCTCTTACTTTTACTAAAATAAGAACCTCTTCTTACCCAAAAAAAAAAAAAGAACCTCTTCTTACAAAGGAAAATTAGAAAGCTAAGGAGTGTCGACTGTGAAGGGATGCGAGTGTTTTCATAATTGCCAAAATTGGCTCTAGTACTCTCTAACATTGATGATCAACTCCTTGATTCAATTGTTTGACTTCTTAAGACAAACATAATGGTCTGAATGCAGGTAAAGCATTCAAAAGCTGAACACATCAGAAAGGTAGCACTTCCTCCATCCAAGTTCGATATCCTACTTTCACTTGTCTGGTTAACAAGAAAGACTTGAAACTTTCATGTTAACTGCGAGAACTTTAGGATCATAGCTTACCTTGTAAATTTGTAGGAATACTACAACAACAACAAACACAGTGTAATTGCACGAGTGGGGTCTGGGGAGGACAGTGGGTACGCAGCCTTACCCCTACCTTGTGAAGGACCTTCTAAATTTGTAGGAATAAGAATGGATAAACTAGAATTGAGAAGAGCAGATGCTTGCCCCATTCATTTATTTATGGAGTTGTATGAATGTTCTTTTAAATTTTTCCAAGCACAGATGCCTTCCCTGTTCTTTTCATTCATTTACAGAAGAATAGTAATGTGACATACGCTCTTACTGGAAACCATACTGGTGTTGTTTGGAATAATCAGATTCAGCGATCTGTTAAAGATTGGAAATGGAAAAGGTGATTTGTTCAGACAATTATTACAATGTTAATGTTCAGTAAGGTGATGACAGGATCTTCTGGCTTAAATATAAAGGTAGTGATTCTTCTGTGAAGTATTATAACAACTGTATCAACTACAGCACTAGTGATGAGGATCATTGAAGATTTTACTGCCTAACGTTTCGAAAAATTGGCGTTTTCCTCTCTCTCTCTCTCTCTCTCTCTCTCTCTCTCTCTCTCTCTCTCTCTCTCTCTCTCTCTGCATGGTGTGCAGCTTATAGTGCAGTTTATATGATAGATAAGTTGCGAAAGAGAAGGCAACTACAATGTGGCATTCTATTTTCATCTTTTTTCGTGGTCTATTGGGTTATGCCAGCTGATATTAGATCTCATCTAGCACGGCATGTTAGAAAAGACCAGAGGCTGGAAAAGTGGGACTTCTGAGTATTCTGTGTAGTTAAACGGAAAAGAATTGAAACTCATCTTCGTAAGATAAATAGTTCCTTTTTATCTATTTTCTTTTGATCCATTTTTGGGCCAACAAGAGTATTCCCCAGAATGTATTGATTCATGGCGGTAGTATGCAATCAAAATTTATTAAAATAAGGAATATGCCAGAAGATCAAGAAGGTAAACACTAAAATGATAGTAAGAGATATCGACTAACTTTTTTGATAAGTAATTAAAATATTATAAATTTATTATGCACTAAGCCAGTGCATCGGGCATAATTACAGGTTGTGCAAACCCTCTATTGTGCTTAGCATTCCATCAACATCACGTTCAATTACCAGATTGCACCAAAAAGCTAACAAAAAAATACATCTCCATTTAAGGCTGTGAATGTTTCTCGTTGTGCCTTCAAATATTCTGTTGTTTCTTTCAAACCAGACAGTCCACCTAAACCCCAAATCATAAGAGATATCTCCTAACTAATAATGTTTCTCTAGACAGCTTAGAGTACGTAAAATGTGAATTTTCAATAACTGCTCTAATACATTATAAAATAGCTAGCAAGACAATGCAGAAAACAGACTACACAAAATGTACCATTTATAAACTAAGCAACCAATAAGATTACCTTCTCCAAGAACTGTTTAATGATTTTTTTATGCACATCAAGAGCATATGTTTCAAGCTCCAAGTCTTTCTCTATAAGTCTACGGACCCTCTCCAAAGTGAAGGAGCTGCACCATAAATTCAAAAGCCACTCAGCAATACGTTAGATCTATAAAATATTTGAATAAGAAAAGGAGCCTTTTGAGGAGAATATCATGCATGGTCAATATTTGCCACTTTTAACCCTGAATTATCCTAACACCATCAGCTTTATTCCCCCCGTATGCTGTTAGATAAAAGGTTTAGGTTAGATGGTCACACTCGAGCTGCTCAAGGAATAAGAATGTTTGCTCTTTCTTTTTCACAAGTAGCTCTTAGTCATAGAGACATTATTGAATTTCTATTTCCAAATATTGATTAGAATGCTCATCTATTTCAACGTGACACCAGAGACCACATTATATGAAAACGTAGCTGTTAATTCAGGATATCTCACAAAAAAATTAATCGGGATATCCGTCACATATCAAGATTGCTGTTTGACTTAATTCAAGAAAAAAAGATCTTATAGTAAGTATCCAAATTATTTGAGAAAAAAAGGTCCAAATTTACTCCTCAACTTTTAACAATGGTTCAAAATTAAGCTCAGAATGGAGCTCCATTAGGGTCAAGGGCCAAAACAAGACTTTATCCCAACAGATGGTTTAAACCTAAGATTGGAGCTCCATTAGGGGTCAAGGGCAAAAACAAAGACTTTATCCCTACATATGGTTTAAAATTAAGCTCATATTGAAGCTCCATTAGGGGTCAAGGTCAAAAGCAAAACTTTATCCCTACAAATGGTTTAAAATTAACCTCAGATTGGAGCTCATTAGGGGGTCAAGGACAAAAACAAGACTTTATCCTTACAAATGGTTTAAAATTAACCTCAGAAACGAGCTCCATTAGGGGTCAACAGCAAAAACAAAGACTCTATCCCTACATATGGCTTAAAATTAACCTCAGATTGAAGCTCCATTAGGGGTTAAGGGCAGAAACAAAGACTTTATCCCTACATATGGTTTAAAGTTAATCTTAGATGTCAGATTGAAGCTCCATTAGGGGTCAAGGGCAAAAACAAAGACTTCATCCCTACAAAAGGTTTAAAATTAACCTCCGATTGGAGATCCATTAGGGGTCAAGGGCAAAACCAAGACTTTATCCCTACAAATGGTTTAAAATTAACCTATGATTGGAGCTCCATTAGGGGTCAAGGGCAAAAACAAGACTTTATCCCTACAAATGGTTTAAACCTAACCTCAGATTGTTTATCCCTACAAATGGTTTAAAACTAACCTCAGACTGGAGTTCCATTTGGGGTCAACGGCAAAAACAAAACTTTATCCCCACAGATGGGTTTAACACATAGATAAGGCACAAGATGAATGCCTCTGGGTCCTTTATTGGATCATATCTTAAGATACTGTCAATTGTGCAGGGAAAAGATGTAGCATATAATATACTTATACAAACAAAAAGTGGTATATTATTATTACTTTACTCGTATGTCGTTTGCTTCCGTTATCTTTTAATCTTGTTGTTGCTACTCTTTGTTGCTTCCTTCTCACAGTTCTTTGAGTCGAGGGTCTATCAGAAACAAACTCTCTACCTTCACAAGGTAGGGGTAAGGTCTCCGTACACATTAGCCTCCCCAGACCTCACTTGTGGGATTACACTGGGTTTGTTGTTATTGTTGTTGTTGGAAAACTTGCAGGATACCCCAAAGCTAACACAAAACAAATGCAGGCCAAATATATTTTCAAATTAACTCTCCTCCCTCCAACTGCTTCAAATTTTTTTTACTCCTTTTATTTTTTAGTTCGAAAAATAAGAATATATCTCCAATTTTCACTCAAATGATAGAAATTAAGACCCTTTAGCACTAACTAGGAGTAGAAAAAGTCAAAAAACCACTAACACTTAATACGGGTAGGGATCCGGGTCTGTAAACCCGACGGTCCTGGCACCTCCAACATAATCAAAGCACTGTATACAAAATAATTCTACGAAACTAGAATAAAATCAGGAGGAGGGGGAGCATACTCGGCATTTTCTTTGAAATGTTGAAGGCGGGAGCGCAAAGCTGACTCAACCTTGGCTTCTATTCCGCCTTGCTTCTCTTCCTCCACCTCCTTCGCCATCTTCTGCTATAACCCCTATTTGCCTCCAATCTCTCTCTCTCTCACACACACACACACTAAAATATAAACACGCTTTTGAAGTCTCGAAGATTACTGTAATGTAGGGGGAGTGTTTAGGGCTTAACTAAAACCTCAAGTGTGAGTCTCCCTCCGTTCACACCTTGTCTTTTCTCTTTCTCCCTCCTTTCTTTCTACTGTTTTATTTTCACGTGTACTTCTTTTTTCGAATTTTCACATGGATTTACTGGGAGGCTTAAAATGTGCACAGTATCAATAAAGATCTTTTTTTTTTCCTTAAAAGGGGTTGTTTGGTTACCAGTGTTTGGTTACTAGGTTTTTAGTGTTTAATTAATTATGGAATGCATACTGACATAAATTGTGTTTCAAGTTCTAGCTAAAAATATTCCCAAAATTATAACCCTGAGATTATAATGTCTTGATAACTTTGTTACTCACAAAATATGACGTGTTATTTGTACATCATGCCTCTTTACAATTTTGAATTTAATAAAATATTTTTTTCAGATCTCTTATGTGTAAAAGACAAATGTTTTATGTGTAAAAATAAATCTCTCGTGTGTAAAAAATAAGATCGAAAAAATAAATCTCTCGTGTGTAAAAAATAAGATCTCTCATGTGTAAAAAAAAAAGATAGGATCATAAAACTAAAAATAAATTTATAAAGAACCAAAAGACCAATTGACCCCGAAATGACCCCTTAGGAAAAAGATCAATTACACTATTTTTTTGGTAGGATGACATAAAAAAGTTCCCCTCAAGAAAAGAAAATTACTCACCTTGTTTCAAGTCATGCGTCTTACTTTTATTCCCTCTATTTCAAAAAAGGATCTAGCTTTTTATATTTAGTAAGTTTTAACTTATAACATTCTTAATTTATGCTTAATGATACTTCTTTATATGAATAATATGAGATCTTTTAAGATCACAAGATTTAAAGCATATTTCTAATATTTATTTATACTTTGATTTTAAGATCACAAAATTTAATAGTTAAAATTTCATCCAGCCAAACTAAAACACATAAAATAACACGAAAAATATAGCATTTCCTATTCAATATTAAAAATGGAAACGTTACACAACTGTCACAATTTAAAAAAAATATAACAAATTTGTAGCATGAAATCCAATATTACAGTTGTGGCAGGAAAAAATTTATATTTGTAGCATACAGTTCCATTAAAATAGAAATATTAATTATTAATCTCTAAACATAAGCAATTTGAATGGAAAGTCAATAATTCTTTGTACAAAAATCATGCATTTTCTCTCTTTATCTATTAGCTTTCCTTCTTTTTTTTTTATCTTTTTAATTTTATTTTCTGTCGAAGCCAATATATTTTCTAAATTTATTTTATTTGTTTTCTTTTTAATTATCTTTCTTAAGTTTTTCTCTTCCTTCTTTCTTCCTTTCTTAACATAAAGATTTTACTTCGATATAATATACGTTAATATATACAAAACGTATATAAAAAAAATATATATTGAATTAACACATATAAAATATACAAAACATATACATAAAAAATACATCTTCAATTAAGATGACACTTAGACATGTGAAATATACATTAAAAAATATATCTTAAATTTAATTAAGATAGCATATAAATATATAAAAAATATATATAAAAAAAATACATCCTGAATTAAAATGGCACTTGACATATAAAATATATTTGAAATATACATTAAAAATACATCTTAAAATAAGATGACATTTCACAAATAAATATACAAAAATTATATACATAAAAATATATTTTGAATTAAAGTGATACTTGATATACAAAGTATAAAAGACGTATAAATCAATACATCTTGAATTTAGGTGGCATTCACATATGCATCAGATTTTAAGAAATAGATTGAAGAAGATAAATGTTGGGGTTAATTTTTGTAATATGCTAATAATAATTAAAAAAAAAGTACTCTTTATGGAATAAACAATAAATGATGCTATTTTTCAAAATAATAGTTAAAAAAGATCAAGCGTGTAAAAAACTCAAATTAAAAAGTTACCCACATCCCCAATGTAAGCCCAAGGCTATTGTGATGATTCTTAAAATCAAGAATTAATACTCATTCGATGATAATTATTTGGAAGAAATAAGTCAAGTCTTGTGTGGATTTAAAAGTAGGAACGCATTACTTCTCACGAAATTTTATTTATACGGCAATAGACTTTAAATGATGAAATGCATAAATTAATGGGTGAACGATACAATTACCCACAAAAATAAAACTATTTACCCTTGTCTGCCAATCCATGCTAGCTTTTGTGGGTAATTTTCTCTTTTTTCTCATTTTCTCTTTATTTCTCTGCTTCTTTTTTTCCCTTCTTTTCTTTCTTTTCTCCTTTTCTTTTTTCTCCTTTTCAGTTCATTTATTTTTTGTCCAAATCATATTATTATTATTATTATTTACCATAATTTAATTTCACACTCAAATTTAGCTCCTTTTTTATTTTTATTTTGTTTATTTTTCTTGTTCCCTTTCTAGTTTCATTTAACTCCTTTTTTCTTTTAATTTTTTTCTCTTCATAATCTAAATTCATTTACTTTTTTTGCTCTTTTTTATTATTCTTCTTTTTTGATACATTAAGAAAATATAACTGATACAATACATATTTGTTCACCTTTTTTTAATATAACTGGTATAATATATATTTTGTCTTTTTTTTCTTATTTGTTTAAATTTAATTATTAAAACAATTGATACATTATAACTGTTTTCTCTTCTCTTTTTTGCTTTTACTTTATTTTTTTCTTTTTTAATTTTATTTATTATTATTTCAAATTATTTTTTATTTCTTTTTTTATATCTAATTCTGCACATATTTTTGGATCCTTTACTTTTTATTTATTTGTATTATTTATTAATATATATATATATATATATATATATATATATATATATATATATATATATATATATAGTAGCATTTGAAGTATATAATTGCAGTATACTATGATACTCATATGTTATGTATCATATACGGACATGATATATGATATCGAGAACTCTGTTAGAAAATTGAAAAAGGACCCGTTGAATTTGTTTTTAAAAATAAAAAAATATTAAATTTAACTATATTGTTACACTATACCATATAATGTAATAGTATGTTGTTGCAATAAATTATAAACTATTAAATTAAATATTATATACCAATATAGTATATAGTACAAATTAGTCAACTTCACTAATTCAACTCAATTTCAACCTAAATTTCAAAAATTTACTCTAGAATTTCTACCAAATTGACTCAAACTTTAGCCACAATCTCCAATCAAATATTTCAAACTAAATATTTTGTTTAAGAAAAAAATTGAAAAAATATGAGAACTCCATTAAAAAGTTGAAAAGAACTCAATGAAAATTTCAAAAAATTCTATAATGACCAAATTGTAACAGTATACCGTTGGATTGAAATGTATACCAATATAGTATATAGTATATTATTTTGGGATATAGTATAAATTCTTCTTCGCCAGTTCAACACAATAAATTATACACTATTGAATTAAATATTATATACTAAAATAGTATATAGTATGTTATTTTGGTATATAGTATAAATTTAGTCTTCTTCGATAGTTCAACTTAATTTCAACCTAAATTTCAAAAATTTACTCCAGAATTTCTACCAAATTGGCTCAAACTTTAACCACAACCTCTAATCAACTATTTCAAACTAAACAGTTTTATTTAAGAAAAAAACTGAAAAAACATGAGAACTCCGTTGAAAAGTTAAAAAAGAACTCAATGAAAATTTCAAAAAGTTTTAAAAGGACCAAATTGTAATAGTATACTATTACATTATATAGTATACTATAATAGTATGCCGTTGGAATGAACTGTATACCAAAATGGTATATAGTATATTATTTTGGTATACAATACAAATTCCTCTTCGCCATTTCAACTCAATAAATTATACAAATTAAATATTATATACCAAAATGGTATATAGTATATTATTTTGGCATATAATACAAATTAGTCTTCTTCGCTAGTTCAACTCAATTTCAACCTAAATTTTAAAAATCTACACCCGAATTTCCACCAAATTGCTCACACTTTAGCTACAACCTCCAATCAAATATTTCAAACTAAATATGTTGGTTTAAGAAAAAAATTAAAAAAGCATGAGAACTCTGTTGAAAATTTAAAAAATAACTCAATAAAAATTTTAAAAAATTCTAAAAAAACCAAATTGTAATAATATATCGAACATTATATAGTATACCGTAACAGTATACCGTTAGAATAAACTGTATACCGAAATGGTATATAGTATATCATTTTGGTATACAATACAAATTCTTCTTTCCTAATTCAACTCAACTTTAACCCAAATTTACAAAATTTACTGCAAAATCTCCACCAAATTCGCTCAATGTTTAGCTACAACCTCCCATAAACATTTCAAACAAACTCGGATTATTTTTTCTTATAACAAAATATTTAAAGATTTATTTTTAATATAATACAAATTACATATTTTAAAATTATAAAAATGACAATAAAAAATAAGATGGTTAATGCCATATTCCCATGTAGTAGTAATAGTTTCCTTATTGTTTGAGAGGTTTGTATACTATTACAGTATACTATTATAGTATATAATATACTACAACAGTATGCGATTACAATTTATTGTATACTAAAACTAATTATTGTATGGCAAAATAGTATATGATCATTTTGGTATATAGTTTAATTTTGTCTTCTTCGTTAATTCAGCTCAATTTCAAGCCAAAATTCAATAATCTATTCATAAATCTCCATCAAATTGACTCAAAATTTAACCGCAACCTCCAATCAATATTTTAAATACACTCTAATCTGAATCGGATCGAAACAACTACAAACTCAACAAACTTAGTTTATGAGTTTCAAGCTTCAAGATCCTTCAATGATGGATTTGATTTTTCTTATGACAAATCTTCAATTCAGCAGTAACAACACAATTTACGCATCAAAGAACAACATTCAACGAATTCCAACCGCTAAAACACTTCAAACACATAAAAAAATAAGATTTGGAACTTTGAACTCATCCACATAAAGTTTTTATTTTATTTTTTCTTCAGATATGAAGTTTCGACCTTGATTTGTAACGGTTTCAACCTTAATCCCATTCAAAAAATGGAGAATAAATTGATAAAAAATATGTAATGTCCACGTAGATCCTATTATGAAATGAGAAAGATAGAAGAAAAAAGTTTATTTATATTTGAGAAGTCAATAAAAGAGAAAATAGGCTGGGAAAATTAATGGGGTTTCATGTGATCCGGGATTAGAAGGGAAATAATTTTGAAAATAGGTAGTCGGGTAAATACTTTAGATTGCATAGGCACACATTATAAGACAAATTAGAATGGGCTGTAACGGGTAATTACAATGGCCTGAATAGGCATTTAGAGTATATTTCCCTAAATTAATAGAAGAGAATAGTGGCCCGAGGCTCGCCGGTTATGATCTATCTATATTATTATAAAAATATGAATAAAATGTTGGATTACAAAATTAGTATTTTAATATTAAGTATAATAACTCACAGTAAAAGGACATAATCAGAATTCTAGACATTAGTGTAACGACCCGACTTGTAATTTTAAGAAATAACGTCTCGTTCAATGACTTAAGGTCTTGAGCAGCTTCGTATTATGTGTATTGACTTGCGTGCGTGGTTGAATTCAGTTATCGGATGATTGGGGGTGATTTGGGATACTCGATCCCTAAAACGGAAGCTTAAGTCTTAGGATTTTGACCATAATTGAAAATGTGTGAAGACGACTCCGGAATGGAGTTCCGTCGGTTTCGTTAGCTCTGTTGGGTGATTTTGAACTTAGGAGCGTGTCCGGAAAATTATTTGGAGGTCCGTAGTGGAATTAAGCTTGAAATGGCGAAAGTTAAATTTTTGAAAAGTTTGATCGGGGGGTTGACATTTTGATATCAGGGTCGGAATCTGATTCTAGAAATTTGAATAGCTTTGTTATGTCAATTATGACTTGTGTGCAAAATTTAAAGTCATTCCGGATTGATTTGATGTGTTTCGGCACAAGATATAGATTTTGAAAGTTCAAAGTTCACAGATTTTGATTTGAGATGTGATTCGTCGTTTTGATGTTGTTCGATGTGATTTGAGGCCTCGAGCAGGTCCGTGTTATGTTATGGGACTGGATGGTGTGATTGGACGGGGTCCCGAGAGGCTCGGGTGAGTTTTGGGGTGGTTTCGGACCATTTCTAGGTCATTTATAGCTGCTGATTTTTGGCTACAGCAGTGTGCTATGCAATCTCATGGAATTGGCCGCGATCGCAAATCACAAAATGGGGGAAAATAGCCAGTGAATCGCGATCGCGGAAGGCCTTTCGCGATCGCGTAGAGGAAATTTTCTACTGCACTGACCCGACTTTGAAAGCTTATATCTCGCAATCTATAAGGAATTTGGAGATGATCCAAAAATAAAAATTATATCCCTTTGTGTATAGTTTTCAGAAATGTAAACTATTTATAACTTGGAGGTGTTTTACAAAACATTATGGTGGATATACTACAGACTGTCCGGGAAGAGTTTGAAAATCTCTATTGCATTGGGATGATTTTGGAAGCTTATATCTCAAAATCTATAAAGAATTGGGATATGAGAAACAAACTAAAGTTATAGTCCTTGGAATTTAGTTTTCAGAAAGTTAAACCATTCATCATTTGGAGTTTTGTACAAAAGGTTATGACCGTTATACTAGAGGCTGTCTGGAAGAGTTGAAAAGTTTGTTCTTCGCGATCACGATTGATTTTCCGCGATCGTGAAGAGCAATTTTGAAACTGAAAAATTTTGTGCTTCGTGATCGCAAAGCATTTTCCGCGATTGCGAAGAGTAAATACCTAGGCAGTAGCTATATTTCGAGTTTTCAGCCATTTTTAACATATTTGGAGCTATGGAACTTGGATTGAAGCGATTTTTTAGGCGATTTTCACCATATGGATTGGGGTAAGTGTTCTATATCCTAAAGTGTTTATATTTCATGAATTTATGATTATATTCATCGTTTAGTTTGGATTTTAATGGAAGAAATCAAAATTTTTGTAAAATCTTCCAAAAACGAAAATTTAAGATTTGGAGGTCGAGTTGTTATTGGAATTCGATAAAATTGGTATGGTTGAACTCGTATCGGAATGGGTGTTCGAATTTCATGAAAATTATGTCCGGTTCCGAGGGGCGGGCCCCGCGCTGACTTTTGTTGACTTTTTAGAATAAATTTTTTAAGTCGACGTATTATTATCCAGAATTATTTCCGATGAATTTTAATGAAGTTATACAATTAATTTGGATAGATTTGAGAGATCCGGAGGTCAATTCAAGCAAGAAGGCGATTTTGGAATATCGACATAACTTCAAAAAGATAAGTGTCTTGCCTAACCACGAGTGGGAAAAATACCCCTTAGGCATTGAGTATTATGTGTAAATTGTGTAATTGAAAACCATGTACGTGAGGTGACGAGCACGTACTTAGTTTATATGTACAAATTTTGTTGATTAAAATCCTTAAACGCCCTTAGGTATTAAATTAGAAATTATTGACACTTATTAAATCCTCTTTTTGTCATGCCTAGATCCTTGTTTGTTGAAATTGTTTTATACGATGATTTGGTATGATTGCCACCTTGATTTTATGTGAAATATTATTTTATTAAGTGTTCACTTTCGGATATTTTTGTTAAGATTTTGTGCACATTATGTTCGAGCCATAGGCTCCTTATTGTGGAAAATAATGTATTGTTGATTTATGTGATAAGTTATAATATTTGGGCACTTGATGTGCAATTTGTGATATGTTATAAGATTTGAGCATTTGATGTGCAATTTATGATATGTTGTAAGATTTGAGCACTTGATGTGCAATTTGTGATATGTTATAAGATTTGAGCACTTGATGTACAATTTGTGAAATGTTATAATATTTGGGCACTTGAGGTGCACGTTGTATTATGATATGATATTTGGGCACTTGAGGTGCTATTTGTGAAATATTGTGATATTGATACGCATGAGGTGAGATAAGGGTGGCTTGAAATGCGTGGCTAGTAGGGGAACTACTAGAAGTCATGTGGTGATATAATGTCAGGGTGTTGAAACGCATGCAGTGAGATAAGGGTGGCTTGAAACGCGTGGCTAGTAGGGAAACTACTAGAAGTCATGCGGTGTGATAAGGATGACTAAAACGCGGGATGCTATTTCGAAAAAAAAAAATGATTTCTTTAAAATTAAATGTGAAGGCTCCCGCGGTAATATAAGAAATGAGATATTGTGAATTTATTTATGATTTGGCACTACGAGGCGGTACCTCGGGGAGTGCCCTGTTGATATTTCTTTATTTATGTTCTTGCCTTGGGGTGATTTTGTTTCATTTAAAATGTAAATTCTTGTCTTCTTCCGTGATGTACTAGTTGACTTTATTATTATGTGTTTTGTGCTCCTAGTTGTATTGTGTTGGCTTTGGCTTTTTAGCACGAGACTCTGAAGAAGTATATTTCTATTTTTTTGTATTGATTTTCGATGATTAAGTTGATTTAAATAAAAAAAATTATTATTATGTTTTAAATTAAATAGTTTTACAACCAAACCAGTAGTTTATCAGATACTTTAATTTAAGTGGAATGTTATTTTCTTCACCCAAATAATTTCTAAAAATAAATTCAATTCTTTGTTGATTTCTTACTTGATTTAAAAATTCTAAACTCACTTTAATGGAAATAAATTGATCATGTGGATCTTATATACATTAAGGATATTGGCATGTGAATTGTCCGTGCAGTTATGATATGAAATGAGAGCACGAGGTGCCGGAAAAATATGATGATTTAATTATGGGCACGAAGTGTCGTGGAGATATGAAAAATGGGCCGAGACCCGTATTTATGAAAAATATGAAAATGGGATGAGACCTGTATTTTTATGATTATGAAATGAGGTGTCACATGGTGACTTCTTAATTGAAGAATTATACTCAAAATATTTATTTGGAAGGATTTTTATTTAGAAAGTATTACATGAAAGAATTATATTTGAAAGATATTTATTTGAGAAAAATTATATTTGAAAGAGAGTTATTTGGTAGAATTATATGTGAAGGACATTTATTGTATTTATTATTTGTTGAACAATATTAAATGGTGTTTGATGTCTTGTTGTGCATATCACTGGTTGTTTTATGATGTCCTTATTGTTATCTGTTTCCTACTATCTTGTATATTATATTGCACAGAGTATTAGACTAGTGAGTGTCTTGACTGTACCTCGTCTCTACTCCACTGAGATTAGTCTTAATACTTACTGGGTATCGACCGTGGTGTACTCATACTACACTTCTGCACATTTTTGTGCAGAGCCAGGTATTGGAGATATCGGACTTGAGCAGAGTTAAAGCGGGACCGTAAGGATTCAAGGTAGAGCTGCTTGGTCGTCGCAGTCCCTTAGAGTCTTTTCATTTCATTGTATTGTTAATTTTTAATCAAACGGTATTGTATATTCGGTCCTCATGATCATTCCATGTATTCAGTTAGAGTTCGTGATTTAGTACTACCAGTCTTGGGAGGTTGTATATTCATATTTATCCCGTTGTTAGTTTTGATTACTTATTTAATTCAAAAAATAAAATTGGCTTCAAAATGTAATAGAAATCGGCTTACCTAGTCTTAAAGACTAGGTACCATCACCACGCCTGTGGTGTGATTTTGGGTCGTGACAATTAGCCTTATAATCCTATTAGTTTTAGAACATAATACTACACATTAGGAATCCTACATGATTACCTTTAGAAATCCTATTAGTATAATTATTATTTTCGGACATAGATATATCATACTACATGTTAGCATGTAAACCTAATACCTTTAGTAACATGTTAGCTTTTCTATTAGTATAATTACTTTCGGTATATGTATATATTTTTAACCATCTAATCCTATTATTTTTAGAATATACTTCTTAAAAAATTTCTATTACTAATTTAATTTAAAAACGTATTATATTGTCCAAATCCATTTAGAAACAGGAGAGCCTATATTATTATAAAAGTATGAATATAATATTGATAGACCAAATAACTCTAAAATATTAAACAAAAGAACTCATAGGGAAAGGACATAGCTGTAATAAATTATTTTTTGGACTACAATAACTTCTATGTTAATTTTTTAATATTTAATATTTTAAAATTAATACAATCTTGACTATTGAATTCTTATTAAAAATATGTAGGAAGGTTTAATAAAATCAATTTCATAAGAATCCCCACGATAATATATTATTATATTATATTTGACTGCTTTCCTACTAAAAAAATATTTTTTTAATTATTAATTTTTGTGTAATATAGAAAAATATACCCAATTATTAAAGAACAACTAAGAAAAATTTTAAGAATATAAATGTGTGAGAAAAGAAAGAAAAAGGTTGGTAAGAGCCAATACCGTTAATGATTTTGCAAACATAAAGATCTAAAAGTGAAATGTCAGATGATAAAATTTGTGCTAGATAAAATTATAATTACGGTTAAATATTCAAATATGAGATGAACTAATATTAAGAATCTAAATCAACAGAAAATAAATAATATTTTATGTTAAAACAAAATAATCAAATCTTTCAATTAATTATTTAGCAAGATAATCATATGAGAAACTATTTTTCAAGTTAAACAAAATTTTTAGGGTACATAAATTTATTCCATAAAAAGAGTGTTAGAGATTAACAAAAAATAAATCACAAAGTAAAAAAGATTAGTATAATATTAAGAAGGCCATACAAGTGTTTAAGGAAGCACAATCAAAGCTAAATCCTGGACAAGAATAAGCTTTCAAGACTATATTATAAAAAGTCTACTATGGTATAGTGGGATTATCCTTTGTAGATGCCTCCGGCGAAATCGAAATTATATTCCTATGTCATGCATTTCTTGCAAATGTCAGAGTAAGAGGCATGATATTGTTAGCAATAAGAACAAGTGGTGTACTAGCAACGATTTTATTATGAGGTCGTACAACTCACTTTAGATTTGATATACCTCTTCAAATAACTGAAATAACCATCACAAAATATATCAAAGCAGAGCAATAGTGCTAAATTTATAAGGAATAGGGGTGGCAAAATGGTTAAAAGAAAATAGTTAACCACCCATATTATTCACTAAAATTGGGTTGGATAATGAACTTTTTAAAAATGGGTCAAATATGGATAAAAACCATATTATCCATTTAGAAAATGGATAACCAATGGATAACCAATGGATCTAATTTTTATATTTGTAAAGCCTCAAATTGGGGGTTTCTCAAATTAGGGGCACTAAGAATTCTCCCAAAAGTGATCATATGCAAGAAGTCATGGATAATATGGTTACCAATATTATCCGCCGGTTAACCCCCTTTTTATCCGTATTAAATATGGGCCGGGTCAGATAATTTATCCATTTTTATTATCCGTTTTCGACCCGAACTATATCCGATCGACTCGCCCGTTTGTCACTCCTAATAAGGAAATCAAAAGTGATAATATGGGATGAAGCGCTTTTTGGCTAAGCGTCAAACAATCGAAACAATCGTCTAGAGTTTTAGAGATATATTGGATATCGATGAACTGTTTGGTGGAAAAGTGTCACGACCCGAAATTTTCACCTTCGGACCGTGATGACGCCTAACATTTCACTTGCTAGGCAAGCCAACGTTAGAATGATATTAATCAATTTTTAAAAAAATTATAAATTATTAATAATCAAAGAAACAAATGCGGAAGCAAAGTTTGAAATATATCCATAAAAATAACGGTGTCTAAATACCATCCCAGAATTGGTGTCACAAGTGTACGAGCTTCTAGAATAAATACAAATAAAGGTCTAAATAAAATAAAGCTGTATGAAAATAAACACACAGCTAAAGTAAAATAGACGGAGACTTCAGAACTGCGGACGCCATGCAGTTATACCTTAAGTCTCCTCTGGTAGCTGAAATTCGAGCAAGTCTATGGTACGCCGCTGAGACCAACTCCAAAATCTGTACAAAAAGTGCAGAGTGTAGTATCAGTACAACCGACCCCATGTACTGGTAAGTGCTGAGCCTAACCTCGATGAAGTAGTGACGAGGCTATGGCGGTTCACTTACATTAACCTGTACGCAATATTAATAACAATCACAAATAATAGAAATATATCAGGTAACTCATTTATAATAATTAAAGCCAACCGAGCAGTCATAATCCATTATATATTCACATTCAATTCTGTTGCAGCATGCAACCCGCTCTCCCAATAATTTTCTTTTAATCAAGTCTGTCATATATTTATTTCAATCAAGTATGTATATATATATATATATATATATATATATATATATATATATATATATATGAGAGAGAGAGAGAGAGAGAGAGAGAGAGAGAGAGAGAGAGACTTTTAATAAGTCTCTCTCTCTCTCTCTCTCTCTCTCTCTCTCTCTCTCTCTATATATATATATATATATATATATATATATATATATAGAGAGAGAGAGAGAGAGAGAGAGAGAGAGAGAGACTTTTAATAAGTCTGTTGCGGCGTGCAACCCGATCCTCCAATATTAACCTTTTAATAAGTCTGTTGCGGCGTGCAACCCGATCCTCAAATATTAACTTTTTAATAAGTCTGTTGCGGCGTGCAACCCGATCCTCCAATATTAACTTTTAATAAGTCTGTTGCGGCGTGTAACCCGATCCTCCAATATTTCCATTTCAATCAATTCTTATAGAAGAAATTTCCCCAATAAATACAACAATTAATATAAAATCATAAGACAACAAGCATACAACAATTATGATTTAATCATGAAACAAACAATGACAAATAGCAAATTATTATAGAGATTAGGGAGAAAATAGGCAGTTTAATATTTAATATGCTAAATGTCATATAACAATCAAAACACATAATTCAAATAGCATGTAACAATTAATGCAGGAAGTCAAGAATTAATATTTGGCAAAGAATAAGAGAGAAATAATTATTATAATAATTAATTTATGATTAAAAATAATTTATAATTTTTCAAGTAAGCAGACAAACAATTAATTTGACGACGTATAGACACTCGTCACCTCGCCTATACGTCATTCACATGCAATTCACATAACAAATAATTTAAGGGTTCTATTCCCTCAAGTCAAGGTTAACCCCGACACTTACCTCGCTTTGCAAATTCCAATCAATTATTCAACCACAACTTTTTCTTTTAAATTTGCCTCCGAAAGCTTCAAATTTATTCACAAACAATTTGATATATTCAATACGAATCATAGGAATTAATTCCATATGAATTTACAAATTTTTCGGATAAAAATTCAAAATTCATTAAAATATTCGGCAATGGGACCCACATCTCAAATCCCGAAAAAACTCGCGAAATCCGAACACCCGTTCCGATATGAGTTCAACCATACCAAATTTGTCCAATTCCGATAGCAAATGGACCTTCAAATCTTAATTTTTCGTTTTTGGAAAGTTTTACAAAAATTCCAATTTCTTCCATCTAAATTCGAAATAAATGATGAATATAGACATGGATTTGTGAAATATAATCACTTTTGGTTAAAGAACACTTACCCAATAGTCATGAAAATCCCCCTGGAAATCACCCAAATCCGAGACTTAAAACTCAAAAATAAGTAAAATTGGCAACTTCCGAATTTATGGGCTCTGTCCAGTCATTTCGCATCTGCGGATAAAAGTTTCACATTTGCGGACTCGCATTTGCGAGACAAAGCTTGCATTTGCGATGCCAGGCTGCCAGGTGAAGTTCCGCATTTGCGGACACCCTTGTCGCACCTGTGACATCCGCATCTGCGCAAAAAGGCCGCACCTGCGAAAACCCCAAGCCAGCCCAGTCCCGCATCTGCGATGGAAGGCTTGCTTCTGCGAGCTCGCACCTGCGGTCAAAAATCCACAAGTGCGATTACACCAGAACCCAAAATTTCAGATTTTGCTTAAGTCTAATTCTTGTTCCGATTTCGATTCGAATCACACTCGGGGTACTCGGGAGAGACGGCTGGTGCCACTGTAAATGTACCATTCTGGGCCATACCCTCCATAAGACTCACCAATCGGACTAGAGCGTTCTGAAGCACTGGAGTGGGTATGAATCCTTCCGGGACCTGAACTGGTCTAACTGGTACATTCTGAACTGGTACCTCCTCCTTAAAGTTTACTTGAGGTTCTACAACAGGTGCAGCTGCTCGAGCTCTGGACTGAGCTCTACCTCGGCCTCTAGCACGACCTCGACCTTGACCTCTACCCCTGGCCATAGTTGCCATCGGGGGTTCTGGTCCCTGTCCATCGGTAGAGGTATTACGTGTTCTCACCATCTGCGAGAGAATAAGAGTAGAATGGTTCAATCATCAATGATAGAATAAAACCGCACGATAAAATTAAAAAAAAGTGATATTATTCCTAAACTTCATAGCCTCTGAGAGATATGTACAGACGTCTCCGTACCGATCCTTCAGACTCTACTAAGCTTGCCCGTGACTCGTGAGACCTATATAACTTAGTGCTCTGATACCAACTGTCACGACCCGAAATTCCCACATTCGGACCATGATGGCGCCTAACATTTCACTTGCTATACAAGCCAACGTTAGAATGATATTACCCAATTTTTAAATAATTTTTAAATTATTAATAATCAAAGAAATAAATGCGGAAGCAAAGTTTGAAATATATCCATAAAAATAACGGTATCTAAATACCATCCCAAAATTGGTAGAATAAATATAAATAAAGGTGTGAATAAAATAAAGCTGTCTGGAAATAAACACACAGCTAAAGTAAAATAGACGTATACTTTAGAACTGCGGATGCCATGCAGTTATACCTTAAGTCTCTTCTGGTAGCTGAAATCCGAGCAAGTATATAGTACGCCGCTGGGACCAACTCCAAAATCTGCACAAAAAGTGCAGAGTGTAGTATCAGTATAACCGACCCCATGTACTGGTAAGTGCTGAGCCTAACCTCGATGAAGTAGTGACGAGGCTAAGGCGGTTTACTTATATTAACCTGTACGCAATATTAATAACAACCACAAATAATAGAAATAAATCAGGTAACTCATTTATAATAATTGAAGCCAACCATCAGTCATAATCCATTATTATTTCAACCAATTCTGTTGCACCGTGCAACCCGATCCCACAATATATTCACATTCAATTCTGTTGCAGCGTGCAACCTGCTCTCCCAATATTTTCCTTTTAATCAAGTCTGTCATATATATATTTCAATCAAGTATATATATAGACTTTTAATAAGTCTGTTGCGACATGCAACCCGATCCTCCAATATTAACTTTTTAATAAGTCTGTTGCGGCGTGCAACCCGATACTCCAATATTAACTTTTTAATAAGTCTGTTGTGGCGTGCAACCCGATCCTCCAATATTAACTTTTAATAAGTCTATTGCGGCGTGCAACCCGATCCTCCAATATTAAATTTTAATATGTCTGTTGCGGCGTGCAACCCGATCCTCCAATATTTCCATTTCAATCAATTCTTATAGAAGTAATTTTCCCAATAAATGCAACAATTAATATAAAATCATAAGACAACAAGCATACAACAATTATGATTTAATCATGAAACAAATAATGACAAATAGCAAATTATTATAGAGATTAGGGAGAAAATAGGCAGTTTAATATTTAATATGCTAAATGTCATATAACAATTAAAACACATAATTCAAATAGCATGTAACAATTAATGCAGGAAGTCAAGAATTAATATTTCGCAAAGAATAAGAGAGAAACAATTATTATAATAATTAATTTATGATTAAAAATAATTTATGATTTTTCAAGTAAGCAGGCAAATAATTAATTTGACGACGTATAGACACTCGTCACCTCGCCTATACGTCGTTTACATGCAATTCACATAACAAATAATTTAAGGGTTCTATTCCCTCAAGTTAAGGTTAACCCCGACACTTACCTCGCTTTGCAAATTCCAATCAATTATTCAACCACAACTTTTCCTTTTAAATTTGCCTCCGAAAGCTTCATATCTATTCACAAACAATTCGATATATACAATACGAATCATAGAAATTAATTCCATATGAATTTATAAATTTTTCTGATAAAAATCTGAAATTTATTAAAATATTAGACAGTGGGACCCACATCTCAAATCTCGGAAAAATTTGCAAAATCCGAACACCCATTCCGATACGAGTTCAACCATACCAAATTTGTCCAATTCCGATATCAAATGGACCTTCAAATCTTAATTTTTCGTTTTTGGAAAGTTTTACAAAAATTCCAATTTCTTCCATTTAAATCCGAAATAAATGATGAATATAGACATGGATTTGTGAAATATAATCACTTTTGGTTAAAGAACACTTACCCAATTCAAAGTCGTGAAAATCCCCCTGGAAATCGCCCAAATCCGAGACTTAAAACTCAAAAATGAGTAAAAATGGCGTCTTCCGAATTTATGGGCTCTGCCCAGTCATTTCGCATCTGCGGATAAAAGTTCCGCATTTGCGGACTCGCATTTGCGAGACAAAGCTCGCATTTGCAATGCCAGGCTACCAGGTGAAGTTCCGCATCTGCGGACACCCCTGTCGCACCTGCGACATCCGCATCTGCGCAAAAAGGCTGCACCTGCGAAAACCCCAGGTCATCCCAGTCCCGCATTTGCGATGGAAGGCTCGGTTCTGTGAGCTCGCACCTGCGGTCAAAAATCCGCAGGTGCTATTACACCAGAACCCAAAATTTTAGATTTTGCTTAAGTCCAATTCTTGTTCCGATTTCGATTCGAATCACACTCGGGGTACTCGGGACCCCGTCCGAATATACCAACAAGTCCCGTAACATAATACGGACTGACTCGGGGTCTAAAATCATGTCAAACAACACTGAAATTACAATTCACGCCCCGATTCGAACTTTGAGTTTTAAACTTTCAATTTGCAAATCTCGTGCCAAAACATATTAAATGAATCCGGAATGACTTCAAATTTGGCACACAAGTCATAAATAATATAACAGAGCTGTTCAAATTTCCATAATCAGATTCCGGCTCCGATATCAAAAAGTCAACCCCGTGGTCAAACTTGAAAATCTTTAGCCTTTAAATTACTAGTTTCCGTTAAATGGTCATAACTTGAGCTAGGGACCTCTAAATTAAATTTCGGGCTTACGCCCAAGTCCCAAATCACGATACGGAGCTACCGGAACTGTCAAAATACTGATCCGGGTCCGTTTTCTCAAAATGTTGTTCAAAGTTAACTCAGTTGAGTTTTAAGGCTCTATTTCACATTTTAATCCATTTTCACATGAAAACTTTCCGAAAAATTGTATGGAATGCGTACGCAGGTCGAGGAATGATAAATGGTGCTTTTCGAGGTCTTAGAACACAGAATTACTTATTAAATTTAAATATGACATTTTGGGTCATCGCAAAAAGTAATAGTTTGGGAGGTGATTTCTGTCAAGTATGATCAGTAGTTCCAAAATTGCCCAAAGTAGAAACTATAAAAGCTAGCTCGCCAAAATTATACTTATGACCTCAAATGAAAAATATTCAAATGACAAGAAATATAAAAGTAAGAACAAATCCAACATTCAGTGACTTCTTGTCACGACCCAAAATCCCCCCACAGGCGTTGCGATGGCACTTAGTCTCTAAGACTAGGTAAGCCGATTTCAATTACATTTTGTAGCAATTTTTTTAATTAAATAAGTAATCAAAACTAACAACGGAACAAATATGAATATACAACCTCCCAAGACTGGTAGTACTGAGTCACGAACTCTAACTGAATACATGGGATGATCACGAGGGCCGAATATACAATACTGATTGATTAAAAATTAACAGTACAATGAAATGAAAAAAACTCTAAGGGACTGCGACGACCAAGCAGCTCTACCTTGAATCCTTATGGTCCCGTTTTAACTCTGTTCAAGTTCGATATCTCCAATACATGGCTCTGCACAAAAATATGCAGAAGTGTAGTATGAGTACACCATGGTCGGTACCCAGTAAGTATCAAGACTAGCCTTAGTGGAGTAGAGATGAGGTACAGTCAAGACACTCACTAGTCTAATAGCCTGTGCAATATAATATAAAAAATTGTAGGAAATATATAACAATAATGGCGACATAAAACAACCGGTGATATGCATAGCAAGACAACTAAAATACCATTTAATATCACTCAACAATTAATAAATACAAGTACACCCAATTAAATCAAATTCTTCAAATAAATGTCCTTCACATATAATTCTACCAAATAACTCTCTTCCAAATATAATTTTCCTCAAATAAATATCTTTCAAATACAATTCTTTCATATAATACTTTCTAAATAAAAATAGTTCCAAATAAATATTTTGAATATAATTCTTAATTAAAAAGTCACCATGTGACCCCTCATTTCATAATCATAAAAATACGGGTCTTAACCCATTTTTTATATCTCCACGGTACCTCGTGCCCATGTTTCTATCACAATTGCACGGACAACTCACGTGCCAAAAATATCAATATATAAAAGAATTTGCACGATCAATTTACTTTAGAAATAGTTTGAGTGAAGAAAATGACATTTGCACTTAAATTAAAGCATTAGATAAACTACCGATTTGGATGTAATACTTATTAATTTATAACATAATAGAAATTTTCTTTTATTTAAAATAATTCAGTCATCAAAAATCAGTAAAAACCAGAAATATAAATCTTCAGAGTCTCGTACTAAAAATCCAAAGCCAACACAATACAACAAGGAGCACAAAACACATAATAATAAAGTCAACTAGTACATCACCGAAGAAGACAAGAATTTATATATCACGAAAAAAATAAAATAACCAAAGGCAAGTGCATCCATAAAAATAATATCATCAAAAGGGCACTCCTGAGGTACCGCCTCGTAGTCCCAAAAGTAAATATGCAAGACAGAGGGATCTCCCGGAATACCGTTCCGTAGTCCCAAAATAAATATGTAGGGTAGGGGGATCTCCCAGAATACCGTTCCATAGTCCCAAAGTAAATATGCAGGGCATGGGGATCTCCCGGAATACCGTTCCGTAGTCCCAAAATAAATATGCAGGGGGATCTCCCGGAATACCATTCCATAGTCCCAAAGTAAATATGCAAGACAGGGGGGATCTCCCGGAATACCGTTCCGTAGTCCCAAAGTATATATGATTTCAACAACTGCACATCAAGTGCTCACATATCACAAATGGCTCATCAAGTGCTCAAATATTACAACATATTACAAATTTCAACAATATATATTTTTTTCCACAATAAGAAGCCCACGGCTCGGCCATAATGAGCACAACATCTTAACAAAATGTTCGAGAGTGAACAACTCAAATGAATAATATTTCACAATTTAGCACTTTGCCTCAATATGATTCACGACCTTTATAATTCAAATTCTTGATAATTATATAATGCCTCAGTTTAAACGTATTTCATTAATTATTTGCAGATGAAAAATCCATAATAAAATTATCTCCAGGAAATAACAACTCAACAAAAATACGTGATTCACATAAAAATCAAAGTGGCAATCACACCAAATTATCATATAAAAACAAATTCAACAAACAAGGAATGAGACATTTCAAATCAAGGATTTACTAAGTTCCAATAATTTTTTAATTTAATACATACGGGCGTCTACGAATTTCAACCAATGTAGTTTGCACATATAAACTCGTCACCTCGCGTGCATGGTTTTCAATTACACAATTTTCACTTAAGACTCAATGCCTAAGGTTTAATTCCCCCACTCAAGGTTAGGTAAGATACTTACCTTTTTGAAGTTATGCCGATATTCCAAAATCGTCTTCTTGCTTGAATTGACCTCCAGACCTGTAAGGACCCGTAAAAATTTAAACCAAACATTCAAGATTTCGTAGTGCCGGAGTAAGCTTACATGTTTGAGGATGGTATAAGATCTTCGCGATGAGCTTGTGAGCCGCGATTCGGACTTTTTGGATTGAACAGTACCCTACGGACTGAGAGGAAAATGTTTCACAGAAGAACGCATTTCTGCGGCCCATTATGCGGCCGCATAATCACTTTACGGACTGCATAATGACCGCAAAGTAAAGCAGTAAGTTTGGCCAACTTGAGGTCAGTTTTGCGGCCGATTATGCGACCGCATAATCGATATGCAGACCGCATATCGATCGCATAATCCCTCTTGAGTTTTTGCGGAGGGAGTTTTGCGGTGCATTATGCGACCACAGAACGAGTATGCGGACCGCATACTGGTCGCATACCTGAGCCGAAAGTTTAGGCCCCTGAGGGCCATTTCTGTGGTCACTTTGCGGACCGCATAACCAATATGCGGTCGCATATGCAACCACAGACCTGTGTCGGGGCACCATTTTTCTTAATTTAAAACCCGACCCCCATTCTGTTAAAATACCCCTTAGGTCTATTTTGATCTTATTTTTAGATGTTTCTAGAGTGAGAGAGAGAGGGTTCAAGAGGGAGGGTCTATGTTTTCATCAAATTAATCTTCAACCATCACTCAAAGCTTGGAAATATTCAAGTAGAGTACCAAATTCTTCATCCAAAAAGGTAAGACTTCATCACCCCAACTCTTAATTTCAAACATAGCTATAATGGGGTATTAATAAGATGGTCCATGGGTGTAAGGGTTGTTTATCTTGCATGCATGTGATAAAGAGTGTGGGAAAAATAAGAATTGAACTAGAACCATGAACGTTTTCCTAATTTTGGGTTCAATTTGTATATTGCTAAAATAGATTGAGGTTGCTAAGGGTTCCGGAAAATTGTAGAGTCTAAAGAAGCACAATTGAGGTATGTTGGCTAAACTTTCTCTCTTGGAATTGAATTCCATAATGTTTCTGTAAGTTTCAAAGTGTGGCTTACATATTAAAAGGTTATGGCTTTGAGTCGTGTTTCAACGAAAGATAGAATTGTCTAAAAGCTTTTGTACTAAACTCATGCCCATTAGTGGTTGCTTTAACTAATGCTTTGATTTATAAATATATCCAGTGTGATTCGAGTTCTATATACTCATGTGTTGAAATTGTACATTGTCATTTCTGGGGGAGAGTATTGCAAGAGTAAATGGTGTATTGGCTGTTTATGATTTTTCATGTGTGTTTCTATTGTTGGTTGGTATGCTTCATTCTTTGGGAAGAAACCATTTGTGTTTGAAGTTTCCATTTTAAATGGATTTGAAGTATATAATTTTTAAAATATCCTATATGTTGATACATGATGGTGATCTTTGAAATTGAAAGAGGTGAAAGTGTGGAATATGAAATACTGCCATTGTGCCAGGAATAGAGAATCTTGTGAATGTCCTAATGAGCCAAGGAAATATTGTCGTTGTGAATGACTGGAAATACTAATGAGAATTCATACAATGTGAAAGATGTTGAGGTGAGTACAATTGTATTAATGATATTTCTGTTTGCAAATCAAATCAAAACTATTTTTGGGAGCATCATTAGCAATACTGAGGAAGGGTGGTTCATAAGGCCCACACCTGAAACTACACGTGCCGATGTAGGGGTGGATTGTGATATTATTCCCCTTAATTGGGATGAAACTGGAACCTTTGTGGATTGGAAAAGTCAACCCGCATGACATATGTGGGAAAGCGGCCTAGCTGATCGGGTGGAGATCAGACGCCATATTGCGCATATGGTGGTACTACTCTTGGTAACAACTTTCTTTCGTATCACATGTCAAACCACATTGTTCGTGGGGAGATAGACTAGTCGATCGGGCGTGATCGGACTCCGTGCTAACAAAGACGGTGGTATATCGGTGCTAATGGTCTCCCAACCAAAATTATATATGAAGTTTGTATTTTGAAAATTATTATGTTTTAACTGGACGTTTGGATATTGTTGATTGTGACTTGCTGTTCCTATGTGTTGCCTTTTCTTATATGGGCATTCTATTTTGAAATAAGATTTTTAGCTATACATACTAGTGCTATTCGACAGTACTAACGTCCCTTTTGCCGAGGGCGCTGCATCTTTAATGGATGCAGGTGGTTCTTCAGCAGGCGGCATTGATCAGTGATAGCAGTACACTCTTTTCAGCTGACTTGGTGAGCCCCACTTCATTCTGGGGTCATGTATCTTTTGCTTCTCATGTATAGTGTTTTGAGGTATAGCCGGGGCCTTGTTGCCGACATTTTCATATTACTCTTCTATTGTATTTAGAGGCTCCGTAGACAGGTTCTGGGTTATGGTTGATGTTGGGAATTAAACTAGAAATGTTGGTACTTGAAAATTATGTTTTTCATTAATTCTATAAACTCGTAATATTTTTTTGGAAATTATGAATGAAGCTACTAAAAGAAATGAAAAAGAAGTTGTTAATAAAATCTTTTCAGTGATTGATTAATGTAGTACATCTCCTCTTTATTCATGGATGAGTTTGGGTAGAAGTATGTCTAATAGGCTTGCTCGGCCGGGTTCTCTCGGTTGAACGCCGGTCGCGCTCCCTGAGTTTGGGGCGTGACAAACTTGGTATCAGAGCCTAAGGTTTTAAAGTGTCCTAGGATGTCTCGGAGCCGTGTCTAATAGAGTCCTTCTTATCGGTGTGTTGTCGACCACATCTATAATGAGGAGGCTACTTGGACATTTAGGAATTTCACACTTCTTTGATACTCCATATTGTGCGATAGAGCTCAAGATAGGAAGCTAATTTCCTCGTTATGTCTCACGATATTTTTCAGATGAGTAATCCACGAGTTAAAAACCACGAGGAGGGAATGACCGCTCCATCGAATCTGGGGGATATTACACAAGAGTTTGTTGGGAGAATGCGTCGAGCCGTGGAGGGGTTGGAAGAACTTGTTGCTAAGGGAAGTGTCCTTATTCCTACCACTATCACCGTACCACCAGATCGAGTGGTGAGAGAATCTAGGAAACGAAAGAGGGTTGTTGGTGCTAATGAACCAGATTGTGTGATTTGCAAGAAGCGACACTTGGGAACATGTTGGATGACCCTTGAAATATGTTATGGCTGTGGAAAGAGGGGGCACAAGAAGAACAAATGCCCTAGGTTGGGTACACCCATCCAGTTATGTCCGTCATGTGGGGAGGAACATTTGGCGTCGTGTTGTGAGTATGATCAGCAGCGCGCTAGAGGTGGTATCTTTGGGCAATTCCAAAGGCCCACACAGCAATCCGGTGCTGGAATTGTTAATCCCGCATTGGAAGCTTGGAGGAAGGATAAGGGGTATGCTTATGATGTATGCAAAAAGGGTAAATATCAGGTCAGTGAGATGAGTCAGTTCAGCGGACCTCATCCCCGTTGTGTGAAGTGTGGGAGATGCCATCCAGGAGTGTCTCACTATGGTACAAAGGTATGCTACAAGTGTGGTATGACGTGCCACTTTCAAAAAGATTGTTATTTGTCTCGCCAGAGCATAGGCAAGGGTATGGCACAGCCAGCCAATTCTGTAGCTGCTACATCCACAACGCCTCCCCCAGCTAGAGGCACTATAATGCCTGCAGGGCATGGAACATCTAGGGGTGGTATTCAGAGCTCGGGAGGGCCCAACAAGTTTTATGCTATGAGGAGATGTCAAAAGTTTGAGGCTTCTCCAGATGTGGCTACAGGTATATTGACTGTCTGATCTCATGATGTGTATATTCTTATTGATCCCGGTTCCACTTTGTCATATGTCACCTCTTATGTTACTATGGAAGTTGGGATAGAACCGAAACAACTTTATGAGTCGTTCTCTGTATCTACTCTTAGAACGAGGCACAATATTCGTGAAACCTCTTTATCACAACTCCTTATATTTACAACCTCTTGAGAAATTGAGTTCTATAATGGGTTCCTTGAATTGCGTTATAGCCCTAGGTTAATACTTCCCACTGCTTCCCTAAATTCTCAACAAGGGACAATAATTGATGAATTTCGTACAGAACCTTTTGATTCAAATGGATAACATCTGCTCACATCACCATAATATTTACCTATGCGGTATCATATCCAATGGAAAGCAGCCTAGTGTTGAGATCGTTCTTGAGTCACTATTTTCCTCTCCGGTATATGTGACTTCTATGGTTGGAACAATTATTCTACTCCTTTATGAATAATATCATGAATCCTTTTCATTGTCTAGTAACATGAGAGTATATCTTAGCACTTATCATGTGCGTACATGCCAATTGAAAGGGGGCACTTATCCGCATAAAGTTTCTGAGTAACTTGAGATTTATCACAAATTCATCACATGGAGGTCTTGTTGTTTACCCATCTCAGTATAACTTTCATGTCCACCTAGATCATGACTCAGTGAGTAACTCACCTTGTTCCCAGTATTGTGGTTGCCCGTGAATTGGCCTGATATGGCAACTTGAGAGTTGTTATGGCAAAAACATGTCTAGCTTACGGAAAAGTGTTTATTCACTCTAACTAATACATGATTTCATCCAACATTAAGATGTCCTAGTTACATGATTCCACTTGTGTGAGATTGAAAGTTGAGCAGCCTTATGATGAGCATATTGAATTGAAAGACAAACTCGTCGTATCTCTAGTCCTCTCACATAGAATCAAATATTGGCAAAGGTTAAGCTGTGGGAATGATAATAATCTCACAAGTGTTCAACTTCTTTTAATCCTAGTAAGCTTGTGGAATAGATTCCATGTGCTAGTTACTATTAAGAGTGTAATGCAACTTTGTGTATCTTGAAACCCATATCATATTCAGGGTGCTAGAATATTCTCATTTCGAGTTAAACTGATTTTTCCTACATTCCAAGAGCCACCTGGTGTCACATAAGTGCTATCTCTCTTTGAGGCCTACTATTGCCAAACAAGGCACGTATGGAATGAAACAATTGTTGTTGTCCTTTTCCTGGCTCATAGTATTCCAAGAATAACTGACGCTAATGTCTTTATCCTCCAGACCATGCCTCCCATATGTCACATGTCTAAAATGACTCATTTATTTAAATCTCCTAATCATGAACCTGATCCCTACATTATCTATGCCTACTAGGCAATTCTATGACTCGTTTGTTGAACCGATGGTGTCACTACAACGAATCTCCATGTCAGCGATATTTGTAGTGATCTTCATGTCTCTTAGGATATAACCTCCTAAAATGCCGTGCTCAGCACGTTGATGGATTCTTGAATATTTCCAGCGAATCTCGAACCTCGTTGTTCCTTTTGTAGCAAATCTATCGAGTATTATAGGTTCATGCATGTCAAATAAGAAGCATTATCCTGTGATCAAATATATGGGATAGAAAATTTTATGGTCATAGTCAAGCTAGCATATCTTAGAGAAATTGTTGGAGGTTGCCAAAGGTTTAGTTTGGGTGTTCGGCGTGGAGATTTAGAGTTGAATAAAATTAAATGGGTTATTCTAAATATTTTCTGCATGAGGATGCTATGTGAATTGTCAATAAAGGTAAAGTATGTGAAGTCACATTAGACCTTATGGAATTTTGAAAGGAAATAGGCTAAACTATGAGTATGATGTTTCCCTATTATTGTTCTCCGTGTACTCGATGTTTTATTTGTCTATGTCTAATAAGGTGAAGATAAGGGATAATGGGATTGTGAGGAGAAACTATTTGCTATCCTTGTTAGAAAAGTCCGGAAGTTGAGATTTCTCCGTTAATGTGTTATGGCGAAGTCTGTAAGTCGAGGAGACCACATGGAGGGGCAAAAGTGTTAAGGAAATAAAATTTTCCCACTTGAGTGTATAGTTAAATGATTGTGATTTGAAAGGTACTTCTATGTATTATGATTTAAATATGTGCAGCTCATGTCTCTAGATACCACTCTTGATAGTATAATGCCTGTAATGATGAGATTAGTGACGTTGTTATACATGGTGATGTTTAAGTTGCAAATGTATTGTTAGGAATTGTTTTGGTGTTACTCTGACAGGTGAGTAGGCCTAAATACAAAGGAAACTCTTGCAAAATTTTCAGAAAGTTTGGAAGTTAGGTAAATCTGGGGCTGATATTATGTGGTACAACTGAAACTGTGTTAAGCAAACCTTGATCCTCATTCGAGGATGAATGATCTTAAGTGGGGGAGAATGTAAGGACCCGTAAAAATTTAAACCAAAAATTCAAGATTTCGTGGTGCCAGAGTAGGCTTACATGTTTGAGGATGGTATAAGATCTTCGCGACGAGCTTGTGAGCCGCGATTCAGACTTTTTGGATTGAACAGTACCCTACGGACTGAGAGGAAAATGTTTCGCAGAAGAACGCATTTCTGCGGCCCATTATGCGGCCGCATAATTACTCTGCAGACCGCATAATGACCGCAGAGTGAAGCAGTAAGTTTGGCCAACTCGAGGTCAGTTTTGCGGTCAATTATGAGACCGCATAATCGATATGCGGACTGCATATCGATCACATAATCCCTCTTAAGTTTTTGCGGAGGGAGTTCTGCGGTGCATTATGCGACCGCAGAATGAGTATGCGGACCGCATACTGGTCGCATACCTGAGCCGAAAGTTTAGGCCCCTGAGGGCCATTTCTGCGGTCACTTTGCGGACCGCATAACCAATATGCGGTCGCATATGCGACCACAGACCTGTGTCGGGGCACCATTTTTCTTAATTTAAAACCCGACTCCCATTCCGTTAAAATACCCCTTAGGTCTATTTTGATCTCATTTTCAGATGTTTCTAAAGTGAGAGAGAGAGAGGGTTCAAGAGGGAGGGTCTAAGTTTTCATCAAATTAATCTTTAGCCATCACTCAAAGCTTGAAAATATTCAAGTAGAGTACCAAATTCTTCATCCAAAAAGGTAAGACTTCATCATCCCAGCTCTTAATTTCAAACATAGCTATAATGTGGTATTAATAAGATGGTCCATGGGTGTGAGGGTTGTTTATCTTGCATGCATGTGATAAAGAGTGTGGAAAAAATAAGAAGTGAACTAGAACTATGAACGTTTTCCTATTTTTGGGTTCAATTTGTATATTGCTAAAATAGATTGAGGTTGCTAAGGGTTCCGGAAAATTGTAGAGTCTAAAGAAGCGCAATTGAGGTATGTTGGCTAAACTTTCTCTCTTGGAATTGAATTCCATAATGTTTCTATAAGTTTCAAAGTGTGGGTTACGTATTAAAAGGTTATGGCTTTGAGTCGTGTTTCAACGAAAGATAGAATTATCTAAAAGCTTTTGTACTAAACTCATGCCCATTAGTGGTTGCTTTAACTAATGCTTTGATATATAAATATATCCAGTGTGATTCGAGTTCTATATACTCATGTGTTGAAATTGTACATTGTCATTTCTGGGGGGGAGTATTGCAAGAGTAAATGGTGTATTGACTGTTTATGATTTTTCATGTGTGTTTCTATTGTTGCTTGGTATGCTTCATTCTTTGGGAAGAAACCATTTGTGTTTGAAGTTTCCATTTCAAATGGATTTGAAGTATATGATTTTTAAAATATCCTATATGTTGATACATGATGGTGATCTTTGAAATTGAAAGAGGTGAAAGTGTGGAATATGAAATACGGCCATTGTGCAAGGAATAAAGAATCTTGTGAATGGCCTAATGAGCCAAGGAAATATTGTCGTTGTGAATGACTGGAAATACTAATGAGAATTCATACAATGTGAAAGATGTTGAGGTGAGTACAATCTTATTTATTATATTTCTGTTTGCAAATCAAATCAAAACTATTTTTGGGAGCATCATTAGCAATACCGAGGAAGGGTGGGTCATATGGCCCACACCTGAAACTACACGTGCCGGTGTAGGGGTGGATTGTGATATTATTCCCCTTAATTGGGATGAAACTAGAACCTTTGTGGATTGGAAAAGTCAACCCGCACGACATATGTGGGAGGGCGGCCTAGCTGATCGGGTGGAGATCAGACGCCATATTGTGCATATGGTGGTACTACTCTTGGTAACAACTTTCTTTCGCATCACATGTCAAACCACATTGTTGTGGGGAGATGGCCTAACCGATCGGGCGTGATCGGACTCCGTGCTAACAAAGACGGTGGTATATTGGTGCTAATGATCTCCCAACCAAAATTATATATGAAGTTTGTATTTTGAAAATTATTATGTTTTAACTGGACGTTTGGATATTGTTGATTGTGACTTACTGTTCCTATGTATTGCCTTTTCTTATATGGGAATTATATTTTGAAAGAGGATTTTTAGCTATACATACTTGTGCTATTCGACAGTACTAACGTCCCTTTTGCCGGGGGCGCTGCATCTTTAATGGATGCAAGTGGTTCTTCCGCAGGAGGCATTGATCAGTGATAGCAGTACACTCTTTTCAGCTGACTCTGTGAGCTCCACTTCATTCCGGGGTCATGTATCTTTTGCTTCTCATGTACAATGTTTTGAGGTATAGCCGGGGCCTTGTTGCCGGCATTTCTATATTACTCTTCTATTGTATTTAGAGGCTTCGTAGACAGGTTGTGGGTTATGGTTGATGTTGGGAATTGAACTAGAGATGTTTGTACTTAGAAATTATGTTTTTCATTAATTCTACAAACTCGTAGTGTTTTTTTGGAAATTATGAATGAAGCTACTAATGGAAATGAAAAGGAAGTTGTTAATAAAATCTTTTCAGTGATTGATTAATGGAGTACATCTCCTCTTTATTCATGGATGAGTTTGGGTAGAAGTAAGTCTAATAAGCTTGCTCGGCCGGGTTCTCTCGGCTGAGCGCCGATCGCGTTCCCTGAGTTTGGGGCATGACAGGACCGCTCAAATCTAACCAAATTAATTGTATAACTTCACTAAAATTCATCAAAAATAATACTGGATAGTAATATGTCGACTTAAAAATTTATTCCAAAAAGTCAACAAAAGTCAACGCGGGGACCGCCCCTCGGAACCCGACAAATGTTTCATGAAATCCGAATACCCATTGTGATACGAGTTCAACCATACCAATTTTGTTGAATTCCAATAACAACTAGACCTCCAAATCTTAAATTTTTGTTTTCCAATCCTTAAGTTCAAACCCCCGATTTACACCTCAAAAACATGTAATCTAATCGGATTATTCGATGATAGTTCAATATTATGGAGTAGAAATGATCACAAGGGACTTACCTCAAGTTTTCCCGTGAAATACTTGCTCAAAAATCGCCAAATCCAAGCTTGAAATGCCCAAAAATGGCAAAAGTTCGGAACCCCCTTCTGTTTTGTATTGCCTAGGGGTTTTCACACCCGCCGTGGTTTCTTCGCACCTACGGCTTCGTACCCACGGTAAAATTCTTCGCACCCATGGTGCTTGGCCAGCCCATGCATTTCCGCTTTTGTGACTAATTCCTCGCATCTGCGAGCTCGCACATGCGGCCCTTTTTCGTGCAGGTGCGATCATACCAGATGCCTAGCTGCTTCAGCTCCTCCTCCAAATCCAAATTCAATCCGTTAGGCATCCGAACTCACCCGAGACCCCCCGGGACCTCAACCAAATATACCATCAAGTCCTAAAATATCATACGAACTTAGTCAAATTCTTAAATCACACCAGACAACATCAAAACGCCGAATCGTACCTCAAATCAAAATCTATGAACTTTGAACTTTCAAATTCTATATCTTGTGCCGAAACACATCAAATCAATTCAAAATGACTTCAAATTTTGCACACAAGTCATAAATAACATAACAAACCTATTCATATTTCCAGAATTGGATTCCGACCTCGATATCAAAACGTCAAACCCCCAATCAAACTTCTCAAAAATTCAACTTTCGGTATTTCAAGCTTAATTCCACTACGGACCTCCAAATAATTTTACGGACACGCTCCTATGTCCAAAATCACCATACAGAGCTATTTAATCATCAAAATTCCATTCCGGAGTCGCTTGCTTAAAAGTTAACTCTCCGGTCAACTCTTTCTATTTAAGCTTCAAATTAAGGATTGTTTCTTTTGATTAATTCCGAATCTTCCGAAAAATCAAACTCGACCATACCCGCGGGTCAAAATACTTATTACGAAGTTGCTCGAGACGTTAAGTCACTGAATGAGGCGTTAATTCTTAAAACGACAAGTCGGGTCGTTACACTTCTTTCTTCGGGTCGGAAACGAAGAAGAGCATCCAATAAAAGATTATTTGGTTCTTTTAGAACACTTGGTTATCAACTCCAATGGTAATAGTAATGCATTTAATAAGAAAAATATTTTCATCATAAGATTAAATCGCAATTTGTGCAAAATTACATGATAGAAATTAAAGAGCTATCTTAGCTAGCATAAATGAATATGTTGATCAACTAAATAAAAGGTTGATTGCTAAATTTTATGGTAAAAATAAAATATTTTTCAGTTTTGACTCAACAAAACATGATACCAACAATTACTACCAAGAAGAATACTTAAATACTTTATTACCAAATGGCCTCCGTACATGCTTGTTGTCAAGTTCATTATATATATATATATATATATATATATATATATATATATAAAATAGACTAAGTTAAAGTTGATCTTCAATTGCATATAGGTTGATTTTGAAGAAAACTATGCCCGTCATGCTATTGAACACTTAGATCCGGTGAATAGCTTATGTAATAGTACACATATAGTATATAGAAGTTTTGACAATAACATCATACATGTAGAACTTATGTGTGATGACCCAAAAGGTCATCTTATATTTTAGAATTCGAATCTGCGCTCTTAAGCCTTAAAAGAATCTTATTTTTACCCTCCTCGATTTGCATGCACAGTCCGGGCAGGTTTCCGGAAAGCATTTATGTTGAAAACTAATGAAAATAAAATATTTTGCCTTAAAAGTTGATTTTAGTTGACTTCGATCAACATTTTTGGTAAACGGACCCGGATCCATGCTTTGACGGTCTCGGTAGGTCCGTATCGAATTATAGGACCTGAGCGTATGTCCGGAATCGAATTTGGAGGTCCCTAGCTTGAGTTATGAATTTTTGCAGAAAATTAAAAGTTTAGAAATTATTTATTTTTAAGAATTGATTAATTTTTGACATTGTTAGTATCGGGTCCGTATTTTGGTTCCGGAGCCCGGTACAGGTTCATTATGATATTTAAGACATGTCTGTGAAATTTGGTGAGAAACAGAGTTGATTTGACGCGATTCGGACGTCCAGTTGAGAAAATAGAAATTTTAAAGTGTTCTTGAGAATTTCATCTGATTTGGTGCTAAATTTAGAGTTCTAGGTGTTATTTTGGCGATTTGATCGCGCGAGCAGGTCCGTATGGTATTTTTAGACTTGCGTGCATGTTTGGTTTGGAGCCCCGAGGGCTCGGGTGCCATTCGGGCGATGCACGAGTTGAGTTCAAACCTCAATTAGGTTGGTGGTGCACCAAATCTGGTGTGCCTGCACCTGCGAGTCTTCAGTCACAGGTGCGAGCGATAGCCCCGCAGATGCGACCTATGCCTGGACTTCGTTTTTCCGAAGATGCGGACTTTTCTTAACAGGAGCGGGACTGCAGAAGTGGAACCCTGTCCGCAGGTGCGGCCCCAGTTGGCCCAATCCTTTTTCGTAGAAGCGCACATCCTGTCTGCACATACGGATGCGCAGGTGCGACCAAAGCACCGCAGGTGCGAAGGTCGCTGGGCAGTGAGTTCATTTAATTCGGACTCCAGCCATTTTTCTTCTCATTTTCAAAAGGATAGGAGGCCTAGGGCAATTTTTCAAAGACATTTTCTTCCCCAAATTATAGGTAAGTGTTCCTTAACTCGTTTCTTTCAATCTTTTACTTCATTTTACTAGAATTCAACCTAAAATCTAGAGTTTTCATGGTAGAATTAGGGGTTAGGGTAGAAACTAGGGATTTCGGGAATTTGGAGATTTAGACCTCGATTTGAGATCGGATTCCAAAACTAATTACATATTCGGGCTCGGGGGTGAATGGGTAAGAGAATTTTGGTCCGAACCTCAGGTTTTGACCAAGCGGGCCCAGGGTCGATTTTTTCGACTTTTGGGAGGAAAATTTTGGAAATTTAATTTATGAAATATAATTGATTCCTTTAGCAATATTTGATATTAACGAGTTATTTTTAAATAGATACGAGTGGTTTAGAGGTGAATTCCAAAGGAAAAGCTGTGATTGAGAATTAAGTGGCCTTTGGAGCGAGGTAAGTGTTGTGTCTAACTTTGGCTTGAGGGAATAGGTATTGTGTGAGTATTTGCTACGTGTTTTATTGTTGAATACGACGTATAGTTGAGGTGACGAGCATCTATACGTTGTGGTCGAGTCGTAGTATGCGAGTGAAATTCCATTTCTTGCAAATTGTAGTCTTAAATCTTGTTATCCATGCTTATTGTTGTTGTTGAAATGTTGGGAGACTTGTATCCGGTTCCACCAAGGTCGATAATATTGTGAATATTGATTCTAGGTCGAGATGTTAAATTGTGAAAGTAATCATTGATGAAATATTGATTTCTTGTGAAACTTCTCTTTATCCGTTGTTATTGATTCTGTGAATTGTGAGGAAGAGTGTAAAGCACGAAGGGTGATGCCGTGCATAGTTTAATTATATTGTGAGAAAGAGTGTAAAGCACGAAGGGTGATACCGTGCATGCATTATTTATATTGTGAGGAAGAGAGTAAAAACACGAAGGGTGATGCCGTGCAGTCTTATTTGTTACTGATGTTGGGCATATTTCGATATGTGTTGATGTTACTTTACCCATATTTTAACTGCTTTTTGATGCTATTTGATCTTTAAAATGCCCAATATGGTTTAATTATTGGTTTTATGACTAATTGAGTTGTGTGTGATGATTTAGGGTGTTTGGAGTGCAAAAATATGAAGAAAAGGTGCTCTAGCTAGAGGAAGAGGGGTTGGATGCGTCGCATCCAATCTAGAAAAAAATCAGATTTCGTGCACCCTTAGTAGTGAAGTCAGCCCATAGCATCCGCCTTAGCATCCGCACATGGGCAAAGCTTAGATGGAGGAACAAAGGGTGGATGCGAAGCTGAGAAGTGGAGGACGAGGTGGATGCGACGCATCCACCCTAGCATCAATCCCTGAAGCTGATTTGGATTAGAAATAGGAGAACTTTGGCCCACGACTTTTGAACGCAATATATAAGCCAAAAACGCCTCTTTTAGGTCATCTAACATATTGGGAAGAGGGAAAAAGCCATGACAAAGCTGTGGAGGCCGGAATTCATCAAGTTTCATCTTTCTCCCACCAAACTTAGTAATCTTTATATTTCTTTGTATGATTTATTGTTTGGCTACCATGTCTATGTGGAGCTAAACTTCACGTTCTAGGGTTGTGGTTCTTTCATGACTATTGTTATTCTGATATTGATTTTGCCTTCTTGATTTATCATATTGATTTATTTATTCAATCTTAATTATTTAATTGCTTGATCACCAATTGAATACTATCTACGAATCTAGAATTGAACTCGAAAGTGGGAATTCTATATTGCATATAGGATTGAGTAGAGCAAGTTCTTGAACTCGGGCATCGGGGAACGGATTCGTGGTTAGGATAGACATATACCTAATTGCCTTGCTTGGTTGATTTACAGGAATTATAAATGCGTTCTTGTTGATTCTAACTCTATAGACATATAGGCATTAGGTTAACTTGAATAGGCGAGTAAGAACTCGACAGATTCTTATGAGCAATATTAACCCTATCAAGCAATAAGCTAGATAAATTAGCTGGTCAATTCAATTTAAGAATACAATATGATTGTTAGATAGCCCATAACCCTAGATCGTTTTCATTACATGATATCATAAAAAAATCTGCTCTTTCTCTATTCAAAGTTTATTATTTATATTGTTTTATTTAATTAGTTTAGAATAAAATATTTTTAGGTTTAATTCTTGTTTAGATAATTAGGATAGTCTAATTTAGTTAATAGTTAATCATAAGTCCTCGTGGGTTCGACATCCGACTTTTAGTCACTTTATTACTTGATGACCGCGTATACTTGCGTGAGTGTGTTTGGTCACAACAAGTTTTTGGCGCCGTTGCCGGGACTTAGAAATTAGCTATTTTTCTAGATTAGATATTTATTTATTTATTTTATCTATTCATGTTTTTTTTATTTTAGTTTAGTTAGTATTTTTTATTTATTTTAGCATGGCATCTTGGAATAAAAATTATTTCGAATGATGGTTATTCTTATTTTGATGATCCTTGTCCATATTGTGGAGGACCCCACTGGTGGAAAAATTGTCAGAATGTTCCCAGGAGCGAGTTGTGCGCACAATCTCAATCCTTTGAGTGGAATATTTGTAATATATGATGTGGTCAAGGTGGTCATTGAGATGGTTGTCCTAATTCTTTTTATCCTTCTCTGAGCCCATATTATGATCTTTCTAATAGTGTTTGTGAGTTTGATAGGGGCAATGAAGTGCAAGATATGGAACGTGATGCATATATTAGGGATATTTTGAGGCAAGTAGCAGAGCGGTAAGATGATCTCAAAAAAGATATGAAAAGAATGAGGGCAGCAATCACAAGAATGAAGGCCAATATGGAAGACTTGAATGAAGAGAGCGAGTACCAGTAAAAAGATAATTTTGAAAAAGTGGAGATTTTGAGCCATATGTCGCTGGTGGAACAATCCGAAAGATTAGAAATATATGAGGCTCAACATGAGGAAATTACAAATGAGATGAGATACTTTATAGAAGGAAGAGCCGAACTGGGACAAGAGATCGATAAATTTGGCACTACTATTCACGACTTAGAGGCTCAATTGAATACAAAGGTTGATGCGTCTAACGCCCAACAAAACAGTAATGAGTTGTGTAAAGCTGAAAATGAGCTTATACGCCAAATTGAGGAGCTAAAAGTGGAGAGCCAATCACTCGAGCATATTTTTGTTGATAATGCCCATGTTGAGAAAAGTACACTAGATCCATGTGAGGAAGTAGATAATGTTATATTTGAAGATTCTTGTGTATGTAAATATGAGGATGTAAAGAGTAATATAATTCTAGAGTTAGGGCATATTGGTCCTCATTCCAATCATTTTTCCACATTGTGTTTAGATAGTAAGATAGTAATCAAGCCATCTGAGCCTATGGGGGAGTCAAAGAGTGAGGATGAGAGTGCTTGTATTCTTGAATTTGTTGTGCCAAAAAGCAAAAATTATATTCCTCATCTAAAGGCCAAGAAGTGTAGAGTGAATTTTTTTTTACTTGGTCTGGTTATCGTTATAGCCCCACCACTGGAGCATAGCCACAGACTGGATGCCATGTTAGGGGCTCAATTCATAAGTTCGAGGTGGAGGCAAAAAGTGGTTCATGTCGTGCTGCGACGTTAAATCAGGCGCTTGTTGGGAGGCAACCCAACTTTACTGCTTTCTTTTATTTTTGTTTACTTTTTATTTTATTTTATTTTAATTATTTTTTAGTATTTATTTTTGTTTTGTAGGATTATGAGCATAAGAAGCAAAGCCATTAGAAGAGTGCAAAAGCGAGCTAGATGGTGAGGACTAAGTGTGGGGTGCCCACACAAAGAACGATGCCTGTGGGAAGTCTGAGTACCTCGTGAGCCGCTATTGCTTCGGCCTTTGGCCTACCAGGGAGTCTCGTTTACCCTCTTATTATTTATAGTGTGCATTGAGGACATTGCAAAATTTTAAGTGTGGGGTGAGGAGATCGTTTGGATGAGTTTCTATGCTATTTTAGCTTAGTTGTAGTACTCATTCTTAAGTGTAGTAGCTTTTGTGGAAAAAAAATGAAAAATTAGAAAAATTGGACTTTTCCCGACGATTGATCTCCTAGACAGTTTTCTTGAGGGATTAAAGTTTAAACAAAAAAATCCAAAAATATGTCTTTTAGCTTTCTTTAGGTAGTAATAATCCCCTATGGTTTTTCTTTGTGCCTCGGTTCTTTTCCATGGGATGTAGTTTGAACCGGGTAGTTTTTTTTCTTTCCGAGTAGATTAGGAATTTAGGAAATAAAAGGAGGAAAAATGATGAACCTAAGTGCCCTTGACTTGTTTCATAGTAGCATATTTATGCTTTGGCATGTGTATTATCTCCCCTATATTTTAATATTAATCTTGATGCCTTTATATATTGGATAGCATGTTTTGTGACGACTATTTCTCGTTTTCTTGACTTGTGCTCACTTTGTGCTTAATACTTAATATCTCGTGGCTTCGTGAATACTTGCATTATTTGAGAGTCGGAATGGGACCGTCCCTTAGTGAGTCATGTGCCATGTGTGGTGAGGTTTTTGTGTTGTCCATGTATTGTACTTGTGTCTAGAGCTTGCCCGGTATGTGAGTTGAAGCGAAATTTGAGGTGATGCTCGGTTTGAAAAATGATTTTAGGCTTTCTTTGATCTTTTTGAGCTTATTGCTTATCACAAATAAAATCTATCCGTAGTTAACCCTTTTGAGCATGTAGACCTGTTATTTGGTACCCACATTACAAGCATATACCCTTTTTATTCTTAATTGACATTGTTTTGATCCTTTTACCTCTTAAAGCACTTTAATTGTTAGATGAGCGCTAAATGAAGTAAGAAGGGACTAAGTGTGGGGTGACTTTTGAGTGGAACCAATGAAAGAAAGAAGGATGCACTTATTTTGTAAAATACTACACCACTAGCGGAAGTTGAAGAAAAAAGAAAAAAAAAGAAAAAAAAAAAGGAAAAATAGAAATGAATAAATTGTTGTCTTGTTCTTGCTAGTGGGTATGAACTAAAATAGTGCATAAAGAAGAAAGGACTGTTTTTGGGGGTGATATTGTTTGTGAAATTGAAGTGGTATTGAAGAAAATACGTTTAAAGTAATTTTGTGATGTATTAAAGTGCTTAGGAGGGTGAGTCACTATTCCTTAAATATATCCTACCCATCCCTTAGCCCACATTACAACCATGAAAAAGTCCTAATTGATTTTAGATCGAGCGAGCTTACATTAGTAGAGATTTACATTAAGGGCAAGTCTATGGTACCAATTGCATGCATGTGACTTCTTTGTGAGAGTGAGCGATTTTCTTTGATATATGTGAGTCATTAAAATATATTTGATCATGAGATTCGAATGTGTGGATTGAACTCGCTCTCTTGTTCTTGTTGTGAGGGCACATAGTTTCACGAGGGATAGGTAACGTTATTAAACTTCTCTATAATGTTGGGTGTTCAAGCCATGAGTGCATTGTGACATTGAGTCGGTTTTAAGGTTAGGGTTGTTGTGAGCATGTTGTCTTTGTTTGAATATTTTTAAAGAATGACATAAGTAAAGGGAAGTGTATGTGATGCATATTCTAGAGCCTAATTGTAGCAAATAACCATGGTCATATGTGTAGTGTGCTTTGAATGATAAGAGCTTAATTTTGTTTCGTCTACTATATTGATGGTTTGTTCGAGGACGAACAAATGTTTAAGTGTGGGGTGGTGATATTGGGCATATTTCGATATGTGTTGATGTTACTTTACCCATATTTTAACCGCTTTTTGATGCTATTTGATCTTTAAAATGCCCAACGTGGTTTAATTATTGGTTTTATGACTAATTGAGTTGTGTGTGATGATTTAGGGTATTTGGAGTGCAAAAATATGAAGAAAAGGTGCTCTAGCTAGAGGAAGAGGGGTTGGATGCGTCGCATCCAATCTAGAAAAAAATCAGATTTCGTGCACCCTTAGCAGTGAAGTCGGCCCATAGCATCCGCCTTAGCATCCGCACATGGGCAAAGCTTAGATGGAGGAACAAAGGGTGGATGCGAAGCATCCACCCTAGCATGCGAAGCTGAGAAGTGGAGGACGAGGTGGATGCGACGCATCCACCCTAGCATCAATCCCTGAAGCTGATTTGGATTAGAAATAGGAGAACTTTGGCCCATGACTTTTGTACGCAATATATAAGCCAAAAACGCCTCTTTTAGGTCATCTAACATATTGGGAAGAGGGAAAAAGCCACGACAAAGCTGTGGAGGCCGGAATTCATCAAGTTTCATCTTTCTCCCACCAAACTTAGTAATCTTTATATTTCTTTGTATGATTTGTTGTTTGGCTACCATGTCTATGTGGAGCTAAACTTCACGTTCTAGGGTTGTGGTTCTTTCATGACTATTGTTATTCTGATATTGATTTTGCCTTCTTGATTTATCATATTGGTTTATTTATTCAATCTTGCGCTTAATTATTTAATTGCTTGATCACCAATTGAATACTATCTACGAATCTAGAATTGAACTCGAAAGTGGGAATTCTAGATTGCATATAGGATTGAGTAGAGCAAGTTCTTGAACTCGGGCATCGGGGAACGGATTCGTGGTTAGGATAGACATATACCTAATTGCCTTGCTTGGTTGATTTACAGGAATTATAAATGCGTTCTTGTTGATTCTAACTCCATAGACATATAGGCGTTAGGTTAGCTTGAATAGGCGAGTAAGAACTCGACAGATTCTTATGAGCAATATTAACCCTGTCAACCAATAAGCTAGATAAATTAGTCGGTCAATTCAATTGAAGAATACAATAGGATTGTTAGATAGCCCATAACCCTAGATCGTTTTCATTACATTGATATCATAAAAATCTGCTCTTTCTCTGTTCAAAGTTTATTATTTATATTTTTTTATTTAATTAGTTTAGAATAAAATATTTTTAGGTTTAATTCTTGTTTAGATAATTAGGATAGTCTAATTTAGTTAATAGTTAATCATAAGTCCTCGTGGGTTCGACATCCGACTTTTAGTCACTTTATTACTTGACGACCGCGTATACTTGCGTGAGTGTGTTTGGTCGCAACAGTTATTTCGTGAGGTTGAGAGTAAAAGAACAAAGGGTGATGCCGTGCAGTTTTCCTTTGCTATTTTATTTGCTCAATTCGTTTAAGAATTTTCTGTTTAATTATGTCTTTTCATTATTCTCACTCTTTATGTTGTATTCCCCACTGTGTGCCCCCTTCCTATTATTTTTGCATTATTTTTTTATTTACTGTTGTTGCCACTAGCATGATTATATTGTTCAGGTTATATGTGGGTGTCTTGTCCTAGCCTCGTCACTACTTCACCGAGGTTAGGCTCGACACTTACTAGTACATGGGGTCGGTTATATTGATGCTACACTCTGCACTTTCTGTGCATATTTTGATACCGACTCAGGTTGATCAAGATTTGCTACTGGTCCGCTGTCCGGAGACTCAAGTTAGATCTGTTTGCGTTCACAGACCTTGAAATCCCCGTCTATCTTTTATGTCCTACTGTTTTCTTTCATTCAGACAGTTGTATTTCTTTCAGACTATTACTTGTCGTAAATTCTAGAATGCTCGTGAATGGTGACACCAGATCCGGGTGGTAGTAGTTAATACAATTTTATGATATTCCGCACTTATTATATTCCATCTTAGTTAATTAATTTTTTATTACTGAATGGAAATAAGAAATTGGTTACTGATTCTCTAACGTTGGCTTGCCTAGCAAGTGAAATGTTAGGCGTCATCATGGTCCCGTCGATGGGAAATTTCGAGTTGTGATAGTTGGTATCAGAGCACTAGGTTTCCTAGGTCTCACGATTCACGAGCAAGCTTAGTAGAGTCTGGAGGATCGGTACGGAGACGTCTGTGCTTATCTTCCAGAGGCTATGAAGTTTAGGAACAAGTTTCACTTCTATTTTTTTGTGCCGTGCGATTTTACTTTCCCAATACTGATTGAACTCTTCTACTCTTATTCTCTCGCAGATGGCAAGAACACGTACCACTTCCTCAGCTGAGCAGTAGCCAGAGCCTCTAGTGACAGCTCCTACGCGGGGCAGAGGTCGAGGCCGAGGCCGTTCCAGAGGCCGAGGCAGGGGCAGGGCTCAGCCTAGGGCCCGAGCAGCAGCCCCAACAGTGGAGCCTCAGATAGAGCTTGACGAAGAGGTTCCAGCCCAGACTGTTCCTGCCGGACCAGCTCAGGTTCCAGAGGGGTTCATTACCACCCCAGTACTTCAGGACGCTTTGGTCCATGTGGTGGGTCTTATGGAGAGTGTGTCCTAGACTGGTGCATTTCCCATGGCACCAGCAGCCTCTCAGGCTAGAGGAGGAGCCCAGACTCCTACCACTCCCGCTTCGGAGCAGATAGCTCCCCAGTATCAGGCTCTAACAGCTCAGCCAGTCGGATTAGTTCAACCGGTTATTGCGGCACAGGTCGGAGATGGGCCAACTATGTCTTCTGAGGCTTTATGGAGATTGGATAGGTTTATCAAGCTCTTTCCTGTTCACTTTAGTGGTGCTCCTTCAGAGGATCCCTAGGAGTATCTTTGACAGCTGTCACGAGGTTTTACGAAACATGGGTATAGTGGAGACCAATGGTGTCGATTTTGCTGCATTTCAGATGACTGGTTCCGCCAAGAAATGCTGGAGAGATTACTTGTTGACCAGACCAGCTGGGTCACCTGCTCTTACTTGGGACCAGTTCTCTCAGCTCTTCATAGAGAAATTTCTGCCTATCACATTGAGAGAAGAGCGTCGCCGTCAGTTTGAGCATCTCCAGCAGGGCAGTATGACGTCACTCTGTATGATACCCATTTTGTGAATTTGGCCCGTCATGCTATTCTTCTGCTTCCCACCGAGAGAAAGAGGGTGAGGAGGTTTATTGATGGACTTGCTCAGCCTATCAGATTGCAGATGGCTAAAGAGACTGGGAGTAAGATTTCTTTTCAGGCGGCTGCTAATATCGCCAGACGAGTCAAACTGGTTCTTACTTAGGGAGGTCAGGGGTCTGACAAGAGACCTCATCATTCCGGTGAGTTCAGCGGTGCCTCATCTAGAGGCAGGAGTACTTTTGGTAGAGGCCATCCTCCCAGGCCATTTCATTCAGTACTCCAGGAATCCCACGGCGCCTCAGGTGGTCGTGGCCCTCAGATGTATTATTCTGACCAGCTAGCCTACAGTGCACCACCAGCTCCTATTAGTGCATCTCCACTCCAGAGTTATCAGGGTGGTTATTCAGGTCGACAGGGTCAGTTTCAGGGTCAGCAGTCACAGCAACCGAAGTTATGTTATACTTGTGGTGATCCGATGCACATTACTAGATTTTTCCCTCAGGCAACGGGCATCTCACAATATCAGAGTTCTCGTGCCATGGTTCCGGCACCAGTTACTGCACCACCTGCTCAGCCAGCCAGAGGCAGGGGTCAGGCAGCCAGAGGTAGAGGCCAGACAATTAGAGGTGGAGGTCAGGCCATTAGAGTTGGAGACCAGCCAGCTAGAGCCCGCCCCAGGGACGTAGTTCAGGGTGGTAGGGCCCAGCCCCGATGTTATGCCTTCCCAGCTAGGCCTGAGGCTGAGTCATCTGATGCTGTTATCACAGGTACTGTTTCAGTTTGCAGTAGAGATGCTTCCGTTCTATATGATCCGGGATCTACTTACTCCTATGTGTCATCCTATTTTGCTTCCTATTTGGTTGTACCCCGTGATTCTTTGAGTGCTCCTGTGTATGTGTCCACACCAGTAGGAGATGGTATTGTTGTAGATCGTGTTTATCGTTCATGTGTGGTCACCATTGGGAGTCTTGAGACTCGTGTAAATCTTCTACTTCTCGACATGGTTGATTTTGATGTCATACTGGGTATGGATTGGCTGTCACCTTATCATGCTATATTAGATTTTCACGCCAAGATAGTGACCCTAGCCTTGCAGGGGTTGCCTCGATTAAAGTGGAGAGGGAATCTTGGCTATTTTGCTAGCAGAGTTATCTCTTATGTGAAGGCTCGACATATGGTCGAGAAGGGGTGTCTAGCTTATTTGGCTTATGTCTGCGATTCTAGTGCGAAGGTTTCTTCCATAGATTCGGTGCCGGTTGTTCGTGAGTTTCCAGAGGTATTTCCTGCAGACCTGCTGGGGATGCCACCTGACAGGGATATTGATTTCTGCATTGATTTGGCTTCGGGCACTCAACCTATTTCCATTCAGCCATATCGCATGGCCCCGCTAGAGTTGAAAGAATTGAAGGAGCAGTTGCAAGATTTGCTTGATAAGGGCTTCATTAGGCCTAGTGTTTCGCCCTGGGGTGCACCTGTGTTGTTTGTGAAGAAGAAAGATGGATCGATGAGGATGTGTATAGATTATCGGCAGTTGAACAAAGCCACCATCAAGAACAAATATCCATTGCCGAGGATTGATGATTTATTTGATCAGCTTCAGGGTGCCAAGGTGTTTTCAAAAATTGATTTGAGATCTGGCTACCATCGGTTGAGGATTAGGGCATCCGATGTTCCTAAGACAACTTTTCGGACTCGGTATGGGCATTATGAGTTTCTAGTGATGTCATTTGGGCTGACAAATGCCCAGCAACATTCATGGTTTTGATGAACCGTGTGTTCAAACCCTACCTGGATTCCTTTGTGGTTATGTTTATTGATGATATCTTGATCTACTCCCACAGTCGAGAGGAGCATGAGCAGCACCTTCGGGTCATTCTTCAGACTCTGAAAGACAGCCAGTTATATGCTAAGTTCTCAAAATGCGAGTTTTGGTTGAGTTCATTTGCCTTCTTAGGTCACGTTGTATCAGCAGAGGGTATTTAGGTGGATCCTAAGAAGATTGAGGCAGTTCAGGACTGGCCTAGACCCACATTAGCTACAGAAATCCGTAGTTTCCTGGGTTTGGCGGGCTATTACCGTCGATTTGTGGAGGGGTTTTCATCCATAGCAATCCCATTAAACAGACTGACCCAGAAGGGTGCCCCGTTCAGGTGGTCAGACGAGTGTGAAGCAAGCTTTCAGAAGCTCAAGACTGCTTTGACTACGGCACCGGTATTGGTGTTACCCACAAGTTCAGGATCTTATACAGTATATTGTGATGCATATCGTATTGGTCTGGGTGCGGTATTGATGCAGGGTGGCAAGGTTATTGCATATGCTTTGCGGCAGCTGAAGGTTCACGAGAAGAATTACCCTGTTCATGACCTAGAGCTGGCAGCCATTGTTCACGCGCTGAAGATTTGGAGGCACTATCTTTATGGCGTGCCATGTGAGGTAATCACTGATCATCGGAGTTTGCAGTATTTGTTCAAGCAGAAGGAACTCAATTTGAGGCAGAGGAGGTGGCTGGAGCTATTGAAAGACTATGATATCACCATATTGTATCATCCCGGTAAGGCCAACGTTGTGGCCGACGCTATGAGTAGGAAGTCAGTCAGTATGGGTAGCCTTGCATATATTCTAGTTGGGGAGAGACCGCTTGCATTGGATGTTCAGGCCTTGGCCAACCAGTTCGTGAGGTTAGATGTTTCTAAGCCCAACCGTGTTCTAGCTTGTACAGTTGTTCGGTCTTCTTTGTTTGAGCGCATCAGAGACCGGCAGGATGACGATCCTCATTTACTTGTCCTTAGAGACACAGTGTGTCACGGGGGTGCCAAGCAGGTTACTGTTGGAGATGATAGAGTTTTGAGGATGCATGGTCGTATTTGTGTGCCTAATGTGGATGGACTTCGTGAGTTGATCCATGAGAAGTCCTACAGTTCCCGGTATTCTATTCATCCGAGCGCCGCCAAGATGTATAGGACTTGAGGTAGCATTATTGGTGGAGGCGAATGAAGAAGGACATAGTTGCCTATGTAGCTTGGTGCCTAAATTGCCAGTAGGTAACGTGTGAGCATCAGAGACCTGGTGGTTTACTTCAGAGGTTAGATATTCCTGAGTGGAAGTGGGAGCATATCACTATGGACTTTGTTGTTGGACTCCCACGGACTCAGAGGAAGTTCGATGCAGTTTGGGTCATTGTGGACAGGCTGACTAAGTCAGTGCATTTCATTCCCATGGCAGTTACCTATTCCTCGGAGCGGTTGGCAGAGATTTATATTCGTGAGTTTGTCTGTCTTCACGGTGTGCCCATGTCTATCATTTTTGATCGAGGTACGCAGTTTACCGCGCACTTTTGGATGGCAGTTCAGCGTGAGTTGGGTATGTGGGTTGAGTTGAGCTCAACACTTCATCCTCAGACGGACGGGCAGTCCGAGCGTACTATTCAGATCTTGGAGGATATGCTCCGTGCCTGTGTTATTGACTTTGGAGTTTCTTAGGATCAGTTTTTGCCATTAGCGGAGTTTGCCTACAATAACAACCACCAGTCGAGCATTCAGATGGCTCCCTATGAGGCATTATATGGTAGACGGTGTAGGTCGCCAGTTGGGTGGTTTGAGCCGGGGGAGGCTCGATTATTGGGTACAGATTTAGTACAGGATGCCTTGGATAAGGTCAAGATTATTCAGGAATGACTTCGCACAGCTCAGTCCAGGCAGAAGAGTTATGCCGACCATAGAGTTTGTGATGTTGCACTCATGGTCGGAGAGAGAGTGTTACTTCGGGTATCACCCATGAAGGGTGTAATGAGGTTCGGAAAGAAGGGCAAGTTGAGCCCTAGGTATATCGAACCTTTTGAGATTCTGGAGAGAGTGGGAGATGTGGCTTACAGGCTTGCGTTGCCACCCAGTTTAGCAGCTGTTCATCCGGTATTCCATGTGTCCATGCTTCGAAAGTATCACGGTGATCCGTTCCATATATTAGATTTCAGCTCTGTCCAATTGGACAAGGATTTGTCTTACAAGGAGGAGCCAGTGGCAATTCTAGCCCAGCAAGTCTGCCAGTTGAGGTCAAAGAGTTACCCTTCAGTTCGAGTGCAGTGGAGCGGTCAGCCTATTGAGGCAGCTACTTGGGAGTCCGAGTCCGATATGTGGAGTAGATATCCCCACCTTTTCACCAGCCCAGGTACTTTTCTATCTACGTTCGAGGACGAACAGTTGTTTTAGAGGTGGAGAATGTGATGACCCAAAAGGTCATCTTATGCTTTAGAATTCGAATCTGTGCTCTTAAGCCTTAAAAAAAATATCTTATTTTTACCCTCCTCGATTTGTGTGCGTAGTCCGAGCAGGTTTTCGAAAAGCATTTATGTTGAAAACTAATGAAAATAAAATATTTTTCCTTAAAAGTTGATTTTAGTTGACTTCGGCCAACATTTTTGGTAAACGGGCCTGGATCCGTGCTTTGACGGTCCCGGTAGGTCCGTATCGAATTATAGGACCTGGGCGTATGCCCGGAATCGAATTTGGAGGTCCCTAGCTTGAGTTATGAACTTTTGCAGAAAATTAAAAGTTTAGAAATTATTTATTTTTAAGAATTGATTGATATTTGACATTGTTAGTATCGGGTCCGTATTTTGGTTCTGGAGCCCGGTACAGGTTCATTATGATATTTAAGACATGTCTGTGAAATTTGGTGAGAAACAGAGTTGATTTGACGTGATTCAGATGTCCAGTTGAGAAAATAGAAATTTTAAAGTGTTCTTGAGAATTTCATTTGATTTGGTGCTAAATTTAGAGTTCTACGTATTATTTTGGCGATTTGATCGCGCGAGCAGGTCCGTATGGTATTTTTAGACTTGCGTGCATGTTTGGTTTGGAGCCCCGAGGGCTCGGGTGCCATTCAGGCGATGCACGAGTTGAGTTCAAACCTCAACTAGGCTGCTGGTGCACCAAATCTGGTGTGCCCACACCTGCGAGCCTTCGTTCACAGGTGCGAGCGATAGCCCCGCAGATGCGACCTAGGCCTGGACTTCATTTTTTCGCAGATGCGGACTTTTCTCCGTAGGAGCGGGCCTGCAGAAGCGGAACCCTGCCTGCAGGTGCGGCCCCCGTTGGCCCAATCCTTTTCCGTAGAAGTGCACATCCTGTCCGCACATGCGGATGCGCTGGGCAGTGAGCATTTAATTCGGATTCCAGCCATTTTTTTTCTCGTTTTCAAAAGGATAGGAGGCCTAGGGTAATTTTTCAAAGACATTTTCTTCCCCAAATCATAGGTAAGTGTTCCTTAACTCGTTTCTTTCAATATTTTACTTCATTTTACTAGAATTTAACCTAAAATCTAGAGTTTTCATGGTAGAATTAGGGGTTAGGGTAGAAACTAGGGATTTCGGTAATTTGAGGATTAAGACCTTGATTTGAGGTCGGATTCCAAACTAACTACATATTCGGGCTCGGGGGTGAATGGGTAAGAGAATTTTGGTCAGAACCTCGGGTTTTAACCAAGCGGGCCCGGGGTCGATTCTTTCGACTTTTTGGACGAAAAATATGGAAATTTAATTTATGGAATATAATTGATTCCTTTAACAATATTTTATATTAATGAGTCATTTTTGAATAGATACGAGTGGTTTAGAGGTGAATTCCAAAGAAAAAGCTGTGATTGAGAATTAAGTGGCCTTTGGAGCAAGGTAAGTGCTGTGTCTAACTTTGGCTTGAGGGAATAGGTATTGTGTGAGTATTTACTACGTGTTTTGTTATTGAATACGACATATAGTTGAGGTGACGAGCATCTATATATTGTGGTCAAGTCGTAGTATGCGAGTGAAATTCCATTTCTTGCAAATTGTAGTCTTAAATCTTGTTATCCATACTTATTATTGTTGTTAAAATGTTGGGAGACTTGTATTCGGTTCCACCAAGGTCGATAATATTGTGAATTTTGATTCGAGGTCGAGATGTTAAATTGTAGAAGTAATCATTGATGAAATATTGATTTCTTGTGAAACTTCTCTTTATCCGTTGTTATTGATTCTGTGAATTGTGACGAAGAGTGTAAAGCACGAAGGGTGATGCCTTGCATAATTTAATTATATTATGAGGAAGAGTGTAAAGCACGAAGGGTGATGCCGTGCATAATTTAATTATATTGTGAGGAAGAGTGTAAAACACGAAGAGTGATGCCATGCATGCATTATTTATATTGTGCGGAAGAGAGTAAAAGCACGAAGGGTGATGCCGTGCAGTCTTATGTTACCTGATTGGTTGAGAGTAAAAGCACAAAGGGTGATGCCGTGTAGTTTTCCTTTGCTTTTTTAACTACTCAATTCGTTTAAGGATTTTCTGTTTAATTTTGTCTTTTCATTATTCTCACTCTTTATGTTGTATTCCCCACTGTATGCCCTCTTCCTATTATTTTTGTATTATTTTTTTATTTACTGTTGTTTCCACTAGCATGATTATATTGTTTAGGTTATATGTGGGTGTCTTGTCCTAGCCTCATCACTACTTCGTCGAGGTTAGGCTCGACACTTACCAGTACATGGGGTCGGTTGTACTGATGCTGTACTCTGCACTTTCTGTGCAGATTTTGATACCGGCTCAGGTTGATCGAGATTTGCTACTGGTCCACTGTCCGGAGACTCAAGTAGATCTGTCGGCGTTCACAGACCTTGAAGTCCCCGTCTATCTTTTATGTCCTACTATTTTCTTTCATTCAGACAGTTATATTTCTTTCAGACTATTACTTGTCATAAATTCTAGAATACTCGTGAATGGTGACACCAGATCCGGGTGGTAGTAGTTAATACAATTTTATGATATTCCGCACTTATTATATTCCATCTTAATTATTTTTTTATTACTAAATAAAAATAAAAAATTAGTTAATGATTTTCTAACGTTGGCTTGCCTAGCAAGTGAAATGTTAGGCGTTATCACGATCCCGTCGGTGAGAAATTTCGGGTGTTACTTTAATTAGAAATTGAAAAGAGAGGGTTAAGGACCGAAAGCTTTGGTATATAAAGAAATCAATTTCCGTAAAGGATCAGAAGAGCTCATTTCGGCTCTATCGATCTGCCGGTAGGAGTTTGGGTTTCACTATTTAAGGAACTCAGCTAAAGTTAATCAACTTTGAGAAGTATATTTAGTTACTCCCAATCCGATGCCAACGTGAAGTCGTGAACACATAGTTAGGGAAAGTGAGAAATTTCTTACAATTCAACAAGTAGGTAGGTATTGTATGTAATCTTACCCCTATAGCATATCTTGAATTACGTTAGGAGAGATGTGATTATCAAATTCCTTGGTAATGATGACAAGAAGTAAATTTGAAAACAATATGATAAATGGTAAACCCATTTGAGTTTGTTTGCATGGTTTTAAAATTGGGAATGTAATTAGAAATATTAAAATAATGAAGCAATCATTCTCCTCTTATAATAGACAAAGCTTTTAAGGGTAATGTGGAGGATCAGATTCTCAAACTTTGCTAGCATTTTTCGGATTATTACTATGGTAATAAACTTTAAATTTACTATTTATGGCCAATTTTGATCTTAATAGGGGACTATCTCTGTACGGATAAAATTGGGGATAATGTCTACCCCGATCTCCCGATGAGAAAATGAAGGAAGGGCACAGATGCATGAGATCGTAATTGAGGTTAGAGACCCTTCGTATTGAGACCCAGGAAGAGTGAACGATGTGCTCGTCATCGGGTATGGTAAAGCAACGCGCCCCGAGCCAAGAATGAGTTCTAAGACCTCGAAAAATACGGTAAACGGTTACACACGACGGATAGAGGGCCATGTTATTCGCACCCAACTGGATATCACGACGTGAATCTCGCTCGATGTCAGTTATGGATCAGTAATTATCAGGAAAGGAAGATTTTTATCCTTTTTACACTTATACTAGGGATGAAACTCTCCTACTATATAAAGAGGATTTTTTTTGTTGTTGTAAAAAATATTGTAACACGCAAATCAAAATAATACAAGTTTATTTTCTGCCTTTAAGCTACTTTTAAAGTTCTTATCTAGCAGTTCTGTTCTTCATTCACAACTGGGCCCAAACCGAGGGTCCAATCGAGGATGGGGTCATTGTTCAATCTAAGTTCGGGCTTGGCCATAACATTACAACTGGTTTGATCGTTTATTTCGTTTTAAACTCATTTATCTAATATTCTTGATTATTTGTGTTAAATCAAACCACGTATCCTTAAAACCGCGTATAAATTTAATTGTTATCCGATTTTGGGGTAAACAGTTTGGCACCCACCGTGAAGCTAAGGATAATAGTGGTGATTTGATATGAATCTCCATAACACGCCCTATTTTACGCTTGTTCTTCGAAGTCTTAATTTCAGGTCAACCCAAAAATGTCAAACTCTCAGTCTGCTCACTTGAACGTTGACGCTGAGTTTAGACATCACGACGAAAATAATAATTTGGTGCCCAGTAACGTGGTACCTTCTTCCGATCCCAACCGTGTCCCAGCTACCGACCAAATCGATGCTAATTCGTAGGTGGCCATTAACATCAATTTTCCAACTGATCTTGAAAATAGTGTTCGCGGGGGACCTCGACCAACAACTCGAGAAGCGCCTGAAGCCGAAGGTGATGGAGTAAGCCTACAACTAATTTTTGAAATGTTGCAGGCTCAACAGGCGGCAATAGCGCAACTGCAGAATTAAAGCCACGCCCCTAACAGGGTCGAGCCTGAACAATCCTGAGAAAGCATCCGAAGAAACGAACAAATCACCGAGAGACCGGGCAAATCCGAGCCCGAGGTCAATCCCGAGGTAATGAAAATGCTTGAAGCATTGACGAAACGGGTAGAGTCAGGTGAGAAAAAAATTGAGGCTAATGACAAGAAGGTGGAAACATACAATTCCAGGGTCGATCAAATCTCAGGAGCACCCCCGATATTGAATGGGCCGGACTCGAAGAAGTTTATCCAGAAGACTTTTCCTCTGAGCGCGGCACCGTTGCCGATCCCAAAGAGGTTTTGTATGCCTGATATCCCCAAATAAAATGGGACCACGGATTCAAACGAGCATGTGACCTCCTATACGTGAGCAATCAAAGGGAACGACTTGGAAGACGATGAAATCGAGTCAGTGTTAGTGAAGAAATTTGGGGAGACTTTGTCCAAGGGAGCAATGATATGGTATCACAACTTACCCCCAAATTCCATTGACTCATTTGCTATGCTTGCAGATACTTTTGTAAACTATCAAAGTCGAGACCAAAAAATCAGACCTTTTCAAGGTCAAACAGAGGGACAATGAGATGCTCAGGGAATTCGTGTCAAGGTTCTAGATGGAACAGATGGACCTACCTCCGGTTGCAGATGATTGGGCCGTTCAGGAATTCACACATGGTCTTAACCCCCAAAGTTCCTTGGCCTCTCAATAGTTAAAACAAAATTTGGTGGAGTACCCGACGGTAACCTGGGCCAACGTCCACAACAGGTACCAATCAAAGATCAGGGTCGAGGACGACCAACTCGGGCCCCCTTCGGGATCTGTTTATCCCATCAGGGCCGGCGATAGATCTAAGAGGGCCATCGATCAAGAGCCAAGACCGGTCCGAGATCGGTATCAACCATATAGTGCATATCGAAGAGGAAACATATTCGGGCGTCCTCCTGCAAGGAACAAGAAGAGAAGCGATCGAGGGCCCGGTGGCCGAGGCCTAATGAGAAAAAATAGGTTCGATAGGCCGCTCGGGAGCAGGGAAGCACCGAGAGTGTCGGAATACAACTTCAACGTGGACGCCGCCAGCATCGTGTCAGCCATAGGACACATTAAAGAGACCAAGTGGCCTTGACCTTTGTAGTCCAATCCTACTTAGAGAGATCCCATTTTTATGTGCAAATATCACATCACTCTTGGTCACATGACTGAAGATTGACAAAAGTTAAGAGAAGAAGTTGCCCGATTATTCAACAGTGGGCACCTCCGAGAATTCCTGAGTGATCAAGCCAAAAACCACTTCTGGAACAGGGATGTCAACAAACAGGTCGAACAAGAGGAGCCTCAGCACATGATCAACCATGATCATTGGAGGAGTCGATGTCCCCCAAGGACCAATGATTAAACGCACTAAAGTATCCATCATGAGGGAAAAATGCACCGGGGATTATGTTCCGGAGGGAGCCATTTCGTTCAGCGTCGAAGATGCCGAGGGCATCGTACAACCTCAAAATAATGCATTGGTAATATCCCTACTTATCAATAAATCTCGAGTTAAATGTGTGTTGATTGATCCAGGTAGCTCGGCCAACATCATCAAATCAAGGGTCATAGAGCAATTGGGGTTACAAGACCAAATCGTGCCGGCAGTCCGGGTGTTGAAAGGATTTGACATGGCATGTGAGACCACTAAAGGGGAGATAACCTTGCCAGTAAACACCACCAAGACAATCCAAGAAACAAATTTCTATTTGATCAGGGGGACATGAGGTATAACACTTTATTCGGAAGGCCATGGGTTCACAACATAAGGGCGGTACCCTCGACCTTGCACCGGGTATTGAAATTCCCCACACCGGGGGGGAGTCAAGACGGTCTACGGAGAATAGCCGACCGTAAAGGAGATGTTCACTATCGACGAAGTAATACCGGTACCCTCGGTTTCGACATCAAGGAATGCGAAGCCGTCCAAAAAGGAAGAAATTAAATAGCAATCACTGATGCTGGCCTTGGTCGAATCGGAGGAACGAGGAGCCGACGAGGAGGACGATTACGGTGTCCCGAGATCATTCATAGCTCCTTATGACACCGATGCCACCAAATCGACGTTTGAAGAGTTGGATCAAGTCATATTGATCGAACACCTACCAGATCGAAATGTATACCTGGGCACAGGGTTAACCCCCAAGCTCAGGAATAAAACGTATTGATTTTCTTAAAGCTAACGTAGATTGTTTCGCTTGGTCCCATCTTGACATGAGAAGGATTCCACTGGAGATAACCACTCATAAGCTGAGTTTGGACCCCAAGTTCCATCCGGTTAAGTAGAAGAGGAGGCCACAGTCCGAGATCAAACATTCATTCATCAAAGATGAGGTATATAAAATCCTTAAAATATGGTACATCCGGGAAGTTAAATACCCGGATTGGTTAGCTAACGTAGTGGTAGTGCCTAAAAAGGGGAATAAACTAAGAATGTGTGTAGATTACAAAGACCTAAACAAACCATGCCCTAAGGATTCTTTCCCTTTGCCTAACATCGATCAAATGATCGACGCGACGGCCGGGCACGAGATGCTCAGCTTTCTTGACGCCTACTCCGGGTACAACCAAATTCGGATGGACCCGGACGATCAAGAAAAGACTTCTTTCATCACTAAATTCGGCTATTATAACATAATGCCGTTTGGATTAAAGAACGTCGGTGCCACTTACCAATGCCTAGTATACCGAATGTTCGAAGAACAAATATGGAAATCAATGGAAGTTTATATTGACGATATGTTGGTCAAGTCCCTGCGAGCAGAGGACCATTTGAAACATTTGCAGGAGACCTTCGACATACTAAAAAATTACAACATGAAGCTAAACCCGGAGAAGTGCACGTTCGGGGATGGATCAGGAAAATTCCTTGGGTTCATGGTATCCAATTGGGGGATCGAGATCAACCCTGACAAAACAAGGGCATAGAGGACATCACCGCGGTGGACAACGTCAAGTCCGTTCAAAGACTAACCGGGCGTATAGCCGCCTTGGGCCAGTTCATCTCGAGGTCCTCGGACAAGAGCCATCGATTCTTCTCACTATTAAAGAAAAAGAATAACTTTTTCTGGACCCCGGAATGCCAACAAGCTTTATAAGAACTCAAACTGTACCTATCGAGTCCCCCCTGCTGCACACTTCGAAGGCAGACGATCAACTATACCTCTACTTGTCGGTTTTCGAGGTGGCGGTAAGTAGTGTCTTAGTCTGGGAGGAAGAAGGTACGCAATTTCCTATTTACTATGTTAGTAGAACTCTAGGCGAGGCCGAATCAAGGTATCGTCACCTGGAAAAATTAGCGCTCGCTTTGCTAAGTGCTTCTAGGAAGCTAAAGTCGTACTTTCAATACCATCCTATATGTGTCGTAACCTCTTACCCACTAAAGAACATCATGCATAAGCCCAAGCTCTTGGGCCGGTTGGCCAAATGGGCCGTGGAAATTAACGGGTACGATATCGAGTATCGACCCCTAACCGCCATAAAATCTCAGATTTTGGCAGACTTCGTGGCCGACTTTACGCCGACCTTAATACTCAAAGTCGAAAGGGAACTACTGCTAACCTCGGGGACTACTTCGGCGATCTAGACCCTCTTCATGGATGGTGCCTCCAACGCAAAGGGCTCCAGGCTCGGTATCATATTAAAACCACCTACGGGAAATATAATTGACAGTCTATTAGAACTGTGAAATTGATTAACAATGAGGCCGAGTATGAGGCCATGATTGCAGGTCTAGAATTGGCTACGAGCCTTGGGGCCGAAGTGATCGAAGCCAAGTGCGACTCCTTCCTTGTGGTAAATCAAGTTAACTGAACGTTCGAAGTAAAAGAAGAACGGATGCGGAGGTACTTGGACAAATTGCAAGTAACCCTACACCAATTCAGGGAATGGACCCTGCAACATGTACCTCGAGATCAAAATAGTGAGGCCGATGCACTGTCTAACTTGGGTTCATTGGTCGATTCTGATGAATTCAGCTCGGGAGCAGTAGTGCAACTAATGAATTCGGTGATTAAAGAGGGCCATGCCAAAGTGAACTCAACGAGTCTAACTTGGGATTGGAGAAACAAATATATAGACTACTTGAACAGGAAAATTGCCTTAGTATCCCAAAGAATCGAGAACCCTGCGCACCAAAATCGCCAGATTTTGCTTGGTCGAAGGGGCATTGTTCAGGATGTCTTTCTTTGGCCCACTAGCCAGATGCTTGGGACCGGGGGAGACCAAATACGCCATGAGAGAAGTTCACGAGGGCACTTGCTAGAACCATTTGGGGGTAGAATCTTTGGTTCGGAAGCTAATCATAGCCGGCTACTACTGGACCGAAATGGAAAAGGATGCAAAAGACTTCGTACCGAAGTGCGATGAGTGCCAAAGACACATCTCGATGATCCATCAATCGGGAGAAATACTCCACTCGGTCCTGTCTTCATGGCCATTTATGAAGTGGGGAATGGCCATTGTCGATTCCCTGCCATGGGTACCCGGTAAAGCTCAATTCATAATATTCATGATCGATTATTTTTCCAAATAGTTTGAGGCTCAAGCGTTCAAAAAGGTCCGAGAGAAAGAAGTCATTAACTTCATCTAGGATCACATAATATGTCGATTTGGGATACCTGCCGAGATTGTTTGCGACAACAAATAATAACTCGTTGGCAGCAAGGTGTGTAAGTTTTTCGAAGATCATAAGATCAAGAAGATACTATCAACGCCTTGTCACCCTAGTGGGAATGGGTAGGCAGAATCAACGAACAAGACTATACTCCAAAATATGAAAAGAGGTTGACCGGTTCGAAAGGAAAATGGAAGGAGGTTTTGCTCGAAGTCCTGTGGGCATATCGTACGATTTCGAAATTAAGCACCGGGGACACTCTGTTTTGTATGGTCTATAGAGATAAAGCCTTAATACCAGTCGAGGTGGGGGAACTAAGCTTCATATTCCAATATGCTACCGAAGAGTCAAATGGTGAGGCTATGATCACGAGCCTGGAACTGATGGACAAAAGGCGGGAGGCCGCCATGGTCCGGTTGGCCATCCAAAAGCAGCGAGTAGAAAGATACTACAACCGAAGAGCCAACCTCCGACATTTTCAAATCGGGGACTTGGTATTGAGAAGGGTAACACTACACACCAGCAACCCAAACGAAGGAAAACTGGGCCCGAATTGGGAAGGGCCGTATAGAGTTGTCGGAATAACTGGCAAAGGCTCATATAAACTCGAAGCAGGAAATGGTGTACAACTACCAAACAACTAGAACGTGATACACTTAAAGCGGTACTACTGCTAAGGTACGAAATCAATTCCTTTTTAACTGTTTAATAAATCGGACTAACGTATACAGGTAATCGACCAAGGACGAATGTGGCTATTAGGTCTGAAAGCACGTGTTGCACTCTTTTTTCCCTTGAACCAGTTTTGTCCCGAAGTAGGTTTTTCGGCAAGGTTTTTAACAAGGCAACAGTAAAATATGCTACCTTAGATTTGAAGGCCGGTCCTAAACCAGATTCGATGATCGTTTGCATCAGATCAACAGTACCGATCCCTCACGAGTTCGGTCTCAAATTTTGGGGGTCATTACCCCCAGATTAAGATCTTTAACAAGGGAAAAGAAAATTTTATGTGTTAAAAGCTAAGTCTTGGTGGTTAGGACTCATTGTAAGGGTCAAACAGTCATATGAACCGTGCCCATATAGTCCACTCTAGCCACGACACAAATTTTATGCGCCTTCGATCATGTACCTTGCATATAAAGCAATGAAAGAAATTTCTACTTCCCCTATACTTTGTTACTACGCCTTTTGCTTCTTCGATCCTGGATCCTAAAAGCCCACGGGCTACCCCTGCTTGGGGACTGTCAAGCCCATGGGCTACCCCTACTCGAGGACTGTCGCCCAATGAAAATTCTGACGACCCGGGCTACCGAATCACGGAGACACCAAACCCACTAGGCAGTGCCAGAATATGAAAGGTTATAGCCACCCTAAAAATGGCTCGGAGACGTCCGAAGTTTGTAACTAGAAAATAAGGCCCTTACGAAAATCAAAACCTACTAAAAGGTTACCCTCGACAAAAATATTGTCTAAAAACACTTAAGCATCTTAAAGACCTTCAGTTTTACCGAGGATTCAAAGCCACAAGTAACTCGAAGTTGCGTTGAAGTCGGTCTCCATTCAGACCTTCGAAAAATGGATGCTCTAGAATTACATCTGATTTTATGCTAAGGCATTAAAAATAATACACAAATAGAAAATTGCAAGTAGAGGCTGGAAAAGTAAAGATGCTGTATTGCTGAAAAGGGAAAAATTTTATATACTCCCAAATATATTTACAAAGGCACGATAGAACGGCCTCAAAATAAATAAAAAGAAAAATACATAAGGAAAAATTGAAAAAGAACTAAGGCATCTACGGCTGCTCTTCACCGGGGCCCGACTCGTCGCTAGAACTGTGAGAGCCCTCGGAGCCGTCGGTACCCTCAAGCTCGTAGAGCTCCTTTGCCTCGGCCTTGAGTCTCCTGGCTTCCTCAATCTCGGCCGATAGGTCAAAACCTCGTGTATGGATCTCTTCGAGGGTCTCTCTCCAGGATAGCCACTTTGTGTACTCAGTCTCTCTCTCGATTTTGGGGTTAACACTTTTCTCTCTCTCGCTATACCAAATAGTGAAGAATATTGTAATAATGAGCAAGACTAGGAAATGTAAATATTTTCACATTATGTGTTGATTTTATTGAGTAATTCATGACTTAGAACTTAGTTAATTGTTAGTAAATTGAACTCATTGAGTATGTCTTGATGATACTAGCCCTAATATTTGTAGATTGTGAGTTGTTGAATTTTCGGGAAGCTTGACAAAATGAATCAGAGCTAAAGCTTGAGGTGAGTTTAGGCTTACTCTCCTAAAAGGGAATTTCATTAGACCCATTGTATCCCATGTGTAATAAATTCTTAAATACCTTCTTATGCTCCAATACTCAATTCACTCTATTCGTATTCAATACTACTTTACATAAAAATATGATAGTATTACATGCTTACAAGAATCACCACTTGTTATTTACCTTTGTTTGTGATATTTTATTTATTCCAATAGTTAGTTTCAGCATTTATTTCATGCACTAATGTGATCACATTCAGTCGGTAAAAGTAGCCAACCTCTCCCAACGTGAGTATCATGATGCCAAAGTTAGCAACCCCATTCTTGCAGGTGCCAATCATTTTTTGGGTCCCCCGTGCGTGTTCACAAATGCTCGCGTATGCTGGGCCACTATATGTAACTATTTTTCAGAAAAGTTATTTCATTAAAAATAACTCATTTTTCTATTTCAAATATCAGTTGTAGACTCATTTTTTAAGTTCAGTTTCAGTTTTCATCTTATAATTTTAGTTTCTATCTCATTACTTATTTATAAATTTTATATGATTTACATATTTACATGATTTCCTTTGAATCTATTTTTTATATTATTATTTCCCCCAGAAGGTTTTGCTCCGCCTTTTTAGGAGGTAGCCTATGAGACCAACTGTGTATTTTGGTGGTACTTAGCCCGTTTAGGCTTGCTACATCGTGTGACGGGTATTGAGGATATAGGTAACCAAGCACGTGTCTAAAAGAGACATTCTAGACTCAGTTGATAGGATCTGTTAATTTATCCCAACGATAACAGGCTCTTCTGAGTCTCTTATTTATTTTTAGATGTTAATATTATATTCGGGGAATACCCGTAGGATATGTATTTCAGTTTTGTCAGATTCTAGAGGCTCTAGACTTGTTAGTAGGTCAGTGTTTAGATATTTTTAGATTTATCGATTATTTATCATTTTATCATACAGATTAAGAATTGCAACTTGAATAGAATTAATATTAAGCATGTTACACTGTTTGCTATTGAACATGAATTTATGATACAATTAGTAGAGTTCACTCAACAAGTGGTAAGAGTTAAGTGCCAATCACGTTTCACCTCAGTTTGAGAGCGTGAAAAGTTAGTATCAGAGCATCAAGTTTAGGAAGTCCTAGGGAGTCATGAGCCGTATCCAGTAAAATCTCACGTATGGGTATGTTGCGCACCATACTTATATTTAAGAGGTTGTAGGACACGTCAGGAATTGTTTTTACATCATGTGTTAGAACTAAACATACCTGAATTCTAAATCTTTTTGTATCTCATTTTAGAACAAGATCAAATTTCTTCTTTGCTTCTAATAATGCTGGAATACCACATCCTAAAAACCAGGAAGCTCCCCTAGTAGTTCTAGCTGCACTATAGAACTAGCTACAGTTAGAGAGCGTGACATAGGTAGAGGTTGGGGTTGAGGGTAGAATGCAGAGGTAATTAAGGCCATGGTAGGGCCAATGGATGCACATGTTCTAGCTTAACAGATATTGATGAACAAGTGGAAGCCATACCTCCGGCTAAACTACTCAGGGCGAATCAATCACAATATTTGGATGATCGGATTGGTAGGATTTTGGATTTTCTGAAGTCACAAGCCCCTCTGGTTGGTGGTCGAGTTGAACACGTTCATGCTCCTGCCCTAGACCCTTTTGATGAAGAGGTTTTAGAAGATAATTTTCAGGCCACACCAGTTTGGGGGTACATCAACAGCCTATTCCTGCAAATATTGCAGCTAGTGTAGTTACCGGCAAGAAGAATTGCGCACATTTATGAGATTTAAAGCTCTTAATTATAATGGTACAAAAAAACTAAATGAGCCAACGTTAATTTTGGAAGAGATAAAGGAAATATTTATTTCTTTGGGTTGTTTTGAAACACAAACCACATGGCTGATTAGGTTTCGGTTGAAGAGTGCACCAGGGAAATGGTTGAGAGGTTACAAGAATTTCAGAGATTCTGCATTACCGCCACTTACTTGGCCACAGTTCAAAGAAGCTTTCAAGGCAAAAACGTTTCCTAGCAGTCGGATGGATGAGCTCTAGTATCAGTTCAAACATCTTAAATACGACACCATGTGAGTGATTGAATATGAAATAGAATTCACAAATGGTAGAGTATGCATCCAATTTGGTACCAATATAGATAGAAAAAAGTGAGAAGGTTTATTGAAGGCTTGAATTCCCTTATGGCAAAAGATATGACTTTGCACCAAAATGACAATGCTTAGCTTCAGGTAGTCAATATTGCTATACGCAAAGAAGCATTTGATAAGATTGCTAAGGAAGCTAAAGAGAATCGCAAAAAGGCTATAAGTACATGTAGTTATAGTGGGCTTTCAGTTGGGGGAAAAACAAGAATCATTCAGCTCAAAGTCAGTCAGTAGCTCACCCATCTCCTTATCCAGCTCCATTTAGAGAGGGCCAGCAGAGTAAGGGTCAGGCCTATTAGGGGCATAGTTCAACTAGTCAGGGTCAAACTTGATTCTCTTATCCTATCTATCTTTCTTGCCAAAAGAGACATTAGGAAAATGCCATTTGCGAAGGCATTAGAGTAGACCCATAGAAAATAGAAGTAGTTAAAAGTTGGCCTAGGCAGACGACCCCTACAGAGATTTACAGTTTTCTAGGATTAGAAGGTTACTACCATCATTTCACAGAAGAGTTTTCTTCACTAGTTGCCCCGTTGATAAAGATAACTTAGAAAAATGTGAAGTTTCAATAGTCTGAAACTTGTAAGAATAGTGTTAGTATAAGCGAGCTCTTCCTCACCCAAAGTGAGAAGTAAAGCGATGCAAGTGGATGGGCACTTTAGAGGGTGTGAAGCATAGCAGGTTCAAATAGACATCGCTTAAGAGGAAGAAGCGCGAAGCAGAATAAGTGTGAAGCGAAAAAAGCACATATTTTATTTTTTTCCAGTTTTAATAGGTCGATTTTAGAGAAAAATAAAAGTTAAGAAGGCTACCTAATTTTGTTGCTTTAGAAGGTGGGATTTTGAGCTAGGGTTTCTTTTCACAAGATCTTCTCTCCAAGGTTCTTCTTTAATCTTCAAAGGTAACATCCATACTTCTTCCAGCCATCTATGACTTTTCTTCTTCTTCTTCTTCCTCGTCCTCCTCGTCCTCCTCCTCCTCCTCCTCCTTCTTCTTCTTCTTCTTCTTCTTCTACGATGCTGCTCTTCTCTATTCTCTAATGTTTTCTTCTTCCTCCACCATTTTTTCTTTTTTCTCCTCCTCCCCCTCCTCCTCCTCCTTCTTCTTCTTCTTCTTCTTCTTCTTCTTCTCTCTGATTTTTTCTTCCTCCTTCGCGATTATTTTCTTCTACTAATGCGCTAATTTTTTTTCCTTCTTCATTTTTTCTTTTTCTTTTAATCTTTTATTCTCTGATGCTGGTTTAGTTTGTCTTTAATTTTATTTTTTAGTTGGTTCATCTATTATAATTAGCTCTTTTCAGTTTGTTCATCTATTTTTCTTTGCACTTAATATATTATTATAAATGACATCGCAAGATCAAAAGAGAGACCCCGCTTGGGCTCATGCATCAAGAGCTAGTGAGACAAACAAGATGCTAATTACATGTATCTCTTGTAACAACACCTGGGGAATGTATCGTCACAAGCTGCACCTTATCAGCGGTAATCCCAATGTTTCAACTTGCACAACTTGCTCGACATATGTGAGGGAAGAAAAAAAAAATTTTATGGCGGGAAAAAAATGTTAAGGGATCAATGAAATATTAACAAGTGCATAATTTTGATGACGAGGATAATAATAAAATAGAAGAAGGTGAAGTGAATGATTTGCCGCTTCCATTATCATCACATAAAATGGGGATGGGGACAAACACTGCCTTTATATTATAGATCACATGGTATGACTAAAGGTCCTATAGATACTTATTTCTAGCAAAAATAGCTAAGAAATTAACAAGTAGTGATGCTCAATTTGTTGTCAGGGAGATATCGTGCAGTTAAATCGTTTACAAGAAGGATGTACGATGCATGACTCCTATTCAATTGTGTCAATTTTGACATTTTTGGAGCCTTCATTGAGGTCATAGACCAATTTGGTCTAGGAATGAAACCACCCACATATCATGAAGTTAAAGGGCCTTATCTAGCTAATGAAGTGGAAGGGACCAAAAAATTATGAAGGAGCATAAAGTAGACTAGAACAAGTTTGGATGTTCCATTATGATTGACAAGTGGATGGAAAAAAATAGAAAAATAATCATCAATGTGTTAGCAAATTCTCTAAGGGAAGCTTGTTTCTTGAGTCCATTGATGCAAGCGACTCTTCTACTGATTCCTTCAAAATATTTTTCTTGTTCAAGAATACTATAGAGGAAATTGGAGTAGAGAATATTGTTCAAGTTGTTATGGACAATGCTAGTAAAAATGTTAAAGCGAATGATATGTTGAAGAATGTGTATCCTCATATTTATTGAATTCCATGTACAACTTATTGCATAAATTTAATATCCGGGGACATATTCAAGGAAAGACCCTTTAGTAGTACAGTTTTTAATCAAGGAGTTAGGGTATATTCACACATTATTCAAAAACCTTTAGTATTGAATATGATGAAGCGATTCACACAATAAAGATGCTTGGTAAAACCTAGTAAGACAAAATTTGCTAATGTTTTCTTAACCTTGCATAGGATATACGAGTAAAGGAGTAATTTAAAAAAGATGTTCATTTAAGAAGAGTACACCAATAGTAAAAATGGAAAGGAAGTTGCAGGGAAGGACATTTGTTTATGCTTTAAAATTTAGTGGTTCTTTGATTAACGTACTTCATTTGGTGTATGGAGAGCAAGAACCACCAATGGACTACCTTTATGAAATTGTTGATAGAGCTAAGGATGCTATTCAAGATTCTTTCAATAACGAGAACATATATAGAAAAGACTTTGAGATCATTGATAACATGTGGAAGGATCAACTTTATAGACCTTTGCATGCATCTGGGAATATTTTGAACCAAGAACTATTTTATGATAATAATTTGAGTGATAAACTAAATGCAGAAGTGTGGCAGTGATTCTACATTTATGTTGAGAAGTTGATCCCTGATGGTTCTAAGCAAGATAAAATGGCAGAATAATTTATTACTTGCTAACGGATGTAAGAGGAATTGGAGCGTGTTTGAACATGTAAGAAAAAATATTTAGTATATTGAGATAAATCAATTATATCCTGATTTTCCTAACTCCTAATAATTACTTGTCACAACTTACTTGCAGATTCATACAAAGAAGAGGAATAGACTAACTCTAAGCATCTCAATAATCTAGTGTTCATTAAATACAATAGAACATTAAGGCATCGTTATGACGCTCGCATTGTAATTGATTCAATTTATTTAGATAATATTGATGAAGCTAATGAATGGCTAACTGGAGTTCCTGAGGATCACGGTAATGAAGAAGTATTTTATGGAGATTATAATTTCACTTAGGGTATTGATGCGGAGGCAAGTGGAGTTGACGAGAACTATTATGGTTAATTGGGGAATACATCAATCTTATTATGGAGGAAAAAATAAGTAGCTAAAAGTCTATCCCTACGTGATGAAGATGACGAAGAAGAAGAAGAAGAAGAAGAAGAAGAAAAAGTAGATGAGAGCAATATAATAATAATAATAAAATATAAGATTTTGACAATCTTGTAGTTGTAGAAGTGTAGGATGTTGATCCGTTTATATTGTAGTATTTATTTTGCATGTCTTATGGACTATTTTGTGCTATCTACTTATCACAACCTAAAAAATCACCAAGTCGTGCACGTACCTAACCCAACCCGCTAGGTAAGACAGCTAACACATACTACTGCTCAAACTGAATACCATAAATATAATAAATATGAATACAGAAATTAACTCAACTAATCCCAAGAACCGGTGGTACAAGACATGAGCAACTAAGATTTGAATTACAACTTTGGCGAGAAGAAATGCATTATCTGCTGGGAAGTTACATAAATAAAAATACAAAGTCATATTCTATCATGAACAAGATGATAATAGATGGCTGGAACATCATAGTACTTAATGCTCGACCTCGAACTCCACAACTGCTTAGCTTCAAATATCTGCACGCTTACTTAATATACTTGTGCAGTTTATAAGCATAGAAAGTGGCAGAAAAGTATAACGATTTGATAGGTTGTTTTGAGTTCTAGTTTCCCATTTTATGACTTGAGACTTTACATAGGTTTAGTTGATGATTTATGATTTGCGTATGTGATTCATTTTGTTATCCGGAAAGTTTAGATTTGATTTTTCAAAGAAAACTTAATTTTGAAACTTAGAATTTATTGAAGTTGACCATGATGAACATTATTGATAAACGACCTCAGATGTATATTTTGAAGATTTTGGTAGGTTCGCATGATGATATTGCACTTGTACACATGTTTAGTTGGGGTCCCGGGTGACCCAAGGCTGTGAAAAGTTGAAAATTTGAACTTATGAACATTGAAATATTTGGATTTTGGTGCTTGATTCTTATTTCTTAATGTTATTTTGGTGTTTTGAGGTTATGAGCAAGTTTGTATGAAGTTTATATACTTGTGTGTACGATTGGAGTGGTGTCCGGGGGCTTGAGTGAGTTTTTGGGATGATTTTTGGCCATTTTTGCACAATTTATAGCAGTTGATGTGCTGCTGGTGTAGTGTGCATCATGAATGCAGAGCTTGTCTTGTGTTTGCGAAGGGTTAATTGGGGCAGGGTGTTTTATACTACGCAAATGCGAGGGCCTGGGGCAATTATCCTTCGCGAATGCGGTTACCTAAATAAGAATGCGTAGGCCTAGGCTCTTGGGGGCTGGTAGGAGTTTTTTCACCGCGAACGCGACCATAGGATTGCAAATTCAGAGGCTTGGGGGGCGACGGCCTTCGCGAATGCGATGGCCAGTTGGCCGTTAACCTTCCCAATGTGACAGGTGCTTCGCGAATGCAAATAGCACATGATGCTCAAGTATATAAAGGGCTGAAAATCAGGATTTAGCTATTTTTACCATTTTTGAGGCCTAGATCATGGATTGAAGAGATCGTTTAGAGGATTTTCATCCCAACTTCTAAGGTTAGTAATTTTTACATAGTTTTTATTTATTCTCATGGATTCCATAGATTTGTATTCCTAAATCTAGTATTTTAAAGTGTAGAAATTGGAGTTTTGGAAAAAAACTTATGAGGGCTAATTTTGGGGATTTAGACCTCGATTTGATGTCTAATCTTGATATAAATGGCATTTTTGGACTCGGGGGAGAATGGGTAAAAGGGAATTGATCTTAATTTCGAATTTCAACAATGTGGATTGGGGTTGAATTTTTGTTGATTTTTTCAATTGTGATAAAGATCAAACCTTTTTGATACTAGATTAGTTTCTAAAGCTTGTTTTGACTTATTTGAACATTATTTGACTAGATTCGTGTTGATTGGAGGCTTGTGCTAAAGATAAAGTTGTGTTGGGTTGCTGATTTTATTCCGGAAAGAGGTAATTATCATGGTAAACCTAGAATTGAGGGAATTAAGATGTTATTGGGTCTATTTGATACATGAATTATGTGTTGTGGACGACGTATATGCAAGGTGACAAGTGTATATCTATTGTCATGGGTCAAAACATGCGGTTATATCTAGTTTATTTTATGTTTTACTTATTACATGCTCTTACATGTTCTGTGCCTTTATCTATTACATATTCTACTTGTTCCATGCCTTTAATTGTAACATGCCTTGTCACATGCTTTACTTGGTATATGCCTTTACTTGATACATGCTCTTACTAATTATATTCCTTTATTTGACATATGCCTTATTGGGTACATACTTTTACTTGCTACATGCTTTTACTTTTTCATGCTTGTACTTAATAAATTCCTTTATTAGAATATGCCTATACTTGTTTCATACCACACATTTTCATACCTTATTTTTCTATGCTATGTTAGGGATTGCGCGATAATTTGATCATCTGCATGTTAACAACCTTGTTTGATCTTTATTACGTTACATGAGTAAGATTAGCTCTAGAATTTGGGATTTGTCATCACTTCTTGTTCGTGTCCATCCTTCCTTAGTAAATTATGCTTATTTATTCTCCTCGATAGTTATTATGAATTTCTCTATCTTTGGATGTGTTGTTGGATGATTCTGTGTGAATTGATATGTTGGATCGGGTTGCCGCCGCAATAATATTATGATAAAGATCAGGTTGCTTGCCACAACAATATTATGTCCATGGGATTGGGTTGCCGCCGTAATGATGTTTATGTGTGTGTTTGATCGAGTTGTGCGCCACAACGTATGTGTTATGAGATGTTTGGTTTTGTTTGTGCTATAGCCTTTCTTTTTAGGGTTTGGTTGTGCTGATTATGGATATTGTTCCTTTCCCATTGATTTGAGCCATTGACAAGGTTTTGGTTGTGCTATTCCAGAAATGTTGTCATCACTATTGATACTAGATTCTTTTACCGTTTCTTGCCTTTTATTCCTGATATTATTACTGTTATCTCTATTGATATTTTTGTTGCTTATTAACTGTACATGTTTATATGGTAAGTATCTTCGCATAGTCTTGTCACTACCTCGTCGAGATTAGGCTCGATACTTACTGAGTACATGGGTTCGATTGTTTTCATACTTCACTTTTGCACTTATTGGGTAGATTCATGTACGGGTCCTAGCAGTATTTGGTGGGGAGCATAGCTTGGTTATCTGGGGTACTTGAGGTAGTGCTGCTTCCCGTCTGCAGACTCCGGAGTCACTTTCGCTCTCATTATTACTATTTTTCTTGTATTAGACAATATTACTTTTCATTTCAGACTTTGTATGTAACATTCTTAGTAGCTCATGTAGCGTGACACCAAATCTTGGGAGGTTGTATAGACGGTGTTTGGTTTAGACTCATTTATATATATTTTAAGTTTTACTCTTATTCTGTATTATTATGTTGTTATGTTCTAGTCTAGTTTCCTTATCTATTGTTAAGTGTTGGATTGCCTAGCAAGCTGTGTTAGACACCATCATGACTCTTGCTGGTTGGGATTTTGGGTCATAACACGTTGGTATCAGAGCACTAGGTTGCATAGTGTCCTGAGGGTCGGTATAGAGACGTTTGTACTTATATTCTAGAGGCTATAAGGCTTTAGGAAACTTCACTTTTTCCCTTTCTCCATCGTGCGACTTTGTTCTGGCCTAAAATTTGAATCTTTCTTCTCCTATTCTCTCATACATGGCGAGGACACGTGTTTCAGCCGTAGGTGATCAAGAGCCGGAGCCCCAAGTCATAGCCACTACAAGGGATAGAGGGCGAGGTTGAGGTAGGGTCAGAGCCAGAGCCCTGCCCAGGGCATAGCATTTAGAGGCCGAGTCCAGAGGCAAGAGTATTGCGGGGTAGAGATTTGACCGATTTTAGGTAAGTAACGATTGTAAATCTAGTCCTGAGGGTATGAAACCCCGGATTTCGTATCATTCTACTATTTTGAAGTGACGCACATGCTAGGTGACGGGCGTGTGAGCGTGCACTGTTGGGGATTATGACTTGGTCCGTCCCGTAGCAACTGTAAAGTTGCATATTTTGTGGAAATTATATGATACTTATGTGTTTTAGAAAGAGTTTCTGTTAATTGGGCTGAATGCCATGTTTAGGGCCTTGTTCCAGTGTTGTTTGGACCCTTAGGGGTTTTATTTTATTTTTATTATCCTCGCACTGTTTTCGATTGAAAATCTATAATCAGTCATGTTATACCTGTTTACTGCATAACTCAGTTTTATTATTAGATTTTGATGCATATAAATGTTGTTTTGGGCTGAGCACCTTGTTTTTACTGAAATGCCCGAGTGTCTTGAGAGGTTTATGACTGAGTGAGGCCGAGGGGCTGATTCTTGAGAATATTTATGGGATCGGGCTACAAGCTTCAGTATGTTGCATATTTATGGGATCGGGCTGCACACCGCAACATGTTTGATATAGGCCGAGGGCCTAAGTGATTATGCCATGATTTGGCTTGATATAGCGCTTGGGCTGAAAGAGCCCCTCCAGAGTCTGTACACACCCCCAATGAGCGCAGGTACCTACTGAGTGCGAGTGCTGAGTGACTGGGAGACATGCGTGATTGTGAGGTATGCCCGAGTGGCAAGAGTAATTGTGAGGTATGCCCGAGTGGAAAGAGTGATTGTGAGGTTTTCCCGAGGGGCTGTATATGAGTGATACTTTACCCGAGGGGCTGTTTATGATTTCATCATTTTTGCTCACCTTTGCATTTTTCCTCTGTTTCAAAGCTGTTGAAAAATATCCTTAAATAATTTTTACTGGAACTGGGTTTAAACAAGATATTTTGATTCAAATCCTGATTTTAAAAGCATGAGGTATTTTACTGAGATTTCATGATATGAACTTTATATGCTTTATTGCTCGTCACTACTGTTCAGTCTTTATTTATTGTTGTTACTTACTGAGTTAGCATACTCACGTTACTCCTTACACCTTGTGTGCAGATCCAGGTGTAGCTGGACACGATAGCGGTTGTTGATTGTTCTGGTTGCAGATTTTCTCAGAGACAGCAAGGTAGCCTATTTGGCGATCGAATCCCCTGCTCTTCTCCCTCTTATCTTCCTCTAGTTGTATTTAGCTATTTTCCAGACTGAGTTAGCATTGACATTGTTAGACAGATTGTAGTAGATGCTCATGATTAGTGACACCCCGATGTCGGGCTTTTCCTTCTGCACTTTTATTTTGATTGGAACTCCTTTACGAAGGCCTTTATGTTAAATAACATTGAAATTATCTTTGAAATGAAAATATAGGTTTGTTTTGGAAATGAGTCGGCTTGCCTAGTTCCACGATAGGCGCCATCACGACAGGGGTTAGTTTGGGTCATGATAGATTGGTATCAGAGCCTAGGTTACATAGGTCTCACGAGTCATGAGCGGGTTTAGTAGAGTCTTGCGGATTGGTACGGAGACATATGTACTTATCTTCGAGAGGCTACAAGATCTTTAGGAAACTCCACATTCTTGAATTCTTGTCGTGCGAATCTATTGATTCTAGTAACTAAATATCTGTTATTTTATTCTCTCACAGATGGTGAGGACTCGTGCTACCGGTCAGGAGGGCCAGCCACCAGTACCACCAGCCAGGGACGCGAGAGGCCAAGGGCGCGGTAGAGGCCGTGGTAGGGGCAGAGGTGCAGCCCGTACAATAGCTAGGGCAGTGCCTATAGATCCACCCATTGTCCCAGATCAGGACCAGGTTCCAGTTGTTGATGCACCAGCTCAGGCACCACCTGTTCCTATTGTGATTCCAGGCCTTCAGGAGGCCCTAACTCAGATTCTGACAGGTTGAACTGGCCTTGATCAAGCGGTCTCTATTTTGACTGCCACAACCACTTCTCAGTCCAGGGGAGGCACTCAGACTCCCATCGCTCGCACACCCGAGCAGGTTATTCAGGGACTTCAGACACCGGAGGCACCACCAGCCCAGCCGGTTGCAGTTGCTCAGGATTATGTGGTTCCTACTATGCCTGAGGATGATCAGCGTAGGTTGGAGAGGTTTGGGAGACTCCAGCCACCACCTTTCAGTGGCACAAAAAGAGAGGATGCTCAGGACTTTTTGGATAGGTGTCAGAGGATACTCCATACTGCTGGTATTCTGGAGACTTGTGGGGTCTCATTCACTACCTTTCAATTTTCTGGGGCTTCACTCAGATGGTGGGAGACTTACGAGAGGTGTAGGCCTGTTGGCGCATCACCCCTTACTTGGCAGCAGTTCTCCGTGGTCTTTTTGGAGAAGTTCGTGCCTCGATCCCGCAGAGAGGAGCTGCGCAAACAGTTTGAGCAGCCTCGCCAGGGTGATATGTCTGTGACACAGTATGAGATGCGGTTCTCCGAGTTGGCCTATCATGCTATCTGGTTGGTTCCCATAGATAGGGAGAGGATCATGAGGTTTATTGATGGTCTCACTTATCAGCTACAGTTGTTCATGACCAGAGAGAGGGTTTCAGGTGCTACTTTTGATGAGGTTGTCGACATTGCTTGAGAGGGAGGCCAAGAGGCCTCGTGGTTAGGATGGATTCAGTGGTGCTCCTTTTGGGGGTCAGTTCCAGCACGGTATAGGTCATCATTTCAGACAGGCTCAGTCAGCTTGGCCATTTCATCGGGGTGCATCATCTGGCCATGGTTCTCACAGTTCTCATCAGGGCCACTCATCACTTAGTGCTTTCCAGCTCAGAGTTCGCCCTGTGCTCCACCTGTTCAGGGCTCTTCCATGCCAAGTTCTTCTACCAGTCATCCCGGTGCTAGGGGTTCCCTTCAATTTCTGCCACCAGCACCAGGGTGTTGTTTTGAGTATGGGGAGCTTGGGCATATGTGGAGGCATTGTCCTCATCGTCATGGAGGTCTATCTCAGTAGAGGAGTCAGCCTACAACTTCAGCACCAGTTACCTTACTACCCGCCCAGTCAGCTCGAGGTAGAGGCCAGTCAGCTAGGGGTCGCTCTAGAGAGGGAGGCAGATCAGGGGTTGTCCAGGCCTGTTTCTATGCCCTCCCTGCCAGACCAGATGCTATTGCTTCAGATGCTGTGATTACAGGTATTGTCTCAGTTTGTCACCGAGATGCCTCAGTATTATTTGACCCTGGTTTCACATATTCATATGTTTCCTCGTATTTCGCCCATTTTCTAGATATTCCTCGTGAGTCTTTAGTTTCATCTGTACATGTATCTACTCCTGTGGGCGATACTATTATTGTGGACCGCGTATATCAGTCATGTGTGGTGACTATTGGGGGTCTGGAGACCCAAGTGGACCTTTTGCTGCTTAGTATAGTCGACTTTGATATGATATTGGGTATGGATTGGTTATCTCCATGTCATGTTGTTCTAGTTTGTCACACTAAGACGGTGACATTGGCTATGCCGGGAATTTCGAGGGTTGAGTGGAGTGGTTCTGCAGATTATGTACCAAGTAGGGTGATTTCATATTTGAAGGCTCAGCGTATGGTTGAGAAGGGTTGCCTATCTTATTTGGCTTTTGTGAGGGATGTTAGTGCATAGACTCCTGTCATTGATTCTGTTCCGGTGGTACGTGATTTTCCGGATGTGTTTCCTGCAGATCTGCCAGGCATGCCGCCTGACAAGGATATTGACTTTGGTATTGATTTGGTGCTAGGCACTCATCCCATTTCTATTCCACCCAAAAGGGTGCTCCATTCAGGTGGTCGGATGAGTGTGAGGAGAGCTTTCAGAAGCTCAAGACTGCTTTGACCACAGCTCCAGTGTTAGTTCTGCCATCAGCTTCAGGTTCTTACACCGTGTATTGTGATGCCTCGAGGATAGGCATTGGTTGTGTTTTGATGTAGGAGGGTAGGGTGATCGCCTATGCCTCGCGCCAGTTGAAGACCCATGAGAAGAACTATCCTATCCATGATCTTGAGTTAGCAGCCATTGTTCACGCCTTAAAGATTTGGCGTCATTATTTGTATGGGGTTCATTGTGAGATCTATACTGATCACCGGAGTCTGCAACATCTGTTCAAGCAGAAGGATCTTAATTTGCGTTAGCGGAGATGGTTGGAGCTTCTTAAGGACTATGATATCACTATCCTGTACTATCTGGGGAAGGCCAATGTGGTGGCCGATGCTTTGAGTCGCCGGGCAGAGAGTTTGGGGAGCTTAGCATATCTTCCAGCAGTAGAGAGACCTTTGGCATTGGTTGTTCAGGCCTTAGCGAGCCAGCTTGTTAGATTTGATATTTCGGAGCCTAGTCGGGTATTGGCTTGTGTGGTCTCCAGGTCTTCTCTTTATGACCGTATCAGGGAGCGTCAGTATGATGACCCCACCTGCTCGTTCTTCAGGATAGGGTTCGGAGAGGTGATGCTAGGGATGTGACTATTGGTGATGATGACGTGCTGAGAAAGCAGGGCCGGATATGCATGTCTAATGTAGATGGGCTTCGACAGTTGATTCTTGAGGAGGCCCACAGCTCGTGGTATTCCATCCATCCAGGTGCCGCGAAGATGTACTAGGATTTGAGGCAGCACTATTGGTGGAGGCGGATAAAGAAGGATATAGTTGGGTTTGTGGCTCGGTGTCTCAACTGTCAGCAGGTTAAGTATGAGCATCAGAGACCGGGTGGCTTGCTTCAGAGATTGGAGATCCCAGAGTGGAAGTGGGAGCGGATCACCATGGACTTTGTAGTTGGGCTCTCACGGACATCGAGGAAGTTCGATGCCATTTGGGTTATTGTGGATCGGCTGACCAAGTCCGCGCACTTCATTCCAGTTGGTACTACTTACTCTTCAGAGCGGTTGGATGAGATTTACATCCGAGAGATCGTTCGCCTGCATGGTGTCCCAGTTTCCATCATTTCAGATAAGGGTACTCAGTTCATATCGCAGTTTTGGAGGGCCGTGCAGTGAGAGTTGGGTACTCAGGTTAAGTTGAGCATAACTTTTCACCCTCAGACAGACGGGCAGTCCGAGCGCACTATTCAGTTATTGGAGGACATGTTGTGTGCTTGTGTCATTGACTTTGGGGGTTCATGGGACCAGTTTCTGCCACTCGCGGAGTTTGCATATAACAACAGTTACCAGTCAAGTATTCAGATGGCTCCGTACGAGGCTTTATATGGGAAGAGATGTAGATCTCCTGTAGGATGGTTCGAGCCAGGTGAGCTAGGCTCTTAGGTACAAACTTGGTCCAGGACGCATTAGATAAGGTGAAATTGATTCAGGAGCGGCTTCGCATGGCGCAGTCTAGGCAGAAGAGCTATGCGGATAGGAAGGTCCATGATGTGTCTTTTATGGTTGGGGAGAAGGTTTTGCTGAAGGTATCACCCATGAAGGGTGTTATGAGATTTGGGAAGAGGGGCAAGTTAAGCCCCCGGATCATTGGGCCTTTTGAGGTGCTTCAGAGGATAGGGGAGGTGGCTTATAAGCTTGCCTTGCCGCCCAGCTTGTCGAGTGTGCATCCAGTGTTTCATGTTTCCATGCTCCGGAAGTATATTGGAGATCTGTCCCATGTTTTGGATTTCAGCACGGTTCAGTTGGAGGGTGATATGACTTATGATGTGGAGCCGGTGGCTATTTTGGATCGACAGGTTCGAAGGTTGAGGTCAAAGGATATAGCTTCAGTAAAGGTGCAGTGGAGAGGTCAGTCTATAAAGGAGGCCACATGGGAGACTGAGCGGGAGATACAGAGCAGATATCCATGCTTATTCGAGACTCGAGGTATGTTTCTAGACCCGTTCGAGGACAAACGAATGTTTAAGAGGTGGAGGATGTAACGACCCGGCCGGTCGTTTCGAGAGTTATAGCCCCATTTCCCCATTTCTACTTATTTTTGTGTTATTTAGCTATATTATGTTATATCGGGTTAGTTGGTTCGAGACCGGAGTGGTTTTGGAGTGAATTGAGACACTTAGTCTCTTAAGTAGAAACTTAAGTTGGAAAAGTCAATTGGATATTGATCTATGTGTAAACGATCTCGGATTTGAATTATGATGGTTCCATTAGCTCCGTTAGGTGATTTTGGACTTAGGAGTGCATCCGAAATATGATTTGGAGGTCCGTGGTAGAATTAGGCTTGAATTGGCGAAATAGGAAATTTAGCGATTTCGGTCGGCCGTGGAAAATTTGATACCAGGATCGGAATGGAATTCCGGAAGTTGGAGTAGGTTCTTAGTATCATTTGTGATGTGTGTGCATAATGTGAGATCATTCGGACGTGGTTTGGTTGGTTTCGGCATCGGTTGCCGAATTTGGAAATTTAGAAGTTCTTAGGCTTGAATCCGAGGGTAATTTGATGATTTGATGTTGTTTTGAGTGATTTGAAGGTTCGACTAAGTTGGTATGTTGATATATGACTTGTTGGTATTTTTGGTTGAGGTCCCGAGGGCCTCGGGGTGATTCCGGGTGGTTAACAGATTTTTCAAAGTTGGAAAATGCAGCTGAAGCTGCTGCCACTGCTATTTCCGCACCTGCGGAAGGAGGAGTCGCAGATGCGAGGCCGCTGGTGCGCGTGGGGAGTTTGCAGGTGTGGGCACCTGGGGCGCAGATGCGGAAGATGCGGCGCACCATGCGCAGGTGCGACGGGTTTTCCGCAGATGCGGAGTCTGGGCGGATAAGTGAGTTGCGCAGGTGCGGCTCCTTGGACCGCAGGTGCAGTCGCGCGGGTGCGAGTAAAAGGCCGCAGGTGTGAGAAGCCTGGGCAGATGTTACATATTGTACACTTCGTGAATTTTGGTGCATTCTTCACCATGTTTATTCGGTTTTGGAGCTTTTGGGAGAGATTTAAACAGGGAATCAAGGTGGTTTTCATTGAGGTTAGTTACTTGAGCCCTAATGCTTGTATATATGGTGATTTTATGTTGGTTAATCATTGTAATTAGTGAAGATGAGGGGTTAGGGCTTGGAATTTTTGGAGAAGTAATTTAAGGATTTGAAGGACCAAACGATGTCGGATTTTGATGAATTTGGTATGGTTAGACTTGTGAGTGAATGGGCTTTCTAGTTTTGTAAATTTTGTCGGATTTCAAGACGTGGGCCCGGGGCCCAGGTTTGAGCCAATTTTGGGTTTTGATCTAATTTTGTAGCTTTTCTTGTGGAATTCATTCCATTAGCGTATATTGATGGTATTGTACTGATTGTAAATAGATTTGGAGCATTTGGAGGCCGAGTCCAGAGGCAAGAGCATTGCGGGGTAGAGATTTGATCAGTTTGAGGTAAGTAACGATTGTAAATCTAGTCCTGAGGGTATGAAACCCCGGATTTCGTATCATTCTACTAATTTGAAGTGACGCACATGCTAGGTGACGGGCGTGTGAGCATACACTGTTGGGGATATTGACTTGGTCCGTCCCGTAGCAACTGTAAAGTTGCATATTTTGTGGAAATTATATGATACTTATATGTTTTTAGAAAGAGTTTCTGTTAATTGGGTTGAATGCCATGTTTGGGCCTTGTGCCAGTGCTGTTTGGACCCTTAGGGGTTTTATTTTATTTTTATTATCCTCTCACTGTTTTCGATTGAAAATCTATACTCAGTCATGGTTATACCTGTTTACTGCATAACTCAGTTTTTTTATTCGATTTTGATGCATATAAATGTTTTTTTAGGTTAAGCACCCTGTTTTTACTGAAATGCCCGAGTGGCTTGAGAGGTTTATGACCGAGTGAGGCCGGGAGCCTGATTTGTGATGATATTTATGGGATCGGGCTGCACGCCGCAGTATGTTGCATATTTATGGGATCGGGCTGCACGCCGCAGCATGTTTGATATATGCCGGGGGCCTAAGTGATTATGCCATGATTTGGCTTGATATAGAACTTGGGCTGAAGGAGCCCCTCCGGAGTCTGTACACACCCCCAGTGTGCACATGTACCTATTGAGTGCGAGTGCGGAGTGTGGAGTGCCGAGTGCCGAGTGCTGAGTGACTGGGAGGCATGAGTGATTGTGAGGTATGCCCGAGTGGCAAAAGTGATTGTGAGGTATGCCCGAGTGGCAAGAGTGATTGTGAGATTTGCCCGAGGGGCTGTATATGAGTGATGCTTTGCCCAAGGGGCTGTTTATGATTTCATCATTTTTTCTCACCTTTGTATTTTTCCTCTATTTGAAAGCTGTTGAAAAATATCCTTAAATGATTTTTACTTGAACTGGGTTTAAACGAGATATTTTGATTCAAATCCTGATTTTAAAAGCATGAGATATTTACTGAGATTTCATGATATGAACGTTATATGCTTTATTGCTCGTCACTACTGCCCAGTCTTTATTTATTGGTGTTACTTACTGAGTTGGCGTACTCACGTTACTCCCTGCACCTTGTGTGCAGATCAAGGTGTAGCTGGATACGGTAGTGGTTGTTGATTGTTCTGGTTGCAGATTTTCTCGGAGATAGCAAGGTAGCTGTTTGGCGATCGCATCCCCTGCTCTTCTCCCTCTTATCTTCCTCTAGTTGTATTTAGCTATTTTCCAGACTGAGTTAGCCTTGATATTGTTAGACAGATTGTAGTAAATGCTCATGACTAGTGACACCCCGATGTCGGGCTTTTCCTTCCACACTTTTATTTTGATTGGAGCTCCTTTACGAAGGTCTTTATATTAAATAACATTGAAATTATCTTTGAAATGAAAATATCGGTTTGTTTTGGAAATGAGTCGGCTTTCCTAGTTCCACGATAGGTGCCATCACGATAGGGGTTAGTTTGGGTCGTGACAGATCTCGAGGATGAGATTCCGGTTAAGGTTGAGCTAGTCGAACAAACATAAGTCCCAGAGGGGTTTATTGCTACTCCAGTATTTCAGGACGCCTTGGTCTATATGGTTGGCCTTATGAAGGGTATGGCTCAAGCTAGTATGTTTCCCACAGCAGCCGCTGCTTCTCAACCGAGTGAGGAGTTCAAGCTCCCGTCACTCGTACTCCTGAGCAGATGGCTCAGGGATATTAACCTCTAGGAGTTTTATCAGTTGGGGTGGTTCAACCTATTATGGCTGCATAGCCTGAGGATGGGACCGCGATGTCAGCAGATGCACTGAAGAGGATGGATAAGTTCCAAAAGTTGTATCCTCCTCACTTTAATGACACACCTTCAGAGGATGCCCACGACTTCTTAGACCATTGTCATGAGATTTTGTGCAATTTGGGACTAGTTGAGTCCAATAGAGTTGACTTCACTGTCTTCCAGATGCATGGTTTAGCCAAGAGGTGGTGGCAGACGTATGAGATGGGCATGCCAGTTGGAGCACCTCCTCTTACATGGGATCAATTTTCACAGTTGTTCTTGGGGAAGTTCATACTACTTAGAGAGATGAGCTACACAGCCAGTTTGAGTGTCTTCAGCAGGGTGGTAGGACAGTCACCCAGTATAAGACGACATTTGTTAATTTTTCTCGTTATGCAGCTATCCTGATACCTACTAAGAGGGATAAGCTGCCGAAGTTTATAAAGGGGCTTGCTTATGGTATCAGACTTCAGATGACGAGAGAGGCCAAGGCTGAGGCTTCTTTCACTTAGGTAATGGAGATTGGTAAGAGGATTGAGCGTATTCGAGGCTAGGTAAGAAATAAGACTTCTGATAAGAGGCCTCATTATTTTTGTAGTTTTAGTGGTGCCTCATTTGGAGGCTGGGGTTCTTTTGATAAAGGCCATTTTATCAGGCCTATTCAGTCAACACTCCAAGTTTCTCATTGTACATTAGGTAGCTATGGTACTTATGGTTCTTGTTCATGGCAACCATCATTTAGTAAATCTCCAGCTCCCATCAGTGCACCTCTGATACAGAGCTTATAAAGTGGTGATTCGGGTCGTCAGGGATAGCCCTAGACCTAGCTGCTACGTCCTATTAAGGGTTGCTTCGAGTGTAGGGATATGGGTCATCACCAGAGGTATTGCTCGAGATTGAGAGATGGAGCACAACAGCGTAGCCACACAATTATTCCAGTGCCAACTCCTAAACCACCTAGCCAACCAACTAGAGGTGGAGGCTAGTCAGTGAGAGGCTATCCTAGAGGTGTATGAAAGGTTGGTGGGGCTTAGCCTCGTTGTTATGCTTTCCCTGGTAGGCCTGAGTCAAAGTCATTTGATGCGGTTATCACATGTATTATCTCAGTTTGACATTATGATGCTTTGGTGTTGTTTGACCCGATTTTTACATATTCTTATGTGTCTTCATATTTTGCATCGCACTTGAGTATGCCTCGTGATTCTCTTGATATTCCTATTTTTGTATCTACATTGGTTGGGGATTTTATAGTAGTTGATCTAGTGTAGCGGTCTTGTATTATTACCGTTAATGATTTTGATACTACAATTGATCTCTTATTGATGAATATGGTGGATTTGAGGTTATTCTTGGTATGTATTGGTTGTCCCCGTATCATGCTATCTTGGATGTTCACGCCAAGACTGTGACTTTAGCTATGCTGGGGTTGCTTAAACTAGAGTAGGCCATTCCACGAGTAGGGTGGTTTCATTTTTGAAGGCTCGACGTATGGTGAAGGGATGTTTAGCATATTTGGCTTATATTAGAGATTCTAGTGCGAAGATCCCTTCTATGGATTCAGTATTTGTTGTGAGACCAAAGGATTTTCCTGCAGATTTACCAGGCATGCCACCTAATAAGGATATTGAGTTTTGCATTGATGTGGTTCCGGGCACCCAACCCATTTCTATGCCACCGTACCGCATGACTCCAACTAGGTTGAAGGAATTGAAGGAGCAATTGCAGGATTTGCTTGATAAGGAGTTCATTAGACCGAGTGTTTCTCCTTAGGGTGCGTCGGTGTTGTTTTGAAGAAGAAGGATGGTTCTTTGAGAAAGTGCATTGATTAATGGCAGTTGAACAAGGTTACTATGAAGAACAAGTATCAATTGCCTCAGATTGATGATTTATTTTATCAACTTCAGGGTAGCAAGGTGTTTACAAGATTGATTTGAGATCCGACTATCATCATGTGAAGATTAGGGCTTTAGATGTCCCAAAGACAGCTTTTAGGACTCGCTATGGTTATTATGAGTTTCTGACGATGTCATTTGAGCTGACTAATGCACCAACAACTTTCATGGATTTGATGAACTGAGTGCTCAAGCCTTTTAGATTCCTTTGTGATTGTATTCATTGATGATATTTTGGTTTACTCTATTAGTAGAGAGAATCATGAGCAACATTTGTGAGTAGTACTTCAGACTTTGAAGGACCGTCAAATTTATGATTCGTTTTCGAAGAGTGAGTTCTGGTTGGACTCGGTTGCATTTTTGGGTCGTATTGTGTCTAGTGAGGGTATCAAGGTTGATCCCAAAAAGATTGAGGCGGTTCAGAATTGGCCTTAAGCTATAGAGATCCAGAGTTTCTTTTGGATTATCATCGCTTTGTGGAGGTGTTTTAATATATTGCATCCCCATTGGCCAAGTTGACTCAGAAGGTGCTCCTTTCAGATGGTCTGATGAGTATGAGGAGAGATACTAGAAGCTCATGGTTGATTTGATTACGCGTCCAGTATTGGTGGTTCCCACAGGTTTAGAGCCTTATACTGTGTTTTTGATAATTCGCACATTGGGCTTGGTGCAGTTTGATGAAGGGTGGTGGGGAGATTGCCTACGTGTCTCTCCAGTAGAAGATCCATGAAAAGAATTATCTTGTTCATGATTTGGAGTTGCCAGCTATTGTGCACACACTCATGATTTGGAGGCACTACTTATATGGCGTGTCATGTAAGGTCTACACTGATAATCGGAGTCTCCAGCATTTGTTCAAGCAGAAGGATTTGAATTTGAGGCAACGAAGATCGTTGGAGTTAATAAAAGACTATGATATACTATAATGTATCATCCAGGGAAGGCTAATGTGGTGGCTAAGGCCTTGAGTAGGAAGGTGGAGAGTAATGGTAGTTTGGCATTTATACCAGCTGCGGAGAGGCCATTGGCTATGGATGTTCAGGACTTGGCTAACAGATTCATAAGTTTTGACATTCCTGAGCCTAGTAGGGTTCTTTCTTGTGTTGTTGTGAAGTTGTCTTTGTTGGAGTTCATAAAGGCTCTCCAGTTTGATGATCCTCACATGTTGGTATTGAAGGACACAGTGCAACGGGTGGTGCTAAGAAGGTTGTGATTAGAGATGATGGTGTTATGGAACTTGAGGGTCGGATTTGTGTTTCTAATATTGATGGTTTGAGATAGTTAATTCTTGAGGAGGCTCATAGCTCACTTTATTCTATTCATCCAGTGTCACGAAGATGTATCGTGACTTGAAGAAACATTATTGGTGGCGGAAGATGAAGAAGGACATTGTTGGTCATGTCTCACGGTGCTTGAATTGCCAACAAGTGAAGTATAAATATAAGAAACTAGGTGGTTTGACTCAGAGGTTAGTGATAGCGGAGTGGAAGTGGGAGCGAGTTACTATGGACTTTGTGGTAGGCTTACCATGAACTTTGAGGAAGTTCGATGCTATTTGTGTCTTTGTAGACAAATTGACCAAGTATGCGTACTTCATTCCAGTGATGACTTCTTACACTTCAAAGTGGTTGGCCCAGATCTCTATTAGAGAGATTGTTCATTTACACGGTGTGCCCATTTATATCATTTAAGACCGTGGCATGAAGTTTACATTGCACTTTTGGAGAGTTGTTTAGCGTGAGTTGGGCACACATGTGGAGCTCAACAATGCATTTCACCCGCAGTGGGATGCCAGTCCGAGATGACTATCCAGATGCTGAGGATATGTTGAGGGCATGTGTTATCGATTTTGGAGGCCATTGGGACCAGATTTTACCATTGCAAAAGTTTTCCTAGAACAATAGCTACTAGTCCAGCATTTAGATGGGGCCGTATGAGGCTTTATATGTTAGGCGGTGCCGTTCTCCGATTAGGCGTTTGAGGATGGTAAAGCTAGGTTTTTTGGGTACTGATTTGGTTCGTGATACGTTGGACAAGGTAAAGTTGATACAAGATTGCCTTCGGATAACACAAAGTAGGCAGAAGAGTTATGCAGTCAAGAAGGTCCGTGATGCAGCTTGGAGAGCGATAAGTTGCTTTTAAGAGTTTTGCCTATGAAGGGCCAGATGAGATTTGAGAAGAAGGGCAGGTTGAGTCTAAGATTTACTAGACCGTTTGAGGTGTTAGAGAGAGTTGGGAAGGTTGCTTACAGGCTTGCATTGCCTTACAACCTTGTAGGGGGTACATCCAGTATTTTATGTTTCTATGCTTTAGAGGTATCAAGAAGATAAGTCACATGTTTTGGACTTCAACACAATGCAACTTGATGAGAATTTGACTTATGAAGAAGAGCTGGTAACTGTTCTGGATCGGCAAGTTCGAAATTTGAGTTCTAAGGATATTTCTTCTATGAAAGTGCTTTGGAAAGGTCAGCAGACTGAGGAGGCTACTTGGGAGTCTGATTTCGATATGAGGAGTAGATATCTGCATCATTTTACTAGTTCAGGTACATTTATATATCCATTCGAGGACGGACATTTCTTTTAGAGGTGGAGAATGTAACGACCCGATAGGTCATTTTAAGTTCTAGCTTCTTGTTTCATGATTTGATACCTTACATAGCTTTATTTTATGATTTATGACTTGTATGCGTGGTTCGTTTTGTTACTTGAGAAGTTTAGATGTGATTTTTCAAAGAAAACTTGATTTTGAAACTTATAAATTTTTGGAGTTGATCACTGTCTACATTATTGGTAAACGACATCGAATAGGTATTTTGATGATTTATGTAGGTTCATATGATGATTTTGGACTTGTACGCATGTTTGGTTGGGGTCTTGGGTGACCCGAGGCCATTTCGACGCTTACTGTGAAAAGTTGAAAACTTGAACTTATGAACTTTGAAATATTTGATTTTTGATGGTTGATTCTTGATGTTATTTTGGTGGTTGAGTTTACGTGCTAGTTCCTATGAAGCTTATGTACTTGTGTGTGTGTTTGGAGTGGGGCCCGGGGGGCTCGGGGTGAGTTTGCAGCCATTTTTTCACAATTTGCAGCAACTGATATGCATCTGGTGTAATGTGCATTGTGAACCTGGAGCTTGTCTTGCGTTCACAAATGGTTAATTGAGGCAGAGGTGTTTTACACTACGCGAACACAAGAGGAAGCTCGCCAACAGAAGGGCCTGGGAGATTTGGCTTTTAGGAACGCGGTTACCCAAACGAGAACACGTAGGCCTGAGCTCTTGGGGGATGGTAGGAGTTTCTTCATGGCGAACTCGACCACAAGATCGCAAATGCGGATGTCCAATCTTGATACAATTCACATATTTGGACTCAGGGGAGAATTGGTCTTAATTTCAGATTTTGACCATGTGGGCCCGGGTTGACTTTTCAAAATGTGATAAAGATTGAAACTTTTTGATACTTGGGTAGTTTCTAAAGTTTGTTTTGACTTAATTGAATATCATTTGACTAGATTCAAGTTATTTGGAGGCTTGTGTTAAAGGCAAAGCTGTGTTGGATTGTTGATTTGGCTCCGAAAAAAGGTATGGGTCAATTTGAGGGAATTAGGATGTTGTTGGGTCTATTTTATACATGAATTATATGTTGGAGACGGTGTATATTCAAGGTGATGTGTGTATATTTGTTTTCACGCCCCAAACCCGGGGAGGCGTGGCCGGCACCCGGTGCCATACTCGGCCCCAGTATACCACTTTGTAACTGTGAACTCTGGAGGGTAGCCCTCAACTTAAGCCGGCGAGGCCATATTCTGAATCATCTGAAATAATGTCTATCTCATCCGAAGGGTAGACATACCCAAAATCTCATATACATAACTGTGCAGGCTGACGAGGCTGCCATGAACGTTTACAACCAACAATATCAAACTGAACTTGCACACAGTGCTGCAAAGGCCACAATACTAACATACAAAATATACCAAACTCATCTCCAAGCCTCTGGGATTATAGAACTGTATCATGGTGGGGACAGGGCCTCGACCTACCCATCAAACCTGTATATACAAAATGGACTCCAAAGTCTAGACCTGGTAACTCCGGGGGAGTAGAGCTTACCAATCAAGCTTATGTTTGGCTCTGTCTATTGGGAAGATTTATCCGGCTGTTTATTAGGCCCGCAGACATTAAATTCAGTCTCCCTAGCAAAAGGGACGTCAGTACAAAATAATGTACCAAGTATGTAAGGCAATAGAATAACTGAAAGCTGAAACTAAACTGATAACATAATAACTGAAAGTAACTAGGAGTCAAAGATGATCTGAAGATATGCTTACCTGCTGATACTGACTCAACTCTCTCAATATAGTAAGTAAAATGGCTGTCTGATCCTATAAGGCTCGGTACGTATAACTGCTCGGCCGTAGTAAGATCGCTCATAGGCACTCGACCGTACTAGGCTCGGCATCTCGGCCATTCTAGGCTCGCTCATAGGCGCTCAGTCATAATAGGCTCGGTATATAACTTACCATCTGATCAGAGGTTGTCCATTTGTGACCTGGCCACCGATTATAACTTAGTGGTGGTGAAAATACTGTAATACTATATATATATATATATACACACACACACACACACACATTCTGCACTCTTGAATGAAGGAAGACAATACTTAACTGAATATAAAGTCCCGATAAGGGCGAATACTGTAACTTATGAGACTAGGATAATGTACATAAATTCAGGAGTACGAACTTCTCTTTATGTCTCATTATCAAACACATGTAAAGTTTAGCCTTAACATACCTTATCACAATTTGTCCAATAACCACACTGAACGCGTCTCATCGCACTTTAATCTACAAAAACGATAATAATGGTATTGTTAAGCTACGAAAGATGCAATTATCGTACAACGAATGACAAACTTATTTTATATTAAAACGGGCAGCATCTCCCCTGTTTTACGTGCTTTTCCCAAGTCCATACAAAAAACAAGAATACATACAACCTTTAACTATATACTTTCAGCACCACAACACATCCAACATCCCAACAACACGAATCAATCTACACAAAAACAAGTGCACAAACGTCAACAACGAAACTACTATTTAACACGACGAGCGGCTAGCTTGGATTGGACCCAAATCCCAACTCCTTTTCCCATCTCCCCTGTAATTACAACACCATCAACAAGTCCAGCATATAAATGACATTCCAACCTTATATCCATCATAAAAGTAACATCAAACAGCCTAACAAGATATAACAACAACATGAACAACTTCTAGGTAATGTGTGGTCGATTCTTCTCCTAATTACAAAGTCATCAACATACTCAACATATTTACAAGCAAAATAACAATAACAACATTATAATCAAGCTGTTCCCCACGATTTCCAGCCATATAAAGTCAAATATACAACTCCAAAATAGTCCAATAAGAGACAACAACTTTTTATACCACTTCACATGCTATCTTGTAGTTCTTCATCCAAATAACTTAACCAACATATAGATAAGCTTAATCACAAGCAATAGGGTGTTATAATTACCTTAAATAATCATAAAAAACTCGAACCAAAGCTTCCTTTAGCTTACAAGTACCCTTAATGACATCACAACACCATAGAGACTCTTTTCTTCACTTAGGCTAACTTTTTAGGTTAGGTTTAGGTAAAACCACCTTGGATTCGACTTGGAACCTTGGAGAACTGTCAGAGACGTGTTAAGAGAGTTTTGGAACTGTCCTTCATCGAAAATTACCAAAAATGAGCCTTCCAACCACTTTAAAATGTTCAAGGGTCGTCCGCCGCCTAAGTGGGCCCTATAGGGGCTTCCTGCGCAGTCTCACAAAAATATGAATATCTCTCTACTTCAACGTTGTATCGATGAACGGTTTAATGAATTAGAAACTATACTTGTAGATATTAAATTTTATGGGTAGATCATCCCATAATTTTAAGTATATTGGTAGAAAAGATCAGTGACATTAGACCCAAATTTTAATAAAACTTATGAACGTAACTTGTGACGACTTTTATTGACTTTTGTTCCACAACTCGCTTGACTTCAAAACATAACACATGAGTATCATACGACTAAAATAACTCATAAAATATCCTTCCTTATCATGTTAAGCACTCTAGTCTCACCCCAAAAGTACATGTTATAGCATTTCCAACTTGTCGACTTTCGACGAAACTTATTTTCTTCAATTTGTTTAGCTTCTAAGCCTTCCAAACTTTTTGGTAATTGTTGTTCATGATCTAAAATATTTTTAACCTCTAGGTTAACACGATTAACTTACTTTGTATACTTTCAAAGATGATCTCATTTCCAAGCTTACATCAGTTGACTTACGACGTACTTTTACGTATGAAAATATGGGGTGTAACATTTGTTGTCATGGGTCAAAGAATGCAGGTAGAACTAGTTTATTTTATGTTTTAATTATTACATGCTCTTACATGTTCCATGCCTTTATCTATTACATTTTTTACTTGTTCCATGCAGTTAATTGTTATATGCCTTACTTGTCACATGCTTACTTGCTACATGCATTTACTTAATACATATCTTACTTATTCCTTTATTTTATATATGCCTTATTGGGTATATGCTTTTACTTGCTACATGCTTTTACGTGTTCATGCTTGTACTTAATAAATGCCTTTACTAAGACATGCCTATACTTGTTTCATATCATACTTGTTTCATGCCTTCCTATGCTATGTTGGGGATTGCACGATCATTTTTTTGTTTGCGTGTTAATAACATTGTTTGGATACTTATTGCGTTACATTTGTAAGATTAGATCTAAAATTTGGGATTTTTCATTACTTCTTATTCGTGTCCATCATTCCTTGGTAAATCATGCTTATTTATTCTCCTCGATAGTTATTATGAACTTCGCTATTGTTGGATGTGTTGTTGGATGATTCCGTGTGAATTAATATGTTGGATCAGGTTGCCGACGAAATAATTTTATGATAAGTATCGGGTTTCTCGTCGCAACAATAGTACGGATGGGATCGAGTTGCCACCGCAATGATGTTTGTGTGTGAGTTGGATCGGGTTGTGTGCCAAAACGTATGTGTTATGAGATGTGGTTTTGTTTTTGATATAGCCTTTCTTTGTAGGTTTTGTGTGTTGATTATGGATATTTTTCCTTTCCCGTTGATTTGAGCCACTGCAAAGGGTTTCGGTTGCCTTATTAAAAAAATGTGGTTATCATTACTGATATCAGATTCTTTTACTGTTTCATGCCTTTTGTTCCTGCTATTATCACTGTTATCTCTATTGCTATTTCTATTGCCTATTAGCTGTATAGATTTGTAATGACCCGACCGGTTGCGTTGTGTATTTGAGCCTCTCTTTCCCTTTTGAAGCTTCCCATATAGGTATTGTTGGTTTTATGACTTTCAGGGATGATTAATTCCGTTTCGAGGAGATTTTGGGTTGAATTGGATCCATTAATTCTTAGTTTGGAAGCTTAAGTTGGAAATGTTGACCGATATTTGTCTTTTGTGAGAATGACCCCAAAATAGTAATTTGAAGGTTCCAATAGGTTCGTAAGTTAATTTTGAACTTGGGAGTTTGCCCAGAATTAGATTCGGAGGTTCCTAGGTTGATTTGGCATATTTTATCGAATGTTGGAAATTTGAAAGCTTAGAAATTTTCTAAGTTTGACCATAGGTTGACTTTATGGCTATCGGGTCCGGATCTTGGTTACGGGACTTGTAGTAGGTTCGGTTTGTCATGTGGAGCTTGTCTGCAAAGTTTGGTGTCATTCCGAGTTGGTTTGGTAGGAATCATACTCTTGGTTGTGATTTTAGCAATTCATGAGTTTTATTGTAATTTTCATGTGTTTTGGTGTCTGATTCATGATTTCAGATGTTATTTTGATTTTTTGATCCGCGGGCGAGTTCGTATGATATTTTTATACTTGTGTGGATGTTTAATGTTGAGCCCCGGGGGCTCGGGTGAGTTTCAGACGTGTTTCAGACTGGTTTGGACTTGTTTCAGGTTGTTGGTGTGCTAGTGCTGCAGTTATCACAATTGTGAGCACCGACATCGCAATTGTGAAGAAGGCATGGGGTTTAGTTATCGCAAATGCGATGCCTTGATCACAATTGCGAAGGTTGGAGGCTGGACAGGTTTGGTCGCTTTTGCGAAGGGGCCTAACTTCGCAAATGCGAAGTCAGTGTCACATTTGCGCCTGTCACACCCCATCCTCGGGAAGCGCGATCAGCGCTCAACCGAGTAAACCCGGCCGAGTAAGCCTGTTAGATACTTTCTACCCAATTAACCCATGATCAAGAAGAGACGTGATTTCATTAATTATACAGTAGGAATCTCATTCATACAATCCTAAATTGTTTCATCAATTATTGCGCTTTTAAGCCCCAAAATACACATTTTTTAAAGTTCAAGTGGAACAAGTGATCAATACAACATGACTTGTTTAACATTCCCAACACCCTTATACAACCCACATAGTTTCTACGGAGCCTCTAAAGATACAAGAGAGTAAAGATGGTGCCGGCAACAAGGCCCCGGCTATACCTCAAAAAGTGACCATAATATAAACAAAAGGTACAATACATGACCCCGGAATGAAATGGGGCTCACCGAGTCCGCTGAGAAGAGGATGCAGCACTATCTGTGATCTGCACTGTCTGCTATGTAACCACCTACATCCATTTAAAGATGCAGCGCCCCCGGCAAAAGAGACGTTAGTACCGTTGAATAGCACTAGTATGTATAGCTAAGCACCAACTCAATAGAATGAATAATAACACAAGAAGAACAGTTAAGAATTCAATAAGGGCTTCAAATAAATAATAAAACAACAAGTTAAGGATCATATACATTTTCAAGGCAATTTCCATATTACTAGGTTGGGTGACCTTTAGTACCGATGTTCCACAATTCACAATACCACTGTGTTCTTACACGGAGTCCGATCTTGGCCCAATCGTCTAGGCCGCCTCATTGGAGACGTTACCACAATTTTATTCACAATACCACCATGTTCTTACACGGAGTTCGTTCTCGGCCCGATCGGCTAGGCCATCTCATTGGAGACATTACCACAATTTCATTCATAATACCACCGTGTTCTTACACGGAGTCCGACCTCGGCCCGATCGGCTAGGCCATCTCATTTGAGACATTACCTTTTTCCGTCAATCATCTCACATCGCACTTCTTTCATGCACTTTCGATTCATTGACACTAGTGATTATGATTACAAAGTCATTCTTGGCGCTTGGCCGTATTTCATAGTTCCAGACCCCTTTTTCCACATTCAATATCATTATCACAATCAATAAGGCTCCCAATTCAAGACACTAAATTCACGGTTGAGCAATTTGGGAATCTTAGGCACATAGAGGCTTTTCATACAATTTGGTATAACAACCTTTATTTCAATCTTGACAAGAAGTTTTAATATCCCTAACACATATTCCACATTTTGAACATATTCTCAAATGGCAAGATGACATGATGAAGCATTTAGCATAAACATTGAAAAAACATCCTCCAACACAACCACATTAGGAAACACCAATTCGATAATGATCAAGAACTTACTCCGATTACATGAACACCGCGAGATTCGATTCTAAGAAGAAGGGGGTTTATCCAACATACCTCAATTGAGATTCTTAAAACTCTAAGACATTCCGGAATATTAGCAACTTCAATCTATTTTAGCAATATAACAAAATTGAACCAAAATTAGGAAGATGAACATGGTTTTAGCTCATTCGAGCATATTATCAAACACTAGGTGTGCATGAATGTTTTAAGGATCTTTTGTGGAAGATTCCATCATTTCCCAACCCACTCTCTACCATTATTAGCTCACAATCTTCCCAAATACTACAAGGATACATGCATGCAAGGTAAGCACTCCTATCCCCATGAATTACCTTACTAATGGCCCATTCTAGTTACATTTTGAAATTAAGAGTTTGGGTGATAGAATCTTACCTCTTAGGAAGAAGACCTAGGTGCCTCTCTTGATAATCTTCAAGATTTAAGTGAGAATTGAAGAACAACTTGATGAAGATCACTTCTCCCTCTAGGACCCTCTCTCTCACTCTAAAAATATCAGAAAATATGTTCAAAATGGTCCATGGGGTGTGTTTTAACGAAATAGGGTCAGGTTTAAAACCCCCAAAATGAAGCTCTAGAATAGGTTCTGCGATCGCATATGCAATCGCATAACCAATATGCGGACCGCATATCGGTCGCACAATTGCTGACCAAAACGACCAAAACAACTGTCTGTGTCAGCGGTCATTATACAGCCTGCATAACTGTTTTGCGATCGCATAATGCACCGCAGAATAGTTATGCGATCGCATAGTCGACCGTATAATTGCTCCCAGACTGGCCCAATAACTGCCTCACTCTGCGACCATTATGCGGTCCGCAGAGTGATTCTGTGGTCGCATAATGGACCGTAAAAACGCGCAATTCTGCCAAATATTTTCCTTTACTTTCTGATGTATTGTTCAACCCAAAAAGTCCGAAACATTATTAACATAAAAACTTTTATAGGGGCCTTACATCGCCATCCCCTGTGTTCAGTAGGCACAACATTTATGATGGATTTTTTACATTTGCGAGGGTTCGCACTGGTCGCATTTGCGACATCCGCAGATGAACAAAAGGTTGGTATTTTGGGACTTAGCTTCATTTATCACATTTTTGAGCCCTAAACTCGGTGGGAGGCAATTTTAGGAGGAGATTTTCATACACAACTATTGGGTAAGTTATTTTTGACTCAATTTCAATTATATAACATGATTGTTTGTGAGATTTTACATCTAATCCAAAGAATTTGAAGAAAGTTTTGGGAAATTTTGACAATGTTTTGAAAAATAAAAACTTGATATTTGAGTGTCGAATTGGATTCGGATTTAAAAACAAAATACATATATGGACTCGTGGGGTTATGGGTAGTTGAGATCTACCCTTCGACTCAGGTTTTGATCGGGCGAGCCTGGGGTTGACTTTTGGGGAATTGTGTAATCGAAATTGGATTCTCTTGCATTGTTTAATATTGTTAAGTCATTTTTTGGCTTGATTTGAGCCGCGTGGAGGTGACTTTTAAAGGAAAATCTATTTTTGAGTGTTGATTTGGCCTAAATGAGGTAAGTATCTTACCTAACTTTGTGTGGGGGAATTGCCCCATAGGATTTGGTCTAATTGTATTATCTGTAGTATGTGAAAAGATGTGTACATGAGGTGATCAGTGTGTACACGGGCTTATGTGTGGTAATTGACCTGATTAGACTCTTAGGCAACTAATATGCATGTAATTGAAGTTGTTATATGGAACACATTTCATTGTTGAGTTATTCTCCATTTCATTGTGTTGTAATTCTTGTATACATTGTTGTGAGCCGTGGGTTATGTATTGTTGTGACATTGGTATTGTTGTTTGGGAAATGTTGTGGCATATGTGCACGTGAGTTGCAAGTTGATTGTTGTGTTGTGAGGAGATGCGCATGCAGAGGCATAAGGGTGGTTTGAATTGATGCGCATGCAGCGAGATAAGGGGGTTTATGCGCGAGTTGTTGGTAAGGGGGAATACTTCATTGAGAGGCATATGTAGGGAGATAAGGGGGCTTATGCGGGTGAAGCTATTTCAGGGAAATGTTTTAAAACGTGAAGCTCACGCGGCGTCATAAGTATGATTTGTGATTTGTGACTCGTGATTTGTGATTTTGAGGCGAGGTACATCAGAGTGATTCTTGTTGTAAATCTTGTGTTGGAATGGCTTGAGGATTTGAATTGTCATTATTTTTTCCCTTAATTGATTCACTTGTATTTTAACTGTGTTTGGGTTATTTTGCTGTGTTGTCGCATATTTACTGTTTGTTGCCATTTATTGATTTTGCTTTCCCTTGATAGTTTTATGCTGATATTCTGCAAAAGTTTTTTGTCTAGCGAGTGTCTTGACTTGAACCTCGTCACTACTCCATCGAGGTTAGTCTTGATACTTACTGGGTACAGTTTGTGGTGTACTCATACTATGCTTCTCCATTTTATTTGTGCAGATCCAAGTACCTCGGATCGAGCTGGATGCTAGTGTGCTGAGCTAGATATTGTGGAGACTTCAAGGTATACCTGGCATTTCGCTTGCAAGACTCAGATTCACCTTCTGGTGTCCAAAACAAAGTTGTATTTGAGATTTCTAGTGTACTCTTAGTAGAGCTTATGACTCTGTACTATCGGTTTTGGGGATGTATGACTATCATTCATTTTCAGCTATGTTATGTCATTTATCAGCTTTCATTTAATAGTTAAATGGTTTTAATCTGTTAATCTCAGCATGTGTTAGGCTTATTTAATCTTAGAGACTAGGTGCCATCACGATCCTCAAGGTGGGAGTTTAGGGTCGTGACAAGTTGGTATCAGAGCTCTAGGTTCATAGGTTTTATGAGTCATAAGCAAGCTTAGTAGAGTCTTGCGGATCGGTACGGTGAAGTCTATACATTTTCGAGAGGCTATAGAACTATTAGGAAATTCCATTTCTTGCTTTAAGCTTCTAAAGAAAGAATCCTTCCTCCAAATCCACCCCGAATTATCTGAAAACCGAACTCGACCACACACGCAAGTCATAACACATAATACGTAGCTGATCAAGACCTTAAGCCGCCGAACGGGATGCTAATTCTCAAAATGACCGGTCGGGTCATTACACATTGATTTCTGTCGGAAAGCTCGTCGTCCGTCCTCAAAATATGCTCTAGTTTATTTGCTAGAAGATAATCCCACGTTGTGTCGCATCTCAGATCGGTAGAGTTGATGAAGTGTGGACTATGCTTCTGTTTGGCTTGAGAAGATGGATATGTGATTTTTTTGAATGAAATAGGGCCCCAAGTCTGAACTCTAATTCGAAAGAGATCCAGGCTAGATACCGGTCTGAAGAGATATTGGAACATTTTAGATTTTTTTGAAGGAAATTCGGGCTGTGATACCGGTCCGAAGTGATCAGAGAACTTTGATTTTTGAAGGAAATTCGGACTGTGTACCAGTCGAAAGTGATCATAGCACTTTGATTTGAAGGAAATACGGGCTGAGTACCTATCCGAAGTGATATCAGAGCACTTTGATTTTTGAAGAAAATTCGGACTGTGTATCGGTCCAAAATGATCGGAGCACTTTGAATTTTTGAATGAAATCCAGACTGTGTACCGGTCCGAAGTGATCATAGCACTTTGATTTGAAGGAAATCTGGGCTAAGTACCGATTCTAAGTGATCGGAGCACTTTGATTTGAAGGAAATTCGGACTGAGTACTGGTCCAAATTGATCGGATCACCTAAGTCCAAAATACCCGTATTAGAAGGTGTGCGCCTGTAAAATTGAACTTGAAACGAAATTCCCATTGCTTAGGAGGGCGCCTGGGTTGAACTTGAAATGAAATGCCCATTGTTTAGGAGGGCGCCTGGAAAATTTGGCTTTGAAATGAATTGCCTATTGTTCAGAAGGGCGCCTGGAAAGCAAGAAGCTACTTTTCCTCTTTTTTCTTAGTAAGACATTGATGAATATGGTTTTGTTATTAATGACTCAGGTAAGCAATAGATGCAAAATGATACAATTTTAAATGATGTGGCCGGGTCTGACTAAGATTTCCTATGTATCTCAATGGAATCATGCCAAAGTGTAGTTCGATCACAAAAGATGACTGAATCCGATGTGGATTGCCTACGTATTCCTACCGAAGGAAATCAAGTTGCGACGTAGTTCCGAATATATAGAAATAATTTTTTTGATTTTCTATTACAAGAGTTGGACCAGACCCTATGTGGGTTGCCTACGTATCCCCCCGTGAGAAGTTAGGTTGGGTGTAGTTCTTCTACAACAAGACCTAACTCTATCATCAACAAAATTTGACTCTTTTATTTTCTGTATTTTCTGCTGTTTTGAAGCTTTTTGTAGAGAATATTTGAAAATTTGAAGAGTAGAGAAAGACTGTAATTTATTGATCAATCATCATCTCCTTTTTTTTTACTTGACTTTGGTTGGTACCAACAATTAGTTCTGTGCATAAGAATTTTCACCATATACTTTTTAGCAAACCGAGATCAGCTTATGGGTAATCCTATAGCTTCGAGCGGTACTTCAGGCATACCTAGGTTCAATAAGATTTGTTCGTCTTGCTTCAATCAAAGGCTTGAATTCTGCCTAACTCATGTTTCAAGTGCCCTCACCACAAAGAAAGTCCTAATTTTCACACATTTATGAAGTATTTATGTTTTTTTTAGGACATTTTGCAAAGCACACTCACACTCGGAATGACATACAACGCATGCGATTGAGATACCATATACTTGACCTTTATGTGAGTATCCACTAATGTGAGAACACTTGGAATAGGATCATGTAGGGCTTTATCATTGTCTTGTAATGTAGGCTTGGGGATGGGTAGGATATTTATCTAGGATAAAGAGTGACTAATCCCTCCATGAGCATAGCACTGTGTCCGTGCCTTCAGCGTTCAAACCATGGTTTGACGCTTGATCTTGTTCGGCTCGTTGTCCCTTTCTTTTGTTTTGACTTCTTTTCAAACTTGTAGGATATTCTTCTTCCGTTTTTGGAGCTTTTCTTTCCTTTTTTTTCTTTTGAAGTTTCTCCTACTTTGCAGAAGTTTTTTATTTTTTTGTTGGAGTTTCTCCTCTTCGAATTTGTGGAGTTTTCTCCTTTTTGTTTTCTTCGAATTTGTAGAAGTTTTCTCCTTCTTGTTGGGTCCTCATTTTGAACTTGCGAAGTTTCCTTTTCTTTTCTTGAAGTCATGTCTTTGATTATCTTGGATTCTGTATCTTTCCCCTTTTTGTGCTTGTCGCCTTCATGGTCTTCGTCCAAAGTTACACGTTTTCAGTGAACGCAAGGAGATGGGCCAAGAGAGGGATTGTGCATTTAGCATAAGAAAGGGTATTGGCTAAGATGTGGTTGTCCAAGAAAAGGCTCAAGGCTCAAATGGGGCAATGCTAGGGATCAATGTCATTTGGTAGTCATGAAAGGCTCAAACGGGTCAAAGAAGGCCTACGATCCTTTCCTAAACCAAGCATTACTCAGGATTTCACCTCAACAGACATTCGAGCCAAGTTCTAGATCTATAATGTAATGCAATGAATTTTAATGTAGGCTCACCACACAATGCACATGAAATGATGAGGTCAGCTTTGTTCTTACCCTAACTGTAAGCATGAGATTTTCCAAGTGTTACTAAGGTATAATTGAGAGGTACCACAAGAGTCTATGGTTTACCCAAAGTTGATCCTCTCCATCATACCAATTAACATGTTCTTTCTCATGCACACTCCTAACTATATCGGTACCAACCAAGTCAATATTTGGTGATTCTTCCCTTTTTTGTTTTTTGATAAATGGGACCAGAGTCAAAGAAAAGTTTCCCTTTTGTTTTTTGATTTTTGATTAATGGGACCAAACCCGAGGAAGGGTTCCCCTTTTTTGGATTTTTAGATTTTGACTTAACAACAATTTGTTTTTGTTTTTCTCTCTTTTTTTTGATCAATTTTTTTATTTTTAAAAAAATGAGACCGAACCTGAAGGTTGCCTATGTATCTCATTAAAATGAGAATCATGTCAAACGTAGTTCAGGGAAGGTGGAAAGAATTTTTTTTTTTAGATTTTCAATTTGTTTTTTATTTAATTTTGAATTAATCAATTATTGTAATTTTTTGATAAAGAGAATTGAATGTAAAACAGGCTTTATGATTATCATTCCGAAACGCTATCGGAGCATTGAATATTTTACGGGCTTTGTAGTTACCATTCAGTATAGGAGCATGGACAGGAAAGTAAAATGACAGGCTATGTACTATTCCATTTAGGAGCATTGAACAGGAAAGTAAAATGACAGGATGTGTACCGTTCCGTATATGAGCATTGTTAGTACGGGGCTGGGTACCATTCCATTTAGGAGTGCTGACATGAAAGTAACATGACAGACTATGTACCGTTCCGTATAGGAGCATTCTTAGTACGGGGCTGAGTACTGTTCCGTTTAGGAGCGCTGACATAAAAGTAAAATGACGGACTGTGTACCATTCCGTATAGGAGCATTGTTAGTACGGGGCTGGGTACCATTCCGTTAGGAGCGCTGACAGAAAGTAAAATGACGGGCTGTGTACCGTTCCATATAAGAGAATTGTTTGTATGGGGATGGATACCATTCCGTTTAAGAGCGTTGGCATGAAAGAAAAATGACGGGCTGTGTACTGTTCCGTATAGGAGCATTGTTAGTATGGGGCTCAGTACCGTTCCGTTTAGGAGCACTGACATGAAAGTAAAATGACAGACTGTATACCGTTCCGTATAGGAGCATTGTTAGTATGAGGCCAAGTACCGTTCTGTTTAGGAGCGTTGGCAGAAAAGTAAAATGACGGATTGTGTACTGTTCCGTATAAGAGCATTGTTAGTACGGGGCTGGGTACCGTTCCGTTAGGAGCACTGTCAGAAAGTAAAATGACGGGCTGTGTACCGTTCCGTATAAGAGCATTGTTCCTAAGGGGCTGGGTACCGTTCCGTTTAGGAGCGCTAACATAAATGTCAAGCCCCGACCTCGGGGAGCGCGACCGACGCTCAACCGAGATACCCTGGTCGAGCAAGCCTGCACAATGCCGTCTACCCGACTCACCCAAGAATAAAGAGAAGATACATTTCATTAATTAGATAATAAAAAGGTCACGCTAACAACACCATTTCATTACCATTGGTTACTCTATTTATAAGTCTCAAAATACATTACACATTCATAGTTTGAAGTGGAACATGTGATACAAATGCAACACTTTTATTTTGACTTTCCGAACACCAATATACAACCCACACCATGTCTACGGAGCCTCTAACAAAAACCAAAGAGTGTTATGACAGTGCCGGCGACAAGGCCCCAGCTATACCTCAAAATGCTATGTACAAAGGACAAAAGATACAGGACCCCAAAATGAAGTGAGGCTCACCAAGTCAGCTGTGGACAGGGTGTACTGCTATAACTGCTCAATGCCGCCCGTTGTGGAACCAAAAAATGCAGCGCCCCCGACAAAAGGGACGTTAGTACATATGGAATAATACTAGTATGAAAACTAAACATCCTCTCAATAGAACGAGTAACAATACAATAATAAATAAACATGAAATTAATGAGGGCCTCATCAATATTAAAGTACCAAGTTAGGAGAAAGAATAAATTTCAATCAAGTTCCAATATTTTAAGTTGGGATATCTTTAGTGCCTATACACCACCGTGCTTTTAGCACGGAGTCCGATCTCAGCCCGATCGACTAAGCTGTCTCACCCCGAGACGTCCACTCACAATACCACCATGTGCGCGGCATGGCATCTAATCTCGGCATGATCAGCTAAGGCTTCTCACCACAATGTCATGTGGGTCGACTTCACCTCACATTCCTCTAGCAATCATCTCATCCCATTTAAGGGGAATTATCTCAACACATCAATCTCATCCCATATTCGGGGAAAACTCTCACCACCTCACATGGAGATTTTACCCCTCACTTACTCCTACACCAGCACGCGTAGTTCGGGGTTAGGTAATTTCAACCTACCGTTCCTAGGTGATTAAACGAAACTCCCAAGGCATTTACTATTTAAAGAATTTACAGCTCATTTCAATGTCTTTCACACTTCTCTTCATTTCATTGGCACTAGTGGCCTCTATTGTAATATCATTCTCGACACGTTGGTCATGTTTCATATCTCATGCTCACTTCTTTTGCTTTCAAACATCATCAAGGATTATCAACAACAAGGCATTTCTATTTAAGACTTTAAGTACACATATGAGCAAATAAGGGTCTTAGGCACAATGAGATTTCTTACACAAATCAATATGATAGCTTTCATTAGAATCACGTCTTGAAGTCATAGCATGTTAATAAACAGCCCATACTTAGATCACATTCCCGAAGAATAACACAATAAGATAAAAGCATTCGGAATAGTCAAATTTATAATGATCAACTCGGGGCTTACAAGAACATCGTGGGATTAAATTCTAAGAGAGAAGTTTAGCCAACATATCTCGCCTTGAGCTTCCTTAAATTACTACAATGATTCGAAAATCTTAGCCACTTCGATCTATTTGGAAATATAACAAAATTGAACACAAATTAGGAAGGAATTCATAGTTCCAGCTCATTTGAGCATTTTATCAAATACTAGGTGTGCATTAAGGTTTCAAGGTCCTCCTATGGTGGATTCCTTCATCCCACTACTCGAATTCTACCCAATTGAGCTCAACAATCTTTCCACAAACCTTGATAGTACATACATGCATAATGAACAACTCCCACACCCAAGAATTTCCTTTCTCATTACCTATTTTCGGTTAAATCCCGAAATTGAGGGCTAGAGAGTAGAATCTAACCTCTAGGATGAAGACCTAATGAGTTTTCCTTGATAATCCTCCAAGTCTTGAGCAAGGATTGATCAACAATTAGTTTAGGAACCCCCTCTCACTCTAGATAACTTCCTCACTCTCAAAATATCAAATTTTTACTTAACAAATGGTCCTTAACGTCTATATATCGAAGTAGGGTCGGGTTATAAAAACCAGAAAATGGACCTTCCAAACACAACTCTACGGTCGCAGAGTGGACCACAGAACGGATATGCGGTCTACAAAATGGGCCACAAAAGTAATGTCAAGAACTAGGCTGTTCAGGTCAGGTTTGCGACCTGCAGACCAGTTCTGCGGTCGTATAATGCGCCGTAGAACTCCCTTCCGGAAATCTTCATGCTGAATCTGCGATGGATTGTGCGGCCCGCGAAAGCATTATGAGGTCAAATATTGGACTGCAAAATGACCCTCTAAAATTGGCCATTTTTCTGTTGCACTCTGCGGCTGATCTGCGGCCCGCAGAGTGATTCTGCGGTCGCATAGTGGACCGCAGAAATGTCCTGCTCTGCCAAAAATTTTCTTCAACTCCCCAATGCACTGTTCAACCCAAAAAGTCTATCTACAATCATCAACACAGAAGCTACCTTGGCATCACGAAAACCCGGGTTCTAGGTGAAATTGTTACGGGGCCTTACAATGAAAGTAAAATGACGGGTTGTGTACCGTTCCGTATAGGAGCATTGTTAGTACGGGGCTGGGTACCATTCCATTTAGGAGCGCTGACATGAAAGTAAAATCTCTGCACGATGGGAGGGATAAGAAAGTAAATCTCCACATGATGGGAGTGATAGGAATTGAAACCTCCGCACGATGAGAGCATTTTTGATTTTTTGAAAAATGAGATTGAACTCCGGGAGGGTCCTTGATTGATGATTTTTTATTTTTGGAAATAAGATTGAACCCGGGAAGGGTCCTTGGTTGATGATCTTTTTGATCTTTTTTTCAAAAAATAAGACCAAACCCGAAGGTTGCCTATGCATCTCGTCGAAATGAGAATCAGGTCAGGCGTAGTTTGGGAAGGTTAGAGATAAAGGAAGGGGGTGGATGTTTTGGATTTTGAATTTCCTCAAGGAAAGAAGATGATATTTTCGGATTTTGATTTGATGTCTCACGAAGAGACTTCTGGAGAAGAAACAAATGAAGGTATATATATTTTTAATTTAATTTTTTATTTTATTTTTGGAGATGATCCTTTCGTAAGGAGTTCCGGTCAACCGTGATCCAAGTGGCCATACTTGACCGATTTGTCTAGTTAAGGATGAGAAAAATCGGACGCATTGCAGGTTGCCTACGTATCTTGACACAATGTCGAGAATTAGGTATGTATAGTTAGTGAATATTAGGGATAGAGGAAGATGTTTAGGATTTTTTTTGAATTTCCTCAAGGAGGAATTATGCAGAAATATGTTTTGGATTTTGATTTTCCTTTGATGTCTATAGAAAGACTTGAAGAAACAAGGGAAAATATATATATTTTACATTTTTTTCCAGAGATGACCCTTTTACAAGGATCTTCGGTCAACTGTGACCCAAGTGACTAGACTTGACCGACTCGTCCAATTAAGGGCGAGAAAGACCGGACCCATGACGCGTTGCCTATGTATCTTGACACAAGGTCAAGAATTAAGTACGCATAGTTCGTGAAGGTTGGAGAGTATGCGATGTATAATTTTCAACACTTCTTTTAATTAACTATATTAATTGCATAAAAGATATGTATTAAATGCAAAGGTATAGACAAACTCGGAGCGATGCCTTGTTGTACCCATGATTGGGTGTGGTATCTCTGGAGTTGAAGAGTGTCTCCCTCTAGAAGATGTGCCCCAAATGCTCCTTTGAACAGTTGCCTTGATGACCTTGACTGCTTGCGAGAGAGTTGTTGTGGTTGTCTCCCAATTGTGTGCAGGGATACTTTGTTATGACTTTCCAGCTGTCCACATGAACCTTTTAGTGATTGTCCCCGGCTATTAGCCGGGGCGATAATCTGATCAAGATATAGAAATATTGTGAGAGTAGTGCCGTCATAAAATGGAATTAAGAATTATAACTAACACTCCCATGATTGTTCAATTGATGGTCCACAATGTTCGATGTCAGATGCTATCTCCTGTGCAGTCCAAGGATGATGCACCTTTCGGCTGTCCACAGGAACTGTTTGATGATCTTCCCCGGTTGACAACTGAGAACGATGTTCTGATATGAATATAGAAAGGTGGTGAGAGCAGTGAAGTTATGAAAATTGATGTAGTTCATTGTAAAACTACTACTCCCCTGATTATCTGACTGATGTTCCACCAAGTCCGAGACCAGATGCTATCTCCCGTGAAGTGCCCGGGATGATGTATCTGCAAAACTCAGTGAAGAAAATGTTAGAGTGCATCGAGAACAATATTATAGAACTGAGAGGGTGCAAAGTTAGGTCGTGAAGCTAGTGGTGTATACGGTTGTGATTGGGAATGCAGTGTGGGAATTCCATGATAGTTTTGGAGATGGTGTCCTTCTTGCGTCCAAAGAAAAGTTCTTAGATTTCAGGGAGGGGAATTGTTTTGTGCTGACTTGAGGCTTTGCTTGTCCTTCCTTGTCTGTGTGAGTCGTGCGAGCATGACACTCCTCGAAAGCTGACTAACTGCCTGCCTCTGCAACAAAAATGGGTTGACTTGTATCGAATCACTGAATTTAGAAAGTGGTAGTGAGCATCGTGACTCCATAGCCAGGTGATTGAAGAAATAACTTGCATCCCATATGTTGGGATTTAAGGTCAAGTGAGGATTGGGGTAAGACTGGTATGGTATTTTGAGATTTGAATTTTTTGGGTGACGTTTGGTTGAAGCTCTCAGAGATTTCTTGTCACGACACCAGTTTCCCTCCGTAGGATGTCGTGACGGCACCTAGTCTCTACGACTAGGTTAGCCTAACACTTATTCAATAAATTGACAGAAATTAACCAACAAAACTATTAAGCAGAAACCAAATATTTCTAAATGAACTCAATATTTACAACATGAAATAACATCCCAAAACCGTAGTACAAGTCATAAGATCTACTGAATTTACTAGAAAAATCCCTAAATACAATTGTTCGAAAAAGGATTAAACAGTACAAGTACAATATCAGAAGGTGACTCAGAGGTCTGCGAACGCGACGTCAGGTTTACCTTGAGTCTCCACAGTAATGCTCGACCAACTAGCTAATAATCAACAATATCCGAGGCACTTAGGTCTGCACAAAAATGTGCAGAAGCGTAGTATGAGTACACAACAGCGGTACCCCATAAGTATCAAGACTAACCTCGGTAGAGTAGTGACGAGGGACAGTCAAGACACCTACCGGACTAAACAACCTGAACAAGTGTGAAGGTGAACTAACAAAGAAACAATATTAATATAAACCTAAGCAGGATAAGGAATACAAAATAATACTTACAATGATACACTGGCAACATCAATATTTAACAGGAAAAAGTCAGGTAATAATGCTGTAGAGTAAGCTGATCACAGTCTAAGTCCAGTGAAACCAAATAAAGGAAAACTAGCAATAACTCAATACAAACAACCACTTTCATACTAGATCTGTTCAAGCATTTCCACGAGTTACCGAACCATATAATCACAGCTCACGGGTCCCAATTCATGAACCCTAATCACTTGGCATCTTGTGCCCACATTACAACTCATAACCGCATGGACAACTCACGTGCCAATAGACAATCCTCACTTAGAAGGAAAGTAGACAAGAGTACGTATAATGGTCAATGACGTCAGGATTCATCTTCTTATACCGATATGGGTGATTTAACTATGTGTATGCTTGTGCAAGTGTTCTACCACAATTCAAGTCAACAAATAAGAGCAGAGACAATTAATGGCACAAAAGAATGGGGAAATGACAACAAGAGCCCTACCGAGGTACCGCCTCATAGTCTCAAATCATAAAATGAATCACAAACTTTCCTTATATCACCGCAGGAGCCATTATATTTAGTTTTTATAATCAGTTTTCCCGAAATAGCATCCCGCATTTTAGCCCACCTTATCATACCGCATGGATTCTAGTAGTTCCTCAATTATCCACACATTTCAAGACCACCTTATCTCACCGCATGTATTTCAATACCCAGACCTTATACCACCGCATGCGTATCAATAATAACAACATCATGACAGAAACCTCGTGCAACACAATAACAACAACATGGCAGAAACCTCATATAAATACAATAACATTGGCATGGTAGAAACCTCATGCAAACAACATAACAATTATCTCAACAACAACACGTATGCCAAAACATAACAAATCAGATAAAATGACTTTTACAATATGTGCCCGCATGCCATAACATTTCCTTAAAATAGTTTCAATATCACAACCACGCATAGCCTCTGTTCAACAACACTGAATACAACAACAACAACAACAACAATAATACGAGAATACGACAAGTAAATCAACTCAGGAACTTCAAAACACAATAAAACGGAAGAACAAGCTCACAATGAAAGACACAACAGGGAATAATGGTTTCAACAAGAATAGCTCAACAAGGAAGAGATAATGTATAGTAATGATTCCATAAAAGTACAATTCAACGATAAGAGGGATAACATGAATCAATGATTCCAAATAAGGATAAGTCCACATTAATAAGGGATAACAAAACTTCATTTAGGGTTGAGCAATTACGGAAGAGATACAACAAATTCAATTAAGGATAAGCAGATTATGGAAAAGATAATAATAACTTCAATCAAGGATAAACAATTACGGAAAGGATATCATGGCAATAAAAGAGGCAACAACTTCAGTTAAGGCACATACGAGTTTAATCGGCAATAAGGGTAAAACATGAAGCAATTAATTTTAAATAAGACACGTATGGGTGAATTTAGTAAATGGGGAATTTAACATGACAAAACAACTTTATATTTAATGGACATAAGAATCTTAGAGCCATAAATGGTCAAATTTTCACAAATAAGCCTGAGTACGTACTTGTCACCTCGCGTACACGACCTTTACATGACACAATTAGCACAAGTGACTTAAATCCTAAGGGATAGTTCCCCCCCACAAAGTTAGACAAGATACTTACCTCAATTAAGCTAGACCGATACTATAAAATGACCTTCTCGAGTGAAACAACCTCCGAACGGCTCAAATCTAGCCAAAATAACTTCGAATCATAAATAAAACTCATAGAAAACAATTCCGGTTAATAAAACTTTGATCATTAATTAAAACTAAAAAGTCAACCCACAGGCCCGCACCTCAAAACCTGACAAAATTCACAAAACATGAACACCCATTCCGATGCGAGTCCAATCATACAAGAATTACCAAATTCCGATATCAATTCGTCCTTCAAATCATCATTTTATGTTTTTGAAAGATTTTTACAAAATTTCACATTTTCTTCCTTTCAATTCTCTGATTTAATGATATAAATAAGTATGAAATCATGAAATGTAATTATTTTTGGATAGAGAACACTTACCATAATCTAACTCGTGGAGAATCCTTCCAGAATCGCTCAATATAGAGGCTTCAAACTCAAAAATGGACAAAAATGCCAAACCCTAGAATATATGTGATTCCGCCCAGGTTTTTTGCATTTTCAAATAGGAACGCCGCGTCTGCAACCTCACATTTGTGAGAAAGGGTTTAAATCTGCAAACCCAAATAGCCAGCCCAGTGGCTGCACCTGGGCAAGAATGAGTCGCATCTGTGATTCCACGGAAGCGCACTAACAGTCGCAGAAGCGGACATCTTCGCATTTGCGATCAATGGGCTGCAAAAGCATCCATCGCATATGCGACAAAAACTACACAAAAGCGAAGCTTCATCCTAGGACTCAACATCGCAGAAGCGACAGAAACTTTGCAGAAGCGGCTCCGCATCTGCGATCAAACCTCTGCAGAAGCAGATACACCAAAACACTGCCCAACAGCCTTAGCCAAAAATTCCAAAACGATCCGAACCTCGTCTGAAACTCATCCGAGCCACTCGGGACCCCGTTCGAATATACCAACAAGTTCTATAACACAACGCGGACTGACTCAAGGCCTCAAATCACATCAAACAATGTCGAAACTGCGAATCGCACCTTGAATCGAACTTATGAACTTTCAAATCTTCGAACTTCCAAAACTCGTAGAGAAACATATCAAATCAACCCGGAATGACGTCAAATTTTGCATGTACGTTCCAAATGACATAACGGAGTTCATCTATTACACCTCATATTTTTGTACGTGAAAGTACACTGTAAGTCAATTTATGTAATCTCAAAAATGAGATTATCTTTGAAAGTATATAAAGTGATCTAATGATATTACATCCCGTATTTCCGTTCAACATACAAACGACTAGGTTGAGGACGAATGCACTTAAACACGAGAAAGGAAATTTTGGACAAATAAAAATGAGCTGCTTGCTTATCCGACGTGCCTGCTTCACCAACATTCTTTCCATCCTACTTGCTTGAGCTACTCGATTCATGTCTAAATTATTTAATAAGGATGAGACACATGTTTAAAAATGAAAAAAGGACCAACATGAATCACCTACTTGATTAAGTAGGTGACAAGTAGGTGCATCACCTATTTATAGGTTGTGGATCAAATTAAAAGGGAATGGAAAAGGATAAAGATGGGCAAGTCCTGGGGCAGCCCAAGACCTATCTTCCCAAGCCCATTAGTGGGGCCATATAAATATAGATATATCTCAATTTCACTTAGAAAATAATTCATAATCCCTCTCTCTCTATTGCAAAGTGAAGGAGCTCCAAAATATCAGCCCAAGATCTCTCTCACAGTTATCCTAGGGTTCAAGACCAAATCCACAAGTTGGTAAGGTGATTTCTCTCTTGGAAGATCAAGATTACCTAGTTATCTCTATATATTATTGTTTTGGGTAAAAAGCTTATTTGAGCTTGAAGTAAAGCTTAGTTGAATGAGTATTCTTGCTGCAAAGGTAAGGTTTAACTTCTCCTATATGTATTTAAGATCATCTATGTATATCTAGTTGATTTGATAAAGGAAACTTGTGAAGTAAGTTGAACTTCATGTTGAAGTGTTGTAGTTGCTGGACTATTTTGGAGTTGAATTATTGATGTTTTATGGCTGGAAATCAGTAGAAATAACTTAAGAATACTATTGCTATTGTGCTTGATGTGTTTGGAAGAAGAGAAAGCTTGGAAAATGCAAGTTTGAACTTGGTTGTTGGGTGAGATGGTGTGGACTATTTTGGTGATGTATTGTAATGAATATGAGGTTAGATATTGATATATATATATATATATATATATATATATATATGTTTGTTGATATTATGGACATGTTGGTATTGTTTGTGGATTTGAGGAAAGTGAAAAGAATAAGGGGAGGTGCTGTCCAAAATTTCGTAGATGAGCTAGTCGCTCATTTGTGTTGAGTTCTAGTTTCCGTAAGCTTAACAATGGTCCCTTATTATTTGTTGTCGATTGAAGTACTAACGGGCTGAACCCACGTCGTGTGGTTAGGTGAACGACAAAGGTATGTTAAGGCTATCCCTTCTTTACTTTTGGCATGATCCATATGATACAAATGAAACGAGCAAACACACAACTTTCATAAATGGCTCTATTCATAGAAATCCTAGGAGTGCCTATGTTCTTGATTCCCCATGTATCCTATTATTATATCATCTGTTCACGGGTCTTAGAAAAATACGTAAGTTGATAAAGTTTATCAAGAGATCTTATTGACTTACTTCATTATACATTGCATTCATTTATACATGTACATTGACCCATGAACAGATGGTGTTATATATGCATATATTATATGTATATCGGATATGGGGAAAGGTTACGATGTTGTATATGCACCACCACCTGATCAGCTGGTATACGTTGATGATTTCGCCCACAAAGGTCGAGATGATATGATGGGATGCCCTAAGAGGCTTGATGATGTTATGCAATCATATACCTATGCATGGTATGACATTTACACGCATGTGCATGATATTATAAATGTTTCACGATTCACACAGATATTCAGACTTACATGTTGAGTTATTTACACCATGTTTCTTTCATGCCTTACATACTTGGTACTTTATTCATACTGACGTCCCTTTTGCTTGGGGACGCTGCGTTTCATGCCCGTACGTCCCGATAGATAGGTTGACAGTCATCCTAGTAGGCTATCAGCTCAACGGAAGGTGTTGGTGCACTCCACTTGCTCCGGAGTTGCCTATTTGGTCAGTATGATTTAAACATGTATTGATTGGTATGACGGGGCCCTGTCCCGACCTTTATGACGTTTGTGTACTCTTAGAGGCTTGTAGCCAAATGTCATGTATATGGATACTTGTATGGCTTTATCGGCCTATGTTTGGAGTGTACAAATGATCATGTCGGCCTTATAGGCCCGTATGTCATGTGTATAAGTTTCTATATCATGTTGGGTCGTCCTATGTTTAGTATTCCCTTATGTTTTATTCCAGTTATCTCATGATGGCCCTTCTTCCCCATTTACCTATGATGGTGTGATAAGAAAGATATATTACATTGGTACTCGGTTGAGTAAGTCACCGTGTGCCCGTCGCGAACCTCCGATTTGGGTCGTGACAAAAGTGGTATCAGAGCAGTTCTGTTTTAGGGAGTCAATAAGCCGTGTCTAGTAGAGTCTTGTTTATGGGTGTGTTATGCACCACACTTATAAGCAGGAGTCTACAAGGCATTTAGGACTGTCACTCTTTCTTCTTACTCTAGATCGTGTGGTAGAGCTCAGTTGTAAGAATTCAAACTCCTAAATTCTATTTTATTCATAATACAATGATACCTACATCTATAAAGACAATTGGTAAAAGATTGACTGTGGCTGTGGAAGAGTTGAGTCAGAGGAACTCGATTTTGCATCAAGCTTATGATGAGTAAATGTGAGGTCTTATGTAGATCATGTGTGTACTAAGACATGTAAGCTTCTTGATAAAGAGCCCTAAGGAATGAATATATATCCACCTATATGGTTTAAAGCAACGAGAGAATTAGAAGGTAGATACAAGTTTCAACAAGTAAAAGAAGCAAGGTGAAGAAGGGTACGAGGTACCCAATTAGTGAAGATTATCAGTATTTATAATTTAGGCAGAGAAATATAAGCATTCTGAGTTACCTTCAATTGTAACAAAGGTATGTACAATTGGCACACCCATCTCAGTTATGCTCCATGGGAGCCAACAGATATAGTTTAAGAGAAGGACGGGATATCAGGATCCAGCTGGGGTTAGAGTAACCCAAAATAGTGGATGGATTGTTAGCGTTAGCTGGCATATCTGAAGGATTTTATAATAGTCGGCATAGTGAGAATTTCAGAGATAGCGTTCTGGCAATAATAGAATGGACAACAAAAGAATAACCTTTAAAGTTCATTCAGGAAGACGCTTCCCTAAAGCAATCACTGTGAGAAGAGTTAAGCTTCAGGGACTAAGTGTGCCACTTACACTTGGTGTCACCCTCGTGAGTAAGAAATTTGTTATCCTTGATATAGAAGGATTACCGCAAGGCGAGTAAGAGTCAGTGAATATGTGAAAAGATGCCAAAGATGAAGAGAGAGGGAAAGATGGTGTGATATGGTATTAAGTAGGAGTTATAAGGTACAGGGAACTATGGAATATTAAAGGAAGAATGCGATAAAAATGAGAAAGGGATGAGATTGCACTTATTCAAATTCCACAGATAGTTTACGACTCCAGAACATTACGCAAACACGACGGTAGGGAGGGGCAGTAAAGGTTCCCGACCTGGATGTTATTGATAAATAAGTACGAATGAATACTTGATACATAAGGAGCCAGCGTGAGAGGTAAGTTAAGACAAAGGACATATCCCAAGAGAGATTATGCGGAATATAGATATGAGAATGGACCAACGAGTAGTTAGTAGTTATTTCAGGAAGAGCCTAGTTATGGATAGAAAAGAGGATACAGACAAATCAACAGATCATGCAAGATAAACATAGTGAACCCCAATATGGTGAATTCAGTCTCGCAATTAAGACATTATAAAACTTGAGAAATATTTAGATAGGAGTTGGGGTAGTTAAAGGTACCGTATTGGTGTTACAGAAATAAAAGAGAGTGCCATTGGGAAAATAGTTAAAATATCAGTTCAGAAGCAACCCTACAAGCACAAGGGCGTGGAGGTAAGTAACTAAGGATAATTATAGGCGAGGAAGAAAATCAAAAAATTCCGTCGAGTATACAATGTAATAAGCTCGCAACTTAACAAAAGTCTGATGGTCCTCCCTAAGTACTATAATGAAAGACTAGCTGAGGAAATAAGGAAGAAGGCTTCAACCTAAGCATAGTAACTTGAAGAAGAAATGGTCATGTAAAAATAGTCTCACTACAACATTGAATGCACTCCATAATAAAGTGGTACCTAACGTGGCTAATGAATGGGAATTGAAAAACAAATAATCCAAAAGTGACATTTGAGATCATATGAGTTATAGGGAATTCTAGTATTTGTGGGCACTAAGATAAGCCAATTATTCATGCAGCAGGTAGTAGAATGACCAGGAAAAGTAATTGCTTACGTTTAAAGAAAGTTGAGAAGGAACTAAAGGAATTATTTTATCAATGACCCAGAATTAGTTACGTTATAAACGCATTTAAGATTTTGGAGTATTATCCATACATCATATATGTTGACATTCATACAGCCGTAGAAGACTTCGAAATAAGTTAAAAGAAAGAATTAAGGTGGGGTCATAGACAAAGGATTGAATTGTTAGAAGAGTATATCATGGATATTTCATAGCGTCCATGAAAGGCTAAAGTAATAACTAATACCCCGAGCCACAGATCGGAAGATAGCTTAAGCGTACATAAAGGCTGAGAGAGAAGAGGAAACTAAAGAGTTACATCAGCTAAGTAAATCAGTAGTCTAATTATTGGACCTAGATAATTATAGAAATCGTGATTGAAACCATTGCAGAATTACTCTTAATATTAGAGGTACAAGAGAGATAGTACATCAACCATATTCTATAACGGCTCTACGATAAAGCCAGTTAGAAGAGTACCAGCCTCATAGGAAGTCATTATAAAGCTTCCATCGGATTGTGTATGCACTAGAGGTGCAAGTATTATAGTAGAGCTTCAAGTTGTGGATGTGAATTATACCTATGTGGAAGGGAGTTTAGGAAAGAGATGGAAGATACGATGCGAGAATTTAAGATATGTAGGGTAAAGGTAAAGAAGGTATGAGATACTCACGTGCAGAAGGTTGTGAATAGTCCTGTAACACCCCGAAAAATTTCAAAGTACTTAAGTGTAAGGCCTGGTAAAATTTGCAAAGAAAATAATGTTTCATGGTGCCGGACTAGGCTTATGTGTTTGAGGCTCGGACTTTTTGGGTTGAACAATGCATCAAAATGTAAAGGAAAAGTTTTGGCGGAAGAGTGCATTTCTGCGGTCCATTATGCGATCGCAGAACCACTCTGCGGACCGCATAATGGCCGCAGAGTGAGGCAGTTAATTGGGTCAGTTGGAAGCAACTATGCGGTCGACTATGCGACCATATAGTGACCGCATACACAGACAGTTCTTTTGGCTATTTTGTAACCAATTGTGCGACTGATATGCGGTCCACATATTGGTTATGCGATTGCATACCTTGTTCTGGAGCTCCATTTTTGGGTTTTTGAAACCCGACCCTATTTCGTTAAATACACTCTTTAGGCCATTTTTGAGACATAATCTGATATTTTAGAGTGAGAGAGAGTGCCCTAGAGTGAGAAGGTGTTCTTCAATAATGTTTCTTCAATTCTTGCTCAAGTTTTGGAAGATTAAGAAGGGAAGCTCACTAGGTCTTCATCTTAGAGGTAAGGTTCTACACCCTAAACCCTAATTTCGAAATCTTCTGAAAATAGGTAACTAGCAAGATAACTTTTGGGCATGAAAGTTGTTTATTTTACATGCATGTGTTATCAAAGGGTGTAGGAAGATTGTTGAGCTAAAAATAATAAAAATTGGGTTGTGGGATGATGGAATCCTTTATAAAAAGGACATTGAAACCTTATGCACACCTAGTGTTTGATAAAATGCTCAAGTGAGCTAGAACCATGATCATCTTCCAAATTTATATTCAATTTGTTATATTTCTACAATAGATTGAAGTTGCTAAGAATTCCGGGACGTTTTAGAGTTTAAGGAAGCTCAAGTGAGGTATGTTGGCTAAACTCTTCTCTTAGAATTGAATCCCACAATATTCATGTAAATTATGTAAGTCCCGAGTGATTCATTATGAAACTGGCTATTCCGAGTAAGATTGGGTTGAAATATATATGTTCAACAAGCATCCCAAATGCTTTATTCATGTTATGTTACCAATTGAGGATGTGTTAAAATATGGGCTGTGCATTAATAATGTTTCGACTTTAAGTCAAGTTCAAATGAAGGCTATTATGCCAAATTTTGTGAAATATCTCTATGTGCCTTAGACTCTAAATTGCTCACATATGTATTACACACCTTGATTTGAATAGTATTTGTTGTTGATGATGATAATGATATTTGAAATTGATAAGGTGAGCATGAAATACTGAATATGGCCAACGTGACAAGAATGATTTTATAATTATGGCCATTAGTGCCAATGAAATGAAAAGATGTGAAAGTAATACGAAATACGATGATTGATATAAAAAGGTTGATGTCTCAAATAAGACAGCCTAGCCGGTTGGCTTGTGATCGGACACCATGCCACATACATGGTGGTGATTGTGCTGGAAATGATAATTGAAATTGTGATTGTGGTCGATGTCCCTAATGGATAGCCTAGCCAATCGGGTCATGATCGGACTCCGTCTCAAAGACGGTGGTATTGATATTGAGAGAAATTGTGGTTGATGTCTCTAATGAGATGGCCTAGCCGATCGGTTCATGATCGGACTCCGTGCTAAGAGTACGGTGGTACTAGTTTTGTGAATAATGGTATTGTGAATAATGGTATTGTGGACAATGGTATATCGATGCTAAAAATCTCCCAATGTGAGATATGGGAATTGATTTGAACACTGTCTTGATCCTAAATTGAGGTTTGATGTTAATTGATGTTTGGCATATTTCGATATGTGTTGATGTTACTTTACCCATGTTTTGACCGCTTCTTGATGTTATTTGATCTTTAAAATGCCCAACATGGTTTAATTATTGGTTTTATGACTAATTGAGTTGTGCGTGGTGAATTAGGGTGTTTGGAGTGCAACAATATGAAGAAAAGGTGCTCTAGGTAGAGGAAGAGATATTGGATGCGTCGCATCCAATCTAGAAAAAGATCAGATTTCGTGCACCCTTAGCAGTGAAGTCGGCCCATAGCATCCGCCATAGCATCCGCACCTGGGCAAAGCTGAGATGGAGGAACAAGGGTTGGATGCGTCGCATCCACCCTCGCATGTGAAGCTGAGAAATAGAGGATGAGGTGGATGCGTCGCATCCACCCTCGCATGAGAGGCTGAAAAATGGAGGACGAGGTGGATGCGTCGCATCCACCTCAGCATCAATCCCTGAAGCCGATTTGGACTAGGAATAGGAGAGCTTTGGCCGACTTTTGTACGCAATATATAAGCCAAAAACGCCTCCGTTAGGTTGGGGGACATATTGGAGAAGGGGAAAAAGCCACAACAAAGTTCTAAAACCACGGAATTTGTCTTGAGTTCCTATTCTCTCTTTCTTTTATTGATTCTTATGCACTCTTGTGAATTTTTGATGATTGCCTGAATATGAGTGGCTAAAAACCCTATTGTTCTAGGGTCATGGGTATACATGAATGTTGATGTTTGAAGTTTAATTTGACGAAGTTGATTTTATCATATTGGGTTGTTTATTTAATTCTATTTTTAATTATTTTGCTGAGTAGCTAACAGTTAAATACTATCTATGAATCTAGAGTTGAACTCGAAATTGGGAACTCTAGATTGCATATAGAATTAAATAGAGCAAGTTCTTAAACCCGGGCATCGGGGAAAGGATTCGCAATTGGGATAGACATATACCTAATTGTCTTGCTCGGTTGCAATGCAGGAATTGTAAATGCGTTCTTGTTAAGTTTAATCCCATAGACATATAGGTATTAAGTTAGCTTGAATAGGTGAGTAAGGGCTCGACAGATTCTTATGAGTAATATCAATCCTGTGAACCAACAATCCAGATAAATCAATTAGTTATTTTAAGCTAAGAATGCAACATGATTGTTAAATAACCCGTGACCCTGGAATATTATCTCCCATTGATTGTTATTTAAAACTATTTAAGTGTTGTGTTGATTTCTGGTATTCCATTACTTGATAGTCTTTAGGTAGTAAATTAGACAATTATCTATTTTATAAGAAATCGCTTGAATCGATAAGCTATTTGAGTTTGAATTAGTCAAAAGTTAATCATAAGTCCTCGTGGGAACGATACTCTATTCACTACTCTATTACTTGACGACCACGTATACTTGCGTGAGTGTGTTTGGTCCCAACAAGTTTTTGGCTTTCATTGATATTATGATAATCTTGTTTGTATTATTTGTCATTCTATTGAGAGACTACTTAGTTATACATACTAGTGCTATTTGACGGTACTAACGTCCCTTTTGCTGGGGGTGCTGCATCTTTAAATGGATGCTGGTGGTTCCATATCAGAAGATATTGATCAGTGATAGCAGTGCACCTTCTTCCCAGCTGACTTGATGAGCCCCACTTCATCCCGGGGTCATGTATCTTTTGTACTTTGTGTATTCGGTTTGAGGTATAGCCGGGGCCTTGTTGCCGGCATTATCATTGTACTCTTCTTTATCTATAGAGGCTCCAAAGACATAGTGTGGGTTGTGTATTGGTGCTGGGGAAAGACAAACTATGTTATGTTGTGATTGTATTACTTGTCCATCTGAGACTTTAAAAATAATGAAACTATTGGAAATGAATTGGTATTGTAGACATGACCACATTTTCGTCTAATTAATGATAATATGTATTATCTCTATTCGTGGATGAGTTTGGGTAGAATGAAATCTAATAGGCTTGCTCGGTCAGGTTTACTCGGTTGAGCGCCGGTCGCGCTCCTCGGTTTTGGGGCGTGACAAGTCCGTACTTCAGATAGAGGGCTAGAAGCATTGGGATTCAATATCAAGAAATGATAGCGGTGTCGTTAGTGACATATCTACTAGCCTATGGTTTCCAGGTACCGAGAGGTCTAGTTAAGAGAGTAAATAAGAGTTAGAGACAATGTGATGTCTCGCTTGAGGTTCCAGAATAACATAAGAAAATCTATGGTGCAAGAAAGTTAGAGGAGGCTGCGAGTAGTATAAATAGATATGTGTAGGTCGTAAGCTAAAGTATAGTAGAGAGACAAGGCTTTAGGAAGACAGGAGTAAGGATAAGAAAAGGCGAGTGAGAATAGGTAAGTCCTCAGGATTAAGCCCATCAAAACAAGAGAGCTGATGGTTTCCGTAAGTTATAGAAAGCTCAGTCTAACATGAGTGAACTCAGAGGAGTCTAAGACTAGGAGCATTTAGAAGAGATGGAATGCTGCCCTGGTAGTAGAATAAGGGTGTAATTGTGAAGGAAAAAAGGATGACATTTAGACATTTGATTGAGTAATGATCTAAAGAAAAGAGATTTCATGAATTGCACAGGATTAAAATACTCCCATAAGATGAATCACATTGGGATGCTATGAAATATAGTTATTAAAGTTGATCAGGCAAATCACTTCAAATGTTCCTCGATGCGACGTGAGCCCTAGTGACAATGTATTACGTAAGAGGTTTCAAGTTATCAGTGGTAGATTGTAGATCAACATTAAGGTGAATCAACAATGGATGGATAAAAGTTACAAAATATGAGATAAGATTAGGCCGTCATTCTTAAGATGAACAGTAATAAGGAAGCATTAAAGGACTTAGATTTATACATATAGGATAAGCAATGAGAGTAACCTGGAGTTTGGTAGCAGACCTCAGTAACAACAAACTGAAGTAAGATTTGTGGTATAGTATGACCTACTTAGATGTAGTAAAGCCATAGACGCCCAGAGGGACAACTTGTCATAATTTTGTATATGTTCACAAAGTGAGGCCTAGAGATTGGCTAAAAGCTGGATGAAAAATGAGAGAAGAGTCGCATAGGTGCACATACAAGGACAAAGTCATACAGACTGCATGATAGAAGGTAGAAATAGTTACGAGATTGGAAGAATTCTGACCACAAGTTGTGGTATGAGAAAGATTCCTAAAAGGGGAGGGAGGATGCCCTGGCCTTTGGATTTATTCACAGAACAGTTGCCTAGATGGCAAGGAGAATATTAAAGTATTTTCAAGATCTATAGGTTATGAGAATGATAAGTGCATCAGTCAACATTCAAGGACGAATGTTCCAAAGGGGGGAATGATGTTACACCCCATGTTTTCATACGTGAAAGTACGCCGTAAGTCAATTGATGTAAGCTCGGAAATGAGATTATATTTGAAAGTATATAAAGTGATCTAATGATATTACATCCCGTATTTCCATTCAACATACAAATGACTAGGTTGAGGACGAATGCACTTAAACATGAGAAAGGAGATTTTGGACAAATAAAAGTGAGCTGCTTGCTTACCCGAAGTGCCTGCTTCACCAACTTACTTTTCGTCCTAGTTGCTTGAGCTAATCGATTCATGTCTAAATTATTTAATGATGATGAGATACATGTTTCAAAATGGAAAAAGGACCAACATGAATCACCTACTTGATTAAGTAGGTGACACGTAGGTGCATCACCTACTTAGAGGTTGTGGATCAAATTAAAAGAGAATGGAAAAGGATAGAGATGGGCAAGTCTTGGGGCAGCCTAAGACCCATCTTCCCAAGCCCATTATAGTAGGGCCATATAAACATAGATATATCTCAATTTCACTTAGAAAACAATTCATAATCCCTCTCTCTCTATTGCAATGTGAAGGATCTCCAAAATATCAGCCTAAGATCTCTCTCAAAGTTATCCTAGGGTTCAAGACCAAATCCACAAGTTGGTAAGGTGATTTCTCTCTTCGAAGATCAAGATCACCTAGTTATCTCTCTACTTTGTTGTTTGGGGTAAAGAGATTATTTGAGCTTGAAGTAAAGCTTAGTTGGATGAGTATTCTTGCTGCCAAGGTAAGGTTTAACTTCTCATATATGTATTTAAGATCATCTATGTATATCTAGTTGATTTGATAAAGGAAACTTGTGATGTATGTTGAACTTCATGTTGAAGTGTTGTAGTTATTGGACTATTTTGGAGTTGAATTCTTGATGTTTTATGGATGAAAATCAGTAGAAATAACTTAAGAATACTATTGCTATTATGGTTGATGTGTTTGGAAGAAGAGAAGGCTTAGAAAGTGCAAGTTAGAACTTGGTTGTTTGGTGAGATGGTGTAATATGTTTTGGTGATGTATTGTAATGAATATGAGGTTTTATATATATATATATATATATATATATATATATATATATATATATATATATATGTTTGTTGATATTCTGGACATGTTGATCTTGTTTGAGGATTTGAGGAAAGTGAAAAGAATAAGGGGAGGTGCTGCCCAAAATTTTGTAGATGAGCTAGTCGCTCATTTATGTTGAGTTCTAGCTTCCGTAAGCTTAACAATGGTCCCTTATTGTTTGTTGTAGATTGAAGTGCTAACGAGCTGAACCGATGTCGTGTGGTTAGTTAAGCGACAAAGGTATGTTAAGGCTATCCCTTCTTTACTTTTGGCATGATCCATATGATACTAACGAAATGAGCAAACACACAGCTTTCATAAATGGCTCTATTCATAGAAGTACTAGGAGTGCCTATGTTCTTGATTCCCTATGTGTCCTATTATTATATCATCTATTCACGGGTCTTAGAAAAATACGTAAGTTGATAAAGTTTATCCGAGAGATCTTATTGACTTACTTCATTATGCATTGCATTCATTTATACATGTATATTAACCCATGACCATATGGCATTATATACACATATATTATATGTATATGGGATATAGAGAAAGGTTACGGCGTTATATACGCACCACCACCCGATTAACTAGTATACGTTGACAATTTCGCCCACAGAGGCCGAGATGATATGATGAGATGCCCTCAGAGGCTTGGAGATGTTATGTACTCATATACCTATGCATGGTATGACATTTACACGCATATGTATGACATTATAAATGTTTCACGATTCACAGAGATATTCAGACTTACATGTTGAGTTCTTTACACCATGTTTCATTCATGCCTTACATACTCGGTACTTTATTCATACTGACGTCCCTTTTGCTTGGGGATGCTGCGTTTCATACTCTTAGAGGCTTGTAGACAGATGTCATATATATGGATACATGTATGGCTTTATCAGCCTATGATTTGAGTGTACAAATGATCATGTCGGCTTTATAGGCCCGTATGTCACATGTATAAGTTTCTATATCATGTTGGGTCGTCCTATGTCTAGTATTCCCTTATGTTTTATTCCAGTTATCTCATGATGAACCTTCTGCCCTATTTACCTATGATGGTGTGATAAGAAAGATATGTTACGTTGGTACTCGATTGAGTAAGGCACCGAGTTCCCGTCACGGCCCTCCGATTTGGGTCGTGACATCATCCAACTCTTGGAATCGCAATCCGAGCCCGATATCAACAAAGTCACTCCCGGTCAGACCTCTTAACCTTCCAAAACTTCAACTTTCCACTTTTCGCCAAAATGCATCAAATTACCCTATGGACCTCCAAATCCAAATCCGGACGCATGCCTAAGTCCAAAATCATCATACAAAGCTATTGGAATCATCAAAATGCCATTTTGGAGTCGTCTAGACAAAATTCAAGACTCCAATCAACCCTTACTACTTAAGCTTCTAAAACAAGAATCCTTCTTCCAAATCAATCCCGAATCATCCGAAATCCTAACTCGGCCATGCACGCACGTCATAACATATAATATAAAGCTACTCGAGACCTGAAGCCACCGAAAGGGATGCTAATCCTCAAAACGACCGGTCAGGTCGTTACATTCTCCCCCTCTTAAACAAACGTTCATCCTGAAACGTGCCAAGAACCATTTCGAAGTCCTCAAATCATTGAATGAACTTACCATACATATACTCACGGGTGATCCCATGTCACCCAATTCCACATAGGCCCGACGTCACCATCTCACTGAAGATTATTCCTTCCACCCATACTGATAGGCCTTAGAACAAAATTTCTCACTATCTGTTTACTTCCAAAAGACCTGATTCCTACACCCACACATGGTACCAACCTCAACCATCTGCAACAACTTATGCCTACACCCACAAGGTACAACCACACGACGTAACACATCACACATATGCCCATGCCCACATCTATAATCACAATAGCTACCCATAATCAAATCCAGCACCGACAATTAACCCCATATACGTTACAACCCCGTTCCAAGCTTCCACAACACCGACAACGATGCAAGAAACATGAAGACCTCATAACTATTCACCTGAATTAACAAGTCACATCTAATGCCACCTGGGCACACACCTCATAAGCTAAAACCCAATAAGTACAATACGAATATGTCTGAATATACAAGGAAACACAGGAAAGAACTATCAAACAAGCTCGACATGCACCACTCCCTATCAGTACCATACTACAAATAAATTTCACAAGGGAGAATCAAACACATAAACTAATCAGAAGGATCTCATCCTGATATAACTCCACCACGGCACGTATCCCGATTCAAACACACCAAATCACATAAAACCGCGAGGGTATCACCCTCACATCTAAATCCCAAGTAGAATACACATCATACCAACCGAAACCTTCCTCTAATTCAATTCCGCCAACAAAATCACAATGCATACTGAACTCCCACTCTAGTAGAGGATTTAAATCACAAATCGTAACCAACCACCCAAAAATCACATCAAAACCTACCGTAATGGGTAATTGAAAGTCACTTCTAGTCTCACAACTCTCAGGAATGAATTAAATTAACACGATAGACACGTGCTACCACTATAGAATCTCCCAACACGGGTAAATACATAAACAGAGTACAAAATTATGAAACTAACCCATATGTGAAGCAAAATAGGAGGACTCACCCCGATAAGCAGAACCGAAACAAAATACGAACGATGCTCCTCTATAACAGTTCGAACCCATACATGTACGACATCCTCTGGTGCAGCGGCCTCATGCCTACTGTAGAAAACATATCAACGGGCCGGGCCTCCCCTTCTTGGGAGCCTTCTACTCGCCTGACCTGCACACCAAGTTGGCAGTGTAAGGGTATCTGCAACTGGAGCAGAACTCATAGCCTGAATACCCTGCTGTGACACATCTGTCCGGACTCTGGGACAATTTCTCACCATGTGGCTGGTATCTCAACACTCAAAGCAACCCCTCTGCTGACGTGGTTGTGGAAGCTGTCCGGCACAGGTACCCTGAGATCCATGGGCACCTAGAACACCGTGCGAAGCCTGAAGTGCAAATTGAACTGGCTAACCTACAAAACCTCTACCATGCTGTACCGTGCCTCTAAAATAGGGACCAGCAGGTCCTTCCAGTCTGCGAGGCCTCTTAGCCTCTCTTCCCTCTCTCTCTCTCTCTCTCTCTCTCTCTCTCTCTCTCTCTCTCTCTCTCCTGACCCCGCATTCTCTCTCTCTCCTGGTCCCGCATGCCATCTAATCGCCGAGCAATCTCTACTACCTGCTAAAATGGAACATCGAACTCCAACCCCCGAGCCCTGCTGAACCAGATATCATGACTGATCCCCTAAATGAACCTGCGGACTCGCTGTCTGATTGTAGAAACCAAAACAAGTGTATGTTTGGAAAAAAAACTGAATCTAATGGCATACTCTGACATCAACATAGTGCCCTAGCGCAGCTGCTCAAACTCCACACGACGTGCTTCCCGAAGGGTCTGGGGGAACAAACTCTCTCAAGAACACCTCTGAAAACTGAGTCCATGAAAGTGAAGCTGCATCGGCCAGACTGCCCAACTCATGTTCTTGACACCACTGTCTCCATAATACTCATAGTGTGGAGAATATGGTAGCACTCCCATTGGAATCCATGCGCATCCTCTGAAGCCAAAACACTGAAAGTAGGAGGGTAATACTTCTTGAACCTCGCAAGTCTAAGTTGTTCTTCCTCAGATGCAACTGCCCTAACCATGGGCTGAACTGGGATAACAGGCTATGTCGGCATGACACCTGGAACCTGACCAACGTGGACTCGCTTCTCCAGAGTACGGGTGGGGGGAGTCTAAGCTTCTCCCCCAATCTATGAAGTAGCTGGTGTAACCAGAATCAACTCCGCTTAAGCCAATGTACCAAATATGCTCAAGAACCATGCTAAAGTCTCCTGAAGTCCTGGGGCAACAACAGGCGCCTCTGGTACCTGTCCCCCAATATGAGCTACTGCCGGCTCCTCAACTGCTACTCTGACAGGTGCTCTAGCTATAGCACGTGTTCCTCTTTGGCCTTTACATCTGCCTCGGCCCTTAGCAACACCGGCTCTAGGGGTAGCATCGTCGGTAGCTGCAACTCGTATCCTCACCATTTCTGAGAGAATAGAATGACAAAGGTTCAAACCCCGAGATCAATAAACTCGCACGATAGGAATGAAAGAAGTGAAACTTTCCTAATAGTTCTGCAGCCTCTCGAAGATACGTGCATACGTCTCCATACCGTTCCACAAGACTCTACTAAACTCTCTTATGACTCATAGCACCTATGAACCTAGAGCTCTGATACCAACTTGTCACGACCCCAGTTTCCCTTCGTAGGATGTCGTGACGACACCTAGTCTCTAGACTAGGTAAGCCTAACACTTATCGAATAAATTGACAAAAATTAACCAACAGAACTATTAAGAAGAAAGCCGGACGCATGCCTAATTCCAAAATCACCATACGAATCTATTGGAATCATCAAAACGCCATTTCGGAGTCGTCTACACAAAAGTCAAGACTCCGATCAACTCTTACTACTTTAGCTTCTAAAACAAGAATCCTTCTTCCTAATCAATCTCAAATCATCCGAAATCCAAACTCGGCCACGCACGCACGTCATAATACATAATACAAAGCTACTCGAGACTTGAAGCCACCGAACGAGACGCTAATCCTCAAAAAGACCGGTCAAGTCGTAATATTCTCCCCCTCTTAAACAAACATCCGTCCTTAAACATGCCAAGAACCATTACGAAGTCCTCAAATCACTTAATGAACTTACCATACGTATAATCACGGGTGATCCCACGTCCCCCCAATCCACATAGGCCCGACGACACCATCTCAACTGAAGATTATTCCTTCCACCCATACTAATAGGCCTTAGAACCAAATTTGTCACCATCCGTTTACTTCCAAAAGACCCCATTCCTACATCCACACACGGTACCAACCTCAACCAGCTGCAACAACTTATGCCTACACCCACAAGGTACAACCACTCGACGTAACAAATCATACCTATGCCCATGACCACATCTCTGATTACAATAGCTACCCATAATCAAATCCAGCACCGACAATTAACCCTATATCCGTTAGAACCCTATTCCAAGCCTCCATAACACCGAAAATGATGCAAGAAACATGAAGACCTCATAACTATTCACCGAATAACAAGTCACTTCTAACACCAACTGGGCACATACCTCGCAAGCTAAAACCCAATAAGTACAACACGAATATGACTGAATATACAAGGAAACACAAGAAAGAACTATCAAACAAGCTTGACAAGCGCCACTCCCTATCAGTACCATACTACGAATCAATTTCACAAGGGGGAATCAAAACACATGAACTAATCACAAGGATCGTATCCTGATATAACTCCACCGTGGCACGCAGCCTGGTTCAGACATACCAAATCACATGAAACTTCGAGGGTATCACCCTCAACTCTGAATCACAAGTAGAATACACATCATACCAACCGAAACCTTCCTCTAATTCAATTCCGCCAACAAAATCACAATGCATACTGAACTCCCACACCAGTAGAGCATTTAAATCACAAATCGTAACCAACCACCTAGAAATCATATCAAAACCTACCGTAATGGGTAATAGAAAGTCACTTCTAGTCTCATACCTCTCAAGAATGAATTAAAACAACATAATAGACAAGAGCTACCACTATAGAATCTCCCAATATAGGTAAACACAAAAACAGAATACAAAATCACAAAACTCACCCATATGTGAATCAAAATAGGAGTACCCACCCCGATAAGCAGAACCGAAATAAAATATGAACGATGCTCCTCTATAACAATTCGAACCCATACATGTACGACATCATCTGGTGCGGCGGCCTCAGCCCTACTATAGAAAACATATCAACGGGTCGGGCTTCCCCCTCTTGGGCACCCTCTACCCGTCTGACCTGCACCCCAAGCTGGCGGTGTAGGGATATCAGTAACTGGAGCAGAACTCATAGCTTGAATACCCCGGAAGTGACACATCTCTCCAGACTCTAGGAAAATTTCTCACTATGTGGCTGGTATCTTCATATTCAAAGCAACCCCTCTACTAACATGGCTGTGGAAGCTGTCTGGCATGGGTACCCTAAGACCACAGGCTCCTAGAACACCGTACGAAGCCTGAAGTGCAAACAGAACTGGATGACCCATAAAGCCTCTACCATGCCGTACCCTGCTTCCAAAATTGGGACTAGTAGGTCCTCCCGGTCTGCGAGGCCTCTTTGCCTCTCTGCACTCTCTCCTGACCCCGCATGCCCTCTAATCGGCGAGCGATCTCTACTACCCGCTTAAATGGAACATCCGACTCCAACCCCCGAGCCATGCTAAATCGAATATCATGACTGAGCCCCTCAATGAACCTGCGGACTCGCTCTCTGATTATAGAAACCAAAACAGGTGCATGTTTGGACAAATCAATGAATCTAATGGCATACTCTGACACCAATATAGTGCCCTAGCACAACTGCTTAAACTCCGTGCACCACACTTCCCGAAGGGTCTGGGGAACAAACTCTCTCAAGAACACCACTGATATACCGACATTGTGAAGCTGCATCGGCCGAACTACCCAACTCATCTGCTCGCCACCACTGATATGCCGCCCCCTTAAGCTGGAACATAGTAAAACTAATCCCACTCGTCTCCACAATGCCCATTGTGTGGAGAATACAACAGCACTACCCTAGGAACCCATGTGCATCCTCTAAGGCCAAAACACTGAAAGTTGGAGGGTAATACTTCTTGAGCCTCGCAAGTCTAAGTTGTTCTTCCTCAGATGCAGTTGCCCTAACCACGTGCTGAACTGGGATAACAGGCTGTGTCGGCGTGACACCTCGCTGCTTCGGAGTATGGGCAGGGGTAGTCTGAGCTCCTCCCCCGATCTATGAAGTAGCTGGTGCAACCGGAATCAACCCTGCCTGAGCCAATGTACCAAACATGCCCAGGAACCGTGCTAAAGTATCCTGAAGTCCTGGGGTAACAACAGGCGCCTCCGGTACCTGTCCCGCAACAGGATCTACTGGCGGCTCCTCAACTGCTACTCTAACAGGTGATCTAGCTGTAGCACGTGCTCCTCTTCGGCCTCTGCCTCGGTCCTTATCAACACCGGCTTTGGGGGTGTGTCGTCGGTAACTACAGCTTGTGTCCTCACCATTTGTAAGAGAATAGAATGACAACGGTTCAAACCCCAAGATGAATAAACTCGCATGATAGGAATGAAAAAAGTGAAACTGTCCTAGTAGTTCCGTAGCCTCTCGAAGATAAGTACAGACGTCTACGTACCGATCCATAAGACTCTACTAAACTCGCTTATGACTCATAGCACCTATGAACCTAGAGCTCTGATTCCAACTTGTCACGACCCCAGTTTCCCTCCGTAGGATGTCGTGACGGCACCTAGTCTCTACGACTAGGTAAGCCTAACACTTATTGAATAAATTAACAAAAATTAATCAACATAACCATTAAGCAGAAACCTGATATTTCTAAATGAACTCAACATTTATAACATGAAATAACATCCCAAAACTGGTAGTACAAGTCATAAGCTCTACTGAGTTTACTAGAAAAATCCCTAAATACAACTGTTCGGAAAAGGATTAAACAGTATAAGTACAATACCAGAAGGTGACCAAGGCCTGCCAACGCGACGGCAGGTTTACCTTGAGTCTCCATAGCAATGCTCGACCAGGTAGCTAATAATCAACAATATCCGAGGCACCTTGATCAGCACAAAAATGTGCAGAAGCGTAGTATGAGTACACCACAACGGTACCCAATAAGTATCATGACTAACCTCGATAGAGTAGTGACGAGGGACAGTCAAGACACCTATCAGACTAAACAGCCTGAACAAGTGTGAAGGTGAACTAACAGAGAAAAATATATTAATATAAAGCTAAGCAGGATAAGGAATATAAAACAATACTTGCAATGATACACTGGTAACATCAATATTTAACAGGAAGCAGCGAGGTAATAATGTTGTAGAGTAAGCTGATCACAATCTAAGTCCAGTGAAACCAAATAAAGGAAAACCAACAACAACTCAATAAGAACAACCGCTTTCATACCAGATCTATTCAAGCATTTCCATGAGGTACCGATCCTCACAATCACAACTCACTGGTTCCAATTCATGGACCTTAATCACTTGGCATCTTGTGCCCACATTACAACTCATAACCGCACGGATGACTCACTTACCAATAGACAATCCTTACACAGAAGAAAAGTAGACAAGAGTACGTATAATGGTCAATGACGTCAGGATTCATCTTCTAAAATCGATATGGGTGATTTAACTACGTGTATTCTTGTGCAAGTGTTCTACCACAATTCATGTCAACAAATAAGAGCATAGACAATAAATGGCACAAAAGAAACGATCACCATGCAATGTATAGTGTCATAAAGGCAGCAATGAAGTTTGAAGCAATGACTAGCACAACAAGAATAGCTACATAGAACTAATCAAATAGTACAACACGGAGGAACACAATTAATAGTATGCTAAGGAGACAACAATCAAAGACAAGTACAAAAGAATGGGGAAATGACAACAAGAGCCCTACCGAGGTAACGCCTCGTAGTCTCAAATCATAAAATGAATCACAATCTTTCCTTATATCACCGCGGGAGCCTTTAAATTTAGTTTTTGAAAATTATTTTTCCCGAAATAGTATCCCGCGTTTTAGCCCACCTTATCACACCGCATGGCTTCTAGTAGTTCCCCTACTAGCCACGCGTTGCAAGCCTACCTTATCTCACCGCATGCATTTCAATACCCATATCTTATACCACCGCATGCGTATTAATAATAACAACAACACGACAGAAACCTCGTGCAACACAATAACAGCAGCACAACATAAACCTCATACAAACACAATAACAACGGCACGTCAGAAACCTCGTGCAAACAACATAACAATAATCTCAACAATAACACGTATGCCAAAACATAACAACTCAGATAAATGACTTTCACAATATGTGCCCACATGTCACAACATTTCCTCAAAACAGTTTCAATATAACAACCACGCATATCCCTCGATTTAACAACACTGAATACAATAACAACAACAACGACAATAATACGAGAATACGATAAGTAAATCAACTCAGAAACTTCAAAATACAATGAAACGGAAGAACGGGCTCACAATGAAAGACATAACATGGACTAATGGTTTCAACAAGAATAGCTCAACAAGGAAGAGATAATGTGTAGAAATGATTCCACAAAAGTACAATTCAACGATAAGAGGGATAACATGAATCAATTATTCCAAATAAGGATAAGTCAACATTAATAAGGGATAACAAAACTTCATTTAGGGTTGAGCAATTACGAAAGAGATACAACTAATTCAGTTAAGGATAAGAAGATTATGGAAAAGATAATAATAACTTCAATCCTGGATAAACAATTACGGAACGGATAGCATTGCAATAAAAGAGGCAACAACTTTAGTTAAGGCACATACGAGTTTAATCGACAATAAGGGTAAAACATGAAACAATTAATTCCAAATAAGACACGTAAGGGTGAATTTAGTAAATGGGGAATTTAAACATGACAAAACAACTTCATATTTAATGGACATAAGAATCTAAGAGCCCTAAATGGTCAAATTTCCATAAATAAGCCCGAGTACGTACTCGTCACCTCGCGTACACGGCCTTCACATGACACAATTATTACAAGTGACTTAAATACTAAGGGGTAGTCCCCCCCTCCCCTCCCAAAGTTGGGCAAGATCTTACCTCAAAGAAGCTAGACCGATACTCTAAAATGACATTCTCGAGTGAAACAACCTCCGAACGACTCAAATCTAGCAAAAATAAATTCAAATCATAAATAAAACTCATAGGAAACAATTCTGGTTAATAAAACATCGATCTTTAATTAAAAATAAAAAGTCAACCCCCGGGCCCGCACCTCGGAACCCGACAAAATTCACAAAACTCGAACACCCATATAAGAATTACCGAATTTCGATATCAATTCGTCTTTCAAATCATCGTTTTATGTTTTTGAAAATTTTTTACAAAATTTCACATTTTCTTCCTTTTAATTCACTGATTTAATGATATAAATAAGTATGAAATCATGAAATGTAAACATTTTCGGATAGAGAACACTTACCAAAATCAAACTCATGAAGAATCCTTCCAGAATCGCTCAAAATCGAGGCTTCAAACTCAAAAATGGACAAAAATGCCAAACCCTAAAATATATGTGATTCTGCCCAGTTTTTTTTGCATTTGCGAACAGAAACGCCGCATCTGCGGCCTCGCATTTGTGAGAAAAGGTTCGCATCTGCGAACCCAACTAGCCATCCCAATGGCCGCACCTGCACAAGAGTGAGTCGCATCTGCGACTCCGCGGAAGCGAACAAACAGTCGTAAAAGCGGACATCTTCGCATTTGCGATCAATGGGCCGCAAAAGCGGCCATCGCATATATGAAAAAAACTCCGCAAAAGCGAAGATTCCTCCTAGGCCTCAACATCACAGAAGCGACAGAAACTTCGCAAAAGCGGCTCCACATCTGCGATCAAACATCCGCAGAAGTAGATACACCAGAACACTGCACAACAGCCTTAGCCAAATATTTACAAAACGAACCGAACCTCGTCCGAAACTCATCCGAGCCACTCGAGACCCCGTCCGAATATACCAACAAGTTCTATAACACAACACGGACCTACTCAGGGCCTCAAATCATATCAAACAACATCAAAAGTATGAATTGCACCTCGAATCAAACTTATGAACTTTCAAATCTTCCAACTTCCAAAACGCGTGCCGAAACATATCAAATCAATCCGCAATGACTTTAAACATATCAAATCAATCCGCAATCACAGAGCTAATCTAACTCTCGGAATCGCAATCCGAGCCCGATATTAACAAAGTCAACTCCCGATTAGACCTCTTAACCTTCCAAAATATCAACTTTCCAAATTTACCAAAATGCATCAAATTACCCTACGGACCTCCAAATCCAAATTCGGATGCACGCCTAAGTCCAAAAACACCATACGAAGCTATTGGGATCATCAAAATACCATTTTGGAGTCATCTACACAAAAGTCAAGACTACGATCAACTCTTACTCCTTTAGCTTCTAAAATAAGAATCCTTCTTCCTAATCAATCTCGAATCATCTGAAATCCAAACTCGGCCACGCACGCACGTCATAACACATAATACAAAGCTACTCGAGACTTGAAGCCACCGAACGAGACGTTAATCCTCAAAAAGACCGGTCAAGTTGTAATTTTTTTCCTCTCTTAAACAAACATTCATCCTTAAACATGCCAAGAACCATTACGAAGTCCTCAAATCACTTAATGAACTTACCATACATATAATCACGGGTGATCCCACGTCCCCCCCAATCCACATAGGCCCGATGATACCATCTCAACTGAAGATTATTCCTTCCACCCATACTGATAGGCCTTAGAACCAAATTTCTCACCATCCGTTTACTTCCAAAAGACCCGATTCCTAGATCCTCACACGATACCAACCTCAACTAGCTGCAACAATTTATGCCTACACCCACAAGGTACAACCACACGACGTAACACATCACACATATGCCCATGACCACCTCTCTGATCACAAAAGCTACCCATAATCAAATCTAGCTCCGACAATTAACCCCATATCCGTTAGAACCCCGTTCCAAGACTCCACAATACCGACAATGATGCAAGAAATGTGAAGACATCATAACTATTCACCCGAATCAACAAGTCACATCTAACGCCACCTGGGAACACACCTCGCAAGCTAAAACCCAATAAGTACAACATGAATATGACTGAATATACAAGGAAACACAGGAAAGAACTATCAAACAAGCTCGACAGGCGCCACTCCCTATTAGTACCATACTACGAATCAATTTCATAAGGGAGAATCAAAACACATGAACTAATCACAAGGATCTCATCCTGATATAACTCCACCGCGGCACGCAGCCCGGTTCAAACACACCAAATCACATGAAACCGTAAGGGTATCACCCTCAACTCTGAATCACAAGTAGAATACACATCATACCAACCGAAACCTTCCTCTAATTCAATTATGCCAACAAAATCACAACGCATGCTAAACTCCCACACCAGTAGAGCATTTAAATCACAAATCATAACCTACCACCCAGAAATCACATCAAAACCTACCATAATGGGTAGCAGAACGTCACTTCTAGTCTCATAGCTCTCAGGAATGAATTAAAATAACACGATAGACACGAGCTACCACTATAGAATCTCCCAATAGGGATAAACACATAAATAGAGTACAAAATCACAAAACTCACCCATATGTGAAGAAAAATAGGAAGACTCACCCCGATAAGCAGAACCGAAACAAAATACGAATGATGCTCCTCTATAACAATTCAAACCCATACCTGTATGACATCATCTAGTGCGGCGGCCTCAGCCCTATTATGGAAAACACATCAATAAGTTTAATTCAAATTTCCTATAACTCAGTTCTGTAGCACGATTTAGATTTCAAAGAAGGGTAACCAACTCCTAAATGCCCTGTAGTGCCCTGCTTATATAATGTGGTGCACAACACATCTATAAACAAGACCCTACTAGACACGGCTTGTAGACTCCCTAGGACAGAACTGCTCTGATACCAAGTTTGTCACGCCCCGAACCTAGGAGCGATACAAGCACCTGGTGCCTCACCTAACCTGGCGTACCAAATTGCGACTAAGGGACTCTGAACACATAATGTCATACTTTGGCCATGGGGCCACCTTGCAAGACAATTTGCGAAGCAAAATATAAAACTGAATGGAAACTAGCGCTAACTAAACATCAATATAAAGCTAGGCTGAAAAGGCCGTCATAGCTACTACAGCTGACAAACCACCAAATTATACATACCAGGCCTACAAACCCAACATACTGCACTAACCAACAGGATATGTCTACAAGCCTCTACTGATAGATGTACTATGATCGGAACAGGGCCCCGACCTACCCATAACATATATACAGATATACATAAGATGTACACAACACTCTAGACCTGGCAACTCCGAAAGACGTGGAGCTTACCGATCAGGCTGAACTCGGGAAACACCTACTGAGGAGATCTACTCGTCTGTCTATCTGAACCTGCATGCATGAAATACAGCATCCCCGGAAAAGGGACGTCAGTACGAAATAATGTACCGAGTATGTAAGGCAATAACATAACTGAAAATCGAAACTGAACTGATAATATAATAACTGAAAGTAACTGGGAGTCAAAGATGATCTGGAGATATACTTACCTGCTGATACTGACTCAACTCCTTCAATATAGTAAGTAAAATAATTGTACGGCCTTATAAGGCTCGGTATATGTATAACTTCTCTGCCATAGTAGGCTCGCTCATAGGCGCTCGACCATACTAGGCTATGTATCTCGACCATGCTGGGCTCGCTCATAGGCGCTCGGCCACAGTAGGCTCGGTATATAACTTTCCATCTGATCAGAGGTTGCCCAATAGGGGCCTGCCCATCGATTATAGCTCGATGGTAATGAAAATACTGTAATACTGTATATATAGGCTTGCTGCTCTCTTGACTGGAAGAAGACAATACTAAAATTGAATATAGAGTCTCGATAAGGAATAATATTGTAACTTATGAGACTAGAATAGTGTGAATAAATTCATGAATATGAACTTCTCTTTTTGTCTCATTACTAACACATGTAGCTACGAGATCATGCCAAAATGAAGGAAGGCTTAGCCTTAACATACCTTATCACAATCTTTCCAATCACCAAGTTGAACTCACCTCTTCGCACCTTAATCTACAAGAATGATAATAATACTATCGTTAAGTTACGAAAGGTACAACTATCGCACAACGAACGACAAACCTATTTTGTATTAAAACGGGCAGCATCTCCCCTATAATCCTTACTTCCTCCAAATTCAAGATAACACCAACAATACAAGAACAGAACAATAACAACATATATACATCATTTTCCAGCCCTATATACACCATCAAATACTACAAAACAGCCCAACACACCCCAATCTCTTCGTACACAAAACGACCACCGTAGTAGTGTCAAACGACCCGAAAATGTTATGACGAACGACCAGCCAACCACCCTACATTTATATGGTGTTTATAAACCCCCTTCCTCCTCCAAAACTCCACAAAATAGTAGTAAAACACGCAGCCCAACAGCAACACAAAACAGTCCACAAAACAGTCCGCTACAAGTGAATAACTCGAACTCACGGCTTCCGATCACCGTCCCGTGAGTTCTTACAAGTATAGAACGACTTACCATGAATTTACAGAAGAAAAATTGGATGAAAGAGAGAAGTAAACTCACCTTATTTGTTGGATAACTCAGCTCTTATCTTGGTTCTTCAAACTCTAGGTTTTACCTCCAATTGGAACTTGAAAGGGAGAGAAAATCAATTAGGGTTTGTGGGAAATTTTTGGGAGGATTCTTTGCAGAGCTTATGTCTGGTTATTATGCTCTATTTTAAGTCTAATATATGAAGAAAATAGTCCCTTAAAAGGCCTCTTTGGACGAACCGAAATGGCCCATTTTTTTGGGCTCTCATTTAAGCAAGTAGGTGACACACCTACTTGTCACCTAGTAGCTTGCGCAGTATCGCACAAATGCCCATATCTTTCTACTCCAATGTCATATTTACAAAAGGTTTAATGCGTTGAAAAATAGACTCATAGATATTTAATTTGATGGGTGGAACACCCCATAAATCTAAGTATATTGGGAGAAAATCGCAGTTACATTTGACCCAAAGTTTCAGTAAAACTTATGAATGTAACTTGTGATGATTTTTATCGACTTTTGTTCCACAACTCGCTTGACTTCAAAACATAACACACGGATGTCATACGACTAATATAAATCATAACATAATATCCTTATCATGTTAATCACCCTAGTCTCACCCCAAAGGTACATGTTATAACATTTCCAACTTGTCGACTTTCGACGAAATATTGTTTTATTTAATTGCTTTAGCTTCTGAACTGTTCAACCCTCTTTGTACTTGTTATTCATGATCTTCAATATTTGTAACCTCAGAGGTAACATGATTAACTTACTTTATATACTTTTAAATATTATCTCATTTTTGGTCCTACATTAGTTTGCTTACGATGCATTTTTACGTACGATAATATAGGGTGTAACATCACTCCCCCCTTGGGAACATTCGTCCTCGAATGTTTACTCTTGGAGACTTTGGAAAATTTTGCCAAAGTATCCTTCGTACACTAGGTTAAAACCAACCTGCACGTAGCCAGAAAACAGACTATGCATGCCACACATGGCCAGTCTTTATAAATAGCAGCAATTTGCCTCACCGACCGTAAATCATAAATATTGAAAGTGAAAAATAAAAGCTTACCTGATGACCTGCTAGCCTATATAGAGCTATGTTGTAGCGTCCCATCTCGAACCATATCTTCAGTTTGAAATAGGTGGGGATATTTAGATTTCATTTCTTCCTCCGATTCCCACGTCATCTCTTCTACATTCTTGCTCCTCCATAAAACCTTTACGGAAGCTACCTCCTTATTTCGTAGATTGTGGATTTGTCGGTCTAGGATGGCAACTGGAATTTCCTCGTATGACAAGTCCTCTGTAATCTGTACATCATCCGTGGGCACCACTCGGGTAGGATCTCCAATGCACTTCCGTAGCATAGATACGTGAAAAACCGGATGGACAGACTCCAATTCTGAGGGCAACTCTAACTCATAAGCTACTTGGCCCACTCTCCGAATGATCCTATAAGGCCCAATATACCGTGGGCTAAGCTTACCTTTCTTGCCAAACCTCATCACGCCCTTCATAGGTGATACCTTTAAGAATACCCAGTCATTAATCCTGAACTCTAAGTCTCGTCGCCGCACGTCAGAATATGACTTCTGACGACTCTGAGCTGTCAACAGTCGCTCCCGGATAAGCTTTACTTTCTCTATGGCCTGTTGAACCAGGTCTGGCCCATATAACCCAGATTCCCCAACATCAAACCACCCTATAGGAGATCTGCACTTACGCCCATACAAAGCCTCGTACGGAGCCATCTGAATACTGGAGTGGTAACTGTTATTATATGCAAACTCGATAAGAGGTAGATGTTCATCCCAACTTCTTTTAAAATCCAACACACATACTCGTAACATATCCTCGAGCGTCTGAATTGTACGCTCAGCTTGTCCATCAGTCTGTGGATGAAAAGCTGTGCTGAGATTCACCTGAGTCCCTAGATCTCTCTGAAATGACCTCCAAAAATGTGCTGTAAACTGAGCCCCACGGTCAGATATAATAGAAACTGGTACTCCGTGTAGCCGCACTATCTCCTTAATATATAACTTTGCATAATCTTCTACTGTATATGTAGATTTGACCGGTAGAAAGTGAGCTGATTTCGTGAGCCTATCGACTATCACCCATATGGAATCGAACTTACGATTAGAACGAGGTAAACCCGTGATAAAGTTCATGTTTATCGCCTCCCATTTCCATGTCGGGATCTCTATAGTCTGCATTAGCCCTCCAGGCTTCTGGTGCTCTACCTTCACTTGCTGGAAACTAGTACATTGGGCGACAAACTCAGCAATGTTCTTCTTCATATCGTTCCACCAATACACATCCTTAATGTCATGATACATCTTCGTCGACCCAGGATGGATGGAATACCATGAATAATGTGCCTGTAACATAATCCTGTCTCGTAGCCCTGCTACATCTGGAACACACAAATGACCCCTATATCTGAGAACCCCATCTCCCTTTAGCTCTAACAGTGGCTTCTTCTGCTGCGGAACTCGCTCTCTCACCTCGACCAACTCTGGGTCCTCGTACTTCCTTTCCTTGACTTCCGCTATGAGGGATGATTTTGTAGTGTTTTGGAGTACAACTCCACCATCCTCAGAATCTACTAACCGAACCCCCAATGAAGACAATTGATGAATCTCTCTAGCTAATTGTCTTTTCTTGGGCTCTACATGTGCTAAGCTACCCATAGATCGGCGACTTAAGGCATCTGCTACAACATTAGCTTTCCCTGGATGGTAGAGAATGTTAACATCGTAATCTTTCAATAACTCAAGCCATCGCCTCTGTCGCAAATTCAACTCTTTCTTCTTTGAAGATATATTGTAGGCTTTTATGATCAGTAAATACATCAACATGAACACCATATAAATAATGCCGCCATATCTTAAGTGCATGGACAACCGCAGCTAACTCGAGGTCGTGGGTCGGATAATTCCTCTCGTGCTTCCTCAACTGCCTTGAAGCATGCGCAATTACCTTCCCATGTTGCATCAGGACACATCCTAACCCGACACCTGATGCATCACAATACACGGCATAACCCTCTAGACCCTCTAGAAGTGTTAGAACTGGAGCTGAGGTCAACCTGTTCTTAAGCTCTTGGAAACTCCGCTCACAAGCCTCTGTCCATTGAAACTTAGTTTCTTTCTGTGTCAACTTCGTCAATGGTGCCGAAAGGGAAGAAAAACCCTTTACGAACCTCTGATAGTATCCTGCTAAGCCTAGAAAGCTACGAACCTCTGTCGGAGTGGTAGGTCTAGGCCAAGATTTCACGGCCTCAATCTTCTGAGTGTCCACCTTTATCCCTTCATCTGATACAATATGCCCCAAGAATGCTACAGACTTCAACCAGAACTCATATTTAGAAAACTTAGCATACAACTTACGATCACGGAGGGTTTGGACTACCGCTCGCAGGTGGTCCGCATGCTCATCCTCTGAACGGGAATAAACCAGAATATCATCAATAAATACTATCACGAACAGATCTAAAAATGGCCGGAATAGGCTATTCATCAAGTCCATAAATACAGTGGGTGCATTAGTCAACCCGAAGGACATGACAAGGAACTCGAAGTGGCCATATCGGGTCCTGAAGGCTGTCTTCGGAATATCTTTTTCCCGAACTCTGACCTGGTGGTACCCCGACCTCAAATCTATCTTTGAAAAGCATCTAGCCCCTGCAACTGATCAAACAAGTCATCGATCCTTAGAAGTGGATACTTATTCTTAATAGTTACCTTGTTCAGCTGCCTATAATCGATACATATCCTCAGCGAGCCGTCTTTCTTCCGCACAAATAGTACTGGTGCACCCCAAGGTGAGGTACTGGGCCTGATGTAACCTTTCTCCAACAAATCTTTTAACTGCTCCTTCAACTCCTTCAATTCGCCAGGTGCCATTCTATACGGAGGGATGGATATTGGTTGAGTTCCTGGAAGCAAATCGATGCTAAAATCAATCTCTCGCTCTGGAGGAATACCTGGAAGCTCATCTGGAAACACATCTGCATACTCTTTGACTACGGGAATAGACTGAAGTGTAGGTATCTCAGCATCTGCATCTCTAACTCGCACAATATGATAAATGCACCCTTTTGCGATCATTTTCCTCGCCTTCAGATAGGAAATAAACCTACCTATGGGTGTTGGTGTATTACATACCCATTCAAGGACTGGCTCACCCGAAAAATGAAATCTGACTGCATTTGCTCGGCAATCAACTGTGGCATAGCAAGCTGCCAACCAGTCCATGCCCATGATAGCATCAAAATCCATCATCTCTAGCTCAACTAGGTCAGCTAAGGTCTGACGACTACAAATTGTCACCGTACAACCTCGGTAAACCCGTCTAGCAATAATCGATTCTCCGACCGGTGTAGATACCGCAAAAGGATCACTTAGTATTTCAGGCACTATACCAAACTTCCTCGCGACAAATGTGGTAATATATGATAAAGTAGATCCTGGGTCTATCAAAGCATAAGCATCGTGAGAGCAAATGGTTAATATACCTGTCACAACGTCTGGTGAAGACTCCTGGTCCTGTCGACCTGCTAAAGCATAGATACGGTTCTGATTACCACTTGAACTGGAACCTCTACCTCTGCCCCGACCTCTACCAGCCGAAGACTGAGACTCGCACCCTGAAGGATGCACGGACATAGATGATCCTGTTGCTGAACTCGCTGGTTGTGCCATTCCCCCCGAATCTCTATTTGGGCAAACTCGCATCATATGCCCCGGACGCCCACACGTATAACAAGCATCAGAACCTGCTCGGCATTGGCCCAAGTGTCCTCTACCACAGATGTCACACCGTGGAGGAAATGACCATGTCTGCGCAGATCCTCGCTGTCGCTGCAAACCCGATGCCCGTGAGCTCTCACCTGGTCCTGACTGAGTATAGCGGTCATACCTATAACCCTGTAACCGAGGTGGCGGAGGCCTAGGTGGCCGTCCGAAGTACTGGGTCCTATAACTACCCTGAGATTGCTCCTGAGACCTGGGAAATCTCATCCTCTTACGTTGCCCTTGCTCAGCCCTCTCTGTACCCTGCTGCCGACGCCTACCCCTTTCTATATTCTGGGCGAATGCCTGAATCCGGGAGATATCCATACTATCCTGCAATGCAGCGGTGGCACATGCCTCGGTTAACTCTGGGGCTAACCCTGCTATAAACCTGTGAATCCTGTCCCGCATAGTAGCAACTATGGATGGTGCATATCTGGCCAATGAGTCAAAACGGAGACTATACTCTCGAACACTCATATTACCCTGCTTGAGGGCTAGAAACTAATCGACTCGAGCCTGTCGGATCTCCCATGGTAAGTACTGGTCAAGGAAGGCATCTGAAAAATTCTCCCAAATAGCTGGAGGTGCATCACATCCCCTGGACCTCTCCCATCCCTCGTACCAAAGGATGGCTATATCTCGGAGTCAAAAAGCTGCTAGCTCAACTGCCTCTTTCTCCGTGGCATGCATAACACGAAAGATCCTGTGAAGCTGATCTATGAAATCCTGTGGGTCCTCCCTCTGATCTGTCCCCGTGAACTCTGGGGGACTCAAAGCAATAAACTCTCGGACCCTTGAACTCCCAGACCCCTCAGAAGTTCCTGCACTAGCTGATGCCCTAGCCTGTTGCTGGGTAGCTACCAACTGTGTCAACAAATGCACCGCACTCCTCAAGTCCTGATCTGATGGAAGTGGAGGGGGAACTGGATGTGCGGTTTCCCTAGGAATCTCCGTAGTTGGTGGAGGAGCCGGTAATGGCTGAGTAGGGGTCTCACCTTGAGCCTCAGACTGGGCCCCATCTACTGGGGGTACCCTGCTGGTCCCCTCACCTACTGCTGTATCTCTCCTCTGGCTAGCCGTAGTCTTCCTAGTCACCGTCATCTGTGCATGCAAACACCAACACATAAGTTTAATTCAAATTTCCTATAACTCAGTTCTGTAGCACGATTTAGATTTCAAAGAAGGGTAACCAACTCCTAAATGCCCTGTAGTTCCCTGCTTATATAATGTGGTGCACAACACATCTATAAACAAGACCCTACTAGACACGGCTTGTAGACTTCCTAGGATAGGACTGCTCTGATACCAAGTTTGTCACGCCCCGAACCTAGGAGCGAGACAAGCGCCTGGTGCCTCACCTAACCTGGCGTACCAAATTGCGACTAAGGGACTCTGAACACATAATGTCATACTTTGGCCATGGGGCCAGCTTGCAAGACAATTTGTGAAGCAAAATATAAAACTGAATGGAAACTAGCGCTAACTAAACATCAATATAAAGCTAGGCTGAAAAGGCCGTCATAGCTACTACAGCTGACAAACCACCAAATTATACATACCAGGCCTACAAACCCAACATACTGCACTAACCAACAGGATATGTCTACAAGCCTCTACTGATAGATGTACTATGATCGGAACAGGGCCCCGACCTACCCATAACATATATACAGATATACATAAGATGTACACAACACTCTAGACCTGGCAACTCCGAAAGACGTGGAGCTTACCGATCAGGCTGAACTCGGGAAACACCTACTGAGGAGATCTACTCGTCTGTCTATCTGAACCTGCATGCATGAAATGCAGCGTCCCCGGAAAAGGGACGTCAGTACGAAATAATGTACCGAGTATGTAAGGCAATAACATAACTGAAAATCGAAACTGAACTGATAATATAATAACTGGAAGTAACTGGGAGTCAAAGATGATCTGGAGATATACTTACCTGCTGATACTGACTCAACTCCTTTAATATAGTAAGTAAAATAATTGTACGGCCTTATAAGGCTCGGTATATATATAACTGCTCTGCCATAGTAGGCTCGCTCATAGGCGCTCGACCATACTAGGCTATGTATCTCGACCATGCTGGGCTCGCTCATAGGCGCTCGGCCACAGTAGGCTCGGTATATAACTTTCCATCTGATCAGAGGTTGCCCAATAGGGGCCTGCCCATCGATTATAGCTCGATGGTAATGAAAATACTGTAATACTGTATATATAGGCTTGCTGCTCTCTTGACTGGAAGAAGACAATACTAAAATTGAATATAGAGTCTCGATAAGGAATAATATTGTAACTTATGAGACTAGAATAGTGTGAATAAATTCATGAATATGAACTTCTCTTTTTGTCTCATTACTAACACATGTAGCTACGAGATCATGCCAAAATGAAGGAAGGCTTAGCCTTAACATACCTTATCACAATCTTTCCAATCACCAAGTTGAACTCACCTCTTCGCACCTTAATCTACAAGAATGATAATAATACTATCGTTAAGTTACGAAAGGTACAACTATCGCACAACGAACGACAAACCTATTTTGTATTAAAATGGGCAGCATCTCCCCTATAATCCTTACTTCCTCCAAATTCAAGATAACACCAACAATACAAGAACAGAACAATAACAACATATATACATCATTTTCCAGCCCTATATACACCATCAAATACTATAAAACAGCCCAACACACCCCAATCTCTTCGTACACAAACGACCACCGTAGTAGTGTCAAACGACCCGAAAATGTTATGACGAACGACCAGCCAATCACCCTACATTTATATGGTGTTTATAAACCCCCTTCCTCCTTCAAAACTTCACAAAATAGTAGTAAAACACGCAGCCCAACAGCAACACAAAACAGTCCACAAAACAGTCCGCTACAAGTGAATAACTCGAACTCACGGCTTCCGATCACCGTCCCGTGAGTTCTTACAAGTATAGAATGACTTACCATGAATTTACAGAAGAAAAATTGGATGAAAGAGAGAAGTAAACTCACCTTATTTGTTGGATAACTCAGCTCTTGTCTTGGTTCTTCAAACTCTAGGTTTTACCTCCAATTGGAACTTGAAAGGGAGAGAAAATCAATTAGGGTTTGTGGGAAATTTTTGGGAGGATTCTTTGCAGAGCTTATATCTGGTTATTATGCTCTATTTTAAGTCTAATATATGAAGAAAATAGGCCCTTAAAAGGCCTCTTTGGACGACCCGAAATGGCCCATTTATTTGGGCTCTCATTTAAGCAAGTAGGTGACACACCTACTTGTCACCTAGCAGCTTGCGCAGTATCGCACAAATGCCCATATCTTTCTACTCCAATGTCGTATTAACAAACGGTTTAATGCGTTGGAAAATAGACTCATAGATCTTTAATTTGATGGGTGGAACACCCCATAACTCTAGGTATATTGGGAGAAAATCGCAGTTACATTTGACCCAAAGTTTCAGTAAAACTTATGAATGTAACTTGTTATGACTTTCATCGACTTTTGTTCCACAACTCGCTTGACTTCAAAACATAACACACGGATGTCATACGACTAATATAAATCATAACATAATATCCTTATCATGTTAATCACCCTAGTCTCACCCTAAAGGTACATGTTATAACATTTCCAACTTATCGACTTTCGACGAAATATTGTTTTATTTAATTGCTTTAGCTTCTGAACTGTCCAACCCTCTTTGTACTTGTTGTTCATGATCTTCAATATTTGTAACCTCAGAGGTAACATGATTAACTTACTTTATATACTTTTAAATATTATCTCATTTTTGGTCCTACATTAGTTTGCTTACGACGCATTTTTACGTACGAAAATATAGGGTGTAACAGGTACCCTGAGACCCATGGGTACCTAGAACACCGTGCGAAGCCTAAAGTGCAAACTGAACTAGCTGACCCACAAAATCTCTACCATGTCGTTCCCTACCTCCAAAATAGGGACTAGTAGGTCCTCCTGGTCTGTGAGGACTCTTAGCTTCTCTGCTTTCCTGACCCCACATACCCTCTCTCTACTGGTCCCGCATGCCCTTTAATTGGCAAATGATCTCTACTACCTGCTGAAATGGAACATCCGACTCCAACCCCTGAGCCATGCTGAACCGGATATCATGACTGATCCCCTCAATGAACCTGCAGACTCGTTCTCTGACTATAGAAACCAAAACAGGTGCATGTATAGACAAATTACTGAATTTAACAGCATACTCTGACACCGACATAGTGCCCTAGCGCAACTGCTCAAACTCCACGTGCCACGCTTCCTAAAGGGTCTGGGGAAAAAATTCTCTTAAGAACACCTCTGAAAATTGAGTCCATGAAAGTGAAGCTACATCGGCTGGACTACCCAACTCATGTGCTCGCCACTACTGATATGCTGCCCCTTTAAGCTGGAACATAGTAAAAGCAACCCCACTTTTATCCATAATACCCATAGTGCGGATAATATGGTAGCATTCCCCTAGGAACCCATACGCATCCTCTGAAGCCAAACCACTGAAAGTAGGAGGGTAATACTTCTTGAACCTCGCAAGTCTAAGTTGTTCGTCCTCAGATGCAGCTGCCCTAACCACTGGATGAAATGGGATAACTGGTTGTGTCAGAATGACACTTGGAACCTGACCAACATGGACTCATTGCTCCGGAGTATGGGCGGGGGGAGTCAGAGCTCCTCCCCTGATCTGTGAAGTAGCAGGTGCAACCGGAATCAACCCCGCCCGAGCCAATGTACCACACATGCTCAGGAACCGTACTAAAAGAAATGATCACCACACAATGCACAGTGTAATAAAGGCAGCAATGAAGTTTGAAGCAGCGACTAGCATAATAAGATTAGCTACATAGAACTAATCAAATAGTGCAACACGGAGGAAGACAATTAATAGTATGCTAAGGAGACAACAATCAAAGACAAGCACAAAAGAATGGGGAAATGACAACAAGAGCCCTACCGAGGTAACGCCTCGTAGTCTCAAATCATAAAATGAATCACAAACTTTTCTTATATCACCGCGATAGCCTTTATATTTAGTTTTTGAAAATCATTTTTTCCGAAATAGTATCCTGCGTTTTAGCCCACCTTATCATACTGCGCATGGCTTCTAGTAGTTCCCATGCCCACCTTATCTCACCGCATGCGTTTCAATACCCAGACCTTATACCACCGTATGCGTATCAATAATAACAACAACACGACAGAAACCTCGTGCAACACAATAACAACAGCACGGTAGAAACCTCGTGCAAACATAATAACAACGGCACGACAGAAACCTCGTGCAAACAACATAACAATTATCTCAGTAATAGCACGTATGCCAAAATATAACAACTCAGATAAATGATTTTTACAATATGTGCCCGCATGACACAACAATTCCTCAAAATAGTTTCAATATCAGAACCACGCATAGCCCTCGGTTCAACAACATTGAATACAACAACAACAACGACAATAATACGAGAATACGACAAGTAAATCAACTCAGGAACTTCAAAACAAAATGAAACGAAAGAACGAGCTCACATTGAAAGACATAATAGGGAATAATGGTTTCAACAAGAATAGCTCAACAAGGAGGAGATAATGTGTAGCAATGATTCCACAAGTACAATTCAACGATAAGAGAGATAACATGAATCAATGATTCCAAATAAGGATAAGTCAGCATTGATAAGAGATAACAAAACTTCATTTAGGGTTGAGCAATTACGGAAGAGATACAACAAATTCAATTAAGGATAAGCAGATTATGGAAAAGATAATAATAACTTCAATCCAGGATAAACAATTACAGAAGGATATCATGGCAATAAAAGAGGCAACAACTTCAGTTAAGGCACATACGAGTTTAATCGACAATAAGGGTAAAACACGAAGCAATTAATTTGAAATAAGACACGTAAGGGTGAATTTAGTAAATGGTGAATTTAACATGACAAAAAAACTTCATATTTAATGGACATAAGAATGTAAGAGCCCTAAATGGTCAAATTTCCGCAAATAAGCCTGAGTACGTACTCGTCACCTCGCGTACACGGCCTCCACATGACACAATTAGCACAAGTGACTCAAATCCTAAGGGGTAGTTCCCTCCACAAAGTTAGGCAAGATACTTACCTCAAAGAAGCTGGACTGATACTCTAAAATGACCTTCTCGAGTGAAACAACCTCCGGACGGCTCAAATCTAGCCAAAATAATTTCAAATCATAAATAAAACTCATAGGAAACAATCCCGGTTAATTAAACTTCGATCTTTAATTAAAACTAAAAAGTCAACCCCCAAGCCCGCACCTCGGAACCCGACAAAATTCACAAACTCCGAATACCCATTCCGATACGAGTCCAACCATACAAGAATTACCAAATTCCGATTTCAATTCGTCCTTCAAATCATCATTTTATATTTTTGAATGAGTTTTACAAAATTTCACATTTTCTTCCTTTCAATTCATTGATTTAATGATATAAATAAGTATGAAATCATGAAATGTAATCATTTTATGAAAGAGAACACTTACTAAAATCAAAATCGAGGCTTCAAACTCAAAAATGGACAAAAATGCCAAACCCTCAAATATATGTGATTCTGCCTAGGTTTTTTCGCATTTGCGAATAGAAACGCCGCATCTGCGGCCTCGCATTTGCAAGAAAATGTTTGCATCTTCGAAACCAACTAGCCAGCCCAGTGGCCACACCTGCGCAAGAATGAGTCGCATATGCGACTCCGCGAAAGCGCACAAACAGCCGCAGAATCGGACATCTTCACATTTGCGATCAATGGGGTGCAAAAGCGGCCATCGCATATGCGACAAAAACTCCGCAAAAGCGAAGCTTCCTCCTAGTCCTCAACATCGCAGAAGTGATAGAAACTTCGTAGAAGCGGCTCCGCATCTGCGATTACACCTTAGCAGAAGCAGATACACCAGAACACTGCCCAACAACCTTAGCCAAGAGTTTCCAAAACGATCTGAACCTCGTTCGAAACTTATCCGAGCCACTCGGAACCCCGTCTAAATATACCAACAAGTTTCATAACACAACACGGACCTACTCGAGGCCTCAAATCACATCAAACAACTTATAAACTATGAATCGCACCTCGAATCGAACTTATAAACTTTCAAATCTTCCAACATCCAAAACCCGTGCCGAAACATATCAAATCAACCCGGAATAACGTCAAATTTTGCATGCAAGTTCCAAATGACATAACGGAGCTATTCCAACTCTTGAAATCGCAATCCAAGCCTTATATAAATAAATTCAACTCCCGATCAAACCTCTTAACCTTCTAAAACTTCAACTTTCCAATATTCGCCAAAATGCATCAAATTACCCTATGGACCTCCAAATCTATATCCAGATGCACGCCTAAGTCCAAAATCACCATATAAAACTATTAGAATCATCAAAATAACATTTCGGAGCCGTCTACACAAAATTCAAGACTCCGATCGACTTTTACCGCTTAAGCTTCTAAAACAAGAATCATTCTTCCAAATCAATCCTGAATCATCCGAAATCCGAATTCGGCCACATACGCACGTCATAACACATAATGCAAAGCTTCTCAAGACTTGAAGCCATCGAACGAGATGCTAATTCTCAAAATGGCCGGTCAGTTCGTTACATTTCTTGGTCGAGATCATCATTGCATTATTCCAAAAGAATGTCCCAATTTTCTATACCGAGGAAATTATTTTTTAAACTGTGGAGATTGAACATCGTGACTCCATAGCCAGATGTTTGAAGAAAGGGATTGCATCCCGTATGTTGGGATTCAAGTTGAGTGAGAGTTAGAATAAGGTTGGCATGGTATTTTGGTGTTTGGATTTTAGGTGAAATTGTGTTGACGCTCTCAGAGATTTCTTGGTTGAGAGCATCATCATACTGTTCCAAAAGAAATGCCCCAGTTCCAGTACCGAGGAAATTAATTTGAAACAGTGGGGAGACCGAACCCTTATGTAGGGTTACCTACGTATCCTGTTAAGGCAGGAATCAGGTCAAAACGTAGTTCGGGCCAACTAGTAAAATTATAGAAAATCTGTATGGTAGCCATGAGCGGGTGATTGTTCTTTGAAAAGAATGCGATAATGAATGAGAATTCTTAGGTGAGTGGGTGGAGACTGGTAACTCTTGAATAAGAGATAGATAGTAGCATAGCTCAAGGATCTGTCTCAAATGGCGAGACTCAATAAATGTGTGAGGTATGATTGAGAAGAATACATCGAATCAGTGGAAGATGTACCAAGCTACATTGATGTATCTTTGAAAGGATGATAGATTCAAGATGATGGTATGATTATGGTGGAGGGTCATGAAGACCAGAATGGTTATGTGTATTTAAAATATCAAGGTTCAACGCAAGTCAACCAGAGTTTAGTCAGACAAAGAGGACCTAATAATGGATAACAAATAGAATGTGCATGTAACAGATAAATAATACATAAAAATGGCAGTCAAAGAAAATATACCAAATATACAAAGAATACGTAGCAAGTAAAGGATACGAAAGGATTGATTCAGCTAAAGTAAGCTACAAGATTGTGTGTACAGTGACCTAGGAATTCTAAGAGTGGATTTACCTAAATTCGAGCATGAGTTTAGGACAACTGCGAGATGGTACGTGGTTAACCTCGTATGCCAATTTCTGAAACTAGAGAGTTTTGAAAGAAGGTTCGGAGGGGTGAAAAGACAACCCTCGCGTGACTTGTGTGTGGTTGTGTACGTCCAAGTATCGACAAAAAAGTGAAGATAATTCAATAAGGAAGCACCATAAGCATGTGACAAAGAATATACAACATGTGCATCTATGAAAGAATATACAACATGGGCATCTGTGAAAGAATATACAACATGGGTATGTGTAAAAGAGAATACACAACATGGGCATATACAAAGAACGTACAACATAGACATGACAAAGAATATGCAGCCTGAAGCACACAACAAAAAATACACGACTTGAAGCATGCAACAGAGAATATGCGGCTTGAAGCACGCAACAAAGAATATACAACTCGAGGCAAACGACAAAGAATATACCGCTTGAAGCGCATGACAAAGAATACACCGCCTGAAGCGCATCATAAATAATAGACTAATTGAAGCATGCGACGACGCATATGCAACTTGAAGCAAGGAATATACAACTTAAAATAAAGAATATACAACTTGTAGTGAAGACTATACGACTTGAAACATGTGACATAAAGAATATAAATTGGAGTATTGGAGAACCTGTAATCCCTCAAGCAATTGACCGAGTCTGTTATAGTACTCTACAAAGTTATAGTACTCTACAAAATTAATTAAAGTTCAGAGTCGCCACCTAGCATTTAAGGTATACTAGGATACCTATACTATACTAGGTAATGTATATTTGATTATGGTCTACGAAACTATTGAGATTCTAGGTAAGGGTTCAAGTTATCTCGAGGGGAAGCTGCTAGGCATCCCTCAAGATCCACAAAAAATGTGGTTCATGTTTACTTGATCAAATAAGGGAGAGAAAGTTCAAAAGAATGATTAACTACGTCACAAAGGATTTCTATCAAAGAGTAGTCAATACAATTGTCATGTAGTGAGTAAATATTCAAAGCATGACCATTTTATTTATGGTAAAATATATACAACAAGATATGCAAAAGTAAATTAATAAACAATAATCTTTTTGGGATTTGATTGAAAGAAGCAGGTTCGAAATAGAGTATAAAGGAAGCTTCGACTTACAATTAAAGCCAAATATTTTAACTATAAAAGGTTAGTCTTAATTGAATAAATGTAATATATGGTGAAGAATTATCTTTAAATAAAACAACTATCAATTAGCTTAAAGAAATAATCAACTAAAGTAGGGAAAGTTGTCATAAATAGGGGAGTATAAAAGGAAACTTATCCAAAGAAATCTTACATATAACAATGGAGTAATTGGATCATATATAAGTAATGTATATCAACAAGTGAAATGTTTTAAAAGAATTTGAATAAACTTGAAGAAGTTAATTTAGGGTTATAGTCAAATGGTTTCTACAAAAGGGTTGTATTAAATGTATGGAAAGGATGAATAAATAATAGAAAGAATTATCCTCAAAAATGAATAAATGCTTTGCAATTGACTAAAATGTATAAAGAATAAAGTATGAAAATGTTTGTCAAGAGTGTATGAGTATAAATGAATTTTGAGTTTTTATGATAAAAGAAAATTAAAATCGTATAAGAATGACCTTAGAGTTTAGTTCAAAAGAATTTAAATAAATGAATGAGTAATAATGTGGATATGTAGACAATCAAATATATAAAGAGGCTAAGAGTATTACCATCCATGTACAAGAAAATCATAAAAGCTCATGAAGAATGTTGTCGTTTATCAAGTTAGACCCAATATGTATGCAGCAATTGAATTAATCCTAATATGGTAGACTCACTTATGATTTTTACAAGTCATGTCTACTTGAAGCAATATAGTCAAAAATAATTTACAAAAAAATTGGTTTAAAAGAAAGATCATGCTAATGTAATTGTTAAAAGGTAAGGTTATGTATTTTGAAAAGGGAATGAGAAGCCTTTCATTTTTATGTATACAACTAACTTAATTAATCATATAATATCAATCCCAATTAATTCAGCAAGTCCATGAACCTTCTAATGTACCATATTGCAAGTTAACTCAGTTATTTAACTATATGCAACTCACCCTCAGTGTTTAGAAAATAGATAATATCAAAGCAAGCAAGCACAATATCTATCTACAATTGTACTATACTTTTCGATTTTTTGGATACATCCTATAATAGGAAGTGCTAAGCGGGGAGCTTGACGGGGATTGTCTTCAATCTTTCTCCAAATGTCGTCTTCTGAAAGCGACTTCGTATGATAGTGCCTCACAAGATAAGAGAAGTAAAATTGTTAGCGAAGTAATATAACGTAAAAGATAGCTAATAAAGTGACATATTTTTTAAATGGTTTTTGTTTTAAAAATGAATTGTTTTGAAAAATTGCTCTTGAAAATGATTTGAAAGTGTTTTTTTTTGTTCTCGAAAGATTACTTGAAAAAAATATTTTTTGGTGAATTGTTTTTGGAAAAATAGTTTTAAAATAATATAGAAAGATACTCTCTTGAAAATGATTTAGAAAATATTGTTGGAGGCTTGGATGGTGTATACCATATAGCAATAAGACATTAGAATGCGAACGCTGACTTGGTAGCAACTCTGGTGGCCAACCGTGTTGCCTCTTAAAGCACAGACATTTACATTCTCGTCTTTTATTTTTTCCTTTGGCTTTCGTCATCGTCTCATAAATATATTTGGTTCCGGATCCGAGAGTGTAGTATCTTGTCCTTTATCAGTCAAAACTCATCATGACTAAGGCCTCAAAAATTTTATTCTCATCGGCCTGATTTAAAATTTGTGTAACTTCAACCCGTTTTCAAATATGGTAACACACATATATGAGAAATAAAGAGAGAAAAAGAACTAAGAAGCATAAGCATCACCGATTTCCATGGAGGTTGTCGGAGATGCGTCTTTTACGCCATATTTCGATAACTCTCCCTCCTTTCTTTTCCTCAAATCTGTGTTATCTTAGGAGATAAGAAGAGATGAGGAGCATGGAACAACAGTCACCGGCCGATGATCAAATCTGGCGGCGGCATGGTGGGGCGGTTGTTTGCTCTCAAAGAAGAGAGAGATGGGTATAGGCGGTTGTTGGCTTCTCTAAATGAGAGAAGTGAGAATGACAAAATATATTAGGGTTTCCTTGTTAAAAAATATGATGGGGTCCCCTTTTTGTGTAGTGTAGGTTTATTTTATTAGTGAGTGGGGTAGGAAATATGTGGCCTACATTTTTTGTGAAATAAATGTTAAATATAAAAGAAAATATGTGGTTAAAATGAAATAGAGTCATGTCACATCATGTCCCATCATGTCAAATCAAAAGACTTGTCTCATGTGATGTCTTGTCACATCACATGTGTTGTCACGTCAGATGTTGACGAAACATTGGGCCTAACTATATTTGATTCGTATTTTGAAATAAATTCTATCGGCTTTCTTGCAATTAACAGACTGGGCTATAAATTAGAAGACAATTATTTAATTTAAAATCTTGTAGTATTTATTTGAAAATGTCAAATACTACAATGATATTAGTAATTATTATTTTTTTTGCAAAGACAATAAATTGATAGAATATACTAATGTTTGAAAAATAGGACAATTACCAATAAATTATTTGAAATTTATAAAAATGCACAAAAATGATAGTATTTAACCAATTATAATAAAATGATAAAATTTTTTGTATTTTGTAAAAATGGGAATAATTATCAATAAATTACATTATAGTTAAAAATATGCAAAATACTATATTTTATTGAGCTGTCAACAACTTCCCCTCTTTGACCGAAGATGACGTAAGAGTCTTCGGGCAACGAAATTGACACCATACTCAATTTTGATCCGACATGACAGTGGGGGATGAGGAGGTTTTGAAGATTGTGACCGAACTCTGGTGTTTGAGTTTCCTACATATCTCGGGTTGCACGAGAATCAGGTCGCGTGTAGTTATGGAATATTGAGTACAACTTATGGACCGTAGCCTCAAGGAGTGGAAGACGAATGTTCGAGGACGAAATGGTTCGTGTAATCTCGACATTGCTTCCAAGATTGCCCCAGTGTCGGACTGTGGTAACACTCGTACGTGAATGTTGGATGATGGAAGGATCGATTAATGGATTATGATGTGGGTACCACCTGGCTCTGTGTTGCGTTTTCCTATATATCTCGGATGTAATGAGAGTCAGGACGATTGTAGTTCAAGAAGACGATGGATGATTTTGATTTTTGATTTTGAAAAGTTGCCCCAGCGTCAAGCTGTGATGACACCGGGTGTATTACGACTATGAGGGTTCAGATTGCCTACACACCTCATGTCAATGGGATGATGGACGATACTTGGGACATGCCATCGATTGCTTGTCGGAATGGTCGACATCCGTCCTCAAAATCTGCTCCAGTTTATTTGCTAGAAGATAATCCCACGTTGTATCGCGTCTCTGATCGGTAGAGTTGACGAAGTGTGGACTATTCTTCTGTTTGGCTTGAGAAGAGGGATATGTGATTTTTTTGAATGAAATAGGGTCCTAAGTGGGAACTCTAATTCGAAAGAGATTCGGGCTAGATACCGATCCCAAGTTGTAAAAATGGGAATACTTATCAATAAATTACATTATAGTTAAAAATGTGCAAAATACTATATTTTATTATTTTTTGACAAGAAAGCCTGCAGACTTTATTTTTTAAATACAGAGGGTCAAAATTGAGATGTCAACAATTATAAAGTCATTTTTAGCTAGATTTGAGCCGTGTGGAGGTAAATTTTAAAGAAAATGCTATTTTTGAGTGTTGATTTAGCCTAATTGAGGTAAGTATCTTGCCTAACTTTGTGTGAGAAATTTTTCCTTGGGATTTGGTCTAATTGTATTATTTGTACTATATGAAAAGACATGTTCATGAGGTGACGAGTGTGTACATGGGCTAATGTATTGTAACTGACCGGATTAGACTCTTAGGTTATTAATATGCCTGGAATTAAAGTTGTTGTCATATGGAACACATTTCATTGTTGAGTTATTCTCCGTTTCATTGTGTTGTTATTGTAATTCTTGTATACATTGTTGTTGAGTCATGGGTTATGTATTGTTATGACATTGGTATTGTTGTTTGGGCAATGTTGTGGCATATGTGCACGTGTGGTGGGAGTTTATCTATGTATTGTGATGAGATGCGCATGCAGCAACATAAGGGTCATGTCAATTGATGCGCATGCAGCGAGATAAGGGGGTTTATGCGTGTGTTGCGAGTAAAAGAAAAATTCTTCATTGTGAGACACATGCAGCGATAAGGGGGCTTATGCACGTGAAGCTATATCGGGAAATGCGCGGCGTCATAAGGATGATTTGTGATTATGAAGTGAGGTACCTCGGGGTGATTCTTGTTATAAATCTTGTACTGAAACGGCTTGAGGATTGGAACTGTCATTGTTTTTCCCCTTAATTGATTCACTTGTATTTTAACTGTGTTCGGGTTAATTTGCTATGTTATTAGATGTTTACTCTTTGTTGCCATTTAATGATTTTGCTTTTCGTTGTTAGCTTTATACTGATATTCTGCATAGGTTTTATGTCTAGTGAGTGTCTTGGGTTGAACCTTGTCACTACCCCACCGAGGTTATTCTTGACACTTACTGGGTACCGTTTGTGATGTACTCATACTACGCTTCTGCACATTTTTGTGCAAATTCAGGTACCTCGGATCAAGCCGGAGCTAGTCTGTTGAACCAGATATTGTGGAGATGTCAAGGTATACCTGCCATTTCACTCGCAGGCCTCAGAGTCACCTTCTGATGTTTTCCTTTACTATTATTTATTTTATTCCAAAACAATATTTTATTTGAGATTTCTAGTTTACTCTTAGTAGAGCTTATGACTTCGTACTACCGATTTTGGGATTATCGTTCATTTTCAGCTATGTTATGTCATTTTTGAGCTTTATATGGTAAGTATCTTATCATAGCCTTGTCACTACTTTGTCGAGGTTAGGCTCAATTAATGGTGTCCAAACGGATAAAAAAACATCATCCATCCATATTATCCACTAAAAATGGGTTTGATAATGAACTTTATAAAAATGAGTCAAATATGGATAATATCCATATTATTCACTTAAAAAATGGATAATCAATGGATAAGAAGTGGGTTAACTTTTACATTTGCGAAGACTCATATTGAAGGTTTCTCAAGTTTAGGAGGCTAGAAATTCTCCAAAAAATGATAATATTCAAGAAGCCATGGATAATATATATTTACATATTATCCGCCGATTAATCCATATTTTATCCGTATGATATATGGGTTGGGTCAGATAATATATCTATTTTTTGCATTACATATTTTGACCCGACCATATCCGATCCGACCTGCCCATTTTTTACCCCAATGCTCGATACTTACTGAGTACAAGGGGTCAGTTGTACTCATACTTACACTTTTGCACTTCTTGTGCATGTCCTAGCAGTGTTTAGAGGGGATCATAACTTGGTTATTAGAGAGACTTGAGGTAGTGTTGCTTCCCGTCCGCAGACTCCGGAGTCACCTTCGCTCTCATTATTACTATTTTTCTTATATCAGACAATATTACTTTTCATTTTAGACTTTGTATGTAGCATTCTTAGTAGCTCATGTACTCCGTGATACCAAATCTTGGGAGGTTGTGTAGAAGACATTTGGTTTTAGACTTGTTTATATATATATTTTTAAGTTTTCCTCTTATTCTATATTATTATGTTGTTATCTGCTAGTCTAGTTCTATATTATCCATGATATCAAATCTTGGGAGGTTGTGTAGAAGACATTTGGTTTTAGACTTGTATATATATATATTTCTAAGTTTTCCTCTTATTCTATATTATTATGTTGTTATCTGCTAGTCTAGTTTTTTTATATATTATTAAGTGTTGGCTTGCCTAGCAAAAGGTGTTAGGTACCATCATGAGCCTCGTTGGTTGGGATTTTGGGTTGTGACAAAAAAAATCAGACAACAAGCTGAAGAAAATAACAGAATCAACAATAAGGTACACCTTAATGGAAGGAGTTAACAACCTATCCTAGTTAACCTGGTCAAAGCATATACAAATTCACCAAATCTATATATAGAAGAAGATATACATCTAGTGGCACTTACTCAGCTACTTCTACATGAATGTAGAGACTCTTTATATGAATAAGGTCAAGTTTCATTAATTACCATTATACAAATGCCCTTGGATGCGCCTAGTGTCCAGGTATGAAGGAGACTCTTTATTTACATCAATCGACACCTTTCAAGTGTCTAGCAGTTCATTAATAAGTACCATGTGTACGTAAGAAAATATCTGAAAGCACATGGAGAAAAGTGCATGTATGTGGCGTATATGAATGCATAATACATATCTTATACCAACATCTCAATTCAATAAATCACAACAATGTTGCAGCGAGAAACTCGATCTCATGGCCATACTGTGCAGCATGCACCCGAATTCTATGCTGCGCACACTCGATCCCATTATATCAATTAGTACAAAAGAGTAACAACCAAACCAACAACCCAACAAGGTAACTGTAACAAAGGAATAAGGCATATATGGAATAACAACAAACAAGGTAGAAGGTATATACGTGATAGTGACAACAAAGGCCGAAGGCACAATTGTGACAACAACAATCAAGGTAGAAGACAAATATATAATAATAAAAAATGAAGTAGGAAACATAAATTTGATAGTAATAAGCTAAGTAGGAAATGTAGATGTAACAGTAAGTAGGAAACATAGATGTGATAGTAACAAGCCAAGGAAGAAATATAGATGTACGGTAACAAACCAAGTAGGAAACTAAAGGTAATAGTAAAAAATAAAATAGAAAATATAGATTAATAGTAACAAACAAGATAGGAAACATAAATATGATAGTAACAAACAAGATAGGGAAGCATGAATGAGCAACCAAGGTAGAATGCATGTATGCATCTAAGAAACGAATAAAATTAACATAAAATCTGACTCCCATCCTCTCCTCACGGAGTCAACCAACGTGCCAATCTCATATCAAATCGCACAGAAATATCCATCGTGCCAATCTCATATCAAACCACACAAAAATATCCATCGTTCCAAATATTCCCCCAAGTCCCCAATCATGATCTTTAATATTAAAATAAAGAAGCTCAAGTAGCACAAGAATAATAGGTATAGATATGTGTTCGTAATATAGGTATGACTACAATCAAATCAAGTATATCAATAATTTCAAGAATACCCTTCATGCTAATTTAAGATGTCATATGCCTAAACATGATTTGTAACATGGATAATTGTTCTCATGTAATTTTATAAGCAAATGAAACGTAAGTTAAGAAGATCATAAAGTTCAACAAGGCACAAAGAAGTATGTAATCAACCCCCGAGCATGGATAACCCTGGCACATACAGATATGCTCGTCACCTCGCATATCCATCACCCTTGCATGTAGCAAACAATATCATTTATTGGGTTAAATTCCCTTAAACCAAATCTAGGCAAGTCACTTACCTTATCTCGAAACAAGTCCAATAACCCAATACTGCTTATCCTTAGAAATACTCCTCAATATGATCAAAACCTAGTCAAATATCATCTAAGAAAATCAAATAATGCTAAAGAAAACATATTCGATCAATAAAGGTTTAATCATTGATGAAATCTCAAAAGTCAATAAAAAGTTAAACCGGGCCCACATGGTCTAAATCTGAAATCAAAACCAAATCCCAATGAACTATTCTTCCCCGCATCAAAATACATAATTAGTTTCAAGATCCGACCTCAAATTGAGGTCCAAATCCCAAATACTAGCTCTCTTAAGTTATTGTGATGACCCAAAATGTCATCTTTAAATTTAATAAATAATTCTGTATTTTAAGACCTCAAAAAGCACTAATTATTATTCCTCAACTTTAGTGCACAGTCCGTAAAATTTTTCGGAAAGTTTTCATGTGAAAAATGGATTAAAATGTGAAATAGAGCTTTAAAACCCAAGTGAGTTGACTTTGGTCAACATTTTTAGTAAACAGACCCGAATCAGTATTTTGACAGTTTTAATAGCTCCGTATTGTAATTTGGGACTTGGGCGTATGCCTGGAATTTAATTTGGAGGTCCCTAGCTTAAGTTCTAACCATTTAACGGAACTAGCAATTTAAAGACTAAAGATTTCCAAGTTTGACCACAGGGTTGACTTTTTGATATCGGAGCCGGAATCCGATTCTGGAAATTTGAACAGTTCCATTATATCATTTATGACTTGTGTGCCAAATTTGAAGTCATTCCGGATTTATTTAATATGTTTTGGCATGAGATTTGCAAATTGAAAAGTTTAAAACTCAAAGATTGAATCGGGGTATGAATTGTAATTTTAGCATTGTTTGACATGATACGAGACTCCCAGTAAGTCCGTATTATATTATTGGACTTGTTGGTATATTCGTACGGGGTCCCGAGTACCCCGAGAGTGATACGGATTGAAATCGGATCAAGAATTGGACTTAAGTAAAATCTAAAATTTTCTTTCTGTTGTAATCGCACCTGCAGATTTTTGCCCGTAGGTGCGAGCTCGCAGAAGCGAGACTTCCATCGCAGATGCACCCAGGCATGTCCAGGCTTTGATCGCAGAAGCGGACAGCTTCTCGCAGAAGCGTGTCCGCATATGCGCACCAAATCACGTAGATGCGGGACTGGGCTAGCCTGGGGTCTTCGCAGGTGCGGCCTTTTTGTGCAGAAGCAAATGTCGCAGGTGCGACAGGAGTGTCCGCAGATGCGGAACTTCACCTGGCAGCCTGGCATCACAAATGCTAGCTTTGTCTCGCAAATGCGAGTCCACAAATGCGAAACTTTTATCCGCAGATGCGAAATGAATGGGCAGAGCTCATAAATTCGGAAGTCGCCATTTTTACTCATTTTTGAGTTTCAAGTCTCGGATTTGGGCGATTTCAAGGGAGATTTTTACGACTTTAAATTGGGTAAGTGTTCTTTAACCAAAAGTTATTATATTTCACAAATCCATGTCTATATTCATCATTTATTTCGGATTTAGATGGAAGAATTCAGATTTTTATAAAATCTTTCAAAAACGAAAAGTTAAGATTTGAAGGTCCATTTGATATCAGAATTGGACAATTTTTGTATGGTTGAACCCGTATCGGAACGGGTATTCGAATTTTGCGAGTTTTTTTGGGATTTGAGATGTGAGTTCCACTGTCAAATATTTTAATGAATTTCGGATTTTTATCCGAAAAATTAGTAAATTCATATGGAATTAATTCCTATGATTCGTATTGAGTATATTGAATTGTTTATGAATAGATTTGAAGCTTTTGGAGATAAATTTTAAAGGAAAAGCTGTGGTCGAGTAATTGATTGGAATTTACAAAGCGAGGTAAGTGTCGTGGTTAACCTTGACTTGAGGGAATAGAACCCTTAAATTATTTGTTATGTGAAATGCATGTGAACGACGTATAGGCGAGGTGACGAGTGTCTATACGTCGTCAAATTAATTGTTTGTGTATTTATTTGAAAAATCATAAATTATTTTAAATTATGAATTAATTGTCATAATAATTGTTTCTCTCCTATTCTTTGTCAAATATTAATTCTTGAATTCCTGCATTAATTATTACATGCTATTTGAATTATGTGCCATAATTGTTATTTGACATTTAGCATATTAAATATTAAACTCCATATTCTCTCTCTGATTTCTATAATAATTTGCTAGTTGCCTTTGTTTGTTTCGTAATTAAATCATAATTATTGTATGCTTGTTGTCTTATAATTTTATATTAATTGGTGCATTTATTTTGGAAATTCTTCTATAAGAATTGGTAAGTGAATATGTTGGAGGAGCGGATTGCACGCCACAACATGATTGATTATAATGAATATATTGGAGGATCGGGTTGCACGCCGCAACAGACTTATTAAAAAGTCCATATTAGAGGATCGGGTTGCAGGCTGCAACAGACTTATTAAAAGTCCATATTGGAGAATCGGGTTGCATGCCGCAACAGACTTATTAAAAAGTCTATATTGGAGGATCGGGTTGTACGCCGCAACAAACTTATTAAAAGTCCATATTGGAGGATCGGGTTGCATGCCGCAATAGACTTGTTTAAAAGTCGACATACATATATATATATATTGGGGGATCGGGTTGCACGCCACAATAGACTTAATTAAAATGAATATATTATGAGAGCGGGTTGCACGCTGCAACAGAATTGAATGTATATATTGTAGAGCGAGTTGCACGCTGCAACAGAATTGATGAAAATGATAATTGGTTATGACTGCTGAGTTGGCTTCAATTATTATGAATGAGTTACCTGAACTATTTTTATTATTGTTGTTGTTACTAATATTGCATACAGGTTAATGTAAGTGACCCGCCTTAGCCTCGTCACTACTACACTCTGCACTTCTTGTGCAGATTTCGGAGTTGGTCCCAGCGGCGCACCATAGACTTGCTCGAATTTTAGCTACCAGAGGAGACTTGAGGTATAACTGCATGGCGTTCGCAGTTCTGGAGTCCCCGTCTATATAAATTTAGTTGTGTGATTATTTCCAGATAACTTATTTTATTCAAACCTTTATTTATATAATTCTAGAAGTTCGTGCACTTGTGACACCAATTCTGGGATGGTATTTAGACACTGATATTTTTATGTATTATTCACTCTATTTCAGACATTACTTCCCCAATTGTTCTCTGTTATTAATAAATTTAAAAAAAAAAATTTTAAAAATGGATAATATTATTCTAACGTTGGCTTGCCCAGCAAGTGAAATGTTAGGCGCCATCACGGTCCGAAGGTGGAAATTTTGGGTTGTGACAGTTGGTATCAGAGCACTATGTTACATAGGTCTCACGAGTCATGAGCAAGCTTAGTAGAGTCTGAAGGATCGGTACGGAGACGTCTGCACTTATCTCTCAGAGGCTATGAAGTTTAGGAACAATATCACTTCTTTCTTATTTTGTCGTGTGAATTTATTCTATCATCGATGATTGAACCATTCTACTCTTATTCTCTCGCAGATGGTGAGAACACGTAATACCTCTACCAATGGACAGGGACCATAACCCCATGTGGCAACTATAACCAGGGGTAAAGGTCGAGGTCGAGGTCATGCTAGAGGCCGAGGCCGACGCCGAGGTAGAGCTCAGTCCTGAGCTCGAGCAGCTGCACCTATTATAGAACCTCAGGTGGACCTTCAGGAGGAGGTTCCAGTTCAGAATGTACCAGTTGGACCAGTTCAGGTCCCGGAAGGATTCATAGCCACTCTAGTACTTCAGGATGCTCTAGTCCGTACGGTAAGTCTTATGGAGGACATGGCCCAGAATGGTACATTTCCATGGCACCAGCCATCTCACAGGCTGGGGGAAGAGCACAAACTCCCACTACTCCCGCTCCAGAGCAGATGGCTCCCCAGAATCAGGCTCCAGCAGCCTCGCCAGTTGGGGTAGTTCAGCCAGTCATTGTGGTACAGACCGGTGATAGGCCCGCCATATCTTTTGAGGCCTTATTGAGACTGGATAAGTTCATTAAGCTCTTTCTAGTTCACTTCAGTGGTACACCTTTTGAGGATCCACAGGATTATCTTGAACGCTGCCATGAGGTGTTGCGGAACATGGGTATAGTCGAGACCAATGGGGTTGATTTTGCTGTATTTTTAGATGACGGGTTCCGCCAAGAGGTGGTGGAGAGATTATACATTGACCCGACCAGTTGGATCACCTGCACTTACATGGGAGCAGTTCTCTCAGGTATTTCTGGAAAAGTTCCTCCTTATCACACTAAGAGAGGAATTCCGCAAGCAATTTGAGCGTCTACAGCAGGGCAGTATGACTATTACTTAGTATGAGTCCCTTTTTGTGGATTTGGCCCGTCATGCTCTCCTTTTACTACCTACGGAGGGAGAGAGAGTGAGGAGGTTTATTGAGGGACTCACTCACCCTATCAGACTTCAGATGGCCAAGATGACCGGAAGTGACATTTCTTTTCAGGCGGCTGCTAATGTCGCAAGGAGGATCAAGATAGTTCTTGCATAGGAGAGAGGGCAGAGGTCCGATAAGAGGCCTCGTCAGTTCGATAGTTTCAGTAGTTCCTCTTCTGGAGGCAAAGGTAATTTTGGTAGGGGTCATCCTCCCAGACCATTTCATTCAGTACTTCATGTATCTCCCGGTGCTTCAGGGAGTCACAGTCCTATTATGCCTTACTATGGGCAGCCAGCATTCAGTGCACATTAGTGCACCACCACTCTAGAGTTACTACAGCTGTTATCCGGCCCATCTGGTTTAGCTTCAGCTTCAGCAGCCATGACATCAGGATGGGTGTTATGAGTGTGGTAACATTGGTCACATCAGGAGGTATTGCCCTAGATTGGCGAGTAACATATCTCGACAAGATTCTCGTGCCATCATACCGGCACCGGTTGCTTCACCGCCTGTTCAGCCAGCTAGAGGTAGGGTCAGGCAACTAGAGGTGGAGGTCAGGCCATTAGAGGTGGAGGTCAGGCCACTAGAGGTGGAGGTCAGGCCATTAGAGGTGGAGGTCAGGCCATTAGAGGTGGAGGCCAGCCCGTTAGAGGACGTTCCAGGGACGCAGTTCAGAGTGGTGGGGCCCAACCCCGATTTAATGCTTTTCCAGCTAGGCCTGAGGCCGAGTCATCTGATGTTGTGATCACATGTATTATTCCAGTTTGCCATAGAGATGCTTCTGTTCTTTTTGATCCAGGATCTACTTATTCCTATATGTCCTCCTATTTTGCTTCATATTTGGTTGTGACTTGTGATTCTCTGAGTGCTTTTGTGTGTGTATCTACACCATTGGGAGACTCTGTTATAGTAGATCATGTCTATCGTTCACGTGTGGTTACTATTGGTAATCTTGAGACTAGTGTGGATCTTCTACTTCTTGACATGGTAGATTTTGATGTCATCTTGGGTATGGATTGGCTGTCCCTTTATCATGCTATATTGGATTGTCATGCCAAGACAGTGACCCTAGCTATGCTGGGGTTACCTCGGTTAGAGTGGAAAGGAACTTCTGGTCATTCTTCCAGTAGGGTTATTTCTTATATGAAAGCTCGGCGTATGGTAGAGAAAGGGTGTCTAGCCTATTTGGCTTATATTTGCGATCCCAATGAGGATGTTCCTTCTATGGACTCAATTCCAGTTGTTCGTGAATTTCCAGAAGTATTTCCTGCAGATTTTTCGGGGATGCCACCCGACAGAGATATTGATTTCTGTATTGATTTGGCTCCGGGCACTCAGCCCATTTCTATTCCACCATACCGTATGGCCCCGCCAGAGTTGAAAGAATTGAAAGAGCAGTTACAAGACTTGCTTGACCGAGGATTTATTAGACCCAGTGTCTCACCCTGGGGTACACCAGTATTATTTATAAAAAAGAAAGATGGTTTATGCGGATGTGTATAGATTATCGGCAGCTGAACAAAGCCACGATAAAACAAATATCTGCTGCCAAGAATTGATGACTTATTTTATCAGCTTCAGAGTGCCAAGGTATTTTTGAAGATTGATTTGAGGTCTGGTTACCATCAGTTGAAGATTAGGGCATCTGATGTCCCTAAAATAGTTTTTCGAACTCGGTATGGGGATTACAAATTCCTAGTGATGTCATTTGGGTTGACAAATGCCTCGACAACATTTATGGATTTGATGAATCGAGTGTTCAAGCCTTATTTGGATTCTTTTGTGGTTGTATTCATTGATGATATCTTGATTTACTCCAGCAGTCAAGAGGAACATGAGCAGCATCTTCGAAGTGTGCTTCACACCTTGAAGAATAATCAGTTATATGCCAAGTTTTCAAAATGTGAGTTTTGGTTAGACTCAGTTGCCTTTTTGGGGCATGTTGTATCGGCAGAAGGCATAAAGGTGGATCCTAAGAAGATTGAGGCTGTTCAGAATTGTCCTAGACCTACTTCAGTTACAGAGATCTGGAGTTTCCTGGGTTTAGCAGGTTATTATCGTCGGTTCGTAGAAGGGTTTTCATGTATAGCAAGCCCATTGACTAGATTGACCCAGAAAGGTGTCCCATTCAGATGGTCAGACGAGTGTGAGATGAGCTTTCAGAAGCTCAAGACCACTTTGACTACGGCCCCAGTGTTGGTATTACCCATAGGTTCAGGATTGTATACAGTATATTGTGATGCATCTCACATTGGTCTTGGTGCAGTATTAATGCAAGATGGCAAGGTAATTGCAAATGCGTCGCGGCAGTTGAAGGTTCACAAGAAGAATTATCCTGTTCATGACTTAGAATTGGCAGCCATTGTTCATGCGCTGAAGATTTGGAGGCATTACCTCTACAGTGTCTCGTGTGAGGTATTTACTGATCATCGTAGCCTTCAGTATCTGTTCAAACAAAAAGATCTTAATTTGAGGCAGAAAAGATGGTTGGGGTTGTTGAAAGACTATGGTATCACCATTTTGTATCACCCCGGAAAGGCCAATGTGGTGGACGATGCTTTGAGTAAAAAGGCTGTGAGTATGGGCAGTCTTGCGTATATTCCGGTTGGTGAGAGGCCATTAGCTGCAGATGTTCAGACTTTGGCTAATCAGTTTGTGATTTTAGATGTTTCAGAACCCAGTCGGGTTCTAGCTTGCACAGTCGCTCGGTCTTCTTTATATGAGCATATCAGAGAGAGGCAGTATGATGATCCTCATTTACTTGTCCTTAAGGACACGGTGCGGCACGGTAATGCCAAACAGGTTATTGTATGGGAAGATGGAGTCCTGCGAATGCAGGGCCATATTTGTGTGCCTAATGTGGATGGGCTTCGTGAATTAATTCTTGAAGAGGCACACAGTTCCATGTATTCTATTCATCCAGGTACCACTAAAATGTATCAAGATTTACGGCAACATTATTGGTGGAGGAGAATGAAGAAGGATATAGTGGCATATGTAGCTCAATGTCTGAATTGTCAGCAAGTTAAGTACGAGCATCAGAGACCTGGTGGTTTGCTTCAGAAGTTAGAAATTCCTGAGTGGGAGAGGGAGTATATCACTATAGATTTTGTTTTTGGGCTCCCACGGACTCAGAGAAAATGTGACGCAGTTTGGGTCATTGTGGATAGGTTGACCAAGCTAGCGCATTTCATTCCAGTGGCAGTTACCTATTCTTCAGAGAGGTTACCTGAAATTTACATTCGTGAGATTGTCCGCCTTCACGGTGTGCCCGTGTCTATTGTTTGGGATCGAGGTACGTAGTTTACCTCATATTTCTGAAGGGCTGTACAACGTGAGTTAGGCATGCGGGTGGAGTTGAGTACAACATTTCATCTACATACAGACGGACAGTTAGAGCGCACTATTCAGATATTGGAAGATATGCCTCGCGCTTGTGTTATAGACTTTGGAGGTACTTGGGATCATTTCTTGCCACTTGCGGAGTTTGCTTATAATAATAGCTACCAGTCGAGCATTCAGATAGCTCCATATGAAGCATTATATGGAAGGCGATGCCAATCGCCAGTTGGTTGGTTTGAACCGGGAGAGGCTCGGTTGTTGGGTACCGATTTGGTACAATTTGCTTTGGATAAGGTCAAGATTATTCAGGATCTACTTCGCACAACTCAATCTAGGCAAAAGAGTTATGCCGACTGTAAAGTTCATGATATTGTATTCATGGTTGGAGAAAGAATATTGCTCCGGGTATCACCTATGAAAGGTGTAATGAGGTTCGGAAAGAAGGGCAAGTTAAGCCCTAGGTATATCGGACCCTTTGAAATTCTTGAAAGGGTGGGTGAAGTAGCCTACAGGCTTGCATTACCACCTAGTTTATCATCGGTTCATCCGGTGTTCCATGTGTCTATGCTCCGGTAATATCATGATGATCTGTCACATGCGTTAGATTTCAGCTCAGTCCAATTGGACAAAGATTTAATTTACGAGGAGGAGCCGGTGGCTATTGTAGCCCGGCAGGTCCGACAGTTGAGGTCTAAGAGTTATCCTTCAGTTCGGGTGCAATGGAGAGGTCAGCCGGTAGAGGCATCTACCTGGGAGTCCGAGTTGGACATGTGGAGTAAATATCCACACCTTTTCTCCGGCTCAGGTACTTTTTTTTTCTTAACTCCGTTCGAGGACGAACGTTTGTTTTAGAGGTGGAGAATATGATTACCCAAAATATCATCTTTAAATTTAATAAGTAATTCTGTGTTCTAAGACTCAAAAAGCACTAATTATCATTTCTCGACTTGCGTGCGCAGTCCGTAAAATTTTCCGAAAAGTTTTCATGTGAAAAATGGATTAAAATGTGAAATAGAGTTTTAAAACTCAAGTGAGTTGACTTTGGTCAACATTTTAAGCAAACGGACCTAGATTAGTGTTTTGACAGTTCCTGTAGCTCCGTATTGTGATTTGGGACTTGGGCATACGCCCGAAATTTAATTTGGAGGTCCCTAGCTCAAGTTATGACCATTTAACGGAACTAGCAATTTAAAGGCTAAAGATTTTCATGTTTGACCACAGGATTGACTTTTTGATATCGGAGCCGGAATCCGATTCTGGAAATTTGAACAGTTCCGTTATGTCATTTATGACAGTTCTGGAATCATCATTTATTTCGGATTTAGATGGAAGAAATAAGATTTTTATAAAATCTTTCAAAACCGAAAATTTAAGATTTGAAGGTCCATTTTCTATCAGAATTGGACAATTTTTGCATGGTTGAACTCGTATCGGAACGGGTGTTCGGATTTTGTGACTTTTTCGGGATTTAAGATGTGGGTCCCACTATCGAATATTTTAATGAATTTTGGACTTTTATCCGGAAAGTTTGTAAATTCATATGGAATTAATTCCTATGATTCGTATTGAGTATATTGAATTGTTTATGAATAGATTCGAAGCTTTTGGAGATAAATTTTAAAGGAAAAGCTGTGGTCGAGTAATTGATTGGAATTTTCAAAGCGAGGTAAGTGTCGTGGTTAACCTTGACTTGAGAGAATAGAACCCTTAAATTATTTGTTACGTGAAATACTTGTGAACGATGTATAGGCGAGGTGACGAGTATCTATACGTCGTCAAATTAATTGTTTGTGTATTTACTTGAAAAATCATACATTATTTTAAATTATGAATTAATTGTCATAATAATTGTTTCTCTCCTATTCTTTGTCAAATATTAATTCTTGAATTCCTGCATTAATTGTTACATGCTATTTGAATTAAGTGCCTTAATTGATATTTGACATTTAGCATATTAAATATTAAACTGCATATTCTCTCTCTGATTTCTATAATAATTTGCTAGTTGCCTTTGTTTGTTTCATAATTAAATCATAATTACTGTATGCTTGTTGTCTTATAATTTTATATTAATTATTGCATTTATTGGGGAAATTCTTCTATAAGAATTGGTAAATGAATATGTTGTAGGAGCGGGTTGCACGCCGCAACAGGATTGATTATAATAAATATATTGAAGGATCGGGTTGCACGCCGCAACAGACTTGTTTAAAAGTCGACATATATATATATATATATATATATATATATATATATATATATATATATATATATATATATATATATATATATTGGGGGATCGGGTTGCACACCGCAACAGACTTGATTAAACTGAATATATTGTGAGAGCGGGTTGCACGCTACAACAGAATTGATGGAAATAATAATTGGTTATAACTGCTGAGTTGGCTTCAATTATTATGAATGAGTTACCTGAACTATTTCTATTATTGTTGTTGTTACTAATATTGCGTACAGGTAAATGTAAGTGACCCGCCTTAGCCTCGTCACTACTTCGTCGAGGTTAGGCTCAGCACTTACCAGTACATGAGGTCGGTTCTACTGATACTACACTCTGCACTTCTTGTGCAGATTTCGGAGTTGGTCCCAGCGGCGTACCATAGACTTGCTCGGATTTCAGCTACCAAAGAAGACTTGAGGTATAACTGTATGGCGTTTGTAGTTATGGAGTCCCCGTCTATATAAATTTAGCTGTGTGATTATTTCCAGACAACTTATTTTATTCAGACCTTTATTTGTATAATTTTAAAAGCTCGTGCACTTGTGACACCAATTCTGGGATGGTATTTAGATACTGATATTTTTATGGATTATTTATTGTATTTCAGACGTTACTTCTGTAATTGTTCTCTGTTATTAATAAATTTAAAAATTGTTTTTAAAAAATGGATAACATTATTCTAACGTTGGCTTGCCTAGCAAGTGAAATGTTATGCGCCATCACGGTCCGAAGGTGGGAATTCTGGGTCGTGACAGTTACTACCCAAAAATCCTATTTCTACTCAATGAAATCCTAGATATAGGTACGCAAATCTATGGGGTATAATGGAAATTAATCAAAAACAAGTAAAAGTTACTAATCTTTGAAGTTGGGAAGAAAATACTCTTAAAACTTACCTCCTAATGAAGCCTAGGTCTAATAAATTTCTGGACTTCGCAAATGCGACCACATCTTCGCAATTGCGAACCTCCCCCTAGGCTGAGCTCCTTCGCAAATACGAGCCAACATTCACAAATGCGAACCTCGCATTTTGGACAATGCATTGCAATTGCGATAAAGCCTGAGCTCTCCCAAATCTCACAAATGCAAGTCAAAAATTTGTAAATGTGGAACTCGCATTTGCGAACCTGCTGTCACAATTGTGACAACAACAGCACCAGCAAATTCAACACTTTCTAAAACAACTCGAAACTTATCCAAAACTCGCCTGAGTGCCTCAGGACCTCATCCAAACATTCATAAAAGTATATTAACCTCACATGAACTCGCTCGTAAGCTAAAAACATGAAAAACAACATCAAAACTAAGAATCAAGCATCAAAATCCAATGATTCAAATGTTCAAGAACTCAAATTTCCAACTTTCAACTATAAGCACCGAAACGACCTCGGATCACCCAAGACCCAACCAAACAAAATATATGTACAATATTAAAATCATCATATGAACCTAATAGAATCGTCAAAATACTAATCCAAGGTTGTTTACTAATGTAACACTCCAAAAATTTGGACTAGGTGTGGACGTGTTAAATGAGTATTAATATGACATCTTAGACGTATGAATTCCTATAGGGATGAGTATGGGTGGAAATAGTTGTTTTGTAATAAAGACGGAGAGTGGGGTGTATAAGATTCGATAAATTCGACTAAGTTTATGAAAGGTCTGTCTTCCAGCAGGATCTCGTGCAAATCTGTAAGGATTTGGGACAAGATAAAACATGAAAGTTGTATCCCTTTGAATTATCTTTCCACCTATGTATCGTGGATCCCGAATGGATTTCTGAGTAAAAGGTTATGTGCGGTTTACTGGACAATGCGCAGTATGCGCGCCCAGGTGTGCGCCCAGATGGTCCCGTGTGCGGTCGCACACTTGTGGCAGTGCTACTGCCCTACTGAGCGTCCAGGTACGCGGTTGGGTCTTCCGGTGCGCGAGAGCGCACCCGGGGGGTCATTTCAAACGCCCTACTTCATCCCCCACACCCCTAAACACAAAACACTTGCTCTAGAAAGGGAAGCTCTTAAGAGCCTAACTCTTCAAAGGCCCATCCACCATGCAAGGTAAGTTATAATGGTGATGCTAAGTTTATTTCAATTCTCCAACACCTTATTAAGATGGGTAAACCCTTCAATTCAAGAGACAAAACCCTAGAACTCGAATTCAAGAGGACTGGACGTCAAAAGGTAATATCTTCACCCTCTAAATGATTATAGCATTGGATTAATGATTATAGACTATATATTCATGAGATATGAGTTGATGGGTTTGATTGAAAAGCATGAACGATTATATGTATGGGTTGTTGGTTGTTGATTATTGGTTAGGGGTATTTTATATCTTATGGGTGATGGAGAATGATATTGATTATAAGAAATTTGAGATTTTAGAATTTATCTTGGAGCAAGAGAATGGGTTGTTGGGTGTAGAAACATAATTAATGAGGGTTATGAGGCTTTACGCCCATAAACTGTTTGATGAAATATCTAAGTGACCAAAACATGATTATTATTGCTAATATGGAATCCCTTTGACTTGTAATGATATAGATTAAAGTTGAAAAGGTTGGCGAATGTTGTATTACCCTCAAGAGTAGAAAGTTATGGTATGTGAGGCTAACTCTCTATGTTTGGGAATGTTAATGATTCTCCCTACAGTACTATCTTTTACGACGTTACTAATTTCCTCAGAAATATAGTTAAACTTAGTTCCTTGAATAGTTGCAGAACTTCTATTCTCTAGCTTCTTAACCCGTTCATAGCTTTCATTCCGAACGTTGTGAGCTTAGTGTGTAATCAATATAGACTTGTGTTTGATGCCCATGAGTCTTATTCTAGATTACTTAGCATACCAGAAACAGTTGAAGCATAAGTTTTCATAATCAGTTCAAGAATACATGTCTCACTCTAGTCTTATTCAGTATTCCAGTATCATGTAACTCAATATGATTCAGTATTTTAGCATCACATATTGTAGTATGATTCTCAGTTCTTGAATTTAAATCCTTGAATGTTGAACACATGTATTTGGGCCCGAGGTTGCAGTTTATGCTTTATGCATATTTGGGCCCGAGGCCGCAGTTTATGCTTTATGCATGTTTGGGCTTGAGGTCGTAGTTAATGCTTTATGCATCTTTGGGCCCGAGGCTGCAGTTTATGCTGTATGCATCTTTGGGCTTGAGGCCGCAGTTATGTAAACGTATACTTCGGCCCAAGGCCGCAGCTTGTGCACGTATATATTGGGCCTGAGGCCGCAGTTTATTTATTCAGATAAACAGGTTGTTTATCATTCAGAAGAGGGAGTACTCATATCCTTACTTCCTTTGTTCTGTTCAGTTATCAGTTATCAGTTATCAATTATCATTTCAGTTATCTGTTATCATTTCAGTTTCAGTTTCAGCAGTTATCATTTCAGTTATCAGATATTAGTTATCACTTTAGTTATCAGTTCTCAATTTAGTTTCAGTTTCAGCATTTATAGTTCTTTCTTTCAGTTGTTTTACATATCAGTGCAATTCAAATGTACTGACGTCCATTTTTTCCCGAGGCTTGTATCTCACGATACAGGTAATGATTTACAGGTTGACGATTCAGAGCACTAGGATTCTCGTACCAGCTATTTGGTGAGCCCTAGGTCTTTCAGGGCATTATCATTACTTTACAATATTTTAGAAATTTACGGATAGTCAGTATTTTCAGTACTTCATTAGAGGCTTCATAGACTAGAGTAACAGTTAGACAGAGTCGCAGGCTTTTCATGTTAAGTTATGTTTGCTACAAATATGTTTCGCAATTGTATTAGTATTTCCACACTTTGATTTATATCATTTAGAATTTTAGTATATCAACATGTATAAGTTTATCTTCCGTATTCAATATGTTATGATATCACGTGTTGATTCATCCAGCCAGTTGGTTCGCTCGATCACATGTAGTCAGGCACCGGGTGTCGTGTTATGTCCAGGCCTAGGTTCATGGCATGACAAAGCTTGGTATGAGAGCACTAGGTTCAAGAGTCCTAGGGAGTCTATGAAGTTATATCCAGTGGAGTTTCCTTTATATGTGTGTGCCGGCCACTCATATAAATGATTAACTTCCAAGACATTCAGGATTGTCTCATTTTTTTCTACTCTAGATCGTGCCATAAAGCTTAGAGTAATAGGTAACCTTCTCTTCCTATCAAATTCCAGACGTATTGAATGCCCAAGTGACGTGCAGGAAAAAAACCCATGGTCCTAGAGAGGATGATTTCCCATTAGGTATAATTATGGAGTATAGGTTGGTAACAAATAAGACTTGAAAGGAAGCAATGGATAGTAGTATAGATTAGAGCATAATCTTATTCGAAAGTACAAAAGCAGTTATCATGTCTTATGTTTATCAATTCACCTTAGTTACTAGTTATACAGTCTTTCATTTAGCAGGTTTATGATTATTCAGTACGCCAGTATTCAGTTATTTAGTTACCAAAGCTCCAATTTTCAGTGTGTCCAAATTTTGGTGACTTGTGAGTATATAGTGATGCATATGGGTGCTAAAAGAAAATACAAGTAATAGTGATTATAGCAAAATCGTTGCATGTTTTAGGTCCGTATTGAGACCCAAGACTCACCGGATAGAGCAGGAAGTGATTTATCAGATGATGGTATACTCTGAAGGATAAGTTTGTGCATGGTAGAGTATTCGTATGTCTTTTACATCCCAAAACAACTTCATTTAATTCTTGGAAATGGAGCCACATGTTGGATGATGATAGTTTAGATGTCAGATCCCATGGTGTAACAGGTTAAGAATTTAACCACATCGGGCACAGAGTTGATCACTATAGTTTTGGATAGAAAAGAGCCTGAGGGCAAAATACCAATGAGTCAAAAATGTTTGTTATTACAACAGATATATTTTTCTTACAACTCATGCATATGACTAAGAAGATATGATGTACGAAATAAGAACCAAGAGTAGCCAATACTAAATTTCAGAGGATGATTTTAAATGTTCCAGATTCATTCAAATCAGAACAAGAAAGTACCACGTTAGTGAATTACTATAAGAAGCGGCTATTATTGTAAGATGAAAGATATGACAGTTCCCCCTGAGGTTATGTGACTAAGTGTTTATCTCTAATGTTTATAGTATGATATGATTTTAAAGTGGATCGAAAGTTTGGGGTTAGATATTCTAATTTTGTTTAAGACAGATGAGATTTCCCTAAGTGTGATCCATGTATATAGTTTAAAAAAAGGATAGTATGTGACCATAGAATAGGGACGGATGCTAGTAAGTGGTTAGAAAAAGAACAGTAAGTATATTTTGAGTAACGACCCGACCGGTCGTTTTGCTTTCTAGAACCCCATTCCCTTAAATAAGACTCCCCGTATGTGCTTTTTCTATTTTATAACTTACGGGGGTGGTTAGTTCGGGTTTGGAAGGGTTCGGGTTGAAATCGGAACACTTAGTTCCTTAATATTTGGCTTTAAAAGGGTTAAGTTTGACTTGGGTCAATATTTTTAGTAAAGGACCTCAGAAACAGGATTTGACGATTCCAATAGGTTTGTATGATGATTTTGCACTTGGGCGTATGTTCGGATCGGGTTTTGGATGACCCAGGAAAGTTTCAGCGCTTAATATTGAAGATTGGCACATTGAAGGTTTTTCAAGTTATTTAAATTTGGGTTGGAGTAGGTTTTGGTGTTATCGAGGTCCGTTTGGGATTTCGAGCCCAGGAATAGTTGTGTATGGTGATTTAAGGCTTGGACGCAAAATTTGGTGTCATTTTCAGTAGTTTAGGTATGATTCGGCGCGTTCGGAGCAAGTTGGAAGAACTTAAAGTTCATAAGTTGATTTGATTTGATTTGGAATGTAATCCTTAGTTTTGATGCTATTTCACTTATTTCGAGGGTTCGGGTCAGTCTGTTTTGTGATTTCGAACTTGTTGGTATGCTTGGACGAGGCCTCGGGGGCATCGAATGCCATTTGGGCGATGCGCGGAACTCGTTTGGACTTGGAAGAAAGGCTGAAGCAGCAGGGTTCTGGTGCAATCGCACCTGCAAAAAACCTGCCGCAGGTGCGAGCTCGCAGAAGCGAGTTAATTCCCGTAGAAGAGGCCAGGCATGGGCTGGCCAGTGACCGTAGAAGTGAGCCGTTGTTCGCAGAAGCCGGGTTCATTTAAGACGGGACTTAGGCCATTTTGGTTCATTTATTTCACTTCTTGGATGATTTTTGGAGCTTCTTACAGAGCGGTTTCCACCTAGATATTGAAGGTAAGTAATTCCTACCCAATGTAAGTTAAATACATAGATTATGGGTAGAGTTTAAAATTGTAAAATTGTGAAAATTATGGGTTAAGTTGAAAAACCTAGGTTTTGATAAAAATGGTATTTTACCACGAAAATGATTATGGCATTGGGTGAAAATTATATATTTGAGTTCGTGAGGTTATGGGAAACAATTATCTTCGAACATTTCCGGAATCCGGGCACGTGGGCCTAGGGGTGAGTTTTAAGAATCTTCCAATTTGGGATGGGTAATTACTCTAATAGCTAAATTATTAACTTTTGAGCATATATTGATTATTTTATGGCTAGCTTCGGATTGTTCGGCACCAATTTGGGTCCTTAGAGTGAAATTTTGGCCGGAAAGTGAGCTTTGAGACGAGGTAAGTCTCTTGCCTAACCTTGTAAGAGGGAATTTACCCCATAGGTAATTTAAATTTTTATTTGATTCTAATTGTGGGAGCTACGTACGCACAAGGTGACAAGAATCCATGCGTAGCCACTAATTATGCTTAAGTTCGGGTAGTTTAGGACCCAAATCATGAAATACTTGTGATGTTTGCACCCTACATGTTAATTAAAGTGCTTAAACTATATTAAAACTTGTTAAGGATGTGTAAAGACCGAATTTCACTTACTTGAGTTTTGGCGGGTTACTTGACCGTTAGTAGAAATTGTGCTTCTTTATGTATTATCCTTATAATATATTTTAAATCAGATGTTCATAATGTATCCTCTCTTCTTGTGGTGTGGGCCAAACGCCTCGGCAGTATAATAGATACATTTATGGTTCGTGCCGCTCGACTCTCGGCAGTGTACACATTATTCTGAATCGGGTCGTATGACCTCGGCATAAATCGTGCGTGTTAATGCTTGAAGCCCGAATACACATGATATTATTTTTGATGAATTGAGAGGTTATAATTTATTTATTTGTTCGGAATTTATTTGGGATTAGTACAATGTTAGTGAAAGACTTTTGGAATTTAATATTAGTTAAAGAATCATTTAATCATTGCTACCATTGTGTTAATATTATTATTCACTTACTCTATGCATGTTTAGTATTTCTGTATTTTATTGTTAGCCCATAGTAAGTGTCGACGTCAATCCTTCATCACTACTTCTTCGAGGTTAGACTGGATACTTACTGGGTACATGTTGTTTATATACGCACGCTACACTTTTGCACTAATCGTGCAGGATCTGAGGCAGGTACATCTGACAGTCATACCGGCGTGCACACCCGATACCCCGAGGTTTAGTGGTGAGCTGCCTTCCAAACCCGTTCTGCAGCACCCGAAGTCTCTCTTTTGCATTACTCTCTGTCTACTCTATTTCATACAGTAGTTTAGTGTTTAGTATATTCTACTAGTAGTTCATACACTTATGGCACCAGGTCTTGGAATTATGCTAGTAGACATTTGATAGCGTTTGAGTATTTATTCGCCACGCTTGTTCTTATATTAGTTTACACTTTATTTTATTAGATTTTCACCTCTTTCTTACTTAATGAATGAAAATCAACTATTTCAAAATTGTTAAAAAGAATAAATACATGGCTAGTTCACCGTTGGCTTGCCTAGCAGCGACGTTAGGTGCCATCACAGCCTATAGGTGAAATTGGGTCGTGACAACATGGTATCAGAGCGCTAGGCTCACGTAGGTCTCAAAAGTTATCAGCAGGCCTAATAGAGTCTTGCGGATCGGTGCGGAGATGTCCGTACTTATCTTCGAGAGGCTATAAGGTGTTAGGAAACTACTCTTTCTTCATCTCCTATCATGCAGTTGATGTTATGCTAAGTATATTTCTCTTATTCTCTCACAAATGGCGAGAACGAACGGCGGCAGATGTACCCGACCATAGAGGAACTGCTCCCCCTGTTGCTAGAGGCCGAGTCAGAGGCCGAGGGAGGGCTCCAACTCGTGGTAGAGGATGAGGTCATCCCAGAGTTGCCCCAGTTGTGCCACCAGTGGATCCAGTAGAGGATCCTATTATTGAGGAGCAGGGCGAGGTGCCTGCAGCAGAGCCTGCCCCAGTGGATTTCATGTCCGCACCGGGATTCCAGGAGGTCATGGGCCGTATGCTGCGGTTCATGGATTCTATGACTCGGACTGGTTTATTTCCAGCGGACCTAGCAACCTCTCATGTGGGAGGGGGAGCACAGACCCCTACCGCTCCGGCTCCAGGGCATGCTGCTGCCGTATATCAGACCCCGGGCGCACTACCCATAGGCGAAGCCAATCCAGTTGCAGCAGTCATACCTGAGCCCAGACCAGCTGCGGCCGGCAAGCCGCATAAGCTATTAGACAGATAGACCAGGCTACATCCTCCTATTTTTATAGGTGAGCGACATGAGGACCCCCAGGACTTTATTGATCGGTGCAGGGACAGACTGCACAATATGAGGATATTGGAGTCCCACGGGGTAGGCTTTACCACCCTTTCAGCTAGAGGGCAAGGGCCGTAGATGGTGCAGTCCTATCTTTTCGACAGACTAGCAGGTTCTCCTCCCATGACTTGGGACTAGTTCACAACCATCTTTCTGGACAGATATATTCCACCCTCTCAGAAGGAAGAGTTGTGATTTTAGTTCGAGCAGCTCCAGCAGGGCCTGATGTCGGTGACCGACTGTGAGGCGAGATTCTCTGAGTTGTCTCGTCATGCACTTATGATACTTACGACCGATGCAGAGAGAGTGCGGATGTTTGTTGTAGGTTATCACTCTGGTATTCAGGCCACTATGGCCCGATAGGTTGAGATGGGGACTTTGTACGAGCTAGTTGTGGAGATTGCTCGGAGGATCGAGGGTGTCCGTCAGCGGATCCGAGAGCAGGCGATGAGGGATAAGTGATTTTGATATTCTGGAGGGCTCAGTAGTGCCCCAGCTAGGGGCAGAGTTCAGTTTGTAAGGGATCAGTCTAGCAGGCCCACATATCCAGCACCGCCGTCTCCTTGGGGTTCTCCAGTGAGGCCTTATTTCGGCGCCATTCCAGAGAGCTCCTACCGTACCCCAGCTATTCAGGGTTCCTCCAGTGGGCCTTTAGGACATCAGGGTGAGACTTCAGGTCAGCAGTCCACCATGCCGGGAGGTTATTTCGAGTGTGAGGATCTTAGTCATGTGAGGAGGTTCTACCCCAGGCTTCAGGGCAAGGCAGTGCAGCAGGGTCAGCAGCCTATGATTATAGCACCAGCTGTCACACCAGCCGTCAGGCCACCCAGAGGCGGGGGCAGGTGGGTAGAGTCATCCTAGAGGTGGAGGCCAGCCAGGTGGCACTCCAGCCATGTTCTATGCCTTTCTAGCCATACCAGATGCAGTAGCCTTAGATGTCGTGATCACAAATATTATTTCTGTATGCGGTAGGGATGATTCGGTACTATTTGATCCAGGGTCTACATATTCATATGTTTCATCATTGTTTGTTCACTTACTAGTTGGTCCTCGTGGGTACTTGGGTACTTTTGTTTATGTGTCCTCTCCAGTGGGCGATTCTGTCATTGTGGATCGGATCTACCGGTCTTGCATTGTAACTTTCTGTGGTTCTGAGACTAGAGCAGATCTTCTGTTACTTGATATGACCAACTTTGAGATCATCCTGGGCATGGACTGGTTATCTCCATATCATGCCATCCTCGATTTCCATGCCAAGACTCTTACCTTGGCAATGCCACAGCTTCCTAGATTGGAGTGGAAGGGTTCGTCTATCAGTACATCTAGTCGGGTTATCTCTTTTCTGAAGGCTCGACACATGGTCAAGAAGGGTGTTTTGGCTTAAATAGCTTATGTTCGGAATACTACTGCAGAGACTCCGACGATTGATTCAGTGCCCGTGGTTCGGGATGTGTTTCCTTCTGATCTTCTAGGCATGTCGCCAGATCATGATATCAATTTCTGTATTGATTTGGATCCAGGTACCCAGCCTATCTCCATTCTATCATCCGTATGGCTCCAAAAGAGTTGAAGGATTTGAAAGAACAGCTTGAGGAGTTGCTAGTAAATGGGTTTGTCAGACCGAGTGTGTTGCCCTGGGGAGCACCGGTGTTATTTGTGAAGAAGAAAAATGGGACTATGCGGATGTGCTTTGATTACCTCCAGTTAAACAAAGTTATCAATAAGAACAAGTACTCGTTGCCGTGTATTGATGATCTATTTGACCAGTTACAGGGTGCTAGGGTGTTCTCTAAGATCGACTTGAGAACGGGGTACCATCAGTTGAAGATTCGTGATTCGGATGTTCCGAAGACGGCTTTCCGGACTAGATATAGCCACTATGAGTTTCTAGTGATGTCTTTCGGTTGACTAACACCTCGGCGGCATTTATGGATTTGATGAATCGGGTGTTCAGGCCGTATATTGACTCATTTGTTATTGTCTTCATTGATGACATTTTGATCTACTCGCGTAGCATGGAGGAGCACGAGCAGCATTTGAGAGTAGTGCTTCAGACCTTGCGGGAACAAAAACTATATGCTAAGTTCTCCAAGTGTGAGTTTTGGTTATATTCTGTAGCATTCCTAGGGCATATTGTATCAGGCGAGGGAATTAAGGTAGATCCCAGGAAGATCGAGGCAGTTCAGATTTGGACTCGACCTACCACAGCGACCGAGATCAAGAGCTTCTTGAGGTTAGCAGGTTATTATCGTTGGTTTGTGGAGGGCTTCTCATCTATTGCAGCACCTTTGACTAGATTGACCCAGAAGGGTGTTATGTTTCGATGTTCCAATGATTGTGAGGCGAGCTTTCAGAAGCTTAAGATCATCTTGACTTTAGTACCGGTGTTAGGGTTGCCTTCTGGTTCAGGGATGTATACTGTGTATTGCGACACTTCACGCGTTGTCTTGGGTTGTGTATTGATGTAGGAGGGGCGAGTTATTACATATGTTTCACAACTGCTGAAGCCCCACGAGAAGAATTACCTCGTACATGATTTGGAGTTGGCCACGATAGTTCATGCTCTTAAGATCTGGAGGCATTATCTATATGGGGTGTCCTGTGAGGTTTACACCATTCATCGCAGCTTGCATCATTTGTTCAAGCAGAGGGATCTAAATTTGAGGAAGCGCAGGCGGCTTGAGTTACTAAAAGATTATGATATTACCATCCTTTATCATCTAGGTAAGGCAAAATGTAGTTGTGGATGCCTTGAGCAGAAAGGCAGAGAGTATGGGTAGTTTGGCATTCATTTCAGCAGAGTAGAGGTCATTAGCTTTAGACATTCAGTCCTTGGCTAAAAGACTGGTGAGGTTGGATATTTCAGAGCCCAGCTGAGTTCTTGCATGCATCGCCGCCCAGTCTTCACTATTCGAGTAGATCAAGGCTCGTCAGTACGACGATCTGCACTTATTGGTTCTTAGATAGATAATACTATAGGGTGGTGCCAAGGAGGTTACTATCAGGGAAGATGGTGTTCTACGACTCCAGTATCGTCTATGTGTCCCTAATGTCAATGGATTGAGGGAGAAGATTCTAGAGGAGGCACATAGTTCTCGGTATTCTATTCATCCAGGTGCTACGAAGATGTATTGCGACCTGAGGCAGCACTATTGGTGGTGGCGGATGAAGAAGGACATATTTGAGTATGTAGCGAGGTGCCTAAATTACTAGCAGGTTAAGTATGAGTATCAGAGGCCAGGTGACCTACTCCAGCAGATGGTTATACCTGAGTGGAAATGAGAGTGCATCACTATAGACTTCGTAGTTGCGTTGCCTCGGACCTTGAGGAAGTTTGATGCAGTTTGGGTCATTGTTGACAGGTTGACCAAGTCAGCACACTTCATTCCGGTTGTGACCACGTATTCTTCAAAGAGATTAGCCCAGATTTACATTCAGGAGATTGTTCGGTTGCATGGTGTGCCTCTTTCCATCATATCATATAGAGGCCCTCATGTTACTTTGCATTTCTGGAGGATAGTACAGAGTGAGTTGGGGACCTGGGTGGAGCTCAGCACAGCCTTTCACCTGCAGACCGATGGGCAGTCGAAGCGGACGATTCAGATCTTGGAGGATATGCTCAGAGCATGTGTGATTGACTTTGGAGGGTAATGGGATCGATTCTTGCATTTGGTCGAGTTTGCTTACAACAACAGTTATCAGTCCAGCATCGAGATGGCTCTAATTGAGGATTTATATGGTCGGCGATATCATTCGCCCATCAGATGGTTTGAGCCCGGCTAGGCTATGTTATATGGTACTGATTTAGTGAAGGATGCCTTGGAAAAGGTACAGTTGATTCAGGAGTGACTTCGCACTGCACAGTCCAGAAAAAAGGGTTACGCGGATCAGAAGGCACGTGATTTATCATTTATGGTGGGCGAGAAGGTTCTTTTGAAAGTCTCGCCAATGAAGGGAATCATGAGGTTCGGGAAGAAGGGCAAGTTGAGCCCAAGGTTTATAGGTCCATTTGAGGTGTTGAGACAAGTTGGGGAGGTTGCTTATGAGCTCGCCTTGCCTCCAAGTCTATCGGGAGTCCATCCGGTCTTCCACGTGTCTATGCTTCGGAAGTATCATGCCGACAGATCGCATGTGTTAGACTACAACACGGTTCAGTCAGATGAGAGCCTGGGTTATGAGGAGGAGCTGGTTGCCATTGTTGACAGGCAGGTTCGCCAGTTGAGTTCCAAGAAGATTTCTGCGGTAAAGGTTCAGTGAAGGGGTCAACTAGTCGAGGAGGCAACTCGGGAGACCGAGGAGGACATGCGGACCAGATATCCACACTTATTCGGCACTTCAGGTACGATTCTAGACCCGTTCGAGGACGAACATTTGTTTAAGAGGTGGAGAATGTAATGACCTGACCGGTCGTTTTGCTTTCTAGAACCCTGTTCCCTTAAATAAGACTCCACATATATGCTTTTACAGTTTTATGACTTGCGGGGGTGGTTAATTTGGTTTAGGAAGGGTTCGGGTTGAAATCGGAACACTTAGTTCCTTAATATTTGGCTTAAAAAGGGTTAATTTTGACTTGGGTCACAATTTTTAGTAAATGACCTTGGAACCTAGATTTGACGGTCCCAATAGGTTCGTATGATGATTTTGGACTTGGGCATATGTTCGGATCGGGTTTTGGATGAACCGAGAACGTTTCGGTGCTTAATATTGAAGATTGACACATTGAAGGTTTTTCAAGTTCTTTAAATTTGGGTTGGAGTAGGCTTTGGTGTTATTGAGGTATGTTTGGGATTCCGAGCCAAGGAATAGTTACGTATGGTGATTTAAGACTTGCACACAAAATTTGGTGTCATTCCGAGTAGTTTAAGTATGATTCGGTGCATTCGGAGCAAGTTGGATGAACTTGAAGTTCATAAGTTGATGCGATTTGATTTGGAGTGTAATCCTTAGTTTTGATGTTATTTCACGTGTTCCGAGGGTTCGAGCGAGTCTGTTTTGTGATTTCAAACTTGTTGGTATGCTTGGACGAGGCCTCGGGGGCCTTGGATGCCATTCGGACGATGCGCGGAACGCGTTTGGACTTGGAAGTAAGGATGAAGAAACATGGTTCTGGTGCAATCGCACCTGCGAAGAACCTGACGTAGGTGCGAGCTTGAAAAGCGAGTTAATTCCTGCAGAAGCAGCCAGGCGTTTCCTGGCCAGTGACCACAGAAGCAGAGCAGGAGCCGCACCTGCAAACGCGCAGGTGCGAAAGCGTTGATCGCATAAGTGTGGAAGGTCGTAGGTGCGACGCTAATGCTGCAGAATTGGGCTCGTAGAAGTGAGTTGTTGTCCGCAGAAGAGAAGGAGGCGGATTTGGGCTTGGTCCGTGCCTGCGAGATTTTGTCCGCAGAAGCGAAGCCGCAAGTGCGGCAGTGGCATCGCATGTGTGAAAAACGCTGGAGGGAGTGAGATTCATTTAAGACGAGACTTAGGCCATTTTGGTTCATTTATTTCACTTCTTGGGTGATTGTTTGAGCTTCTTAGAGAGGGGTTTCCACCTAGCTATTGAAGGTAAGCAATTCCTACCCAATGTAAGTTAAATACATCGATTATTGGGTAGACTTTAACATGTAAAATTGTTAAAATTATGGGTTAAGTTGAAAAACCTAGGTTTTGATAAAAATGGGATTTTACCACGAAAATGATTATGGCATTGGGTGAATTTGAGAGTAAAATCCCATTTTTGGCTAATTACTCTAATAGCTAAATTATTAACTTTTGAGTGTATATTAATTATTTTATATAACATTTGACTAGCTTTGGATTGTTCGGCACCAAGTTGGGTCCTTAGAGTGAATTTGTGGCCGGAAAGTGAGCTTTGAGACGAGGTAAGTCTCTTGCCTAACCATGTAAGAGGGAATTTACCCCATAGGTGATTTAAATTGATATTTGATTCTAATTGTGGGGGTTACGTACACACGAGGTGATGAGAGTCTGTGCGTAGCTACTAATTATGCTTAAGTCCGGGTAGTTTAGGACCCAAATCATGAAATACTTGTGATGTTTGCACCCTGCTTGTTAATTAAAGCGCTTAAATTATATTGAAACTTGTTAAGGATTTGTAAAGACCGAATTTCACTTACTTGAGTTTTGGCGGGTTACTTGACCGTTAGTAGAAATTGTGCTTCTTTATGTATTAGCCTTATAATAGCTTTTAAATCGTATGTTCATAATGTATCCTCTCTTCTTGTGGAGTGGGCCAAATGCCTCGACAGTATAATAGATGCATTTATGGTTTGTGTCGCTCGACCCTCGGCAATGTACACATTATTATGGATCGGGCCGTACGACTTCGGCATAAATCGTGCGTGTTAATACTTGAAGCCCGAATACACATGATATTATTTTTGGTGAATTGAGATGTTATAATTTATTTATTTGTTTGGAATTTATTTGGGATTAGTACAATGTTAGTGAAAGACTTTTGGAATTTACTATTAGTTAAATAATCATTTAATCATTGCTGCCATTGTGTTAATAGTTTTATTCACATACTCTATGATTGTTTAGCATTTCTGTATTTTATTGTTAGCCCATAGTAAGTGTCGACGTCGACCCCTCGTCACTACTTCTTCGAAGTTAGACTGGATACTTATTGGGTACATGTCATGTATGTACTCACGCTACACTTCTGCACTAATCATGCATGATCTAAGGCAGGTGCATCTGGCTGTCATACGGGCATACACACCCGATACTCCGAGGCTTAGTGGTGAGTTGCCTTCAAAACTCGTTCTGTAGAACTCGGAGTCTCTCTTTTGCATTAGTTTTTGTCTACTCTATTTTCAAACAGTAGTTTAGTATTTTGTATATTCTACTAGTAGCTCATACACTTGTGGCACCGGTCTTAGAATTATGCTAGTAGATATTTGATGGCTTTTGAGTATTTATTCGCCAGACTTGTTCTTATATTAGTTTACACTTTATTTTATTATATTTTCACCTCTTACTTACTTAATGCATAAAAATCAACTATTTCGAAATTGTTAAAAAGAATAAATACATGGCTAGTTTACCATTGGCTTGCCTAGCGGCGACTTTGGGCGCCATCACGGCCTATAGGTAAAATTAGGTCGTGACATTTTGAGTGGATACAGTGAATTAGCAATTTCAGCAGAGCTAGTAGAGGTAAGATTTGATTTACTTATCTAGGTTAACACTAGTCAGTGTGTGACAATTTGAAATACCGAATGCGTGTTAGAACCCAAAGAGTTTAAGTTAAACCCCAAGTACAGTGACAGTGGATGAAGAAAACAATCAGCTAAGCAGTAAGAGAGCAAGCTACAGAAGAATAGCTTTTAAGAGTTATTGAAAAGGGATTTCCCCAAGATTGGCAGTGTGAGCAGAGTTAAACCATTGAGGTTGTGTATGATAGTTGTGAATACATTAGCTTTCCATTTATGTAGGTAATATAGTTTTTCCTAGTAAGAAGGATTGCTCAGAAGTAAGTGGGAAGGTGAGTCTTCATTGACGTAAAGTGCAAAGAATTACAGAAGATAAGAAAAGTTGTCCGGATCCCAACAAAAGAGAAGAATCCGCAAGTAGAAGAACTTAACCTTTGGTCTAAGGGAGAGATGTGAAAATTGTCAGTAATTCTGGTTGGAGATTTGAAACCCGCATAGTTAGCATGAGATATAAAAACTATAAAATCATGCTCAGTTATTTATCATGAGGGTAGTGATATAAGTATTTTCAGGAAGTACCTTAAAATGATAATCAAGTATGAGAAGTATAGCTCATGATTGAGGCAGACAAGAGAACTATGGTGAAAGAAGTTTAACACTTAGCCAGGCTAGGATTTCGACTTTCAGACACCGAAGATGGTGGAGATATTGTCCAGAACAAGACATGTTCCTCCTTAGTAGCCGAAGTGAAGGAGAAACAGTTTGATGATCCCTACTTGTTGCAGGTGAACGATATGATTCATAAGCATAAGATAATGGCTTTTGTACAAGGAGGAGATGATGGTACTTTGAGGTACCAAGATGGACTATGTATTCCAGACATAGATGGGCTCAAAGAGCGGATTATGTCTGAAGCCTAGAATTTCAGGTATTCTATTTACTCATTTTCCACAAAGATGTATCATGGTCTTAAGGAGATTTATTAGTGTAACGTCATGAAAATGAACGTCGTAGAATATGTAGCCAAGTGTTCGAATTATCAGAAAGTGAAAATCGATCAGCAGAAAGCCTAGTGTATTACCACAAAATACACATATTCTTGAGTGGAGATGGTAAATATGGACTTTATAACAGGATTATCTTGCTCATTTTGAAATAATGAAATGATTGGGTGATTATAAATCGACTTTCCAAGTCAACACACTTCTTGCTAGTAAAGACCACAGATTTAGTAGAAGATTATGGCAAGTTGTACATTCAGGAAATCATCCGATTGCATGGGACTCTGCTGTCCATCATTTCAGATCACGGTGCTTTGTTTACAATGAACTATTAGAAGTCCTTTTAGAAATAATTAGGCACAAGAGTAAACCTCAGCATAGTTCTTCATCCTCAGGCAGATGGTCAGGCAGAATGCAAAATTCAGACACTTGAGGGTATTTTCTTGATTTTAAAGGTAATTGGAATGATCACATACCTCTCATTGATTTTGCTTATAATAAAAGCTACTACTCTATTATCAAGATGGCACCGTATTAAGCTCTGTATGGGCGAAGGTGTAGATCACCAATTGGTTGGTTCGAAATTGGCAAAGTGGAGTTGTTAGGACCCGATTTGGTCTATCAGGCTGTGGAGAAAGTCAATTTGATTCAAGAGCATTTGAAAATGGCTCATAGTCGCCAAAAGTCCTATTCGGACGTGCGGCATGAAGACCTAGAGTTTTAAGTCAATGATTGGGTGTTTCTAAAAGTTTGGCATTTGAAAGGTGTTATAAGATTTGGGAAGAAAGGAAAGCTCAGTCCTAGATATATCACCTCGTATATGATCCTACAAAAGATCGGATAAATAGTTTATGAGTTGGAGTTGCCACCAGAATTAGCGGTTGTACAACCAGTATTTCACGTATCATGTTATAACATTCAAGTTTCCAGTACTCAGATACTTATGTCAGTTCAGTACTCAGATCCTCACGTCAGTCCAATACTTAGATATTGATGTCAGTTCAGTAGTTAAATATTCGTTCCAGTTCAATATTGTTAGTTCAGTATTCACGTATCCATGACAGACCAGTATTCTTAAATATGTTTCATGTTATGCGCATTATGATTCCCTGTGAGGCTTGTGATATGCTATGATAGCTGGAGGGTATTTCGGAGAAATGTTGAAGGTAACTAACCTTTCATTTAGACCTTATATTATAATCTCCATGTCTTTCAACATTCAGACAGCTCAATATTCAGTCAATGCAGTAGTCATTTAGTTCAGTATCTCGGCAATTCAGTAATCATGTATTCATTAAGTTTAGTATGCAAGAGCTCATGAAAGTTCATGTTTCCACCAGACTTATTTAAGGTCCAGAGTTAGTCGTAGTTACAGTCAAGACAATCATTCGAGGATGAATGATCCCAAGGGGGAGATAATGTAACACTCCAATGTGTTAAATAAGTATTAATATGATATATTAGACGCATGAAGTCCTATCGGGATGTGTATGGGTGAAAATAGTTATTTTGGAATCAAGACAGAGAGTGGGGTGCATAAGATTGTATAAAATCGACTAAGTTTACGAAAGGTCTGTATTCCAGCAGGCTCTTGTGAAAATATGTAACGAATTTGGGAAACTTTAAAACATAAAAGTTGTAGCCCTTTGAATTATTCTTCCAACGATATATTGTAGAGCCCTAAAGGATTTCTGAGTAAAATGTTATGTGCATTTTACTGGACAATGCACAGTATGTGCGTGCAGGTGCGCGCCCAGATGATCCCGTGCGCGGCCGTGCACTTGTGGCAGCGATACTTCCCTACTGTGCATCTAGGTGAGCGGTTGGGTTTTCAGGTGTGTGGGAGTGCACCCGGGGGGTCATTTTAAAAGCCCTACTTCGTCCCCCACACCCCTAAACACAAAACACTTACTCTAGAAAGGGAAGCTCTCAAGAACCTAACTCTTCAAAGGCCCCTCCACCATCCAAGGTAAGTTATAATGGTGATCCTAAGTTTATTTCAATTCTACAATACCTTATTAACATGGGTAAACCCTTCAAATCATTTGATATTTGATTGGGACATCAGTTTTGAGAGACGAACCCTTAAAACTCGAATTCAAGAGGATTGAACATAAAATGGTAATATCTTTACCCTCTAAATGATTATAGCATTGGATTAATAATTATAGACTCTAAATTCATGAGATATGAGTTGATGGGTTTGATTGAAAAGCATGAACGATTATATGTATGGGTTGTTGATTGTTTATTATTGGTTAAGGGTGTTGTTTATCTTATGGGTGATGAAGAATGATATTGGTTATAATAAATTTGAGATTTTAGAATTTATCTTGGAGCAAGAGAATGGATTGTTGGGTGTAGAAACATCATTAATAAGGGTTATGAGGCTTTACGCCCATAAAGTGTTTGATGAAATGTCTAAGTGACCAAAACATGATTATTATTGCTAATGTGGAATCCCTTTGACTTTTATTAATATAGATTAAAGTTGAAAGGGTTGGCAAATGTTGTATTATGCTCAAGAGCAGGAAGTTAAGGTATGTGAGTCTAACTCTCTATGTTTGGGAATTTTAATGATTCTCCCTACACTACTATCTTTTACGACGTTACTAATTGCCTCAGAAATATAGTTAATATTAGTTCCTTGAATAGTTGCAAAACTTCTATTCTCTAGCTTCGTAATCCGTTCATGACTTTCATTCTGAACGTTGTGAGCTCAGTGTGTAATAAATATAGACTTGTGTTTGATGCCCATGAGTCTCAGTCTAAATGACTTAGCATGTCATAAATAGTTGAAGCATAAGTTTTCATAATCAGTTCAAGAATACATGTCTCAGTCTAGTCCTATTCAGTATTACAGTATCATGTAACTCAATATGATTCAGTATTTTAGCATCATGTATTGTAGTATGATTCTTAGTTCCTGAATTTAAATCCCTGAATGTTGAACACCTGTATTTGGTCCCGAGGCCACAGTTTATGCTTTATGCATGTTTGGGCCTGAGGCCATAGTTTATGCTTTATGCATGTTTGGGCCTGAAGCCGCAGTTAATGCTTTATGCATCTTTGGGCCAGAGGCCGCAGTTATGCTTTATGCATCTTTGGGCCTGAGGCCGCAGTTATGCTTTATGCATCTTTGGGCCTGAGGCCGCAGTTATGTATACGTATACTTGGGCCCGAGGCCGCAGCTTGTGCACATATATATTGGGCCTGAGGCCGCAATTTATTTATTCAAATGAACATGTTGTTCATCATTCAGAAGAGGGAGTATTCATATCCTTACTCCCTTTGTTCAGTTCAATTATCAGCTATCAGTTACCATTTTAGTTATCTATTATCATTTCAGTTATCCGTTATCAGTTATAATTTCAGCTTCAGCATTTATCGTTTCAATTATCAGATATTAGTTATCACTTCAGTTATCAGTTCTTAATTTAGTTTCAGTTTCAACATTTATAGTTCTTTCTTTCAGTTGTTTTACATACTAGTGAAATTCAAATGTACTGACGTCCCTTTTTGCCTGGGGTCTGCATCTCACTATGCAGGTAATGATTTACAGGTTGACGATTCAGAGTGCTAGGATTCTCGTACCAGCTATTTGGTGAGCCCCAGTTCTTTCGGGGCATTATCATTACTTTACAGTATTTTAGAAATTTACGGACAGTCAGTGTTTTCAGTACTTCATTAGAGACTTCATAGACTAAAGTAATAGTTAGACAGAGTCGTATGCTTTTCATGTTAAGATATCTTGGCTACAAATATGTTTCGGAATTGTATTAGTATTTTCGTAGTTTGATTTATATCATTTAGACTTTCAGTATATCAACATGTGTAAGTTTATCTTCCACATTCAGTTTGTTATAATATCACATGTTGATTTAGCCAGTTGGTTCGCTCGGTCACATGTAGTCAGGCACCGGGTGCCGTGTTATGTCTAGGCTCAGGTTCGGGGTGTGACAACCAAGAATGTTGATCATGGTCAACTCTAACAACATTAAAGCTCCAGAATTGAATTTCTCTACCAAAACACATCTAAACTATCTAGAAATCTGTTGATCCATATTCATTGAGCAAAGTGGTTGAAGTCCTTACACTGTATGAGCAAACATCTGGATAGCTGATCAACAAGTCAAAAAGATCATATATTTCATGCATGCTAATGTGGAAGGAGAGTTTTTTCATAATGTTGGTGCCATAACTTGATTTCAGAGAGGCCGCTTCACTTTCACTTATCTAGGGTGTCCAATATTTTATACAAGGAGGAGGAAAGATTATTACAATGATCTCATTAAAAATGTGAAGGCAAAGCTACATTCTTGGAAAGGAAAATTACTGTCCTTTGGAGGTAAAGCTACACTTATTACTAGTGTGTTGCAAAGCTTACCAACTCACATCCTTTCAGTGTTGGATCCTCCTAACAATGTGCTTGTACATTTGCACAAGATGTTTGCTAGATTCTTTTGGAGTACTAAGGAAGAAGGTAGAAGCAGGCACTGGACCAAGTGGCTCAATTTATGTCTTCCAAAGGAAGAGGGAGGATTACGGTTTGCAAAGTTGTGGTGGAGGTTTAGGACATCAAAATCCTTGTGGTCAAATTTTATGTGGAACAAATATTGCAAAAAGGAAATGCCAACTATGGTTCAATTTAGACAAGGATCACATGTGTGGAGGAAAATGCTAAAGGCTAGAGAAGGGGTTGAACATGAAATTTTGTGGGAAATGAATAGGGGCTCTACAAACATTTGGCATGAGAATTGGACTGGTCTTGGAGCATTATATCATGTACTACCACCAGAGTTCAATATCAATGAAGAGTTACAGGAGGTGAACAAAACTCTACACTTTCTAGATAGAGTTAGATATCCTTGGTTGTCTAATATCTCCCTACTGTGGCCAGAAATGGTCAGGTACTTTGAAGGCTACAAGCCTTATGTTGTTACCAAAAGAATTACCTGGCAGCTACCTTATGAGAGGTGTATAAGTGTAACACTGATAGTACTTCTAGAGGGAATCCTGGGCCAAGTTCTTATGGTTTATGTGTGAGGAATGATACTGGAGATGTGGTATTTGCATTGGCAGAAGAAATAGGGATCTCAACTAATATAGTAAATGAGGCAAAGGCAATAGTGGAAGGGCTCTTATATTATGTTCAAAGGCAGCTTCATCCACTCATTATTGAGACAGATTCCTTGGTGATGAAGAAGATTATTGAATGTGAATGGGAGATACCTTGGAACATTAGGAAGGAAGTGAAGAAGATTAAGGAGATAAAGAAGAATTATAATGTGATCTTTCAGCATGTCCTAAGGGAGAGCAACACAGTAGCGGATTTATTAGCTAACCTTGTTTTCACTTTTGCAGGTACCATTTAGTTTCACTCTTTCTCTGAAATGCCTAGTGCAGGAAGGAGACTAATCAATCTAGAAAAATCACAAACACCTAATTTGAGGGCGAGAGTGGCTAAAAGGAAAGCTCCTGACTGATGAGAAGACCTCAACTGAAATTGTCTGGCCTTGTGTTGTTTGATATTGCTATATCCTATATAATGTTAGGGCGTTTCTCAGTGGTATTAGCATGTTTTCATGCTCATTCTGGGGACATTCTAATGTTATATGTATTAGTTAATGCAAGGCGGGTGGTGTTCTATCACATAAAATCACATGGCAAAACACTGATGAACAGTAGGTCTGTGCTTTGCACAGCCATACGCAGAATCATAACGTTGGATGCACTGTGCACTCCAATTTTGCAGATTACTTTGAAGGATCAAAGCTGGGATCCAATGGTATCAAAAGGTATCTCATTACACATTATGATTGTTTGGTTTAGACTTTCACATGAAGCTGCTACTGCAATTTGTTCTGTGCATAAATGCTTGCACACATTACACAATGCAATACAATTTCACAACTCATCACATCATCTGCTGCTCCTTCTGTTATATTATGTATTGAGTTGTCATTTTCCAGTGGTATTAGTGTGTTCAGACACTCATTCTGGAGATGATAATTTAGTATACATGTTATTCTTGTTTAGTGAGCAGATGAATTATCAGATGCTTTGGGCAAATTCAGTATACTGCCTTGATTTGAACTGGAAAACTATATGGAGTTGTTCATTTTGGAGCAACATTGATGGTTGGAAGATTTTGCTTGCTTCAATTCAGTGGTGTAAATGTTTTGAATTCATGTTAGCCTTGTCCATTTCTAATGGAATGCATACCCTGGCGCCTGGTGAGAGCTTGATAGGTGCTACTTGGTATTTTCCCCTGGCTATTAGATTCACATACAGTGACTGTTGAATGAAGCATGCAACTTATCATGTTGTAATAGCTAGTTCCTTAGATATTAGTTATTTCATCTTTCTAGTAGCTAGTGGTTTTGTGCAATTTGTATTTAGCTTTGGACCCAATTTTGGGATTTTATTAATATATTAGCCACTAGGCAGCATGCCTAGTGGTATATTTGCTTAAAACAAAAACTATCTAGAAATTGAAAGAACCATGCACATATGTCAAAACATATCAAATGAAGCTATTCAAGGCATTGAATCACAAAATGGAAAGCTAGAACTCAAAATGACCGAGCGAATTATTATATTCTCCCCCACTTAAACATATGTTTATCCTCAAACGTGCCAAGAGTCATTCCAAAACTGTGGAATAGCTTAACTGTCATGACCAAAAATCCAAGTAGTCGTGATGGCACCTAACGCAACCCGCTAGGTAAGCCAATTAACAACAATTCAATTCAAAAGTGATTTACTAAGTAAAATAAATGATGAAATAACTGAACTTTTATACAACATTCCAAAGACTGGTAGTACAAATTATGAGCTTCTAAGATTTTAGAGTTTACAAAGCTGGTATGAAATAAATACATTCATTTGTTTGAAATATACATGAACAGATTAATAATTCTAAAGCTACCAAGAACAAGAAGCAGATATGATCGGAACACAGGTACATCTTCAATATCAGCTCCCGCTTTACACAGCAACATCAACTCCAAACTCTGCACGCAAGGTGCAGAAGTGAAGTATGAGTACAACCGACCACATGTACTCAATAAGTAACAAACATAACCTTAGGTTGAAAGCAGTGACGAGCTTGGACAACGGTCAGAGTTCAACACCAATATCCAAAAATGACTCGTAATAATGCAATAAAAGTTGTACAAGTAATACTCAAAGATATGATGCCCAGCTCGTTCATAGTTACGAAAAATAGGCATGTTTTTCAGGTATAACAGTAAAATCCAAATCTTTCACCAAAATCACCAAAGTATGAGTATATCAGAATACTGTGATTTTTCTAAAAAACTTTCAACAACAGATAAGATATTTCATTCTCAGATAGCATGAGAAAAGTACATCTTTATGCCTACATATCAATGTGCTTGTGAAGTCATGAATGTCACAAAACCGTGTAGCATGAGGAAATGCATCTCTATGCCTATATATAAAGTATGCATGTCGAATGCAATGCATCACACTGATGAACTCATGTACTCACTCTCTCAGAGTACTCAACATCACTGTCTCACACTCAATCACTCGGTACACTCAATCACTCGGCACTCATACTAGGCACTCGGTACCTGTGCTCACTGCTGGTATGCCAGACTCCGGAGGGGCGGATCCTATCCAAGCGCTAATAAAACCTATTGCGGCGCACAGCCCGATCCTATCATGAATTAATAATACCTATTGCGGCGTGCAGCTCGATCCCATCATGAATCAATAAAATCCGATGCGGCGTGCAGCCCGATCCCATCATGAATCAATAAAACTTGTTGCGACGTGCAGCCCGATCCCATCAATATCACTCACAATCAGGCCCTCGGCCTCAGTTCAGTCATCAATCTCTTCCGTTTCTCGAGCTCACAAATCTCATGCCAATTAGCCCAAACAATGATAATATGATGTGACAACAATGATAATAGAGACTAAGATATTATATGCAAATGAATGAATATGACTGAGTATGTAATTGTAATTTAGGCAAATAACTCAACAGCAAAAATAACCTCAGTAGGTCCTAACAGAATGCGTATATAGCCTAAATATGATTTCTAACATGGATCACAGCTCAAATGACTCTAACACGTAGGAATTTCATGGATAGAAAAAACATAGAAAACTACATAGTACCACAGAATCAATCGAGTCACAATTCACACGGTGCACGCTCACACGCCTGTTACCTAGCATGTGTGTCACCTCAACACCAACACATAACACGTATATTACGGGGTTCATACCCTCAGCACCAAGTTTAAAAGTGTTACTTACCTTGAACAAGCCAAATCAAATACCGAGCAAGCCAAACAATACTCTAGAAATGCCATCTGGCGCCTACCGACCTCTGAACAGCTCAAAACTAGCCAAAAGCAACTCAAGAACATCAAATAATGCCAAAGGAAACAAACTCAATCGATAAAGGTTCAATCTTTAATCAAAATCCCAAAGGCAACCAAAAAGTAAAACCCGGGCCCGTACTTCGGAACACGACAAAACTCACAAAATCTGACAACACATTCAATTACGAGTCCTGATACACCCTCATCCCTCTCTTCTCCTCTCCCTCAACCGGAGATATTGACACCACCGCCAGCCACGAAACCTAGAAGATCTGCAATGCCGACAGCCATGGATGTGTGTGAGCTTTTCAATTCTGGCCATAAAACGACCTTCACCATGGTCGGATTCAAATCTGCCATCATCAAAAGAGCTTTGCCAGATGTTCATCACCATATCACACTCTCTCCGGATTTCATCACCGGCGGGTCACCTCTGTTTGACTTTTTTTGTCATTGTTTAGCGTTGCTCCTGTGTTTATCGCCGTGGAAGTAATGCCGTCTCCGGACGTTAACTTCGACATATAATTTTGGTAGCCTTTCATTCGTTTAGATCTGGCCGGAGTATTTTCTGGCAGACCTCCATGTTTTCCAGCGAGCCTTTTGATCCGCTGTTGATCTATTGTTGCTTTGCTTTTGCAGGTTGTTTTGGTAGGGAATACATATCATTAGCTTTGTTGTTTCCGTTAGCCTATATTTCTACTAATGTGTTCATTTTTAGAAACGTTATTCTTGGGACTGTTTATGTTTGAGCTAATGTTGTTGTTCCTCCCTCTAATCACTAAAATGGCCGGATCATGTTACCACTATCTTGTGCCTTCTTCCATGTTGCTTTGCCAGTTCTTGTATTTCACCATTGACTTTGGATTTACTGATTGTTGGGGCCCGTTATTAGTGTCTGAGGTTTGAACTTCAAGAGTACATGCCATCTTTGGCGTGTTTGAGGCTTTCATTTTATTCTATATTGTGTCCATGTCTGTTTGGAATTTGTTTCATCACGGTGTATACGGTCGAAATCGGGCATGTCAAATTTCATAGGCATGGGGAGTTTCCTCGAGAGTAAGCTCATGATAGACGAGGCTCGAGCTAAATGGCAGAATATGGAGCATGAAGATCGAAGTGCTCGCTGAAGATCGAGACCTAGCATGACCGACTTCGAGTAAGGCATAATAACGAAATGGCGAAATATTAGCAACCGACAGAAGATCTCGGCAGAAATCCTGGAACAGATCGAATCAAGCGGTTATTGATGCCAATCATGGGATTTGGTTCTGTTTTAAGAATTGTACCTTATTTAGGATTCCTCTACTATATAAAGAGGGACCATATTCATTTGTAGGGATTGGACTGCGAAACATATATAAAAAAATGCCGCTCTCTATTTCATTTACTATCTACTACTGTTCATCATTGTTTATTTTTCTGTTCTTTACTGTTCTCCTGATCCAACCTCGAGACCATCTCGAATCGAGGTCGAAAGCTCTGCTAGAATACTGGTTTGGTTTATTTTATTATTTAGATTATCTATTCAATTCCTTGTTTATCAATTGGTATTAAATTAAATCATGTATCCTTAAAACCACAAAATAAGTTTAATTGTTACTCAAATTTTAGGGTAAACAGTTTGGTGCCCACCGTGGGGCTAAGGATAATAGTGATTTTTCAATACTGATTCTGGTGAAACACACTATTTTATGTTTGTTCTTGTCAAGTATCTTTGCTTTCAGGTTAAAACATGTCAAACTCACAAAACGCATCCACACACGGTGACAATGGCCTCGGATTCCATGGTGAAAACGAAAATGTGATTGCTCCAGGAATCGAAGTGCCACAGGCTAATCTTGGGGGAGCATTGGTTGCCAACTCCATCGATGTCAGTTTGTACGTTGCTCTAAATGTGGACCTAGGTGCAGATCTCGATGGGAGTGTACGTAGAGAAGGCCGATCTAGTGGCCAAGGAACACAGGGCAGAGGAGACGAGGGATTCATTCTCCAAGTAATATTCGAGATGTTTCAGGCTCAGCAAGCCGTTATTGCTCAGTTACAAAATCAACATAGAACTCTGAATAGGGTTGAGTCGGAAATTAGTCGTCGTCCGAGCCAGTACTGGAGAGGCCGAATGGTAACGAATCAGGGACTGATCTTGCGATAATTAAAATGTTGGAGAAGCTCACCAAAAGAATTGAATCAAGGGAAAAGAGAATTGAAGCCAACGATAAAAAAGTGGATACATACAACTCTCGAGTTGATCAGATACCGGGGGCACCGCCAATCTTGAAAGGGATGGATTCAAAGAAGTTTGTACAAAAACCTTTTCCTCCAAGTGCGGCTCTGAAGCCTATTCCAAAGAAGTTTCGTATGCCAGACATACCCAAATATAATGGTACCATCGACCCCAACGAGCATATTACTTCATATACATGTGCCATCAAGGGTAACGATTTAGAGGATGATGAAATCGAATATGTGTTGTTGAAAAAATTTGGAGAGACCCTTTCAAAGGGAACAATGATTTGATATCACAACCTACCACCAAATTCTATCGACTCATTTTCCATGTTAGCAGATATTTTCGTAAAGGCACATGCCGGAGCCATAAAGGTCGCAACAAGAAAATCGGACCTTTTCAAGGTAAGACAAAGGGATAATGAAATGCTGAGGGAGTTCGTGTCCCGATTTCAAATAGAACGCATGGAGTTGCCACCGGTCACACATGATTGGGTCGTTCAAGATTTCACCCAAGGGTTGAACGAGCGGTGTTCGGTAGCATCACGTCAGTTGAAACAAAATTTGATCGAATATCCAGTTGTAGCTTGGGAAGATATGCACAATCGATACCAATCGAAGATTAGGGTCGAGGACGATCAATTAGGAGCTCCTTCCGGTTCAGCACATCCAAATAGGTCGACAGTTAAAAATTAGAGGGACATTGACAGGGAGCTAAGATCGAACAGAGACTGATATCAACCATATGCCGCAGATCGAAGGAATAATGGTTTAGGACGCAATTCCGCCTGGAACGATTGGAGAAGTGATCGAGGACAGAATTCTCGGGGACTTATGAGCAAGAGTGGTTTTGATAAGTACGTCGATCCCACAGAAGCACCTCGATTATCGGAATATAACTTTAGCATTGATGCGTCAGGCATTGTATCGGCAATCGGAAGGATCAAAGATACTAGGTGGCCTAGACCCATACAAACTGATCCTTCTCGGAGAAATCCAAATTTGATATGCAAGTATCATGGCACGCATGGTCACAAAACCGAGAATTGGAGGCAATTAAGGGAGGGCGTAGCCCGTCTATTCAATGAGGGCCACCTTTGAGAGTTCCTCAGCGATCGAGCCAAGAATCATTTCAGAGTAAGAGACATCAACAGGAAGAATGAACAGGAGGAACCCCAACATGTCATTCATATGATCGTCGGTGGGGTCGATATTCCATAGGGACCCATATTCAAACGCACTAAGGTATCAATCACTAGGCAAAAATGGACTCGAGATTATGTGCCCGAAAGCACTTTATCATTAAACGACGAAGAAGCAGAAGGCGTTTCTCAGCCCCAACACGATGCTCTGGTAATTTCTATCTTATTAAATAAAGTTCAAGTTAAGCGTGTTTTAGTGGATCCGGGTAGCTCGGCGAATATCATCCGATCGAGGGTCGTGGAGCAGCTCGGCCTACAAAATCAAATTGTGCCCACAGATCAGGTCCTAAACGGCTTCAATATGGCCAGTGAAATAACTAAAGGGGAGATTATTCTACCGGTGAACGCGGCTGGAACCATTCCAGATACTAAGTTCCACGTGATCGAGGGCGACATGAGGTACAATGCCCTACTCGGAAGGCCTCGGATCCATAATATGAGAGCAGTCCCTTCAACTCTCCACCGAATGATAATATTTCCAACATCAGACGGTGTAAAAACAGTATAAAGGGAGCAGCATGCTGCAAAGGAAATGTTTACGGTCGATGAGGTAACACCGATATCGACACTATTAGCCTCGGAAAGGTCAAACATCAAAGATAAACAGGAAGTCAAATAGCAAACACAGTCCACCAGCCTCGACTAAATCGGGGAAGCGGGAGATAGAAGAAAACGAGGAGGATTTTCTGACCCCTCGAACTTTTGTTGTTCCCGAAGATACTGACGCCACCAAATCAATGTTCGAAGAGCTGGAATAGGTTGTATTGATCGAGTACCTTCCCGAGCGAAAGGTATACCTGGGAACGGGATTAACCCCCGAACTCAGGAAAAAACGTATTCAATTTCTTGTTGATAACATAGATTATTTTGCATGGTCCTATTTAGACATGATAGGGATTCCACCGGAGATAACGACACATCGGCTAAGCCTGGACCCTAGATTCAAACCGGTGAAGCAAAAGAGAAGACCCCAGTCCGAAGTAAAGCATGCATTAATAAAGGACAAAATAACTAAACTTCTAAAAATAGGATCCATTCGGGAGGTTAAATATCCCGAATGGTTAGCCAATATAGTTGTAGTCCCTAAAAAGGGGGATAAACTTAGAATGTGTGTAGATTATAAGGATTTAAACAAGGAATGCTACTGCCTAACATCGATCTCATGATCGATGCCACGGCCGGCCACGAGATCCTTAGTTTTCTCGATGCCTATTCCGGGTATAATCAAATCCAAATGAACACGGAAGACTAAGAAAAGACTTCATTTATCACCAAATATGGAACATATTGTTATAATGTAATGCCCTTCGGGCTAAAAAAATGCAGGGGCTACTTACCAATGCCTAGTGAATAAAATGTTCGAAGAACAAATAGGTAAATCAATGGAGGTTTATATTGATGACATATTAGTTAAGTCCCTGCGCGCAGAGGACCATTTGGCTCATTTGCAGGAAACATTCGAGATTTTAAGGAAATACAACATGAAGCTCAACCTTGAGAAATGTGTTTTCGGGGTTGGGTCGGGCAAGTTCCTTGGCTTCATGGTATCGATTCGGGGAATAGAGATCAACCCAGATCAAATCAAGGTCATCGAAGACATCACCGTCGTGGATAGTGTAAAAGTCGTACAGAGGTTAACTTGGTGGATAGCTGCCTTAGGCCGATTCATTTTAAGGTCATCGGATCGAAGCCACAGATTTTTCTCTCTACTCAAAAAGAAGAACAATTTCGCCTGGACCCCGGAATGCCAACAGGAATTGAAAGAGTTGAAGCGATACCTATCGAGCCCACCACTGCTTCACACTCCAAAGGCAGATGAGAAGATTTACTTGTACTTGGCAGTATCGGAAATCGCGGTAAGTGATGTCCTAGTTCGAGAAGAGCAAGGTACGCAATTTTCCGTTTATTATGTAAGTCGAATCTTAGGAGAAGCATAAACTAGATATCCACACTTAGAAAAATTAGCACTTGCACTAATAAGCGCCTCTAGAAAGTTAAGACCATACTTTCAAAGTCACCCAGTATGCGTATTAACCACTTACCCACTTCGTAATATTTTGCACAAGCCCGAACTGTCAGGCCGATTGGCCAAATGGGCCGTCGAACTCAGTAGGTACGACATCGAATATCAACCTCGAACGTCCATCAAGTCTCAAATTTTAGCGGACTTCGTGGCCGATTTCACGCCAACCCTCGTACCTGAAGTTGAAAAGGAACTCTTGTTAAAATTGGGCACGTCGCTGAGGGTATGGACCCTTTTCACAGACGGTGCTTCAAATATGAAGGGGTCCGGGCTAGGCATCGTTTTTAAGCCACCCACGGGTAGCACTATTAGGCAATCTATCAAAACTTCTAGGTTGACTAATAATGAAGCCGAGTACGAGGCCATGATTGCAGGTCTCGGGCTAGCTAAAGGCCTGGGGGCAGAATTCATTGAAGCCAAGTGTGACTCTTTACTGGTGGTGAACCAAGTAAACAAAACCTTCGAAGTTCGAGAGGATATAATGCAAAGGTATTTGGACAAGCTGCAGGTAACTTTGCACCGTTTCAAGGAATGGACTTTACAGCATGTACCTCGAGAACAAAACAGTGAGGTCGATGCACTTGCAAACTTGGGGTCATCGGTTGGGGAAGATGAGATCAGCTCGGGGACTGTCGTTCAACTCTCAATATCCATGATTGAGGAAGGTCATGCCGAGATAAACTCTACAAGCTTAACCTTGGATTGGAGGAATAAATATATTGAATACTTAAAGAATGGAAAGCTCCCGTCAGACCCTAAAGAGTTGAGGACATTACGAACCAAAGTTGCTCGATTCACATTGGCTGAAGATGGAACATTATATAGAAGAACATTCGATGGACCATTGGCAGTGTGCTTAGGAACAGGAGGCACCGATTATGTTTTACGAGAGGTTTATGAAGGCACTTGTGGGAACCACTCCGGCACCGAATCACTGATTCACAAAATCATTAGAGCGGGATACTACTGGGATAGCATGGAAAAAGATACTAAGGAATTTGTTCGAAAATGTGATAAATGTCAAAGGTTTGCACCGATGATTCATCAGCCTAGAAAATAACTTCATTCAGTCCTATCCTCATGGCCAATCATGAAATGGGGTATGGATATCGTCGTCCTCTTCCATTGGCCCCAGGTAAAGCTAAGTTCATTTTATTTATGACTGACTATTTCTAAATGGGTTGAAGCACAGGCGTTCGAGAAAGTGAGAGAAAAAGAGGTTATAGACTTCATCTGGGATCACATCGTGTGTCGATTTGGGATACCCGCAAAAATAGTATGCGACAATGATAAGCAATTTATCGGCAGTAAAGTGACAAAATTTCTCGAAGACCATAAAATAAAAAGGTTATTATCAACACCGTATCACCCTAGAGGGTACGGACAGGCCGAATCGACGAACAAGACTATCATCCAAAACCTGAAGAAAAGGCTAAACGAAGCTAAAGGGAAATGGAGAGAAATTCTGCCCGAAGTCCTTTGGGCATATCGAACAACATCGAAGTCCAGTACAGGGGAAACTCCATTTTCCTTAGTATATGGCTCTGAAGCCTTAATCCCAATTGAAGTCGGAGAACCCAGCACAAGGTTTAGACATGCATCAGAGGAATCGAACCACGAGGCTATGAATACTAGCCTCGAATTATTAGATGAAAAATGAGAAGCGGCACTTGTTCGAATGGCTGCACAAAAGCAACGAATCGAAAGGTACTATAATAGAAGAACCAACCTTCTCCACTTCAGGGTCGGGGACTTAGTCCTAAGGAAGGTCACCATCAACACTCGAGATCCTAATAAAGGGAAGCTCGGCCCGAATTGGGAAAGACCCTATCAAGTCCTCGATATAGTCAGAAAATGGTCTTATAAACTCGAAACGAAGGACGGCGAACCATTTTCAAGCAACTGGAACATATCACTTCTCAAACGATATTATTGTTAAGTTATGACTTTCTCCCTTCTTTCGTTTATGTATATTCGACGCTAACTCATTGCAAGAATTCGACCGAATACATTGAGACCTCGGGGTTTAAAGTACGCGTTGTACTCTTTTTCTCTTAGATCGATTTTTTATCCCAAATGGGTTTTTCCGGTGAGGTTTTTAACGAGGCAACAATTATGTGCTAACTGAGGACAATTCAACAGTATCCAAGGCTTCTTTGCAATCAACCTCGAATACTGGAGGGCATCACCCTCGGATGTTGTATTCTCGAGAATAGTACTTCATGTCAATGGGCCTCGATAGGGAAGCTTTGTAATGGGCCAAACAGTCAAGTGAACGGTGTCCATATAAATTAGTCGAGCCTCGATGGCAAAACATGTGCGCATCTATAAACTATTAAAGAAGCATTCTCTCTTCATTTAAACATTTTGTGTCTCGAAGAAAATCCTCTAATATACAAAACTCATGCTTATGATATTGTGAGAAACGGCTCAAGAGTCAAAGTGCAAATATACACTCGGGGACTATCATTGATGATAGGCATATTCGAGTTATCTAAACTCAAATTCAGAAGACCTCAAAGAGGCACCCCTCGATCTATAGGCCAAGACCACCATTCTCGGGGACTGACATTTTAAACTAGTTCGAAATGTTATTGGGAAATAAGCCCAAGAGGCATACCTGAAGACTACGGCTAAAATATATACCCGAAGGTTACGGCCTAAATAACATGGCTCGAAGACGTCCGAATTCCGCAATAACGATAGGCCTTCAAATTCTCTGAATAACCGGTTAAAAAGGCTACCCTTGGCAAATAATAAAAAGAGCTTCGATAAAATCAGCCCTCGAAAAATCTTAAGAGGTATCAAACTATATTTAACACAAATGTGCTAATTCACAAAAAGCAAAAGGCTTTCAACTGACATCGAACCCTCAAAAAACCCAATGGATAAAATACATGCTAAGGCATAAAGAAATTTTTATTAAGTCTTTTAAGCCGAAAAGTGGGAAATAATAGCTGTCTTTTAGAGGCCATATGGGCCCAACCTAAAAGGGCCTAAGGGCCAATACATTTAGAGTTCGAGACTTTGTTCTCACTCAACTCGGACCTAAGGGTTTCACTATTCCAATTTCAAATAAAGTTGACTTGAATTTAGCTCAAGGATCTGACATAAAACCTTAAGGGGCATGTTACTATAAGTTCAAAAATTACCCATTATTAGATAAAAAGCCTAGGGTTTACTCTATGCTAAGTTCGAAACATACTCGAACTTAGTCATAAAAATAGTGCAGTCATGGCATCAATCAAGCCATCCGAAATCTCGAACATATTATTGAGCTCGGGGACTCGCCCTTGCACATATAAAAAACCTAAGGGTTTATTCTAAAGTTCGAATTAGTGTTCACTCGATTACAGAAGTTGCAACAACAAAATTTTCACAAGGCAAAAGCACAAAACACATTTGAACATAAAACTAAGAAGACATTCAAAAGAAGTTTTGTTTACTATATATTGATAAAAAAGATTATGTACAAAATACCGATCAAGGTCTTACAAAAAGAAAAATTAAGCCCTAACTACAACCGGTTTCGACCTCTTCTCCGAGAGCAACTTCCCCTCCAGGACCCTCATCGGATTCGCCTCGACTGCCTTCTTCATCATCATCTTCGTCATTGAAGGAGGCGAGCTGCTTGGCTTCAGCTTCAAGCACCTTGGCTCGGGCTATCTCCTCGGAGAGGTCAAAACCTCGAGTATGGATTTCCTCGAGGTTTTCTCTCCGAGATTGATACTTTGCCGAGTCAATGATCCATTGCTCTCAGTCAAAAGCCTCCCTTAGCTGCATTTGAGCAACTTCAGCATCAGCCCAGTACATGGCAATGGACTTGTCCGACATGACCTTTGTCTTATCGATCTCCGCCTTGGCCTTAGCAAGCCCAGTTTCAAGCTCCTCGATCCTCTTGGCTTGGGCCGAACCTTTCTCTTTGACACTCCAAAGTTGAACCTCAGCAGATGACAGTTTGGCCGAGGTAGTTACTTTTTTCGCAGCCAGGCGGTCTATATTCTCCTTCCACCGATCACAATCGGCCTTTACTTGATCGATGTTACATCATGTACTTTAATATTAGGATAAGTCGTAGTAATCCATATGAGCTTGAAGGGGGCTAAGAAAATTCATGAGGTTATAAAGGATTGTGGCTATGTTATTATAAGACCCCGTAAGTTTAACAACATTGACACCATTATATACATTTGATATGGTATTTTGAGTGGAATATTTTTTAAAATAGTTTGAAAAAAATATATGATTGTATATAGTTATTAATATTACTACTTTCGAATATGTTTTAAATTATACACATAATATGAGAAAGTTTATGAGATTTTCTTTATTGTAAATATAGAGATTATTCTCTCACAAGAAAAGAAGGTTATCTTCTTACCATTTTAAGAATTAAGCGTACAAGAATTTTTACTCTCTATAAGAGACTAGAAAAATTATAAGTTGAGAAAATATATGTATTTTTACATGGATGTTTTAACGAAATAATAGTATATGTATTGATTGTATATGGTACAACGATTTATTATTTTAATATTGTAATAGTAGTACTTTAAGATGAGGACAAGACTAACTTTGAGGTTATAAGTGCTTATAATATTTATAACAAGTGATAAATAAAGTCATGAAGGTGAGAGGGTAAACGAGTTGAAGAAAATGAGGTTGGTCGAAGTTTGACATTTGGAGATAAAATACGGTTTAAGTTGTAATACCCCGTATTTATCAACTAGTAATATACCACATGACCATGATAGCAAGATTTATAAAGTGTGTTAAAAGTATGTAGTATGATAAATAATTTAAGATAATTCTTAATTATGTGAATAATTGGATAATTATTGATTTTAGTGGGAGATTAACTAATTAATTAATATATTTGGATAAGAACTTCAACGTGGCAGTAACATGTGATCCACTAAGTGACTATTAAATCACTTTGCAAGGTGGCAAAGTTACCTTTATCTCATTTTGATTGAGAAATGTTATCAAAAAAGGCAAAAAGAGATGTACAGCCTATTGATCTCTTTTCTTGCAGTAAGAAACATCTATTTCTTTAGTTCGTTCTTCCTTCTAGATACTTTCACATACTTTTTGTTTTCTGCTTTGTTATATTTAGTTGATCGATTATTCACAAAAAATGTATGCTTCTGTATGTTCTTCATTCTTCAAAATTTCTTCATTACTTGTTGACATTCCAAGAGAATGGAATGGTAGAGGACTAGGAATATGTGACACATAAAACAATAATAAGTTGGTGAAATGGTGGGGTGCTACAGGATTGATATAAGACCAGCATTCTTAGATTGGAGTAAATGTTGAGACTCTAAGATCCACAAGATTAGACTAGATTAGAACTGATCGCTTCTATTAAGAACTAAGAACCAAAGTACATTTCATTGTAAAGATAGCATTGTTGCTGGAGGGAACTCAAAACCGACGAGATTGAGAGTTCAAATTCTATCTACTTGGCAAGTTAGACACTTCCTAACTAGTCAGGATCAGGACATTGGATTGGGATTCAAGCAACTACACTCGAAGACCTTACCAAGTGCATTTTCTGTGGACTGCTCCTTAATCTGTTTGATTGCTTTTAATGTTACAGCAACACCACCTTCTATCTCACTGGTTCATGCGGCTCAGGTCTCAATTGCTTAAGGGGTCCGGGTATGTTATGGCTATCCCTTCTTTTCTTTTGGCATGATCCAAGTAACGATACGTAAACGTAATGTTATTCCATAAATGGCTCTACTCTTAGTAGTTAAGGATGTTTACGTTATTCATTCCTATGTAAAATGATATTCAAAGTATGTCTAAGTATGTTTCTAAGTTTCTATTGAGGTATTTGATAAAGGTGTTAATGTTCATAACATAGTAATACATGCATCTTCATTTACCACCATGCTACGGCCCGTCAGGCAGTTACCACCGGTTGGGCAATTATGTATCATTATTTACCACCGGGTGGGCAGTCATGCATATTTATTTACCACCAAGCTACGGCCGATTGGGCATTTACATATTTACTACCGAGTTACGACCGGGTGGAAAGTTACATATTTACCACCGAGCTACGGCCGGTCGGGCAGTCATGCATTTACCACTGTGCTACAGCCGGTCGGGCAGTTACCACTGATCAGTTGGGTAGTCATGCATCATACGATATGGATAATAGTCTCAAAGAGAAGCATTGTATATATGTAGGTATAATAAGTATGCATATATGGTGGCACTTCAGAGATTCAGGTTGATTCTTATATGTCTTTAATTAATGTTGACTTACTGTTATATTTCAGTTCTACCTTACATACTCAGTACATTATTCGTACTGACGTCCTTTTGTTGGGAACGCTACATTCATGCCTGCAGGTATAGATAATCAGTTTGACGAGCCTTCATAGTAGACGAGATTGGCATTCAGCAAAGGATCGGTAAGACTCCACCTCATTCGGAGTGCAGCTGAGTCTATGAGTCATTGTGTCAGAGTTTTTCTATAGACTTATGTGTAGGTCGGCACCATGTCCCATTTGATGTCAAATAATCTTAGAGGCTTTATAGACAGAGGTTCATTTTGTACAGTATGTCAGAGGCCTTGAGGGCCCATATGTATTCATATTTTATGAAAGATGGTTTATTGATACAGCGTTTCTCACTTATAGTTATACATTATGAGTTGTGGCCATGTTGGCCCTTGATAGTTACAGAAGAAAAAATCAAATGAGTTACAGAGTGGTTCGCTCGGGCTAGTATGGCATCGGGTGCCAGCCACACCTCCCCAGGTTGGGGTGTGACAAAGTGGTATCAGAGCGGGTCGTGTCCTAGGAAGTCTACAAAGCCGTGCCTAGTAGAGTCTCACTTATGGGTGTGTTGCACACCACATTTATAATTGAGAGGCTATAGGGCATTTAGGAAATGTTACCCTTCTTTTGTTTCCAAATCGTGCCATAGAGTTGAGTCATAAGAAATCTGTATGAAGCTTTCGCCAGATTTTATATGCACCAGAGGTGCTATCACAACAGAGCTTTAAGGCGTAGATGTAATTTCTACCTATGTGGAAATGAGGTTATGAAAGCGACAGAAGATACGATGCGAGATTGAAAAGTAAGTAAGGTAAAGTAAAGGTGAAGAAGATACGAGATACTTAAGTACAAAAGGTTGTGAATAGTCGAGACTTTAGATATAGTTTGGGTTTTAGTTTAATTTACAAAGGAGACCCTAGTGAAAATTTTGTAAATCTCTAAGAGTTAACATTCGAGGACGAATGTTTCTAAAGGGGGGAAGGATATTACATCCTGTACTTTAATATTAGGATAAGTCGTAGTAATCCATATGAGCTTGAAGAGGGTTAAGACAATTCATGAGGTTATAAAGGATTTGTGGCTATGTTATTATAAGACCACGTAAGTTTAACAATATTGACACCGTTATATAAATTTGATATGGTATTTTGAGTAGAATATTTTTGTAAAATAGTTTGAAAAAAATATATGATTGTATATAGTTATTAATATTACTACTTTCGAATATGTTTTAAATTATACACATAATATGAGAAAGTTTATGAGATTTTCTTTATTGTAAATATAGAGATTATTTTCTCACAAGAAAAGAAGATTATCTTCTTGCCATTTTAAGAATTAAGCGTACAAGAATTTTTACTCTTTATAAAAGACTAGAAAAATTATAAGTTGAGAAAATATATGTATTTTTACATGGATGTTTTAACGAAATAATAGTGTATGTATTGATTTTATATGGTACTACGATTTATTATTTTAATATTGTAATAGTAGTACTTTAAGATGAGGACAAGACTATCTTTGAGGTTATAAGTGCTTATGATATTTATAACAAGTGATAAGTAAAGTCATGAAGGTGAGAGGGTAAATGAGTTAAAGAAAATGAGGTTGGTCGAAGTTTGACATTTGGAGATAAAATACGGCTCAAGCTGTAATTGTAAAACCCCGGAAACTTTCAAAGTACTTAAGTGTAAGGCCTGGTAAAATTTGCATAGGAAATAATATTTCATGGTGCTCGGACTTTTTGGGTTGAACAATGCACTGGAAAGTAAAGGAAAGTTTTTGGCAGAAACGTGCATTTCTGCGGTCCATTATGCGACCACAGAACCACTCTGCGGACCGCATAATGGCCGCAGAGTGAGGCAGTTAATTGGGTCGATTGGAAGCAACTATGCGGTCGACTATGCGATCGCATAACTGTCATGCGGTGTATTATGCGACCGCATAACAGCTATACGGACCGCATAGTGACCGCATACACAGACAGTTCTTTTGGCTATTTTGTAACTAATTATGCGACCGATATGCGATCCGCATATCGGTTATGCGATCGAATACCTTGTTCCGGAGCTTCATTTTTTGGGTTTTTAAAACCCGATCCTATTTCGTTAAAAAGACTCTTTGGGCCATTTTTGAGACATAATCTGATATTTTAGAGTGAGAGAGAGTGCCCTAGAGTGAGAAGGTGTTCTTCAAATTTTTCTTCAATTCTTGCTCAAGTTTTGGAAGATTAAGAAGGGAAGCTCACTAGGTCTTCATCCTAGAGGTAAGATTCTACACCCTAAACCCTAATTTCGAAATTTTCTGAAAATGGGTAACTAGCAAGATAATTTTGGGCATGAGAGTTGTTTATTTTACATGCATGTCTTAGAATTGAATCCCACGATATTCATGTAAATTATGTAAGTCCCAAGTGATTTATTATGAAACTGGCTATTCCGAGTAAGATTGGGTTGAAAGATATATGTTCAACAAGCATCCCAACCAATTGAGGATGTGTTAAAATATGGGTTGTGCATTAATAATATTTCGACTTTAAGTCAAGTTCAAATGAAGGCTATTATGCCAAACTTTGTGAAATATCTCTATGTGCCTTAGACTCTAAATTGCTCGCATGTGTATTACACACCTTGATTTGAATTGTATTTGTTGTTGATGATGATAATGATATTTGAAATTGATAAGGTGAGCATGAAATACTGAATATGGCCAACGTGCCAAGAATGATCTTATAATTATTGCCATTAGTTCCAATGAAATGAAAAGATGTGAAAGTAATATGAAATGCGATGATTGATATAAAAAGGTTGATGTATCAAATAAGACAGCCTAGCCGATCGGGTCGCGATAGAACACCATGGCGCACACATGGTGGTGATTGTGCTAGAAATTATAATTGAAATTGTGATTGTGGTCGATGTCCCTAATGGATAGCCTAACTGATCGGGTCGTGATCGGACCCCGTATTAAAGATGGTGGAATTGATATTGAGAGAAATTGTGGTTGATGTATCTAATGAGATGGCCTAGCCGATCAGGTCGTGATCGAACTCCGTGCTAAGAGTACGGTAGTACTGGTTTTGTGAATAATGGTATTGTGAATAATAGTATTGTGGACAATGGTATATCGATACTAAAAATCTCCCAATGTGAGATATGGAAATTTCTTTGAATAATGTCTTGATCCTAAATTGAGGTTTGATGTTGATTAAGGCTTTCATTGATATTATGATGATCTTATTTGTATTATTTGTCATTCTATTGAGAGGGTGTTTAGTTATACATACTAGTGCTATTCGACGGTACTAACGTCCCTTTTGCCGGGGGAGCTGCATCTTTAAATGGATGCAGGTGGTTCCACAGCATGAGATATTGATTAGTGATAGCAGTACACCTTCTTCCCAGCTAACTTGGTGAGCCCCACTTTATTCCGGGGTCATGTATCTTTTGTACTTTGTGTATTCGGTTTGAGGTATAGCCGGGGCCTTGTTGCCGGCATTATCATTGTACTCTTCTTTATCTATAGAGGCTCTGTAGACATAGTGTAGGTTGTGTATTGGTGCTGGGGAAAGACAAACTATGTTATGTTGTGGTTGTATTACTTGTCCATTTAAGACTTTAAAAATGATGAAACTATTGGAAATGAATTGGTATTGTAGACATGAACACATTTTTGTCTAATTAATGAAAATATGTATTATCTCTATTCGTGGATGAGTTTGGGTAGAATGAAATCTAACAGGCTTGCTCGGTCGGGTTCACTCGGTTGAGCGTCGGTCGCTCTCCTCGGTTTTGGGGCATGACAAACTTGGTATCAGAGCCTAAGGTTTTAAAGTGTCCTAGGATGCCGTGTCTAGTAGAGTCCTTATTATCGGTGTGTTATAGACCACATCTATAATTAGGATGCTACATGGGCATTTAGGAATAATACCCTTCTTTCATGTTCTTGATCGTGCGATAAAGCGGGTTGTAAGATTGTTCATCCTTTAACTCCTGAGTTGCTCTAATTTTCAGTACATGGCACCTAAGATGAAGGCAAGAACTGGCCAAAGAGTCAATGTCACCCCATGAGTAATAGTTGATTGTATAATTAATGATGCGGGTGACCACCCAAGGAGTGAGGATATTCCTCCAGTTACTACACTGCCTGACTCTACTACAACTGATCAGACCGCACATGTCCATATAACTACTGAAGGTGCAACAGTTCCTCCAACTGATATACCAGTTCCGCCTCCAGTTCCAGCTTCCGATTCTGGTGTTTCTGATGTTGATCTTAGGGGATCCATATAGATGTTGGCTCAAATAGTGGCTTCCCATACCCATAGGTCAAATGTTGCACCCACTTCTTCCAGTCAACCAGGGGATTCTACTGGTTCCAGGGTGAACAGGTTTCTCCAGTTGGATCCTCCAGTGTTTACGGGTACTAACCCAGAGGAAGATCCCCAGGATTTCATCGATGAGATGCACAATACTCTCTGAGTCATGAGTGCTACTGAGACAGAGGCAGTGGAATTGGCCTCCTACCACCTGAAAGAGGTGGCATATTCTTGGTTTGAACTATGGGAGGAGTCCCGTGGAGAAGGGAGCTCTCCGACGAGGTGGGGTGAGTTTGCCGATGCCTTCATTGATCATTTCTTGCCTGCCAAGACTAAGGCAGCCCATGCTGCTGAGTTTGAGAACTTGAGACAAGGTAGCCTGAGTGTGTAAGATTACCATATGAGATTCGCGTACCTGTCTAAATATGTTATTTACATGTTGCCCACTAAGGAGGCTAGAGTTTGCCGATTTGTACAGGGCCTTAGTCCCTTGGTAATTAATGAGTCTGCTACAACTTCCTTAAATTTTGATATGAACTATGGAAAGATGGTGGCATTCGCTCAAGCCACAGAGACCTGCAAATTAAGGAACAGAATGGAGTGAGAGGGTAGTAATAAGGCCCGGTCTACGGGCAAGTTTGTTGGTTCTTCTGGTGGTGGCAGGTCAGCCTTCAAAAGAGGGTCGTTAGGGCCATCACAGTCCTTTGCTCAGTCTTCGGCTAGTGCACCGCCATCAGGGCCTAGTCAGCAGCAACAGTGGAGCCGTTTCAGGCAACAGGGGATCCAATCTGCAGGGTCGCCATGGTGGTAGATTCCAGCAGCAAAGAAAGCCCACATGCCCTAGGTGTGGAAAGATGCACCTAGGAATATGCTACATGGACTTACCCATATGCTACGGATGCAGATTGGGGGGTCACATTCAGAGGGATTGTCGTTCGTCCCGCCAGGGTGTAGTCAGGGGCATGGCACAACCAGCCAGTTCTGCAGCTACTACATCTGTAACACCTCCTCCAGCTCGAGGCACTCCAACACCCGCAGGGCGTGGTGCAGCTAGGGGTGGAGCATAGAGTTCGGGAGGATCAGGCTGTTTCTATGCTATGAGGGGTCGCCAGAATTCGGAGGCTTCTCTAGCTATTATCACAGGTATATTAACCATCCAATCTCATGATGTATATGCTCTTATTGATCCCGGTTCCACTTTGTCATATGTCACACCTTATGTTGCTATGGAATTTGGGATAGAACCAGAACAGCTTTATGAGTCGTTCTCTGTATCTACTCCGGTTGGTGAGTCTATTTTGGCCACGCGGGTTTATAGGGATTGTGTTATCACGTTGCGTGGTCGGGGCACCGTGGCCGATCTTATTGAATTGAGAATGGTCAATTTTGATGTGATAATGGGGATGGATTGGCTTTATTCATGTTTTTCCAAGCTTGATTGCCGAACCAAAACTGTTAGGTTCGAATTTCCAAATGATCCAGTTATTGAGTGGAAGGGTGATGATGTAATGCCGAAGGGAAGGTTTATTTCTTACCTTAAGGCCACGAAAATGATAAACAAGGGATGTATTTACCATTTGGTCCGGGTTACGGACACCGATGCTAAGGCACCTACACTTGAGTTTGTGCCTGTTGTGAATGAATTTCCAGGAGTCTTTCCGGATGAACTCCCTGGGATCCCCCCAAGATAGGGAGATTGTTTGGGATTGATGTGATGCCAGACACACATCCTATATCTATTCCACCCTACAGAATGGCACCGGCAGAATTGAAGGAGCTAAAGGAACAATTAGGAGATTTGTTAGAAAAGGGTTTCATCCGGCCGAGTGTGTCATCCTGGGGCGCACCGGTCCTTTTTGTAAGAAAGAAAGACGGGTCACTGAGAATGTGTATTGACTATCGGCAGCTTAATAAGGTCACAATCAAGAATAAGTACCCACTGCCAAGGATAGATGACTTGTTTGATCAATTTCAAGGTGCCAGGTACTTCTCCAAAATTGATTTAAGATCCGGGTATCACCAATTGAAGATCAGGGAGCGGGATATTCCGAAAATAGCTTTTAGAACCTGGTATGGGCATTTTGAGTTTCTAATAATGTCGTTTGAGCTAACAAATGCCCCAGCAGCCTTCATGGATCTTATGAATCGAGTTTTTAAGCCATTCCTCGACTCTTTTGTGATAGTGTTTATTGACGATATTCTTGTATATTCACGAAGTCGAGAAGACCATGTCGATCATCTCAGGGTAGTTCTGCAAACCCTGCATCAGCACCAGTTATATGCAAAGTTTTCAAAGTATGAATTTTCGCTTGAATCAGTCATATTCTTAGGTCATGTAGTTTCTAGTGAGGGAATTAAGGTTGATCCTCAGAAAATTTCAGCTGTGAAAAATTGGCCGAGGCCTACAACTCCAACAGATATTCGCAGTTTCTTAGGCTTGGCTGGGTATTACAGAGAGTTTGTGGAGGGGTTTTCTATTCTTGCCTCTCCATTGACAAATTGACGCAGAAGGCAATTAAGTTCCAATGGTCATATGCTTGTGAAAGGAGTTTCCAGGAATTGAAAGCAAGATTGACTAGCACCGGTGTTGACTCTACCAGAGGGTATAGATGGATTTATGATATATTGTGATGCTTCAAGAATCGGGCTTGGGTGTGTATTAATGCAACATGGGAAGGTGATATCTTATGCTTCTAGGCAACTCAAGAATCATGAAAAGAACTATCCAACACATGATTTAGAACTTGTAGTAGTGGTATTTTGTCACGACCCAAAATCCCACCACAGGCGTCGTAATGGCACCTAGTCTCTAAGACTAGATAAGCTGATTTCTATTACATTTTGAGGCCATTTTTTTTATTAAATAAGTAACCAAAACTAACAGCGGAATATATATATGAATATAACACCTCCCAAGTCTGGTAGTACTGAGTCACGAACTCTAACTGAATACATGGAATGATCACGAGGATCGAATATACAATATTATTTGATTAAAATTTAACAGTACAATGAAATGCAAAGACTCCAAGGGACTACGACGACAAAGCAGCTCTACCTTGAATCCTTACGATCCCGCTTTAACTCTGCTCAAGTCTGATATCTCCAATACCTGGCTCTGCACAAAAATGTGCAGAAGTGTAGTATGAGTACACCATGGTCGGTACCCAGTAAGTATCAAGACTAACCTCAATGGAGTAGAGACGAGGTACATTCAAGACACTCACTAGTCTAATAACCTGTGCAATATAATATACAAAATACTAGGAAACAGATAGCAATAAGGGCAGGATAAAACAACATGTGGTATGCACAGCAAGACAACAAGAATACCATAAATATCACTCAACAATTAATAAATACATGTACGCCCAATTAATTCAAGTTTTTCAAATAAATATCCTTCACATATAATTCTTCCAAATAACTATCTTTTAAATGTAGTTTTCTCAAATAATTATTTTTCAAATATAATTCTTTCAATAAATCTTTTCAAATATAATTTCCTCAAATAAATATCTTTCAAATACAATTCTTTCATATAATTCTTTTTGAATAAAAATACTTCCAAATAAATATTTTGAATATAATTCTTTCAATTAAAAAGTCACCATGTGACACCTCATTTCATAATCATAAAAATACGGGTCTCAGCTCATTTGCATATTTTTCGTAAACACGAGTCTCAGCCCATTTTCATATTTCCACGGCACCTCGTGCCCATAATTAAATCATCATATTTCCCCGGCACCTCGTGTCCTCGTTTCATATTACAACTGCACGGACAATTCACATGTCAATTATCATTATTACTTCATCACAGCACCTCGTGCCCACATTTCATATCACAACAGCACGGACAATTCACGTGTCAAATATCATTATTATTTACTCACGGTACCTCGTGCCCATATTTCATTTTATAATCCGCCTGGCAATAGTCACAGGCTCTCAATTTCAACATAAATCAGATTGTTATCAATTTACCAACAACAAGACAAATTGCACAAGATATAAAAGTAAACACAAGAAAATCACAACATCACATGAAAATTATCAACACAACAACCCCACATCATCACATATCGTCCCTGACAATAGCCACCTTTATCGCTCCTATTGCCACCCTTATCGCTCCGCCCAGACAATACCAATAGCCACCATTATTGCTCCTATTGCCACCCTTATCGCTCCTATAGCCACCCTTATCGCTCCGTCCAGACAATATTGCAAAAAACACAACAGTGAAATGCCACTCTTATAATCACATAATATCAACGGTAAAATTCTACCCTTATCTCCCCAAAATAACAACTCACACAACACAACAATTTACACGGAAAATTATCACAGCAACATAATAAAATCAATTCATATCACAATTTGCCCAATGGCCACAACCAAATTCAAAGATATAACAAAATTAATTAATTTCACAACAAATAGCCCAAGACTCCACACAATGTATATAACACCCAAAAACAATCAATGGAGATAGAAATTACTCATCATAAAGCAAAGTCTTTATTAAATTCAAATTTTCAATAATTATATAAACACCTCTTCTTAAGCTCATTTAATTAATTATTTGCAGAGAAAAATTCATATTGGAATTAATTTTCAAGAAATATCAAACCAACAATACTCACGAAATTTCATAAATATTTCAAGTAACAATCACATCAAATTATCATATAAAAATAAATTCAACAATAAGGATTTAGGCATTGCAAACAGATGATTTAATAATTTTCCACAATTTTCCAATTTACTACACAATAATGCATAAGACTTTAATTCAATGAATATTTGTACGTATAATCCCGAGTACGTACTCATCACCTCGCGTACACGGCTTTTTACATTTCACAAATGGCACATAAGACTCAATGCCTAAGGGGTAATTTCCCCACTCGAGGTTAAGCAAGACACTTACCTTTTTGAAGTTATGCCGATATTCTAAAATCATCTTCTTGCTTGAATTGACATCCGGACCACTCAAATCTAACCAAATTAATTGTATAACTTCATTAAAATTCATCGGAAATAATTCCGGATAATAATACGTCGACTTAAAAATTTATTTCAAAAAGTCAACAAAAGTCAACGCGGGGCTTGGCCCTAGGAACCCGACATAATTTTCATGAAATCCGAACACCCATTTCGATACGAGTTCAACCATACCAATTTTATTGAATTCCAATAACAACTCGAACTCCAAATCTTAAATTTTCGATTTTACAAAAATCTTGATTTCTTCTATTTAAATCCGAATTAAATGATGAATATAATCATGGATTCATGAAATATAAACACTTTAGGATATAGAACACTTACCCCAATCAAGCTTGTGAAAACTTCCTCCAGAATCGCCCAAATCCGAGCTCCAAAAATCCAAAAACGAAAATGGAAAAATTACCAATTTTTGATCCTTAACATTCTGCCCAGATTCGCACCTGCGGTACTGTTCACGCACCTGCAAATCAGTGTTCATGTTGCTGCCCAGAAAATTCCAGTAGCATCTTCATGTCCGAATTGATCCGTTAACCTTTCGAAATCAACCCGAGACCCTCGGAACCTCGACCAAATATACCAACACGTCCCAAAATAAAATACGAACTTAGTCGAGGCTTCAAACCATGTCAAACAATGCCGAAATTACAAATCGCGCATTGAATCGAATTATAAGTTTTCAAATCTTCCAACTTTTATATTTTGCGCCGAAACGTATCAAATCAATCCGGAATGACTTCAAATTTTGCACACAAGTCATAATTGACTTAATGGAGCTATTCCCATTTCTGGAATCGAAATCCGACCTCATTATCAAAAATTCACCCTTCGGTCGGACTTTTCTAAAATCTTATATTTTCCAACTTTCGCCAAAATGTGTCGAATTGTCCTACGGACTTCCAAATCCAAATCCGAATATACGCCTAAATACGAAATCATCATACGAAGCTATTTCCATCCTCGAAATTCTATTCCGGGGTCGTTTGCTCAAAAGTCAATTCTCCGGTCAACTCTTTCCATTTAAGCTTCTAAATAAGAATTGCTCTTTTAATTAAATTCTGAATCTTCAGTAAATCAAACTCGACCACACCCGCATGTCATAATACATATTACGAAGCTTCTCGAGATCTTAAGCCACTGAACGGGGCATTAATTCTTAAAATGACAAGTCGGGTCGTTACATTCTCCACCTCTTAAACAAATGTTCGTCCTTAAACGTTCTAAGAATTATTCTGAGGTTACCAAATGGATGATTTTATTTTTACACATATACTCACGGTTGATTCCACGTTACCGCATTTGAGATAAGCCCGACAACATCATCTCATTTGAGATTATTTCTTTTATCCATATTTGTAGACTTTATGATCAATTTCTTATACTCCAACATTTCAAAAGGTCTGATATTTTTAACAACGCACGATATTAGTCTCAACTGGCTATAGCAACTCGTGCCTACGCACACATCAATTTTATTGATAGTGTTGAAGTACTTCAAAAAATATTCTGGGGTGTTACATTCTCCCCCGCTTAGGATCATTGGCCCTCAAATACATAACATAACTTATCTCTTCCTTTGCAAATCTCAATCCTCCAAATTTTATTAACTCCCAAATTTTTCAAAAATTTTGGCTGAGTCTCCCCTATAATTGGTCCTATCCACCTGCCAAAATAATACCAAAATAACTCCTAACAACACATCCACAACCCAACACAATACCACAAGGTATATATCAATAACACCAATCTCAGCATTACAAGCACTGCATTATCATAATGATATCAGGACATGAAGCACATCATATGTATGCTCAACACCACATCTCTGGTCTTAAAAACTGTTCATAATTAATTCCAGCATCGTCAATTAATCTCATATTAACCACCACCCCATTTCGAATTTTTCACAACACTTACAACAGAATGTGAGGCATGAAGACCTCATGATTGCTTACTCGGATTAATGAGTCACATTTAACATCACCTGGGCACTCATCTCATAGGTTAAAACTCAATGTTTATAGCACCAAAATGGCTGAATATGCACAGATAATATACAAGAATTATCAAATAAGCCTAACAGGCATGACTCTCTATTAATATTATTGTACAATTAAATTTCATAAAGGGAAAATTTTAAACTCATAAATATTTTACCACAAGGACCTCGTCCTTACATAACTTCCATCACGGCTTGCAGCCCGGTTTAAATATTTCACATCATGTAAAAATGCGAGGATCTCATCCTCAACTCCGAATCACAAGTGTGTTGCACATTGTGCCAACTAAAATTTTCAATTTCCTCTCTTTCTTCTTTTGAATATATTTCATAAATAATTTTCATAACATATAATGAACCCTCCTACCGGTAGAGCATATAATTCATAAAAATTGGAATTAATTATTTCGAAACACATTAAACCTGCTGTAATGAATAATAAAAATTACTTTTGGGCTTATAGCCCTTAATTGTGTACCAAAAATAAAATGACAGACACGGGTTCACATCTTTAAATCTCCCAACAGGGATAAATATATAAGTGAGACACAAATTTACAAAGCTCACCCATAAGTGGAGCATAATAGGAGGACTCACCTCAATATTCAGAATCGAATCAAATTAAGGAAAATATCCTTTTATAATAAAATCAGGATCATACCTGTAACAACACCATCTGGTGTTTTGTCCTCAGCCAAATCATAATGATTAAATCAACAGGTCGGGCCTCCACCTGTTAAGCGCCCACTACCCGCCTGTCCTCCACCTCTAGCTAACTGTGCACGTGGAGTATCAACTGGAATAAAGCTTGTGGCTGGAGTGTTCAGATGAAATCCACCCCTCCCAAGTGTGGGACAATCTCTCATGATATGTCTAGTATCACCACACTCATAACAACCCCTCCGAGGTCGTGACTGCTCATACTGAGTTTGTGCCGGATAACTAGAATAACCACTGTAAGAATCTCGTGTCGGTGGTGCACTATAAACTGGAGCACTCCGAGTAATCTGATGTGCGAACTGAGCTGACCGACTACTCGAGCCTCCGCTATAATGGGTTCTAACTGAAGAGTAAAACTCACTGAATCCTCCAGACCTTTGAGACCTTTTGGCCTCCTTAGATTCCCTTTCCTCGCCTAAAACACCCTCAATCTTCCTTGCAATCTCCACTACTTGTTGAAATGGAGCATCAGTTTGCAACTCTCCAGCCATGCATATTTTAATATCATAATCGAGCCCCTCAATGAATCTGCGGACCCGTTCTCTGATTGTAGGTACTAAGATAGGTGCATGACGGGCTAACTCACTGAACCTGATAACATATTCTGACACTGTCATAGTTCCCTGACGCAACCGTTCAAACTCTGTGTGCCACGTATCTCTGAGAGTCTGGGGAACAAACTTTTTCAAGAACATTTCCAAAAATTGAGCCCAAGTTAGTGGTGTGGCATCGGCTGGTCAAACTTCTTCATAGATTTGCCACCACTGATACGTTGCGCCTCACAGTTGAAATATAGTAAAGGAAACTCCGCTAACTTCCACAATACCCATGGTGCGAAGAATACGGTGACAATTTTCCAGAAATCCTTGGGCATCCTCTATAGTTGTGCCACTGAAAGTTGGTGGATCATATTTCTTAAACCTTTCAAGTCTCTTTTGTTCTTCTTCTGATGCCTCGGGCCTGACCTCAGGCCAAACCCGAATAACAGGTTATACCGGTAATACACCCGGAACATGTCCAACTTGAACCTGCTGCTCTGGAGTTGTGGTAGGAGTCTGAGCTACTCCCCCAATCTGTGGAATGTTTGGTGCAACAAAGATCTCAGGAACTGTGCTAAAGTCTCCTGAAGTCCTGGGGTAACAACAGGTGCCTCTGGTACCTGTCCCCCAACTGGAGCTACTAGTGGCTCCTCAATTGTTGTTCTGACAGGTGATCTAGTCGCAGCACGTGCCCTTATCGACCTCTACCTCGGTCCCGGCCTCTTGCAGCCCTAGCAGTATGTGCGGATGCCTGCTCAGCTAACCCAGTAGCACGTGTCCTCACTATCTATGAGAGAATGGAGATACAAAGGTTCAAATTACAAATTCAACAAATTCCGCACGACAGCAATAAAAGAAATGGAAATTTCCTAACAGTTCTGTAGCCTCTCGAAGATAAGTACAGACGTCTCCGTACCGATCCGCAAGACTCTACTAGACTCGTTCGTGACTCGTAGAACCTATGAACCTAGAGCTCTGATACCAACTTGTCACGACCCAAAATCTCAACACATGCGTCGTGATGGCACCTAGTCTCTTAGACTAGGTAAGCCGATTTCTATTACATTTTGAGGCCATTTTTGTTTTGAATTAAATAAGTAACCAAAACTAACAGCGGAATATATATAAATATAACACCGCCCAAGACTGGTAGTACTGAGTCACGAACTCTAACTGAATACATGGAATGATCACGAGGATCGAATATACAATACTGTTTGATTAGAATTTAACAGTACAATGAAATGAAAAGACTCCAAGGGACTACGACGACAAAGCAGCTCTACCTTGAATCTTTTCGGTCCTGCTTTAACTCTGCTCAAGTCTGATATCTCCAATACCTGGCTCTGCACAAAAATACGCAGAAGTGTAGTATGAGTACACCACGGTCGGTACCCAGTAAGTATCAAGACTAACCTCAATGGAGTAGAGACGAGGTACAGTCAAGACACTCACTAGTCTAATAACCTATGCAATATAATATACAAAATACTAGGAAACAGATAGCAATAAGGGCAGGATAAAATAACATGTGGTATGCGCAGCAAGACAACAAGAATACCATAAATATCACTCAATAATTAATAAATACATGTACGCCCAATTAATTCAAGTTTTTCAAATAAATATCCTTCACATATAATTCTTCCAAATAACTATCTTTTAAATATAGTTTTCTCAAATAATTATTTTTCAAATATAATTCTTTCAATAAATCTTTTCAAATATAATTTCCTCAAATAAATATCTTTCAAATACAATTCTTTCATATAATTCTTTTTGAATAAAAATACTTCCAAATAAATATTTTGAATATAATTATTTCAATTAAAAAGTCACCATGTGACACTTTATTTCATAATCATAAAAATACGGGTCTCAGCCTATTTTTATATTTTTCGTAAACACGAGTCTCAGTCTATTTTCATATTTCCACGGCACCTCGTGCCCATAATTAAATCATCATATTTCCCCGGCACCTCGTGCCCTCATTTCATATCACAACTGCACGGACAATTCACGTGCCAATTATCATTATCATTTTATCACAGCACTTCATGCCCACATTTTATATCACAACTGCACAGACAATTCACGTGCCAAATATTATTATTATTTACTCACGGCACCTCGTGCCCACATTTTATTTTATAATCCGCCTGGCAATATATGATGACCCAAAAAATATCATCTTTAAATTTAATAAGTAATTCTGTGTTCTAAGACCTCGAAAAGCACCATTTATTATTCCTCGACTTGCGTGCACAGTCCGTACATTTTTCCGGAATGTTTTTATGTGAAAATGGATAAAAATGAAAAATAGAGCTTTAAAACTCAACTAAGTTGACTTTGGTCAATATTTTTAGCAAACGGACCTGGATCAGTGTTTTAAAAATTTCGGTAGGTCTGTATTGCCATCCTTATCGCTCTTATAGCCACCCTTATCGCTCCGCCTAGACAATACCAATAGCCACCCTTATCACTCATATTGCCACCCTTATCGCTCCTATAGCCACCCTTATTGCTTCGCCCAGACAATATTCCAAAAATATAACAGTGAAATACCACCCTTATAACCCCATAATATCAACAGTGAAATGCAACCCTTATCTCCCCAAAATAACAACTCACACAACACAACAATTTACATGGAAAATTATCACAGCAACATAATAAAATCAATTCATATCACAATTTGCCCAATGGCCACAACCAAATTCCAAAGATATAACAAAATCAATTAATTTCACAACAAATAGCCCAAGGCTCCACACAATATATATAACACCCAAAAAAAATCAATAGAGATTGAAATTACTCATCATAAAGCAAAGTCTTCATTAAATTCAAATTTTCAATAATTATATAAACACCTATTCTTAAGCTCATTTAATTAATTATTTGCAGAGAAAAATTTATATTGGAATTAATTTTCAAGAAATATTAAACCAACAATACTCACGAAATTTCATAAATATTTCAAGTAACAATCACATCAAATTATCATATAAAAACAAATTCAACAATAAGGATTTAGGCATGGCAAACAGATGATTTAATAATTTTCCACAATTTCCCAATTTACTACAAAATAATGCATAAGACTTTAATTCAATGAATATTTGTACGTATAATCCCGAGTACGTACTCGTCACCTCGCGTACATGGCTTTTAACATTTCACAAATGGCACATAAGACTCAATGCCTAAGGGGTAATTCCCCCACTCGAGGTTAAGCAAGACACTTACCTTTTTGAAGTTATGCCGATATTCCAAATTTGTCTTCTTGCTTGAATTGACCTCCGGACCGCTCAAATCTAACCAAATTAATTGTATAACTTCATTAAAATTCATCAAAAACAATTCCGGATAATAATACGTCGACTTAAAAATTTATTCCAAAAAGTCAACAAAAGTCAATGCGGGGCCCGCCCCTCGAAACCCGACATAATATTTATGAAATTCGAACACCCATTCCGATACGAGTTCAACCATACCAATTTTATTGAATTCCAATAACAACTCAAACTCCAAATCTTAAATTTTCGTTTTTGGAAGATTTTACAAAAATCTTGATTTCTTCCATTTAAAGCAGAATTAAATGATGAATATAATCATGGATTCATGAAATATAAATACTTTAGGATATAGTACACTTACTCCAACCAAGCTTGTGAAAAATCCCTCCAGAATCGCCCAAATCCGAGCTCCAAAAATCCAAAAACGAAAATGGCAAAATGACCAATTTTTGGTCCTTAACATTTTGCCCAGATTCGCACCTGTGGTACTGTTCACGCACCTTCGAATCACTGTTCACGCACCTGCAAATCACTATTCATGTTGCTGCCCAGAAAATTCCAGCAGCATCTTCATGTCCGAATTGATCCGTTAACCTTCCGAAATCAACCTGAGGCCCTCGGAACCTCAACCAAATATACCAACACGTCCCAAAATACAATACGAACTTAGTCGAGGCTTCAAACCTTGTCAAACAATGCCGAAATTACGAATCGCGCATTGAATCGAATTATAAGTTTTCAAATCTTCCAACTTCTATATTTTGCGCCGAAACGTATCAAATCAATTCGGAATGACTTCAAATTTTGCACACAAGTCATAATTGACTTAATGGAGCTATTCCCATTTTCGAAATTGAAATCTGACCTCATTATCAAAAATTTACCCTTCGGTCGGACTTTTCCAAAATCTTATATTTTCCAACTTTCGCCAAAATGTGTCGAATTGTCCTACAGACTTCCAAATCCAAATCCGAATATACGCCTAAGTCCGAAATCATCATACGAAGCTATTTCCATCCTCAAAATTCTATTTCGGGGTCGTTTGCTCAAAAGTCAACTCTCCGGTCAACTCTTTCCATTTAAGCTTTTAAATAAGAATTGTTCTATTAATTAAATTCTGAATCTTCAGTAAATCAAACTCGACCACACCTGCATGTCATAATACACATTACAAAGCTTCTCGAGATCTTAAGACACTAAACGGGGCATTAATTCTTAAAACGACAAGTCAGGTCGTTACATATTTGCATTGAACATTTGGCGTCATTATTTATATAGGGTCCATATGGATATATTCACGGACCATAAGAGCTTTCAATATATTTTCAAACAGAAGTAATTGAATTTGAGTCAGAGAAGATGGCTTGAATTACTCAAGGATTATAACATTGATATTTTATACCATCCGGGGAAGGCTAATGTTGTGGCGGATGCTCTTAGCCGAAAATCTATGGGTAGCTTAGCACACTTAGAGGCATATCAAAGGCCATTGGCCAAAGAAGTTCACCGATTGGCTAGTTTGGGAGTTTGTCTTACGGACTCTAGTGAAGGAAGGGTAATTATGCAAAATAAGGTTGAATCATCACTTGTAGTGGAAGTCAAAGAAAAATAATACAACGACCCATTGTTGGTACAATTGAAAGAGTGAATTCATAAATATAAGACCATGGTCTTTTCTCTTGGTATGGATGATGGTACACTAAGGTACCAAGGGAGACTATGTGTTCCAAATATGGATGGTCTCCATGAAAGAATTTTGACTGAAGCTCATACTTCTAGATATTCCGTGCACCTAGGTTCTACAAAAATGTATCATAATCTTAAGGAAGTCTATTGGTGGAATAATTTGAAGAGTAATGTGGCGGACTTTGTGGCAAGATATCCGAATTGTCAGCAAGTGAAGGCCGAACACCAAAAGCCCGGTGGGTTGGCTCAGAACATAGATATTCCAATGTGGAAATGTGAAATGATTAATATGGACTTTGTGGTAGGATTACCGCGCACTCCGCGCAAGTTTGAATCAATTTGCGTGATTGTGGATCGACTCACGAAGTCATCACACTTTTTGCCGGTTAAGTCAACCAACACAGCGGAGCAGTATGCTCAGTTGTATATCAAAGAAATAGTCAGGTTGCATGGTACCCAGTTTCCATCATTTCTGATCGGGGATCACAATTCACTGCTAACTTTTGGAAGAAATTTCAGCAAGGTTTGGGTCAGGTGAATCTTAGTACAGCCTTTCACCCCGCAGACTGACGGGTAGGCAGAGAGGACTATTCAGATGCTTGAGGATATGTTGCGTGCTTGTGTTCTAGACTTCAAAGGTAGCTGGGATGATCATTTACCACTTATAGAATTTGCATACAATAATAGTTATCATGCTAGCATTCAGATGGCACCGTTCGAGGCTTTATATGGTAGGAGATATAGATCTCATATTGGGTGGTTTGAAATTGGGGAAGCAGATTTGATAGGGCCAGACCTTGTGCATCAGGCTATTGAAAAATTTAAAATCATTAAGGAGCGGTTGAAGACTGCTTAGAGTTGTCAGAAATCCTATTCGGATGTTCGTCGTAGAGATTTGGAATTCAAAGAAGATGATTGGATATTTTTGAAAGTTTCCCCCATGATGGGTGTAATGCGATTTGGTAAGAAAGGAAAATTGAGTCCGAGGTATGTCGGACCGTACAAAATTATTCAGAGGATCGGTGAGGTGGCGTACAAGCTTGAGCTACCACCTGAGATATCATTAGTACACCCGGTGTTTCATGTGTCTATGTTGAAGAAAGTAGTTGGAGATCCGACACTTATTGTTCCGGTTGAGACTATTGAGGTAAATGAGAAATTGACTTACGAAGAGATTCCGGTTTCTATTATTGATCGGCAAGTCCGAAAATTGAGGAATAAAGAAATTGCCACCGTGAAAGTGTTGTGGCGAAACCAACAGGTTGAAGAGGCTACTTGGGAGGCTGAGGAAGAAATGAAGAAAAATTATCCTTATTTGTTTGAATGACCATGTATATATAAAGTTGTGATCTAGGAAAATTATAAGACTTACTTTTTATGAATTTTGTATCATGTGAACAATTGGCATTAAGGGTGTTCCTTTCTGGATATATATTGCTTATGAGACCACATTTGGTGTTATTTTGTATTATGTTACGTCGTTGGAATACGTATATGTTGTTAGGATGTATTTCTGGGGCTCTCTGACAGGTGGATAGGCCTAGTTATAAGGGAATCTCTGGCGAAATATTTGGAAATTTTGGAAGTTAGTCAAATTTGAGGCTGCTTGAATGTGGTATGAAATAAACTGAGTTGCATAAGATGCTAATGACGAATTTTTACCCTCATTCGAGGACGAATGATCCTAAGCGGGGGAGAATGTAACACCCCGAAAAATTTCAAAGTACTTAAGTGTAAGGCCTGATAAAATTTGCAAAGAAAATAATGTTTCATGGTGCTCGAACTTTTTGGGTTGAATAATGCACCGGAAAGTAAAGGAAACTTTTTGGCGGAAACGTGCATTTCTGCTGTCTATTATGCGATCGCAGAACCACTCTGTGAACCGCATAATGGCCTCAGAGTGAGGCAGTTAATTGGGTCGGTTGGAAGCAACTATGCGGTCGACTATGCGATCGCATAACTATTATACGGTGCATTGTACGATCGCATAACAGTTATGCGGACCGCATAGTGACCGCATACACAGACAGTTCTTTTGGCTATTTTGTAACTAATTATGCGACCGATATGCGGTCCGTATATCAGTTATGCGATCGCATACCTTATTCCGGAGCTCCATTTTTGGGATTTTTAAAACCCGATCCTATTTCGTTAAATACACTCTTTGTGCCATTTTTGAGACATAATCTGATATTTTAGAGTGAGAGAGAGTGCCCTAGAGTGAGAAGGTATTTTTCAAATTTTTCTTCAATTCTTGCTCAAGTTTTGGAAGATTAAGAAGGGAAGTTCACTAATTCTTCATCCTAGAGGTAAGATTCTACACCCTAAACCCTAATTTTAAAATTTTCTGAAAATGGGTAACTAGCAAGATAATTTTGGACATGAGAGTTGTTTATTTTACATGCATGTGTTATCAAAGGGTGTAGGAAGATTGTTGAGCTAAAAATGATAAAGATTGGATTGTGGGATGATAGAATCCTTCATAAAAAGGACATTGAAACCTTATGTACACCTAGTGTTTGATAAAATGCTCAAGTGAGCTAGAACCATGATCATCTTCCAAATTTTGATTCAATTTATTATATTTCTACAATAGATTGAAGTTGCTAAAAATTCCGGGATGTTTTAGAGTGTAAGGAAGCTCAAGTGAGGTATGTTGACTAAACTCTTCTCTTAGAATTGAATCCCACGATATTCATGTAAATTATGTAAGTCCCGAGTGATTCATTATAAAACTGGCTATTCCAAGTAAGATTGGGTTGAAAGATATATGTTCAACAAGCATCCCAAATGCTTTATTCATGTTATATTATCAATTGAGGATGTGTTAAAATATGGGTTATGCATTAATAATGTTTCGACTTTAAGTTAAGTTCAAATGAAGGTTATTATGCCAAATTTTGTGAAATATCTCTATGTGCCTTAGACTCTAAATTGCTCACATGTGTATTACACACCTTGATTTGAATTGTATTTGTTGTTGATGATGATAATAATATTTGAAATTGATAAGGTGAGCATGAAATACTGAATATGGCCAACGTGCCAAGAATGATTTTATAATTATGGCCATTAGTGCCAATGAAATGAAAAGATGTGAAAGTAATACGAAATGCGATGATTGATATAAAAAAGTTGATGTCTCAAATAAGACAGCCTAGCCAGTCGGGTCGTGATCGGATACCATGCCGCACACATGGTGGTTATTGTGCTGAAAATTGTAATTGAAATTGTGATTGTGGTCGATGTCCCTAATGGATAGCCTAGCCGATCGGGTCGTGATCGAACTCCGTGCGGAGAGTACGGTGGTACTGATTTTGTGAATAATGGTATTGTGAATAATAGTATTGTGGACAATGGTATATCGATACTAAAAATCTCCCAATGTGATATATGGAAATTTCTTTGAACAATGTCTTGATCCTAAATTGAGGTTTGATGTTGATTAAGGCTTTCATTGATATTATGATGATCTTGTTTGTATTATTTGTCATTCTATTGAGAGGGTGTTTACTTATACATACTAGTGCTATTCGACGGTACTAACATCCCTTTTGCCGGGGGCGCTGCATCTTTAAATGGATGCAGGTGGTTCCACAGCATGAGATATTGATTAGTGATAGCAGTACACCTTCTTCCCAGCTGACTTGGTGAGCCCCACTTCATTCCAGGGTCATGTATCTTTTGTACTTTGTGTATTCGGTTTGAGGTATAGCCGGGGCCTTGTTGCCGGCATTATCATTGTACTCTTCTTTATCTATAGAGGCTCCGTAGACATAGTGTGGGTTGTGTATTGGTGCTGGGGAAAGACAAACTATGTTATGTTGTGATTGTATTACTTGTCCATTTGAGACTTTAAAAATGATGAAACTATTAAAAATGAATTGGTATTGTAGACATGAACATATTTTTGTCTAATTAATGAAAATATGTATTATCTCTATTCGTGGATGAGTTTGGGTAGAATAAAATCTAACAGGCTTGTTCGATCGGGTTCACTCGGTTGAGCGCCGGTCACGCTCCTCGGTTTTGGGGCGTGACAGTAATACCCCGTATTTATGGACTAGTAATATACCACATGACTATGATAGCAAGATGTATAAAGTGTGTTAAAAGTAAGTAGTATGATAAGTAATTTGAGATAATTCTTAATTATGTAGATAATTGGGTAATTACTGATTTTAGTGGGAGATTAACTAATTAATTAATATGTTTGGATAAGACCTTCAACGTGGCAGTAACATGTGATCCACTAAGTGACTATTAAATCACTTTGCAAGGTGGAAAAGTTACCTTTATCTCATTTTGATTGAGAAATGTTATAAAAAAAACGGCAAAGGGTCAAATATACCTCTTTACTTTCGAAAATGGTCTAAGAATACCCCTCGTTATACTATTGGATTATCTATACCCCTGCAGTCATACTTTGGGTTCAAATATACCTCTCATTTAAACGGAGGGACACCTGTCATCGTCCTGTTGGTCAATTCTAAATATCTCCTATTTAATTAAAAAGACACATTACCCATACCCGAAAAATAATTTTTTTTTGTAAAAACTGGAAAAAACTAGTTTTTTTTAAAAAAAAACTGAAAAAAACGAAAATATTTTTTTTCTAGTTTTTACAAAACAAGTGCAGTTTTTAAAAGCAGTTTTGTTTTTTTGTAAAAACTGAAAAAAAAAATATTTTCGTTTTTTTCAGTTTTTTGTAAAAATAAACTTAATTTTTACAAAATATATATATATATATATATATATATATATATATATATATATATATATATATATATATATATATATATATATATTTCAGGTATGGGTAATGGGTCTTTTTAATTAATTAGGAGATATTTAGAATTGACCAACAGGACGATGACATGTGTCCCTCCGTTTAAATGAGGGGTATATTTGAACCCAAAGTATGACTGCAGGGGTATAGATAACCCAATAGTATAACGAGGGATATTTTTAGACCATTTTCGAAAATAGAAGGGGTATATTTGGCCCTTTGCCGTATAAAAAAGGCAAAAAGAGATGTACAGCCTATTGATCTCTTTTCTTGTAGTAAGAAACATCTATTTCGTTAATTCGTTCTTCCTCCTAGATACTTTCACATACTTTTTGTTTTCTGCTTTGTTATATTTAGCTGATCGATTATTCACAAAAAAAGTATGCTTCTGTATGTTCTTCATTCTTCAAAGTTTCTTTATTACTTGTTGACATTCCAAGAGAATGGAATGATAGAGGACTAGGAATATGTGACACATAAAACAATAATAAGTTGGTGAAATGGCGGGGTGTTACAGGATTGATATAAGACCAGCATTCTTAGATTGGAGTAAATGTTGAGATTCTAAGATCCACAAGATTAGACTAGATTAGAACTGATCGCATTCTATTAAGAACTAAGAACCAAAGTACATTTCATTGTAAAGATAGCATTGTTGCTGGAGGGAACTCAAAACTGACGAGATTGAGAGTTCAAATTCTATCTACTTGGCAAGTTAGACACTTCCTAACTAGTCAGGATCAGGACATTGGATTGGGATTCAAGCAACTACACTCGAAGACCTTACCAAGTGTATTTTCTTTGGATAATATCGCAATAATGACCTTCAGAGATATTTGAGGTTCGAATGTGGACTGCTCCTTAATCTGTTTGATTGCTTTAAATGTTACGGCAACATCACCTTCTATCTCACTGGTTCATGCGGCTCAGGTCTCAATTGCTTAAGGGGTCCGGGTATATTAAGGCTATCCCTTCTTTTCTTTTAGCATGATCCAAGTAACGATACGTAAACGTAATGTTATTCCATAAATGGCTCTACTCTTAGTAGTTAAGGATGTCTACGTTATTCATTCCTATGTAAAATGATATTCAAAGCATGTCTAAGTATGTTACTAAGTTTCTATTGAGGTATTTGATAAAGGTGTTAATGTTCATAATATAGAAATACATGCATCTTCATTTACCACCGTGCTATAGCCGGTCGGGCAGTTACCACCAGTTGGGCAGTTATGTATCATTACGTACCACCGGAGTGGGTAGTCATGCATATTCATTTACCACCGAGCTACATATTTACCACCGAGCTACGGCCGGTTGGGCAGTTACATATTTACTACCGAGCTACGGCCGGTCGGGCAGTCATGCATTTACCACCGCGCTACGACTGGTCGGGCAGTTACCACTGAGCAGTTGGGCAGTCATGCATCATATGATATGGATAATAGTCTCAAAGAGAAGCATTGTATATATGTAAGTATAATAAGTATGCATATACGGTGGCACTTCAGAGATTCAGGTTGATTCTTATATGTCTTTAATTAATGTTGACTTACTGTTATATTTCAGTTCTACCTTACATACTCAGTACATTATTCGTACTGACGTCCTTTTGTTGGGAACGTTGCATTCATACCTGCAGGTATAGATAATCAGTTTGACGAGCCCTCATAGTAGACGAGATTGGCATTCAGCAAAGGATCGGTAAGACTCCACCTCATTCGGAGTGCAGCCGAGTCTATGAGTCATCGTATCAGAGTTTTTCTACAGACTTATGGGTAGGTTGGTACCCTATCCCATTTGATGTCAAATAATCTTAGAGACTTTGTAGACAGAGGTTCATTTTGTACAGTATGTCAGAGGCCTTGACGGCCTATATGTATTCATATTTTATGAAAGATGGTTCATTGATACAACGTTTGCCCACTTATAGTTATACATTATGAGTTGTGGCCATGTTGGCCCTTGATAGTTACAGGAGAAAAAAACAAATGAGTTACAAAGTAGTTCTCTCGGGCTAGTATGGCACCGGGTGCCAGCACGCCTCCCCATGTTGGGGCGTGATAATCGACTTTTCCCCGAAAAAGCTCTATCCTCTCAACCTTTTGCTGCAGCTGAGATAATGAAGTATTAGCCTCCATAGTGGGGTCGAGTCCGTACTTTATCAAAAGGATGCTCACCTACTTATCTAGCACGGCCTCTTCCTCATGAGCCTTGTCCAAATCCGCTTGAAGGACCTTTATAGTTTCATCTTTTTGGCCGCAAAGAAGCTTCAAAGCGTTCCTCTCCTTCGAGACCCTTTGGAGCTCGGTTTCACACTGCTAAGGTCAGCTCGAAACTTGGCGAAGGCCTATACAAAAAAAGGAAAACACAAGTCAGATTTAGAGAAAAAGAAAAAGAAGATAAAGAAAAGAAGTGCAGTAAACTGGTTCTTACCCGAGATAAGAGATGTTGGGCCTCTTCTAAAAGAATAAAAGTATCACCGATATCAGAGGCATCATCGACTCAAGTAAATCAATCCCGAAAGGGATCCCCTACACTAGAGCTTCCACCTATATTAGGAGTCTTCAACTCTCGAGCTTCCCTTAGTGCCTCCTCAGAAAAGGTCGGGAGAGAAGGCAAGTGACATGCTGTCGTGGTCCCGAATAAGTCGCTCAGGACGCTCTGATCGATCTTTGGGGTCTCAGAACCGGCCCCATCCGGTGTAGTTGCAGATGGCCGAGAAACGGTCTCGACCTCTGGTAATTCGGGATCCTCACCCGATTTCATTTGGGAAGCCTCCTCGACACGAGGCTTGATTTTAGCAGCTGCCATCGGCTCAAAAGGTTTGGTGACCTCGGCAGCTTTCCTAGGTCAGACCGTCAGTGCCGAGGCATTTTCCTCTTTCTCTTCTTCTTCTTCTTCTTCTTCTTCTTCTTCTTCTTCTTCTTCTTTGTCTCTCAGCTTTTAGACCGAGTCCATCATGAGAGCGATTACTTTCCTCCTCACCCTTCGAGGTTTGGTCTTGGGGTCCTCAGATTGCGAGACAGTTTTCCTCTTCTTGTCTTCCCCCGGCTTCGGAACCGGGGACTTGGTTTCTTCCTCGCCACTTGAAGGCCTCAAAATGGCATCCTTAGTCAGGCTTGCATGAAAGAAAATTAGTGATGAATGGAGTATAAAAAGTGTTTCAGAATATGAAAAAGGAACGGCATCTTCTCTTCCGAGATAATGTCGCAGGTCCTCACCCGTATAAAACGGCTCATCCAACCCCTATCCTTGTCCTCATCGATGCTCGATATCAAGGCCTTCGTTGCCCGTCGTTGGAGCCTGATTAGTCCTCGGTAGATTCGAGGCCGGTACAACCGCATGAGGTGATTTAGAGTGAACTCTAGCCCCTCGGCCTTGCTAGAGAAGAAGTGCAGCATGATTACTAAGCGCCATAGAGAGGGGTGGATTTGGCCAAGGGTGACCTGATATCTTTTACATATATCAATAATTACTGGGTCGAGGGGACCCAATGTGAAGGGGTAAGTATAAACACTTAAGAACCTCTCCACATAAGCGGTGATGCTCTCTTCGAGAGCAGGAATTTGCACCACGAACTCGGGACCCCAGTTACAGTCCCTCTTCATGGCCTCGAGGTGGCTCTTCGATATTGAGCATATGTACATCAACACATGCTCACATCTGGTCGGGATCGATGAAGGGTTTTCGACCTTGAAGTCAGATTTTAGAGTACACGGGTCGGGAACATATTCATGGGGAAGCGGCTCCTTCGGCGCCTTGCCGCCGGACGGCCGGGAAGAGGAGTAAGAAGCTTTCTCCTTCTGCGGTACAGTCTTTGAGGTTTTCTCCATTTGTATAATTAAAGAAGAGTGAAGAAAGATGAAAACTGGTGGTTTCAGTGCTAACGACGGTGACTCTACAGACGGCGAAAGGGAGGAGACGAAAAAAGTGAGAATACTTAGAGGATTGATTAGAGCAAAGTAAAGTTTGATTCAATGAAGGAGCGGGTATTTATAGGTTCACGGCGACGGTTCGGTGGCTTTAGTGGCCGGCCGCTAACTGACAAGCATTAATCAATTGGGGAACTGAACTGACGGGACGTTTCGATCACATCCATCACTTACGTCATAAGGACGACATCATGATCGAGGTTTCGGTAAATCAAGGCTCAAACCGTTTCTTATCATTTTATTCCAAGAAACGCAGGGACTATCTGTATACGGTCGAAATCAGGCATGTCAGATTTCATAGGCATGGGGAGATGCCTCGAGAGTAAGCTCATGATAGACCAGGATCGAGCTCAATGGCAGAATATGGAGTATGTAGATCGAAGTGCTCGCTGAAGATCAAGACCGAGCATGACCGGCTTCGAGTAAGGCATAATAACGAAATGGCAAAATATTAGCAACCGACAAAAGATCTCGGCGGAAATCCCGGAACAGATCGAATCAAGCGGTTATTGACGCCAATCATGGGATTTGTTTTCATTATAAAAATTGTATCTTATTTAGGATTCCTCTACTATATAAAGAGGGACCCCATTCATTTGTAGGGATTGGACTGAGAAACATATATAAAAAAATGCTGCTTTCTATTTCATTTACTATCTACTACTGTTCATCATTGTTTATTTTTCTGTTCTTTACTGTTCTCCTGATCCAACCTCGAGACCATCTCGAATCGAGGTCGAAAGCTCTGCTAGAACACTGGTTTGATTTATTTTATTATTCAGATTATCTGTTCAATTTCTTATTTTTCAATTGATATTGGATTAAATCACGTATTCTTAAAACCACAAAATAAGTTTAATTATTACTCGAATTTTAGGGTAAACACATGGCTCCCTTAAATGGCTGCTTAATTGTATTATCACTGATATTGTTATTCTGGGTTATCCATAAAACATGCATATCCTTGAGACCTTTGTTGGATGGGATTCCGAATCAGTGATTGCCTCACTGTTTGTGTTCTTATCGCTGCTTTAATTATAAAACTTCGATACAGAGATGTTTTTGACATTGTTCTACTCGATGCCTTTTGTTCATTTGGATTTCGCCAGTACTGACTTGGAACAAAATACTACACTGTTGGGTACAGGTCGATGAAAAAATAACCATCGTGTTATTGACGCCACGACCATCCGATTTGACCCTCTAGACCGGGCTCGAAATAAAGAGACGATGATTATAAACATCAAAAAAAAAGACGTGAACGCGACGAACCAACAACCTTTGGAAGGCGACACGGTTGGCCACCGTACTCACAACCAAAGCGGTTCCTGTTCTCATTTCTAGACGGAAATCAAAATACAATCTGAGCCTCCTATAATATTTTAAAAAGATTTTTCCAAAAAAATAATTTTCCAAAAATAATTTCAAATAAAAATCATTTTAAAATACGTCAATTTATTTCACTAATGATTTTACTTTCCTTATCTTACGAGGTTCCATCCTACGGAGTTGCTTTCGGAAGACGACACTCGAAGGAAAATCAAAGACGAATCCCCATCAAACTCCCCGCTTCGTACTTCCCGTTCTCGGATGTACCCAAAACCTAAAGTATAGTAAAATCATAGATAGATGTTGTGTTTGCTTGCTTACTTCGATGTTTACTTATTTGCCGAACATTTAGGGTGAATTGCATTTAGTTAATTATTTGGTTAACTTATAATGTTGTGCGTTAGATAATTCGTAAAATTAGTATGTACACTTAGGATGTCAAATATATTTTTTAACTTGGTTGATTAACTAGGATTGGCATGCACATAATCAATTAGGTTGGTTGTATGCCTAAAATAAAAACTGGTCATTTTCTTTTATAAACATAAAAATAAATTATTTTATCATATTTTCTTAAAGTTATACTAGCATGCTTTCAGAACCTCTCTATGTGTAAATTATTCTTTAATTAACGCACTTTGGATAGATATAATTTATAAAAATATTATAATTAAATTAGTGTGCTTTTCTTTGAGAGACTTATGTCTTGTAGTCATTTGGGCTTAGCTCACGTAATTTGTGTTTCAAGATCATGACTCTAAAGATGGTCTTTAGTTACTCGTTGAATGATAACTCATTTTTAGCGCAAATATTTCTTTGTATTGATACAATAATTTTCTATGTCATAAACGTTTTGACACATTTTTCTTATACCATACTCATTCTTTGTTCATCAAATTAATTCTTTTACTTTATTCGTTATATACGAAGGTCATTCAAAGATCATTCTTTTTCCACATTTTGCCAATCATTTAGAGTAAATTTCTATTTTTGACATTTAGGTTTTCACTTAAATAGTTAATCTTTGTACATAAATTAAATTCTTTCAAAGTGTATTCTTTAATTAATATTCTGTAACGACTCGACCGGTCATTTTGATTATTGTAGCCACATTCCCCCATTTATTACTTATTTTATGCTCGTTTGTTGTTATGTGGCTTGCCGGTGTGGTTGATTTGGTTCCAGAGATGTTTCGAAATCAATTGGGATACTTAGTCCCAAGGTTGGAAACCTAAGTTGAACGAGTTGACCGGATATTGACTTATGAGTAGACGACTCCAAAATGGAGTTTGGTTAGTTCCGATAGCTCTGTATGGTGATATTGGACTTAGGAGTGTGTCCGAATATTGATTTGGAGGTCTGTAGGTCGTTTTGGCTTGAATTGACAAAAGATGGAAAAATGAAGGTTTGGAGAGTTGAAAAGTTTGACCGAGAGTTGACTTTATTGATACCGGGCTCGGATATTGGTTCCGAAAGTTGGAATAGGTCTGTTGTATCATTTATGACTTGTGAGCAAAATTTTAGGTCAATCGGAGTTGGTTTGATATGTTTTAGCATCGATTGTAGAAGTTGAAAATCCATTAGTTTCAATAGGCTTGAATTGAGGTGCGATTCGTATTTTTGATGTTATTTGATGTGGTTTGAAGCCTTGACTAAGTTTGTATGACGTTTTAGGATGGGTTGGTATGTTTGGATGGGGTCCCGGTGGGCCTCGGGGGTGATTCGGATTGAATCGGATCTATGTTTGGGCTTGAGGAAATGCTGAAGAATTTGCAGGTATGGTGCGATCGCACCTACAAAGAATTGGTCGCAGGTGCGAGACCGCAGAAGCAGTCATGTCATCCCAGGTGCGGAATGTGCTGGGGGCTAGGGGATGCGCAGGTGCGAAGAGGTGTCCGCATCTGCGAGCTCGCAGATGCGGCAAGCGGAGTGCATAATGGATTGGTTTTCCGCAGAAGCAGGTGTTGTCGCACAAGTGTGTGTCTGCAGAAGCGCTTGTTTGACCACAGAAGCAAAAGTTGGATAGAAGGTCTCAGGCCGCAGATGCAGCCACCTTTTCGCAGAAGTGGGACCGCAGTAGCAATTAAGTGACTGCAGGTGCAGAATCACTAGCAGAAAGTTTAAATAGAAGGGTTTCGTGGAACAATGGGGGTACTACCAACCCAGTCGGTTGCAGCTGCTCAAGCCCAGGCGGGTCCACCTATAAGTGATGAGGAGCAAAAAAGGCTAGAGCAGTTTGAGAGGCTTAGGCCTCCAGCTTGCAGTAGGGCTGAGTCAGAGGATGCTCAAGATTTCTTAGACAGGTGCCAACGGATCCTTCGCACGACGGGTATTCTGGAGACTAGTGGAGTCTCATTTATTACTTTTCAGTTGTCGGGGGCAGCCTTCAGATGGTGGGAGGCCTATGAGTTGAGCAGGTCAGCCGGCACTGCACCACTTACGTGACATGAGTTCTCAATTATCTTCTTAAAGAAGTTTGTTCCACCTACCCGCAGGGAGAAGTTGCGTAGGCAGTTTGAGAAGCTACGCCGGGAGGGTATGTCAGTGATCCAGTATGAGATGAGTTTTCAAAGTTGGCTCGTCACACGATCTGGGTGGTTCCCATTGAGAGAAAGAGGATTAGGAGGTTCATTGATGGCCTCAACTATGGGCTACGTTTCATCATGACTCGGGAGATTATGCCAGGTGTTAGGTTCGACGAGGTGGTTGATACTGCTAGGCGTCTAGAGCAGGTTCGCAGCCAGGAGCGCGAGGAGAGGGAGGCCAAGAGGCCTCGTGGTTCAAGTGGTTCCAGCAGTGTTTCTTCTGGAGGACAGTCCCATCACATTAGGGGTTGTCCTTATAGGCCCGCTCAGATGGCTCGTCCGGTTTATCGTGGTGCATCAGTTAGCCCATGGTTCCTAGAGTGCTCGTTCGGGCCAGTCATAATTCACTGCGTTACTAACACAAAGTTCTTACCATGCTTCATCTCCCTAGGTTTCTATAGGCAGTTCCTTGGGTTATCAGGGTTAACAGCCCGTTAGTAGGGGTTGCTACAAGTGCGGGGATTTGAGTCTTCTCAAGAGAGATTGCCCCATATTATTGAGTAGGGCTCCACAGCAGAGATCCCAGGCTATGACTTCTAAACCAATTACTTCACCACCCGCTCAGCCATCTCGGAGTGGGGCTCAGGCAGCTAGAGGTCTCCCTAGAAGGGGAGGATGATTAGGTGGCGGTCAGGCTCGATGCTATGCTTTTCCCGCCATGCCAAAGGTCGTTGCTTCAGATGCAATGGTCACAAGTATTGTGTCAGTGTGCCACATGGATGTTTTCATATTTTTTGACCCTAGTTCCACTTATTCATATGTATCATCGTATTTTTCTTGTTATTTTGATATGCCCCGTGAGTCCTTAGTTTCGTTTGTTCATGTATCGATGTTGGTGGGCGATTCTATTATAATGGACCGTGTGTATCGGTCGTGTGTGGTGACCATTGGGGTATTGGAGATGAGAGTTGATCTCTTATTGCTTAGTATGGTTGATTTTGACGTGATTTTGGGCATAGATTGGTTGTCTCCATGTCATGCTATTTTGGATTGTCCCGCTAAGAACGTGACGTTGGTGATGCCGGGGTTACCTAGGATCGAGTAGAGAGGTTTTCTAGACTATGTTCCCAGTAGGGTGATTTTATATCTGAAGACCCAACGGATGGTTAGGAAGGGGTGTTTGTTATATTTGGCCTTTGTGAGGGATATTGTTGCTGATACTCCTACCCTTGATTTTGTTTTGGTAGTGCGAGACTTTCCTGATGTGTTTCCTGCAGACCTGTCTTGCATGCTACCCGATAGGGATATTGATTTTGGTATTGACTTAGTGCCGGGCACTCAGCCCATTTCTATTCCTCCGTATCGAATGGCACCAACAGAGTTGAAGGAATTGAAAGAGCAGCCTCAGGAGATTCTTGATAAGGGGCTCATTAGGCCTAGTGTGTTGCCTTGGGTGCACCGGTTCTGTTTGTGAAGAAGAAGAATGGTACTATGCGGATGTGCATTGACTATAGGCAGTTGAATAAAGTTACAATTAAGAACAAGTGTCCTTTGTCGCACATTAATGACTTATTTGACCAGCTTTAGGGAGTTAGGGTATTCTCTAAGATTGATTTGAGGTTTCAGTATCACCAGTTGAAGATTCGGGACTCTGATATTCTGAAGACGCCATTCAGGACCCGCTATGGTCACTACGAGTTCCTCATGATGTCTTTTGGGCTGACCAATTTCCCAGTAGCATTCATGCATCTAATGAACAACGTATTCCAGCCACATCTTGATTCGTTTGTTATAGTATTTATTGATAATATCCTAGTGTACTCACGTAGCCAGGAGGAACATGCACATCATCTGAGGATTGTACTACAGACATTGAGGGAGGAGAAGCTTTATGCTAAATTCTCCAAGTGTGAGTTTTGGCTCAGTTCGGTGGCATTCTTGGGGCATGTGGTGTCTAGCGAAGGGATCAAGGTGGATCCGAAGAAGATTAAGGTGGTTCAAAGTTGGCCCAAGTCGTCTTCAGCTACTGAGATTTGGAGTTTTCTTGGCTTGGCCGGATATTATCGCCGCTTAGTAGAGGGTTTCTCGTCCATTGCAGTGCCTTTGACCAGGTTGACCGAGAAGGGTTCCCCATTCAGGTGGCCTGATGAGTGTAAGGAGAGCTTTCAGAGGCTCAATACTGCTTTGACCACAACTCCAGTTCTAATTTTGCCTTCAACATCGAGTTCTTATACAGTGTATTGTGATGTTTCTCGGATTGGTATTGGGTGTGTCTTGATGCATGAGGGTAGAGTGATTGCTTATGCTTCACGCCAGTTGAAGCCACATGAGAAGAACTATCATGTTCATGATTTAGAGTTGGCAGCTATCGTCTATGCATTGAAGATTTGGAGGCATTATCTCTACGGGGTGTCTTGCGAGGTATTTACGAATCATCAGAGTCTGCAGCACTTGTGCAAAAAAAATGATCTAAATTTGAGGTTGCGGAGATGGTTGGAGCTGTTGAAAGACTATGATATTACCATTTTGTATCATCCCAGGAAGGCAAATGTGGTGACCGATGTCTTGAATAGAAAGGCGGTGAGTAGGGGTTGCCTTGCATGTATCTTTGTAGGTGAGAGACCGCTTGCATCAGATGTTCAGGCCTTGGCCAATCAGTTCGTGAGATAAGATATTTCAAAGCCTGGCCGGGTTCTAGGTTGTGTGGTTTCTCGGTCTTCTTTATATGATCGCATCAGATAGCGTCAATATGATGACCCCCATTTGCTTGTCCTTAAGGACACGGTTCAGCATGGTGATGCTAAGGAGGTTTCTATTGGAGATGATGGGGTGTTGCGGATGCAGGGTCGGATTTGTGTGCCCAATGTGGATGGGTTACGTGAGTTGATTCTTGAGGAGGCCCACAGTTCGTAGTATTCCATTCATCCGGGTGCCGCAAAGATGTATCAGGACTTGAGGCAGCACTATTTGTGGAGGATAATGAAGAAAGATATAGTGGAGTTTGTAGCTCGGTGCTTGAATTGTCAGCAAGTGAAGTACGAGCATCAGAGGCCGGGCGGTTTGCTTCAGAGGCTTGAGATTCCTGAGTGGAAATGGGAGCGTATCACCATGGACTTCGTAGTTGGGCTTCCACGGACTTTAAAGAAATTTGATGCTATTTGGGTGATTATGGACCAGCTGACTAAGTCTGTGCACTTCATTCCAGTTGGGACTACCTATTCTTCAGAACGTTTGGATGAGATCTATATCCGCGAGATTGTTCGCCTTCACGGGGTGCCAGTGTCCATTATTTCAGATTGGGGCACGCAGTTCACATCGCAATTTTGGAGAGCAGTGCCGCGAGAGTTAGGCACACGGGTTGAGTTGAGTACAGCATTTAGATATTGGAGGATATACTATGCGCTTGTGTCATGGATTTCAGGGGTTCTTGGGATCAGTTTCTACCGCTTGCAGAGTTTGCCTACAATAACAACTACCAATCGAGTATTCAAATCGCTCTGTATGAGGCCTTGTATGGGAGGCGGTGTCGGTCTCCGGATGGTTGGTTTGAGCAGGGTGAGGCTAGGCTATTGGGTACTGACTTGGTACAGGATGCTTTGGAAAAGGTCAAGCAAGTATATGAACTATTGTGCATGCGTCCACTGCTGGTATGTCAGATTTCGGGGGGGCGGATCCTGCCCAAGCGCTAATCATAATCATATAGCCCAATAGTGAGGCATGGTGCACGCGTCGCTCCAAACCAATAACACTTAGCCAAAAATGAGCCTGGCGTACGCGTCACCTCAATCAATACCAAATCGGCTCTATGGCCCAAACTCAGTCATTTACCGTTCAAGTCTCAAATGAACATATCTCACAATACTCAGTTTAACAATTTTACATATAGGAGTCATCAACAACATGTGAGGAATCAAATAAGAGGTACTGAGATGGGTATATTATACATGTATATAGCATCATGACTGAGAACATGTGTACAAATAAGGCAAATAGCTCAAAGACAGCAAGAATAGCCCTATCGAGTCTCAAACACATAGCACATATCCTAGACATGATTTGTAACATAAATCAGAACTCAAATAAACATACAGGTTTAGAAACACGGATATAACGAAGCATGATAGCTAACCAAACCCAAAATAGTCTAAAAGTCATCTCAAATCATGAACACACCGATGCACGTACACACGTCCATCACCTAGTGTGTACGTCACCCTAATACCTTTCATTTAACGTAGTTCCTAGGGTTATATACCCTCAAAACCTAGTTTAGATATGTTACTTACCTCAAAGCACGCGAATTAATACTCCAAACAGCCCTTGCCACACGAATCATCCTCCGAGCGACTCGAATCTAGCCAAAGTAACTCAATACCATCAATAATAGCTATAGAAAACAATTCCAAATAATAAAGCTAAAGTCTTGAATCAAACATACAAAGTCAATCTGGGCCCGCACCCCGGAACCCGACAAATCTACAAAAATCCAAACACCCATTCAATTACGAGTCCAACTAAACCAACTTCATCCAATTCTAACCACAAATCAACCTTCAAATCCTTAAATCTCACTCCCCAATAACATAGTCTATAATCCCCAAATTTCACCTCAAATTCATAAACTAGGTGAAATAATCAATGGGTAATCAATATCTATCATTAAAAGTGATCAAACTTTACTTATCTCCTTAATTGTAGCAAAAAGCCTCCCAAAATTTGACTCCAACCGAGCTCCAAAAATCCAAAATGAGAACAAAATGACCAAACTGTCGTTTATAAGCTCTGCCCAGCGATTCTCGCACCTGCGGCTAAGTTAGTCGCACCTGCGACTCCGCTCCTGCGATCTAAATTCTGCATCTGCGGAAACTCCGGCCTCCATCCATTCTTCGCTTCTGTGCTCCATTGCCCGCATCTGCGGGTTCGCAGATGCAGAATATGCCTTGCACCTGCACTTCTCCCAGCTCTAGCCAAACCCCGCTCCTGTGGACCCTCACTCGTAGAAGCGCATCCACTTCTGCGGAAACCCTTTCGTATCTGCGACCATCCCCCATCCAAGCCAAACTTGCATCTGCACACAAGGGGACGCACCTGCGGCCAAAGCCTCGCAGGTGCAATTGCACCAGCATCAGCAACATTAAGAAATTCTACTGAGTCCAAACATGATCCGCAACTCATTCGAATCACAACTGAGGCCCCCGGGACCCCATTAGAATATACCAACAAGTCCTAAAACACAATACAAACTTACACGAAGCCTCAAATCACATCAAACAACAGCAAAACCACGAATCACACATCAATTCAAGCCTAATAAACTAATGAGCTTCCAACTTCTAAAATTAATGTCGAACCATATCAAATCAACTCCGAATGACTTTAAATTTTGCACACTAGTCCCAAAATGACACAAAGAACCTATTCTAACTTACGAAACCAAAATCTGAATCTGATATCGACAGAGTCAACTCTCGGTCAAACCTCTCAACTTTCAAACCTCCAAGTTTTCAATTTTTGCCAAAAAGCACCAAACTAACCTACGGATCTCCAAATCCAAATCCGGACATACGCCTAAGTCCAAAATCACCATACGAAGCTATCAGAATCATCAACATTTTATTCCAAAATCGTTTACATAAAATTTAAACTCTGATCAACTTTTCCAACTTAAGCTTCCAACCTTGGGACTAAGTGTCCTAATTCGCTCCGAAAGCATCCCGAAGCCAAATCCAACCACCCCGACAAGTCATAAAACTACAAATGAACATATAAGAGGCAATAAATAGAGGAACTGGACTAAAATACATAAAATGACCGGCCGGGACGTTACACACTTCATGCTGAACAAATCTCCAAAAGTACGATGTAAATTGAGTGGCCCACTATGAGATGATAGAAATAGGCAAATCGCGCAAGCTGACAATCTCTTTGATGTAGATTTGAGCCAATTTCTCTGAAGTGTAAGAAGCCATAACCAGAATGATATACGCAGACTTGGTCAATCTGTCCATAATGACCCAAACAACGTCAAATCTCCTTAAAGTCCATGGCAGTCTTGCCACAAAGTCCATGTAGTGTGCTCCCACTTCTAATCCGGTATATATAATCTCTGAAGCAAACCACCTGGTCTTTAATGCTCATACTTGATGTGCTGATAATTCAAACACCGCAAAATATGCTCAACAATGTCTTTCTTCATCCTCCACCACTAATAGTGCTACTTCAAGTTACGATACATCTTTGTAGCACCTGGGTGAATAGATTACCGCGAACTATGAGCCTGCTCAAGAATCAACTTGCTCAAACCATCCACATTAGAAACACAAATCTGACCTAAAAGTCGCAATACCCCATCATCACCAATAGCCACCTACTTAGCACCAACTGACAACACCATGTCCTTAAGGACAAGCAAATGGGGATCATCATACTGACGAGCCTTGATGCGGTCAAACAAGGACGATTGTGCAACAACAAAAGCAAGGACTCTACTAGACTCGAAAATATCCAATCTTACAAATCTATTGGCCGAAACCTGAACATCCATAGCCAAGGTCTCTCCACAGCTGGAATAAATACCAAACTCCTCGTACTCTCTACCTCTCTACCCAAGGCATCCGCTACCATATTAGCCTTTTCCGGTGATACAAGATAGTGATATCATAATCCTTTAACAACTCTAACTATGTCCGTTGTCTCAAATTCAAATCCTTTTTCTTGAACAAATGCTGAAGTTTTCGATGATTACTGTAGACCTCAATACTCTATACAAGTAGTGCCTCAAAATCTTGAGCGCATGCACAATAGCTACCAAATCAAAATCATGTACCAAAGTTCTTCTCATGGGTTTTCAACTAGCGCGAAGGCAATCACCCTACAGTCTCGCATCAACACACAATAAAAGCCAACACGCGAAGTGTCACAATATACAATATACATCACCGATCTTGAGGTTATTACCAAAATCGAAATTGTAGTGAAAGCAGTCTTGAGTTTCTGAAAGCTCTCCTTATACTCGTCAAACCATCTGAACGGAGCGCCCTTCTGAGTCAACTTGGTCAATGGAGCTGCAATAGATGAGAACCCCTCCAAAAAGCGACAATAGTAACTAACCAAAACCAAGAAGCTCCTGATCTCTGTAGGAGTAGAAGGTCTGGACCAACTCTGAACTGCCTCAATCTTCTTCGAATGAAAATAGCTTATTAAAAATTATCATAGAAAAATAGATAAGTTTGAGATTAGTAAAAGATAAAATATGAATGAGCTAGTAATGGATCTTGTATTAGCATCCATCCCATTGGCTTCCATCAATTATCTGACTTCCATTTTTATTTTGTTTGATAGCCACAGAATTGTGGTATAAAGATAGCAAACACACAAAGCACAATATATGCCTATATGGAGGTGTACGAAAATGAGAGCACAGTCGTGCTGATAACATGTTAAGAAATTAAGCCCAAAGTAATAATATGAAACTAGAAAATAGACAAGAGAGGAAGAGAGACAACATTCTTATTTCTCCAGTGTTGTTCAAGTGTGTCAACATGATTCTCAATACCTCTAGTTATAGGGTTACAGAGGAACACCAAAAGGTGTAATGAACATGGTATTAATCATTGAGATCATGGACGAAGATAATGGGGTAGGTTATGGAGATGTGAGAGTTACAATCATAATTGTGAGTAGTGGGAGGTTAATTATATGGTGAAGAAGAGTAGTGAAAGTAACTTCTTTATAAGTTATAGACTCCACTACCATATTAGAATAAATTTATAACAATTTAATAATATTTTAACATATATACAAGGAGTGAGACGAAGCACTGATTTTGAATGAACCTATACCTTACATTTTACATCTGCCCCGGCCTTTCGAATGAACCTACACCTTACATTCTAACTTCAAGCTTACTCAAGAAAGTGCCGTGCCTAAAAACACTTATAAAATCTTTTCTGTACATTGGACTCAGACAAGGATCGAACTAAGACTAACATTAGCTAATTAGGCACCGAAATTTGAGTCCTAAAATTGGACAACACATCTTGTACCTGAATGTTAAAACTTGCCCTAGCCTATAAAACTGTTGAAGACATCTGTTATCGAATATTTTGACTTTTTACATTCAAAGTCAACTTACAATAACCTTCACGTCCTAACTGGAAAGTCTCCCCCTAAAAGATGCATTCCTATTGGACACCGTGGAAGAAATTGCGTGGCGCCAATCTAGTGCAACTACCCTTCAATACCCACGCGCGCTTTATCACACACCGCCGTCGTTCAAAGTAGCGCGTACATTACACGCTCACCAACGTATAGATTCTGAGCTACACCAAAACTCACATATAGCATTTCAAAAGTCTTCTCTCCCTCTGAAAATAAGAACAAATCTGAAATCTGAAAATCTCATCTCAGATTCCATTAGCAGAAACAAAATATGGACTTGACTGAATTTGTGGTGTTACTGTTGTTGACGACTGCGGCGGTGCTGGCGGTGGCGCCGACTGCCGAGGCGATATGGATGGAAGTGCCGAGCTCGGGGACTAAGTGTGTATCTGAGGAAATCCATTCAAACGTCGTCGTTTTGGCTGATTACAATGTAATCGGCGACGAAGAGCACGCGCAAGCTAATGTTGTCCCCACAATCTCCGTCAAGGTAAAGCACCGCAAAATTAATCATCAGTGCTCTAATTTTAACTGATTTATGCTAAGAAGATTTTGACGTAGAGATATTTCTGATACTATGATGTATATAGTAGCTGTAGGATGTAATTTGGATCCAATTGAGCAACTTTAAGTGTGCTAGTTGGATTTATAATCTCTTAATTTGAGTTTCCTGCAGCTACTTATTAAACTAGGATAGAAAATGCTAGTATCACATATTGAGCTTTGATTGCAAAAGACTAAGCACATGTTGGACTTTCAAATCTCGTAATTTTGATCTTCCATGTCAACTTGATACAGTTAATCTAAGATTATAGAAGAAATAAATGTTGTTAAATTTCACATTGGGAGCTATTTTTCTGTTCAAGCTATAGAAACATCAATGATGTCTTCATTTCTAAAACACTAGCTATTTCCGAACATATCCAATATTTTGTTTTTTTTGGTGAAATTTTTTTTTCATTAAATTTCGATTGAATTAACTCAAGTTAGAGAATGAGACTTGAATTATTGAAACCGGTCTCATGAATTATGTCTAATAGGGTAAATGTATCTTTAAAAGTTTAAATTTTTGCTGTTACATAATAAAATTCCATACTAAGAAGTCAAGAAGAGTTTGATCGCAAAAATGTCAATATGTATCACATAAATTGGAATAGAAGAATAGATATTAAACCACATCAATAAAGTAATGAAATTAGCGAGGTCTCAACTTCTAAGATAGACACTAACAAAGTAAGTTTATCCTTCGATTCTCCAATGCTTTGTTTAGTATTTATTATTGGCGAGAGCTTGTTGTGTTGTTAAACTATAGAGCATTGTATTGTGTCATTTTAGAGCATGGTCTTACGCATTCTATAGATCCTTATGGGTGGAAGGCACTTGGTTCTCTCATGGTCTATGTTGTTCAGATCCTTCAAAAATGCCGCCCTGGTGTGTGTTGGATCCTCCTGCATTTTTTGAGGATCCGACCAAAATAGCTCATGGTTGGGTGAAATCGTATACTAAGTTGTACTATTTCCTCAACTACGTATTATAGTGAAGACGGAGTCAAGTTTATTCTAGAAAAAAAGATCATCAGTATTTTCGCTTAGTATGTTCGCTTACTCCGATTACCCTCTCTAAAGACAAGGTTGCAAGTTGGTTTCCTTGGGGAAGATCATGCTTGTATGTTTTGAAATTCTGAAAATTTTCGATTACTTTTCTTGCATGATAGCTCTACTTTTAGCAGCCTCACCTATCCAACACCCTTCAGTCAAATAGTTTTGTACCTAGTGGCTAGTGCCTCTTTAAGCATAAATGCTTTCTCGTCAATCCTAAATCAAATTATCCGAGACATTTCATGGATTCAATAATAGAACTAAAGAAAGATTTTCCTTCAAAAGAAGATGTTATGAATTTGAGGAGCTAGTCAGAAAGAGAGGGATGGATTGCTTTGTGATTAACACTAGAGATCTATTACAAAATGAAAAATCACAGCTACTGTTTCATTGCTGAGCTACCTATGAGGTTTTGAAGCTATAAAGATGCGAAATAAAATAATCAAGTGGTCCAGTGCCTTAATTGATATTCTTTTGATGAACTTCATACTGTGACAAAAGATATTCACATGGTAATGGGCTTGTCAACCGATGGTGTGATAGATGGTTAGATATATTTAGTAGTGTTTAATGATGTCTGTATGACTTATATTCTTGTATCATAAAATGATCCTTGTATTAAAACTTTTTTTTATTTATCCATTTCTTATATGTCCAATTTATGTAAACTCTTTTTATTTTAATATTCCATAATTTCACACATTGCTCCAGTAGTAATAATTCTCTGTACAGTTTTCACATATTTCTGGAACTTAAAGTCATTTAGCTAGTCAAATGTAAATCTTAATGTGAACTTTTAACAGTCTATTCAAGCTACCAAACAGTCTTTTTAATAGCAGTTTCTTACACCACTACTCTATACAATAACCAGTGCCGACCCAAGGGTAAGGCTGGTAAAGCAGCTGCTTTGGGTCTCATAATTTTTGGGGGCCCAAATTTTTTTAATAGGTTATATATTAATTTATTTTTAGAAGAATATTTAGTGCTTTAAATGAGAAAGTACAAATTTTCATAGTAAAAAAGTAGGATTAAATTGTTAATCATAAATTGAGAAAAAATGTCTTTTGGGGAATCACTCTCTAGACCATAAATTGAGAAAGGATTCGATTATTAATTCATAACTCAAAAAAGGTTAAAACTTTAATACAGTCCCACAACGTGTATATCTCAAGAGAAATTAAATGGATTAGATAAAATTATTAATAACTTTGCATATGAAAAACTAGAAATACAGAATTTAAATGAAATTATATATGAATTTTTTCTTTTATATAAAAAAAGGGCCTCTCATTGAATTTTTGCTTTAGGCCTCCATATTTATTGAGCCGCCCCAACGTGAAATTATTTTCTTTATTTCCATGTAGCCAAGAGTGTCACATACAATAGGATGGAGGGATTTTTCAAAAAAAAAAATTGGTGTCTGGATGGTGATTAATAGCTGATATGTAAATTTTTATGCATATAAATGAACTTCAATGCATTCTATTGACATACAAACATATATAATTGTAGTATAAATACCAAAAAGTTACATGTCCAACATGTTAAAAATTGACCAGCATGCATGTGTATAACTTTAAAATTGTGTATGCATGTGTCTAAGATATAATCCAATTAAATGCATAAAGAAACATGTCCATGCCATGCACATCATACCTAGCTGGTGTATGTGTTGTGTGAAGTTAGTGCTTAATACTCCTTCTATCCCATAATGATTATCTTGGTCTAATACTCTCTCCGTTTCAATTTAGATGATATAGTTTGACTTGGTACAAAGTTTAAGAAAAAAGAAGAAGACTTATAAAACATGTAGTCCTAAATCTTAAGAGGCAAAAGCTTTGTGGGGCCATAATATTTGTGTGGCTATAAAAGCTTCTCATTAAGGGTAAATTGGGTAAAATGAAAAATTTGAAGTTAAATTATTTTTAATTGTGTGTGTCATTCTTTTTGGAACGGACTAATAAGGAAAGTGTGCCATTTAAATTGAAACGGATGGAGTAGTTTTTCATTTGTCTACTATTTTATTGACATACAACAACAACAATAACAAACCCAGTATAATCCCACATAGTGGGGTTTGGGGAGGGTAGTGTGTACGCAGCCTTACCCCTACCTTGTGGAGATAGAGAGGTTATTTTCAATAGACCCTCGGCTTAGAGAAGCATAAGCACCACTACTATTTTATAGACATATTTCAATATTTTTAATTATTAACTATTGTGTCTTATAGTACCTTTTAAACAGTTTTAAATCTATATATTTTATTTCAAAAAACTTGAAAAGGTTTTGTCCAAATTTACACCTAAAATTAGGGGCTTTGACCATTGTACTTTGAACCTCATACATTAAATGGGATGGAGGTAGTATTATTTGTTATATGTTAATTAGAATTACTGCAGATTTTAGAACTCTACCTAAAAGGAAAATTTCCGCCTTCTCTTGGGATATTGACTAAGCGGAGCATGATATCAGACAAAATCGGACGTCTGGAGTCATATATGCAATGTTATCCTCTGATAAAAAGCCTCAAGATGCATCCACTGGTGAAAAGGTTTTGTTATTTCGAGAAGAAAATGATATAAGCTATAGCCTCTTGACAAATGTTTATCAAATGCATGCTTGAGGAATTGTGACATTGCACACAATGTGCCGAAGAGTGTCAAATGTGTATCAAGCAAGAAAAAGATTTTTGGACTTGGTCAGATTGTGTCAAACATGAATCTCGCAGTGACTATCATTTTATAGTATTCCTTCGTTGATAAAGGAAAATTAACCCGAAGACAACGGCCATGACGTTTGTCCTTGTTGGATCCTTGTCCTCATAAGCAGGATGAAAGCAGAATGGACTCTTTTGGCAACACCTAACTTCTCAGATTTTTATGTTCTCAGAGACACAGCATACAAAAGAATGAAGTTTTGAGATTTAATTAATCAGTGAAAAGGCGAGCGTCTGAAATCTGAGTAGCATACCAACTTTTGGACGAGTTGTTCTCTTTAGGTTCTTAGTCATCTGCTAGTACTTCGATTACAGTTGTAGAAACTTATTGACCATGCATCATATAAGCTTTTAGTCAAGAAAAATAGACTGGAGAGGATCAATCTGGAGTCCAATGACAAATAGAATTCAACACATTAGTTTTTTTTCTTTTCCTGTTTGATAGGTGATGAACACTGATTTTTAACCACTTAATTCATTGTAATTGGAATTCTGTAATTGGCTTCTCGTGTTTCATCGAGTTATTGGATTCTAGAGCTGTGAAAAGGAGGATCAAAGAGCCCCTAGCCTGAGCTAGTAATGAACATGATTTCCTTATTGTGCTAAGGTGATAGCTTTAAGACACACTTTGTCTTCTCAAAGATTATAAATTTACATTATATGGAATAATTTGTGTTGCATCTCTCATTAAGTGATACATTTTTTCTATGTACAGTATGTGTAGACAAATTATCTCATCTTCGTTGAGGTCAATCTAGGGATGAAATGTTTCATGCTAACATTATAGCTCAACACTGATATATTTGAATTTTTTTTAGAGCTATACTACTGATTAAATCATACATAAACAAGGGTCAGATCTCTTATCCAAAATCAAGGGAGGGAGAGGGAGGAGAGTGTGTGTGTGTTGGGGGGGGGGGGGGGGGGGGTCTTTGATGAGGGTTAGGTGTTATGGCACTTCAAAATGTATTTTTCATGTAAAAGTGCTCCATATTGCACGAATCATTATCTCGAGTGACGGAGTCAGATGAGCTACATAACTTCTTGAAATGGTTAATCCAAAATTCAGATTAGCCTTGAGATAAGTAATTTTGTTTTGCACTTATTTGCACTTATGGTGCAGTTTTCATGAGCTAGATCATTGCAACATTCTTTTTAGGTCACATCACCATTTGGAAACAATCTTTACCATAAAGAGAATGTCACTCATGGTCAATTTGCCTTCACAACCACTGAGGCTGGTAACTACTTGGCATGCTTCTGGATGGACAACCATGCCCCTGGGGCTAAAGGAGTGACTATTGGTGTTGACTGGAAGACAGGAATCAGTGCAAAGGATTGGGAGTCAGTTGCAAGGAAGGAAAAGATAGAAGTAAGTTAAGTATATAATTGCCATCCACACTAACTCCCTCCATCGTCAAACTGGAAGGGACTAGTTATTGTGTTGCTCCTCTTTTTTAACTACTCATGTTTTATTCTTTCATCATATGTTTTGCCCTTGTAGGGTATCGAACTTGAGTTGGTGAAACTTGAAGGGATAGTGCACGCCATTCAGGAAAATTTAGAGTACCTGAAGCATAGGTAACCAGCTTTCTCAAATGTGCTCCAGACCCCAGATTATATATGTTTGCGGTTTTCTTTCATTGCTGTTGGAAGTCCTTTAACTTTTTTCGTTGTATACCTTTCCCTCTTGCTTTATAATCCATTCATACGTGTATGTACGTACCAATGCTGGTTTCTGAAGCCTCAAGTCTTTCATTTCATAAACTTATGACTAATATTTCCAGCAGGAGTCTGCATATTAATAGTGATGAGAAGCAGGTTTCTCGTGCAGTATCCAAAAGAAAACAAAGGAAATCTATCGTGGAGAGACTTTAGGATAGTGGATAACTTATAATTATATACTCAACTTTGCAATTCTCTGATACTTTACTTAATTCAGAGAGCAACAAGTAATGGCTGACCGTTTCAAAAATGTCGAGGGTAACTGATGTAGTGAACATAGTTGCTGCTGACTTTGTAGGGAGCATAGTTGCTGCTGTCATAGTTTTGATTTATGAAGACTTAATAGGGAAGTGTATTATAAATCATCAGTTCTGAGACAAAATAAATTATGGTAAAGCTAATTTATTTATTTTTTATACTTTTTCAATAACCCTTGGTGCAACCTATGCTTCTATCCTTCTTTTGGCTACTACCTCATAAGTAACATGGTTTTTCCTTGTATATCGCGCAGGGAAGCAGAAATGAGGGAAGATAATGAGGAAACTAATGCTAGAGTGGCATGGTTAAGCATAATGTCCCTTGGTATATGCTTAGCAGTTGCAGCTCTGCAACTATGCTATCTGAAGTCCTACTTTCGCAAGAAAAAGCTCATTTAGATTTGACAAATTTTTCCATCACACGATAATGTAGCTTATAGAATAGATCAACCACAACTTTTCATCTTATCTGCCATAAGATCTAAAATTCTTTCTTCTCTTTATGTTCAGGGAACAAGTGCAATCCAAATGTACGTCATTCTTCTACTTTTAGTTGAGCTAATAAATATTATTAATTGAGACCGCACCAGGGAGTCCAGTTACAAATGAGTCTCTATTACAAAATTTAGGAAGTTAACCATATCTATTAAGGCATCTTAAATTGTTTTAAGTTACACCAATAAACAAGGTTCTCCCTATCCTTTATCCCCACAATGTTTGCCGGGATTCTAAACCAAATCTTGCGCAAAGTCATTTGTGTCTTCTTACCCACCCCCTAAGGTAAGCTTTTGGGAAATTTACCTAGCTTAGATCCAAGGATATCTGCCAAAGATTGTACATTTGCCACCTCATTTACAGGGTATAACATCCTTTTACTCATATTTAGGTGCTAACGTGCGGGTGAATTTTAAGTAAAGGAATCCATAGTTATTGGAACTTTTGGAAATATCTTCCCTTTATAACTCATGCTTCAGAGTTTTCAGTACGATTTAGATATACCAAATCAGCTCATCTATTTCCCCGAAATTGTCAGACAAACTATGGATCCTATCTAGTGCAATATTTGTTCTGCCAAATTGACTTTTACAGGGAAAAAGAGGAAGAAGAAGACAGTTCTGCATAGTATCACCCTTGCGGTATGAGCATAGACTCGCTTCAAAATTCTTGTTGAGAGCTCATTCAGTAAATGCGGCTGCAATCTTCTTGTGGACAGCCTCAACGCCAAGACGAGGAGATAATCTAGGAAGTACCTCCTGCGGAATATATGCAACAATGAGAATTAACATCACATCTTGTAACTTTCCATAAACATCGTTATATGAATGAAAGAATAACTGCATGAAACAAACCAAAGGTTCACAGGCAGCTTCAATTCTCTATGGAGACTTACAGTTCGTACAAGGCTTTTTACAACTGTCTTATTCAAGGTTTTCCATAGTCTTGTTTTCTTTTCCGTATTCCCTAGCCTTACTAGACACAACAAGCCTTGACCACTGGAACCAAATACGCAAAAGACAAATCACCGGTTTAATGAAATTCTAACATGCCTTAACAATCAGAGGGGAAATATATGGCAAATAATGCATGATGCATCATCCAACAAATGTCTCAGGTTTTACAGCTTCATTATAACTACAATAATTATAACATAAGAAACAATCCCTTACCGTTATGATTCTATTAGTCTAACACAAGAAACCGTCATAGATTAGCCATGGCCCATGATAAGTAGAACCACAGTTATGAATATGGGGATAAAGCAAGATGGTTCCAGCAAGTAGATATAAGTTATTCCAATACTCAATGCTCATTTATATATGAAAATTAATCCATCAATTATGCCTCAATCCGAAACTATTTGGGGTTGGGTGCATGAATCCTCTATATCCATTCTACTCCCATTCATTCAATACTAAATAATTTGTCTTTTAATGCGAGTAAAGGTTTTTAATAAACGAGAAATTCTCTTTATCTTAGACTTATCTCTACGCCAACTTACAAGTCTCTAATCAGACTCCTAAAAGGCACTGGATTTCATGCAAGTGTAACAACAAAACTATGCATCAACCTCCACTAGTTGGGATTATCATATATTTGCCTTGATTCCAATAGAAATAGATCTCTTGAGACAACTATCATCCATATGATTTAAATTAATCTTGTCCTCTGTTAGATCCTTTTGATCATCACAATGCTGCATCTATTGACAGGTGCATTTGGAAAAAACGTAACAATACTAAATAATCTCTAGCAACCTTATCATGTTTTTTTACGGGTAAAGAAAAACCACTAGTAGCCCCCCCCCCCCCCAAAAACCCAAAACCCCCAAATTGGCATCTTCATTCACTTTTTCATTGTTATCCTTTAGACCTGTAACATCCACGCCATGATTTTTTTTTTAATTACATCGGAAAAGGGAAAGGGGATGCTACGGTATTGATGGGATTTGAACCCTCCATCTCAACTGTGGAAGGCGGGGAGCTCAACAAGTAAGCTAGCCCTCAAGATTACCTTACTTTTACTGTCATGAAAGCTCCGCAATCCCTACATTGGTGGCAAAATCATCCATCGAGCAATTAAAAATAATTGCATTAAAATCACACACACACACACACACACACACACATATATATATATATATATATATATATAAGGAACTCTATTGTTCAACACCTCATGGAAAGTGATGCACCAGATTTTGTTGGAATTGGATTCCAACATGTACTAAGCAATTGAACTTCCTTTCTAAGCTAATGAAATTTTAAAAAACAAAAGGGCAGCTCGGTGCACAAAGCATCTTACGTTCACGGAAAGTCCGGAAAAAGGTAACACCTCAAGGATGTGATGAAATAAATAACAAAATTAAAAGAATGGTTGTTGATATACTTCTTTAAATGTTAGAATAGTTAAGTGCTTGCACCTTTGGAACTCTTTCTTTACATCCCATCATGCGTCGGATGGGCATTTGATCTTATCTCTCCGGTCCATATTTTGGTTTTTTTTTTGGAGGGGGGGGGGGGGGGGGGGGGGGGAGTTATTTACTATATTTCACAGGAAGAGCAGTAAAGTCGTCATCACTTAATTTAAATGCACCATCAACTCATTTGCAGTCGTCTATCGGAAACAGCCTCTCTGCCTTTATAGGGTAGAGGTAAGGCTGCGTACACACTACCTTCCCCAAACCCCACGTATGGGATTAAGCTGGGTTTGTTGTTGTTATCAACTCATTTGCAGTATTCTTGTCCATCTCGTCCTCGCAAAAATCAATCACATCCAACTTTGGTTTTTCAAATGGAGTTGGGAAAATATTCCTCATCTACATTAATATAAAACAGATAATATATTTTTTTATTGAACTGATGAGTAATATAATTAGAGAACATAACAGATTTAATAAAATTATGATGCGTATATAAGGTTTAATAAGACTGTGATTAGATAAAATTTTGTGAAGATATATAAGAATTGTATCTGAGAAGTATTATAAAAAATATACAAACTTTGAGAACATAGTTGCGATACACACAAAATATTACCTTTTGGAAGAAAAGTATCTTTGACAACTCATTTGAATTGGGATAATTTATAACCTTCTAACTAAGAATCCGAGAAACTCTTTCCTCAACCAGCAAAGCAAACTCATAATTTGTTTGCGCACATCATAAAACCTGTTCAAAATGTTAGTGGGAATTCATATAGCCTGATATATTTCTTCCCACGCAAAGCTTTTTTAGAAAAGTGAACGTGTCATCAAATGTCAATTTCTCTAATGGATAAGTTTCATATTCCCCTATTTAAACCAGCTCAAAATGACCAATTGATACAGGCTTTACAGTAAGACATGTAAATAAGAATGTGCTAAAGAAGTAAAGGATAGCAATCTTTATCACGTCCTGATCAACTATCGTTTGACCATATCTGACCTTCAAAACACTTAATTATGGCTATAATATTAAGCTTGTCAATTCCAAAAAAAGCATCGATCAACCAAACTACTTCTACCCTTTGCATCGTAAAGTTTATGCGCCTTCCACGTACATTTTAATCTTGTAATGAGCGAAAACTTTTTGGTTCCAAACTGATCCTAAAACTGTTATATGGTAGCCACAGCTCATCATTCTAACGGTTTTAGGATCCGTCTTGGAATTGAAGAGTTTGCGCTCATTACAGGATTAAAATTTAAGGGAAAAGCACGTAAACGCTATGATGCCAAGGATAGACTAAGGTGGTTGATCGATGCTTTTCTAGAATGACAAGCTTAATCTTCGAGCCATAGTTGAGTGTTTTAGAGATCAAAGATGGACGTTTGACCAGGAAATGGTCAAGATTGTTGTTTTATACTTCATTAACACATTCTTGCTTTTCAGCCTTCCTGAACAGCCTATATCGATTGGTCATTGTTAAGCTGGTTGAATTCAGGGAGTATAAAACTTATCCATGGGGAAAATTGGCATTTGATAACACGTTCAGTTCTATGAAAAGTATTTTTGGGGGGGGGGGGAGAGAGAAAATACATCAGGCTATTTGGATTCCCACTAGCACCATGCAACTAGTCTTATGAACTATGTTCGATGAGTTTGCTTTGCTAGTTGAGGGAAGAGTGCAATTCTTAGTTGGGGGTTATAAATAATCCCAATTCAATGAGTTGTCAAAGACACTTACTCCACAACTCCAGCTCCACCACTTACAGCTCAAGTTCCAGCTCCACCACATATAGCTCCAGTTCCATCATCTAGTCCAATTCAACCTTCTACAGCTCCACCACTCTTGACTTATCATCATCGTCCGCGCCCAACATTAGGCCCAGCTGATTCACGTCCTGCACCCGACCTTGCTCCTACTGCGGACTTGTCTCCTACTAGTCCATTGATTGCACTTCAAAAGGTATACGGTCCACACTTAATCCTAATCTCCATTATGTCGACTTAGGTTATCATCGTCTGTCATCACCCCATTATGCGTTTGTATCATCTTTGTCCCTTGTTTCCATCCCTAAGTCTACAGGTTAAGCACTATCTTATCTAGGATGGCGACAAGCTATGATTGACAAGATTCTGCTTTACATACAAGTGGTACTTAGGAGCTTATTCCTCTTCCTTCAGGTAAATCTATTATTGGTTGTCATTGGATGTATGCGGTCAAAGTTGGTCCAGATGGCCAGGTTGATCGACTTAAGACTCATCTTGTTGCCAAAGGGTATACTCAGATATTTGGGCTTGATTACGGTGATACTTTATCTCCCGTATTTCTATCCATGGTTGTTGTTTGCCATTGGCCTCTCTATCAGTTCGACATTAAGAATGTTTTTCTTTATAATGACCTTGAGGATGAGGTTTATATGGAGCAACCACCTAGTTCTGGTTTTGTTGCTCAAGGGGAGTCTAGTGGCCTTGTATGTCGGTTGCTCCGGTCCCTCTATGGTCTAAAGCAGTCTCCTCCAGCCTAGTTTATTAGTTCAGCACAGTTATTCAGGAGTTTGGCATGACTCGTAGTGAAGCTGATCACTCTGTGTTTTATATCTCTGTATTTATCTGGTGGTTTATGTTGACGATATTGTTATTACCGACAATGATCAGGATGGTATTACTAAGTTGAAGAATCATCTCTTCCAGCACTTTCAGATTAAGGATCTGGGCAGATTAAAGTATTTTCTGGGTATTAGGTCGCTCAGTCTAGCTTAGGTATTGTAATCTCACAACGGAAGTATACCTTGGACATTCTTAAAGAGAAAAGAATGACAGGTTGTAGACCTGTTGACACTCCTATGAATCCGAATTCTAAACTCCCGCTAGTATAAGGAAAGCCGCTTAGCGATCCTACAAGATATAGATGGCTGGTTAGTAAATTAAATTATCTCACAGTGACTAGACCTGATATTTCCTTTCCTGTGAGTGTTGTGAGTCAATTTATGGATTCTCCATGTGATAGTCATTGGGATGCAGTTGTCCGCATTCTTCTGTATATAAAATCAGCTCCAAGCAAAGGATTATTGTTTGAGGATCGAGGCCATGAACAGATCGTTGGATAATGCTCATTGGGCAGGATCATCTTCTGATAGACGTTCTATGTCTGGATATTGTGTTTTAGTAGGAGGTAATTTGGTATCTTGGAATAGCAAGAAACAGAATGTGGTTCTTCGGTCTAGTGCAGAAGCAGAATATCGAGCAATAGCTCTGCAACATGGGAGCTAGTTTGGATTAGGGTTGTGCATGGATCGGATCGGATCGGATTTAACACATTTCGGATTGAAATTTCGGATTTCGGATTCTACAAAATGCAATCTGAATCCGATCCGAATTATTATCGGATCGGATTGGATTTTAAAGTTTGGATCGGATAAATATTTCGGATTTTCAGATCGGATTATACGTATTATTAAGGCTATTGCTAATCTAATCGGCTAATGCATCTGCCTTATCTGCTTTTTCTGTGTTCTATACTAATACAAACATCTCTTTGCTTTTCATCCCTTTTATCAGAATTGCATCTCTAAAAAAATATTTCTCTGGAGGTTCGAGTTGTTATGTCTCTAAGTTGCAAAACTCATACTTATATTTTCTTTGTAGAAGAGACAATACAACAAGAAAACTATATGTTTCTGCAATTATGAGGGTACTATGGTGCCAATGTAGCTAAATCTTGGAGGAAGATGTAAAGGAAGTACTGGCTATCCGAAATTAAAGTTTAGTATTTATACATGCCCTAATAATTTCGGATTTCGGATCGGATCGGATCGGATTAAAATTATGACAATCCGAATCCGATCCAGATATCCGAAATTTTAATAAACATAATCCGAAATCCGATCCAAATATCCGAAATCCGAAATTGAGCGGATCGATTCAGATTTCGGATATCCGATCCAAATGCATGGCCCTAGTTTGGATCAAGCAGTTGCTCAAGGAGTTGAAACTTGGTGAGATCAGCAAGATGGAACTTGTGTGTGATAATCAAGTTGCCCTTCATATTGCATCAAATCCGGTGTTCTATGAGAGAACTAAACATATTGAGATTGATTGTCACTTCGTCAGAGAAAAGACACTCTTAGGAGATATTATTACAAAGTTTGTGAAGTCGAATGATCATCTTGCAGACATTTTCACCAAGTCTCTCACTGGTTCTCGTATTAGTTACATATGTAACAAGCTCAGTATATGTGATTTGTATGTACCAGCTTAAGGGAGGGTGTTAAATAGTTATGTAAATAACATGAATTAGTCCTAGTACCACATAAAATATGAGTAGGATATGTATTGTATAAATAGGGCTCATTGTATTATAATTGAATAAAATTCAATAATATATTTTTCTCCCGTACTTTCTCACAATATCTTCACAAATTTCTAAGTTTATTTTATGTACTTACCGTTATATGTGCAGTATAATTGTGCTTTGTTATATTATCCAATTAATTACTAATCAGTTATGAGTTAACTAAAGAACACATTATTTTTGTTTTATATCAATGTACATTTTCTTAATGTAGTTAAAGTTGAGGAATATTTTTCCAACACTATTTAAAAATAAAGGTTAGATGTTAGTGATTTAGAGGGCGGGATGGACAAGAATGCAACATATGGAGTTGATGTTGTAATTCAATTAAGTGATGACAATTTTACTTCCCCTCCTCCTATCCCAAGTAAAAAGTATAGCATATCAAAATCTGACCCACCTGAGAAAAGTACGGACTAAAGAGATAAGATCAAATACCTATCCGACACACAACTAGTTAAAGTAAGAGTTTCAAACGGTATGGTCACTTAATTGATTTAATATTTAGAGTAGTATATCAACAATTTTTTTAATTTTATTGTTTATGCCAATAGCTTAAAAAGGAAGTTCAATTGCTCAAGGAGTACATGATGGAATCAATTCCATTATAATTAAATCTATTGAAGCACTTTCCAAGAATCAAGGAGGAACTAATGCTTCAGAGGTATTGAGTACAATAAGGTTCCTTTTAATTCTTAATGTTTTTACCTGTATAGTATGTTTTTGCATTTGTTTATATATTTGATTTTAATGCTAATCTCTTTAAAAACTTTGTGAATAGCCTGATGGAGGATTCAGCCACCAAGGCAAGGATGGTGATGGTGATGATGCCTCTGATGGCTTTCATGGCAATGAAGGACATGGTTATCTTGGTGACAATCATGGTGTGGATGTTACAAGTTTTAAGGACAACATTAGAAAAGTGAATGAAGATGCCAATGAGGCTTCCGCTACTAATTTATATCTAAGATTGTGCCGTTTGGGAATAAGGGCAATTTTAGCCTCTTTTTTTAAGAGCGATGGCATATTTGACCTCCACATTAATGAAGGGCAAATCCATACGATTTTGCATAATTCACGGGCAAATATGACATTTTTCCTATTTTCTATTGGCATAAAAATCTCATATAAGCTAAAATAATTCCTAGAAAGCACAAGACCTAAAGTAAATGTACTAACATGACTTAAATATATTCTCAACTAACTGATGTCACCTATATAGATCTTTTTCTTCCACTGTGCTCTATCTTTCGCTAAGTTTGCATGAATTCTATGAAATTATATGCCTTTCGTGATAACTTCTTCCATGTGATTTTAGGTCTACCTCGTCTTCTTTTTAATACCTTCACTCACCATAGTTTCATACCTATGAACAAATGCATCCGAAGGCCGATGCAGAACATGACTAAACCGTCTCAAGCAACCTTTACTTGCACCTTCTGACAAATGTAATCATTTTTAATCTTGTATAACTACACAGCCATCTTAGCATCCGCATCTCTGCGATACTCATCTTGTGGATATGTTGGACTTTAACGGCCCAACATTACTCCCATGTAACATTGTTGGTCTTATAACTGTTATAACGAACTAACTTTCCATTTTGGTAGGCATCCTTCTATCACATAACACCGTGATAGCACTTTTCCATTTCAACCATCCGATTTTGATTCTACGTGTAACATCTCCAACTATCATTTCGTTCTCCTGGAACAACGAGCCTGGATATTTGAATTGTTTCCATTTAGGTATTACAATTCCTTCTAATCTCACCTCAACTTTACTCTTCTTATGCTGAGCAAACTTGTAGTGCATATATTTAGTGTTACTTGTCCTAAAACCCTTACTCTCCATATTGCTTGTCCATAGTTCAAGCTTTTGGTTGACACCCTCACCGGTTTCGCATAAGCAAAAACATACACCACGGAACCTCATCTTGTTCTGTATTGGTTAGCTCATCCATAACTAGGTTAAACAAGTATAGGCTCAATGCCGACCAGTGTAAACCAACGATTATGGGAAACTCCTTTGTATCTCCTACTACTATACCTGCTCTAGTGATGACTCATTCATACATGTTATTTTATGGCCTTTATATATATTTACTAGTATCATAACTTCTCTTTATTTCTAATTTGGAAGGAGCTTAGGTCCATGAGTTACAAAAATACTCAGTCAAAACATTCATAACACTAAATTAAGTACGTGTGCACACACATACTTAATGCAGAAACATATTATATTGTAACTTACAAAAAGATAACGAAGTGGAATATAGAGATACTTGGGGAGTCACTCCAACAAATGATACAAACCATTGCTTAAATGCAAATGTACTTGTCTTTGTTCTATAAAGACGGAAATTTTAGATACCAAACAAAATACAAGCCACAAGAATTACAAGAGATGCTTTACACAAAATTGATTTCAATCTTCTACCCAGTTCAATGAATGTAAAGCTAAATTTACTTCACCTATTTCAGATCTCTATTGATGCTAGTAAGATCCGATTTTCATGGTATCTCCTATTTTTCCATCAAAACGCATTCCTTTTTCCCTCCGATAAATGGTTGAACTACACAACTCCATGCAAGTTGCAACAAGAGCACCAAAGATAGCATTGATGTGATATTAATGGATTAATACCAGACACGCAGAGGATTGAATACAAATGCTATGGATGCTATACAATAGAAAGTAACTTAACAATGTGAAAGGCAAGTTTAGAGAATGCTTTAGGACTAACAACATTACATGGGAGTAAACATTAGACCTCAAAGGCCTAACATATTCACATGAGTATCATAGAATAATGTCGTTTGAGATGGTTAACCATAACTTATGTGGATCTCCAAATGCTCTGAAGTCTAATCTATAGTTGTGACCCTATGAGAATGGAAGGAGATAAAAGAAGACAAGGTAGACATGACATCATATGGGGCAGTTATTTCAAAAGACATACAATCTCTTGGAATCAATGCGGACTTGATTAAGAAATAGAACACATTAGAGCGAAATCCTTATTGGTGATACCACTTAGTTGGGTTAAAATGTTATGTTTTTTGTTGTTACACTTACATTGCATTCAGTGTTTGCCAGGAGTCATTTGGTCTGACTAGAGACTTTTAAGTTAGTGTTTACAGATAAGTGTGAGATAAAGGAAACCTCTAGTTCTAGAAAAAGACCCCTACTTTGTTTCAAGGAAAAATCATTTAATATTGGAGTGAGATGGGCTTGAATAGAGCACAATGGATACAGAGGAATCATATTATTGATCCCAATTACTCAACATTTGTGTTAAATCCACATGTGTAGATCTTGTCACAGGGCAATTCACTGTGAAGTCTGTGTTAAACAAGTCCTTTCCCATGTTTTTTATCCCGTGAGCAACCTATTCTGATAAAATAGTAAGGATCGTCAAAAGGGACCTGTAACCTTAGGACTACATAGAGAGTCCCAGACCTCTTGTTTTTGGCATAAATCCTTCCTCCTCTTCCTACTGATTCAGTCTCTTTAAATACGAGACTCTTATTACAAGGCTATTAAGGAAAACTAGGAATCTACAAACGCAGGAAATCTAGTAAAATTGAACTACTGCCTATTTTAATGCCCACAAAAACCAGTTACATTAGATCTGCTTATCCTCTCTGACATTGATATCTTCCTCAACTTGAGGCACCGCCTTGCATAAACCTTATCCATGAATGAGTCTGTCACAATCTGCTACAAAGTTAAACATTTTTCTACCTATAATAATGTCAAAGGAAGCAAACATTTTGGTAGGATTTTGGAACTGGGGTTCTCTAAAACCAACTTTTGCTTGCACTGTGCTTGAGTCAGGTATATCTTTGGAAGATCGACTGATACGTGATCTAACTTTCTAGGACTTCCAATGCCATCTTTTACAGATTTTTCCAGCTGGCTTTAAGTATCAGATTTATTCCGAGAGGAACAGTGTAACGTTTCAGCCAAATTACCAACCAGGCTTCAGTGATTTATATAATGATTACGGGTTATCCATAGTTAACCAGATGGCAAGTTAGGATTTAGGAAGTGAATAGTAATGGTCAGAACCTGTCTGAAGAGTGAAAATTAAGGAGGGCAAGGACAGTTTGGGTCAAATTTGCTATTTTGGGGGTTATGATGATATTTACTTTAAGGATCTTGAAATACAGGGTTGAGTGGTCATTGTACTTCCAAACCCCATGAACCTTGTTGCTCTTTTGCGCTTTTCACTTTTAAAAATTACTGCTCCTTCAGTACCATTAGCAGCCAGCATCAAGTGTTCACGTTAAAATCTAAAATTGATACCAGCCAATACCATCAAGTGCTTCAATCATCTCATCTACTAATAACAGTATTTCATAAAGATTTTGGCCTCGCACAGTTTCCTTTATAGATAGCAGAAAAATCAACTTAAGGATCAAAACATTGCATTTGAACTAAGCTTCTCGGCAGTGCCACAGCAGTATGCGGTAAGTAGAGCAGAACTTATTTCCTTAACTTTTTAATATCTAAATTTAAAGGAAGCCTACTACAGAAACCATGTAACTTCTAAATTATTTGATTTTACCAGCAGTATATGTACTTAGGGATTTAGAAATAAACAGAAACGTGTACGCTTATTTGAGTGGTAGTTCACCAGTATAAGATGGTGTCTATCTCTATAATTTGATGAATTTTATCATGTATTACATGCAAGATAACTAATCTTGAACAGTAATATTTTTTGTGTGAGGTTGATTGGTTCTAAGGAATAGTAGAAAGAAAAAGAAGAAAAAAGGTGGTTGCAATCCGCTTTCCTTCACCATTTTCCTTTTTTTTGGTCCTAACTAATAAACTCTCAAGTTTGCTAGGGAAATAACATGAAAATTAGTACAATATATTGTGGAATCAGCCACTGACGCTTGTGTCACAGTAAGCTGCTTATATCACACCGCCTTGGGTTGTGGTCCTTCCTTGAACCCTGCGTGAATGTGGGATGTTTCGTAAACCGGGCTGCCTTTTTTTTTTTTGTGATAACCGTGGTGTCCGGGCTGCCCTTTTTAATAGTTGCGCTCAAAGGTTATCAATATTGTCACACTCAAAACAGTATCACAAGTTGTGGCTGAGCCACATAGCTCCAAAGTTGATACCCCTTCACCGGAAAATTACACTGTTTAGATAGGTAAAAATTATTTTCTATGTATATATATATATTATGTATCGACTCCCCTTGACTTATTCTTGTATTTAAATATTTAAATTTTAACACCCCTTAATAAAAATCCTGGCTCTCCACTACTGATGCGACAGAGACAAGCAAGAACTACGACAGTTATTTAACAATAGAAGGTCCATATAAAGATGCAGAAAAGCACTAGTAGTAAGAGCATATCAAACCTCAGTGCCATCAGGACGCACTCTAGCCAACACAGGTATTTCATATTGGTAAGCCTTCTCCCACTTAGGATTGCTAGTTATATCTCTAACCTGCCCAAAACCCATTAAATTAAACTTCAAAAGACAATGCTTAAAAAGTCAAAGGGCTAAGTAGAACCTGTAATTGAACGTCATGGAGAGAATGTGGAGTTGAAAGAGAGAAAGCTGCATTGAGTTTTTCTTTGAGGCCATCACACAAACAACAACCGGGCTTCGAATACAGTATTAGCTTTCTTGAATTTAAAGAACAAGATGAAGATGAAAAGGCCAAGGGGCTAAAGACCCATTTGGTTTTTTGGCAATTGAGGATTTTCGTACCTAGTGCTTGCGGTCTTACAGCAGTCAATCCAATTGCAAGTCCAGCTGCCATTGCGGCTTTTTGCTTCTCCTTTGTCTTCCTACCCCTAAGCAAAAATGTTGTGAATTTTGCGTCCTCTTTGCCTTTTACACCCTAAACTTTGCTGTTCTTTGCAATCAACACCCTATCGTTTCCATTATTTGGCAATTTGGCACATAGTTTATGACGTAACTCAAGAGACCAAGTTTTGCGTGCGTAGCCTATGTTGGGGTTCGCTTATGCTAGATAACGTTAGATTGTTAGGGAATTTTTAAATTCGAGATTAATACTCTTGGGGTTGATTTATCCCGCGTTGAGGGTGAGATAATAATAGAGTATTACGTAATTATAAAATAAAATACTATAATGAGAAATATATTCTTTTTCATGGATCTTTCTTTCAAAGTCCTTTAAAAAATTCAAGGATAAAATTAAAAATAAAAATTTATCTCAATTCATCTAGTATACACTAAATACATATTTTATATTATATTTTATTTTTGGTATAATGAACCAAATATTTTTCAATAAAAATATATCTACTAAATAATCTCGTTAATATTTAATCCCCGCATTATAATCTCATCTCATTATTATAATTTTGGGATAACTTGTCTCCAATCAAACGAATGTTACTATGGTAATGTAATAATGTTACTTAACTGATAACTCTTTACTTTCTCTTTTGAATCATTCTGTGTTGACAAAAGATTTATTGGCTTAAGTAATATGAATTTGTGCCATAAAAAGTCACAATAGTGAACCCCAGCTAGCTCTATGGGTGATGAGTTATCTTTTGTTGCTTGGACGTTTATTCAGACTCTAGCTCATGCTCTATGTACTTTGTAAAAGATGATGTTTCAGCTTTGATTTTGCCATTGAGACTTCCCATTTACTTGTTAAGCGCATCAAGTACAAATATGACGTATTCAATTGCCCTTACCTTAGTGTACAAATAATTCAGACATTACATAAGATCGTTATAATTTTGATAAGCTAGTAGATTAAGTATGCCACCAAAGAGAATCAACATTGTATTAGTGAAAAATAAACTTACCATATGGATCAATTAAATTGATGAACATATGCAGGCTTATTGGGCTTATGAAAGTACCAATGGATTTGGAGAATTGGGCCATGACGAAAACCTTCCACTAACTCAACCCCGTAGAACAAAATCACAACACGTAACAAATTTCCCATGCATGCGGACCACATCAACCGCGGATCGTGGTCAAACCATTGCAAACTCTTTGTAATCCATTTGCATATAATCAAATCACTAGAACTATATCCCTCTAAATTAACTAAGTCACGTAGACTGCTATAACCAAGAGTACCTCATTGTGAAAGTGCCTGCACTGAAGAACCCTTTAAGGAATCTGAAGATGTTTCCTTCACTTTTCTAATATCGAAATGTAGAATCACTATTGATATAGAGTACCGTAAGTCTCAGCACCATCTAAAGTAAGACCCAAGTCCTAACCATATTCAAATCCGAAAATCCTTAAATACCACATATGAGTCCTGAACTCGTTGGAACCTTCTCGAAAGTCATTGACCTTGCTCTAAATCCTCCTTGATAAAACCTTCCTCAAATCATAGCCAATCTGCAAGCACGTTCTAGTCCAAGAACTAATTAATGCATGACCATGCAATCCGATCATCAATGACAGACTCTCCCACTTGGCTCGGAGCCATAGAACACATCGTCTGTAACCCATAACACCTTTCCTTCGTAGCTACCCTAGTCTCGCACTGTTAATTAGCTGAATACTTTATAAACTCATGTGACCCTAGTCATAAAACACTCCAGAGACTCTGCCAAGTGCATACTCACCTTGGTGACAGTCAAGCTAACTTCCTCAAGCCCTCCAAAATGATAGTATATGCATTCCATTGAATAGAAGCCTCGTATAAAACATACAACCTCAAATCCCATCAGCTAGCCTCAAATCAACATCCCTCATGACCCTACCATGATCATAACAACTAGGAAACTAATTAACCCTTCTGAGTCCATACTCACCAACCAGATACAAGAATCCACTACATCTCACAAAGGAACAACTGAAAGACCTATCACCACATCCATTTTCATACAACACATCGTAACGATAATCAAACATCCATAGCCCTTCATAGCCCATCCATAGCATCACAAGTCATCGGTGCATAGCTGATACCGAGTGTGCAACATCACATACGAGTGAATAGGAAGAAATCGAGGATATATCCTTCAAGCTGAAATAAAGTCACACGACAAGGAAGAAAAATGGGAAGTTTCCTAGATGCCTTGTAGCCTCTCGTAGATAGGAATGGACGTCATCACACTGATCCGTAAGACTTTACTAGACACTTGCTCATGACTCGTAGAACCTATGAACCTAGAGCTCTGATACCAACTTGTCACGATCCAAAAACTACCTAGTCGTGATGGCACCTAACTCAACCCGCTAGGTAAGCCACACAACCATCAACACAACTCTAAAGAAATAATAAGAAATCAATAAGTGAAATAATTGAATTTTCTATATAATAACCCAAGGATTGATAGTACAAGTCATGAGCCTCTAAAATTTAGATTTACAAAGTTGGTACGAAAATAAATACAACATCTGTTTGAAAGTTACATAAACAAAAATGAAATAGTAAGCTACCATGAACAAAAGGTAGCAAGAATCCAGCACGCGAGTACGTCTTCATTGCAAATCTTCCTCTTTACAGCTACTGTCACAACCCAAAATTCACTAAAGGCCGTGATGGTGCCCAACGTCGTCATTAGACAAGCCAATAGTGAACTAACTAAATAATTATTTATTTTATTACTTTTGAAACCATAAGTTTCATTAAATAAAGAAACTAATGCATTTAAAATCATGGATACATACAATATTAGTAAGATATAATATAAAAAGGTGACAATATTAATGCAAAACAATTTAACATCTACTAGAATATCCCAAAATCCGGTATCAAAAGTGCATGATCATCTACTAAGGAGTAAAATAATAATACAACATCTGTCTGGAATGAAAAATAGACAGGATAAAGTAAATAAATATGATGGAGACTCTGTCTGCTGCGGCACGTAATATGGGATGCAGCTCACCGTAAAGTCCCCGCAATAGCTGCGCCTTTGTGCCCAAATAATCACCAAAAGTGTATACCTGCACAATAAGTGCAGAAGTGCAGCATGAGTACGTAAATCAATGTGTATCCAATGTGTATCCAATAAAGACCAAAACTTTAATCAAATAGTCAAATTCGACCAAAAGGTCAACCCAGGCCCGCACGCCGGAACCCGTCAAAACTCATAAATTCTGACAAACCATTCGAATACGAGTCCAATCATATAAGTTTCATCCAAATCCGATTGCGAATCGATGTTCAAAATCCAATTATTCACTTTACAAGAGTTTTGACAAAACCCCAATTTCTCTTTAAGATTCATCAATCAAATGCCATAGGAAGTCAGTTGTTCACCAACCCAGTCACACCCAGAGATGAGGATGATGAGATGCAGTTAGATGAGACTGAGGTCGGTGACATTGCTGGGGACACAGAGATGTCCAAGGATCCATAAAGTGTTTTTTTCACTCTTTCCTCTCTTTTACTCTTATTTTGTTAAGTATTGGGGACAATGCTTATCTTTATTCGGAGGGGTGGAGTTTATTGATCATATTTGATATATTCTGAAATATTTGGCATGTAATAATTTGATATTATTTTCTTTTTCTTTCTTATTCTGTATATATTCTCTCTTTGTCTCTCATTATGTATATTCAATAATTTTTATTTATTAGCTTCTTTATTTTTGTTCCTTTGTTAGTTCTTAGTTTGAGTTAGTAGCTTCTTTGTTTGATTTTGTAAATTTTTTTTATATTCTAGTAGATAATAATCCTTTGGTTTTCTTAATGCCACGGTTCTTTCCAAAGGTAGTTGTTATGTGAACCGAGTGACCCGTCCCAACGATGGATGTCGTGACAACCTTCTTAAGGGAATGAGTCCCTTTTTGGTGTTTAGGTAATAATAGTAGTAGTAATGAATAAAAAGACCTAATTAAGTCATGCTCGAAGAGTCAAACATGCTTCAACTGCTACCAATACACTTAACAAAGTGCTTATGGTTAGAAACAAGGTTTTTGAAAGAAATAGCTCTAGTTAGTGACTTTGTGACTCTTGCATTGACTTTGGCAACCATCGAATAGTTTAATTAAACCATAGTGATTTTCAATCTTGAATGTGGTCGTTGCGGGCCCTCGACTCTATCCTCTTTAATAATCTAGTTCCGTGAGGGGTCAGATGCTTTGTTGCTAGTCCAAGTACCAGTGCGAAAGGTGTAGAACTTGCCCCGAATGTATTTTAAGGCGAAATCTAAAGTTTCGCTTGGCTTGAGATGTGATTGTAGGCTTTCCTTGGCCCGTTTGAGTTTTCTATTGCCTACCAATGATGTTATCCCTACTCAACCCCTTTGAACCTCGAGCCTTTCTCATTTGATAACCATGTTATAAGCATTTACCCGTTTTGTCGTAACCCTCTCTTGGCACCCGAGCTTTCCTTAACACTCTTGAGAAATAAATGGCTAAAAACATAAGTTTGGGGGAGAGACAAGGAACTTGAAAAAAGCATCAAGGCATAAAAAGAGAAAAGAAATGATGGGAAGGAAAGGCAAGAAAAGAAAAAAACAAAAACAAAAATGCAAAAAATGAATAAATGGAAGAGTTGAAGGGATTCAAAGAGAGGTAATGATCCCAAACATGGAGAAATCAAAGAGAGAGAAAATGAATGTAATGATAAAGAAAGGGTGATGTTAAGTCTCTCTAGTCCCCCCAAGGAAAAGAAAGTGCCTCAAAGAATTGGCAAAGTGTGAGCCGAGAAATGAAAAAAATGGAGTGCTTAAGGAAAGGTGTAACCACTCACCCATACTGTATCCAACCCTAATCCAAAAGCCTTCATTACATCCCGAAAGAAGTCCTACTTGATTTCAAGCCGAGTGAGCTTACATTAGTGGCGACCTACATGAGGGGCAAGCCTATGGTACTTGAAGACGTACTTGCGACATTCTCTTGAGAGAGATAAGTGAACCTTTCATAAATCTTTGGATTGAGTGCTAAATTTCTTAAGTGAGCCAGGAAAATGGAAATTAGAGGAGGAAGGGTTTGGAGTCCACCATAACCTACATGATAGAGTAAGAGTCCTTGATGAGTAAAGTCAATTCTTGAAGCTCAAATGTCACATTAGAACTATATGTGCATGAATGTTTAACTTGTCGCCTTGTTGATAATACATGAGTAGTATGGATAATTGTTGGTCCCAACTGATATGTGGATGGCTCACCTTTGACTCACTAAAATCTCCCTTAACTTGTGGGGGTGAAAACTAATTTATTTTCTTGAGGACAAGCAAAGACTTAAGTTTGGGAGAGTTGATAAGTGGGGTTTATGACGGCTTATTAGCCCCTTTTAGCTTTTGTTTTAGTATAAAAGCATTCAATTGTGTTCCCGAAACTAATAAAATTGTGCAAAATTGCAGGAATGCTGGAAGTTGGTCTCCCGAGATGAAATCTGACTCAAAAAGGAGTAATTCGAAGCACAAGGCAATCAAGGGCACAAAAGCACAAATGTGCGGCCCGCAAAAGGAATTTTGTGGCCGCAAAAGAAATTGTGGACCGCAGAATTCCATTTGCGGCCTCAAATGAAGTGGAAAAATCTAGCAGACATTTGCGCAAAGTGCGGACCGCACATGAATTGTGCAGCCGCAAAGCTGGCTAAGAGTCGAAGTTCAGAGAGTATGCAAAAATACCAAGTCCAGGAGCTTCTATGAATTGCAGACTGCACAAGATTTGTGCGGCCGCAGAAGAGTGCCTTGCAGCCGCAGTCCTAATTGTGCAGACCACCAAAGTATTACCTTGCGGCCGCAGTCCAGAAATGTGCGACCGCAGAAGAATGCCTCACGACCGCAGTTCAGAAATGTGCGGCTACAAAACTCCAGTTCCTGCCAGATGAAGAAATCTGCGGACCGCACATGGAATTGTGTGGCCGCAGAACCTCCCGAGGGGCATTTTTGTCCGAAATTTTTAGCCTGTATAAATAGACGAGTTTCACAAAATTAGGTTAAGTTTTGAAGATATAAAGCTATTGTAGCCGTTTTTCTTTGCTATTTTAGGAAGCTTTTAGCTTATTTGAGTATTTTAACATTAGATTTAATCATTTTAATCTTCCATTATGAGTTTAATTATCTTTTCATCTTTATTTTCTTCAAAATCCATAATGAGTAGCTAGATTTTTACTAGGGTTGTCACCCAACCCGTTTAGGATTGGGTGTTTATTATTTAGCTTAGTTCATACTTCAATTTTAGAATTAATGGTTGCAAATATTGATTCATGCCTATTTTACTTAGTCTCTACTTGAGAAAAGGGACCTAGTCTAGGATAACTAGGCTAACAAGGAATTGGGTCAATTGAAAGATTGATTAACCCAATTAAAGGGTTCAACCTAGAGATAGTAATAACCCGACTTGAGCTCTTATCAACTGTTTCGGGTGATACCCATTTGGTTTGGAGAAAGCCAAATTGGGCAAAACCACTCTCTGACCGAGAGGTAGTGAGTGGGTAATTTAGAGTTGAGAGCTATAATACACCCTAGTCGACAAAACAAGCATTAAATTCTTTATCCCATTAGGCAAATACCTAGGTCATGATCACAGCCCTAGGCTTTTTATCTATTTGGAAAAACTTTAAAAATAATTATCTCTAGTCTTCTTTCTTTATTTTGCAATCACTAGTGTACATTTGAAATACAAAACAAATCCTTGTTGTGGAAGTGCAATCCAGATAATCCAATTGCTCAAATTAAAATATATACCCCTAACTCCCATCTTAGCTCCTTGTGGATTCGACCCCGACTCTTTGTTGGGTTTCTATTATTGCATACGACCGTTTCATACCTCTTTTGAGGTGTGCTTTGGACGTGATCAATTACTAACACCTAAACTTGCATAATTCCAAGATGTCATGTTTCTCAAATCAATAAGTAAAATAAAATAAAATTAAGAAAAATAAAATAAAACAAAACAAAATAAAAGTTCAAACATGAAACCTTGCAATATGTACAGATACAACTACACCGTTAGTTCCCCGACAAAGACGCCAAAATTTGGTCACGCCCAACTCTATTCCTAAAACGGATAAGCGATCGCTGCAAATATAATCCGGTTTAAAAGTCCGGAGTCAAATCCTACAGAGAACTAAGGTTTCACTATAACTGTTCAATATCACTAAAAAGACAAACTCGGATAATTCCAAAGTTATAAATATTAATATTTTTATGTCTAACTAATTAACTAACAAATTAAAGCAGTAAATTAATAAATATGGATACTAAGGGTTATAGACAAAATTGGAAAAAACTAGAGTTATGATTTTTCTAATTGTCGGAATTCTTCCCGCTACGTCTCCTACAATTTCGCCTAAGTATTCTCTACTGATCATGAGCACTCGACTTATCGTAATTCTCTCTCGAGCAACTACAATAATTTACTAGTCATATTCTCTTGAATTACGCTAGCTCGCACTTTTTCACCGCTCGTTGTGATCACGTCAAAGCTTTGTTATCTCTAATCCCGCTTTTAAACCCGTCGTATTGATCTCTCATATACCTTGGGAGTGATGTCGTTCAACAAAAACCTAAATATGCACTCTTTCTCAAGCAATATATAATAAATAGGCACATTCAATTGATGGACATTCAATCAATGACAATAAACACGTAGTTGAACAAGTAGGGATATTCAAAGGCAAAAAACTAATAGCGTCCTCTCCCTAGAAAAACTAACTTTAAGAGGTATTTATAGGGTTGGGGCCGAAGTCTACGTGTCCAAAAATAGTGAGGAAATAAAATTGGCTCGGATAACAACGTCGGCACGAGGCACTGTCAGAGGCACCAATATTTCTGCGCGAGGCACTGTCTGGGACGCCAATGTTTCTGCGCGAGGCAGTGTCTAGGGCACCAATGACATTGCCCTAGAAAATGCCTTGCACTGTCTATGGCCATGACTTTTCATTGCCTTGCACGTCTTCTTTTATTACTCCATTTTGAGGCTCTGAGGTACCATTTCGTGTAACTTTTCTCCAATTCATATCCAAGCATTCCTACACGTGAAATAAGCTCTATTAAGCTCAATTGTCGTAGAAATTAGCATCCAAACAACAAGCAAGTAGGGTAAATAACGTCAAATATATGGAATTATAGCACGACATCAACACCCACACTTAAATGTTGCTCGCCCTCGAGTCAACCAACTAAACACTTCCTCTTCAAGGACCCAACAACCCACACATTCACAACACACTACACCTATGACCATGGTTGATAGCAACAATTAAGCTTTAGCATATGCAGTCAAAATATACTTCCCGTAGTTATGCCCAATTTCAAAATGTCAAACATAGGAACAACATGGGTACAACAATCCTAGCCTTGATAACTAACTCAATGTCACAATGAACCCGAGGCTTGAATACTTAATCTAATAGAGAAGTCTAATAATGTTACCTATCCTTTGTAGAACCATGTTCCCTTACACTAAAATAAAAGAGTAAGCAGTCCACACATCCAAATCACATGATCGAATATAATTTAAGGACTCACACATATGAAGAAAAAGCACTCACTCTCTCAAAGAAGTCACATGCACGCAAAAGGTACCATAGGCTTGCCCATTATGTAAACCTCTACTAATATAGACCCGCTCGGTCTGAAATCAACTAGGACTTTATTATGGTTGTAATGTGGGCTAAGGGACGAGTAGGATATATTTGGGATATAATGGCTAACCCTCCTAAGCACTTTAACCCATCACGTATTCAATTTTAAGCGCAATTCCTTCAAACCACTTCAATCATCACAAGATAACTCACCCCAGAATATTTTTCCTTCTTATTTACGTACTACTTCATATCACGTCCACTAGAAAAAATAAGAAACCTTTATTTATTCAATTATTCTTCTCTTTTTTTTTCCTTTTTTTTTTTTTTTTTGTATTTTTGCCTTGCAGCTAGTGGATTTTATTTAAAGCACAAGTACATATTTCTTCCTTATATTGGTTCCACTCAAAAGCTACCCCAAGTTTCCTCATTACTTCTTTCTAGCGCTCTCTTTGCAATTCAAGTGCTTTAAGAGGTCTAAGGATCAAAATGATTCAATAAGGAATAAAAGGGGATAAGCTTGTAATGCGGGTGCCAAAAGAAAGGCTTATAGGCTCAAAAGGGTAACTAAGGATGATTTTATTTGTGATAAGAAACAAAACTCAAAAAGATCAAAGAAAGTCTAACATCACTTTTCAAACCGAGTAACACCTAGGATTTCGCTTCAATTCACATTCCGGACAAGTTCTAGACTCAAATGCAATAACATGGACTATACAAAGAACTCACTTCATACATGGCACATGACTTACTAAGGAAGATCCTATTTGGACTCTCAATCAAACAAGTATTCACACAGCCAAGAGATATATTAAACATGAAGCACAAAGTGAACACAAGTCAAGCAACCGAGACATAGGAGTCATACCACGTGCTATTTATTTTTTTCAAGGCATTATCCTATATTTAAAATCAAGGAAAGGTGAAACACATGCCAGAACCTAAGTATGCAACCATCAAACAAGTCAAAAGGTGAGAATCACATAATTTCGTCTCTTTTATTTCCTACCTACTACTCTAAAAAAAATTACTACTACCCGGTTCAAGTTACATCCAATGGAAAAGAACCGAGGTACGAAGAAAAATCACGGGAGATTATTTTTCTATTTTCTATTTTTTTGTATTTTTTGTTTAGACTTAAATCCCTCAAGAAAACTGTCTAGGAGATGCATCGTTAGGAAAAGTCCAAATGTTTTTTCGAAAAAACAATTATCAATTAAACTAACACAACTAAAATAGCATAGAAAGTCACCCAGACAATCTCCTCACCCCACACTTAAAATTGTGCATTGTCCTCAATACACAACATAAATAATAAAGTAAGAGGGTAAAAAAAACTCCCTGGTAGGCCAAAGGTCGAAACACTAGCAACTCATGGGGTACTAAGACTTCTCCACACTTAGTTCTAACCATCTGGCTTGCTGTTGTATCCTTCCAATAGCTATGCTTCCCATGCTCCTAAAAAATAAAAAATGACACTACAAAAATAATACAATAAGAAAATAATTAAAAAAACTAAAAATAAAAGAAAGCTGTAAAGTTGGGTTGCCTCCCAACAAGCGCTTGATTTAACATCGCGGCACGATGTGAACCACTTTCTACCTCCACCTCGAGCTTATGAATTGAACCCCAAGTTTTGATTCAAGCTTATGATTATGCTCTTGAGGCGGTACAAATTCTTGTGAGCCAAAAAATTAAGTAAACTTTCATGCACCTTTTGGCTCTCGACCGAGGAGTGTCACCTTGCCTAGAAGGCTTTGAATATTTCACAATATAAGGCTCATCTACCTCTTCCCATGACTCTTTTTTATGCTCATAAGGATCAATTCTCATTTCACCACCCGAACATAATGTAGAGAAGTGTTTGGAATGAGGTCCGACACGCTCAAATACCTGAACTTCAAGATTTTCAGCCTCCTCGACACAAATTATACTATAGTCAACTAAATTTGTATCCTCAATGTCCTTGCCTGACTCTAGTATCATTTCTTCAACATTTACATCATCAAATTCTAGTTGGTTAGAGTGTGGTGTTCTACTCTGGACCCCTCCATTGGCACCTCAATTTCTGTCTCTAATGTACACTGCTCCTGGCTACTATCCATACTATTAACTTGTTGAGCATTAAACGCTTCAACTATTTGACTCACTTGAGCCTCCAAGTTGCGAATAGTTGCCTCTTGCCTTTGTATCTACAGTTGTGTCTAATTATTATTTCCCACAAGGTACCTTAGCATGTCCTTGATCTCCTTCAGGTCATCATCCTTAGGTCCTTTGTTTCTATTCACTTCACAAGAAAAAGTAGAACTATCATAGTAAGGGGTTGGGGGGGGGGGGGATAAGAAATATAAGCACAACCATGAAAGTGACCATTTTGACCATCACACACATCACACACATTCCACAAATAAGATTGAGTTGATGCACATAACTCACTCTCAGGAACATTTTGAAAATTTTGCCACGGGTGGTTTCCTTCGCTAAATGTATACAGATCAAAAGTAAAATTACTGATAACTAGGATTTTTGACGGCTTATTAGCGCCTTTTAGCTTTTGTTTTAGTATAAAAATATTGAATTGTGTTCCCGAAACTAATAAAATTGTGCAAAACTGCAGGAATGCTGGAAGTTGGTCTCTCGAGATGAAATCCGGCTCAGAAAGGAGTAATCCGAAGCATAAGGCAATCAAGGTCACAAGTGTGCGGCCCACAGAAGAAATTGCGGATCGCATAATTCCATCTGCAGCCGCAAATGAAGAGGAAAAACCTAGCAGATATTTGCACAGAGTGCGGACTGCACATGAATTGTGCAGCCGCAAAGCTGGGCTAAGAGTCGAAGTTCAGAGAGTATGCAAAAAGACCAAGTCCAGAAGCTTCTGTGAATTGCAGACTGCACAAGATTTGTGCGGCCGCAGTCCTAATTGTGCGGACCACAGAAGTGTTACCTTGCGGCCGTAGTCCAGAAATGTGCGACCGCAGAAGAATGCCTCGCGGCTACAGTTCAGAAACGTGCGGCCGCAGAACTCCACTTTTTGCCAGATGAAGAAATCTGCGGACCGCACATGGAATTGTGCGGCCGCTGAACTTCCCGAGGGGCATTTTTGTTCGAGATTTTCAGCCTTGTATAAATACACGAGTTTCACAAAATTAGGTTAAGTTTTGAACATAGAAATCTATTGTAGCCACTTTTCTTTACTATTTTAGGACGTTTTAGCTTATTTGAGTATTTTTAACATTAGATTTCATCATTTTAATCTTCTATTATGAGTTTAATTAGCTTTTCATCTTTATTTTCTTCAAATTCCATAATGAGTAGCTAGATTTTTACTAGGGTTGTGACCCAACCCTAGTGTATAAACCTTATGGGTGATTAATTGTATGCTTGTTTAGGATTGAGTATTGATTATTTAGCTTAGTTCATACTTCAATTTTAGAATTAATGATTGCAAATATTGATTCATGCCTATTTGACTTAGTCTCTACTTGAGAAAGAGGGACCCAATCTAGGATAACTAGGCTAATAAGGAATTGGGTCAATTGAGAGTTTGATTAACCTAATTAAAGGGTTCAACCTAGAGATAGTAATAACTCGACTTGAGCTCTTATCAACTGTTTCGGGTGATACCCATTTGGTCTTGAGAAAGACAAATTGGGCAAAATCACTCGCTGACTGAGAGGTAGTGAGTGGGTTACTTAGAGTTGAGAGCTATAATATACCCAGTCGACAAAACAAGCATTAAAGTCTTTATCCCATTAGGCAAACAACTAGGTCATGGTCACAACCCTAGGATTTTTATCTATATGGAAAAACCTTAAAAAACAATTATCTCTAGTATTTTTTTTATTTATTTCGCAATCATTAGTGTACAATTGAAATACAAAACAAATCCTTGTTGTGGAAGTGCAATCTAGATAATCCAATTGCTCAAATTGAAATATATACCCCTAACTTCCATCTTAGCTCCCTGTGGATTCGACCCCGACTCTTAGTTGGGTTTCTATTATTGCATACGACTGTTTCATACTTCTTTTGAGGTGTGCTTTGTATATGATCAATTTTTGGCGCCATTGCCGGGGAGTTAAAAATATTGTAAGCTATATATTCAAGTATGTTTTTAGAATATCTTCTATTCCTTTCATATTATTAACTTGTTTGAGAAATCGTAGGTACAACCATGGCAAACAATGAGCTCGAAAATATTTCTTTGGGGATGTGGACGTCGAGGATGAGCAAGTTGATGAAATTTTTCTTGAACCTCAAGCCAATAGAAGAGGCTGAGTGCCTCATGACAATGTCCCCGCTCTACCCCCACCTCCACCACGAGCGGCTCTACACCGGGTGTTACCCAATAAAGGATATGCCAGTGCAATAGTCCCTTCCCGTAATAGGACGGGCAACTTTCAAATCACCAATGTGATGCTCACTTTGCTAGAGCAACGAGGTTTCTTCACCGGTGCTCTAAGTCAAAATGCATACAAACACTTCAAGGGGTTTGTGGACACTTGTTGGGGGAGCAAACAAATAAATATCTCCGAGGATGCATTGAGGCTAAGACTTTTTCCTTTCTCTCTACGATGGAAATCTTTAGATTGGTTGGAACGTTTGCCGAACCATTCCATTCACACTTGGGATGAGTTGGCAGAAAAGTTTATCTCTAAGTTCTTCTCTCCGGGGCATATGGCTACACTTCGGGATGGGATTTTAGCTTTCAAGCAAGAGCTAAATGAACCACTACACGAGATATGAGAATGCTATAGAACAATGGTTAAGGAATGTCCCAACAACGATATGACGGAGAATATGATTCAACAAACTTTCTATCGTGGGATCAACACAACCAACCAATGTGTAGTGAATCAACTTGCCGGTGGGAATTTCATGACTACACCTTATGAGGAGGTGTGTGAGAGTTTAGATGAAATGGTAGAAACATCATCGGCATGGAAATTTTGGGCTAATATTCCACAAGGTGATCCCAACGTGATCCACCTTCACAAAGAGTTGCATGACCATGGGCAAGCCATTGCCGAATTGACTACCACCATGAATTAATTAGCAAAGGCTCAACTTCAACAAGCGCAAAATCCTAAGCAAGTCAATGCCATGGATGGAGTGGACATGATGGTGAACAAAAGAAGGACCAAGGGTCCACAAGTGCAACATCGAGTGGAGAATTATGTGCAAGAGGATAATGGTTTTGATCAAGAAGATTCTTACAATGAACAAGAAGATGAGGTACAATATGTGAACAACTTTCAAGGGCAACGAAACAACTTCCAAGGCCCAAACCAACAATAATGGCGACCTCAAAACAATCAAGGCAATTAGAATTCTAACAACCAAGGAAATTGGAGTGGTGGAAACAATCAAGGAAATTGGCATAATAACAATAATCAAGGAAATTGGAGTAGCAATAACTAAGGAAATTTAGGGGGGGGGGAGGGGTAATAATCAAGGCGGATGGAACAACAATCAAGAAAATCAGGGGTCGGGTTTTCAAAGGCCCTCAATGTATCAACAATCGAGCAACCCGCCTCCTTATCCTTCCCATGGTCCTAGTCCTTCAAACAATGAGATGGGGTATATTGAGAACATGTTCAAGCAAACGATGGAAAATATTACCGATTCGGATGCCCAACTTGCTTCACACAACACAGAGATCCGTAACCTAGAATTTCAAATGGGGAAAATCTCTCAAGTTCTAAATTCTCATCCTAAGGGGGCATTACCATGTGACACGGTGGTAAACCCAAAGGGTAGAAACAACACGGGGCATGCCATGACCGTTACTACAAGAAGTGGAAGAGGTGGGAATGCACCCACTTCAAGTCAAAAACAACTTGTGGATGGTGAGCAAGTGGTACAAGAAGAAGAGTTCCTGAACAATATGATGCAATCAAATAATGAAGTTCAGATTGATATTGATGATAGCGTGGAAGAGACTCAAGAGGAGGTGAACCTGTCTAGGAATCACATTATTGACATACCGGAGCCGGTAGTGCAAAAGGTTAAGGCACCATTGCCTAAGCCTCCACCTCCTTACCCTCAAAGGCTTGCCAAAAAAAATGGCGAGAATCAATTCAAAAAGTTCATTCAAATGATGAAGAGTCTCTCAATCAATATGCCATTAGTTGAAGCTTTGGAACAAATGCCCGGTTATGCAAAGTTTATGAAGGATCTCGTGACAAAGAAGCAGTCAATGAATTTTGAAACTATCAAGGTCACTCATCAAATGAGTGCAATTGTGCACTCAGTGGCTCTTAAGTTGGAGGATCCGGGTGCTTTCACGATTCCTTGTACAATTGGAAGTGCTGAGTTTGCTAAAGCTCTTTGTGATCTTGGGGCAAGTATAAATTTGATGCCCTATTCGATTTTCAAGACCTTGGGAATTAGGAAACCAAGACCCACCTCTATGAGATTATAAATGGCCGATCGTACTATGAAGAGACCTTTGAGAGTGATTGAGGATGTCTTGGTTCATGTTGATAAATTCATTCTTCCGGCGGATTTTGTCATTCTAGATTGTGAAGTTGATTATGAGGTACCGATTATTCTTGGAAGACCTTTCCTTGCTTCGGGGAAGGCTCTTTGTGATGTTGAAGACGGAGAACTCACCTTCTGTGTGGGTGATGAAAAAGTGGTATTCTATGTGTGTAAGTCCATGCGGTAACCAAATAGCAACGAGGTGTGCTCTTTTGTGGACTTGGTGACCGATGTTATTGTTGATGATACAAGTGCCACAATCAATGTTGGTGATATGTTGGAGGCCGTCTTGCTCAACTTTGATGATGACGAGATGGATGGCTTCATGGAATGTGTGAACTCTTTGCAAGGAATGGGGTCGTACAATTATGCACCCCGGAAACTATCTTTGGATCTTGAAAATAGGACAACTCCTCCTACAAAACCTTCCATTAAAGAGCCTCCTACCTTGGAGTTGAATCCATTGCCTCTACATCTTCGGTATGAATTTCTTGGCCCTTATTCTACTTTACCGGTTATTCTTTCCTCTTGTTTGACTAACGTGCAGGTAGATTCAACATTAGCGGTGCTCCAAAAGAGGAAGAAGGCTATTGGGTGGACATTGGCGGATATTCGGGGGAAAAGCCCCGCATTTTGCATGCATAAGATCAACTTGGATGAAGGCGCCAAACCATTTATTGAATATCAAAGGAGACTTAATGAGGCTATGCAAGAAGTTGTAAAAAAGGAGATTATCAAGTGGTTGGATGCTGGGGTTGTTTACCCCATTTCCGATAGTTCGTGGACTTCTCCGATTCAATGTATCCCGAAAAAGGGGGGCATGACAGTGGTCACTAATGACAAGAATGAGTTGATTCCTACAAGAACGGTGACCGGTTGGAGAGTGTGTATAGACTATCGCAAGCTCAACAAAGTCACAAGAAATGATCATTTCCTACTTCTTTTCTTAGAACAAATGCTTGATAGATTGGCCGGCCGTGCTTTCTATTGCTTTCTCGATGGGTATTCTGGCTACAACCAAATACTTATTGCTCCGGAGGATCAAGAAAAAACAACCTTTACATGTCCCTATGGTACTTTCGCCTTCAAGCGGATGCCATTTGGTTTGTGCAATGCACCGGTGACTTTTCAAAGGTGTATGATGGCTATCTTCACGGACATGGTGGAGGACTACCTTGAAGTTTTCATGTATGACTTCTCGGTGGTTAGGGATTCTTTTGATGATTGTCTTGAAAATTTAGATAAAGTGTTGGCAAGATGTGAAGAAATAAATTTGGTGTTCAATTGGGAGAAGTGTCATTTCATGGTCGAGGAAGGCATTGTCCTTAGACACAAAATATCAAATAATGGAATTGAAGTTGACAAGGCAAAGATTGATGTGATTTCTAAACTTCCACCTCCAACTTCGGTGAAGGGTGTGCGGAGTTTCTTAGGCCACGCGGGGTTTTACCGGCATTTCATCAAAAATTTCTCTAAGGTGGTGAAACCGTTATGCAAGCTTCTTGAGAAAGATGCTAAGTTTAACTTCAATGATGATTGCATGAGAGCCTTTGAATTGTTAAAGTTCAAGTTGACAACTACTCGCATCATCACCGCTCCAAATTGGAGTGCCCCTTTTGAACTCATGTGTGATGCAAGTGACATAGCGGTTGGGGCTGTTTTATGGCAACACATCACAAGATTTTTCATCCGGTCTACTATACTAGTACGACCATGAATGGTGCCCAAGTCAACTATAACGTTACAGAGAAAGAGCTCCTTGCCATTGTGTTTGCAATTGAGAAGTTCCTCCCATACTTGATGGGTGAAAAAGTTATTATCCACACGGATCATGCGGCGCTTCATTATCTTATGAGCAAGAAAGATTCTAAAGCTCGGCTGATGAGATGGGTGATGTTGTTGCAAGAGTTTGATATTGACATCCAAGATAGAAAAGGGAGTGAAAACCAAGTGGCGGGCCACTTGTCTCGTTTGGAGGAGGAGGGGAGGCCGCATGATGGCCTTGAAATCAATGACTCCTTCCTCGATGAGCAACTCTTGGCTATTTCAATGAAAGATGTACCATGGTTCGCGGATCTAGCAAATTTTCTTGTGTGTGGTATCATTCCGGATGAGTTCTCTTCAAACCAAAGGAAGAAGCTCAAACGGGATTTTCAAGATTATTATTGGAATGAACCATACCTTTTTCGGATTTTTACTGATGGGGTGATTAGAAGATGTGTACCGGAAGAAGAGCAAAGTAAAATTCTTGGGGCTTGTCATTCTTCGCCATATGGTGGTCATCATGGTGGAGCAAGAACGACAACCAAAGTACTTAGTTGCGGTTTCTATTGGCACACTATTTACAAGGATGCAAGTGATTTAGTGAAAAGATGTGATGAATGTCAAAGGGCCGGTGGAATCTCAAAGAAAAATGAAATTCCCCTCACCACCATTTTGGAGATTGATATTTTCGATGTATGGGGTATTAACTTCATGAGTCCTTTTGTGAGTTCTTGTGGAAACACCTACATCTTGGTCGCGGTGGATTATGTGTCCAAATGGGTGGAGTTCATTTCTCTACCCAACAATGAAGCGAGAAGTGTGGTGGCATTCTTGAAGAAGAATATTTTCACAAGGTTTGGTACTCCGCGGGCTATTATAAGCGATGGGGGGTCACATTTTTGTAACAAGTCTTTCGACACTTTACTTAGCAAGTATGGTGTTACTCATAAAGTCATGACTCCCTATCATCCACAAGCTGGTGGTCAAGTGGAAGTCTCCAACTGGGAGATAAAGAGTATTTTATCCAAAACAGTGAATGCTAATCGGACGGATTGGTCCAAGAAGCTTGATGATGCATTATGGGCTTATCGTACGGCTTACAAAACACCTATTGGAATGTCGACGTACCGGTTGGTGTTCGGAAAAGCTAGTCATCTTCCGGTGGAACTTGAGCACAAGGCTATGTGGGCTCTAAAGAAGTTGAATCTTGATTGGGATGTAGCCACTAACTTGAGGGTTGTATATTTGAATGAATTGGATAAATTCTGGTACCATGCCTACACAAGTTCGTCCTTGTATAAAGAAAAGATGAAATATCTTCATGAAAAATACATTTGGAACAAAGAGTTCAAGGTGGGCGATCTCGTATTGTTGTTCAACTCAAGGTTGAGAATGTTTCCCGGAAAGCTAACGTCTAAATAGAGTGGTCCCTTTGAAATTGTGGGTATGATACCTTTTGGTGCATTGGACTTGAAGAACAAAAACAATGAAGTATTCCGAGTCAATGGTCACCGAGTGAAGCACTATTTGGGAAAAGTTAGAGATAGCCACGTCATGGCGGTCATTCATTTCAATTGATGGTATTCTATGTCGTGCCGCGACGTTAAATCAGACGCTTCTTGGGAGGCAACCCATGTTTCTTTTCCTTTCGTCTGTTTTTCTTTTATAGTTAGGTGTTATTTTTGTGCTAACTTGTTTTGAGTGTGCTACAGGGCTGAGTGTGACTTACAGGAATGGTGGACAAAAATGAGGCTAAGTAGTGAAAGAAGTGCGGACTGCACAATTGGGAGTGCTGTAGCAAAGGAGCACTGCGGCCGCATAATTACCTTGCGGACCACACAAATGGAGGATTTAAAATGCCAACTCTCTTAAGTGGGTTTGTCAGAAAAATGGTCAATCTGTGGGCCCAACAGAAAATATGTGGCCGCAACAAGGAATCTGCGGCCGCACGCAAAATTCTGCGGACCGCAGACAAGATATCAACTTAAGCTCACCAGGTAAAAGAGTGCGGACCGCAACTAAAATTGTGCGGCCGCACTCGCTCCTCTGTCTCTTAGAAAATCACTAGTATAAATAAGGGGCCAGGGAAATTGTTGCACCTTTTCTTCTCTAAGCACAAAACTTGCACTATATTGACATTTCTTGGTGAATCATCGCCCACACGCCCAACAATTGTGATCACCCATCCCTTGCACTCATTCACATCTGGTATGCTTAAAATTCCTTATTAGAATTTTTTAATTTTTTAGTTTAATTTGTAGCTTTTTAATTATTTTTAGGCCATTTGTCAATAGAACACAATTGTGCATTCATGTGGGGGTAAATCAGTAGTGGGTTAACTAATACATGCTCATTGGGGACTGGGTCAACGTATTTTCATGCCTTTATGCTATTGCCATGCCAAAATTTGCACAAACAAAATTGCAAACCCTAGATTGAAATACTGGACTATTCGTAGTGTTTTGAATTCTGCGGCCGCACCTGAAATTGTGCGGTCCGCAGAAGTTGATTCTAGGGCAGCTTTAGTAAAGAATAGGTCTGCGGCCGCAAGAAAATTGTGCGGACTGCAGAGTTCCCATTGGGGCCGCAGAACAGCCTTTTCACTATCATCAGAGAGTCTACATTTTGTGACTCAAATGTGTGGCTGCAGGTCTAATTGTGCGGACCGCAGAAATCATATTGCGGCCGCACATCAGCCAATTCTCTGTCATCAGAGAGTTGGCATATTTTGGGTTTCTGAGATGCGGCCGTAAGTGAAATTTTTCGGATGACACTTCACTTTTGTGGCCGCAAAGCTAAATTGTACGGTCTGCAAGGCCTCGTCTACGACCGCAGTAAAATTGTGCGGACCACAAATTCTTACCATGCAAGCATATTATGTTTGTGAGCATCACTGTGTTTTCTGGTGTATTCTTGCATATCTCCTGTGTATGCCTGAACATTGAATTGCAAGTAACAACCACCTTTGCTTGATACAGACAATGGTTCGATCTAGAGGCAGAGGCGACACTTCTAAAGGGAGGGGTGAACCTTCTCGAGGACGAGGCAAGAGAGCTTTACCTATTGCCCAACAAGAGAAAATCAGTAAAACGACAATAGTCAGGAAAGTGAGAGGTGCAGATCTCTTTGAGACGAGTTCATACGCCCCGTCTAGGGACGTATCAGAGGGCACCTCAGCCTCTGTTCAGGAACAACTGGCAGTATAGTCCAGGCTGCCAGGGAGACTTCAACTTAGGGACGAGCCGTCCTCATCCCACAATACTTCCGAGGGATCGAAAAGTGCTAGTCAGCCTTCTGAGCCTTCAGCAGCACCAGTCCCTAGGACACAAGACACACCCATTCAGGACATACCTGATGATGGTAGAGGGGGAGATGCCACAACTGCTGGGATTGAAATAACAAAGAAGAAAGAGGTTTGGGAGGACCGATTCGTTAGCCTAGCAGCTTTCACTAGTTTCCGCACATGGTGGCCGGCGAGGTCGCTAACACTTGAGTGACAGTTCTTGCTGACAGATTTAGAGAGGTACAACACGACCGTGCTGAGGCAGTTTAGAGAACGCAAATGGTGGATGTAGTTTACCCAAAGTGTGGTGGATGCCAAGGAATACCTTGTTCGGGAATTCTACACCAATGTGGCGCATATCAGAAAAGGGGACAAAGGTGACAAAAGTGCGAAACCTCAAAGTGTGATTTGATCAGCACACACTGAACACATACTTGGGCATTGATGATATCGAGCCAAAAGAATACCTGGAAAAGTGTGCACTTGGGGATGCAGTTCGTCCTTGGTTATCGGAGATTCTAGTTGCACCAAGACCACCACCACCATGGATCGCCACTAGGGTTCCTATCCACTAAAGCACACTAAGCTTCGAAGCAAAAGGGTGGAAATCATTTGTCTGCAGTAGACTGGACCCGAGTCAAAAGGAGACTCACTTGCCGATTCCTCGGGTAGTCTTAGTTGCCTCTATTAAGTCCTAGGCCAGTAATAAGTAATGAGACAAGCTCCGGAGACAGGTGACCAAGCTTGCTGCAGCCAGAGATATCCCTTTTGACTTGTTAATTGACCCACACCCTTCAGGCCCAGACCCTGTAGCACCATCAGCACCGGTGGTACCAGCTGGCCAGTCTGAGGAGCCAGATTCTGCTGCCGACACTGCCGAGGTAGTGCGTCACATATTCACCAACCCAGTCACACCCAGATTTGAGGATGATGAGATTCAGTTGGATGAGACTGAGGGTGGTGACATTGCTGGGGACACAGAAATGTCCAAGGAGCCATATGGAGTTTTCTTCACTCTTTCCTCTCTTTTACTCTTATTTTGTTAAGTATTGGGGACAATGCTTATCTTTATTCGGAGGGGTAGAGTTTATTGATCATATTTGGTATATTCTGAAACATTTGGCCTGTAATAATTTGATATTATTTTCTTTTTCTTTCTTATTCTATATATATTCTCTTTTTTTCTCTCATTATGTATATTCAGTATTTTTTGTTTATTAGCTTCTTTATTTTTGTTCCTTTGTTAATTCTTAGTTTTAGTTAGTAGATTCTTTGTTTGATTAATAGCTTCTTTTTATATTCTAGTAGATAATAAGCCTTTAGTTTTCTTAATGCCACGGTTCTTTCCAAAGGTAGTTATTGTGTGAACCGGATGACTCTTCCCAACGATGGATGGCATGACAACCTTCTTAAGGGAATGAGTCCGTTTTTGGTGTTTAGGTAATAATAGTAGTAGTAATGAATAAAAAGACCTAATTAGGTCATGCTCGGAGAGTCAAACATGCTTCAACTGGTACCAAGGTTTTTGAAAGAAATAGCTCTAGTTAGTGACTTTGTGACTCTTGCATTGACTTTGACAACTATCGAATAGTTTAATTGAACCATAGTGATTTTCAATCTTGAATGTGATCGTTGTGGGCCCTCGACTCTATCCTCTTTAACAATCTAGTTGCGTGGGGGGTGAGATGCTTTGTTGCTAGTCCAAGTACCCGTGCGAAAGGTCTAGAACTTGCCCCGGATGTATTTTAAGGTGAAATCTTAAGTTTCGCTTGGCTTGAGAAGTGATTGTAGGCTTTCCGTGTCCCGTTTCAGTTTTCTATTGCCTACCAATGATGCTATCCCTAGTCAACCCCTTTGAGCCTCGATCCTTTTTCATTTGATAACCATGTTACAAGCCTTTACCCATTTTGTCGTGACCCTCTCTTGGCACCCGAGCTTTTCTTAACACTTTTGAGAAACAAATGGCTAAAAACATAAGTTTGGGGGAGAGACGAGGAACTTGAAAAAGGTATCAAGGCACAAAAAGAGAAAAGAAATGATGAGAAGGAAAGGCAAGAAAAGAAAAGAACAAAAAGAAAAATGCAAAAAATGAATAAGTGGAAGAGCTGAAGGGATTCAAAGAGAGGTAATGATCCCAAACATGGAGAAATCAAAGAGAGAGAAAATGAATGTAATGATAAAGAAATGGTGATGTTAAGTCTCTCTAGTCCCCCCAAGGAAAAGAAAGTGCCTCAAAGAATTGGCAAAGTGTGAGCCGAGAAATGAAAAAAATGGAGTGCTTAAGGAAAGGTGTAACCACTCACCCATACTGTATCCAACCCTAATCCAAAAGCCTTCATTCGAAAGAATTCCTACTTGATTTCAAGCCGAGTGAGCTTACATTGGTGGCAACCTACATGAGGGGCAAGCCTATGGTACTTGAAGCCGTACTTGCGACATTCTCTTGAGAGAGATAAGTGAACCTTTCATAAATCTTTGGATTGAGTGCTAAATTTCTTAAGTGAGCCAGGAAAATGGAAAGTAGAGGAGGAAGAGTTTGGAGTCCACCATGAGCTACATGATAGAGCAAGAGTCCTTGATGAGTAAAGTCAATTCTTGAAGCTCAAATGTCACATTAGAACTATATGCGCATGAATGTTTAGCTTGTCGCCTTGTTGATAATACATGAATAGTGTGGATAATTATTAGTCCCAACTGATATGTGGATGGCTTACCTCTGACTCGCTGAAATCATCCTTAACTTTTGGAGGTGGGAACTAATTTATTTGCTTGAGGACAAGCAAAGACTTAAGTTTGGGAGAGTTGATAAGCGGGGTTTTTGACGGTTTATTAGCGCCTTTTAACTTTTATTTTAGTATAAAAGCATTGAATTGTGTTTCGAAACTAATGAAATTGTTCAAAATTGCAGGAATGCTGGAAGTTGGTCTCCCGAGATGAAATCCGACTCAAAAAGGAGTAATCCGAAGCACAAGGCAATCAAGGTCACAAAAGCACAAATGTGCGGCCCACAGAAGAAATTACGGATCGCATAATTCCATCTGCGGCCGCAAATGAAGAGGAAAAACCTAGCAGACATTTGCACAAAGTGCAGTCCGCACATGAATTGTGCAGCCGCAAAGCTGGGCTAAGAGTCAAAGTTCAGAGAGTATGCAAAAAGACCAAGTCCAGGAGCTTCTATGAATTGCGGACCGCACAAGATTTGTGCGGCCGCAGAAGAGTGATTTGCAGCCGCAGTCCTAAGTGTGCAGACCACTGATGTGTTACCTTGCGTCCGTAGTCCAGAAATGTACGGCCGCAAAAGAATGCCTCGTGGCCGCAGTTCAGAAATGTGTGGCCGCAAAACTCCAGTTCCTGCCAGATGAAGAAATCTGCAGACCGCACATGGAATTGTGTGGCCGCAGAACCTTCCGAGGGGCATTTTTGTCTAAGATTTTTAGCCTTGTATAAATAGACGAGTTTCACAAAATTAGGTTAAGTTTTGAACATAGAAAGCTATTGTAGCCATTTTTCTTTGCTATTTTAGAAAGTTTTAGCTCATTTGAGTATTATAATATTAGATTTCATCATTTTAATCTTCCATTATGAGTTTAATTATCTTTTCATCTTTATTTTCTTCAAAATCTATAATGAGTAGCTAGAGTTTTACTAGGGTTATGACCCAACCCTAGTGTGTATACCTTATGGGTGATTAATTTTATGCTTGTTTAGGATTGGATGTTGATTATTTAGCTTAGTTCATACTTCAATTTTAGAATTAATGGTTGCAAATATTGATTCATGCCTATTTTACTTAGTCTCTACTTGAGAAAAGGGACCTAGTCTAGGATAACTAGGCTAACAAGGAATTGGGTCAATTGAGAGATTGATTAACCCAATTAAATAGTTCAACCTAGAGATAGTAATAACCCGATTTGAGCTTTTATCAACTGTTTCAGGTGATACCTATTTGGTCTGGAGAAAGCCAAATTGGGCCAAACCACTATCTGACCGAGAGGTAGTGAGTGGATAATTTAGAGTTGAGAGCTATAATACACCCTAGTCGACAAAACAAGCATTAAAATCTTTATCCCATTAGGTAAATACCTAGGTCATGGTCACAGCCCTAGGCTTTTTATCTATTTAGAAAAATCTTAAAAATAATTATCTCAAGTCTTCTTTATTTATTTTGCAATCATTAGTGTACATTTGAAATACAAAAAAAATCCTTGTTGTGGAAGTGTAATCCAGATAAACCAATTGCTCAAATTGAAATATATATCCCTAACTCCCATCTTAGCTCCTTGTGGATTCGACCTCGACTCTTATTTGGGTTTCTATTATTGCATACGACCGTTTTATACCTCTTTTGAGGTGTGCTTTGGACGTGATCAATTACTAACACCTAAACTTCCATAATTCTAAGATGTCATGTTTCTCAAATCAATAAGTAAAATAAAATAAAATTAAGAAAAAATAAAATAAAACAAAACAAAATAAAAGTTCAAACATGAAACTTAACAATATGTACAGCTAAAACTACACCGTTAGTTCCCCGGCAACGACGCCAAAATTTAGTCACGCCCAACTCTATTCCTAAAAAGGATAAGCGGTCGCTGCCAATATAATCTGGTTTAAAAGTCCGGAGTCGAATCCCACAGAGAACTAAGGTTTTACTATAACTGTTCAATATCACTAAAAAGACAAACTCGGATAATTTTAAAGTTATAAATATTAATATTCTTTTGTCTAACTAATTAGCTAACAAATTAAAGTAGTAAATTAATAAATATGGATACTAAGGGTTGGAGACAAAATTGAAAAAATCTAGAGTTATGATTTTTTCAATTGTCGGAATCGTTCCCGCTACGTCTCCTACAATGTCGCCTAAGTATTCTCTACTGATCAAGAGCACTCGACTTATCGTAATTCTCTCTCGAGCAACTACAATAATTTACTAGTCATATTCTCTTGAATTACGCTAGCTCGCACTTTTTTACCGCTCGCTGTGATCACGTCAAAGCATTGTTATCTCTAATCTCGCTTTTAAACCCGTCGTATTGATCTCTCATATACCTTGGGAGTGATGTGGTTCGACAAAAACCTAAATATGCACTCTTTCTCAAGCAATACATAATAAATAGGCACATTCAATTGATGGCCATTCAATCAACGACAATAAACACGTAGTTGAACAAGTAGGGATATTCAAAGGCAAAATTATATTAAAACGTAATAAGAATTCATCATTCAATAGGTTCCATCAAACCCTAGATGAGAAAGTTTAGCTACTCATAACCATACTAACAATCATGATAATAATTGAAAGCATTAAAATACAGATTAAGGAAGAACATAAGAGAAAACTCTTGTGATTCGGTTCTTCCAAGTGTTCCGTAGCCTTTTGCCTCTCCAATAGTGTCCTCTCCCTAGAAAAACTAACTTTAAGAGGTATTTATAGGGTTGGGGCCGAAGTCTACGTGTCCAAAAATAGTGAGGAAATAAAATTGGCTCGGATAGCAGCGTCAGCGCGAGGCACTATCAGAGGCACCAATGTTTCTGCGCGAGGCACTGTTTGGGGCACCAATGTTTCTGCGTGAGGCACTGTCTGGGACGCCAATGACACTGCCCTAGACAATGCCTTGCACTGTCTATGGCCATGACTTTTCATTGCCTTGCATGTCTTCTTTTATTGCTCCATTTTGAGGCTCTGAGGTACCATTGCGTGCAACTTTTCTCTAATTCACTTCCAAGCATTCCTACACGTGAAATAAACTCTAATAAGCTCAATTGTCGCACAAATTAGCATCCAAACAACAAGCAAGTAGGGTAAATAACGTCAAAATATATGAAATTATAGCACGACATCAACTTTTAAAACCTTCAAAAAATCTATGAACTTTCTAAACCTTTAAATTGCCATTTTTCGACAATTAGAGCCAAAACCTTCTAGAAACATCCAAATGTAAATTCAGGCATACGCCCAAGTCCAAAATTACCATCCGAACCTAACGAATCTATCAAAACTATTATCCAAGGTCAAATACATAAAATTCAAACTTGGTCAATCCCGAACCATTCGAAAACCAAAACTGACCATACACGCAAGTCATTATACATTATATGAAACTACTCAAGGTCTCAAACTACAGAACGGAATGCTAAAGCTCAAAACGACTGGTCGGGTCGTTACCGAATCAATCATGTAACATACAATAAATGCACTAATGATTGTAACGGGCATATATGATATGAACTAGACAGTTACGAGTAGGATTACTCTTTAAATCACAATTCCCTACATTGTATCCCATCTGAAATTTTTTCACTTATTCTTGCAATTACAGTGTTCAATCTCGTTGTTCTATTTCTGCCAATTTAGTATTTTGCTTACATGGAGGAAGAGCTACTCATATCAATAAGATTTCTCTTTCTTTTTATCTCTTTATTATTTTGTTCAGTTATTATTTATTTTCATATTATTTATATTTGAAAATAAGTCAAATCGGTTCTTGGAACCCTAAAATATAAAAAAAATTATTTTGACCATAAAAACTATTTTTAGGGTTAAACAAACACGAACGTTCGATCTTTATACACATACTCAAATTATGGCAATATGGCATATTGTCAGATTTATATTTGAGAGGCTACCTGAAAGGATTGTCTGTTCTTCCGGTTAAATTCACTCAAAAGAATGTGTCTAGAGTTTTATACTATAAGATATTGATGAAAGCAAGCGTGTCAAAGAAAAAAATTAAACCAGAAACAAGTGACAAAAATCAAGAATAAAATGCTGAACGCGAAGCTTTTACTACCCATTTAATTTTAAGGGCAAATTAGAACATTTTCGTTTTTCATTCCCAAATGGAGAGACCACTCCTTGACTTTTACACAAAAAAAAGTAGATTACACATTTTTTTGATCAAGAACGATTGACAACATTAGTGCATTGTTTCAAAGCAACACTTAGAAATTTAAACATTGCAACAAGTCAAAAATTAAAATTGCAAAGACAGCTTCATTTTTGGATGCTAGAGCTCTTGCAAGATTGAAGCCTTCTTCTCGGCTGGAACCTTTGATTTCACAGTCGTAACATCATCACTAATATCGTCAACTATGGTTGACCTTTCTTTGATGTCCACAACTGGTAATTCTTGGTCTTTTCCTGTCTCATTTCCTTTCCCCTCCTTACTCTTTCCCCACACCACAGAGTAAAGTCCCATGACTATAATAATTGCTCCAATGCAACTGAAATTTTTGTCAAAAAGAATCAGGAAATTATTAGATTAATTAAATTGACAAAGTAGCAACACTTCTTTTTTGTCCTTTAAATTTAAAAACTTCGTTGTTAATTACCTTCCAAGGTGGACTGACTCAGCCAAGATAATAGCAGCAAGAACAGAAGTAATGACCATACTCAACGGGCTAAAGGCTGTCACGAACACTGGGCCTTTAACTTTATTAACTATACTTTGCACGTAATATGCAATTCCCGAGCAAACAATTCCCTGACCAAACACAAATTATTTGCTCTAATCAGTGGCTAATAGTAGCAAAATAATGCTTCCTCCGTTTACTTTTACTTATCTACTATTCTAAAAATAGATTTTTTTTACTTGTCCACTTTCGCATATCAAGAGAAAAATAATTCATTTTTTCTATTTTGCCCTTACCATTAATTACTCATTTCAAATTCATTAAGATTATACACCAATTAATATGAGTATCATGGTAAATTATGCACTTTATTTATTATTTCTTAACGGGTGTGCAAAGTCAATAGTGGATAAGTAAAAGTGAATGGAGAGACTAAATACGAGAATTGTACGTTTCACATTAAGGAAAAACTTACAGAATAAGCAGCAGCAAGGAGCCTAGCGTCGAAGCCAATTTTCCATGCATTCCAATCACGTTCCATTATAAGAGCAACAATTCCACCTTCCACTATGCCCATCACACATACCCATGCTGCCAGAGATAGCTCTGCTGGGTACTCCTTCAATGTCATCGACTATGTATACATATGCAAAATTGCTCAATTATATCAATACATAATTGTAATAAAATATATCACTATTTAAATGAGTAAAATATTCATTTTTTTTTCTAATTTCGAAAATAGAAAATAGTACTAACTTACTTGAACAATAAAGAAACCGGACCAACCAACAATGCAAGAGATGAGCTCAATGGTCCCGGCGACCCAGTTCTCGGGGGTGGCCGCGGCGGCTGCAGGGTGGCTGCCGCCGCGAGAGTGTGGGACCAGGTTGAACATTGGACCTTTGTAAAGTGTCATCACCATTGCTCCCACCACTGTTATTGCTGTTCCTATCACCTTTGCCATACTTGATTTCTTCTTCAGGTTTACTTTCTCAATTCTAGTCATAAAGAACCAGAAAAGATTATGTTAAATAAAAAGAGGAAGAAATTATGTTCATGAGTTTTTATTTCTTTTCTATTATATGATTTTTCATTTTTTGACATTATTTTGTTCTATAGTAGCTATAGGTGGAGCTATGGGGATCCCCTTCTTCTAGAAAATTGCATTTATTAGATGATGAATTACTTTAGCTGTTTTGCTATTTGCTTTTTTATTTTTCAAATTCTTTTGGTGAAAATTATATCTCAACCACTAATAATAGCTAGCACAGTGACAAATACGAAGTAATAATATGGAGTTTAACTTATATGTCAATATTACAGGAGCAACCACTAACTTTTTTGAGATCACTGCTTTCCAAGTGGGAAGCAAGTCAGCAACTTTGTTTAGGTGAGATCATACTTTTGTAATTTATTACTTGTGTAATGAACTAGTAGTCTACTCTCTTTTAAAAAAAAGATTATCTTAAGGTAAGATTTTTGAGATATGTGGTTTCAAATAAGTCATAACATTTGTGTTACTGTAAAACTTTTGAAACTTGTGATCTGAAACCCGTCATAACATTTGTGTGGCTATAAATGCTTCTTATTAAGGAAATATTGAAAGGTGCCAATCTTTTTGAACAGACTAATAAGGAAATAATACCAATCTTTTTGAAGGAGTATATTTTATGGGATAAAGAAAGGTGTCAAAATCCACCATGTCATTTTATATACTCTTTTTTTGGTATTTTCTTGATTTTAATGGAGTAAAAAGTACTATTTTTACAAATTAAATTAGGAAAAAAGGAAAATGATGAGTACCTGAAAATAACCGCAAGAATAAAGGTGACGGCAGGGAGAAGATTGACAAAGGCTGATGCATAGGTTGCAGTTGTGCTCTTCAGTCCCACATAGTACAAGTTCTGATCAATAACTGGCCTGAAATTCCATATATTTAAAAGCTTTCGTTTAGAACAACAGTTATATATCATCAAACATATATAAGGATTAAAAGCCTTCCGATTTAATTGTAAAAAAAATGTCTAAACTTTTTAAAATATATTCCGTGAAATGATATCTCTTCGGAATCATTGTATGCTCTGATATTTTGATAGTAATAATATAGATGCCTTATTCTTGATCAATGTGTCGATTCCTCAAATAGAATCTACAACACTGCACTCACTTAATTATTTTTAAACATTTTTGTATCTCTAGTAGCTTAAACTTTTCAAATAAATTAAACAGATAGAACTAATGAATTTGCTTTCTAATTTGGAATGAGGACTTTTTGATGTTCTTCATTGGATTTATTTGTCAGGTTTAACGTCAAAGAATAATATGATTAGTGATATTTCTAATATAGGAAGTTGCTTATTGTTTTCCTACAACTAATTAAAGCTAACCTCAGAAGATGAATGAAAACTGTGGAAACACTATCATCCAAACATATTAAAATTTTAATAAGAAACGTACCTCTCTAAAAACCATAAAAACAACAGACTTTTAGAAAGGTACTTTGCAAGTGTGTATTTAATTTATTCAGTTGGATGTGATCATTAATTAATTGATTAAGTGCATCTTTTCTCTTGGCATAAAGCATGTAAGACAATATGGGCTCTAGCCAATGTAGGAGATGAAGGGGAGAGAGTGGTATGTGGGTGGTGTGGGTAAAGAATTAATTTAAAGTAGAAAACCCAGCAGGAATAGAGAAGAAGGAGCTTTTTAGTTTAGGAACATAGGTTAGGGTTTAGGTTAATGTGAGCTGGGGCGGATTTAGGGGCGGAAGGGGTTCACCCGAATTCTCTTTGTCAGAAAATTACACTGTATATATAAAATAAATGGGTTTGTACCTCTCTCTCATATATATATATATATATATATATATATATTATTTTGAATCTTCTTGACACAACCCAAGACATAGTTTAGTGGTAAGGGGGTTCAAAATCTTTGTTAGGTTATTGGTTCAATTCCGAAATGTGCCTCCACCACCGATAGAGCGGTAATTATTTAACTTTTTTCTTTTTGAACCCTTAGCGAAAATCCTGCCTCCGTCATATTTTTCTTTTTTGAACCCCTTAGCGAAAATCTTGTCAACGCTACTGAATGTGAGGCTATAAAAGTTTTGCTACTATCTGTAGTAGTATCCTTAACTAAACGTTCTTTACTATTACTCTTAAAGCGTTTCAAAGGAAATAAAAAAAGAAAGAAAGAAATTGAGAATCTTTCGGCACATGGAAAATATCTCATAGATTGTTAAATCTTGCGTTTGTTAGAAAGAATTCAGGTGAAAATATATATAGATAATTGAGTAGGAGCTCAATATAGAGATGCTAAATTAGTATATTTTAAAGTTAGGATTTTCACTAAACCTTTTAGTTGCCTTCCAAATGCTTTAATAGTTGACAAAAAGAAAAATAGTGAACATCTGACATTTAACTGTCGTATATAATCCCTTTCATGCAAGAGTAACCTTGTAGGAAAACGTCGGACAACTTATAATGTTTCTGCATTCAGTTTTGATACATGATGTATGAAGGCTAAAACAGAAAAAGAAAAAATATTAAATGAAGTAAAAGATAAATAAGAAAAAAGAAACATCAGAATCTCATGCGTTTGGATGACCGAATAGACAACTAAATTTTATGAGAGAACAAACATTTTGGAGTATATATTTATAGTAATTTGTTCACATGTAAATTGAGTAGAATATAAAAGTGTGTAAAAGAATTACATACTCTAGAAAACCAAGAGCCAATATTTTAATAAAGACCCTGAGTGTCATCTTTGGCCTTATTTTCCTGCAAAACAAAACAAAGCAAAAAGAAAAATATTCTGTAAGATACTTGTAGGCAACTTATATTCTATTGTGCGATTCAGATTATTCAGCAAGATGGAAAACGTCAAAATTTATGACTTAAGATTTTATATTAAATTATCAAAAATTTGAATATGATATCATGGCAAAAAACAGACAAAGATCCTGCATGCGTAGAACTTAAACTTTTAAAAGAGATGGTTCACACACTTCATTAATGAATATAAATGAGATTCAAACAAGGTCATATGAAGTGATCATATATGCACTTCCAGAGGAAATGAAAGGGGGGAAAATCGTCCGATTTCTTGGTGACCGAATAAGAGAGGTTTCTACCGAGTAAGGAACTACGAGGAAAAAAGAAATAGGATAGAAATTTTACCTTTCAAGAACAATGGCAAAGGGTGCAACAGCAACGGTGGCAAATGCATGGCGATAGACAACAAGAATCCAGTGACTCATTCCCCTTTTGAAGCACATCATTGTAACAATATACATCCCTGCGTAACCAAACTGCAAGGAAACCATAGCCAAGTAAGGCTTCACTTTGTTGAGGAATGAGCCAAATGCCCCACTAAACATTTGGTCTGCCATTTCTAGATCTCCTTCTCTTCTTTCTACACACAAAGAATGAAGGGGTTAGTTTTAGGATGGGGTATGCAAAATATAGGAAGTGTGCCCTTTTATACACAAAACAAAAGGTAAAAAGCTATACCAAGAATATTAATAATAAGAGTTTAATTAAATTAGATCTGGAAAACCAAAAAACAGTCTAGCTTATTCATGGTTGCACTAACTCTTGTTTCTCACTTCCTCTCTCAGATTCCCCTTATCCATTTTAAACAAATTATGTTATGTATATGCAATGTAGTACCCATTCTTCAAGCAACAAGAATCTTTGCTGTCATGAACTTAATAATTAAAGAGAGAGAAATAAGAGAGGGTTTTCTTTTTCTCTACGTAAAATCTTTTCTTGGAAAAAGAAAAAACTCTTTTTTATTTTTTTTTTTTTATTTTTTATTTTATGGAGGTGGAGTTTGAACCATTGACCACCAAATGCTGCTAGGTTTAGTGGAAGATGATGTAGGTGTAAAAGATATGTGGTCTTTGAGAGAAAGTGGGTAATGAGTGGACACTTTTCTTGAAAATGGCTCGATTGATTATGTTGCAGTTGATTAGTATTGCCTCCCCCATCTTCGATCTTTAACTTAAAGGAAGAGATCATCAAAAACTAGCTATTATCGAGGACTAGGACTAGTACAAGTACTAGTGACATATTTTTTTAAATGAATTACATGCACATTTGTATTGAATTCCATGTACGTTGATATACAAGTGGTTCTTCTTTGCTTTAGGTTTATGATAACTTACTCATATCACTTTGTATCATAAAGTACAAGAAAATGACAACCCAATTGCCTTTCTTTAATTTTAAAGTTGAGAGCCTATTGATATTAAATATGTACAAATTAGTTACTACCTGGAAACGGAAAAACAAAAACAATAGCAGAAAGCATCGATCGATTTGTTTAGGCGATCCTTTGATATGAAATCTCTAAACCCTAGTTAGTTTAACAAGTATGATGATATTAATATGCCACAGACCTAAAGGGTTGTTAACATGCATTTAATGCATCGATCAACTTATCGAAATTGTTTAATCACAGTTATCTCGTGACAAGGTCAACGCATCACAATGACTGACCACAAGATATGAATCAACATTTGACTCTATGTTCTCAATTTATTCTTAATAAGCTAAAACTCAAAATATACTTTCCGTAAATTCTTAGAGGCGGATCTAGGATTTGCAGTTTATGAATTCCTACAATAACATCAAGTTAATATATAATGATAATTGAGTTTACAATTAATTATTTATGCATATTTACTGAATTTCTTAATATAAATACAAAATCTATACAAAAACTACTGGGTATATGTTAACTCGTAACCAATGCATTAGATCCGCCCTGTACATCCTATCAAACTACTCAACATTGTATGCAATGAGGTTTTCAGTAAGACTGTACAGTCTCGATTCTGGTACAGTAAATAAAGACTGTACAACATATACAACTCGGTTGTAGGGCGTTCGGATTATATTAACATTGGCATGTGAAGTTGCTTCAATTATCTTATTCATCTTGTATTTGTTGTCCTTTAGCATATTGATAACAATCAGAGAATCTAGTTCAATGGTGAAATTTCTGTCCATTTTGAATACATTAGTTTCCTCCAAACCAGGCTGCATGGGCCTTTTTTGCAAAGTTGTTATTGAGTTACTGCTCTATTGAATTGGAAAGGAAAAGGCCATGATGAGATCTTTATTGCCATTTCTAAGCACTTCACCCATTCCACTATTCCAGCCTTTTCATTACATTAGTAAAACTTCAATTCAAAATGAACCTACGTTTGATTTATGCCAATAGACTTGTTGTACCGGCCAGCTTATGAATAGTATTAAGAGACTTCACTTGCCACCGAGTATTAAACATGTATCTAGTAAGGCTTTGCTGATATTTTATTCCCAACGGAGAACCAATAAGTTTCCATATATCAGCTGCATTACCTTTCATATAAACATATTGCATGGTTTCATTTTTAGGGCTTGAGCAGCAGTTACATCTAGAAATCATATGTTTTCCAAACTTGATAATCACTTTATGAAAAGGAAGTTTCTCATGCTGTCATGACCCAAAATTCCACGAAAGGTCGTGATGGCACCTAGTCTCCAATACTAGGTAAGCCAATATGCAAAATAGATCTAATCTATTAAAACATGATATAATATGACTAAATAGCGGAATAAATCTTCAACAACAGATAATATATGTAGAAACCACAACATCAAATCTCCCAAAACTAGGTAGGACATAGTTATGAGCTGTAAAACTGAATACAAGAAAATATCTCAATAGTACAATACTGTCTGAAAGATAGGGGAAGGGGACTCCAAGGGTTTGCGACGATCATGCAGCACTACCTTGAATCCTCTCTGTCAGCTATGAGCCTCACTCCTGAAGTCTGCTACTGCCAATGTCCGGATTTGCACAAAATGTGTAAAAGCGTAGTATGAGTACGTGATAACATGTACTCAGTAAGTATCAAGGAGAATTTCGGTGACGTAATGACGAGGCTCAAGTCACGTGATAGTCACTAATCAAACAAACATGTGCAAGTTTATAATAATTTGCAACAAGAATATAACAACAAATGCAATATCATTAAATACCATATCAAGAGATATCAACTCAACATGGACAATTCAATCTTGACTAATAACTCATCAACATATAAAAAAGGCATCGAGCAACATGTTAGAATTCAACACAGAAGCATATAGAATGCATACCAAGGCATAAAGGATTCACTTGCATGGTCAAAGCTTCCACCTTTATGCTCAAAACGCACCAACATCAAACTCTATATCAGAAACAACCAATGTCTGTCAATTTATCACAATCAGCGTATACGCCATCAAGAGAGAAATATGAGAGCGCGACCCAAGGGGGATGAATCCAAATTCACACACTGCACGATATTATACTCGTGCAAAAAATAGTAACAATATTATTATAATTGCATGACAAAGACATCATGCCACAAAAATAACAATACCACAACAACCGCACAGAAGAGACCTTGTACCAATTCCAAATCAATCCTCTCAATATACCCATATGTTCCATAATCATAACAATACAAAATATTTTTGCATCATGAAAGAGACATTTGCTCACAATTAATCAATAAGCTGCACAATGACATAATATATGAAGTGCGTATGTGTGCTTAAGATGTTAAGTATGACTACGGCTAAATCAGTTATAGCAACAATTTCACAAATAGCTAATCTTGTCCAATTAAGAGACAATAATCCTAAACATAATCACTAGCATGAAAGGATAAACTCACGTAGTCATACAAATTATTAAACATGAATCATAAAAAGCGCACAATCCAAAAAAGGCATAATAGAAGCCTAAAGTCTAATCGGGTCATGAATCATATATAGCACCCGCTTATATGCTCATCACTTTGCATATACGTCGCTTCCCATACATTCCAATTAGACAAATAAGGTCAAATCCTAAGGGTTATTCCCTCACAACAAGATTAGGCAATATACTTACCTTAACAAGCCAAATTCAACCTTCCAAAATTGTCTTTCCTTAAGAAATCACCTTCAACCGGCTCGAATCTAGGCAAATAATACTTAATAATATTAAATAACATCATAGGAATCAATTCCAAACAGTAAAACTTCAATCTTTAAACAATTCTCAAAAAGTCAACAAAATCAACTCCAAGCCTATATGGTCGATCCTGTTTACCTATAACCCCACGAGTCCAAATATGTGTTTATTTTCCTAATTTAAGTCTAAATCATTGCTCAAAACCTCAATTTTCACTCTCTTAGATTCTTAAATAATACCTAAAATAATTAAAAATCACTTACTCATTAGTCTTGTATGAAAATCTCCGAGCAAAATCGCCTCTTTCCAAGTCAAGAGTTCAAAATATGAGAGAATAGGCTAAATTCCCGAAATAATAACTTAAAATAGTCTACCCAGGGGTACTCTTTGCGAATATAGTCCATGCCTCACATTCGCGAAGCACAAAAATGCTTCTGCCATAATTCCTACAAGACCCCTTGCGATCGCGATGCACTGCTGGACCAACCTATGCGAACACGACATAACACCCGCAAATGCGATGCCTTAGCTGCCAGCCTTCTCCACGAACGCGACCATGCATTCGCAAATGCAAGGCTAAGCTCCCAGCTCCCAACTCCCTCTTTGCGAACGTGATCCTCCCAACACGAACACGAAGTATCACTGCTACTAGCCTTCACGAATGCGACTCACCAAGCATGAACACGAAGAAAAAGTGACCTCCAGCCCAACTCTTTCATTGTGAATGCGAGACTGACCTCGCAAACGCGATGAACACCAAACACCAGCACATCAGCCGGCTCCAAACATGCTCTGGGTGGTCTGAAACTCACCCGAGCAACCTGGGCCCCTGTCCAATCATACCAACAAGTCCATAAATACTACATGAACCTATCCAAAGTTTCCTAAAACATATGAGATTATCACATCTACGAATCAAGGATCATACCTCAGTTGCTCTTCTCTTAAGTTTAAGAACTTTTAAACTTTCAACCAAGCATCCGATTGAAGCCTAACCAATCCGGATCGCAATCAAATTTTGCACACAAGCTCCATACAAAAACATAAACATGTTCCAAGTTCCAGAATAATATTCAATCCCGATATCATCAAAGTCAACTATCGGTCAAACTTAAGAACTCTTCAATTCTTCAAATTGCCAACTTTAATCTGAATATCCACCTAAGTCCAAATCTGAATATCCACCTAAGTCCAAAATCACCATACAAACCTATTGAAACCATCTAAGCACCAATCTGAGGTCGTTTACACAAATTAAATCTTGGTAAACTCTTTTAACTTAAGGCTTTAAAATTAAACGAAGTGTTCTAATTCACCCCTAAAACCTATGAAAATCAAAATACCCACCTCCGCAAGTCACAAAACAAAAATACACGTACAGAAAAAATCAATTAGGTGGGCGGGTTCAAATACACAAAACAAACTTACATTCTTCACCTCTTAAACAAACGTTTATCATCGAACGAGTTTAGCAATGTACCCGAAGTGCTAACAAGATATGAATATCTACTCTGCATATCTGAATCGGTCTCCCAAGTAGCCTCCTCTCTCGGATGGCCTCTCTAGAGCACCTCTACTGGCGCGATCTCCTTAGACTTGAGCTTCCGAACCTGTCTATCCAAAATGGCCACCGGCTCATCTTCATATGCTAGATTCTCATCAAACTACATTGTGATGAAGTCCAAAACATGTGACTTATCTTTATGATACATTCAAAGTATAAAAACATGAAACGTCGGATGAACTCCCGAACGAGTAGGAGGTAAAGAGTAACGACGCGATAGTTGTTTGTGTATTTGAGCTTCATTTTACCATTTGATGCTTCTTATATTCTTAGTTGTTATTTTGTGACTCGAGAATGGTTGGTTTGGTTTCAGGAAGGTTTTGGAGTAAATTAGAATACTTAGTTCCTTTGTTGGAAGCTTAAGTTATGAGAGTTGACCAAGATTTGATTTTTATGTAAACGACCTTGGTTTTGTGTTTTGATGGCTCCAATAGGTTTTTATGGTGATTTTGGACTTAGGATATGTTTTGTTTTGAATTTGGAGGTTCCTAGGGTATTTTGGCGCTATTTGTCGAAAGTTGGCAATTTGAAGGTTTGGAGAGTTACTAAGTTTGACCGGGAGTTGACTTTAGTGATATCACATTTAGATTTTAGTTCCTGAAGTTGGAATAGGTTCATTTTTCCATTTTGTACGTGTGTGACATGTTTGGTTGTAATTCAGATTTGTTAGGCTTGAATCGAACGCTTGGTTTGAAGTTTGAAGGTTTTTGAACTTTAGAGAAGTTCAATTTGTGTTTTGGCCTTTGATTTATTGTTGTAATGTTATCGTATATGTTTTGAGGCTCTAGATAGGCTGGGCTAGTGTTTATGGACTTGTTGGTATGATTGGACAGGGTCCCGCGTTGCTCGGGTGAGTTTCGAACCACCCGGAGCATTGTTGGAAGTTGCAGATTGTGCTGGTGTGAGGTCTTTCTTCGCGATCGCGGAGGATGGATCACGATCGTGGAGGGTATTTTTGGTGCTGGGCATGCTTGAGATTCACGTTCACGATATGGATGTCACGTTCGTGTTGGGTTGTGACTGATTGGGCTTCGTGTTAGCGATAAGGGGGTCGCATTCGTGAAGAGGTGAGGCATCTAGGGGTTTGGCCAGAGCTTGGCCTTCGCGTTCGCGTGAGTGGGATCGTGTTTGTGCAGGACAATGGAGCTTGTGCATCGCGTTCGCGAAGGGTTATTTGAGGCAGTGCATTCTTGTGATCCACGAAAGCGAGGTAGTGGTCGCGTTTTCGAAGTATATCTCTGGGGAGACCTATAAGTGATATAATTTCGAGATTTGACCCATTCTCTCATATTTTGAACCCTAGACTTCGAGAGGTGGAGATTTTGGAGAGCAAATTTACTTCTACATTGGAGGTAAGCAATTTTCACTTGGATTTGGCTTTATATCTTGAATCCCCATGGATTTATACACCTAAAACTTGGATTTTAAAGGAAAATTTGTGGTTTCTATCAACAACTTAAGAGAGTAAAATTTGTGATTTGGGAGTCTATTTGGACTCGATTTTAGAACCTAATCATATATTTAGACTCGTGGGGTTATGTTTAGTTGGGATCTACCCCCTAACTCGTGTTTTAACCGTGTGAGCCCGAGTTGACTTTTGGGAATTTGATTAAAGATCAAAGATTTATTGTTTGGAGTTATTTCCTATTGCTTTAATTGACATTATTGAGTTGTTTTTGGCTAGATTCGAGCTGGTCGGAGGTGGTTTCTAAGGGAAAGACGATTTTGGAGGGATGATTTGGCCCCGTTTGAGGTAAGTATCTTGTCTAATCTTGTGTGACGGAATAACTCTTAGGCTTAGACCTTATTTGTCTAATTGTAATGTATATGATGTGATGCGAGGTGACCAGTGTATTTGCGGGTGCTATGTATGAAAAAATGATCGGATTAGACTCTAGGGTTCTACTATGCCTTGATTTGATTTTGTGCTCTCTATGATACATGTGTAATTCTTTGTATGACTATGCGATCTTATCCTTTCATTCTAGAGTTCATGTTTTAGGATTATTATTTCCTAATCAGCCAAGATGGGCATTTATGGAATCATTGCTAAATTGATTTAGACGTAGTCATGTCTTATATCTTGAGCGCGCATCCACACTCTCTTATCTTCATGCCCTCGTGCACTTTATTGATGAATTATGATAATATGTCTCTTGATGATAAAATGTTATCTTGAATTGTTATGTTTATGGCACATGTGAACATGTTAGGGCGGATATTATTATTGTGATTCATATCTAGGATATGTAAAGTATAAGGGTGGCATCCATATCAATGATATGTGGAGTATAAGGGTGACATTCTTGTCGATGATATGTGGAGTATAAGGGTGACATTCTTGTCGATGATATGTGAAGTATAAGGGTGACATTCTTGTTGTTGATATGTGGAGTATAAGGGTGGCATTCTTGTTGATGAAATGTGGAGTATAAGGGTGGTATTCCTGATTGAGCAAGTGAATTCTTTATGATTTGTTATGCACTTTACATGATTTCACGTTGCTTTTAACATGCTACTCTATGCCTCTGTTATTGACTGGTAATTCTTTGTCGAACATGATTTACCTGTGATGAGTTGATAACTCTTGTTTCGTTGTGTTGATAGTACTACATCTCGTTATATTCTTGTTGCTAGTTATTTGAGTTATTGCACAGGTTCTCTTATTATTGAGTATCACATGACTCCCCAAATCTCCACCTTCATACTCAAGGCATCCGCTACCATATTCGCCTTCCCCGATGATATAAGATAGTGATACCATAATACTTTAACAATTCCAACCACATGTACTACCTCATAGTCAAATCCTTTTTCTTGAACAAATGCTGAAGACTCTAATGACTAAGTGTAAAACCTCACAAGACACACCGTAGAAGTAATGCCTCCAAATCTTGAGCTCGTGCATAATAGCCGCCAACTCCAAATCATGGCCCATATAGTTCTTCTCATGGGGCTTCAACTGGCACAACACATAGGCAATTATTTTACCGTCCTACATCAACACACACTCAAGGCCAATGCGCGAAGCATCATAATAGATGGTATACATCCCCGATCCTGAGGGCAATACCAAAACTGGAGTTTTTCAAAGCAGTCTTGAGCTTCTGAAAGCTCTCCTCATACTTGTTAGACCATCTGAACGAAACACCCTTCTGAGTCAACATGGTCAATGGAGCTGCAATAGACAAAACCCTTCCACAAAGCGCCAATAGCAGCCAACCAAACCTATGAAACTCCCGATCTCGGTAGTGGTAGAAGGTCTGGACCAAATCTGAATTGCCTCAATCTTCTCTAGGTCAACCTTGATCCCATTACTAGACACCACGTAGCCCAAGAATGCCATAGAGTCCAAAAAACATTTACACTTGGAGAACCTAACATACAACTTCTCCCCCCTCAAAATCTGAAGCAAAATCTTCAAATATAAGATATCAAGTGCATGAAAGCTGCTGGGGCATTAGTCAAACCACATGATATCACCAAGAACTCATAATTCCCATAATGAGTCCTGAAAGTCGTCTTAGGGATGTCCAAAGCCCTAATCATCAACTGGTGATAACCCGATTTCAATGCAATCTTCAAAAACACCCTGAAGCTAATCAAACAAATCATTAATATGAGATAATGGATACTTGTTCTTGATAGTGACCTTGTTCAACTGCCTATAATCAATACACATCCTCATGGAACCATCCTTCTTCTTCATAAATAGCACTGGTGCACCCTAAGGTGAAACACTCAGCCCGATGAATCCTTATCCAACAACTCCTGCAACTGCTCCTTTAGCTCTTTCAACTCAGCTAGATCCATTCGATACGGTGGAATGGATATGGACTGAGCTCCCGATACCAAATCAATATCAAAGTCAATATCCCTATCGGGTGGCAATGCCCGGTAGGTCTTTAGGAACTACATCTTAAAACTCCCTCACTATTGGGACTGAATCAACAGTAGAACTATCAGCACTAACATCTCTAACAAAGGCCAAATACACCAAACATCCCTTCTCAACCAACCGTTGAGCCTTCAGAAATGAAATAATCCTACTAGGGGTATGACCAAGAGAACCCCTCCATTCTAACCTTGGCAACCCCGCATAGCCAACGTCACGGTCTTAGCATGACAATCAAGAATAACATGGTACGAAGATAGTTAATCGATACCCAAAATCACAAAGTCGACCATGTTAAGAAGCAGAAGATCAACCCTAGTCTCATAACTCCTAATAGTAACCACATAAGATCGATATACACTATCCACTATAATAGAATCAGGTGTAGATACATGAAAAGGAATATCAAGAGAACCACGAGGCATATCCAAATAAGGAGCAAAATATAATGATACATAAGAATGAATTTACCTCAGATTAAACAACACATAATCATCTCTATGGCAGATCGAAACCATAGCTATGATCGCCACATCTGTAGCCACCGCCGTGCCTCGTTTTCTCACGAAAGCGGGTTTCGACATGTGATAATCTTTTAAGGGAGGTATTAAACGAGAAGAGTCACCACCTAATAATTTTTAAGGTGCGTTAGGGCACCAATTTGCAAATAACTCTGTTTAACTAGTCTACATCACTAAAGATCGGGTAAGAGCTCAAATTATCTCAAAAAGAAGGGGTTAGGCGCTCTTCGAGGTCCACAATTGTGGTTCTCGGCCGAAATTTAAACTATGTGGATTAGTTGATTAGGCTTGGTGATCAAACAAGCGAGGAAAGGTATAAAAGTTGAAGACTTTATTATAACACATAAGAATAAATAATCGGTACAAATCTTAAAGATTACAAGTGTACAACTGCATTGGTCTATGTTAAATCACTAAGCATAAATAACAAGCATATAAAGAAAAAGGGGGGTCCTAAGTTTTTTAGACTAAAGGATCACCCCGTGCAACATAAATAATACTTCGCTCATATTATTCAGCGGGCACACACTATCATCTCCTGCTACCCGATTACTATATTGATGTTGTTACTTAAAGGCGTTCTAGTTCAATTCTAAACCGTATCCTATCCGTGCAATACCCGTCCTATACCTATGGTCTAGGAGGCTTTGGACCTACTATGAGGTGGTTCTAAACTCAACTTAGGTTGCTCAAATTGAGAAAGCTAGGCGACATTCAAAATAGATAGAACTTCATGTAAAGACAATTAAAGGCCCAAGTTAGCCTCCACACATAGACAACAAATGCACGCGGCAGAATAGGCGATAGATGGTTTCAGAATTAAGACTTAGAGTCCTATAGGCATAGTTTCTAGGTGATTCTGAATTCCAGCATTGTATGTGCAATATTATTGCTCTAAATGGCTTAGGCGAGGAGGCAGTAAACTATTTGTAAACTCAGAATTATCAGCGCTGATTTTATAAATATGCGTCTAGGCAGGTGACATTGTCCTATAGGCATGATTTCTAGTAGTGGCATAACTAAGCAATGAAATAATTTTAAGAGTTCAGCATTAACAATGCTGATCTCATGAATAATTTTAAGCGAGTGACAATATCCTATAGGCAGGATTTCTAACAATTGACAATCAGACTTGATTTTTATAACACTTTATTCCTATAGGCATGTCATCTAGGCGGAGCAGTGTAATGAAAATGATATCTGGATGGGCAGTACACTAAAGTAATAGAAGCAATTGACCAATTGATTATTTAAAGTCCTATAGGCAAGATATCTAAGTCAACAAAAGCATATGTTATACATCCTATAGGCATGCTATCTAAACGCATAGTAGTAATATAGATGCGAGTATGTAAAATACTTGGACTAACGTGTTTGAACAGTGTACAAGTGAGGTGTGCATGATTCCTATAGCCATGATTTCTATTGATGTGAAGAAATAAAGCAATTTAAACAAAATAGCACATAAAATACGTAGAACCTATAGGCACGTTTTCTACCATTTCATGCAAATATTAGAATACCCCACCCCCTTTCATTAGTCTCCCCATTATTCGTTACTACAAATTATTACAGGCCCAAATGACATAGTATAAACCTAAATATGACTAGTTACATGATGAAACAACTACAAGCCCAGTAGAACAAACACATGCCTAATGCAGAAGAACCCAGGGATGTCCCCAGGCCTTAAATGGTCTTAATCTTCGCACAACAACAAACCCATACACCGCTTACCATAGCAACCTGAGTTCCATGCCCAAACCTAATATGTATGGCCCAACACTAGGCCTAACGAATAACCTTACTTATCCAAACCATGCCAAAATCAACCATACATGTGACAGAATACTCATTAACTAAACAACTTAAACACTTAGTTCTTAGAGTTGTAACTAACAACATAAACAGAACCAGGCTAAATTGCAAGGCACACAAGGCACGTATAAGGTAGGTTTATGCTTATAATTCTAGAAACAAAACTTAAGAGTGACATGATAGACTACCATCGGATAGCAAACCATTCCAAAGAGTTTAAAAAAATGAAGCATGATTCAGAATCAACCTTGGGAGCCTTAGATGAAGGTCTAGCAGAATCAGACAAGAAATAAACAAAGCACAACCATCACATGAAAGTTCTATCATGAAAAGCCCAATGAAAGGAACAACTTAACAGAACAGACTCATGATCAAGCAATTGCCTAATGGAGCAAGGAAAAACTCTAACATGCGGAACGTAGTCACAATATAAGAGACATGTCAATTTTAGAAGCAAGATAGACTAGTATTGAACCTGGCACTGGTTGGCCATATATGAGAGGGGAGGCTAGTTATGAGGTTTACCCTAAGGTCTCAAACAATATTAAAGAGCACAGGATTGCATAAGTCAAAACATACATTAGAACTTAGATGGCATGGAGACATGCCTTGGCTAATCAGTACAACATCAGGAATTTAGCAGGTTAGACAGGAATGACTTAACAAGGTCTGAAACACATGCATTGATTGATCACAGAGATACAAGACAAGGCAGGGAACACACATTAGTTCACAAGTAGCAGGGAAAGCATGGTTAGGCTAATAACATGATCAGGAATTAACTGTAGATAATTATTGATGTAAGGCCCCGTAAAATTTTGCAAAACAAAATAATGTTTCGTGGTGCCGAATTGCTTTTATGTGTTGAGGATTATAGAAATTCTTCACGGCGAGCTTGCAAGCTGCGGCTCAGACTATATGGGTTGAACAATGAACTGAGGGATAAAGGAAAATTTTTGGCAAATGAAGACATTTCTGCGGCCCACTATGCAGTCGTAGAAACACTCTGTGGACCGCATAATGGTCGCAGAGTGAGACAGGAAAAGGGAGGTTTGGAGAATGCGCCCGCAGACCAATTCTGCGGTGCATATGCGATCGTAGAACAGGTCTGTAGGCCACATAATGACCGCATACCAGGTCAGCCACTCCCAGTTTTGGAGGCCAAATTATGCGGCCGATATGCGGTCCGCATATCGATCATGCGATCGCATACCTTATTCCGGAGCTCCATTTTTGAGGTTTTAAAACCCGACCCTACTTCGTTAAATACACGCTTTGGGCCATTTTTGAGCTAAAATCTGACATTTAGAGTGAGAGAGAGTGCCCTAGAGTGAGAAGGTGTTCTTCAATAATTGTTCTTCAATTCTTTCTTAAATTGTGGAAGATTAAGAAGGGAAAATCACTAGGTATTCATCCTAGAGGTAAGATTCTACACCCTAACTCTCAACTTTGAATTTTGTTTAGAAATGGGTAATTAGCAAGATAATTTTGGGCATGAGAGTTGTTTATTTTATATGCATGTGATATCAAGGGGTGTAGGAAGATTGTTGAACTAAGCATGGTAAATACTGGGTTGTGGGATGATGGAATCCCCCATAAAAGGACCTTGAAACCTTATGCACACCTAGTGTTTGATAAAATGCTCAAATAAGCTAGAACCGTGACCATCTTCCTAATTTTGGTTCAATTCGTTATATTTCTAAAATATATTGAAGTTTCTAAGAAGTCCGGAACATTTAGAGTGTAAGGAAGCTCAAGTGAGGTATGTTGGCTAAACCCTTCTTTAAGAATTGAAATTCCCATTATCCGTGTAAATTCCAAGATGTTGATTTCAAATCGAGTATTCCGATAAGTTTTCTAATAAAGATATATGTTCAATTCGTGTTGAAAATTCTCTTATCATATTGCATTATAAATTGAGAATGTGTTCCAAACTATGGATTGTGTATCTACATGTTATAATTTCAAGTCGTGATTTATGTGAAAGTAATTATGCCAAGTTGTGTAGAGATTTTGATTGTGATACACCTCCACCCGCATATATTGGGCTGAGGCGGCATGACCACTTTGTGTAGGGATTATGGTATTGTGGGACTGCACCTCCACTCGCATACATTAGGGTGAGGCGGTACGACCGCTTTGCGTTTAGTTTTGGTATTGTTGTGGCACCACCACCCACATATATATATTTGGGTGAAGTGGCATAGCCGCTTTGTGTTGGTGTTGGTATCGTTGATGCATTTCCACCCTCATACATTGGGGTGAGGTGGCATAGCTGCTTTGTGTAGGTTCTTGGTACTGTGGTTATACCTCCACCCGCATATATTGGGGTGAGGCGGCAGAGCCGCTTGAGTAGAGTTATGGTATTATGCTTACACCTCCACCCACATACATTGGGCTGAGGCGGGGGGACCGCTTTATGTAAAGATGGTTACAGAGGGTCTCATCTTAAATCCTATAAATGTTATTGACATCTCTTAATAATCTTGCTCTAGTTTAAAAAGTTATTTATATTATTCTATTGTCGCCCTGATTCATCATATTCATATTGTATTTTCGAATTCTTAAATTGGTGTTTGGGTTTCATACTAGTACTATTCGACGGTAATAATGTCCCTTTTGCCGAAGGCACTGCATCTTTAAATGGATGCAGGTGGTTTCACAACAGGAGATATTGATCAGTGATAGCAGTACACCTTCTTCCCAGCTGACTTGGTGAGCCCCACTTCATCCCGGGGTCATGTATCTTTTGCTCTTTGTATATTCTATTTGAGGTATAGCCGGGGCCTTGTTGTCGGCATTATCATTGTACTCTTCTTAATCTATAGAGGCTCCGTAGACATAGTGTGGGTTGTGTATTGGTGCTGGGAAAGACAAACTATGTTGTGTTGTGGTTGTATTACTTGTCCCATTTGAGACTATAAAAATGATGAAAACTATTGGTAATGAATTGGTATTGTAATCATGGTCATGTTTTTGTCTAATTAATGAAAATATGTATTATCTCTATTCGTGGATGCGTTTGGGTAGAAGGAAAACTAACAGGCTTGCTCGGTCGGGTTCACTTGGTTGAGCGCCGATCGCACTCCTTGATTTTGGGGCATGACAAACTTGGTATTTGAGCCTAAGGTTTTAAAGTGTCTTAGGATGTCTCAATTCCGTGTCTAGTAGAGTCCTTATTATCGGTGTGTTGTCGACCACATCGATAATTAGGGTGCTACATGGGCATTTAGGAATAATACCCTTCTTTCATGTTCTTGATCGTGTGATAAAGCTGGTTGTAAGATTGTTCCTCCTTTAACTTCTGAGTTGCTATAATTTTCAGTACATAGCACCTAAGAAGAAGGCAAGAACTGGCCAAAGAGCCAATGTTACCCTAGGAGTGGCAGTTGATCCTATAATTGATGATGCGGGTGAGCACCTGAGAAGTGAGCATATTCCTCCAGTTACTACACTGCCTGACTCTACTACAACTGATCAGACCGCACCTGTCTCTACACCTACAGAAGGTGCAACGATTCCTCCAACTGATATTCTAGTTCCACCTCCAGCTCCAGCTTCTGATTCTGGTGTGTCTGATATTGGTCTTAGGGGAGCCATACAAATGTTGACACAGATAGTGTCTTCTCAGGCCCAGAGATCGAGTGTTGGGCCTACTTCTTCCAGTCATCCAGGGGAACCTGCTAGTTCCAGGCTGAACAAGTTTCTTCAGTTAGATCCTCCAGTGTTTATGGGTACTGATCCCGAGGAGGATCCCCAAGACTTCATTAATGAGATGCACAAGACTCTTCGGGTTATGCATGCTACAGAGATGGAGGGAGTGGAGTTGGCCTCTTACCGCCTGAAAGGGGTGGCCTATTCTTGGTTTGGGTTGTGGGAGGAATCCCGTGAGGACCCTCCGGCAAGGTGGGGTGAATTCACAGATGCATTTATGGATCATTCTTGCCTGCCAAAACTAAGGCAGCCTATGCCGCTGAGTTTGAAAGCCTGAAGCAGGGTAGTATGAATGTGTGAGAGTATCATATGGAGTTTGCACGCCTGTCCAAGTATGCTATTCACATGCTGCCCACTATGGAGGCTAGAGTGCGCCGGTTTGTACAGGGCCTTAGTCCCTTGGTTATTAATGAGGCCGCTACAACTGCCTTGAATTTCAATATGGACTATGGTAAGATGGTGGCATTTGCTCAAGCCACAGAGACCCGCAAATTGAAGAATAGAATGTAGCGTCAGAGTAGCAGCAAGGCCCGATCTGCGGACAACTTTGGTGGTTCTTCCGGTGGTAGTGGTTGTAGGTCGGCATTTAGGGGAGGGTCATCAGGACCATCCCAATCATTTGCCCAGTCTTCGATGGGTGCATAGTCATCTGGACCCAGTCAGGGCAACAAGGGACCTCACCAGCAAGGTCGGCCGGACAGAAGGTTTCAACAGTGGAGGCTTCCATGCCCTAAGTCTGGGAGGGTGCACTTTGGGTCCTGCTTCATAGACCTACCAATATGCTACGGGTGTGGTGTGAGGGGTCATATTCAGAGAGATTGCCGTTTGTCTTGCCGAAATATGGGCAGAGGTGCGACACAACCAGCTAATTCTGCAGCTACTACATCTATAACACCTCCAGCTCGAGGTACCCCAGCACCCGCAGGGCATGGTGAAGCTAGGGGTGGTGCACAAAATTCGGGAGGACCCAACAGATTTTATGCTATGCGGAGGCATCGGGAATCGGAGGCTTCTCCAGATGTTGTCACAGGTATATTGACTGTCCAATCTCATGATGTGTATGCTCTTATTGATCCCGATTCCACTTTGTCATATGTCACACCTTATGTTGCTATGGAATTTGGGATAGAACCAGAATAGCTTCATGAGCCGTTCTCTATATCTACTCCGGTTGATGAGTCTACTTTGGCCGCGCGGGTTATAGGGACTGTGTTGTCACGTTGCGTGCTTGGGGTACCATGGCCGATCTCATTGAATTAGGAATGTTTTATTTTGATGTGATAATGGGGATGGACTGGCTTTATTCTTGTTTTGCCAAGCTTGATTGCCGAACCAGGACAGTTAAGTTCGAATTTCCAAATGAGCCAATTATTGAGTGGAAGGGTGATGATGTAGTGCTGAAGGGTAGGTTTATTTCTTACCTTAAGGCCTCGAAAATGATCAACACGGGATGTGTTTACCATTTGGTCCGAGTTACGGACACTGATGCTGAGGCACCTACACTTGAGTCCGTGCCTGTTGTGAATGAATTTCCGGGAGTCTTTCCGGAAGATCTCCCTGGGATCCCACCAGACAGGGAGATTGATTTTGGGATTGATGTGATGCCAGACACGCATCCTATATCTATTCCGCCCTATAGAATGGCACCGACAGAATTGAAGGAACTAAAGGAGCATTTGAAGGACTTGTTATAAAAGGGTTTCATCCGGCCGAGTGTGTCGCCTTGGGGCAAACTAGTCCTTTTTTTAAGGAAGAAAGATAGGTCACTGAGAATGTGTATTGACTATCGGCATCTTAATAAGGTAACAATCAAGAATAAGTACCCACTGCCAAGGATATATGACTTGTTTGATAAATTGCAAGGTGCTAGGTACTTCTCCAAAATTGATTTACGATCCGGGTTTCACCAATTGAAGATCATGGAGCGGGATATTCTGAAAACAGCTTTCAGAACCCGATATGGGCACTTTAAATTTTTGGTGATGTCTTTTGGGCTAACAAATGCCCCAGCAGCTTTCATAGATCTTATGAATCGAGTTTTTAAGCCATTTCTCGACTCCGTTGTGATAGTGTTTATTGACGATATTCTTGTATATTCACGAAGTCGAGAAGACCATGCCGATCATCTCAGGGTAGATATGCGAACCCTACATCAACACCAGTTATATGCAAAGTTTTCAAAGTGTGAATTTTGGCTTGAATCGGTTATATTCTTTTGTCATGTAGTCTCTAGTGATGGAATTAAGGTTGATCCTCAGAAAATTTTAGATGTGAAGAATTGGCCGAGGCCTACAACTCCAATAGAGATTCGCAGTTTCTTAGGCTTAGCTGGATATTACAGGAAGTTTGTGGAGGGGTTTTCTACTCTTGCCTCCCCATTGACTAAATTGATGCAAAAGGCGATTAAGTTCCAATGGTCAGATACTTGTGAAAAGAGTTTCCAGGAATTAAAAGCAAGATTGACTACGACACCGGTGTTGACTCTACCAGAGGGTATAGATGGATTTGTGGTATATTGTGATGCTTCAAGAATAGGGATTGGATGTGTATTAATGCAACATGGCAAGGTTATAGATTATGCTTCTAGGCAAAAACTCAAGAATCATGAAAAGAACTATCCAACACATGATTTAGAACTTGCGACAGTGGTATTTGCATTGAAAATTTGGCGTCATTATTTATATGGGGTCCATGTGGATATATTCACGGACCATAAGAGCCTTCAATATATTTTCAAGCAGAAGGAATTGAATCTGAGGCAGAGAAGATGGCTTGAGTTACTCAAGGACTACAACATTGATATCTTGTATCACCCGGGAAAGGCCAATGTTATGGAAGATGCTCTTAGCCGGAAATCTATGGGTAGTTTGGATCACGTGGAGGCATATCAAAGGCCATTGGCCAAGGACGTTCACTGATTGGCTAGTTTAGGAGTTCGTCTTGCGGACTCTAGTGAAGGAGGGGTGATTGTACAAAATAGGGCTGAATCATCACTTGTTGTGGAAGTCAAGGAGAAGCAATACAACGATCCATTGTTGGCACAATTGAAATAGGGGATTCATAAACATAAGACCATGGACTTTTCTCTTGGCATGGGTGATGGTACACTAAGGTACCAAGGGCGTCTATGTATTCCAAATGTAGATGATCTCCAGGAAAGAATCATGACTGAGGCTCACACTTTCAGGTATTCCGTGTACCCAGGTTCTACGAAGATGTATCATGATATTAAGGATGTCTATTGGTGGAATGACATGAAAAGGAATGTGGCGGACTTTGTGGCAAGGTATCCGAATTGTCAGCATGTGAAGGACGAACATCAACGGCCTGGTGGTTTGGCACAAAACATAAAAATTCCAATGTGGAAGTGGGAAATGATTAATATGGATTTTGTGGTAAGATTACCATGCAATCCGCGCAAGTTTGACTCAATTTGGGTGATTGTGGATCGACTCACGAAATCAACACACTTTTTGCCGGTTAAGTCTACCGACACAACGGAGCAGTATGCTCTGTTATATATCAAAGAAATAGTTAGGTTGCATGGCACCCCAGTTTCCATCATTTCTGATCGGAGAGCATAATTCACTGCCAATTTTGGGAAGATGTTTCATCAAGGTTTGGGTTCCCAGGTGAATCTTAGTATAGCCATTCACCAACAGACTGACGGGCAGGCAGAGAGTTTCAAAATATGAAGCATGATTCAGAATCAACCTTAGGAGCCTTAGATGAAGGTCTAGCAGAATCAGACAAGAAACAAACAAAGCACAACCATCACATGAAAGTATCTATCATGAAAAGCCCAATAAAAGGAATAACTTAACAGAACAGACTCATGATCAAGCAATTGCCTAATGGAGCAAGGAAAAACTTTAACATGCGGAACGTAGTCACAATATAAGAGACATGTCAATTTTAGAAGCAAGATAGGCTAGTAATGAACCTGGCACTAGTTGGCCATATATGAGAGGGGAGGCTAGTTATGAGGTTTACCCTAAGGTATCAAACAATATTGAAGAGCACAGGATTGCATAAGTCAAAACATACATTAGAACTTAGATGGCATGGAGACATGCCTTGGCTAATCAGTACAACATCAGGAACTTAGCAGGTTAGACAGGAATGACTTAACAGGGTCTGAAACACATGCATTGATTGATCACAGAGATACAAGACAAGGCAGGGAACACACATTAGTTCCCAAGTAGCAGGGAAAGCATGGTTAGGCTAATAACATGATCAAGAATTAACTGTAGAGAATTATTGATGTAAGGCCCCGTAAAATTTTGCAAAACAAAATAATGTTTCGTGGTGCCGAATTGCTTTTATGTGTTGAGGATTATAGAAATTCTTCACGACGAGCTTGCGAGCTGCGGCTTGGACTTTTTGGATTGAACAATGCACTGAGGGATAAAGGACAAGTTTTGGCAAAAGAAGACGTTTCTACGGCCCACTATGCAGTCGTAGAGACACTCTGCGGACCGCATAATTGTCGCAGAGTGAGACAGGAAAGGGGAGGTTTGAAGACCAGGTTTGCGGCGCATTATGCGACTGCAGACCAATTCTGCGGTGCATATGCGATCATAGAACAGGTCTATAGGCCGCATAATGACCGCATACTAGGTCAGTCACGCCCAGTTTTGGAGGCCAAATTATGCGGCCGATATGCGGTCTGCATATCGATCATGCGATCGCATACCTTGTTCCGGAGCTCCATTTTTGAGTTTTTAAAACCCGACCCTACTTCTTTAAATACACGCTTTGGGCCATTTTTGAGCTAAAATCTGACATTTATAGTGAGAGAGAGTGCCCTAGAGTGAGAAGGTGTTCTTCAATAATTGTTCTTCAATTCTTTCTCAAATTGTGGAAGATTAAGAAGGGAAACTCACTAGGTATTCATCCTAGAGGTAAGATTCTACACCTTAACTCTCAATTTTGAATTTTGTCTAGAAATGGGTAATTAGCAAGATAAATTTGGGCATGAGAGTTGTTTATTTTACATGCATGTGATATCAAGGGGTGTAGGAAGATTATTGAACTAAGCATGGTAAAGATTGGGTTGTGGGATGATGGAATCCTCCATAAAAGGACCTTGAAACCTTATGCACACCTAGTGTTTGATAAAATGCTCAAATGAGATAGAACCATGACCATCTTCCTAATTTTGGTTCAATTTGTTATATTTCTAAAATATATTGAAATTGCTAAGAATTTCGGAACATTTAGAGTGTAAGGAAGCTCAAGTGAGGTATGTTGGCTAAACTCTCCTCTTAGAATTGGATCCCACGATATTCATATGAATTATGTAAGTCCCGAGAGGTTCATTATAAAATTGGCTATTCCGAGTAAGATTGGGTTGAATGATATATACTCGACAAGTGTCTCAAATGCTTTATTTATGTTATGTTATCAATTGAGGATGTGTTAAAATATGGGCTGTGCATTAATAATGTTTTGACTTCAAGTCAAGTTCAAACGAAGGATATTATGCCAAATTTTATGGAATATCTCTATGTGCCTTAGACTCTAAATTGCTCACATGTGTACTACACACCTTGATTTGAATTATATTTGTCGTTGATGATGATGATGCTATTTGAAATTGAAAAGGTGAGCATAAAATACCAAATAAAGCCAACGTGCAAAGAATTATTTATATAATTAGTGCCACTAGTGCTAATGAGATGAAAAGATGTAAAAGAAGTATGAAATACGATGATTGATATAAAAAGGTTGATGTCTCGAATAAGACAACCTAGCCGATCGGGTCGTGATCGGACACTATGCCACACACATGGTGGTGACTTTGTTGGAAATTGTAATTGAAATTGAGATTTTGGTTGATGTCTTCAAATAAGATAGCCTAGCCGATCGGGTCGTGATTGGACTCCGTGCTAAAATTACAGTGGTATTGGTATTGATAGTAATTATGGTTGATTCTCTAAGAAGATAGCCTAGCCGATTGGGTCGTGATCGGACTCTGTGTTAAAGACGGTGGTATTGATATTGAGAGTAATTGTGGTTGATGTCTCTAATAAAATAGCCTAGCCGATCGGGTCGTGATCGGACTCCGTACTGAGAATACAGTGGTACTAGTATTGTGGACAATGGTATATCGATACTAAAAATCTCCCAATATGAGATATGGAAATTAATTTGAACATTGTCTTGATCCTAAATTGAGGTTTGATGTTGATTAAGGCTTTTATTGATATTATGATAATCGTGTTTGTATTATTTGTCATTCTATTGAGAGGGTGTTTAGTTATACATACTGGTGCTATTCGACGGTATTAACGTCCCTTTTGCCGAGGGTGCTGCATCTTTCAATGGATGCAGGTGGTTCCACATCAGGAGATATTGATCAGTGATAGCAGTGCACTTTCTTCCCAGCTGACTTGGTGAGCCCCACTTCATTCCGGGGTCATGAATCTTTTGTACTTTGTGTATTCTGTTTGAGGTATAGCCGGGGCCTTGTTGCTGGCATTATCATTGTATTCTTCTTTATCTATAGAGGCTCCGTAGATATAGTGTGGGTTGTGTATTGGTGCTGGGAAAGTCAAAATATATATTATGTTGTGGTTGTATTACTTGTCCATTTGAGACTTTAAAAATGATGAAACTATTGGAAATGAATTGGTATTGTAGACGTGAATAGCTTTTGTCTAATTAATAAAAATATGTATTATCTCCATTCGTGAATGAGTTTGGGTAGAAGGAAATCTAACAGGCTTGCTCGATCGGGTTCACTCGGTTGAGCGCCGGTCGCGCTCCTCGGTTTTGGGGCGTGACAACATGAATGACTCAACAAGCATTAGAACATGTTCTGGGCATGACTCGACTTATCACAAGAATACAAAACTAGGCAAATTCTAAACTCAGAATAAGCAACAGTAATAAGCATTCAAATACATACGTTAAGGCAAACAAGCTAAAGAAAACAAAAGCAAGGCAACAAATAGGCAAGTTCGATTACTAGAAGGTCTAAAGCCTCAAGAATAGCTTCCGAGCAGACAATATCATGTTGGTTCATAAAAAAAATCTCAGAGACATAGATATGCAGAGCAGGAACTCAAACGAGAAGAAAATGAAATTGCAAGGGTCATAGGTACTTACTAGTTATAGATTAATGAATAAGTAAACAAGAGGAATAATTTCAACAACACTCCAACGTTAATAGCAAAACGAACAGTAGAACCCAGGAATCTCAGTGTGCCAGAGTTCCCAAGGGTTTCGAATGAACCTCGGACAGTGCTTACACTAAGAAAAATTCGACAATCAAATTCCGGTGGCCTTGTCTTTCAACCGGTCAAGAGATTGAGCCTCAGAGTAGTATAAGACGAGTAAGAATAAGAGAGTAGTAGTAATTTTTAGTGATTCCATCCTTGTTAGGGGAATAAGGGAAAGGGGTTTATGTAGTGGTTGAAATCAAACCTCTAAACAAGGAAACACAATAAATTAAACATAAATAAGGAAGGAAGAACATGGAGAATCGTTTAAGAACCAAATTAGAAAAAGAATCAGGCAAACCCTAGTTTGACCGGAATCAAAGATTGGCCGAAGATCTTGGTAAATCAGACCCATATAACCTTGTAGTGAGTGTATATAGATGAAATATCATCTAAATCTCGAAGGTTGAAGGCGATGGCACTCGATTTGTGAGATTAGTACTTGCCAGAATTGGGGCAAGTACTATGTAACACCATAGTCTTGTAAGAAATAACGAGATAATCCATAAAAGGTAAGTAGATCGCCGAGGGAATCCATTACTTGATCGGATTTAGAGAAGATTGAGGAAGGCGGCTGCTAAGGTTTATGAGGAGGAATGTTCGAGAGGTTAAAGAACCAAGGAATGGGGGGAATGGTCTTTAGGGTTAGGGGTTTGGGATATAAGGAAAGGTGGGGATTTGTTGTGGGCTGTTGATCATTTGAGATCAACGGCCAGGATCAAAGGGAAGCGGAGCAGGTTGTTTAGACGGGTCGCGATCGGGTTCTTTAGAGAGGGTCATTTGGTTTGGTCTTTGGGTTTATTGGGCTGGCTTGGCGTGTGGGCTGATGGATTGAGTCCGAAATTGGCTCCAAATTGGGCTACAAATTAAATACACGAAAATTATAAAAATAATTTATAAGAAGTAATTAAAGATAATAATAAAAAAATATTATTTATGTAGTATGATGCTTAAAAATAATAGTTTAATATTATAAAAATATAAAAATATTATTTGGGCATAAATAATGTAGTAAAATGTAATTATGCATACCATATAGGCTATTACTGCAAAATTATTTAAATAGCTTTAAAATACAAATATAATTATATAAAAATGAGGTAAAATATTATGAAACATATATGTGGATGAAAATAATAAATTTGGATGATAAAGTCATCTCAAGATAATTTAAAAGGTTAATTAATACATATTCAAATAATTTAAATGCAAGAAAATTATTTTTAAGGCTTTATAAATGATGAAAAATTATAGAAAATACTTGTATGACTCTTGTAAATTGGTGATGGTGTAGGAATGATATTGTAAAAGCATGTATGACCTTTATAAAAATATGAGGGCAAAATTGGGTATCAACATCTGCCCCTCTTTACCTGAGAATGATGAAAGAGTTGTCGGGTAAAGAAAATGATGACCAATTTTGTCCGAAGTGAGTGAGGAATGATGTATTTTGAAAAAATGGGGGCCGAATCCTGGTTCTTGAGTTGCCTACATATCCCTGGTGATACGGGAATCAGGTCGTGTGTAGTTCTGGATCCAACGGCGAACGAAACCGATGGAGTTGTTATAAGAGTAGTCGTATGTTTCGAAAAGGATCTTTTGGATGCGATATTGACATGAGTAACGGGTGATTTCAGGTGGAGCTATGGATTTGAATGTTACAGATGTATTAGGCTAGTATTTGAATGGTTATAGAACGAAGGGTAATCAATTGCTGATCATCGGTTACGTTTGAGGTGATTGAAGGATGTGAACGTACTGAACGGAAACCGGAGCGAGAATTGCTCCTGTTTGTAGAACGGTTACCTTTTGAGTTTCCTGAAAAACTTGAAACACGATGCACGCGAATATACAGGGTTAGAGCAAAAATTTAAACATGATGCAAATTCCATTCGGACCATGACAGTTGTCTTTCGACGATGAGGATGATGTCCTTAGATTATGATGTCCTGGGCCATGAAGCGTATGATAAGGGATTCGCAGGCCATGAAATGTTTTCCTCGGGCCATGAGAATGGTGCCTCCGGACTATGACGCCTTTGAATAATGATATGCAATTTAGAGAGATCCTCAGGCCATGGCATGGTATTACACCCCATATTTTCGTACGTGAAAGTACGCCATAAATAAATTGATAAAAGTTCAGAAATGAGATGTTACATCCCGAATTGTCGTATGTTAAATTTTCGTCGTAAGTTAGTTGACGTAAGTTTGGTAATAAGATTATTTTGTGATAATAAGTATTATGCTATTTCAAACAAGTGAAATAAATTCGTGAAGGTGAGAGGGTAAGCAAATCGAAGAAGATGAATCTCGTCGAAGTTTGATATTTTGGGATAAAAATACGGCCCGAGCTAAAATATCCGGTATTTATGGACTAGTACCATACAAGGTACCACATAACCATAATAGTAAGGTGTATAAGGTATGTAAAAGTGAGTAGTAATTTTAAGTAAGTTGAGGTAATTCGTAATTATATGAGTAATTGATTAATTATTGGGTAATGAGAGATTACTCAGTTAATTAAGGATTAATGGATGATGAATTAAAGTCCTTAGATAAAGACTAAGACTAATACGTGGCAGCCACATACATGAGTCATTAAGTGACTCTTGAACAATTGTGCAAGGTGGCACTCTTTAAAGAATAATTGAAAAAAATGGCTTCTTAAGTTCAAGATTTGCAAAGATAAGGAATTCATAAAAAGCCATAAGACTCTAACGTTATTGCTTCAGTAAGCATCTTACAAAAGTTGTGATCAAATTCACAAAGTGATTATATGGAATTAGCTACAAAAATTCATACGAGATTTCTTAAGCATTTTAGCAACGTGAGAGTTTGCAAATTTAAAGAGAGTACGGTGCAGTCTATCTCAAGAATATCATACAGAGTCTTTCCTACTCCGGTCTTGCCGTCATGTGTTTTGTCGCGATTGTCGTGTGTTAGAGGGATTGTCCAGAGAACCGGCTCAGGTATGTTAAGGCTATCACTTCTTTCTTTTTGGCATGATCTATACGACACGACCGAAATGAGCAAATACACAACTTCCATAAATGACTCTATTCATAGAAATACTAGGGGTGTCTATATTCTTGATTCCCCATGTGAATTATTATTATATCTTCTGTTCATGGGTTTCAGAAAAATACGTATTTGATAAAGTTCATCGGACATGCATATTATTTTTATGACATTGCGAGAAATCTTATTAACGTATTTCTTATGCATTTCATGCATTTATACATGTACATTGACCCATGACCAGATGGCGTTATATACATGTATATTATATGTATATGGGATATGGGAAAATATATATATATATATACATGTATGGGATATGAGAAAAGGTTATGTCGTTATATGCGCACCACCACCTGATAAGCTGGTATACGTTGATGATTTGCCTACAGTGGCCTAAATGATATGATGGGATGCCTCAGAGGCTTGATGATATTATCAACGCATATACCTATGCATGGTATGACATTTATACGCATATGCATGACATTATAAAAATAAAATGATTCACAGAGCTATGCATACGTACATGTCGAGTTTTTTACTCCATGTTTCTCTTATGGCTATTATTTACTGATTTTCATTCCTTACATACTCGGTACGTTATTTGTACTGACGTCCCTTTTGCTTGGGGATGCTGCGTTTCATGCCCGTAGATCTCGATAGACAGGTCGAAAGTCCTCCAAGTAGGCGATCAGCTCAGCGGAAGATGTTGGTGCACTCCATTTGCTCCGGAGTTGCTTGTTTGGTCAGTATGATTTAGATGTGTATTGTTTGGTATGACGGGGCTCGGTCCCAACCTTTATGACAATTATCTACTCTTAGAGACTTGTAGACAAATGTCATGTATATGTAAGATTGTATGGTCTTGTCGGCCTATGTTCAGTGTACAAGTGATTATTTTGGCCTTATAGGCCCGTACGTCATACGTATAAGTTTAGATTACATGTTGGGTCGTCTAAGGTCGAGTATTTTCCCCATGGTTTATTCTACTTATCTTTCGACAACCTCTCTAGCTCATTTACCTATGATAGTATGATACGAAAGATACGTTACGTAGGTACTCATTGCTGCCCATCGGTTTGGGTCGTGACAAAAGTAGTATCAGAGCAGTTTTGTCCTAGGGAGTCTACAAACCGTGTTTAATAGAGTCTTGTTTATGGGTGTGTTGTGCACCACACTTATAAGCAGGAGGCTACAGGGTATTTAGGTTTGTCACTCTTTCTTCTTACTCTAGATCATGTGGTAGAGCTCAGTTGTAAGAACTGAATTTCCTTAATTCTACCTTATTCATAATACGACGATGCCTACATCTAGAAAGATGATTGGTAAGAGATATAGCTGTGGAAGTGTTGAGTTAGAGGAACTCGAGTTTGCATCATTCCTATGATGGGTAAATGTAAGGTCTTCAGCGTATCATGTGTGTACTAAGACGTGTAAGCTTCTTGATAAGGAGACTTAAGGCAATAATATCTATCCACCCCTAGGGTGAAAGGCAACGAGAGATTCAGAAGATAGATATAAGTTTCAACAAGTAAAAGAAGCAAGGTGAAGAAGGGTACGAGGCACCCAGTTAATGAAGGTTATTAGTATTTACAATTCAAGCAGAGAAATATAAGCCTTTTGAGTTACCTTCAACAATAACAGATCTATGTACAATCGGCCACACCAATCTCAGCTATGCCCTATGGGGGCTAACAGGTGTAGTTTAAGAAAAGGATGGGATATCAAGATCTGGCTGGGGTTAGAGTAACCCAAAATGGTGGATGGATTGTTTGCGTTAGTTGGCATTCCGAAGGGTATTGCAAATGTGCTAATAGATCTCATTGTGAGACACCTAGATGGTGCATTCTAAAATAGTATAGTTATAAGTACTACAAAGATAAGCATTGGAATCCTGAAAAGGATAAATATTACCTTAGTGTGGCTCCCGTCCCTAGTAGGGAAAGGATGTTAGGCAACCCAAAGATCCAGTAGATGGAGCAAGGGGAGCTAAAAGCAAAAGAATGCCTTGTTCGAGTTTTCAGAATAAAGTGATAGACATAAATATTAGCGAGAAATACGAAAAGAGTTAATGAAGCATTATGAGTAAGATATGATACATGGATGACAATAGTAGATCAAAAGATGACAGTATTATAGACTCTATAGTCAAGTGAAGGAAAAGACGAGAGGTGACAAGCCTTGAGACAGCAAAAGAGTATAGGCCATAAAGTCACATCCTTATTTCGAGAAATAAGTTTGTGACTCCAACGCGACTACCATAAGGAAAAGTTATACCCCAGAGTAATAAAAATCAGTATGGGCTTGTGAACAAGATAAACTAAACATGAATTAGGGACTGAATGCTTTGATAATGGTCGACATCATGAGAATTTCAGATTTGCGCTCTGGCGATAATAGAATGGACAACAGAAGAAGATTCATGAGAAATTCAGAGAATGGTCATTCAGGAAGACGCCTCCCTAAAGCAAGCAATGTGAGCAAAGTTAAGCTTAAGGGACTGTATGTGCCAGTTTCACTAAGTGTCACTATCCCGAGTAAGGAATTTTGTTATCCTTGGTACATAAGGATTACTGCAAGGTGAGTAAGGGTCATCGATGATGTGATAGGACGCCAAAGATGAAGAGGTAAAACATCTATAGGTAGGTCGTCGTAGCTCCAACTCTTAGTACTCCCCTAAAGGGGGGAATATGTAGTGATGTGGCATTAAGTCAGAATTAAGTGGTTTTAGTAACTATGGAATGGTAAAGGAAGAATGTAATAAAAATGAGAAAGGGATGAGATTGCACTTATTCAAATCCTATAGATATGCTACGATTCTAGAACATTATGCAGACACGATGTCAAGGAGAGGAAGTAAGGGTTCCTGCCCAAGATGTTATTGATAGATAAGGAGCCAGTGCGAGACGTAAGTTATGATAAAGGGAATAACCCAAGAGGGATTACGTGGAATACAGATATGAGAATGGACCAACGAGCAATTGGTAATTGATTTAAGAAGAGCCTAGTTATGGCTAGACAAGAGGATACAGACAAATCAACAGATTGTGCAAGATGAACGTAGTGAACCCCAACATGGGGAATCCAGCCTCGCAGTTATGACATTATAATACTTGAGAAATATTCAGATAGGAGCTGGGGTAGTTAAAAGTACCGTATGAGTATTACAGAGATAAAAGAGAGTACCACTAGGAAGACAGTCAAAATAACAACTCAGGAGCAGCCCTACACGCACAAGGGCGTGGAAATAAGTAACTATGGATAATTATAGGCGGGGAAGAACATCAAAAATTCCGTCAAGTATACGAAGTGATAAGCTTGTAACTTTACAAGAGCCAGAAGGTCTCCCTAAATACTACAACGAAAGACTAGCTGAGCAAATAAGGAAGAAGGCTTCAACCTAAACATAGTAACTTGAAGAAGAAATGGTCATGTAAAAATAGTCTCACTACAACATTGTATGCACTGCATAAGAAAGTGGCACCTACCATGGCTAGTGAATGGGAAGTAAAATCAAAAGTAATATTCAAGATCATATGAGTTTCATGAAAGCTCCGGCATGCGGGGGAACTAAGATAAGCTAAGTTTGCAAGCAATAAGGGGGTAGAAAGACCACGAAAGTAATTGCTTACATTCAAAGAAAGCTGAGAAGGAACGAAAGGAATTATTTGATCAATGATCCAAAGTTAGCTCTACTTAAGATTTCGGAGTACTATCTATGCAACATATATGTTGACAATCATACAGCCGTAGAAGATTCCGTTATAAGTTAAAAGAAAGAATTGAGCCCAGGTCATAGACAAATGATTGAATTGTTAGAAGATTGTATCATGGATATTCCATAGCATCCATGAAAGGCTAAAGTAATAACAAATACCATGAGTCGCAGATCGGAAGATAGCTTAAGCTTACATAATGGCTAATCAGAAGGAGGAGGAAACTAAAGAATTACACCAACGAAGTAAATCAGGAATCTAATTATTGGAATCAGAAAGTTATAGACATCATGATTGAGAACATTGCAGAATTACTCTTAATATCAGAGATATAAGAGAGATAGTACAGTAGCCATATTCTATAACAGCCCTACGATAAAGCCAGTTAGAAGAGTACCAGCCTCATAAGAAGTTAGTATGAAGCTTCCATCAGATTATGTATACACCAAAGGTGCAAGTATTATAATAAAGCTTCAAGTTATGGACGTGAATTATACCTATGAGGAAGGGAGGTCATGAAAGAGATTGAAGATACGATGCAAGATTTTAAGGCAAGTAAGGTAAAGGTGAAAAACATACGAGATAATCAGGTGCAGAAGATTGTGAATAATAAATACATCAGATAGAGGGCTAGAAGCATTGGGATTCAGTATTCAGGGAGGATAACGGTGTCATTAGTGGCATATATTCTAGCCTATGGTTTCTAGGTACCGAGAGATCTTGCCAATAGAGTAAAGACGAGTTAGAGACGATATGATGTCTCGCTTGATATTCCAGAATAGCATAAGAAAATCTATGGTTCAAGCAAGTTGAAGGAAGGTGGCGAAGAATATAAATAGATATGTGTAGGTCGCAAGCTAAAGTATGGTAAAGCGACAAGGTTTTAGGAAGACAAGAGTAAGGATAAGAAAGGGCAAGTGAGAAGGTGACAAGAATGGATAAGTCCTCAGGACTAAGCCATGAAAACAAGAAGAGCTGATGATTTCTCTAAGTTATAAAAAGCTCAGTATATCCCGAATGAACTCAAAGGAGTCTAAGACTAATAGCATTTAGAAGAGATGGAATGCTGCCCTGATAGTAAAATAAGGGTGTAATTGTTATAGATAAAGGATGATGTTGGATCTTCTATTGAGTTATGATTTGAAGGAAAAAAAGGGGATTTCATGAGTTGTACAGGATTAGAATAATCCCCAGAGGATGAATCACGTTGGGATGCTATGAAATACGGTTATGGAAGCATGGTATCGTCCCTAGGTGGATCAGTCTAATTACTCCAGATGACCCCGATAAGACGTGGGCCCTAGCGGAAGTGTTACATAGGTCAAGTTATCAGTGGTAGATTATGGATCAACGTTAAGGTGAATCGACAATAGATGGATAAAGCTCCAACGTGTGAGAGGAGATAAGGATTCCATCCTTTAGATGAACAATAATAAGGAAGCATTGAAGGACTTGGATTTATACATCTATGATAAGAAGCGAGAGAGTAACCTGGAATTGGGTAGAAGACCTCGATAATAATAAAACCAAGGTAAGAGTTATGGTATATTATGACCTACCTAGTTGCAGCAAAGTCATACGGATGAATAACCAGGTCTATGAAATAAGATATAACAATATTCGTAAGTTCGACAAAGTATCGAGCAAAAAACTTCAGTATAGATGCCCAGAGGGACATCTTATTAAGCTCTTTATATGTTTACAAAGTGAGGTCTAGAGATTGGCTAAAAGCTGGAGGAAAAAGGAGAGAAGATGCGCATAGGCGCACTTACAAAGTCAGAGTTGTACAGGCTGCATGATAAAAGATAGCAACGGTTACAAGATTGGAAGGATTCTGACCACGAGTCGTGGTATGAGAAAGAGGCCTAAAGGGGGGAATGCCCTGGCCTTTGGAATTATTCACAGAACAATTGCCTAGATAGCAAGGAGAGTACTAAAGTAGTCGGAAGGCATAAGTCATGAAAATGATAAGTGCATCAGTCAACATTCAAGGACGAATGTTTCAGGGGGGGGGGGAATGATGTTACACCCCATATTTTCGTACGTGAAAGTACGCCATAAATAAATTGATGAAAGCTCGAAAATGAGATGTTACATCCCGAATTGTCGTATGTTAAAGTTTCAGACGTAAGTTCGGGAATAAGATTATTTTGGGATAATAAGTATTACGCTATTTCAAACAAGTGATAAATAAATTTGTGAAGGTGAGAGGGTAAGCAAATCGAAGAAGATGAATTTTGTCGAAGTTTGACATTTTGGGATAAAAATACGGCCCGAGCTAAAATATCCGATATTTATGGACTAGTACCATATAAGGTACCACATGACCATGATAGTAAGGTGTATAAAGTATGTAAAAGTGAGTAGTATTTTAAGTAAGTTGAGGTAATTCGTAATTATATAAGTAATTGATTAATTATTGGGTAATGGGAGATTACTCAGTTAATTAAGGATTAATGGATGATGAATTAAAGTCTTTAGATAAAGACTAAGACTAATACGTGGCAGCCACATACATGAGTCATTAAGTGACTCTTGAACAATTGTGCAAGGTGGCACTCTTTAAAGAATAATTGAAAAAAACGGCTTCTTAAATTCAAGATTTGCAAAGATAAGGAATTCATAAAAATCCATAAGACTCTAACGTTATTGCTTCAGTAAGCATCTTACAAAAGTTGTGATCAAATTCACAAAGTGATTATATGGAATTTGCTACAAATATTCATAAGAGATTTTTGAAGCATTTTTAGCAACGTGATATTTTGCAAATTTTAAGAGAGTACGGTACAATCTTTCTCAAGAATATCATACGGATTTTTTCCTACTCCGGTCTTGTCGTCACGTGTTTTGTTGCGATTGTCGTGTGTTAAAGGGATTGTCCAGAGAACCGGCTCAGGTATGTTAAGGCTATCACTTTTTTCTTTTTGGCATGATCTATATGACACGAACGAAATGAGCAAATGCACAACTTCCATACATGAATCTATTCATAGAAATACTAGGAGTGTCTATATTCTTGATTCCTTATATGAATTATTATTATATCTTCTATTCATTGGTCTTAGAAAAATACGTATTTGATAAAGTTTATCCGACATGCATATTAGTTTTATGACATTTCGAGAAATCTCATTAACGTATTTCTTATGCATTTCATGCATTTATACATGTACATTGACCCATGACCAGATGGCGTTTTATACACATGTATATATATGAATATGGGATATGGGAAAAGGTTACGTCATTATATACGCACCACCACCTGATAAGCTGGTATACATTGATGATTTGCCCACAGTGGCCGAAATGATATGATGGGATGCCCTCAGAGGCTTGATGATGTTATGAACGCATATACCTATGCATGGTATGACATTTATACGCATATACATGCCATTATAAAAACGAAATGATTCACATAGCTATGCATATGTACATGTCGAGTCTTTTACTCCATGTTTCTCTTATGTCTATTATTTACTGATTTTCATTCCTTACATACTCGGTACATTATTTGTACTGACGTCCCCTTTGCCTGGGGATGCTGCGTTTCATGCCCGCAGGTCTCGATAGACAGGTCGAAAGTCCTCCAAGTAGGCGATCAGCTCAGTGGAAGATGTTGGTGCACTCCATTTGCTCCGGAGTTGCTTGCTTGGTCAGTATGATTTAGATGTGTATTGTTTAGTATGACTGGGCTCGGTGCCGACCTTTATGACAATTATCTACTCTTAGAGTCTTGTAGACAAATGCCATGTATATGTAAGATTGTATGGTCTTGTCGGCCTATGTTCAGTGTACGATTGATTATTTTGGTCTTATAGGCCTGTACGTCATACGTATAAGTTTGGATTACATGTTGAGTCGTCCAAGGTCGAGTATTTTCCCCATGTTTTATTCTACTTATCTTACGGCATCCTCTCTAGCTCATTTACCTATGATAGTATGATACGAAATATACATTATGTAGTTACTCGACTGAGTAAGATACCGGGTGCTGGTTGTAGCCCATCGATTTTGGTCGTGACACATGGTGTCTTCGGGCTATGAGGATGGTGTCTTCGGACTATGATGCATTTGGACAATGTGGCGATGTTTCAGCTCATGAAGTGAATATATGTGATAGTATCGATCATTTGATAGAGGAAACATGTGACGTTGAGACGAGACAAAGCTTAGTCTTGTATGAAATGAGGGCAGTGTTTTAGCTCGATGCAAAGAGTGAAGACAATGATTAGTCTCATGCAGGGAAAGGCAGTGCTTAGCCTTATGAAATGGGGAGGCAGTGCTTGGCCCTATGCAGTATAGAGGCAGGGCTTAGCCTCATACAGAGAATAGAGACGGTGCTTAGTCTCATGCAAAGAAAGGTAGTGCTTAGACTTATGCAATAATGGAGGCAGTGCTTAGCCTTATGCAAGGAATGGAGACAATGCTTAGTCTTATGCAGAGAAAGGCAGTGCTTAGCCTTATGCAATAATGGAGGCAATGCTTAGCCTCATGAGAGGAATGGAGACAATGCTTAGTCTCATGCAAAGAAAGGCAGTGCTTAGCCTTATGAAATAATGGAGGCAGTCCTTAGCCTCATGCAAGGAATGGCAGTGATTGGCCTTATGCAATAATGGAGGTAGTGCTTAGCCTCGTGCAGTGTAGTGGAGATAGTGCTTAGTCTCATGCAAGGGAAGACAGTACTTAGCCTTATGCAATAATGGAGGCAATGCTTAGCGTCATTCAAAGAATGGAGACAATGCTTAGTCTCATACAAGGGAAGGTAATGCTTAGCCTTATGCAATAACGAGGGCAGTGTTTAGCTCTATCCGGGAAGAGTAATGATTAAATGTGAGCGAGAAAATGATTCTTATCTTGACGCATTTGTGCTTGGCAACTTCTGTTGGTATGAAGATAGTGATCATGTTGTATGTATATATTTGCAGACGTTCCTGTTATGTCCGTTGTACCTGCATCTAAAGAAAAATTGTGAGTTTTGGAGAGGGGGAAAGGTTGGTTTGTGCTCTCGATTCCTCGCTTTGCATTTGCTCCTGTCTTGAGGTCCTGTTCGAGTCACCCCGGGTAACGTCTAGCGGCTATAGAAAGAATGCCATTTTCGAAAAACATGCATTTGTGATAAATCGTTTATATAAAAATGTAGTTGTTTGGAGTATGTGATAATGCATGAGAACAAATAATTTTGTCAAATTGGCTATTGTGACATGCTTATGAGACATTGCAACCTCCTTAACTCAGAAGTTTGAGGGTCCTCCTCAAAATTCTGCCCCAGTTTCTATGCATACTTCTGGCGGTACATTCCTTAACGATTCTAAATATGACGAGATCGATCAAACTCTAGATCTTGCCCCTGTTTATGACCATAGGGTAAATGAAGACATTATTATGATGTGACCGAACCCACAGGGCTACCTACGTATCCCTCTTAAACGAGAATCAGGTCAAGCGTAGTTTAGGTTACATCAAATAGAAAGCGCAAACATAGTCTTAAACATAATATCTCTTGACTGCGTCCGAATTGATAGGTTTTGTCTAGATCTCTCCATCCATTTCTGCAAGTATACGCACTCCTCCTGTTAGTAGTCGGTGAACCATGTAAGGGCCTTGCCAGTTGGGTGAGAATTTTTCCTTTGCTTCATCCTGATGTGGGAAGATTCGCTTCAACACCAATTGCCCCGATGTGAATTGCCTTGACCTCACCTTTGCATTGAAAGCCCATTCCATTATGTTCTAGTAGAGTTTACCATGACATACTGCGTTCATTCTTTTACTATCAATGAGAGCTAGCTGTTCGTACCGGCTCCGTACCCATCCCACGTCGCTGAGCTCGACTTCTTGTATAATTTTTAAGGAAGGGATCTCTAATTTGGCAGGGATAACATCTTCGGTACCATAGATCAGTAGATAGGGAGTTGCCCCAGTTGATGTACGAACTGTGGTACGGTATCCGAGCAAAGCAAATGGTAGCTTTTCGTTCCATTGCATGTAGTTGTCCACCATTTTCCTCAATATCTTCTTGATGTTCTTGTTGGCGGCTTCTACGGCTCCATTCATTTGCGGCCTGTATGCTATAGGATTTCGATGCTTGATCCTGAATGTTTCACACATAGCTTTCATTAGGTCACTGTTGAGATTTGTGTCATTGTCAGTAATGATTGACTAGGGCACCCCGAATCGACAAACAATGCGATCCCGGGCAAAATCTGCTACGACCTTCTTAGTCACATCCTTATAGGATACGACTTCAACCCATTTTGTGAAGTAGTCTATGGCCACCAAAATGAACCTGTGTCTGTTTGAAGCATCAGGTTCAATTGGTCCGATGACATCTATGCCCCAAGCAGAGAAAGGCCATGGTGAACTCATTGCATTGAGTTCGTTGGGCGGTACTCGTATCATATTAGTATGTATCTGGCATTGGTGAAACTTTTGATCATATTTGATACAGTCTATTTCCATAGTCATCCAGAAGTACCCTGCTCTTAATATCTTCTTGGCCAAAATGAAACCATTCATGTGACATCCGCAAGTTCCGGCATGTATTTATTTGAGAAATCTAGATGCTTCCTTGGTATCGACACATCGCTGTAATCCCAAATCAATAGTCCTTCTATACAGAGTTTCTTCGCTTTGAAAGAAATGGCTGGCCAATCTTCGAAGTGTATGCTTCTGAGTGTGTGTAGCATTCTCTAGGTATTCTCCCCTTTCCAAGTATTCCTTGATGTCATGGAACCATGGATTTATGTTGAACTCTTCTTCAACATGAGCATAATAGGCTGGCTGCTTACTAATTCCTACTGGGATAGGGTCGATGAAATTCTTGTCTGGATGTTTTATCATGGAAGACAAGGTAGATAATGCATCTGCTAACTCGTTCTGAATCCTTGGAACATGTTAAAATTCTATCTTTGTGAACCTCTTGATCAACTATTGTAAACAGTGCAAGTATGGCAATATTTAAGTGTTCTTAGTAGCCCATTCTCCTAGTACTTGGTGTGACAATAGATCAGAATCTCCGATTACCAATAACTCCTAAACGTTTATGTCAACGGACAACCTGAGTCCCAAGATGCAGGCCTCGTATTCTGCCATATTGTTGGTGCATGGGAACCTGAGTTTTGCGGATACCAGGTAATGTTTACCGGTTTCTGATACTAAGACAGCTTCGATGCCCACTCCCTTGAAGTTTGCTGCTCCGTCGAAGAACATCCTCCAACCATCGTATGCTTCGGTAATATCTTCACCTACAAACGACACCTCCCCGTCGGGAAAATACATCTTCAGTGGTTCATATTCTTCGTCTACGGGATTCTCCGCCAAGTGATCGGCCAACACTTGCCCCTTGACTGCCTTCTTAGTTACATAGATGATGTCGAACTCATTTAGCAATATCTTCCACTTTGCTAACTTACCCGTAGGCATGGGTTTCTGAAAGATGTATTCTAGTTGATCCATCCTTGATATGAGATATATAGTGTACGCGTAGAAATATTGTCTCAACATCTGGGCTATCCATGTCAGAGCATAACAGGTGCACTTTAACAAAGAGTAACGGGCCTCGTAAGGTGTGAACTTCTTGCTCAGATAATATATCGCTTGCTCTTTCCTCCTAGTTTCGTCATGTTGTCCTAGAACGCAGCCAAAGGCTCCATCCAACACGGACAGATAAAGCAGCAGAGGTCTTCCTGGTTCTGGCGGGACCAACACGGGCGGTTTAGATAAATACTCTTTGATTTTGTCGAAGGCATTCTGGCATTCTTTAGTCCAGCTTGTTGCATCATCTTTCTTCATCATCTTGAAGATCGACTCACATATCACCGTTGATTGTGCTATAAAACGGATGATATAATTGAGGCGTCCTAGAAAATTCATCACATCCTTCTTATTCTTTGGCGGTGGAAAGTCTTGTATAACTTTGATTTTTGACGGGTCTAACTCAATACCTCATCGGCTGATGAGGAACGCTAGCAACTTTCCAGCAGGGACTCCGAAGGTGCATTTTGCGGGGTTCAACTTCAAATTGTATTTTCGAAGTCGGTCTAAAAACATCTTTAGGTTTGCTATGTGATCTGAGCTTCTTTTGGATTTGATGATAACATCATCCACGTACACCTTTATTTCCTTGTGTATCATATCATGGAAGATAGTCGTCATGGCCCTCATGTAGGTGGCCCCGACATTCTTCAAACCAAACAACATAATTTTGTAACAATTTATCCCCCATGGCGTGATAAAGGCGGTCTTTTCGGCATCCTCTCCGTCCATCCAGATCTGATGATATCCCTCGAAGCAATCCAAAAAAGAATAGAGCTCATGTTTGGCGCAGTTGTCGATTAGTATGTGTATGTTAGGCAATGGGAAATCAAACTTAGGACTTGCTCTGTTCAGATCTCGGTAATCGACACATACTCTAACTTTTCCATCTTTCTTTAGAGTCGGCACAATGTTGGCTAACCAGGTCGGGTATTCGACCACTCGAAGAACCTTGGCTTGGATTTGCTTGGTGACCTCCTATTTTATGTTCAGACTCATATCTGGCTTGAACTTTCTGAGCTTCTACTTTACCGGTGGACACATGGGATTGGTAGGTAGCTTGTGAGCTACTATGGGTGTGCTTAACCCAGTCATATCATCGTAGGACCATGCGAAAATGTCCTCATATTCCCTTAGGAACCTGATATACTCTTCCTTTTCTGAGGGTGATAGATGAATGCTTATACGAGTTTCCTTGACTATTTCAGAATCCCCCAAGTTAACGGCCTCAGTTTCCTCCAAATTAGACTTTGGTTTGTTTTCAAAGTTCTCTACTTTTTTGACAATTTCCTCAAGTATTATATCATCTTCCAGATCTTTTGAATCACTGTCCTTATGTTGCGTTGTCTCATTACATGTCACATTCGTAGGTTCATCAAGATATGTAATAATTATGCTGAAAAGAATGTAGAAAAATAATAATAAATACGAAAAACAATAATGCATTAATAAAACTTTAAAAATGTCAACAAATACGACTCGATGGCTCGAGTAATTATTTCAAAACAGAATACTGAAAATGTCTTAAATGCTCAAAACAATTTGAAAATAAGTCATGCTAATTTGCCAGGCTACCCAGGAACTAGGCGAGCCCGGGATGGTGCGGCGGCCCAATTCTTGATAACAGCTCCTTCTCCCACTGTCTGAATGGTAAGGTCTTCCTCCTCATCCCCCTCCTCAACAATTGCACTGTAGTCCATGTCTTTTTCATCCAGAAATAGCTTCCTCATACTGGCCAAAATCTTATCTTCCTCGGATCCCCACATTATGTTAGCCTAGTGGAATATCCGGTGTAGAGGTGGTATGGGTTGTTCCAGCGGATAATAATGGGTGCGCCATGGCGGTATCCAATCCTGATGTTCTTGTATGGTATATTCATACCCGAGTCCAAAGGTCGTGCCATGATATTGTGGTTGTACGGGTTTAGTGATCCCCTGAAGCTTTTTGCCAAGACTGCCTGGTTTATATCCCATCCACAGCAATATGATTTCTATCTTCTTGCTCCACCATCGATCCTTTTCAATTGCATTCACCCGCTCAATGCGGTGATATGTTTCTCTGCCCAACTTCCTCCTATTTTTGATGACTGGAATAGTCTGGCTAGTGTAGATAGGGTTGCTTCCATCTCCATGAATGATCACCTCCTGATGATTCCACTTGAACTTCACAACCTGGTGCAGAGTGGAAGCCACTACCCCAGCTGCGTGTATCAATGGTCGTCCCAATAATAGGTTCTAAGTAGCAGATATATCAAGTACTTGGAACTCAATATCAAACCAAGTTGTAGGTTGATTTCCTCAATAGTGGCTCTCTAGGATCCGTCGAACGCCTTCACATTCATGCTTCCCATCCGTATCTCGTGCAGGCCTTTGCCTTATCTTTTCAGAGTGGTTAGTGGGCATATGTTCAAGCTTGAGCCTTCATCTATCCCTGGCAATGAACTTGTCCTCAAATTGCATTGTGATGTGCAATGCCTTCTTGTGACTCAACCCTTCTGGTGGTAACTCGTCTTCGTGGAAAGTAATTTTATGACTCTCCAGTACCTGTCCGACCATGTTATCCATCTATCCACTAGTGATGCCGGCGGGTACATAAGCTTCACTTAACACTTTAATCAAGGCATTCTTGTGTGCGCCTGAGTTTTGCAATAGTGATAAGATGGATATCTGAGCGGGTATCTTGTTCAAGTGGTCAACAACAGAGTATTACCTTACTTGTATCTTCCTCCAAAGATTGTCAGTGCCAGTCTCAACAACATGCGGCTTAGGTGCAGCTTCTAAGCATGTTCCTCCCAGATTCTCAGGTGTGTAACCTCTGCCAGTTCTAGTCATACCTTGAGTGGCACCTGTTTCTTTCGTTTTGGATTTTCCCTTTCTTCTTGCTTCCGCAACATAATCCCATAGGATGGCATCGGGCTCATAAGATGGTGTGGAAGCTACCATTACAGTGAAGGGTGTAGTTACCTTGACCTCAAATGGTGCTTGGGTTTGTACCACGACTGGCGTGAGGGTGACCGGAGATGTTTTGGGAGTGTCTCCTTCTCGAATGAGTTCGATGGACCCTTCCTGATCCCATTCCTCATCAGTTTCTATTACGTTCACCCCCTCACCCCTGTGATCTGGGAGAGGGTTATTGCGGACATTCGGTGTAGCTTCCTTTGTTTGTATAACCTTAGTGTCGATAAGTGTCTGAATCTTGTCTTTCAACATGTATCACTCTTCAATGGTATAACCCTTCATGTCCAAATGATAGGCACATGTTTTGTTGGGATTGATCCACTAGGAAGGATTCTCAGCAGCAACAACATGAATAGGGGTGACGTAACCAGCGACCTTCAGTCTTTCATATAGTTGGGCTATGAGTTTAGCAATTGGGTTGTATTATCTGGGAGTTCTGCGGTCAGAACTTGGACATGGCTTTGAGTAGTTTTGGCGGGTGGGTGAAGGTAAATGGTAGTATGCAGGTTGAGTGTTGTAGGTATGGTAGGTGGTGGCAGGGTATTGGTATTTTGGGGATGAGGGTTGATATGTGGGTGGAGTTGTCTGGTATGTAAGGGGAGACTTAGGGCCCTGGGCTACCATCATAGTGCCCGCTTCTTTCTTTTTCGAGATACCTCCTGATTGCAAAGCTTTATTTGTGGCTTGCAGCGCCGCAAAATTAGTCACCATCCCATTCTTGATTCCTTCTTTGATGATGTCTGAGAACTTATGATTCTCGATGACCATCAACCTTTCATAATACTGCGGATCTTGAGCTCTAACAAAGAACTTGTTCATTTATTCTTCTTCGAGCGCTGGCCTTATCTTTGGGGATTCTGACCTCCAACAAGTAGCATACTCGCGGAAGGTTTTTGTCAGCTTCTTCTTGAAGTTTTGGATATAGAAAACGTCTGACACGTTCTCTATGTTGAACCTGAATTTGTCCATGAAATCTGATGCCATACTTACCAAATTTTCCCACTTCTTCGGGTTTTGACTGATATACCAAGACAAGCAATCTCCTGTAAGACTCTGCATGAACAGTTTCATGCAGATTTGTTCATTCTTACCTACTCCCACAAGCTTGTCGCAATAGGTTCTCAAATGCAGCTTCAGATCACCAGTGCCATCAAACATTCCGAACTTGGGAGGTTTGTAACCCTCCGGCAGTTCCACATCTGGCTGAATACACAGATATTCATAATTCAGACCTTCAACGCCTTTCCCACCTTCAACTCTCTGGACTCTCCCTGTAAGTTTCTTGAGTTCATCTGCCATGTTTTGAATGAGCAGGTCCTTCTCAGTCGTGTCACGCCCCGAAATCGAGGAGCGCGACCGACGCTCAACCGAGTAAACCTAGTCGAGCAAGCCTAATTTACATTAACCTCTCATCATTAATCATGCATGATTTACCACAACATAATAAGATCTTGACTTTCATATTAATTACACTTGGCTCAATGGCCCATATTTTCTTTCTCGTGGTGGTTACACAGCTCTATAAATAGCTGTAAATACTGTGAACATAAATACATGACAAAACTCAAATCTTTAATTACATGACCCATAGTGTACATAGAGCTTCTACGACTATGGATACCTATATACATAAAATGAACTAGAGCTAAACACCCACTAGAACTGTAGCGGACTCACCATAAGCTGAGTAGTGAAGAATATCCCTATCAAAGATCCATATCATCCTGTAGAAGTATACCTGCATCCATTAAAAGATGCAGCGCCCCCGGCAAAAGGGACGTGAGTACATGTGGAATAGTACTCATATGTAAGACAGTCAAAACAACATGTGAAAATATGGTAACTCAAATAAGAGGCAAATAAAGTACATCAAGAAACTACGAAACATCTAATAAAATCACATTTCAAGTCTTATTATACTTGCATCATTCTAGCCTTCTTTTAGGATAAACTGCACCATATGAACTATACGTGAAATACATATAGTGTACACCTATGCATATCATTGACTGTTCACAACGTTCACTTACACAATACAAATACACCTATTCAAGGGCTTGGAAATACAACACGAATATGATGAATCATGGTAACAATAAATGGGCTTAGATAGCCGTTAACGTCAAGCAAATTTATTAAGAGCTTCCATTCAAATTTATCGATATTAAGTCTGGGATACTTTACAACCACCCTCACACAAAGAGGCCCTGCCGCCTCACCCCAACATATGCGGGTGGAGGTGTATCACGATACCACAACCTCTACACAAAGTGACCCTGTTGCCTCACCCCAATATATGCGGGTGAAGGTGTATCACCATACCACAATCCCAACACAAAGCGGCCCTGCCGCCTCACCCCAATATATACGGATGGAGGTGTATCACAATACCACAATCCCTACACAAAGCGGTCATGCCGCCTCACCCCAATATATGCGAGTGGAGGTGTATTCCATAATACCATAATCCCTACACAAAGCGGTCCTACCACCTCACCCCAATATATGCGGGTGGAATTATATTCCACAATACCACATCCCTACACAAAGCAGTCCTATCGCCTCACCCCAATATACGTAGGTGAAGTTGTATCACAATACCACAATACCTACGCAAAGCGGTCATGCCGCCTCACCCCAATATATGCGGGTGGAGATGTATTCCACAATACCACAATCCCTACACAAAGCGTTCCTACTGCCTCACCCCAATATATGCAGATGGAGGTATATCACAATACCATAATTCCTACACAAAGCGGTCATGCCGCCTTTCCCCAATATATGCGGGTGGAGTGTATTCCATAATACCACAATCCCTACACAAAGCGGTCATACCACCTCACCCCAATATATGCGGGTGGAGGTGTATTCCACAATACCATCAATCCCCACACAAAGCAGTCCTACCGCCTCACCCCAATATATGCAGGTGGAGATGTATTCCACAATACCACAATCCCTATACAAAGTTGTCCTACCGCCTCACCCCAATATATGCGGGTGGAGGTGTATTCCCAACCACAATACCATATATAAACTCAAAGCAACATAGTTTGTCATTACATTTAACGTCGTAATTACTCTTATCATTGGAATACTTCATGTTCATGCTCATCATGGAGAAATACAACTCATTACATTAGCGCATGAATGGTAAATCAATAAGTCGATTTCAATGACACATGGGCCCAATTCCTTTTCTTAAGGTACATCATCATTTAACAAAGGACATGTCATTATTCACTCCCTTGACCTCTTGAGGTTATTATCTAGGTTTATGACTCTTGGGGACTTAACAATCGAAGTTATTTACATACATTATTTCAGAAGCATACAACTATAGTTGAAACCATTGGGATATACAACACTTCAAAATTTTCTATGTTCTGAGACCTCTCATAGTCTTATTTGATGATTTATGACTTGCGTGCGTGGTCTATGTCGCTTTTCGGAAATCTATGATGTGAAATTTTAAAGAAAATATGATTTTTGACTTAAAATGAGACTAGAGTTGACCACGGTCAACGCTTTTGGTAAACAACCTTGGATCGGTATTTTGACGATTCCGGTACGTTCGTATGATATTTTTGGACTTGTACGCACGTTTGGTTGGGGTCCCGGGTGACCCGAGTGCATTTTGTCGCATTATGTGAAAATTGGCGTTGAGTTTCAAGTTGATGATCGATTCTTGATGTTTGATGTTATTTCGATGCACTATTTCCAAATATTGAAACTAACATATCTCCTTTATTATAAGGTCAAATGGAGTGATTCAAAAGCCTAACTTGACTGAAATTTTATGAGGAATCCATTGGAGGCCTAAAAAGCAAGTTTCGGGATCATTTGTCATAAGAAACAAGGCAGAGCATCTGGGCATTTTTGGCTAATAATGTTGTTAGAGTTTTTCTCATCCTGAAAGTTTTGGATTGGGAGAATTCAAGGATGTTCCTCAAGTTTCTTCCATGGGGTAAGGTCTAAACTATAACTAAGTATTTCTCTTTGATTCATTCTCTTGGTTTAAACTTTAATCCATAATTTTAATTAAAAACCAATTTAATTCTTTAAATCAAGACCTAGGGTTATGTCCTAAATTTTAAAATTTGAAAATGAGTTAGAAACGTTTATTTATCGATTTCTTTTGAGTTTTTGTTCTCCTATATTAGAAAAACAACATAATCGAATTTGGCAAATTTTGGAGGAGTATTTCAGGAGATGGGACCCAACTAGTGTGGATTGGACTCTTGGGTCGAACACACAAGAGCGATATTTTGGCAAATTGGTTGAGCTATCGGACTCCTATTGAGTCAATTTTCATTCGTGTGAGCTTGTATTGGTTCAGGGCAAATTGGTTGAGCTATCAGACTCCGATTGAGTCAATTTTTATTCGTGTGAGCTTGTATTGGTTCGGGCTTTGCTCGGATAAGCTTGAATTCGTAATCCAAAGCGGGCTTGGTGTTGACTTTTGTTGACTTTTTGGAGAAAATGTAAAGATCATAGCTTTAGTTATTGTAATTTGTTTCTCTTGCATTGTTTGGTGTTATTAAGTCATTTATGGATAGAATTGAACTGTGTGGAGGCAAAATTTAGGGAAAAAGCTATTTCGAAGGGTTGAGTTAGCCTAGTTGAGATAAGTATCTTGCCTAACTTTGTGTGGGGGAAACTACCCCTTAGGATTTGGATTGATTATTCTATTTGTGTTATGTGAAAGCCTTGTACGCAATGTGACGATTGGGTACACGGGCTATATGTGGTATTTGACCAGTTTAGATTATCTAGACTCTTTCTATGCCTTTAATTGAATTGTCATAACATGTGATATCTCTCATTGTTAATCTACTCTTACATGCTCTATTTGACATTGTTAGCACTTGTTCTACCTCTTACTAGTTATTTTTCTCTTATATGCTTTAGTTGAAGTTATTGGCTTCCTTATTGTCTTGTTACCTATTAATTGTTGAATCACTTTTAATTGAAGTTATTATTTCATGGAATGTCATCTTGTTGAGTTATTGGTGTTGAAGTTGTAATAGCTATTATCACATTGAGGCGAAGTTGTTAATTGTTGAGATACATTTCCTTGTTGAGCATTTTCATTCATTTTGTTATTATTTAAATTCTTGTACACATTGCGGTTGAGCCATGGGCTATTCGTTGTGGAAATGTTGGTGTTGTTGACTTTGTGGCAAGTTGTGGCATATAGGCACCTGTGGTGCGAGTTGTGATTGTGTTGTGATATTGATACACATGCGGTGGTATAAGGCTAGGGATTGATATGCATGTGGTGATATAAGGTGGGTTTGATATGCGTGTTGCTAGTAGGGGAACTACTTGAAGCTACGCAGTGAGATAAGGTGGTTAAAACACGTGCATCTATTTCGGGGAAAAATAATTTTCAAAACTAAATGTAAGGCTCATGCGGCGATATAAGAAAATATTGTGATTGAAATTGTGAAATATGAATACGAGGCGGTACCTCAGTTGTGAATTTTATCGTACTTTCCATGTTGGAACAACTTGTTGGTTTGAACGGTCATTGTTCTTCCTTCAATCATTCATCCAAATTTTGATTTTATTTGGTTATTCGTTGTTATCTTGGTGTTCGAACGATTGTAGTTTCTTATGTGAGTCATGCATTCTACGTGATTTGTTGTGTTGCTTTAACATGCCAATCTGTGCCTCCGTTATAACTTGGTGAATTGATTGTCGATGTAAATTTAATTGCGTGGAGTCACTATATCATATTCTGTTGAGTTGTTGGTAACGTAATGGTTTAAATAAAAGAATTATTAACATGCTTTATTCTATGTGCCTCTTAAGATAGAACTCGTTATCTCACTCGACTCCTTATTATTCTAAATAGTTATCGCACTTTCATTATAATTGAGTTCTCATATTATACTCATCACCCTGTTAGATGTTTACCTTACTTAAAATTGTTATCATATTTTTCTTTAACAAATTCTCTATTTAATTCGTTAATTTAACTTATGTTTTGCTTTGTTTAAAAATGATACTTTTACTCAATTTTATTGATTTCTAAACTAAACCCATCTTATACTATATTTCGTATAAATTGTATATTATTTTACTTTACTTGATTTCTAAAATAAACTCATTATTTCATTTGACACCTTACTTTATTCAAGATTGTTATTATGTTTTATGATGTCTAAATATATCTTCCGTTCTTCTAAATTAATATTTATCACGGTTGCAAAGTACATGGTAGCACGTGGGCTTTGTTATGCGAAGGTGATTGTTATTTTGGGCACGAGGTGCCATATGTGTAAGATTTAGAAATTGTGGTTCATGACTTGTGGTTTATGAGGTGTGGTGCCTCAGGGTAATTCTTGTTGTAAGTCCATGCATTGGGAGCGATTTTATTATTTTAGCTGTCATCCATTTTTTTTTCTTATTTGAGTTCATTTACATCTCATCGGTGTTCTGATTATGTTGTTTCTTTATTACTCGTTTACTACTTGTTGCCATTTATATTTCTATTACTTCATTTTTGGTTGTACATCAATAATTTTTCCGCTATTGGTCTTACATTGATGTTCTTTCCATTGTTAGCTTATGTATATCTTGAATAGATTTCTACGTCTAGTAGGTATCTTGACCTGGCCTCATCACTACTCTACCGAGGTTAGGCTTGATACTTACTGGGTACCGTTGTGGTGTACTCATACTATGCTTCTGCATATTTTTGTGAAGATCCAGGTATTCTGATTGTGTTGTTGCGAGTTGCGTCTGCGAGGCGGGAGACTTCAAGGTATACCTGCTTGACGTTTGCAGGCCTCAGAATCACCATCTTACTTCATTATGCTTTTGTTAAATTGTAATTCAAAACAATATTGTGTTTAGAAATTCTAGTATGTTTTAGTAGTGCTTATGACTCCGTACTACTGTTTTTGGGAAATGTATAACTATTGGCAGCTTGCGGCTATGTATGTCATTTAATGGTTTATGATAAATGATTAAATAGTTCAATTCTGTTATTAAATCAGCATGTGTTAGGCTTACCTAGTCTTAGAGCCTAGCTGCCATCACGACATCCTAAGATGGGAAATTGGGGTTGTGACAAGTTGGTATCAGAGCTCTAGGTTCATAGGTGCTACGAGTCATAATCAAGTTTAGTAGAGTCTTGTTCATCAGTACGGAGACGTCTGAACTTATCTTCAAGAGGCTACAGAACTATTAGGAACCACTCCTTTTATTCCTTATCATGCGACATTGATTCAACTTGAAGTATATATCTCATATCTCTTTACATCCACTCATATATGATGTTGAGCGCTTGGTATCAACTATGCGGATGGGCTACGAGGGGGCCATAGATGTTCGATCATTGTGTCGAGGTATTGTCCAGACTAAGGACGCGGGTGTGTTGTAGATCTTCAGTTATTCAAGTGTGGGATGCAACTGGTTTGTGTATCTAGTTGGTGTTGTACGAGCTTATGAAGGTTGGTAATGTGGATCACCGGATGTTGTTCCCTATGACTCCGTGCCAAGTGAGGGAGTCTAATATCGACGATCAGATGTCATGGGCAAGTGTCATATCAGTCTTGGGCCTGAGGTATATATGTAGTGATGAGGGGTTCCCCTATAATGACCCGATCAATCATTTTCCTTTCTAGAACCCCGTTCCCCTAAATAAGACTCCCCGTATGTGCTTTTACTGTTTTATGACTTGCGGGGGTGGTTAGTTTGAGATTTGGAAGGGTTCGGGTTGAAATCGGGACAATTGGTTCCTTAAGTTGGCCTTAAAAGGCTAAGTTTGACTTCAGTCAGCATTTTGAGTAAACGACCTCGGAATCGGGATTCGACGGTCCCAATAGGTTTGTGTGATGATTTCGGACTTGGGCGTATGCTCGGATCGGGTTTTGGATGACCGAGGAGCGTTTCGGCACCTAATAGTGAAGGTTGGATCTTTGAAGGTTTAGTAGTTCTTTAGATTTGGTTTGTAGCCTGTTTTGGTGATATCGAGGTCCAAATGGAATTCTGAGACCGGGGATGGTTACGCAATGTTATTTAAGACTTGCAAGCAAAATTTGGTGTGAATCCGAGTAGTTTAAGTACGTTTCGGCACATTGGGAGTAAATTGAAGAACTTGAAGTTCATATGTTTGATTCAATTGGTTTTGGGGTGCGATTCTTTGTTTTAATGTTGTTCCGGGCATTCTGAGAGTTCGAGCAAGTCCATTTTATGATTCCAAACTTGCTGGTATGTTCGGGCGGTGCCTTGGGGGCCCCGAATATCAATCGGACGAGGCTCAGACCAAGTTGGAAGTTTGGAGCAGCTGCTGAAGCTCCGGTTCTATCATAATCGCACCTGCGCTTGGCTAGCTGCAGGTGCGAGCCAAGAGCCACAGAAGCGAACCACTAATGGCAGCCCAACCATCACAGATGCGGAATATTTGGCGCACCTGCGTGACCACAGGTGCGAGGGAACTGACTGCATGAGCGCACTGGCTCACAGAAGCAACCACAATGGTCCGCAGATGTGGAGCCTGGCCAGGTGAGAGGAATGCGCAGCTGCAGGGATTTTGCCGTAGGTGCGGGACCGCAGATGCGGCCAAGGCACCGTAGGTGCAGAAATCGCTGGGCCGAAGGGTTCATTTAATACGGGACTTAGGCCATTTCTAACACATTTTCTCTCACTCTTGGGCGATTAGAGAGCTTTTAAGGAGAGGATTTTGACCTAGCTTTTGAAGGTAAGTAATTTCTACGTAATGTCAGTTTAATACATAGATTATGGGTAGAATTTAACATGAAAATTTTTTGGAAATCATGGGTTTAGATGAAAAACCTAGGTTTTGATAAAAGTGGAATTTTACCACGAAAATGGTTATGGAATGGGATTAAAATTGTATGTTTGAGTTCTTAAGGTTATGGGTGACGATTTACTCCGAAAATTTTCGTAATCCGAGCAAGTGAGCCCGGGGGTGATAATTAGAATCTTGCATTTAGGGTTGGATAACCTCTTTAATAGTTGGAATACGAACTCTTGAGCACGTATTGATTAGTTTGTATATTATTTGATTAGTTTGGATTGATTCGGCACCGACTTGAGAGAATTAACCCTATAGGTGTACTAAATCAAAATATACTTCTATTTGTGTGTGTGTGTGTGTGTGTGGGGGGGGGGGGTTACGTACGCACGATGTGATGAGAGTCCGTGCGTATCTACTATTCATGCTTATGTCCGGGTAGATTTAGGCTTACACCATGCTTTGTTGATACCGTTGCTTGTTTATGCTTACTAGTTGTTGGATTAAAGTGGAAGTTGAGGGTTTCAATATTTAAAGCTCCAAGTTGAATTTCTTATTTTCAGAAAGGAATTGAGAAATACTACGATGAATTGAGAAATTATATGTTCAACCGCTACGCAAATATATTTCGCGAGCGGGGTAAACTTCCACTACTCTCATGGGAGCGGGTCATTCTCCTCGGTAGGGTTTATTGATATATTATATGGTTAGGGCCGTTCGACCCTCGGCAGTGCATAGTATATTATTATGCATATTTGGATCGAGACGTACGTCCTCGGCATAACCCGTGCGTAGTGATACCGAAATCCCTTTTTATATTTAATAATGTTTCACGGACTTGAAAGGTGAAAGGAATAGATGAGAGAAATGGTCTGATTCTTACATGAAAAAGGATTTGCTTACTTACTTCTTGTTTTGAGCGCTATTATCATTGTATATTACATGCTTAAGTAGAACTTCACATTATTATGTTTTTGGCCCTTAGTAAGTGTCGAAATCGACCCCTCGTCACTACTTCTTCGAGGTTAGACTAGATACTTACTGGGTACATGTTGTTTATGTACTCACGCTACACTTCTACACTTGATGTGTAGGATCCGAGGCAGGTGCATCTGGTTACTAGTCTGGCGCGCACGCTTGACTTCTAGCTTGAGACTACACGGTGAGCTGCCTTTCCGAGCCGTTCAGCAGCAGCCGGAGTCTCTCCTTTGGATTTATATATCTGTCTATTTCCTTGAGACAGTAGACTAGTATTCTTTTGTATATTCTGCTAGTAGCGCACATACTTGTGACACCAGGTCTTGGCACACACTAGTAGACTTATGATTTTGGATTTATTGTTATATCTTCGATTTGCACTCAGTTGCTTTTGTTTAATTACTTTACAATAGTAAATTTCTAAAACTTCCATCAATGAGGAAAGTTATTCACTTTGCAAACATATTAAAAGTGGAAACCACTAGATTTATCAGTGTTGGCTTGCCTAACAACGGTGTTGGGCGCCATCACGGCCTATGACAAAATTGGATCATGACAACATGGTATCAGAGCACTAGGTTCACGTAAGTCTCACAAGTTATGGGCAGGCCTAATAGAGTCTTGCGGATCGGTGCAGTGACGTCCATACTTATCTTCGAGAGGCTATAGGGTGTTAGGAAACTACTCTTTATTCATCTCCTATTGTGCAGTTGATGGTGTACTAAGTTTCTTCCTCTTATTCTCTCAAAGATTGTGAGAACGCGCGCAATAGACGTTCCAAACCCGGGAGGGGCTGCTCCCCCCGTGGCTAGAGGCCAAGGCAGAGGTCGGGGGAGGGCACCGGCCCGAGGTAGGGGCGAGGACGTCCTAGAGTTGCCCCAATTGCATCGCCAGCGGAGCCAGTGGAGGATCCCATTATGGAGGATCAGAGCGAGGTGCCCCGCAGCAGAGCCAGCCCCAAAAGATTTCACGTTAGCACCGATCTTTCAGGAGGTCATGGGTCGTATGCTGCGGTTCATGGATTCTATGACCAATTCTGGTTTATTTCCAGCAAACCCAGCCATATATCAGGCGGGAGGGGGATCACATACCCCTACTTCTCAGGCACCTGGGCATGCAGCTGCCGCATAACAAACCCCGGGTATACTACCTGTGGGCGGGGCCCAGCTAGTTGCAGCGGCCGTACCTGAGCCTAGACCAGCTGCGGTCGGCGAGCTGTAAAAGCTTTTGAACAGATGGACTAGGTTTCACCCTCCGGTCTTTGGGTGTGATCGACATGAGGATCCCCAGGATTTTATTGATAGGTGCAGGGACATACTGCACAACATGAGCATATTGGAGTCTCACGGGGTGGATTTCACTACCTTTCAGTTGGAGGGCAGCGTACGTAGGTGGTGGAAGGATTATCTTCTAGGCAGACTAGCAGATTCTCCTCCTATGACTTAGGATCAGTTCACACGCCTATTCCTGGACAGGTATATTCCACCCTCCCAGAGGGAAGAGTTGCTATGTCAGTTTGAGCGGCTCGAGCAGGGTCAGATGTCAGTGACCGAGTATGAGGCGAGATTTTCTGAGCTGTCTCGCCATTCACTTATGATACTTCCTACTGAGGTAGAGCGAGTGCGGAGGTTCGTTGCTGGGCTGCACTCTATTATTCAGGCTAGCATGGCTCAGGAGGTTGAGATGGGGACTCCCTATCAGTTAGTAGTGGAGATTGCTCGCAGGATTGAGGGTTACCGTCAGAGGGATAGAGAGCAGATGCAGCGGAACAAGAGGTCTCATTTTTCTGGAGAGTTTAGAGGTGCCCCAGCTTGGGGGCAGAGGTCATTTTGGGAGGGGTCAGCCCAGCAGGCCCCCATATTCAGCACCACCACCTCCTCGAGGTGTTCCAGCATGGCCCTATTTCAGTGCTATGCTGGAGAGTTCTTACCAGCCGTCGGCTATTCAGGGTAATTCCAGTGGGTACTCCGGTCATCAGAGTTCTTCCAGTGCCTTCTTCAGTTCCATGCCAGAGAGTTCATATCGTCCACCAGCTATCCAGGGTTCTTCCGGTGGGTATTCAGGCCATCAGGGTCAGACTTCAGGGCAGCAGTACACCGCTCCAAGAGGTTGTTATAAGTGCGGGGATCCTAGTCACATGAAGAGGCATTGCCCCAGACTTCAGGGCAAGGCAGTGCAGCCGGGTCAGCAACCCATGATTACAGCTCCAGTAGCCGCACCAGCCGTCCGGCTACCTAGAGGCGGAGGGCAGGTGGGTAGGGGCCATCCCAGATGTGGAGGTCAGGTAGGAGGAGGGCAGCCAAGTGGCGCTCCAGCCAGATTTTATGCTTTTCCGACCAGACCAGATGTAGTGGCCTCATATGTCATGATCAAAGGTATTATCTCTGTCTACGGTGGGGATGCTTCGGTATTATTTGATCCAGGATCTACCTATTCGTATGTGTCATCTCTGTTTGCTCACTTTCTGGGTATTCCTCGTGAGTCCTTGGGTACTCCTGTCTCTGTGTCCATTCCTATGGGCAATTCTGTTATTGTGGACCAGATCTATCGGTCCTGCGTGGTCACATTTTGTAGTTATGAGACTAGAACAGATCTTTTGTTGCTTGATATGACCGGTTTTAAGGTCATCCTGGGCATGGACTGGCTATCTCCATATCACGCCATCCTTTATTGCCATGCCAAGACTGTTACCTTAGCAATGCCAGAGTTGCCGAGGTTAGAGTGGAAGGGTTCATCTGTCAACACATCTAGTCGGGTCATCTCTTTTCTGAAGGCTCGACATATGGTCGAGAAGGGTTATTTGGCTTATCTAGCCTATGTTCGGGATACCACCGCAGAGTCTCCGATGATTGATTCAGTGCCAGTAGTCCGGGAGTTTTTTGATGTATTTCCTTCTGATATTCCAGGCATGCCACCTGATCGTGATATCGATTTTTGTATTGATTTGGCTCCCGGTACTCAGCCTATATCTATTCCAACCTACCGTATGGCTCCAAAAGAATTGAATGAGTTGAATGAAAAACTTGAGGAGTTTCTAGCCAAGGGGTTCGTCAGACCGAGTGTATCACCTTGGGGTGCACCAGTATTATTTGTGAAGAAGAAAGATGAGACTATGCGGATGTGCATTGATTACCGCCAGTTGAACAAAGTCACCATTAAGAACAAGTACCCGTTTCCATGTATTGATGATTTGTTTGACCAGTTGCAGGGTGCCAGGGTGTTCTCCAAGATCGACTTGAGATCAGGGTACCATCAGTTGATGATTCGGGACTCAGATGTTCCGAAGACTGCTTTCTGTACTAGATATGGCCATTATGAGTTTCTAGTGATGTCCATCGGCTTGACTAATGCCCCAACGACATTTATGGACTTGATGAACATGGTGTTCAGGCCTCATATTGATTCGTTTATCATTGTCTTCATTGATGACATTTTGATTTACTCACGTAGCGTAGAGGAGCACGAGCAACATTTGAGAGTGGCGCTTCAGACTTTGCGGGAACATAAGCTATATGCTAAGTTCTCCAAGTGTGACTTTCAGTTAGATTATGTGGCATTCTTGGGGCATGTAGTATCAGGAGAGGGCATTAAGGTGGATCCCAAGAAGATTGATGCAGTTCAGAGTTGGCCTCGTCCTACTTCGGTGACTGAGATCAGAAGCTTCTTGGGGTTAGCAGGTTATTATCGTCGGTTATCATCTATTGAAGCACCTTTGACTAGATTGACCCAGAAGGGTGCTCAGTTTCGTTGGTCCGATGATTGTGAGGCGAGCTTCCAGAAGCTCAAGATAGCTTTGACCACAACACCCGTCCTTGTGTTGCCTTCCAATTCGGGGATGTATACTGTGTATTGCAATGCTTTACGTGTTGGCTTGGGTTGTGTATTGATGCAGGAGGGGCGAGTTATTGCATATGCTTCACATCAGCTGAAGCCCCATGAGAAGAATTATCCTGTGCACGATTTGGAGTTGGCCGCGATTGTTCATGCTCTTAAGATCTGGATGCATTTCTATATGGGGTGTCTTGTGAGGTTTACACCAATCATCACAGTTTGCAGCATTTGTTCAAGCAAAGGGATCTCAATTTGAGGCAGCGTAGATAGCTTGAGTTACTAAAGTATTATGAAATCACCATTCTTTATCATTCAGGAAAAGTGAATGTAGTCGCGGATGCCTTGAGCAGGAAGGTAGAAAGTATGGGTAGCTTGACATTCATTTCAGCAGAGGAGAGGCCACTAGCCTTGGACATTTAGTCCTTGGCTAACAGAAGCTAACAGACTTGTGAGGTTGGATATTTCAGAGCCCAGTCAAGTTCTTGCTTGCGTCGTTGCCCAGTCTTCACTATTGGAGCAGATCAAGGCTCGAACAGTTTGATGATCCGCACCTATTGGTTCTCAGAGAGACGGTACTATAGGGTAGTGCCAAGGAGGTTTCTATTGGTGAAGATGGTGTCCTACAACTTCAGGGTCGTCTATGTGTTCCGAATGTCGATGGCTTGAGGGAAAGGATTCTAGAGGAGGCACACAGTTCTCGATATTTCATTCATCCAGGTGCTACGAAGATGTATCATGACATGAGGCAACACTATTGGTGGCGGCGGATGAAGAAAGACATAGTTGAGTTTGTAGCTAGATGCCTAAATTGCTAGCAGGTTAAGTATGAGCACCATAGGCCAGGAGGTCTACTCCAGCAGATCACTATACCTGAGTGGAAGTGGGAGCGCATTACTATGGACTTCATAGTTGGTTTGCCGCGGACTTTGTGGACGTTTGATGTAGTTTGGGTCATTGAGACAGATTGACCAAGTCGGCGCACTTCATTCCTGTGATGACTACATATACTTCGAGAGATTGGCCCAAATTTATATCCAGAAGATAGTTCGGCTACATGGTGTGCATGTTTCCATCATTTCAGACAGAGGTCCTCAGTTTGCTTCACATTTTTGGAGAGCAGTACAGAGTGAATTGGGGACCTGTGTAGAGCTCAGCATAGCAATTCATCCACAGACCGACGGGCAGTCGGAGCAGACAATTCTGATATTTGAGGACATACTCAGAGCATGTGTGATTGACTTTGGAGGACAGTGGGATCGGTTCTTGCCCTTGGCCGAGTATGCTTACAACAACAGTTACCAGTCTAGCATCGAGATGGCTCCATTCGAGGCTTTATATGGTCGGCGGTGTCGTTCTCCCATTGGGTGGTTTGAGCCCGTCGAGGCTAGGCTGTATGGTACTGATTTGGTGAAGGATGCCTTGAAAAAGATAAAGTTGATTCAGGAGCGACTTCGCATAGCCCAGTCCCGACAGAAGAGTTACGCGGATCAGAAGGCTTGTGACTTATCATTCTTGGTAGGCGAGAAGGTTCTCTTGAAAGTCTCGCCGATGAAGGGAATCATGCAGTTTGGGAAGAAGGCCAAGTTGAGCCCAAGGTTTATAGGCCCATTTGAGGTATTGAGGCGAGTTGGGGAGGTTGCTTATGAGCTTGCTTTGCCTCCCAGTCTATCGCGAGTTCATTCGGTTTTCCATGTGTCTATGTTCCGGAGGTATTATCCCAACTTGTCACATGTGTTAGACTTCAGCACGATTAAGCTAGATGAGGGTTTGGTTTATGAAGAGGAGCCAGTTGCCATTTTTGATAGGCAGGATCGCCAGTTGAGATCCAAGAGGATTTTCGCGGTAAAGGTTCAGTGGAGGGGCCAGCCAGTCGAGGAGGCGACCTGGGAGTTCGAGAAGGACATGCGAATCAGATATTCTCACTTGTTCAGCACTACAGGTATGATGCTAGACCCGTTCTAGGACAAACGTTTGTTTAAGAGGTGGAGAATGTAATGACCCAACCGGTTGTTTTGCTTTCTAGAACCTCGTTCCCCTAAATAAGACTCCCCGTATGTGCTTTTACTGTTTTATGTCTTGCGGGGGTGGTTAGTTTGAGATTTGGAAGGGTTCGGGTTGAAATCGGGATAATTGGTTACTAAAGTTGGCCTTAAAAGGCTAAGTTTGACTTCGGTCAACATTTTGAGTAAACGACCTCATAATCGGGATTTGACGGTCCCAATAGGTTCGTGTGATGATTTTGGACTTGGGCGTATGCTCGAATCGGGGTTTGGATGACCCGAGAGCGTTTCGGCACCTAATAGTGAAGGTTGGTTCTTTGAAGGTTTAGAAGTTCTTTAAATTTGGTTTGGAGCGGGTTTTGGTGATATCGAGGTCTTAACGGAATTTTGAGATTGGGGATGGTTCCGTAATGTCATTTGAGACTTGCACGCAAAATTTGGTGTCAATCCTAGTAGTTTAAGTACATTTCGGCGCATTGGGAGTAAATTGAAGAACTTGAAGTTCATAAGTTTGATTCAATTGGTTTTGGGGTGCGATTCTTAGTTTTAATGTTGTTCCAGGCGTTCCGAGAGTTCGAGCGAGTCTGTTTTATGATTCCATATTGGATGTTTGGAGCAGCTGTTGAAGCTCCAGTTCTGTCATAATCGCACCTGTGCTTGGCCAGCCGCAGGTGCGAGCTCGCAGGTGTGAGCGAAGTGCCGCAGAAGCGAACCATTAAGGGCAGCCCAACCATCACATATGCAGAATATTCGGCATCGCAGGAGTGGAGTGGGTCACAGATGCAGCCCAAATGGTCCGCAGATGCGGAGCCTGGCCAGGTGAGAGGAATGCTCACCGGCGGCGATTTTGCCGCATGTGCGGGACCACAAATGCAGCCAAAGCACCGCAGGTGCGAAAATCGCTGGGCAGAAAGGTTCATTTAATACGGGACTTCTAATATATTTTCTCTCACTCTTGGGCTATTTGAGGGCTTTTAAGGAGGGGATTTCGACCTAGCTTTTGATGGTAAGTAATTTCTACCTAATGTGAGTTTAATACATAGATTACGGGTAGATTTTAACATGAAAGTTTGTGGAAATTATGGGTTTAGATGAAAAACCTAAGTTTTGATAAAAATGAGATTTTACCACAAAAATGGTTATGGAATGGGATGGAAATTGTATGTTTGAGTTCTTAAGGTTATGGGTGACGATTTACTTCGAATATTTCCTGAATCCGGGCACGTGGGCCCGGGGGTGAATTTTTAAAATTTTGCATTTAGGGTTGGGTAACCTCTTTAATAGTTGGAATACGAACACTTGAGCACGTATTTATTAGTTTGTATATTATTTTATTAGTTTGGATTGATTCGGCACCGACTTGAGGGTGTGAGCGCATTCTTAAACCGGGAAGTAGGCTTTGAGACGAGGTAAGTCTCTTTTCTAACCTTGTAAGAGAGAATTAACCCCAAAGGTGAAATAAATCAATATATACTTCTATTTGTAAGGGGGCTACATACGCACGATGTGACGAGAGTCCGTACGTAGCTACTATTCATGCTTATGTCCAGGTAGATTTAGGATTACACCATGCTTTGTTGATACCATTGCTTGTTTATGCTTACTACTTGTTGTATTGAATTGGAAGTTGAGGGTTTCAATATTTAAAGCTCCAAGTTGAATTTCTTATTTTCAGAAAGGAATTGAGAAATACTACGATGAATTGAGAAAATTATATGTTCAACCGCTTCGCAAATATATTCCGCGAGCGGGGTAAACTTCCACTACTCTCATGGGAGCGAGCCGTTCGCCTCGGCAGGATTTATTGATATATTATATGGTTCAGGCCGTTCGACTCTCGGCAGTGTACAATATATTATTATGTATATTTGGATCGGGCCGTACGTCCTCGGCATAACTCGTGCATAGTGATACCAAAATCCCTTTTTATATTAAATAATGTTTCACGGACTTGAAAGGTGAAAGGAATAGATGAGAGAAATGGTTTGATTCTTATTTGAAAGAAGGTTTTGCTTGCTTACTTCTTATTTTGAGCGCTATTATCATTGTATATTACATGCTTAAGTAGAACTTCACATTATTATGTTTTTGCCCCTTAGTAAGTGTCGAAGTCGACCCCTCGTCACTACTTTTTCGAGGTTGGACTAGATACTTACTGGGTACATGTTGTTTACGTACTCACGCTACACTTCTGCACTTGATGTGTAGGACCTGATGCAGGTGCATCTGGTTACCAGTCCAGCGCATACGCTTGACTTCTAGCTCGAGACTACACGGTGAGCCGCCCTTCCGAGCCGTTCAATAGCAGCCGGAGTTTCTCCTTTGGATTTATATATCTGTCTATTTCCTTGAGACAATAGACTAATATTCTTTTGTATATTCTGCTAGTAGCCTACACACTTGTGATACCAGATCTTGGCACACACTAGTAGACTTATGATTTTGGATTTATTGTTATGACTTCGATTTGCACTCAGTTGCTTTTGTTTAATTACTTTACAACAGTAAATTTCTTAAACTTCCATCAATGAGGAAAGTTATTCACTTTGCAAATATCTTAAAAGTTGAAATCACTAGATTTATCAGTGTTATCTTGCCTAACAACGGTGTTGGGCGCCATCACGGCCTATGACGAAATTGGGTTATGGCATCCCCGGAATTGTACATGGCTAAGATCTGAGATTTTCATGGGATGGTGTTGGAACTGGTGGTATATCGGTATCATCGCTAAATCTACATTCCGATATCAAGAGGTTAGAGAAACATCTTCAGATTCATAGAAGGTCTCTTTAGAGTGGGTATCTCGGTTATAGCATTGTTGGGTGCTCCAGAGGAAATACAATGATTTATGGGCTTTCGGATGATATGGTTCGTGCTAGGGTCTTCCGTAGCGAGCTTTGACTTAGGATCATTATGTACCGACAAGGAAAAGTGTTGACCTGAAGACAAGTCGAGGAAGATTCAAAGAAATGGGTCAGCTCGGTGGTGTTGGGTCAGCATAGCAACAAAGGTAACTGGTTCTTTTGGTGTGGTAATGCTTCACCAGCGTTCTGTTGTAATACACTTGGGTTTGACGGTTTGTGTGACTTGGTTGAGTTGGGGACATTCAGTTCTGATGGCTTGGTGGTGTGCGGACTGGCCTCGAAGAGTTCTTGATAGTGTCGACCATAGCTTGAGCTAGATGTCTGCTATATGCATAAAGAACGTGTTGCGTGTTACGATTTTTGCCAGGATGGGGTCACGAGTTCTCGACAACATGGACGATTTCAGATGTTTAGAAGAATGCTAGCGTTATTTGATACCATCTAAGAAGGGTGCGCACTCTAGAAGGCGCACTGTGTTTCAACTTGTGGATGCCTGACTGGTATTATGGTAATCGCATGCAGATGTACAGATTTTTCTTTGTGGCACGAAATAATTATAGAAGTACTTCTCGTTGGCTGACCGTATAGGAGGAATGTGTCAGTTATTTTACTAGTGTAGTTTGGATCAGATATGTAGATTCTAGTATTCTAGGGATTTGAAGACTATGAGGGTTCTCGAGGCAGATTGTTCCATGGTTGTGAACGATGAAGGTATGTTAACAGGTTGGCAACTGATGATATGTACTATAGATATGTTATTGTGGGCCTTTTGGAGGCTATCTACCTACTTCAGAAGGATCAAAATTGATTTGGAGGCTACTAGTAGGTCTAATAAGGAAGTGTGATCTAAATCGGGTTAGATTTATCTACTTAGCACAGTTATTGTGGAGGGGTATATTATCGGTTAGGGTGGATCACATTTGTGTTATGATATGTCTCATGTGTTACTCTCCTATGCTACGATGTGTTGTGATCTATTGGTCATCTACACACCCATGCAGTTATGTTTGGGCTTTGTAGCGAAATTCGAGCGAGATTGCTCTTGGGGTATTGAATGGTTGATTGTGCCTTGGTTATGGTCTTCCTGTTTCTGGATTTAGTGATATCCATAACTCCATAGTTATGGTCACGCGCTTCATATATTTGATGTTGATATACTTATGGTTGTTGATTGTGAGTATCATGGCTCGACATATTCCAGGTGGACCAGTGTCGGATTGAGTCATGCATCGCAGTAGCGTTATGCCAGGATATGATCCTTTGTGCTTATTTTGTGTGTTATGTTTCCCCTTGTGTGGTAGATTAATGGCATTGCGCTTCATGGTGGTATCTGTTGAGCTTGCGGGATGGTTTCTTTATTTCCATTCTCTTTCCATCATTGGGTATATTTGAGTTATTGTTCGTTGGTGCACGAATTGCATGGTATGTGGCTCTAAGTAGTATTTGTGTGACATATCGGTCGAATAGCTTATACTGGATGAGGTAAGGTTATTAGGCCTGAAATGAGTGCCATCGGATTCGATTAAGTTATGTTTGCAAGAATTGTGTCACTAGTCGGCTTAAAATTTGGCTATGGTTCTTATTGGACAAGAGAGCTCCACGACTTGTTAATCTAATGGGTGGTTATGAGTTTTTGTATGTTTCTTTCATCATTGGTAGTGTACGAAGGTTCAGAACAAGGTTTTAGTTGATATGAGGTTTGTTATCGGTGTCGGGTTGGTTATCGAGCAGCTATTGTGATCGGAAGTTATTGCTATGAGTATTTGTGTTATGTGGTATATCATATGATTATGTCTTGAGATATGGTTATGGATTGATATAGCTTGTTCAGAGTTATACGGTGCATAGATGCAAGAATTCGGTCATATAACGAGTTCCGAATGTTGGGGATTTGGGTTTTAAGGTTTATGGACTAAGGTTGAAGTAAGGATCCTCTGTTAGGTGGTGTTATCGGGCTTATATGGATTGGGGTGACGTGGATCACCCATGGTTATGTGTATGGTGAGGGTATATGACGATTTGATGCCTTTGGAACGGCTCTTGGCACGTTCGAGGACGAACGTATGTTTAAGTGGGGGAGAATGTAACGTCCCAATTGGTCGTTTTGAGCTTTAGCATTTTATTCGGTGGTTTTATACTTTGAGTAGCTTCATGTTATGTGTTATGACTTGCGTGTATGGTTGGTTTCGGTTTTCGAGCGGTTCTGGATTGATTTGGAAGAATGATTCTCGTTTTAGAAGCTTTAAGTTGGAAGAGTTGACCAAGGTTTGAGTTTTAAGTAAACAGACTCAGAATTGGGTTTTAATTATTTCAATAAGTTTGTATGATGATTTTGGACATGTACACAAAGTTTGGTTAAATTCCGTTGAGTTTTGAATAAGTTTAGGTTGTATGATGATTTTTGATTTTGACGTCGATTTGAGCATAAATGTTACCATATTGAGCAAACGACCTTTGATTCGTGTTTCGAATAAACCATTATAGCCGTATCGTAATTTTGGAACCATAGCAACTGAAATCGTCAAGTTTTGACGTCGTATGAAGAATTTAATGTCATTTTACTAAGAATTGGGTTGCCGGATATTTCAGATTAATTATGAAATTGCCACTGCATTCGTATTTAAAAATCTGCATTATTTTCAAATATTGAAACCAACATATCTCCTTCATTATAAGGTCAAATGGAGTGATTCAAAAGCCTAACTTGACTGAAATTTCATGAGAAATCCATTGGAGGCATCAAAAGTGAGTTTCAGGATCGTTTGGCATAAGAAACGGGGCATAATATCTGGGCATTTTTGGCTATTAATGTTGTTGGAGTTTTTCTCATCTTGAAAGTTTGGGATTGAGAGAATTCAAGGATGTTCTTCAAGTTTCTTCCATGGGGTAAGGTCTAAACCATAACCTAAGTATTTTTCTTTGATTCATTCCCTTGGTTTAAGCTTTAATCCATGATTTTAATTGAAAACTCATTGAATTCTTTAACTCAAGACCTAGGGTTATGTCCTAAATTTTAAATATTAAAAATGAGTTAGAAATGTTTATTTCCCCATTCCTTTTGGGGTTTTGTTCTCCTATATTTGGAAAACAACATACTCGAATTTGACGAGTTTTGGAGGCATATTTTGGGAGATATGGGACCCAACTAGTGTGGGTTGGACTCTTGAGTTGAACACGCAAGAGCGATGTTTTGGTGAATTGGTTGAGCTATCGGACTCCGATTGAGTTTGTTCTTGTGAGCTTGTATTGGTTCGGGCTTCTCGGGTAAGCTTGGATTCGGAATCCAAGGCGAGCCCGACGTTGACTTTTGTTGACTTTTTGGGGAAAATATATAGATCATAGCTTTATTTATTGTAATTGGTTTCTCTTGCATTGTTGGATGTTATTAAGTAATTTTTGGTTAGATTTGAGTCGTGTGGAGGCGTATTTTAGGGGAAAAGCTATTTCGGAGGGTTGAGTTGGCCTAGTTGAGGTAAGTATCTTCCCTAACTTTGTGTGAGGGAAACTTTCCCTTAGGATTTGGGTTGATTGTGCTATTTGTGTTATGTGAAAGTCGTATACGCAAGGTGACGAGTGGGTACACGGGCTATATGTGGTATTTGACCGGTTTAGATTATATATACTCTTTCCATGCCTTTAATTGAATTGTCATAATATGTCATATCTCTCATTGTTAATCTACTCTTACATGCTCCATTTGACGTTGTTAGCACTTGTTCTACCTCTTACATGTTATTTTGCCCTTATATGCTTTAGTTGGAGTTTTTGCCTTCCTTATTGTCTTGTTACCTCTTAATTGTTGAATCATTTTTAATTGAAGTTGTTATTTTGTGGAATATCATCTTGTTGAGGTATTAGTGTTGAAGGTGTAATAGTTATTATCACATTGAGGCAAAGTTGTTTATTGTTGAGATACATTTCCTTGTTGAGCATTCTCATTCATTTTGTTATTGTTGAAATTCTTGTACAGTTGCGGTTGAGCCATGGGCTATTTGTTGTGAAAATATTGGTGTTATTAACTTTGTGGCAAGTTGTGGCATATGGGCAATTGTGGTGCGAGTTGTGATTGTGTTGTGATATTGATACATATGCGGTGGTATAAGGCTAGGGGTTGATATGCATGCAGTGAGATAAGGTGAGCTTGATACGCGTGTTGCCAGTAGGGGAACTACTTGAAGCCACGCGGTGAGATAAGGTGGGCTAAAACACGTGTAGCTATTTCGGAAAAAAAATAATTTTCAAAACTAAATGTAAGGCTCACGTGGTGATATAAAAAAATATTATGATTGAAATTGTGAAATGTGAATATGAGGCGGTACCTCGATTATGATTTTCATAATACATTCCATGTTGGATCAACTTGTTGATTTGAACGGTCATTGTTCTTCCTTCAATCATTCATCCACATTTTGATTTTATTTGGTTATTCGTTGTTATCTTGGTGTTGGAATGATTGTGGTTTCTTGTGTGAGTCATGCATTCTACGTAATATTTTGTGTTTCTTTAACATGCCAATATGTGCCTCCGTTATAACTTGGTGAATTGATTGTCATTGCGAATTTAATTACGTAGAGTCACTATATCATATTCTATTGAATTGTTGGTAACATAATGGTGTAAAAAAAAGAGAATTATTAACAGGCTTTATTCTATGTGTCTCTTAAGATATAACTCGTTATCTCACTCGATGCCTTATTATTCTAAATGGTTATCACACTTTCACTATAATTGGATTCTCAAATTACACTCATCACCCTGTTATATGTTTACCTTACTTAAAATTGTTATCATGTTTTTCTTTAACAAATTCTATATTCAAATCATTAATTTAACATATGTTTTGCTTTGTTTAAAAATGACACTTTTACTCAAATTTATTGATTTCTAAGCTAAACCCATCTTATACTATGTTTCGTACAAATTATATATTATTTTACTTTACTTGATTTCAAAAATATACTCATTATTTTATTTGACACCTTACCTTATTCAAAATTGTTATTATGTTTTACGATGTCTAAATATATCTTTCATTCATCTAAATTAATATTTATCATAGTTGCAAAGTACATGGTAGCACGTGGGCTTTGCCGTGTGAAGGTAATTGTTATTGTGGGCACGAGGTGCCATATGTGTAAGATTTAAAAATTGTAGTTCATGACTTGTGGTTTATGAGGTGTGGTGCCTCGGAGTAATTCTTGTTGTAAGTCCATGCGTTGGGAGCCATTTGATTATTTGAGCTATCATCCATTTTTTTTTCTTCTTATTTTAGTTTATTTACATCTCATCGGTGTTATGATTATATTGTTTCTTTATTACTCATTTACTACTTGCTGCCATTTATATTTCTATTACTTCATTGTTGGTTGTAAATCAATAATTTTTCCGTTGTTTGTCTTACATTGATGTTCTTTTCAGTGTTAGCTTATATATATCTTGAACAGATTTCTATGTCTAGTAGGTGTCTTGATCTGGTCTCGTCCCTACTCTACCGACGTTAGGCTTGATACTTACAGGGTACCATTGTGGTATACTCATGCTATGCTTTTGCACATTTTTGTGCAGATCCAGGTATTCTGATTGTATTGTTAAAAGTTGCGTCTGTGCGGTGGGAGATTTCTAGGTATACTTGCTTGACGTTCGCAGGGCTCGAAATCACCATCTCAGTTCATTATGCTACTGTTAAATTGTAATTCAAAACAGTATTGTGCTTAGAAATTCTAGTATGTTTTAGTAGTGCTTATGACTGTACTACCGATTTTGAAAAATGTATAACTATTGGCCGCTTGTGGCTATGCATATCATTTAATGGTTTATGATAAATAATTAAATATCAATTCTGTTATTAAATCAGCATGTGTTAGGCTTACCTAGTTTTAGAGACTAGGTGCCAGCACGACATCCTAAGGTGGGAAATTGGGGTCGTGACACTACCCAGCCAAGCCTAAGAAAATCCTAATCTTAGTAGTGGTAGAAGGTCTGGGCTTACTCCGAACTGCTTCAATATTCTTCGGATCCACCTTGATCCTATCGCTAGATACCATGTGGCCCAAGAATGTCACTAAGTCTTACCAAAAGTCACACTTAGAGAATTTAGCATATAACTTCTTCTCCCTCAAAATCTGGAGCATGATCCTCAAATGCTGCTCGTGATCCTCAGCACTAAGGGAATATACTAAGATATCATCAATGAACACAATAACAAAAGAATCAAAATAAGGATGGAACACACTATTCACCAAATGCATGAAAGATGTCGAGGCCTTAGTCAAACCAAAAGATATTATCAAAAACTCATAATGCCCATAACGAGTCCTGAAAATCATTTTAGGAATGTCCAAAGCCCTGATCTTCAACTGATGGTACCCTGATCTCAAGTCAATCTTTGAAAATACCTAGACACCCTAAAGCTGATCAAATAAATCATCAATGCGAGCAGTGGATACTTGTTTTTGATGAAAACCTTGTTCAACTGCCTATAGTCAATACACATCTGCATGGAGCCATCCTTGATCTTCGCAAACAACACCAGTGCAATCAAAGGTGATACACTAGGCCTGATAAACCCCTTATCCAGCAACTCTTGCAACTACTTCTTCAATTCCTTCAACTCAGCTGGAGCCATGCGATACAGTGGGATAGATATGGGCTGAGTGCCCGGCACCAAATCAATATCAAAATCAATATCCCTATCGGGGCATTGTCCGGTAGTTCTGCAGAAAATATGTCTGAATAATCCCTCACTACTGGAACTGACTCAATAGTAGTTGTACCAACATTAAAATCTCTAACAAAAACAAGATACACCAAACACCCTTTCTCAACCATTCACCGAGCCTTCAAAAATGAAATCACTCTACTGGAAGTAGGACCAAGAGAACCTCTCCATTCCAACCTTGGCAACCCCGACATAGTAAATGTTAAGGTCTTAGCCTGATTATAAAGTATAGCATGATACAGATATAACCAATACATATCCAAAATCATATCAAAGTCCAACATACTAAGCAACATGAGACCAACACTAGTCTCATAACCCCCAAGGGTAACCAATCAAGATCGATACACTCTATACATCACAATAGAGTCACTTACATGTGTAGATATGTGAAAATGGATATCAAGAGAACTAAGGGGCAAATGCAAATGCGATGCAAAGTATGATTATGCAGAACAAGGATTAAATAAAACTGATGCATCTATGTGACAGACTGAAAAAATACCTGTAATAACTGCATCAGAAGCCTCTACCTCTGGTCTAGCTGGAAATGCATAACAATATGCCTAACCTTCATCCGACTGACCTCTACCCCCGGGACACCTCCTAACTGCCTGAGCTCCCCCTCTAGCGAGTGCAGCCGGTGGTGTAACAACAAGGATTGGAATCATTGTTTGAGAACCCAGCAGTGCTGCGCCTCTACCATGCTAGGGGACGTCCTTCTTGATATGCCTCACCTCTTCACACTCAAAACAACCTCGATGTCACGATCCAAAATCCTAACCAATCGGGGTCATGATGGCACCTAACAACGCTCGCTAGGCAAGCCAACACAATAGATAACACGAAAAGAAAAGCATTAAATATTTGACAACTGATTAATAACATAACGTAGAAATAGCTCTGTAATAACATAATAAAGTTCTAAAACCAGTAACTAGCGTAAACCACCCCAAGCTTTGGTGTCACAAGTACATGAGCTTCTAGAACTAACTAAACACAAGGTTCTGAAAGAAATGCATCACTCTCAGGGTAAAGTTCAAAAAGTAAAATAGAGATAGGATAATGACTCAAGGCATGCGGATGGGATGCAACTGTACCTCGAATCACCAATGCAGTATCTGCTAAGCACCTCTCAGGGCTTCGCTGGCACCGATGTCAGGAGCTACACAAGAAGTGCAGAAGTATAGTATGAGTACAACCGATCCAATATACTCCGTAAGTGTCGAGCCTAACCTCGACTAGTTAGTGACAAGGATAAGACAAGACACCTACAATAAACCTGTACAGTATATATATGTATGAAGGAATAACAAGTAAAGAGTCAAATAAAAGAATGGAATAGAGGCAAGTATAGGGGACGATAAACATAACAGTAAATAAAGAATCATGAAGTAATACAACAAATTCAACAAACTCACACGTCATCACCCTTCGTGTTTTACTCTCATCCTCACCATATTAGATAAATGCAACAAAATAAAAATACGTATGCACGGCATCACCCTTTGTGATTTGACCTCTCATGATAAATAAATATGTGCATCACCCTTTGTGCTTTTATCCTTACATTTACTCAATCAATAATATCAATATGCAAATGAGGCACACTAACACCCTTCGTCCTCTTCACTCTTTCTCAACAAGAAATAACAACAACGCAAATATCAAGCAAGGTGGGAAGCAAATTTCAACCTCAACAATAGTGTTGGAATAAGCAAACTCAACTTTCAATATCACAAAAATTTAACTTAAGCAATAAACACAAAAGCGAATAGTCAAAGAATAAATGATTTATCTAAGGCATAGTAAATGAAACAACATATTATAAATAAGGCAAGCTCCACCCGCATGATTTAACCCATAACAATGCATATACACTCGTCACCTTGCATATACGCCTTCCCCACATATGATTCATATAGCAAATAGACCAAACAAGTCCTAATCCCCTCAAGTCAAAGTTAACGATGACGCTTACCTCTTTCCAAAGTCAAATCAATAATCAACCATGGCTTTTCCTTTAGAACAAGCCTCCAAACCAATCGAATCTAGCCTAATATAGTTCAAACAATTCAAAACAACCTTTAGAAACTACCCACAAGTTAAAAGGGTTTAATCTTTAATGTAATTGAAAAAGTCAACAAAAGTCAAACTCGGACCGCTTGGCCGAAATTCAAGATTCGGACCAAATCTCGATTACCCATTCACCCCGAACCCGGATACATGATTTGTTGTAAAAACCTCAATTCTTTGTCTAAATCTCAATTTTACCAAATTCTTAAATTCTAACCAAAACCTCTAATTTCTACCTTTAAACTACTAAATTTAACTACTAAAGATTATGAATTCCCGATTTCAACTTTTTACTTAACTGAGAATCAATTGCTCTTCGCGTTCGTGGAGCACCTATCACGTTTGCAAAGTACATAGGCCAATTGATCTTCACGTTCGCAAGGTCCGCACCTCGTTCGCGAAGGCATCACCCCAGCTAATCCTTTGCATTTGCGATCAAATGCGTTCGCGATGGAGACCTCGTTTGTCCTTTACAGACATCCCCAAGCCTATGCATTCGCATGAGGCCAGCCGCGTTCGCGTGAGGTCTTCTGCGTTTGCGAAGGACACCCCCCCCAAGCCTTCGCATTTGTGAGCTGCCCCTCACATTCGCATAGAGCAACCTTGTTACACCCCACAGTATTACGTTGATGTTACGCTCCATAATATTTTAACGATGTTACACCCCGTAGTATTGTACGTTGGATTTATTGTAAATTGACATCAGTTCAAGGACAAGAGTATTTTGAGGTTATAAGTATTATGCTACTTATAATAGGTGATAAGTAAATTCGTGAAGGTGAGAGGGTAAGCGAATCGAAGAAAATGAGTTTCGTCGAAATTTGACATTTTGGGATAAAATACGGTCCAAGATATAATACCCCGTATTTATGGACTAGTGCCATACAAGGTACCACATGACCATGATAGTAAGGTATATTCTAGTGTGTTAAAAATGATTAGTATTTTAAGTAATTTTAAGATAATTTTTAATTATGTGAATAAGTGGGTAATTATTGATTTATTTTGTGGGAGATTATGATGTAATTGGAAATTGGTGGATAAGTTTGGTGGGAACATCATCCCCAGCGTGGAAGCAAGGGATAATATTTTTCAAGACCAAATAATGACTCTTTGGTTTATGTACTAGATGGCATATTTAGGAGAATTTTGGACAAAGTAATCCACACAAGTGGGGCCCACAACCTACAATGATAAGAAACCTTCCTACCTCTTTAAGTGTGATGTTTTATGTTTGCTAAGTAACGGATGGAGCCTCAAAACAGTCCATATGAACCCTTATAACGCTACAATAGCGTGAGATGCAATTCTAAGATAGCATGGTATAATCTTTCTCAAGAATATCATACGGATTTTTCCTACTTCGATCCGCCGTTACGTGTTTTTCGCAAAGATGCGGATTAGAGGGATTGTTAAGAGAATCGGCTCATGTATGTTAAGGCTATCCCTTCTTTCCTTTTGGCATGATCCATATGATACAAACGAAACGAGCAAACGCACAACTTTCACAAATGACTCTATTATTAGAAATACTAGGGGTGCCTATGTTCTTGATTCCCCATGTGTCTTATTATTATATCTTCTGTTCATGTGTCTCAGAAAAATACGTAGTTGATAAAGTTTACCGAGAGATCTTATTGACTTACTTCATTATGCATTGCATTCATTTATACATGTACATTAACCCATGACCAGATGACATTATATACGTGTATATTATATGTATATGAGATATGGGGAAAGGTTATGGCGTTATATACGCACCACCACCTGATCAGCTAGTATACAATGATTATTTTGCCCACAGTGGCCAAAATGATATGATGGGATGCCCTTAGAGGCTTGATGATGTTATGTACACATATACTTATGCATGACACTATAAATGTTTCATGATTCACAGAGCTATTCAGACTTACAAGTTGAGTCTTTTCCTCCATGTTTCTTTCATGTCTATTATATATTACTTTCGACGTCCCTTTTGCCTGGGGATGCTGCGTTTCATGCTCGCAGGTTCCGATAGACAAGTTGAGAGTTCTCCAAGTAGGCTATCAGCTCAACGGAAGGGGTTGGTGCACTCCATTTGCTCCGGAGTTGCCTATTTGGTCAGTATGATTTGGACATGTATTGATTGGTATAGCGGGGCCCTGTCCCAACCTTTACGATATTTATCTATTCTTAGAGGCTTGTAGAAAGATGCCATATATATAGATACTTGTATGGCCTTGTCGGCCTGTGTTTTGAGTATATAAAGGATCATGCCGGTATTATAGGCCCGTACTTCATATGTAAAAGTTGGTATATCATGTTGAGTATTCCCTCATGCTTTATTCCAGTAATCTCATGACAGCCTTTCGGGACCATTTACCTATGATAGTACGATAAGAAAGATAGTACGATACGAAAGATACGTTACGTTGTTGCTCGGTTGAGTAAGACACCGGGTGCCCGTCGCGGCCCATCGATTTGGGTCATGACAAACCTGCCCCAGCCCCAAGTTTCCCCTTCACGATCACGGTAATGGCTCCACGATCGCAAAGCACTGTGATGCACCAGAAAACAAGCTAACTCTACAAGGCTATAAATGGTCCGAAATCAATCTGAAACCTACCCGAGCCACCCGGGCTCCATTCCGAACATTTGCACTTGTAATAACATCATATGAACTTGCTTGCTTGCTCAGATCATCAAAATAACATCAAATATAAGGAATCAATCATTAAACTCAAGATTTTTCAAAGTTTACAACTCATTTTCCAACATTCCATATAACGCGCCGAAATACCCTCGGATCTCCTGGGACCCCAACCAAACATGCGTTCAAGTCCAAAAACATCATACGAATCTACTGGAATCGTTAAAATTCCGTTCCGAGGCCATTTACCAAGAATGTTGTCCGTGGTCAACTTTAGTTGTTTTTAAAGCCAAAAAATCATATTTTCTTCAAATCACATAAAAGCTTTCCGAAAAATGACAAGGACCACACACACAAGTCATATAACATCAAATGAAGCTATGAGATATCACATAATACAGAAATTAAGACAAGTACTCAAAATGACCTATCGGGTTGTGACATTTCCCACCTCTAAAAGAAACATTCGTCCTCGAACGAACATAGAAATGTACCTGGAGTGGTAAAAAGGTGTGCGTATCTACTACGCATATTAGAATCGAACTCCCACGTAGCCTCCTCGATCGGCTGACCTCTCCATTGCAGTTTCATAGAAGAAAACCTCTTGGATCTCAACTTTCGAACCTGCCATTCTAAAATAGGTCAAATTCTAATCAAGTTGTACCGTGCTAAAATCTAAAAAATGTGACCTATCTTCATGGTACTTCTGAAGCATAGAAACATTAGATATTGGATGTACCCCTGCTAGGCTAGGAGGCAATGAAAGCCTATAAGCAACCTTCCCAACTCTCCCCAAGATCTCAAATGGGCCAGTAAACCTCAGGCTCAACTTGTCCTTCTTCCCAAACTGCATCACGTCCTTTATAGGCGATACTCGGAGAAGAACCTTCTCACCCGCCATGTAGGCCATATCTCGAACCTTCCGGTATGCATAACTCTTTTTCCCAGACTGAGCTGTACCAAGTCTCTCCTGAATCACCTTAACATTTTCCAAAGCATCACGAACCAAATAAGTGCCCAACAATCTAGCCTCACTGGGCTCAAACCACCCAACAGGCAAAAGACATCGCCTCCCATACAAGGCCTCGTACGAAGCCATTTGGATGCTTTACTGATAGCTGTTATTATAGGCAAACTCTGCTAGAGGTGAAAACTAGTCCCACTGACCCCCGAAATCCATAGAGCATTCCCGCGACATGTCCTCCAATATCTAAATAGTGCACTTAGACTGTCCATCTATTTGAGGATAAAATGCGATCCTCAGCTCGACCTCGTGCCCAACTCATGCTACACGGCTATCCAAAAATGCAACATGAACTGCATGACCCGATCATAAATGATAGAAATGGGCACACCGTGCATGCGATAATCTCCGGATGTAAATTTGAGCCAACCACTCTAAAGAATAGGAGGTCATTGTAACGCCCCGAACCATGGCGTGGGCGTAACATGACACTCGGTGCCTGACTGCATGTGACCAAGCGAACCAACTGTATGGCTGGATCAACATATGGTATAACTGTAAGCTAGATATAAATATACAACATGATGATCTACTAAAGAGTCTGACTGACATATCATAGATGCGGAAAATACTGAAAAGTCTGCAAGTGTAAATGAGTAGCCGACAAGGCTAACACATAAAAGTATGCTAATGTCTGACTGACTGAACTATAGTCTACGAAGCCTCTAAGAATACTGAAATGCTAATTGTTTACCGGGATAAGGTCCCCGACATACCTTACTAACTGAAATACTATAAAGACTGAAGATTGAAAAAAAGGGATAATTCCCCGAAAGACTGGGGCTCACCAATAGCTGATACGAGATGTCCTAGCAAGTAGAATCGTCAACCTGTAAATTATTACCTACATCGCGAGATGCAAGCCGTGGGCAAAAAGGGACGTCAGTACATTTGAATTGCATTGGTATGTAAAACAATTGAAAGAAAGAACAGTAAATACTGAAACCGATAACTGATAACTGAACTAAACATAGGAAGTAAGGATATGAATACTCCCTTTTATGAATGATGAACTAACTGTTTATCTGAATAAATAAAATGCAGTCTCAGGCCCAATATATATATATATATATATATATATATATATATATATATATATATATATATGTGTGTGTGTGTGTGTGTGTGTGCGCGCGCGCGCGCACACACACAAACTGCGGCCTCGGGCCCAAGTATACGTGTACATAACTGCGGCCTCAGGCCCAAAAATGCATAAAGCCTAAACTGCGACCTCAGGCCCAAATACAGGTGTTCAACATTCAGGAATTTAAAATTAGGAACTGAGAATCATACTGCAATAATTGATACTAAAATACCGAACCATACTGAGTTACATGATATTGGAATCCCGAATAGAACTAGACTGAGACATGTATTCATAATAAATTGATTTGTCATAACTGAAACTCATAGGATATTGAACGATTATGAAACTATGCCATCTAGAGAATAGAAATTCTACAACTATTCATGGGACTAAGGAATAATTACGTTCTGAGGAAATTCGTAACAGTCATAAAGAATGGGATGTAGGGAGAATCATAAACATTCCCAAATGTAAAGAAAGTTAGCCTCACATTCCTTAGCTCTGGCCCTTTTTAAGAGTATCACGATGTTCGTTGCCTCTTTCAACGATAATCTATGTCAATATATATATCAAGAGGAACCAATATTAGCACTAATTCTCCTGTTTTAGTAACTTAGGAATTTTATTAAACACCTTATGGGTGTAAAGCCTCATAGCCCTTAGTAATTGATATTTTCTTCACCAAGTTCTCATTCTACTACTTCTAGGTGATTCTACAATCCCAAAGAGATGTAACTAACATAATTTATCATCACCCAAATATTTACAACAATCATAATTCAACAATCCAAAACCCTAGCATAGTTCTTATGGTTCTCTTTATCAAATCCATTTACTATTCTCCCAAAAACTCATCAATTCATAGTTATAAATGATTAGAGAGTAGAAGCATTACCTTTTCGAAGTTCACTCCTCTTGAATTCGAGTTATAGGGTTTCTTTTCTCAACAATGGTGTCTCGATCGAATATATAATGAGTGGAAGGATTTATCCATATTAATAAGGTGTTGGAGAATTGAAATTAACTTAGAGTCATTGTTAGAACTTACCTTGGATGATGGAGGGACCTTGGGGAAGTTGGATTCTTGAGAGCTTACCTTTCTAGAGTAGGATTCGTGTTTGGGGTGTGGGGAATGAGGTAGGGCTTTTAAATAAGTGAACACGTCCAAAAATTGAGGAAGAAAATAAAAGTAGCTCGGGTAAACCTCGTTGGCGCAAGGCATCATCAGGGGCACCAAAATTACTATGCAAGGCACCATCAGAGGCGCCAAAACTACAATGCCCTGCACTGTCTGGGGCACTGAGGTTGATGCCCTGGATAGTGCCCTGCACTGTCAGGGGCGCTGATGTTAATGCCCTGGACAGTGCCTTGCACTGTCTATGGCCGTGAGTTTTCATGGCCTTGCACTATCTATGGCTGTGAGTTTTCATGGCCTTGCACTGTATAAGGCTATAAGACGTACCTCCCATAAACTTAGTCGATTCTATCGAATTTTATGGACCTCACTATCGATCTTGATTCCAAAACAACGGTTTCCATCCATACTCATCCCGATAGGACTTCACATTAATACTCATTTAATTCATCCACAACTAATTCAGATTTACGGAGTGTTACAGTCATCACCGGAATAAGCTGTGGTAAGCCTACCACAAAATCCATGGTGATTCTCTCCCACTTCTACTCCGGCATCTCCAATCTCTGAGTCAACCCACCTGGTTTCTGATGCTCATACTTCACCTATAGACAATTCAAACACCAAAAGATATGACTGGCAATATCTTTCTTCATCCTCCGCCACCAATAGTGCTTCTTCAAGTCACGGTACAACTTTGTGACACCTGGGTGAATGGAATAGCGCGAACTGTGAGCCATTTCAAGGATCAGTTGTCTCAACCCGTCAACATTTGTAACACAAATTCGGCCCTAATGCCGCATAACACCATTATCTCCAATCACAACCTCCTTGGCACCACCCTGCTGCACCATTTCTTTGAACACCAACAAGTGAGGATCATCAAACTAGTGAGCCTTGATACGCTCCAACAATGATGACTATGCCAAAACACAAGAAAGAACCCGGCTAGGCTCCGAAACATCCAATTTCATGAACTAGTTGGCCAAAGCCTGAATATCCATGGCTAGTGGCCTCTTCACTGCCGGTAAATATGCCAAACTACCCATGCTCTCAGCCTTCCTACTCAATGCATCATCCACTACATTAGTCTTCCCCAGATGATATAGTATGGTGATATCATAGTCTTTCAACAACTCTAACCATCTTTGTTGCCGCAAATTAAGGTCCTTCTGCTTGAACAGGTGCCGGAGACTCCAATGGTCGGTATAGATCGAACATGGAACGCCGTATAGATAGTGCCTCCAAATCTTCAGCGCCTGAACAATGACTGCCAACTCCAAATAATGCATATGGTAATTCTTCTCATGAACTTTCAATAGATGAGACATGTAGGTAATCACCTTACCATCCTGCATCAACACCGCGCCAAGCCTAATACTCGATGCATCACAATACATAGTGTAAGATCCCGAACCTATGGACAACGCCAATACTGGGGTTGTAGTCAATGCAGTGTTGAGCTACTGTGAGCTCACCTCACACTCATCGAACCATATGAAAAGAGAACCCTTCTAGGTCAACTTGGTCAATAGGGCTAAGATATATGAAAACCCCTCCACGAACCAATAATAACCCACCAAACTAAGAAGCTCTGAATCTCTATAAGTGATGTAGGTCTAGGCTAGTTCTGAACTACCTCAATCTTCTTAGGATTCACCTTGATGCCCTCGGAAGATACTACATGCCCCACAAAGGTAATCAAGTCTAACCAGAACTCATACTTTGAAAACTTGGCATATAACTGATGATTTTTCAAAGTATGATGTACAATACGTAGGTGTTGCTCATGCTCCTCTCGATTGTAAACAAAAATATCATCAATGAGGACGATCACGTAGGAATCCAGATGAGGCTTGAACACCTAGTTCATCAAATCCATAAAGGATGCTGGGAATTAGTCAAGCCAAATAATATCACCAAGAACTCAGAGTGACCATACAGAGTTAGAAAAGCTGTCCTAGGAACATCTGATACCCTAATCTTCACCTGATGGTAGCCCCGCCTCAAATCAATCTTGGAAAACACCTTGGCACCCTCAAGCTGGTAAAAAAAATCATCAATCCTCGACAACAGATACTTGTTCTTGATAGTGACCTTGTTCAACTGCCGATAATCTACGCACATCCTTATCGATCCATCCTTCCTCATCACCAACAATACCGGTTCACACCAAGGTGAGACACTAGGTCCAATGAATCCCTTGTCAAACAAATCCTACAACTCCTCCTTCAATTCTTTCAACTCAACTGGGGCCATACGGTATGGTGGAATAGAAATGGGCTGAGTGCCCAGAACCAAGTCAATACAAAAGTCAATATCCCTGTCGGGTGGCATACCCGACAAATCTGTAGGAAAAACAACTAGGAACTCACACATAACCAGAACCGAATCCATGGAAGGAACCTCCGCACTGGAATCATGAATATAAGCCAAATACGGCAAACACCCCATCTCGACCATACCCCGAGCCTTCACCTATGAAATGACCCTGCTAGTGGACTGACCGAGATTCCCTCTCCACTCTAATTGAGGCAACCCCGATATGGCTAACATTACAGTCTTAGTGTGATAATACAAGATAACATGATACGATAACAATCAATCCATGCCCAAAATCACATCAAAATCCACCATTTTAAGTAATAGAAGTCCAACCCTAGTCTCATAGCTCCTAATGGTGACCAAACAATAATGATAGAACCCTAGTCTCATAGCTCCCAATTGTGACCAAACAAGAAAGATAGACCTTATCCACCAAAATAGAATCCCCCACAGGCGTAGACACATAGACTAGAGTATCTAAACAATTACGAGACATATCTAAATATGAAGAAAAATAGGATGACACATACTAATAAGTGGAACCCGGATCAAATAAAACTAATGCATCGCGATGGCAAACCAGAATAATACCTGTGAAGACCGCATCAGACGACTCTACCTTAGTCTAGATTTTAAAATGCACACAAATGAGGCTGAGCCCACCAATTTGACCTTTACCTCTCGGATGGCCTCTCACTAGCTGGCCTCTACCTTTAATGGCCTAACCACCACCTCGAGCTGCCATATCCCCGCCTCTAGCTAGCTGAGCAGGCGGTGGAGCAACTGATGCTGGAATTATGACATGAGCACCCTGCTATGGCATGCTGCTCTGTGACCTGGGGGAAAAACCTCTGGACGTGCCTCGAGGTCCCTACAAGTATAACAAGCCCTCGGTTGATGTAACTGTTGATCCAAGAACTGAACCTGTCAACCTGAATAACCACCCTAATAACTTTGAATTAGAGGTGCACTAACCGGAGCTGAAGGTGCATCGTATGCTAGTTGCTCAGGATGATATCCATAAGAACCACGACTGCCTGAAGCACCATGGGATACGAACCGGCCTGATAGGATCTCTACCAAATGAACCCCTGCCTCCACACGAGGCACCACTAAAACCACCAAAATGATAAGGCCTCTTCTCAAATGCCACCTCTCTACCCTAGCTATGAATCCTCTCAATCTACATAGCGATCTCCATAACTCGCGTGAAAGAAATATAATCCTTAGTCTCTCTGGCCATCTGTAGCCTGATGCCGTAAGTAAGGGCATCTATAAACCTCTGACGTGCTTTAGCATGGCTGGATAAATCCACGAATTTGGTCTCATATTGAGTAGCGGTCATGCTGCCCTACTTGACGCGCTCAAACTAACTGCGGAAGTCCTCTCTCTGAGTAAAGGGGATGAACTTATACAAGAATAACTGTGAGAACTAAGCCCAAGTAAGAGGAGGTTAACCTGCTGGTCTACCCCGAACATACGCCTACCACAACCTCTTGGTAGAGCCATACATTTGAAACACTGTGAACTAAACTCCGTTGGACTCCACTATACCCATTTTGCGCAATACCTCATGGCAACGATCCAAGAAATCATGGGGGTCCTCAGAAGGTGTACCGCCAAAGCGAGTGGGAAGTAATTTGGTGAACTTGTCCAACCTCTTTGGCCCCTCGGCTGACATCGTGGGCCCTACCCCGGACTATGTAGTAACAACGGGCTGAGCTGCCGTAACTGGTAAAACTGCTCGGGTCTGATATCCGTAAGCCATGTGCTCTGTAGTGTGAGTAGCAGGAGTCTGGACTCCTCCCCCATCCTGAGAGATGACTAGTGCCATAGGGAACACACTAGCCTGGGCCCTACTCTACATAAGTCCAACCAGGCGGACTAGGGCGTCCTGAAGAACTAGGGTAGCAATGAACCCCTCTGGGATCTGAGCTGGTCTAACTGGCGCGGTCAGAACAAGGATCTCCTCTCTGTGCTTGATCTGAGGCTCAACAACAGGTGTTGTTACGCGTGCTCTAGGATGAGCTCAACCTCTACCTATGGCTCTATCTCAGCCCTAGACCCTACCCTTGGTAGTAGCTGGAGTCTGGGGCTCCAGCTCTTGATCAATTATGTATGTCGTACGTGTCCTCACCATCTGCGAGAGATTAAGAGAAGAATGATTCAAACTCAGCGATAGAATAAAGTTGCATGATAGAGGAAGAAAGAAAGTGAAATTTTCTAAAGCCTTATAGCCTCTAGAAGATAAGTACAAACGTCTTTGTACCGATCCTCAAGACTCTACTAAGCTTGCACATGATTCGTCAGACCCAGGTAACCTAGTGCTCTAATACCAACTTATCACGACCCAAAATCCCAATCAATTGAGGTCGTGATGGCGCCTAATACCGCTTACAACAGATAATGCGAAAAGTAAAGCATTAAATATTTGACAATTGATCATAACATAATGTAGAAACAGCTTTGTAATAACATAATAAAGTTCTAAAACTAGTAACTAGCATAAACCACCCCCAAGATTTGGTGTCACAAGTACATGAGCTTCTAGAGCCAACTAAATACAAGGTTCTGAAAGAAATGCAACACTGTCCAGGTAAGTGGAAACAATACAATAGAGATACGATAATGACTCAAGGCCTGCAGATGGGATGTATCTCTACCATGAATCACCAATGCAGTATCTGCTAAGCACCTCTCGGGGTTCCACTGGTACCGATGTCAGGATCTACGCAAGAAGTGCAGAAGTATAGTATGAGTACAACCGACCCGATGTACTTAGTAAGTGTCAAGCCTAACCTCAACGACATAGTGACGAGGCTAAGACAAGACACCTACAATAAACCTGTACAGTTATATATATATGAAAGAATAACAAGTAAAGAGACAAATGAAACAACGGAATAAGGGCAAGTATAGGGGACAATAAACGGAACAGTAAATAAATAATCATGAAGTAAACCTCTTTCCAAAATGAGCAATGAATCCGCCAAGTCAAAATTCACATTACCAATATCAAGTAAAACAACAAATTCAACAAACTCGCACGGCAACACCCTTCGTTCTTTTACCCTCATCCTTACCATATCAGATAAATGCAAGTGCACGACACCTTCGTGCTTTTACTCTTATCCTCATGTGATCAAAATAAAAATATGTATGCATGACATCACCTTCGTGCTTTAACCTCTCATGATAAATAAGGATGTGCATGACATCACCCTTCGTACTTTTATCCTCACATTCATTCAATCAATGGTATCAATATGCAAATGAGGCACAACAACACCCTTCGTCCTCTTCACTCTTCCTCACAAAGAAATAATAACAACGCAAATATCAAGCCAGGTGGGAAGAAAATTTCAACCTCAACAATAGTGTTGGAATAAACAAACTTAACTTTCAATATCAAAACAATTTCAACTTAAGCAATAAACATGAAAGCGAATAGTCAAATAATAAATAATCTATTAAAGGATGGAAGGCATAGGAAATGAAACAACATATTATAAATAAGGCAAATTCCACCCGTATGCTCTAATCCATGACAGCGCATATACACTCGTCACCATGCAAATACGCCTTTCCCAAACATAATTCACGTAGCAAATAGACCAAACATGTCCTAATTAACTCAGGTCAAAGTTAACCACGACACTTACCTCTTTCTGAAGTCAATTCAATAATTAACCACGACTTTCCCTTTAGAATAAGCCTCCCAACCAATCGAATCTAGCCAAATATAGTTTATACAATTCGAAACAAGCTTTAGAAACTATCCACAAGTGAAAAAGGTTCAATCTTTAATGAAATTAAAAAAGTCAACAAAGGTTATCCCCGGGCCCGCTTGGTCAAAATTTGAGATTCGGACCAAATCTCGATTACCCATTCAGCCCGAGCCTGGATAAGTGATTTGTTTCAAAATCCGACCTTAATTCGAGTTCTAAATCTCAATTTTACCAAATTCCTAAATTCTACGCGAGACCCATAATTTGTACCTTTAAACTACTAAATTTAAGGATACGAATCAATGTGTTTTTATGAAAATATATCAAAACTATTTGAAAAGCACTAACCATTGAAGTTGGGATGCAAATCTCTTCAAAAATCTCTCCAATCCATGCTTTGGGTCTCAAAAATGTTGAAAGATAATGAAATCTCGATTTCAGCTTTTTATTTAACTGGGCGTTAGGTGCTCTTCATGTTCGCAGAGCACCTGTCACGTTTGCGAGGTCTGCACCGTGTTCGCGTAGGCATCACACTAGCCAAGCCTCCACATTCCCGATCAAAAGGTCGCGTTCATGATGGAGACCTCACCTTTCCTGCCCAAACATCCCAAGCCTACACATTCAAGTGAGGTCGACCGCGTTTGTGAAGGACAGCCCCCCAAGCCTTTGTGTTCGCGAGCTTCCCCTCCTATTTACGTAGAGCAACCTGCCCTAGCCCCAGCCCCAAGTTTCACGATCCCAGTAGTGGCTCCGCTATCACGAATCACTGTGATGCACTCTAAAACCAGGAAACTCACCAAGGCCAAAAATTGTCTGAAATCAATCTGAAACTCACTCGAGCCCCTGGGCTCAAATCCGAACATTCACACAAGTGTAATAACATCATATGAACTCGCTCGCTCAAATCATAAAAATAACATCAAATATCAAGAATCGATCATTAAAACTCAAGATTTTTCAAAGTATAAAACTCGTTTTCCAACTTTTCACATAACGCACTGTAATGCCCTCGGGTGTCCCGGGACCCCAACCAAACATGCATACAAGTTGAAGAACGTTGGTCATGGTCAACTTTAGTTTTTTTTAAAGCAAAAAAATCATATTTTCTTCAAATTTCACATAAAAGCTTTTGGAAAAACCATACGGACCACGCACACAAGTCATATAATATCAAATGAAGCTATGAGAGGTCTCGAAACACAGAAATTAAGACTAGTACTCAAAATGTCCACATGTCGTTACACTCGAGCTGAGAATGGTAACCTGGGTACCAGCTGGAAGAACCATGGGCTGAAGCAGTATGGTAGGAACTCTGCGCTAGTAATACACTGCATGAAGACTGAATTGGAAGGCCACGAGCGAGCTGATAAGCTGAAGGAACTGGCTGGCTAGAATGGCCTCTTCCAGAATGATTCGTACCTCCAGACGAGGAACCACTAAAACTGTCTAAATGTCGGGACCTCTTGCCCCTCATCACCATGGCCTCCCTGCTCTAATCCCGAATGTGCTCGATCCCGTGCGCTATGTCCACAACCTGAAGGAATGTAGTACTAGTCTCTGCCTCCCTAGCCATAGCAATCTTGATACAAAAATTCAACACCTCAATGAACCTCCTCACCATTTCAACCTCAGTGGGGATCAGAAAAGCTGGATGACGGGATAACTTAGTGAATCTCATCTCATACTCAATCATAGACAAACGACCCTGTTGAAGGTGCTTAAACTGGCCACACATCTCCTTCCTCTTCGTGAGGGGAATGAAACTCTCTAAGAAGAGATGTGGAAACTAACTCCAAGTGAGTGAAAGTAACCATACCGGCCTGCTATGCTCATATGACTGCCAAATCCTCTTGGCTGCTCCCTTGAGCTGAAAAGTAATGAAATTGACCCCATTATACTCACCAAACGAATATTCCGTAGAATCTCCTGACAACCATCTAAGAAATCATATGCATCTTCCAAAGGATCACCATCAAACTATGGAGGACCCACCTTACTGAATCGATCAAACGTCTTCTGCTCCTACTCAGACATAGCAGCCTCCACCACTGGCCTAACAGAAACCACGGGTGGATGACCCCCAATCTGCACTACTCCTGGCGTCTAAAACACAATAGCAACCTGCTCAAGAGTGTGAGCAGTGGGAGTCTGTGCCCCTCACCCGGCATGAGAAGTAGCCAGTGCCACAGGAAGTAGTCCGGTTTGTGCCAAACCCTCCACAAGTCCAGCCAAACGAACAAAAGCATCCTGAGTAATGGGGTAGCAATAAACCCCTCCGAGACCTAAGCTGGTCCAACTGGCTCACACTTATCAAAAACCTTCTCCTTAACCGGAGCTACTTATGGCTCCACAGTGGCTACTCTAATAGGGGCTCTAACTACGAAGCGTGATCCACCCTTGCCTCGATCCCGACCTTACCCAGCCCTAGACCGGGGTGCTAGTGCTTGCCCAACTGCTCCCGATGAACGTGTTCTCACTATCTGTGAGAGAATAGAAAGACAAAGATTTAAAATTCAGATCAATAAAGTTGCATTATAAAGAATGAAAGAAAGGAAAGTTTCCTAACATCCTGTGGCCTCTTGGAGATTAGTACAGACGTCTCTATACCAATCCACAAGTCTCTGTTTGACCTGTTGGTAACTCGCGAGACCTGCACAATCTAGAGCTCTGATACCAACCTTTCATGATCCAAAGTCCCACCTTAGGCTGTGCTAGAGCCTAGCTATACTGTCTAAGCAAGCCAACTCACAATCCACAAAAAATTAAAGCCAGATTCCTTTAATTAATAGAGTCATATTATAAATAAGGAAACAAATATCCACAAAATAGTAAAAATATCTGATACAGTCATAACACTGACTGAATGCGGCTAATACAATAAAAACCCCAAGACTAAGTGGAACAAGTACACGAGTGACTACTGAATAAATACAAGTCTGAATACACGAATAAAGATATCTGAAATAGTCAAAAAAGTAGGGAATGGTAAAGGGCAGGGACTCGAGAACTACAAAATGAATCCATGGACTGTAGCTCACTCCGAGTCTCCGTGCGATGCCTAGGCACAATCAAGAGGCTCTAGTAGGACCCACCTAAGGATCTGCCCAAAAAGATGTGCAAAAGCGTAGTAATAGTACACTACAATCGATACCCAGTAAATATCTAGTCTAAGCTCTAAGAAGTAGTGGCGAGCCTATAGGCATCAAGATACTTACAACATGAATATAATTAACAGAACTTGAACTGAAACAGTAAATAATCTCATGAATAAGCAAGAATCAAAGATATCAACAGTCAAAAGGTATAAAGCATATTTTTTCCAAGTCAAGAGATAATCATAACGCTGTCTAGGTATAACATTTAAAGGAGACATGCTTCAATCAACTAAATCAAGGCTCCCAACTAGCATATATAGATGTCATCTAACAATTGGCATCTAAATGAGTCAAGAGTATGTATGCATGCTCAAACCGGTACAAGGTCCATGTACCAAGATACACTATCCATGTATCATCATAACCCTATACAAAATCCATGTATCGATCCGATATAAAATTCATGTATCGGCCACGCTCACAGGACACAAAATAACATAAATAATCACTTGACTCTAGAGGGACAAATCCAAATCCAAGCACAAAGAGGAGCTTAATATATCACTCATAATCAAATATCAATTCAGCATGTCCTATGTGCTATAATTATATTTTATCCGCACGACCTTACTTTTCTTGCCGAAATTCTCAGTCCGAATCAAGTGTACATATACAAAATGTATGCATATGCTCAAGAATTATAGGTAAAAGATGCACAAGGACTTAATAAAAATTATATGAATTTGTGTTCATAGAATTTATATATGATTATTGATGATTCTAGCAGTTTAACATATCAAGAATAAGTTCCCATAGCTTCACAAATAATCAAAAACCTAGGCAGGATCTCTAACATGAATACGAAAGCGAACATAGTCATATAATCCGAACAAATCATGAATCATATGAGAATATAATCAAAAGAAGGCATAAAGTATCCCAATTCTATCTCGATCATGATGTAAACTTGGTAAGTGTATATACACTCGATAGTCCGTATATACACCACCCAATACCTTAAATATACAACAATCAAGTCAAATTCTAGGAGTTTCCATCATAACAAGGTTAGTCAACAGACTTACCTTCAACCTGTAGCCTTCAACCTTCATAAATAGCCTTCCCTCTCAAATCAACCTTCGAACGAGTCAAATCTAGTCAAATACAATTTAATAACGTCAAACAAAGCCATAGAAATCAATTTCAAATAATAAAGTTTGAATAGTTAATCAAATTCTCAAAAGTCAACATGTGCTTATACAATCAAAACTCGAGTCAAGAGGTAGATCCTGACTACCGATAACCTCACGAGTCCAAATATGTTATTAGATTCCAAAATCGACCCCAAATCGATCTTCAAATCCCCAAAATACACCATCTTAAGTTGTAGACAGAAATCCCAAATTTCACTTTGAAATTCAAGCTTTTAGGTATAGAAATCTATGGCAAAAATAAGATATAAAGTCAAATCCAAGTGAAACTTTCTTACTTACAATTACATAGTGAAATTTCTCTTCAAAATCTCCCACTCTCGAAGTCTAAGGCTCAAAATATGAAAAAGTAGGTATTAGTCCCGAAATCACATCTTAAATATTCTGCCCAGTGATACCCTTCATGAACGCGGCCACATCCTCGCATTTGCGAAGCACAAACTTCCTTTGCCCCAAAATAACCCTTCGCGGAGGCGAAGGTCCTATCGCAAACGCACAACACCGGCTTGCCCAACTACACGAATGTGAGCTACATTTTGCGAGCGCGAAGACATCCACCCCTTCGGGCTCACTTGGTACGCGAATGCAAAACTCCACCGCGAACGCGATAGCTAATCAACACACACCCTCCGCGAACATGAGCCACCTGATGCGAACACGGAGCACAAATTTCAACTGCCCACACATCCTTCATCGCGAATGTGATGTACCCCCGTGAACGTGATGAACACCATATACCAGCAAATATCTGATGTTCCAAAACTCATGGAAATGGTCTGAAACCACCTCGAAACACACTAGAGCCCCATGCGACCCCGTCTAATCATGTCAACAAGTTCTAATACCTAATTTGAACTTGTCCAAGGGCTCAAAATACCACGAATTACATCTAAATCAAGAATCGACGATCAACATCATTCTCTTAAGTTTAAGAACTTCCAACTTGCAACCAAGTGTCCGATTCAAGCCTTACCAATTCGAATTTCAATCAAACTTTGCACCAAGTTCCAAATGATATCATGAACTTATACCAAGTTCTGAAACAATAATCCAACTTCGATATCATCAAAGTCACCCCTGGTCAAATCTATGAACTCTCCAAACCTACAAATTGCCAACTTTCAGTAAATAGAGTAAAAAAAACCCTAGGAACCTCCATATCCAATTTCGAGCATACGCCTATGTCCAAAATCACCATACAAACCTATTGGATCTATCAAAATACCAATCCGAAGTCGTTTACATAAAAGTCAAATCTTGGTCAACTCATACAATTTAAGCTTTCAAAATGAGACTAAGTGTCTCAATTCATTCTCAAACCTTCTCGAAGCCAAAACAACCACCCCTGCAAGTTACAAAACTTAAAACATGTGTAACGAAAATATCAAATAGGAGAACGGGGTCAAATATACAAAATAACTGGTCGAGTCATTACAAGAAAATACAATTAAAAAATAATGAATAAAGCGGAAGCCGAGGAGACAAAGTTCACAAGATGGTTTGAAATTAGTCAAAAGAATATTGAGGCTAGACACTTGAGATATATTTAATTCCCCAGTCATTATGTATGACACACATATTTAAAAACTCGGACAAAAAGGCAGAGGGGATGTACAATTGGAAGGATATACTCTACATATCCCTTCCGAGGTGAAAATTTCTATCTGAAAATGCTTTAGTGGTGAAAAATTCTATCTGAGAATGCTTTTAAATATTATTAAGGGTTTCCAAATATACTAAGTTATCAGAATGATCAATGGAATTCTGTATGACACTTTTAATGAAACATGTTACACATTGGGGTTGTTCGATTACAACAAGAATAGATAAATTGTTTGATCAAAGCAGCTGTATGGGCATCGGAGTATCAATTACGACAACTATTTGTTACAATTCTGACACAGTATTAAATCTCGAGTAACTATACATTTTGAAAAGCAGTGTATACAATATTATCTGAAGATATCATTCATTTCAGAGGAAAATACTACAATTTCCTAAACTTCCACTGACCGTGAACAAATACATATGTACACATTACATGAAATTAAGAACATCTTGATGAGTATAAGGAGATCTTTGACTGAATGTGAAGGGATGCCTATACCAGATACATCTCTTATGAATTTTCAAGAAAACAAGGTATCGTGTGAAGAGCTAAAATACAATATTGAGAAGATGAGTGAGGATCACAACCAACTTTATCAAAATCTGGATGAATATCAGAAGGTTGCATATCATACAATTGTACGTTTAGCTAGAGAAAAATAGGGTAAATAATTTTTCCAAAATGACCATAGGTTGTATTGTACTTCCAGTTGCAACATCAAGAGCAGTAGCATAGTTACTACCTAATGGAAGAAGTGCACATTTACGATTTCGCATACCATTAGAACTTTGTCCGAAATCAACCTGCAAAATACGCCATGGGACTCAATTAGCTGAATTACTTTGCAAAATATCCCTGATAATATGGGATGAAGCCCAGTGGCGGATCCAAGATTTTCGAATTGTGGGTGCTCCATTATTTTTTCTAACGCTCCGATCAGTCGTTTTGAGTACTAGCTTTTCTTTCTATGTTCCGAGATTTTTCATAGCTCTACTTGATGATTTATAACTTGTGTGTATGGTCCGTGTCGATTTTCGAAAAATTTAACTGTGAATTTTTAAAAAAAATATGATTTTTGACTTTAAGAATGACTATAGTTGACCACGGTCAACGTTATTGATAAACGACCTCGGATCGGTGTTTTGACTATTCCGGTAGGTTTGTATGATGTTATTGGACTTGTACGCATATTTGGTTGGGGTCCCGCGGTGACCCGAGTGCGTTTTGGCGCATTATGTAAAAGATTGGAAATTTGATTTTAAACTTGAAAGTTTTGAGTTTTGATGATCGATTCATGATTTTAGATGTTATCTTGATGATTTGAGGTAGCGATAGAGATTGTCTAATGTTATTACACTCGTGTGAATATTCAGATTAGAGCTCGAGGGGCTCGGATGAGTTCCAGAAGTGTTTTGGTATGTTCTTGGACCGTTGAGGGAAATCTTGTGCTTTATGACTGTAGGTATCACAATTGCGATGACCTGTTCGCAATTGCAAGTCCTGCTTTTGCGAAATCGGGCTCAAAAATATGAAAACTAGGGAGCGACAGTGCGCTTCACAAATGCGAAGTACGTGCCGCAATTGCGAGCTGGTGGCCATCACTTTTGCGGTGGATTTTGTCGCAAATGCGATTGGATGCCTGGGCTGCGCAGCATTCGCAAAGGCGAAGGAGGAAACACTTTTGCGATAAGGGGGTGTCCGCAAATTTGAAGTTTATATCGCTTTTGCGACCACTGTTGGGTTGGGACACTGATCGCATTTGCAATCAGTTATTTGCTTTTGTGATGGTCGCAATTGTGGATAAGAGTTAGCAATTGTGATATTTACAGTTGGATAAAAGTGAAAAATTTCGGGACTTAGCTCATTTTACATTATTTTTCATCCATAAACTCTCTACAAGTGATTTTTGAATAGGATTTTGTTCCCAAATTCGTTGATAAGCAACTTTAATTTATTTTCAATCAATTTCAACTACTTTTTCATGAATTTTAACTTCAAATCCATGAATTTCAAAGTAGAAATTGGGAATTTTATAAAAGTGTGATTTAGACCTCAAGTTAAGGTCGATTTTATATAAATCACATATCCGGCTCGGGGGTGAATGGATAATCGGAATTTGATCTGAATCTAAGATTTCGATCACGTGGGCTCTGGTTGACTTATTATTGACTTTTTCAATTATGATCAAGGTCGAACCTTTTTCATTCGTGGGTAGTTTATAAATCTTATTTTGAATTATTTTAATGATATTTGGCTATATTCTATTGGTTTGGAGGCTTGTTCTAAAGGAAAAGCCGTGGTTGATTGTTGATTGTATTCCGGAATGAGGTAAGTGTCTAGCCTAGCTTTGTTGGAAGAATTTTTCCTACTAAATGATATTATTTATTTCATACGGGGGTGATGCATATACAAGGTGACGAGCGTATATGCATGTGCCAGGGTTTTCATGACCGTGATGGGGAATTATATGCTTCGTTGTGCCTTCGTTGTACTTGGTGATCCCTTAACTTATGATTCATTTAATTCGATGACTAATAACTCAATTAACTGTGTTAGAAATCATGCTAGAATATATGACATCTTAAAAAGGATTTAATGTGATATTTTGAGATTCATTTGCATACTTAACTTGATCGTAGTATCACGAACCTATATTTATACCTATTATTGTCATGTTACTTGAGCTTCTTTATCCGTAATAAGAGATGATGATTGGGGCCTCAGGGCTATGTTTGGCACAATGGGTATTTCCGTGCAATTGATGTGATGTTGGCACGATGAGTATTTCCGTACAGTGTGAAATAAGATTGGCCAGTTGGTTATTACTGTAGGAGAAGAATGGGAGTTGGATTCTTGTTATGATTACTCATTCGTTAAACACTTACATGATCTCTACCTTGGTTTCTATTAATGTTTGCTATTTTGTACGTTACTTTCCCATTTGTGCTCCTTATGTAGTTATCTCTGTATTTTTCATTTATCATGTTACTGTTATAGTTATGCTTTTACCTTGTCTATTACTATTACTCCTACACTTTTACTTAATTTACTTCTGCTACATGTCCTCTTCAAATTCATGCCTTTACTTGTTATTAGCCCGTACATGTTACATGCCTCTATTTATTACGTGATTTGCTTATTAGATATATTGATCGGTTACATGCCTTAACTTACTACCTGCCTTCACTTGCTATATACCTTTACTTGTTTCATGCCTTCACTTGCTACATGATTTCACTTATTACACACCTCTACTTGATACTTATTTTTACATCCTTCCTCGTTTTATGTTCTACACTTCTTTGCTTAGAGGGATTGGATGACTTTTAGATTGATTGTGTGTTATGCTTTGTGGAAGCTTTGTCTTTATATGTGGGAGACTAGCTCTGGGATGTTATGTTGCTCATCTTAATTGGTTTGAGTTTGTATTCCCTAGTTGAATTCAACATGTTCATTTTCTTGGTGTTACGTTGTGAACTTTCCCGTGATTAGTTGTTATTGTATGATATCATATGAATGTATATATATATATATATATATATATATATATATATATATATATATATATATATATATATATATATGTGTGTGTGTGTGTGTGTGTGTGTGTGTGTGTATTGGTATTAGGATCGGGTGGCATACCGCAACAGTGTTAATTGATATTAGGATCGGATTGCAAGCCGTAACAGTGTTAATTGATATTAGGATCGGGTTGCACGCTGTAACAATACTTATTGATATTGGGATCGGGTTGCACACCGCAATAGTGTTTATTGATATTGGGATTGGGTTACACACCGCAACAGTGTTAATTGAGATTGGGATCGGGTTGCACGCTGCAACGGTATTTGTTAGTGATGTTTGGGTATGATCTTTTTGCATACTTCATGATTATGGCTTCCTTCGTAGAAATAGTTATGAGGTTATGTCTTGTTTGCCATGTCTGTTAACTTGCTCCATAGCTCTCCAGTTAATGCTCTTACCATTATTCAATATATCTCTTGCATTGTTTTTCCTTTTTATTCTTTGCACAGGAACATAATAAGTGATTATCTTTAACTTAAAACCTCGTCACTACTTCACCGAGGTTAGTTAAGATACTTACTGAGTACATGAGGTTGGTTACTCATACTACACATTTACACCTTATGTGCAGATCTTGGAGCTGTATAGTTGTGGAAGACGAAGTCTTGCATTGAAGACGTACCCGCATTCCAGATTTAAGCTACCTCTTGTTCATGGTAGTTTAGGATTTAAGTTCTTTTTATGCAAACATCAAATAGATAATGTATTTATTCTTCATATCGGTTTTGTAAATCTAATTCATAGTGGATCATGACTTGTACAATGAGTCCTTAGGGTTGTTGTATTAAATTCGATTGTAGTTTCTATTATATATTATTGATTTCTTAGTTTAGTTGTAACTTATATTGTTTGGCTTACCTAGCGGGTTTTGTTAGGTGCCATCACGACTTAGTAGAATTTTGGGTCGTGACAAGTTTATATCAGAGCACCAGGTTCATGGGTTCTACAAGTCATGAGCAAGTTTCTAGTAGAGTCTTGCGGATCGGTATGATGACATCCATACCTATCTTCGAGAGTCTACAGGACATTTAGGAAACTTTCATTCTTTCTTTCCTTATCGTGTGACTTTATTTCAGCTTGAAACCTGCAACTTTGATTATTCCTATTCGTATGTATGTGGTGTTGAGCACCAAGTGTCATTGTGCACCAACAACTCGTGATGTTGTGGATGGGCTGCGAAGGGATGTGGATGCTAGATTACCATCACGATGTGTTGTCCAGGCTTAGATGCTAATATGTTAGTAGATCTCTCGGTTGTTCATTTGGGGAATGATGATGATTATTATATCTTGTCGATGAGTGTAGACTCAAGAAGATTAATTGATTGCCAAGTTGTTGTGACCATGGTGGGGTCATAGGAAGGTGTTGATTTGAGTCTAGCTGGTGGGTTATCTCCTACTTGAAGATTTGAGGTCTTGTGTTTCATATGAGGCTTCTATTTAGTGGGGTGCTTATCTTATCATTTCGTAGCATTTGACTGTCAAAAGGATGGGTATGCACTTGGCAGAGTCTTTGGAGTGTTTTACGACTACAGTTACATAATTTTATGAAGCATTTAGCTGACTGACAGCGCGGGACTGGGACAGCTATGAAGGGAGGGCACATTGGGTTACATGTGATGTGTTCTATGGCTTCGAGCCAAGTGGGGGAGTTTGCTCTCTATGGTCGGATTGCATGGTCATGTGTGTATTAGATCTTGGACTAGGACGTTCTTGTGGATTGGCTATGACTTGAGGAAGAGACGATTTCAAGCGAGGGATCGGTTGGATGTATGATGTACTAAAACTTTATGGGAATATAGAGGTGTTGGGATGATTCAGATTTGATATTTGTTGCGGATGTAGTGTGCAAGAAAAAGGAATCACTTGGTTGCTTCTTTTGGTTTTTCATGCATTGGTGAATTGCGGGTTATTCGGTGTGTATTAACCGTGTAATGGAGATTAGATCAAGGTTAATGACTATCGAGAAGGTTCTGATGAGTTCAATATTCACATATGGCATTTAAGGATTTTTGGTTTTGTGTATGGCTAAGGCTTGAGATTTTAGTGGATGGTGTCTAGAATTGCGATACTTCTATATTAATTTGGACTCGACATGGCAGTATTAGTGAGATACAAGAAACAACTCTGGATTCGCAGAAGGTCCCTTCAGAGGGAGCATTTATGATTAAGTTACTTTTGGGTTTGGCAGTCTGCATGACTCGGTTGAGTCAGGGGAAAATCATTTCTGATGACTCGATTAAGTTTTGATGGGTTTAGAAGAATTCACGATGGTTATGGCCACGGTTCGGGTTTGATGTCTTCTACGGGTATAGAAGGTGTGTCGTGCATGGTGATGTCCTCCTGGATTGAGGTAAATTGAAGGTTCCCGATTGATAAGATGTTCAACCTGCTTGTGATTCAGAGTTAATAATAAGATTTTTGTATTTTTACGAGTTAGCATGACAGCAGCGATGCACCATGTGAGATTGAAAGTTATGAGTACAAGGTTGCGGTTTAGTTTTGAAGGGAAGGCCATAAGTTCTAGATGGCATGAATGATTTTAGATGTTTAAGAGAATGCTGACACTATTTGGTATCACCTGAGGAGGGTGTGCATTTTAGGAGACATATTATAAGGATGCTTGACTAGTGTTATGGTGATCGCCTGGTTTTGGGCTACTGAGGTTCAGGCTTTGCTACGTGGCACAAAGATCTATGTGAGTATTTTATGTAAGATGATGGAGTATGAGTGATGTATCATTCATTAAAGTAGTGGAGTTTGGATCAGATATGGAGATTCCAGTATTCATGAGGTTTAGAGTCTAGATACTCTCGTAGGCAGACTATTCCTTGGTTACAAACTGTGAAGATATGCTAAGAATTGGATATATGAGGGTATGTGTTATGGATAGGTTGATATGGACCTATGGAGGGTTATATACTTGTTTGGGAATGATCAAAATTAGTTTAGGGGCTATTTGTAGGCCTAATGAGGATGTGTGTTCTATATTGGATCGAGTTTGCTTACTCTTACGCAACTATTACTGTAGGTATATCATCGGGCATAATGGATGTTATTCGTTCCTTGGACTCTGTGGCGTGTTTCTCTCTTATGCTATTATGGTTTGTGGGGCAAAAAAAACTTGATTATTCATACGCATGTTGTAATCCCATTTAGGCCTTATGACGATATATGGGCAAGATGGCTCTCGTGATGTTGATCTGCTTATTGCATCTTAACTGTGCTTGCCTTTTTCTGTATTGTATTATGCCTATTCATCTCTCCACATTTATAATTTTGCACTCTATCATTCTTTGATGTTGACGCACATGTACTTAGTGAGCGCGAGCATTATGGGTCAATGGGTATCCCTATGTGGATTAATATGTTGGGATCGGGTTGCGCGCCGTAACTAAGTTATGTGAGATACCCTTCCTTGTGTTTATTTCGTGTGTTTTTTCCCTTTGTGGGATGAGTTCATGAAAATTATGCTTTTATTGTTATATTAGTTGCACTTATTGGATAGTCCTTGTGCCTTATTTTCTTTCTATTTTTGGATATATCTGAGTTATTGCTTCTTTGTGTACGGACCACATTGTGTGAGGTTCCATGTGGATTTTGGTGTGACTTGTAGGTTGGGCTGCTTGTGTTGGGTGAGACGAGGTTTCTAGACATGGGAGATGCACTATCGTATTGGGATAAGGAATGTTTGAAGAATAATACCATATTTTTACTCAGAATTTGGCAATGGTCCTTGTCGGATGAGGGAGCTCCTCGACTTGTTGATTTCATGGGTGGTTACGAGTTTCTACATGTTTTCTTTATCATTAGTAGCGTTGCGAAGGTCCGGAATGAGGTTTCATTTAATATGAAGTATATTACCGGTATCGGGTTTGGTAATGAGCAACTATTGTGGTCAGAAGTTATTGCTGCGTGTACATGAGTTATGTGGAATATCGTGTGATTTGACATTGGCAGTGTATTGACGGCTTGATGCAGCTTGTTGAGATTGATACAATGTATATATGCAATGATCGTATCTTTTAGGGGATTCCGGATGTTGGAATATGTGTATTGATATTGGGATCGGGTTGCACGTCGCAATAATATTAATTGATATTGGAATCTGGCTATATGCCGCAACAGTGTTAATTGATATTGGGATTGGGTTGTATACCACAACAGTGTTTATTGATATTGAGGCCGGGTTGCACGCCGCAAAAGTGTTAATTGAAATTGGGATCAGATTGAATGCCGTAACGGTATTTGTTAGTGATGTTTGGCTATGATCCTTGCGCGTAATTCATGATTACGGTTTCCTTCGTAGAAATGGTTTTGAGGTTATGTCTTGTTTGCCATGTCTGATAACTTGCTCCATAGCTCTCCTATTGATGCTCTTATCATTATTCGACATATCTCTTGCCTTATTTTTCAAGCTTATCATCTCCACAGGTACATAGTAATTGAGTATCTTTAACTTAAAACCTCTTCACTACTTTACCAAGGTTAGTCAAGATACTTACTGGGTACATGAAATTGGTTGTGTAAGGCGAAGACTTGCATTGAAGACGTACCCGCATTTTAGAGTCAAGCTACCTCTTATTCATGGTAGTTTAGGATTTATGTTCTATTTATGTAAACTTCAAACATATATTATATTTATTCTTCATATCGGTTTTGTAAATCTAAATCATAGTGGCTCATGACTTGTATTACCAGTCCTTGGTGTAGTTGTATTAAATTCGGATGTAGCTTCTATTATATATAATATTGATTTCTCAGTTTAGTTGTAAATTATATTGTTTGGCTTATATAGCAGGTTGGGTTATGTGCCATCATGACTTAGTAGAATTTTGGGTCGTGACATTTTTAATATGAATATTACTGTTGAGACTGGGTGCTCAGTTAATGTACTTATATGAATTTAGTACTAGTTTTTTATACACCTAATATTATTTGGTTCCTAAAAGTAATGGGTGCCCGATAACCCATAACCCACATAGTAGATCTACCACTGATGAAGCTCCAATGGCAAATAAATAGTATTTTGAAGCGTTGGATAAGTCATTATGTGACATACGTCGAATTAACTACCAAGCAGTATTGGGATGAATGTTGATTGTGGTGAATATTTTTGGCAAGTACTCTCTGTTATGCCAAAGATACGTAGATCAAACATTGTTGATACTGCAATACCCAACAAAGAACACGCATTTAAAATTAATAAAAGGGTAGCAGTGATGTATTAGATATAGTTCTGTTTGACAAATGATTCCTACATATAGGTGATGGATGGTCTTATAATGACACAACAAATAAATTATTAAACATCATAGTAGATAATATATTGACCTCAATAAATAATCACTTGAATTATAGTCGACTTGGTGTATCAAATATTGGCTGAAAGGTATGTGCTATTATTGATGGTTTTAAGTTATTTTGGTTAGATTCGAGTTGTCTGGAAATTAATACGCACGGGATGGGCTTGTTAGAGGAGTGATTTGGCTTACTTGAGGTAAGTATCTTACCTAGACTTAGTTGAGGCACTGATTGCCTGCGTTATTGGTGATAGCTACGTGCTATGGGTGTGCACATGCGTGGGGTTTGAACCCATGTGCGAGCATCAGAGTATTTATTCATGCTCGGGGTAGTGCTTAGGCTATAATATGCTTTGTATTGACTGTTAAGCTTTAATCTATGATTCTTCTCATATTTGTAACCTTGTTTGGAACTATTTGATCCATGTTTTAGGTTATATAGAGGCTAAATCCCTGAATGAACTTGATAATTGCTATTTCTGTGATGGAATTGCTAATTTGAGCTATGATAGCACACTTTTCACATGCCTATACTTTAGCATGTCGTTTATACCAGTCTAAGAGCTTGAAATCAGTTATTCATTCATCATATACATGTATTCTTGTATATTTGCTTCTGTCATATGATTTGGACTGGATGCCTGTGAACACACCAAGAGGATTGTGTTGTTATGCCTGTGACCACGCCGAGCGGATTGTGTTGTTATGCATATGACCACGCCGAGCGGATTGTGTTGTTATGTTTGTGACCACCCGGGGCTGGTAGCACGTTGAATTGGCTGTGCATACGTGTAGATATGGATCCATCCCCCTAGAGTCACCCTCTCATGATTCTCTATTGATGGTGTACACGCGGATTTGAGAAAATTAATCAGTGGTTTGATACGGATGTGGGAATATTGAGGAAAATCTGGTCAGTGTTTATTTTGGATTTTGCATTTCATCTTTACTTGCAATTTATGTGGTTAATTACATGATTTAATTGCATATCATATTTATATGATGTAACATTGACTAAGCATAGAACTTGAGTAATTGTACACACATAGATGGTTCCTTTCTGTACTTTATGACTTGATCATATTATTGTTCAGTACTTGTTGAGTTATGAAATTGTACAAGTTATAACAAGTATAATTTATATTTCTTGCTTCTTTTACCTTGCCGTGGCTAGTTATGATACTTGTTGAGTACATTGAGTCGGTTGTACTCATGCTACACTCTGTACTTAATTGTGCAGATCCAGGTGTCGAACCCAGTCATTGGTAGCTGAGGCTTGTAGTAGAGCTGATCATAGAGAGGCGAGGTAGAACTGTATTCTCGACCGCAGTCTTGCCGTCTCTTTTCTTATGTACGGTTGTCTTTATTTCAGACAATATTGTTATTAACTTCAGACTTGTATTCCGTTGTAGAGCTCATGACTCTGAATATACCGGTTCTGGGGGATCTATCACATCTTGGCATTAATATGTTATATTGAGGTTTCACACTTAGGTTATTTCTATAAATTATGCTATTTTGGTTCTTTATTGTTATATCCGGCTTGCCTAGCAAGTGTATTAGGCGCCATCAAGACTGGTTGGGTTTTGGATTGTGACAAGTTAGTATCAAATTCCTAGGTTCATAAGTATTACGAGTCATGAGCAAGTTTAGTAGAATCTTGGGGATCGGTGCAGAGATGTCTGTACTTATTTTCGGGAGGCTACCAAACTGTTAGGAAACTTCACTTTCTTACATTCTTGTCGTGATGGTTTGTTATTTTCCAAGTTTGAAACTTGAGTCTTCTATTCTCTCACAGATGGTGAGAACACATGTGATCGGGTCAGGCGGACGGCCACCAGTACCACAAGTTAGGGTCGCGAGAGACCGGGCCCCGAGTAGAGGCCGAAGTGTGGCTCGTACTATAGCCACAGAAGCACCTGTGGAGCCACTAGTTGCTCCACCTTAGGAGCAAGTACCAGATGTTGTTGAGCCGGTGGGACCAGCTTAGGCACCAACAGTGCCCATTGTTATTTCCGGCCTTCAGGAGGCCTTAACCTAGATTTTGACTGTGTGCACGAGCCTGGCTCAGGCAGTTTCGATCCCAGTTGCACCAGCTACCTCATAGGCTGGAGGAAGTGCCCAGACTCCTCCCGCCCACACTCTAGAGCAGATATCTCAAGGTCACCAGACACCGAGTGTATTGCTAGTTCAGCCGGTTGCTGCTTCTCGGGCCAAGGTTGGTCCACCCATGAGTGATGAGGAGCAGAAGAGGTTGGAGAGGTTTAGGAGGCTTAGGCCTCCAGAGTTCAGGGGGACAGAGTCAAAGGATGCTCAAGATTTTCTAGATCAGTGTCAGCGGATTCTTCGCACAACGGGTATTTTAGACACTAGTGGGGTTGCATTTACTACTTTTCAGCTGATAGGGGCAGCTTATAGATGGTGAAAAACTTATGAGTTGAGAAGAGTAGCTGGCACAACACCACTTATATGGAATGAATTCTAAGTTCTCTTCTTAGAGAAGTTTGTTCACCAGACTCGTAGAGAGGAGTTGCGTAGGACATTTGAAAAGCTATGCTAGGAGCGTATTACCTTGACTCAGTATGAGATAAGGTTCACAGATTTGGCTCGTCATTCAGTATGGTTGGTTCTCACTGAGAGGGAGAAGATTGTGAGGTTCATGGATGGCTTCAACTACACTTTGTGTTTCAGTATGTCGGTAGAAGTTGTGACAGATGCTAGGTTTGAACTAGGTGGTCGAGATTGCTAGACTCTTAGAGCAGGTTCGTGGGCTGGAGCGTGAGGAATGGTAGGCCAAGAGGCCTCGTAGTTCAGGTGGTTTCAGCAGTGCCTCACTAGGGGGCCAATCGTATTACAGCAGAGGTCATCTTTCTAGACCCGTTCAGGCAGCTCGTCATGTTCCCCGTGGCTCTTTAGCTAGCCACAGTTCCTACAGTGCACGCCCAACTCTGTTCAGTATGCTGCTAACACAGAGTTCTTACCGTGCTCCATCTGCCTAGGTTTCCATAGGCATTTCTTCAGGCTATTAGGGTCAGAAGCCTTATAGGAGGGATTGTTATGAGTGCGGAGACTTGAGTCACCTCAAGAGAGATTACCCCAAACTGTTGAGTAGGGTCCTACAACAGAGCTCTCAGCCTATGATGTCAGCACCAGTAACTACACAACCCGTATAGCTACTAGGGGTGGGACTCAGGTAATTCGAGGTCGCCCTAGAGGGGGAGGTCGATCAGGTGATGGTCAGGCCCGTTGCTACGTATTTTCAGCCAGGCCAGAGGCAGTATCTTCTGTTGCCGTGATCACATGTATTGTATTAGTTTGCCATATGGAGGCTTCAGTATTATTTGATCTTGGTTCCACTTATTCATATGTGTCATCATACTTTGATCGTTATTTGGATATACTCTGTTTAGTTATCCATGTTCATGTATCTATACCGATATGTGATTCTATTATTGTAGACTGTGTGTATCGGTCATGTGTGCTGACTATTGGGGGATTAGAGATGAGATTTGATCTTTTATTGCTTAGCCTAGTAGATTTTGACGTGATTTTAGTCATGGATTGGTTTTCTCCATGTCACGCTTTTCTGGATTGTCATGCTAAGACCGTGACATTGGCAATGTCGGGGTTGCATAGGGTTGAGTGGAAAGGTTCCCTGGATTATGTCCCTAGTAGAGTGATTTCATATTTGAAGGCTCAATAGATGGTTTAGAAGGGTTGTTTGGCATATTTGGCCTTCGAGAGGGATGTTAGTGCGGATGCTCCTACCGTTGACTCAGTTTCGGTAGTGAGAAACTTCCCATACATATTTTCTGCAGAACTGCCAGGCATGCCACCCGATAGGGATATTGATTTTGGTATAGATTTGGTGCCGAGCACTCAGCCTATATCTATTCCACCATATCGCATGGCACCGACAAAATTGAAAGAGTTAAAGATATAGCTTCATGAGTTGCTTGATAAGGGCTTCATCGGACCAAGTGTGTCACCTTGCGGTGCATCGGTTCTCTTTATGAAGAAGAAAGATGGCACTATGAGGATGTATATTGACTACAGGTAACTGAACAAAGTTACAATTAAGAACAAGTACCCACTACCACACATTGATGGCTTATTGGATCAGCGTCAGGGTGCTAGAGTGTTCTCGAAGATTGATTTGAGGTCGGGGTATCATCAGTTGAAGATCTAGGATTTTGATATTCTGAAGACAGCTTTTAGGACCCTCTGTGGGCACTACGAGTTTCTTGTGATGTCTTTTGGGTTGACCAATGCCCCATCAACCGTTATGCACCCGATGAACAGTGTGTTCTAGCCGTATCTTTATTCTTTCATCATTGTATTCATTGATGATATATTGGTGTTCTCACGTAGCCAGGGGGATCATGAGCAACATCTGAGGATTGTGCTTTAGGCTTTGAGGGAGAAGAAGCTATACGCTAAATTCTCCAAGTGTGAGTTTTGGCTCGATTCGGTGGCGTTCTTGGGCCACATGGTGTCTAGTGAGGGGATCAAGGTAGATCGAAGAAGATTGAGGTAGTTTAGAGTTGGCCCAAACTATCTCTAGCTACTAAGATTCAGAGCTTTGTTGGATTTGCAGGTTATTATCGTTATTTTGTGGGGGGCTTCTCGTCCATTGCTGCACTTTGACTAGATTGACCTAGAAGGGTGCTCCTTTTAGATGATCCGATGACTGTGAGCTGAGCTTTCAGAATGTCAAGACTGCATTGACTACAACCCAGTATTGGTGTTGCCTACAGGTTCGAGATCTTATACCATGTATTGTGATGCATCGCTTATTGGGCTTAGCGCGGTGTTGATGCAAGATGGTGGGGTGATTGCCTATGCGTCTCGGTAGTTGAAGGTTCATGAGAAGAATTACCCTATACGTGATTTATAGTTGGCATCTATTTTTCACGCATTGAAGATTTGGAGGCACTATCTCTACGGTGTTCATTGTGAGGTCTATACTGACCATCGGAGTCTTCAGCATCTATTCAAGCAGAAGGACCTTAATTTACTACAGTAGAGATGGTTAGAGTTGCTGAAAGACTATGATATGACCATACTATATCATACAGGGAAGGCCAATGTAGTGGCCGATGCATTGAGTAGGAAGGTTGAGAGTGTAGGCAGCTTGGCCTATTTGCCGGTAGCAGAGAGGCCACCAGCCATGGATGTTCAGGCCTTAGCTGATCAGTTTGTGAGATTGGATGTTTCAGACCCCAAACATATTCTTGCTTGTTTTGTGGCATAGTCATTGTTGTTGGAGCGTATCAAGGCTTGCCAGTTTGATGATCCTCACTTGTTGGCATTGAAGGAAACGGTGCATCAGGGTGGTGCTAAGGAGGTTGTGATTGTTGATGACAGTGTTATGCGGATTCGAGTCCGGATTTGTGTTCCCAATATGGATGGGTTGAGAGATTTGATACTTGAGAAGGCTCACAATTCATGCAATTCCATTCACCCAAGTGTCACAAAGATGTACCGTTGACTTGAAACAACACTATTGGTGGCGGAGAATGAAGAAAGATATTGTTGCTTATGTCTCTCAGTGTTTGAATTGTCAACAAGTGAAGTATGAGCATCAGAAATCGGAAGGGTTATTTCAGATATTGGAGATACCGAAGTTGAAGTGGAAGCGCATCACTATGGATTTTGTGGTAGGCTTGCCACGAACCTTGAAGAAATATGAGGTAGTCTGGGTTATTGTTGACCGGTTGACTAAGTTCGCACACTTCATTACGGTGGTGACTTCCTATTCTGCAGAGCGGTTGGCTCAGATTTACATCCGAGAGATTATCCGCTTTTATGGCATAGCCACTTCCATAATTTCTAACTGAGGAACGCAATTCACATTGCAGTTTTGGAGAGCAGTGCAGCGAGAGTTGGTCACAAGGTTTGAGTTGAGTACAATATTCCATCCTCAGACGGACGGACAGTCCGAGCGCACCATTCAGATCTTGGAGGACATGTTACGTGATTGTGTCCTTGATTTTGGAGGTTTATGAAATTAGTTTCTTCCTTTAGCAGAGTTTGCCTACAACAACAGCTTCCAGTCGAGTATCCAGATGGCTCCTTATGAGGCCTTATATGGGAGGAGATGTTGTTTTACAGTTGGTTGGTTTGAGCCTGGGGAGCCTAGGTTTTTGGGCACTAATTTAGTCTGTGATGCCTTAGAGAAGGTAAAGCCGATTCAGGAGTGGCTCCGTACGGTACAATCCAGACAGTAGAGTTATGCTGATAGGAAGGTTCATGATGTTGCTTATATGGTGGGTGAGAGAGTTTTTCTCAGAGTTTCACCCATGAAGGGTGTGATGAGGTTCAAGAAGAAGGGCAAGTTAAGCCGTCAATATATTGGTCTTTTTGAGGTGCTTGAGAGAGTGGGAGAGGTGGCTTACAGACTTGCATTTCCACCATGTCTATTAGGTGTTCAGCCAGTGTTTCATGTTTCTATGCTCTGGAAGTATTTTATGGACCAGTCGGATATTTTGGACTTCAGCACGGTACAACTGGATGGGGATTTGACTTATGATGTGGAGCCGGTGGCCATTTTGGACCGGTATGTTTGAAAGTTGAGGTCGGAGAATATAGCATCAGTGAAAGTTCATTGGAGAGGTCAGCCAGTCGAGGAGGCCACTTGGGTGACCGAGTGGGAGAAGCGGAGCAGTTATTCACACCTATTTTGAGACTCCATGTATGATTCTAGACCCGTTTGAGGACAAACGTTGGGGGAAATGTAACGACATGGTCTGTCATTTTATGTATTGTAGTTATGTTCCCTTGTTTATTGCTCCTCCTATATTCATTTGTGGTTATGTGACTTGTCGGGGTGTTTGGGATTGGTTTTGGGAAGGTTTCAGAGTGAATTGGGATACTTAGTCTCAAGGTTGGAGGCTTAAGTTGGAAGAGTTGACCAGAGTTTAACTTTTGTGTAAATGATTTGGAATGGAGTGTTGATGGTTCCGATAGTTTTGTATGGTGATTTTGGACTTAGGCCTATGTCCGGATGTTGATTTGGAGGTCCGTAGGTTAATTTGATGCTTTTTGACGAAAGTTGAAAAGTGAAATGTTTGGAAGGTTGAGAGGTTTGACCGAGAGTTGACGTTATTGATATCGCGTTCGAATTTTGGTTCCGGAAGATGAAATAGGTCTGTTGTATCCATTTGGGACTAGTGTCAAAATTTGAGCTAATTCGAAATTGGTTTGATATGATTTGACATTAGTTTTAGAAGTTGTAAATTTATCAGTTTCATTAGGCTTGAATTGGGGTGCGATTCATGTTTTTAATATTGTTTGATATGATTTGAGGCTTCGAGTAAGTTTGTATTGTGTTTAAGGACTTATTGATATGTTTGGACGGGGTCCCTGGGGTCTCGGGTGAGATTCGGATGGTTGGAAGATCATTTTTGTACTTGAAGGATTGCTGAAGCCTGGGAGTTCTGGTGCAATCACACCTACGAGGGATTTGCCGCAGGTGCGACATTGTAGAAGCTGCTACATGATTGCAGATATGGTCTTGGCTGGGGCTGGTAAAAGTCGCAGGTGCGAAGTTCGGACTAGGTGACGCAGATGCGAAAGAGGGCTGGCAGGGCTAGGACTGAAGATGCAGAAATATTCCGTAGGTCGGACGCGTAGAGGCGGTTGGTTAAAACTTATGTGAAATGCGCAGGTGCACGATTTGGACAGCAGAAGCGGTCCCGTAGAGCAAAAATTTGGAGCGCAAGTGCGAGTTCACTAGCAGGTTCTTGTATTCGAAGGGTTTGAGTGTTTTCTCATTTTGGGAGATTTTGAACTCGGCTAACGACGACTTTTGAGAGGGTTTTTGATACGGTTGAAGAGGTAAGTGAAGTTTAATCACTTTTGATGTTAGATATTTATTACTCGTTGATTTTTACACCTAGTTTATATGAATTTGAAGTGAAATTTGGGATTTTAGGCCATGTGGTTGGAGAGTGAGATTTAGTAATTTGGGGTCGATGTGTGGATGGAATTAGATAAAATTTATATGATTAGACTCGTAATTGAGTGAGTGTTCGGAATTTGTGAATTTTGTCGGGTTCCAGGGTGGGAGCCCGGGTTGTCTTTGCATATTTAATTCAAGATTTTAGCTTTATCATTTGGAATTGTTCCCTAGGGATATTATTGATGGTATTAAGTTATCTCGGTTAGATTCGAGTCGTCGAAAAATTGATACGCGCGGGAAAGGCTTGTTAGAAGAGTGATTTGGCTTGCTTGAAGTAAGTATCTTACCTAGACTTGGTTGAGACACTAGTTGCCTAAGTTATTGGTGATAGCTACATGTTATGGGTGCGCACATGTGTGGGGTACGAACCCATGTGCGAGCACGGGATATTTATTCTTGCTCCAGGTAGTGCTTAGGTTATAATATGCCTTGTATTGACTATTAAACAACCTTGTTGGAAACTATTTGATCCATGTTTGAGGTTACATATTGGCTAAATCCATGAATGAACTTGATAATTGTTATTTCTATAATGGAATTGCTGATTTGAGCTATGATAGCACACTTTACACATGCCTGCACTTTAGCATGTCATTTATGCTAGTCCAGGAGCATGAAATCTATTATTCATTTATCATATACATGTATTCTTGTATATTTGCTTCTGTGTAATATGATTTGGACAAGATGCATGTGACCACGCCGGGTAGATTGTGTTCTTATGCCTGTGACTACGCTGGGTGGATTGTATTGTTATGCGTGTGACCACGCCGGGCGGATTATACTGTTATGCCTGTGATCATGCCGGGCGAATTATGATATTGAGCATGTGACCACGCCGGGCTGGTAGCACATTGAATTAGCCAGGTATGGATATGGATCTATCCCCCTAGGATCACCCTCTCATGTTTCTCTCTTGTTAGTGTACATGCGAATTTGAGAAAACTGATTATTGGTTTGATACGAATATGGAAATATTGAAGAAAATCTGGTCAGTGTGTGTTTTGAATTTTGCATTTCATCTTTACTTGTAATTTTCGTGGTTAATTACCTGATTTAATTACATATCATCTTTATATGTTGTAACATTGACTGAGCAGAGAACTTGAGTAATTGTGCACACATAGATGGTTCATTTTTGTGCTTTAGGATTTGATCATATTATTGTTTCGTACTTGTTGAGTTATGAAACTGTACATGTTATAGCAAGTATCATTTATAATTCTTGCTTCTTTTACCTCGCTGAGGCTAGTTATAATACTTGCTGAGTACTCTGGGGTGGTTGTACTCGTGCTACAGTCTGCACTTAATTGTGCAGATCCAGTTGTCGGACCTAGTCATCAGTAGCCGAGGCTTGCAGCAGAGCTGATCATTGAGAGACGAGGTAGAACTGCATTCTCGGCCGCAGTCTTGGTGTCTCTTTTCTTGTGTGTTGTTGTCTTTAGTTCAGACAATAGTGTTATGTAGCTTTCAGACTTGTATTCCGTTATAGAGCTAATGACTCTGTACTTACCAGTTCTGGGGGATCTATCATGTATTGGCATAATTAAGTTATATTGAGGTTATAGACTTATGTTATTTCTGTAAATTCTACTATTTTGATTCTTTATTGTTATACTCTACTTGCCTAGCAAGTGTGTTAGACGTTATCACGTTATCATGACTGGTTGGATTTTTGAGTCGTGACACATGTCGGGTACAAACATCAGATAAGTTGGTCACAATTCCAAGAATTATAATGTCACCAAATGATTCGAAGTGGCCGTTTAAGCTGAAGAGAAGGAAACTTCCATTAACTCTGTATTTTGCAATGACAATAAACAAGAGCTATGAATAGTCTTTGAATTTCATTAGATAATATTTACCAAAATAGATATTCACAAACGGACAATTGTATGTAGCAACATCAAGGGTAACAAATCCAAAAAGATTCATGGTTCTTAACGCAGATGATGAATTTATGAATCACATGTCTGTGACTAAAATATAATATACAGAGAGATATTTCAAATTATTAGTTGAATAAGTCTGCTAATACGTGTGAACATATACTAATATCTTGTGAATATAAACATATCATTAATAGTATTTATAAGTCAAATATATGTAGATAATCGAAGGTAACATGTGTAAATAGAATAAGCAAATTATGAATCACACGTGTGATATATGACATCACATTGACTAATAGTGATTTAAGTATTATGTGATTTAGTAAATATAAATATAAAGGTGAGTAACGATTATAACTATGATAAATATTTTATTTATAACGCTCAAACAATTTATTGTAACGCAAATTCAAGTTAATATTGACCTTAACACATTAATACACATATAAAAAACAGAATATATCAATCTAACTAGAGCAGTAACGAGTATACATTAAAAATACCATTATAATTGACTTAGAAGTGGGAAGATCACTAGTAATTATTAACTAAAATATAAAAGGAGAATCTTTAAAATAAGATGATCATAATAAAAGTTAAAAAATGAATAAAAAATTATTTCAAGTTAAATTAAATAACCAGCGAATGCCAATTATTGTGTCCACTACAAAAAGTTGGCATGCACATTCAAATAGATACACCAATTTAATATTTTTGGAATCCCAATAGTATTGTCTAATACCGCAATATAAGTATCTCAAAAGGATTAACCAAATATATAAACAGTCAGATCAGTACACAATCTTCACAAAGTATCAAATAAGTATGTATATGGATAAAAGTATAATGGCAGTATTAATGTATATTAAAGTTCGTCTGGACGGTGTAAACGCTATAATAAGCAAGACACCAGGTAGCGGTATGATGTCAATATTAAAGGATATAATAGATCGACTTCACGTTACACAAATGCCGATAGAAGAGTTGGCAGACATAATAAAATTATATACGAAGAAAATCCTTACAGAACATGACCGTATTTGTGAAGGATTATACTAACTGTATGTGGATAAACGTCATCAATGTTACAATGATAATGACCCTTAAACCTCATCAGACAACAAGTAACTATGTTCTATATTTATTAATCCTCAGAGAGATATTTTAGTATTATGTACTTTACAAGACGATTACAAATTTAGTGTCATAAAAACATTAATAATTTATTTTGGAGATTCCTTAGTTGTTATGGCGTGAATTAGCAAAAGTCTATTAGTTAAAGGTTTTGAAGGTTGATAGATTTGATCGAGCGTTGACTGTATTAATATCAAGTTAGGATTGTGGTTGTGGGAGTTAGAATAGGTCCGTTGTGTCATTTGGGACTTGCATGCAAAATTTGAGGTCATTCCGAGTCGATTTGATATGGTTCGGCGTAATTTTTTAGAAGTTGAAAGTTCATTAGTTCATTAGATTTGAATTGAGGTGAGATTCGTAGTTTTGATGCTATTTGGTCTAATTTGAGATTTTAAGTTGGTCCGTATTATATTTTGAAATTGGTTGGTGTGATTGGATGGGGTCCTGGGGCCTCGGGTGTGTTTCGGATGGGCTACGGGCCATTTCTTCATATTTTGGGGTTGCCGGTTTTTCTGAAGTTCTGCAATTCATCACGATCACGAAGTGTGCTTTGGGTGGCTAAGGATTTAGTCATCGCGTTCGCGGGTTGGTTGCCGCATTCGCGGAGCTGGAGGGGAGATGTTCATCGTGTTCGCATCCCTTTTGTCGCGATCGCGTAGAGGCAGAGCTGGAAGGGGCGCCGGTGGTTGGCCTTCACGTTCGCGTATGTGCAGTTGCATTCGAGTAGGCCAGGTTAGCTGAGGTGTCGCGTTCGCGGGCTTCAGACTGCGTTCGCATAGAGAAAATTTTGGCAGCTTATGATTTATTTTTTGTGATCACGAAGCAGATCCGCAATCTCGGAGAGGACCCATAGGAAGACTTATATAGTACTCTATATCGAAGGCTTTTGTTATTTTATGACATTTTGAGTTAGAGAGCTTGTTTTTGTGCGATTTTGGAGGGAATTTTTAAGATTTGGATTGGGGTAAGTATTTTTTGACTCGGATTTGTTTATATTTCATGTTTCCAACCTCGATTTAAGTGTTTGATTGACGATTTGAAATGGAGAAATTGGGGTTTTTTGTAAAAAAAATTCTAAAACATAATGTAATGATTTGAAGGCCGATTTGAGGTCGGAATTGGATGATTTAGGTATGGTTGGACTCGTATTTGAATGTGTGTTCGAAATTTATGAGTTTTATCGGGTTCTAGGGTGAGGGACCTGGGTTAACTTTTTGATTCTTGTTCAAGTCGAAGTTTTATTATTCGGAATCGTTTCATGTGGCTTTTATTTATGATATTAAGTTATTTTGGCTAGATTCGAACCGTCCGGAGGTTGATTCACGCCGGAAGGTCTTATTAGTGGATTAATTTAGCTTATTTGAACTATGTATCTTGCCTAATTTTGCATATAGAAACTACCCTGTAGGATTTGGACTAAATTCATAATTTTAATTATGTGAAAGACGTGTGCACGAGGTGACGAGTGTGTATCTGGGCTTATATATAAAAATTGACCGGTTTAGACTCTTAGGATATTAATATGCTTTTAGTTGAAGTTGTTACTCCAGTCGCCTGAAACTTTGTGGATTGATTGTGGGAGATTTAGGCATGTGACGCCAACCATCTTCTAGTTCCTGATGCTCTCTGATGCGTTCATACAAAGAAGTCCGAGAAACCATGTAAGCAAGAACCCGGCTGGGCTTCGAAAAATCTAACCTCACGAGCTGATTGGCCAAAGCCTGAACATCCAATGCTAGCAGTCTCTCACTAACTATAATATATGCAAGGCTACCCATACTCTCAGCCTTTCTACTCAAGGCATCGGCCACCACATTAGCCTTCTCGGGATGGTACAAAAGAGTGATATCATACTCTTTTAACAACTCTAACCACCTCCGCTGCCTCAAGTTTATATCCTTTTGCTTAAACAAATGTTGTAGACTTCGATGATCTATGAATACTTCACACGACATGCCGTAGAGGTAGTGCCTCCAAATCTTCAAAGCATGAACAATAACTATCAACTCTAAATCATGAACGGGGTAGTTCTTCTCATGAACCTTCAGTTGCCGGGAAGCGTAGGCAATCATCCTACCATCTTGCATCAACACCGCACCAAGCCCAATACATGATGCATCAAAATACATAGTATAAGACCCCGAACCGGTAGGCAACATCAATACTGGAAATATAGTCAAAGTAGTCTTGAGCTTCTATAAGCTCAACTCACACTCATCAGACCATCTGAAGGGGGCACCCTTCTGGGTCAATCTAGTCAATAGGGCTGCGATAGATGAAAACCCCTCCACGAACCCGCGATAATAACCCGCCAAATCCAAGAAGCTCCGGATCTCTGTAGCTGAAGTAGGTCTAGGCCTGTTCTGAACTGCCTCAATCTTCTTAGGATCCACATTAATGACCTCGGTAAATACAACCAAAATGCACACTTTGAAAATATGGCATATAACTGACTATCTCTCAAAGTCTGAAGTACAACCCGAAGATGCTTCTCATGCTCCTCTCGACTGCGAGAGTAAACCAAAATACTATCAATGAAAATGATCACAAAATAGTCCAAATAGGGCTTGAACACACTATTCATCAAATCCATAAATATTGTTGGGGCATTTGTAAAGCCAAATGACATTACTAAGAACTCATAATGACCATACTGAGCCCGAAAAGCTGTCTTAGGGGCATCCGATGCCCTAATCTTCAACTGATGGTAGCCAGATCTCAGATCAATATTTGAAAATAATTTGCCACCCTTAAGCTGATCAAATAAGTCATCAATCCTCGGCAATGGATACTTGTTCTTGATGGTGGCCTTGTTCAACTGCCAATAATCTATACACATTCTCATCGAACCATCTTTCTTCTTCACGAACAACACTGGTGCACCCCAGGGTAAAATACTAGGCCTAATGAATCCCTGGTCAAGCAAATCCGGCAATTTCTCCTTCAATTCCGTCAACTCAACTAGGACCATACGATATGGTGGAATAAAACTAGACTGAGTTCCCGGAGCCAAGTCAATAAAAAAGTCGATATCTCTATCGGGTGGCATCCTCGAAAAATCTATAGGAAACACCTTTGGAAACTTGCGCACAACTTATTGAATCCATTAAAGGAACCTCCGCACTAGGATCACGGATATAGGCTAACTCAACTGGGGCAATACGATATAGTGGAATAGAAATGGGCTGATTTCCCGGAGCCAAGTCAATACAGAAGTCGATATCTTTGTCAGGTGGCATCCCCGACAATTCTGTAAGAAATACCTCTGGAATCTCGCGCACAACTGGTACTGAATCCATAGAAGGAACCTCTGCACTAGGATCACGGATATAGGCCAAATATGCTAGACACCCCTTCTCGACTATACGCCGAGCCTTCACATAAGAAATAACCCTTCTGGTAAAATGGCCAAGAGTCCCCCTCCGCTCTAATCGGGGCAACCCCGACATGGCTAAGGTCACCATCTTAGCATGGCAGTCCAAAATGGCGTGATAAGGTGACAGCTAATCCATGCCAAAAATAACATCAAAGTCTACTATATCAAGAAGTAGAAGGTCTACACTAGTCTCAAAGCTCCTGATAGAAACCACACACGGCGATAAATACGATCTACTATAATAGAATCTCCCACGGGCATTGACACAGGAGCACTCAAAGAATCATGAGGCATAACCAGATATGAAGCAAAGTAGGAGGACACGTATGAATAAGTAGAGCCTGGATCAAATAAAATTGAGGCATACCTATGGAAAATCGGAACAATACCTATGATAGCGGTGTCAGATGACTCTACCTTAGGTCTGGCTGGGAAAGCATAAGAATGGGACTGGGCCCCACCACTCTGAACTCCACCCCTCGGGCGACCTCTAGCTGGCTGGCATCTACCTCTAATGGCATGACCTCCACCTCTAGCAGCATGACCCCCGCATCTAGCTACCTGTGCAGGCCGCGGAGCAACCAATGCCGGCATAATGGCACGAGAACCCTGCTGAGGTCTGTTACTTATCAATCTAGGACAATACCTCCTTATAGGACCTGTACCTCCACACTCAAAGAACTCTCTCGACTTGAGAGGCTGCTAAAGCTGAGACTGACCTTGATGGTATGGATAACCATTGTAGTAACTCTGTAGCGGTGGTGCACTGATACGAGCTGAAGGTGCACTGAATGTTGGCTGCTCAGGACGAGACCCATAAGGACTACGACTGCCCGAAGCACCGTGGGCTACCTGAAGAGCTGACGGAATTGGCCTAGAGGGTGTCCTCTACCAAAAGAACCTCAGCCTCAATATGAGGAACCACTGAAGCCACCGAAATGATGAGGCCTTTTCTCAGATACCGTCTCTCTACCCTGACTACAAATCATCTTCATCCATCTAGAAAACTCTACAGCCCTCTGGAAAGTAATATCATCTGCGACCTGACCCCCATTTGCTTGTTCTTAAGGACACATTGTGGCATGGCGGTGCCAAGGAGGTTTCTATTGGAGATGATGAAGTGTTGCGGATGAAGGGTCAGATTTTTGTGCCCAATGTGGATAGGCTGTGTGAGTTGATTTTTGAGGAGGCCAACAGTTTGCGATATTCCATCTATCCGAGTACTGCCAAGATATATCCGGATTTGAGGCAGCATTATTGGTGGAGAAGAATGAAGAAAGATATAGTAGAGTACGTGGCTCGGTGTTTGAACTGCAAACATGTGAAATACGAGCGGGTTGTTGGGCTCCCACAGACTTTGAAAATATTTGATGCAGTGTGGGTCATTGTGGATAGGTTGACCAAGTCAGCGCATTCCATTCCAGTGGTGGCTACCTATTCTTCAGAGCAGCTGGCCAAGATCTATATCCGTGAGATTGTTCGTCTTCAAGGTGTGCCGGTGTCCATTATCTCCCATCGAGACATGCACTTCACATTGCATTTCTAGAGAGCCATGCAGCGTGAGTTAGGCACACGGGTCGAGTTGAGTACAATATTTCCCCCCAGAAGGACAGGCAGTCCGAGCACACCATTCTGATCTTGCAGGATATGTTACGTGCTTGTGCTATGGATTTTTGGGGTTCATGGGATCAGTTTTTACCACTTGCTGAGTTTTCCTACAACAATAACTACCAATCGAGTATTCAGATGGATACTTATGAGGCCTTATATATGAGGCGATGTCGTTCTCCAGTTGGTTGGTTTGAGCCAGGAGAGCTAGGTTGTTGGGTACTGATTTGGTTCGGGATGCCTTGGAGAAAGTCAAGTTGATTCAAAATCGTCTTCATATAGTCCAGTCTAGACAGAAGACTTATGCTTATTGGAGGGCTCGTGGTGTAGCATTCATGGTGGGAGACAGGGTCTTGCTGTGGGTTTCACCCATGAAGGGTGTTATGAGGTTCGGGAAGAAGGGCAAGTTGAGCCTTAGGTATATTGGTTCTTTTGAGATCCTGGAGAGAGTTGGCGAGGTGGCCTACAAACTTGTAATTTCCACCCAGCTTATCGGCAATTCACACGGTGTTCCATGTTTCCATGATCCAGAAGTATTATGGTGATCCGTCCCATGTATTAAATTTTAGCTCAGTCCAATTGGACAAGAATTTGACATATGTGGAGGAGCTGATGGCTATTCTAGTTCGGCAGGTCCGGAAGTTTAGGTCTAAGAGTTATCCCGTGAGAGTGCAGTGGAGAGGTCAGTGTATAAAGGCAGCTACGTGGGAGTCCGAGTCCGAGTCTGATATGCCGAGTAGATACCCACACCATTTCATCAGTCCAAGTACTTTTCTATGTCCATTCGAGGACGAACGTTTCTTTTAGAGGTGGAGAATGTGATGATCAGATAGGTTATTTCAAGTACTAGCCTTAATTTCGAGTTCCGAGACCTCCATTAGCTTCATTTGATGTTTCTTGGTTTGCGTGCATGGTCCGTGTCGCGTTTTGAAAAGCTTTTGTGAGAAAAATTGAAGAAAAGGTGATTTTTGGCTTTAAAAGCAACTTGAGTTGACTATGGTTAATATTTTGTGAAATCGATCCCAAATCAGTATTTTGACGATTCTGGTAGGTCCGTATCGTAATTGTGGACTTAGGCATATGCTTGGAATAGAAATCGGAGCTCCCTAGGGTGATTTGATTAATTTTGCCGTAAGCTAATAATTTAAAATTTTGGAAATTTCCTATGTTTGACCGTAGGTTGACTTCTTGGCTATCGGGATCGAATTTTGATTTTGGGACTTGGAATATGCCTGTTTTGTTATTTGAAACTTGAATGCAAAATTTGGTGCAATTCGGAATTGGTTTGATATGATTCGGACATTTAATTGTGATTCTAGTTGTTTTTGAGTTTCCCTTTGAAATTTCATTCATTTTGATGTTCGATTTGTAGTTTTAGATGTTATTTGGATAATTTGATCACACGAGCTAGTTCGTATGATGTTATTACACTTGTGTGCATGTTTGGTTTGGAGCCCGAGGGGATCAGGTGAGTTTCAGAGGTGTTTCAAATGAGTTCGGAAAATTTGAGGACTATTGATGCAGTATTGCTTCTGGTGTTTGATGCAGATCTCGAAATTGCGAGGTCTAATTCACAATTGCGAGCCTCGCTTTTGCGGACAAAAGTTTGCATTTGCGAGCAGGGCATGGGATTGGGTAACCTTGCATTTGCGAGAAAATGGTTCGCATTTGCGAACATGCTATGGCCGCTTTTGCGAGCACTTTGGTCGCATTTGCGACGCCTAGCAAAATAGGACATCTTTGCATTTGCGAAGAATTTAGCCGCATTTGCGAAGGGTGAATTTTGTATTTGCGATATTTTTGTTGCAATTGCGACATCTGGGCTTCTGATACAAGATTCGGTTTTGCGACCTTTGTTTCGCATTTTCGAACAAGACATTGAAATTGCGATATCTGCAGCTGGGTAAAAGAGGAGAAAATCGGGACTTAGCTCATTTTACACTATTTCTCGATCCTATACACTCTAGAGGCGATTTTGCAAGGATTTATTCTTCCCAAAATCATTGGTAAGAAACTCCAATCCACTTTCTTTTAATTCCCCATTACTTTGCATAAGATTTCAACACCAAATTTAGGATTTCCATGGTAGAAATTAGGGATTTGGGTAAAAATTAGAGATTTTATAAAATTGGAATTTAGACCTCAAATTGAGGTCGGACTTCGATATAAATTATGTAACCTGGATCAGCGGTGAATGGGTGTTGGGTTTTGGTCCGAAACTCGGGTTTTGACCAAGCGAGCCCGAGGTTGATTTTTTTCTAAAAATGATCAAAATTGAACCTCTTTCATTAATAGGTGTTTCTAAATCTTATTTTGAATCGGTTAATCGATAATTTACTAGATTTTGTTTGTTTGGAGGCTTGTTCAAAAGGAAAGGCCACGGTTGATTGATTGCTTTGTTCGCGAAGTGAGGTAAGTGTTGTGTTTAACCTTGTCTTGAGGAAAATAGAACTTGTTGAATTAATTGTTATGTGAATTAATTGGGAAAATGGCGTATATGCGAGGTGACGAGTGTATATACGATGTCATGAGACTTAGCATGCGGGGTTTGGGATATTTATTTCCATGTTTCCGTTTATTCCGTGATATCACTGGTTATATGCTTTAATTGTTCCATGTCTTTACTTGACTTCTATGGTATAATTGTTACTTGTCATCAAATTGTTGCTTGCTTTAATTTATTCATTCCTCACATGATTTTTTCTTATTTGCTACATATTTCTACTTGCCTTAATTATATATTTTAATTGTCATATGTTTTACCTTCTTTTATTGTTCTTACATTATTTGGTGCACTCTATAATGTTGTTCCCCTTATGTGAGTTGTTTAAACTGTTCTGTACTGATGAATTAGAAAAGTTTAAAATTTCAAGATGTTGGATATTCTCCGATTATTTTGTGGTTCTTTACTGTGTTGTATATTCACCTTCTTTATGTTGATATTTTGCAAATACTATTGTTGAATTGTTCATGTTGATCATTTGAAATTGTTTGGGAAGCGATTTGCACGCCGCAACGGAACTGAAAGGTATTGAAATGATATGAAGGAATAAGGACAGATTATGATATAAACATATGATGATATGGTGGGATCGGGTTGCGCGCCGTAACAGATTTGATATGTTATAATTGTTTGTGATTGTTGAGTTATTCTTGGTATTGAGATATGAAACCTGAGACTTTTTTTAATTCTGGGCTGTCAAGACCCCACATTTCCCATCGGAGGATGTCATGATGGCATCTAGTCATTAAGACTAGGTAAGCCTAACATGCATAAAGAAATAGCGGACATAATAATAAAATTTCAAATTTAAACTATCTAAACTATCGTAATAGTTTTAGTTAATCAGTAGCCGCTTGACCTAGCTCTGGTGATTTCGGGCTATATTGAGGCTTCACTGCTCGTTGCTTCTCCCATGGCCATGCCGGCCATTGGCCAGCCTCTTATGGAGGTTGGTCAGTCATCTCTCACCGCCATACAGTCTCTCCAAACACCAACCAACCCTATTTTAATATTAAACTACGTAAAACTTCTAAAACCCCAAGCATTAAATTCTCCCATGCAAGTAACCAACGCAAACCTAAAACTAGTTGAATATTTACATGGAGAACCAATGATGCGAGGGAAGAAGACTGAAGTTAAACAATTGATTGTGCAGCAGGGATTACACTTAGCAGTTCTGGGTAAGTTTTCTTATGGAAAACCTATGATTCAAGAGTTGAGGAAGGTGATCCCCATACAGTGTGAGTTAAAAGGCCCATTTGCGATAGGTTTGATTATGGACACCTATGTTCTTATTAAATTATTGTTAATGGAGGATTATATTCACTTGTTATAAAAGCCATCCTTTTATTTGAAGGTTCAAGGTGATATGTGGCAGATAAGATGAACAAAGTGGAGTCCATGATGGAAACCGGAGGAGGAAACGCCAATTGCCATTGCTTGGATAACTTTTCTTTACTTACCTCCTAATGTTTTTGGTATGGAATTTGTATTTTCACTAGCCAATGCAGTTGGTAGGACATTACATGTAGATTTAGCAACTCAAAATGGTACACAACCTAGTTCTGCTAAGGTGAAAGTTGAAGTGAATTTGTTAGCTACTTTGCCTCAAAGAATCAAGATTATTGAGGAGGAGGATGAAACTGGCCCAGAGGAGTCAAAATGTATTAAGATAAAGTACGACTATATGCCTAAATAGTGTAAAACTTATAAGAAACAAGGACAATGAGAGTGAATGCTGGATTATTCACTCAGAACTGCACAACAAATTTTATGAAGAAGGAGAAGACCATCACAATACAAAGTGATGTGGTAGGGACATCTGCAGCTTCTACGAAGGTACTGACAAGTGGTAACATGCTGGGAAAGCCAACTTCAAATACTGCCAAGAATGAATGAATGCAAAGAAGGAAAAATAAGTATCAACGGGATAGTAGAGGCTATATTATTGATAACGATGGGAATATTTCTGCTGAGACAATACAGGAGAAGAAGGAAACAAATGGGAAAGGGACATAAGATGCTACAGGAAATCAACAACAATCAAATGAGCCATTGCAAACTAGAAATAAGTTTGCATTTCTGGAGAACGGTGACATTGAAAAGGAGAAACAAATAAAGAAAGAAGATGTGGAGAAAGTATTGAGTAGGGAAAAGAATGAGGTAAAGAAGGCAACAAATCCTAATCCTATATCTACTGGGAAGACTACTCCTAAGAAGAATGGGACTATAATTGCGGTCAGGGAAAATTCAACTAATCATAATGTAACTGGGATTGAGAAGGGAAGTAAGAAAGAGTCAACAATAGAATGGGTGCACAGGAGGTTTGGCACAAGCAAGGAAGAGCTGAGGGAACTTAATGTCACAACTAATCACTCATGCCATGATATCCCATCGCAATCATGTGAGGATTCTGAAGATAATGGTGTTATTAATGAAGCTAATTCTGGTGAAGTCCTATTGAGTGATGAAGTAGAGAAGATGGACGGTCCAACTAGTTCTAGAAACAAGGAGGAAAAGGGCAGCATACAGGAGGAACTGGAAGATAATTTGTGCCCTAGTGCTATAGTAAACCCTAGGGCTCCACAAACTAGGGTTCAAACCAGCCAAGGCTCTACGAAGCGACAAGAAAAGGTATCACTTGGAGATGATCAAGTAACAAATAAAGAAGGAAATAAACAAGGTGATCAAGTAGTTGAAGCTTCAGCTAAGCAGACAACCAATTGAACAGTAAACCCTAAGGGCACTGTTCAATGTTTGGCCAGTGTTGGAGGTGACCCGGTGGAGTTATCTGGTGGTGATCAGGCTGGAGATGATAACGTTGAGGTATTAAAGGATACAGTGGGGTCAAAACATCAAACAACTGAAGGAAATAGGGCAAAACTCAATGGAACAGTAATTTTTGTAGGGTCAGCTACAGTAAACCCTAGCTTGGGAGATGTTTATGAGCTTTAATTCAAGGCGATCCAAGAGGAATTAGAAGGTACTGAGCAGAGTTCTATGCTGGTGTAGGAGACTACTAGACAGTCACATGATCAAATTGGCCTCACCACAATGCCTAGTATTCATTAAAATGGGCAAAGTAACAACGCTATTCAATTTGTGACTAATGCAGTTGATGATCTTGGAATTCTGGCTGGAAAAACTTTTAGTGTTACAAGTTGAATATTAGCTAAGGGAATTCTCATTAATAATAGGGACCAAAAGGAGTTGGGAATGATAGCCAAAAATCATGAACTAAATCTTTTGGCTCTGCAAGTGGTGGATGATGGCAAGGGTGAACATGAAGACCTAGGTGAAAATATTGAGGAAGAATCAATGACGGCCAACCTTCAACAGGTAGCCAGTGATGGATGTATATCACCCAGGAGTGTTGACACTAAAATATCAAGTGGGAAACATGCAAGGAAACAAAAGGAAAGGACAATACCTGTAAGGGTGCAACCAAAGAGAAGTGGGATCTCGATTAATAATCCTACAGATAATGCTTTAATTTTGAATGTGAGATCGATAAACACCCAAAAAGCTTTCAATAGGTTACTTAATCTTCATAGAAAGTACAACTTCTATTTGATTGGATTGATGGAGCCTTGGAAAGATATTAACAAGCTTGAAGAGTATAGAAGAAAGCTAGAGATTTATTTTGCTTATGGAAACATGAATGGCAAGATATGGGATTTTGTTGAGGAAGATATTGATGTAGACATTGTTATGGATATGTGTCACACCCCAAACTTGGGGAGGCATGACCGACACCCGGTGCCATACTCGGCGTGAGCATACCACTATGTAACTGTGGAGGGGTATCCCTCAACTTAGGCCGATAAGGCCTATCTGCAAGCTGATAATACCAATCGAGGTCGATGGGGCCATATTCCGAATCATCTAAAAATAATATCACTCTTATCTGAGTGTAAACATATCCAAAAGCTCATATATATAACTGTGCTGACTGACAAGGCCGCCATGCACATCTACTGATATACAAAATATATAGAACTCGTCTACAAGCCTCTAGAGATAACTGAACTGTATCATAATTGGGATATGGCCTCGACCTACCCATCAAACTTTTATATATAAAATGGACTCCAAGGTCTAGACCTCGATTCTACAAAGTGGTATCAGAGCAGTTCTGTCCTAGGAGTCTACAAGTCATGTCTAGTAGAGTCTTATTTATGGGTATGTTGTGCACCACACTAATAAGCAGGAGGCTACAGGCCATTTAGGACTATCACTCATTCTTCTTACTCTAGATCATGCGGTAGAACTCAATTATAAGAATTAAAACTCCTAAATTCTATTTTATTCATAATACAATGATACATACATCCATAAAGATAGTTGGTAAGAGATTTAATGTGGCTATTGAAGAGTTGAGTCAGAGGAACTCGATTTTGCATCATGCTTATGATGAGTAAATGTGAGGTTTTCAGCAGATCATGTGTGTACTAAGACGTGTAAGCTTCTTGATAAGGATCCCTAAGGCATGAATAGCTAATCCACCCATATGGTAAAAAGCAATAAGAGAATCAGAAGGTAGATATAAGTTTCAACAAGTAAAAGAAGCAAGGTGAAGAAGGGTACGAGGTACCCAATTAGTGAAATTTATCAGTACTTACAATTCAGGCAAAGAGAAATATAAGCATTCTGACTGACTTTCAATAGTAACAGAGATATATACAATTGACCAAACCCATCCCAGTTATGCCCTATAGGAGCTAACATATATAGTTTAAGAGGAGGATGGGATATCAAAATTCAACTGGGGTTAGAGTAACCCAAAATGGTGGATAGATTGTTACCGTTAGCTAACATTTCCTAAGGATATTGCAAACGTGGTAATATTTCTCCTTGTGAGAGACCTAGATGGTGCACTCTAGAATAGTCCAGTCATATATGAATACTAGAATATTCAGAAAGTTTAGAAGATAGGCACTGGAATCCTAGAAGGGGTGAATATTTACCTTTGTATGACTTCCGCCCCTAGTAAAACGAGAATGTTAGGCGACCCGAAGAGTCAGTGAGATGGTGCAAGGGGAGCTAAAAGCGAAAGAATGTTTTCTTGAAGTTTTCATAATAAGGTAATAGATAGAGATATTAGCGGGAGAATAAGAAGAGAGTAAATGAAGCATTATGAGTAAGATATGATAAATGTCTAATAACGGTAAATCAAAATATGGCAAGATAACAGAGTCTATAAACAAGTAAAAGAAAAGATAAAAGTAGATAGGCCTTAAGACTATAAAAGAGTATAAGCCATAAAGTTATATCCTCACTTCGAAAAATGAGTTGGTGACTCCAACGTGTTTACCAGAAGGCTAAGTTAGACCCCCTAGAGTAATAAAAATCAGCATGGGCTAGTGAACAAGATAAATTGAATATGAATTAGGGATTAGAAGATTTAATAATAGTCGACATCAAGAGAATTTTAGAGATCGCATTCCGACAATAATAGAATGAACAATAGAAGGTCATTCAGGAAGACGCTTTCCTAAAGAAAGTAGTGTGAGCAGAGTTAAACTTAAGGGACTAAGTGTGCCAATTACACTAGGTGTCACCCTCGCGCATAAGAAATTCAGTTATCCATGGTACATAAGGCTTATCACAAGGCCAGTAAGAGTCATTGAAGACATGAAAAGACGACTAAGATGAAGAAGTAAAGTATTTATAGGTAAATCTTCATTGCATTAAATGTTAGTACTCCCCTAAAGGGGGGAAGATGGTGTGATATGGTATTAAGTTGGAGTTAAGTGGTTCATGTTACTATGGAATAGTAAAGGAAGAATGCGGTAAAAAGGAGAAAGGAATGAGATTGCATTAATTCAGATCCTACAGATATGTTACGACTCCAGAATATTATGCAAGCACGATGTCGGGGAGAGGCAGTAAGGGTTCCCGGCCAGTATGTTATTGATAAATAAGTATGAATGGACACGTGATACATAAGGAGTCAGTGAGAGGGGTAAGTTAAGACAAAAGAAATAAGCCAAGAGAGAATACACAGAATATACATATGAGAATGGACCAACGAGTAGTTAGTAGTTGATTCAGGAAGAGCCTAGTTATGGCTGGACAAGAGGATACAAATAAACCAGCAGACCGTGAAAGATAAATATAGTGAACACCAGCATAGGGAATTCAATCTCGTAGATATGATATTGTAATCCTTGAGAAATATTCAGATAGGAGCTGGGGTAGTTAAAGGTACCGTATAAGTGTTACAGAAATAAAAGAGAGTGCCATTGGGGAGACAGTCAAATTTTAGTTTAGAAGCAAGCCTACAAGCACAGGGGCGCAGAGGTAAGTAACTAAGGATAATTATAGGCGAGTAAGAAGATAAAACATTTCGTCGTTTATACGATGTAATATGCTTGCAGTTAGGCGAGTAAGAAGATAAAACATTTCGTCGTTTATATGATGTAATATGCTTGCAGCTTTACAAGAGTCAGAGGGTCTTCCCTAAGTACTACAATTAAAGACTAGCTGAGGAATAAGGAAGAAGGCTTTAAACTAAGCATAGTAACTTGAAGGAGAAATGGTCATGTAACAACAGTATCACTACAACATTGTATGCACACCATAAGAAAGGGGCACCTATCGTGACTAATGAATGGGAAGAGATCATACAAGTTACACGAAATTCTAGTATGTGTGGCACTAAGATAAGCCAAGTATTCATGCAACAAGTGGCAGAACGACCAGGAAAATTAATTGCTTACGTTTAAAGACAGTTGAGAAAGCACGAAAGGAATTAATCGATATATGACCCAGAGTTAGTTACGTTATGATCAAACCTATGATTTCAGAGTATTATCCATGTGACATATATAATGACATTCTTACAGTTATAGGAGACTACGGTATAAGTTAAAAGAAAGAATTGAGTCCACCTCACAAACAAAGGCTTGAATTGTTAGAAGACTATAACATAGATGTTACATAGCATCCACAAAAGGCTAATATAATCTCTAATACCCTGAGCCACATATTGGAAAATAGCTTAAGCCTACATAAAGTCTAAGAGGGAAGAGGAAGCTCGAGAGTTACAATAGCTAAGTAAATCAGGAATTCGATTATTAGATCCATATGATTATTGTAATCATGACTCAGAACATTGCAGAATCACCATTAATAGTAAAGGTACAAGAGAGATAGTACAACGACCATATTCTATAACAGCTCTATGATAAAGCCAGTTAGAAGAGTACCACCCTCATAAGAAGTCAGTATGAAGCTCCCGTCGGATTGTGTATGCACTTGAGGTGCAAGTATTATAGTAAAACTTTAAGGTGTGGACCTGAATTCCACCTATGTGGAAGGGACGTTATGAAAGTGACAAAAGATACAATGCAAGATTTAAAGGTAAGAAAGGTAAAGGTAAAGAAGGTACAAGATACTCAAGTGAAGAAGATTGTGAATAGTCCAGACTTCAGATAGAGGGCTAGAAGCACCGTGATTCAATATCCAGAAATGATAGTGGTGTCGTCAGTAGCATATCTTCCACCTTATGGTTTCTAGGTACCGATAGGTCTAGTTAAGAGAGTAAAGAAGAGTTAAAGACGATGTGATATTTCGCTTAAGGTTCCAGTACAACATAAGGAAATCTATGGTGTTAGTAAGTTAAAGGAAGGTGGCGAGTAGTTTAAATAGATATTTGTAGGTCGCAAGCTAAAGTATGGTTGAGCGACAAGGTTTTAGGTAGACAAGAGTAAGAATAAGAAACAGTGAGTGAGAACGTGACGATGATAGGTAAGGTGTCGAGATTAAGTCCATCAAAACAAGAGAGTTGATGGTTTCCGTAAGTTATAGAAAGCTCAGTATAGCCTGAACGAACTCGGAAGAGACTAAGACTAGGAGCATTTAGAAGAGATGAAATGATGCCCTGGTAATTGAATAACGGTGTAATTGTGATAGATAAGAGGATAACGTTTAGGCCTTTGATTGGGTAATGATTCAAAGAAAAAGGATTTGATGAATTGCACGGGATTAGAATACGCCCCATAAGATGAACCATGTCGGGATGCCATGAAATATGGTTATTGAAGTATAATATCGTCCCTAGGTGGATCAGGCAAATCACTTCAGATGTTCCTCGATAAGACGTGAGCCCTAGTGACAGTGTATTACATAAGAGGTTTCTAGTTATCAGTGCTAGATTATAGATCAACATTAAGGTGAATCAATAATAGATGGAAAAAAGTTCCAAAGTATGAGAGGAGATTATGATGTCATTGTTTAGATGAACAGTAATAAGGAAGCATTAAAGGACGTAGATTTACACATATAGGATAAACAGTGAGAGAGTAACCTGGAGTTGGGTAGCAAACCTTGGTAATAATAAATCGAAGTAAGTGTTATGGTATATTATAACCTACCTAGATGTAGTAAAGTCATAAGAATAGATAACCGAGGCTATGAAATAAGATATAGCAATAGTCGTAAGTTCGACAAAGTACCGAGCAAAGAACTTCAGTACACCTATAGATGCCAAGAGGGACAGCTTGTCATAGTTCTGTATATGTTCCCAAAGTGAGACCTAAAAATTGGCTAATAGCTGGAGGAAAAAGGAGAGAAGAGTTGTATTGGTGCACATACAAGGACAAAGTCGTACATGCTGCATGACAGAAGGTAGCAACAATTACTAGATTGGAAGAATTCCGACCACAAGTCGTGGTGTGAGAAAAAAGCCTAAAGAGGGAATGCCCTAGCCTTTGGATTTAGTCACAGAATAGAAGCCGAGATGGAAAGGACAATATTATAGTATTCAAAAAAGCTATAGGTTATGAGACTGTTATGCGCATCAGTCAACATTCGAGGACGAATGTTCCAAAGGGGACAATGATGTTAGACCCCATGTTTTCGTATGTGAGAGTACGTCGTAAGTCAATTGATGTAAGCTCAGAAATGAGATCATCTTTGAAAGTACGTAAAGTATGTTAGCCATATTACCTTAGAGGTTACAAATATTTAAGATCATGGATGACAAGGGTTGGAAGGCTTATAAGCTAAACGAATTGAAGAAAATAAGTTTCGTCGAAAGTCGACAAGTTGGGAGTGTTATAACATGTACCTTTGGGGTGAGACTATAGTGCTTAACATGATAAGGAGGTTATTTTATGAGTTATTTTATTCATATGATAGTCGTGGTTATGTTTTGAAGTCAAGCGAGTTGTGGAACAAAAGTTGGCAAAGGTCATCACAAGTTACATTCATAATGTGCTGAAAATTAGGTCAAATGTATCTGATCTTTTCTCCAAATATACTTGAAATTACAGGATGATACACCTACAAAATTGAATATATATGAGTCTAATTTCCAAATCATTAAACCGTTTATCCATATGACATTGGAATAGAGAGATATTTGAATTTTCGCGAGACCGCACAGGCAGCCCTTATGGGATCCACTTGGTCGGTGGCCGACCTTCACCTATTTTTATCTCATTTTTGGGATGAGCTTTGCTCATTTTTCGACCTACTTCCATCCTCACACTCTCCAAACCGTCCCAAACAGGTCCCCAAAGTCTCCAAACAAATTCCAAAAAAATACACAATAATCAACATCAAAGTTAGCCAAGGGTGAAGAATAACCTCTCTATGATGTTGTGATGTGAATAAGGATGATGGTGAGCTAAGTTAATCTTAGGGTTCGAATTTTATATACTTCCTAAGGTATGTTTAACATCCTTTTGATGGGTTTTAAGGTTAATTACATGTTGGTTGTTGTGTTGGAGTGAAAGATTACAAGATAGCACTTGAAAGGGGAAGAGATGTTGTTATCTTTTGTTGGGTTATTTTAAGGCTCTCTCTCTCTCTCTCTCTCTCTCTCTCTCTCTCTCTCTCTATATATATATATATATATATATATATATATATATATGTATATATATATATGTTGTTATGGATGGAAATTGGGGAAAATAACTTGATTATGATATGGTTTCTGTTGTTATGCATGTCTTTATGTTTATCAAGTGAATTTATGAAAGAAACATATGAAACTTGAGATTGGATTTAGACTTGAGATATTGTAGGAGGTAAGTATATTGTGTTCTTTTATGTGCATAAGGTAATCTTGATGTTGATTAAGTTAAATGGATGGACTACACATCAACTAGTGAATAAAGTTGCTAATTGATGATAGTTGGAGTTGTGGATTATTTTCTTTGTTACAAATATATGGTATAAGGCTGGAATAATTGATGAATGACTTCATTATCAAGTTAATGATACTGTTAAATTAAAGTAAGAAGTCTATAAGGGGTGATATGGGGTATACGAGTTCAAATCGGAACTTGCCGCTCGTCGTGAAGTAGTTGTGACTTGTTGTTGTTATATGGTGTCTTGTTATTGATACTTATTTGTTTCTTGATTGCTCTGGTTGTTTTTGTTGGTATATGGTATTGGAGGAGGTCCTTATTACAGGGGATATGCTGTCGAATTTATGTAAAAGAACTACTAGTTTAAGTTACAGACTTAGCCTTTACTCAGCACAGATTTCGAATCTCCTTATGCTATGATAGATTGAGTTGAGTTGGGGTTAAGGTATGTTAAGGCTAAACCTTTCCTTCATTTTGTCATGATAACGTAACTACATGTGTTTGATAACGAGACATAATGAGAAGTTCGTATTCCTTATTTATGTACATTACCTTAGTCTCATAAGTTATCATATACTCCATTATCGGGACTTTATATTCAGTTAACTATTGTCTTCTTCCAGTTATATATATATATATATATATATATATATATATATATATATATAGTATTTTTACCATCATCAAGCTATAATCGGTGGGCAGGCCCCTATTGGGCAGTACTATAGTATTTTCACCACCATCAAGTTATAATGGGTGGGCAGGCCCCTATTGGGCAACCTCTGATTAGATGCTAAGGTATATACAGAGCCTACTGTGGCCGAGCATCTATGAGCGAGCCCAGAATGGCCGAGATATGGAGCCTAGTATGGCCGAGCACCTATGAGCGAGCCTAGTATGGCCGAGCACCTATGAGCGAGCCTAGTATGGCCGAGCACCTATGAACGAGCCTACTATGGTAGAGCAGTTACACATACCGAGCCTTACTATATTGAGAGAGTTAAGTCAGTATCAGTAGGTAAGCATATCTTCAAATTATCTTTGACACCCAATTACTTTCAATTATTATATTATCAGTTGAGTCTAAACTTTCAGTTATTCTATTGCCTTACATACTCGGTACATTATTTTGTATCGACATCCCTTTTACCAGGGACACTACATTTCATGCCTGCAGGTCCTGATAGACAGCTAGATAGACCTTCCCAATAAACAGAGCCAAACATCAGCTTGGTTGGTAAGCTCTATTCCCTTGGAATTACCAGGTTTAGACCTTGGAGTCCATTTTATATATACATACAGGTTTGATGGTTAGGTCGAGGCCCTGTCCCAACCATGATACAATTCAGTTATGTCTAGAGGCTTGTAGACGAGTCATGTACATTTTATATATCAGTATTGTGGCCTTGCCAGCACTATGTAGATGTCCAGTTTGGTATTGTTATTTGTAGACGTCATTTTTAGATAATTCAGAATATGGCCTCATCGGCATTAACTAGTATTGTTAGCTTATAGGTAGGACTCGCTGGCAAAAGTTGAGGGCTACCCCTCCAGACTTTATAGTTACAGAGTGGTACGCTCGGGCCGAGTATGGCACCGGGTGCCGGCTATGCCTCTCCACATTTGGGGCGTGACAATATGGAACAACAACTAACTCTAAAGTTGTTTCATAGAAGTCTAGGGAAGCAATTATTTATTACACTTGTATATGCTAAATGTGATGCAGTGGAGAGAATTGAACTCTGGAATTCTATGTATCATTTAGCTTCAGACATGGAATCTCCTTGGCTTGTAGGAGGTGATTTCAATATTTTTTTATAGGAGGAAGAAAAGTACGGTGGCCTTCCAGTATACTTGAGTGAAGTTGTGGACTTTGCTCATTGTGTAGGCATATGTACATTGTATGATCTTGGATTCAAAGGGAGTCTTTATACATGGTGGAATGGGAGGTCAGATATTGACTGCATATGCAAGAGGCTAGACAGGTTTCTGGCTAATCAACAGTTCCAAGATTTATTCCCAGCACTGGAGGTTGAGCATTTGATCAAGTATGGATCAGACCATGCTCCTCTCTTATTATCCTACAATGTTAATACTGTACAAGTTAGAAAATCATTCAAGTTTCTTAACTTCTGGACAAAGCATGATTCTTTATTAAAGGTAGTTAAGGAGAATTGGCAGTAAGATTATATGGGTAGTCCATTCATAGTGTTTCAAAATAAGATGAAGAACGTGAAGATAACATTGGCAGCTTGGAGCAAAGAAATATTTGGTGATATTTTCAAATAGATTGCTGCCTTAGAGGATGTGATTAAAGTTCATGAGATTGAGTTTGAGCTTCATTTAACAACTCAAAATAGAGCCAAATTGCATAAGGTGGAAGCTGATCTTACCAGGTACTACCACTTAGAAGAGGAATTTTGGAGGCAAAAAGTAGGAATGCAGTGGTTCAAAGATGGAGATAGGAACACTAAATTCTTTCATGCTCATCTCAAAGGAAAGAGGAAGAGGCTGCAAGAGTCCAAAATTCTTTATAATAATGGTTATTGGATTGAGTCACAGGAAGAGATGACTAAGGAGGCAGTGGATTTCTTTCAAGCTCAATTCACTGAGAAGAGGATTCCAACAGATTTTGACATAGTGAACCCTGTTCCCAAGATGGTCACTGATGAACAAATTCTAGACTGTTGGCAGAACCAACATTGGAGGAAGTCAAGCTTGTAGTTTTTTGCTTGAATGGGGATAGTGCCAGTGGTGCTGATGGATTCACTAGAAAGTTCTATCAAGCTAGCTATGATATTATTGGTGATGATGTTTTAAATATGGTTAGGTCATTCTTTTGTGGTTCTGAGCTAACTAAATTCATTAAACACACAAATCTTGTGTTGTTGCCTAAGAAGAAGAATGTTACAACCTTCTCAGATATGAGACAAATTAGTTTGAGCATTTTCTCAAACAAGATCATCTCTAGGGTGATTCATGAGAGATTGGTGGACTTGTTGCCTACTCTTATTTATCCAAATAAAGTAGGTTTTGTAAAAGGAAGGAGTATTGTGGAGAACATCTTATTAACACAGGAAATTATTACTGACATAAGGAAGAGAGGCAAGCCATCCAATGTGGTGATAAAACTAGATATGGCCAAAGCATATGATCGGGTTTCATGGTTGTTTTTGACAAAAGTGTTGAGGCAGATGGGTTTTGCGTAAATATTCATTGATATGTATTCAAATTAGTTTCAAACAATCGGTATTCAGTACTGCTAAATGGCCAGCTAAATGGTTTCTTCAAATAGTCAAAGGGTGTAAAGCAAGGAGATCCATTGTTTCCTACATTATTTCTATTGGTAGCAGAGGTACTTGGTAGTGATTTAGATACTTTCTTTGACAACCCTAATTTCATAGGGTTTGGAATGCCAAAATGGAGTCAGAATATCAATTACCTCTCATATGCTGATGACATTATCATTTTCAGTTCTTCTCACTGTGGCGCAATCCAATTGATCATGAATGTACTAGAGGAATATGAAGCAGCTTTAGGTTAGAAAGTTAACAAGGTGAAGTTAGCTTTTTATATGCATGAAAATGTTCCCGAAGAAGAAGCCAATACAGTGCATCTAACTACTGAATTCCAAAGAAAGCAATTTCCCTTTACATACCTGGGCTGTCAAATATTTTACAGTAGGAGGCAGAAGAATTTTTATAAGTGCATCATATTTAAAGTACAGGAGAGATTACAATCGTGGAAAGGAAAGCTGCTATCTATTGGAGGTAGGGCTGTTTTAATCTTACATGTGCTTGAGAGCATGCCAATCTACCTCTTGTCAGCGGTGAATCCCCCCTTAAATATCATTAATCAGCTACATACGATGTTTGCTAGGTTCTACTGGATAACTCTGAAATGGTAGGGCAAGACATTGGGCTGCTTGGGACTCTTTGTGCTTACCTAAAGATGAGGGTGGACTTGGTTTTAGATCCCTACATGATGTTTGCAAAGAACTTTTTGCAAAGCTCTGGTGAAAATATAGAACTAAGTATACATTGTGGTCTACATTCATGAGGAATAAGTACTGCAAGAAGATGAATGAAGTGTTGGTAATTTGGAGAGGTAGATCTCAAGTTTGGAAGAAGATACTTCAAATGAGAGATAAAGTTGAGCATCAAATATGGTGGCAACTAAAAAGGGGTAATGCTCACTTTTGGTATGACAACTGGTCTAGTCTTGGAGCTCTTTATCATGCTTCTGGCCATACCATTGGTGTGATAAGTTTATAGTGCATGTAGATGAGGTTGTGGAAAAAGGAGAATGGAATGTTGTGCCTCTAAGGGAGCTACTGCCAAGTGAGATAGCTGAGACACCACCATCATGTGATTTAAATGATAGGCCATGGTGGAAGCTTGAAACTAAAGGACAATTCACAAAAATATCTGCTTAGCAATATGTAAGGAGAAGAAGGTAAGAAAGCAAGTTATATAAGTTCTTTTGGGTGAAAGGGTTTCCATTCAAGGTTTCCTTCTTTATGTGGAGATTGTGGAAAGCTAAATTGCCTCTAGTTGATTTCTTCTTAAGGCTAGGCTATTTTAGAACCTCCAAATGTTGGTGTTGTAGATTTCCAAAAGAAGAAATACTTCCCCACGTGTTTTTTAAGTCTCCAGTACCCAGATTTCTTTAGAGATACTTCTCTTCACCTGCATGGATCAACATAGAAGAAAACAGTTAGTACAAGTCATTAATGAATGGTGGAGAAGGCCAGTTAATACAAGTTTGAAAGCTGTGTATCATGCCATTCCGTGCCTAATTGCATGTCATCTTTGGAAGAGAAGAAATTCAGGCATGCATGGGAAGATCACATCTATCAATAGGTTGATGTACCTAATCTCAAAGGATATATATATGTTGGTAAAGGTGAGAAGACCAAGTTTTTCAGGAGTCATAACCAACTGGCCGAATTTGCATGACAAACTAATGAAACATGTCCCTAAGTTGAAGTATACAAAAGTGTTGTGGCAACTCCCTCCGGTGGGGTGGATCAAATGTAATACTGATGGTGCATGTAGAGGGGATAATTGGGGAGCTTCATGCATTCTGTATTAGGGATGGTGATGGTGACCTAATTTATGCCCAGGCAGATGAACTTGAATATGTAACCAATAACATAGCAGAAGCTAAGGCAATTTTGGAGGCACTAAGGTACATATTTAATGTCCAGTTCCCTCCATGTTTGATTGATACTGACTCATTATTCATGGGGAATGTACTGGAGGAGGTTTGGGAACCACCATGGAGCATTGTCAATCAGGTGGAGGAGATCAAAAGATTACTGGCTGGAGGGGTTTTCCAAGTAGTACATGTGATGAGAGAGGGGAATAAACTTGCAGATCACCATGCCAATCAGGCTATAGAACAACATGGCAGGATTCAAGTGAATTCATTTAAGGAATTAGATACTCAAGGAAAGAAGATTTTGAACAGTGACAAACTCCAAATACCCTACATTAGGGTAATAACAGATAAGCCAAACTCTAGATGATTATGAGGAATGCAGGAAAGAAGATGAAGGGGCTAAACATTATAGTAAGGGGAAGGAGGATGAAGTGTACTCGAGATAAGGTGATGGACACAGGCTTTGGAGAACACACTTCACTTTCTACTCAAATCCTGCTGGAGGAGAGTAGGAGGGCTTTTTATACTACGAACAACCATGCCAAACTCTACATGATTATGATCTGGGAGAATAGAAGAATGATATGGATGATTCCTATAGTGAAGGGAAGGTTTGAGTATGGGAAGCCAACTCGAGAAGGAGATTACATTCTACTTCTTACTCAAATCCATATGGAGGACAGTAAGAAGATTTTTTATACTAACATAGTTTGTTGTTTTGTAGGTACTGTGATTAGAGCTGGATTTTATGTTTTGGTCAAGCCTATTCAGGTGGTATCAGCATCCTCGATGCTCATTTTCAATAGGTGCAACCACTGCATAGTCCAGCTCAAAAAGAGAAGAAGCAAACAGTCGAGGCAGCCTCACACAAATATGCCAAACTGGGCTATTATGTACCAGTTTTGGTATGAAGGGGAGAAGAACACTAAAATGCATGATTGCCTTAACATTCTCTGCTTCTTGGAGAATCTACAAACAGGTGACAACAAGGTTCATGAAAGAACATTGATTGTTGGAGCACACAGGAGACTCACTCTACCCAGAAGTGTATACTTGGGACATGGGATTTGGACTCATTTTACGGGTTGTTTGAGCATCATTTGGAGGAGTACCCGCGTATATTCTACAAGTCCTATATTCTACAAGCACGAATTGGTCATTCAAAGTCACAAGAACAATAGGGTGGCATGGAGATAGATAGTGTGCATATGCATATTTGCGTATGGCCCAACTGTCATTTTGACTCTACATTGTATGAATTCTAACCCCAGGCACCAATTGAAGCAACTAATCAGCTTGGATTTGCAGTGCTCAAGCTCAATATCATTTGTGTAATATTCCAGTATATGGGGCTCTCTTGGGACGATATGCATAATGCAAACATTTGGTTACGTTTGGTTCTTCATATGCAAGTCGTGTTAACTCAGTATGTACTATGAATGTTGAGTATGATGCTTAGCTTTGGTAATAGGATTGACGTAAATTCGCGCTTTAGTTTTCTTCACTTTGTGAGACCTCTTGATAATTTTTTATATTTTGTTCTTATTATTAATAAAAACCACCACTAAGCACACAACTTAGTTTATATTAATTTAAAAAATCTATCGTAATAGAACTCAATAGTGCAGCTGACAATAACTCACAAAATCTGGTGGAACTGAGTCATAAGATCTATAGGAAAATACTGTAAAATCTCTAGTACAACATTGTCTAGATAAAGAGTAATCAGTAGCAAATTAAGGACAGAATGTGACTACGAGGCATGCGAACACCGGGCAGGTATACCTTGAAGTCTCCGAATTGAATGATCCACTTACTAATGCCTAGCATGTGTTGAGGTACCTGGATCTGAACAAAAATATATAGAAAAACAGTATGAGTACACCACAATGGTACCCAGTAAGTATCAAGCCTAACCTCGGTAGAGTAGTAACGAGGCCAAGTCAAGACACCTACTAGAATAAGAAAAATAGAATAAGTATAGTATAGTCTAATAATGAAAACGAGGAAATAGTGGCAATAAAGCAATACAGCAATAAGCTACAACTGAATTTAAAGCAATAAAGGCAACAAGGAAGGAACACATAATAAGAACATCAAGAAACAATGCAAACAAATAGAAGTGAGGTAAATGAGAGATAACATCAAGAATCACAACCGAGGTAGCGCCTCAAAACCTCATTTCACAATCACAATCACAATCTTTCCTAATACCGCCGCATGAGCCGTACATTTAGATAGTTTTGAAAATATTTTTTCCGAAATAGCTACACCACTTTAGCCCACCTTATGTCGCCGCGTGACTTTAAGTAATTCCCTTACTTGCAATATGCACATAAATCTCACCTTATGCCGCCGCATGATAATTAACCCCTATCCTTATACGGCCGCATGTGCATCAATATCACAATACAATAACATCCACCACAAGTGCCCATATGCCACACCTTGCCAAGAATCATCAATACCGAAGTTTTCACAACATATAGCCCACAACTCAACCACAATGAGAACAAGAATCTCAATAATTACAAAATAAAAGTTAATAGCTCAACAAGAAAGATATCTCAATAATTAACAACTTCGCCTCAATGTTATAACGGCTTTTACAACTTCAACACAAATAACTCAACAAGAACATATTCCATGAAATAACAACTTCAAGTAAGCAATTCAACAATTAAAGAAGTAACAAGACAATAAGGAAGGCAATAACTACGACTAAAGCATACAAGAGCAAAATAACAAGTAAGAGGTGGAACAAGTATTAACAATGGCAAATAAAACATGTAAGGGTAGAGTAACACATGTAAGGGTAGGCTAACAATGAAAGGTATAACATGTTATGACAATTAAATTAAAGTTACGAAAAGAGTCTAAATAGCCTAAATCGGTCAATTACCACATATAGCCCATGTACCCACTCGTCACCTTGCGTACACGGCTTTCACATAACACAAATAGCACAATCAACCCAAATCCTAAGGGGTAGTTCTCCCACACAAAGTTAGGCAAGATACTTACCTCAAACAAGCTAAATCAACCCACTAGTAAGCCTATTTCGTGAATATCCAATTCTGGACGGCTCGAATCTAGCCAAAATAACTAAATACCACAAATACAAACCATAGGAAACTATTTTGGATAATAAAGTTACAATCTTTAAAGAAAATCAAAAGGTCAACCCCAAGCTCACAACTCGGAACCCGACCAAACTTACAAAATATGAACACCCATTCGATAACGAGTCCAACCATACTGAAATTATCCAATTCCGACCTCAAATCGACCTTCAAATCCTCAATTTATAGTTTAGGAAGTTTCCACAAAAATCCCCAATTTATCCAACTCAAACACTTATTAAATGATGAAAACAATGATGGATTCATGAATAATAAGCAAATCCCAGTCAAAAACGCTTACCCCGATCCAATACGTGAAAATCCCCTCCAAAGTCACCCAAAATCGAGCTCTCTAACCCAAAAGATGAAAAATGGAACAAAACCAGCGATCTCCACAATTTCACCCAAGGTATTCCGCACATGCGGCCTCACCGTCGCATCTGCGACTCCGCTTGCGGCTAAATTTCCTCACCTGCGGATTCCACTTAGGCACCAGACCAAGCGCACCTGCGGGACCACTTCTACGATCTTGCCTTCGCTCCAACAAGTCCACTTCTGCGGAGAGTCCACCGCACCTGCGGTCCCTCAAGGCTCACCAAATCTCCACTTTTACAGATATTTGCCGCTTCTGCGGGTATGCACCTGCGCCCAGGTGTCCACACCTACTGCCTTCTCCCTAGCCAGCCTCCTTCGCATCTGTGATGTCCAAGCCACTCCTGCGCCCAAGCATACCACAAGTGCGATGACACTAGAAACTCAGCTGCAACAACAATTCCTTCTAAGTCCAAAATGGACCTGAATCAATCTGAATCATGCCCGGGGCCTCCGGGACCCCGTCCAAACATAGCATCAAGTCCCAAAACACATAATAGACCCACTGGAGGCCTAAAATCACATCAAACAACATCAATTCTACGAATCACACCACAATTCAAACCTATAGAATCCATGAACATTTAACTTCAAAAACTAATGCCGAATCATATCAAACCAACTCCGAATGAGCTCAAATTTTGCACATAAGTCATAAATGACACAACAGATCCAACTCCCAGATCCAAAATCCGACCTTGATATCGACAAAGTGAACTCTCGGTCAAACCTCTCAACCTTCCAAACCTTCAACTTTCAAATTTTTGCCAATTCAAGTCGAAACGACCTACGGACTTCCAAATCAATATGCGGACATACCCCTAAGTCCAAAATCACCATATGGGGCTATCAAAATCATCAAAACTCCATTCCGGAGTTGTCTACAAAAAATTCAAACTCCGATCGACTATTTCAACTTAAGCTCCCAACTTAGGGACTAAGTGTCCCAATTCACTACGAAATTCACCCGAAACCAAACCAATCACCCCGACAAGTCACATATCTATAATTTAACATAGAGGAGGAAATAACTAGGGGAAAAGGAATAAAATACTCAAAATGACCGGTCGGATCATTACATCCTCCCCCTCTTAAAATAAACATTAGTCCTCGAATGAGTATAGAGACATACCTGAAGTGATGAAAAGATGAGGATAATGGCTACGCATATCATACTCGGTCTCCCAAGTCGCCTCCTCGACTGGTTGACCCCTACATTACCTTTACTGAAGCAATGTTCTTTGACCTCAACTTTCGGACCTGTCTGTCAAAGATGGCCACTGGCTCCTCAACATAAGTCAAGCCATTGTCCAATTGGACTAAGCTGATGTCTAAAATGTGGGATGGATCACTGTGATACTTCCAGAGAATAGAAATATGGAACACCGGGTGAACTGCAGATAAGTTGGGTGGTAATGCAAGCTTGTAGGCCACCTCTCCCACATTCTCAAGGATCTCAAAAGGACCAATATACCTAGGGCTCAACTTCCCCTTGTTCCTGAACCTCATCAATCCCTTCATGGGTGAAACCTGGAGCAAAAACCTCTCTCCAACCATGAATGCAATATCACGAACTCTATGATCGGCGTAAGTCTTCTGCTTAGACTGTGCTGTACGAAGCCGATATTGGATCAACTTGACTTTCTCCAAGGCATCTCGAACCAAATCTGTGCCCAACAACCTAGCCTCACCCAGCTCAAACCAACCAACTGGAGAACGGCATCGTCTCCCATACATGGCCTCATAAGGAGCCATCTGAATACTTGATTAATAATTGTTATTGCAGGAGAACACTGCAAGCGGCAAGAACTTATCCTTAGAACCCCCGAAATCCATAACACAGGCATGAAGCATATCCTCTAATATCTAAATAGTGCGCTCGGACTGCCCGTCCGTCTATGGGTGAAATGATGTACTCAACTCAACCCGTGTGCCTAACTCAGAATGTATGGCTCTCTAAAAGTGCGATGTAAACTGCGTGTCCCAGTCAGAGATAATGGATATCAGCATGCCATGAAGTTGAAAAATCTCGTGGATATAGATCTGAGTCATCTGCTCTGAAGAATAGGTAGTCGCCACCGGAATGAAATGAGTCGACTTGGTCAACTTGTCTATAATCACACACACAGCGTCAAATTTCTTCAAAGTACGTAGGAGCCCCACAATGAAGTCCATGGTAACATGCTCCCACTTCCACTCGGGAATCTCTAGACACTGAAGCAATACACCTGGCCTTTGATGCTCATATTTCACCTACTGACAATTTAGGCACCGAGTCACATATTCCACTATATCTTTCTTCATTCTCCTCCACCAATAGTGTTGTCTCAAATCCTGATACATCTTAGCAGCACCCGGATATATGGAGTGCCGCGAAATGTGGGCCTCTTGAAGGATCAACTTACGTAACCCATCTACATTGTGCACACATAACCGATCCTGCATACGCAACACCTCGTCATCTCCAATAGAAATCTCCTTGGCATCGTCGTGCTGTACTGTGTCCTTAAGGACAATCAAATGGGGGTCATCATACTGACGCTCTCTGATGCCCTCATATAAAGAAGACCGAGAAATCACGCTAGCAAGAACTCGACTGGGCTCTGAAACATCTAATCTAACAAACTGATTGGCCAAGGCCTGAACATTTTTGGCTAGTGGACTCTATGTTATTGGTAGGTATGCCAAACTACCCATACTCTCCGCCTTTCGACTCAAGGCATCGGCCACCACATTGGCCTTCCCGAGATGATACAGAATAATGATATCATAGTCTTTAGGAACCCCTAACCATCTCCGCTGACACAAATTTAGATCTTTCTTCTTGAACAGATATTGGAGACTCCGGTGGTCAGTATAGACCTCACATGGAACACCGTACAAGTAGTGCCTCCAAATCTTCAATGCCTGAACAATAGCTGCCAATTCAAAGTCGTGCACCAGATAATTCTTCTCGTGAAATTTCAGGTGCCGAGATGCGTAGGAAATTACCTTACCATCTCGCATGAACACTGCGCAAAGCCTAATACGTGATGTATCACAATACACAGTATAAGACCTCGAACCCGTAGGCAACACCAACATTGGGGCTGTAGTCAAAGTAGTCTTAAGCTTTTGAAAGCTCGCCTCACACTCCTCAGACCATCTAAAATAAGCACCCTTCTGGGTCAATCTAGTCATAGGTGCAACAATGGACGAGAAACCCTTTACAAAGCGTCGATAATTCCCAGCCAAACTAAGGAAACTCCAAATCTCAGTAGCTGAAGACGGTCTGGGCCAACGCTAAACTGCTTTAATCTTCTTTGGATCTACCTTAATCCCCTCCATGGTCAAAAATGCCACTGAATCCCGTAAGAATTCACACTTTGAGAATTTTGCATACAACTTCTTCTCTCTCAACATCTGGAGCACAATCCTCAGATATTGCTCATGATCTTCTTGACTGCGGGAGTACACCAAGATGTCGTCAATAAACACAAGACGAATGAATCAAGATATGGCTGGAATACATAATTCATCAGGTTCATAAATGTTGCTGGGGAGTTGGCCAGCCCAAATGACATCACAAGGAACTCGTAGTGACCATATCGAGTCTTGAAGGCAGTTTTCAAAATATCCGGATCCCGAATCTTCAATTGATGATTCTCTGACCTCAAATCAATCTTTGAGAACACTCTAGCACCCTGTAGCTGGTCAAATAAGTCATCAATGCGTGGCAATGGGTACATGTTCCTTATTGTAACCTTGTTCAGCTATCTATAATCATTACACATCTGCATAGAACCATCCTTCTTCTTCACAAATAGAACCAGAGCACCCCATGGCGAAACCCTAGGCCGGATGAAACCCTTATCAAGCAACTCTTGCAACTGCTCCTTCAACTCCTTCAACTCGGTTGGTGCCATACGGTTTGGTGGAATAGAAATGGGCTGAGTTCACAACAATAAGTTAATACCAAAATCGATATCTCTATCGAGCGGCATGCCCGGAAGGTCTACGGGAAACACATCAGAAAAATCTCTCACTACCAGAACTGACTCAACAGTAGGAGTATCATTAACATCCCTCACAAGGGCTAGATATGTCTCACATCCCTTCTCAACCATCCAATGTGCCTTAAGGAAGGACACAACCCTACTAGGAATATAATCCAATGCACCCCTCCACTCTAACCGCGGTAAACCTGGCATAGCCAGTGTCACAGTCTTGGCGTGATAATACAAAATAGCATGATAGGTTCAAAACCACCAATATCAACTGAACACGACCGATACACACGGTCCATAACAATAGAATCTCCCACAAGCATGGACACACATACATGAGAACTCAAAGAATCACTAGATATATCCAAATATAGAGAAAAGTAAGATGACAGATATGATTAAGTGGATCATGTATCTAATAAGACTGGTGCGTCTCTATGAAAAACCGTAACAATACCTGTGATGACTGTGTCTAATGTGACCGCCTCTGTCCTACCTGGAAAAGCATAGAATATGGCCTGGCCTTCCCCTCTAGGGCGACCCCTACCCACCTGACCTCCACCCCTAGCTGGATATGCAGGTGGAGCGGTAACTGGAGCAGCAACCACGGCCTGAGAACCCTGTGGAACACGTGGAGCCTAAGTAGTTTGTAGAGATGCATTGCTCCTGAGACTAGGGTAGTCCCTCACCATATGTTGGGTATCACCACACTCAAAGCAAGCTCTCGGTCGGCGTGCCTGCTAAAACTAGCCCTGTATTGGTAGGCTAGACTGACCGCTGAAGGCACCCCGTACAGCAGGTGCACTAGATAATGGCTGAGCAAAATAGGCAGCCTGAGACCTCGGAGTAGTCAGAGCACCACTAGAAGTTGGAAGTGCTAAATGAACTAGACCGCTCACATAGCCTCTACCATCACGGGCTGTAGATGCAACATGGTCACTACTAAATCCTGTAGTACCTCGAGGACTTTTGGCCTCCCTGTCCTCTCTCTCACGGCCCCATATACCCTCCAACCTCCGCGCGATATCTACCACCTGCTAATCTGGGGTATCTATCTCCAACTCTTGAGCCATGCTGATTTTAATACCATAGTTGATCCATTTGATGAATCGGCAGACTTGCTTTTTAACTGTAGAAACCAAGGCAGGCGCATGTTTGGACAACTCACTGAATCTGACATCATACTTTGACACTATCATAATACCCTGGTGCAACTGCTCAAACTCTGCGCCCCATGTATCCCCAAGGGTCTGGGGAACAAACTCTTTCAAGAACATCTTTGAAAATTGAGTCCGTGTAAGTGAAGCTGCATCACCTGGGCTACCTTCCTCGTAATCTTGCCACCACCGATACGCTGCCCCTGACAGTTGGAATGTAACAAAAGCAACCCCGCTCGTCTCCAAAATACCCATGGTGCAGAGAATATAATGGCATTTCTCAAGAAACCCATGTGCATCCTCTGTAGCTAGGCCGTTATAAGTAGGAGGTTGATACTTCTTCAACCTCTCAAGTCTAAGCTACTCCTCCTCAGAAGCCACTGCCTTAACCTCGGGTTGATCGAAATGACAGGTTGCGCTGGAATAACCTCTATGACCTGATCAACATGGACCTGCAGCTCTGGGGTATGAGCCGTGGGATTTTGAGCTCCTACCATATCCTGGGATGTGGCTGGTGCAAGTGGAATTAACCCCGCCTGAGCTAGGGTACTGAACATGCTCAAGAACTGTGCTAGGGTCTCCTAAAGTGCAGGGGTGACAACAAGTGCCTTGGGTGCTTGTCCCCCAACTGGAGCTACTGGTGGCTCCTTAGTCGCTTCTCGGGCAGGTGCTCTAGCTACACCAAGTGCCCCTTCTCGATCTCGGGCAGGTGCCCTGGCCCCGGCCTCTCGGGGCTCTAGCAGGGGTAGGGGTGTCTGATCGTTGGACCCAGTAGTGCGTGTCCTCGCCATCTGTGAGAGAATAGAAAGACAAGATTCAGATATCAAAGTCAACAAATTCGCACGATAAAGAATCAATGAAGTGAGTTCGTAGCCTCTACAAGATAAGTACAGACTTCTCTATATCGATCCGCAAGACTCTACTAAACCCGCTTATGACTCATAACACCTATGAACCTAGAGCTCTGATACCAACTTGTCACGACCCTATATTTCCCACCGGAGGATGTCGTTAGGACACCTAGTCTCTAAGACTAGGTATGCCTAACATGCATAGAGAAATAGCGGAAATAATAATAAAATTTCAAATTTAAACCATCTAAACTATCGTAATAGAACTCAACAGTGAAGCTGACGATAAGTCCCAAAATCTGGTGGAACTGAGTCTAGATAAAGAGTAAACAATAGAATAATAAGGATAGAAGGTTACTCTGAGGCCTGCGATTATCGGATAGGGATACCTTAAAGTCTTCGAACTGCATGATCCACTCATTGATGCCTAGCCTGAGTCGCGATACCTAGATCTGCACAAAAATATGTAGAAGAGTAATATTAGTACACCACAATGGTACCCAGTAAGAATCAAGCCTAACTTCGGTAGAGTAGTGACGAGGCCAGGTCAAGACACCTACTAGGATAAGAAAAACGGAACAAGAATAGTATAGTCTAATAATGAAAATAAGGAAATAGTGGCAATAAAGCAATACAACAAGGTAAGATATAACTAAATTTAAAGCAATAAAGGCAACAAGGAAGGAACACATAATAAGAACATCAAGAAATAATGTGAACAAATACAAGTGAGGTAAATGAGAGATAACAACAAGAATCACAACCGAGGCACCGCCTCGTAACCTTATTTCACAATCACAATTACAATCATAATCATTCCTTATACCGCCGTGTGAGCCTTATATTTAGATAGTCTTGAAAACATTTTTCCCGAAATAGCTACATTCACTTTAGCCCACCTTATGTCGCCGCGTGGCTTCAAGTAATTCCCTTACTAGCAACACGCACATAAATCCCACCTTATGCCGCAGCATGCATATTAACCCATATCCTTATACTACCGCATACGCATCAATATCACAATACTATAACAACTCGCACCATAAGTGCCCATATACCACAACTTGCCAAAAATCATCAATACTAAAGTTTTCACAACGTAAAGCCCATGGCTCAATCACGATGTGAACAAAAATCTCAATAATTATAAAATAAAAGTGAATAGCTCAACAAGAAAGATATCTCAACAATTAACAACTTTGCCTCAATGTTATAACGGCTTTTACAACTTCAACACCAATAACTCAACAACAAGTTATTCCATAAAATAACAACTTCAAGTAATCAATTCAACAATTAAAGAAGTAACAAGACAATAAGGAAGAAAATAACTTCGACTAAAGCATATAAGAGTAAAATAACGAGTAATAGGTGGAACAAGTATTAACAATGTCAAATAAAGCATGTAAGGGTAGAGTAACACATGTAAGGGTAGGCTAACAATTAAAGGTATAACATGTTATGACAATTCAATTAAAGGCATAAATAGAGTCTAAATAGCTTAAACCGGGCAAATACCACACATAGCTCGTGTATACACTCGTCACCTTGCGTACACGGCTTTCACATAACACATATAGCACAATCAACCCAAATTCGAAGGGGTAGTTCCCCCACACAAAGTTAGGAAAGATACTTACCTCAAACAAGCTAAATCAACCCACTAGTAAACTTTTCCGTGAATATCCAACTCCGAACGGCTCGAATCTAGCTAAAATAACTTAATATCATAAATATAAACCATAAGAAACTATTCTGGATAATAAATTTGCAATCGTTAAAGAAAATTAAAAAGTCAACTCAAAAAGTCAACCCCGAGCTCGCACCTCGGAACCCGACCAAACTTATAAAATCCGAACACCCATTCGGTAATGAGTCCAACCATACTGAAATTATCCAACTCCAACCTCAAATCGACCTTCAAATCATAAATAATGATAAAAATAATGATAAAAATCCGAGTAATAAGCAAATCCGAGTAAAAAAAACCCTTACCCTGATACAATGCTTGAAAATCCCCTCCAAAATTGCCCAAAACCGAGCTCTCTAACTCAAAATATGAAAAATGGAATAAAACTCTCGATCTCCGCCATTTTTGCCTAGGTATTCCATACCAGCGGCCTCACCATTGCATCTGCGACTCCGCTTCTACGACTACTCTCTCGCACCTGCGGATTCCACTTAGGCACCCGACCAAGCGCACTTACAGCTAAGATTGCGCACCTGCGGGACTACTTCTGCGGTCCTGCCTTCGCTCATGCGAGTCCGCTTTTGCGGAGAGTCCACTGCACCTTCGGCCTCTCAAGGCTCGCCCAAATTCCGCTTCTGCAGACAATTGCTGCTTCTACGGGTGCACATCTCCACCCAGGTGTCCGCACCTGTGACCTTTCCCTTGGCCAGCCTCCTTCGCTTCTGCGAAGTCCTAGCCGCACCTGCGGCCAAGCCCACCACAGGTGCGATGACACCTGAAACTCAGTTGTAACATCAATTCTTTCTAAGTCCAAAATGGACCCGAATCAATCCGAATCATGCCCACGGCACCCGAGACCCTGTCCGAAAATATCATCATGTCCCAAAATACATAATGGACCCACTCGAGGCCTAAATATAAATCAAACAACATCAATTTTATGAATCGCACCCCAATTCAGACTTATAGAATCCATGAACATTCAACTTATAAAACTAATGCCGAATTATATCAAACCAACCCCAAATGAGCTCAAATTTTGCACACAAGTCATAAATGACACAGAGGACCTATTCCAACTTCCAGAACCAAAATCCGATCCAGATATTGATAAAGTCAACTCTCAGTCAAACCTCTCAACTTTCAAAGCCTTCAACTTTCCAACTTTCACAAATTCAAGCTGAAACGACCTACGGACCTCCAACTCAATATCCGGATATACTCCTAAGTCTAAAATTACCATATAGAGCTATCGGAACATCAAAACTCTATTTCGGAGCCGTCTACACAAAAGTCAAACTCCGATCAACTCTTTCAACTTAAGCTCCCAACTTTGGGACTAAGTATCCCAATTCACTCCGAAGCTCACCCGAAACCAAATCAACCACCCCGGTAAGTCACATAACCATAATTTTATATAGTGGAGGCAATAAATAAGGTAACGAGGCTAAAATAATCAAAACGACCGGCCTGATCGTTACATGGGCTCTATGGTAGTTGACTTTCGAATCTATTTTCATGAGTTTATTGGTTTATTTCTATTCATGTTTTCCTGTTATAATTATTTCGTACAGGTTATTTGTGAGTGATTTTCCATAGGCTTATCACTAGTTCGTCGAGGTTAGGCTCGACACTTACAAGGTACATGGGGTCGGTTATACTCACACTACACTTCTACACTTCTTGTGCAGATACCGGAGTTGATCCCAACACCGTGTAGCGAGACTGCTTGGATATAGCTTTTTTTTTAGACTTGAGGTATAGCTACATGGCATCTGCAGCCCTGAAGTCCCCTTCAATCCTATCTTTACTTTTTATGTAGTTTTAGATAGATGTAATTTGTTCAGACTTTATCTGTAGCACTCTAGATGCTCATGTATTCGTGACTCCAGATTTTGAGATATGTTTAGACATCATCATTTTGTATCTTATTGGTCTATTTCGAACGATTTCAATTTATTATTGTTAATTATTGATTGTAAATTGTTAAAATTGGTTAAGTGACTTAGCTAACATTGGCTTGCCTGCAAGTGAAATATTAGGCACCATCATGATCCCGAGGGTGGGATTCCAGGTCATGATAGCATGTAATTTGTCCGTGTAGTTATGACTTATACGGTGGCACAAGGTCTTAGCCGTGCGAAGGTGATTGATAATGGAGGCACAAGATGCCATGTGTATATGATTCGTGATTTGTGACTTGAGATTCATGATTATGAAGTGTGGTGCATCGGGGTGTCTCTTATTGTAAATCCTGTGTCGGAACAGTTTGATAATTATGACTGTCATTGCTTTCTCTTAATTGCTGTCACTTGTATTTTATCTGTGTTTTGATTATTTTGCTGTTTTATCACATGATTACTCTTTGTTTCCATTTATGTATTTTGCTTTTCGTTGTTAGCTTTATATTGATATATTGCACAAGTTACTTGATTAGAGAGTGTCTTGACTTGAACCTCGTCACTACTCCTCCGAGGTTAGTCTTGATACTTACTGGGTACCGATCATGGTATACTCATACTATACTTCTGCATATTTTTGTGCAGATTCAGGTATTGGAGCTAGCAGATTCAGGCAGTGAGAGCTTCTTGATCACGAGGATTCAAGATAGAGGTGCTTGATCGTCGTAGTCCTTTGGAGTCCTTTTCTTACATTATTACTGTCAATTCTCTACCCCAACAATATTATATTTTGAGTTATATCTATGTATTCAGTAGAGTTCGTGACTCTGTACTACCTAGTCGTGAGAGAATTTGTTGTGATTATTGCCGCATAGGCTTGTATCACCTTTATTTCTGTATTTATATTAAACCCTGTTTTCATTATGTCATGTTTAATTGGTTTAATTGTTGCAAGTTATCGGCTTACCTAATTTTAGAGACTAGGTGCCATCACAATCCTTAAGGTGGAATTTTGGACAGTGACAGTGAGCATAAAATTTGAAGAGAAATTATACGTCTTACCAGGTTTAGTTATTGGGATATTTAATGCTCGCCTTACAATATATCAATATAAGTTTATTTACCTTAATAAAATACAACTAATATTTATGTTTACAGTATAAGCATAAACTTTAATTGCATACCAGGATCTTGAACATGATAATCTTACACAAAATCGTACAGAAAACATACATGAATCGTAAGCCATCATCGTGAAGAGGAAGCGTTAATTTAAATTGGTTTCTCGCCCCTTGCCCTACCTTTCGTTATCGCCGACTTTAGTGATGGAAGAGAGAAAAATAAAAATACGGTAACCCTAATGGGTGGGGAAAGGACCAATTTATAGAGGTTCTCATTTAATCTGGTACGTCCTTCAAGTAACTGATCAGACGGATGAGATTTGCTCATAATTAAATATTAATTATGGGCCTTAAACTTATTAGGCCACCAAAACGTAAGAAAATCTTACATTCTCCCACTTGGCCCAATAATCACATAATATTAATATTTAATATAGGAATATTAGTTGTGCATAAACAAATCTCTTCTATAATGTCCACCATAAATACCACAATACAATGAACTAGTAAATGTGAGTTATGGAGGTTATATATAATTTATCTACATACTCCCTTCCATATACTACAATATTAGTAATTTATCATATCAGGTTCATAAGCTATAAAATATTAGGGTCCACAATAATGTCTCATTGAGACTTATCCTACAATATCTCAAAACAATAATGTGTACACCATTATGAGAAACAGGAAATCATTAATGTATATCAGAAACACGTAAATGAGCTCAGAGTATCAAAAATTATAAATACATCAATCATAAATACAGCCAAGACCCATTCTATGTACATGTTGCTTAAGTATCTTTGGCTGTAAACCTTTCGTTAACGGATCTGCAATCATGAGATCAGTTCTAATATGCTCAAGTGACACTCTTTGTTTCTGAACTTCCTCTTTGATGATAAAGTACTTTAATTCCATATACTTGGCACCTTTGGAGTACTTATCATTCTTGGAGAAGAATACTGCTGTAGAATTATCATAGTAAATTTTTAGCGGCCTGGTAATGATGTCGACAACCCCAAGTCCTGAAATAAAGTTTCGCAGCCATAATGCATGAATTGCGGCTTCAAAACATGCCACAAATTCTGCTTCCATCGTGGATGTAGCAATGACAGACTGTTTGGCATTCTTCCACGATATTGCTCCTTCAGCTAATTGGAATAAATAACCAAACGTAGACTTTCTAGTGTCAATACATCTAGCAAAATCTGAATCCGAGTATCCAACAACTTCCAAATGCTTGGATCTCCTATACATGAGCATGTAATCTTTCGTTCCTTTCAGGTACCTCAAAACTTTCTTTGCAGCTTTCCAGTGATCAATTCCTGGGTTACTCTGATATCTTCCCAGCATTCTGACCGCAAAACTAATATCCGGTCTTGTGCAAGTCTGAACATACATCAGACTACCAACAATAGAAGAGTAAGGAATTGATTCCATTTCTTTTTGTTCTACATCATTCTTAGGGCATTGCATGAGACTAAATTTGTCCCCTTTTTGAATTGGAACAATTCCTGCTGAACAATTGTTCATATTAAATCTCTCTAGAATTCTTTCGATATATCCTTTCTGAGACAATCCCAATAATCCTTGTGACCTATCACAGAATATTTCTATTCCTATCATATAGGATGCCTCACCCATATCTTTCATTTTAAAAATCTTAGAGAGAAAAGTTTTAGTCTCACGCTATATGCCTAAATCATGAGCAGCAAGTAGAATATCATCAACATATAGGACTAAAAATATAAACTTGTTCCCACTGATCTTTTGGTAAATACACCTATCAACGGTATTTTCCACAAATCCAAAAGTTGTTATGGTATCATTAAACTTTATATACCATTGTCGTGAGGCTTGTTTAAGTCCATCTATTGACTTCTTCAGTTTACACACCATTTGACATTTTTCTTTAGTTTCGAAACCCTCTGGTTGGTCCATATAAACTTCCTCCTCGAGGTCTCCATTAAGAAAGGTAGTTTTCACATCCATTTGGTGTAACTCTAAATCATAATGAGCCACCAAAGCCATAATAATTCTTAACGAGTCTTTCTTTGAGACCGGTAAAAAGATCTCTTTATAATCAATGCCTCCTTTTTGAGTATAACCCTTGGCAACAAGTCTGGCTTTGTATCGTTCAATATTTCCATTTGAATCATGTTTGGTCTTAAAGACCCATCTACACCTGATTCTTTTAGAACTTTCAGGCAATTCAACGAGATCCCAGACTTTATTGTATTCCATGGATTTTAGCTCTTCCTTCATGGTATCAATCCATTTGTCAAACTCATTACTTTCTATGGCTTGTGAAAATAAAATCGGGTCCTTATTAAGATCAATGTCAAAATCTGACTCTTGCAAATAAACCACGTAATCATCTGAAATAGCCGACTTTCTAACTCTTTGAGGTTTTTTTAATGGCATTTCTTGTGGTTCATTTGTGTCAGATATTTGTGAGTTAGTTTCTTCATGAAGTGTTTCATCCAAATGTTGCTCGGTGTTGTCAAAGTGTTCTTCAACAATTGGAACAATATTTGGTATTTGTGTGGAAGTAGGCACATTCGTGGGTAATGGAATATTGACCCTCACCTCTTTTATTTCCACACTTTGTTTTTCAACACTCCCACTAACTTCACCATTCTCAATGAATCTTGCATTACCGGTTTCAATAATTCTCGAACTATGGTTTGGACAGTAAAACATATACCCTTTAGATTTTTCTAGGTAACCAATAAAGTAACCACTTACTGTTCGAGAATCTAATTTTTTTTCTTGTGGATTATAAACTCTAGCTTCCGCTGGGAAACCCCAAACATGCAGGTGCCTTAAACTAGGTTTCCTTCCTGTCCACAGTTCAAAAGGGGTCTTTAGAATTGCCTTACTAGGAACTCTGTTTAATAAATATACATCGGTTTTAAGAGCTTACATTCACAATGATTTGGGTAATGAGGAATTACTTATCATGCTCCTAACCATATCCATAAGTGTTCGATTATGCCTTTCTGCAACACCATTTTGTTGAGGTGTTCCTGGCATAGTATGATGTGCACATATGCCATGTTCCTTGAGGAACTTTGCAAATGGACCTGGACATTGTCCCGATTCATTATATTTTCCATAATATTCGCCACCTATATCTGACCTAATAATTTTTACCTTTTTATCTAATTGCCTTTCAACCTCATTAACAAATACTTTGAGAGCATATGTTGCTTGAGATCTTTCTTATAGCAAATAGATGTATTCATAATGTGAAAAATCATCGATAAAAGTGATAAAATATTTCTCTACACCAAAAGATGGAACATCAAAGGGTCCACAAATATCGGTGTGTATAATTTCAAGAAGCTGGGTGCTTCTTGTGGCACCTTTCTTACTGTGCTTGGTTTGCTTTACCTTAATGCAGTCCAAACATATAGTAAGATCAGTAAAATTTAGATTCGAAAGAATCTCATTCTTTACTAATCTTTCTAACCTTTCTTTGGATATATGACCCAAACGTCTATGTCACAAGTAAGCAGAACTTTCATCTAGTGAACTACGTTTAATTCCAACATTATGTTGAATATTAAGAAGGGATTCAGAAAAACCAATATCGAGTTTTAATTTATATAAACCATCACTAAGAAAACCAGGACCATAAAAATAGCATTCTTATATAAATTAAAACATCTATTTCCAAACTTTAAATCAAATCCAGAAACATCAAGTCTTGAAAGAGAAATCAAATTCCTAGAAACTTAAGGTGCATAAAGAGTCTGTAATAGATCAAGGTGACATTCAGTCTCCATGATCAAACGATAAGTCCCTATGCCTTCAATTGGAGCCTTCATACGATTTCCCATGAACAAGAAATCCTTATTTGGATTTGTAATTTGGATCGTAAGGAATCCCTGCAACATAGTAGATACATGAGCAGTTGCACCAGAATCAAGCCACCAAGTATTATTAGGAACTTCTATTAAATTTGATTCGAAACATACAAAAGCACTAATTGTACCTTTCTTTTCGAACTAAGCTTTACGTTTCAGGCAATCTTTCTGATAGTGTCCTTCCTTGTTACAGAAATAACATGTATCTGCCTTATGTTCCTTCTTAGCATCCCGTGGAGCTTAAGTAGGTGCTTTCTTCTTCTTGAACTTGTTGGGCTTCACTTTAAGTCCTTTACCAGCTCCTTGACCCATGAGGTTAATTGAATGACTCCCTTGTTTCTTAAGTCTTGACTCCTCCTGAGTAAGCATACTGGACAATTCACTAACATTCCACTTATCTTTAATAGTGTTATAGTTAATTTGAAAAGGTCCATACTCAGGAGGGCAACGAGTTCAGAATAAACTGAACCAAGAAGGAATCATCCACTTTCATCCGCAAGGTCTGAAGTCTTGCTGCAATGTTAGTCATCTCGATGATATGGTTTTGCATACTACGCGACCCATCAAACTTCATGGTCGTGAGTTCAACCATTAGTGTACCAGCGAGAGACTTATCTGCAGAACAAAAACGTTCTTCCACAAACTTTATGTATTCCTTGGCACTTTCTGTTTGTGAATAGTACTCTTAATGTTGTTGGCAATATTCATTCGCATAAACATAAGGCTTAGCATGTTAGAGCGTTCTCATGCTTTATGGAAAGATTTCTCATCCGCACTACTCGAATCAGTAATGGCAGCGGGCTTATCATTCAGCAGAGTTAAGTCAAGATCCATCACACCTAAGTGGAACTGGACTTGTTCACGCCATTCAGAGAAGTTCAATCCGTTGAACACAGTAACAGACGAAGCAAGCGAATGAAAAAGAATAGGTGCAAAATAGATAATACATACACACAAATCAATATGGATTCAACAAAACAGTTAAAGCATATAGCAATTCTCTTTTGGGTAAATACTACGACACACTATCATAATTTAAATGCTATTTAGTCTTTAATAGATAATTAAATATTTTAAACCAAATATATATGCCATCTTTGGACAGACAATATATATTTGACTAAGAATATTAATTTACTTCATCATATTCACTATTCATAGAATAATTAATTCACCTTTGGGTAAATCTTTAAGTTCTAGCAATTGTGAAAATTAATTTATCCACTACTTTTTAATTATAGGCATTTCATTAATTTTATGGATAAACTATAATTTTATGTATGCGTAATTTCATAAATAAACTAGCTTGGCCACTTTGGTGACTAACAAACTATATAAACATAAATGCACATATAAAATGAACATAACAAAAAAAAAATTACGCATGTAAATATTTTAGACATTCTTGTTTGATCACTTTGGTGACTAGCAAACTATACAACTTTAAACATATATATTAATTGTTACATAATATAATAATAAGAACCATATCACAATAAATACATTATGAGGGATATCTATGTAATTGTTGATGCATGGCCAAGGTGCAATCTTAAAACATGTGTCTAGTAACTTCAAAGATGAAATTTAATTTCATCTACTTAATGGTCGATAATACATTAGAAACCCCACGGTAACAAACGTCAACTATTATGCCCAGAACATTAATAAACAATAAATATTAATAAATTAAATTTAATCTAGCCCAAACCTAAAGTGGCAAGGATACTTGCGAATGTGAACATATAGGAGAACAAGTTTACTGGGCAAAGTGATTCACTGAATCCATTGTTAAATTATTAAAGTATTAAAGCCTCAAAAGTTCAATTTCAATACACCGATTTTCAATAAAATAATTATTAAAAGAAAAAGAATGAAGCACATAAGTTATTGCAGATAGAAAATTTATTCTAATACTTCTTGATGCTTTATTCGTAAATAGGGTAAAATTTCTATGAGAATCATTCTTCTGGGAAAACCCCACAAAAATTAGCCGTAGTATTTTAAGGATAAATTCCTCCCCTAATCACTACAGGAACATAAGCTATTGCAGATTGAAAATTTATTCTAATGCTTCTTGATGCTTTATTCGTAAATAGTACTTTCATAATGAAGATTATCAGTTCAAATTTCATGCTCTGATAACACATGTAAGTATAAACTTTAATTGCATATCAGGATCTTGTAACATGATAATCTTACACAAAATCGTACAGAAAACCTACTTGAATCGTAAGCCATCATCGTAAAGCGGAAGCGTTAATTCAAATTGATTTTTCGCCCCTTGCTCTAGCTTTCGTTACCGCCGACTTTAGTGATGGAAGAGAGAAAAATAAAAATACGGTAAACCTAATGGGTGGGGAGATGACCAATTTATAGAAGTTCTCATTTAATCCGGTACGTCCATCAAGTAACCGATCGGACAGATGAGATTTGCCCATAATTAAATATTAATTATGGACCTTAAACTTATTGAGCCACCAAAACGTAAGAAAATCTTATATACAGATCAATATATTATTGGCATTCACCTAAAAATTGAATATATAAAATTATTACAATTTAAGAAAATGTGAACTCACAAATCGAAATATGCAATTGTTACAATCAGACAATAGGAACTCATCAAACGAAAAGTTGTTTGGAATATATATATATATATATATATCAGGAACGGCAATAGATGTGTTTATTAAATTGATTGATAGTGTTGTTTCATTTGTAAACGATATAATAAATTAAAATCTTACGACTTCTTTACAAAATATAGTATCCGTCCATTAATAAATAATCGTTGCTTTTCATTTTATCTTCTAATACTGTTAGACATTAAAAATTCGTGATTCGTAAAATTTCGAAAATAAAGTTCATTGCAACTTGTTTACCCGAAAAATCGGATAACAATTGAATTTATACGCGATTTTAATAATATGTGATCTAATTCGATACAAAGTGAGAAATCAGATCTAATATGCAAGAATAAATAGAAATATAAATGCAAACCATGCAGATTGAACAACTTAAGTCTCGCAAGGTTAACTTCCTTCTAATTTATATGTGATATTGTTGAAGGCAGAATAATATGAACAAAGCTGAGAAAGTTAGTATGTTGTTCTTTGAAGTATGTTACCTTGTCCAATGAATTACTCCATTCCCTATATATATATATATATATATATATATATATATATATATATATATATAGGGGGATATGAAACCTTTAAGACATTATTTTATAAGAAATTATGTAGACCGTTGGCTCCTTTTTTGACTTAATTTCGTAATTTCCGCCATAATGATTGGTCAATGGTGAGAATCACGGATACTTGTCATGTGAGTTGGCAAAGCTTTTCTTCGAGGTCGTTAGAAGCGGGGTCGGTCGTGTCCCCGATAAACTCGAGGGCAAATCTGATGGTTTCGTTCGAACTTCAATCCTCGATATCGAGCTCAGTTACATTTGTTACTTCGATCTCTTACGTAGGTGCCGAGCCTTGACCTATTGTTCCAGATGCCTCGATCAAGCATAGAGCTCGGTTCTATCCGTATACACAATTTTTAAAAGGATTGTGTTTCATTCATATTTAATTTTATAAGTGCTATTTTGTTAAATTATAGTGTTTTAGTTTGTATATCATTTTAGTACTTTATGATGAAAGAACTTTCACATTTTATAAATAACACCTAACAAACTCTATGTAATTATTTAAAGTTTTGTGAGAATATTATTACAATGATTACTATGATTGTTAGTCGTCTTAATACAAATGCTAACGTACATTATATTTGCAGACCCACTTTAAATGTGTATTGATATAGATAATAAATATTTAACTGACAATTATTATTATACTGTGTGTAAAAGACACGAGTGTAAACTTAGTATAGATAATAAAGAGGGCAAATGGATTTCTACTTTGTTATCCAAATCTTGATGTTGATTAGTTGGTGAATGCCATGAAGGAGAGGGTCCACCCACCACTTAGCAAATGAGCTTTTGTAGAGCATTATTTGAGAGTTAGAATCAGAAAACAATAAATTAAGCATTATTTGAGAGTTATAAAGCAATAAATTATCTCCGGAGACCCACATTCCTACACCTCCAACCCTCAAATCCTTCCTTCTTTCCTTTCTTTCTTTCTATATTCCAAAAATTCATTACTCCTTTCGTTTCATATTATCAGTGGTTACTAAAAATAATCATTTCAAATTATTTATCATTTTAAAAATTAAAAACAAAATTAGTTATTTTTTTCATTTTATTCTTGAACATGGAGATAATACATAAATGGAATAAATAATCAATGAAGAGAGATTTCATCTTAAAATATAAATAAGGGTAAAATAATCTAATCCCTTTCCTATTTAATATTTCTTAAAGGACGTGTAAAACAAAAACACGACAGGTAATATGAGACAGAGGGAGTACTAGACTTGTTTTTTTCTTCTTCTCTAGTCTAGTAACATGTAGAGTCTCACAGATATAATCCAAAAAATTTCTTTTTAACATACAAATTCTGAAATTTTGCAAGGTTTTAAGTACTAATCTATTAAGGGAAATAAATAACATCCTGAGTTTAGCCAAATGACGATTTCTAAAGATATTAAGCCTTGACTTACTCCACTAATTGTCAGAGGTTTAGGTTCCATGTTAACCAGATAAGAATTAATAAGAATTTAGGCCACGATATAAGGTATTTGAAATATTAATTAAACTTCAACCCAAAATATTGCTCAAATCTTATATGGTATAACAAGATACACAACAAAATGATGAAATTGGAATTTTTGGAAAAAAAGAAAAAAGTCCTCCTTTAATCTATGTAACGACAATAAAGAGTGTAAGGCAGTGTTAATCATTCTTGGTCAAAGAGGTGTCATGGTTAGTGGCTCTTTCAACAAGAGCTAGTTATAGGAAATGCCATTATTATAATTTATTTTTGGCAATAGTCTTTTTTTTATTTCTTTACTTTTTATATTCTTTTTCCTTTAGAGCAAAAGCTGATAGACATAGATGGTCGTTCAATAAAAGGGGAAAAGACAAGAAAGCAAAGGGTAACAGGGGTAGTTACTTGTTTTCTTGCCTTGAAGAAGTATATCTCTTCCCCTTTATTTATTTGTCTTCTTGGAAGAGAAGAAGCCACATTATTTGTATATTTTCACTTTTTTAGTAGGCATAGCTTGGGAAAACGTAGGAAAACTAAAATACTTTTTCCCATTATTACAACTTTATCATGTACATGATTTGAAAGGAATCAACTTTCTCAAATTGAATAAATGAATGCCTAATTCATGCCATCATTTAGGGGATATAAATAAAGGCAACTTCTTGTTACGATCAATGTATAATTCTAGCTTATATCATAAAATATTTTCATTATTTACTATGTTTTGATTATAATTTTCTAACTCAGAGAATGGAATAAGTATGTTTCTATTAGTCCGATTACTTAGATGTAGTTGATGTTAAATTCATTTACCTAATTGGATGAAACTGTAGGACTATCAAATTTGGCCCAAGCCTAAATGACCCGTCCAACTCGCCCAAGGTTGGACTGGTTATTAATCTGCCCATTTATTGAACTCAACCTATCTTGACTCAACTCATCTCAACCCATTTAAAGGTGGGTTGATTTTTAGCCCAAATTAATACATGAGTAACTTTGTTAAAATATCTTAGAAATAACTTTATTTTGTTTGATATGTTATATATGACCGTAATAAAAGAAAAAAAGTTTTATTTAGTAATTATACAATTCATAAGAAAACAATACAGATTAAGCAAAGTTTGATAAGAGTTGGGCGGGTTGGGTTATGACCAAATTTTAGTTCATCTCGACCCAACCCGTCTTAGCCCAAATAACTTTTGGGCGGGTCAAACAACCCATTTTGACCCATCCAAAATCCGCCTAACCCATCCATTTACACCCCTATGAATGACAAACTGCAATAGTGCAATCCAGTAAATGATCATTTCTGAATTCAAGGTACGTTAAATGCCGTTCTAAGCAAGAAATATTGAATACTGCGTTACTGTTCTAAATATCGTCCTTATGCTTAACGGGAAAAAACAAATTTTAAATTTGAAAAATTATTTAAGCTTGAGAGTTCGGAAAGATGGCTGTCTTTTCCATTTTGACAAAGACCAATTTGTTCACAAAGTAGGACTACGTACTGTACCACAAAAGATTTGTTCAAGGCTTTAGTGTTTAGAGTATTGATATGAGAAAATGTTTTACATTTAATTCATTTTTAATATCCCAAGATGAAGGATTTGATTCAATTTACAAAAGTTCACATGATGTAAAGCGGAATCTGGCTACTAATCGTGATCATGCATATTTAAAATATTAGAAATTCTTCGTTTCTTTTTTCTCTTTTCCTTTCATAACGACAATGATAAGCTAATATTGAACATTAGACGACTTTAATTGTCCGATTATGGAAAACGCTACTTTTCATCCCAATTTGAATATTCTTTGTTCGTCGTTAAGTTATAAAAATATGCAATGGCATCCTTTCTTAGAAAGTGTAACTTGACCAAAATAGTTATGTTTTACACCTTATTACTATACTATTTCTTTAGCTACTTATCACTTTATCATTCTAAAATAAACTTCACATAGCAAAGTGGTAAACTCCTATTATAACACCCCCTACGTCAAAATAGAAATACTTCTAAAAATAGTGTAGCTCTATCAACATACTTCTTGTTTCAATCATCTTAGTGTTTATCCGTAAAATAGTACTGTCATGATCCGAAATTCTAACAATGGGACCGTGATGGCGCCTAACATTCAGTTGCTAGGTAAGCCAACATTAGATAATCAATTAACCATTTTGAGAATTTAAAATAGAGTAATAATTATAATTAACGATTGGAAAAACTAAAGTTCATAAGATATATTCATTATATAACACGGTCTAGACAAATTCCAAAAATCGATGTCACCAGTACATGAGCAACTAGAGTACTATAAAGTATGGTCTGGACGAAATACAACTGTTTGAAACAAAATAAACAGTAAAGACTTAATAGAAGGGGACTTCAGGGACACCGAATGCTGGGCAGCTCTACCTCAAGTCTCCTATAGCAGTCGCATCCGAGCAGAATTCCTCTACGCGCCGCTGGGACCAACATCGGGATCTGCACAAGAAGTGCAAAAGTATAGCATAAGTACAACCTACCTCTTGTACTCTGTAAGTATCGAGCCTAACCTCGACGAAATAGTGACGAGGCTATGACAAGACACTCACAAAAAACTTGTATGAATAATAATAACAGAATATATAAATATAACTAAAGTAGTAAACTCATAAAAATGAAATCGAATGTCATCTACGTGAGGACCCCAGAATAGCATGATCTCAAATCTCATATCTCATATGATAGTACCGAGATAAAACTCTACTACTACACACAACTACAACATATCAAACTTTGTTCCGGCGCAAAACCCGATCCCAGCACTAAATACAATAATTGTTGAGGAGTACAACCCGATCTCATTATTTAATAAAATAATTATTACGACGTGCAACCCGATCCCAATATCAACTCATTAACATAAATAACTCAACACAACAATAATGAAAATCTCAACACGAAAGGAGAATAAAGCATACAGAACATCATGGAACTACCAGTACAACAGAGGATAACCAATACCTCGTATTTATAATTCTCTACTAATCACCAATACAAGAATAACTAAAGATCTCACAGAAATCAGAATAACATAGTAAAGTGCAACAAGTGATGTAAAGTCAATGAAAGCAAGTTAAACACGTAGCAGTGAGGTTATACATTAATACATGTAGGAATATATAGCAGGTAACCAGATATTGAGCGAGAAATGAATAAATCAAAATAAGTAACAAGTAAATAACACCTAACAAGTAAAGTATGGATTACAAGTATGATCATGTAGCAATCAAAGCATATAACAAGAGATAACATGGAATAAGTGATGACATAAAGGTAAATAGCCCAATCCCGCGTGCTTTAACACTTGACGATACATATACACTCGTCACCTCGCATATACACTGTTTTCCTACATAATTCACATAACAAATAGACCAACAAGTCCTAATTCCCTCAAGTCAAAGTTAGACACGACACTTACCTCTTTGTGCAACCAACTCAACTATCAACCATGAGTTTTCCTTTCTAACAAACCTCCAAGCTAACTAAATCTAGCTAAATATTATTCAAACAATTCAAAATAAGATTTAGAAACTATCCACAAATAAAAAAGGTTCAATCTTTGATGAAATTGAAAAAATCCAACAAAAGTGAACTCCGGGCCCACTTGGTCAAAATTCGAGATCCGGACCAAAATTCGATTATCCATTCACTCCCGAGTCTGGTTAAGTGATTTGTTTCAAAATCAGACCTCAATTTCAGGTCTAAATCTCAATTTTATAAAATCTCTAATTTCTACCCAAAATTCCTAATTTCTACCATGGAAATCTTAGATTTGATGTTGAAAACTCATGAAAGTAATGGGGAATTGATAGAAAATGGATTAGAGTTACTTACCAATGAAATTGGGAGGAAATAATTCTTCACAAATTGCCTCTGGAGTGTTTGGGGTTAAGAAATGGTGTAAAATAAGATACGTCACGATATTCCCCTCTTTTGCTCAGTTGCAGGTATCGCAATTGCGAACTCTTGTTCGCAATTACGAAGCCCGCATTTACGAAACACTTATTGCAAAAGAAACCACTGCAATAGTCATGCAAACGTCGCAAATATGACAAAATCTTCAAATTTGCGAAGGTCACTCCCCTCGCAAATGCGTGCCAAGCTTCGCAATTGCGAAGCTGCTCCACTCAACACGGTATAACAAATTGGATCCCTAGATCACAAAAGCAATTCTAGACCTTATCGTAAAAGCGAACATTTATTCGCAAATGTGGAATCGCAGTCCCAGATCCCACTTCGCAAATGCGATCGTTTGACCGCAAAAGAGAGGCTCACAAATGCGAGCATGTCCTCGCAATTGCGAGATCTGCAATAGACAACAACAATTGGAATCCACTAGTAGTTGCCTAATTATCCAAACTCATCAAGATTTCACCTGAGCCCCTCGGGCTCCAAACCAAATATGTACACAAGTGTAATAATATCATATAAACTTTCTCGCTACCTCAAATCATAAAAACGATATTAAATAACATGAATCAATCATCAAAACTCAAGAATTCCAACTTTAAAACTCATTTTCACATAACGCTCCGAAATACACTCGGATCACCCCGGACCACAACCAAAAGTGCTTACAAGTTTAAAAATATGATACGAACCAACCGAAATCGTCCAAATATCGATCTGAGATTGTTAACCAAGAATGTTGACCGTGATCAACTCAAGTCTTATTTTAAGCCTAAAATCACTTTTTCTTCATGTTTTTAAGTAAAATATTTTCCGAAAAATGACACGGACCATGCATGTAAATCAAGAAACATCTAATGAAGCTAATAGAGGTCTCGGAACACGGAAATAAAGGCTAATACTCAAAATGACCTATCGGGTCATCACATTCTCCACCTCTAAAAGAAATGTTTGTCCTCGAACTAACATAGAAAAGTACCTAAATTGGTAAAAAGATGGGGCTAACTACTCTTCATATCGGACTCGGAATTCCACGTAGCCTCCTCAATCATATGACCCCTCCATTGCACTTTCACAAAAGAAAAACTATTGGATCTCAATTTACGAACCTGCCGGTGTAGAATAGCTACTTGGTCTTCCTCACAGGTCATGTTTTCATCAAGCTGCACTGTCACGACCCCAAATCCCCTCCATAGGAAGTCGTGACGGCACCTAGTCTCTAAAACTAGGTAAGCCTATCAAAATGCGGAAAAACCTTCCAAAACCTGTAACTCAGAATGTACAACTCCCAAAACCTGGTGAAGTATAAGTCACAAGCTCTAATAACAATTCTGAATAATCCTATACATCACAGTCTAAAATAGTGTAATGGAATAAGGAATAACAGGATAGAAGGGGACTCTGAGGCCTTCGGACGCGGGCAGGTGTACCTTGAAGTCTCCAAAGTAACCTCAGCTCACTAATGCCAGGACTGATAGGAAGTACCTGGATATGCACAAAAACATATACAGAAGCATAGTATGAGTATACCACAATGGTACCCAGTAAGTGCCAAGCCTAACCTCGGTAGAGTAGTGACGAGGTTAGGTTAAGGCCCTACTGGAGATAATATGAAACAAGACAAAGGATATAACAATATAACGATAATGACAATATAATGAAACAACAAGAAATTTACGGAAAGTTAACAATACAGAATCAAGACAGTTAATAAAACACGGAGGGAAACAAGGATTTACATGTTAAGGAAACAAACAACCAAGGAAAATGCAGCAAATAGAGAAAGATCAAAAAGGTCCACTACCGAGGTACTATCTCGTAGTCCCAAATCATAAAAGTAACTCATAATCTTTCCTTATATCACCACGGGAGCCTTTACATTTAGTTTTGAAAATTATTTTCCCCCTACTAGCCATGCGTATCAAGCCCACCTTATCTCTCCGTATAGGTTTCAACACCCAGACCTTATACTATCGCATGCGTATCAATATCACAACGTATCACAATTCGCACCTCAAGTGCCCAACATCACAACTTGCCAGAGCCAAACAATAACAGAATTTCACACCAAGGAGCCCACGGCTCAACTACAATGTACACAAAGTCTCAACAATAACAACCGGGGAGTAACTCAATAAAATGATATATTTCAACTTATACTTTGCCTCAATAGGAATCACGACCTTTGCAACTCAATACCAATTTCAACGGTAAGATATTCCAAGAATAGCAATTTCAAGTAAGGATTCAACAGTTAAATAATGAATACACAATAAAAGAAAGCAAGTAATTCAACTAAACATGTAGGACAATTTGCAAATAAGAGATAAAACAAGTAGACATGTGAAATTAGACTAAACATGATGACTATAACATATTTAAGTAACTCAATTAAAAATAAAAGGAAACTACATAGCTAAGAACCGAAAATTTTACATTTAGCCCGTGTACGCACTCGTCACCTTGCGCACACGGATTTCACATTTCACAATTATCACAACAATACCAAATCCTAAGGGGAATTTCCCCCACACAAGGTTAGACAAGTCACTTACCTCAAACCACGCTAAATCAATCAACTAGAAGGCCTTTCACTCGATTGTCCAACTCCGAACGACTCGAATCTAGTCAAAATAATTTTATACTATAAATATAACTATAGAAAACTAATTTAAACAATGAAATTACGATCTTTGCAAAGAATTGAAAAATCGCCCCAAAAAGTCATCCCGGACCCGTGCCTCGTAACCCGACAAAAATTATAAAATCCAAACACCCATTCGATATCGAGTCCAACCATACAAGAATTTTTTAAATCCGACCTCATTTTCCCTTTCAAAACCCAAAAACTTAGTCTAAGAAGTTCTACCACTTTCTCCCCAATTTTTCCAACTCCAATCCTTAATTACATGATAATAATAATGATAAATTAGTGTAATTTAACCAAAATCGAGTTAAGAATTTTTACCCGAACAATTCCTCTGAATATCCCACGAAACTTCGTCTCCCACCGAGCTTTTAAAATCCCAAAATGAAATATGAATCAAAACCCTCAAAAATTCCCTTTTTCTGCCAGTTAAACCGCACCTGCAACCTTGCTGTCTCATCTGCGGCTCTGCACTTGCGGAATTTCCATCGCAGGTGCGGATTCCACTTACTCAGGCAAGTTCCACTTCTGCAGAAAAGCTTCGCACCTACGAGTGCGCTCCTACGAAGTATTCTCTCCTTCTGCGATGATCGACAAAACAGCCTTCCTCCGCATCTGCGACCATTCTCCGCACCTGCGGACGCGCAGATGCGGTCAACACCTCACACCTGTGATCCTAGCTGGGCTAGGACATTTTCGCTTATGCGACCAGTGGCTCGCTTTTGTGAGCCCCCACCTGCAGCCATTCCCTCCGCGGGTGCGAAAACACCAGAAGCTGGGCACCTTCAGTAATCCAACTAGTCCACAGATGATCCGATTTCAATTCGATTCACACTCGGGCCCCCCGGGACCCTGTCCGAATATACAAACTAGTTCCAAAACACATAACGGACCTACTCGAGGCCAAAAATCACATCAAACAACTTTAATTCTACGAGTCGCAACCCAAATTCAAGCCTAAGCAACTATGAACTTCCAAATTTCGAAACCAACGCCGATTCATACCAAAACAACTCCGATTGACACCAAATTTTGCACACAAGTCATAAATGACATTACAGACCAATTCCAACTTCAGGAATCAGAATCCGACCACGATATCAATAAGGTCTACTCCCGGTCAAACTTTTCAAAATCTTCCAACTTTCCAACTTTTGTCAATTTACGCTGAAACGACCTACATACCTCCAAATTAACATCCGGACACGCTCCTAAGACCAAAATCACCCTATGGAGCTATTGGAACCTTCAAAACTCTATTCCAGAGTCATCTTCACACAAGTCAAATTATGGTCAACTCCTACGACTTAACCTTTCAACTTAGGACTATGTTTCCCATTTCACTTCGAAACTCGCCCGAAACCAAAACCAACCACCCCGACAAGTTACATAACCACAATATAGCATAGAGGAAGCATAATTTAGGGGATCGAAGCTAAAATGCTCAAAACGACCAGCGGGGTCATTACATCCTCCCCCTCTTAAAACAAACGTTCGTCCTCGAACGAGTAATTTTCTCGATCTCCCAAGTCGCTTGCTCGGCTGACTGACCTCTCTACTGAACCTTCACTGAAGCAATATTCTTCGACCTCAACTTTCGAACCTGCCTGTCCAAAATGGCCACCAGCTCCTCAATATAAGATAAATCCTTGTCCAACTGGACTGAGTTGAAATCCAACACATGAGATGGATCGATATGATACTTCCGAAGCAGAGAAACATGGAATACTAGATGAACTGCAGCTAGACTAGGTGGTAGTGCAAGTTTGTAAGCCACCTCTCCAACCCTCTCAAGAATCTCAAAAGGTCCGATATACGTAGGGCCTAACTTACCCTTATTCCCAAACCTCATAACACCCTTCATGAGCAAGACCCTTAGCAAGACCCGCTCCCCAACCATGAATGCAACGTCATGAAACTTCCGATCTGCATAACGCTTTTGTCTGGATTGGGCTGCACGAAGTCGATCCTTAATCAATTTAACCTTTTCCAAAGCATCCTAAACCAAGTCTGTACCTAATAGCCTAGCCTCACCCAGCTCAAACCAACCCACCGGAGACTGACACCGTCTACCATACAAAGTCTCATACGGAGCCATCTGAATGCTAGACTAGTAATTGTTGTTGTATGCAAACTCCACAAGCGGCAAGAACTGATCCCAAGAACCCCCAAACTCTATCACCCACGCACGCATATCCTCTAATATCTGAATAGTGTGCTCGGACTGTCCATCTGTCCGACGAGTGCAAAACACACACTTAAATTTTACTCGTTAATCAAATATAGTATTGTATAATATCGTATCCATAGGGATTGGATTTAAACAGTATTCTTATAGTTTCTAGCTTGATTACTATTCAAGATGATCAACAATTGAGATTTCTATGATTTATAACTAAAATTAACTAAGAGTCTAAAGCTATTGACTAATGACAATCGAAATAAAGATAAGCAAGGAAGTTATGAGTGGGAGAAAATAGTGGTTGAAAGGATAGGTGCAAGATAATTATTTGGGATCTATCTCTAGATAATTCACTTCTAATGTTCAAGTGAGTCTCTCAAATTCATTCAATTATTAGTTTAAGCATTCAGTAAAAACTCCTCTCTCGATTAAGTCTTAACCTTATGAGATGAACCAATTTAAGCACGTGAAGTGGATTGGTCTTTAGGAAAAACTCTCTCGATTATTCTCCCAAATAGGTTTAATCAATAATTCAACTAGCCTCTTTCGATTACTAAGAAGAATTAATGAACTCAACCAATAATATAATGCAAATATATCACAAGTTATGCCTCTCTCGATTACATGAACAAGTGAATATAGATGCAACAATTAAATCATCCAAAAATGCTTCAATGTATAAAACTAGAGTTATAATCTACAACAACCATCAATACACCGAATCCATCAAACCCTACAGAAAACTACTCCATAGATATGGAGAAATTCATCACAAATAAAGTTAAAGTAGAGGAAAACATGAATTCAATCCAAACTCGGGTCTTGTGTGAGGAAGGAATGATAAAATCCTTGTGCTTTTGTTCTTCCCACTCCTCCTTAGCCTCCTTAGGTCGAATATGTGTCAAAAGTCCAGAATATAATGTTTTCCCATGTATTTATACCAAGTAGAGTCGGGCCCAAACGAAATCACATTTTCCTAGCCAAAATAGGACATTTACTATGTAAAATAATACACAGGCGCGCCGCATAGGGCGACACGCCATGCGGGGCATTAGTGGGGGAAATCTAGAGAGCTCAACAATTCAATAGGCAACAAAAATACACTGCTGCATCACATGATGCCCCGCACCCTACATCGCACTAGTGCAAATTTCTTAGAGTATGACTCAAATCTTGCGTTTTGACATCCAGACTTGGTCCTCGACCCCCGAACACGATCCCAGCTTAATCTCTTGGGCATTTACTCAGATTTCAAAGCTCCAAATCGCTCGAATTCATTCCATAACATCTACATAGCTCGCAATCACTTCTACAAGGCATAAAACACATAATAAGTGAAAAACGTTATCAATTAAAGCTCAAACACAAGTAAAGTGCAGTTAATTAGAGTGCAATAAGCGACTAAAATACGAGATTATAGCCTACCATCAACACCCCACAATTAAACCGTTGCTCGTCCTAGAGCAATCAAACACACTTCATATAGACGCGACCTTTTTCAAAAAGTCTCCTAACTCATAACACGAAAACTCATTAAAACAGATTAAGCACAATACCATAACATCCTCGCCTCAAGATTTGACTCAAAAGCACTATGCATTATTTACAACCCACTCACTTACTCTAACACAGAGGTCAAGCATTACCTTTCCTTCATGAATCAAGTGCCTTCGCACAACAATAGAGAGTAGTTCCACACAATGAAATTAAGAACAATTAGGAACTCAAGATTGAAAGAATTCGCACACTCTTAGAAACAACATTCATATGCCACAAAAGACGTACCATAAGCTTGCCCGTAGTGTACTACTCTACTAATTGAGCTCATTTAGTCAAGGATCAAGTAGGACTTTAAATGGTTGTACTGTAGGCTGCGGGATGGGTAGGATACATTTAGATATAAGAGTGACTACACCTCCCTAAGCACTTTAATACATACAATTAACCAATCAAAACCCCACACTTATGTCAAACCATAACTCCACCTTCACATCAATATACATTAACTCCCTACTTCTTTAAGCACAATTACATCAAGAGTCACCACTATCAAAGAATATTTTGTACAACAATACAACTATTTTTTTCTTTTCTTTTTCAATTCAAGTGGCTCTTACTTTTTCAAAATAGTGCACCTTCTTCCTTATTTCAATAGTTCCACTCAAAAGCCAAACCAACCACCTTTTACAAAGTTCATAACAAATTCAAGTGATCACGAGAGGTAAAAGTTCTAATAGATGGTCAAATCAAACAAATGGGTAAGGCTTGTACTGTGGTTACCAAAGAAACAGGATTACGGGCTCAAAAGGGTTAACTATGATACATAACAATTAGGTGGATAAAAGCATATAACTGGCTCAACAAAAAAATGCCTAAATCACTTCCAAGACTGAACAAAACTACTATTTCGCTTTGCAAACACACATGGCAAGTTCTAGACATAAAATGCAATGCACAGAATAACACAAAACCTCACACCCACATGGCACATAAATCACTCAAGATTGGACTATCAAGACACTCTAGTCAAAGCAGTTAAGCAAAGTTAAGATCATATAGTTTAAGGTACTTATACAAGAGTCACAAACTGAGCCTAAGCGTCACAAGTAAAGTACTCACTATTCTCAAGGTATAATAAAATCAAGAGATATTGCCTTCAATTCCAATCATAGCACAAGGTTTCCTACTCCTAATAAAAATAAAAACTAACTACACCCGGTTCAAACAAAACCCTTGGAAATGAACCGTGGCACAAAGAAATATCAAGGGGGGATTATTACACTACCTACAAAATGAAAATCTTTTTGTCTTTTTCCTTTCGACTTAAATCCCTCAAGAAATCCGTCGAATGATATCCATCGTCGGAAAAAATCAAAATTTTTAAAAGTTTTATGTTTTTTTCCAATATTTTCTATCTCTAACTACTACAACTACCAAATAGAAAACTAATATACATACATACAAATATCCCCTGCCCCACACTTTAAGTTGTGGCATGTCCCTATGGCACATAATTAAAAAGCAAGAGGTAAAGGAAACTTCCCTGAAATTTTTTCTCTTCCGAGAACTTATGAACTCCACCCCTAATTCTGAATTCAGTCCTCATTTTTGCTCCTTGGGATTTTTTGTGGAGCTCATTAAGCCCAATTCTTTTGAGGATACCTGCAAGACCCGCTCTTTTCTTTATTTCTTGTCCTCGTCTTGAGCAGTGAATTGCTCGTTCATGATGATCCTTAAATTGTTTCTGCATTCTTTCACATGATCAATCCATTCATATTCCTGTAAATCCCCAAAAATAAAATCCGCACTATCAAGGTTAGAATAAGAAAACAAAGAAGAAAGGTCAAGTGAATATTCCTCTGGTATGTCCAAGACCATTTGTTTCTCATTTTCTTCTACTAAAGGTTGCAAATGTGGAAAGGTGGATGGGGGCTTGAACTCGTCTTCTGTTGCTTCACACTCAATCACAACCTTATTTTTAATCATCTCAGTTGAATCAGAGTCCTCTTGAACAGTGGAAAGCTCTCTCTATGGATGCTCATCCTCTTGAGTACGCTCGTTCTCACAAGGTATCTCCTCCAAATATTCACCAACACAACACAATGAGATTTCTAAAAGTATACTTACTAATTGACTCACTCGTGTTGTTAGGTTCTTAATATCTTCATCATTTTGCATAAATAGTTCTTCAACACTATTCATGAACCTATGCATAAGCGCTTCTAAACTACCATTCTCCTCTTGAGGTAGTTGTCTCACTTTGCTTTCATTCTAGTCATAATAAGGGTATTCATCCCAACCAGAGTCAGAATTGTGTCCTTATGAATCCTCATACCTGTACGTACTAGAAACAGAGTGAGACTGCTCAAAATACGAACCATATATGAATACATACCTGCTTGACAGTCAACCCATAAATGATTTCCACCAAATTTAAAACACATAGCAGGCCGCTGATAATGTTTAGCTGCTAACTCTTCAACTATTTTCTTAGGCTGCTTGTACTCCATCTTCACAGTATTTAGAGTTTAAAATCTACATTATCTTCTCGAACATGTTAGGTACTACAAAACAAAATCTTGAAACGAAGTTAACTAATAAAGAGAATAAAATAGAAAAAGGAAAAAGAAAAGAAAAGAAAAGAAAAGAAAAGAAAACTAAAACCTAATTCCTGAATTAGCACCAAAAACTATTTCAAACACTATTGATTGCCAATCCCCGGCAACGACGCCAAAATTTGACGAGCGCAAAACACACACTTAAATTCTGCTCGCTAATCAAATATAGTATAGTATAATATCGTATCCACAGGGATTGGATTTAAACAATATTCTTGTAGTTTCTAGCTTGATTGCTATTCAAGATGATCCACAATTGAGATTTCTATGATTTCTAATTAAATCATCCAAAAATGCTTCAATACATAAAATTAGAGTTATAATCTACAAACAACTATCAATACACCAAATCTATCAAACCCTAAAGAGAACTACTCCATAGATATGGAAAAAATCATCACAAATAAAGTCAGACTAGAGGAAAACATAAATTCAATCCATACTCGGGTCTTGAGTGAGGAAGGAATGATGAAATCCTTGTGCTTTTGTTCTTCCAACTCCTCCTTAGCCTCCTTAGGTCGAATATGTGTCAAAAGTCCAGAAAATAATATTTTTCCATGTATTTATACCAAGTAGGGTTGGTCCCAAATGAAATCACCTTTTCCTAGCCGAAATAGGACATTTACTCTGTAAAACATACATAGGCGTATCGCATGGGACGACGCGCCATGCAGGGCATTAGTGGCGAAATCCAGAGAGCTCAACAATTCAACAGGCAGCGAAAATACACTGCTGCGTCGCACTATGCCTCGCACCCTGCGTCGCACTAGTGCAAATTTCTCAGAGTACGACTCAAATCTTGCGTTTTGACGTCCAGACTTGGTCCTCGACCCCCGAACACGATCCCGGCTTAATCCCTTAGGCTTTTACTCAGACTTCAAAGCTCCAAATCGCTCGAATTCATTCCATAACATCTACATAGCTCGAAATCACTCATACAATGCATAAAACATACAATAAGTGCAAAACACTATCAATTAAAGATCAAACACAAGTAAAGTGCAGTTAATTAGAATGCAATAAGCGACTAAAATACGAGATTATAGCCTACCATCAGAAACCAGTGCCGATTCATACCAAAACAACTCTGATTGACACCAAATTTTGCACACAAGTCATAAATGACATTAAAAACCTATTCCAACTTTCGGAATCAGAATCCGACCCTAATATTAATAAGGTCCACTCCCATGTCAAACTTTCCAAAATCTTCCAATGTTCGCCAATTTTCGCCGAAATGACCTACGAACCTCCAAATCAACATCCGAACACGCTCCTAAGACCAAAATCAACCTACGGAGCTATTGGAACCATCAAAACTCCATTTCGGAGTCATCTTCACACAAGTCAAACTATAGTCAACTCGTACGACTTAACCTTCCAACTTAGGGACTATGTGTCCCATTTCACTTCGAAACTCACCCGAAACCAAAACCAACCAACCCGGCAAGTTACATAACCACAATATAGCATAGAGGAAGCATAATTTAGGGGATCAGGGCTAAAGTACTTAAAACGATCGGCCGAGTCGTTACATGCACAGTGCTGAAATCCAAAATATGAGAGCTACCCTCATGGTACTTCCGAAGCATGGACGTGTGAAATACCGGATGTTCCCCTGCTAGGCTAGGAGGAAATGCAAACCTCTAAGAAACCTCCCCAAATCGCTCCAGATCTCAAACGGACCAATAAACCTTGGGCTCAACTTTCCCTTCTTCCCGAACCACATCATGCCCTTCATAGGTGAAACTCATGAGAAGAACATTCTCACCCACCATGTAACTACATCTCGAACCTTCCGGTCTGCATAACTCTTCTACCTGGACTGAGCTGTACGAAGTCGCTCCTGAATCACCTTAACCTTTTCCATAGCATCATGGACGAAATCAGTACCCGATAATCTAGCCTATCCGAGATCAAACCAACTAATTGGCGAACGATATAGCCTCCCATATAAGGCCTCGTACGGAGCCATCTGGATACCCGACTGATAGTTGTTGTTGTAGGCGAACTCTCCTAGAGGTAAGAACTAGTCCTATAAACCTCCAAAGTCAATAACACAGGCACGTAACATGTCCTCCAAGATCTGAATAGTACACTCGGACTGTCCTCTATTTGAGGATGAAATGCGGTACTCAGCTCGATCCGCATACCCAAATCACGCTGCACGACTCTCCAAAAATATGATGTGAATTGCGTGCCTCGGTCAGAAATGATAGAAATGGGCTTGACGTGTAGGCGAATAATCTCCTGGGTGTAAATATGAGCCAACCGCTCTGAAGAATAGGAAGTCGCCACCAGAATGAAGTGGGCGGACTTAGCCAGCCGGTCTACAATAACCTAGACTGCGTCATATTTCCTCACGGTCCATGGTATGCCTACCACAAAAACCATAGTGATGTGCTTCCACTTCCACTCCGGTATCTCCAATTTCTAAGTCAATCCACTCGGTTTCTGATGCTCATACTTCACATGTTGATAATTCAAACACCAAGATACATATGCAACAATACCTTTCTTCATCCTTCGCCACCAATAGTCTTGTTTCAAGTCACGATACATCTTCGGGACACCTGGGTGAATATAATAGCATAAATTGTGTGCCTCCTCAAGGATCAACTCTCTCAACCCATCAACGTTTGGGACACAAATTCGACCTTCAAGCCGCATAAAACCATCATCTCCAATCACAACTTCCTTAGCACCACCCTGCTGCACTGTGTTTTTCAACACCAACAAGTAAGGATCATCAAACTGGCGAGACTTGATACGCTCTAACAACGAAGACCGTGACACAACATAAGCAAGAACCCTACTAGGCTTTGAAACATCCAATCTCACAAATTGATTAGCCAAGGCCTGAAAATCCATAGCTAGTGGCCTCTCTACTACCAGTAAGTATGCCAACTACCCATGCTCTCAACCGTCATACTCAATGCATCAGCCATTACATTGTTCTTTCTCGGATGATATAATATGTGATATCATAGTATTTCAACAACTCTAACCATCTCCGCTACAGCAAATTAAGGTCTTTCTATTTGAACAGGTGCTGGAGACTCCGGTGGTCGGTATATACCTCACATGGAATGCCGTATAGATAGTGCCTTCAAATCTTCAACGCGTGAACAATAGTTGCCAACTCTAAGTCATGAATAGCATAATTTCTCTCATGAATCTTCAACTGGTGAGACGTGTAGGCAATCCCCATGCTGTCCTGCATCAACACCGCACCAAGCCTTATACGTGATGCATCATAATGCATAATGTAAGATCTGAACCTGTAGGCAACACAAACACTGGGGATATAGTCAATGCAGTCTTGAGCTTCTGAAAGCTCAACTTACACTCGTCGAACCATCTGAAAAGAGCACCCTTCTGGGTCAACTTGGTCAATAGGGCTGAGATAGATAAAAATTCCTCCACGAACTGATGATAATAACCTGCCAAACCCAATAAGCTCCGAATTCTATCGCTGAAGTAGGTCTAGGCCAGTTCCGAACCACCTCAATCTTCTTAGGATCCACCTTAATTCCTTCATAAGATACAACATGGCCCCAAAAGGCAACTGAGTCCATCAGGAACTCACACTTCAAAAATTTGGCATATAACCGACGATCCCTTAGAGTCTCAAGTACAATTTGCAAATGCTGCTCATGCTCCTCTTGACTGCGGGAGTAAACCAAAATACCATCAATGATGACTAGCACAAAAGAATCCAGATAGGGAGTGAAGACCCAATTCATCAAATCCATAAAGACTGATGGGGCATTAGTCAAGCCAAATGACATCACTAAGAACTCGTAGCGACCATACTGAGTTCGAAAAGCTATCTTAGGAACATCTAATGCCTTAAATCTTCAACTGATGGTAGCCAGATCTCAAGTCAATCTTTGAAAACACCTCGGTACCCTGAAGCTAGTCAAATAAGTCTTCAATCTTCGGCAACAGATACTTGTTCTTGATATTGACTTTTTTCAACTTCTGATAGTCTATACACATCCTCATCGTTCCAGCTTTCTTCTTCACTAACAACACCGGTGCACTCCATGGCGAGACACTCGGTCTAATGAATCCCTTATCAAGCAAAACCTGTAACTACTCCTTCAGTTCCTTAACCCCAAATGGGGCCATACGGTATGGTGAGGTAGAAATGGGCCGAGTGCCCGGAACGAAGTTGTCACGACCCGAAATCCTCACAGCAAGGTCGTGATGGTGCCTAACGTCCACTTGCTAGGCAAACCAATAGTAGTACACAATTAATCATTTAAAACCAAATTTCAAAGCAATTTAACGATAAACAAAGCTTAAGAGTTTATAAACAGATAAAATAACTCCAAAGGCTGACAAATCAAATCCCAAAATCTGGTGTCAGAAGTACATGAGCATTCTAACAATGCTACAACCAAAGTCTGAATTAAAGTACAACCTGATCCAAATAGAAATATACAATTACTATTGCGGCATGCAACCCGACCCCACACAATAATACCAATAACCGTTGCGGCACACAACCCGATCCCACATAATAATAATATAAATGAAAATCTACAACCAACTATGGCATAATCCAAATAAAATGCAATAAAAGAACTACACAAATAGTCACAAAGCAGATAAATGTGGTTATCTATTTGCACACAATGTCAAATAGCAAGTAATGACAGTTAAGGAATAAAGTCACGGATACATGGAAACAATTAGCAATTAAGGCAAGTAACGAGTATAGGCATGAATTTTGCAAGTAAATGCAACTAGAAATTAAAACATTTAACAATTATTAACACAGATTAAATGAAGGCATGAAATAGTAGAAAGCAATAACAAATATCCCAACCCGCATGCTAACATGTGACTATGCATATACACTCGTCACCTTACATAAACGCCGTCCCCACACATAAATCAAATAGCAAATAATTCAATCAAGTCCTAATTTTCTCAAGTCAAGGTTAACCCCAACACTTACCTCTTTCCGCAACCCAATCAATGCCTAACCACGGCTTTTCCTTTAGAGTTAGCCTCCAAACCAATCAAATCTAGCCAAATATAGTTCAAATAATTCAAAATAAGCTTTACAAAGTGAAAAAGATTTAATCTTTAATGAAATTAGAAAAAGTCAACAAAAGTCAACCTCGGGTCCGCTTGTTCAAAACTTGAGATTCAGACCAAAACCTGATTACCCATTCACCCCCGAGCCTGGTTATGTGATTTGTTTCAAAATTCGACCTCAATTTGAGGTCTTAATCTCAATCTTGCAAAATCCCTAAATTCTACCCATTTACCTAATTTTTACCATGGAATTAGAATTGAAAGAAAGTGGATTAGAGTTGCTTACCAATGAATTTGGGAAGAAAATGTTCTTCAAAAATCGCCTCTATAGTGTTTGGGGTTGAGAAATGGTATAAAATGAGCTAAGTCCTATTTTCCCCTATTTTACCCAGCCGCAGGTGTCGCATTTGCGAACAATTATTCGCAAATGTGATGCCCGCAAATAGGAACAATGTATCAGGCGTGCAGATGTCACAAATACGACAATAATATCACAAATGCGAGTGTCTCTCCGTCGCAAATGCTGACTAAAGCTTCACATTTGCGAAGCTACCACTAGCTAACTGAGTTTGCAAAAGCGATGGAATGTTCGCAAATGCAAACTACACAGTCCGAAAATGCGAGATTTTCTTCGCAAATGCGATGACCAGTCCCCCCAGGCCCTTATGGAAAATTCATCCTTAGACCATAAAAGTGATGCTCGCAAATGCGAGGCTGACCTCACAATTGCGAGATTTGCAACAGACACCGAAAATTGAAAGGCTCTGACAGTACACTTATCAACCAAACTCTTCCGCAACGCATCCGAAACTCACCCAAGCCCCTCGGGATCCTAATCAAATATGTACATAAGTGTAATAACATCATATAAACGTGCTCGCGTGATCAAAACACAAAAACAACATTTAGAACAACGAGTCAGACATCAAATACATGAAATTCAAAAGGAAACTCAAGAGTAGCTTGAAACACAACCAAGCGCCCGATTCCTATCAAATCAACTCGGAATTCTACAAATTTTGCAGACAAGTTTCAAATAGAAACATGAATTTATTCCAAGTCCCAAAACAAAAATCCGAACTAGATAACCATAAAGTCAACCTACGGTGAAACCTAAGGAACTTCTAAATGTTCAAATTGCCAACTTTCGGCAAAACAAGTTAAATCAATCTAGGGACCTCCGAATTCAATTTTGGATATACGCCCAAGTGCAAAATCACAATACAAACATACCAAAATCGTCAAAACATCGATCTGGGGTCGTTTACCCATAATGTTGACCGTCGTTAACTCTAGCTTTATTTTTAGTCAAAATTTTCATTTTCTTAAAATTTCACATAAAAGCTTTTCGAAAAGTAACACGGACCACGTACGCAAATCAAAAAATATCAAATGAAGATATGGGAGGTCTCGCATCATGAAAATTAAGGTTAGTACTCAAAACGACATCTGGTCATCAAATTCTCCAACTCTAAAAGAAACGTTCCTCCTTGTACGGACATAGAAAATTACCTGCACTGGTGAAAAGGTGGGGGCATCTACTATGCATATCGGACACGGACTCCCGCATAGGTGCCTCAATCGGCTAACCTCTCCATTGCACTTTCGCAGAAGGAAAACTCTTAGATCTCAACTTACAGACCTGCTGGTCTAGAATAGCCACTGGCTCTTCCTCATAAGCCAATTTTTCATCAAGCTGCACCGTGCTGAAGTCCAAAAAATATGAGTTGTCCTCATGGTACTTCCGAAGCAGGGAAACGTGAAACGCCGGATGAACCCCTGCTAGGCTAAGAGGCAAAGCAAGCCTATAAGCGACCTCCCCAACTCTCTCCAAGATCTCAAAAGGGCTGATAAACCTCGGGCTCAACTTTCCTTTATTCCCCTACCACATCACGCCCTTCATAGGCGAAACTCGGAGGAGAACCTTCTCATCCACCATATAAGCTACATCTTGAACCTTCCGGTCCGCATAACCCTTTTATCTAGACTGAGCTGTATGAAGTCACTTCTTTATCACCTTAACCTTCTCCATAGCATCACAAACCAAATCAGTGCCCAACAATCTAGCCTCTCCGGGCACAAACCAACCAATCAACGAACGACATCCCCTCCCATATAAGGCCTCATACGACACTGTCACGCTCCAAACTCGGGGAGCGCGACCGGCGCTCAACCGAGTAAACCCGGCCGAGCAAGCCTGTTAGATTCCTTCTACCCAAATTTAATTCGTGAATAAAGAGGAGATGTACTCCGTTATTCAAATACTGAAGAGATTTCATTGACCGCTTCCATTTCATTCCCATTAACAACATCATTCAATATTTTCAAAATAGTACGAGTTTATAGATTTAATGAAAAATATGTTGCCAAATACCAACAGTTCTAATCCAATTCCCAACATCAAATACTACCCACAACTTGTCTACGGAGCCTCTAAGTACAACTGAAAAGTAATATGGAAAGGCCGGCAACAAGGCCCCCGGCTATACCTCAACCACAAAGTACATGAGAAACAAAAGATACATGACCCGAAATGAAGTGGGGCTCACCAAATTGGCTAAAAGGAGTGCACTGCTATCACTGATCAATGCCACCTGCTGTAGAACCACCTGCATCCATTAAAGATGCAGCGCCCCTGGCAAAAAGGATGTTAGTACTATCGAATAACACTAGTATGTATAGCTAGAAATCCTCTTTCAAAATAGAATGCCCAAATGATCTATACGTGGAACACATAATATAATGTAATTGAAACAACCTGTATAAACAAGGACAACAAAAGGGGCACCTATTATCTGCATTAATAATGTGTCTCATTAGACCGTCCTTAGTGTTCACCTATCATATTATACACTTATGCGTTTCATAGACCGTTCACAATGTTTATTCATACCGTACATCTATACCTCTTATACACAATGCACCTATGAGTTTTATAGACCGTCTATAGGATTTTATATCATAATGGATTTCATAACACAATATACCTATGCATTTCATAGACCGTTCATAGGTTTTCATAACACAATGTACATATGCGTTTCATAGACTGTCCATAGGGTTTCATAACACAATCTACCTATGCGTTTCATAGACCGTCCACAGGATTTCATAACACAATGTACCTATGCGTTCATAGATCGTCCATAGGATTTCATATAATAATGTACCTATGCATTTATAGACCGTCCACAGGATTTCATAACACAATGTACCTATGCGTTTCATAGACCGTCCATAGAGTTTCATAACACAATGTACCTATGCATTTTATAGACCGTCCACAGGATTTCATAACACATGTACCTATGCGTTCATAGACCGTCAACAGGATTTCATATCATAATGTACCTATGCGTTCATAGACCGTCCACAGGATTTCATAACACAATATACCTATGCGTTCATAACACAATATACCTATGCGTTTCATAGACCGTCCATAGGGTTTCACAACACAATATACCTATGCGTTTCAAAGACCGTCCATAGGGTTTCATAACACAATATACCTATGCCTTTCAAAGACCATCCATAGGGTTTCATACCACAATATACCTATGCATTTCAAAGACCGTCCATATGGTTTCATAACACATTGGAAACAAAAGTAAAAATACGTATATCTCATAACTTTTCATATCACATATCACCTAATCAGTACTTTCAACCACTTACAACATTATTATTTCATTGGCTCTCTTGGCCACACATATGATTCTTTATTCATGGTACAATGGCCGTATTTTATATTCCACACTTTCATTTCTTCCCTTTCATAGATCATCATCATAATTATCAACAAGTAGAATATTCCGGAAATCACAACTTTAAGTTCATTAGTAATGAAGGCTTTAAACATAATCGATTTCTTTCCAATAAATGGAGTAAAACGATTGGCAATCGAAGCACAAATTATAATCAAACAAAATTTCCACTCACGAATGTGTAAGAATGCAAAGCACATTGAAAATTACTTACAAAGCATAGCATTAGCTAAAACAGCCACATATGGGCATCACTTGAGTTCATAAACTTTTAGCCGATTATATTGTCAAAGTAAATTTTGGAATAGTTGAGTCAAAGTTCATTTCATAACCTTTCTCACATTATTTCATTACATCGGCACCATTGGCCACAAGTATACCTTTCACTATTGGCACGTTGGCCACACTTTATATTCCCAATTCACTGATTTCACTTCCAACCATCTTTATAGGTTATCAACAATAAGACATTCCCAATCAAGACTTTAGGTACACATATGAGCAATTAAGAGTCTTAAGAATATTGAGATTTTCTCACACAATTTGGCATACTAGCTTTCATTTTAAATACGATTCAAAGCCACAACATTTTAATGCGTAACCCATACTTTGAAACTCACGGTAACATTATGGAATTCAATTCCAAGAGAGAAAGTTTAGCCAACATACCTCAATTGAGCTTTCCTTAAATTACTATAACGTTTCAGAAATTCTAGCAATCCCAATTTATTTTGAGACATAACAAAAATTGAACCATACTTAGGAAGATATTCATGGTCTCAGCTCATTTGAGCATTTTATCAAACGCTAGGTGTGCAAATTTAACCACAAGGTTCTTCTACAAGATTTCCTTCACTCCACAACCCAATCCTTACTTATTTAAGTTCAACAATCCTCCCACAATTCTTATTGGTACATGCATGTATAAATAATACTCTCATACCCATGAATCATACTCCTAATCAACCATCTTCTACCCAAATTCGAAATTGAAAACTAGGGTATGGAACCTTACCTCTTAGATGAAGAACTTGTGGGTTTCCCTTGTTAATCTTCCAAGATTTGAGCAAGACTTGATGAATAATTAGCCTAGGGTTTTCTCTCTCTCTAAAACACCCTCCCTTCTCTCTAAAACATTAGAATATTTTCTCAAAAATGACCCTTTTGCGTGTATTTAACGAAATAGTGTCGGGTTTTTAAAAACCCAAAAATAAAGCTCCAGACAGGTTCTGCGGCCGCATATGCGACTGCATAATGGTTATGCAGATCGCATATCGGTCGCATAATTGGTGTCCAAAATGACCAAAAATCTGCCTGAGTCTGCGGTCACTATACGGTCCACATAACAGTTATGCGGTCGCATAGTCGACCGCATAATTGCTTCCAACAGACCCAAATAACTGCGTCACTCTGCCGCCATTATGCGGTCGCATAATGGACCGAAAAAATGCACAGTTCCGCCAAAACTTTTCCTTTACTTTCCCGTGCATTGTTCAACCCAAAAGGTCCGAGCCGCGGTGAGCAAGCTCGCCGCAAAAAATTTCTATAATCCTCAAACACGTAAGCCTAATCCGGCACCATGAAACATTATTTTCTTTGTAAATTTTACCGGGCTTTACACTTAAGTTCTTCAAAAATTTTCGGGGTGTTACAGATGCCATCTGAATACTAGACTGATAATTGTTATTGTAGGAAAACTCTGCTAGAGGTAAAAACTGATCCCATGAACCTCTGAAATCCATAACACAAGCACGTAACATGTCTTCCAAAATCTGAATAGTGCTCTTGGACTGTCCGTCCATCTGAGGATGAAACGTTGTGCTCATATCGACCCACGTGTTAAACTCGCGCTGCATGGCTCTCCAAAAATGAAATGTGAACTACGTGCCTCGGTCATAAATGATTGAAATGGGCACGCCATGCAGGCAGATAATCTCCTGGATGTATATCTGAGCCAACCGCTCTAAAGAATAGGAAGTAGCCACCCGAATGAAGTGTCCAAACTTAGTCAACTGGTACACAATAACCCAGACAGTGTCATATTTCCTCAAGGTCCATGGTAAGCCTACCACAAAATCCATAGTGATGCGCTCCCACTTCTACTACGGTATCTCTAATCTCTGAATCAACCCACCTGATTTCTGATGCTCATACTTCACCTATTGACAATTTAAATTTTGAGAGACATAAGCAACAATATCTTTCTTCATTCTTCGCCACCAAAAGTGTTGTTTCAAGTAACGATACATCTTTGTGACACCTGGGTAAATGGAATAGCGCGAACTGTGACCCTCATCACCAATTTGGAACAAAAATCCGGCCTTGAAGTCGCATAACACCATCCTTACCAATAAAAACCTCCTTAGCACCACTCCGCTGCACTGTATCCTTCAACACCAACAAGTGAGGATCATCAAACTGGCGAGCCTTGATACGCTCCAACAATGATGAATGTGCTACAACACAAGCAAGAACACGTCTGGGCTCCAAAACATCCAATCTCACAAACTAATTGGCCAAGGCCTGAACATCCATGGCTACTAGCCTCTCTGCTATCGGTAAATATGCCAAACTGCCTATGCTCTCAACCATCCTACTAAATGCATTGGCCACTATAATGGCCTTCCCCGGATGATATAATATCGTGATATCATAGTCTTTTAGGAACTATAACCATCTCCATTGCCACAAGTTAAGGTTTTTCTTCTTGAATAGGTGTTGGAGACTCCGATGGTCGGTATAGACCTCACAATGAATGACGTGCAAATAGTGCCTCCAAATCTTCAGCGTGTGAACAATGGCTGCCAACTCTAATTCATGAATAGGGTAATTCCTCTCATGAACCTTAAACTGCCGAGGCACGTAGGCAATCATCCTATCATCCGGCATCAACACCGCACCAAGCCCAATATGCGATGCATCATAATGCATGGTATAGGATCCCCAGCCTGTAGGCAACACAAATACTGGGGCTATAGTCAATGCAGTCTTGAGCTTCTGAAAGCTCAACTCACACTCGTCGGACCATCTAAAAAAGCACCCTTTTGGGTTAACTTGGTCAATGGGGCTGGGATAGATGAAAACCCCTCCACGAACTAGCAATAATAACCCGCCAAACCCAAGAAGCTCAGAATCTTTGTAGCTGAAGTAGGTCTAGTCCAATTATGAACTGCCTCAATCTTCTTAGGATCAACCTTAATGCCCTCGAAAGATACAACATGGCCCAAGAAGGCAACTGAGTCCAACTAAAACTCACACTTTGAAAACTTGGCATATAATTGAAGATCCCTCAAAGTTTGAGGTATGATATGAAGATGTTGCTCAGGCTCCTCTAGACTACACGAGTAGACCAAAATATCATCAATGAAGACGACCACAAAAGAATTTTGATAGGGGTTGAACACATGGTTCATCAAATCTATAAAGGCTGATGGAGAAATAGTCAAGCCAAATGACATCTCTAAGAACTCATAGTGACCATACCGAATCCGAAAAGTTGTCTTAGGGACATCTGATGCCCTAATCTTGAACTGATGGTAGCCAGATCTCAAGTCAATCTTGGAAAACACCTTGGCACCCTGTAGCTGATCAAATAAGTGATCAATACGCGACAATGGATACTTTTTCTTGATAGTGACTTTGTTCAACTACTGATAATCTATACACATCCTCATCGTTCCATCCTTCTTCTTCACAAACAACACCGGTGCACGGCGATACACTAGGTCTAATGAATCCCTTGTCAAGAAAATCCTGCAACTACTCCTTCAATTATTTCAACTCAACTGGGGCCATACGGTATGGTGCGGTAGAAATGGGCTGAGTGTCCCGAACCAAGTCAACACAGAAATCAATATCTCTGTCGGGTGGCATCCCTGGCAAATCTGTAGGAAACAACTTTGGGAACTCGTGCACAAATGGTATTGAATCTATGGAAGGAACCTCCTCACTAGGATCACAGATATATGCCAAATATGCCATACACCCCTTCTTGACCATACACCGAGCCTTCACAAACGAAATGGCCCTGCTAATGGAATGGCCAGGAGTCCCTCTCTACTCCAATCGAGGCAACTTCGACATGGCTAATGTCACAGTCTTGGCGTGACAATCCAAAATAGGGTGATAAGGTAACAACCAATCCATTCCTAATATCACATCAAAATCCACCATATTAAAAAGTAGGAGGTATACCCTAGTCTCATAGCTCCCGATAGAAATCACACACAAGCGATAAATACAATCTACCACAGGCACAGAAAAATAAACATGAGCACTCAAATAATTATGAGGCATAACCAGATATGAAGCGAAATAAGATGGCACATATGAATAAGTAGAGTACAAATCAAATAAAATTGAGGCATCTCTAAGGATAACCGGAACAATACAAGTGATGACCGCATCAGATGACTCTGCCTCAGGTCTTGCTGGGAATGCAAAAACGGGGTCGAGCCCCATGACTCTGACCTCCGCCTCTTTGACGACCTCTAACTGGCTGGGCATCCACCTCTAACGGCCTATCCACCACCTCTAGCTTCCTGACCCCTGCCTCTAGCTTGCTGAGTGGGTGGTGGAGCAACCTGTGCATAAACCATGGCATGAGAACCCAGCTGATGCACACTACCATGAAGTCTGGGACAGTACCTCCTGATATGACCCGTATCTCCACACTTAAAGCACTGTCTCGGCTGCCACGGCGGCTGAATCGAGGACTGACCCTGACGGCCGAATAACCATTGTGATAGCTCTGAATCAGCAGTGCAGTAATGGGAGATAGAGGTACACTGTAGGCTAACTGCTCAGGACGAGACCCATAAGAACCACGACTACCCAAAGCACCGTGTGCTACCTGAAGTGCTGACTGAAATAGCTTGTGAAGGTGGACGCTACGGAATGAACCCTTGCCTCCAAATGAGGCACCACTGAAACCACCAAAATGACGAGGCTCTTCTCAGATACTGCCTCCCTACCTTGTCCATGAATCATCTCGATCCATCTAGCAATCTCTACCACCCGTTGGAAAGAAATATCATTTGCAGTCTCCTTGGCCATCTATAGCCTGATACCAAAAGTAACTCCATTAATGAATCTCCTCACCCTTTCACTCTCAGTAGGGAGCAAGACAACTGCATGGCGAGATAAATCTACGAATCGGGTGTCGTACTGGGTAACAATCATGCTACCCTGCTGGAGGTGCTTAAACTTCCTGTGATACTCCTCTCTCAAAGTAAAAGGGATGAACTTCTCCAAAAATAGCTACAAAAACTGATCCCAAGTGAGTGGAGGTGAAGCTGATGGTCTGCCTCGGACATAGTCCTGCCACCATCTCTTGGCGGAGCCATGCATCTGAAATACCACAAAGTTAACTCCATTGGACTCCAGTATACCTATGTTGCACAAAACCTCGTGGCAACGGTCAATGAAATACTGTAGGTCCTCAGAAGGTTTTCCACAAAAGCGAATAGGAAATAACTTTGTGAACTTGTCCAATCTCTTCAACTCCTCAAAAGACATTGTGGGCCTCTCTAAGGGCTGAGTAGCACATTCTGAACTACTCCAGCTGATGGGATTTACAAAGTCTGATATATTGGAGCCGTCTGCTCTAGAGTGTGGGTAGCGGGAGTCTGGGCTCCTTCCCTAGCTTGAGAGATGACTGGTGCCACATGAAATGCACTAGCTGGGGCCATACTCTCCATAAGGCCCACTAATTGGACTAGAGCATCCTGAAGTACAGGAGTGGCTACAAACCCCTCCAGTACCTGAGCTAGTCCAATTAGAATGGCTAGAGCAGGGATCTCCTCCTCATGCTCGATATAAGGCTCTTTCCTAGGTGATGTTGCGCAGGCTCTAGGCTGAGCTCTGCCCCTGGTAGTGGCTTCAACATGGGGCTCCGGCTCTGGGTCGACTATGGATGTTGAGCGTGTCTTTGCTATCTATGAGAGCACAAGAATAGAATGGTTCAAACATGCGTGATAGAATAAAGTTGCACGATATAGAAAGAAAGAAGTAACCTTTCCTAAAGCTCTATAGGCTCTAGAAGATAAATACAAATGTCTCCGTACCGATCCTCTAGATTCTACTAAACTTGCTCATGACTCGTGAGACCTACGCAACCTAGTGCTCTGATACTGTAATGACCTGACTGGTCATTTTGAGTGTTTTAGCTCCTATCCCCTATTTATTGCCTCCTCTATGATACATTGTGATTATGTGACTTGCCGGGGTGTTTGGTTTTTCCTTCGGGTGAGTTTCATAGTGAAATGGGACACATTGTCCCTAAGTTGGAGCTTTAAGTTGTTAGAGTTGACTGTAGTTTGACTTTTGTGAAGACGAATCCGAAATAGGGTTTTGACAATTCCAATATCTCCTTATGGTGAATTTGGACTTAGGAGCGTGTCCGAATGTAGATTTGGAGGTCCGCAGGTCATTTCGGCATGATTTGACGAAAGTTGGAAAGTTGAAGGTTTGGAAGATTGGAAAGTTGGACCGGGAGTTGACTTTGTTGATATCAGGGTCGGATCCCGATTCTGGAAGTTGGGATAGGTCCGTAATGTCATTTATGACTTGTATGCAAAATTTTATGTCATTCGAAGTTGTCTTGGTATGAATCGGCATTGGTTTCGAAATTCGAAAGTTCATAGTTCATAGGCTTGAATTTGGGTTGCGATTTGTAGAATCGATGTAGTTTGATGTGATTTTTGGCCTCGAGTAGGTCCGTTATGTGTTTTTGTACTTGTTGGTATATTCGTACGGGGTCCCAGGGGCCCTGGGTGTGAGACAGATCAAAATTTGGACTTGTTGGATTGTAGAGGTTTCTAGCTTCTGGTGTCATCGCACCTGCAGAGGGATTGGCCGCAGGTGCGGACTCACAAAAGTGAGCATTTGGTCGCAGAAGCAAAGCTGGCCTTGCCCAACTGGGATCGAAGGTGCGAGGAGGTTTTCGCATCTGCGAGTTCACACATGCGGTGAAGTAGTCGCAGATGCGGAATGGGTCAAGTTTGGTCGGTCGTCGCAGAAGCAGAGAATTTCCGCAGGAGCGCACTCGTCGGTGCGAGATTTTGTTTGCAGAATTGGAATCCCTTGAGCTTAAGTGGAATCCGCACCCGCGATGGTTTTTTCGCAGGTGCAACATCGCAAATGTGATGGAAGGCTCGCAAAAGCGAATTCGCTTGGCAGAAAAGGGAAAATTTTGAGGGTTTGATTCATAATCAATTTTTGGACTTAGAGAGCTCGGTGTGAGGTGAATATTTGGAAGATCTTTAGAGAGATTATTGGGGTAAGAATTCCGAACTCGATTTTGGTTAATTTACATGAATCTATTGTTAATTTCATCATTTAATTAGTGGTTTGAGTTTGAAAATTGGGAAGAAATGGTAGAAAACTCTTAGGCTAAAATTTGAGGATTTGAAAGGCGATTTGAGGTTGGATTTGAGTAATTCTTGTATGGTTGAACTCGTTATCGAATGGGTGTTCGGATTTTGTAATTTTGATCGGGTTCCGAGGCACGGGCCTGGATTGACTTTTTAATTCTTTGCAAAGATCGTAATTTCATTATTTGAATTAGTTTTCTATAGTTTATATTTATAGTATGAAGTTGTTTTGGCTAGATTAGAGCCATTCAGAGTTGGATAATCAAGGGAAAGGCCTACTAGTGGATTGATTTAGCATGATTTGAGGTAAGTGACTTGCCTAACCTTGTGTGGGAGAATTACCCCTTAGGATTTGTGTTGGTTGTGATAATTGTGATATGTGAAAGCCGTGTGCGCCAGGTGACGAGTGTGTACACGGGTTAAATATACAAATTACCGGTGTTAGTTATGTAGATTCCTTTCATGCCATAATTGAGTTACCTTAATATGTTATAGTCATCATCTCTAGTCTATTTTCACATGTCTACTTGTCTTATTCTCGTACATGCTAATTGCCTTACATGTATAATTGAAGTTCTTCTTTCCTTTATTTTGTATTCACTATTTGATCGTTGAACTCCTTACTTGAAGTTGTTAAATCGTGGAATATCTAGTTGTTGAAATTGATATTGAGATATAAAGTTCATGATTCACATTGAGGCAAAGTGTTAAGTTGTGAAATACTATTTTGTTGAGTTGTTCACTCCTGTTGTTATTGTTGAGACTCTTGTGTACATTGTGGTTAAGCTATGGGCTCTTTACTGTGAAAATATTGTATTTGTTTGGTTTCTCTAACAAGTTGTGATATTGGGTACTTGAGGTGCGATTTGTGATACGCTGTGATATTAATACACATGCGGTGGTATAAGGTTTTGGAGTTAAAACACATGTTGTGAGATAAGGTGGGCTTGAATCGCGTGGCTAACAGGGGAACTACTAGAAGTCATGCAGTGTGATAAGGTGGGCTATAATGCGAGATGCTATTTCGGAAAAATAATTTTCAAAACTAAATGTAAAAGCTCCCGTGATGAGATAAGGAAAGATTGTGAGTTATTCCTGTGATTTGGGACTACGAGGCGGTACCTCAATAGTGACCTTTGTTGATATTTCTATATTTGTTGTACTTGTCTTTGGTAGATTTGTTTCCTTCCGTGATGTATTATTTGCCTTGATTCTGTGCAGCTAACTCTTGGTTTACTCCTTACTTGTTTCATTTCCTTGTCATTGTTATTATATTGTTAAATCTTCGCCTTGTTTCTTATTATTTCCAGTAGGGCCTTGACCTGACCTCATCACTACTCTACCGAGGTTAGACTTGGAACTTACTGGGTATCATTGTGATGTACTCATGCTACGCTTCTGCACATCTTTTTGTGCAGATCCAGGTACTTCTTATTAGTCCCGGCACTAGTGAGCTGAGTTCGCATTTGGATACTTCAAGGTACGCCTGCCGGCGTCCGCAAGCCTCGGAGTCACCTTCTATCCATTTCTATATTTTCCTTCTTTACTAGATACAGTTGTATAGGGATGACTTTGATATTGGCATACATCTTGTGACTTGTATTTCTCCCGTTTTTGGGCAAATATGTATATACTGAGTTGTGGAGATTTTCCTTATGCTAGTTGTTGTATTTTGATCCTTTAATTATTATTTCGGTTATCTCTGCATAAATGTTAGGTTTACCTAGTCTTAGAGACTAGATGTCGTCGCGAGATCCTACGGAGGAAAAATTGGGGTCGTGACAGATACCAATTTGTCACGACATGAAATCCCCATTGCGGGGTCGTGATGGCGCCTAACATCCACTTTCTAGGCAAGCCAACATTAGTACACAATGAATACTTTAAAAATAAATTTAAAAGCAATTTAACGATAAATAAAGTTGAAAAGTTTAAAAACAAATATAATAACTCCAAACGATGACTAATCAAACCTCGAAATCTGGTATCACAAGTACATGGGCATTCTAACAGTGCTTCAACCAAAGTCTGAAACAAAAATAAATAGTAGAACTCGATAGGGAAGGGGACTTCGGGGCTGCGGATGCCGTGTAGCTATACCTCAAGTCTCCATGATCAGCTAATCTGAGCAAGCCTCCACTAACTGCTTCTAGGACCCACACCAGAATCTACACAAGAAGTGCAGAAGTATAGCATGAGTACACCCCATATACTTTGTAAATGCAGAGCCTAACCTCGATGAGGTAGTGACGAAGCTATAACAAGGTACTCACTAAAACCTGTATGAATATAATGAAATAACAACAAAATAGGGAAAACAAGTATAACATGAAAACTGGAACAGAAATTACATAACAAAGGGTCCCAGAATAACATCAAAGCTCAATTTTCTCAATACAACCTAGATACATAAAACGATAACTCAAAACAGTTAAATATGTCTTCTCCATTGCGCCGCACAACCCAATCCACAAATATATAAATAAATAATGTCTTCTCTATTGCGGCGCACAACCCGATTCACAAATATATTAATAACATGTTTTCTCCATTGCGGCCCGCAACCTGATCCAAATAGAAATATACAATTACCATTGCAGTGTGCAACCCAATTCACACAATAATACCAATAACCGTTGCGGCGCGCAACCCGGTCTCACATAATAATATTATAATTGATCATCTACAACTAACTGCGGGGTTATCCAAATAAAATGCAATAAAGAACTACACAAATAAAGTAATAAAGAGGATAAATGTGGTTATCTAATAGAACACAAGGTCAAATAGTAAGTAATGGCAATTAATGAATAAAGACACAGATATATGGAAACAAATAGGAATTAAGTCATGTAACGAGTATAGGCATAAATTTAGCAAGTAAATGTAACTAGCAATTAAAGCATTTAACAAATAATAACATGGATTAAATTAAGGCATGAAATAATTCAAAGCAATAATAAATATCCCAATGACTATGCATATACACTCGTCACCATGCATATACGCAGTCCCCACACATAATCAAATAACAAATAATCCAATCAAGTCCTAATTTCCTCAAGTCAAGGTTAACCCCAACACTTACCTCTTTCCACAACCCAATCAATGCTCAACCGCATTTTTTCCTTTAGAGTTAGGCTCCAAACCAATCAAATCTAGACAAATATAGTTCAAATAATTCAAAATAAGTTTTACAAACTACCCACGAGTGAAAAAGATTCAATCTTTAATGAAATTGGAAAAATTCAACAAAAGTTAACACGGGGCATACTTGGTCAAAATCCGAGATTCGGACCAAAACCTGATTACTCATTCACCCTCGAGCCTGGTTTTGTGATTTGTTTCGAAATCCAACCTCAGTTTGAGGTTTATATCTCAATTTTGTAAAATCCCTAAATTCTACCCAAATCCCTAATTTCTGCCATGAAAATCCTAGATTTGATGTTAAAAACTCATGAAAAGTAATGGGGAATTGAAAGAAAGTGGATTAGAGTTGCTTACCAATGAATTTGGGAAGAAAAGGTTCTTCAAAAACTGCCTCTAGAGTGTTTGGGATTGAGAAATGGTGTAAAATGAGCTAAATCCCATTTAACTCCTCTTGTATCCAGACGTAGGTGTCATAATTTTTCGCAAATGTGATGCCTGCAAAGGCAAGACACTGGTTGCAAATGCGAATAGTGTATCAGGTGTGCAGTTGTCGTAAATGCGGCAATAATATCGCAAATCCGAGTGGACCTCCATTGCAAATGTGGAATAAAGATTTGCATTTGCGAAGCTTCCACTAGCTAACTGAGTTCGCAAAAGTGTTGGAATGTTCGCAAATGCTAACTACACACAATTCGCAAATGCGAGATTTTCTTCGCAAATAGGATAACCAGTCCCCCATCCCCTTATCGCAAATGCGATCCTTGGACCGCAAATGCGAGTCATACCTCGCAATTGTGAGGTTTGCAACAGACACCAGAACCAGAAAGGCACCAGCAGTCCAATTATCAACCAAACTCTTCCGCAACACATCCGAAACTCACCCGATCCCTTCGGGCTCCAAATCAAATATGCACACAAGTATAATAACATCATATCAACTTGCTAGCGCAATCAAAACATGAAAACAATATCTGGAACCACAAATCGGACATCAAACAAATGAAATTCAAAAGGAAACTCAAGAGTAGATAGAAACACAACTAAGCGTATGCTTCCTATCAAATCAACTCGGAATTGCACCAAATTTTGCAAAAAAATTTCAAATAGAAACACGGACATATTCCAAGTTCAAAAACAAAATCTGAACTCGATAATCATAAAGTCAATCTACGTTCACACCTATGGAATTTCTGAACATTCAAATTGCCAACTTTCGGCAAAACAAATCAAATCACCCTAGGGATCTACGAATTCAATTCCGGCATACACCTAAGTCGATAATCACAATACAAACCTACCGAAATCATCAAAACACTGATCCAGGGTAGTTTACCCATAATGTTGACCATGGTTAACTCAATCATCCTTTTTAGTCAAAATTTTCATTTTCTTCAAAATTTCACATAAAAGCTTTTCGAAAAGCGACACGAACTACGCATGCAGATCAAGAAACATCAAATGAAGCTATTAAAGGTCTCGGATCATAAAAATTACGGTTAGTACTCCAAACAACCTATTTGGTCATCGCACAAGTCAATGCAGAAATCGATCTCTTTCGGGTGGCATCCCCAGCGAATCTGTAGGAAACACCTCTGGGAACTCGCACATAACTGGTATTGAATCACAGATATAGGACAAATGTGCTAGAAACCCTTCTTGACTATACGTCGAGCCTTCATATAAGACATGACCCTGCTAGTAGAAAGGCCAGGAATTCCTCTCCACTCCAATCGAGGAAACCCTGGCATGGCTAATGTCACAGTCTTAGCATGACAGTACAAAATAACGTGATAAGGTGACAACCAATTCTTGCATAAGATCACGTCAAAATCCACTATATCTACAAGTAGAAGGTATACCCTAGTATCATAGCTCTCGATAGTGACCAAACAAGCACGATATGAAGCAAAATAGGATGACACATATGAATAAGTAGAACCCATATCAAATAGAATTGATGCATCTCTATCGCAAACTAGAATAATTCCTGCAATGATTGTATCCGATGACTCTACCTTAGGTCTAGCAGGGTATGAATAGAAATGGGGTTGAGCGCCGCCACTCTGACCTTCACCTCTCGGAAGGCCTCTAACTGGGTGGCCTCCAGATTTAACAGTCTGACCAGCACCTCTAGCTTCTTGACCCCCGCCTCTAGCTGGTTGAGTGGGCGATGGAGCAACCGGTGCCGGAATCATGGCACGAGTACCCTGTTGTGGTCAGCTGCTCCTCAATCTAGGATAGTACCTCATCATATGACCTGCATCGCCACACTCAAAGCAACCTCACAGCTGGCCTAACTATTGTGTATGAGATGATCCATGATGACTCGAATGGCCACCGTAGTAACTATGTAGCGGTTGTGCACTAATCGGAGCTAAAGGCATGCTGAATACTAGATGCTCAGGATGAGACCTATAAGAAACACAACTGCCCGAAGCACCGTGAGCTACCTGAAGCGCTGATTGAATCAGTCTGTGAGGATGGCCTCTACCAAATTAACCCCTGCCTCTAGATGGGACATCACTGAAACCACCAAAATGACAAGGCCTCTTCTCATATGGCACCTCTATGCCCTGACCATGAACCTTGTCAATCCGTCTAGCAATCTCTACAACCCGAGTAAAGGAAATATCTTCCTCAGTCTCTCTGGCCATCTGTAGCCTAATACTGAAAGTAAGGCCATCAATGAATCTCCTCACCCTCTCCCTATTAGTAGGGATCAAGATAACCGCATGGCAAGATAGGTCCACAAATCTGGTCTCTTATTGGGTAATAGTCATGCTACCCTACGGTAGACGCTCAAACTGATTGCGGTAGTCCTCTCTCAGAGTAAAAAGGAGGAACTTATCTAAGAGTATATGTGAATACTGATCCTAAGTGAGTAGAGGTAAACCTACTGCTTTACCTTGAACATAGTCCTTCCACCATCTCTTGGCAGAACCAGTCATCTAAAACACTACGAAGTCGACTGCATTGGATTCCACAATACCCATTTTGCGCAAAACCTCTTGGCAATGGTCCAAGTAATCTTGTGGGTCCTCAAAAGGTGTACCACCAAAATGAATAGGAAAGAAGTTGGTGAACTTATCCAACCTCTTCAACCTCTCTAACGACATAGCGGGCCTCTCCTCGGGTTGTGTAAAAATAACGGGCTGAACTACTCCAATTCATGGAACCGCCAGAGTCTAATATATGGAAGCCATCTATTTTGGAGTGTGAGTAGCGGGAGTCTGAGCTCCTCCCACAGCTTGAGAAATGGCTGCTGCTATAGAAAATACACCGGCCTGGGCCACACTCTCCATAAAGCCCACTAAGCGAACTAGGGCGTTTTGAAGTACTAAAGTGGCAATGAACCACTTCGGGACCTGATCTGGTCCCACTGGTAGTCTAAACATAGATATCCTCCTCCTTCTCGATCTGAGGCTCTGCAATAGGTGCTGCTGCGCGTGCTCTAAGCTGAGCTCTGCCTCTGCCTCGGCCCCGGCCCCTACCCCTGGTAGTGGCTGCAACCTGGGGATTCGGCTCCTGCCCGACTGCGGATGTTGTTCCTGTACTCACCATCTGAGAGACAACAAGAATAGAATGGTTCAAACTTTAGTGATAAAATAAAGTCACACAATAGAGAAAGAAAGAAGTGACATTTCCTAAAGCTCTATAGCCTATAGAAGATAAGTACAGACGTCTCTGTACCAATCCTCTAGACTCTACCAAGCCTAATCATGACTCATAAGACCTAGGCAACCTAGGGCTCTAATACCAACTTGTCACAACCCGAAATCCCAACCATGGGGCCGTGATGGCACAACATCCACTTGCTAGGCAAGTCAACATTAGACAATCAATTAACCATTTTGACAATTTAAAATAGAGTAATAATAATAATTAATGATTGGAAAAACTGTAGTTCAAAAGATAAATCCATAATACAACACAGTCTAGACAAATCCAAGAAATCCAGTGTCACTAGTACATTAGCAACTAGAGTACTAAAAAGTATGGTTTGAATGAAATGCAACAGTTTGAAACAAATAAACAGTAAAGACATAATAGAAGGGGACTTCAGGGACTACGAACCTTGATTTGCTCTACCTCAAGTCTCCTATAGCAGTTGGATCCGAGCAGAAATTTGCTACGCGCCGCTGGGACCAACACCGAGATCTGCATAAGAAGTGCTGAAGTGTAGCATGAGTACAACCGACCCTATGTACTCTGTAAGTATCGAACCTAACCTTGATGAAGTAGTGACGAGGGTATGACAAGACAGTCACAATAAACCTATACGAATAATAATAATAGAATACAGAAATATAACTAATGTAGTAAACTCATAAAAATGAACCCGAAGGTCATCAACCAGAGGGCCCCAAAATAACATGATCTCAAATCTAATATAATCATACCGAGATAAAACTCTACAACTACAGACAACTACAACACATCAAACTATGTTGCGGCGCACAACCCGATCGCAGAACTTAACACATTAACTGGTGCAGCATGCAATGCCATCCCAACATTTGACACAATAATTGTTGCGGCATGCAACCCGATCCCAACATTTAACAAAATAACTGTTGCGCCGTGCAATCCGATCCCAATATCATGTCATATCATTATTTGTTGCAGCGTGCAACCCAATCCCAATATCAATTAATTTTAACACTTTTGCGGCATGCAACCCGATCCCGATATCTACTCATTAACATAAACAATTCAGCATAACCAGTAACGAAAATCTCAACACGAAAGGAGAATAAAGCGTATAGAACATCAAGGAACTACCAGTACAACGGAGGATAACCAATACCTCGTATTTATAATTCTTTACTAATCACCAATAGAAGAATAGCTAAAGAACTCACAGAAATCGGAATAACATAGTAAAGTGCAACAAATAATGTAAAGTCAATGAAAGCAAGTTAAACATGAAGTAGTGAGGTTATACAATTAATACAGTAGGAACATATAGAAGGTAAGCAGATATTGAGCAAGAATTGAATAAATCAAAATAAGTAACAAGTAAATAACATGTAACAAGTAAAGTATGGATAACAAGTAAGATTATGTAGCAATCAAAGCATATAACAAGAGATAATATGGAACAAATGATGACATAAAGGTAAATAGCCCAATCCCGCATGCTTTAACCCATGACGATGCATATACACTCGTCACCTTGAATATACTCCGTTTATCCACATAATTCACATAACAAGTAGACCAACAAGCCTTAATTCCCTCAAGTCAAAGTTAGACACGACACTTACCTCTTTGCGCAACCAACTCAACAATGAACCACGAAATTTCCTTTCGAACAAGCCTCCAAACCAACCAAATCTAGCCAAATATCCTTCAAATAATTCAAAATAAGATTTAGCAACTACACACGAATAAAAAGGTTCAATATTTGATGAAATTGAAAAAAGTCAACAAAAGTCAACCCCAGGCTTTGTTGGTCAAAATCTGAGATCCGGACCAAAACTAGATTACCCATTCACCCCCAAGCCCGGTTATGTGATTTGTTTCGAAATCGAACCTCAATTTGAGGTCTAAACTCATAAAATCCCTAATTTCTACCATGAAAATCATAGATTTGATATTAAAAACTCATGAAAGTAATGGGAAATTGATAGAAAATGGATTAGAGTTGCTTACCAAAGAATTCGGAAAGATAAATTTCTTCAAAAATCGCTTCTAGAGTGTTTGGGGTTGAGAAATGGTGTAAAATGAGCTAAGTCCCGATTTTTCCTCTTTTACCCAGTTGCATGTATCGCAATTGCGTACTCATATTCGTAATTATGATGCCTGCATTTGCGAAGCACTGATCGCAAAAGTGACCAATGCAACAGTCATGCAAACGTCGCAAATACGACAAAACCTTTGCATTTGCGAAGGACATCAATGTGTGTGAAGCTTCGCTATTGAGAAGCTGCTCCACTCAGCAAGGTTTGGCAAATGCGATCCCCTGGATCGTAAAAGCGATCCTAGACCTTATTGTAAAAGTGAGTATTTGTTCGCAAATGCAGAATCCCAGCTCCAGCTCCCACTTCGCGAATGCACCAACAATTGGCTTATTATCCAAACTCATCCGAAACTCACCCGAGCCCTTCGGGCTCCAAACCAAACATGCACACAAGTGTAATAACATCATATAAACTTGTTCGCTACCTCAAATCATCAAAACAACATCAAATAACATGAATCGATAATCATAACTCAAAAATTCCAACTATAAAACTCCTTTTCTCAATTATTCACATAGCTTGCCGAAATGCGCTCGGTTCACCCCAGACCCCAACCAAAAGTGCGTACAAGTCCAAAAATATCATACGAACCTACCGAAATCATCCAAATACCAATCCGAGGTTGTTACCAAGAATGTTGACAGTGGTCAACTCTATTCTCATTTAAAGTCTAAAATCACTTTTTCTTCAAATTTTTACGTAAACATTTTCCGAAAAAAGACACTGACGACACACCTAATTAAGAAAGATCAAATGTAGCTAATAGAGGTTTCAGAACATGGAAATAAAGTCTAGTATTCAAAACGACCTATTGGGTCGTCATAGGTACAGTTAAATTTTTAATGTGGTTTATAGACACGTGAATTTATTTGATCAAAAAATCTAAAATAATCAATAGTAATAATAAGTTAATGAAAATAATATAAAAGAAAACACAAGCCTGATTGTGGGATGAACTTCTTCCAGAGCAATGACAAGAACAAAATGAGGAACAAAGTAAAGAATATTCTTTGAAACAAAAGTAAAGAATATTCGTTGAAATAAGAACTTCTTCCAACAATGTATGAATATTTCTATTTATATCTCAATTCAGGGAGACATGTCACGATCCAAAATCATTAATAAGTAGTGATGACGCCCAACCATACTGCTAGGCAAGCCTACGTATGAACCTCCACTTAATTATTCACTTTTAACTTTTAAAAAATGGGGATTTAATTAAATAAATAGAATTAAATTTAGAATTCGTGGAAACATATGCTCCTCTTTACCAAATTAATGAGTATGAATAAATAATGAAGTGAAACGACAATAATAATATTAAGTACAACTGTGAGCATCTACTAGGAACCCCCAAAACTCGGTGTCATAAGTGCATGAACATCTACCAGAGTATAAAATACTACTACAATTGTTGTCTCGAATAGGAAATAGACAGAATACAATAAATGGATAGATCAGAGACTCTGTGTGATGCAAATCGTGACATAGGGAGTAGCTCACCATAAAGTCTCCTTGGCTTCTTGCGCCTACGTGCCCAAATGACCATCGTAAGTACCTGTCTCAGTACCTTCACAATCAGTGCAGAAGTGTAGCATAAATATGTTAATCAACGCGTACCCAGTAAGTATCTACCCTAACCCCAAAGAAGAAGTGACGAGGGGTCGACATTGCTACACCCTATGCAACCCAAGGTGACGTATAATGAACATGAGACTTATTAAAAATGATTTAAATGATTTTAAAGTCATAATATGACTATATATGATGATTGGATAGAAAATATAAAGTTTGGGAAAATTGGATTTAAGTTGCGGAAAAACCGACTAAGGATTTGCCTTGTAACAGTGTTTTTTGAAAAATAAATTTCGTGTGTTATATGAGGTCTTTGTGGGACATATTATATACCAAATTGAAGGTCTTGGAATTTAGTTTACAATGCACTTGTCCGTTCATGCACTTGCCAAGCTAGCACCTCTTTGACTTTTCAAAAGTTGATATATAGGTCTTAACTTGTCTCTCTCTTCCTTTTTACATAGAATACGACCATAGAACACCATAAAACCTATCCTTGAACTCTCTAAAAGGGTTTCAAAGAGTACTAACATCCCGGGTATGTAATCGAGAAGCGATAACATCAGAACGATCCCTACGACGTAAGTATCATTATACCGCCTCTCCTTTTTCTTTGTAGTTCGAGTTTTGAAAGGTAATTCATAGTTAAGAAACATCTAAATTCTGTATTTAAGTATTTAAATATCGAAAAATGTTGATAAATTGGTTTTCTAATAGTTAGAACTCACGGGACGGTGATCGAAAGTCGTGAGTTCAATTGTTTTCCACTTTTAGTGGACTGTTTTGTAGTCCACTCATGTTGGCCTATTGTGCTTCTGATTTATTGAGTTTTGAAGGTTGAAAGGGCATGGAGAAATGCCACATGTGGTAGGGTAGTAGGTTGGCCACTCGTTGTTGCAGTTTCAGGCTAATTGATAACTTGTTGATTGGGTGTGTTATGGTATATTTGGGGTTTTTATTGTATTGAAGGTTCCGAATTGTAATTAGGTTGGTTTTGAGTTGCTGATTGTATTGTGTTCGTATCTTGCCTATATACTAGCACCATCTAAGTTGTACATGTATTTCTTTGTTATAGGGTTGGCGCGCTAGTTATCATAAGCTTGTTGTTGAGTTGCAATGACAACTTGAGGTATATTAAGGCTATCCCTTCTTTCCTTTTGGCATGATCCATATAATACAACGAAACGAGTAAGCACACAACTTTCATAAATGATTCTATTCTTAGAAGTACTAGGGTTGCCTAGGTTCTGGATTCCCCATATGTCCTACTATCATATCATCTGCTCATGGGTCTCATGACATTCTGAGAGATCTTATTGACTTACTTCATTATGCATTGCATCCATTTATACATGTATATTGACCCATGACCAGATAGCGTTATATACGTGTATAGTATATGTATATGGGGTATGGGGAAAGGTTATGGCATTATATACACACCACCACCAAATCAGCTGGTATACATTTATGACTTCGTCCACAGAGGCTGAGATGATATGATGGGATGCCTTCAGAGGCTTGATGATATTATGTACGCATATACATATGTATGATATGACATTTATACGCATATACATGAAATTATAAATGTTTCATGATTCACAGAGCTATTCAGACGTACAGGTTGAGTCCTTTACTCCATGTTTCTTTCATGTCTGTTATATATTAATTTTTATGCCTTACATACTCGGTACATTATTCATACTGACGCCTCTATTGCCTGGGGGCCTGCATTTATTGCCCGTAGGTGCAGGTAGACAGGCTGACGGTCACCCATCTTAGGATCCCTGCTCAGCGAGATTTGGTGTACTCCAGTTGATCCAGAGCTGCTATTGAGTTTTGGTACGATACTTTTGAATACATATGGGTATGATGGGGCCCAGCCCTGTCCTTTATACAGTTGTACACTCTGTTAGAGGTCTGTAGACAGTCATGTATAGTTGGGTAGTATGTGGCCTTGTCGGCTCACGCTACCATATTCTGTGTATATATATATATATATATATATATATAAATATGTATATATGTCTTTTGCGCATGTTTTCCCACGTATGTTTTTCATATGAATCAGTAGTTTATTTTCAGATGTTATGCATGACCTACACTTATTTCATGTTTATATCTTAGACGAATACTTAGGGGTGTTCAATAGGTAGAACTCGGGCACTCGTCATGACCCATCGATTTGGGTCGTGACAAAAGTGGTATTAGAGCAGTTCCATCCTAGGGTTGTCTACATACCGTGTCTAATAGAGTCTTGTTTATGAGTGTGTTGTGCACCACACTTATAAATAAGAGGCTGTAGGACATATAGGATGTTATCCTCCCTTCTTATCTTAGATCATGCGATATGAGGATTTATTTTTCTAACGATATGTTATGTTTTCAGCGATGCCCAAGAAGGCTACAGCTGCCTAGAAGGGCAAGTCCGTGGCTAATGAGACTACAAGTCGAGCGCCACGAGTTACCAGGGCTCGGGGAGAGTCGCATGGTGTGACTCCATCTCAGACTTCACATACCCTTCCCTCTCCAGAGGAGATCCGAGGGGCACCGGCTCCAGCACCCGCTCTAGTACCCCCAGCTCCTCAGCCAGATGCATCGGGTTAGGAGATGAGAGATGCTATTCAGCTATTGACACGATTAGTGGCCGCACAGGCTCGGCGCAAGGAGGTAGGTATTTTACATACAGATAGGGCCATTAGTGTGGGGGTTCATGATTTCATTAATTTGGACCCTCCGATATTCACTGGAACAGATCCAAACGAGGACTCTCAGATATTTATCGATAGGATGTAGAGTACTTTGAGGGTAATAAAGGCCACTGCGACTGAGTCAGTTGAGCTAGCTTCCTATAGACTTCGGGATGTTGCAATTAATTGGTACGAGTCTTGGGAGTTGTCTAGAGGTGAGTATGCCCTTCCAGTAGTATGGTAGGAGTTTACAGAGGCTTTTCTTCGTCATTATTTGCCACCAGAGCTTAAACGGGCCAGATTTGAAAGGTTCTTGACCCTTCGGCAGGGTAATATGAGTGTTCGGCATTATAGCCTTCAGTTTGATTCTTTGGCTAGGTATGCTCCCACTATTGTAGCTGTGATGGAGGATCGGGTTCACCGGGTTCGTGATGGGGTTGGAGCCGCACCAGCTTAATGATTGTATGTCGGTCTCACTTCATCCAGGCATTGATATTTCTTGTATTCAGGCATACACTCAGGGTGTAGAGGAGTGTAAGTAGAAGCAGAGGGTCGATCGTGAGCATAATAGGGGCCAGAGTAAGAGAGCGAGATCTTCATGTCCTTCATGTGAGTTTTGAGGTGGTCAGAGACAGCAGTATTCGAGGTATCCAGCCCAACCATCAGCTAGTGCACCCCATCAGTTTGGCGGTAGGAGATTTGATTGTTCCACCTATCTAGGGCCCATTTAGAGTTCCAGGGCCTCTAGTTCTCAGTATAGGGGAGAGTCAAGTCAGATGAGGCCATCCTTTCCATGATGTGCTCAGTGTGGTAAGCAGCATAATGGGTAATTCCTTTTGGAGTTGGGTGCTTGTTATACTTGTGGTTATCCAGGCCATATTATGAGAGATTGTCCGACGAGAGGTGGTGCAGGTATAGTTCAGCCAGCGGAATCTCTAGCTGGTTCGTCATCATCAGAATGCCCCCATGGGCAAGGTTCACATGCACCAGCCGGTCGTGGTAGAGGCAAAAGTGGAGCATCTAGCTCGAGCGGTCCTCAGAACCGTGTTTATGCATTAGCGGGTCGACATGATCAAGAGTCATCACCTGATGTTGTTACAGGTATATTATCAGTCTCCTCATATGATGTATATACATTGATTGATCCAGGTTCCACATTATCGTATGTCACTCAGTTGGTTGCTAGCAAGTTTGGGATAGAACCTAAGTTGATTAAACCTTTTGAGGTGTCTACACCTGTTGGGGATCTAGTGATAGCTAGATGGGTATATAGAGATTGTATAGTAGTAGTTCTTAGTCGTTCTACAGTAGCAGACTTGATTGAGCTAGATATGGTAGAATTTGATGTTATAATGGGTATGGATTGGTTGGCTTCTTGTTATGCTAATGTTGATTGTAAATCAAAGATGGTTCGGTTCCAGTTTCCAGGGGAGCCAGTACTAGAGTGGAAAGGTAATACTGCATCGCTGAGAGGTAGGTTTATTTCCTATCTCAAGGCAAGGAAGGTGATCACAAACGGCTATATTTATCACTTAGTTCGGGTACTGGATGTGAAAGCAGAGTCACCAACCCTTCAATCTATCCCGGTGGTTAATGAGTTTCCCGATATTTTTCCCGATGAGCTTCCAAGCCTTCCCCCAGAGAGGGAGATTGAGTTTGCTATTGACACATTACCATATACTCAGCCGATATCTATTCCTACTTATAGAATGGCACCAGCAGAGGTGAGAGAGTTCAAAGAACAACTGAGGGATTTGCTTGAAAAAGGCTTTATCAGAACCAGTACATCACCGTGGGGAGCACCTGTGTTATTTGTGAGAAAAAAAGATGGTTCCTTGCGGATGTGTATTGATTACAGACAGTTGAATAAGGCGACGATCAAGAATAAGTACCCACTCCAGAGGATTGATGATTTATTTTATCAGTTGCAGGGTGCCATGTGTTTCTCAAAGATAGACTTGAGGTCAAGGTACCATCAGGTAAGGGTTAGAGAGAAAGATATTCCGAAGACAACATTCAGGACCAGATACGGGCAATTTGAGTTTTGTGTTATGTCGCTCGGTTTGACCAATGCCCCAGCAGTATTTATGGATTTGATGAACCGTGTGTTCAGACCCTTTCTAGATCTGTTCGTGAGTGTATTTATAGATGATATTTTGGTTTATTCTCATTCAGAGGCTGAGCATACAAATCATTTGCGTACTGTGCTCACAGTTCTACAAGAAAAGAAGTTGTACACAAAATTCTCCAAATGTGAATTCTGGTTGAATTCTGTAGCTTTCCTTGGACATATTATTTCAGGTGAGGGTATTCGGGTTGATAAACGGAAGATTGAGGCAGTGGAGACTTGGCCTAGACCCACAACACCGACGGAGGTTCGTAACTTCCTGGGTTTGGCAGGTTATTACAGGAGATTTGTAGAGGGCTTTTCTTCTCTTTCAGCACCATTGACAAAGTTGACTCAGAAGGTAACTAAGTTTCAGTGGACTGATGCTTGTGAGTGGAGTTTCCAGGCATTGAAGGGCAGATTGACTTCAGCACCGATTCTGACACTCCCAGAGGGTACCGATGGTTATGCTATCTATTGTGACGCTTAGAGTATTGGATTTGGTTGTGTACTAATCGAACTCCAAGACTAGCTAGCTAATAAATCTCATGGGCTATCCCACACTTCTCTGACTATAAATATGACAGGCTACCCATAAATCTACGGTTGAGGGCGTCGGCTACTACATTCGCCTTCCCCGGATGGTATAAAATATCAACCTCATAGTCTTTCAGTAGCTCCAACCATCTCCTTTGGCATAAATTCAATTCCTTTTGCTTGAAAATATATTGAAGGCTCTTATGATCCGTATAGATATCAACATGAATGCCATACAATTAGTTCCTCCATATCTTTAGTGCATGAATCACCACGACTAACTCTAAATTGTGGGTCGGGTAATTCTTCTCGTGCTTTCTTAGTTGCCTAGAAGCATAAGCTACAACCTTACCATGCTGCATCATACTGGACTCAGGTGATACCAGAGTTACTATTCAGGATACAGAAACATCCTCTTTAGTAACTGAAGTGAAGGAACGCCAGTATAAGGATCCTGTGATAGCACATTACAGAGATTTATCCCCTCAAAAGGAGAATAAACCATTTGAGATTACATGAGATGGTGTCCTCAGATATCGAGGTCGATTATATGTTCCTAATATGGCAGGGTTGCGCCAGCAGGTTATAGGGGAAGCTCACTATTCTCGTTATTCTATTCATCGAGGAGCGACAAAGATGTATCATGATATCGGGGGAATATACTGGTGAGACATAATGAAGAAGGATATAGTAAATTTTGTTGCTAAGTGCCCTAATTGTCAGCAGGTTAAGATTGAGCATCAGAAACCCGGTGGATTATTGCAGGCTATAGAGATTTCGACTTGGAAATGGGAAGTGATTAATATAGATTTCATCATAGGCTTACCTCGTACCTAGCGTAAGTTTGATTCTATATGGGTTATTGTTGATAGACTTAAAATATCAGCCCATTTTCTGCCTGTCAGGACTACGTATTCAATAGAGGATTATGCAAGGCTATACATTAAGGAGATAATACGACTTCATGGTGTCCCTATATCTATTATCTCAGATAGAGGTGCTCATTTTACAGCTAATTTCTGTAGGTCCTTCCAAAAAGGATTGGGGACTCAATTAAGTCTTAGTACAACATTTCATCCCCAAACAGACGGTCAGACTGAGCGTACTATTCAGACACTAGAGGATATGCTACGGGCTTGTGTGATAGACTTTAGGGGTAGCTGGGATGATCATCTTCCACTTATTGAGTTTGCGCATAATAATAGTTATCATTCTAGCATTTAGATGGCTCCATACAAAGCTCTTTACGGACGGAAGTATAGGTCACCTATATGATGGATCGAGGTTGGGGAAACTAATGTAGTAGGACCAAATTTGGTATAACATGCAGTTGAGAAGATTAAGCTTATACGAGAAAGGCTATAAGCAGCTCAGAGTGTCAGAAGTCCTATGCAGATAATCGACGACGAGACTTGGAATTTCAGGTAGATGACTGAGTATTCCTAAAGGTATCACCGATGAAAGGCATTATGAGAGTCGGTAAGAAAGGAAAGCTTAGCCCTCGGTACATTGGACCTTATAAGATCATACACATAGTAGGCCCGGTAGCATATGAGTTAGACTTGCCTTCTAACTTGGAGTCAGTACATCCAGTCTTTCATGTGTCTATGCTCCGTAAGTGTATCAGAGATCCTTCTAGAGTCATTCCAATTGACGATGTTCAGGTCACAGAGCAACTATCATATGAGGAAGCTCCCATTGCTATACTAGATAGACAGGTTCAGAGATTGAGAACTAAAGACGTATCTTCGGTTCAGGTACCGTAGAGGAACAATAATGTGGAGGAGATGACTTGGGAAGCTGAAGAAGATATGAAGTCTAGGTATCCTCACTTGTTTTTGCTTTCGGAGAAGGATCGGACTGAGACATCACATCCTTAGGTACGTATATGGTACTTAATTCTTATGTTAGTTATTGCCATTGGTCGTGTGAGGCCATTGGTGTTATTGATGATTGTGGCCCTGTGTGGCTTTGTATTGTTGGGTTTTCTTTCTGACAGGTTGGTAGTGGCAACATTACAGAGGAGACTCTACCAAATTTTCTATAGGTCTCTGGGAGTTTAACATTCGAGGACGAATGTTTCTAAGGGGGGAAGATTGTTACACCCTATGCATCCCAATGTGACGTATAATGAATATGAGACTTGTTAATCATGATTTAAATATGTTTAAAGTCATAACATGACTATATATGATGATTGGATAGAAAATATAAAGTTTGGGAAAATCGGATTTAAGTTACGGAAAAATCGACCAAGGATTTGCATTGTAACCAAGCGTTTTGAGAAATATATTTAGTGTTATATATAAGGTCTTTTTGGGACATATTATATACCAAATTTAAGGTCTTGGAATGTAGTTTCCATCACACTTGACCGTTCATTCATACAACATCCGGATAAAGAGATATAAGCATTGGAAGATGAACCAATGCGAGGGTGCCAAGCTAGCACCTCTTTGACTTTCCAAAAGTTGATATATAGGTCTTAACTCGTCTCTCTCTTCATTTTTACATAGAAACCGACCAGAGAATACCATAAAACCTATCCTTGAGCTCTCTAATAGGGTTTCAAAGAATACTAACATCCCAGGTACGAAATCGATAAGCGATAACATCAGAATGATCCCTACGACGTAAGTATCATTATACTGCCTTTCTTTTTTCTTTGTAGTTCGAGTTTTGTAAGGTACTTAATAGTTAAGAAATGTCTAAATTATGTATTTAAGTGTTTAAATATCAAGGAAGGTTGATAAATTGGTTTCCTAATAGTTAGAACTCACGGGGCAGTGATCGGAAGCCGTGAATTCGATTGTTTTCCACTTTTAGTGGACTATTTTGTAGTCCACTATTGTTGGCCTATTGTGCTGCTGATTTATTAAGTTTGGAAGGATGAAAGGTCGTGGAGAAATGACACATGTGGTAGGGTAGTAGGTTGATCGCTCGTCGTTGCATTTTCAGGCGAATTGATAACTTGTTGATTGGGTGTGTTATGATATATTTGGGGGTTTTGTTGTATTGAAGGTTCCGAATTGTAATTAGGTTGGTTTTGAGTTGCTGATTGTATTGTGTTTGTATCTCGCTTATATAGGCTTGAGGGAGCAGTAAAATTAGGGAAAATGCTGCCCGTTTTATTTTAGAATCGAGTTATCGTTAGAGATACATAATATACTAGCACCATCTAAGTCGTACATGTATTTCTTTGTTATAGGGTTGGCGCGCTAGTTATCATAAGCTTGTTGTTGAGTTGCATTGCCGAATTCAGGTATATTAAGGTTATCCCTTTTTTCCTTTGGCTTGATCCATATAATACAACGAAATGAGTAAGCAAACAACTTTCATAAATGATTCTATTCTTAGAAGTACTAGGGTTGCCTAGGTTCTGGATTCCCCATATGTCCTACTATCATATCGTCTGTTCATGGGTCTCATGACATTCTGAGAGATCTTATTGACTTACTTCATGATGCATTGCATCCATTTATACATGTATATTGACCCATGACTAAATGGCGTTATATACGCGTATAGTATATGTATATGGGGTATGGGGAAAGGTTATGGTGTTATATACGCACCACAACCTGATCAACTGGTATACATTTATGACTTTGCCCATAGAGGAGATGATATGATGGGATGCCCTCAGAGGCTTGATGATATTATGTACGCATATACATATGCATGATATGACATTTATAAGCATATGCATGACATTATAAATGTTTCATAATTTACAGAGCTATTCAGACTTACAGTTTGAGTCCTTTACTCCATGTTTCTTTCATGTCTGTTATATATTAATTTTTATGCCTTACATACTCGGTACATTATTCGTACTGACGCCTTTATTGCATGGGGGCTTGCGTTTCATGCCCGTATGTGCCGGTAGATAGGCTGACGGTCCCCCATCTTAGGATCCCTGCTCAGCGAGAGTTGGTGCGCTCCATTTGATTCCCACGTATGTTGTTCATATGAATCAGTATTTTAATTCCAGGCGTTATGCATGACCTACACTTATTTCATGTTTATATCTTATGCTTAGGGGTGTTCGATAGGTAGAACTCGGGCACTCGTCACGGCTCATCGATTTGGGTCATGACAGACATTGACCCTTACTAGTGGTCTAATAGATCAAGTATAGTAAAAGTAAACAGGTATGAAGCATGGCAATTAAAACAATGAGAACAAATGTATGTACATAACACGATCCTCAATAGAAGAATGAATATGAGGTCCTCAAATTTCGTGTGCTATCTCAAACAGATAAGAAATATCAAGTAAATGCCAAGTCTCAAATCAAAAGGGAAAATCACATGAATATTCAGACTCCTAGCGATATTACGCACGAATTATGCCGAGATCATATGGCCCGATCCCTAATAATCGTGTACACTGCCGTGGTTGTATGACCCGATCTGTGGGTGCATCTCAAATATATTTCTTAGGTCGTACGACCCGATCCATATTACTATTTCATAGCACTACCGAGGCGTTTGACCCGATCCATAGGAATAGAGGAAACTTATCGAATTACGGGCCGCATATTTGCAACACAAGGACAAGAACATAAAGTAAGCATGACTTTTTCCAACAATCAAGTATCCCACCAAACAACTCAAGGTAATGAGGCTTGACCTAACATAATCTCTAATCAAATTTAAATATTAAGTTTAAGTAATTAAACTAACAAGTTGAGTTTAAGTATATACAAATATTGCATGGTAAAGTCCTAAGTCTACCTTGACCTAAACATGATTCTAGCTACGTACGGACTCTCGTCACCTTCTGCGTATGTAGCTCCCACAACAAGTAGCACATAACAAATATAACACCTACGGGGTAGATTCTCCCTCACAAGATTAGACATGAGACTTACCTCGCTCCAAAATCTGATAACCGGCTCTAATGCCTCTCTAAAACCTCAAACCGATGCCAAACGATCCGAAACTAATCAAACAACGTGCAAACCAATCAAAATATACTTCCATACTCATAATTTAACAATTTATAATATTTCCCAACTCTACTCGAATAGTCAATAAAGTCAACCCCCGGGCCCACGTGCTGGGATTCTGAAAATTTTCGAAGATAATTATTACCCATAGTACCACGAACTCAAATATATGATTTATTTCCAATTCCATGTCCAACATCATGATCAAAACTCAAAAATATCAATTCTAGGTGTTCTACAAAAAATCCCACATTTTCCACCTCAATTCCTGAATTTACAAGCCTAAATTCATATATATTCATGAAAATATAATCAAAAGTGGGTTAGAAACACTTACCCTCAATATATGGGTGAACTGGCCCTTTAAAATCGCCCCCAAAGTCGGCTCCAATTGCTCCCAAATAAAAAATGAGATGAAATCCTGAAATTCCAACTTATAAAGTTTACCCACGCATCCTTCTTTTAGAACACGGCATGTGCCTCGCGTTTACGAAGCACACTAAGCTTCAGCTTTAATAGTCTTCTTTGTAATCGCAAGACAAGGCCCGCGAATGCGATGCTCTACTAGGCGACCCTTTGCGAACGCGACATCACCTTTGCAAACACGAAGGCCACTTCTCCAGACCCAGCCTCTCCTTCATGAACGCATCGACCCTGTCACGAAAGCAATGAACCTCTGCCCCCATACCTTCATGAATGCAATCACTCAATCGTGAATGCGAAACACAAACTACCTCCAACAAAAATCCTTCATCACGAACGCGTGCTTTCCACCGCGTTCGCGAAGAACAAAACCAGAACCAGCAATCCAGCAATTAAGAAAATTGGTCTGAAACCATCTTGAAACACATCCGAGCCCCCCAAGACCCCGTCCAATCATACCAACAAGTCTCAATACCTTATCCAAACTAATCCAAAGGCTCGAAACACTATGAATAACATCAAAACCGAGAATCCACGATCAAACCTTCTCTTAACTTTCAAACATTCAAACTTCGCCGAATGCGTCTGAATCTCACTTAGATATTCCAGATCACGATCAAACTTCATACAACAAGTTCCAATCAATAAAACAAACCGATTAAAGGTCCTGTAACACCGCCTAGAGTCCAATAACACCATAGAACACTCCAAGTGAAACTTAGCAGATTTCCAAACCTTCAAAATACAAACTTTTGATAATAAGCGTCGAATCGCTCTCGGACCATCTGATACTCAACCCAAACATACATCTAAGTCTGAAATCACCTTATGAACCTATAGGAATCTTCAAATCCCGATTTCGAGGTCGTTTACTCAAAAGTGAAACCTTGGTAAGCTCTTCCAACTTAAAGCTTCCGAATTGAGAATAATTCTTCCAGATCAACTCTGAACATCTCGAAAATCAAAACCAACTACACGTGCAAGTCATAATACGTAAAGTGAAGCTGTTCAAGATCTCAAACCTCCAAACAACACACTAGAGCTCAAAACGACCGTTCGGGTTGTTAGATTCTCCCCCACTTAAACATACGCTCGTTCTCGAACATTCCCAGAACCATTCCAAAGTCGCCAAAATCACTGTATAACACTTCGTGCGCCTACTCGTGCCACCAAAATCCATATGAGTACATTAGTTCAACCCAGACTGAAGATTCTTTCTGCTACCTCAGCCCTTAAGCCTTAGAACCAAATTCCAACATCTGAAATTTGCTACAAGATCCAATTTCTTACATACATACACTATATAAATATCTGCAAGCTACACCAAAACATACGTATACACTCAAGTGATAACCATGCGACGCACCGTATAGTTCATATGCCCGTAGTAATATCATCTGACCACAACAACATCCAAATTTCGAATGTGGCACCGGTAATACACCTCCTAACACATGAAGGCCATGGTCCTACCCTTCATTGCAATGAAGAAAGAGACGTACAAAATCTCATAACCACCCGTCAACCAACAAATCATGGAGCTCTTCAACTTAACAAGAACCATTGGCACATTCTTAACTGATTAGTGACATTTTCCCTCCAACATACATTATACAAATTCGATTGCACTCATTTCAGGTCTAACAACCTCGTCTCACCCAGTACAAGCTGCCCGATTGCTAAGCCATATCAAATACCATCAAAATCTCATACAACTTCATCAATGCGCCAACAAGCCACAACTCCAATATGACTAATAAGGAAAAATGAACCCGAGTACAGAACTATCCAATCCGCGTAACAGATAAAATAACCAGACAAATGCTATGAACCTATATCAGAGATAAGGAACAAGAAACACAAAATAATTACAAGGAACCATAGCCAACATCTCACTGTTATGGCATGCAACCCGATCCACACATAATTCCGTTGCGGTGTGCAACCCGATTCAAACATCATACCCCTGGCGGCGTGCCACCCGATCCACACATAACGATTATTAAGGAAATACCCATCGATCCAAAATGCTCATACCCGCTAAACACATGTATATCAACCACAAGCATGCCAAGTGCATAAACATAACCTGGGGAGATGGATAGCTACATGCGCTACAAAAGCCAAGCACGACTAAGGTGCATTAAACAACCAACATCTCGAGAGCCATCTTGCTCATATAATACCACAAGCTAGACAGGATCACAACACCCGTGTGAATAACCAAGCCGCCTCGCAATCCAGATGGCATAAAAGAGTAACCCATGAAATAGATGACGACATGAATAACATCCACCATACTCGAAGACTCATCCATAAGCAATGCTATGTTGAATAAATATATATGATCTTGTGTAAAATATACATTCACAGTAGGTCTACCCATGGACCTCAAAGCCGATTTTGATCATCCCAAAATAGGTCAATAACCTTCCAAAGAGCCACAATGAATCTATCCATGACACATACGTTCAACCGTCAAACCTGGAGCAACTTCCACAGTCCGCATCCAAAAGAGTAGAGTGTTTCTCAGACACAAATCTCCAATATGTGGCAGTACCAGAATCTTCATACCTGACCTCAATATCTACTGCGTAAATGATTGACATGTCACACCTACATATTGATCCCATGGGAGATACCCCCACAACCTTCAGCACCAAATAACAAAATCTGAACATCAACAGGTACTTACTATACTATTTTGTAGTGCTTATCAAAATCCGTAAATCAAAACACGAAAGCCTCTTCCACAGAACACACAATTCTGAGATGACACCAAAAATGCACCCACCTCCTATGAATATGTGAAATATCTGCCGCTTCTTCAAACTCGTGACATCCTCGACCAAACTAAACCACAACCTTGACCCTTCAATACTGATTCCATACCGCTAACTGCACCTATCATGTTGTTACGTGAGAGTACAAGAATTCCATCATGACTCCTGAACTACCCATAGAATACACACTTCATCGGCTAGAAGCCTTTCACTAAACTCATATCAGAAGAATAATCTCAACACACAACCAACTCGCCATAACCGCAAAAGAGACAGACCTCAAGTTGTGGTCGAGACCGTCATAACTCTTCGGGACCCATTTTCACATAACCAAACCATCAGAATTGAATACCATTAAAATAACAAAATTACGGAGACTGCCAAGCCCGCAAGTATAGCCACAAAACATTGTTATAGCCTTATATCACGAAAGGAACCAATCATTTCCTTTACCATGCCGATCCAAAACCACTACTAAACTGGTTCAACTCCCTAGTTTTCTCTTGACTTACCTTTTGAACTAATATCCCTCCTTTCCAACACATAAGAAATCTCAATAAATACTCATACCGAGTAACCCCAATCCGCAAGACCGCATTGCCTTTATACCCATAGGCCATTTTATACTCTCCTCATGCACTCAACGGTATCTCCAACTGATACACCCGTCCCGATGAGAACTTCTGTGAATCCAAAGAAATTTCTTCTACCTCTTTCTGCTCTGCAGACCCGTTGAAACCATAAAAATACTCCAAGTACACTTCACACCCTAATGCAAAGCCCAATCTTCAGCCACCCATAACGAATCCGAAAATCCTTAAGCACCACACTTTAAATCTCGAATCCACTAGAACTATTATTGAAAGTCACCCACTCTCAGCTAGTCCCGAATATGTAATACCACATAAGTAGTGCTCCGTTAGCATACAAATACTCCAAAGAAGCAACCAAATGAATCCTTTCCCTTATACCTCACATCCACAAAAAGTATAAAATTTGAGTCATTCCATAACCTTCACATATCAATAAGGTAAAACATAGCACACATCCATCAAATTACTTGCTCAAACAACCCCTAATGTTTTCTTCCCTTAGTCATACCTAATCCACCAACATACTGATAACCAGAAACTGCAAAGGCACATAACCATGTGAACTAATCATAGACGGTAGGCTCCTCCACTTAGCTTAAAGCCACACTCGCAAACTCCAAGGAACCACATTGATTTCTCCTCCTAGCTACCATGATATCACACCATTACTCAACTAAATTTCTCACAAACTCTTGTTGCACTAATTATCACACATCCCGAATTATCAATCCTAATTGCACACTTAACTTCAAGATAGTTGCGCCATCTTTCTGAGGCATTCTAGACCTACATCGCAGTAAATGCCCCATGTTGGATCGATCAGAAATCATGCAATCCTTATCCTTCTCATAGGAGATAGCACACCTGTGTAACTTCATATTGACATCCCCTAACAATATTTCCATAGTTACATCTACTATGAAATCAGTTACTCCTCCCGCGTCCACACTCGTCCACCAGCTGTAAGAGTCTGTTCATTCCACTAACATCAACTGAAGGTCCAACAACATGTCTAAAACCCAAGGCTATGGTGCATCCCTAAACGACAATCAAACATTCTCGTCCCTCTACATTCCAAGCAAAACTCCTTTCGTCACATCCGAACATCCTGAGTATAGAAGCCACCATCTCAAACAAAATACCCGGGCTTAAACATTTGTCCACCATGACCCAAATCGCTCCAATCTTTCTCCAAGTATGTGGCTATCCTACCACAAAATCCATATGATACACTACTACTCTCACTCCGATTTAGCCATCTTTCAAAACGAGCTACTCAATCTCTGCTTCCCATACTCAACCTGCCAATAATCTGCCCACCGTGAGACACACCCCACTATGTTCTTCCTCATCCTTCACTACCAAAAATGCTTCCTCAAGTCATGACCCATCTCCCTAACACCCGAAGAATTAGATTGACATCAACTCTAAGCCTCCTCAAGGATCATCTCTCTCCAGCCATCAATGCTGGAAACACCGATCCGACCATGAAGTCGCAATACACCGTCATCTCAAATAGCTGCTTCTTAGGCACCGCTTCACAATACCGTGCCCCCAAGGGCAATAAAATTTAGACCCTTATACCGATGAGCCATAATGCGTGCAAACAAGGAGAATAACACCACAACATAAACAAAAATTTCACCAAGTTTGGAAATACCCAATCTCACAACTCCGCCAACCAATACTGGGACATCCATAGTCCAATTGCTCCTCCGGCACGGGAATCAAAAACTGAATCTTCTACCCACGAATCAAATAACCATTTTTCCTGAATCACTCATTGATGCAACACATAAGTAGACACCCTGACATTAACACCAATACTATGCGATAATCAACACGTGAATATCATAATACACTATGTATAGCCTCGAAACCTTGGGCAATACTAACACTTGGCTGAAATGATGGAACACCCTTTTACATAGAAACGATAATAATCTGCCCATATACTCAGGGAAAAAAACATCATGTACCATAGTTATATAATCTCCATAAATCGTCGGTGCCCAACTGATATAGAATACTTGAATCGCGTACGAATTAGTTGGAAGGAACTGATGACATAAACTTCAACGAATTGAATCGCACGAAAAGGAATCAAGAAAGGAAAGTTTTCTTAGCAGCCTTGTAGCCTCTCGAATATAAGTACAGACGTCTCCAATAACGAACCAACAAGTTGTTTTGAGCATTTGTATTCCGTTTGATGGTTCGAGGGAATGAGTAGCTTCTTATAATGTATTACAACTTGTGTGTATTGTCGGTTTTGTCTTCGAGTTGTACAGAATGGATTTGGAAGAATGATTCTTAAATAAGAAGATTTAAGTTTAAAGAGTTGACCAAGTTTGACTTTTTTGTATTTGACATTGGATCAGAGTTTTGATAGTTCCGTTAGGTCGGGAAGGTAATTTTGGACTCGGGCATATGCCCAAAATTTCATTTGGATATTTCTAGATGGTGTTGGCACTAATTGGCGAAATGTAAGGCCTCGTAAAAAATATTTACCACATAACTTAATGTTTTATGGTGCCGGGGTAGGCTAACAAATTAGAAGGTTGTAGGTACGAAATTTTTAGACCGTGGAATGCATTAAGGAGTTGCTGGAAATGTTTTGCAGAAGGAAGCAATTTTGCGGTCAGTTTTGCGACCGCAGATCCATTCCCCGGGCTGTGTATCCATCGCAGAGTTGAACATGAGAAGCTGAATTTTGGAGGCCACTTTGCGATCAATTATGCGGTTGCATAACTCTTTCGCAGGCCGCACTTCCATCGCAGATCCAGCATGAGAATTTGTGAAGGGAGATTCTACGGTCTATTTCGCGGTCACAGAATTTATCTGCGGACCGTAGATCTGTCGCTGACCGGGCTAGGCCAACCCAGGTCTTTGAAAACCATTCTGCGGTCCATTCTATGGATCACATACGCGTTTCACGGTTGCATATGTGATCGCATACCTGGTTCAGAGGGTCCATTTTGGCGATTTTTATAGATCGATTCTTTTTTAATAATAAGTCATTGGGGTCATTTTGGAAGGCATCAGACGTTGTTTTAGAGAGAGTGGGAGTATTTTAGACAGAGAAGTGGAACCCCCCAACAATTCTACTCATCCATTCTTGCCCAATCTTTGAGAATCAAGGAAGTCACTCACTAGGCCATCAACTATCCGGGTAAGTCTTTGTCCTAAGCTTTCATGCAAATTGTTATGGGGTGTAAGTAAGCTAGGTAGTAGGAAATCATCCATGCATGTGCCAATAGGAGGTGGTATGTGGGGTTGTTGAGTAGATTCTTGTCGAGATTGATTGAGGGAGGAAGGGATCATTATTGTAGAGCTTTGTAGTCAATTTTGCATAGTAAATTCCCAAGAAGCCTTAAAACCATGAGAATCCTTTTAATTATGATTAGATTTTTATCATCTTCCTATAGATTGAAATTGCTAGAAGTATTGGAACGTTTTAATAACCTAAAGAAAGCTCAAGCAAGGTATGTTGGCTAAACTCCCTTTCTAGAATCAGTATCCATGAGTTACTCGTAAGTTCCAAATGTGGTTTGTTCATACTCATGTTCCTACCACTACTAGAAATAGGACCTATCGCAACAGTTAGTTTGCAACAGTTTTGAAAACTGTTGCAATAGACACCCAATTGTAACAGTTATTTGCAACGGTTGTACAACCTTTGATATAGAAATTCTGTCGTAACGATTTTTGGCAACAATTGTTAAAGCGCAGCCATAGATGGTCTATCGTCACGCTTATTTGCTATGGTTAATTAATTAAAGCATAAATTCCTCTACCGTAATATTTTTCACCATTTCTTTTTCCCTTTCTTTTCCTTTAATTAGTCTTTTTTCATCCACTGTCAGCACCAAATATTCGATGCCCCATCTCCTACTTTTTTCTCTCTCTCGCGACTTTGCTTCCCCTTCTTCGTCGTAGATGCTAAGAGAGACTTTCAAGTCCAACACTCAATATGCCATGGGGGAACTGCAATACTGAGAATCGCTTCCTAATGACCATCCAGAGATTGTAGATTTGTACCAGCTCTAGCTTTGGCATCAACCCTCTCTTAAATTCGAATAGTTTGTCGCTTTCTCTATTTTCAGGTCCTTTTTTCTTGTCCTATTCTTTTTCAACTAGTTCAATTAAGTAGTTTTTTTAGGGCTTTCTGTTTTTTGTTTATGTTCTTATAATCTAAGGCTTTTTCGGATTCATTTGGTTTAGGGATATACCGATTGGGGCTAGGGTTAAGATTTTGATTTTGCGCTTGGTATTGCGAGGGTAAGGGGGGTTATTTTTAGGTGGAGTTAGATTTTTTTTAGTTACTGTAGAAGATTTCTAGGGCTTTTTTCTCTATCTCCATCATTAATTTTATTTTTAGGGATTTTGTAAAAAATTTTATTTATTTGATAGTTTAACTTTCTTTTATTATTAACTTTGTGTTATCCCCTAATTTTGGGCATGAGTGTATTTTCTGGGCTTTGAAGGAATTTTATTGTGGGGAGAATGCTTAATTTTGTAGTTGAACATCATGTATTCTCCTGATATTAATCATATGTGGTATTTTTGCACATACGTTTGAAGGATTCTCCTATTAGTCAAATCTTACCACTTTTAACCAATGTTATACCACCTAAAAAATCAAAACCCAACGATTAGATAAGAAGTAAAATACTGAACGTTAAAAAAGCTAAATATCTATTACTAATATCATTGAGTATAATTCTTTTTTTCTTTTCAACTCCAATCGAGAGTTCATGACCTATTAATATCTTAGACTGAAACATAATTATATCATCCTTATTTGGTGCGATGTTCCTATAAATAGATAGGAAATTAGAGTCTCATGTTAGCCTAGAATGCTGAACTAAAAGAGTTACTCTAACCAATCATTAAAACAATTATTATAGAACGCCAATTAACAAACTTGCATAGAAGCTTGCACTGATTGCTACATCAAGTTTTTGTTATTCCTTTTCTTAGTTATTTACATTGTGAGTTTACTTTTTTGTTCTCTTTATTTTCTTCTTCGGATTTTCTATTGGAATAAATTACTATATTGGCATAAAGTTATTTGATACTTGTCAGTACTATGCTTAATGTGTTCTCTTGGAATTTAGTACTGAAATATTCAACTTGGTTTACCATTATAATATTGTATACCGTAGAATTATACTTTGTTGATAGCGTCCTTATTATTTTTTCATATGCTTATATCATCTTGCTATATAACTATCCTTAGGCATGGCTACTTTTATTTGGCTTGCTTTACCTTATTTTAGTGCTGAAATTCCTCTTTTTTGATAAAGAAAATAGTAAATCTCAAATTACACTTGTCGTGGAAGGATCTGAGAATAGATGTCAGTTGGTGTTTGTTTGTTCATCTAGGAGGTTATGATTGTACACACTTAGTTGAGGCTATCGAGCAGAAAGTATCAGATAATTTTGTATGTGCTGATAGTTGCGACCCTTGGTTTAAGTTCATTATTTCAGTAAGTTCATCATTTGGGTAAGTATCCTTTGTTAAATTTTATTTGTCAGCTAAATATTTCTTGTCAAAAGATAAGAAAATTAAAACATGACATCTGGTTCATTGTTATTACATTTTAATTGCCCTCTCTTAATTCTCTTAGTGCATTTCTGGATACAAGAAAATGAAACAGTTACCGAAACGCTTCCCTTTCTCCAAATTTTTTCTAAGCTAAGTTAATTAAAAAGGTTGGATAGCTTTCACTTTAATATAATTAGTGAAAGGTTGGGCTCTTGTAACACCCCGAAAAATTTCAAAGTACTTAAGTATAATACCTAGTAAAGTTTGCAAAGAAAATAATGTTTCATGATGCCGGACTAGGCTTACGTATTTGAGGATTATAGATATTCTAGATATTTCGTGCACCCAGGTTCTACAAAAATATATCATGATCTTAAGGAAGTCTATTGGTGGAATAATATGAAGAGGAATGTGGCGGACTTTGTGGCAAGATGTCCAAATTATCAGCAAGTGAAGGCCAAACACCAAAGGCTTGGTGGGTTGGCACAAAACATAGAAATTCCAATATGGAAGTGGGAAATGATTAATATGGACTTTTTGGTAGGATTACCGCGCACTTCGCACAAGTTTGACTCAATTTGGGTGATTGTAGATCGGCTCATGAAGTCCTCACACTTTTTGCCGGTTAAGTCTACCTACACAGCAGAGCAGTATGCTCAGTTGTACTTGTATATCAAAGAAATAGTCAGGTTGCATGGCACACCAGTTTCAATCATTTCAGATTGGGGGCACAATTCACTGCTAATTTTTGGAGGTAATTTCATCAAGGTTTAGGTACTCAGGTAAATCTTAGTACAAACTTTCACCCACAGACTGACGGGCAGGCAGAGCGGACTATTCAGACGCTTGAGGATATGTTGCGCGCTTGCGTTCTAGACTTCAAAGGTAGTTGGGATAATCATTTACCACTCATAGAATTTGCCTACAACAATAGTTATCACGCTAGCATTTAAATGGCACTGTTCGATGCTTTATATGGTAGGAGATATAGATCTCCCATTGCGTGGTTCGAAATTGGGGAAGCAGAGTTGATAGGGCCAGACCTCATGCATCAGGCCATGGAAAAAGTTAGAATCATTAAGGAGCGGTTGAAAACTGCTCAGAGTCGTCAGAAATCCTATTCGGATGTTCGTCGTAGGGATTTAGAGATCAAAGAAGATGATTGGGTATTCTTGAAAGTTTCCCCCATGAAAGGGGTAATGCGGTTTGGTAAGAAAGGAAAATTGAGTCTGAGGTATGTCGGACAATACAAAATCATTCAGAGGATCGGTGAGGTAGTGTACAAGGTTGAGCTACCACCTTAGATGTCATTAGTACACCTGGTGTTTCATGTCTCTATGTTGAAAAAAGTAGTTGGAGATCCGACACTCATTGTTCCTCTGGAGACCATTGAGGTAAATGAGAAATTGACTTACGAAGAGATTCCGATTTCTATTATTGATCGGCAAGTACGAAAATTGAGAAATAAAAAAATTGCCTCCGTGAAAGTGTTTTGGCGAAACCAACAGGTTAAAGAGGCTACTTGGGAGGCCGAGGAACAAATGAAGAAAAAGTATCCTTATTTTTTTGAATGACCATGTATTTAAAGTTGTGATCTAGGAAAAATATTATAAGACCTACTTTTTATGAATTTTATATCATGTGAACAATTGGCGTTAAGGGTGTTCCTTTTTGGATATATATTGCTTATGAGACCACAATTGGTGTTGTGTTGTATTATGTTACATCATTGGGATACATATATGTTGTTAGGATGTGTTTCTCGGGCTCTCTGACAGGTGGATAGGCCTAGTTACAAGGGAAAATCTGGCAAAATCTTTGGAGATTTTGGGAGTTAGTCAAATTTGGGGTTGCTCAAATGTGGTATGAAACAATCAGAGTAGCATAAGATGCTAATGACGGATTTTTACCCTCATTCGAGGGAGAATGATCCTAAGCGGGGGAGAATGTAACACCCCAAAAAATTTTAAAGTACTTAAGTGTAAGACCTGGTAAAGTTTGCAAAGAAAATAATATTTCATGGTGCCGGACTAGGCTTATGTGTTTGAGGATTATAGAAATTCTTCGCAGCGAGCTTGCTCGCTGCGGCTCGGACTTTTTAGGTTGAACAATGCACCGAAAAGTTAAAGAAAATATTTGGCGGAAGTGTGCATTTCTACGGTCCATTATGCGACCGCAGAACCACTCTGCGGACCGCATAATGGCCACAGAGTGAGGCAGTTAATTGGGTCAGTTGGAAGCAACTATGCGGTCGATTATGCGACCGCATAACTGTTATGCGGTCGCATAATGCACCGCATAACAGTTATGCAGACTACATAGTCACCGCATACACATGTAGTTCTTTTGGCTATTTTGTAACCAAATATGCGATCGCATACCCTGTTCCGGAACTCCATTTTTGGTTTTTTAAAACCTACCATATTTCGTTAAATACACTCTTTGGGCTATTTTTGAGACATAATCTAACATTTTAAAGTGATAGAGGGTGCCCTAGAGTGAGGATGTATTCTCCAATTATTGTTCTTCAATTCTTGCCCAAGTTTTGGACGATTGAGAAGGGAAGCTCACTAGGTCTTGATCCTAGAGGTAAGATTCTACACCCTAAACCCTAATTTCGAAATCATTTAAAAATGAATAATTAGTAAGATAATTGTTGGGCATGAAAGTTGATTATTTTACATGCATGTGATATCAAAGGGTGTAGGAAGATTGTTGAGCTAAAAATAGTAAAGATTAGGTTGTGGGATGATGGAATCCTTCATAAAAAGGACATTGAAACCTTATACACACCTAGTGTTTGATAAAATGCTCAAGTGAGCTAGAACCATGATCATCTTCCAAATTTTGATTCAATTAGTTATATTTCTACAATAGATTGAAGTTGCTAAGAATTCCGAAACATTTTAGAGTTTAAGGAAGCTCAAGTGAGGTATGTTGGCTAAACTCTTCTCTTATAATTGAATCCCACGATATTCATGTAAATTATGTAAGTCCCGAGTGATTCATTATGAAATTGGCTATTCCGAGTATTTGGTTGAAAGATATATGTTCAACAAGCATCCCAAATGCTCTATTCATGTTATGTTACCAATTGAGGATGTGTTAAAATATGGGCTGTGCATTAATAATGTTTTGACTTTAAGTCAAGTTCAAATGAAGGCTATCATGCCAAATTTTATGAAGTATCTCTATGTGCATTAGACTCTAAATTGCTCAAATGTGTACTACACACTTTGATTTGAATTGTGTTTATTGTTGATGATGAGGATGATATTTGAAATTGATAATGTGAGCATGAAATACTGAATATGGCCAATGTGCCAAGAATGATCTTATAATTATGGCCACTAGTGTCAATGAAATGAAAAGATGTGAAAGTATTATGAAAATGCGATGATTGATATAAAAAGGTTGATGTCTCAAATAAGACGACCTAGCCGATCGGGTCGTGATCGGACACCATGCCGCACACATGGTGGTGATTGTATTGGAAATTGGTAATGATAGTAATTATGGTTGATGTCTATAATGAGATGGCCTATCCGATTGGGTCGTGATCGGACTCCGTGTTAAAAATGGTGGTATTGATATTGAGAGTAATTGTGGTTGATGTCCCTAATGGATGGTCTAGCCGATCGGGTCGTGATCGGACTCCGTGCTAAAAGTACGGTGGCATTGGTATTGTGAATACTGGTATTGCGGACAATGGTATATCGATACTAAAAATCTCCCAATATGAGATATGAAAATAAATTTGAACACTGTCTTGATTCTAAATTGAGGTTTGATGTTGATTAAGGCTTTCATTGATAATATGATAATCTTGTTTGTATTAATTGTCATTCTATTGAGAGGGTGTTTAGTTATACATACTAGTACTATTCGACGGTACTAACGTCCCTTTTGCCGGGGGCACTGCATCTTTCAATGGATGCAGGTGGTTCCACAACAGGAGATATTGATCAGCGATAGCAGTGCACCTTTTTCCCAGTAGACTTCGTGAGCCCCACTTTATTCCGGGGTCATGGAATCTTTTGTACTTGTGTATCCTGTTTGAGGTATAGCCGGGGCCTTATTTCCGACATTATCATTGTACTCTTCTTTATCTATAGAGGCTCCGTAGACATAGTGTGGGTTGTATATTGGTGCTGGAAAAAGACAAACTATATTATGTTGTGGACGTGTTACTTGTCCATTTGAAACTTTAAAAATGATAAAACTATTGAAAATGAATTGGTATTGTAGTCATGAACACACTTTTGTCTAATTAGTGATAATATGTATTATCTCTATTCATGGATGAATTTGGGTAGAATGAAATCTAACAGGCTTGCTTGGTCGGGTTCACTCGGTTGAGCGCCGGTCGAGTTTCTGGGTTTTGGGGCGTGACAGCTCTGATTTTACTTATAGTTTTTTATGTGTCTGCGACTCTTATGCCTAATGTCACTAGAAATTTCTAATTTAATCTCTATATTTCCATTTTGTTAGGTATGCAATTGGATTTATCTCTTTGGACCAACTTATTTTATTGTGATATATATGGCTTTCTTGAAGGTATATCCATTTGTTTATCTTTTTGTCCTTTTATCGATGTTTCCTTCTTTTTTTCTCTTACACATGCTTGAAAATAGAAATAGTAACTATTGTGCAATGAGACTTTTCATCCGTCAAACATATATGAAAGTGATAAAATTAGCTAAATCACTGTCTTACTTTACATCTTGATATATTTGGTTCTATTGTTATGTTCCTTTGTGTCAACTTCTACTACCAAATATTTCTTCTAAGCTAAAATAATACAATATTCATCTCTGTTTTGGACTGTACCTAAAATCCTTAATATTCTTTTTTATCATGGTTGACTTAGGAAAGAGTAGCCGGTATATTTACAGTGACATTTCCAAATTCTCCAAGCCTTTTCTTTTGGTGCATAGCTTAGTAGACATATTCTTCTTGGCTTTTGGTGTACATGTATCATTCTAAAAAGATATACATGGAAACTAACATATATGTTTCTCTTTATATAAGTTCTCTTTATCAATTAGTTTTTTTTATTTTCAAAAGGGTGTGAGTGAAAAAACTTATTCTCTGTTTGTCGAATTAAACTTCAACTACTATCATTAATATACTTTTTCGTTTTTCTTGCCAATTATAAATAGTGATAGTCATATACTCTGTTACTCTTAAATATGTGTTTGGATGTATTGGACACTATATTTTCTCTGATCTACCAAATATGATACACATATATAAGTACTTGTTTTTTAATGCCATATTTTTCTATTTCAATAGATATTGATATATTTGATTGGTTAGTAGGTTTATGTGTGATGTATAATTTCAGTTTGGTACTATCACGTAGTAACAAAACCTCGTAAAAAGCTATATTTCTAGTTTCATCCCTTAGAGGTATTTGAACCAACTTAACTTTATTTCTAAATATAATAGTTTAGATATTTATGGGATGAATTGGTGTAGTGACTCTTTTCCAGCACGAGAAACCAGAGATAGGGTGATAATATCTTTCTCACTAGTAAATGATAGTTTTAATTTTCTGCAGAATTTATGTTAACATAGTGTTTATAGTTTTTATATTTTATTATATTTGGTGTGCTTACAACATCAATTAATTGATGGATCCTAAAAATGTTTGGCATGTAATGTTTCCTTTGATGAGCTGAAAGAAGTAAAAGTTTTTATCTTTATATTTCTTGTGAATATATTCTTCTGTGAAATTTTTACTAAATCATTTATTTATAATCTTTTGTAGGTAAAGCAAGTGAAGGTAGATAGTAACAATTAAGAACTTGATAGTATTGGTTGATCGTTGCTAGAGTTTCAGATGTTCTAGGAATTATTTATTTGGTAAAACTTATTAAAAACTTATGTATGCCAACCCTCGAATTGTCAAACACTATTGTATATTTTGTTTTTATATATGGATAATACAAGGTAGATATTTTGGATTATGATTTTAGTGATGAAGAGTTTCATTTGTGATTATGCAAACCTCAGTATATTATTAAGCTGTTGCAGTAGGTTCCAGAAACCGTTCTAATAACAATAACAATTTGTTGCAGTAGTCTCAATAAACCGTTGCAATATCTCGTCTTAACCGTTGTAATATATCAGCTAAATCATTACTTTAGCATAAACACCATTGCAATAGCATCAACGACCATTGTAATAACATCAACAACCATTGCAACAAGTAGTATTTCAACGGGTTCTAAACTGACCCATTAGACGAAATAACCGTTGCAATAGCAATAGATGTTATATTGGAACGGTTTCAGAACCGTTACAATAAACCGTTGCAACAGGCCTATTGGCACACGATCTAGTGGAACGGTGCTCTAATCGTTGCAAATAGACCTATTGCAACGGATTGCTATCTATGACAACAGATTTACAACCGTTGCAATAGCTCTATTTTCTAGTAGTGTACTGTTCTAAATTACTTCTGATTATTGATTTTTCTAAATGCTTATGTACTCGAATCATGTTCAAATTTTTCCTATAATATTATGCCCCCTTAGTAGAAAATATTCAAATATGGTTGTTGTAACTAATTAGCATATAATTTGAATCCATTTAGCAATTATAAATCACCATGCTCTCTTTTGTAAGTATTTTCAATGTGTTTTGAGTTTTAACATGCTCATGAGTTGAAATTATATATATCATAATCCCATTTTTGGGAAAAATATTCTAAGAATCAATGGTGTATCAATCGCTTATGATCTTAATTTGGGCTTCGATTGCCGATCATTATGCTTAACTTCTTGAAAGAGATCCATTGTGTTTAAAGCACTCATTACTAATGAACTCAAAGTCATGATTTTTAGGATGTTCTATATATTGATATTTATGATATTGATCCTTGGAAGTAAAGAAATGAAATCGTGAAATATGAAATACGGTCATCGTGCCATGAATGAAGAACTCTAGGTATGGCCAAGAGAGCCAATGAAATAATGATGTTGTGAGTGGTTAGAAGTGCTACTTGGCATTTAATATTATTTGAGTCCCTTATTGATTTCCTGTTTACCTCCTTTTATTTTGGTTCTCTACTCCATGAGAGGGTATTTAGGTTTACATACTAGTACTATTCTATATATACTAACGTCCCTTTTGCCTGGGGCGCTACATCTTTAATGGATGTAGGTGGTTCCTCAGCAGGAGTCTTTGATCCTCATTAGTAGTTACCCTCTACTCAACATATTTGATGAGCTATATTCTGTTTCGGGCCTTATGCATCTTGATATTATACATTGTGTTTTGAGGTATAGTTGGGGCCTTGTCGCCGACTCTTTTATACTACTCTTCTGTTACACTTAGAGGCTCTGTAGACATATTGTGGGTGGTGTTCGATTTTGGGTAATGAACTAGAAATGTTTGTATTTTTCAAACATATTTTCCCTCGTAACTATGAACTTGTAATATTTTGGAAATTGTAAATAAAGCTTCTATAAGTAATGGAAAAGGGATATGGTACACTTTTTCTCATGTCTATTTCTTGTTACTAATTCGTAAATTGTTCATGGTTAAGGTTGGGTAGAAGGAATCAATTAGGCTTGTTTGACTGGGATGTCTTGTTCGAGCGCCGGTCGTGCTACACAAGGTTGGGGTGTGACACGAAAGTTGGCAATTTGAAGGATTCAAAGGTTCATAAGTTTAGCCGTGAGTTAACTTTGATATATCGAGTTCGGATTGTTATTTCAGGAGTTGGAATAAGTTTGTTATGTCATTTGGAACTTGGAAGTTCAAAGTTCAAAAGTTTATTAAGTTTGATTTGAGGTGCGATTCATGGTTTTGATGTTGTTATGTGTGGTTTGAGGCCTTGAATAGGTCTATGACATGTTTTGGGACATTTTGGAAAGTTCTTACGGGGTCCCGAAGGGTTCGAGTGTGTTTTGGATTGATTGTGGACAATTTCGGAGTTTCATGCATTGCTGGTTTTCTGCTGATATCTGATGCCTCTAGTGTTCTTCGTGATCGTGAAGGTCCATCCATGATCGTGAAGTGCATTTTAGTTCACTAGTGGTTTGTTCTTCGTGGATGCGACACACATAGGTTTGAATGGTTGTAGTTCGCATTCGCGCCAGTGTTATCGCATTTGCATTGAGGAGCTGGGAGTTTGGGGAATTGTTCATCGCGTCCGCGAGGTCTTTACTGTGTTCGCAAAGGTTGGAATCATTGTTCATTGCGTTCGCGAGGTATGTTCTGCAAACGCGAAGTGTATTTTCTATGGGCAACGATTTTGTGCTTCGCGAAAGCGAGGGTTGTTACGCGTTCGCGAAGGGTATCCTTGGAGCAGAACTTTAAGTACTCTATTTTCGGACTTTGAGTTATTATGTCGCATTTTGAGTTAGAGAGCTCAGATTTGGGCGATTTTGGAGAGGATTTTCACCACATGGTTTCGGGTAAGCACTTTCTACTCGGATTTGATTATATTTCACGATTCTATCTTCGATTTTGGCATTTGGTTGATGAATCTAAAAGAGAAATTGAGCATTTTTGTCTAAACTTTCCAAAAGTGAATTATTAAGTTTTGAACATCGACTCTTAGTTAGATTTGAGTGAAATTAGTATTGTTCGACTCGTATTCGAATGGGTTGTAAGATTTTGTGAGTTTTGTTGGGTTCTGAAATGCTGTCCCGGGTTGAGTTTTTGGTTGACTCATTGCATTTTTTGATATTTTTGAGTTGCTTTCGGCTAGTTTTTAGCCATTCAGAAGTTGATTCGCGCAGGATAGCGTTACTATAGTATTGTTTGGCTTGATCGGCATTGGATTTGTCTTGTTCGAGGTAAGTAACATAGCTAAACTTGGATTTTAGGTTATTTAACCCTAGGACCTATGTTATATGAGAGGTTTTGGGGTGACGTACATGCTAGGTGCTAGGCGTGTATACGCACACCAGAGTGTTCATGATTAGAGATGGCTTTTACGCTATTATGGGATTATTTGGCTATCATGCCCTGTTGTATCAATGTTTTCTAGATATGAATGATCATTTGAGTTTTGATACATGTTAGAAATTATGTCTAGCCTATGTGCTACTTTTTTTAGACTTGATAGGGCTATTCTTCCCATTCCTGAGCTACTTGCCTTAATTGCACACATACTCTCAGCCATGATGCTATATTCGTGTATGATATATATATCTCAATACTTTCTTATTTGATTCCTGACATGTTGTTGATGCCTCTTATGTGTAACACTATTGAACTGAGTATTGCGAGATGTGTTTATATGAGACCTGAATGATTAATGAATGAGTTTGGGCCATAGAGCCGGTTTGGTATTGATTTTGAATTGATGCGTACACCAGGCCCCACTATTTAGGCCACATAATTATAATTAGCGATTGGGCAGGATTAGCCCCTCCGGAGTCTGACATGCCAGTAGTGGGTGCATGCATAGTATTTTATATACGTCCTTCACTGATGGGCATCTATGCCAGACACCCGTTCAGTGCTAAGTGTTGATGTGTGTGATTGTTAGGGCCCTGTTCTAGGCACCGTGAGCGTGCTAAGTGTGGTTATTCTTGATGTGTTCACTGTGATTATATTGAGTTGACATGAATATTTGACATGTTGGCAAAGAGATGAATTTTTCTCATGCTAGATAGTAATATGACATTTGATGATTTGACATGAATATTTGACATGTAGGCATAGAGATGCATTTTCCTCATGTTAGACGGTATATGATAATTGATGACTTGACATATATATTGACATGTAGGCATAGAGATGTACTTTCCTCATGCTAATTGGTAAACTTTCCTCATGCTAATTGGTAAACGAAAATTCTTATCTAGTGTTGTGAAATGGAAACTATAGTTTTTTTTTGGATAAACTCATGTTTAGTTGATTTCGGTGATAAGATTTGGACTTTGATTGTCATACTTGAAAAGCATGTCTTAATTCTCGTAACTATGATTGAGTTGAGCATAATAGTTTTCTGAGTTGTTTATTGTTTCTGGCATTATCATATCTCATGTTATTATCGATTATTGATGTTGAACTCTGACTATCTTCCGAGCTCGTCATTGATTTTAACCTAAAGTTAGGTTTGCTATTTATTACATTGGGTCGGTTGTACTCATACTACACTTCTGCTTCTTGCGCGCAGATCTTAGAGCCGATGTTGCTGTGTATGGCAGGAGCTGGCATCAAGGATGTACATGCTTTTCGGATATAGCTTCCACTTATCCTTGGTAGCTTTGGATATGCAAATCTATTTATGTATATTTCGAATGAATGATGTATTTAATTCGTATCGGCTTTGTATATTCTAAGTCTTAGAAGCTCATGATTTGTACTACCAATCCTTGGAAGTTTTTGTATAGAAGTTCAGTTATTGTACTCATTGACTCTTATTATTCTCATTTGAGTTGTATTGAATGTTATTCGACTTATCCAGCGGGTTGGGTTAGGTGCCATCAAGACTGGTTGGTTATTGGGTTGTGACATCTCCGTACTGATCCGCAAGACTCTACTAGACTTGCCCATGAATCATAAGACCAACGTGAACCTAGAGCTCTGATACCAGACTGTCATGATCGAAAATCCATAATAGGTAGTATTGGCACCCAACGATACTACTAGGCAAGCCTACGCGTGAACCTCCACTTAATTATCCATTTTTAACTTTTAAAAAATAGGAAAATAAATAAAATTAAATTTAGAATTCGTGGAAACATATGCTCCTCTTCACCAAATTAACAAGTATGAATAAATCTTGAAGTGAAACAACAATAATAATATTAAGTACAATTGTGACCATCTACGAGGAACCCCCAAAATCCAGTGTCAGAAGTGCATGAACATCTACCAGAGTATACAATACTACTACAACAACTGTCTGGAATAGGAAATAGATAGAATCCAATAAACGGATAGATAAGAGACTTAGTGTCCTGCGGATCATAAAATAGGGAGAAACTCAGCACAATGTCTCTTTGGTAACTTGATCTTACAGCCCAAATGAACACCGTAAGTACCTATCTCAGTACCTGCACAATCAGTGCAGAAGTGTAGCTTGAGTACGTAAATCAATGCGTACTCAGTAAGTATCTAGCCTAACCCCGAAGAAGTAGTGACGAGGGGTCGACATCCACACTTACTAGTGGTCCAATAGTGTCACGACCCGGAATTCCCACCATCGGAACCGTGATGGCGCCTAACATTTCACTTGCTAGGCAAGCCAACATTAGAGAATTCATCAAGCCAATTCTTATACATTTCAGTAAATAACAACAACTAAGCTATAACAAGTTAAAATAAGTGCGGAAATTTATAACAGCCTCAATATATACACTACTACTCGGATCTGGAGTCACAATTCACGAACTTCTAGGATTTTACTACAAGTAAAAGTCTGAAAGAAATACAACTGTTTGAATGAAAGAAACAGTAAAAGAAAATTGAAAAGATAGACGGGGACTTCAAGGTCTGCGTACGCCAACAGATCTACCTTGAGTCTCCGATGAACCAGTCCGAGCTGCTACGCCTCTCGATCAGCTAGGACCAATACCAAAATCTGCACAGGAAGTGCAGAGTGCAGTAACAGTACAACCGATCCCATGTACTGGAAAGTGTCGAGCCTAACCTCGACGAAGTAGTGACGAGACTATGACAAGACACCTACATAATAAACCTGAGTAGAGAACAGTATATATACAAGAAAATAACAGTAACAGCTAAACATGTACTATTGGGAGGGGGACATGCTAAAGGGGCACAACACTTACCTCACATATACATTGTTCCCCAGCATCTAAACATGTAAGAAATAGACAAGCAAGTCCTATTCTCTCAAGTCAGGGTTAGACACAATACTTACCTCGCTCCAAAGGCCACTCAATGCTCAATTACAGCTTTTCCTCTAGAATTCACCTCCAAACCACTCATATCTATTCACAAACGACTCAATAACATCAAATATTGCTAAAGAAATCAATTACAATGCATAAATTTAGATTCCCCAAACTTTTCCCCACAAAGTCAAAAATCGACCCCGTGCCCGCTTGGTCAAAACCCGAGGTTCAGACCAAAATCCATTCACCCATTCACCCCCGAGCCCGATTATATAATTTATTCTGAAATCCGACATCAATTCGCGGTCTAAATTCCAATTACGCAAAAATCCCTAATTCTACCCAAACCCCCAATTTCCACCATGAAAATCCTTGCTTTTAGGTTGAAAACTCATGAAATGTAATGGGCAATTGAAAGAAAGTGGTTTAGAATCACTTACCAACACTTTGGGGAAGAAAATGTCTTTTGAAAATCGCCTCTAGGCCGTCTAGCTTTTGAAAATATGAAAGAATGGCTTAAGTCCCGTAATGGGACTGTTTAATAGCTGGGCGACAGTGTTCATGACATTCGCGAGGATACTGTCACGTTAGCGAAGAGCAGAGCCTGCCAAGCTACGCGATCGCGAAACTATTGTCGCGTTCGCAAAGGCTACGCCCCCATGGCCTTCGCGTTCGCGAATCCTTGCTCGTGTTCGCGATGAAGAGTGATTGACTGCCTCCCCCACGTCCCAAACACTACCCGTTCGCGTTGAGCTGGTCGCGTTCACGAAGGGTAAAGCCCCCATCGTTCTGCATTCGTGACCTAGCCTTCGCGTTCGCGAAGAAGAAAAACCCAGCCATCCCAGTTTCTACTTCACGTTCGCGAGAGTGCCTTCGCGAATGCGAAGAAGGAAACCAAAAGGCACTTGAAGATGCAGAAAATCAGATTTTTTTCTAAGTCCAAAACATCCCGTAGCCTATCCGAAACTCACCCGAGCTTTCGGGGCTCCAAACCAAACATGCACACAAGTCTAAAAATATCATACGAATCTTCTCGTACGATCAAATCATCAAAATATCACCTAGAACTACGAATTTAGTACCAAATCAAATGAAATTCTCAAGAACACTTTAAAATTCGTATTTTCACAACCGGGTCACAACCGGGCGTCCGAATCACGTCAAACCAACTCCGTTTCTCACCAAATTTCACAGATAAGTCCTAAATATTATATTGGACCTATACCGTGCTCCAGAACCAAAATATGGACTCGGTATCAACAAGGCCAAATATCAACCAATTCTTAAAACCATTTAATTTTTCGACTTTTAATTTTCATCAAAAATTCATAACTCGAGCTAGGGACCTCCGAATTCGATTTCGGGCATACGCCCAGGTCCCATATTTTGATACGGACCCACCAGGACCGTCAAAACACGGATCTGGGCCCGTTTACCAAAAATGTTGACCGACATCAACTCAACTGAAGTTTTTAGGCAAAAATTCTTATTTTTATCAGTTTTTAACATATAAGCCTTCCGGGCCAATACCCGGACTATGCACGCAAATCGAGGAATGCTAAGATGAGGTTTTTGAGACCTCGTAATGCAGAATTAGGTTCTAAAATATAAGATGACCAATCGGGTCATCACATTCTCCACCTCTAAAATAACCGTTCATCCTCGAACGGACATAGAAAAGTACCTTGGCTGGTGAAAAGATGTGAATATCTACTCTGCATGTCCAAATCGGACTCCCAAGTAGCTGCCTCGACGGGTTGACCTCTCCACTACACTTGAACTGAAAGATAACTCTTTTATCTCAACTGGCAAACTTCCCGGGCTAGAATAGCCACCGACTCCTCCTCGTAAGTCAAATCCTTGTCCCACTGGACAGAGTTGAAATCTAACACATGGGACGGATCACCGTGATACTTCCAGAGCATGGACACATGGAATACTGGATGAACAGCTGCTAAACTAGGTGGCAATGCGAGTCTATAAGTGTCACGCCCCGAACCTAGGAGCGAGACAAGCACCCCGTGCCTCACCTAACCTGGCGTACCAAATTGCGACTAAGGGACTCTGAACACATAATGTCATACTTTGGCCATAGGGCCACCTTGCAAGACAATTTGTGAAGCAAAATATAAAACTGAATGGAAACTAGCACTAACTAAATATCAATATAAAGCTAGGCCGACAAGGCCGTCATAGCTACTACAGCTGACAAACCACCAATTTATACAAACCCAACATAATGCACTAACCAACAGGATATGCCTACAAGCCTCTACTGATAGATGTACTGTGATCGGAACAGGGCCCCGACCTACCCATAACATATATACAGATATACATAAGATGTACACAAAACTCTAGTCCTGGCAACTCCGAAAGACGTGGAGCTTACCGATCAGGCGGAACTCGGAAAACACCTACTGAGGAGGTCTACCCGTCTGTCTGTCTGAACCTGCACGCATGAAATGCAGCGCCCCCAAAAAAGGGACGTCAGTACGAAATAATGTACCGAGTATGTAAGGCAATAAAATAACTGAAATCTGAAACTGAACTGATAATATGATAACTGAAATTAACTGGGAGTCAAAGATGATCTGGAGATATACTTACCTGCTGATACTGACTCAACTCCTTCAATATAGTAAGTAAAATAATTGTACGGCCTTATAAGGCTCGGTATATATAACTGCTCTGCCATAGTAGGCTCGCTTATAGGCGCTCGGCCATACTAGGCTATGTATCTCGACCATGCTGGGCTCGCTCATAGGCGCTCGGCCACAGTAGGCTCGGTATATAACTTTCCATCTGATCAGAGGTTGCCCAATAGGGGCCTGCCCATCGATTATAGCTCGATGGTAATGAAAATACTGTAATACTGTATATATAGGCTTGCTGCTCTCTTGACTGAAAGAAGACAATACTAAAATTGAATATAGAGTCTCGATAAGGAATAATATTGTAACTTATGAGACTAGAATAGTGTGAATAAATTCATGAATATGAACTTCTCTTTTTGTCTCATTACTAACACATGTAGCTACGAGATCATGCCAAAATGAAGGAAGGCTTAGCCTTAACATACCTTATCACAATCTTTTCAATCACCAAGTTGAACTCACCTCTTCGCACCTTAATCTACAAGAATGATAATAATACTATCGTTAAGTTACGAAAGGTACAACTATCGCACAACGAACGACAAACCTATTTTGTATTAAAACGGGCAGCATCTCCCCTATAATATGCCCTTCCTCCAACTTCAAGATAACACCAACAATACAAGAACAGAACAATAACAATATATATACATCATTTTCCAGCCCTATATACACCATCAAATACTACAAAACAGCCCAACACACCCCAATCTCTTCGTACACAAAACGACCACCGTAGTAGTGTCAAACGACCCGAAAATGTTATGACGAACGACCAGCCAACCACCCTACATTTATATGGTGTTTATAAACCCCCTTCCTCCTCCAAAACTCCACAAAATAGTAATAAAATACGCAGCCCAACAGCAACACAAAACAGTCCACAAAACAGTCCGCTACAAGTGAATAACTCGAACTCACGGCTTCCGATCACCATCCCGTGAGTTCTTACAAGTATAGAACGACTTACCATGAATTTACAGAAGAAAAAATGGATGAAAGAGAGCAGTAAACTCACCTTATTTGTTGGATAACTCAGCTCCTATCTTGGTTCTTCAAACTCTAAGTTTTACCTCCAATTGGAACTTGAAAGGGAGAGAAAATCAATTAGGGTTTGTGGGAAATTTTTGGGAGGATTCTTTGCAGAGCTTATGTCTGGTTATTATGCTCTATTTTAAGTCTAATATATGAAGAAAATAGGCCCTTAAAAGGCCTCTTTGGACGACCCGAAATGGCCCATTTTTGGGCTTTCATTTAAGCAAGTAGGTGACACACCTACTTGTCACCTAGCAGCTTGCGCAGTATCGCAAAAATGCACATATCTCTCTACTCCGATGTCGTATTGACAAATGGTTTAATGCGTTGGAAAATAGACTCATAGATCTTTAATTTGATGGGTGGAACACACCATAACTCTAAGTATATTGGGAGAAAATTGCAGTTACATTTGACCCAAAGTTTCAGTAAAACTTATGAATGTAACTTGTGATGACTTTCATCGACTTTTGTTCCATAACTCGCTTGACTTAAAAACATAACACACGGATGTAATACGACTAATATAAATCATAACATAATCTCTTTATCATGTTAATCACCCTAGTCTCACCCCAAAGGTACATGTTATAACATTCCCAACTTGTCGACTTTCGATGAAACATTGTTTTATTTAATTGCTTTAGCTTCTGAACTGTCCAACCCTCTTTGTACTTGTTGTTCATGATCTTCAATATTTGTAACCTCAGAGGTAACATGATTAACTTACTTTATATACTTTTAAATATTATCTCATTTTTTTGTCCTACATTAGTTTGCTTACGACGCATTTTTACATACGAAAATATAGGGTGTAACATCACTCCCCCTTGGGAACATTCGTCCTCGAATGTTTACTCTTGGAGACTTTGGAAACTTTTTCCAGAGTATCCTTCGTACACTAGGTTAAAACCAACCTGCACGTAGCCAGAAACATACTATGCATGCCACACATGGCCAATCTTTATAAATAGCAGCAATTTGCCTCACCGACCGTAAATCATAAATATTGAAAGTGAAAAATAAAAGCTTACCTGATGACCTGCTAGCCTACATAGAGCTATGTTGTAGCGTCCCATCTCGAACCATATCTTCATTTTGAAATAGGTGGGGGTATTTAGACTTCATTTCTTCCTCCGATTCCCACGTCATCTCTTCTACATTCTTGCTCCTCCATAAAACCTTTACGGAAGCTACCTCCTTATTTCGTAGATTGCGGATTTGTCGGTCTAGGATGGCAACTGGAATTTCCTCGTATGACAAGTCCTCTGTAATCTGTACATCATCCGTGGGCACCACTCGGGTAGGATCGCCAATGCACTTCCGTAGCATAGATACGTGAAAAACCGGATGGACAGACTCCAATTCTGAGGGCAACTCTAACTCATAAGCTAGTTGGCCCACTCTCTGAATGATCCTATAAGGCCCAATATACCGTGGGCTAAGCTTTCCTTTCTTGCCAAACCTCATCACGCCCTTCATAGGTGATACCTTTAAGAATACCCAGTCATTAATCCTGAACTCTAAGTCTCGTCGCCGCACGTCAAAATATGACTTCTGACGACTCTGAGCTGTCAACAGTCGCTCCCGGATAACCTTTACTTTCTCTATGGCCTGCTGAACCAGGTCTGGCCCATGTAACCCAGATTCTCCAACATCAAACCACCCTATAGGAGATCTGCACTTACGCCCATACAAAGCCTCGTACGGAGCCATCTGGATACTGGAGTGGTAACTGTTATTATATGCAAACTCGATAAGAGGTAGATGTTCATCCCAACTTCTTTTAAAATCCAACACACATACTCATAACATATCCTCGAGCGTCTGAATTGTGCGCTCGGCTTGTCCATCAGTCTGTGGATGAAAAGCTGTGCTGAGATTCACCTGAGTCCCTAGACCTCTCTGAAATGACCTCCAAAAATGTGCTGTAAACTGAGCCCCACGGTCAGATATAATAGAAACTGGTACTCCGTGTAGCCGCACTATCTCCTTAATATATAACTTTGCATAATCTTCTGCTGTATATGTAGATCTGACCGGTAGGAAGTGAGCTGATTTCGTGAGCCTATCGACTATCACCCATATGGAATCGAACTTACGATTAGAACGAGGTAAACCCATGATAAAGTCCATGTTTATCGCCTCCCATTTCCATGTCGGGATCTCTATAGTCTGCATTAGCCCTCCGGGCTTCTGGTGTTCTACCTTCACTTGCTGGCAACTAGTACATTGGGCGACAAACTCAGCAATGTTCTTCTTCATATCATTCCACCAGTACATATCCTTAATGTCATGATACATCTTCGTCGATCCAGGGTGGATGGAATACCATGAATAATGTGCCTCTGACATAATCCTGTCTCGTAGCCCTGCTACATCTGGAACACACAAACGACCCTTGTATCTGAGAACCCTATCTCCCTTGAGCTCTAACAATGGCTTCTTCTGCTGTGGAACTCGCTCTCTCAACTCGACCAACTCTGGGTCCTCGTACTGCCTTTCCTTGACTTCAGCTATGAGGGATGATTTTGCAGTGTTTTGGATTATAACTCCACCATCCTCAGAATCTACTAACCGAACCCCCAATGAAGCCAATTGATGAATATCTCTAGCTAATTGTCTTTTCTCGGGCTCTACATGTGCTAAGCTACCCATAGATCGGCGACTTAAGGCATCTGCTACAACATTAGCTTTCCCTGGATGGTAGAGAATGTTAACATCGTAATCTTTCAATAACTCAAGCCATCGCCTCTGTCGCAAATTCAACTCTTTCTGCTTGAAAATATATTGTAGGCTTTTATGATCAGTAAATATATCAACATGAACACCATATAAATAATGCCGCCATATCTTAAGTGCATGGACAACCGCAGCTAACTCGAGGTCGTGGGTCGGATAATTCCTCTCGTGCTTCCTCAACTGCCTTGAAGCATATGCAATTACCTTCCCATGTTGCATCAGGACACATCCTAACCTGACACCTGATGCATCACAATACACGGCATAACCCTCTAGACCCTCTGGAAGTGTTAGAACTGGAGCTGAGGTCAACTTGTTCTTAAGCTCTTGGAAACTCCGCTCACAAGCCTCTGTCCATTGAAACTTAGTTTCTTTCTGTGTCAACTTCGTCAATGGTGCCGAAAGGGAAGAAAAACCCTCTACGAACCTCCGATAGTATCCTGCTAAGCCTAGAAAGCTACGAACCTCTGTCGGAGTGGTAGGTCTAGGCCAAGATTTCACGGCCTCAATCTTCTGAGTGTCCACCTTTATCCCTTCATCTGATACAATATGCCCCAAGAATGCTACAGACTTCAACCAGAACTCACATTTAGAAAACTTAGCATACAACTTACGATCACGGAGGGTTTGGAGTACCGCTCACAGGTGGTCTGCATGCTCATCCTCTGAACGGGAATAAACCAGAATATCATCAATAAATACTATCACGAACAGATCTAAAAATGGCCGGAATAGGCTATTCATCAAGTCCATAAATACAGCGGGTGCATTAGTCAACCCGAAGGACATGACAAGGAACTCGAAGTGGCCATATCGGGTCCTGAAGGCTGTCTTCGGAATATCTTTTTCCCGAACTCTGACCTGGTGGTACCCCGACCTCAAATCAATCTTGGAAAAGCATCTAGCTCCCTGCAACTGATCAAACAAGTCATCGATCCTTGGAAGTGGATACTTATTCTTAATAGTTACCTTGTTCAACTGCCTATAATCGATACACATCCTCAGCGAGCCGTCTTTCTTCCGCACAAATAGTACCGGTGCACCCCAAGGTGAGGTACTGGGCCTAATGTAACCTTTCTCCAGCAAATCTTTTAACTGCTCCTTCAACTCCTTCAATTCGGCAGGTGCCATTCTATACGGAGGGACGGATATTGGTTGAGTTCCTGGAAGCAAATCGATGCTAAAATCAATCTCTCGCTCTGGAGGAATACCTGGAAGCTCATCTGGAAACACATCTGCATACTCTTTGACTATGGGAATAGACTGAAGTGTAGGTATCTCAGCATCTGCATCTCTAACTCGCACAATATGATAAATGCACCCTTTTGCGATCATTTTCCTCGCCTTCAGATAGGAAATAAACCTACCTCTGGGTGTTGGTGTATTACCTACCCATTCAAGGACTGGCTCACCCGGAAAATGAAATTTGGCTACCTTTGCTCGGCAATCAACTGTGGCATAGCAAGCTGCCAACCAGTCCATGCCCATGATAGCATCAAAGTCCATCATCTCTAGCTCAACTAGGTCAGCTGAGGTCTGACGACTACAAATTGTCACCGTACAACCTCGGTAAACCCGTCTAGCAATAATCGATTCTCCGACCGGTGTAGATACCGCAAAAGGATCACTTAGTATTTCAGGCACTATACCAAACTTCCTCGCGACAAATGGGGTAATATACGATAAAGTAGATCCTGGGTCTATCAAAGCATAAGCATCGTGAGAGCAAATGGTTAATATACCTGTCACAACGTCTGGTGAAGACTCCTGGTCCTGTCGACCCGCTAAAGCATAGATACGGTTCTGATTACCACTTGAACTGGAACCTCTACCTCTGCCTCGACCTCTACCAACCGAAGACTGAGACTCACGCCTTGAAGGATGCACGGACATAGACGATCCTGTTGCTGAACTCGCTGGTTGTGCCATTCCCCCAGAATCTCTATTTGGGCAATCTCGCATCATATGCCCCGGACGCCCACATGTATAACAAGCATCAGAACCTGCTCGGCATTGACCCAAGTGTCCTCTACCACAGATGTCACACCGCGGAGGAAATGACCATGTCTGCGCAGAACCTCGTTGTCGCTGCAAACCCGACGCCCGTGAGCTCTCACCTGGTCCTGACTGAGTATAGCGGTCATACCCGTAACCCTGTAACTGAGGTGGCGGAGGCCTAGGTGGCCGTCTGAAGTACTGGGTCCTATAACTACCCTGAGATTGCTCCTGAGACCTGGGAAATCTCATCCTCTTACGTTGCCCTTGCTCAGCCCTCTCTGTACCCTGCTGCCGATGCCTACCCCTTTCTATATTCTGGGCGAATGCCTGAATCCGGGAGATATCCATACTATCCTGCAATGCAGCGGTGGCACATGCCTCGGTTAACTCTGGGGCTAACCCTGCTATAAACCTGTGAATCCTGTCCCGCATAGTAGAAACTATGGATGGTGCATATCTGGCCAATGAGTCAAAACGGAGACTATACTCTCGAACACTCATATTACCCTGCTTGAGGGCTAGAAACTGATCGACTCGAGCCTGTCGGATCTCCCGCGGTAAGTACTGGTCAAGGAAAGCATCTGAAAAATTCTCCCAAATAACTGGAGGTGTATCACGTCCCCTGGACCTCTCCCATCCCTCATACCAAAGGATGGCTATATCTCGGAGTCGAAAAGCTGCTAGCTCAACTGCCTCTTTCTCCGTGGCATGCATAACACGAAAGATCCTGTGAAGCTGATCTATGAAATCCTGCGGGTCCTCCCTCTGATCTGTCCCCGTGAACTCTGGGGGACTCAAAGCAATAAACTCTCGGACCCTTGAACTCCCAGACCCCTCAGAAGTTCCTGCACTAGCTGATGCCCTAGCATGTTGCTGGGTAGCTACCAACTGTGTCAACAAATGCACCGCACTCCTTAAGTCCTGATCTGATGGAAGTGGAGGGGGAACTGGATGTGCGGTTTCCCTAGGAATCTCCGTAGTTGGTGGAGGAGCCAGTAATGGCTGAGTAGGGGTCTCCCCTTGAGCCTCAGACTGGGCCCCATCTACTGGGGGTACCCTGTTGGTCCCCTCACCTACTACTGTATCTCTCCTCTGGCTAGCCGTAGTCTTCCTAGTCACCGTCATCTGTGCATGCAAACACCAACACATAAGTTTAATTCAAATTTCCTATAACTCAGTTCTATAGCACGATTTAGATTTCAAAGAAGTGTAACCAACTCCTAAATGCCCTGTAGTTCCTTGCTTATATAATGTGGTGCACAACACATCTATAAACAAGACCCTACTAGACACGGCTTGTAGACTCCCTAGGACAGAACTGCTCTGATACCAAGTTTGTCACGCCCCGAACCTAGGAGCGAGACAAGCACCCCGTGCCTCACCTAACCTGGCGTACCAAATTGCGACTAAGGGACTCTGAACACATAATGTCATACTTTGGCCATGGGGCCACCTTGCAAGACAATTTGCGAAGCAAAATATAAAACTGAATGGAAACTAGCACTAACTAAATATCAATATAAAGCTAGGCTGACAAGGCCGTCATAGCTACTACAGCTGACAAACCACCAATTTATACAAACCCAACATAATGCACTAACCAACAGGATATGCCTACAAGCCTCTACTGATAGATGTACTGTGATCGGAACAGGGCCCCGACCTACCCATAACATATATACAGATATACATAAGATGTACACAAAACTCTAGTCCTGGCAACTCCGAAAGACGTGGAGCTTACCGATCAGGCGGAACTCGGAAAACACCTACTGAGGAGGTCTACCCGTCTGTCTGTCTGAACCTGCACGCATGAAATGCAGCGCCCCCAAAAAAGGGACGTCAGTACGAAATAATGTACCGAGTATGTAAGGCAATAAAATAACTGAAATCTGAAACTGAACTGATAATATGATAACTGAAATTAACTGGGAGTCAAAGATGATCTGGAGATATACTTACCTGCTGATACTGACTCAACTCCTTCAATATAGTAAGTAAAATAATTGTACGGCCTTATAAGGCTCGGTATATATAACTGCTCTGCCATAGTAGGCTCGCTTATAGGCGCTCGGCCATACTAGGCTATGTATCTCGACCATGCTGGGCTCGCTCATAGGCGCTCGGCCACAGTAGGCTCGGTATATAACTTTCCATCTGATCAGAGGTTGCCCAATAGGGGCCTGCCCATCGATTATAGCTCGATGGTAATGAAAATACTGTAATACTGTATATATAGGCTTGCTGCTCTCTTGACTGAAAGAAGACAATACTAAAATTGAATATAGAGTCTCGATAAGGAATAATATTGTAACTTATGAGACTAGAATAGTGTGAATAAATTCATGAATATGAACTTCTCTTTTTGTCTCATTACTAACACATGTAGCTACGAGATCATGCCAAAATGAAGGAAGGCTTAGCCTTAACATACCTTATCACAATCTTTTCAATCACCAAGTTGAACTCACCTCTTCGCACCTTAATCTACAAGAATGATAATAATACTATCGTTAAGTTACGAAAGGTACAACTATCGCACAACGAACGACAAACCTATTTTGTATTAAAACGGGCAGCATCTCCCCTATAATATGCCCTTCCTCCAACTTCAAGATAACACCAACAATACAAGAACAGAACAATAACAACATATATACATCATTTTCCAGCCCTATATACACCATCAAATACTACAAAACAGCCCAACACACCCCAATCTCTTCGTACACAAAACGACCACCGTAGTAGTGTCAAACGACCCGAAAATGTTATGACGAACGACCAGCCAACCACCCTACATTTATATGGTGTTTATAAACCCCCTTCCTCCTCCAAAACTCCACAAAATAGTAATAAAATACGCAGCCCAACAGCAACACAAAACAGTCCACAAAACAGTCCGCTACAAGTGAATAACTCGAACTCACGGCTTCCGATCACCATCCCGTGAGTTCTTACAAGTATAGAACGACTTACCATGAATTTACAGAAGAAAAAATGGATGAAAGAGAGCAGTAAACTCACCTTATTTATTGGATAACTCAGCTCCTATCTTGGTTCTTCAAACTCTAAGTTTTACCTCCAATTGGAACTTGAAAGGGAGAGAAAATCAATTAGGGTTTGTGGGAAATTTTTGGGAGGATTCTTTGCAGAGCTTATGTCTGGTTATTATGCTCTATTTTAAGTCTAATATATGAAGAAAATAGGCCCTTAAAAGGCCTCTTTGGACGACCCGAAATGGCCCATTTTTGGGCTTTCATTTAAGCAAGTAGGTGACACACCTACTTGTCACCTAGCAGCTTGCGCAGTATCGCAAAAATGCACATATCTCTCTACTCCGATGTCGTATTGACAAATGGTTTAATGCGTTGGAAAATAGACTCATAGATCTTTAATTTGATGGTTGGAACACACCATAACTCTAAGTATATTGGGAGAAAATTGCAGTTACATTTGACCCAAAGTTTCAGTAAAACTTATGAATGTAACTTGTGATGACTTTCATCGACTTTTGTTCCACAACTCGCTTGACTTAAAAACATAACACACGGATGTAATACGACTAATATAAATCATAACATAATCTCTTTATCATGTTAATCACCCTAGTCTCACCCCAAAGGTACATGTTATAACATTCCCAACTTGTCGACTTTCGATGAAACATTGTTTTATTTAATTGCTTTAGCTTCTGAACTGTCCAACCCTCTTTGTACTTGTTGTTCATGATCTTCAATATTTGTAACCTCAGAGGTAACATGATTAACTTACTTTATATACTTTTAAATATTATCTCATTTTTTTGTCCTACATTAGTTTGCTTACGACGCATTTTTACATACGAAAATATAGGGTGTAACAATAAGCCACCTCGCCCACTCTCTCCAGAATCTCAAAGGGTCCGATATACCTAGGGCTCAACTTGCCCTTCTTTCCAAATCTCATTACACCCTTCACAGGTGATACCTGAAGCAATACTCTCTCTCTGACCATGAATACAACATCACAAACTTTACGATCGGCATAACTCTTCTGCCTGGACTGAGCTGTGCGAAGTCGATCCTGAATAATATTGACCTTATCCAATGCATCCTGTACTAGATCTGTGCCCAGCCACCGAGCCTCCCCTGACTCGAACCAACCTACTGGCGACCGGCACCGCCTACCATATAATTCCTCATAGGAAGCCATTTGAATGTTCGACTGGTAGTTGTTGTTGTAGGCGAACTCTGCAAGGGGCAAGAACTGATCCCACAATCCTCTGAAGTGTATAACATATGCGCGGAGCATATCTTCCAAGATCTGAAGAGTGCGCTCGGACTGCCCATCCGTCTAAGGATGAAACGATATGTTCAACTCAACCCGCGTGCCGAACTCACGCTGTACTGCTCTCCAAAAGTGCGAGGTGAACTGCGTACCTCGATCAGAAATGATAGACACTAGCACACCGTGGAGACGAACGATCTCGCGGATGTAAATCTCTGCCAACCGCTCCGAAGAATAGGTAAAAACTGCATCGAACTTCCTCTGAGTCCGTGGGAGTCCAACAACGAAATCCATAGTGATATGCTCCCACTTCCACTCATGAATCTGTATATTCTGAAACAAACCACCAGGTCTCTGATGCTCATACTTTACTTGCTGACAATTTAGACACCGAGCTACATAAGCAACTATATCTTTCTTTATCCTCCTCCACCAATAATGCTACCAAAAGTCCTGATACATCTTGGTGGTGCCCAGATTAATAGAATACCGGGAACTGTGGGCCTCCTCTAGAATCAACTCACAAAGTCCATCCACATTAGGCACACAAACACGATCCTGCATCCTCAAAACTCCATCATCTCCGACCGCAACCTGCTTGGCATCACCGTGCCGCGCTGTGTCCCTAAGGATAAGCAACTGAGGGTCATCATACTGCCGCTCCCTGATGCACTCAAACAACGAAGACCGAGCGATGGTACAATCTAGAACATGACAGGGCTCAGAAACATCCAACCTCATGAACTGATTGGCCAATGCCTGAACATCTAGTGCAAGAGGTCTCTCACCGACTGGAATACACGCAAGGCTACCCATACTCACTGACTTCCTACTTAAGGCATCAGCCACCATGTTGGCCTTCCCGGGATGATACAAGATGGTGATATCATAATCTTTCAACAGCTCTAACCACCTCATATGCCTCAAATTGAGCTCCTTTTGTTTGAAAAACTATTGTAAACTTCGATAGTCCGTGAAAACCTCACATGAAATGCCATAAAGATAATGCTTCCAAATCTCCAGCGCATGAACAATGGTTGCCAACTCTAAGTCATGGACAAGGTAATTCTTCTCGTGAACCTTCAACTGCCGCGAAGTATATGCAATAACCTTTCCACCCTGCATCAATACCGCACCCAAACCAATACGAGATGCGTCATAATATATTGTATAAGATCCTGAACCTGAGAGTAACACCAATACCGGTGCCGTAGTCAAAGTAGTCTTGAGCTTCTGAAAGCTCGCCTCACACTCGTCCGACCATCTAAATGGGGCACCCTTCTGGGTTAACTTAGTCAACGGGGCTGCTATAGATGAGAACCCCTCCACAAACTGACGGTAGTAACCCGCCAATCCCAAGAAACTACGGATCTCTGTAGGTGATGTGGGTCTAGGCCAGTTATGAACAACCTAAATCTTCTTAGGATCCACCTGAATTCCCTCTACTGATACAACGTGACCCAAGAAAGCAACTGAACTCAACCAAAACTCGCATTTGGAGAACATAGCGTATAACTGGTTATCTCTCAGAGTCTGTAGAATGATCCAAAGATACTGCTCATGCTCCTCTTGGCTGCGAGAGTAGATCAAGATATCATCAATAAACACGATCACAAAGGAATCCAGATAGGGCTTGAACACCCGGTTCATCAAATCCATGAACGTTGCTGGGGAATTTGTCAGCCCAAATGACATCAGTAGAAACTCATAATGTCTGTACCGAGTCCGAAAAGATGTCTTAGGGACATCAAATGCTCTATTCCTCAACTGATGGTAGCCAGATCTCAAATGAATCTTCAAAAATACCTCGGCACCCTAAAGCTGATCAAATAAATCATCAATCCTCGGCAATGGATACTTGTTCTTGATAATGACTTTGTTCAACTGCCGTTAATCTATGCACATCCTCATCGACCCATCCTTCTTCTTCACAAACAACACAGGTGCAACCCATGGCGAAACACTAGGTCTAATGAACCTTTATCAAGCAAATCTTGCAACTGTTCCTTTAATTCTTTCAACTCTGACGGGGCCATGTGGTATGGAGGAATGGAAATAGGCTGAGTGCCCGGAGCCAAGTTAAAGCAGAAAGAAATATCCCTGTCGGGAGGCATCCCCGACAGATCTGTAGGGAACACCTCTGAAAACTAACGAACAACCGGCATTGAATCCATGGAAGGAACCTCCGCACTAGAATCGCGCACATAAGCCAAATAAGCTAGATACCCCTTCTCTACCATATGCCGAGCCTTCACATAAGAGATAACCCTGATGGTAGAATGGCCTGAAGTCCCTCTCCACTCTAATCGAGGCAACCCTGGCAAGGCTAAGGTCACCGTCTTGGCGTGACAATCCAATATAGCGCGATAAGGTGACAGCCAATCCATACCTAAGATGACATCGAAATCAACCATATCGAGGAGTAGAATGTCTACACTAGTGTCAAGACTCCCAATACTACACATGAACGATAAACACGATCTACAACAATAGCATCTCCCACAGGTGTGGACACATACACAAGAGCAGTCAAAGAATCACGAGGCACAACAAATATGAAGCAAAATAGGATGACACAGAGAAGTAAGTAGATCACGGATCAAATAGAACTGAAGCATCTCTACTGCAAACTGAAACAGAACCTGTAATAACAGCATCGGATGACTCAGCCTCAGGCCTAGCTAGAAAAGCATAACATCGGGGCTGGGCCCCACCACCCTAAACTACGTCCCTAGGACGGCCTCTATCTGGCTGGTCTCCACCTCTAACGGCCTGACCTCTACCTCTAACAGTTTGGCCCCTACCTCTAGCTGCCTGACCCCTGCCTCTGGCTGGCTGAGCAGGTGGTGCAACAACTGGTGTCGGAACCATGGAACGAGAACCCTGATGCTTTGAGCTGCCCGATGCCTGAAGGCAAAATCTAGCAATGTGCCTCGGATCACCACAAGTATAACAGGACCTCGGCTGCTGTGACTACTGACCCTGAAACTTACCCTGTCGACCTGAGTAACCAGCATGAAAACTCTGGAGCGGACGTGCTCTAATAGGGGCTGGTGGTGTACTGTAGGCTAGCTGGTCGGAATAATGCATCGGAGGGCCACAACAACCTGAGGTGCCGTGGGATGCCTCGAGTGCTGAATGAAATGACCTGGGGGGATGGCTTCTGCCATAAGTACTCCAGCCTCCAGATGAGGCTCCACTGAATCCACCAGAGTGACAAGGCCTCTTGTCAGACCCCTGACCGCTCCCCTGAGCTAAAACCATCTCGACTCGCCTGGCAACATTGGCAGCTGCCTGAAAAAAATCTCACTCCCAGTCTCCTTAGCCATCTGCAGTCTGATAGGCTGAGCAAGTCCATCAATAAACCTCCTCACCCTCTCTCTCTCGGTAGGAAGTAGAATAAGAGCATGACGGGCCAAATCCACAAATCGGGTCTCATGCTGAGTAACAGTCATACTGCCCAGCTAGAGACGCTCGAACTGAAGGCGATGCTCCTCTCTCAATTTGATAGGGAGAAACTTCTCTAGCGAAGAGCTGAGAAAATTGGTCCCAAGTAAGAGCAGGCGACCCAGCTGGTCTGGTCAACAAATAATCTATCCATCATTTCTTGGCGGAACCAGTCATCTGTAATGCAGCAAAAGTGACCCCATTGGTCTCCACTATACCCATGTTTCGTAGCACCTCATGACATCTGTCAAGATACTCCTGGGGATCATCCGAATGAGCACCACTGAAGTGAACCGGGAAGATCTTGGTAAACCTGTCCAATATCCACAAAGCCTCAAAAGACATAACTGACCCATCACTGGTTAGTGCCTCCACAACCGGCTGAAGTATTCGACCTGATGAGGGGTTGGAGTCTGATACAGGGGAACCATTTGCTCCAGAGTATGAGTAGCAGGAGTCTGGGCTCCTCCTCCAGCCTGAGAGATGGCTGGTGCCATGGGAAATGCACCAGTCTGGGCCACACTCTCCATAAGGCCCACCAAACGGACCAAAGCGCCCTAAAGCACTAGGGTGGCAATGAACCCCTCCGGAACCTGAGCTGGTCCGACAGGCACAGCCTGGGCTAGAACCTCCTCATCAAACTCTACCCGAGGCTCCACCACTGGTGCCGCTGCTCGGGCTCTAGGCTGAGCCCTGCCCCTGCCTCGGCCTCTGGTACGGCCTCGGCCTCGACCGCTGTCACTCATAGGATCTGCCACTAGAGGCTCTGGCTGCTGCTCGGCTGAAGATACGATACGTTTTCTCGCCATCCGTGAGAGAATAAGAGCAAAAGAGTTCAATTAGCATTGTGAGAACAAAATCGCACGACAGAGAAGAATAGAAGTGAAATTTGTTCCTAAACTTCATAGCCTCTGGAAGATAAGCACAGACGTCTCCGTACCGATCCTCCATACTCTACTAAGCTCTCTTGTGAATCGTGAGACCTAGGCAACCTAGTGCTATGATACCAACATGTGACGACCCGAAATTCCCACCGTCGAGACTATGATGGCGCCTAACATTTCACTTGCTAGGCAAGCCAACATTAGAGAATTCATCAAGCCAATTCTTATACATTTCAGTAAATAACAACAACTAAGCTATAACAAGTTAAAATAAGTGCAGAAATGTATAACAGCCCCCATATATACACTACTACCCGGATCTGGAGTCACAATTCACGAACTTCTAGGATTTTACTACAAGTAAAAGTCTGAAAGAAATACAACTGTTTGAATAAAAAAAACAGTAAAAGAAAACTGAAAAGATAGAAGGGGACTTCAAGGTCTGCGAACACCAACAGATCTACCTTGAGTCTCCGATGAACCAGTCTGAGCGGCTACGCCTCTCGATCAGCTAGGACCAATACCAAAATCTGCACAGGAAATGCAGAGTGCAGTATCAGTACAACTGACCCCATGTACTGGTAAGTGTCGAGCCTTACCTTGATGAAGTAGTGACAAGGCTATGACAAGACACCCACAAAATAAACCTGAGCAGATAACAGTATATGTCCAAGAAAAGAACAGTAACAACTAAACATGTACTATTGGGGGGGGGGGGACATGCTAAAGGGGCACAAGATATAGGAGATACAACAAAAATGATAACTAGAACAGTCAACATGCTTTTAACCAGTGAAAAACAACTAAACACAATGAAGAAAATTGCACGGCATCACCCTTCGTGGTTTTACTCTCAGCCTCACAATAAAAGTCAATAGATATGGTACGACATCACCCTTCGTGCATTAACTCTCATAACATGGCACGACATCACCCTTTGTGCATTAACACTCACAACATGGCATGACATCACCCTTCGTGCATTAACACTCATAATATGGCACGACATCACCCTTCGTGCATTAACACTCATAATATGGCACGGCATCACCCTTCGTGCATTAACACTCTCCCTTACCATAATGCAATGAACAAATAACAACAGGGAGATAGAATGACAAGTACAAGTCTTACTTCAACATTTGGTTCCACAATACCAATCTCAGCTTCTACATCAATACTCAGTTATCACCAGAAAATCCGTAAACATGATAAGAACGATCAATTTAACAATACTAGTCTAAACATGGATAACATGAATAAAGGAAGCTATAGTTGCAAGAAACCAAGCCCCCACCCACATGCTTTAACCCGACTAACAATGATGTCTGAATATTATGGTGAAGTTATGCATGGGTTGGAGGGGTTCTAATGGTTAATGTGATGCTCCAGAAGAAATGCAAAAGATAAACCCCTATTTACCCAAGGATGTGGAATGCTAAAGAAGGTAAACTCTCTGCACATGAAAATGTATATGACATGGTAAGCGATCCTAGAAGCAGAGTGTTAAAGATAATGGAACCCGAGAAAGTACTATAGAGTAGATAGGGAGGGTTTGCGAGTGTTCATAATGGGTCCACAACAGGTTTGTGACTTGGCAAGAACCTAGATGCCAAAAAAAAGATAGGACAAGCATGAGAAATATATGTGATGCTATAGTAATCCAAAAGTGTATTCGGACTTGATGGAGAGCCTATTAAGAATCCTATGAGAAATGAAGTGTTAAAGTGATACATGGAAGGACACGGTCCCTCATGGGTATCCCAACATGTATCCAGAGACTAGCGCAATTTACTTACAACTAAGGAAAAACAATCAGAACATGTTGCAAATGTGGAGGAGATGATGAACACTTGTTATGAGCTAGACATGTTTTTGCCATAATAACTCTCAAGCTACAATACCAAGCCATGTCATTGGTAGCAAAAATACTGGAAATGAGGTGAGTCACTTATTGAGGATGTAATCAGGTGGTCTAAGTGTCGCACCTCAAGTCAGGGTTAGACACAACACTTACCTCACTCCAAAGGCCACTCAATGCTCAATTACCGCTTTTCCTCTAGAATTCACCTCCGAACCACTCCTATCTATCCACAAATGACTCAATAATATCAAATATTGCTAAAGAAATCAATTACAATGCATAAATTTAGATTCCCCGTACTTTTCCCCAAAAAGTCAAAAATCGACCCCGGGCCCGCTTGGTCAAAACCCGAGGTTCAGACCAAAATCCATTCACCCATTCACCCCCGAGCCCGATTATATAATTTATTTTGAAATCCGACCTCAATTCGCGGTCTAAATTCCAACTACGCAAAAATCCCTAATTCTACCCAAACCCCCAATTTCCACCATGAAAATCCTAGATTTTACGTTGAAAACTCATGAAATGTATTGGGTAATTGAAAGAAAGTGGTTTAGAATCACTTACCAACACTTTGGGGAAGAAAATGTCTTTTGAAAATTGCCTCTAGGACGTCTAGCTTTTGAAAATGTGAAAGAATAGCTTAAGTCCCGTAATGGGACTGCTTAATAGATGCGCGACAGTGTTCATCGTGTTCGTGAGGGCACTGTCGCGTTCGCGAAGAGCAGAGCTTGCCAAGCTATGTGATCGCGAAACTCTTATCGAGTTCACGAAGGCTACGCCCCCCAGCCTTCGCGTTTGCGATGAAGAGTGATTGACTCCCTCCCCAGGTCCCAAATAATACGCGTTCACGTTGAGATGGTCGCGTTCGCGAAGGGTAATGCCCCCATCACTCCGTACTCGCGACCTAGCCTTCACGTTCGCGAAGAAGAAAAACCCAGTCATCCCAGTTTCTACTTCGCATTCGCGAACGCGAAGAAGGAAACCAGAAGGCACATGAAGCTGCAGAAAACCAGATTTTTCTAAGTCCAAAACATCGCGTAACCTATCCGAAACTCACCCGAGCCCTCGGGGCTCCAAACCAAACAAGCACACAAGTCTAAAAATATCATACGAACTTGCTCGCGCGATCAAATCGCCAAAATAACACTAGAACTACGAATTTAGCACCAAATCAAATGAAATTCTCAAGAACATTTAAAAATTCCTATTTTCACAAGAGGACGTCTGAACCACGTCAAACCAACTCCGTTTCTCACCGAATTTCATAGATAAGTCATAAATATTATATTGGACCTATACCGGGCTCCGGAACCAAAATACGGACCCGGTATCAACAAGGCCAAACATCGTCCAATTCTTAAAACCATTAAATTTTAGACTTCTAATTCATAACTCGAGCTAGGGACCTCCGAATTTGATTCCGGGCATACGCCCAGGTCCCATATTTCGATACGGACCTACTGGGACTGTAAAAACATGTATCTGGGCCCGTTTACCAAAAATGTTGACCGAAGTCAACTCAACTAAATTTTTAGGTAAAAATTCTTATTTTTATCAGTTTTTAACATATAAGCCTTCCGGGCCAATACCCAGACTGCGTACGCAAATCGAGGAAGGTTAAGATGAGGTTTTTAAGACCTCGTAACGCAGAATTAGGTTCTTAAATATATGATGACCTATCGGGTCATCACAAATAGATCGAGTATAGTAAAAGTAAACAGGTATGAAACATGGAAATTAAAAAAATAAGAACAAATGTACGTACATAACACGATCCTCAATATAAGAATGAATACGAGGTCCTCAAACATCGTGTGCTATCTCGAACAGATAAGAAATATCAAGTAAATGCCAAGTCTCAAATTAAAAGGGGTAATCTCATGAATATTCAGACTCTTAGAGATATTATACACGAATTATTGCGAGGTCGTATGGCCCAATCCGTAATAATCGTGTACACCGTCGAGGTCATACAGCCTGATCCATGGATGCATATCAATAAATTACCGAGGTCATATAGCCCGATCCATATTGCTATTTCATAGCACTATTGAGGCATTCAGTCTGATCCATAGAAATAGAGAAAACTTATCGAATTACGGGACACATATTTACAATACAAGGACAGGAACATAAAGTAAGCATGAATTTTACCAATAATCAAGTATCCCGCCAAACAACTTAGGTAATGAGGTTCGACCTAACATAATCTCTAATAAAATTTAAATTTTATGTTTAAGTAATTAAACAAACAAGTTGAGTTTAAGTAATACAAATATTGCATGATAAAGTCCTAAGTCTACTCGGACATAAACATGATTCTAGCTACGTATGGACTCTTGTCACCACGTATCTCCCACAACAAATAGCACATAACAAATATAATACCTACGGGGTAGATTTCCCCTCACAAGGTTAGACAGGAGACTTACCTCGCTTTGAAACACTTAACCTCAATATATGGGTGAAATGGCCCTTCAAAATCACCCCAAAGTCGGCTCCAATTGTTCCCAAATGAAAAATGAGACGAAATTCCAAAATTCCAACTTATAAAGTTTGGCCAGGCATCCTTCTTCGCGAACGTGGCATGTGCCTCGCGTTCGCGAAGCACACTCAGCTCTTGCTCTAAAAGTGTTCTTTGTGGTTGCGAGAAAAGGCTTGCGAATGTGATGCTCTACCAGGCAACCATTCGCGAACACGGCATCACCTTTGCAAACATGAAGGCCACATCTCCAGACCCAGCCTCTTCTTCGCGAACGCGTCGACCTTGTCGCGAACACGATGAACCTCTTCCCCCATACATTCGTGAACACAACCACTCAATAGTGAATGCAAATCACAAAATACCTCCAGTAAAACATCCTTCATCGCGAACGCGTGCTTCCCACCGTGTTCGCGAAGAACAAAAAAACCAGCAATCCAACAATTTGAAATCAAATGGAATTGGTCTGAAACAATCCTGAAACACACCTGAGGCCCCCGGGACTCCGTCCAATCATAACAAATAGTCCCATCATCTTATCCAAACTTATCTATTGTCTCAAAACACTACAAATAATATCAAAACCATGGATCGACGATCAAAACATTCGCTTAACTTTCAAACATTCAAACTTCGTCGAACACGTCCGAATCGCACTTAGACATTCCGGATCACGACCAAAATTCGCACACAAGTTCCAATCAATAAAATGAGCCTATCCAAGATCCCAGAGTCAGATAACACCAAAGAACACTCCAAGTCAAACTTTGTTAATTTTAAGACCTTTAATTATATAAACTTCCGATAATAAGTGCCGAATCACTCTCGGACCATCTGATACTCAACCCAAACATACGTCCAAGTATGAAATCACCTTATGAACCTATAGGAACCTTCAAACCTCGATTCCAAGGTAGGTTACTCAAAAGTCAAACCTTGATCAACTCTTTCAACTTAAAGCTTCCAAATTGAGAATTATTCTTCCAAATCAACTTTGAACTTCTCAAAAATCAAAACCAACTATACGCACAAGTCATTATATGTAAAGTGAAGTTGTTCAAGGTCTAAAATTGCTGAACGGCATGCTAGAGCTCGAAACGACCGATCGGGTTGTTCATAAATCAAGCTCTCCTTTAATATGAAAAAATCCATCTTGATGGCTGAATAATAGTTGAGAATTAATGAATAAATTCTTTGTAATGATATCTCATTGAATGTTGTATTTTCCAACTATTTTCTTCCTTTCAAATCTTCGTCCACGATTTTGCTGTCCTCGGAACTTACCCAGCACCGGTCACATGTTAGTAACTGATGCCAGCTATTTGTTGACTCTTATCTTACTTATCTTTACTTCTGCGTGTCAACTCGTCAAGCATCCACCTGTTGTTTACCAATTTTACCCCATAGAGATAGTCTCCTACTTTCTGGTGACAATACGTTTTGTTATTGGGAAGTATATAAGACCTCTTCCTTGGCGGAAAACTTCCTGAATGGTTTCTGACATTTGAAAGGACACACGTCTACTTGCATATAATGAGCCGAACACGTGCTCTCGTAATTCAGAAAATATTTTTGCCAGTTTTCAAGGTGATCATGACCATGAATTTCTGCTGCTTATAAATTTCTCTACTACTCATCACTTTTACCTTTTACTTTTACAAATTCTTCTTCTTCAAATTTCCTACAAACCCAACTATAAAACATCTCTTTCTCAATAAAACCTCCTTGTTCAGATTTTTCTACCACCATGTATTCTACTGTTTCTGCCCCTAGAAACTCTTGTCGTCAAATCAGTGGTGGCCCCTGTAAGAAGGGTAAAACTATAGAAGTCGATGCCGAACCTCCTACCGTCAACACAATTATACCTTCTCAACTTCACTCCTAGTTGGACCTTCAAGTTCAAAAAGGAAACTATCAACCCCAATAATGACAAAAATTGGACTGTCCGCAGATATCCTTCTTCCATTCGCCCTATTAGCATTCTTATTATGAAGGAAGAATGTGACTAGAATAATATTGAGATCTTAGCCTCTAGTAAAGTGGAAAGGGCCAATTTTAGCAAACCCAAGTTCATGTATGTTTATACATACCCTTTTACCTTAAGATTGGGTCAAGAAATTAATTCCTTTATTTTAGAATTTTGCCATCATTACCAAATCTGCTTGGCTCAAGTAAGTCCATCAATGTGGCGTATGGTGGCTTGTCTTCGAAAATTATGTTTTCAGGCCGGAGAAACCCTCACTCTTGCCCATTTTGATCAACCTCTACTTCGCAAAGTTTTTCCGTGGGGCGTGATCAAACTCAGCAAATGTGGCCACCATGTCATCGTTACCAGCATCGATGACGATAATGACCGAGGTTGAATGGAACAGTTCATTATCTTTGCTACCAGGGATATCCTTCCGGCAACAGCTCCTTCCATACTTAAATCTTGGAATTTACTCGTAAGTTTTTATATATCTTTTTCTTATTGTGTTAAAGAGAATTCCCTCCTTTGTTAAATTTTATTCTCCTTATTCCAGCTACTCGTTGGGAACCACTATCGGTTAAGAACCTAGCCCAATGGGTCCAAAAAAGTTTAGACGTTTCCAGACCGGATTCCCGTAGGTAAAGAGAATTTGCATCCAAATTTAATTGGAAAGCCAAAATTCATAGTAAGTAAAATTTCTCATTTCCTTTCAATATTCAACGTGACTTAGTACCAATTTACCAACCCTCTTTTATAATACATGGTTCTTCCAAAAGGATCTTCTATTTGACTCGCTGTTGAGGTTTCTAATGACCCACAGGAGGCCCAACAACAATTGCAAGAACTCCTTAACCGGAAGAAGGCTCGTGAAGCTACTCTTGCTACCGGTGAAGGTCCCTCCTCCCGGAGTCCCCTGCCTAAGGATAAAAAACTAAAAAGAAGATGTACCTCTACGACTGAGACTTGGGAGAATCCTTCAACAAATACAAATTCCCATTGGACCGACCACAATGGTCCTTGATGAAGAAGAAACTAATGATGGGGCATTTCACGGAAGAACGTCAACCGTATGCTCAATCGGGAGAACGTCAAGGGATTTTCACGGAAATGGAAACAGTTGAAAACACCGAGTCTCATTTCCGAGGTGCCGTTGTTGCTTTCGAGAAAACTTATGCAATTTATCATATGAGGAGGAAGACTTTGGAGGATGCCAAAGAAGGTAGAGAATATGGATGGATATATTGCTAAAGCTTAGAGACGACTACCTTTAACAATATTCCTGCTCGACCCACTATTTCAAGCACTTCGAGCACAAGTTCAGAGTACTCGGGAGCTGAAGAAGAAGGTAAATATGAAGGTACTCATTCGGAGACGGAACATCCTTCATCTGCAAAAGATGCATAAGATATTTCTCTTCCTTCGGACTCCACCGGAAAAGCCAATTGATGTAATGCATAAATCTATTGTAATTATGCCAAAATTTTTAAAAGTTTGGCATTTCAAGAAATAAAGACACCTCTTGATCAATTTCCGTGCAATATATTATATTTACTTTTTGTTAAAGTTAGGGAATTCAAACTTGCCGGTATTTACTATTTGACTATGATGGTTTCATAAGAAGTGGCCGTTATGTTTATGGTGCTCTTAAAGAGGACGTCTCCTGTTCTTTTTGGCACAAGCATTTGAGGTTTAATTGACTTTCAAATGTAACTTATCATTAGGACAATAAATAAGATAAAAACAAAAGGATTTTGATTTATTCCTTCCATTCTTAAAAGTACATTTACATAAATATTTATTTACTTAAGTAAATAAAGCTGCCAATACATGTGGTTAACTTGTAAAACTTATTTCTACATATCTGATCATGCAGTCCCCGGTCCTTATAGAATAATGTTTCCGGTTCTAATAGTACCCGGTCTTTGTGACAGTTTTAGTGCTCTAATATACAATAGCTCCCCCCCCCCCAGTGTTCGGATGCTAAATGTGAGAATTCGAACACTGGTGTACATTGCTTCATTATTTGCCTCCTCGTTTGCCCGGGAATACCTTATAGTTGGTTCCCAATCTCCACCGGAATCAAAGCTTCCGCATTTTACACAAACAAAAAGGGTGTTTCTCCCATGCTTGACGTCACCGTTGTTCGATATACCCATAATACTCTCGATAGATCACCTGGCCAATTACATTTCGCATCCTCTAACATCATTTTGAGGTTTTGTATTATAACTTTGTTGGATGACTCTGCTTGTCTGTTGGCATTTGGATGATATGGAGAAGATGTAATCCCTTTGATCTTTAACCCTTCCAAAATCTTTGTGACTTTAAAACCTATAAATTGTGGCCCATTATCACATGTAATTTCTTTTGATACTCCAAATCGACAAATGATATGATCCTATATGAAATCAATCACTTCTCGCTCTCCAATCTTTTTGTAAGCACATGCTTCAACCCATTAAGTGAAATAATCAGTTAAAATCAAAAGAAATTTTACCTGCCTAGGCCCTTGAAGTAACAGACCAACTATGTCCATCCCCCATTTCATGAATGGTCACGGTAACACCACCAAATGCAAATGTTCTGTCGGTTAATACACTATATGTGCATGGCGCTGACACTTATCACATTTTTGTACAAATTCCTTCCTGTCTTATTCCATTTGGGGCTAATAGTAGACAATCCTTATCAATTTGAGAACCAACGAATCTACATCAGAGTGATTTCCGCACACTCCTTCGTGAACTTATCTCATTACATAGTCAGCTTCTGATGTCCCTAAACACTTAGCCAATAGTCTTTGAAAAGACCTTCTATATAATTGACCGTCAACAAGGCAATAACGAACATCTTTAGTCCGTAATGCATGGGATGCTTTTGGATCTTCAGGAAATTTTCCATGCCATAAATATTCTATAAACTCATTTCTCAAATCCCAAATTAGGTTTGTTGAGTTAACTTCACAATATGTGTCCACGTCCAATATCAAATGCAACATTTCCATGGACGGCCCCAAATTGGCTAATGCATCTGCCTCGACATTTTCTTCCCTTGGAATGTGGATGATCAACCATTCCTTGACCCAAGAAAGAAATACTTGAACCTTGTTCAAGTACGGTTGTATGCATTCCTCCTTGGTGTCAAAAATTCCATATACCTAATTCACTACTAGTTGGGGGTCTCAATTTATTTCAACTACCTCGGAGCCTAGTCCACGAGCTAACTCATGTCCTCTAACCAAAGCCTTGTACTCAGCTTCATTGTTAGTTAAAGGTACGTTTCTAATGGCCTGTCTAAGAGTTTCTCCTGAAGGAGTGATTTATACTATCCCATGACCGGACCCTTTTACGTTAGAAGCTCCATCCGTAAATAAGGTCCAAACATCGAAGATAGTTTCCACACCATAACTGCTTCTTTAGCAGCTAAAGGCATCATTCTCGGACTAAAGCCAGCCACGAAGTTGGCCAAAACTTGCGACTTGATTAGATGTCCAAAGTTTATATTCTATATCAAGTTCACTAATTTCTACCACCCATTTAGCCAATCGACCTGACAATTCAGGTATATAAAGGACGTTTCTAATGGGAAAAGATGTCACAATGGCTATTGGTGGCACTGAAAATACAAGAGCTAGAGACAACATTTCAAGGTGCGGATAGAGTGTCTCCACTCCTGATAAAACTTTACTAACATAATAAACAGGAAATTGCGTACCTTCATCCTCTCGGATCAAAACAACACTTACCCCAAGTTTCAAAATTGCTAAATAAATTAACAATTGCTCACCTTTCATTGATTGTGACAACAGCAGAGGACTAGACAATACCTTTTAGGTCTCTCAATGCTTGCTGGCATTTTAAAGTCTATGAAATGCATTATTCTTTTTCATGAGTGAAAATAATTGATGGCACTTCTCTGAAGACCTCGCAATGAACCTACTAAGTGTCGTCAACCGGCCAGTCAACCTCTGAACCTCTTTTACACTTGTCATTTTATCAGGAATATCTTCTATGGCTTTAATCTTGTCAGGATTTACTTCAATTTCACGATGTGAAACCAAAAAATCAAGAAACTTCCCGAAACCAGCTACAAAAGCGTATTTTTCATGATTAAGCTTCATGTTGTATTTTCTTAGAATATCAAATATCTCATGTAGATTAGATAAATGGTCTCCTACATTAAGATACTTAACCAACATATCATCAATATAAACCACCACAGTTTTACCAATTTGTTGTTCAAATATTTTATTAACGAGCCTTTGATAAGTGGATATAACACTATTAAGCCTGAAAGGCATCACACTATAGTAGTATGTGCCAAACTTTGTGACAAACAAGGTTTTTTCTTGATCTTCCTGGTACATCCTAATTTGATTATACCCGGCATACGCATCAAGGAAGCTCATTAACTCACGCCCGGCCATAACATCGATCATTTGGTCAATGTTCGGCAACGGGAAAAAGTCCTTAGGACATGCCTTATTCAAATCATTATAATCTACACATATTCTAAATTTATTATTCTTTTTAGGTACAACCACTACGTTAACAAACCAATCGGGATAATTTACCTCCTAAATTGGACTTATATTCAATAACTGAGGTTACCTCTTCTTTGACAAACTTGTTTCTGACCTCAGGTATCAGTCATTCTTTCTACCTTATCGGAGGGAACTGAGGGTCCAAACATAATTTGTGGACAACCACTTCCAAATGAATACCTATCATATATGAGTGAGACCATGCAAAACAATCAATGTTAGTTTTAAGAAAATCAAAAATTTTAAGCTTTAGTTTGGGACACAACCGCGTTCCCAAATGGAACTTTCTTTCTAAGAACTCTGTGAACAAAGCAACATGTTCGAGCTCCTCTGCGGTTGATTTTGTTGTGTCGATTTCCTCTGGTACTGATAAGTGTATATTTTAATCACTTATTAGTACCTTGTTGCTTTAGTTTTAGTCCGAAAGTATTGATTTATGTTCCCAAAACTAATGAAAGTGTGAAAATTGCAAGAATATTAGAGAATTAGACTCTAGTGAAGAAATCTAACTCAAAAATGAGTGTTCCGGCTCATAAGACAAGAAGGAGCGCAGCATGCCAAAAGAGCGGCCCGCAGAAGTATTTTTGCGGCCACAGAAGAAAGCGTGGACTGCAGAATTCTCTCTGAGGCCGTAGATTTGGTAATTTGTGACCAAATTGGGTTAAAAACATATTAGTTTATCATTTTAATTTTGTATTATGGCTTTAATTAGTGTTTCTTCTTTATTTTCTTCCATTTCTACTATGAGTAGCTAGATATTTACTAGGGTCGTGACCCAACCCTAGTGTGTAAACCTTATGGCTAATTAATCTATTATTTGTCTATGATTGGGTATTTGTTATTTAGCCTTGTTCATGCTTTAATTTAGAATTTATGGTTGCAAACATTGATTCATGCCTTTTGACTTTGTCTTTACTTGAGAAAGATGGATCTAGCCTAGGATAACTTGGCTAACAAGAAATTGGGCTAGTTAAGGTTTTGACTAGTCCAATTAAAGGGTTTGAACAAGAGATAGGGAAAACCCGACTTTAGCTCATATCAACTATTTGTCTTGTTACCCATTTGGGCTTGGGAAAGCCAAATTGGGCAAAATCACTCTATGACTAAGATGTATTGAGTGGGCTACTTAGAGTTGAGAGCTATACCACACCCTAATCACTAAAACAAGTATTAACGTAATTAACCCATTAGGCTAACACCTAGGTGAAGTTTACATCCCTAGGCCTTTTACCTGTTTGAAAACAACCAAAAATAATTAATCAATATCTAGTTTCATTTCTCTTGTTAATCATTGTTAGTATAGTTTGTAGAAGTAATTTGCAAAACCATCTTGTTTGGAAGCGTATTTAAGATATTTCTTCTACAGTCATCAAGTGTACACTCTAACACCCACATTTAGCTCCCTGAGGAAATCGACCCTGACTCATAGTTGGGTACTATTCTTCCAGTGTCCTCTTCCACTCTTTGTTGAGTGTGGATTGGGTGTGGATCAATTTTTGGCGCCGTTGCCGGGGAGTTATAATGGTGTTAGCTATATATTAGAGTGTGTTTTTTGGAATATCTTCTTTTCCTTCCGTGTTACTAATTTGTTTTAGAAATCATAGGTACAAACATGGCGAACAATGAGCTCAAAAATATGCCATTGGGGGACTTGGACGGCGAGCAGGAACAACTCGATAAGGTGCCTCAAGTACCACAATCTAATCGGCGAGGCCCACAAGACAACGTGCCTGTTCCACCCCCACCTCCACAACATCCACCACAAGTGGCTCAACACCGGATATTGCCCAATGAAGGTTATACTAGTTCAATAGTCCCTCCCTGTATTAGGGCGGGAAATGTTCAAATCACCAACGTAATGCTCACTTTACTTGATCAACGGGGTTTCTTCACCGGTGCACCAACCCAAAATGCTTACAAACATTTTAAGGACTTTGTGGATACATGTTGGGGGAGCAAGAAAACTAATGTTTCTGAGGATGCATTGAGGCTAAGGCTTTTTCCCTTTTCTCTATGGGGAAAATATTTATATTGGTTGGAATGTTTTGTGAACCATTCAATACACACTTTGGATGAGTTGGTGGCCAAGTTCATTGCTAAGTGGTTCTCTCCCAGGCACATGGCTACACTTCGAGATGAGATCTTGACATTCAAACATGAAACGAATGAGTCACTACACAAAATTTGGGTGCTCTATAGAACAATGGTTAAGTAAACTCCCAACAATGATATGAAGGAAAACATGTTGCAACAAACCTTTTATCGTGGTATTAACACAACCAACCAATATGTAGTGAATCAGCAAGCCGGTGGCAACTTTATGACCACGCCTTATGCAGAGGCGTGTTACATTCTAGATGAGATGGCAGAGATGTCATCGGCTTGGCAATCCCCGGCCAATGTCCCACAAACTGATACGAATATGATCTACCTCCACAAAGAGTTGCAAGATCATGGGCAAGCCATTGACGAATTGACCACTACCATGACTCAATTAGCAAAGACCCAACTCAATCAAGTGCAAGATCCTAAGCAACTTCATGCTATGGAGGGAGTCAATATTTTGGTGAACAAGAAGAGGACCAAGGGTCCACAAATGCAAACCTGAGTGGAGAAATATCTGCAAGATGATGGCGGTTTTGATCAAGATGATTCATATAATGAGCAAGAGGAGGAATTGCAATATGTGAATAATTTTCAAGGGAAAAGAAATAACTTCCAAGGCCCAAATAAACAACAATGGCGACCACAAAATAACCATGGCAATTGGAGTTCTAACAATCAAGGGAATTGGCATACCAACAACAATCAAGGAAAATAGAGTGGAAACAACCAAGGAAATTGGGGAGGCAACATCCAAGGTGGTTGGGGAAACAATCAAGGCAACCGGGGGTGGGGTTTTCAAAGGCCCACAATGTATCAACAACCGAGCAACCCACCTCCTTATCTTCCCGTGGTTCAAGTTATTCAAACAATGAGATGAGACGTATTGAGAACATGTTCAAGCAAATAATGAAAAAGAATACCGATTCAGATTGCCAACTTGCCTCACACAACACATCAATCCAAAATCTAAAAGTTCAAATGGGGTAAATCTCTCAAGATCTAAATTCTCGTCCTAAGGGTGCACTACATAGTGACACGGTGGTGAACCCAAAGGGTGGTAGAAATACGGTGTATGCTATGGAGGTTATCACAAGAAGTGGAGAGGCAGGAACGCACCCACCTCAAGTGAAAGGCGACTTATCGATGATGACCAAGTGATGTAATCCCAAACAATGTTGCTCAAGCAAATGAGGAAGTGCGAATTGATATTGATGATAGTGTGGAAGAGACTAAAGAGGAGGTGAACCCGTCTAGGGAACACATCATTGACATACCATTGCCTAAGCCTCCACCTCCATACCCTCAAAGACTTGCCAAGAAAAATGGTGAGAATCAATTCAAGAAGTTCATTTAAATGATGAAGAGTCTTTCAACTAATGTGCCATTGGTAGACGCTTTGGAAAAAATGCCCGGTTACACAAAGTTTAAGAAGGATCTTGTGACAAAGAAGCATTCGATGAATTTTGAGACTATCAAAGTCACTCATAAAGTGAGTGTGATTCTTCATTCAATGGCTCCTAAGTTAGAGGATCCCTGTGCTTTCACAATTCCTTGTACAATTGGAAGTGTGGAGTTTGCTAAGGCTCTTTGTGATCTTGAGGCAAGTATAAATTTGATGCCCTATTCGGTTTTCAAGACTTTGGGGATTGGAAAACCAAGACCCACTTCTATGAGATTACAAATGGATGATCGTACCATGAAGAGGCCGTTGGGTGTGATTGAAGATGTTTTGGTGCAGGTTAATAAATTCATTCTTGCGGCAGACTTTGTCATTCTAGATTGTGAAGTTGATTATGAAGTGTCGATCATTCTTGGGAGACCTTTACTTGCTACAGGTAAGGCTCTTTGTGATGTAGAATCCAGAGAACTCACTTTCCTGGATGGTGACGAAAAAGTGGTATTCCATGTGTGTAAGACCATGCGGCAACTAACTAGCAATGAGGTGTGTTCTTTTGTGAACTTGGTGACCGATGTTATTGTTGATAATACTAGTGCTACTATCAATGTTGGTGATATGTTTTCGGCCATTTTGCTTAATTTTGATGATGACGAGATGGATGGTTTCATGTAATGCGTGAACTCTTTGCAAGGAATGGGGTCGAACAACTATGCACCCCGAAAATTATCTTTGGATCTTGAAAATAGGAAGACTCCTCCTATAAAGCATTCTATTAAAGAGCCCCTCTGCATTGGAGTTGAAGCCATTGACTCCCCACCTTCGGTATGAATTCCTTGGCCCTTGTTCTATTTTACCGGTTATTCTTTCCTCTTGTTTGACTAACGTGCAGGTTGATTCCACATTGGCAGTGTTACAAAAGAGGAAGAAGTCTATTGGGTGGACCTTGGAGTATATTCGGTGTATAAGCCATGCCTTATGCATGCATAAGATCATGTTTGAGGATGGTGCTAAACCGCACATTGAACATCAAAAAAGACTCAATGAGGATGTGCAAGAAGTTGTCAAGGAGATTATCAAGTGGTTGGATGTCGGGGTGGTCTACCCATCTCCGATAGTTCATGGACCTCTCCGGTTCAATGTGTCCCAAAGAAGGGGGCATGATGGTGATTACCAATGATAAGAATGAATTGATTCATACAAGAACGGTGACCGGTTGGAGGGTTTGTATCTATTATCGCAAGCTCAACAAAGTTACAAGGAAGGATCACTTTCCACTTCCTTTCTTAGATAAAATGCTCGATATATTGGCCGGGCGTGCTTTCCATTTCTTTCTTGATGGGTACTCGGGCTATAACCAAATTCTCACTGCCCGGGAAGATCAAGAGAAAATAACCTTTACATGTCCCTATGGTACTTTTGCTTTCAAGAGGATTCCATTTGGTTTGTGCAATGCACCAGGGAGTTTTCAATGGTATATGATGGTTATTTTCACGGATATGATGGAGGACTACCTTGAAGTATTCATGGATGTCTTCTCGGTGGTTGGGGATTCTTTTGATGTTTGTTTTGCAAATTTGGACACAGTGTTAGCTAGATGTGAAGACACCAACTTGATACAATTAATTGGGAGAAATGCCATTTTATGGTTGAGGAAGGTATTTTCCTTGGCAATAAAATCTCAAGGAATGGAATTGAAGTTGACAAGGCAAAGATTGAGGTGATTTCTATGCTTCCACCCCAACTTCAATGAAAGATGTGCGGAGTTTCCTTGGCCATGCAGGTTTTTATCGGCACTTTATCAAAGATTTCTCTAAAGTGGTGAGCCTATTGTGCAAGCTCCTTGAAAAGGATGCAAAGTTCTATTTCAATGATGATTGCATGAGAGCTTTTGAACTATTGAAGCTCAAGTGAACAACTACTCCTATCATCACTGCTCCAAATTGGAGTGTGCTTTTGAACTCATGTGTGATGCAAGTGATGTAGAGGTTGGGGCTGTTTTGGGGCAACGTATCAACAAGATTTTCCATCCGGTCTACTATGCTAGTAAGATCATAAATAGTGCCCAAGTCAATTATACCATTACGAAGAAAGAGCTCCTTTCTATTGTGTTTGCATCGAGATATTCCGCCCGTACTTGATGGGTGCAAAAGTTATTGTTCACACGGACCATATGGCGCTTCGTTATTATATGAGAAAAAAGGATTCCAAAGCTTGGTTGATGAGATGGGTACTCTTGTTTACTGAATTTGATATTGATATCCAAGATAGGAAAGGTAATGAAAACCAAATGGCGGACCACTTGTCTCGTTTAAAGGAGGACGGGAGGCCGCATGATGGCCTTGAAATCATTGAATCCTTTCCCGATGAGCAACTTTTGGCAATTTCAATGAAAGAGGTGCCATGGTTCACGGACTTGGCAAATTTTCTTGTGAGTGGAATCATTCCGGATGAGTTCACTTCAAACCAAAGGAAGAAGCTCAAAAGAGATTGTCAAGATTATTATTGGGATGAACCATACCTTTTTCGGATTTGTACGGATAGGGTTATTAGAAGGTGTGTACCGGAAGAAGAGCAAGGTGATATTCTTGGGGCTTGTCATTCTTCACCATATGGTGGTCATCACGGTGGAGCAAGAACGACGGCCAAAGTTCTTAGTTGTTGTTTCTATTGGCCTACTCTTTACAAGGATGCTAGTGCTTTGGAGAAAATATGCGATGAATGTCAATGGGCTGGTGGAATCTCAAAGAAAAATGAAATGCCTCTCACAACCATCTTGGAGATTGATATTTTTGATGTTTGGGGAGTTGACTTCACGGTCCCTTTTGTGAGCTCTTGTGGAAACACCTACATCTTGGTCACGGTGGATTATGTGTCCAAATGGGTTGTGGTCGTCTCCTTACCCAACAATGAGGCGGGAAGTATAGTGGCTTTCTTGAAGAAGAATATTTTTACAAGATTTGGTACTCCACGTGCAATCATAAGCGATGGGGGGTCACACTTTTGCAATAAAGATTTTGACACTTTACTTTGCAAGTATGGTGTTACATATAATTTCACGACACCCTATTACCCACAAGCTAGTAGGCAAGTGGAAGTCACCAACCGGGAGATAAAGAGTAACCTATCTAAATCGGTGAATGCTAATCAGAAGAATTAGTCCAAGAAGCTTGATAATGCGTTATGGACTTATCGGACATCTTACAAAACACTTATTGCAATGTCTCCATATTGGTTGGTGTTCGAGAAAGCTTGCCATCTTCCAGTGGAGCTAGAGCACAAGGCAATGTGGGCTCTAAAGAAATTGAATCTTGATTTAGATGTAGTCGCTAACTTACGGGTTACACACTTGAATGAATTGGATGAATTCTGGTACCATGTATATGCAAGTTCGTCCTTGTACAAATAAAAGATAAAATACCTTAATGACAAATATATTTGAAACAAAGAGTTCAATGTGGGCGATCTTTAATTGTTGTTTTACTCAAGGTTAGGAATGTTTCCCGGGAAGCTAAAATCTAAGTGGAGTGGTCTATTTGAAATTATTTGTGTGACACCTTTTGGTGTATTAGACTTGAAGAACAAAAACAATGAAGTATTCCGAGTCAATGGTAACCGGGTGAAGCACCACTTGGGAAAGGTTGGAGATAGCTATGTGGTGACGGTCATTTACTTCACTTGAGGATGCATTGACATTGCGTCGTGACAAAACGTTAAATCAAGCGCTTCTTGGGAGGCAACCCGTGATTCTTTTCCTTTTTCTTTTGTAATTAGATGTTATTTGTTGTTCTAACTTCATTTGAAGTGTGCTACAGGGTTGAGTGTGACTTGCAAGAAGGGTCGACTAAAAAATGGCTAAGTGTTGAAGGAACTGCGGACCACACTTTAATTGTGCGGACCGCAAAGTTTTATGTGCCACAATAGAAGTGCTTGTGCGGCTGCACATTTCACATGCGGACCACACAATTGGAAGATTGTCAAAGTGTGAAAATGTGAACTATTTGAAGTTTGAGTCTATCAGTGCGGTGCTAATCCGCGATCGTAAGTGGAAATCTACGGCCGCATTAAAAAATATGCGGACCGCACATTTTATTCTAAGAACTTAGACCCAAGTGAAAGAGAATGGACCGCACATTGAATTGTGCGGCCACACTCGATCCCTTTTCCATCTTATGAATCTTAGTATAAATAGAACTTTTAATTTCATTTTACACTTTTCACTCTCCTCACAATCATTATTACTCTGCAAATTTTCCTAAGAGACTTTCACTGTCCACACATACACCTACATGTGCTTACACACCCAGTGCACTCACTCTATTTGGTATACTTCATTTCATGTTAGTTTTTTGTGTTAGTTTAATTTTTGAAATTTTAGTTTCTTTTTAGGCTATCTGTTATTAGAGTTAATCCATGTGTCCATGTGGGGTAGATCTACTGGGTAATTGATAATACATTCTCTAATGGGTTGGGTTAGTGAGATTTCATGTTTATACCATGTTGCCATACCGATTTGTATAAATAATTGCAAAATCTAAGTACAAAATGACTGCATGTTCGTAAATGTTGGAATCTGCGGCCGCACTTGAATTTGTGTCGTCCGCAGTTTTGTTGTTTTGGGCAACCTGGTGAAGGCAGGTGCTTCTGCGACCGCACTTTAATTGTGCGGGATGCAGAAATCTGAGAGAGACTGCACTTAAGTTTATCAGAGGTCTACCTCTTGAGATACATATGTATGGATCGCACTGATAATTGTGCGGATCGCAGATGCATTCTGCGGTCGCAAAAAGGCCTACGCACTATCTTCAGAGAAGAGGCTTCTAAGCCTCTAAAGTTTACTTGTCAGAAGCAGGGTCGCACTTAAAATTATGTGGTCCACACTCCATGTCTGCGGCCGCACATCAAAAATGTGCGGACCGCAATCCCCAACTCCTACAGCATGCTGTTTCCGTAATAATTTACTGTGTGCACAATGTCCTCCCTTGCCTACATAAGTCTTGAATATATTGATTGATGACTTTCAACCAACAATCCTATTTGCTTTGATATAGACAATGGTTCGATCGCGCGGCCGCGGCAAAACTAGAAAAGGTAGAGGCTAATCTTCTAGGGGTCGAGGTAGAGGTACCTTTCCCCTTAGCCAGCCCAAAACTATCAGAAAGAAGGCCACATCAGGTAGAGAGAGGGGTGCAGACCTCTACGAGTCTAGCTCTTATGTCCCGTATGAGGGACGTTTCTGAGGGCAACTCCACCTCTATTCTGGAGGAGTAGGAAATTACAAAGTCTAGGCCACATGGGTGATCTGAGCCCATGGATCAGGCCTCTTCATCTCACAACACTTCCAAGGGTTCAAAAAGTGCTAGCCAGACTTTTGAGCCGGTAGCTATTCTAGAGACGGACGTGTAGACTTTTCAGGATGATCCTGATGATGGTATAAAGGGAGATTGTACATCCACTGGTGTGGAGAGATCAAAGAAGAAGGGGATATGGGAGGACAGATTTTTAGCTTGGCTGCCTTCACTGACTTCTGAGTATGGTGGCCCACGAGATCTTTGACCCTTGAGAGGCAGTTTCTATTAAAGATCTAGAGACATACAACCTTGTAGTGCTAAGATAGTTTAGAGCGAGGAAGGGTTGGATGTTGTTCACTGAGAGAGTAGTACATGCCAATGAGCACCTTGTTCGCAACTTCTATGCCAACATTTCTCATATCTGAAAGGGGACAAAGGTGACCAAAGTACGCAACCTCAAGGTGAGGTTTGATCAGCACATGCTAAATGCGTACTTGGGGTTTGATGACTTAGAGCCAAAAGAGTACCTAGAGAAGTGTGCTACTAAAGAAAAAGTTTGACCATGACTAGCTGAGATCTTAGCACCACCAGGGCCACCACCATTATAGCCAAGAGCGTATGATACAAAGGTGAAGCCGAAGAAGCCATTTGACTGGTACTCGTTGATGGATTCGACCAACCCAAAGAAGAGAGCCCAGCCTTCTACCACCACAGGTCAGTCGGATGAGCCGACAGTGGTAGTTAGTGACACAACGGACATTCCATCTACCTCTGCTGAGCCTTTTCTAGTGCTGCTGCTATGACTCCGCCACCATGTTTAGGTCCTACTATAGCACCCAGGGCAGCCCTTGCTACAGCTCCGAGGCTGATGCTCATGCCTACAACTCCATTATCTTCTTTGCGAGTCTTCCATACATTGGCGAGTCTCAAAAACTAGATGCAGACAGCTACTTCAAAGTTGCCTGAGATATCTAGTACTGTTGCAGTGCAGTCATCTATAGAGGCACCATAGGTCCCCACTAATTTTGTTAAGAAGATGCGTAAGATTCTGGACAACCAGAAGTTGATCATGGACACTCTAGTACAGCATGGGTCGATTATTGAGGAGTTGACCAAGGAAGTGAAGAAGATGAGGAAGTCCCAGGCCAGCAAGATATTAGTTGATAAGTTAAGGAAGGAGGTGACCCGACTTGCGACAGCTGGGGATTTGCCATTTGACATGTTACTTGACCCAGACCAGTCTGCCCCAGATCCATCTGCACCGATTGCACCAACTGGTCAGTCTGATCAGCCATGCCCTGCTGTTGACACTGTTGAATCAGTGCGAGGGATGTTTTCCACTCCTGCCAGTCCCAGATATGATGATGATGATGAGATACAGTTGGTTGATCCAACGGGAGATGTTGCTGCTGAGGACACTGAGATGTCCAAGGATGCTTGGGGAGTTTTCTTTGCCCTCTCGCTTTTCACTCTTATTTTGTTAAGCACTGGGGACAATGCTTACTTTTATTCATGGGGGAGGGGTGGAGTTTATTTGATTGACATATTTGGATACACTCGGATTGTAATAATTGGATGATTCTGTTTCTCTTCTTATTTTTAGTTTATCTATCTTTAGTAGTTATTGTTTATTAGCTTCTTTAATTGTCCACCTTAGATTTTGTTTTGTTAGTAGCTTCTTTTTATGTTAGTAGCTTATTTTTATGTTTTTCGTAGTAGTATGGATAATAATATTTTGGTTTTCTTAATGCCACGATTCTTTCCAAACATAGTTTTGTGTGAACCGTGTGACTCGTCCCGAGGATGGATGGCATGACAACCTTCTTAAGGGAATGAGTCCCTTTTTTGTGTGTTTAGGTAATAATAATAGTAATAGTAATGAATAAAAGGCCTAATCAAGTCATTCTCAAAAAAGAGTTATTCATGCTTCATTTGATACCAACACACTTAACTACGTGCTTATGGCTTAAAACAAAGTTTTTGAAAGAAAATAGCTCTAGTTAGTGACTTTGAGACTCTTGAGTTGACTTTGGTAATCATTGAGTGGTTTATTGGACCATAGTGATGTTTAACTTGATTGTGGTTGTTATAGGCTCTTGACTCTATCCTCTTTTACGATCTAGCCGCATGAGGGGTGAGGTGATCTTTCGTTGCTAGTCCAAGCACCCGTGCAAATGGTCTAGAACTTGCCCCGAATGCGCTTCTAAATCCTAAGTTTGCTTGGTTTAGGAAATGATTGTAGGCTTTCCATGGTCCGTTTGTGCTTTTTATTTCCAAACAATAATGTTATCCCTAGTCAACCCTCTTTGAGCCTTTAGTCTTTCTCATTTGATATAAGCCTTTACCCATTTTATCGTGATCCACCCTTGGCATCCGTACCTTCCTTAACACACTTGTGAATTAAGTGGCTTATGGCATAAGTTTGGGGGAGAGTTGAGAAACATGAAAGAGATATCAAGGTACAAGAAAGATAAAAGAAATGATCTCTATGAAAAGAGAAGGTAAGAAAAGAAAAAGAACAAAAAGAAAATGCAAGAAAGAGAATAAAAGGAAGGGTTGATGGAATCAAAAAGAGGTAATTATCCCTAACATGAGCATCAAGGGAGAAAAATAATGAAATGAACAAGAAAGAGTGATGTCAAGTCTCTCTAACCCCCAAGAAAAAGAGAATGCCTCTGAGAGTTGGTAAATGTGAGCCAATAAATGAAAATGTGGAGTTCTTAAGGAAAGGTGTAACCATTTACTCATACGGTATCCTACCCCAGTCCAAAAGCCTTCATTACAACCCGAAAGAAGTCCTACTTGATTTTTAACCGAGTGATTAGTGGTGATCTACATGAGGGGGCAAGCCTATGGTACTTGAAGCCATACTTGTGACATTCTTTTGTGAGAGAAGACTGGACCTTTCATTGATCTAAGGATTGGGTGCTAACTTTTGAAGTGAACTTGGCAAATGGAAGGTGGAGGAGGAAGAGTTTGGATTCCACCATGATCAATATGATAGAACAAGATTCCTTGATGAGTAAAGTCAATTCTTGAAGCTCAAATGTCACATTAGAACTATATATGCATAATATATGATTTTTCACCTTGTTGATAATGCATGAGTAGTGTGGGTAATTGTAGGTCCCAACTGAGTATTAATGGCTTACCATTGACTCTCTGAAATGACCCTTCACTCGGAGGAGGTGGGAACTGATCTATTTGCTTGAGTATAAGCAAAGACTTAAGTTTGGGGGAGTTGATAAGTGTGAATTTTAACCACTTATTAGTACTTTATTGCTTTAGTTTTAGTCCGAAAGTGTTGATTTATGTTCCCAAAACTAATGAAAGTGTGAAAATTGAAGAAATGTTCGAGAATTGGACTCTACTGAAGAAATCTAACTCAAAAAGGAGTGTTCCGGCTTATAAGGCAAGAAGGAGCGCAATTGACCAAACGTGCGGCCCACAGAAGTATTTTTGCGTCCGAAGAAGAAAGCGCGGACTGCAAAATTCTCTCTACAGCCATAGATCTAATGTTTAAGCTCAAGAGTTGATTGAAGAAAATTGCAGACCGCACACAATTTGTGCGGCCGCAAAACATGGTCGCACTGACATGAATTCAAAAAGTTCAAAGAGTGTGCAAAACATCCAAGATTGAAGCCTTTCCAGAAGTGCGGACCGCACATGGAATTGTGCGAACGCATAAGCTGAATTGCAGCCGCAGATCAAATTTTGCGGCTGTAGAATCCCTAAACCTGCAGACTCGAGCAAATTGCAGACCGCATATGGAATTGTGCGGCCGCAAAACCTCCCAAAGGGCATTTTTGTCAGCAAATTTTAGGCCACTATAAATAGACGAGAATCACTTTTTAGGTCAAGTTTGGTAGTTTTTTGAGCCGTAGTCGTTGTAGTTTACCACTCTTGGTAATTTGTGAACAAATTGGGTTAAAAACATATTAGTTTATCATTTTAATTTTATATTATGGCTTTAATTAGTATTTCTTCTTTATTTTCTTCCATTTCTACTATGAGTAACTAGATATTTACAAGGGTTCTGACCCAACCCTAGTGTGTAAATCTTATGGGTAATTAATCTAATATTTATTTTATGATTAGGTGTTTGTTATTTAGCCTTGTTCATATTTTAATTTTGGAATTGATGGTTGCAAAGATTGATTCATGCATTTTTTACTTGGTCTTTACTTGAGAAAGAGGGATCTAGTCTATGAAAACTTGGCTAAGAAGAAATTGGGCAAGTTAAGATTTTGACTAGTCTAATTAAAGGGTTTGAAATAGAGATAGGGAAAACCCGACTTGAGATCATATCAACTATTTGGCTTGAAACCCAATTGGGATTGAGAAAGTCAAATTGGGCAAAATTACTCTATAACAGAGAGGTATTGAGTGGGTAACCTAGAGTTGAGAGCTATAATACACCCCAATCACTAAAACAAGTATTAACATAATTAACCCATTAGGCTAACACCTAGGCGAAGTTTACATCCCTAGGCCTTTTACCTATTTGAAAACAACCAAAAATAATTAATCAATATCTAGTTTCATTTCTCCAGTTAGTCATTGTTAGTATATTTTGTAGAAGTAATTTGCAAACCAATCTTGTTTGGAAGCATATTTAAGCTATTTCTTCTACACTCATCAAGTGTATACTCTAACACCCATATTTATCTCCCTAAGGAAATCGACCCCGACTCAAAGTTGGGTACTATTCTTACAACGACCTCTTCCACTCATTATTGAGTGTGGATTCAGAGTGGATCAGGTACATGGAAAGACTTCGGTACCTGATAAAAATACGATGACTCCTCTTCCCTATTACCTTCAATCGAGATGGAAGAGTACACCAATCCCGGTAGTTGTTATTTACTTGTTCCTTATACCTCGCTACTAGACATCGTAACTGCATTAATTTCTCTTGCAACCGGTTGATCTCCTCTAATCTATTTGATCCCCTCCGGTGTGGGGAACTTTAATAGTTGATGGTAAGTCGATGGCAAATCATTCATTTCATGAATCCATGGACTTCCAAGGATCACATTGAATCCCATATCGTTATCTACCACTTCAAACAAAGTAGTCTTTGTTACGACTTCGGCATGCGTGGGTAGTAAAATCTCTCCTCGAGTCATTACACTTGTTAAGTTGAACCTGGCCAGAAGCTTTGTTATCATAACTATGTTTCAAGTTAACTTTGCTTGTTCCAAAACTCTCCATTTAATGATATTGGTTGAACTACCTAGATCAACCAATACACGTTTTGTTTTAAAATCTAAAACATTAAGCGATATTACTAGAGCATCGTTTTGTGGTAAAATAAGGCCATCATCATCTTCTTCCGTGAATGTGATTTCATCATCTTCTGATGTTTCTCGCATCCTCTTGACATGATTTACAAATATCTTTGTCTTCTTTGCTGATAAAAATTTCACTCCATTTATTTCATCACCACCAAAGATCATGTTTATCATTAGGCAAGTTGACCTTGCAACCGGTTTGGCTGGTTCCACAACATCTTGATTCCTCCCATAATTACCTTTGGCTTGATCACTTAAAAATTCTCTAAGGTGACCATTCTTCAGTAATGCTGCAACCTCTTCACGAAGGTGCCGACAGTCCCCAGTCCTCTGGCCATGCGTCCAATGAAATTAATAGCAAAGATTAGGATCTCTTTGACTAGGATTTAATCGAATTAGTTTTGAAAATCTTGCCTCCTTAATGTTTCTCATAGCTAAAACTAGATCTCGGGACCCCGACGATTCCTTCTCCTGTAAAGCATTGCTACTCCGACCACGATCTTCCCTTCTATTAGAAATAAAATCTATTCGATGACTAAAATCCTTTATTTCCATGACCATCAGCTAAATCGTAAGGCTGAAAATGACTCGTGGAAGACCTTCAGTCTGTGTCGAAATTCGTTTTGAACTTTTTTCTGATTCCAATCGCGATTGCGACCCCACCCTTGGATGACACCGTAGAACTTAGTTGATCATCTTCAATTCTAATTTTTGATTCATAACGATAATAAACATCTGCCCATGTGGTTGCCTGAAATTCCAACACGCTTTCCTTCAATTTCCTGGAGGCATCAGAGTGCAATGAATTGAGACCTTTGGTGGACGCTTCAACTTCCCACTCATCTGGTACTTTTGAAAACATCCTCTTCTTCTAAAACCTGATCAAATCACTCACAATAATTCAGACTTTCCTTAAGTGATTCTGAATATGTCTGCCTTTCTATCTTGGACGTTTCTTGCCCACTCATGTGTAACGACCCGACCGGTCATTTTAAACTTTATTATTACATTCAGTGGTTTAATGTCTTGAGTAGCTTCGTGTTATGCATTTTGACTTGTGTGTTTTGCCGGTTTTGATTTTTGAGCGATTTGGGATTGATTTGGAAGAATGATTCTTGTTTTAGAAGTTTAAGTGGTAAGAGTTGACCGGAGTTTGACTTTTGTATAAACTACTTCAGAATGGTGTTTTGATGATTTCAATAGCTTCGTATGGTGAATTTTGACATAGGCACATGTAAAAATTTGGATTCGAAGGTCCGTAGGTTGATTTGAGGAATGTTGGCGAAAGTTGGAAAATTGAAGGTTTAGAGATTTGACCGGGAGTTGACTTTGTTGTTATAAGGTTTGGAGTGTGATTCCGGGAGTTTGTATAGCTCTGTTGTGTCATTTGGGACTTGCATGAAAAATTTGAGGTAATTTCGGGTTGGTTTGTTATGTTTCGGAATTAGTTTTAGAAGTTGGAAGTTCATTAGACTTGAATTGAGGTGTGATTCATAGTTTTGATATTGTTTGATGTGAATTGAGGCCTCGAGCAGGTCCGCGTTATATTATGGAACATGTTGGTATGTTCGGACGAGGTCCTGGGGGCCTCGGGTGTGTTTCAGATGAGTTCCGGGCCATTTCGCCCATGTTTGGAGTTGCTGGTTTTCAAGTGTTTCAATTGTACTTCGCGATCGCAAAGTGATTCTTAGAGCTCAGTGATTTTGTTCATCGCGTACGCGACTGTGGACACTCGTTCGCGAAGGTTCAACTATTTGTACTCCGCCTTCGCGTAAGGAAGCTGGTGGCAGGTGGAATATTACTCATCGCGTTCGCAATGCGATGGATGCGTTCGCGAAGTTTTACCTCATTTTTCATCGCGTTCGCAAGGTATGTGCCGCGAACGCGAAGCTTCATTTCTCTAGGCAGTATTTTCTTGCTTCGCAATTGCGAAGCTTGTTCTGTGATCCCGAAGAGGAACACTTGTGCAAACTTATATTTACTCTATTTCGAGGGTTGTTATTTTATCACTTTTTGAGTTAGACATCTCGGATTTGAGAGATTTTGGAAGGGATTTTCACGTTTTGGATTGGGTAAGTATTCTTCACTCATATTTGGTTATATTTCATGATTCCATCTTTTTTTTTTCATTAAATTAGTGATTTGAAATGGAGAAATTGGGGATTTTTGTAGAACATTTCTAAAACATAAAATGATTATTTGTAGGTCGATTTGAGGTCGAAATTGGATGATATTTCTATGTTTGGACTCGTATTGAAAAGGGTATTCGGATTTTATGAGTTTTGTCGGGTTTCGAGGTGCAGGCCTGGGGTTGACTTTTTGGTTTTCATTAAAGATCAAAGTTTTATTATCCAGAATTATTTCCTATGGCTTTTAATTATGATATTAAGTTATTTTGGCTAGATTCAAGCCGTCCGGAGGTTCTTTCACATGGGAAGGTCTATTTAGAGTATTGATTTAGCTTCTTTGAGGTAAGTATCTTGCCTACCTTTATGTGGGGGAACTACCCCTTAGGATTTGGGTTGATTGTATTATTTGAATTATGTGAAAGACGTGTACGCGCGGAGATGAGTGCGTACTCAGGCTTATATTTAAAAATTGACCGGTTTAATCTTTTAGGCTTCTTTCATGTATTTATTTGAAGTTATTAACACGTTATATCTTTTGTTTGTCAAGTTTATTCTCAAGTGATTTATTTGAAGTTGCTAGCACATGTCATATCTTTACTTGTCAAGTGTACTCTTATATTCTTTATTTGAAGTTGTTACCTTTTTTATTGTAATATGACCTCATGTATTGTTGAGTTATTCTTAATTGAAATTGTTGTTACATAATATCCTTTCGTTGTCAGGTTATTCTCATGCATTTAGACGTAGATGCCATTTCATGACCATCTCTTTCACTGTTAGCTTATGTAATTCAATAGGATTTGAAGTTTCCATTTCATGGAAATACCTTCGTTATTGAGTTTATTTTTAAACAGTTAATTGAAGTTGAAGTTATTGAAAGCCATTAACCTGTTTTAGTTGAAGTTGTTATTTAACATGATATTACATTTATACGCATATGCATGACATTATAAATGTTTCATGATTCTTAGAGTTATTCAGACTTACAGGTTAAGTCATTTACTCAATGTTTCTTTCATGTCTTTTATATACTGCTTTTCATGCCTTACACTCGGTACTTTATTTGTACTGACGTCCCTTCTACCTGGGGACACTGCGTTTCATGCTCGCAGATCCGAATAGACAGGTTTGACAGTCCTCCTAGTAGGCTGTCAGCTCAGCGAAAGGTGTTGGTGCACTCTACTTGCTCCGGAGTTGCCTATTTGGTCAGTATGATTTGGACATGTATTGATTGGTATGGCAAAGCCGTGTCCCGACCTTTATGATGTTTATGTACTCTTAGAGGCTTGTAGATAGATGTCATGTATATGGATGATTGTATAGCCTAGTGGGCCTATGTTTTGAGTGTACAAATAATCATTTCAGTCTTATAGGCCCGTATGTCACATGTGTAAGTTTGTATATCATGTTGGGTTGTCCTATGTCGAGTATTCTCTTATGTTTAATTTTTGTTATCTCATGACGGCCTTTCCGGCTCATTTACCCATGATAGTACGATAAGACGGATACGTTACGTTGGTACTCGGTTGAGTTAGACACCGGGTGCCCCTCGCGGCCATTCAGTTTGGATCGTGACAAAAGTGGTATCAGAGCAGTTCTGTCCTAGGGAGTCTACAAGCCGTGTCTAGTAGAGTTTTGTTTATGGGTGTGTTGTGCACCACACATATAAGCATAAGGCTACAGGATATTTAGGATTGTTACTCTTTGTTGTTACTCTAAATCACGTGGTAGAACTCAGTTGTAAGAATTCAAACTCCTAAATTCTATTTTATTCGTAATACAACGATGCCTACATACAAAAAGACAATTGGTAAGAGATTGAATGTGGCTGTGGAAGAGTTGAGTAAGAGGAACTTGATTTTGCATTATGCTTATGATGAGTAAATGTGAGATCTTCAGCAGATCATGTGTGTACAAGATGTGTAAGCTTCTTGATAAGGAGCCCTAAGGCATGAATATCTATCCATCCATATGGTAAAAAGCAATAAGCAAATCAGAAGGTAGAAACAAGTTTCAATAAGTAAAAGAAGCAAGGTGAAGAAGGGTACGAGGTACCCAGTTAGTGAAGATTACCAGTATTTACAATTCAGACATAGAATTATAAGCATTCTGAGTTACTTTCAATAGTAACATAGATATACACAATTGGCCACACCCATCTCAGTTATGCCCTATGGGAGCTAACAAGTATAGTTTAAGAGAAGGATGGGATATCAGGATCCAGCTGGGATTAGAGTAACCCAAAATTGTGGATAGATTGTTATCATTAGCTAATTTTTCCGAAGGATAGTGCAAACGTGGTAACAGATCTCCTTGAGAGACACCCATATAGTGCACTCTAGAATAGAACAGTCAAATATGAATACTAGAATGTTCAAAAATTTCAGAAGATAGGCAGTGGAGTCCTAGAAGGGATAAATATTTACCTTAGTATGACTCCCGCCCCTAGGAAAAAAGAGAATGCCAGGCGACCCGAAGAACCAGTGAGATAAAGCGAGGGGAGCTAAAAGTAAAAGAAAGTTTTGTTGAGGGTTTTAGAATAAAGTGATAGACATAAATTTTAGCAGGAGAAGAAGAAGAGAGTAAATAAAGCATTATGAGTAAAATGTGATAAATGAATGATAACGGTAAATCAAAATATGACGGGAATACAAAGTCTAGATTTTTGTACACATCGTGGCTGAGCCGTGGGCTATGTGTTACGGTGATATTGATATTGCTATTTTGGAAAGGTTGTGGCCTATGAGCACTTGTAGTACGAGTTATTATATCATGTTGTTGCGATGTTAACACATATGGATTTGTTATGTGGATTATTTATTTTTATGCGGAGCATAAGGGTGGCATCTCACCGTGACTGATTGTACGGAGTGATACAGGTGGCTATTATGCGTAGTGATACGGGTGGCTATTGTGTTAAATGTTTGAGCGGAGCGATAAGGATGGCTATAATGATGTTAGCTATATGGAGAGATAAGGGTGGCTATATCAGGGATGATATGTGATGGCCTGGGGACATAATGTTGATGATATTCGTGTGATAGTGTGATTTTCCTTGTGTATGTCATGCACCTTTCGTGATTTGTTGTGGTGCTTCCAATAAGCTACTCGATGTCTTTGATACTACTTGTTGACTTGGACTGTAATAGTACACTCGCACAAGCATGCACCATAGCCTGCTTTTTACACTGATTTAGGAGTATGAAACTTGACATTCATTGATCATGCCCATGTATTATTGTATTATCTACTTGCATTAAGATAGTGAACCAGTGACTATGCCGGGCAAATTGTGGTATTGAACTTGTGACCACGCAGGGTGGACTGTGATTGTGAGCCTGTGAACATGCCGGACATATTGAGGTATTGGCATGTGAGTCGTCCATGCGGTTGTGATTTAAAATGTTGGTACGAGGTGCCATGAGCTTATGATTGGTGATATGGGACTCGTGACTTGTGAGTATGAGATGAGGTATCTTGGAGATGTTTAGTTGTGAGACTTATATTAGAACAATTTTATTATTTGGTTGTTATTTGTTTTCCTTATTTTGGTTTCACTGGTACTTTAATGGTGTTTTGATCACTTTAATGTTTATATCACATGTTCATTCCTTGTTTCCATTTATTGATTCTTGCTTTCATTATTAGCTTTGTACTTATATACTGCACAAGTTATTATGACTAGTACGTGTCTTGACTTTTGCCTCGTCACTACTACACAGAGATTAGTCTTGCTACTTACTGGGTACCTACCGTGGTGTATCTAGGTATTGGAGATAACAAACTCAGGCAGGGCTATCTTCTAGATCGCGAGGATTCAAGGTAGAGCTACTTGGTCATCGCAGTCGCTTGGAGTCCTCTTCCTTTTTATTGTACTGTCAATTCGTTATCCGAACAATATTTAACTTTTCAATTTTGAGATATTTCTATGTATTTCTTTAGAGTTCGTGACTATGTATTACCTAGTCTTGGGAGTTTGTTGTGATTATTGCTGCGTAGGATTGTTTCACCTTTATTTAGGTATTTATATTAAACTCTGCTTTTAAAATATCATTGTTAAACTAGCTTATCTTTTGTAAGTAATCGGCTTACCTAGTCTTAGAAACTAGGTGTCATCACTACGCCTAAGGCGGGATTTTTGAATCGTGACAAGTTGGTATCAGAGCTCTAGATTTATAGGTTCTACGAGTCACGAGCAAGTTTAGTAGAGTCTTGCGGATCGGTACGGAGAAATCTGTTTTTATCTTAGAGAGGCTACAAAACTATTTGGATAATTCTACTTCTTTCATTCATATCGTGCGGGTTTGTTGATTTCGAAGTTTGAGCCTTTGTATCTCTATTCTCTCCATACAGCGAGGACACACGCTATCGGATCAGACGAGGTGATACCCGCGCCCCCTGCTAGAGCCGCAAGAGGCCGGGTCTGAGGAGGGGGACTTGCCATAGCTGGAGCACCTTCTAGAGCAGTCGATGAGGAGCCACCAATAGCTTGGATTGGGGGACAGGCACCGGAGGCGCATGTCGCTACCTCCAGACTTCAGGAGACTTTAGCGCAGTTTCTGAGCATGTTTGGTACATTAGCTCAGGCAGGATTGATCCTAATTGCAGCAACTACTTTGCAGATTACGGGAGGAGTTTAGACTCCCACCGCCCGTAATCCAGAGCAGCATGCTCACATTGATCAGGTTCCGGGTGTTATGCCGGTATAACCTATTATTCTGGTTCATCCAGAGGTCAGGCCAGGGGCGTCAAAGGAGAAAAAGATATTTGAGAGGTTCAAGAAGTATGATCCACCTACTTTCAATGGAACAACTACCGAGGATGTGCATGGTTTTCTAGAGAAGTGTCACTGTATTCTCCACACCATTGGGTATTGTGAAGGTGAGCGGAGTTGCTTTTTTGACATTTCAACTGTCAGAAGCAGCGTATCAGTGGTGGTAGGCATATAAAGAGGGCAGGCCTGCTGATGCAGCACCACTCACTTGGACTTAGTTTTCAGATTTGTTTTTGAGGGAGTTTGTTCCACAGAACCTCAGGATGCGTAGCGCATAGAGTTCGAAAAGTTGCGCCAGGGCATTATGACAGTGTCAGAGTACGCCATCATGTTCAGCTGGTGTCCCGACATGCACCTACCTTGTGGTCTTAGATTAAGCATGGCTCGGGAATTGGAGACTGATACTCCATTTAAGTAGGTTGTGGAGATTGCTAGAAGGTTAGAGCGTATTCGGGGAGAGAAGAGGGAGAAGAAGGAGGCAAAGAGGTCTCGAGGTTCTTGAGGATTCGGTGGATTCTACTCTTCATCTATGACCCATCACGATAGAGTCTTGGGCACTCGGCCAATCCAGTTCGCACTTCAGGCTACTCGTAGTGCTTCAACTAGTGAGAGACCACACGGTACTCATATGGGGCAGTTGTCCTTTAGTGCCCCATTTGCACGGGGTTCCTACAGCGTTTACCCTATCAACCACCATAGACTCGGTAATAGTATCCACGCCCGCAGAAGGGTTGTTGTGAGTGTGGCGATACTAGGCACATCATGAAAGATTGTCCTAGATTCGAGAGAAGTGGATTTCATCAGGGCACTCAGGATATGGGCACCATTCCAGTTGCTACTTCACCTGCACAGCTAGCTAGAGGTGGAGGAGGGGGCAGAGGGCGTCCTAGAATGGGAGGCCCTTCCATTGATATGCTTTCCCTAGTAGGGCTGAGACCGCTGCACCAGATGATCTCGCTACAGGTCTGGTTTCAATTTTTCATAAAGAAGCATCGGTCTTATTATGATTCGGTCTTATTTATCGGTGTGATTACTCTTATCGGCCTCATATATGGGTAAGTTTCATGATTCTTGTACTCTACTTATGTGTTTACCTCTATTGAGAGATACTATAGTGGTAGCCTGTGTCTATCGTTTTGATATTTTCACTATTGAGAGCGATGAAACTAGAATGAACTTTCTATTCCTCATTATGGTAGATTTCGATGTGATTTCTGGATGGTTTGGTTATGATTTGTGATTTTGGTGCTCTATCGGTATGGAAAGTCCATTACATGTTGTGATTTTCTTTTGCGGTATTGAGTTAGTGAAAGGTTTCGGTTGGTGTGGTGTGTACTCTACTTTTGATTCAGAGCTAAGGATGGGATTCTCACATTTTTGTGTGGTTTGATATGTGTTGAACCGGGCTGCGTGCCACAGTGGAGTTATAATAGGATGAGATCCTTGTGATTAGTTCATATTTTTTGTTTCTCCATTGTGGAATTGATACGTAGTATGATACCGATTAGGAGTTGTGCCTGATGGACTTGTTCGATAGTTCTTTCATGTGTTTCTATATCTATATTTATCCATATTTGAGTTGTGCTTACTGGGTTTAGCTGGCAAGGTATGTGCCCAGGTGGCGTTGGGGGTGGCTTGTTGTTTGGGTGAGTGGTTGTGAGATCTTCATGATTCTTGTATTATTAGAAGTGTTGGGAAGGTTTGGGACAATGTTCTAGTTGATACGATGTTAATTGCTGGTGATAGGCTTGATTATGGATAGTTATTGTGGTCAGAGTTGTTGCTATGGGCATATGTGTGATGTGTTGCATCGTGTAGTCATACCGTGTGAGCATACTTATGGTTTGTTGTAGCTGGTTGAGGTTAATACATGGTGTATGTGTGGGAATACGATCTTTGGGAGATGATCGGATGTTGAAATTTGGTTTTAAGGCTTATCAGTATGGGTGGAAGGAACATTCTTCAGCTGTGATGGTATTTTCGGGCTCATGTGGATTAGGGTGATATGGGGTCACCCGCGAGCATATGTATGGTGAGTTCATTTAGTGATTTGATATCTTGGGAGTGACTATTGGCACATTCGAGGACGAACGTTTGTTTAAAAATGAGAGAATGTAACGACCCAACCGGTCGTTTTGAGCTTTAGTGATCTGTTCGGTAGTTTAAGGTCTTAAGTAGCTATGTGTTATGCATTTTGACCTGCGTGTAAGGCCGGTATCAGTTTTCGGCGATTTGGGATTGATTTGGAAGAATGATTCTTGTTTTAGAAGCTCAAGTGGTAAGAGTTTACTAGAGTTTGACTTTTGTGTAGCCGACTCCAGAAAGGTGTTTTGGTGATTCCAATAGCTTCGTATGGTGATTTTGGACTTAGGTGTATGTACAGATTTGGATTTGGAGGTCCGTAGTTGAGGCATTTTGGAGATTGTGATTCCAGGAGTTTGATCGGGAGTTGACTTTGCTGATATCGGGTTTGGATTGTAATTCCAGGAGTTGGTATAGCTACGTTGTATCATTTGGGACTTGCATGCAAATTGTGAGGTCATTCCGGGTTGGTTTTATATATTTCGGCATTAGTTTTAGAAGTTGGAAATTCATTAGTTTATTAGGCTTCAATTGAGGTGCGATTCGTGGTTTTGATGTTGTTTGATGTGATTTGAGGCCTCGATCATGTTCGCGTTATGTTATGGAACATGTGGATATGTTCAGACGGAGTCTCGGGGCCTCGGGTGTGTTTCGGATGAGTTCCAGGCCATTTCGGCCATGTTTGGAGTTGCTGGTTTTCTAGTATTTCAGTTGTTCTTCGCGATTCTGGAGATGAAGCGGGGATCGCAAAGTGATTCTTGGAGCTTAGTGATTTTGTTCATCGCGCACGCGACTGTGAACACGCGTTCGTGAAGGTTCAGCTGGTTGTTGTCTGCGTTCGCGTCTATGCTTCCGTGTTCCCGTAAGGAAGCTAGGGGCTGGTGGAATATTACTCATCGCGTTCGTGATATGATGGATGCGTTCGCGAAGTTTTACCTCATTGTTCATCGTGTTCGTGAGGTATGTGCCGCGAACGCGAAGCTTGTTTTCTCTGGGCAGTATTTTTGTGCTTCGCGACTGTGAAGCTTGTTCCGCATTTGCGAAGATGAACACCTTAGCAGACTTAAATTTACTCTATTTCGAGGGTTTTTGTTATTTTATCACTTTTTGAGTTAGAGAGTTCGGATTTGGGCGATTTTAGAGGGAATTTTCATGTTTTGGATTGGGGTAAGTTTTCTTGATTCGGATTTGGTTATATTTCATGATTCAATCTTTGTTTTTATCATTAAATTAGTGATTCGAATTGGATAAATTGGGAATTTTTGTAAAAATATTCTAAACAAAAAATGATGATTTGAAGGTCGATTTGAGGTCAGAATTGGATGATTTTGGTAGGGTTGGACTCGCATCGGAATGGGTGTTCGGATTTTGTAAGTTTTGTCGGATTCCGATGTGCGGGCCCAGAGTTGAGTTTTTAGTTTTCATTAATGATCAAAGTTTTATTATCCGAAATTTCTTCCTATGGCTTTTATTTATGATATTGAGTTATTTCAGCTACATTTGAGCAGTCCTGATGTTTTTTCACATGGGAAGGTCTATTTAGAGTATTGATTTAGCTTCTTTAAGGTGAGTATCTTGCCTAACTTTGTGTGGGGGAACTACCCCTTAGGATTTGGGTTGATTGTATTATTTGAATTATGTGAAAGACGTGTGCGCGAGGTGATGAGTGTGTAGTCGGGCTTATATGTGAAAATCAACCAGTTTAAACTTTTAGGCTTCTTTCATGTATTTATTTGAAGTTGTTAACACATGTTATATCTTTTATTTGTCAAGTTTACTCTCGTGTGATTTATTTCAAGTTGTTAAAACATGTCATACATTTTACTGGTCAAATTTACTCTTATATGCTTTATTTGAAGTTGTTACCTCTTTTTGTTGTAATGTGACCTCTTTTAATGTTGAGTTATTCTTAATTGAAATTGTTGTTACATGATATCCTTTCGTTGTCGGATTATTCTCATGCATTTAGGCGTAGATGCTATTTCATGACCATCTCTTTCACTGATAGCTTATGTCATTCAATAGGATTTGAAGTTGTCATTTCATGGAAATACCTTCATTATTGAGTTTATTCTTAAACAGTTAATTGAAGTTGAAGTTATTGAACACCATTAACCTATTTTAGTTGAAGTTGTTGTTTAATGGTGTATTGTTCATTTGTTGAGTTATTTTCCCCATTTCAATTTTATTGTTATTGAGATTTTTGCACACATCGTGGCTGAGCCGTGGGCTATGTGTTGTGGTGATATTAGTATTGTTGTTTTGGAAAGGTTATGGCTTATGGGCACTTCTAATACAATTTAATATGTCGTGCTATTGTGATGCTAGCACATGTGGATTTGTTGTGTGGATTGTTTGTTGCTATGCGGAGCATAAGAGTGGCATCTCACTGTGACTGATTGTACAGAGTGATACGGGTGGATATTGAGTTATTATATGGGCGGAGTGATAGAGATGGCTATTATGGGGAGTGATACGGGTGGCTATTGTGTTAAATGTCTGGACGGAGTAGGGATGGCTATTATGCGGAGTGATACGGGTGGCTATTGTGTTAAATGTCTGGGCGGGGTGATAAAGGTGGTTACTTTGATGTTATCTATACGGAGAGATAAGGATGGCTATGTGAGGGATGATATGTGATGGCCTGGGATCAAAATGTTGATGATATTCCTGTGATGGTATGATTTTACTTGTGTATGTCATGCACCTTTCATGATTTTTTGTGTTGCTTCCAATGAGCTACTCGATGTCTTTGATGCTACTTGTTGACTTGGACTGTAATAGTACACTCGCACAAGCATACACCGTAGCTGCTGTTTACACCGGTTCAAGAGTATGAAACTTGATATTCATTGATCATTCCCATATATTCTTGTATTATCTACTTCCATTATGATAGTAAACATGTGACCATGCTAGGCGAATTATGGTATTGAGCCTATGACCATGCCAGACGGACTGTGATTGGGAACGAGGTGCCACGAGCATATGATTAGTGATATGGGACTCGTGACTTGTGATTATGAGATGAGGTATCTCGAAGAAGTTTTATTATGAGACTTGTGTTAGAACGGTTTGATTATTTGGTTGTTATTTGTTTTCTTTATTTAGTTTCAGTGGTACTTTAACGGTGTTCTGATCACTTTACTGTATATATCCCATGTTCATTCCTTGTTGCCATTTACTGATTTTTGCTTTTATTATTAGCTTTATACTTATATATTGCACCGTTTATTATGACTAGCAGGTGTCTTGACTTGTACCCCGACACTACTCCACCGAGGTTGGTCTTGATACTTACTAAGCACCGACCATGGTGTACTCATACTACACTTCGGTATATTTTTGTACAGATCCAGGTATTGGAGATAACGGACTCAGATAGGGTTAGCTTCTGGATCGCCAGGATTCAAGGTAGAGCTACTTGGTCATCGCAGTCCTTTGGAGTCCTCTTTCTTTTTATTGTACTGTCAATTAGTTATCCGAACAGTATTGTATTTTTAATTTTGAGATATTTCTATGTATTTCTCTAGAGTTTGTGACTTTGTATTACCTAGTCTTGGGAGGTTGTTGTGATTATTGTCGCGTAGGCTTGTTTCACCTTTGTTTCGGTATTTCTATTAAACTCTGTTTTTACAATATCATTGTCAAACTAGCTTAACTGTTGTAAGTAATCGGCTTATCTAGTCTTAGAGACTAGGTGCCATCACGACGCATAAGGCAGGATTTTTGGGTCGTGAAATGAGCTTTAATGAAAGAATCTGCAAGCATTTCAAAAGAGTCAATCAAATGCTCAGGTAAAGAGAGTACCAAATTAAAGCAACCTTCGTTAGGGTTTTGCCAAATTTCATCAACAGGATAGTGTCACGACCCAATTCTCCCTCCGTAAGATGTCGTGACGTCACCTAGTCTCTACGACTACGTAAGCATAACAAATTAGGGAAATAACAAAAATGGAAGTAAAATTTTACAACTAACTGCAACAGATAACAAAATAATTGTTAACAATGCCTCCCGGCATGTACAATAACCAACACTCTAGTAATACACAGTATTCCTAAAACCCGGAACATCATAAGTCACAAGCTACAGAAGGAAACTAGTATCTCTATACACCAGAGTCTAACAAAAGAAGTACGGAAGGTAAATGACATAGGAGAGAATAGAGGGGGACTCCGAGGTCTGCGGACGCGGCAGATGTACCTTGAAGTCTCCGTACAACAGCAAGCACTCCCAGCTAATAGCGAGGCTGATAAAGAGTACCTGGATCTGCACACAAGAACATGTGCAGAAGATTAGCATGAGTATACCACAATGGTACCCAGTAAGTACCAAGCCTAACCTCGGCCGAGTAGTGACGAGGTCAGGTCAGGCCCAATGGTAAATAATAAATAAGGCAGGAGAATATATAGTATAATAAGAGACTAGAATTTAACAAAAGGAAACACAGCAAGGCAACGGTACAACACACAAGGGTAAACAACAGGGGATCTCCATAGATACCATCTCGTAGTCCCAAAATAAATATGCAGGGAGAACTCCCGAGGTACCGCCTCGTAGTCTCAAAAGTAAATATACAGGGAGAACTCCCGAGGTACCGCCTCGTAGTCTCAAAAGTAAATGTGCATGGATAACTTCCGAGGAACTGCCTCGTAGTCTCAAAAGTAAATATACAGGGAGAACTCCTGAGGTACCGCCTCGTAGTCTCAAAAGTAAATGTGCAGGGATAACTCCCGAGGAACCGCCTCGTAGTCTCAAAAGTAAATATACAGGGAGAAATCCCGAGGTACCGCCTCGTAGTCTCAAAAGTAAATGTGTAGGGAGAACTCCTGAGGAACAACCTAATAGTCTCAACAGTAAACACACAACTCAAATCGATAAATACAACAGTTAACAGCAAGATTTCTACAGTTATACTGATAAAGAACAAGGAAAAGCAGGAATCAACTAGGCAAGCTTCACAGAGTTAAAATAAGTAGTTAAAGCACGTAGACATGCGATATTAGACTAAATAGGATAACTACACATATTGGAATAGCTTAACTAAGAATGAAAAATAGACTAATACTCATTTAAACAGTATAACTCAAATTAAAAGAAAAACAGGTTGATACTCAGTAAAAATCGGGTTTTACAACAAATAGCATGTGTACGTACTCGTCACCTCACGTACACGGCGCTCACATATGACAGTAGTACCAAATCCTAAGGGGATTTACCCCACACAAGGTTAGGCAAGCCACTTACCTCGAACCAAGCTCAATCAATTAGTAAGAATGCCCTTTCCTCGATTATCCGACTCCGAATGGCCCAAATCTAGCCAAAAATAATTTCATACCATAAATACAACTATATTAGACTAATTTAATTAATGAAATCAAGGCTTTAACAAGAAATTCGAAAATCACCCTAAAAAGCCTCCCCGGGCCCACGTCTCGGAATCGGGTAAAAGTCATAAAATATGAACACTCAATCACTCACGAGTTCACTCGTACCAAAATTATCCAAATCCGATATCAAAATCGCAATCAAAACCCAAAACCTTAGTTGAAGAACTTCTTCCCATTTTTCCTAAATTTTCCACCCAAATTCGAAATTAAAAGATGAAATTAGTGATAGATTAGTGGAATATAACCATAAATGGGTTAAGAATCGTAACCCAAACGCTTCCTCAGAAAATATCCCAAATTATCGCCTCAATCCGAGCTCTCAAAGACCCAAAATGAAAATGAGGTTAAACCCTTAAAATTGATCTTTTCTGCCCAGCAATTCTGCATCTGCGGACCACCTGTCGCACCTGCAACGCCGCACTTGCGGAAAATCCCTTGCATGAGCCGAATGACTTAAGGGGATGGGTCCGCATCTGCGAGCAAGGGGCCGAACCTGCACGCCAGCTCCTGCGGATATCTTCTGCTTCTACGAAACCTCACGCTCCAGGCCTCGTCAGCTTCTGCGCTCCATCTTCCGCACGTGTGAGTCCGCAATTGCGGTCTCCCCACCGCAGGTGTGAAAACACCAGAAACCAGAAACTTTAGCAAATACACAAGTCCGATTTTCGATCCGTTAAGAATCCGAAATACACCTGAGGCCCCCGGGACCTCAACCAAACATACCAACAAGTCCTAAAAGACCATACGAACTTAGTCGAGCCCTGAAATCACATCAAACAATGCTAAAAACATGAATCACCCTCCGATTCAAACTTAATGAACTTTGAAACTTCAAACTTCTACAACCGATGTCGAAACCTATCAAATCACGTCCAATTTACCTCAAATTTTGCACACAAGTCATAATTGATATTACGGACCTACTCTAACCTCCGGAATAGGAATCCGACCCCGATATCAAAAAGTCCACGACCAGTCAAAATCTCCAAACATTCGACTTTCGCCAATTCAAGCCTAAATCAGCTGCAGACCTTCAAAACACAAACCGAACACGCCCCTAAGTCCAAAATTACCCAATGGAGCTAACGGTACCGATGGAACTCCATTCCAGAGTTGTCTTTGTACAGTTCCGACTACGGTCAAAATCCCAAGGCTTAAACTTCCGTTTAGGGACTAAGTATTCCAAAATACTCTGAAACCAACAACAAAACCTCCCGGCAAGTCACATAAGCAAAAAAAGATACGGGGAAAGAAGTAAACAGAGGATTAGGGCTATAACTCTCAAAATGATCGGCCGGGTCGTTACAGATAGATTCTACCACATGCGAGGCCAAGTCATTTCCCTCTACAGTCGTCATGTAAGTTGTGATCTTTTGTGGATCTGAAGTCCCATCATACTTCGGAATATCAGGCATTTTAAATCTTTTCGGAATCAATTCGGGGCCTATGCTTGGTTTGAATGGCAATTGTGTATACTTCGTTGAATTGGGTCCCTTCAATACCGGTGGTGCTCCCAGGATCTGATCCATCCGAGTATGGAATTCCTTAGCATTTTGGTCCATTCGCTCGTTCATTTCTCTCATAAATCTCATGAGCTCCATTTCAAAAGGATCATTAGCGTTGTTATCATTCCCGGATCCACTACCTGTATTACCTCCCTTATTTTCATTAAAATCGAACTCCTCCATTGGAGCGATGTTACCGATTCTTTGAACTATTTTATTTGCAGGCACGGTGTAAGTAACTCGAACTCTTCCATCGGAGTTATTGGGAGTAACCAAAAGGGCCTGCTTCAATTCCGTCATCACCCGGTCTTGTCTTTAGAGATGATTCTTAATTTTTCTTTGTTGCTCCCTCAAAATTTTGATCATTTCAACAACACGTTCATCGTCTATATCATGAGGAGTTGGACTTCTCACATGCCGAGGATTTTGGTCTCCACGAACCGGAGTTGTTTCATCCTCTTCATTGCAAGTTTCACTAGTTGAATCATTATGCTGGAACACATCCTTACGCTCGTTTTTCGTTCCAACATTGTAACAGTTTTTCACATCGTTAGCTATCATATCTCATTTTTATTTTACTAAGGAAAAGAGTCAAACAGTTAGTAATAGATGAATGAATCAAAGTAATAACACAATTATCTATCCCCCACAGTGGGCACCAAATTGTTTACCCATAAAATGGTACAGTTGAATTTATAATGTGATTTATAAACACGTGAATTAATTTGATCCAAGAATTTAAAATAATCAAGAGCAATAATAAGTTAATGAAAATAAATTAAAAAGAAACACAAGCCTGATTGTGGGCTGAACTTCTTCGAGAGCAATGGCCAGAACAAAATGAAGAACAAAGTAAAGAATATTCTTTGAAATAAGATCTTGTTTTGCCTTTTTTGTATACAGAATATTTCCTGTCCTACAATGAATATGAATTTTTCTATTTATAGCTCAATTCATGGAGACAAGATTCCCAAATCAAGCTCTCCTTTAATATTAATAACCTCTCTTGATGATTGAATAACGGTTGAGAATTAATGAAAAGATTCTTTGTAACGGCCACTCATTGATTGTTGTATTTCCCAACCAATGTCTTCCTTTCAAATCTTCATCCTCGATTTTGCTGTCCTCAGAACTTATCCAACACTGGTCACATATTCGTAACTGGTGCCAGCTATTTGCCGACTCATATCTTTCTTGTCCTTACCTCCACGTATCAACTCGTCAAGCATCCACTTGTCGTTGACCAATTTTACCTCATACGCTTAGCTAATAAATATTTATGATCTAAATTCCTAGCTATTTTTCTATATTACCTAGGGATTCAATTGTTACACCCCATATTTCGTACGTGAAAGTACGCCATAAATAAATTAATGGAAGTTCGAGGAATGAGATTATTTTGAGATTATAAGCATTATGCTAATTCAAACAAATAATGAGTAAATTCGTAAAAGTGAGAGGGGAAGCAAGTCAAAGAAGATGAATTTTCGTCCAAGTTTGACATTTTGGGATAAAATACGGCTCGAGCTAAAATACTCGATATTTATGGACTAGTACCATACAAAGTACCACATAGCCATAATAGTAAGGTGTATAAAGTGTATTAAAACTAAGTAATATTTGAATTAAATTGAGATAATTCTTAATTATGTGGATATTGGGTTAACTGTGGATTTTTGGTGGAAGATTAACCATGTAATTAAGAAAATGGGTGGATAAAATTTGGATAGGCTTAAACCCACAAAAATATGGCAGCAAGCCACTACACCTGCCATATGACTCTTGGTCATAATTCATGACTCTTAGTCTTTGTTAAATAGGTGGCAACCTAATTTGTTGTATACAAAATATTTATGCATCTAAAGGACTCTACTAACGTCCAAGAATGTAAGTGGAGTTTTGGGTTTTCTGCTTTGGTAAAAGTTGATTCAAATTTTCTATTTTACCTTCCTTTGTTATGGCTAGACCATTCTTGTTCAATAGACAAGCATTTAACCAAGTACTGTCATCAGTGTGCTCTTAAAACCTACATTTTCTTGGTAAGAGAGAATCGCACAAATCATGTATCTCAGAGAGGCAAATTACCTTCAGATTTCTTATGCTCGTTATGCCTCCTTTTGTACATAAACTGCATGTGGTTCTTCCTTATAATCACCAGGAAGACACAGCTTCATTTAAGTGACGGGGAATAATTTTGAAAACTGAAATTATAGCCAAAGAAGATGCAACGGGATTTTGCGATTCTAAGGGAGTACGGTGCAATCTTTCTCAAGAATATCATACGAATTTTTTTTCTACTTCGATCCGCCGTTACATATTTTCGCAATTGACGTGTGTTGGGAGGATTGTCAAGAGAATCGACTCAGGTATATTAAGGCTAAACCTTTCTTTCATTTTGGCATGATCCAGTAACTACATGCGTTTGATAATGAGGCATAAAGAAAAGTTCATACTCCCAAATTTATATTCATTATCCTAGTCTCATAAGTTACAGTATTCTCCCTTATCGGGACTTCATATTTAATTGAGTATTGTCTTCTTCCAGTCAAGAGAGCAGAGAGTCTATATATACAGTATTACAGTATTTTTACTACCATCGAGCTATAATCGATGGGCAGGACCCTATTGGGCAACCTCTGATCAGATGGTAAGTTATATACCGAGCCTACTGTGGCCAAGCGCCTATGAGCGAGCCCAGTTGGTCGAGATATAGAGCCTAGTATGGCTGAGCGTCTATGAGCGATCCTACTACGGCAGAGCAGTTATATATATATACCGAACCTTATAGGGACGGACAACTATTTTACTTACCATATTGAGAGAGTTGAGTCAGTATCAGTAGGTAAGCATATCTTCAGATTATCTTTGACTTCCAGTTGCTTTCACTTATTATATTATCAGTTCAGTTTCAGCTTTCAGTATATTGCCTTACATACTCGGTACATTATTTCGTACTGACATCCCTTTTCTGGGGGCGCTGCATTTCATGCGTGCAGGTTCAAACAGACAGACGGGTAGACCTCCTTATTAAGTGTTGCTCGAGTTCAGCTTGATCGGTAAGCTCCATGCCTTTCGGAGTTGCCGGGTCTAGAGCTTTATGTACATCTTATGTATATATGTATATATATTATGAGTAGGTCGGGGAGCTATTCCAATCACAGTATATCCACCAATAGAGGCTTGTAGACATATCCTGTCAGTTAGTGCAGTATGTTGGGCTGATAATTCTTTTACGTATATTTTATTGTTTTGCCAGCTGTAGTAATTATAACGGCCTTGTCGGCCCAGCTTTATATTGATATTTAATCAGCATTCGCAGTTGTCTTGCAATGTGGCCCATGGCCAAAGTACGACATCACATGTCCAGAGTTCCCTAGTCGCAAGTTGGTATGCAAGGATAGATGAGGTACCGGGTGCCAATCTCGCCCCAGGTTCGCGGCGTGACATCAATTTTCCAAGCTAAAATTAGCAGTGAAAATAATCATGACTCGGGAGTTAGTCAAAGTATTTGCTCTCTAAATTATCTTGCTTTTACTAATTTTTCTTATTTGAATTTACGTGAGACAACATAATCTAATGTGTGTTTGTACGCCTATTTATGTAGAAAAACACAATACGTAGTTAATGTAAAGTCTATGTGAAATTGCGAAAATAACATTCAGAAAAAAATTCAAAAAACAATTTAAAGTATGGTTTAGCTACAACGTATTTGTCAAAATATATTTGCTAGAAATCAGTCTAGTTGACCAGTTTGTTAGTTATAAGATTTAACTATAGAGTTTTCCGTCGATTCTGATTAATCTCACTTTATAGTGTTAAATCATAATATTAATTTCAAAAAATGACTATTATGTGATAATTTTGAGGAAAACAAGTTAAGTTAAGGTATCTAGACGACTCTTTTTTACAAAACTAATCGGCATGATGAGAATGATATTTAGTTACTACTATTAAACTAAAACAGTTAACAAGATCGCACTCTTCAGGCCAACTCAACGTTTAAGCATTTTTATATATATGGCTTCAAGTTTTGATATCGTAAATGATATATGAGAATTACTTACGATTCATAAAATGACTTCGATACATGATTTAGGTGGAAAAGTTGAGCCACGGATGATATGATATTGAGAGTTTTGTATTGAGGTCATATGTACCAGGAAATGAATATTTTGGTTGGGGACGGTACGGTGTTAATGTTGTTGATGTAAATTATTCTTGGGAGATACCATTAGATAATTAAGAGGGTATTCATGTGAAAGGGTTCGATACCTAAAAACCCGAAGTGTCAGTGTGGACATAGTAGTATTGGTAAAAATCCGGAGTCCACATGTGGTACGATGAGAGACTGACACGTGGTTAGTTTCGGGATCGTGAGATCGGAATACGTTAATTGCAGAACAACTATTGCAGTCAAAGTTGTTCCCTAGCTCGAGACGAAATCAGTAGAAGGGATGAAAGCGGGAACGATATCAGAAACCCTCGAAGACCCTGTCAACAACAGTTGAATTTTGCGGAGATAGTGACCTCACAACCTGCGTATACACTATCAAGAGAAACATGAGAGGGCGACCCTAGGGGATAGACTCATATCCACATGCGGCACGGATAACTCACATGCCATAATCATAACAAGCGCACGACAAAGACCCCATGCCAAGTTAATGTCACTTCACAGTCACCGCAAGGCAAATACCTCATGCCAAATCAATTACAATATTACAATATCACAATATCTGTACGACAAAAATCTCGTGCCAAATTCATAACAATATCATAATATCCACATGGCAGAAACCTCGTGCCATAACCTCAGTCCATATCCGAGAATCATATGCAGGAACGTATGCATATGATTAAGAGATAAGCATATATAATGCACATGGATTGAGAGATAACCATGAATGGGTGCATGCATATATATAAGGAATAATATCTAGGTAGGATGTATGCCCATATGTATGTATGACTATAGACCCAACATGTAATACACCATCCAAATAATCATCATGCGCAAATAAACATTAAAAGTCATATCATAGTCTTTAACATGCGTAAGGAAACTCAAGTGGTACATCAATTTAAGGCATAACATAAGAATAATAAGTGTGGATGTGTGTTCATAATATACATGTAACTACATCTAAACCAAGTATAACAACAATCTCAAGAACAGCCCATCATGCTCAAAAAGGTACCATTAGCCTCAACATTAACTTTAGCATGGGTTATTATGCTTACATAATCAATCAATTGAGTACAACATAGAACAAGTAGAACAACACAACCAAACATGGCATAAAGTATTCTAGAATCTAGCTCAAGCATTATTACCAATGGCACATGCATATACGCGTGTTGCCTTATCCCCGCATGTAGCAACAATACCAATTATTAGGAACAATTCTCTCAACCAAAGCTAGGCAGGACACTTACCTCATTCGGGCTAGTCGAAAGCTCCAAAATTACATTTCTTTCAGAAATCATCTCTAAGCGGCTCAAATCTAGACAAATATCATCCATAATAATCGATCTCAACCCATAAAGCTTCGATCTTTGATGAATTTCTAAAGAGTCAACTCGGGTTTGCGTACCCGAAATCCGAAACCAACAACAAATCTCGATGACGCATAACCTTTTAATTCCAAATATGTGATTTGATTTCAAAATCGAGTCCAAATCGGTACTCAATTCCTCAAAATACGTTGTCTTAAAGTATAGTCAAAACCTCAAATTCTATCTCAAAATTCCATGTTTTGGGTGTTAGTAATTCATATAGATTCTTGAAATAATACCATAAATGAGTATAAATCACTTATCCATTAGTCTTGTATGAAAATCCCCAAGAAAAATTACCTCTCTCCAAGTCTAGGACTCAAAATATGAGAGAATGGGTAAAAATCCCAAAATATACAACTTATAAGTCTGCCCAGAACTACTCTTCGCGAACGCAGCCCAAGCGTCGAGTCCACGAAGCACAATGATGTCGCCTGCCCAAAACCCCTTACGCGATCGCTGAACAACACATGCGATCGCGAAGCTCTTATGCTCCCACAATATCGCGAACGCGGACACCACCCCAGGAGCGCAAAGCACACTGCCCACAAACTCCCAACTCTTACTCTATGAGCACGCGGTATCGTCCACGCGAATGCGAAACACTGACTAAGACACTACGCGAACGCAAAAGACTCATCGCGGACATGATTATCAAAATCTTGCATGCCACATCCTTCTATATGATCACGAGCCTCTCTTCGCGATCGCAATGCACTGCAACACACCAGTACATTAGCAACTCCAAACTCAACAAAAATGATCTGGAACTACTCCAAACCACACCCGAGGCCCCCTGAGCCCCATCCAATTATACCAACAAGTCCAAACTTATCCAAAGGCTGGAAATACTATAAATAACATTAAAACCAAGAATCAAAGATCAAAACCATTCTTTTAACTTTCAGACATTCCAACTTCGTCGAAAGCGTCCGAACCACGCTTAGACATTCCGGATCACAATGAAACTTTGCACACAAGTTCTAATAACCTAAATGAATCTATCTTGGGTCTCATAGCCACAATAGAAGTCTGATAATACCAAAGTCAAGTCCAGGTCAAATATATGGACTCTTAAATTCATCAAATTGTCAACTTTCGACCAATAGAGCCAAAACATTCTAGGAATATTCAAATTCAAGTGCGAACATATGCACAAGTCCAAAAATCACCATATGAACCTATTGACGCCTTCAAATCTCGATTCTGAGGTTATTTACTCAAAAGTCAAACCTTAGTCTATTCTTACAGCTTAAAGCTTCCAAATTGAGAATCACTCTATCAAATACATCACAAACCACTCGAAAATCAAAACCAACTATGCACGCAAGTCATAATACACCTTATGAAACCACTTAAAGTATCAAATAATAGAACAAAATGCTAGAACTCAAAATGATCGGTCGGATCATTATAATTCCAAAGGTCAATTGCTTTTGGGTTCAACAACTCTAGTGAAATGACCTAAGGGGAAGTGACGTTGGTGACCAATGTCGAAGGAGTGACTAAGGATACATTGTTCTATGTTGTAGCAGGTGACATAGCATATAATTCCATCATGGGAAGACTATGTGTTGACGACCAATTTTGACCATCCCTTTTTAAATTAAACTTTTTACACTTATTAATCAGAAAAAAATGAAGTGAAGTATTTTTAAATTAGTAATGCCTATTTTTCTTAAACAATAAATGATATAATATGTACAATAATATTTAGCAATATTAAATTAATGGTAATTTAGTATTTAATATTTATACGAGTCAAGCACCTGAGAGAAAGCGTCACAGAATAGGCTATTTATTTTCACTTAGACATCACATTTCAAATCAAATACAACAGCAAGACAGAGCGCATGCCATAGCCCAAATGTACCAACACCAAACATGCCAACAGGTATCTAGAGAAAGTTTTCTTCCTATCCTACTCCTAAAACGATAAAACTAAAATATCCGGTTCAAGCTACACCCCTTGAAAAAGAGCTAACGCCCAAAGAATAATTAAAGGGAATTTCTACCTAACTATCCTAATAAAAAAAAATATTTTTGGTATTTTTAATCGGACCTTAATCTCTTAAGAAGTCTGTACAAAAGATCCATCATCGGAAAAATTTCGAGCTTTTCTGATTTTGTTTTTCATTTTCTACTATTTTTTTAATTCACTTTTTTTAATATTTGTCTACTACTCTATGATAGACTAATACTAACTATAATTTATAAAAACCAAGAAAACAATGACAAGTTTGTACAATTACATTACACAGAAAGTAATTCCCCCACCCCACACTTATGTCATGCATAGTCCTCGATGCATATAAAATATCAAATCAAAGGTTAGGTGGAAAGAAAAACTCCCTGCTAATCTGATCCCTCTAGGTCATACTCAGGTCCCTCATCATCAAAACGCCCCCCACCCGACGCTCCGACCTCATCATCATCTTCACCAAGCGGCACCAATGCCATCGGCCCTATGACCTCATCATCAACATCACCCTCATCATTTGATCCTTTATTTGTGTTCTCATCTTCATATAGGTGAATGGGATTGACAGGTGCAATCTCCAATATTTCCTTCATAGCACCAGATAACTCAGTACACAGCTGTGTCCGCTCCCCATCAGTAACTCCAAGTTGGCGCATTATCACATTCAACGAACTGTAGATATACCTATTAAAATTTTCTTCACGCTCATTTTAAGCTACCAGGCTCATCTTGGAAGTGGTGTCCAGCAATGCCTTTATGTCCATCAATCCATGTGGAGCTTCCACCACCTCATTGTACCCAGGGTACTCAGGCACCTCACGAGATAACATATATTGTGTCAACAAGTTTCCATAAAAATACCTTTTTATCTTCCGCCTGAACCGCGTGCAAACCATCTCTCCCAATATGATCTCACCAACATTGACTGGCCTCCAATTTTCAGAAAATAAATCAAGCACACCCTAGTTCTATTGAATCCAGTGTTATGTTCTATAGGCATCAACCTAGCTTGCATAAAATTCTGTCACACCTTGGCAGTCTTATTGAAATTAATCCGAAGGAGCTCATTGTGGGCCTGGCCACTTGGGCCGTGGCCTTGAGGGTGCATTGTCGGACCCCTCAGCAACTTGATTTCCTTTGGCTTGCCTAGACGACCCCTCACCTTGCTTACGCTTTTTGGGAGGGGAGCAATAGTAGAGGACTTCCCCGCACCTGTTCCTTTGCTAGCCCCATCACGAGACACTGAAACCTACAAAACAATCAACTTGAATGTGAGAATTAATCAAGAAATCCACCTAAGGTTAAAGGTAAATTCTAAGATGGCCACATACTTAGAACCTAAGGCTTTATACAATATACTCACAATAGTCATCTAACAAGCGCACAAGGATTGCACCACAAAGGCAATGGATACTCAAGACTACCTCATGCCACACAATTATATTCCAAGTGTCATACCATAACAAAGCAAGTAGCTGTCTAGAACAATGAGGCTTAGTAGTATTTCAAGCAAGAAGAACGCAGCCCCCAATTACTACAACTAATACAATATACCAACATATCCTAATAAGATAATACAACATAAATGATATATACAAAAGGTCGTGGGTAGGGTGGTTATGGCGTTCATTGGAAACAACCTTCGGGCAATGTCAACCCACCCCTAAACACATTACACTTAGCCCAAATTAGCATACAAGAACACTCGGCTACTCATACTTCACTGGTGCACAAATTATTCATTCAAACAATATATCAAACATGTGGTGGGTATCAAGTATGTGCAACTCAATTCAACAATGGTATAGCATGTTTACGCTCCCAAATTTGAATGAAGTAGAGGGACTTATAGTTTACTTCTCCATGTAACACATTCACAACCAATTTCACTAACTAATTTTCGTTTTTACATAACCAACTAGCACCACACAACTCAAGTCCAAATAAAAAAACTAAGGGGAAATTGGGGAAGGGTATTCGGTTTGGGGGAGGGAAACACAGAATAAATGCAAGGCTAGAGAAAGCAAAAGAAAATGAGAAGAGCATACCTAGAGAAGATGAGAGAAGAACGAGAGGGAGAGAGAGAGCAGCGGGGCGAGGGGGATTTGGAGGAAGAGAGAGAAGGGGAGAGAGAAGATAGGTAGGAGGGGAAATTAGGGTGTTAGGATTATTTTAATTTGATTGGGTAATGGGTAAGGGTTATTAGGAGAGTGAATGTGGGTAACTGGGTCGGGGTCAAATGGACAACGAGTTAAATTAACAATAAAATGAAATAAAATAAAATAAAATAAAAATTGAAGGAAACATACCTGGCGCCAGGCTAGCTTGACGTGCTACCTATGCTCTGGGTGGCGAATTTGCGACAGAAACCCAGGCAGCGCGACGCGCTGGCCTGGATGCTGGCTCGTGCCTTTTGTTTAATGAATACTTGTCCCCCCTCCCCCCCCCCCCAAACGAACATTATATACATCTATTACACATTCCGCACCACTCCTACCTACGATATCCACAACTATAAAGAGAAACAAAACACTACTCTAATCTAACAAAAAAGAGAAAAGAAAAACTAATTTACGAAAGCAATCAAAATTTGGTTTCTCCCAACAAGCGCTTGATTTAACGTCACAGCACGACGCAGCACCTCACTTACTTATCACCGAGTATTGCTTTGGACTTCTGACAATCAATGACACCTCCCCAATAGTGCTTGACCCTTTGCACGTTTACCAAAAATTGTCTTTCTCCATTTAAAGCGTGCAGCTCTATTGCATTATAGGGGGTGACTTTCACCACCCAAAATGGACCTGACCACCTCGATATTAACTTTCTAAGAAATATCTTGAGCCTGGGATTGAACAATAGTACCTTTTGGCCTGGTTCAAAGTGATGGGGTTTGATATGCCTGTGATGCCATCTTTTGGTTTTCTCCTTTTAAAGCTTAGCATTTTTATAAGCGTGTATCCTGAACTCATCCAACTCATTCAACTGTAAGAGCCTCTTTTCTCCCGCAGCTTCCAAGTCCATATTCAACTTCTTGACCGCCCAATATGCCTTATGTTCAAGTTCAACCGGCAAGTGACATGCCTTCCCCTACACAAGCTTATACGGAGGTGATCCAATTGGCATTTTGTATGCAATTCTATATGCCCACAAGGCATCATCTAACTTTGCAAACCAATCCTTCTTGTTCATACTCAATGTTTTCTCTAGTATTTTCTTTATTTCTCTATTTGACACTTCAGCTTGTCCACTTATTTGGGGATTATATGCAGTAGAGACTCTATGGCGGACCCTATATTTGGATAGAAGATTATTCAACAATCGATTGCAGAAATGTGTTCCTTCATTACTAATCAATGCACGCGGAGTTCCAAACCTCGAGAATATGTTCTTCTTCATAAAAGTGGCCGCCACCTTGGCATCATTGGTCGGAAATGCAACAGCCTCCACCCATTTAAACACGTAGTCCATTGCTAGCAAGATGTACTTCTTTCCTCTAGACAATGGAAATGGTCCCATGAAGTCTATGCCTCACACATCAAAAATCTCCAACTCCATGATATTATTCAAAGGCATTTCATGCCTTCTTGTGATTTTTATTGTTCTTTAACAATGGTCACACTTATTAACAAATGCACGGGAATCCTTGAACAATATTGGTCCCCATATGATGAGGCATGGTAGTTATACAATACTTCTTCCACCTCCTTTTCAGGAATGCACCTCTTCATCAACTGATCAGCGCACTATCTGTACAAGAATGGCTTATCCCAGTAGTGAAGGTTTACATCATATAAGAACCTCTTCCTGGCTTCAGATTGCATTTCAGGAGGGAGAACTCCACTTACAAGATAGTTCACATAATTTGCATACCATGGGTCACGGTCATATGTGATTGCAAAAAGTTGCTCATCAAGGAATGTCTCCTTAATTTATCCACCTTCCTCCACGTGCTCGTGATTTTCCAGCTGCGACAAGTGGTCAGCCACTTGGTTTTCCGTGGCCTTCCGATCTTGTATTTCTACATCAAATTCCTGCAACAATAAAACCCAGCACATCAATCTAGCTTTGGATTCTTTTTTCAAAAATAAATACTTGATTGCCACATGATTGGTGTGGACTATGACTTTTGTTCCCACCAAATATACCCGAAATATCTCAAATGCCCACACAACTACCAACAGCTCTTTCTCAGTGGTATTGTAACTCTTATGTGCATCATCAAGAGTCTTACTCGCATAGTATATGGAGTAAAATAAATTGTCCTTCCTCTCGCCTATCATTTTCCCAATAGCATGGTCACTTGCATCACACATAAGCTCAAATGGCAAAGACCAATCTAGTGCCACAATAATTGGTGCAACCACCAACTTTTTCTTAAATTCATCAAACGCCTTCAAACAGGCCTCTTCAAAATTGAACGTCACATCCTTTTCGAGCAACCTGCATATAGGAGTAGCAATTTTTAAAAACAATCTTTAATAAAGCGTCTATAAAAACATGTGTGTGCCAAGAAACTCCGGACACCCTTCACAGAGATGGGTGGAGGTAGTTTTGCAACCGCCACCACCTTCTCCTTATCAACTTCAATGCCGCTCTTTGAGACTCTATGACCCAAAATGATGCCCTCTTACACCATGAAGTGGCACTTTTCCCAATTCAGCACCAAATTTGTTTCTTCACATCGTGCCAGTACTTTGGCCAAATTTTTCAAACAATCATCATAAGAAGACCCAAAGACTGAAAAGTCACCCATGAAGATTTCTACAAATGTTTCCACCATATCGGTGAAAATGGCCATCATGCACCTTTAGAAAGTGGTCGGTGCATTTCAAAGACCGAATGGCATTCGGTTAAAAGCAAAAGTCCCATAAGGGCATGAGAAGGTCATTTTCTATTGATCCTCTAGGGATATAATAATATGATTTTACCCTGAATAACCATCGAGGAAGCAATAGTACGCATGCCCAGCCAACATGTCCAATATCTGTTCAATGAATGGAAGTGGGAAATGGTCCTTGCGGGTTTGCTTTCTTGAGCCTTCTATAATCAATGCATACTATCTACCCCGTCACGGTGCGAGTAGGAATTAGTTTATTTTTCTTATTTTCTACAACAGTCATCCTGTCCTTTTTAGGCACACATTGCACTAGGCTTGCCCAATTACTGTTAGAAATGGGGAAGATGATACCTGCATCATGCCACTTAATTACTTTCTTCTTCACGACCTCCTTTATAATGGTATTTAACCTCCTTTGTTTCTCAATAATGGGGCAGTCCATCTTCCATATGCATGCAAAATGAAGGATTGATTCCCTTAATATCAGCAATTATCCACTCAATGGCTCTTTTGTGCTCACGAAGCAACCTTAGCAACTCTTCTTCTTGTAAATTGGTCAAGCTAAATGAAATGATCACTGGCAACGTTTCAGCACTCCCCTAATAGGCATACTACTGGTGTGCTGGTAGAGGCTTGAGCTCCACTTTTGGAGCTTCTTCAACAGACGGTTTAGGAGGAGTTGATGTAATTGGTCGATCCAACTCCTCAAATCTACCAATCCCATAAACATACTTGCATGCCATGTTAAGGACTTGCTCAATTTCTTCTACCAACTCGACTTCACTTTCTTCTTCACCCCCAATACAGCTCGTTCAAGGGGGTCTGTGGGGCTCATATAAGGTATCACCAAGGTCACATAATATTCCACCACATAAATCATGGATAACTCTTTATAATGGACTGACAATTTACGTTCTTTGTAAACATTGATGACCTCCACTCGATCGCCCACTCTTATTGTCATTTTTCCTTCATACACATCAATAATAGCTCGGCCCGTGGCTAGGAATGGATGCTCTAAAATAAACGGAACTTCCTGATCAGGCCCATAGTCTAAGATAATGAAATCATCATGAAATATGAAAGTACCCACTTGGACTAACACAACTTTAATCACCCCTTCTGGACTAGCAAGGGAGTGATCCACCAATTGCAAGATCATAGTAGTCAGTCACGGCTCACCCAACCCTAACTTCCTGAAGACAGGTAGCTACATCAAATTGATGCTCGCTCCAAGATCACACAAGGCTTGCCCGACTGTGTGCTTACCAATCAAAATCTGGATAGTGAAACTGCTTGGATCCTTCAGCCTATGATCTTTCTTGCTCTGAATTCTTGAACTACATTCTTCTATGAGTGCCACAGTCTCGAACTCGGCTAATCTTTTCTTATTCGCCACTATGTCTTTGATATACTTTGCATATCTGGGCATTTCCTGCAAGATGTCTAACAAAGGGATATTAATCTGCTCCTGCTTCAAAATATCAAGGAACTTCTTGTACTCTGTATTATCCTTCACTTTCTATAGTCTTTGAGGGAATGGAGGTGGTGGCTTTACATTGGTTGTGGTTGCTTTACCACAGCCTCTTCAACTGGCTTCTCTAACTCCTTTGCAGTTTCTGATTCTATTTCTGTGGTGGCTTGTTTTTCACTAAAAGTCACTTGCTTTCTCTTCTTCAATGAGACTTCTTCTAATTCTCTCCCATTCCTTAGTGACACATCATTAATAGGAGCCTTAGGATTAACTTCAGTGTCACTTGGAAGGGCCCTAGCTAGCCGAGAGTTTTGGGCACTACCAAGTTGCCTCATTTGTCTCTCTAGATTTCGAATGGCTACTAAGTGGGTTGACGCTCGGGCCTGATGGTCAGTCATCAATTTCTTTAGCATCTCCTCAATATGGCTCATTGAGTTAATTTGTTTTTCAGCCTGTGGTAGTCTATATTATTATTCAGGAGCTTGTGGCGTGCACTGATTCTAAGTACCTTGATTTTCACCCCAAGAAAATTTTAGGTGGTTCCTCCAGTTTGGTTTGTAGGTGTTCCCATACAGATTTGCCTGGCCTCGATTTGCATTACCCACGAAACATACAAACTCTAGAATTATTGGGCATTGATCGCTCGTATGACCCTCTCCACAAACTTCACAAAATGTCTGAACTTGTTGCACTGGCTGAGATGTGGCAACCTATGCTGATAATGTGGAAACAACATCTAACTCAAGGACTCCTGCAGATTTGTGGATTGTGTGTCTGCCCATCTCTCCTTGCCAATCAAGATTACTTTTGGAGAATTTATTCAACAATGCATAAACCTCATCAAAGCTTTTCTCCAACACTTGACCTCCTACTGCAGTGTCTACCACAATCTTGGTCTCTGGATGTAGCCCTTCTATGAAGGTATGGTCCAACACTTCATTAGTTTGGTTGTGATGAGGACAATCCCGAAGAAGCCCTTTGAATCTCTTCCAAGCTAAATATAGGGACTCGCCTGACTTATGTTTAAAGGTGACTATCTCGCTTATGATCTTTGATATTTTGCCTGAAGGGAAGAACCGTGCCAAAACTTTACTAGCCAGATCATTCTATGATGTAATAGAGTTAATCGGTTCCGCCTTCAACCATCTCTTCGCTTCACCCAACAGAGAGAAAGGAAATAATGTGAGTCTCACATAGTCCGGAGTGACTCCATTAGTGATATAAGTATCACCAATATCCAAGAAGTTCAGAATGTGTTGTTGTGGAACCTTACTTGATAGACCTATAAATTGTCCGTTTGCATGTAGCAGGTGGATCATGCTCTGTTTCAGCTCAAAGTGCCCGGTGATTCTAGGCTTCACGTTGATGGAGGTGATATTAGCAATGCTAGGCATCGCCGCCTCCTTGACCTCTATATGTTGCTCGTCTGTCATTCCCACAAATAGTTGAACAAGTGCCTAAAGATTATATGTGTCCCTTGCTTTTCTCAATCTCCTGTGAAATGTTCTCTCAGGTTAGGGGTCAAAGCCTTAAAGTCTATCTTGAGTACTCCTGATCCTTCGCATTCAAACAAATTTCCTGAGATCAAAGCAACCAATAACAACTGTTAGACTTGACAAAATAAACAACAAAAGTTAAAGCTAGTAAAGTAGTCAATATTCAAGTCCCCGTCAACGGCGCCAAAAACTTATTGCTCCCAAATGCACACGCAAGTATACATGGTCAGCAAGTAATATAATGATGAATAGAATGCCGAATACATAGAGACTTGTGCCTAAATTCACTCAAATTGTTATTTAGTCGAGTCAATCAAAGTTGAATTATGTGATTATAGCTAAGCAGAGAATGTAATAATTAACTAGTTTAGCAAGCAGGAAATGATTGTTGAGAATTCAGTAGAGATAAGCATTCTAGGGTTGTGATCGATTCACCAATCTTATTGTGTTCTAATTAACTCTCCATTTCATACAATTCGCTTATAGTTGCTAATTAATCGAGTAATTTCTCTCGTAGCATTCTCCCGAATTGATACTCGCCTATTCAAAATAGATTAACGCCTATATTCCCATGGAATCAATCTATCAAGAACACATTAAGATCCTGATATTAAATTAACAATGGTGATTAGGTATGTTCTTATCCTAGCCAGAAATCTGCCCCCTACTTTAGAGTTAATTAAGATCATGCCCTCTTCAATTCCTCTCTAATCTAAAGGTAGTTTTCCCAAGCATAATTCAGATAGTTGATAGAACATAAATGTTGGCCAGACAACCAGGCAATTAAACACAAAATTGAAGAAACAACCATATATTAGCGAATTAAAATCAAGGAAAAGTCAACTTCGAATAACAATATTCATGGCTAAATCAAAACCCAAGAATTAATGGGTATTACTAATTATGATAACATTAAACAATTTCATAAGTGTTTCAATTGTTGAAAATACTAAGAAAGATGAAGAAAAACTGAGAATCCTTGCTCCCGAGTGTTCTGTTCTTAAGTTTTCCTCTCAAAGTATCGTCTCCCCCTCAAAAATAGGTTTACACATCTTTTTATACGAGTTGGGGGCATGTAGGGCTGAAAAACCTTGTTCCGAGCGAAGTAGGAGACTTTCCCGCCACCCAGGGTCCAGGGCACCATGTCGCGCTTGCCTGGCGCTGGGCTGTTGCCCCAAAAAACTCATGTCTGTTTTCTGTGTCGTAGGCGGCGGGACGCGCTAGTCTAGCGATTTTCTGCCCTTGCTCTCTTTTTGTTTCAAATCATGCACTTTCGTCCCACGTTGCTTTCGGGTGACTTCTACACATAACAATACCATGAATTAGCAAAAATCATTACATTAATGCAAAATCCACAAAATATGAGTAAAATGCGAGGCGATATACATATAAATAGATATACTTTAAGCCAAATATTATATAGTCGTCATGTCAATTCGTTGTAGGTTTTGCCAAATTATTTATGTTGAGGCCGGCGTGCCAAAATTATATTTCCTTTTCTTCTATTATGATCTCTAAAGTGTCGAACGTTATGTGTAAGACTGACAGGGTTGGTTCGTCGGTGAGGAGGTTATGCCATTGTTTGATATAAATAATTGTTCTAAGGAAATTTGTAACACATTATAGGACAGTGTGTACGGTCAAAATCGATTCTTAGTCATAAAGACCGATCGAGACAATGACGTTTCAATCGAAGGGTATCCACATGACAAGCTCGGACGAATTTTGAAGTAGGGACGTCGAGCTTCGAGCTATAAGACCAATCAACGACAAAACCTGATATCATTATTGAGCCCGTGTCGGAATCGGACTGCGGGGCAACACCGATCGACACAGTCCCCAAAAATCAATGCCCCAAGGCAGAACCGAGCTCAAACCAAGACTGGGGTTTCAATCTAACACCAAGCTCGAGCCAGTGCCGAGCTCGCAGACAAGAGCCGTTACAACCGCACTGAGGGAGAGAATCTTGGCGAGAATCAAGGAAGAGACAAATTATCATGGGTCCTCCACTATATGTATTATTTTATTATGTTTTTATAGATAAAGCGGTGACCCTCTACTATAAAAAAGGGGGATAGACTGCAGTAGAGGCAGGTCCTCCAAGATACATTAAGATTTCATTGTGCTTGTTTTTCTAACTCATTTCATTCTTCCCGTCCATCATTCCCATTTTATAGAAAAAAATACATGTATTGTCATTTTGTATCAAAGGAATTGCATACCCTTAGAACCATATCTAAATTTAATGTTATCTGATTTTTCGGGTAAATAGTTTGGCGCCCACCGTGGGGCTAAGGGTAACAGTGATTGTTTGATATAAATCTACAGTACACTCCAGCTTACAACTTCAAATCAGCAATGGCTCTACCTATCGACCTCGAAGTCGGCCTTCAAGATGAAACCAACAACTTGGCGCCCGGGGCCGGAAGGCTACCTGACAACGGCAACGAGGCTCGAATCGAAGAACTCGAAATTCGAGCCGAAGTACCATTGGATATCAATTCACAAATAGCTCTAGAAGCGAATCAGCGTTCTGAACCGGAAAGAAGCGTTCAGGGCAGTGCTCGACCCATAGCCCGAGACACCTACAGCACGGGGGAAATCGGGGTCAGCTTGCGTATGATTTTCGAAATGTTACAAGCCCAACAAGCAGTGATATCTCAGTTGCAGAGCCGAACTCAAATGCAAAGCAGGCCGAACTCCAATCTGCTTCTTCGAGAAGTCACCCCCAGAACGGAGCCCGCCGTAGTGAAATCAAACGAGCAGGAATCGGGGACCGCTCCTGAAATTGCTAAATTGCTTGAGAAACTCAAAAAATGAGTCGAAGCCAACGATAAAAAAGTGGAAACGTATAACACTAGGGTCGATCAAATTCCGGGGGCTCCGCCAATGATAAAAGGGCTCGATTCAAAAAAATTCATACAAAAGCCTTTTCCCTCGAGCGCGGCCCCAAAACCAATCCCCAAAATATTTCGTATGCCCGAAATTCCCAAATATAACGGTACGACAGATCCTAAAGAACACGTCACCTCCTACACATATGACATCAAAGGCAACGATTTGGAGGATGATGAGATCGAATCCGTGTTGTTGAAAAAGTTCGAAGAGACCCTCGCAAATGGAGCAATGATCTGGTATCACAACTTACCACCAAATTCCATTGATTCTTTTGCCATGTTAGCATATTCGTTCGTAAAAGCACATGCTGGTGCCATAAAGGTTGCAACAAGGAAATCAGACCTCTTCAAAGTAAAACAAAGGGGTAACGAAATGCTGAGGGAATTCGTATCCCGATTTCAAATGGAACGTATGGACTTGCCACCGGTCACAGACGATTGGGACATACAAGCTTTCACCCAAGGACTGAACGGGCTAAGTTCGACAGCATCACGTCGGCTGAAACAAAATTTGATCGAGTACCCAGCAATAACTTGGGCAGATGTATACAACCGTTACCAATTAAAAATCAGGGTCGAAGATGATCAATTGGGAGCACTGTATGGGCCCGTACGTCAGAACCACACAACCACTAAAAATTAGAGGGAAATCAACAGAGAACAAAGGTTGAACAGAGACCGATACCAACCCTACGACACAGATCGGATGAACAACGGTTCAACACGTGATATGGTTCGGAACAACCGAAGGATTGATCGGGGGCAAAATTCTCGGGGACTTTTGAGCAAGAGCAGCTTTGATAAATATGCCGATCCTATAGAAGTCCCTCGACTATCGGAGTATAACTTCAACATTGGTATATCTGCCATCGTATCGGCCATCGGACGCATCAAAGACACCAGATGGCTTCGACCCATGCAAACCGATCCTGCCCAAAGGAATACCAATCAAATGTGTGAATATCATGGCATTCATGGCCACAGAACGGAAGATTGCAGGCAACTAAGAGTGGAAGTGGCCCGCTTATTTAACAAAGGACACCTTCGGGAATTTCTGAGTGATAGTGAGAAGAACCATTTTAGGGACAAGGAATTCAGCAAGCAAAACGAGCCAGAAGAACCGCAACACGTCATTCACATGATCATCGGCGGCGTCGATGCCCCTTAGGGACCGATGCATAAACGCACTAAAACATCGATTGTAAGGGAAAAGCGATCTCGAACTCAAGATTATACATCCATGGGGACTTTGTCCTTCAGTGATGAAGATACAGAGGGAATCATCCAACCCCATAATGATGCACTGGTAATATTCGTACTCATGAATAAAACTAAGATTAAGCGTGTGTTAATTGATCCAGGTAGCTCGGCCCATATCATTAGATCGAGGATCATAGAACAGCTCGGCTTGCAAGATCAGGTCGTACCCGCAACTCTGGTTCTAAACGGATTCAATATGGCATGTGAAACCACTAAAGGCGAGATTACCCTACCGATAAATGTGGCTGGAACCATCCAGGAAATAAAGTTTCACATGATCGAAGGTGATATGAGATATAAAGCCCTTTCGGAAGGCCGTGGATCCATAACATGAGAGCCGTACCCTCGACCCTACACCAGGTCCTCAAATTCCCAACATCGGGAGGTGTCAAAATAGTGTACGGAGAACAACCGGCCGCAAAGGAAATATTCTCCATCGAAGAAGCAAAATCAATATCCTCGTCTTCGCCGATAAAAGGATCAGATTCAGAGAAGAGCTCCAAATAGCAATCACAGACATCGGCTTCGACCTATCCAGGTAAGCAGAATGTTGAAAAAGATGATGATGATCGATGGATCCCTCGATCCTTCGTAACCCCCGATGATTTCGATGCCACCAAATCAACAATTGAGGAACTGAAGCAAATCATACTGATCGAACACTGGCCCGAATGAAAGGTATACCTGGTAATGGGTTTGAGCCCCGAACTCAGGAAGAAACTCATTCAATTTCTTATCAATAACATCGACTGTTTTGCCTGGTCCCATCTAGATATGACAGGGACCCCCCCTCCCAAGACATAACGGCGCACCAGCTAAGCTTGAACCCTAGGTTCAGACCGGTGAAGCAAAAAAGAAGGCCCCAGTCCGAGGAAAAGCACACATCCATAAAGGACGAGGTAACCAAACTTCTCAAGATAGGGTCCATTCGGGAGGTAAAATACCCCGAATGGTTAGCCAATGTGGTTGTTGTACTTAAAAAAGGGAACAAACTTAGAATGTGTGTGGACTATAAGGATTTGAACAAAGCATGCCCCAAAGATTCCTTTCCACTACCCAACATCGATCGCATAATCGATGCCATTGCCGACCACAAGATCCTCACCTTTCTCGACGCCTATTCCGAGTATAATCTAATTCAGATAAACCAGGACGACCGGGAAAAGACTTCATTTGTGACCCGATATGGAACATATTGTTATAACGTAATGCCCTTCGGGCTAAAAAATGCAGGAGCTACTTATCAACGCCTAGTAAATCGAATGTTCGAAGAACAAATAGGTAAAATAATGGAAGTCTATATTGATGACATGTTAGTTAAGTCCCTGCGCGCAGAGGACCATTTGGCCCATTTGCAGGAGACGTTCAAGATTCTGAGGAAATACAACATGAAGCTCAACCCCAAAAAATGTGCTTTCGGGGTCGGTTCGGGCAAGTTCCTCGGCTTCATGGTCTCAAATCGGGGAATTGAGATCAACCCCGAAAAAATCAAGGCCATCGAAGACATCACCATCGTGGACAGCGTGAAAGTTGTACAAAGGTTAACGGGAAGAATTGCAGCCTTAGGCCGGTTCATTTCAAGATCATCAGATCGAAGTCACAAATTTTTCTCCCATACTCAAAAAGAAGAATGACTTCGCCTGGACACCGGAATGCCAACAAGTGTTACAGGAATTGAAACGGTATCTATCGAGCCCACCACTGCTTCACACTCCAAAAACTGACGAAAAACTATACTTGTACTTGGCGGTATCGGAAGTCACCGTAAGCAGTGTCCTAGTTTGAGAAGAGCAAGGTATGCAATTTCCCATTTATTACGTAAGTCGGACATTAGGAGAAGCGGAAACTAGGTATCCGCACTTAGAAAAATTGGCACTTACGCTGGTAAGCGCATCTAGAAAGTTAAGGCCGTACTTTCAATGTCACCCCATAAGCGTATTAACCACCTGCCCACTCCGTAATATTTTACATAGGCACGAACTATCAGGACGATTGGCCAAATGGGCCATCGAACTCAGTGGGTACGATATCGAATATTAACCCCGTACAGCCATCAAGTCTCAAATTTTGGCAGACTTCGTGGCCGACTTCATGCCAACCTACATACCCGAAGTCGAAAAGGAACTCCTTTTGAAATCAGGTATATCGTCCGAGGTATGGATCCTTTTCATGGACGGTGCTTCGAATATAAAGGGGTCCGGATTAGGCATAGTTTTGAAACCCCCCACGGGTAACATTATTAGGCAAGCTATTAAAACTATCAGGTTAACTAACAACGAGGCCGAGTATGAAGCCATGATTGCAGGTCTCGAACTAGCTAGAAATTTGGGAGCAGAAGTCATTGAGGCGCATTGTGACTCTTTGCTAGTGGTGAGTCAAGTAAACAAAACCTTCGAAGTCCGAGAAGGTAGGATGCAAAGGTATTTGGACAAACTACTTATCACTTTACACCATTTCAAACAATGGACCCTACGGCATGTTCCACGAGAGCGGAATAATAAGGCCGATGCTCTTGCAAATATGGGATTGTCGGTCGAGGTAGATGATTTGAGCTCGGGGACTGTCGTTCAACTTTCAAGATCGGTAATCGAAGATGGGCACGCCGAAATAAATTCTAGTAGCTTAACCTGGGATTGGACAAACAAGTATATTGACTACTTAAAAAATGGAAAGCTCCCTTCAGACCCTAAATATTCCAGGGCCCTACGGACTAAAGCTGCTCGATTTACGTTGGCTGCGGACGGAACACTATATCGAAGAACATTTGATGGACCGATGGAGGTATGCGTGGGTCCGGGAGATACTAATTACATCCTCCGGGAAGTACACGAGGGCACTTGTGGCAATCACTCTGGTGCCGACACATTAGTTCGAAAAGTGATCAGAGCGGGGTATTATTGGATCGATATGGGCAAAAATGCGAAAGAATTTATTCGTAAATGTGATAAATGTCAAAGATTTGTGCCAATGATCCATCAACTCGGAGAGCAACTTCACTCGGTCCTATCCACATGGCCATTCATGAAATGGGGGATGGACATCGTCGGCCCTCTGCCATCGACCCCAGGTAAAGCCAAATGTATTTTATTTATGACTGACTATTTTTCTATGTGGGTTGAAGCGCAGGCGTTCGAGAAAATAAGAGAGAAAGAAGTTATAGACTTTATTTGGGATCATATCATATGCCGATTCGGGATACCCGCCGAAATAGTATGCGACAATGGGAAGCAATTCGTTGGCAGCAAAATCACAAAATTCTTCGAAGATCACAAAATAAGAAGGAAATTATCAACACCATACCACCCTAGTGGGAACGGTCAGGCCGAATCAACGAACAAGACTATTCTTCAAAACCTGAAGAAGAGATTGAACGACGCGAAGGGAAAATGGACAGAAATCCTGCCCGAAGTCCTTTGGGCATACCGAACAACGTCAAAATCCAGTACGGGGGTGGCCCCATTCTCCTTAGTATATGGTTCCGAAGCATTGATACCAGTCGAAGTCGGTGAACCTAGTCCCAGATTTCGATTCATGATAGAAGAATCAAATAACGAGGCTATGAACACTAGCCTTGAATTATCGGACGAAGGACGAGAAGCTGCCCTCATCCGATTGGCCGCCCAAAAGCAACGAATCGAAAGGTATTATAATCGAAGAACTAAACTTCGTCATTTCAAGCCCGGGGACTTAGTGTTAAGAAAAGTCACCATCAATACTCGGAATCCAAACGAAGGAAAATTAGGACCAAATTGGGAAGGACCATACCAGGTGCTCGAGAACATTGGAAAAGGATCATACAGGCTCGGCATCATAAACGGCAAACAGCTATCAAGCAGTTGGAATGTATCACATCTAAAACGATACTACTGCTAAGGTACGACCTTTCCATATTCATCTAACTGACCCATGCAGAAGTCCGAACAAGAACTGAAGAAGGTCTTTCGATTAAGAGCACGCGTTGCACTCTTTTTCCCTTAGACCGGTTTTCTCCCAAATGGGTTTTTCGACAAGGTTTTTAATGAGGCAACCATCGATCGTGCTGCACTTTAAACAATATCTGAGGCTTCTTTTCGACCGACCTCGAATACCGGGGGGGGCATCAGGGCCCTCAAATACATCGAGTTCAGATGCAAGAAAGTCATCTCACAATAATATGGTTCCAATAGGAAAAATTGTAAGAGCCAAATGGTCAAAATGAACCATGCTCATATAGATTGGCCCAAACATAAACACATGTGCAATGACTTGAGATTTATTGTGCGACCAAAATTAAGATTCACTCAACTATTAAGCCTACATGCTACTTACATTCCGAGTTCGAAATAATCACTCGAATATTAAGCCTACGGGCTACTGTTATTTCGAGTTCGAGCAAGCACTCACTCGACCATTAAACCTACGGGCCACATTATCTCGAGTTCGAAACATTCACTCGACTATTAAGCCTACGGGCTACTGTTATTCCGAGTTCGAGCAAGCACTCACTCGACCATTAAGCCTACGGGCCACATTATCTCGAGTTTGAAACATTCACTCGACTATTAAGCCTACGGGCTACTGTTATTCCGAGTTCGAGCAAGCACTCACTCAACCATTAAGCCTACGGGCCACATTATCTTGAGTTAGAAACATTCACTCGACTATTAATCCTACGGGCTACTTACATTCCGAGTTCGAGCAAGCACTCACTCGACCATTAAGCCTACGGGCTACTTACATTTTGAGTTCGAAATAATCACTCAAATATTAAGCCTACGGGCTACTTTCATTCCGAGTTAGAAATAATCACTCGAATATTAAGCCTACAGGCTACCTTTATCTCGAGTTCGAAACACTCACTTGACCATTGCGCCTACGGGCCACATTATCTCGAGTTCAAAACATTCACTCGACTATTAAGCCTACGGGCTACTGTTATTCCGAGTTCGAGCAAGCACTCACTCGACCATTACGCCTACGGGCTAGAATATTTCAAGTTCAAAACATTCACTCGACGGCTAATAAGCTACTTTTACTCTGAGTTTACATTAACTCAACCATTACATTACACCTACGGATTATGTTCCTTCAAAGTTTGAATTATCGACTCAACAAGCAATCCCAGGGGCTACAAATCTGATCGATCAAAGAGACTACAAGGTCAACATTCGATTAAAAGTCTTCACAAAACAAAAACAAGTTGACCTGATTATACATATATATACAAAAATTGCCTACGAGATTAATGTACAAACATTTAGAAACTAAACTTCCTGGTCGAGCTCTTCCCCGTCCTCGGATCCGCTTTTGCTACCATCATCATCATCATCGTCAGAAGCCAAGGCTTCAGCTTCCGCTTCGAGCTCTTTTGCCTTTTTTACCTCTTCGGTAAGTCGAAACCTCGAGCATGTATCTCCTCGAGGGTCTCCCTCCGAGACCTACACTTAGCAAGTTCGGCAACCCAATGAGCTCGAGTATTGGCGGTATTCGCCGCTTCCTGGGCCTCCATCTGAGCAGCCTCAGCATCAGCCCGATATACAGCAATGGACTTATCCGCCAAGACTTTCGACAACTCAACCTCCGCCTTAGCCTCAGCAAGTCGTGTTTCAAGCTCCTCGATCTTCTTATCTTGAACCGACCCCTTTTTCTTGACACTTCAAAGTTGAACGTCGGCCGATAATAATTTTGTTAAGATGGTTTCTTTTTCCGCTGCCAGGCGGTCGAGGGTCTCCTTCCACCGATTGCATTCAGCTCGGATTTGATCGACTTCTTCTCGAAGTAACCCTATCTTTTTGATCTTTTGCTGCAACTGAGACAACGAAGGTTTAACTTCCACGGTTGAGTCAGACCCATACTTTAACAGAACGAGGCTCACCTGCTTATCGAGCTCAACCCCTTCTTCACGGACCTTAGCCAAATCCGCTTGGAAGTCCTTTATAGCCTCGTCCTTTTGGCTGCAAAGAAGCCGCAAGGCATCTCTCTCACCTGAGACCTTCCAGAGCTCGGCCTCACACTGGCTAAGATCGACTCGAAACCTACTAATGGCCTGTATAGTAAGAAACACGATTATATATGAAAAAGAACAAAGAAACCAAGTATGGAAGAGTCATTACCCTAGTAATGAAACGCTGAGCCTCCTCTAATAAAAGAGAAGCGTCACCGATATCGGAACCATCGTCGACTCCAGTAAAACAATCCCTAAAAGGATCCCATGCACCAGAGCCTGCGCCGATATCGGGAGTCTTCAACTCTCGAGCTTCCTTCAACGCCTCCTCAGAAAAAAATGGAAGATAAGGCAAATGACCCATTGTCATAGCCCCGAACAAATCACTTGGAGTACTCCGGTCGAGACTCGGGTCTTCGGAAACAACCCCGACAGGCACAGCCGCCATCAGCTCGGGAGCTCTGGCAACCTCGATGGCCTCCGTAGATTGGACTATTAAAGCCTAGGAGCTATTTTCTTCTTCTTCTTCTTCTCCCAGTCGCTGGACCGAGTCAATTGAAAGGGCAATTGCTTTTCTCCTCACCCTTCGAGTTTTGGGCTTGGGGTCCTTTGACCGAGAGGAAGCTCTTCGCTTCTTATCTTCCCCCTGTTTAGGGACTAGGGACTTATTTCCTTCTTCACCGCTCAAAGGCCTCAAAGCGGTATCCCTGATTACTCCTGCACAAAAGGAAATCGGTAACGAATAGAACACAAAGAATACTTCGAAGGAAACAAGAAACAAACCTCACCATGGTTCTTGGCCTCCCATCTGCCTTTTGCCAAATCACGCCAAGCGCGCTCGGCGTAAGAGGAGGTCGAGGCTAACTTCCGAACCCAGTCCTCGAGGTCAGGCACTGCTTGTGGCATCCAAGGGGCAGCTGAACATCAGGGAAGGATATCACAAAAAATTAGAAAAGGACATGAAAAGTGAACAAAAATCACTTACGGTCAAAATTCCATTCTTCAGGGAACGACATCTTCTCCTCCGGAATGAGATCACGGGTCCTCACTCGAATATAACGACCCATCCAACCCGGATCCTTGTCTTCATCGATGCTCGACATCAAAGCCTTCGATGCCCGACGATGAAGTCTGATTAGTCCTCGAAAGATCTGAGGCCAATACAGTCGTATGAGGTGGTTCAGAGAAAAATCCAACCCCCCGGCTTTGATAGAGAAGAAGCGCAATAAGATCACTATACGCCATAAAGAGGGATGAATTTAGCCAAGGGTGACTTGATACCTTTTGCAGAAATCAATAATCACCGGGTCGACGGGTCCCAGTGTGAAAGGATAAGTATAAACACTTAAAAACCCCTCCACATAAGTGGTAACACTCTCATCGGAAGATGGAATTTGCAACACAACCTCGGAACCCCAGTTGCAGTATTTTCTGATAGCCTCGAGGTGATCCTCCATTATAGAGCACGTATACATCGATACGTGTTCACATCGACCCGGAACGGAGGAAGGATTCTCCACCTTAAAATCGGTCTTCAAAATGCACGGGCCAGGAACATAGTCATGAACTGACGGCTCCACCGGTGCCTTATCATCAGACGGCCGTGAGGAAGAAGCTTTCTCCTTCTGAGGTACGGTTTTGGAAGTTTTCGCCATTTATATGAAAGGAAAGAGTGCAAAGGAAGGTGAAGAAATAGACAGCACCAAAATTCTGGTATGGGCGGCCCCGTAGCAGCGAAATAGAGAGGATAAATAAGAAAGTTTGGAAGAAGAGAAGGCACAAAAGTAGTAAAGGTTGTATGGAAAGACTATTTATAGACTAAGGCATGACGGTTCGGTATCAGTGGTGGCCGACCACCATCTGACACACATTAAACGCTTCAGTATAACCGAGCCGATGGGATAGCCATCGCATACGTCAAGACCGGGGTCGATGGAAACGTCAGCATAAATTTGATCGAGCCGCAGGAAAATCATATCGTTCCTCGCCACATCCTTTCCGAGAAACGAGGGGACTATCTATGTACAGTCAAAACCGATTCTCAATCATAAAGACCGGTCGAGACAATGACGTTTCAATCGAAAGGTATTCACATGACAAGCTCGGACAAATTCCGAAGTAGGGACGTCGAGCTTCGAGCTATAAGACCAATCAACGACAAAACTCAATATCATTATCGAGCCCGTGTCTGAATCAGACTATGGGGCAACACCGATCAACACAGGCCCAGAATATCAATGCCCCAAGGCAGAATCAAGCTCGAACCAAGACTGGGGGTTCGATCTAACACCGAGCTCGAGCCAGTGCCGAGCTCGCAGACAAGAGCCGTTACAACCGCACCGAGGGAGAGAATCTTGGTGAGAATCAAGGAAGAGACAAACCATCATGGGTGCTCCACTATATGTATTATTTTATTAAGTTGTTATAGATAAAGCGGTGACCCTCTACTATAAAAAAGGGGGATAGACTGCAGTAGAGGCAGGTCCTCCAAGATACATTAAGATTTCATTGTGCTTGTTTTTCTAACTCATTTCAGTCTTCCCGTCCATCATTCCCATTTTATAGCAAAAAATACATGTATTATCATTTTGTATCAAAGTAATTGCATACCCTTAGAACCATATCTAAATTTAACGTTATCCGATTTTTCGGATAAACAGACAGATTTATACCTGCTTAATGGTAACTCTATTAGAATTTCCATCCATTGACTATCATGAATCGTGATAATAATAATGCTTTGGATCGTAACTATAATAATCACGTTTAGATTTAACACTAGATTTCTATTTTCCATTTATATGCCAATATACTCGCATCGAATATTTACAATAAATCAATAAATGTATAACATGTATTTATTGTAAGTAAACTTCTTACTTTTAATCATGATTAATAAAAACATGTATTGTTACCTCAATAAAATACTTAACTATGATAAGTAGGCATGGTTTAGTATAAACACATGTTGCGAATAAATTTTTGTTGTAGAAATATATAATGTTAGAAAGCTAATTGTCACGTAACATGGAAAATGAAGGGTGTATGACTTTATAGTTTACCCTTAAACATAATTTGAGAATTCAGAAGAAAAAAAAAAGATACTAATGGAAACAAAAAGTTTAGTGAAAAGAATATCATTCGAGAAACAAAGAACACTATTCCAGATAAGTGACTTGCTTTGCCAAGCATTAGAACACTGGGGAGACAAAATCCAATGAAAGGAAATTTGGTGCGGTTGGGCTAAGATTCCAACGCCTTATTTGGTGGTTTCCCACCTTACAAATATAATTCCATGCAAAAAAGACTTTTGTTTTGCTAAGTAGTGAGGCACTCAAATTCATAATTAATCATCAAAATATAATTTCTATGTGTGAGGGTGATTCAATTACTTTGCCACGAAGAGATAGATGTGGTTGAAAATTTCACCCAACTTCTTTTCCCTTTTCCTTTTAAATATTTTTGTACTTCTCCTTTTTCTTTATCTTTGATTACTCTATTACCTTTGCATGCAGACTCATATTCCAATCATCAGTTTCCAAGTTGATCTTCATTATTTCAGTTTATCATTTTATTGTTTACCCGTAAAACGATACAGTTAAATTTATAACGTAATTTATAAACAAGCGAATCGATTTGATCCAATAATGATAAAGAAGTAGAACAAATAAGATTAACAATTGAAAATAAAGGAAATAGCAAGCCTGTGTCCGAGCTCGGTCTTTCCTAAAGCAAGAACTGTAACGACCCGACCGATCGTTTTGCTTTTTAGATCCCCGTTCCTCTAATTAAGACTCCCTGTACGTGCTTTTACTATTTTATGACTTGAGGGGATGGTTGATATGGTTTTAAAAGTGATCGGGTTGAAATCGAAACACTTAATTCCTTAATAATGGCCTAGATGATTTTGGAAGAGTTCGGGTTGAAATTACTTTACAAGTTGATCTTTATTATTTCAGTTTAGCTATTTTTCCCCATCTATTTCAGTTTGAGTTGATAGAATATGTTACTCTCACCGTCCTCAAATTGTGTTTACATTCTGCATTGATAGTATAATAATATTTTTATACATTCAAATAATTTAATATGTAATTATATATAAAAAAAATTGATAAACCTTAAATGGTAATATTACATATCAAAATTCACGAATTTACACGATTAGTATAAATAACTCAGATTAAATGACATAACTTTCTGAATTATTGTAATTAAGCTGATGTACTTTCCAGAGGGAATACCACCTTTATATGTTCCACAATAATTTCTGGTGGCTTCTACTGTTCATTACCTATTAAATCCTAATATTTGTTTCTTTGCATGCAGACTCATCAGACATCATTAGTTCCACGACTAACCTGGATCATTCTTGACTATTTTGGCTGTTCTTTTTCTTTGCCCCTTTTTATGAATTTTACAGATCAGATACATCTTACTTTATTTGTTGAATTTGTAAAGTTTCAGATTTGGGACATATTAAAAGTGACGATTTATCTAATTAAAAGAAGTTCCATGGACCAACTTTTCCACTTCTCATCATTAAAACTAAATTCCAACGTCATAAACTATATATACTGTTCCCACTGTCTCACTTCTATGATACTGTTATGTCGTGAAAGAGGCAAACTCGAAAATGTAACGACCCGGCCGATCGTTGTGAGAATTTAAGTCCCGTTCGGCGGCATAAGGCCCTGAACAACTTCGTATTATATGTATTGACTTGCGTGCGTGGTTGAATTCAGTTACCGGATGATTCGGAGTGATTTAGGACACTTGGTCCCTAAAACGGAAGTTTAAGTCTTAGGATTTTGACCGTAGTCGAAACTGTATGAAGATGACTCTGGAATGGAGTTCTGTCGGTTCTGTTAGCTCCGTTGGGTGATTTTGGACTTAGGAGCGTGTCCGGACTGTGAATTTGAGGTCTATAGCTGATTTAGGCTTGAAATGGCGAAAGTCAAATTTTTGGAGATTTTGACCGGAAGTGGACTTTTTGATATCGGGGTCGGAATGCGATTCCGAGAGTTGGAACAATTCCATTATGTTATTTGGGACTTGCCTGCAAAATTTGACGTCGTTCCGGGTTGGTTTGATTGGTTTCAGCACGAGTTTTCGAAGTTTGAAGTTTTGAAAGTTCATAAGTTCGATTCGTGGTGCGATTTGTATTTTCGGCACTGTTGGATGTGATTTGAGACCCCGAGCGAGTCTGTGTTAGGTTATGGAACTTGTTTGTGTGTTTAGACGGGGTCCGGGGGGTCTCGGGTGTGTTTCGGATGGGCTACGGGTCAATTCCTCCTATTTTGGACTATTGTTATCTGTCATCTGGTTTCCTTCATCGCGTTCGCGTCCTTGCCTTCACGTTCACGTAGTATTATTTTGGAGGGTGAAATATTTCTTCTTTCGCGTTCGCGAAGTTCTACCACCCCCTTCTTCGCGTTCACATTCCCTATCACGCGTTCGCGAAGTGCAAACTAGGCCCTGGGCACTGGTGATAATTTTCCTCTTCGCGTTCGCGTGTCTCTTACGCGTTCGTGCAGCTATGCCATTCCACTCTTCGTATTCGCGTACTACTTCACGCGTTCGCGAAGAGCAGTCATTGGGCCAACAGATTTTTTCTCTCCGCATTCGCGAACGTGTTATCGCGTTCGCGAAGCATAACTGGGCAGCTTCCATTTTCCTTCTTCGCGAACGCGATTGCTCTTCCACGTTCGCGATGCATAAACACCTGGGCAGAATATAAGTTCTCTATTCCGAGGGTTAGGCCATTTTTATTATATCTTGACTTGTGGAGCTCGGTTTTGAGTGATTCTTTGTGGGTTTTTCAAGCAAATCGATTGGGTAAGTGTTCTTCACCTAGAATTTTATATATTCCATGATTTTATCTTTATTTTTATCATTTAATTTGTGTTTTGAATGGTGATTTTTGAAAAAAATTTCCAAATTGAAAAATCATGATTTGAGGGACGAAATGGTATCGGAATTTGATAATTTTTGTATAGTTGGACTCATATCGGAATGAGTATTCGGATTTTGTGAAATTTGTCGGGTTCTGAGGCACGGGCCCGGCGGTCGACTTTTGGACCGATTTTTAGATTTTGATAAAGATTGAAGCTTTATGATCCAGAATAGTCTCTTATGAGTTTTATTTATGCTTTGAAGTTATTTTGATTAGATTTGAGCCGTCTAGAGGTCATTTCACTCGAGAAGTTCATTTTTGAGTATCGGTGTGTCTTCTTTGAGGTAAGTATCTTGCCTAACTTCGTGTGGGGGAACTACCCCTTAGGATTTGAGTCTTATATGCTAATTGTAGTCCGTGTATGCGAGGTGACGAGTACGTGCCCGGACTTATTTGTGAAAAATTGGCCTTTAGGGATTCTTAGGTCCTTGTAATCACTGGATATGTAGTTGTTCTCGTTATGATTACATTTCTTAATTTTCAGTTTAACTTCTACCTGCTTTAATTGGAATTAATTGCTTCATGATCTACTTTTGTTGTTCATTTGATTCATATGTGCCTTAACTGAAATTGTATCTCTTTTATTGCCGTGTTGTCTTTTCCCTAACTGCTTATATTTATCTGAAATTATAATTATCTCTTCTGTAATTGTTCATCCTTAATTGAGGCAAGTGATTATCCTTATACAGCTTATCCTTAATTGGAGTTGTTGTATCTCTCTCTTAATTGCCCAACCTTAAAAGAAGTTAGATATCCTATATTTTAGTTGGATTGTCCTTATTTGGAATTATTCGTCTTGTGTTAGCTCCCTCGTTGTCGAATTGTACATTGTGGACCGTTGTTAAATAATATTTCCTTTCTTATTGAGCTATTCTTATTATGACTAGCGTTCTCTATTGTGGCTACTCCTTGTGAATTAGTTCTTCCGTTTCTTTGAGTTCTGGAATTTCTGAGTTCACGTATTTGTCGTATCCTTGTATTATTATCATTGTTGCTGTTGTATTTATTATTGTGATGCACAAGATTTTTGCCGTGCGGTTGTGGTTATTGTGATGCACGAAGTTTTTGTCGTGCGGTTGTAGTTATTGTGATGTACGAGGTTTCTGCCGTACGGTTGTTGTTATGGGGTTGCACGAGGTTTCTGCCGTGCTGTTGTTACTACTAATATTTTCACATGCGGCGTGACAAGGCGGGATATATATATATATATATATATATATATATATATATATATATATATATATACGTGTGTATGTGTGTGGGGATTGCGCATGTGGCGAGACAAGGTGAGAATATTATTATACACGTGTGACGAGATAAGGCGGGCACTTACTTTATTATTGCACACGTTGCGAGACAAGATGGGATGTGTCAGGGTTTGATTTGTGATGATTTGTGATGGCCTAGGGGCATTCTTGTTGTTGATATTTGTGTAGTGGTACACTTACCTGTGCGAGTTTTATCTTATGAAAGCTATGAGAAAATATTCTACGTGATGTCTGTTCCTTTTCCTTATGCTTATTTGGTGGTATGGACTATGTTAGGATACTTGCACAAACATACAAGTAGTTAAACACTCTTATCGGATAAGAGGTATTCTTGATATTGTTAAGCATAGATGCTCACCCTTGTTTACTTGCCTTCTATGTGAGAATGGCTCTATTGGCATGTGAGTCTTAAGTGCGGTTATGAAGTGTAATGAGGGCACAAGATGCCAAGTGTTAGGGTTCAGATACCTAGTGGAGTTTAATGACTAAAACCTGATGTAAAAAAAAAAGAGGTTGTAGTTGCTGAGTTATTACTTGTCCTTGGTGTATTTGTGATTCCGAATTTAGGTTGTGTTCCATTCACTTTTTTGTGTCATTTTTATGATATTCCGTTGATACTTGTTGTTTCCTTTCTTATTGCCATTACTGTATTGTGAGCCATATTGCATAGCCTTTATGGAGATATCGTATTTCTGTTGTTCATATACTTATACTTATTTATTTTATTAGACCAGTGGGTGTTTTGACTGTTCCTCGTCACTACTTCACAGAGGTTAGTCTTGATACTTACTGGGCACCGCTGTGGTGTGTTCATTTTATACTTCTGCACATTTTTATGCAGATCCAGGTATTTGTTCGTTAGTAGCTGTGTGGGTCGTTGTTGTGGAGACTCAAGGTAAACCTGTTGCTGCGTTTGCAGGTTTCGAAGTCACCTTCAAGTTTTCTTTTTGCACTGTTTATTCTTATTTCTGGACAGTTATATTTAGAAGTTTTCTATCAAACACTCTATAGAGCTTGTGACTTGTACTGTCGGTTTTGAAAATTATAAATTTTTGAGAGATTTCTATTTCAAATTGTTAGATATTATTTAAATAATATTGTTGTTTCAATTAATATTAGGCTTACCGGGTCCCTAAGACTAAGTGTCATCACGATACCCAAACGGAGGGAAAACTGGGTCGTGACAGAAAATAAAGAAGATAAAGAACATCAAATTTTACCATGGAAAACCCTTTAAATCTAAGGTAAAAACTACGGGATCACAAATATCCAAAAAGCTCCACTATAACAATAAGAGTTTTACAAAAGTTCTCCAAAATGGCTATACAACAAGTGCCAAACACAGAGCAAAAATAGCAACAACAAATCAATTGAACAAGGAGGAGAAGTCACAAAAATGGAGCTGATGTTCGGGGCTTGAAATAAGATACTACGGGCCTCCAAATACGATCTCCACAAATCAAAGAACAAGATGTTAGGAACACCCCAGTCAAAATATCAGCCCAATCCAACGATAAACGAATCAAAAAACGTGATTTGAAATTTGTTGGGTTCGGAATAAAAATCTACAGCAAAATAAATACTTTTCTTCTCTCTTCTCTCTTCTCTACTGATAGATATATTGTGATCGGAACAGGGCCCCAACCTACCCATAATATATATACAGATATACATAAGATGTACACAAAACTCTAGACCTGGCAACTCCGAAAGACGTGGAGCTTACCCATCAGGCTAAACTCGGGAAACACCTACTGAGGAGGTCTACCCGTCTGTCTGTCTGAACCTGCACGCATGAAATGCAGCGCCCCCAGAAAAGGGACGTCAGTACGAAATAATGTACCGAGTATGAACTTGTCGACTTTCGACAAAATATTATTTTATTTAATTGCTTTAGCTTCTGAACTGTCCAACCCTCTTTGTACTTGTTGTTCATGATCTTCAATATTTGTAACCTCAGAGGTAACATGATTAACTTACTTTATATACTTTTAAATATTATCTCATTTTTGGTCCTACATTAGTTTGCTTACGACGCATTTTTACGTACGAAAATATAGGGTGTAACATCACTCCCCCTTGGGAACATTCGTCCTCGAATGTTTACTCTTAGAGACTTTGGAAAATTTTGCCAAAGTATCCTTCGTACACTAGGTTAAAACCAACCTGCACGTAGCCAGAAACATACTATGCATGCCATACATGGCCAATCTTTATAAATAGCAGCAATTTGCCTCACCGACCGTAAATCATAAATATTGAAAGTGAAAAATAAAAGCTTACCTGATGACCTGCTAGCCTACATAGAGCTATGTTGTAGCGTCCCATCTCGAACCATATCTTCAGTTTGAAATAGGTGGGGGTATTTAGACTTCATTTCTTCCTCCGATTCCCACGTCATCTCTTCTACATTCTTGCTCCTCCATAAAACCTTTACGGAAGCTACCTCCTTATTTCGTAGATTGCGGATTTGTCGGTCTAGGATGGCAACTGAAATTTCCTCGTATGACAAGTCCTCTGTAATCTGTACATCATCCGTGGGCACCACTCGGGTAGGATCGCCAATGCACTTCCGTAGCATAGATACGTGAAAAATCGGATGGACAGACTCCAATTCTGAGGGCAACTCTAACTCATAAGCTACTTGGCCCACTCTCCGAATGATCCTATAAGGCCCAATATACCGTGGGCTAAGCTTGCCTTTCTTGCCAAACCTCATCACGCCCTTCATAGGTGATACCTTTAAGAATACCCAATCATTAATCCTGAACTCTAAGTCTCGTCGCCGCACGTCAGAATATGACTTCTGACGACTCTGAGCTGTCAACAGTCGCTCCCAGATAAGCTTTACTTTCTCTATGGCTTGCTGAACCAGGTCTGGCCCATGTAACCCAGATTCTCCAATATCAAACCACCCTATAGGAGATCTGCACTTACGCCCATACAAAGCCTCGTACGGAGCCATCTGGATACTGGAGTGGTAACTGTTATTATATGCAAACTCGATAAGAGGTAGATGTTCATCCCAACTTCTTTTAAAATCCAACACACATACTCGTAACATATCCTCGAGCGTCTGAATTGTGCGCTCGGCTTGTCCATCAGTCTGTGGATGAAAAGCTGTGCTGAGATTCACCTGAGTCCCTAGACCTCTCTGAAATGACCTCCAAAAATGTGCTGTAAACTGAGCCCCACGGTCAGATATAATAGAAACCGGTACTCCGTGTAGCCGCACTATCTCCTTAATATATAACTTTGCATAATCTTCTGTTGTATATGTAGATCTTACCGGTAGGAAGTGAGCTGATTTCGTGAGCCTATCGACTATCACCCATATGGAATCGAACTTACGATTAGAATGAGGTAAACCCATGATAAAGTCCATGTTGATCGCCTCCCATTTCCATGTCGGGATCTCTATAGTTTGCATTAGCCCTCCGGGCTTCTGGTGCTCTACCTTCACTTGCTGGCAACTAGTACATTGGGCGACAAACTCAGCAATGTTCTTCTTCATATCGTTCTACCAGTACACATCCTTAATGTCATGATACATCTTCGTCGATCCAGGATGGATGGAATACCATGAATAATGTGCCTCTGACATAATCCTGTCTCGTAGCCCTGCTACATCTGGAACACACAAACGACCCCTATATCTGAGAACCCCATCTCCTTTTAGCTCTAACAATGGCTTCTTCTGCTGCGGAACTCGCTCTCTCAGCTCGACCAACTCTAGGTCCTCGTACTGCCTTTCCTTGACTTCCGCTATGAGGGATGATTTTGTAGTGTTTTGGAGTACAACTCCACCATCCTCAGAATCTACTAACCGAACCCCCAACGAAGACAATTGATGAATCTCTCTGGCTAATTGTCTTTTCTTGGGCTCTACATGTGCTAAGCTACCCATAGATCGACGACTTAAGGCATCTGCTACAACATTAGCTTTCCCTGGATGGTAGAGAATGTTAACATCATAATCTTTCAATAACTCAAGCCATCGCCTCTGTCGCAAATTCAACTCTTTCTGCTTGAAGATATATTGTAGGCTTTTATGATCAGTAAATACATCAACATGAACACCATATAAATAATGCCGCCATATCTTAAGTGCATGGACAACCGCAGCTAACTCGAGGTTGTGGGTCGGATAATTCCTCTCGTGCTTCCTCAACTGCCTTGAAGCATACGCAATTACCTTCCCATGTTGCATCAGGACACATCCTAACCCGACACCTGATGCATCACAATACACGGCATAACCCTCTAGACCCTCTGGAAGTGTTAGAACTGGAGCTGAGGTCAACCTATTCTTAAGCCCTTGGAAACTCCGCTCACAAGCCTCTGTCATTGAAACTTAGTTTCTTTCTGTGTCAAATTCGTCAATAGTGCCGAAAGGGAAGAAAAACCCTCTACGAACCTCCGATAGTATCCTGCTAAGCCTAGAAAGCTACGAACCTCTGTCGGAGTGGTAGGTCTAGGCCAAGATTTCACGGCCTCAATCTTCTGAGTGTCCACCTTTATCCCTTCATCTGATACAATATGCCCCAAGAATGCTACAGACTTCAACCAGAACTCACATTTAGAAAACTTAGCATACAACTTACGATCACGGAGGGTTTGGAGTACCGCTCGCAGGTGGTCCGCATGCTCATCCTCTGAACGGGAATAAACCAGAATATCATCAATAAATACTATCACGAACAGATCTAAAAATGGTCGGAATAGGCTATTCATCAAGTCCATAAATACAGCGGGTGCATTAGTCAACCCGAAGGACATGACAAGGAACTCGAAGTGGCCATATCGGGTCCTGAAGGCTGTCTTCGGAATATCTTTTTCCCGAACTCTAACTTGGTGGTACCCCGACCTCAAATCTATCTTTGAAAAGCATCTAGCCCCCTGCAACTGATCAAACAAGTCATCGATCCTTGAAAGTGGATACTTATTCTTAATAGTTACCTTGTTCAGCTGCCTATAATCGATACACATCCTCAGCGAGCCGTCTTTCTTCCGCACAAATAGTACTGGTGCACCCCAAGGTGAGGCACTGGGCCTGATGTAACCTTTCTCCAGTAAATCTTTTAACTGCTCCTTTAACTCCTTCAATTCGCCAGGTGCCATTCTATACGGAGGGACGGATATTGGTTGAGTTCCTAGAAGCAAATCGATGCTAAAATCAATCTCTCGCTCTGGAGGAATACCTGGAAGCTCATCTGGCAACACATCTGCATACTCTTTGACTACGGGAATAGACTGAAGTGTAGGTATCTCAGCATCTGCATCTCTAACTCGTACAATATGATAAATGCACCCTTTTGCGATCATATTCATTGCCTTTAGATAGGAAATAAACCTACCTCTGGGTGTTGGTGTATTACCTACCCATTCAAGGACTGGCTCACCCGAAAAATGAAATCTGGCTGCCTTTGCTCGGCAATCAACTGTGGCATAGCAAGCTGCCAACCAGTCCATGCCCATGATAGCATCAAAATCCATCATTTCTAGCTCAACTAGGTTAGCTGAGGTCTGACGACTACAAATTGTCACCGTACAACCTCGGTAAACCCGTCTAGCAATAATCGATTCTCCGACCGGTGTAGATACCGCAAAAGGATCACTTAGTATTTCAGGCACTATACCAAACTTCCTCGCGACAAATGGGGTAATATACGATAAAGTAGATCCTGGGTCTATCAAAGCATAAGCATCGTGAGAGCAAATGGTTAATATACCTGTCACAACGTCTGGTGAAGACTCCTGGTCCTGTCGACCCGCTAAAGCATAGATACGGTTCTGATTACCACTTGAACTGGAACCTCTACCTCTGCCTCGACCTCTACCAGCCGAAGACTGAGACTCGCGCCTTGAAGGATGCACGGACATAGATGATCCTGTTGCTGAACTCGTTGGTTGTTCCATTCCCCCCGAATCTCTATTTGGTCAATCTCGCATCATATGCCCTGGACGCCCACATGTATAACAAGCATCAGACCCTGCTCAGCATTGGCCCAAGTGTCCTCTACCACAGATGTCACACCGTGGAGGAAATAACCATGTCTGCGCAGATCCTCGCTGTTGCTACAAACCCGACGCCCATGAGCTCTCACCTGGTCCTGACTGATTATAGCGGTCATACCTGTAACCCTGTAACTGAGGTGGCGGAGGCCTAGGTGGCCGTCCGAAGTACTGGGTCCTATAACTACCCTGATATTGCTCCTGAGACCTGGGAAATCTCATCCTCTTACGTTGCCCTTGCTCAGCCCTCTCTGTACCCTGCTGCCGACGCCTACCCCTTTCTATATTCTGGGCGAATGCCTGAATCCGGGAGATATCCATACTATCCTGCAATGCAGCGGTGGCACATGCCTCGGTTAACTCTGGGGCTAACCCTGCTATAAACCTGTGAATCCTGTCCCGCATAGTAGCAACTATGGATGGTGCATATCTGGCCAATGAGTCAAAATGGAGACTATACTCTCGAACACTCATATTACCCTGCTTGAGGGCTAGAAACTGATCGACTCGAGCCTGTCAGATCTCCCGTGGTAAGTACTGGTCAAGGAAGGCATCTAAAAAATTCTCCCAAATAGCTGGAGGTGCATCACGTCCCCTGAACCTCTCCCATCCCTCATACCAAAGGATGGCTATATCTCGGAGTGGAAAAGCTGCTATCTCAGAAGTAAACTCTGATCTGTCCTCCCTCTGATCTGTCCCCGTGAACTCTGGGGGACTCAAAGCAATAAACTCTCGGACCCTTGAACTCCCAGACCCCTCAGAAGTTCCTGCACTAGCTGATGCCCTAGCCTGTTGCTGGGTAGCTACCAACTGTGTCAACAAATGCACCGCACTCCTCAAGTCCTGATCTGATGGAAGTGGAGGGGGAACTGGATGTGCGGTTTCCCTAGGAATCTCCGTAGTTGGTGGAGGAGCCGGTAATGGCTGAGTAGGGGTCTCACCTTGAGCCTCAGACTGGGCCCCATCTACTGGGGGTACCCTGCTGGTCCCCTCACCTACTGCTGTATCTCTCCTCTGGCTAGCCGTAGTCTTCCTAGTCACCGTCATCTGTGCATGCAAACACCAACACATAAGTTTAATTCAAATTTCCTATAACTCAGTTCTGTAGCACGATTTAGATTTCAAAGAAGGGTAACCAACTCCTAAATGCCCTGTAGTGCCCTGCTTATATAATGTGGTGCACAACACATCTATAAACAAGACCCTACTAGACACGACTTGTAGACTCCCTAGGACAAAACTGCTTTGATACCAAGTTTGTCACGCCCCGAACCTAGGAGCGATACAAGCACCCGGTGCCTCATCTAACCTGGCGTACCAAATTGCGACTAAGGGACTCTGAACACATAATGTCATACTTTGGCCATGGGGCCACCTTGCAAGACAATTTGCGAAGCAAAATATAAAACTGAATGGAAACTAGCGCTAACTAAACATCAATATAAAGCTAGGCCGAAAAGGCCGTCATAGCTACTACAGCTGACAAACCACCAAATTATACATACCAGGCCTACAAACCCAACATACTGTACTAACCAACAGGATATGTCTACAAGCCTCTACTGATAGATATATTGTGATCGGAACAGGGCCCCGACCTACCCATAACATATATACAGATATACATAAGATGTACACAAAACTCTAGACCTGGCAACTCCGAAAGACGTGGAGCTTACCGATCAGGCTGAACTCGGGAAACACCTACTGAGGAGGTCTACCCGTCTGTCTGTCTGAACCTGCACGCATGAAATGCAGCGCCCCCAGAAAAGGGACGTCAGTACGAAATAATGTACCGAGTATGTAAGGCAATAAAATAACTGAAATCTAAAACTGAACTGATAATATGATAACTGAAATTAATTGGGAGTCAAAGATGGTCTGGAGATATACTTACCTGCTGATAGTGACTAAACTCCTTCAATATAGTAAGTAAAATAAATGTCCGGCCCTATAAGGCTCGGTACGTGTAACTGCTCGGCCGTAGTAGGCTCGCTCATAGGCGCTCGGCCATACTTGGCTCAGTACCTCGGCCACGAACAAGTTTGTCACGCACCGAACCTAGGAGCGATACAAGCACCCGGTGCCTCACCTAACCTGGCATACCAAATTGCGACTAAGGGACTCTGAACACATAATGTCATACTTTGGCCATGGGGCCACCTTGCAAGACAATTTGCGAAGCAAAATATAAAACTGAATGGAAACTAGCGCTAACTAAACATCAATATAAAGCTAGGCTGAAAAGGCCGTCATAGCTACTACAGCTGACAAACCACCAAATTATACATACCAGGCCTACAAACCCAACATACTGCACTAACCAACAGGATATGTCTACAAGCCTCTACTGATAGATATATTGTGATCGGAACAGGGCCCCGACCTACCCATAACATATATACAGATATACATAAGATGTACACAAAACTCTAGACCTGGCAACTCCGAAAGACGTGGAGCTTACCGATCAGGCTGAACACGGGAAACACCTACTGAGGAGGTCTACCCGTCTGTCTGTCTGAACCTGCACGCATGAAATGCAGCGCCCCCAGAAAAGGGACGTCAGTACGAAATAATGTACCGAGTATGTAAGGCAATAAAATAACTGAAATCTAAAACTGAACTGATAATATGATAACTGAAATTAACTGGGAGTCAAAGATGGTCTGGAGATATACTTACCTGCTGATAGTGACTAAACTCCTTCAATATAGTAAGTAAAATAAATGTCCGGCCCTATAAGGCTCGGTACGTGTAACTGCTCGGCCGTAGTAGGCTCGCTCATAGGCGCTCGGCCATACTGGGCTCTGTACCTCGGCCATCCTGGGCTCGCTCATAGGCTCTCGGCCACAGTAGGCTCGGTATATATAACTTACCATCTGATCAGAGGTTGCCCAATAGGGGCCTGCCCACCGATTATAGCTCGATGGTGGTGAAAATAGTGTAATACTGCATATATATATATAGACCCTCTACTCTCTTGACTGAATAAAGACAAAACTAAACTGAATATGAAGTCCCGATAAGGAATAATATTGTAACTTATGAGACTAGAATAATGTGAATAAATTCATGAATACGAACTTCTCTTTATGTCTCATTATTAACACATGTAGCTACGAGATCATGCCAAAATGAAGGAAGGGCTTAGCCTTAACATACCTTATCACAATCTTTCCAATCACCAAGTTGAACTCACCTCTTTGCACCTTAATCTACAAGAACGATAATAATACTATCGTTAAGTTACGAAAGGTACAACTATCGCACAACGAACGACAAACTTATTTTGTATTAAAACGGGCAGCATCTCCCCTATAATCCTTACTTCCTCCAAATTCAAGATAACACCAACAATACAAGAACAGAACAATAACAATATATATACATCATTTTCCAGCCCTATATACACCATCAAATACTACAAAACAGCCCAACACACCCCAATCTCTTCGTACACAAAACGACCACCGTAGTAGTGTCAAACGACCCGAAAATGTTATGATGAACGACCAGCCAACCACCCTACATTTATATGGTGTTTATAAACCCCCTTCCTCCTCCAAAACTCCACAAAATAGTAGTAAAACACGCAGCCCAACAGCAACACAAAATAGTCCACAAAACAGTCCGCTACAAGTGAATAACTCGAACTCACGGCTTCCGATCACCGTCCCATGAGTTCTTACAAGTATAGAACGACTTACCATGAATTTACAGAAGAAAAATTGGATGAAATAGAGCAGTAAACTCACCTTATTTGTTGGATAACTCAGCTCTTATCTTGGTTCTTCAAACTCTAGGTTTTACCTCCAATTAGAACTTGAAAGGAAGAGAAAATCAATTAGGGTTTGTGGGAAATTTTTGGGAGGATTCTTTGCAGAGCTTATGTCTGGTTATTATGCTCTATTTTAAGTCTAATATATGAAGAAAATAGTCCCTTAAAAGGCCTCTTTGGACGACCCGAAAAGGCCCATTTTTGGGCTTTCATTTAAGCAAGTAGGTGACACACCTACTTGTCACCTAGTAGCTTGCGCAGTATCGCACAAATGCCTATATCTTTCTACTCCAATGTTGTATTGATAAACGGTTTAATGCATTGGAAAATAGACTCATAGATCTTTAATTTTATGGGTGGAACACCCCATAACTCTCAGTATATTGGGAGAAACTCGCAGTTACATTTGACCCAAAGTTTCAGTAAAACTTATGAATGTAACTTGTGATGACTTTCATCGACTTTTGCTCCACAACTCTCTTGACTTCAAAACATAACACACGGATGTCATACGACTAATATAAATCATAACATAATCTCCTTATCATGTTAATCACCCTAGTCTCACCCCAAAGGTACATGTTATAACATTTTCAATTTGTCGACTTTCGACGAAACATTATTTTATTTAATTGCTTTAGCTTCTGAATTGTCCAACCCTCTTTGTACTTGTTGTTCATGGTCTTCAATATTTGTAACCTCAGAGGTAACATGATTAACTTACTTTATATACTTTTAAATATTATCTCATTTTTGGTCCTACATTAGTTTGCTTACGACGCATTTTTACGTACGAAAATATAGGGTGTAACAAGAGCTATGCACTTCCATAGTCTAGATTGCCAAGAAACAGCTCCCCCTGCAAAAGTTATCAAATAACCGGAAGTGGATCTTGAATTATCAAAATTGCCTCCTAAATCAGAGTCTGTGTAACAAACAAATTCAGGCTTGCCATTGCCAAAGCACAACTTCAAATCTGCAGTACCTTTCAAATACCTTAATATCTATTTTACTGCATCCCAATATTCTTTTCCAGGATTAGAAATGAATCTACTAACAGTACCAACGGAATATGCAATATCTGGTCTAGTACAAACCATAGCATACATCAAGCTACCAAAGGCAGAAGAGTAAGGAATACGAGACATCACTTTTTTCTCTTCATCAGTAGATGGACTCTGACTAATACTCAATTTGAAGTGTTTAGCAGGAAGAGTACTAACCGCTTTTGCATCTGTCATATTGAACCTCTTGAGTGCCTTCTCAATGTATTGCTTTTGGGACAAAAATAACTCCTTTCTGTCTCTGTATCGGTGGATTTGAATGCCCAAGATTTTCTTTGCTGGCCCCAAGTACTTCATCACAAACGATTTGCTCAACTGCTTCTAAAGGACTATAATTCTGGATTTATTCTCGCCAACAATAAGCATATCATCCACATAAAGCAATAAGATAATAAAATCATCATCAGAGAGCTTTTGGAAGAATACACAGTGGTCTGATGAAGTTTTATTGTACCCTTGTTTTTCTATGACAGATTCAAACTTGAAATACCATTGCCTTGGAGCTTGTTTCAATCCATACAAGCTCTTTTTCAATTTGCAGACATAGTTTTCTTTTCCCTTAATTACAAAACCCTCAGGATGCTCCATATAAATCTCCTCATCTAAATCACCATAAAGAAAAGCAGTCTTGACATCCATCTGCTCAACCTCTAAATCTAGACTTGTGGCTAAGCCTAGAACCACACGAATAGAAGACATCTTCACAACATGGGAGAAACTTTCATCAACGTCAACTCCCTTCTTTTGGCCAAAACCTTTAACAACTAACCTCGCCTTGTACCGGGGCACAGTGGTATGATTATATTGCTTTAATTTGAATATCCATTTATTTGATAACGCTTTCTTACCTTTCGACAATTTCACTAACTCATATGTGCCATTCTCATGGAGTGACTTCAACTCATCTTCCATAGCCTCCATCCACTGATCTTTGTGAGTATCTTGCATGCCTTCATCATAATTCTCAGGTTCTCCTATGTCAGTCAAAAGTACATACTCATTAGGAGGATAGCGCATGGATTTTTGCTTCTCTATTGTAGATCTTCGAAGAGAGGTTTCAGGTGCATTCAAATTAGTTACCTAAGTAGGAATTGATTGTTGATTAACTACAACTTCATCAATTGGAGAATCCATAATATCTATACCATGGTTATCATTTTGATCTTGATCACTATCTTCATTATTGTCTTGGGTTCCTTCATGTGCAATAGGTGCCTTGGCAATAGAAACTGGATCAATATCAACTAAGCTTATATATATATATATATATATATATATATATATATATATATATATATATATATATATATATATATATATATATGTGTGTGTGTGTGTGTGTGTGTGTGGGATTGCGCATGTGGCGAGACAAGGTGAGAATATTGTTATGCACGTGTGGCAAGACAAGGCAGGCACTTACTTTATTATTGCACACATGGCGAGACAAGATGGGATGTGTTAGGGTTTGATTTGTGATGATTTGTGATGGCCTAGGGGCATTCTTGTTGTTGATATTTGTGTAGTGGTACACTTACCTGTGCGAGTTTTATCTTGTGAAAGCTATGAGAAAATATTCTACGTGTTGTCCGTTCCTTTTCCTTATGCTTATTTGGTGGTATGGACTATGTTAGGACACTTGCACAAGCATACAATTAGTTAAGCACTCTTATCGGATAAGAGGTGTTCTTGATATAGTTAAGCATAGATGCTCACCCTTGTTTACTTGCCTTCTATGTGAGAATGGCTCTATTGGCATGTCAGTCTTAAGTGCAGTTATGAAGTGTAATGAGGGCACATGATGCCAGGTGTTAGGGTTCAGGTACCTCGTGGAGTTTGATGACTAAAACCTGATGTAAAAGCGGTTGTAGTTGCTGAGTTATTACTTGTCCTTGCTGTATTTGTGATTCCGGATTTAGGTTGTGTTCCATTCACTTTTCTGTGTCATTTTTATGATATTCCGCTGATACTTGTTGTTTCCTTTCTTATTGCCATCACTGTATTGTGAGCCATATTGCATAGTCTTTATGTAGATATCGTATTTGTGTTGTTCATATACTTAAACTTGTTCAGTTTATTAGACCAGTGTGTGTCTTGACTGTTCCTCGTCACTACTCCACCGAGGTTAGTCTTGATACTTACTGGACACCGCTGTGGTGTGCTCATTCTACACTTCTACATATTTTTGTGCAGATCCAGGTATTTGTTCGTTAGTAGTTGTGCGGGTCATTGTTGTGGAGACTCAAGGTAAGCCTGCTGCTGCGTTCGTAGGCTTCGGAGTCACCTTCAAGTTTTTGTTTTGCACTGTTTATTCTTATTTCTGGACAGTTATATTTAGAAGTTTTCTATCAAACACTCTGTAGAGCTTATTACTTGTACTGCCGGTTTTGGGAATAGTAAATTTTTAAGAGATTTCTATTTCAAATTGTTAGATGTTATTTAAATAATGTTGTTGTTTCAATTAATGTTAGGCTTACCAAGTCCCTATGACTAGGTGCCATCACGATACCCAAACAGAGGGAAAAATGGGTCGTGATAGAAAATAAAAAAGATAAAGAACGTCAAATTTAAACGTGAAAAACCCTTTAAATCGAAGATAAAAACCACGGGATCATAAAGATCCAAAATGCTCCACTATAACAATAAGAGGGTTACAAAAGTTCTCCAAAATGGCTACACAACAAGTACCAAACACGGAGTAACAAGAGCAACAAGAGCAACAACAAATCAATTGAACAAGGAGGAGAAGTCACAAAAATGGAGCTAATGTTCGGGGCTCGAAATAAGATTCTACGGATCCCAAATACGATCTCCACAAATCAAAGAATAAGATCTTACGAACACCCAGTCAAAATATCAGCCCAATCCAACGGTTAACGAATCGAAAAACGTGATTTGAAATTGGCTGGGATCGGATAAATATCTACAGCAAAACAAATACTTTTCTTCTCTCTTCTCTCTTGATGAAAGTTCTCTCAAAAACCACTCTTATGTGCTTAAGTCTTTCAAAGACTTGTACAATGAGCATAGAACAATTTTCCAAGGTTGTCCTATTTATAGATAACGAGTGGTGCTTTCTCTTAAATCCAAAACTAACTCTAAATAGGAATAAAAACCGAATCCAATTCTGAATAGGAATGGAAACCAAAAGAATGGGATTAGGCCATTAGGCCTTTGGCTGGACAACATGGGCATGGGCCCAACAAACTCCCCCTCCAGCCAAGGGGCCAAATATGTATTCAAGTAGAGGAACTATTGACAGACTTCATGCCTGCCAATTTTCTGCAAAATTCAGTGTGTATCTTTTCAACTTCAAATAATTTCTCTTCCACGGCTATTATTATCCAATGATACTTTGTATTTATATGTTTGGTCTTAGAATGAAAATTGGAGTGCTTGGTGAGACATATATCACTCTCATTATCACAAAATAAGATGTACCTTGGCTGCTCAAAGCCAAGATCATTAATAAACCCCTTCATCCATAATAGTTCTTTGGCACCTTCTGTGACAATAATATATTCGGCTTCTGTGGTGGATAGAGCTATGCACTTTTGTAGTCTAGATTGCCAAGAAACAGCTCCCCCTGCAAAAATGATCAAATAACCGGAAGTGGATCTCGAATTATCAAGATTGCCTCCTAAATCAGAGTCTGTGTAACAAACAAATTCAGGCTTGCCATTGCCATAGCACAACTTCAAATCTGCAGTACCTTTCAAATACCTTAATATCCATTTTACTGCATCCCAATGTTCTTTTCCATGATTAAAAAGGAATCTACTAACAGTACCAACGGCATGTGCAATATCTGGTCTAGTGCAAACCATAGCATATATCAAGCTACCAACGGCAGAAGAGTAAGGAATACGAGACATCTCTTTTTTCTCTTCATCAGTAGATGGACTCTAACTAATACTGAATTTGCAGTGTTTAGCAAGAAGAGTACTAACCTCTTTTGCATATGTCATATTGAACCTCTTGAGTACCGTCTCAATATATTGCTTTTGGGACAAAGAAACTTCTTTCTATCTCTGTGTCGGTGGATTTGAATGCCCAAGATTTTCTTTGCTGGCCCTAAGTACTTCATCACAAACAATTTGCTCAACTGCTTCTAAAGGACTATAATTCTGGATTTATTCTCGCCAACAAAAAGCATATTATCCACATAAAGAAATAAGATAATAAAATCATCATCAGAGAACTTTTGGAAGAATACACAGTGGTCTGACGAAGTTTTATTGTACCCTTGTTTTTTATGACAGATTCAAACTTGAAATACCATTGCCTTGGAGCTTGTTTCAATCCATACAAGCTCTTTTTCAATTTGCAGACATAGTTTTTTTTTTCCTTAATTACAAAACCCTCATGTTGCTCCATATAAATCTCCTCATCTAAATCACCATGAAGAAAAGCAGTCATGACATCCATCTGCTCAACCTCTAAATCTAGACTTGCGGCTAAGCCTAGAACCACACGAATAGAAGACATCTTCACAACATGGGAGAACATTTCATCAACGTCAACTCCCTTCTTCTGGCCAAAACCTTTAACAACTAACCTCTCCTTGTACCGAGGCGCAGAGGTATGATTATATTGCTTTACTTTGAATATCCATTTATTTGATAAAGCTTTCTTACCTTTCGACAAGTTCACTAACTCATATGTGTCATTCTCATGGAGTGACTTCAACTCATCTTACATGGCTTCTATCCACTGATCTTTGTGAGTATATTTCATGGCTTCATCATAATTCTCAGGTTCTCCCATGTCAGTCAAAAGTACATACTCATTAGGAGGATAGCGTATGGATTTTTTCTTCTCCCTTGTAGATCTTCGAAGAGAGGTTTCAGGTGCATTCAAATTAGTTACCTGAGCAGGAATTGGTTGTTGATCAACTACAACTTCATCAACTGGAGCATCCATAATATCTGCACCATGATTATTATTTTGATCTTGATCACTATCTTTATTATTGTCTTGGGTTCCTTCATGTGCAATAGGTGCCTTGGCAATAGAAACTGGATCAATATCACCTAAGCTCTTATTACTGTGAGAATCTATCTTCTCAGCTTTGTCAATTTCTTCAATAGTCTGGTCTTCAAAGAATATATCATCACGACTTCTAATAAATTTATTGTCAACTGGATCATAGAAATGATACCCAAACTTATCTTGACCATAACCAATAAAGATGCACTTCTTTAGGAACATGCGCACAAGCTTTACACCCAAAAACTCTCAAATGATCATAAGAAACATCTTTGGCAAACCAAACTCTATCTGGGACATCACCATCTAAAGAAACAGCAGGAGATAAAGTGATAACATAGGCAACAATGTTTAGTGCTTCCGCCCAAAACGTATTTGGAAGTTTAGCCTTTGAAAGCAAGAATATAACTCTCTCAACTAGAGTTCGATTCATTCTTTCTGCCAAACCATTCAATTGAGGCATCTTGGGCGGAGTTTTCTGATGACGAATTCCTTGTTCCTTGCAATAGTTATCAAAGGGACCACAATATTCACCACCATTGTTAGTGCGAATGCATTTTAATTTCTTCCCCGTCTGTCTCTCAGCTAAGGCCTGAAATTCCTTAAATACACTGAGTGTTTGATCTTTGGATTTTAAAGGATACACCCAGAGCTTGCAATAATGATCATCAATGAAGGTCACAAAGTAAAGTGCACCACCTTTTGACTTTACTTTTAAAGGACCACACAATTCAGAGTGTACTAACTCCAATAATTCGGGCTTTCTTGAAGGAGGATGGCTATGAAAGGAAACCCTTTTCTGTTTGCTAGCTAAACAATGGATATACCTTTTCATATTTGCTTGTTTCACTCCAAAAAGCAAGCTTTTCTTAGCCAAACACGTAATCCCCCTCTCGCTCATATGACTCAATCTTTTGTGCCACGATTCTGATAAAGTATCACTTTTTACCAGATTTATGGAGTCATTAAGAATAGAGACCTGTGTCACATATAATTGAGAAGACTTGACTCCTCGAGCCACTACTAATGAACCCTTGGTGAGCTTCCATTGGCCATTAAAGAGGGTATTATGGTAACCTTCATCGTCTAATCTTCCTATGGAGATCGAATTGAGAGGAAAGTCTGGAGCATGCTTGACATCTTGAAGAACTAACGTTGAACCATTATTAGTTTTCAAATAAACTGTGCCAATACCAAACACCTTAACTTCACTAGCATTGCCCATCTTTAACACTCCAGAATCAACATGAGTATAAGATGAGAAAAAGTCTTTTCTTGGTGTGGCATGTGAGGTAGCTCCAGAATCTACTATCCAGCTCGGCTCATGGGATACCAATTGATGATGTTTTCATCATAAGCATAAAGAAGGTCATCTCGAACAATAGCAACAACATTGTTCTCGTTATTTACTTTCTTTCCTTCTCTAATGTCTTGCTTCAACTTGTGGCAAAACCTTTTGATATGTCCTTTCTTTCCACAGTGGTTGCATGTAATATTATTGTATTCGAACCTTGACTTACTTCTACTTTTACCTTTATTCCTCGAACTACTTGTTCTATCGCTCCCCCGATCTTCTGTAACCAAGATATGCGCTTGTGAAGACGAACCCTGAGATTTTCTCCTTACTTCCTCGTTCAACACACCACTCTTGGCATATTCCATAGTTACTTTACTTCCAAGAGCTGAATTTGTCAAAGAAACACGAAGAGTTTCCCAAGAGACAGGTAGAGTATTAAGAAGCCAAAGTCCTTATATCTCATCATAAAAATTAACTCTCATTCTAGACAGCTGATCAAGGACGCCCTGAAAAGCATTTATGTGATCAAGGATAGGGCTGCCCTCTTTGTATTTAAAGGGCACCAATTGCTTTAGCAGGAACAACTTGTTGTTTCCAGTTTTTGAAGCATAAAGAGTCTCTAGCTTTTCCCACAATGATCTTGCATGTGTCTCATTCATAATATGGTTGCAGACATTATCTTCAACCCATTGTCGTATATATCCACATACTTGTTGGTGCTTGAAATCCCAATCTTCATCAAATATAGTCTCGGATTTATGAGCTACAAAAACCAGTAGATGCATCTTCTTCACGAACAACAAATCTTTCACCTTGCTTCTCCAAACATTATAATTTCTCCCATTTAAACATACAATCTTGCTCATATTCGCCTCCATTCCGTAAAAACCTGGATAAATAACCAAGGATCTGATACCACTGTTATGTCGAGGAAGAGGCAAACCTGAAAATAAAGAAGATAAAGAACATCAAATTTTAACGTGGTTTTTACCTTCGATTTAAAGGGTTTTCGACGTTAAAATTTAGTATTCTTTATCTTCTTTATTTTCGAGTTTGCCTCTTCCTCGACATAACAAATATTTGATCACGAATTTCAAGAATTTGAAACATTAACATTTATTAGATTCGTGTGTTGGCCAAAAGTTTCATATAAAATGCGATTGAGTGAGCATGATAGATTGTTTATGTTTTTTTTTTTTTAAAATGAGATTTTATTCTTCTTTTTTTAAATTTTACTGTTTATTTGGAATTTTTCCCATGTTGTGTTTTACATGTTTCTATTATATAGTCGAACATGCAGGATTTTAATATCTTTCAAATATAGAGAGTATTGTATTAATATCTCTATATATTAAGTGTCTTTTTCTCTTTATGGAGAAGGTGTCCAGAAAGATCTTAAATTCTTTACTAGATATTTTGTGTGTGGTAAATTTATTTTTTATTCATAACAACATTGGTATTAACTGAAATTTATATGGCAATATATATATTTTTTCAACACAAAATATTTACTTTGAAACAGAGAAAAGAAACACTGAAACACCCACTCCCCACCTCATCTTTGGAGTTAATTAGCAATTACCTTTGAAGTTACAAAAACTAAGCTTGTTCCTACCAAATATAACAAAATTCACACTTTAATCTTCTGGTCCAGCCCCAAGCTTTGAAAGTTATTGTTCTGGCCCCTACATTCCACTAATTTCGTTGGGCATATTCCGGAGAAGCTCATTTTTGTAATTTCAGATCATATTCATCAGACATAATCTTATTTTGTTCAGACCTTGAAGAAATTCCTTCGAAAGCAGAATGTTCTTGTACATTTTTACCTTTATTTTAAGTATTCGTGTGTACTTTATGTCATTCATGTTAGATATATTTTCGGACCTCTTATGTCTTTTTTTATTTTGTTTGTGGCTGCTGGATTCTGTGGTGAGGGAAACTAGAATATTCTGATTTGAGTTAAATGTCAGCGTAACGTATTCACGATGCTAGGTGCTCGTCAGTCGGTACGGTATGGTATTTAGATATTTCAGTTCGGTATTTTCGATATTCAGTTTCTTAAAATGCTATACCAATACCGTGCCTAATTAAATTCGGTATGATTTGGTTGTTTTCCTTTCGGTTTCGATTTATTCGGTTCGGTAACTTCGGTTTATTCGGTTTGAATACTAACTAGTGCATAGAGTCATAGACTGTAATATTCTTAATTAAAGTACTCAAAAGTACAAAACTAAAAATGTTTGTTGATAAAAATTTTGTCCAAAATCAGCAAATATCAACCTAGAGAGAGAGAAAACTGTACATAAAGGAATAAATTTGATCATTAGAAATGTCTTGTTACTTGATAAGAGTTAATTGATAAACTTAGAGAATAAAGGAAAGTAAAACTTTAGATTTTTTATATTTATGTTATAATTAATAATATGTGTATTGTGTAATATATATATATATATATATATATATATATATATATATATATATATATTTCGCTACGGTCTCGGTATTTCGATATTTCATTTTAAAATACCAAATATCATGCCAAATATCAATTTTTTTTAAAACTTAAACCAAATACCATACCGAATACCACAATATCGAATACCAGATACCAAAATTTTTGATTTCAATACGGTAATTCGGTATTTACTAAATTATGCACAGCCCTACACGATGCTACACGGCAACTGCATTTATCCTAAAAATAAAAAGAACTAAAAAGCCTTTACCTAACAGAAAAGGAAAACATGCATCAATCAATAATGGCTATTATCTTTCATTCTGTAAAGAAACTTTTGTTTTTTTCTTCTTCTAATATACCGCTTTATCAGTAAAGAGCGAGAGAACCATGTGCTTTATGGCGAAATCAAAATTTACAGTAATATATGTATGTGGCATAGTTTATCTGGGCGGATGTCTTCAAAAGTATAGTGAAAATATGCGAGGGTAGACTCGAGTTAAAATATTGGTCGTGTCCATATATATAAGTTTGGTATGAAAAGCAGCAACAACAACCCACTGATATCTCATAAGTGGGCCCTGAGGTGGGTAGTGTGTACGCAGACCTTACCCCTACTCCGGAGGAGTAGAGAGGCTGTTTTCGATAGACCCTCGATCGGCACAAGAAGATGGAACGAGACTATGCAGCAGTAACAGCAAAAGAAATCAGAAAGATAACACTAGCCACACAATAACCAGGAAATAGCGAGGAAAGCAATAAGACTAAGCAGTAATAATGGCACAGTACTACAGACACAATGGAGTAATATGGACACAACAAGAGCCACTAACATCCTAAGACAAATCACTACCAGACTAGCTTCCTATAATCTAACCTACAACCCTAATGAAGTACTAAGGACACAACTGGAGCCACTAGCAGCATAGAACAAAACACTATGAGACTAGCCTCCTATTTCCTAACCTACAACCTTAATGTCCGACCTCTACAACTTCCTATCAAGGTCCATATCCTCGAAAATCTGAACCGCACCTATGTCCTGCTGAAACAGCTATGGGAAGAACGTCTTAATCGTGAGGGTTCATAACACAATCTCTTTTTTCTTAGTAGGGTCAAGGGTGGCAGCTATAACAGCTACGGGAAGAAATCGCAGTGTATGCGCAATCTCCCTTAATAGCTCTTTCTTTCTTAGTAATAGAGATATTAATCGAATGACATACTTATGGCTGAATATTACTACTTTAAATTTGATTTGACATCATGGAAGTCTATCCAACTCAATCAATTTGATGGAGGATTATTGGGGGCTACAGTTTATTTGATATTAATCAAATTCCACTGGGAGAAATTAAATTGTTTATAGACTTGTTTTATGAAAGATGTTAATTCAACCAAACGGAGCATTATCACATCATATGATAAGTTTCGAAAGATATTAAAGAAGATGGCATTTGAATATTCCAGGAATAGAAATAAAAGTGCCCATTAGTGCTCGTCGTATCAATTCCAATTGTAAAACACCTAAGAACACAATCTCATTTGGTTTTAATTTATAAAGAATTTAAATGTTTGTTTATTCCCTTGGATATTTTTTAGTGAGCTCACCCTATGAAGACGATTACGCACCCTACTCGCGATTAACAGAAACTCCAGCAGAGCTTTTCCCTAAATAAGCATAATTTTAATCCACAACATATCATGTCACAAAATTCATGACTACACATCAGCATATCTAATTAACAATCCATCACCATCAACTCAATATCTCAACTCATCTATGAAAATGCTTATATCAACATCTTGTAAAAACTCAAGAACTAAATAAAACGAAAGCAAGATGTTACCGTGAACAAATGGAGTTAAACTCTGGAAAAGTACAACTTAATCTCTAAAATAACTCAAGAAACTCCAATGAACAAATCTTGGGATTTTTTTGTTATAATCATATTATCACGACCCCAATTTCCCTCCGTAGGATGTCGTGACGGCACCTAGTCTTAGATACTAGGTAAGCCTAACACTTACTAAATAAATAGAAGAATTCAACCAGCAAATGAAAAATATGAGATAAAAATCTTATACAAATTACAATTCCCAAAATCAGTAGTACAAGTCATAAGCTCTACTAAGTTTGCTAGAAAATCTCTAAATGCAACTGTTCGGGATAGAATTAAACAGCACAATAAAAATATCAGAAGGTGACTCCGAGGCCTGCGAACGCAACAACATGTTTACCTTGAGTCTCTACAGCTCGACCAACCAACTAATAATCAACAACAACCGTGGTACTTGGATCTGCACAATAAATATGCAGAAGCATAGTATGAGTACACTACAACGGTACCCATTAAGTATCAAGACTAACCTCGGTGGAGTAGTGACGAGGGACAGTCAAGACACCTACCGGACTAAACAACCTGAACAAGTGGGAAGGTGAACTAACAGAGAAAAATAATATTAATATACAACTAAGTAGGATAAGGAATACCAAACAATACTTGCAACGAGACACCAATAACAACAATATTTAACAGGAAGCAGTTAAGTAATAATGTCGTAGAGTAAGCTGGACATAGTCTAAGTCTGATGAAATCAAAATAAAGGAAAAAGCCAGCAACAACTCAATAAGAATAACTGTTGTCACACCAGATTTGTTCAAGTATTTCCATGAGGTACCGAACCTCATAATCACAGCTCACGGGTCCCAATTCTTGAACCTTAACCACTTGACATCTTGTGCCTACATAACAATTTATATCCTCACGGACGACTCACATGCCAATAGAACATTCCTCACATATAAGGCAAGTAGACAAGAGTACGTATAATGGTTAATAACATCAGGATTCACCTTTTGAAAGCGATATGGGTGATTTAACTACGTGTATACTTGTGCAAGTATTATACTACAATTCCAGTCAACAAATAAGAGTAGAGACAATGAATGACACATAAGAAACGATCACCACGAAATATACAGTGTAATAAAAGCAACAATGAAGTTGAAGCAACGATTATCACAACAAGATTAGCAACATAGAACTGAGCAAAGACTGTATCACGGAGGAAAATAATTAGTAGTATGCTAAGGAAACCAACAATCAAAGACAAGTGCACAGAAAAGGGGAAATGACAACAAGAGTCCTCTCGAGATACCGTCTCGTAGTCTCAAATCCTAAAATGAATTACAACTTTTCTTATATCACCGCGGGAGCCTTTATATTTAGTTTTTAAAATTATTTTCTCGAAATAGCATCCCGCATTTTAGCACACCGCATGGCTTCTAGTATTTCCCCTACTAGCCACGCGTTTCAAGCCCACCTTATCTCACCGCATGCGTTTCAACATCTAGACCTTATACCACAACATGCGTATCAATAATAAAAACAGCACCGCAGAAACCTCGTGCAACACAATAACAACCGCACGACAGAAACCTTGTGCAAACAAAATAACAACCGCACGGCAGAAACCTCGTGCAAATACAATAATAACCGCAAGGCAGAAACCTCATGCAAACAACATAACAATTCTCTCAACAAAACACGTATGCCAAAGACATAACAACTCAAATGAATAACTTTCACAATATGTGCCCACATGCCACAATATTTTCTCAAAACAGTTTCAATATCACAACCACACATAGCCCTCGGCTCAACAATACTGAATACAATAGCAACAACAATAATAACACGAGAATATGGCAAGTAAATCAACACAAGAACTTCAGAACTCAAGGAAACGGAAGAACGAACTCATAAAGAAAGGCACAACAGGGAAATAATAGTCTCAACAAAAATAGTTCAACAAGGGAGAGGTGATGTGTAATAATGATTCCACAAAAGTGCAATTCGACAACAAGAGAGATAGCATGAATCAATAACCCCAAATAAGAATACGTCAACAATGAAAGGGATAACAAACTTCCATTAAGGACAAGAAATTACGGAAGAGATAATAATAATTTCAATTAAGGTTAAGCAATTACGGAAAGGATAGCATGACGATAAAAGAGACAACAACTTCAGTTAAGGCACATAAGAGTTTAATCGGCAATACGGGTAAAACATGAAGTAATTAATTCCAAATAAAACACGTAGGGATAAATTTAGTAAATGGAGAATTTAACATGACAAAACAACTTCATATTTAATGGACATAGAACCTACGAGCCCTAAACGGTCAAATTTCCACAAATAGGCCCGAGCATGTCGTCACCTCACGTACACGGTCTTCACATGACTCAATTAGCATAAATGACTCAAATCCTAAGGGGTAGTTTTCCCACATAAAGTTAGGCAAAATACTTACCTCAAAGAAGCTAGACCATTACTCTAAAATGATCTTCTCGAGAGAAACAACCTCCGAACGGCTCAACCTCCGATATCAATTCGTCCTTCAAATCATCATTTTACATTTTGAAAGATTTCTTCAAAAAATTTCATTTTTTCTCAACTCAAAATGCTAATTTAATGATAAAAATAAAGATGAAATTATGAAGTATAATCAATTCCGAGTGAAGAACACTTACCCCAATAAGTTTCTTGAAAAAACTATGAGAAATCGCTCAAAACCGAGGTCTACAACTCAAGATATGATAAAAATGGCCAAACCCTCGATTTGAAAAATATATTCTGCTACCCAGGGATTTACACATCGCGATCGCGGAAATGACCACTGCTCATAAATTGTACTAAGCGATCGCGAACAAATGCATGCGATCGCGAAGAAGGAACCAACGGATGCCCTAAGAATGCACTACGTGGTCGCGAATGGATCCATGCGATCGCGAAGAAGAAAGTGCGATTGCGAAAGACAAATATATACCAGCTGATGAGCTGTGCTACGCGAACGCGGAACTGCCCATGCGAATGCGAAGAAACAAGACTCACACTTACGCGATCGCGGACCACACACTACGAACACGAAGAAGGAAAATGGTCAGTCCCAACACAGCTTACGCGAACACAGCTTGAACTTCGCGATCGCGTAGAAGGGGACACCAAATATCAGAACATCCATCCTTTACCATGAGAAAATGGCACGTAGCCCATCCGAAACACGCCTGTGGCCACCGGAACCCCGTCGAAACATACCAACAAGTTTCATAACATACCAAGGACCCGCTCGAGGTCTCAAATCACATCAAACAACATCGAAACTATGAATCGCAACACGAATCAAGCTTATGAACTTTTAAATCTTCCAACTTCCAAAACTCGTGCCAAAACATATCAAATCAACCCTGAATGACGTCAAATTTTGCATGCAAGTTCCAAATGACATAACGGAGCTACTCCATCTCTTGGAATCGCATTCTGACCCCGATATCACCAAGGTCAACTCTCGGTCAAACCTCTCAACCTTCCAAAACTTTAACTTTCTTATTTTCGCCGAAATGCTTTAAATTACCCTATGGACCTCCAAATCCAAATACGGACGCACGCCTACGTCCGAAATCACCATACGAAGCTATTGGAATCATCAAAATACTATTTTGGAGTCGTTTGCTCAACGGTTAAACTCCACTTAACTCTTTTTATTTATGCTTCAAAAATAAGAATTGTTCTTTCAATTTAATCCTGAATCATCTGAAAACCAATCTTGATCACACACGCAAGTCATAATACACATTACGAAGTTGTTCGGAACCTTAAGTCGCTGAACGTGACGTTAACATATGGTATTTGATATTTATTGTTGGTGAAAATACAAGAAGTTACAGTAAGAAAATAAAATAAAGTAAATAAAATAAATATCTTGGGGATGAGATGTAGATATCTATCTCTTCAAGGAGATTCAAGCTCACTGTGGTAGAAAATTTATCAGCCCAACATTAACACTCTTGACTTATCCCCTCCAAGTTACAACAGCCCGACAAAGTCGTATGACTCGAACAAACTCTTGACAAGTTGTCGAGTCCGAAGCTCCACGTAAATGAACAGTTTCCTTCAGTAAAAAATATATTCTCAATTGTAAAAAAATAAGTTGGAGACTTAGATTTTCTCCTTCTCTAAACTCTCTTTTTAACTACACAAACATCAATTTTTTTCATACATACTACAATATTTTTTCCATACCCAAACATAAGTGAAAAAATACCACTATTTATAGGTATAAACTTTCTTTCATAAAATAAATAATAAGGTATAGTGGGATAATAAAATTATAGAACATGAGCTGGTAATTAAAAAATTTAAGATTTAATGAAAAACTAATAGTAGATCAGACATTAGTAGTTATATGAGTTACCCCAAGCAATGATGATCGCTTTCTTGCCAATTTAAAGCCATTAACATGATAAAAATAATACACTTTAATATTAAAATGACAATACATCGACACTTACTGATCTAACTAATTCAAATTCATGCATAAAGGGAAAGCGTTATCTGCTAGAAATTTTTCCATTCTCAAAGTTCGAATACATGACTTTTAGTCGAGCGGGGAGGAATACCATGTTAGGGTTTACCCTAATTTTCTTACCATATTTAAATTTATCTTTTTTTGAAGAAAGGACAAAGAGTTTAGCATAATTGATATTAACTTTTCCTAAAAGGAAAATAAAAATCTTTCATTTCTTTTGACTAATTCCTTTCTTGGAGGAAAAGGTTTTGGACTTCTATAAATTGAAGATCCTTCCTTCTATATAACCTCCACAATGTAGTCATTAAAAGAGTCCTTTTTAAGAAAAATTATTATATCAAATTTTTATTTTCTCTATTATAGTAGTGATGAATCATATGTTGTTATAATAAATATTATGCATCTTTTAGTATCTTTTTCTTTGTTGTCTAATTTATTGTCCTTCAAGATTTACCTTGTTAGCTTTTCATATGATGCCTTATCATTTTGGCAAGATCGAAGATTAACTCATGGCGGGATTCATTTTAGCTACAATAAATTTGTCAGTATGACGATTTATGACTAAAATTTTTGATATTCGGCTTAAAGCATGTATATTTATATGTGTGTCGCCTCGTATTTTACTCGTATTTTATGGAATTTGGATGTGTAATATAATGATTTATTCTAATTCGTAGTATTTTTGTGTGTAGGATTCACTCGTAGGTAATGTGGGACGAAAGTGCACGATTTGAAGCAAAAAGGAAACGAAACAAAAAATGGGCAAAGTGTAGCGCCCCGCGCTGCCTTGGGCGCATTTTACAGGTGCAAAAATTTTTCAGTGCTAGGGTTAGCGCCCCGTGCTACCCTGGGAGCTGGGTAATGGAAAGTCTCCTATTTCACGCGAGATAAGGTTATTTCGGCCTTACACATCCCCAACTCGTATAAAAAGAAGTCTAAACCTATTTTGGAGGGGGAGAGGCCATTTTGAGAGCAAAATACAAGCACAGAACACTCGGGAGCAAGGATTCTCAGTTTTTCTTCATCTTTCTTAGTATTTTCAACTATTCAACACTTATGAAATTATTTAACCTTATCATGAGTGGTTAAGAACCTCATTATTTTGAGGTTATAGGTCGTCTTTAGCTATTGTAATTTGACAGTTGATTGTGTTGCTTGATTCTATCCTATTAATTTGTTTATTCAATCTTGTACTTAATTATTCTATTGCACAGCTAACGATAGAGTACTATCTACGAGGTTATAGTTGAACTCGAAAGTGAGAGCTATCGATTGCATATAAGATTGAGTAGAGTAAGTTCTTGAATTCGGGTATCGGAGAATAGATTCGCGATTAGGATAAACATATTCTAGTCGCCTTGATTATTTTTGCAGGAAATATACATGTGTTCTTGTCAATTTTGACTTTATAGACATATAGTCTTAGGTTGGCTTTAATAGGCGAGCGACACGTAGAAAGAACTTCTCGATCATAATAAACCCGGCAAATCAACATATTAGATAAGTCAAGTGATTACATCAACCAAAAAAATACAATAGGAGAGACATTAATCCCATAACCTTGGAATATCCCCATCTCATTGAATTCTTTCTAAGTGTTTGTTTGCTCTACTTGCGATCTTATTTTCTTGTTTGCTTAGTAGTTTCGTAGTAATTTAGTTATTAAAAATCACAATCATTTTCTTCACATTTACTTGAGCATTAAATTTATAAATAGTTTAGATTGGACAATAGTTGATCATAAATCCTCGTAGGAATGATACTTTCTTGTCACTTTATTTCTTGTCGATCGCTTATACTTGTGTGTGCACTTGGACCCAACAAGTTTTTGGTGTTGTTGCCGGGGATTTAGAAATTAGCTACTTGTTTGAAATAAGCTTTTAGTTGTTTTTGTTCGAGATTTAATATTTTTTGTTGTTCTTACTCTATGCGTATTCACATTGAATGTTAAGAAGAAGTATCAGTTTTAACAATCTTCCGCTTTTTGATCCTGAACCAGAAAGACTCTTCCATATGTTAAGGGGGGAGGCGGAAGCAAGAGCAAGAATTGCAGAGTTGGGCATCGTAGTCCAACCACAGACAATTGAGATGGCGAAAAATGAAGAGCGACTAGTGATATCATGGGTCACTTTGAGCTCAAACAGTACATGGTGCAACTGATTTAGTCCACATGACAGTATGTGGGTCTATCTCAAGAACATCCGCAGCGGCACATTCAGAACTTTCTGGAAATTACAGATACTTATCCGAACGTTTCCAAGGACTACGTCAGACCGACATTGTTTCCCTTTTCACTGTTAGGGGAAGCTAAGGAATGGTTAAACAAAGATCCCATAAACTCAATCCACGCTTGGGATGATCTAGCACGGAAATTTCTTAATCATGTTTTTTCCCAAAAAGAAAACAAAGTCGTTGAGAAGCTAGATTCTTGGGTTTCAACAACGAGATGGTGAGACTCTTTGTCAAGCTTGGGAAAGATACAAGAAACTACTCAGAGACTTCCTACATAATTGTCAGACTGATGAGGTGTTGGGACATACTTTTGTGGATGGGTTGGACGAGACCTCCAAATTAAATCTAGACTCATCTTGTGGAGGAAGTTGCATGCAAAAGACATACAGTGAGATTCAGACTCTGTTGAATGACTTCACTGCAAATGATCATAACAGGCAAGTTGAGGGTAAACCAAGAAGGATGATAAAACACAAAGCATCAGGTACACTCGAACTGGATGAGGTGTCAGCCATGCGAGAAGAAATTTCTAAACTAACCAACCAAGTGGCTAAGATGGCAATGGGTCAAGAGCATCAGATGCAGCAGGTTTAGAGGATGGACATATGTTGTGAAATTTGTGGAAATGGTCATATGAGTGACCAATGTCCAATGAATCCCGAATCTATTTATTATACGGGCTAGCAAGGTAGAGGTCCAATGAACCAGAATACTCAACATGGGAACACCTATAATCCCAACTAGAGGAATTACCCGAATTTCTTATGGGGTGGAAACCAGGCCACTCAAAATTAATACAAGCCTCAAGGGAACTACAATTAGCCTCAAATCCACCCCAACATGTAGAAGAAAGCACTAATAATATGTTAAAAAGGCTGTTAATTGACAACCAGCAGCTTTGAACATACAACCAACAATTGAGGACTGAATTTCAAAATATAGAGAGACAGATTGGTCGGTTAGCTGAAGAAAGTGAAATAACTCCAATTTCAAGGCCACAACCTCCCTTCCCACAAAGATTAAAGAAGAAAAGTGATGACATGATGTTCAACAAATTTCTTGATATGCTGAGCCAAATTCAATTAAATCTCCCATTGGTTTATGTGTTACATGAAATTCCAAAATATGCTAAGTACTCAAAGATATTGTGGCTAACAAAAGAAGATTGATAGAGTTTGAGATAGTGGCACTTACTGAAGAGTGCACTTCATGAATTCAAAAACATTTGCCCCAAAAGTTGAAGGATCCAGGGAGCTTCCCCATACCTGTTCGAATTTGTGAGGTAGATGTGGGACGGGCACTCTGTGATTTGGGGGCGAGCATAAATTTGATGTCCCTTTCATTTTTCACTCAATTAGGGTTGGGGACCCCAAGGCCAACCACTATCAATTGGAAAAAGTCTTTAATGTGTACAAGGCAATTTAGCTGCCAAGTTACTATGAGGATCTGCCTATGATATCTGTGATTGAAAAAGAAGAAAAAAAATGATGTGGGTGCATATCTGGATGACTCTCTAGAGAAAGCAATTATGTTATTTGACAGCATTGACTTGGATGATGAGGTGAAGGAGATGGTGCATCATCTGGATGCATGTGCTTACATCAAAGGATTGATTGATTTTGAGCCTCTAGATAGACCAACTAGGCCACCCCCCACCCCCCAAGTTCTAGTGAAGAAGCTCCTAAATTGGAACTCAAGCCCTTACCCTCTTATCTTCATTATGCTTATTTGGGTGCTGATAAAACTTTACATGTTGTTGTATCTTCTGAGTTATCTTTTTTGCAGGAGGAAAAGCTACACCGCGTGCTTAGAGAGCATAAGCAAGCAATTGGATAGACCATGGCTGACATTCGGGGTATAAGCCCAGTGTTTTGCATGCACAAAATTCTCATGGAGGATGGGCGCAAACCAAGTGTGGAACACCAACGCCGCTTGAATCCAGTCATGAAGGAAGTGGTAAGAAAGGAAGTCATAAAGTGGCTCAATGGAGGTATTATATTTCCCATCTCTGACAGCAAATGGGTAAGTCTAGTACAATGTGTACCTAAAAAGGGGTGGAATGACAATGGTCATTGTTGCACCCTATTTTGCACTAGTCAAAACAAGATTCAACTTGTAGTTTCTCTATTATTGATGAAAGAGAGTCGCCACCTAATATTGAGAGGTATACTAGGGTACATATTTAATTACTAAAGGTCATATTCTTTTTTAGTCTGCTAATTAGTGAGATTATGGGTAAGGGTTCTTGTTCTTCTAAGGGTAAGGTGTTAGGCACCCCTTAAAATCTCCACGAGGTAGCTCCATAGGACTTAGACTAGATTTAGGACTAATTATTTGTACTATACTTTAACAAGTGTTCAAAAGAATGTAGCTTACCATATTTTAAGGCACAATACCTGTAAGGGAAGAGTGTAGTTTAAAGAGGATGGATTTAAAGAAGAGCCTTAGGAAAATAATTTTAGTATATATAATCTTGAAAAGAACTTTGAAAGATAGGATGTTTGTATGAAAAATGTGTAAAAGAGAAGCTAAGTTAAAGCACTTTGTTTCCTAAAACATGAAAGTTCATATTACTCTAATGAGGTGAAAATGAACCTAAGATATACCTTGGTTTTAAATAGTATGCTTGAAGAAAAACTGTATGAAAGTCTTTGTTTTGGGGCAGCAACACTTTGATCTTTTCGAAAAAAGTTGATTTCCTTTTAGAAAATTAAGCACGCGACTCAGTTCTATTTTTTTTTTCATTTTTGAAAGGGGGACTGCCGCCTTTGGGCTTCAAAATCTTTAAGAAAAAAGAGTTAGCAAGGCATAATAAATTAATAATAGCTCATTGATAAATGGGGATTTTGACCAATTATTCACTCTCTTTTACTTGCGATTTAGATCAAAAATGCTTAAAGGCATTCCCGAAAAATAACAAAATGTGCTTACTTGCAGGAATATTGGGACACGAGCCAAAGAAGTCAAAATCAACTCATAAAGGAGTGAAAAGTGAACAAGAACCAAAACAGGGCAAATAGGCAAGCAGTGCGGCCGTAGAGGGGAGATTCAGAGAGTAGTTTTTGGGCCAGCTAAAGGCATGTGGACCGCACCGAAATTGTGCGGCCGCATTCATTATTATGCGGTTCGTAAGGTTGAAGAATCAGAGAACTGGTCAAGTCCAAAAAAGCAAGGAGTGCGGACCGCAACAGTTTTGTGCGGCCGCATAATCATAAGTGCGGCCGCACCCATTTTTATGCGGACCACAGAAGCCCCCAAGTTCCAAGCCCAAGTCTCAAAGAATGCGGACCGCATGATAATTGTGCGGCCGCAGTAGCTCATTGTGTGGACCGCAGCAGAATTATGCGGCCGCTCAACCTTCGCAGGGGTATTTTTTTTCATATATTTTCAGCTTAGTATAAATAGAACCTTTTGTTATTTTTAGGTTAAGTTGAGTTTTCAGAAGTGCACCTGAGCCGTTTTCTTTGCTATTTTGAGTAATTTTGTACTAGATTAACTTCTTAACATTAGATTTTCTTTGTCTAATCAATTATTATGCATTTTATCTTAATTTTTTCTTGTATTTCTTTATTTTTCATGAGTAGCTAAATCTTTAGCTAGGGTTGTGACCCAACCCTAGTGTGGGTATTTGATGGGTGTTTAATTTAGAGCTTATTTTTTATTGGGTTAGTGATATTAATCCTTGTTCATTATAGAACCTTAGAATCAATAGTTGCAAACATTGATTCATGCCTATTTGACTTAGCGTCTTCTTGAGAAAGAGAGACTAAGTCTAGGAAAACTTGGCTAACAAGAAATTGGGGTGAACTCAAGAAATTGATAGCCCCAATTAAAGGGTTAAACCTAGAGATAGTAATACCCGACTTGAGCTAATATCACTTGTATTATGAAAATACACAATAGGTCTTGAGAAAGCCAAATTGGGCAAAATCACTCAAACTACCGAGAGGTATAGAGTGAGTATCCGGATGTGATTGCTACATCACAACCCCAACTACTCAAATTTACCCTAGAGTTTACAACCTTTTAGATAACCACCTAGGTAGAAGTCATGACCTTAGTCCCTTTTAATCATTTGAAAACTTCAAAACCAAAAATATTATCCTTAGTTTCATACTTGCAAACAATAGAGTAAAGTCGAAGCAGAACACCAATAAAGTTTGTGGAAGTGTAATTGGAGCCAAAACTTGCAATTAACTTAGATATACACCTAATCCCATATTCTAACTCCCTGTAAATTCGATCCCGACCTTCGTTGGGTTTATTATTGCAACGACCGCCTCACTACTTAATTGTGGTGTAGGTTTGGCCAAGATCCATTTTTGGCGCCGTTGCCGGGGAGTTTAACGGATTTAGAAATATATCTAGGTATTTGTGTGTTTTGTCTTTATTTCCTTACGAGTCACTAATTTTATTTGTGAATTGCTTTTAGGTACAAAATGTCCCTTAACAACAAGCCCCTCGGAAATTTACCATTGGGGGAGGAGGTGGATGATGATCAAGTGGATGAGGTTCATCCCGAGCCTCAAGTAAATAGGCAAGGACGACCGCCTAATGATAATGTCCCAAACCCTCCCCCACCTCCACCAAGAGCAGCGCACCGGGTGTTGCCGAATGAGGGCTATGCAAGTGCAATAGTCCCACCCCGGATTAGGGCGGGCAACTTCCAAATAACCAACGTGATGCTTACATTGCTTGAGCAGCGGGATTTCTTCACTGGAGCTCCACACCAAAATGCCTACAAGCATCTCAAGGGTTTCGTCGATACTTGTTGGGGGAGCAAGCAAACAAATGTCACCGAGGATGCACTGCGGTTAAGGCTGTTTCCCTTTTCTCTACGGGGAAAGGCTTTGGACTGGTTAGAGAGATTGCCCAATCATTCCATCCACACTTGGGATGAGTTAGCCGTGAAGTTCATTGACAAATTCTTCTCTCCGGGACACATGGCTATGCTAAGGGATGAAATTCTAGCCTTCAAACAAGAGCCCACTGAGCCATTGCACGAGATTTGGGAAAGATATCGTACCATGGTCAAAGAATGCCCGAACAATGATATGACCGAGGCCATGATCCAACTATAGGGGGATCAACACAACGAATTAGTGTGTGGTAAATCAACTCGCTGGGGGTAACTTCATGAACACGCCTTATTCTGAAGCTTGTGAAATCTTGGATGAGATGGCGGACACCTCTTCAGCGTGGCAAAGTAGAGCCAATGTTCCTCAGGGTGACCCAAATATTATTCACCTACACAAGGAGCTACATGATCATAGGCAAGCTATTGCGGAGTTGACAACCACCATGAACCAATTGGCCAAGGCTCAGCTTCAACAGGTTCAAGGGATGAAACAGGTGAATGCTATGGAAGGGGTGAACATGATGGTAAACAAGAGACGACAACGAGGTCAACAAGTACAAAACCATCCGGAACAATTTGAGCAAAGTAAAAATGGGTATAATAAAGATGATTCATATGATGAGCAAGATGAAGAGGTTCAATATGTCAACAATTATCAAGGTCAAAGAAGCAATGCTCCAAATCAACAACAATGGAGATCACAAGGAAACCAAGGAAATTGGAACAACCAAGGCCACCAAGGAAATTGGAGTGGTGGCAACAACAATAATAAAAGAAATTTGGGTAATCAAGGTAATCGAGGCAATTGGGGAAGAAATAATCAAGGTAATTGGGGTGGCAACAGTCAAAGTAATTAGGGAGGCAACAATAATCAAGGGGGTTGGAACAATAGCAATCAAGAAAATCGGGGGTCGGGCTTTCAGATACCCCCGATGTATCAACAACTAAACAACCCGCCTCCATATGCGTCGCAATGTCCTAGTTCTTCCAATAGTGAAATGGGACGGATTGAAAATATGTTTAAGCAAATGATGGAGAAAAATGCCGACTCCGATGCCTAATTAGCCTCCCACAACACTTCTATCCGCAACTTGGAGGTTCAACTTGGCCAAATTTCTCAAGTTTTAAATACTCGCCCAAATGGGGCACTACCTAGTGATACGGTGGTGAACCCGAAAGTTGGGAATATGGGGCATGCAATGGCCGTGATAACAAGAAGTGGGAGAGGTGGAGTTGCTACTACCTCAAACCAAAGAAGACATGTGGGTGATGATGTGTTGGTGCAAGATGATGATGAGCCAAGCAATGATGTTTAAGCTAATGAAGAAGCGAGGATTGATATTGATGAAAATGTGGAGGAGACGCAAGAAGAAGTGAACCCGTCTAGGGAGCACGTGATTGACATACCGGAGCCGGTAGTGCCAAAGACTAAGGCACCAATGAGAATCAATTCAAGAAATTCATTGATATGATAAAAAGTTTGTCCATAAATATGTCGTTGGTTGAAGCATTAGAACAAGTGCCAGGATATGCCAAGTTCATGAAGGATTTGGTAACAAAGAAGAGATCAATGAACTGTGAAACGATCAAAATGACACATCAAGTGAGTGCTATTGTGCACTCCATGGCTCCAAAGTTGGAAGACCCCGGTGCTTTCACAATCCCGTGCACTATTGGGGGTGCCGATTTCGCCAAAGCTTTTTGTGACTTGGGGGCAAGCATTAACTTGATGCCCTATTCTGTGTTCAAAATGTTGGGGATTGGGAAACCAAGACCCACATCTAAGAGGTTGCAAATGGCGGATCGGACAATGAAAAAGCCATTGGGGATAATTGATGATGTGTTAATTCGGGTTGACAAGTTCATCCTTCCCGTAGATTTTGTGATACTTGACTGTGAGGTTGACTACGAGGTGCCAATCATTTTGGGGAGACCTTTCCTTGCTACAGGGAAGGCCTTAATTGATGTGGAAGCTGGCGAGCTCACCTTCCGGGTGGGCGATGAAAAAGTGGTGTTCCATGTTTGTAATCAATGAGGCAGCCAAATAGCAACAAAGTGTATTCATTCGTGGATCTAGTGACCGAAGTAATTGTTGATGACACACGTGTTGTGATAAATGTTGAAGATACCTTGGAAGGTTTGTTGTTGAATCATGATGAGGATGAGAAGGAAGGCTTTGTAGATTGTGTCAATGCTTTGCAAGGAATGAGATCATATACTTATGAGCCCCAAAAACTTTCCTTGGATCTTGAAAATTGGAAGACTCCACCAACAAAGCCCTCAATCTAGGAGCCTCCCACCTTGGAGTTAAAGCCTTTGCCTTCACACCTCAGGTATGAGTTTCTAGGCCCTTGTTCCACTTTACCTGTTATTCTTTCCTCTTGCTTAACTAACATGCATTTAGATTCCATCCTTGCGGTGCTCCAAAGGAGGAAGAAAGAAATAGGTTGGACATTGGTGGAAATTCGGAATATAAGCCCCGCCTTTTGCATGCACAAATCATTTTGGAGGAGGATGACAAACTCTCCGTGGAACATCAAAGACGATTTAATGAGGCCATGCAAGAGGTAGTAAATAAAGAGATCATCAAATGGTTGGATGTCGAGGTTGTTTACCCCATTTTCGATAGTTCGTGGACCTCGCCTGTGCAATATGTCCCAAAGAAAGGGGGCATGACTGTGATAACAAATGACAAAAATGAATTGATCCCCACAAAAACTGTCATCGGGTGGAGAGTGTGCATGGATTATAGGAAGCTCAATAAAGTTACTCAGAAAGACCATTTTCCGCTTCCATTTCTTGATCAAATATTGGATAGGTTAGTCGGACGTGCTTATTATTGCTTCCTTGATGGATATTTCGAGTATAACCAGCTTCTTATTGCTCTTGAAGACCAAGAGAAGACCACTTTCACTTGTCCCTATAGAACTTTCGTATTCTCATGAATGCCATTCGGGTTATGCAATGCACCGACAACCTTTCAACGGTGCATGATGGCCATCTTCACCGATATGGTGGAGGACTTGGATAAGGTATTGGCACGTTGTGAGGAAACTAACTTGATGTTGAATTGGGAGAAGTGTCACTTAATGGTCGAGGAGGGCATTGTTCTCGGTCACAAGATTTCCAAGAATGGTATTGAGGTTGATAAAGCAAAAATTGAAGTGATATCCAAACTCCCTCCCCTACTTCCATGAAGGGAGTGAGGAGATTTCTAGGTCATGCATGGTTTTACCGCCGATTCATCAAGGGCTTTTCTAAGGTGGTAAATCCCTTGTGCAAACTCTTAGAGAAAGATGCCAAGTTCCTTTTCAATGAAGATTGTATGAAGGCATTTGAACTACTCAAGTATAAGTTGACTACCACTCCTATTATCACTGCGCCAAATTGGAGCTTACCATTTGAGATCATTTGTGATGCAAGCGATGTGGCGGTTGGAGCGGTATCGGGGCAACGAATTAACAAAATCTTTCATCTGGTCTACTATGCTAGCAAGACCATGAACGAGGCCCAAGTCAACTATACGGTGACCGAGAAAGAACTCCTAGCCATTGTCTTTGCTATGGAGAAGTTCCGCCCGTGCCTAATGGGTACAAAGGTGATTGTTTACACTGACCATGCGGCACTTCGTTATTTGATGAGAAAAAAGACTCTAAGGCAAGGTTGATGCGGTGGGTGCTTCTATTGCAAGAGTTTGATCTAGAGATTCAAGATCGCAAGGGTAGTGAGAATTAAGTGGCGGACCACTTGTCCCAATTGGAGGATGAGGGGAGGCCACATGATGGCCTTGAGATCAATGATTCATTTCCTGACGAATAACTCCTTTCCATTTCTATGACTGGGATGCCATGGTTTGCCGATGTGGCCAACTATCTTATGAGTGGCATTGTTCTGAATGAGCTCTCTTCAATCCAAAGGATGAAGCTCAAACAGGAGTGCCTGGACTACTATTGGGATGAGCCATATCTCTTCAAAATTTGTACTGATGGTGTTATCCGAAGATGTGTACCAAAAGAAGAACAATTAGGTATTCTTGAAGCTTGCCACTCTTCGCCATATGGTGGTCACCATGGTGGAGCGAGAACTGCTACAAAGGTGCTAAGCTGTGGATTCTATTGGCCTACCCTTTACAAGGACGCTAGCAATCTCGTTAAGCATTGTGATGAATGCCAAAGGGCCGGTGGGATCTCTAAGAAAAATGAGATGCCTCTCACCGCCATCCTAGAGATTGATATTTTTGATGTTTGGGGCATTGATTTTATGGGTCCGTTTGTGAGCTCATGTGGGAACACCTATATATTGGTAGTTGTAGATTACGTGTCCAAATGGGTTGAAGTTGTGGCTTTGCCCAACAATGAAGCTCGGAGTGTGGTAGATTTCTTGAAGAAGAACATATTCACATGGTTTGGTACTCCAAGGGCCATCATTAGTGATGGGGGATCACACTTTTGCAACAAAGCTTTTGATACATTACTCTCCAAGTATGGTGTCACTCACAAAGTGTCGACCCCCTATCATCCTCAAGTAAGTGGACAGGTTGAAGTCTCCAACCGGGAGATCAAGAGTATTCTGTCAAAGACTGTGAATGCCAACCGGATAGATTGGTCAAAGAAACTTGACGATACTCTTTGGGCTTATAGAACAGCTTACAAAATACCAATTGGTATGTCTCCGTATCGATTAGTGTTCGGGAAACCTTGTCACCTTCCGGTGGAACTTGAGCATAAGGCTATGTGGGCGTTGAAGAAGCTTAACCTTGAGTGGGATGTAGCTACAAATCATAGGGTGGAGCAATTGAATGAACTTGATGAGTTTCGATTCCATGCATACTCCAGTTCGTCCTTGTATAAGGACAAGATGAAGTGCCTCCATGAGAAGTATATCTGGAACAAAGAATTCAAAGAAGGTGATCTTGTGATGTTGTTCAACTCTCGGTTGCGGATGTTTCCGGGAAAGCTGAAATCAAAGTGGAGTGACCCATTTGAAGTTGTACATGTGACACCCTTTGGTGCTCTAGATTTGAAAAATAAGAATGATGAGGTGTTTAGAGTCAACGGGCACCGGGTTAAACATTATCTTGGCAAGGTTGATGATGGCCATGTTGTGTCGTTGCTCCATTTCAAGTGATTGATGGTAACATGCGTCATGCCGCGACGTTAAATCAGGCACTTCTTGGGAGGCAACCCATGTCTTTTTCTTTCTTTTGTTTTTCTTATTTAGATTAGATAGGCTTTGTTTTGTGCTAACTAGTTTTGAAGTTTATGGAGGAATGGGTGTGCATGGTAGGGACTGTGCAAGAAAATTTGGCTAAGTGTCAAAATGCATGGTCTCTGAAGTTTGGCCTGTCAAAAATGCTGAACAAATTGTGGCCGCACACATTTTTGTGCGGTCCGCACTCACTTTTGTGCAGTCCGCAGCGAGACTTCTCAAAGGCAGGTAAGGAGTGCGGTCTGCATCAAAATTATACGGCCGCACTTAGGTAAAAATCTGGGCCCCACGGGTAAAAGTATAATAGGGTTTCTCTCATCATTTTACACTTTTCGATCTTCTGAGTCCTGAAGCTAGATTAGCACGGTAAATTTCCCCATTGCTCTCAAATTGTCCCTCATTTCATCACGTGCATCTTCATAACTAGTATGTTAGTTCCATCTATAGATTTTTCATTTTTTGTTTTGTTTTGTTCTTTGATTTAGGGTTAATTACATGTCTAAAATGTCAATAGTTAGTCTTTTTCTGCTTACAAGCATGCGGGTAGCATATTAAGTGTTAATTGGGGTCTGGGTAAGTAGCTATCCATGTTTAATTGTGCAAACCATGTCTAGATTATGAAAAGATTGCATGAACCCTAAAAAGTGCCCGTGAATTTTGAATTATGCGGCCGCACTCAAAATTGTGCGCTCTACAGTGGACTTGTGCGGCCGCACTCAATTTTGTGCGGTCTGCACTGATGAAACATCAGAGACCCCAGTAGTTTGAACCTGGAGTTGTGCGGCCGCACTCAAAATTGTGTGGTCCGTAATTTTTGTTATGCGGTTGCACTCGCTTTTGTGTGGTCCGCACTAGGCAGTTTGCGGCCGCACTCACTTTTGTGCGATCCGCACTGCCCCTTCTGAGGTTGCTTTACTGCAATTGTTATGCCTGCACCTATGGTTTACAAATCTAACTGACTCTTATCCTTATGCATTGCAGACAATGGTTCGCTCACATGGTAGAGGAGATGCATCGCAAGGGAGGGCAGAACCCTCCCGAGGCCGAGGCCGAGGTAAAAACAACCTACCTCTAGCACTTCAAAGGGCTATAAGTAAGAAAGTTATGATAAACAGACCTCCCGAACCCTCGGAAACCAGTGAGTATGTCCCATCTGGGGAAGCTTCTGAGGGTAACTCTGTGCAAGCACAGTCGGAAGCTCAATCACAATAATTCCCAGGGAGTTTTCATTTGGTAGATGAGTCTTCTTCAGCTGCCAGTTCGTCTGATGGTTCAGAAGAGGGTAGTCAAGATTCCGAGCCCTCTTCCTCACATGCTCCAACTGACCCAATTAATGTGGATGATGATGATGATGTCCCAGATGATGGGAGAGGGGGTGATACTGCAGTGGGAGGTTTGGAGAGATCTAAGAGACCAGAGGTATGGGAGGATAGATTTGTCAGCGCTATCACCTTTGCAAAGTTTAGGGAATGGTGGCCATAGAGGTCGCTCACTCTTGAGCGACAATTTCTGATGAAAGATTTGAACAAGCACAACCCCAATGTCCTTAGGCAATTCCAGGAGTGGAAAGGATAGAAATGGTACACCACCAGCTTCCTAGATGCAAATGAGTACTTGGTCAAGGAATTCTATGCAAATGTTGCTCACATCAAAAAGGGAACTAAGGTAACAAAAGTGCGGAATCTGAAAATCCGCTTTGACGCATGTGCACTAAACAAGTATGTGGGGTTTGAGGAAGTGGAGGCAGTCCAATACCTGGAGAATCTGGCTATGGGTGACACAGCTCGTCCATGGCTAGCTGAGATTCTGGCAATTCGAGGGTCAGCAGCTCAGTGGCTCACAGCAGGAGTTCCAATAGTCCGAGCCACCCTAAACTTTGAGGCAAAAGGGTGGCAAACCTTCGTGTGTAAACGCATTGACCCATGCCTCAATGAAAACATGCTTCCACTTCCCCGTGCAGTCTTGGTAGCTTCAATTATGGCGGGGTATCCGATAAATGTTGGTGCCATCATGTCCACCAACATTACTTTAGCTGTCCAGAAGGGTGAAAGATCCTATCCGTACCCGAACTTCCTTACAGAATATTTCAAGGACCAAGGGGTAGAGCCAAGGCATTATGACACCGCGGTGAAGGCCAAGAAGCTTTTCTCTTAGTACCAACTTCAGGGAGATGACAACCCGAAATTCAAGGGTAAAGCTACTACCTCCACTGGCCAGTCTGAGGAGCCAGCGGTAGTGGTTACTGATTCAGCTGCCGAGCCATCCACTGCAGTCGGTACTTCTACCATGACAGCAGCCATGCCACCTTCGTCCTCTGGACCACCTGCTTCTGCTAGACTATTAGTTCCATTATCAGTGTCGGCTTCATCTACATATCCTCAGACTGTGCTGCGAGTCTCCCAGACATTGGAGAGTCTCAACAAATGGATGCAGGCAGCTACAACAAAGGTGACTGATATATCCAGTGCTGTTGCGGCACAGTCCTCAGCCCCAGCAGAGCCACATGTACCTCCGTCAGTGGAGGAAACATTGAAGGAGATTCTGGAGACCCAGAAGACCATTATTGATACTCTGGCGACGCATGGGAAGGTCATTAAGGATTTGGGAAAATAAGTCAAGAAGATGCGTAGATCCCAGGCATCAAAGAAGTCGGTAGAGAAGCTGAGCAAAGAGGTTGAAAGGATTACATCTGCCGGAGATCTTCTATTAGACTTCCTTATGGAGAAGACAGTCCCAGCAGCACAGGTAGCACCAGCAGAGGCACTAGAGGCAGCATCCGGCCAGTTTGAGGAGCCGATTGCAACTGCACACACTGCGGAGGAGATGATACAGATGCTTAGCAACCATGTTGTCCCTCAGCTAGGAGATGATGACATACAGTTGGAGGAGACAGAGGGTGTTGATGATCCTATACAAACTGAGACCACATAGGGAGTTCTCTTAACTCTCTACCCTTTCCCTATTCTTATTTTTGTTAAGCAATGAGGACAATGCTTATTTTCATTTCGGGGTTGGTCTATTTTGATTATTTGACTTTGATATTTGACATTTGAGATGTAATAACTCTGATACTATTTTTTCTTTTGTCTTTATTTTCCTTTGGTATGTATATATTCTCCCCATTTGATGTAAATATTTATTTCCCTTATGTATATATTCATTTGACTTTGGTTTGTATATTCATTTATCTCGCTTCCCGTAGTTTACTTCATAGCTTCTTTAGTTTGCTTTTCCTTAGTAGTATAACTTCTTATTTACTTTAGTAGCTTCTTTTTAATTTGTTAGATTCTTTTTAAGTTTTGAGTGAACAATAAGCCTTTGATTTTCTTAATGCCACGGTTCTTTCCAAAGGTAGATTTTGTGTGAACCGGGTGGCTCTTCCCAACGATGGATGGCGTGACAACCTTCTTAAGGGATTGAGTCCATTTTCTTTTATGTTTTGAAAAAATATAGTAGTAATGAATAAAAGTGTCTCGAGCATGCTTCACTTAGTACTAACACATTTACCTCTGACCTTATGGTTAAAAACAAAGTTGTTGGCATAAAATAGCTCTAGTTGTGACCTTTAGACTGTTGTGTTGACTCAAACAATCATCGAGTGGTTCAGTCGAGCCATTTATGATTCTCAATCTTAGCTAGAGTTGTTGTGGGCCCTCAAATCCGTTCTCTTTAGCAATCCAGCAGTGTGAGAGGTGAGGTATTGAATTGCAAATCCAAGTTTCCGTGCCAATAGTCTAGAACTTACCCCGAGTGTTTTTCTAGGCGAAATTCTAAGTGTAGCTTGGCTTGAGAAATGATTGTAGGCTCTCCTTGATCCAATTTGAAATTGAAATCTTCCATAGCCTACCAATGTGATATCCCTAGTCAACCCCTTTGAGCCGAAACCTTTGTTTTTCAATAACCAAGTTACAAGCCTTTATCTGTTTAGAAATGACCCTCTCTTGGCACCCAATCTCTCCTTAGCATTCTTGAGAAACAATTGATAAAAACATAAGTTTGGGGGAGAGACGAGGAGTTTGCAGTGATAAAAGGTACAAAGAAGAGAAAGAAATGAAGAAAAGGGAAGGCAAAAAGAAAAGAAAGAAAGAACAAAAAGAAAAACGACAAAAAGAAAGTGACTAAAGTGAAGAGTTGAAGGGAATTCAAAAAAAATGAGGATAAAAGGCTGAAGTAAATAGAAAAGGAGAAGAATGAATGTCATGATCAAGAAAGAGTGACGTTACATCTCTCTAGTTCCCCCGAGGAAGAAGAAAATGACTCAAAGAGTCGAGAAAGTATGAGCCGAAAAGAGAAAATGGAGTGCTTAAGGAAAGATGAAACCATTCTATTCCAACAAATCCTACCTTGGTCTAAAAGCCTTCATTACATCCCGCAAAAGCCCTACATGATTTCAAGTTGAGTGAGCTTACATTAGTGGTGATTTACATGAGGGGCAAGCTTATGGCACTTAGAGCAGGACTTACGACATTCTTTTGAGAGAGATGAGAGAACTTTTCACAATCCTTGTATCGAGTGTTGCATTCTAAAGTGAGATGTGCTAATGGAGAGTAGAGAAGGAGGAGTTTAGGATCCACAATGACCTACGAGAAAGAACGAGCTTCCTTGATGAATCGAGTCAACTCTTGATGCTCTAGTGTCACATTAGAAAATCATTGCATTGTTGATAATTCATATGTGTTGTGGGTAATTGTTGGACTCAACTGATGTGTGATTTATTCACCTTAGGCCAGCTGAAATATCTCTTTTTCTAGTGGAGGTGGGAATTGCCTATTTGCTTGAGGACAAGCAAAAGCTTAAGTTTGGGGGAGTTGATAAGTGGAAATTTTGATAAATTAATAACAGCTCATTGATAAATGGGAATTTTGATCAATTATTTGCTCTCTTTTACTTGCGATTTAGCTCAAAAATGCTTAAAGGCATTCCCGGAAACTAACAAAATGTGCTTACTTGCAGGAATATCGGGACACGAGCCAAAGAAGTCAAAACTTAACTCATAAAGGAGTCAAAAGTCAACAAGAACCAAAACAGGGCAAAAAGGCAAGCAGTGCAGACCGCACAATTCTAGTGCGGCCGCAGAGGGGAGATTCAGAGAGTAGTTTTTGGGCCAGCTAAAGGCATACGGAATGCACCCAAATTGTGCGGCCGCAGGAGGCCAAGTGCGGCCACATTCATTATTATGCGATCCGCAAGGTTGAAGAATCAGAGAGCTGGTCAAGTCCAAAAAAGCAAGGAGTGCGGACCGCAGCAGTTTTGTGCGGCCGCATAATCATAAGTGCGTCCGCACCAATTTTTATGCGGGCCGCAGAAGCCCCCAAGTTCCAAGCCCAAGTTCCCAAGAATGCAGACCGCACGATAATTGTGCGGCCGCAGTAGCTCATTATGCAGACCTCACCAGAATTATGCGGCCGCACAAACTTCGTAGGGGCATTTTTGTCAAATATTTTTAGCTTAGTATAAATATAACTTTTTGTCATTTGTAGGTTAAGTTGATCTTTCAAAAGTGCACCTGAGCCATTTTCTTTGCTATTTTGAGGAATTTTGTACTAGATTAACTTCTTAACATTAGATTTTCTTTGTCTAATCAATTATTATGCATTCTATCTTAATTTCTTCTTGTATTTCTTTATTTTTCATGAGTAGCTAAATCTTTAGCTAGGGTTGTGACCCAACCCTAGTATGGGTAATTGATGGATGTTTAATTTAAGGCTTATTTTTGATTGGGTTAGTGATATTTTGTCTTGTTCATTATAGAACCCTAGAATCAATGGTTGCAAACATTGATTCATGCCTATTTGACTTAGTTCAGACTAAGTCTAGGAAAACTTGGCTAACAAGAAATTGGGGTGAACTAAAGAAATTGATAGCCTCAATTAAAGGGTTAAACCTAGAGATAGTAATACTCGACTTGAGCTAATATCACTTGTATTGTGCAAATACCCAATTGGTCTTGAGAAAGCCAAATTGGATAGAATCACTCAAACTACCGAGAGGTATAGAGTGAGTACCCGGATGTGATTGCTACATCATGACCCCAACTACTCAAATTTTCCCTGGAGTTTATAACACGTTAGATAACCATCTAGGTAGAAGTTACGACCCTAGTCCCTTTCAATCATTTGAAAACTTCAAAAGCAAAAATATTGTCTTTAGTTTCATACTTTCAAACAATAGAGTAAAGTAGAATTAGAAAACCAATCAAGTTTGTGAAAGTGTAATTGGAGCCACAACTTGCAATTAACTTAGATATACACCTAATCCCATATTCCAACTCCCTGTGGATTCGATCCCGACCTTCGTTGGGTTTGTTATTGCATCGACCGCCTCACTACTTAATTGTGGTATAGGTTTGGCCAGGATCACTCATGGCTAGTGGATGTAGAATTAATTACTAATTAATGCCTCTTTTAATCCTAGGTTCTTTAAGGCTTACCTAAGTAACTTTTATATGAATCAAAAGATAAAGTAAAGCATTCAATCCAATATATGCTTGTCATATACATGTGAGATAAACCAACAAAAACACAGTGAAGAATAACGACATAGTTCAATTGTAGAATAACGAAAGCAGTAAAAAAAGGAGCAAAGGGAAAGAAATGACTATGGTGTTTGGGCCTCAAAGAGGCAGTCCCTGCAGTAACAGGGATGAGCGACAGCTGACTCTAAACTTTCTGAGACATAGCAGGGCTGGACTTGGGCCTGAGTTCTTAAAGAACTCAGCAGGCCCAAATCATTGTACATGTTCAAAAAGGAAGAGAGAAGGTCATTAGAAAAACAGTACTATATACATGCCCATATATGAAATTTGCAAGCAAAGAATAAAGGAAAAGATCACTGACAGTATTTAAATACTAAGAAAGTCATACTAATGTGGAGGTTGTATATAGTAAATGATCCACATTGAATACCTTTCGTTGTCATTAAACACCAAACCCAAAGATAATAACAAGTGTCAATGAACCAAGGGCTGAGGAGAGAATTCTACTCAAGGTCGATGCCCCCTTTGAATCCCCCAACACTTCAAAGTTCCCAAGGGTTTCAAGACCCACGAAAATGCTTGTGGCGGAGAGAGCAGCACAACCTAGAGTTAAACTCTACTCCCAAATACCCCTAACCACTAACAACTCATTCTTCCCTATAGGTTTGAATGCCAATGAGGCTCTTTCAATGCAAACTAACTATTATGGCATTTCCTCCCACAGAAGCATACTCTTTCTTACCAGAATAACATAGGAAAACACATAGAAACAATTCCCATTTCTTATAACAATACTTTCAGCTCTAGGTGATTGATTAACATACTAGACAGACATGAAGCTCAAATTTCCAAATACACACATAGGCAGGAACATCATACTATTTTTGCTAAAGAAACAAACAATCGGAATAACACATCTCAGAGGTAGATGAATGGCACATAGTTTAGAGTTGCGACAGCTTTGGGATACAGATGTTATTTGCCTCAACATGTTGATCACAGATTAGCTTAACACCAGACATTATCATGAGCATACGCATAGGTTAATAACACTACTTGAATCCTTTGAGATCCTTAGTAAAGATTCAAATAATGGCGTAGGCAAGTTATTATACTCAATCAGTTATAATAAAAGGTTTCTCCAATTTCAGATTCAATCCAGATTAACATGGGAAAGAGAGGACTGAGTGCAGTTTCAAAACAGTGTTCAAAAGTATAAATTCATGAGGGATAAACAAAGATTCATGCCAAAATTCCACACATACAGAGATTTTAATTAAAGTTATGACCTCACAAGATACGATGAGTCTGAAACATTACAAAATCAGATTGTCAGTACCATTAAGGGTTTAAGAACAAGGGAAGCACCATACTAGACATGCTTAACTCATCTGTTCAGACTAAGGTTAATAGCTAGGCATGGTGGATTTATATTCGAGTTACAGAAATAGTCAGTATTCAACTACAGTAGACATAACTACAATATAATCCGTAAGAGGTAGGCTGATCATAACAAAATAGGTGCAGAATGATCATTGATGTTCACAGAAAGTTCATCCTAGTGAAAATGTTTACAATTAATAATTAGACATTGTTATAGAGCTTTTATAGTGATGACGCAAAGAATACTTAAAGATTAACAAGCAACTATATAAAGAGAGGAAGCATTTTGGATACTTAAGCTTCACAAACCTTAATTAAGTGATACAGGGTTACACTTTGTTCTTTCATGTATATTCTGGCTAGAATCATCTAATAGCAAACCCAAGTATAGAATAACGGTACTCAAAAGAACATGGCATGATAAGCATGAAGATTATAACAGCAACCCCAAGTATATAATAACAGAACTCAAAATAATGTGGAATGGTAAGCATGAAGATTATAACAGAACATTGGAGGAAAGTCTGAAGTCTAGGTAGATATGAGAAATCATTAAAGCATGTTAAGCAGCTTAATCACATACGCAATTATAATACAGAACAGAAGTCATAAGGTCACGTAGTTACTTAATAAGTACTAATGAAATAAAATAGATGAACACATGTTAACAATAAAGTCATGGTGAACCAAAATAGACAACTACAGACTAATAGCAAACATTATGAATGAAATAGTTTGTAGGAAAACAGTAGTATGTTCATGATTTTTGAATGAAGCAAAGAGAAAGGATGGAGGTATACTGACCTTTTCTAGGGCAGCAGAGCAAACAAGATTTTAACTTAGCCGTATGAAAACCAAAGTTTCAAGCTCTTGAGAAGTGAAGGAACTCGGAAATAGAAGGAAATAGAAATTAATCAGAAAAGAAACCTAGGCTTTTAAATCTTTAGTTCGTATCAGATTTTCGACTCTTGTTAGGTTTGGTAGGTCTGGTTGGTGATGTTAGGTGAGAGCCATCAAGGCTCTATTTATAGTGCCACTTAATGACGTAGGGTTTCAGCAAGATTCAAACTTGGTAGTGGAGAGTGACGACTACCATATCAGTGAGGGATTTACCTGAGCGAGGGAAGGTTGACCATTGAAAGAATAAATCAATTGACAAAGGTCACTGTGTTTGACCTCTGGGTATAGAATACTCATCATGAGATCTCTGAAGAAGCTCCATGTATGCTTTGATTTAACATAACACAAACTAAATCTGAAGAGTTGATGTTTCATGCTTTGGTCTGTGACTCTTCGATTAGGGCTTTTGAAATCAAATGGTGAAAAATAAAAGAGCAACGAGATCTGAAGTACATGAGCAAAATGGATAACCATGCATGCCATGGATTTGAAAGATCAAAGTCGATTTGAGGTTGCATCTTTGGGGTTAGGGTTCGGATTTGGGGGATTTCAAACGTGATTGATGAAAGAGGAAAGATTCAGCAAGAATCACGGATATGGGAGACAGTGAGGATGAATCTCTGGACGAATTCACGACCTTGCACGAATTTCTGCAATATCTTTTGATTGATTTGGGCTGTGAGGTTGAGAGAAAAGAGAGAGGAAGGGGAAAGAAAGGTGGCAGGGCTTGGGGAAAATAATTTTACGGTTAGGGGAGGAGACCAAATGGTCTCTGGGTTAAAGTGGGAGGAAACAATCTAGGCCGTTGTATCATTTGATCAATGGCCCTGATAATTTGAATATTAACAGATTTTAACAAGGAAATATGGTATCTGTTGGATCCTAATGATCCAACGGTTAGGATTAAACTTTTTGGTTATTTACAATTAAGAGGGAAATAGGAGTTAAAATGTAGACCGTTGATCAAACGGATGGATGATCTAGATCAGATGTGTTTGTTTTATGAGTGGGTAGGACGGGTGACATGGAACAATTTCATTATACAAGAATAGGAGATGGGGATTTCCATGGTGGAGAGAAAGGAATTAGATCTGGGTCAGATTTGGCTTGCGCCATGGTATTAGGCTGGAATTGATTTAATGAATAGCCACTTTGTATTTAATTAAAGAATTGCGATTGTAGCCTTTTAGTTTTTAACCCCTTTAAAATTAATTTAATTAAACTTAATTAATTTCCAATAAAATATAGTAAAATTATAATTATCAAATATACTACTAACTATTGTAATTATTTATTTATAAAATACTTTGTTTTCTAGATTATAACACTAGTTTTGAATTATCAACATAGTAATCTAATTATTCAAAATTTGAGAAATAATTCATAAATCAACTATAAAACCTCTATGGTGCATTTTAAAAAAATATTTTAATAATATTAAAATAATAAGTATATTTGTAATTACATAATACTAATGCTAGGTTATTAATTTGAAAGTAAATACTTAATTAATTTGTAAAAAATATGTAACTATTGGTAGAAAATACTTTCAAAACATTCATTATAAATATTTAAGTATAAATAAATTAATTTAAAAAGGAAAGTTCAAAATTAGCCGTCAACAGCTGCCCCTCTTTAACCGGAGACGATGAAAGAGTTTTCAGGCAAAGAAATTGACCAAAGCCAATTTTGTCCCGACTTTAGGCACACATTGCAGTAATGGCACGAAGATTATGCGTTGCAAGAAGATTCTGGGAGGATTTTTTGGGAAGATTTTGGGAAGTTGAGGCCAAATTCTGGCTTTGAATTGCTTACATACCTCGGGCTTAATGAGGATCAGGCCTCATGTAGTTCTGGAGTGAGGATTTTGAGGAAGCGATACTCGCAGGAACTGCCCCAGTATCGTATTATGACGCTACGACGAGATGGAGGATTGGGCACTCACGATAGTTTGAATTTTGCGGCTTGACTTGAAGGATTTGAAGATTTGGAGTTCCACTGGTCGTTTTGTGCCTGAACTTGGATCCTTGGCTCGCTAATGAGTTTGTTGTCCCTCATAGCGTTGTAGTTTGGTCTGCTTCTTAGAAAGAGTTCCACATTATGATATTTGTTCCTACAAAAATGAAATCCACACATACCCATATATTGCAATGGAGAATATGTTATGATGTGGTGTAAATGATGCAGGAATGATGATGCATGGCTACCGACGAGCCGTTATTTGGGATCGGGATGATGGGATACTTGGATTTGACTCGATTTTTTAGCCGGGTTATGTATCGTTCCGTAGCTGTCGGAGCATTGAAAAGTGTCTCCGCTTGTTCGGAGAGCTTTGACTCGTAGAGTGTGTCTCCGCTTGTTGGGAGAGCTTTACACTAAGAAATGTCTCCACTTGTTAGGAGAGCTGGATTTACAGAGTGCGTCTCTGCTTGTTGGGAGAGCTTTGCACTAAAATGTAAAGTAATCTTCGCTTGGGAGCGATTGACTTAAATCGTAATCATGCATGAAGCTGCATGAGCAAAATGTCAAAACATTCAAAATAATAGCAAAGGAAAAGAAAAGCATGCCCAAGATATACTCTTGAGTGCGAAGCTAAGTTGTGGCCATCGATTGGCAGAACGTCGGCGATGAGGTTTGCGACTGTCTATTCTGTCCTCCATTGTGATGGAGCGGCAGTGCGGATTGTTCTATTGGCAGAATGAACAGTTTGCTATATACAAGGCTTCGATTGGCGAAGCCGACATTTGATTTGTACAGGGCGCTCTGATCGATTGGGCTGACAATTTGCTATGTACAGGACTTCAATTGGTGAAGCCGACCTCTCGTTTTGTTCATGGTGCACCTTTGGTTGAGAAGGTAGTTTGCTATATAAAGGGCTTCAATTAGTGAAGCCATCAGTTCATTTTGTACAAGATGCTCTAATTGTTTGAGCGGGCGATTTGCTATATACAGTGTGCCTTTTCCGTATCAGCGGTCGAACTCCGAGGTACCTGTAAAGGTATCAAGGATTAGCTTTAGTTGTACCAGAAAAGTTTAAGTAAAAGAGAAAGGGTGATAATCCTGGGAAAACGACGGATCCATCATTTGCCCCAGTGTGGTCCTGACATTTCCTAGCTTCCTGCTGACCCTGCACTCAAAGAAGAATTCTCAATAGGAGTGGGAAGGTTGGTTTGTGTCAACCACAGTGTTGGTTTTGCCCCGGCCCTTTATACAGCTACTCCACGAAGTTCAGTAGGTGGAACAAATTACTGTATTTTTAGAAAGATAATTTTGAAAAGCTTTGTTTTAAGACAAATGTCGTCGTTCCGGATTATGACATGTTACGAAAAGTTCTCCACACACGAGCGTCTCTTCTTGACTTTGTCCCATTGATGTCGATCCTTCATGATTCTTGACAACGCGACTTCTTGCCATTGCAACTGCATCCTAATTCAAACTAATTCATTGCAAAGTTTTTTCCTAAGGTTATGACCGAACCCTTTCAGGTTGCCTATGTATCCAAAATGGAATCAGGTATGAACATAGTTCGTGGAGGATGATAAAGATATGATGAAGATGATCGAGCCTGACTCAGGCAGCCTACGTATCCAAATGGAATCAGGTCAAGACATAGTTCAATTACAATAGATGCAAAATGATGAGATTAAGGATAAAATAGCTGAGTCTGGCTCAGACTACCTACGTTTCCAAATGGAATCAGGCCAGAACATAGTTCAATTACAAAAGATGACTGAATCCGATGAGGATTGCCTACGTATTCCTTCCTAAGGAAATCATGTCGGCGTAGTTCCAGAGCAACATACAAAAATGATGTTTGGATTTTCTATTACAAAAGAAAGGATGGAGAGTGTCACGACCCCAAATTCCCTCCGTAGGATATCATGACGGCACCTAGTCTCTAAGACTAGATAAGCCTAAACAATATGCGGAAATATTAAATAAGAGATTAAAACTTGAACCTCCCAACAATTTCATAAAAAGAATCTACCAAAACTCAAAACATAAAATCCCAAAACCTGGTGAGATATAAGTCACAAGCTTTAAGTAAAATACCGAACAATCCTATACAACACTGTCTATAAAATATAAATAGATAAGAAAAGAACGGGATAGAAAGTGACTCTGAGGCCTGCGGATGCAGGCAGGTGTACCTTGAAGTCTCCAAAGCATCAACACAATGCACTAATATCGAGGCTGATAGGATGCACCTGGATCTGCACAAACAAATGTGCAGAAGCGTAGTATAAGTACACCACAACGGTACCGAGTAAGTGACTAGCCTAACCTCGGTAGAGTAGTGACGAAGTCAGGTCAGGGCCCTACTGGGAATAATAGGAAAAATAAGGCAGGTGATATAGTAATGTAATTAGATGACAGAAAAGTGTGACAATAGAAATTCACGGAAGATAACAGCACAGAATTCAATAAGTCAACCGCCTCGTAGTCCCAAAAATAAATATCTCACAACGGCATGGCAAAAACCGCGTGCAAACAATGATAACCGCACGGCAGAAACCACGTGCCATAATAATACTCTGTACGGCAAAAACCTCGTGCCATAATAACACTCTGCATGGCAGAAACCTCGTGCCAGAATAACACTCTGCATGGCAGAAACCTCGTGCCACAACCAAACATTTATCTCAACAAAAATCACGAATGTAATACATAACAAATGGAACAATAAAATTACAGTAAGGAATCCCTAAGGGGAATTTCCCCCACACAAGGTTAGATAAGTCACTTACCTTAAACCTCGCTTAATCAATCAATAAGAAGGCCTTTTCCTCGATTTTCCAACTCCGATCGACTCGAATCTAGCCAAAACAATTACATACTATAAATATTACTATAAAAAACTAATTTAAATAATGAAACTACGACTTTAGCAAAGAATTGAAAATCGCTCCAAAAAGTCGACCCGGGCCCACGTCTTGGAACCCGACCAAAATTATAAAATCCAAACACCCATTCGATATCGAGTCCAACCATACAAGAATTACTCAAATCCGACCTCAAATCACCTTTCAAATCCCCAAATTTTAGCCTAAGAAGTTTTCCCAATGTTTTCTCAAATTTCCAACTAAAAACACTAATTATATAATAAAAACAACAATAGATTCGTGTAAAATAGCCAAAATCGAGTGAGAATTTCTTATTCCAATTATTTCCTTGCAAATATCTCGAAATATAACCACAAACAGAGCTCTCTAGGGCCAAAAATCAAAGTGAGATCAAACCCTCAAAATTAGGCCTTTCTGCCCAGTGAAGTCGCACTTGCGAACCCACAGCCGCATCTGCGGCTCCGCGCCTGCGGAATTTCCATCGCAGGTGCGGTTCTCACTTAGCCCAGCAACTTCTTCTTCTACGGACCAAAATGCGCATCTTCGCTCTCGCTTCTGGGGAAGGGCTCCACTTTTGTGACCCCAGGCTTGGCTAGCCTTTCCGCTTCTGCGCTTCCTCTATCACCCTTGCGAGTCCGCTTCTATGAGACTCTGACCGCATCTGCGGTCTCAGCTGGGCAGTCCAATTTCGATTCTGCGACTCGATTGATGCTTCTGCGGTGCCGCACCTGCGGCCCAAAGGGCGCAGGTGCGATTGCACCAGACACAGCAATGCTTCAGCTCTTTTCCACAAGTCCAATATTATTTCGGATTCAAGCCGAATCCCACACGGGGCCTCCGGGACCCCATCCGAATATGCTAACAAGTCCTAAAACATCATACAAACTTAGTCGATCTTTCTCACATCGAACAATGCTAAAAACATGAATTGCACATCGATTCAAGCCTAATCAGCTTTAGAAATTCTAACTTCTACATTCGACGTCGAAACCTATCAACTCAAGTCCGATTGACCTCAAATTTTGCACACAAATCATAATTGACATTACGTACCTACTCTAACTTCCGAAATTGGAATCCGACCCCGATACCAAAAAGTCAACTCCCGGTCTAACTTTTCAAAAATCGTCCAACTTTCCAACTTTCGCCAATTGACGCCGAAATGACCTACGGACCTCCAAATCAACATCCAGACACGCCCCTAAGACCAAAATCACCCTACGGAGCTATTGGGACCGTCGAAACTCCATTTCGGAGTCGTCTTTACACAATTCAAACTACGGTCAATTCCTAGAACTTAAACTTCCAATTTAGGGATTATGTGTCCTATCTCACTCCAAAACCAAAAAGCAAACCTCCCGGCAAGTCACGTAACCACAGTATTAAATAGAGGGAGAAATAAATATGGGTTCGGGGATAATACTCTCAAAACGACTGGCCGGTTCATTACATCCTCCCTCTCTTAAAACAAACATTCATCCTCGAACGAGTATAGAGACATACCTGAAGTACTAAAAAGATGAGGATAACGGTTGCGCATATCATGCTCGGTCTCCCAAGTAGCCTCCTCGACCAGATGACCCCTCCACTGGACCTTAAATGAAGCGATGTTCTTTGACCTCAACTTTCGAACCTGCTTGTCCAAAATGGCCACCGGCTCCTCGACATAAGATAGATCCTTGTCCAACTGGACTGAGCTGAAGTCTAACACATGAGACGGATTGCCGTGATACTTCTGGAGCATGGAAATATGGAACACTGGATGAACTGCAGAGAGACTAGGTGGTAGTGCCAGTCTATAGGCCACCTCTTCAACCCTCTGAAGGATCTCAAAAGGCCCAATATACCTAGGGCTCAACTTTTCCTTCCTCCCGATCCTCATAACACCCTTCATGGGCAAAACCCGGAGCAAGACCCGCTCCCCAGCCAAGAATGCAACGTCGCGAGCCTTACGATCCACATAACTCTTCTATTTGGATTGGGTTGTAAGAAGTCGATCCTGAATCAATTTAACCTTTTCTAAAGCATCATGAACCAAGTTTGTACCCAATAGTTTAGCCTTACCCGGCTCAAACTAACCCACTGGGGACCGGCACCACCTACCATACAAAGCCTCATACGGGGCCATCTGAATGCTAGACTGATAACTGTTGTTGCAGGAAAACTCCGCAAGTGGAAAGAACTGATCCCAAGCACCCCCAAAATATATCACACACACACACAAAGCATATCCTCCAATATTTGAATAGTGCGCTCAGACTGTCCGTCCGTCTGAGGGTGAAATGTTATACTTAACTCCATCCGAGTACCCAACTCTTGTTCTACGGCTCTCTAGAACCGCGATGTAAACTGCGTACCCCGTTTAGAGATGATAGATAGCGCAACGCCATGAAGCCTGACAATATCGCGAATGTAAACCTGAGCTAGCTGCTCCGAAGAGTAAGTAGTAACTACATGAATGAAATGAGTTGACTTGGTCAATATATCCACAATCACCTAAACTGCATCGAACTTCCTCTGAGTCTGTGGCAGCCCAACAACAAAATCCATAATGATCCGCTCCCATTTCCACTTCGAAATCTCTAGCTTCTGAAGCAATCCACCTGCCCGCTGATTCTCATACTTCACATATTGACGATTTAGGCACCGAGCTACATACCCCACTATGTCCTTCTTTATTCTCCTCCACCAATAATGCTGCCTCAGGTCCTGACACATCTTCGCGGCACCTGGGTGAATGGAGTACCGCGAACTATGAGCCTCCTGGAGAATTAACTCACGCAAACCATCTACATTGGGCATACATAGCCTTCCCTGCATCTGTAATACAATGTCATGACCTCCTAGGCATCACCGTGCTAAACCGTGTCCTTAAGGAGAAGCATATGGGGTCATCATACTGACGCTCTCTGGTACGATCATAAAGAGAAGATTGAGAAACCACACAAGCCAGAACTCGACTCAACTCGAAAATATCCAATCTGACAAACTGGTTGGCCAAGGCCTGAACGTCCAAGGCTAAAGGCCTCTCTGCTACTGGTAGATATGGTAAACTTCTCAAACTCTCCGCCTTGCGACTCAAGGAATCGGCCACCACATTGGCCTTCCCGGGATGATATAGAATGGTGATATCATAATCCTTAAGCAGCTCCAACCATCTTCGCTGCCGCAAGTTAAGATCCTTCTATTTAAATAGATGTTGTATACTCCGGTGATCGGTGTAGACCTCACAAGGGACACCATACAAATAGTGCTTCCATATCTTCAAGGCATAGACAATAGCTGCTAGTTCGAGGTCGTGCACAGGATAGTTCTTCTCATGCACCTTCAGCTGCCTTGACGCGTAGGCAATCACCCTACCATCCTGCATCAACACCACGCCGAGACCAATGCGTGACGCATCATAATACACCATATAAGACCGCGAACCAGTAGGCAATACCAACATTGGGGCTGTCGTCAAAGCAGTCTTGAGCTTTTGAAAGCTCTCCTCACACTCCTCGGTCCACCTGAACAGAGCACCTTTCTGGGTCAACCTGGTCATAGGTGCTGCAATAGACGAGAAACCCTCTACAAATCGGCGGTAATACCCCGCCAAGCTAAGAAAACTCAGGATCTCCATAGCTGAGGACGGTCTGGGCCAACTCTGCATTGCCTCAATCTTCTTCGGATCTACCTTGATCCTCTCACTCGATACTACATGACCCAAGAATGCCACTAAATCTAGCCAAATTCACACTTCAAAAATTTTGCATATAACTTCTTTTCTCTCAAGTTCTGAAGCACAGTCCTCAGATGCTGCTCATGATCCTCCCAGCTCTGGGCGTACACAAGAATGTCGTCAATAAACACAACGATGAACGAGTCAAGATAGGGATGAAATACAATGTTCATCAAGTGCATGAATGTTGCTGGGGCATTGGTCAGCCCAAAAGATATCACGAGGAACTCGTAATGACCATACCGAGTCCTGAAAGCAGTCTTCGGGATATCTGGCTCCCAGATCTTCAACTGATGACAGCCTGAACGCAAGTCGATCTTAGAGGACACTCTGGCACCCTGAAACTGATCAAATAGGTCATCAATACATGGTAATGGATACCTATTCTTCACTATAACCTTGTTCAACTAACGATAATCAATAAACATTCGCATAGAACCATCCTTCTTCTTTACAAACAAGACAGGAGCACCCCAAGGCGACACACTGGGCCGAATGAGTCCCTTATCAAAAAACTCTTGCAACTGTTCCTTTATCTCTTTCAACTCTGCTAGGGCCATACGATAGGGTGGAATAGAAATGGGTTGAGTGCCCGGTAACAAATCAATACCAAAGTCGATATCTCTATCGGGCGGCATGCCCGGAAGATCCGCCGAAAATACATCTAGATAATCCCTCACTACCAGAACTGGCTCAACGGTAGGAGTATCAACACTAACATCCCTCACATATGCTAGATACGCATCACACCCCTTCTCAACCATCCGCGGAGTCTTAAGAAATGAAACAACCCTGCTAGGAACATATTCTAAAGTACCTCTCCACTCTAACCGCAGTAGACCTGGCATAGCCAACGTCACCGTCTTGGCATGACAATCAAGGATAGCGTGATAGGGCGACAACCTGTCCATGCCCAAAATAACATCGAAATCCACCATACTGAGCAGTAATAAATCAGCTCTGGTCTCAAAACCACTGATAATAACCAAACACAACTGATACACACGGTCAACAACAATAGAATCTTCCACGGGTGTAGACACATAGACAGGAGAACTCAAAGAATCACGGAATACACCCAAATACAGAGCAAAATAAGATGACACATAACAATAAGTGGAGCCTGGGTCAAATAAGATTGATACATCTCTATGACAGACCGGAACAATACCTGTGATGACAGAGTCGGATGCAACTGCCTCCGTCCTAGCAGGAAGGGCAAAAATATCTGGCCTATCCTCCCCCTCTAGGGCGACCTCTACCTGCTCGACCTCTACCTCTAGCTAGCTGTGCAGGTGGAGTGGTAGTTGGTGTTGTAATAATAGCTTGAGGACCCGGTGGGGCACGAAGTGCATCAGTGGTCTGTGGAGGTGTACCTCTCCTGAGTCTAGGGCAATATCGCACCATATGACGAGTGTCTCCACACTTAAAACAAGCTCTCAGAGGACGTGGTTGCTGTGACTGGCTCGGTCCTGATCTACTCGACTGACCGCTAAAAGCATCCCGTGCAGGAGGTACACTAGACAATGGCGGCGCATAACAGGGAGCCTGAGGCCTAGGAATGGCCGGAGTACCGCTGGCAGCTGGAAGTGCTGAATGAACAGGGCGACCCACATAGCACATACCCTGACGAGCTGCAGTTGGGGCACGAGTACCACTATATGTGCCAGACTCTAGAGACCTCTTGGCCTCCCTCTCCTCTCTCTCGCGAGTCAACATACCCTCCAATTTCCTAGTGATCCCCACCACCTGCATGTATGCGATGTCCATCTCCAACTCTCTGGCCATGCTAAATTTGATACTGGGGTTTATCCCCTCAATAAATCGACAAACCCGCTCCCGAACAGTAGCAACCAAGGCTGGTGCATGCCTAGCCAAATCACTGAATCGGACTGCATACTCCGATACGGTCATCATATGCCCACCACCACTGATAGGTCACTCCTCTAAGCTGGAATGTAGTGAAAGAAACCCCACAAGACACCGCAACACCTATAGTGCGGAGGATACAGTGGCACTCCTTAAGAAAACCCTAGGCATCCTCTGATGCCAAGCCACTGAAAATAAGAGGGTGGTACTTCTTGTACCTCTCGAGCCTGAGCTGCTCCTCCTCCGAAATTGCTGGCCTAACCTCGGGCTGAACTGGGGCTACCGGCTGCATTGGTATAACCTTCAAAACCTGATCGACCTGGACCCGTTGCTCTGGGTATGGGCAGCGGGAGTCTGTGCTCCTCCCCCGGCCTTAGATGTGCAGGAGAAAGTGGTATCAATCCTTCCTAAGCCAAGGTGTTGAACATGCTCAGAAACTGGGCGAGAGTCTCCTAGAGGGCTGGTGCAGTAACAGGCGTCTCAAGTGCCTGCCCTCCAACTGGAGCTACAGGTGGCTCCTCTTTAGCCACTCGTGCGGGTGCTCTGGCTGCACCACATTGACGTCATTGGACTCTACCCTGGCCCCGGCCTCTCGTGGCTCTAGCAGGGGGCGGGTGTCTGGTCATCTGATCCAACTGTACGTGTCCTCACCATTTATGAGAGAATAGAAGGATAGAAATTTCGGATCTGAAGTCAAAACTTTCGCATGAAAAGAAATCAAGGAAGTGAAGCTTTTCCTAATAGTTCCATAGCCTCCCGAAGATAAGCACAGACGACTCAGTACCGATCCGCGAGAATCTACTAAACATGCTTGTGACTCATAACACCTATGAACCTGGGGCTCTGATACCAACTTGTCACGACCTCAAATTCCCTCCATAGGATATCGTGACGACACCTAGTCTCTAAAACTAGGTAAGCCTAAACAATATGCGAAAACATTAAATAATAGATTAAAACTTGAACCTCCTAACAACTTCATAAAAAGAATCTACCAAAACTCAAAACGTAAAATCCCAAAACCTGGTGAGATATAAGTCACAAGATTTTAAGTGCAGTACAGAATAATCCTATATAACATTATCTATCAAAATATAAATAGATAAGAAAAGAACGGGATAGAAGGGGACTCCGAGGCCTGCGGACGCGGGCAGGTGTACCTTGAAGTCTCCAAAGCAGCAACACAATGCACTAATATCGAGGCTGATAGGATGCACTAGATCTGCATAAAAATATATGTAGAAGTATAGTATGAGTACACCACAACGGTACCCAGTAAGTGCCAAGCCTAAACTCGGTAGAGTAGTGACGAGGTCAGGTCAGGGCCCTACTAGGAATAATAGGAAAAATAAAGCGGAAGATATAATAATGTAATGAGATGACAGAAAAGTGTAACAATAGAAATTCACGGAAGATAACAACACGGAATTCAATAAGACAACTACAACACGTAAGGAAAAAAGAATTTACAAGTTAAGAAACAACCACACTAACAATAACAATACAGCAAACTGAGGTAAACAACAAGGGCGCTCCCAAGGTACCGCCTCGTAGTCCCAAAAGTAAATATCTCACAACGGCACGACATAAACCTCGTGCAAACAATGATAACTGCACGGCAGAAACCTCATGCCATAATAACACTCCGCATGGAAGAAACATCATGCCACAATAACACTCCGCATGGCAGAAACCTCGTGCTATAATAACACTCCGCACGGCATAAACCTCGTGCCACAATAACACTCCGCACGATAGAAACCTCGTGCCACAATAACACTTCGCACGGCAGAAACCTCGTGCCACAAACAAATAGTTATCTCAACAAAAATCACGAAAACAATACATAACAAATGGAATAATGAAATTACAGCAAGGAATCCTATAGTTAAAGAATGAATACGAAATCAAAGGAAACAAATAGTTCGACTAAGCATTTTGCACAAATTACAAGTAAGAGATAAGACACGTAGACATGTGACATTAGGCTAAACATGATGACTACACGTGCTAGAGTAACTCAATTAAGGGAATAAAATGGAACTATTTAGCAAAAACCGGATTTTCAACATTTAGCCCGAGTACGCACACGACACCTCGCGTACACGGACTTCACGTATTGCAATTTACCATAACAGTACCAAATCCTAAGGGGAATTTTACCCATACAAGATTAGACAAGTCACTTACCTCAAACCTCGCTCAATCAATCAATAAGAAGGCCTTTCCCTCGATTTTCCAACTCCGATCTGCTCGAATCTAGCCAAAATAATTACATACTATAAATATAACTATAAGAAACTAATCTAAATAATGAAACTACGACTTTAGCAAAGAATTGAAAAATCGCTCCAAAAAGTCGACCCGGGCCCACGTCTCGGAACCCGACCAAAATTATAAAATCTAAACACCCATTCGATATCGAGTCCAACCATACAAGAATTACTTAAATCTGACCTCAAATCGCCTTTCAAATCCCCAAATTTTAGCCTAAGAAGTTTTCCCAAATTTTTCTCAAATTTCCAACTAAAACCACTAATTAAATGATGAAAACAATAATAGATTTGTGTAATATAGCCAAAAAGGAGTGAGAATTTCTTACTCCAATGATTTCCTTGCAAATCTCTTGAAATATCGCCACTAACCGAGCTCTCTAGGTCCAAAAATCAAAGTGAGATCAAACCCTCGAAATTAGGCCTTTTCTGCCCAGTAAAGTCGCACCTGCGAACCCACATCCGCATCTGCGGCTCCGCACCTGCAGAATTTCCATCACAGGTGCGGCTTTCACTTAGCCTAGCAACTTTCGCTTTTGCAGACCAAAATGCGCATCTGCACTCTCGCTTCTGCGAAAGGGCTCTGCTTCTGCGACCCCGGGCTTGGCTAGCCTTTCCGCTTCTGCGCTTCCTCCATCGCCCCTACGAGTCCGCTTCTGCGGGACTCTGACCGCATCTACGGTCTCAGCTGGGCAGTCCAATTTCGCTTATGTGGCTCGATGGCCGCTTCTGCGGTGCCGCACCTGCGGCCGAAAGTGCGCAGGTGCGATTGCACTAGACACAGCAATGCTTCAGCTTTTTCCACAAGTCCAATATCATTCTGGATTCAATCCAAATCACACCCGGGGCCCCCGGGACCCCATCCGAATATACCAACAAGTCCTAAAATATCATACAAACTTAGTCGAGCCTTCCAAACATCGAACAACGCTAAAAACACGAATTACATCGATTCAAACCTAATGAACTTTAGAACTTCTAACTTCTACATTCGACACCGAAACCTATCAACTCAAGTCTTGATTGACCTCAAATTTTGCACACAAGTCATAATTGACATTACGGACCTACTCCAACTTCTGAAATCGGAATCCGACCCCGATATCAAAAAGTGCACTCCGGGTCAAACTTTCTAAAAATATCCAACTTTCGCCAATTGATGCGAAAATCACCTACGGACCTCTAAATCAATATCCGGACACGCTCCTAAGACCAAAATAACCCTACGGAGCTATTGGGACCGTTGAAACTCCATTCCAGAGTTGTCTTCATACAATTCAAACTATGGTCAATTCCTAAATCTTAAACTTCCAATTTAGGGACTATGCATCCCATCTCACTCCGAAACCAAAAACTAAACCTTCCTGCAAGTCACATAACCACAATATGAAATAGAGGGAGAAATAAATAGGGGTTTGGGGCTAATACTCTCAAAATGATCGGCTTGGTTGTTATTGAGAAAAACTGAACTCTACATGGGCTGCCTACGTATCCCCCCGTGGGAAATCATGTTAAACGTAGTTCTGTTACACCAAAAAACCAACTCTATTTGTCTTCAAACATAGTATCTCTTGATTGCGTCTGAATTGATAGACTTCGTGTTGATTCATCCATCCATTTCTGCCAAGATTAGAGCTACGCTCGACAACACTCAGTGAAAAATTTAAGGACCTTGCCAATTTGGTGCGAACTTTCCTTTGGCTTTCTCCTGGTTGGAAAAGATTTTCTTCAGGACCAACTGCTTCGGTGTGTACTGGCGAGGCTTCACCCTTTTGTTAAATGCACTGGCCATCCTATTCTGATATAGATGACCATGGCATACTGCATCCATTCTCTTCTCGTCGATGAGCATGAGTTGCTCCTGTTTGACCTGTATCTACTCTACGTCATCCAACTTGGCCTCTTCAATGACCCTTAAAGAAGGTATCTCGACCTCTGTGGGTATCACAGCTTCAGTGTCGTATACTAACATGTACGGTGTTTCCTCAGTGAATGTTCTCATGGTGGTACGATACCAATCAGGCGAAGGATAGTCTCTCGTGCCATTGCCTGTGATTATCCACTATCTTTCGCAGAATCCTTTTGATTTTCTTATTGGTTGCCTTGACTGCCACATTCATTTGTAGTCTGTAGGCTGTGGAGTTACGGTGGATGATTCTGAACTTCTCACAGATTTCTCTCATGAGGTTGTTATTGAGATTAGCGACATTGTCAGTGATGATTGACTCAGGTATCCCAAATTGGCAGGCGATGTTGTTTCAGACGAAGTCCGCCACTACCTTCTTTGTGACGGCCTTGTAAGTAGATGTCTCAACCAATTTGGTAAAGTAGTTGATGGATACCAAGATGAAGTGGTGCCTATTTGACGTAGCGGGCTCATAGGTCCAATCACATCAATGCCCCTAGCGGCGAACGACCAGGGCGAACCCATCATATTCTACTCATTCGGCAAAATTCGAATGAAATCCCCGTGAATCTGGCACTGGTGACACTTCTGTACGTAGAGGATACTGTCACTTTCCATAGTCATCCGAAAGTATCCAGCTCTCAAGATCTTCTTGGCTAATGTGAACCCATTCATGTGGGGTCCGCACGTTCCTGCATGTATTTCTTCCAATAACTTGGTCTCCTCAGCGACATCTACACATCTCAACAAACCCATGTCTGGGGTCCTCCTGTACAAGATTTCCCCGTTAAGGAAAAAGTGATTTGCCAACGTCCTGAGGGCTCGCTTCTGACTATTAGTAGCATTCTCCGGGTACTTTCTGGTTGTAAGGAATCTCCCAATGTCATGGTACCATGGTTTATCATCTGGCTCTTCATCTACATGGAAGTAATATGCATGTTGATCCCTGATCCCTACCTTGATAGGGTCGATGCAGTTCTTGTCTGGATGCTGAATCATGGATGATAGAGTTGCAAGGGCGTCAGCGAACTCATTCTGAATCCTGGGAATGTGCTTGAACTCAATCTTTGTGAACTTCTTGGATATCTCTTTTACGCAGTGCAGGTATGACAGGATCTTGACATTTTTGGTGGACCATTCCCCTTGGACTTGGTGTATCAATAGATCGGAATCCCCTATGACCAAAAGTTCTTTGACGTTCATGTCGACTGCCATTCAGATCCCAAGGATGCACGCTTCGTATTCAGCCATATTATTGGTACAAGGGAATCTTATCTTTGCCGATGTTGGATAATGCTGTCCGGATTCCGATATTAGGACTGCCCCAATTCCGAATTCTTTAAAGTTTGCTGCTCTATCAAAAAATATTCTCCATCCAGGGTATGAATCTGCAATATCTTCTCCAGAAAATAATACCTCTTCGTCGGGAAAATACGTAGTGAGTGGCTCGTAATCCCCGTCCACTGGATTCTCTGCGAGGTGGTCGGCTAAGGCTTGCCCCTTGATAGCCTTTGAGTTATGTACACAATGTCAAATTCGCTGAGGAGAATTTGCCATTTAGCTAGATTTTCGGTAGGCATCGGCTTATGGAATATGTACTTGAGCGGGTCGAGCCGAGATATTAGATACGTAGTGATTGCTGAAATGTAATGCCTTAGTTTCTAGGCGATCCAAATCAGAGCACAACAAGTCGTTCTATCAAAGTGTATTTGGACTCTCATGGCATGAACTTCTTACTTAAGTAGTAGATGGCCTGCTTATTTCTCCCAGTTTCGTCATGCTGTCCCAACACACATCCGAAGGCATTATCCAAGACTGACATATATAGTAACAATGTCTTCCCGGGCTTATGGGGAACCAACACTGGTGGATTTGACAGATACTCCTTAATTCTGTCGACGGATTTCTGGCACTCTTCTATCCATTTTGTGGCAGCATCCTTTTTCAGCAGCTTGAAAATGGGTTCACATATTGTTGTGGTATGAAACGACTGATGTAATTCAATATACCCAGGAAACTCATCACATCTTTCTTACTCTTGGGTGGTGGCAATTCTTGAATGGCCTTGATTTTTGATGGGTCTAGTTATATCCCTTTTCTGCTTACGATGAAGCCCAACAGTTTTCCAGTAGGGACCCCAAATACACATTTTGACGGGTTCAATTTCAAACTGTACCTTCGCAGGTGCTCGAAAAATTTCCTCAAATCGTCCAAGTGCTCTGAACTCTTTCGAGACTTGATGATGTCATCATCCACATTTACTTCGATCTCTTTATGAATCATGTCGTGAAAAAGGGTCGCCATGGCCATCATGTAGGTGGCACCGGCGTTCTAAAGACCGAACAACATGACTCTATAGCAATAAACTCCCCAAGGTGTGGTGAAGGCTGTCTTTTCTGCATCTTCCTTGTGCATCAAGATCTGGTGGTACCCAGCGAAACAATCCACGAATGACTGTAGTTCATGCTTCGCGTAGTTGTCGATGAGGATGTGGATATTTGGTAAAGAGAAGTTGTCCTTTGGACTAGCTTTATTGAGATCTTGGTATTCCACGCATATCCTGATCTTCCCGTCTTTCTTGAGTATTGGGACGATATTTGCCAACCAGCTAGAATAATTGGTGACCCTTACCACATTCGCCTCTATTTGCTTGGTCACTTTCTCATTTATCCTCAGACTCAAATCGAGCTTGAATTTTCTAGGTTTCTGCTTGACCGGCGGTCTGGTAGAATTGGTAGGAAGTTGAAACGAGACAATGTCAGTACTTAATCCTGGCATGTCATCATACGACCAGGAAAATACATCAATGTATTCTCGGAGGAGATCAACCAATTTTTCCTTTTGCTTGGCTTTTAGATGAATGTTGATTATTGTTTCTTTCATGTCTTCTTCACTTCCGAGATTGACCACTTCTATTTCTTCGAGGTTGGGCTTTTTCTAGCTCTCCATCTATTTGATCTCTTGTGGGAGATTGTCTGGCATCATACTTTTGTCATACTCCTCGTAATCTGGGTCGTTTCGCTTGACGGTTTTGTTACATGTCACAGTAGCGAAACATGGGTTTTTATCATTTTGATTACTGAAAAAAACTAAGTATAAATGAAGTGGTAAATAAAGTTGCAATATTTTAAGAAAACGATTCTTTTATTTCATCAAAAGAGGAATGTCCAAGCGTTCAAAAGAGGCAAATGACAAAAGGGTGCAGACACGGTGCATGCCTTAATTGACCGTGTGCTTTTCAAAAGAAAACTTTTATAGTTCCACACTACCAAGACTCCAGGCGAACCAAAGATGGACTGGCGGTCCAATTCCACATCTCTTCTACTAGTTCAGCATCCCTGATGGTCGGTGTCTTGATGTTAATCCCTTTACAGCATTTTCAATCATATTCACGAACTGCGTTCCCATTCCATCGATGATATTATCTTATGGTGTTGAACCCTGGACCGTACCTGAAACATGCTCTGGAACAAAAACCTTTTCACGTAACTAAGGATATGAGTTTTCCCCACCGGAGGCTGATATCCTATGTTGGCCCTTCCTTTCTGCCCATTAAGTTCAATTGGCTCAGTGATCTTGTATGACCTGGTTCCTAGTCTGTATCCATGTTTCATCATATCCCTCATAGCTATCTTAGATCTATACGGCAACTGCATTCCCAAGTTTTGTTCAATCTCTTCTATTTTGGTAGTCTGCATGATTTCCACTACATAGAAAGCAACTCCGTCTAGCCCTTCAATTAACAGGTCAACATGCTCCAAATAAGCGGATTGGTGCCATTTGCCATGGACCAAGATCTCCTGACATCCCCACGCAAATTTCATGCATTGGTGTAGGGTGGATGGGACGGCCCCTTCCATGTGTATCTAGGGCCTTCCTAGCAGCAAGTTGTATGAAGAAGAAATATCAATTACTTGAAATAATATGGGAAATTCAACCGGCCTGATCTGCAAATCCAAATAAATTTTTTCGATAACATCCTTTTGCGGACCATCAAAAGCCCTTACCCTCACATGGCTTTCCTTGACCTCCCTCAGATGGATTTCGAACTCCCGCAGAGTAGAGAGCAGAGAAATGTTTACTCCTGACCCTCTATCAACCACCATTTGGGGCACCACCTTGTCCCCATATTTGACAGTGATATGAAGAGCTTTGTTGTGACTTACGCCTTCGACAGGAAGTTCGTCTTTTCTGAAAGTGATTATATTTTCTTCGACCATTTTCCCAATTATTGTGGCCAGCGCCTCACTGGTGGCATTGCTTGGCACACTTACCCCACTGAGTACTTTTATCAGGGCATCCTTATGAGTGTCAGAGCTCATCAATAAGTCCATGATTGATATTTGTGCTGGAGTTTTCTTCAGATTCTCCTTCACAGAGTACTCTTTGGTCAACATTCTCTTCCAGAATTCTACGGCTTATCGGTCTGATATGTTCCTCCTTTGAAGCTGCTCTCTTCCTAAATTCCCTCGATTTAGATCTTCAGGAGCGTAGCATCTCCCTGACCTAGTCATACCGTGGGCTGATGCAGAGTCTGTCATCTTGTCCTTCCCCTTTTGCTGGTACGTCCATGGGACAGTTTTATATTCCTGACTCTCTTCGTCCCCTGTAGCAATGACAGGTTGTCGCTGATAAGTCTGAACTGTCACCGTGGGTCTTACTTGCACTGTGATCATCGGAGTCCTTTGAGGTGGGATCCTTGCGGCCTCTGCATTTCCTATTGTGACAATAGTTCCTTTCAAATCATATTCTTCATCCAACGTGATCACGTTGACCCCTTAGTTTCGGTGATTTGGTAGCGGATTGCGATTCACATTGGGTGGAGCAGGAGTGCACTGAATGGCTCTACTATTGATCATTGTTTCAATCTCATTTTTCAGCTTAAAACAATCTTCAGTATCATGCCCATGCACGTTTGAATGGTACACGTACCTTTTGGTTGCATCAAAATACTTAGAGGGATACTCAGTAACCCTTCCTTCCACTGGATGTATCAATCTTGCTCTCCTCAATCTCTCGAACAATTGGGCCAGAGGCTTAGTAATCAGGGTGTAATTTCTGGGACCCCTCTCTTCAAAATTAGGATGAGAGCGTGGTGCATAAGTGGGTCGGTTTTGGTGGGTAGTGGTTTGGATAGGAGCATATGGTCGTTGTGAGTTCAGGTTGTAGGCTCAAGGAGGGTTGTATTGAGGTTGGGGTTGGTAGTATGGTTGGGTGTTATAGACGGGAGCATAAGCGGGTGGTGGTGAATGGTTGTTTGGGGAATAAGAAGTGTTTCCATGATGTGGGTTGGGTTGATAGTAAGGGACGACTGCTGGACTTCTTCTTTTATCTCCTTTCCGCTACTAATTGACCTTGACTGGATTTCCTTGCTGGCCGCTTGCAGTGCAGACATGGATCGTACTTTGCCGGATTTTATATCTTCATCTAAGAAATCTCCCACCGGTTTGGGTAATTTCTATCCTATTATTCCCATTATGTTTTCAAAGTATATCCCTTCCTGGGCCCTAATGAAATATTTGGTTAATTCACTGTCGGCCCTACACATCCCCAACTCGTATAAAAAGAAGTCTAGACCTATTTTGGAGGGGGAACACCACTTTGAGAGCAAAACACAAGCATAGAACACTCGGGAGCAGAGATTCTCAGTTTTTCTTTATCTTTCTTAGTATTTTCAACTATTCAACACTTATGAAATTGTTTAACCTTATCATGAGTGGCTAAGAACCTCATTATTCTGGGGTTATGGGTTATTTTTTACTACTGTAATTTGACGGTTGATTATGTTGCTTGATTCTATCATATTAATTTGTTTATTCCATCTTGCACTTAATTATTCTATTGTGAAGCTAATAATAAAGTACTATTTACGAATTTATAGTTAAACTCGAAAGTGGGAACTATCTATTGCATATAAGATTGAGTAGAGTTAGTTCTTGAATCCGGGGATCGGAGAATAGATTCGCGATTAGGATAGACATATTCTAGTTGCCTTGGTTATTTTAGCAGGAAATATACATGCGTTCTTGTCAATTTTGATTCTATAGACATATAGACTTAGGTTGGCTTAAATAGGCGAGCGAAGCGTCGAAAGAACTTCGCGACCATAATAAATCCTGCTAATCAGTAGATTAGATAAGTCAAGTTATTACATCAACTGGAAGAACGCAAAAGGAGAGACGTTAATCCCATAACCCTGAAATATCCCCATCTCATCTTATTTTCTTGTTTGCTTAGTAGTTTCATAGTTATTTAGTTAATAAAAATCACAATCATTTTCTTCCCTTTGAGCATTAAATTTTGTAAATAGTTTAGATTGGACAATAGTTGATCACAAATCCTCGTGGGAACGATACTTTCTCATCACTTTATTACTCTCAATGTGGAGATAAATATTTCAACCATATTCAGCATCTTGTTGCTGTATTTTTTTTTTAAAAAAAAAAATATATATTTTGCAACTATTTTTAGCTCATACTTATATACAACCCATTTTTACGTCATGCTTACTTGTAATAATCAATATCAATTTTAAATCATAATATTTTTAATGTTTAAACATGGCAAGTAGCATTTTATATGTTGAAGATTATGCAAAGAAAGAGGATCAAGAATTCAGGAAAAGGAAGATTATTAGGGTTTACCTTGATTTTCTTATTATATTTGAATTTTATATTTTCTTGAAAGAAGTACACATAGTTTACTATAATTGATTTTCACTTTTATCAATAGAAAAATATAGATCTTTCATATTTGACTAATGGTTTTGGAATTTTACAAAATAAAAATTCTCACTTCTCACACAACACAATCCTCATAATTTAATCATTAAAGTACTCTTGTTGGGGGAGAGAAGGGAGGGAAACTATTCTCTAATTTATTTATTTTTTATATTAGTGATAAATCATATGTTAGTCGATTTGACCAAATCATAATAAATTATTTATACATCTTTTAGAATTTTTTTATCATTGTATGATTTATCGTTATTTAAAGTTTGCTTTAATTTCGATATAACGCCTTGTTATCTCGATCCCAACAGCTCATTCATCCAACTACTCCTCTTAGTCGCTCAGGTACTCGTCTCATAGGCGTATTCTTTCTACCCTTTTGAATCAAGGAGTCATTCAGGGAATGAGAATCTGCCTTGGATGTCAATCTTGCATTGCCTCAATCCTAATTGATATCGTCGTAACAAGTCTCAATCTTCATATAACCTGCATATCTTATTATGTTTAGAACTTCAAATAGAAGTTGGGAACACGAAGCTTGGAGAATGTCATAATTTGACGGGACAAAAAAATTTAGTGACCCTTTTTGACAACGGAATAAAGTTTGTTACAAATATATATTCAGGTGCTCCAGCATTATATTCAGAGCAATTAAAGTGATGTTAGCGATAAGGAACTTAACATGTGATCTATTCATTACCATTTTGATCCTTAGCCACATCATTATGATTCTTTATCGAAATTTCACATTTCAGATACGGCACCCAGCTACTACTGTATATTATAAATGAAAAAGGTCAAATATACTCTTGACATATCGGAATTAGTAAATAATATATTCTCCTTTCATCTATTTAAATAAAATATCCCCACAATTATTTTTTGACTCAGCCTTACATTTATTACTAGAGTCCCTTTCTGAAAAAATAAATAAATTAATATTCACATGTCATTGTCCTATTGGACTAACTTCAAATGAGGGCGGGTTAATATTTGGGTGGATTATGGGTGGATTTAATATTTGGGGAGGATTTTAAGTTAGGCCATACAACGATGACCCGTGAATATTAATAAAAAAAGAATCTCAGAAAGGGATTAGTAATAAGGGTATGGCTGATTCAAAAAGTAGGTAATAACATTTTTAATCAAATAGGTGGACATATTTTGTATCAATTCTGATACTTTTCTATATTGTAAACTAATTACACATGTTACATCCACATCATAGTTTAGGGATTATAAACATTAAATTGGGATGTCTTTGGATACTTTAATAATGAAATAACCTCTTAGAGTTGGAATCGTGAACTAGCTAGTAGACGTAAGTTTGATTAGCAAAACCTTTTCAAGAGTATTATTCTTATACATAATTCTTTTCACATGCGAAAACGAATATGCTATTCAATTAAACGCGGACATTTCAATTACCTTATCGCTTTTGTTGGTGTTGTCATAGAAGAATATATCCCATAGTTGTGCTGCACATGATACTTACAAAGCCTTCATTTGCTATTACTTTTTTTTAATCATTCACTATTTGTGATCCATTGATCTGAATACGGCAAAGGGCCAAATATACCTCTCTACTTTCGAAAATGTTTGAAGAATACTCTTCGCTACACTATTGGATTATCTATACCCCTACAGTCATACTTTGGGTTCAAATATACCCCTCATTTAAACGGAGGGACACGTGTCATCGTCCTGTTGGTCAATTTTAAATATCTTCTAATTAATTAAAAATACTCATTAATCATACTCGAAAAGTAATTTTTTAAAGCAAGTTGTGAACGCATATAAATAAATATGTAATGAAAGTTAAACAAATAATTTACGGAATATAAACAAACATCTTCAAGTGTTAGGAATTAAACTTAGTCCGCTAACGTTAGAACCTAAAGTCTCCACCAGAATCACCATGTTGTTGCGCCCTATTTTACACTAGGATTCAATATGATGGTAATTCCGAGGTTTATAAAATATTGAGTCGGCACCTAATATTTTAAGGTATATCAGGGTACTTATAAATCAAGTAAAGATCAACTCTTAATAGTATGCTAAACCAGTGAGTTCTAGGTAAGGGTTCAAGTTATTCTAAGGGGAAGGGGTGGGCATCCCTTAAAATCTATCTAATGATAGTTCCTTAGACTTAGTCTAATAGCGGGAAAATATTATCTATATTCTAATTGTTTTTCTACCTAATCTATTAAAGAAGTTTGTATCCTAAAGTCTAAATATTTGAGACATCTATGTATTTTAAGTCTATAGGTGTAGGTTAAAAGTTATTTAATAATTGAGAAAGTGAAAAGAACTTATTTACGAAAACGGGAGCTAAGAGGTATTATAATAATCTGTTCAAAGATAAAAGTAAAGAGATTAGTAAAATAATTGCCATTTATGAAGCCTAATCACATGTAAAAGTGGAGGGTATACAATATGGCTGAATATAGATAGAGGAATAATAATTAGATATATATATGCAAGGGTTTTGAAAATCATATGTAAATATACCTTGTAGCCTTTGCCTTGAAGTAGTTAAATTCAGGGATACGTTCACAAATACCTACCCAATACAAATAATTTATCCGCCTCTACCCAAATCAAAGTATTTATCCTGTCTACCTATTCCATGGATCACAGAATGCTTATTGATAGTCAGTACTCTATTGATCCTTTTCTTTATTTTTTTCTCCCTTTGTTTATAGTAAAAAAATAACTGATAGAGTATTTTTTTTTTCCTTCTTTGTTTCATATTTTTCTTTTTTCTCCATATCAATTATCAAAAAAAAATAACCTATATAGTATATCACTATATCTATATCTTATTTCTCCTTTTCTTTTTATCTTTCATTTTTTTTTCTTTTTCTTTTGTAAATATAGGTATTACTGTAAGTATTTCTAGCATATAGAATCCAAATAATTTGATAGCGCTTCGCGCGATCATGAAAGACTTGTTTTAGCCTTGTGATCGGGAAATGATTGCAATTCGACTTACTCGTCTAACGTCCAAATATACAACATTCAGTGTGGACCAGGTCATGGTATCCCTCATCAGCGTTAAGCAATAGTTTAATAGTTGACGGCAAATTTTGTACCCTTACAGCCATAAGAACCATATTCAAATGTTCCTTCTTGTGTTTTAATCTTTTAATCATCTCATATCCCACCATCCACTGGCATGACTCATTCGGGTTTGCGCTTGCTAGGCCCACCAAGGGGTAAAAAAATGTCTAAAATTTTCTGAAGTTTAAATTGCCTTGAATGAAAGAAGTAATATTGGGGCCTTTATAGTTCTTTTTCTGTAATCTCTATGCATCGGTGACCTTGTTGATTACTAAATACATCCAATACAGTTCTTTTTAGTGACTTCAATATAATGTATGGATGATATCATGCTTTAATAGAACCATCCCCTTTTTGTTTACCGTCTATTTTAAAACTGTGTAAATGATGCTCCATGAATGTGCAAGTCAACCAAAAAATACCAGTGTGCAGCAGTTGCAACCCATGTAGCTGTCTCTTCATCCATCTCTGCAATTGCATCTTCCAATAATCATCAGCCTTCAGGTTTTCACTGGAATCATTGCATTATAGTTCTCTGCGAAAAGCAAATGCAAAAAGTTAATGAATAAAAAAGTTGAAGATCGTCTAACTTTTAAATAGTAGAATCAAAAGCAGATGGTGTAACTTGCGCAAATTTTATTAACATTAAAAACGATTTCAATATGAATACTTTTACAGGCAGGATTGTGCTAAAGCAGGTAAAAACATAAAATATATAAGTACAATCATTTAAACGCTAGCTAAAGAAAGCAAAAGATCAAACATTTCTTAAAAACAAACCAAAAATAAGAATTGCTTCTTGCAATTTGAGAACTCAAGCAGAGAACCTGTTAGGTATTTCTACACCGGTGAGGCATATTTGTCTTCATTTTACGTAAGTTCTTCCAATTCATTACAATAGTTATCAGGTAAACACAACAATATATCAATGCTGAATGATATCAGTTATGAATTAATGAAAGCGAAAGCTAGGCAGCAAAAGAAATAATTTTGCATTTTACCAATTGAAAGGGGTTCACTATTTGTGGATCGTTTAAGGCTAACGAACTAGCAATATTGAAATTTCCAACAATTTCAATTGCACACCTACTTACTCGAAAGCACAACATTGACAAATTAATATAATCAATTAAAAATTCTTAAGACTATAATATAACGAATGTCGCGAACTGGGAAGAGAAAGAAATACGCCGTGGGCTTGCAACTTCAAGACATAATTTCTGGAATACTTATTTGTAAACAATAGTTTTTAATGAACGCATGGCTTCTATGTCTTCACAACATTCATCTGTGTGGGTAGGAGAATGCATCAACAGTAAATTAATCGTTATAATATTACGTGCATACTAATAAGAATGAGTAGATCTTAAATCCAAAATAGATAGAAAAAAATAAACACTGTACAAGAATCACGAAGAGAGAAGATAAAGGAAATTACCTTGCAATCAAAGAAACTCAAATACCGCGATTTCGAACAGTCAAAATGATGACTCGGGACTCGGGAGGGCGCATTGGAGTGGTATAACAGAGAGTTCAATAGCCTGAAGAAAATTAGGCTTAGGTCACAGATACGTTCGTTAGATTAAGATAGAATCGATGAGATTGGGAGAAATAAGGGGAAGGAGACGGTAGGTCAATTGAAGAAGGGTGTGACTTTTGGGAGTGGGAAGCGAGTTTTGAATTAATACACGTTTTTAGAATTTTTAAATGCCAAAAATTGAGAATTAGATAAATAGTCATTCTAATCAAAGAGATGTGCCACCTCACTGTCTTAGGCCCTCTTTTATATAAATAATAAATAATAATATAGATAATATAGATTGGGAGAAATAAGGGGAAGGAGACGGTAGGTCAATTGAAGAAGGGTGTGACTTTTGGGAGGGGGAAGCAAGTTTTGCATTAATACATGTTTTTATAATTTTTAAATGCCAAAAATTGAGAAATTAGATAAATGGTCATTCTAATCAAAGAGATGTGCCACCTCACTGGCCTTAGGCCCTCTTATATATATATATATATATATATATATATATATATATATATATATATATATATATATATATATATATATATATATATATATATAAATTAATATTAAAATATATATTCATATAATAAAATGGCATATTAGTATTTAATGTTATTGTAAAATACATTTCATAATAGTATACCAAAATTGCATATTAATAAACCAAATAGGTATATTATTATTTTATATCTTCCGACACCTACTTCTTATACAATGAATATTATTTTCATGGAACTCCATCAAAATATTCATTAAGAAAATATTTGCAAGAACCTAGTTGGAAAAATTAAAAAAATTTAAAAATAACTTATTTATTATGGTATACTGTTATATTATATTGTATACTATAACAGTATAGTGTTACTATAACCATGACTTTAGCTTTGCACAATAGCACCTAGATGATTCAACAAATAATAGTCGAAGTATACTATTATGGTATATTGTAATACTATTACCGCATACTGTTGCATTATATTGCATATTATTACAGTATACCACTACAGTATATTATTTACTATAACAGTATACTGTTGTAGTATAGTTATATACTCCTATAGTATATTTTATACTGTAGCAGTATACTGTTAGGTAACTGTGTTCTTCTTTGATTATTACAGTATACCGGTCGAGTATATTGTATATTATAATAGTATACTGTTGCAGTATAGCTATATAATCCTACAACATATTATATACTGTAGCGGTATACTATTGGGTAATTGTGTTCTTCGATTTTCAGCTGAAACATTCGATCTCAATCCCCTCAAATCAGCTCCAAATGCGATCAAATATTAATATGAACTTCCAGAAGGTATTATGAGCAATATTTAATAACACCAACTTTGAATCAAACAAGAAATCTTCAAAATAAAAATATTAAATTCAAGAGTTTCAAGCCCAACAATGATGGATATTCAAATATAAATAAAAATTTAGATTCGGGAAGCTTACTCGAAGGTACTATAAGTAATATTTTATAGCACCCTACATCGAATCAAACAATAGATATCTTCAAAATAAAATTTCAAATTCAGGAGCTTCAAGCTCAACAATTTTTGGTCTTCATACACACACAAATATCAGATGTGGTAAACTTAATGGAGTATATTAAGTAATTGTATGTGTTACTTAAAATAAATAAAGACCAAATTATTTCGCTATCATATTGTAATAGCTACTAAGTAACCTTGCAAAAATGAAGCCGGATATTTTAAACTTCTATGCTTCAAACGCGAAGGCAAATAGCTAATGGGTAGGTCGGGCAAAAGTTTGGGCCGCATATAAGTAGGAAAAGTAAATAGTTTAGGCTTGGGTATTAAAGGGTAAACAGTTTGAGCTTAATGGGTATAAAGTGAGATATTCTCTTAAATTGAGTTGGCCTCTTAAGATTTAAGATCTAGCCTCTTTTGATGGCTTAAGCAGGCTAGACTGTCTTGGGCCAAAAACATTTTGGAGGGGCTGTCAATACTTTATACAGGGTTGGCCCAACAGTTTAAGAAATCCAATTTTGTTGACTGCTGAAATTGATTGGATTAAAGGCCCATTTGCACAATTTATTTCTGTTTTGGAATTCCAGTAAAACCAATTTAGACTTGGGGCATCGTTTTGGGCTCAAAATTCGTTCTACAAATGATATTTCATAAAACGATTAGTTCCAGTAGTACGTAGTCCAGTTCTTGTTAGACGAGTTATTTCTATAAGGATCTTGGATTTTAATTGCTTACCAAAACAAAATGCTATCAAAATTTCTGTTTAGCTCCCTTAGGAAAACGAGCGTAATCTTAATTGCACCAACTAAATATGTACCTAAGTGATCATGCTAAAGAAAATCAACACAAACACAGTAATACAATAATTTGTTAGTCAGATCGCAACACCAAATATATAATGATAAAGATAAAGATAAAATGAACTAGACTCCTATTCTTGGCTAATCAAACCCAACATGCGTGAGAGAGATAGCGGACTGGAAGAAAACGTGGCAGCGAACTCAGTCCAGTTGGACTGACTTGTCTTGGAGTTTCTTCACAACTCCAAGTTGCGACAAAAGATAGGATAGGATTAGAAAGACAATGATTTGGAGACCCGCTTAGATTTGTACCCAGATTATATAGATGCATTGGTCAAAGTATCGTCTTCCTTAGTGAAATATGAAACTCTGTTAACATTGTATACGGGTGAACGGGACCGCCCGGTTTCCGATAAGGTAAATCAAGCAAGAGGCGTGACGATAAGGAGCCGGAATCGAGGCAAGGGTCTCATCGATACAGGGTCCGGGGGCACGATGCCCGCCTTCGGAAATATCGGGGCAATGACCCCGGGATCGGTCCGAATCTCAAAAGACTTCAGAGAACATTATCGGGCAACCGAACACGATTAACAGAGGGCCGTGATATCCGTGACCATCCGGGTATCACGGCGTAGATTTTCGGCACGTACCGGCGGAAATCCGGTGATTACTTAAACGGAAGATTTTTTTTACCTTTTATGGAATTGTACCTAGAGTAGGATTCCCCTACTATATAAAGGAGGGGGGGTCTGATTGTTCATTAAACAGATTGTAACACGCATACTAAGGAAATATACTATTATTTTTCTGTTATTCAAAGTTCTTACACTTGTTGATCATTGTTCCATTACTATCAGTCAGGGATCGAGGACGGATATCTCATTGAGGCTGCCGTCGAGTCCAGAATCATTCCCTTTCCCTTGTTTTCGAGTAGTTTGGCAATTTATTACATCTTTTATCTGTTCAATCTAGCAATATTTACCGTTTGTATTGAATTAATCCACGTATCCTTAAAATCACAAACAAATTTAATTGTTATCCATTTTTAAGAGTAAACAGTTTCGCGCCCACCATGGAGGCTAAGGATAATAGTGACAATTTGATACAAATCTCCTTAACACACCCTATTTTACACTTGTTCTTAAAGTATTTTTAATTTCAGGTTAAAGTTTAAAATGTCGAACTCTCAATCTACTCCTTTGAACGTGGATGATAAGTCTGGCCACCATGGCGAGAACAACAATATGGCACTCAGTAACGAGGTGCCCCCTGTCGACCCCAACGGAGTTCCGGCTGCGGACCCAATCGACGCTAACTCACATGTGGCCATCAATGCAAATTTGCCTACCGATCCTGAGAACAGCATCCACGAGGGAGTCCGTTCGGTAGCCCAAAATACACACGACGGTGAAGGCGATGGAATTGTCACGCCCCAAACTCATGGAGCGCGACCAGCGCTCAACCGAGAGAACCCGGCCGAGCAAGCCTATTAGACTTCCTTCTACCCAAACTCATCCATGAATAAAGAGGAGATGTACTCCATTAATCAATCACTGAAAAGATTTTATTAACAACTTCCTTTTCATTCCCATTAGTAGCTTCATTCATAATTTTCAAAACATTACGAGTTTATAGAATTAATGAAAAACATAATTTCCAAGTACCAACATTTCTAGTTTAATTCCCAACATCAACCATAACCCACAACCTGTCTATGGAGCCTCTAAGTACAATAGAAGAGTAATATGGAAATATCGGCAACAAGGCCCCGGCTATACCTCAAAATACTGTACTTGAGAAATAAAAGATACATGACCCCGAAATGAAGTGGGGCTTACCAAATCAGCTGAAAAGAGTGTACTGCTATCACTGATCAATATCGCCTACTGAAGAACCACCTGCATCCATTAAAGATGCAGCGCCCCCGGCAAAAGGGACGTTAGTATTGTCGAATAGCACTAGTATGAATAGCTAAAAATTCTCTTTCAAAATAGAATGCCCATATAAGAAAAGGCAACACATAGAAACAGCAAGTAACAATCAACAATATCCAAACGTCCAGTTAAAACATAATAATTTTCAAAATACGAACTTCATATATAATTTTTGGTTGGGAGATCATTAACACTGATATACCACCGTCTTTGTTAGCACGGAGTCTGATCACGTCCGATCGGCTAGGCCATCTCCCCACGAACAATGTGGTTTGACATGTGATGCGAAAGAAAGTTGTTACCAAGAGTAGTACCACCATATGCACAATATGGCGTCTGATCTCCATCCGATCAGCTAGGCCGCCTTCCCACGTATGCCGTGTGTGTTGACTTTTCCAATCCACAAAGGTTCCAGTTTCATCCCAATTAAGGGGAATAAAGCGAAGGGAAAGAAGTGATTCTAGGAGGTTTGGGCCTCGAAGAAGCAGGCACAGTAGTAACAGGGATGAGCAACACAAGCGACAGCTAACTCTAAACCTTCTGAGACATAGCAAGGCTGGACTTGGGCCTGAGTTCTTAAAGAACTCAGTAGGCCCATCATTGTACATGTTCAAAAAAGAAGAAGATAAAGTCATTAGAATAACAATACTATATAAATATCATATGAAATTTGTAAGCACTCAAAATCGTCCAACTTGGCCTCTTGAATGAACCTTAAAGATGGTATCTCGACTTCTGCGGGTATCACAGCTTCAGTGTCGTATACTAAAATGTACGACATTGCCCCAGTGGATGTTCTAATGGTGGTCCGATAACCCAGCAAGGCGAAGAATAGTTTCTCGTGCCACTGTCTGTGATTGTCCACTATGTTTCACAGAATCCTCTTGATATTCTTGTTGGCTGCCTAGACTTCCCCATTAATTTGTGGTCTATAGGCTGTGGAGTTGCGGTGGATGATTCTGAACTTCTCGAAAATTTCTCTTATGAGGTCACTATTGAGGTTAGCGGCATTGTCAGTGATGATAGACTCCAGTATTCCAAATAGGCAAACGATGTTGTTTCGGATGAAATTCGCTACTACCTTCTTTATGACGGCCTTGTAGGTAGATGCTTCAACCCATTTAGTGAAGTAGTCGATAAATACCAGATAAAGCAGTGCCCGTTTGACGCAACGGGTTCTATTGGTCCAATCACGTCCATGCCCCAAGCGGGAAATGGCCAGGGTGAACCCATCACATTCAACTCATTGGGCAGAACCCGGATGAAATCCCCGTGAACCTAGCACTAGTGAAACTTCTGTACATAGTGGATACTATCACTTTCCATAGTCATCCAAAAGTATCCAGCTCTCAAGATCTTCTTGGCTAATGTGAACTTATTCATGTGGGGTCCACATGTTCCTACACGTATCTCTTCCAATAACCTGGTTGCCTCGGCGGCATCTACACATATCAACAAACCCAAGTCTGGGGACCTCCTGTACAAGACTTCCCCGTTGAGAAAAAAGTGATTTGCCAACCTCCTAAGGGCTCGCTTCTGACTATTAGTAGTATTTTTTGGGTTCTATCTGGTTGCAAGGAATCTCTTGGTGTCGTGATACCATGGTTTACCATCTGGCTCTTCATCTACATGGAAGAAATAGACATGTTGATCCCTTATCTCTTCCACGATAGGGTCAGTGTAGTTCTTGTCTGGATGCTGAATCATAGATGATAGAGTTGCAAATGCATCGGCAAACTCGTTCTGAATCCTGGGGACGTGTTTGAACTCAATCTTCATGAACTTCTTGCATAGCTCTTTTACATAGTGCAGGTATGGAAGGATTTTGACATTTTTGGTGGACCATTCCTATTGGACTTGGTGTATCAATAGATCGGAATCCCCTATGACCAAAAGTTCTTTGACGTTCATGTCATCTTCCATTCTGATCCCAAGGATGCACGCCTCATATTCAACCATATTATTGGTACAGGGGGATCTTATCTTTGGCGATGCTAGATAGTGCTGTCCAGATTCCGAATTAGGACTGCCCCAATTCTGACTCCTTTGAAGTTTGCTGCTCCATCAAAGAACATTCTCCATTCGAGGTATGATTATGCAATATCTTCTCCAACAAATAATACTTCTTCGTCGGGAAAATACGTAGCGAGTGGCTCATAATCCCCGTCCACTGGATTCTCTACGAGGTGGTCGGCTAAAGCTTGCCCCTTGATAGCTTTCTGACTTGTGTACACAATGTCAAATTTGTTGAGAAGAATTTGCCATTTAGCGAGCTTTCCGGTTGGCATCGACTTCTAGAAGATGTACTTGAGTGGGTCGAGCCGAGATATCAGATGCGTTGTGAATGCTGACATGTAATGCCTTAGTTTCTAGGTAATCCAAGTTAGAGCACATCAAGTGTGTTCTATAAAAGTGTATTTGGCCTCGCATTGCATGAACTTCTTACTTAAGTAGTAGATGGCCTGTTCCTTTCTCCCAGTTTCGTCATGTTGTCCCAACACACAGCCGAAGGCGTTATCCAAGACTGACAGATATAGCAACAATGGCTTCCCCGACTCGGAGGGAACCATCACTGGTGGATTTGACAAATATTTCTTAATTCTGTCAAAGGCTTTCTGGCACTCTTCTGTCCATTTTGTGGCAGCATCTTTTTTCAACAACTTGAAAATACGTTCACAGAATACTGTGGACTGGGCTATGAAACGACTGATGTATTTTAATCTACCCAAGAAACTCATCACCTCTTTCTTACTCCTGGGTGGTGGCAATTCCTGAATGGCCTTGATTTTTGATGGGTCCAGTTCTATCCCTTTTCTGCTTACGATGAAGCCCAATAATTTTCCAGCTGGGACTCCGAATGCGCATTTTGCTGGATTCAATTTCAAATTGTACCTCCGCAGGCGCTCAAAAAATTTCTTCAAATCGTCCAAATGCTCTGAACTCTTTCGAGACTTGATGATGACGTCGTCCACATATACTTCGATCTCCTTATGAATCATGTCGTGAAAAAGGATCATCATGGCCCTCATGTAGGTGGCACCGGCATTCTTGAGACCGAACTACATAACTCTATAGTAGTAAACTCCCTAAGGTGTAGTGAAGGTTGTCTTTTCCGCATCTTCCTCATGCATAAAGATTTGGTGGTACCGAACGAAACAATCCACAAATGACTGCAACTAATGCTTCACGCAGTTGTCGACGAGGATGTGGATATTTGGTAAAGGGATGTCGTCCTTTGGACTAGCTTTGTTGAGATCTCGGTAATCCATGCATATCCTAATCTTTCCATCTTTCTTGGGTACTGGGATGATATTTGCTAACCATCTGGGATAATTGGAGACCCTTACCACATTCGCCTCTATCGGTTTGGTCACTTCCTCCTTTATTCTCAGACTTAAATCAGATTTGAATTTTTTGGGTTTCTGTTTGACCAATAGTCTAGTAGGATCAATGGGCAGTCGATGCGAAACAATGTTAGTACTTAATCCTGGCATGTCATCATATGACCACGTGAACACATTGATGTATTCTCAGAGGAGCTCAACCAGTTTTTCCTTCTGCTCGGCTTCTTGATGAATGTTGATTCTGGTTTCTTTTACATATTCTTCACTTCTGAGGTTGACCACTTCCGTTTCTTCGAGGTTGGGATTTTTGTGACTCTCTAGCTATTCGATTTCTTATGGGAGATTGTCTGGCATTATACTCTCGTCATACTCCTCGTAATCTGGGTTGTTGCGCTCGATGGTTTCGTTATATGTCACAATCGCGGAATGAGGGTTTTCATCATTTTGATTACTGAAAAGGAAAACTAAGTATAAATGAAGCGGTAAATAAAGTTGCAATATTTTAAGAAAATGATTCTTTTTCATTTCATCAAAAGAGGCAAATGATAAAAAAAAAAAATATACAGACACGGTGCAAGCCTCAATTAACCGTGCGCTTTCAAAAGAAAACTTTTACAGTTCCACACTACCAAGACTCCCGGCGAACCAAAGATGGATTAGCGGTCCAATTCCGCAGTTCTTCCCCTAGTTCAGCATCCCTGATGGTCGGTGTATTGATGTTAACTCCTTCACAATATTTCTTCAATCATATTCACGAACAACTTTCCCATTCCATCGATGATATCATCTTCTGGTATTGAACTCTGGCTTGGACTTGAAATATGCTCTAGCACAAAAACATTTTTCCCGGTGCAACCAGTATGAGCTTTTCCCATCGGAGGCCGATACCCTATGTCGGCCCTTTCTTTCTGCCCATTTGGTTCAATTAGCTCTATGATCCCGTCCAACCTAGCTCCCAACCATGTTCCTAGTCTGTATCCATATGTCATCATCTGTCGCAAAGCCATCTTGGATCTATACGGAGACTACATTCCCAAGTTTTGTTCAGTCTCTTCTATTTCGGTGGTCTGTATGATTTCCATTGCATGAAAGGCAACACCGTCTAGCCCTTCAATAAACGGGACAACATGCTCCAAATAAGCTTTATGGCCCCATTCGCCATTGACCACGATCTCCTGACATCCCCACTCAAATTTCATGCACTGGTGTAGAGTGGATAGGAAGGCCCCTGCCATGTGTATCCAGGGCCTTCCTAGCAGCAAGTTGTATGAAGAAGAGATATCCATTACTTTAAACAATATGGGAAATTCAACCAGCCCGGTCTGCATAGCTAAATAAATTTCTTCGATGACATCCTTCTGTGAACCATCAAAAGACCTTACCCTCACGTGACTTTCCTTGACTTCCCTCAAATGGATTCCCAACTTCCTCAGGGTAGAGAGAAAAAAAATGTTGACTCCTGACCCTCCATCTACCAACACTCGGGACACCACTTTATCCCCACATTTGACAGTAATATGAAGGGGTTTGTTGTGACTTACGCCTTCAACAAGAAGTTTGTCTCTTCTAAAAGTGATCATATTTGCTTCGACCATTTTCCCAATTGTCGTGGCTAGCGCCTCACTAGTGGTGTTTCTTGGTACACTTACCCTGCTTAGTACTTTCAACAGGGCATCCTTATGACTGTCGGAGCTCATCAGTAAGTCCATGATTGATATCTGCACTGGAGTTTTCTTTAGCTGCTCCGCCACGGAGTACTCTTTGGTCGACATTTTTTCCAGAATTTGGCGGCTTCTAGGTCTGTTATGTTCCTTCTTTGAATCTGCTCTCTTCTTAAGTTCCCTCGATTTGCATCTTTAGGAGTATAGCATCTACCAGACCTAGTCATACCATGGGTTGCGATAGAGTCTGTCATCTTGGCCTTCCCTTTTTGTTGGTACGTCCATTGGATATTTTTGTATTCACGACTCTCTTCGTTCCATGTAGCAATAATAGGTTGATGCTAATAAGTTTGAACTGTCACCGTAGGTCCACTGAATCATTGGAGTCCTTTGAGGTGGGATCCTGGCGGCTTCTGCATTTCCTATTGTGACAATCATTCCCTTCATATCATATTCTTTGTCCAATGTGATCATGATGACCCCCTGGTTTTGGTGATTTGGTAGTGGATTACGATTCACATTGGACGGTGCCAGAGTGCACTGAATGGCTCTGCTCTTGATCAGTGTTTCAATCTCATTTTTCAGCTTAAAACAGTCTTCAATATCATGCCCAAGCACGTTGGAATGGTACACGCACCTTTTAGTTGCATCAAAATACTTGGAGGGATACTTAAGAAACCTTCCTTCCACTGGATGTATCAATCTTGATCTTCTCAATCTCTCAAACAATTGGGCCAGAGGCTCAGCATATAATTTCTGGGACCCCTCTCTTAAAAATTGGGATGAGGGCGTGGTGCATAAGTAGGTCAGTTTTGGAGGGTAGTGGTTTGGACATGAGCAAATAGTCATTGTGGGTTCGGATTGTTGTGAGCTCGAGGAGGGTTGTATTGAGGTTCGGGGTGGTAATATGGCTGGGTGTTATAGACTGGAGAGTAAGCAGGTGGTGGTGAATGGTTGTTTGGGGAATAGGAAGTGTTTTAGTGATGTGGGTTGGGTTGATAATAAGGGACGACTGCTGAGACCTCTTCTTTCTTCTTCTTTCCGCTACTAATTGACCCTGATTGGATTGCCTTGCTGGCCGCTTGCAGTGCAGTCATGGATTGTACTTTATCGGGTTTTATACCTTCTTCAAAGAAATCTCCCATCTTGACCAGCTCGGAGAATTTCTATCCCATCATTCCCATCATTTTTTTGAAGTATATCCCTTTCTGCGCCCTGATGAAATACTTTATTAATTCACTGTCGTCCAGTGGAGATTGTGCCATGATGGCCTCTGACCTCCACCGATGTGCATATTCTGGGAATGATTCAGATGGCTTTTTCTGCAGGTTTACCAGTGTGAACCTCTTGGGAGTGATCTTTGTGTTGAATCGAAAGCGATTCATGAAGTCCTCCGCCATATCTTGCCAGGTTCTCCAGTTTCGCGGATCTTGTCGAGTATACTAGGTGAGTGCTTCTCCCATCAGGCTCCTTATGAATAACTTCATTCATAGCTTCTCGTTCCTCCCCACTCCGACTAACTTATCACAATATGCCCTCAAATGCGCATGGGGATGACCCGTTCCATCGAAGATATCGAACTTTGTAGGCTTTTACCCTGCTGGCATATCCACATCCAAATGGATACAAAGATCCTCGTAGTCCAAACTCTCACTTCCCCTGGCGACTTGGAGGTTCTTTATTTATTTTCTCAAGATTTGCAGTTGGTCAGATACTGACTCCTCTTCCTTACGCCTAGCTTCCCTCTCCATCTCGGCGTATTGGTTAATATCATAAGGCACGCTGACCGTGACAGGCATTGTAAAGGTAGGTTCAGAAATGACATATACAAGAGGAACATATCGCTCATGGGCGGCAGAATGTGCCACGGGTATGTTCTGATTTGGGTGAGTGGTAAAAGTGGCTCCGTCACGAGGAGGGGTGTGAGTTGCGTTAGTGGTGATATGCAGATTTTGTGGTGTTTGAACGTACTATGGTACGTAGGGAGTGTGGATAGGGGTATTTGGTGGGTTTGCGGGGGTTACTAAAGGTATGACTTGAGTGGTGGGGACTGAAGTTGGGGTGTTGTTGTTTTGGCGTGATGTGGAAGGAAAGTAGTCAGGAATTGAATCCAAAGAAGGAAAGCGAGGTGATTGAGGGAGCGTTGTCACGACCATATGTGCTAATTCCATGATATGTTGTACTTCCTCCCTTAAAGACTCTATCTCCTGGGCCATCCTGTCCACGTGTTCATCATTCTTGGTATCATCCTTCTCTCCCGATCACCCCGGGCTGTCGGCTATGACCTGAGAATGTTCAGTCGGGTTTTTTATAGCTGGCATCTTTCCATTTGATCTTAGATTGTATGGTGGTTCCGCCCGTTTTGGGTCGACACAAACCAACTTTCTTTTTGGGGACTAATAATAAAGTAAAAAACAAGAAAGAAAAAGAAAAAGAAACAGAAGTTAGTTTCTTCATTTATACAAGCAGGAAATCACACAGAGCAATTAATTCACGTATTAAGGCCAATGCATTTTCCTATAATTTGTGGGTTCTCTCATTACTGGAGGTAGGCCCAAATCGCAGATGTTTGACAAACAATTAGACTTCACACATTTAGATTTGAAGCAAGTTTGTTTTCATTGATAATGTATGGACTGAGATAAGTGGGAACAAAGATTACATCACTGTTTCTGATATTCATAGAACTGCATAGTCTTAAACAACTCACCCTTTAGGAAAGTAAGAAAAACTGAGGATAAGGGTATAAAGTGGGAAAGCAGGGGAAATCAACCAACGTCTAGCGACCATCCCCAAAATCGTTTCCCATCTCCTCTTCTTCTTCGGGCTCTTCCTCCGGATCTTCTTCAAACTCCTCCTCGTCATTGTTGAACTCAGACCCTTCCTCTGGATCTTCTTCTGGATCTACCCCAGACTCTATTTGAATGCACTCCACTACCCGGTCATCGTCTTCCGCAGGTGGAAACATATGATCGATGGATCCTGGGATCACTTGACGGTGCATTGAGGTAGTCACAAGGTAATATGGCAGAATCTCATGGTAGATTTGCAAAGTAGCACTGCGTCCTCTAGCCAGGCTATACCCTCTCTTCTTGGTCGGGCTAGCTTGTCTTCCTCGTTGATCCAGACATAATACTCCGGAGTACACCACGAGTTTTGACCCATCGGCATTGTGACCAGATCGTTCCACTCTTCTTGGAGCCTTCTTTTCCTAGGAATTGGAATTTGTCCGTTGTACTCGTCCTCATATAGCATTGTTCTCGTCCATATAGGCACATCCTGGATCATTCCGAACTGTCTAAGAACCCGCAGGGTGAGTATGGTTGGATGCTCACAAGTCCAATTAGCTCAATGAAGTATTTATGAGGAGTCCTTAAGATTGCCCTCCCACATAACCATGATAGCTTCCAGTTGACCCGTTCTCCACTTAGAATAGTCAGCATTTCCCTCCACTCTTCTTGCCCATTTGGGAAAACCCAATGTCTCGTCCTCTTGTTGTGGTTGCGGATCATGTTGTTGACGCCAACAAAGTAGTCAATGGTGGCCTCTCGCTGGAAGAAATGTTCTGTGGCCCAGATTTGAAGTAGAAAGTTACAACCCTTAAAGAAATAATACCCTCGTGCACATGCAGACAAAGCCCTTAGAATCTCAGCCAGCACCATCGGCACCAAAGTAGCTTGAAGGTTACCACGGAAGGTTGCCAGAACCATGGGTAATAAGTTGATATTGATCCGACCCCTCCTCTTCGGGAAGACCAATAATCCCAACAACGCCAATGAGAAAGTGATAGGCTCAAGACTCTCCCACGTTGCTTGATCACATTGAAACTCTCCTGAATACCACTCATAGCTTTCGCAATGTCCAAATCTATCGAACAGCTGATATAGGCTCACCAATTCATCCTCGATATTTCTCGGACCTCGACTGTTAGCCAGACCCAAAGCATCCAAGAACCTATAACCGGGCATAGTGACTGGTAGTATTAGCTTCCTTCTTATGAATGACAGCTCCGTGAAACTAGTAACTTCTTCCAATGTCGGTACTAACTCACAGTCGGCAAACTTGAACACCATCTTATCCGGATCCCAGAACTCTATCAGCAGGCGAGTGAGCACCCTGTCTGCTCGGATGTTTAGCAATGCGATTAGTACCCCTAGGTGTATCCAAACCTCATCTCCGTGTTCCCGGTGAATGTTCTTCCACCACTGCTTTAACTTGTGTGGCGCTCCCATCACTATGTTAATCTAGGGGATATTTTGGTTTATTTCCATTTTCTGAAGTGGGTAAAGAAAGGTTTTGGTAAGTGTTTGCTTTGGATCTTTAAGTGTCTCATCGGGTTTGTTCATCTTTCTACAAAAGTTATGTCGTTGGGTGCATGACTCGTTGATATTAGGGAGGTTTTCCTAATTATGTGTCGATGTTAAGGACCGACTCACCTAAGGTTTATGCAATATGGCCTATTTTGCTAGAGCAGAGTATTTCCTACTTTTGAGTTGGACCGAAGACTTTGAGAAGTTATGTCAGTTGATCAGACAAAGCCATTCTCTTAAACTAGAGAGTTTTTAAAAGTAGGTTCGGAGGGGTGTAAAAGATAGCCCTCGTGTGCCATTATGTATGATAGTGTACGGACAAGACTCGATAGGAAGAAATGTGATGACAATATATGTAAAGCAGTAACAGATAAGGGTGTAGCAACAATAAACATGATAATAAGCATAGACCAAATAAAGCAGGTAAAAAAGTAATTGAAAATTTAGCTACAATTAAAACAATGTATAAACAAATATAAGTGCCAATTTCAGTCTACGTCTGCTAAGGTTAGAACCTAAGTGTGAATCCTCAGCAGAGTCTCTATATTGTTGCACCCTATTTTGTACTAGCCAAAATAAGATTCAACTTGTGATTTCTCTGTTGTTGATGAAATAGAGTCGCCACCTAATAATTAAAGGTATACTAGGGTTAATTACGAAAGGTTATATTCTTTATTAGTCTGCTAACCGGTGAGATTATGGGTAAGGGTTCGTATTCTTCTAAGGTGAAGGTGTTAGGCACCCCTTAAAATTTACCTGAGGTAGCTCCATAGGATATATACTAGATTTGGAATCAATTGTTTGTACTATACCTTAACTAGTGTTCACAGGGTATAGCTTATCATATATTAGGACATGATATCTATAAGGGAAGAGTATGGTTTAAAGAGGGTGGATTTAAAGAAAAAGCCTTTAGAAAATTAGTGTTAGTATATATAAACTTGAAAAGAACATTGGGAGATGGAACATTTGTATAAAATGTGTAAAATGGGAGCTAAGTTAAAGCACCTTGTTTCCTAAATCATGGATGTTCATACTATCCTAATGTGATGAAAGTGTTATAAAAAATGATCCTAAAATATATCTTGGTTTTAAAGTAGAAAACTATTTGAAAGCCTTTATTTTAGGGCAGCAGCACCTTAATCTTTTCGAAATATTTGATCCCCTTTTTAGAAGATTTAAAATCGCTACTCAGTTCTGGTTTTTCTTTTTGAAAGAGGGATTACCACCTTCGTTATCTTTGGGTTTCAAAAATCTTTAAGTAAAAGGTTAGCAAGGCATAATGAATTGATAACAAGCTCGCGATTAGTGGTTATAGAATTAATTGCTAACTAATGCCTCTTTTAATCCTACATTCTTTAAGGCTTGCCTAAGTTATTTTATGTGAGTTAAAGGATAAAGTAAAGCATTCAATCCAATATACAATTATCATATACATGTAAGATAAAACAACAGGAAACATAGCAAAGAATAACGATATAGCGTAACTGGAGAATAACAAAAACAGCGAATAAAGAAGCAAAGGGAAAGACGTGACTTTGGGAGGTTTGGGCCTCGAAGAAGCAGGCTCATCAGTAACAGGGATGAGCAACATGAGCAACAGCTAACTCTAAACCTTCTGAGACATAGCAAGGCAAGACTTGGGTCTGAGTTCTTAAAGAACTCAGCACACCCAAATCATTGTACATATTAAAAAAAAGAAGAAGAGAAAGTTATTAGAATAACAATACTCTATACATATCCATATAAAATTTGTAAGCAAATAATAAAAGTAAAGATCACTGGCAATATTTAAATACTAAGGAAAGTCATACTAGTGTGGAGATTATGCATAGTAAATGATCCATATTGAACACCTTTCGTTCTCATTAAACATCAAACCCAAAGAGAGTAATAAGTGTCAATGAATTAAAAGCTAAGAACAGAATTCTACTCAATACCGATGCCCCCTTTGAATCCCCCGATACTTCAAAGTTCCCAAGGGTCTCAAGGCCCAGGGCAATGCTTGTGCCAAGAAGAGCAGCCCAACCTAGAGTTAAACTCTGCTCCCACAAATGCATACTCCTACTTATCAGAATATCTTAGGAAAAACTCATAGAGACAGTATGACTATACTTCAGTATTAAGTGAGTGAAACGCATATTGAATATGTTTAAAAGTCAAGTTCTAAGAACATATGGAGGCAGGAACACTTGTACTACTGTTGCTAAAGAACCAAACAACTGGAGTCATATGACTCATGGACAGATAAGACATATAGTTTTAGAGCTATAACACCAAAGGCTATTGTCCTAATGGATTGATCACAGGTTAGTTCAACATTAGATATTATCATGAGCATACACATAAATGGATAACACCACTTGAATCCCTTTGCACTACAACAAAAAGGGTATTTAGCAGCAATAAACTAATTGCCGCTAATTTATTCACAGAAGGCAAATATTAGCGGCCAATAAATATTAACCGGTAATTAGTGTACTTTTAATGGCCATTCAAGAGAATAGACGGGAAAGCTATTATTTTTACTTTTAATATTGCCTCCAATTTTTATTTTTCGCTAAATCATCTCCCGCCTAAATCTCTCAACTTAACGTAAAGACTACCAAAAAAAAAAAGACATAAATTACTTTAACTTAAAAACCCTTACACAATCTCTCCGCAAGCCATCCAAGAGCAAAATTGACGGCCACTTTCTTAACCAAAAAAGTAACCCTCATATTATACAATCTCATTTGTAAGCCATTTAAGAGCAAAATTGCCGACCACATTCTCAACCAAAAAGTAAGTTTCTTTCTTTATCTTTGATGTTTTATTGTATGGGTCTTTCTCTATCTTTGATTTTATTGTATGGGTGTTGGGTTGAAAATTGCCAATTAGTTGGGTTGAAAAAACTCATAGTATACAAATCGTATCCGCAACCAAAACCGCAAGCCGTCAATAAGTTTCTCTCTCTAATCTGTAGTGTTTGATTGCGTGGGTGTTGGGTTGATGAAAATTGCTTACTGGTTGGGTCTATGGCTTCGATTTGTCAAAGTTCAATTCGCTGAATGAGTAAAATCTTTATATCTTTTCTAATTTAGTATTGACGAATCTATGGCATTGATTTTGAATTAAACAAAATTTTAATTTTTATAGCATATCTTTTTCATATGGAATTATTCTTACAGTTATTTAACTTTATTTTTCCTATATTCTGGATCAATAGTTCATTAATTTTTACAAATAAATCTTTTTCTTTCAATGTAAGTCATTTTATAGAAGATGCATGTTAGTCATCTATGTATTTTTCATGGTTGTATTGGTTGATCATTGGATGTTTGAGTGGATTCTTTGTGATTTTTTTACTTATATTTTGTTGGTTGTAGCCTTGCATTGCAATATGCTAAGGTGTTATTATCATTGGACAATTATTTTTTCTGGTGCATCAATACCTCTTATCTCTAGAACTATCTATATCGCAAGGCTTTGTTTGTACGCATGAATCGCTACTTGTTTGTTTTTCACAGCTAGAGATAAGGGGGATGCTTCCTCCTATTTCGCATGTGACCTACTGATCTGTTGGAGTTAATCTGGTACTAGTATAACTTAATGCAGCTAGATAATTTCTTCATTTTGGAAAAGGAACTATGCAAACTAGAGGTCGCAATCAACTGGTAATTGAACAAAATGATGATGAATATGTGCGACCTTATATTGAGCAATTGATGGATGGTCAAACCTACTTTAGAGCCCAACCATATATTGAGCAGTTGATGGATGATCAGAACTACTCTTAAGCCCAAGCACACGATGGTCAATCTAATGAGTCGAATAGTTCTGCTGGTGGCACTGAGATTCAACATAATGACGATTCAGGTAATACCTTTTTAGTATTGCAATCTGTTGCTTTTGAAGTATAGATTACAGTACAACTCAAAAAAAGAGTTCACTTTATATCAATTGCACATTTCCAGAAATTAAATTTCTCCTGATATCTTTTTATCAAGTGAAATTGCTTTAGTACAGTTCTCTTCAGCTTGTTGAAAGCTGCAAGTGAAATTACTCAGTAAAAATATTAGACCATCAAGCACTGAAGAAGTAGTTCTACATGATTTTTTATCATACCATCCCAATTATAAGTAAGCAGCTACCTGATGCAATAGTATGTGGCCTTATCATTCAATTTTATTGCTTCTATGTAGTAGCTCACGGCTTTGTTCCACTACTTTCCCTTATATGCAGTATTTCCCTATACAGAGCACCATGATAAATTAGAAGCACATACTAATGAAAGAACTCATAACTTTCAGAAGGTAGTAAAGTGAATATGAAAAAAAACAACAATGTTTAATAATGAAGTTGTCACATTCTGCTTTAATGAAGTGTGAGACTAATCAAGTTTGTACGAAAAATAATTTTGGCAGGTGCATGGTTCTTATTTCTTAATCTATGCAAATTGAACATTGCTGTTTTTTTTGGGGTTATTCTGACGTTTATAGTAATATTCATGATTTACTAGTCTCTTTCAGTAGCGTAATGCTAACGTATCTTGAGTTAGGATTCTTGAAATCATCATATGATTCATATATTTTTCATTCTAGGTAATTCGGAAGCAAGAAAGGTTCGTGGGCCTACTTTACTAAAAGATATTTGGAAACTTCCGTCGGGGAAGACCATTGATGTACCGTTCAATAATCGTAACCAAGCTATTGGGAAAGAGGGTGGAAAGCTTGCTGGCTTTCTAGGAATTATTGCCAGAACTCCAGAACTAACACCTCTACATGTAGATGATTGGAGAAATTTTAACAAGGAGGAAAAGAAGAAATTGGTGGGAAGGCGATGTATATTCCCAGGTGTTGGGAAATGAAAATAGTGGGTATATTTGTGATTTAGGACTTGGTCCAACTTCTTTTGTTCTATGGGTTAGGTCTTCCTTGGGAAATATTATTGCAGAGGATTCGTCTAATGAGGTTATACAAATGTTAGAACGGGAGATAATTGAGCTAAAGGAGAAACAAAATGGAGAAATGAATTTGATGAAAGAAAATCAGGAAAAGATGCAATTAGAATTACTCCAAATGAGACAACTCGTGCGCAAATATGCTCCTACTATATTTATGCCTCAAAATAGCAATAGCACCTCAGCTGAACAGATAACTTGATTTCATAAGCTTTAGATATTTTTAATGAAAGTTTAATTATATAAAAGTATTGTTACCTAAAGTGTTAATATTTATTAGATCCCTGACGTCAACAGTGGACATGAACGAGTACCACAAATATCAAGGATACCTAGTGTTGCTGAAAATACCCAACCTTCTCATGGTACTACCCATCTTTATCCTTCGGCACTATTGTTTGAGTTCTTTTTTTTTTTATTAATTTGTTCTAGTATTTCGGCTTACCTTAGATGCTTCTTGCTTTTATATATTATTTTTTTTTACTGTTGTTGATGTCGTAAGGTTGTGATAGTAGTGAATCATTTTAAAGAAAATATTTTTTCTGATTGTGATTATATGTGTAATATTATTATACCACATAGTGAAAAATATATTTATTTATTCTGTTAAATGGACATCATTTTATGTCTTTAAATCAATTCATATTTGTCTTCTTGAATTCTTGGGATGGTTGACAAACCTATAGCCTTAAACCTGAAAGTCAATCACAACTTCACCCATTTACAACAAGCAGCACCCATAAGCACTAGAGATGGGAGCGACTGCACAAGAGCCACCTGCAGTTGCAATGACTGAGATGTCGGCGTAGAGTTATAAATTTAAGAAGTGATAATTCCTAACGAGTTTTCCTTTCTGTTGTTACTGATGGGATGAATGGATTTAAGAAGCAAGTCGATGTCATCTCTTCAAGTGGTTTAAGAGGATCTTTATTTTTTCCTCTTGCCATGTCTTGTGTTGCATTACAATAACATAGGTTTGGTTTATTACTTTCTATGACACCTTGTCCATTGCTTCTATCCAAGCAAAAGTTTGTAAATTGCTTGGCAATCTTCTGTCTTTGAAATTATAAATAGATGGTATCTAACTTCTGATCTTTATACTAACATTGCATACTCTATTTTGAATCTTATGCCACTAGCCCTTGACGATTTTGGTTATTAAAATAAATACGAAGATGATTTGTGACTTTTCTTTTAGTTCCATAGATGTTAAGAAAGTTAAATAGAATGTTCAAAAAAAAAATGATTATTTAATTTATGTTGTATGAGAAAACGTTTTCTTTCTAGATGCATAGTCAATTATGAAATGTGGGTGGATTTAATGAAACCTTTCTGCATCTTGTGAAGCCTGTGTGTTGAGTCTTTGTTGGGTAAGTTTGAATCTCCAACAATTGCACAAAACATTTGCATTTCTTGAGACCAGATGCTGGTAAATATCCTTTTTCGATAAGGTAATGTAAATTTCATTAAAAATGTACCAAGAAGATACCGAAAGCATATAAAACTTCTTTTTAATTCTCCAAGCTAATACTCTGCTTTTGATATTTTTTTGTTTCTTCTCTGTCATAACAACGAAAGAAACTTTCTTTCATTATTTGCACATCCATTTTGCTCGCCTATTGATCCATCTAGTTGTTTCTGCTTATAAATGTTAGGTGAGTGAGTTGGGTGAAAAAGAATCTGACAGAGATGGAGTCTTTAAGATATTTTTTCACATTATATTTTATCTTTTGACATAGTTAATTTATAATTTCAGGTCATACAGTTTGATGTTCGATACTTTTACGGGTGGAAGATTTCAATATGATTAAAAGTTGCGAAAATAATTTGAAGACTATCATTTAATGACATTAGCTATATGTGAGGATTACTTTTAATGACATTAGCTATTTAGTTCAGACAATATTAGTTTATTTTATTAATATTTTTGATTAGTACTTACTTTTGTTTGTTAGGATTTAATGAGATATATTATATTTTTTGAATTAATATTAATATATGTTGTTGTTTGGATCATATTTTGGACGAATGTCGCAACTATTATTAATGGTTAAGATATTTCTATAAAGGATATTGTAGCTATTATAATTGCCGGAAAATAATTATTATTAAAAATATTGACTTTTAGTGGCAATTTAGTAGAATATATCAGCCATTAAAATGGACGCTAAAAGGGAAAACTAAGATATTTTTCAAAAGGGATATTATAGCCATTCTAATTGACACAACACAATTGTCGTTAAACATAAGAACTTTTAGCAGCAATTATTTTAAATTTAGTGACTATATAAATGGATGTTAAAGGAGCATAATTAGCCGTTTTGGATTGGGTTTAGCAGCCATCATAATTGCCGCAAATAATTATCTTTAAAGCTTATAGTTTTTAGCGGCAATAATTTATATTGTTTACCAGCGTTTGTAACAATCGCCGCTAAAGGCTTTACCGACCCCGACATCAGCGGTTAAATAATAATGGCCAGTAAAGGATATAACGACAATTGTTATTGCCGCTAATGGCCTTTCTTATTGCCGCTAAATCCCCTTTTTGTTGTAGTGTTGGAATTCTCAATGAAGATTCACACAATGATATAGGCAAGTTATTATACTCAATAAGTAATAACAAAAAGGGTTCTCCTATACCAGATTCAATCCAGAATGACAGGGGAAAGAGAGGACTGAGTATAATTTCAAAACAGTATTCAAAATATGAAGTCATGAGGGATAGACAAAGGTTCATGCCAAACTTCCACACATACAAAGACTTCAATCAAAACTGTGGCCTCACAAGACAAGATGAGTCTCGAACATTACAGAATCACGTTATCAGTACCATTAGGGGGTTAATAATAGGGGAAACATCATACTAAACAGATTTAAACCAGCTATACATATTGGGTTGAATAGATAAATATGGTGAAGTTGTACTCAAATTACAAAAAACAGTTAGCATTCAACCACAACAGGTACAACTACTCTGTAACGACCCGACTGGTCGTTTAGAGCAATTGCACTTTTCTCGGTAGTTTGAGGGCTCGAGTATCTTCGCATGATGTATTATGATTTACGTAAATCGTCGGTGTTGGTTTCAAGTTATCCGGAATTGATCTGGAAGAATGAACTTCAAGATTTAAGCCTTGAGTTGGAAGAGTTGACCAAGTTTGACCTTTTAGTATTGGATCACAGAATGAAATTTCGTGAGTTCCGTTTGCTCCGTTGGGTGATTTTGGACTTAGGAGCGCGTCCGGATTGTTAGTTGGAGGTCCGTAGTCGAATTAGTCTTGCAATGACGGAAGTTGGATTTTTGAGAAGTTTGACCGGGAGTGGACTTTTTGATATTGGGATCGGATTCCGATTTCGAAAGTTGAAATAGATCCGTAATGTGAAATGTGATGTGTGTGCAAAATTTGAGGTCAATCGGACGTGTTTTGATAGGTTTCGGCATCGGTTATAGAAGTTGAAGTTCCAAAGTTCATTGATTTTGACTTTAGGTGCGATTCGTCGTTTCGAGGTTGTTATGCATGAGTTGAAGTCCCGAGTAGGTTCGTTTCGTCACATGGAACTTGTCTGCAAAATTTGGCGCCATTTGGAATTGATTTGATATGGTTCAGACGCTTGGTTGTGATTCTAGAAGTTCTTGAAGTTTCCTTTGATCTTCATGCATTTTGGCATCCGATTCGTGATTCTAGAGGTTATTTTGATGTTTTGATCGCCCGAGCGAGTTCGTGTGATGTTTTTAAACTTGTGTGGGTGTTTGGTTTGGGGCCTCGGGGGCTCGGGTAAGTTTTAAATTATTTTTGTTAAAGTTTTGAGTGCTGGTTCTGGTTTAATCGCATTTGCGATGTTTTGGTCGCAAATGCGGCTATCGCATTTGCAAAGAAGCCTCGCATTTGCGAACCTGGGCTGCTGGGCTGGAGTTCGCTTTTGCGAAGAATATCTCGCATTTGCGATGGCCCCCTTTTTCGCATTTGCGAAGCTTTTGGTCGCAAATGCGACTTTAGCAGGAAAGTCTCCAGTTCGCAATTGCGATATTTTGTTCGCATTTGCGGGGGTCGCATTTGCGTACCCCCTGTCGCAAATGTGACATCTGCAACCTGCTAAATGCTGAGAATTCCGAGACTTAGCTTCATTTTGATATATTTTTAACCCTAGCTTCGATGGGAGGCGATTGTGTGAAGAGAATTTCATACCAAATTATTGGGTAAGTGCTTCTAATCAATTCTCAATTATATTTCGTGATTTTGCACAAGATTTAACATCAAATTCATGAGAAATCTAGGGAACAATTTGGGATTTTTGTCAAAACTTTGAAAAATGGAAATATGGGATTTGAGAGTCAAATAGGACTCGATTTGGAAACAAAATACATATTTGGACTCGTGAGGCTATGGGTAGTCAAGACCTACCCTTGGACTTGTGTTTTGACCGGGCGTGCCCGGGAGTTGACTTTTGAATAGGTTGACTTTTAGAAATTGAATAAAAATCACAGCTTTATTAATTAAAATTGTTTTCCTTGCATACTGTGATGTATTTAAGTCGTCTTTGGCTAGATTGAACCGAGCGGAGGTGGATCTTGTAAAGGAAAAGCTAAATTAATTATTGAATTAGCCGAATTGAGGCAAGTGTCTTGCCTAACTTTGTTGAGGGAGTTTTCTCTACTATTTGACATTGTTTGCTACATGCGGGGGTGATACATATATGAGGTGACGAGCATATATGCATGTGCCAGCATTAACCATGCTCGAGGGTAAATTATGTTATGAATTGTGTCTTGTACATTCACGTGATCTTCTTGCTTCATGCCTTACTTGATTCCTAGATACTAAGAATATAGTATTAAATGTTGGATACTAAGACAGTTCATTATGACTTCATCAAATTTGATGGAATTCTGAAATTACATTGATGTGTTTAATTCGGTTATCATAATGCATAATCATTAATACATTGCTACGGCCGATATTCTTAAGATACTAGATTTTACACTTGTGTTGTAGATCATTTGTGCGATTTGTTGGAATACTTGAAAAATAAGGTTCTTGCGGGTTTATTGAGCTATTGTTGGCTTGGGAAGTTGTGATTGGGATTCATTTGGAATATTCGTTTAAATACTCTCCTTGATGTTATTTATGCTTCCTGCCTTGTTTGTCATTGATATACATATGCTTGGTAAGGAAGAGTGTAAAGCACGAAGGGTGATGCCTTGTCATTGTTTATACATTATCATGTGAGAGAGAGTGTAAAGCACGAAGGGTGATGCCGCGCCATATTATCTGAGAGTAAAAGCATGAAGGATGATGCCGTGCCATATTATCTGAGAGTAAAATCATGAAGGGTGATGTCGTGCCATATCATTTGTGAGTAAAAGCACGAAGGGTGATGCCGTACTATTTTATTTATATTATCATGTTTTTGTGTTATTGCGAGTTCATGGCACGTAGGGCGTTTCCGTGCAAGTGAGGACGAGGGACATGTATTATGTTGTGGTATCCTTTTCCTGCAGATATCGTCATGTCCTTACCTTGAATTGTTACTGTCGTACTTATGGTTCTTATATGACTTCTCGTCACTGTTCTGTCTTTATTCTCTATCTCAATTGCTGTTGTGTTGCCCATGCCTTCTACTTGCTTAACTTGTAAATATCATGCCTACTTCTTGCTATTATAGTTGCATCCATGACATATCTATTTTGTTGCACTTAGGTACTGGTCTTCTTCCATGTTAGTCATTCATATCTCTACTTATTAACTTATAATGATCATGTGTCCCCTTTCTTATTTGTTATATCTATCTTCATGCCTCCACCATGCTAGTTAGTTGAAGTTACATTCCTTTTCCTAATTGTTGTCATGACCTTTATGCCTTCCGCTTAGTCTGTTACAGATGTCCTTATGTACATTCTCGCTCATTATTACTACTTGCGTATTTCCTACTTTGTCATTTCTGTTATCGGTATTTCTACCCTTCAGTTGGTACTGTTTTACGCATATTTGGTGAGGAGAAGATTAATGCACGAAGGGTGTTGCCGCGCCGTTGAATTTGATGTCTTGAGTGTTTCTCTTACACTATGAAAGTTTTGAGGTGATTATTGTGGTTCATTGGGTTTCGCTCTACGGAAAGGATTGGTCGAGATATTGGAAACTGTTGAATTTTGATCTCTTCTAGTACTCTCTTATTGTTTTGTACATTCGTTTCGTGTACTCTATCATATTATACTGTAGTATAATTCTATTTCTAGATTTCGGTACAGATTTTTATTAGTGAGCATCTTTTTACAAAAAAGCCTCGTCACTACTTCGACGAGGTTAGACAAAATAATTACTGAGTACATGGGGTCGGTTGTACTCATACTACACTTTTGCACCTTGCGTGCAGACTTTTAGAGCGGAGCTGCTGGTGATGTCAGGAGCTGACCCTGAAGATGTTCGTGCATTCCGGATATAGCTGCCACTTGTCCTTGGTGGCTTTAGATTTTATTAATCTATTTATGTATCTTTCAAACAGATTGTGTAATTATTTGTATAAGCTTTGTAAATTCTAAGTCCTAGAAGCTCATGATTCGTACTACCAGTTCTTGGTTTAATTAGTAAAAGTTCAGATAATTCTTCTTATTTTTCCTACAAATTTCAATTGGATTGTATTGACTATTAGTTGGCTTACCTAGCGGGTCGAGTTAGGTGCCATCACGACTGGTGATTTTTGGGTCATGATAGGTGGTATCAGAGCTATAGGTTCATATGTTCTACAAGTCATGAGCAAGTGTCTAGTAGAGTCTTGCGGATCAGTATGATGACGTCCATACCTATCTTCGAGAGGCTACATGACATTTTAGATATACCTCCCATCTTTCTTTCCTTATAGTGCGGCATTGATTCAACTTGAAGTGTAACTCTTTGAATTCCTTCCACGCATTCGTATGTGCACATTAGTGCTCGGTATCGGCTGTGCATCGATGACTTGTGAGTCCATGCATGAGATGCGAGATATGATTCCTGTGTGCTGATGATGGGTCAGTCTGGAGGACTTGAGGCCAGGTTTTGATTGCAGCTTGAGCACGGGGATTTCGGTTGGGTAAGCATGTGCTTTTGGACTTATACGTCCGGTAGTGTCCCTATGAGTGGAATTTGTGGAAGGCGAGTGGTTGGATGACTAAATGACGAGTAGGATGTGACTGCAGGCTATGTTCAGATGATTTGAAGGCGACGAGAAGAGTCTGCTTGAGGTGTAAAAAAGGCTAATGGGTGCTTGATTTCTATCTTGATGTGATGTATAGTCTCGAGTTATGAGTGTATTGAAATGTTTTCATGTTGTTTAATTGTGGAACGAATATGATTCTCATGCCTCATTGATGAGTTCAAACTCAGGAAGATTAAGCGGTGGCATAACAGTTGTGGCTAGAGTTTAAGATTTACATTGGATAGTATCGAGGCTCATGGTATTTCTCTATCATTGTGGATTATGTGTTTCATTAATAGGAAGACTAAGTGGTGGAGGAAACGAATTTGGATTCACAGAAGGTCTCTTCAGAGCGGGTGCCTCGGTCGTGGTGCTTTGGGTACGAAGAGGGAATACAACGGCTTATGGGCCTTGAGGCGGTATGGTTCTTATGCTAGGATCTCTTATGGTGAGCTTTGGGGTAAGGATCATGGTGTTCTCGCAAGGAGGGGTATCAACTTGAGGGTAATGTGGAAGGAACTCCAAGGAAATAGGGCAGTTTGATTGTAAATTGGATCAACACGGTAATGATATGATCAGTTTTTTGAGTACTTATGATGTGGTGGGTCTCCACAGGTGTTTCGTGGAAATGCTCATGGGTTTTGGGCAACTGCGTGGCTTGGTTGAGTTATAAGGATATGCTTATGATAGCTTGGGTATGTGCAAACGGATTCCAAGGGGTTCTCGATGATTTCTATCACGATTCGAGGTGAATATTTCCTACTGGTGTGATGAACGTGTCGCGTATTGGGATTTCCTCCAGGATGAGATCAAATAGAAGGTTTCTGGCTGATCGAGATTTGAGGTTTGCATGCGCAAGGTCACGATTTAGTTTTGAAGGGAAGGTCATGGATTCTTAGACAGCACGGACGATTTCAGATGTTTAGATGGATGCTATTACTACCTGGTGTTGCCTGAGAAGGGTGTGCATTACAGAAGGCACATTATGTTTTGATTTACGGATGCATCATTGATATTGTGGTGCTTGCCTGGTTGGTCGACTGCTGAGGTTCAGATTTGGTTATGTGGCACGGAAGAATTATAGAAGTATTCCTCGTGGGATGACCGTATTCGAGAGATGAGTTAAGCATTTGGGCAGTGGAGTTGGGATCAGGTAGGGTGATTCGTGTGTTCCATGGATTTGGAGACTTGGAGTTCTCAGAAGCAGATTGTTTCATGGTTGTGGATCGTGAAATATGGCCAAAGCTAGCCAGATGACAGTGTGTGTCATGGTTATGTCGTTATGGACTTTTGGAGGACTATTTGTCCATTCGGGGATGACCGGAGTTGATTTGGGGGCACATTGGTAGGCCCAATGAGGATGTGCATTCTCTATCAGATCGGATTTGCTTGCTCCTGCGTAGCTATTACCCTAGGTATATCGTCGGGCGGAAGAGATGCTATTCGCGCCTTGGTCTGTGTTATGTGTTCCTCTCTTATGCTATGACGGGTTGTGAGGATTACATGGTTCTTCGTACGCGTATTGCAATTCAGTTTAGGCCTTATGGCGCAATGGGCAAGATGGCCTTCGTGATGTTGATTTGCTTATTGCACCATAGTTGTGCTTGTCCTCTCAGTATTGTTTGTTATTAATAATTTTTTCCACAATTATAGTTTTGTGCACTCTATTGTGCTTGATACTGACGCACATATGATCAATGAGCCCGAGTATTATGCTCGAGGGATACCCTATGTGGATTGATATTATGGGATTGGGATGCACACTGCAACGGTACTGTGATAAAATGTAACTCCTGATGTTTACTTCGTGTATTTTTACTTTCACTTTGTTGAAAATAGTTCATAGGGAAAATGCTAAACCTGCCTGCTTAACTTGTTTAGTTGTCTTCTGATTTAACTCTCTTACTATTACCTGTTATGTCTGAATTATTACTTGTTGGTGTCTGGGACCGTGTTATGTGGGGTTCCATATGATTATTGTTGATACCTGTCGGTGGGGATTGTTGTATTGGATGATATGAGCTTTCTAGACCTGAGATTTGCACTATTGTATTGGGACGAGGAATGTTTGGGAGAATAATACCATATTTTGCTGAGGATTTGGGCTATGGCCCTGGTCGGATGAGTGAGTTTCTTGGCTTCTTGATCAGATGAGTGGTTAAGAGGTTATGCATGTTTCTTTCATCACCGGTAGGGTATGAAGGTTTTAAACGAGGCTCTAATCGATACGAGGTTTGCTACCGGCACTGGGTTTGTTGTTGGTCAGTAATGGTGGTTAACAGTCCCTGGTGTGAGTGTCTGAGTGATGGGGAGTATTATGCAATTTAATCTTGGGGTTATGGTTATGACCTAATACAACTGTTCAGGTTTATACAGTGTGTAGATATGAGATTCAGGGTTTGTAACGAATTTTGGATGTTGGAGATTGGGTTCTAAGGATAAGGATCAAAGTTGAAGTAAGGATCTCAAGTTATGTTGCGTTGGCAGTCTATATGGAGTAGGGTGATGTGGGATCATCCCCGGGTATATGCATAGTAAGGTTACACCGTGGTTTGACAGCTTTGGAGCGACTCTTGGCACGTTTGAGGATGAACGTGTGTTTAAGTGGTGGAAGATGTAACGACCCGACTGGTCGTTTTGAGCAATTGCAGTTTTCTCGGTAGTTTGAGGGCTCGAGTATCTCTGCATGATGTATTATGATTTGCATAAATTGTCGGTGTTGGTTTTCAAGTTATCCGGAATTGATTGGGAAGAATGAACTTCAAGATTTAAGCCTTCAATTGGAAGAGTTGACCAAGTTTGACCTTTTAGTATTGGATCTTGGAATGGAATTTTGTGAGTTTCGTTAGCTCCATTGGGTGATTTTGGACTTAGGAGCGCGTCCGGATTGTTAGTTGGAGGTCCGTAGTCGAATTAGTCTTGAAATAGCAGAAGTTGGATTTTGGGAAGTTTGACCAAGAGTGAACTTTTTGATATTGGGGCTGGGATTCCGATTTCGGAAGTTGGTATAGGTCTGTAATGTTGAATGTGATGTGTGTGCAAAACTTGAGGTCAATCAGACGTGTTTTGATAGGTTTTGGCATCGGTTGTAGAAGTTGAAGTTCCAAAGTTCATTGATTTTGACTTTATGTGTGATTCGTCGTTTCGAAGTTGTTATGCATGAGGTGAAGTCCCGAGTAGGTTTGTTTCATCACATGGAACTTGTCTGCAAAATTTGGCGCAATTTGGAGTTGATTTGATATGGTTCGGACGCTTGGTTGCGATTCTAGAAGTTCTTGAAGTTTCCTTTGATCTTCATCTGTTTTGGCATCCGATTCATGATTCTAGAGGTTATTTTGATGTTTTGATCGCTCGAGCGAGTTCGTGTGATGTTTTTAGACTTGTGTGGGTGTTTGGTTTGGAGCCTCGGGGGCTCGGGTGAGTTTCGTATTGGTTTCGATTTGTTTTTGTTAAAGTTTTGAGTGCTGGTTATGGTTTAATCGCATTTGCGGTGTTTTGGTCGCAAATGCGTCTATCGCATTTGCAAACCCAGGCTGCTAGGCTGGAGTTTGCTTTTGCGACGAATATCTCGCATTTGCGATCCCTTTTTCGCATTTGCAAAGCTTTTGGTCGTAAATGCGACCTTAGCAGGAAAGTCTCCAGTTCGCAATTGCGATATTTTGTTCGCATTTGCGGGGGTCGCATTTGCGAACCCCCTGTCGCTAATGCGACATCTGCAACCTGCTAAATGCTGAGAATTTCGACACTTAGCTTCATTTTGATATATTTTGAACCCTAACTTCGATGGGAGGCGATTTTGTGAAGGGATTTTCATACCAAATCACTGGGTAAGTGCCTCTTATCAATTCTCAACTATATTTCATGATTTTACACAAGATTTAACATCAAATTCATGAGAAATCTAGGAAAGAATTTGGGAAGTTTGTCAAAACTTTCAAAAATGGAAATTTGGGATTTGAGAGTCGAATATGACTCAGATTTGGAAATAAAATACATATTTGGACTCGTGAGGCTATGGGTAGTCAAGACCTACCCTTGGACATGGGTTTTGACCGGGCGGGCCCGGGAGTTGTCTTTTGTTGACTTTTTAGAAATTGAATAAAAATCACAGCTTTATTAATTGAAATTATTTTCCCTTGCATTGTGTGATGTATTTAAGTCGTCTTTGGCTAGATTGAGCCTTGCAGAGGTGGATCTTATAAAGCAAAAGCTAAATTGAGTATTGAATTAGCCGAATTGAGGTAAGTGTCTTGCCTAACTTTGTTGAGGGAGTTTTCCCTACTATTTGACATTGTTTGCTACATGCGGGGGTGATACATATATGAGGTGACGAGCATATATACATGTGCCAGGGTTAACCATGCTCGGGGGTAAATTATGTTATGAATTGGGTCTTGTACATTCGTGTGATCTTCTTGCTTCATGCATGACTTGATTCCTAGATACTAAGAATATAGTATTAAATGTTTGAAACAAAGACTTAGTTCATTATGACTTGATCAAATTTGATGGAATTCTGAGATTACATTGATGTGTTTAACTCAGTTATCATTATGCATAATTATTAATACCTTGCTATAGCCGATATTCTTGAGATACTAGATTTTACACTTGTGTTGTAGATCATTTGTGAGATTTGTTGGAATACTTGAATAATAAGGTTCTTGCGAGTTTATTGAACTATTGCCGGCTTGGGAAGTTGTGATTGGGATTCATTTGGAATATTCGTTTAAATACTCTCCTTGACGTTATTTATGCTTCCTGCCTTGTTTGTCATTGATATACATATGCTTGGTAAAGAAGAGTGTAAAGCACGAAGGGTGATGCCGTGCCATTGTTTATACATTATCATGTGAGAGAGAGTGTAAAGCACGAAGGGTGATGCCGTGCCATATTATCTGAAAGTAAAAGCACGACTGGTTATGCCGTGCCATATTATCTGAGAGTAAAAGCACGAAGGGTGATGCCGTGCCATATTATCTGAGAGTAAAAGCACGAAGGGTGATGTCATGCCATATCATTTGTGAGTAAAAGCACGAAGGGTGATGCCATTCCATTTCATTTATATTATCATGTTTTTGTGTTATTGCGAGTTCATGGCATGAAAGGCGTTTCCGTGCAAGTGAGGACAAGGGACATGTATTATGTTGTGATATCCTTTTCCTGCAAATATCTTCATGTCCTTACCTTGAATTGTTACTGTCGTACTTACGGTTCTTATATGACTTGTCGTCACTTTTCTGTCTTTATTCTCTATCTCAATTGTTGTTGTGTTGCCCATGCCTTCTACTTGCTTCACTTGTAAATATCATGCCTACTTCTTGCTATTATAGTTGCATCCATGACATATCTGTTTTGTTGCACTTAGGTACAAGTCTTCTTCCATGTTAGTCATTCATGTCTCTACTTGTTAACTTATAAAGATCACGTGTCCCCTTTCTTGTTTGTTATATCTATCTTCATGCCTCCACTGTCCTTGGTGGCTTTATATTTTGTTAATCTGTTTATGTAGCTTCCAAACAGATCGTATAATTATTTATATCAGCTTTGTAAATTCTAAGTCCTAGAAGCTCATGATTTGTACTACCCGTTCTTAGGTTAATTTGTAAAAGTTGAGATAATTCTTCTTATATTTCCTACAAATTTCAATTGGATTATATTGACTGTTAGTTGGCTTACCTAGCGGGTCGAGTTAGGTGCCATCACGACTGGTGATTTTTGGGTCGTGACAGCCTAACTCATAATAGATAAATTAATCATAACAAGTATCACTGATGTGCACAGAAGTTCATCCTAGTAGGACTGTTTTTCAATTAACAGTTAGACATGGATGTAAAGCATTCATAGTAATGATTCAAAGGATACTCAAGGACTAACAAGTATTTATGAAAGCATTTTGAATACTCAGGTTTCACAAGCCTTAGCCAAGTGAGGCAGGGTTATCCTACATACCTTCATGCATACCCTAACTAGAATCATTTAACAGCAAACCCAAGTGTAGAATGACAACACTCAAGAGAGCAGGGCATGATAAGCATGAAGACTACAACAACACCCTAAGTATTAGAATAGCAGAAATCGAAAGAATGCAGCATGATGAGCATGAGGATTATAACTGAACAGAATACAACATGATGAGCATAAAGATTACAATAGAACATTAGAGTAAAGTCTGAAGTCTAGGTAGATGTGAGAAATCATCAAGGCAGGTTAAGCAACTTAAACACATAGGTTGTTCGATGTAGAAATTGAGGTCATTAAAGTCACACTACTACTTAATTAACATTAGATAAGTAACATCTTATCATAGATGAGCAAGTCATGGTGAACCAAAAATAAATGATTACAGACTGAATAAACATTATAAACTAAGCAGTTAATCAGGAAAACAATAACACGTTCATCATTTTTCAAACGAAGTAATTAAGAGAGAGAGGATGGAGGTGTACTGATCACCTCTTGAGCAGCAAACCAAAAAAAAAAGACTCTTGTTTAGTCGTATAGAATTAAGAACTCATCCCGACTAGTGTAATACTCAGAATCAGAAAGAAACCAGAAGCTAGTTAGAACCCTAGCTTAATTTACTACTCAAGGCTAAAGTCAAGATCTTTCTAAGCAATTTCGTGATAGCTTTTTGTATCTATTGGGTGTGTTAGCTCTGTAGGTTGAAGATGTTAGGTCTGTTAGGTGAGAACATTAAAGCCCATATTTATAGTGCCATTAATGGCTTAGGGTTTTAGCAAAATTCAAATTCAGTAGTAAAAGAAGATGACTACTAGATGATGCAAGCATAGGCGAGTGAAAATCAGAGAGACAGAGGTAAAATTGGTGAGTGATTTTACCTGAGAGGGGAGAGGGTCGACCGTTGAAGTCTTCGATCAGTGGTCAGACTCTAATATCCATAGGTAACTGCGTTTGACCTCTGAAAAAGAATAATGATGATGAAGCTGAATAAATCAACCATGCATGCTGCGAATTGAAATAACGAAGGGAGAAATCAGATGAATTGAAGTTTCGTCCTTTAGGTCTAGGGTTTCAGATTGGGGATTTTGAATTTTGTGATGGAAATGGAAAATAAATCGCAGGCTTCATATCGTAGGGACAAAGGGGAGGATTTTCTGAGTTTGGATTTGAAAGAACGAAGACGAGGCAGTGTCTCGATGCTAAGGTCGGGATTCAAGTGATTCAGATTTGAAGAACACAAAAAGGGGAAAGGTCAGCGGGATTCTCGGATAGTGAAGCAGGAGAGGACGATTTGGTGAGAGGTTTCATGACCTTGCACGAATTTGTGCAAGGTCTATTGATTAACATTCATGTGAGATTGAGATAAAGAAGAGGGAAAGCGGAAAGGTAGGCGGCTGAGAGGGTTGTAAATGAATTAGGGTTAAGGGGTTTGGGGGCCGTCTCTAAGGTTAAGCTTGAGAGATTGGATTTGGACCATTGATCTTTTAGATCAACAGTCCTGATATTTAGGGATTAATCTGATTTTTATGGGAAATTCGGTGGCCGTTGGATATTTGTGATCCAACGGTCAAGATTAAAAACTCCGAGTGTTTTGAAAATTAAAGAGGAAAGTAGAGTAAAATTGTAGGCCGTCGATCTAGGAAATAAATAGCTCAGATCAGTTGTGTTTGTTTTGTGAGTGTGGGAGACCGGCGACGTGGCAAGCACTGATTGGTTTAGGGAAGGGATGCAGATTGCTAAGATGGAAAGAGAGGGTTGCTTGGACTGGATCAGATTTTGTTTTGGGCAGGAATTAATTTGACAAATAGCCAATTTGTATTTGATTGGATTTTTGCAACTGTAGCCATATGTCTTTAGCCCCTTTGAAATTAATTTAAATAAACTTAAATAATTTTAATAAATATAATAGAAATTAAAATTATCAAATACACTATTAATTACTGTAATTAGTTAATTAATTAATAAAATATCTTATTTTCCTATTTACTACACTAATTTCGAATTATTATCATAGTAGTCTATTTAATCTAGAAATTAAGGAGTAATTCATTACATTAATTATAAAGCCTATATGATGTATTTTAGAAAATAGTAAGTATATTTGTAATTACACAATGCTAATACTGAGTGACTAATTTCAAAACTAATATTTAATTAATTTTTATAAAACATGTATTTATTGATGGAAAATACTTTCAAAACATTCATTGTAAATTTTTAAGTGCAAATAAATTAATTTTAAAAGGGAGGGTCAAAATTGACCGTCAACACCTTCTACATGAAGTTCATCTCTTCGGAAGGTAATCATGTTCGCCTCGACCATCTTCCCGGTAGTCGCCGCCAATGCGTCTCTAGTAGTGTTGCTCGTCACACTCACTCCACTTAACACCTTCATAGCATCTTTATGACTGTCAGAACTCATTAGCAGGTCCATGATCGATATATGTGCAGGGGGTTTCTTCTGTTGCTCCTTCGCGGAGTATTCTTTAGATGACATCTTCTTCCAAAATTCTACAACCTCAGTATCTGTTATATTCCTCCTCTGAATCTGTTCCTTTCTTGGATTTCCTCGGTTTACCTAGTCCGGAGCGTAACACCTCCTTGACCTGGTCATTCCATGAGCCGCTGTAGAATCCATCATCTTGCCTTTTCCTTTTTGCTGATACGTCCACTGTACTGTCTTGTATTCCCGATCTTCCTCATTCTTGATAATGGCAGTGGACTGTTGCTAGTATGTCTGGACCATCACTGGAGATTTTAGTTGTACGGTGATCATCAGAGTTCTTCGGGGTGGAACCCTTGCAGTCTCAGTGGTTTCTAATGTGACGATGGTTCCTTTCAAGTCATACTCTTCATCCAAGGGAATCATATTAGCTCCTTGATTCCGGTGGTTCGGCTGTAGGTTACGGTTCACATTGGGTGGAGCTGGGGTGCACTCAATGGCTCCACTTTTGATCAGCGACTCAATTCCATTCTTTAGTATGAATTAATCCTCAGTATTATGCCCTGATACGCCCGAATGGTAGACGCACCACTTGGTTGCATCAAAGCATTTTGAAGGATGCTCATGAATCCTCCCTTCTACCAGATGTATCAAGCCAGCTCTCCTCAACCTTTCAAACAATTGAGCCAAAGGTTCAGAAATTGGGGTGTAGTTTTTGGGACTTCTTTCTTCAAATTTGGGCGAGGTCGGGGTGCGTAGGTGAGTCGATTTTGATGAGTGGTTGTTTGAACTGGAGCGTATGGTCATTGTGGATTTGGATTTGTATGGGAACGAGGTGGGTTATATTGAGGTTGAAGGTTGTAGTATGGTTGTGTGTTGTATACTGGAGCATAAGTAGGTGGATGGGTGTTCAGAGAGTAAGAGCTATTTCCATGGAGTGAATTGGACTGGTAATAGGGAATGATTACTAATAGCTCTTCTTTCTTCTTCTTCCTGGTGCCTATCAAGCTGGATTGAATTTCTTTGCTAGCTGCTTACAATGCGATCATAGATTGTATTTTGCCGGACTTGATGCATTCCTCTAAAAAGTCTCCCATCTTAACAAGTTCGGGGAACTTCTACCCCATCATTCCCATCTTCTTTTCAAAGTAGATTCCTTCTTGAGCCCTGATCAGCTCGTTGTCATCTAGAGGGACCTGAGTCCTAGCAGCCTACGACCTCCAACGACGGGCATATGCCTAAAATAATTATGACGGCTTTTTCTGTAAATTTACCAGGGCGAACCTATCTGGGGTAATTAATGTGTTGAACTGGAAACGGTTCATGAAATCTTCTGCCATATCCTGCCACTCCATCTAATTTTTGGGATCCTGGCGAGTGTACCAAGTAAGTGCCTCTCCTGTCAAAATTTTTATAAATAGCTTCATCCTTAACTTCTCATTTCTTCCTACTCCAACTAGCTTATCGCAGTAAGCCCTCAAGTGTGCATGGGGATCACCTATCCCATCAAAGATGTCAAACTTCGGAGGCTTGTACCCTACCAGCATGTAAACATCAGGGTGTATACACAGATCCTCATAATCTAGACTTTTGCTCCCTCGAGCGACCTAAGGTTATTCATTTATTTCCTCAATGCACGCAGTTATTCAGATACCAACTCTTCCTCTTTATACTTAGATTCCTTCTCCATTTCAGCATACTGATCAACTTCATAAGGCAACCTGACCGTGACGGGCGCTGTGAAGGTGGGTTCTGAAATGGCATATACGAGTGGAACATATCGCTCGTGTGTATAGGTATGTGCCGCAGGTATGTGCTAGTTTTGATTGGTGGTGAAGGTGACGCCATCATGAGGAGGGAATAAATGCTATTGGTAGTGACTATTGGATTTCACGGTGTCTGAACATAATTTGGTACATAAGGAGTGTGTATGGGAGGATTTGGTGGGTTTGCAGGGGTTACTAGGTGTATAATCTGGGTTGTAGTGACTGAAGTCCGGGTATTATTTGCTTGGCGGGTAGTTAAAGGAAAATGATCGGGGATCGAATCTAGTGAAAGAAAACAGGGTGGTTGTGGGATCGTCGTCACGACCAAATGCGCCAATTCCCAAATGTGTTGTACTTCCTCTGTTAATGATTCCATCTCTTGTGCTATCCTAGCAACATGTTCTTCATTCCGAGTATCATCATTTTCTCCCGATCGCCCCGGGCTATCATCTATTACTAGAGCATGTTCAGTTAGGTTATCTGTCGCAGACATCTTCCCTTTTGATCTCAAGTTGTATGGTGGTTCCGCCAGTTTTTGGGTCAACACAAACCAACCTCTTCTTTGGGGAATAATGATAAAGTAATGCAAGAAAAGAAAAGAAAAGAAAAGAAAAGAAAATAAAAAGAGTAGGAGTCAATTTCAGTGTTTGCTTAAATATGAGCACATAGAGCAGTTAGTTCACGTATTCAAGAAAGCGTATTGCCTAATGTGTGAGGGGCCTCTCTTTGCTGGAGGTAGGCCTAAGTCGTGAATATTTGACAAACTGTTAGATTCGACACGTTCAGATTTGAAGCAAACTTTTGGTTTTCATTAATAATATTTGGATTGTAGTAGGCGGGAGCAAGGGTTACAACATTGTTTTCAACATTCATAAGATTACATGGGCTCAACATACTTGCCCTTAGGGAAATGAAAGAGTTCGGGATAAACGATACAAGGTAGGAAAAGTGTGAAATCAACCAGCTAGTAACAGTCATCCCCAGAATCTTTTCCCATGTCTTCTTCCTCTTCCGGTTCCTCTTCCAGGTCTTTTTCAAATTCTTCTTCATTATTATCATTGAAATCAAGCTCTTCTTACGGGTCTTCTTTTGGTTATGTCTCAGACTCAATTTCTATACACTCGACCACTCGGTTATCATCCTTTGGAGGTGGCAGCATATGATCAATTGATCCTGGGACCACTTGGAGATGCATGGAGGTTGTTACAAGGTATTGAGGAAAACTTTCATGATAGATCTGTAATGCTGCCACTGCATCTTCTAGCCAGGCTATTCCTTCCCTGCTTGGTCAGGCCAACTCATCCTCTTCATTGATCCTGACATAGTACTCTAGAATGCACAACGAATTCTGACCCATTGGCATCATAATTAAATCGCTCCACTCCTCATGAAGTCTCCTTATCCTTGGTATCAGGATCTGCCCATTGTACTCATCTTCATATAGAGTCGTTATCATCCATAGAGGTACATCCTGAATCAAACCAAACTATCTGAGAACTCATAGGGGTGCATATGGTTGAATGTCCTCAAGTCCTATCAGCTCGATGAAATACTTCTAGGGAGTCCTTAGAATTGCTATGTCACTCAGCTACGAAAGCTTCTAGTTTATCCACTCTCCGCTCAAGTTGGTCAGCATCTGTCTCTATTCTTCCTGTCCGTGCGGGGAAACCCAATGCCTCATTCTCTCATTGCGACTCCGAATCATATTTCTAACACCCACAAAGTAATCCACAATTGCCTCTCACTGAAAGAAGTGCTCAGTGGCCCTTATTTGGAGTAACAAGTTGCAACCTTTGAAGAAATTGTACCCTCAGAAACATGCAGATAATTCTCTGAGAATATTTTCTAATATCATTGGAACCAAGGTGGCTTGAAGGTTACCCCGGAATGTTGCCAAGACCACTGGCAACAAGTTGATGTTGATCCGTCCTCTCCTTTGTGGGAAAACCAACTGTCCTAATAGCGCCAAATAGAAGGTTATGGGTGGATACCCTCCTAGATATCTTGATCACACTGAAACTCTCCTAGGTACCATTCATAGCTATCTCGATGTCCAAACCTATCGAACAAGTGGTCCAGGCTTAACCATCCGTCTTCAATGTTCCTTAAACTACGACTACCCGCCAAACCTAAAGCATCGAGAAACCTGTAGCCGGGCATGGTGACCGGTAGTATCAGCTTTCTCCTAGTAAATAGAAGCTCTGTGAAGCTGGTAACTTCTTCCAACGTTGGCACCAATTCACAGTCAGCGAATTTCAAAATAGCATTGGTCGGATCCCAGAATTCTATAAGCAAACGGGTAAGCACCTTGTCGGCCCCGATGTTCAGTAAGGCAGTCAATGCTCCTAAGTGTATCATGATTTCGTCTCCATGTTCTCGGCAAATATTCTTCCACCATTGCTTTAGCTTGTGCGGTGCTCCTATGACCACATTGATTTTTGGGATGTTCTGGTTTATTTCCATTTCTGAAGAGGGAATAAAAGGGTTTGGTAAGTGTTTTGCTCTGGATCTTTAGTGTCTCATCGTGATTGATTTGTCGTTCTACAAAAGCCATATCGTTGGGTGCATGACTCATTGACATTAGGGTGGCTTTCCTAATTGTGTGTCGATGCCAAGGAGCTACTCACCTAAGGTTTATGCAGTATGACCTATGTTTTCAAGAGTAGAATGTTTCTTAATTTTGAGTTGGACTGAATATTGCGAGAAGTTATGTCAGTTGATCTGATAAAGCCATTCCCTGAAACTAAATAATTTTTGAAAGAAGATTCGGAGGGGTGTAAAAGACAACCCTCGCGTGCCATTGTGTGTGATACTGTACGGCCAAGACTCGATAGGAAATAATGTGATGACAGTATATATAAAGCAGTAACAGATAGTGGGATGTTAGTAACAACATTAAAGTAAGCATATAAATACAAGAAGAGCAAGTAAGCATGTAAACACATATTTGTAAATTAAGCACAGTTAAAGTAGTATATAAACAATTGTTCTCAAATTCGACATCTAGTCTAAGTCTGCTAAGGTCAGAACCTAAGTGTGATCCCCAGTAGAGTCGCCATGTTGTTGCACCCTATTTTGCACGAGTCAAAACAAGATTCAACTAGTGGTTTCCCTGTTGATGATAAAAGAGAGTCGTCACCTAATATTTAAAATTATACTAGGGTACCTATTTGATTATTAAAATAATTATCATATTAGTCTGCTAACTAGTGAGATTTGGGTAAGGGTTCTTGTTCTTCTAAGGGGAAGGTGTTAGGCACCCCCTAGAATCTAGTAGCTCCATAGGACTTAGACTAGGTTCGGGAATTAAATGTCTATATTCTACTTGGTTCGTGCTTAAAAGTGTATAGCTCACTCTATGTCATGTTTGAAACTTATCATTTTGAAAGGAAGATAATATATGTATTTTGAAAAGATAGTATAGGTTTTGCTTGTGAAAGTCCCTTTAAAAATGTTGACATAATTGAAATAGTTTTGGAAATGTATTTATAATGTTTATGTTTGTAAAGTTACAAACATAGCCAGGTTTTAAAATACTTTAGCCTTAAAATAAAATGGCTATATGTGTAACTTTACAAAGTAAGGCTATTTGAAAAAATAGGTTTTAGATATACCTTAAGACTAATTTCAAATATTGTACCCAAGTTTTAGAAGAAAATCATTTGAAGTATCCTCGACTTCGACTACGTTTGTTTCGATTTGTAGAAAACTTGATCTTGAAATCGTTTGCTTGGTTTTTGGCTTTTAAGGAAAATGTTTGTCAACTTTTGAATCTGATTTTGAACGTCAAAGAATTCCATGAAAATGGTTAGTATACGTGAAAGTAAGACTAATATGGCAGAAGCAATTGAGTATGTTAAACTGTTTACCCAATGAAAGAATTAATACTTCCTTTTAATTTTAACTATTATTTTTATCTTTCCTAGGTTTCCAAGATAATTCAAAGATAATAAATAAAGAGAAAGTGCTTACTAAACATTATCAATCTTATATACACACAAGGCAACAACGAATTATATAAAATAATAAGGAAAGGGAACTGGACTCATGGTTTGAGCTTGAAGAATGTTAGGCCCAGCGGACAACGAATAGCAGCAACAACTTTAAGTGACTCCAACTCAGATTCATGTAAAAAATAAAAAGAGGATGTCATTAGGTACTTGGCCCAATTCAACATTTAAACACAAGTAATATCAGTATAAGCCTAAGATAAAACTGTAACAAATATTAGTAATTAAGAATGCAATAAAATTAATGTAAGGTCAAAGAGAGTAAACAAATTAACAGTGAGGCCTTTCTTTTATATCACACTAACCCTAAAGAGATTAATAAGTTTCAATGGTTAAAAGCATAAGGTAAAATCCCATTCATGTCCAAGGCACTGTTTGGATCCCTGGCACTTCAAAGTTCATAAGGGTGTAACGACCCGACCAGTCGTTTTGAGTATTGTAGCCTCGTTCTCCAATTTATTTCTTATTCTATGTTCATTTGCAGTTATGTGACTTTCCGGGGTGGTTGATTTGGTTTCGGGGATATTTCGAAATGAATTGGGACACTTAATCCCAAGGTTGGAAGCTTAAGTTGAAAGAGTTGACCGAATGTTGACTTATGTGTAAACAACTCCATAATGGAGTTTTGATGGTTCCAGTAGCTTTGTATGGTGATTCTGGACTTAGGAGTATGTCCGGATATTGATTTTGAAGTCCGTAAGTCGTTTTGGCTTGAATTGGCGAAAGTTGGAAAGTTCAAGGTTTGGAAGGCTGAGAAGTTTGACCGAGAGTTGACTTTACTGATATCGGGCTCTGATTTGGGTTCCGGAATTTGTAATATGTTTGTTGTGTCATTTATGACTTCTTTGCAAAATTTGAAGTCATATAGAGTTGGTTTGATAGGGTTCGACATTGGTTTTAGAAGTTGGAAATCCATTAGTTTCAATAGGCTTGAATTGGGATGCGATTCGTATTTTTGATATTGTTTGATATGATTTGAGGATTTGACTAAGTTTGTATTATGTTTTAGGATATGTTGATACATTTGGATGGGGTCCCGGGGGCCTCGGGTTTGATTCAGATTGAAATCGGAGTGAGAATTAGACTTATGCATTTTCTGATGGTAGCAGATCTGGTGTAACCGCACCTGAGAGGATTTTGCAGTAGGTGCAGAGCCGCAGAAGTGGCCAAGGGGTCGCAAAAGCGCTTCTGGGTGAGTTGGGCAATGGCCGCAGGTGCGTGATTCTTTCCGCAGAAGTGGATGAGGAGCTGGATTGGGAAGTCCGCAGAAGCGGATAGTTGTGCGGATAAGTGCATCCGTATATGTGGGCTTGGAACTGCAGATGCGGTGGATTGGCTTTTAAGTGTATTCTGCAGATGCGAATGGTTGACCACAGAAGTTGTACCGTGGAAATGGTGATCTTGACCGTAGAAGAGGTTTTGCTGGACAAAATAGAAAAATCGAGTGTTTGAGTCTTTTCTTCATTTACGGACTTGTGGAGCTCGGCTAGGGGTGATCGTTTAGAGGGATTTCACTACAATTCAAGAGGTAAGTGACTTTGAATCACTTTTGTCCATTAATATTGAATACCCACTTCCACGTATTGATGACTTATTTGACCAACTTCAGTGAGCTAGAGTGTTTTCAAAGATTGATTTGAGGTCCGAGTATCACCAGTTGAAGATTCGGGATTCTGATATCTTGAAGACAACATTCAGGAACCGCTATGGTCACTACGAGTTCCTTATGATGTCTTTTGGGCAGACTAATGCCCCAATAGCATTTATGCATCTAATGAACAGTGTATTCCAGCCTTATCTTGATTCTTTTATCATAGTATTCATTGATGACATACTGGTGTACTCTTGCAGCCAGGAGGAGCATGCGCAATATCTGAGGATTGTACTACATATGTTAAGGTAGAAGAAGCTTTATGCTAAATTCTCCAAGTGTGAGTTTTGGCTAGATTCAGTGGCATTCTTGGGGAAGTGGAGTCTAGTGAGGGGATCAAGGTAGATCCGAAGAAGATTGAGGCTGTTCAGAGTTGGCCCAGACCGTCTTCAGGTACTGAGATTTAGAGATTTCTTGGTTTGGTCGGATATTATCGCCAATTTGTGGAGGATTTCTTATCCATTGCTCCACCTTTGACTAGATTGACCCATAAAGGTGCCCCATTCAGGTAGTCTGATGAGTGTGAGGAGAGCTTTCAGATGCTCAAGCCTACCTTGATGACTGATCGAGTTTAGTTTTACCTTCAGCATCGGGTTCATATACAGTGTATTGTGATGCTTCTCGGATTGGTATTGGGTGTGTCTTGATGCAGGAGGGTAGGGTGATTGCTTATGCTTCACACCAGTTGAAGCCCCATGAGAAGAACTACCTCGTTCATGATTTTGAGTTGGCAGCCATTGTTCATGCATTAAATATTTGGAGGCATTATATCTATGGTGTATCTTGTGAGGAATTTACAGATCATCAGATTCTACAACACTTGTTTAAACAAAAGGATCTAAATTTGAGGCAGCGGAGATAGTTAGAGTTGTTGAAAGACTATGATATCACCATTTTGTATCATCCCGGGAAGGCCAATGTGGTGGCCAATGCCTTGAGTAGAAAGGCCGTAAGCATGGGTAGCCTTGCATATATTCAAGTTTGTGAGAGACCTCTAGCATCAGATGTTCAGGCCTTGGCCAATCAGTTCTTGAGGTTAGATGTTTCGAAGCTTAGTCGGGTTCTAGCTTGCACGATTTCTCGGTCTTCTTTATACGAGCGCATCAGAGAGCGTCAGTATGACGACCCCCATTTGCTTGTCCTTAAGGACACGGTACAATACGGTGATGCCAAGGAGGTTTCTATTGGAGATGACGGGGTGTTGCAGATGCAGGGTTGGATTTGTGTGCCCAATATGGATGGGTTACGTGAGATGATTCTTGAGAAGGCCTACAGTTCGCAGTATTCCATTCATCTAGGTGCCGCGAAGATGTATCGGGACTTGAGGTAGCACTATTGGTGGAGAAGAATGAAGAAAGATATAGTGGAGTATGTGGCTCGATGCTTGAACTGTCAGCAGGTGAAGTACGAGCATCAGAGGCCGGGAGGTTTGCTTTAGGTAATTGAGATTCTAGAGTGGAAATGGGAGCGTGTTACTATGGAAATTGTTATTGGGCTCCCGCGGACTTTGAAGAAATTCGATGCTATTTGGGTGATTATGGACCGATTGACTAAGTCCGCACATTTCATTCCGATTGTGACTACCTATTCTTTTGAGCAGTTGGCTGAGATCTATATTCGCGAGATTGTTCGCCTTCACGATGTGCCAGTGTCCATTATTTCTAATAGGGGCACGCAATTCACATCGCAATTTTGGAGAGCAGTGCATCGAGAGTTGGGAACACGGGTTGAGTCAAGTATAACATTTCACCCCTAGATGGACGGACAATCCGAGTGCACCATTCAGATATTGAGGATATGCTACGCGCTTGTGTTATGGATTTCGGGGGTTATTGGGATCCATTTCTATCGCTTGCAGATTTTGCCTACAATAACAAATACCAATCGAGTATTCATATGGCTCTTTATGAGGCCTTGTATGGGAGGCAGTGTCGGTCTCCAATTTGTTGGTTTTATCCGGGTGAGTCTAGGTTGTTGGGTACAGATTTGGTTTAGGATGCCTTAGAAAAAGTCAAGTTAATTCAGGATTGGCTTCGAACAACAAAGTCTAGACCGAAGAGTTACGCTGATCAGAAGGTCAGTGACGTTGCTTATATTGTGGGAGATAAGGTATTGCTCAGAGAATCACCCATGAAGGGTGTGATGAGGTTTGGGAAGAAGGAAAAGTTGATCCCTCAGTATATTGGTCGTTTTGAGGTACTTGAGAGGATTGGAGATGTGGCCTACAAGCTTGAATTGCCACCTAGCCTATCGGGTGTTCATCCAGTGTTTCATGTTTCCATGTTCCGAAAGTACTACGGTGATCTGTCTCATATTTTGGACTTCAGCTCGGTTTATTTAGATGAAGATTTGACTTAAGATGTGGAGTCGGTGGCCATTTTGGATCGGCAGGTTCGAAAGTCGAGGTCTAAGAATATAGCTTTAGTGAAAGTTTAGTGGAGAGGCCAGCTAGTCGAGGTGGCTACTTGGGAGGCCGAGCGGGAGATGCAAAGCATCTATCCACACCTATTTGAGACTCCAATTATGATTCTAGACCCGTTCGAGGACGAACGTTTATTTAAGAGGGGGAGAATGTAACAATCCGGCTGGTCGTTTTGAGTATCGTAGCCCCGTCTCCCAATTTATTGCTTATTTTATTTTCATTTGCGATTATGTAACTTTCCTAGGTGGTTGATTTGGTTCCGGGGATATTTCAGAATGAATTGGGACACTTAATCCCAAGGGTGGAAGCTTAGGTTGAAAGAGTTAACTGGATGTTGATTTATGTGTAAAAGACTCTGAAATGGATTTTTGGTAGTTCTGATAGCTTCGCATGGTGATTTTGGACATAGGAGTATGTCCAGATATTGATTTGGAGGTCCGTAGGTTATTTTGGCTTGAATTGGCGAAAGTTAGAAAGTTGAAGATTTGGAAGGTTGAGAAGTTTTACCGAGAGTTTTACTTTATTGATATCGGGCTCGGATTTTGTTTCCGGGAGTTGGACTAGGTTTTTTGTATCATTTATGACTTGTATGCAAAATTTAAAATCATCCGGAGTTGGTTTGATAGGTTTCGGCATTGGTTTTAGAAGTTGGAAATCCATTAGTTTCAATAGGCTTAAATTGGGGTGATATTCGTATTTTTGATGTTGTTTGAAGTGATTTGAGGTTTCAATGAAGTTTGTATTATGTTTTAAGATGTGTTCGTATGTTTGGATGGGGTCCCAGGCATCTCAGGTTTGATTCGGATTGAAATCATCCGGAGTTGGTTTGATAGGTTTCAGCATTAGTTTTAGAAGTTGGAAATCCATTAGTTTCAAAAGGCTTGAATTGGGGTGCGATTCATGTTTTTGATATTGTTTGATATGATTTGGGGCTTCAACTAAGTTTGTATTATGTTTTATGATGCATTCGTATGTTTGGATGGGGTCCCAGGTGCCTCGGGTTTGATTCGGATTGAAATCAGAGTGGGAATTGGACTTACTGATGGCAGCAGATTTGGTGTAACCGCACCTGCGAGGATTTGGCTGCAGGTGCGGAGCCGTAGAAGTGGACAAGGGGTTCTAGGTGAGTTGGACAGTAGCGGCAGGTACGTGATTCTTTTCTCATCTGCGAACCCGCAGATGCGTATTTGTTTCCGCAGAAGCGGAGGAGGAGCTGGATTGGGAAGTCTGCAGAAGCGGATAGTTGTGCACAGAAGTGCATCCACATGTGCGGGCTTGGGACCGCAGGTGTGGTGGGTCGGATTTTAAGTGAATAATGCAGATGCGGATGGTTGACCGCAGAAGCGGTGATCTTGACCACAAAAGTGGTTTTTTTGGACATGACATAAAAATCGAGGGTTTGAGTCTTTTCTTCATTTTTGGACTTGTGGAGCTCAGCTAGGGGTGTTGTTTGAGAGGGATTTCACTACAATTCAAGAGGTACGTGACTTGGGATCACTTTTGTTCATTAATATTGAATACCCATTGATTATCACACCTGATTATGTGTTTTTTAGGTGAAATTTGGGGGATTTTTGACTAGGTATTGGTGAGTAAGATTTAGGCATTTGAGGGTTGATTTGTGGTTAGAATTGAATGATTTTGGTATGGTTGGACTCGTTATTAAATGGATGTTCGGATTTTGTTAATTTTGTCGGGTTCTGAGGCATGGTCTCGGGGTTGACTTTCTTGGTTGGCTTTTTAACCGACTAAGTACTATGAGAGTGTGAGTACTTGAAAATATCACAGTGATACTGTACTTGACATGCATATTAACGTGTAGGCATATAAATGTACCATTCCTCATGCTAGCTATACTTGATATGTTCATATTCGTGTTGGCCTCTAAATGTGAACTTGAAAGCATGTCTAAATTTCTGTACAATGAATAAGCTAAATTTGGAAGTTTGAGTTATTACTGTCATTCTCATTACTATATATGTGTTGGCAATATATTGGTTCTGACTGTATCCTTCTAAGCTTGTCACTGCTTTCAGCCCAAGGTTATTCTTGTTATTTATTGAGTAAATTGGGTTGGTTGTACTCATACTACACTTTGCACTTCGTGTGCAGATCGAGGTACATCTGGACGCTATGATTGCTAATTTGGTGCTAGTACCTGCTCAGAGACTTTGAGGTTGATGTTATGACGCCCGCAGACCTTGACTCTCCTTCCTTTCATTTTATTCATTACTATTATATTGTCCTAGACAGTTGTACTAGAGTATCAGACTATGTTGACACTTAGTAGCTCATATACTCGGTTGACACCATATTTTCGGATTGGTTATAGTAGAGTTACAATTGTTTTTATCAGATATTTCTGAGATATTTTCGTTGTTGAGCATATTAAATCATGTTTTAATTCAAATGCTTAGTTGTTATGTTATTGCCCGCTTGCCTAGTAAATGTGTTAGGCGCCATTACGACAGGTTGAGATTTTGGGTCGTGACAAAGAGTCTCAAGGACCCCGAGTAGTGCTTGTGTCAGGAAGGGCATCTCAAACACAAACTAAACCTTACTCCCAAATACCCTTAACCACTCACACTTACTCTTACCTATAGGTTTAAGTGCCAGTGAGGCACTCACTGTAGCTCTAAAACAGTAATAATATAACAGAGGTATATACAATTCTCACAGAGATTATACAAAATATTACTATGAATATTGTGATAGAAAATAAAACCATAAGGATCACAATCCAAACACAAGGGTGTATTACACTGCCAACATCTTCAACAAACTTAGGAATACTCAAAGAAGCCAAAGCATGTACAACCAAAGAGAGGAAACACCAACAAATTATTTAGGAATCCAAACATTCAGTCATATGATTAAGGAGTAAGGAGACTCATGCATCTACTGATAATTTCAAATTTTACAAGAGACCCTGCTCATAATACCTTGACAGCTTATTAGACTATGTTTTGAATTAATTAAAGATTAATTCATAGACTAAGTCTTAATCTCTACTAATAGTATGAGTTAACAGCCTCATTCAAAATCCTTAAAGCATATTAAGAAGTACACTTAAGCGAGCAAATTGATCTTTACATAAGCAGATGACATGATCTTTAAAGGCTAATAACCTCACATTTATACTAGGCTCATTAGGAGTTAAGACATTCATATAAACACAAGGTAATGTTCTGACAAGGGAGGTATGCATTTAGAGCTTCCCTTAAGTGTACAGGTGAGTCACAGTTAACTATGTAGGCCTAGAAAGGCTTAATTTCCCGTGTGTGATAGTACAATATGAGAGCATAAGCATGAGTATGAAAGGTAAGCATGAAGTTTGTTTAATGAATGAGTGCAGAAAAACCAGGAGAAGACAACTAAGCACTTACAAGAGATATCCTTAAGGAGTGCAAGACTACAACATGGTAGAATGTCAAACATCATAGGGTCAGACCAACAAATTTAGTACATAAGTCTAGGACAAGGAAGGTTTCACATGAAATAAGCATGGTTCTAGTAGCAAGAAAACTAGTCCAGTTAAATAGGTGAATGCATTAGTCCAAGAATGATGAAGTTTAACTTAGTATGGTCAGTTCAAGAATGATATACATGTACAATAGCTATAACTCTCAACCAGACTCTATTTCTTAATCAGATCCTTGAAGACAATTCTAAACATGCTTGGTCTAGTTTAACAGTAGCAATCAGAGTTCATATAAGATTAACTACAGAAACTCATAAGAACTTAAACCAGTTTCATTTCAGAAATATTTACATTTGGGTGAGGCTTCACAGATATGATCACACAATTAAGAAAGTTTACAGAAAAACCTTTGCAGTGATCTCTTAAGAGGTATCAGAATTCCATAAGCACATTGGAAGAGAGAAAGCAACCCAAACAACTTAAACTGGTATGTCGTAACTTAAATGACAGCCATGTATTTAACCTTAAGTGTTCATATCCCTTTTTCTACTTTTGATTTATCAGATAGATAACCTTAAGTACATGATAGAAATCAACAAGTAACACTAAGTAAGGATTATTAAAGTAAGCATGAGGACCATAACAAAGTCATCAGGGAATTTTAAGGTCAAAGCAGATGTACATAATTAATATGGTTCTTTTTTAATCACACATTGCATATTCATCAAGATTACAAAATTGTCGATTAGTATTGGTTTAGCTTCAGATCATTGAGGGAAATAATATCAAAGCATAATGTCAATTATGAACTAATAATAACACATTATAAGCAAAGATAATCAATTATAAACTAATAAAAACACGTCATGAGCAAAGTTAATTAACAGAAGATAATAGAGTAGGCATAATTTTAACTAAACAGTTAAAGGAGAGGAAGGATCGACGCTCCCTGACCTTCCTTTGAGAAGCAAACCAAACAAGGATTTTTGTTAGCTGTTCAGGAATCAAGAACTCAAACTCTGACCAGTGCAGAACTCGAAATCAGAAAGAAATCAGAAGCTAGTTAGAAAACCCTATTTTTACCACTCAAGACTAAAATTGATATTTCTCTATTTTCTAAGTGATTTTATGTGTATCTTGTGTTAGGTCTGTTAGGTGAGAGCATTTAAAGTCCCATTTTGTAGTGGAATTCAATACCTTAGGTTCAACAGAAATCAAACTCGGTGGTGGAGAGTGACAAAGGAGTAGTGATATTAGCATAATCGGGTGAAAATCTGAGAAGATAGAGGGAAATTAGTAGGGATTTTACCTGAGAGGGGGGAAAGTTGACCGTTGAAGGAAAACTCCATCAGGTAAGAGCCTCAATATCCAGAGGTCGCTTCACTTGACCTCTGGACCAAGAATAAATATGATAGCACTGGGAGACGGCCATGCATGCCACTGATTTAACAAAATAAAGAAGATTTCTGAAGACTTGACATTGCATCATTTGGTCTAAGGTTTCGGATTTGGGAATTTTTAAATTTGAGAGATGAAACGGGAAGAAACCAGCGAGATTCACGGATTCAGGAGGCAAAGGGGACGATTTCATGGGCTATTTGAGACCTTGCACGAATTTGTGCAAGGTTCTTTGATTGATTAGGATGATGGGAGTTGAGAGAATAAATAAAAAAGAGGAAAGGAGGGCTGACTAGTCTTAGACGAAATGATTTAGGGTTTGGGATAGACTTAAGCTGGTCTCTAAGGTTAAAGTGGAGGGGAGTGATCTAGTCCGTTGGATCATTTGATCAACGGTCTTAATAATTTAGGTATTAAAAGGTTTTAATGAGGAAATATGAGGGCTGTCGGATCTTTGTGTTTCAACGACAGAGATTGGATCGGGCCAGCATTAAAATTAAAGGAAAAATAAGATAAAATATGGGTCGTTGATTATATGGATCAACGACTCAGATGGGTGTGTGCTTCTTGTGTGAGTGCTGAAGACGGGTGATGTGGCAAGCTTAGATTGGCTTTGGGAGAGTGACACGGATTGCCACAGTGGAAAGAGAGGGGTGGACATGGACTGGGTCAGATGGAATTGGGCTTGGGTACTGGGCTTATTTTAGTTTAAAGAATAGTCATTTCGTGTTTAATTACACAATTGCAAATGTAGCCATCTGGTCTTTATCCTTTTAAAGATTAATTTAATTAAACTTAAATAATTCTAATAAAATACAATAGAAATTATTATAATCAAATATACTACTAATTATTGTAATTAATTAATTAGTTTACTAAAATTCTTATTTTCCTATTTACTACACTAATTTCGGATTTATTTTGAAATAATAGGCTATGTTTCCAAAAATTGAGAAATAACTTTATTGAATTAATTATATTACTATGTGATGAATATGAAAATTATTTTAATAGTTTAAAATGGTAAAATAGTAAAGATAATATTTTGTAATTATATAGTTACTACATTATTAATTAACACCATTAATTATTAATAAATAAGTATTATTAATTAGAAAATATCTTTAACTTATTTATTGAAAATTAATAAGTGTAAGTAAATTAAATTTATAAGGAGGGTCAAAATTGATTGTCAACACATGCATGTATTGTTACTGAATATATGAGCAAGAAATGAGTATTAGCACTTATGGGATGGTGATCGGAAGCCATAATTGCTTAACCTAGATTATTGGGTGTTGTAGAGATTTTGTAATGAATTAATTAAAAAAATTGGGTGGATGCGAGTTCATTGATGATTATAATGGTGCTAAAGAAGGCAGTTAGTAGTCAAATGATGTTATAGTATCTCTTGTTGATGTTATAGTATCTCTTGTTGGTGGGAATGAGGGATTGTTGGATGAAGAAACACCATTACTAGAGGTAGTAGAATGCTATGCACTCTAGATGTTTGATAAAATGCCAAAATAACCTAAAACCTGGAAATTTTTACTAATATTGGTCAAATTGAATCATGTTGATGTATATTGAAGTTGTAAGAGTAGTGGGATATTTTAGTATCACCAAAGATCTTAATCGAGGTATGTTGGCTAAACTCGTTTTCAAGAATTGGAATCCATGAATTCCTCGTAAGTTCTAAATGTGGTTTGTTCAAACTCCTATCCCAACTATTCCAAATTGCTTTAGAAGATTGATTTGCCTAAATTCTTATGTACTCGAGTCACGTTCGAATTACCCATATCCTATGATGCTTCCCCTTCATGGGAAATTGTTCAAATATGGTTGTTGTAACTAATGCATAAGATTTGAATCCATGTGTCAATTGTAAATCATCATGATCTCCCTTGTAAGTATTTCCTATGTGTTTGAGTTCTTACATACTCACGAGTTGAAGCTATAGATATCATGCTCCCCTTTTGGGAAAAGTATTCCAAGAATTGGTGTATTAATCGTTTATAATTTTAATTTGTGTTTCGATTGTCAATCATTATGCTCCACTCTTCGAAAGGAATTCAATGTGTTTAAGGCACTCATTACTAATGAACTTAAAGCTATGATTTCTTGAATGTTCTATATATTGATGTTTATGATAATGATCCTTGAAAGTAAAGAAATGAAAGTATAAAATATGAAATGGGTGATCCTGCCATGAATGAAAGTGCTAATGAAGCAATAGATGGTATGAAAAGATATGAGATGAATACATTTATATTTCTATTTCCTCTATATACAAAATATTTATGGGAGTATCATTAGCGCACCGAGGAAGGGTTGGTTGTAAAGGCCCACACCCAAAACTACACGTGCCGGTGTTGGAGACGATTGGGAGACAGAAATTTCCTTGTATTATGATGATATTATTCCCCTTAATTGGGATGAGTCTTTTGCTAACACTTGTTCATATCACCATGTCGACCCACACGATGTTATGGGGAGACGACTTAGCCGGTCGGGTGGGGATCGGACACCATGCCATACATATGGTGGTTCCTCCTTCTTATCATTATATTTGATTTGTATCACCATGCCGATCCATATTCATTCGTGGTGAGATGGCTTATCCGATCAAGCGGAGATCAAACTCTATGCCATGGGCACAGGGGTAATGGGTATCCATGTCCACTCGCATTGGGATGAGACGTCTTAGTCAGTCAAACGGTGATCAGACTCCATGCCTCGTGCATGATGTGACGATCGGTGGCTAATGCTCTCCCAACCAAACATAGTGATGCTTATTTTAAAATTGGTTATGTCTTAACTTGGCTTTTAGATATTATTGGTTTTCCTTGCTGCTTTCATGATTCTCTCCTTCTTATGTTGGCATTCTATTCCAAGAGAGGGTATTTAGCTTTACATACTTGTACTATTCCATGTGTACTAATATCTCTTTTGTCGGGGACGCTGCATCTTTAATGGATGCAGGTGGCTCCATAGCAGGTGACTCAGGTTCTTGATAGGTGTTCCCTCTTCTCAGCTGACTTGGTGAGCCCTACTCTATATCAGGGTGGTATGTTTGTACTGACACTTTTATATTATTTTGAGGTATAGACATGACCTTATCACCGGCATCTCCACACTATTATCATGTCATTCAGAGGCTCCGTAGACATACTATGGGTCGTGTTTTGAATGGGGGAAAACTATAAATATCGTTCCTGTCAGTTGATCTCACTTACAAACTATGAGCTTGTATTATTTTGCCTTCTACAAATGAATCTAATTTGTGAAATTGGAAGTGTACATTTTACCCTCTTGTTTGACTATATGTTCGTATTTATTCATGACTTATTTATAGGCATAGTTGAACGGTAGGCACTAAGTAGGCTTGCTTGACTGGGGTAACTCGGTTGAGCGTCGGTCTCGCTCCCTAAGGTTGGGGCATGACAATTGTAACGACCTGATCAGTTGTTTTGAGTATTGTAGCCCTGTTCCCCCATTTACCGCTTCTTATATGTTTAAGTATGGTTATGTGACTTGCCGGGGTGGTTGGTTTGGTTACGGGGATGTTTCGGGGTGAAATGGGATACTTAGTCCCAAGGTTGAACGTTTAAGTTGAAAGAATTGACCGGAGTTTGACTTTTATGTAGACGACTCCGGAATGGAGTTTTGATGGTTCCAATAGCTTCGTATTATGATTTTGGACTTAGGCGTATGTCTGGATGTTGAATTAGACGTCTATAGTCATTTTGACTCGAATTGGCGAAAGTTGGAAACTTGAAGGTTTGGAAGGTTGAGAAGTTTGATCGAGAGTTGACTTCATTGATATCGGGTTCCAATTTTGGTTTTGGGAGTTGGAATAGGTTTGTTGTATTATTTATGACTTGTGTGCAAAATTTGAGGTCAGTCGGAGTTGGTTTGGTATGATTCGACATTAGTTTGAGAAGCTAGAAGTTCATAAGTTCATTAGGCTTGGATTGGGGTGCGATTAATGATTTTGGTATTGTTTGATGTGATTTAAGGCTTCGACTAAGTTTGTATCATGTTTTATGACCTGTTGGTATGTTTGGATAGGGTATCGGGGGCGTCGGGTGTGTTTCGGATCAAGTTCGAACTTACTTTGGACTTTGTTGGATTGTTGATGTCTGTGCTTCTGGTTTCCTCTTTCGCGACCGCGAGGAGAGGGACGCGATCGCGGAGGGTAAGGTCTGGCAGGTGGGAGTTTGTTCTATGCGATCGCATGGTTAAGGCTACGACCGCGATGACATGAGGGAGTTGTGTTACGCGATCACGTGGGAGGAGACATATTCGCGAAGAAGGAAGAGGGGCCTGGGATTTCCATGTGTTGTTCAGCGTGATCACGTGAGGTTGTCTGCGATCTCGTAGGTCAGGGAAATTAATCACGACATTCCTGGAGTGTGTGTTCGCGTAGAAGGTTATTGGCTACTGAAGGTTTTGTTCTTCGCAATCGCATGGGAAATTCCGCGATCGCGTGGGAAATTTTGTGATCGCGTAGTGTAATCACTGGGCAGCATATATTTAATTCCAAATCGAGGGTTAGAGTACCATTTTCATATTTTGAGTTATAGAGCTCGGTTTTGGGCGATCTTAGAGGGGATTTTCACGTCTTAGATTGGGGTAAGTGTTTTTGACTTGGATATTTTAGTATTTCATGATTCCATCTTCGTTTTTAGTATTTAAATAATGAATCAAAGTGAAGAAATGAAGGATTTTGTGGAAACTTTTCAAAAATGAAAAATGGAGGTTGGAAGGTCGATTTGAGGTCAGAATAGGATGATTTTGGTATGGTTGGACTCGTAATTGAATGGGTGTTCGAATTTTATGAATTTTATTGGGTTCCGAGGTGTGATCCCAAGGCTGACCTTTTGGGTTAACTTTTTGATTTTTGATAAAGATCGAAACTTTATTGTTTGAAGTTGTTTCCTGCAACATTATTTATTGATATTGAGTTGTTTGTGACTAGATTCGAGTCATTTGGAGGCCGATACGCGTGGGAAGGGCTTGTTGGAGTTGTGATTTGCACGGTTAGAGATAAGCAACACTTCTAAACTTTGATTTGAGTGCATTTAACCCTAAGGACTATGTTATGTGAAAGATAGTGGGGTGACGTACGCGCTTGATGACGGGAATGTGTGTGCGCACCAATTTGTTCATAGTTTGGGGAGGCCTTTAGGCTAATACCAAGTTTGTTTTGCTGTCACATCATGTTACCCCCGAGTCCTCTCTACCTGTTTGATTATGTTGAACTGTGAATCATGTTAGACATCATGTCTAGGCTACGTGATAATTGTTTGAGACTTGATAGGACTATTCTTGCTATTTCTAAGTTATATACCTTATTTGCACACATGTTCTCAGTCATGATACTATATCCATGTATGATATCTCTGTCTCAATACTTCTTAATTGATTACTCACATGTTGCTGATATCGCTTAAGGGTAAAACTGTTTAATTGAATATTTGAGATGTGCTCATCTGAGACTTGAATGATAAATGACTGAGTTTTGGTCGTAGATCCGGTTTGGTACTAATTTTGAGGTGATGCGTACACCATGCCCATATTGGGCTGAGTGTTATTTTTTGAGGCGAGGCGCGCACCAGGCCTCATTATTGGGCTAAGTGATTATAGTTAGCACTTCGGTAGGATCCGTCCCTCCGGAGTCTGACATGCCAGCAGTGGGCGCATGCATGGTGTTTCATATATATGCTTGATGATGGGCAGTTATGCTAGGAACTCGTACAGTGCCAAGTGTTAATACACTTGATGGATCTTTTGTGATACTGTTGATTTACGTGTATACTCTACATGTAGGCATAGAGATATACTTTCGTCATGCCAACTGGAAATTGACCTACTTTATCTGTGTTGGGTTTTAAACTGTTATACTTGAAAGCATACCTAAATTCCTAAAATAAGAACGAGATGTACTTGATATCATTGATTTACTATTTCTATAGTTTATACTGTATTTGTTGAACTGTTATTGGTTATTGGTACTGGCACTTGACTGTTGTTCTAAGCTCATCTCTACTTTCAACCCAAGGTTAGTATTGTTATTTATTGAGTACATTGGGTCGGTTGTACTCATACTACACTCTGCACTTCGTGTGCAGATCCAGGTACATTCGGTTGAAGTGATTTTCAGGCTTGAGTCATGCTAGCTAGTTGGGAGACTACGAGGTAGCTGCCATACCATCTGCAGTCCTTGAAGTTCTCTTCCTGTTATCTTTATCTTTACTATTTTCATGATCAGACGGTTGTATTAAAGTATTATTTTGTACCTTGTTATTCAGTAGTGCTCGTGTACTTGTCGACACCAGATTTTGTGGTTGGTTGCAGTAGCATTTTGACTTATTCTCATATATTTTTATGGTATTCTTCCGTTGTTGAGTTATTAGACTATGTTATTTCATTTTCATTGTTAATCATGTGACTGTTGGCTTACCTAGCGGATTGGGTGAGGTGCTACCGTGACTTATGGATTTTGGGTCGTGGTAATTTAGTATCAGAGCACTAGGTTGCTTAGGTCTCACGAGTTACGAGCAAGTTTAGTAGAGTCTTGCGGATCGGTATAGAGACGTATGTACTTATCTTCGAGAGGCTATCTAACTATTAGGAAACTTTACTTTCTTGCATTCTTATCGTGCGGATTTGTTAATTTTGAAGTTTGAAACTTGACTCTTCTAGTCTCTCACAGATGGTGAGGACACATATGACTTGATCAAAAGGAGGGCCACTAGTACCACCAGCTAGGGCTGCGAGAGGCCAAGGCCACGTTAGAGGCTGAGGTACGGCTCGTACCAGAGCTAGAGCAGCACCTGTGGAGCCACCAGTTTCTCCAGCTGAGGAGCAGATACTAGATGTTATTGAGCCGATGGGACCAGCTCAGGCACCAGCTGTACCCATTGTGATTCCACTCTTTCAAGAGGCTTTGGCCCAGATTTTGACAGTATGCACTAGCCTTGCTCCGGCGGTTTTAGTTCCAGCCGCACCAGCCACTTCTCAGGCCGGGGGAGGTGCTCAGCCTCTTGCCGCCCGGACTCAGACTCCAAAAATCAGTGGTACTACCAGCCCAGCTGGTTGCTTCTACTCGAGCCGAGGTTGGCCCGCCTGTGAATGATGAGGAGCGGAAGAGACTAGAGAGATTTGGGAGGCTTAAATCTTCAGAGTTCAGCGGGGAGGAGTCAGAGAATGCCTAGGATTTCCAAGACTGGTGTCAGCGGATTCTTCACATAGCGGGTATTTTGGAGACTAGTGGAGTTGCATTTACCACTTTTTAGCTAACTGGGGTAGCCTACCGATGGTGGCAGGCTTATGAGTTGAGCAGGCCAATTGGCACAGCGCCACTTTCATGGCATGAGTTATCCATTCTCTTTTTAGAGAAGTTTGTTCCATAGACCCGCAGAGAGGAGCTGCGTAGAGAGTTTGAGCAGCTACGCCAGGGAGATATGACTATGACCTAGTATGAGATGAGATTCACAGATTTTTTCCGTCATGCTATATGGTTGGTTCCCACACACACACAGAGAGAGAGAGAGAGTGGATCAGTAGGTCCATTGATGGCCTCAACTATGGCCTACGTTACAGTTTGGACCGAGAGGTCGAGAGGGATGCTATGTTTGACCAGGTAGTCGAGATTGCTAGGCATTTGGAATTTGTTCCCAGCCTTGAGAGGAGTGGGAGGGCAAGAGCCCCCGTAGTTTTGGTGGGTTTAGTGGTACCTCATCTGGAGGTCAGTCACATCACAATAGAGGTCGTCCTTACAGGCCCGCTCAGATGGCTCGTCGGGTTCATTGTGGTGCATCAGCTAGTCATGGTTCATATAGTGCATGTCTGGGTCAGTCATCTTTCAGTGCCCTCCCATCTCAGATTTCATCTCGTGCTCCATCAGTTCAAGGTTCATCAGTACCGGGTTCTTCCAGTGGTTATAGTTCTCGGGGTCTGATGCAGGCCCCACCACTATTTCCAGCTCAAGGTTATTATAATTGTGGAGAGATGGGGCATGTGAGGAAGTATGGTCCCCATCACTACAAAGGTCCAGTGCAGCACGGAGCCCGGTCTATGACCCCTGCACCAGTTACTTCACCACCCACTCATCCACCTCGGGGTGGGACTCAGGCAGCTCGAGGTCGCCCTAGAGGGGGAGGCTGATCATGTGGTGGTCAGTCTCGATTCTATGCTTTCCCCGCCAGGACAGAAGCCATTGCTTCAGATGCAGTGATCACACGTATTGTTTCGCTGTGCCACAAGGATGCTTCCATATTATTTAACCCTGGTTCCATATATTCATATGTATCATCATATTTTGCTCGTTATTTGGATATGCCCTGTTATTTCTTAGTTACTCATGTTCATGTATCTACATCGGTGGGTGATTCTATTATTGTGGACCGTGTTTATCGGTCGTGTGTGGTGATTATTGGGGGATTAGAGATGAGAGTTGGTCTCTTACTACTTAGTATGGTTGATTTTGACGTGATTCTAGGTATGGGTTGGTTGTCACCATGTCATGCTATTCTGAATTGTCACGCTAAGACCGTGACATTGATGATGCCGGGATTGCCTAGGATTGAGTGGAGAGGTTGTTTGGACTATGTTCCCAGTAGAGTGATTTCATATTTGAAAGCCCAACAGATGATTGGGAAGGGATTATGGCATATTTGGCCTTTCTAAGGGATGTTGGTGCTGATACTCCTACCATTGATTTTGTTCTGGTAGTGCAATACTTTTCGGACGTGTTTCCTGCAGACCTGTCAGGCATGCCACCCAATAGAGACATTGATTTTGGTATTGACTTGGTGTCGGGCACTCAACCCATTTCTATTCCTCCATATCGTATGGCACCAACATAGTTGAAGGAACTGAAAGAGCAGCTTCAGGAGCTTCTTGATAAGGGGTTCATTTGTCCTAGTGTGTCACCTTGGGGTGAACCAGTTCTATTTTTGAAGAAGAAGGATGGTATTATACGGATGTGCATTGATTATAGGCAGTTGAACATAGTTATAATTAAGAACAAGTACTTACTGTCGTGCATTGATGACCTATTTGACCAGCTTCAGGGTGCGAGAGTGTTCTCTAAGATTGATTTGAGGTTTGGTTATCACTAGTTAAAGATTTAGGATTCTGATATTTTGAAGATGGCATTCAGGACCCGCTACGTCCATTATGAATTCATTGTGATGTTCTTATGGGCTGACCAATGCCACAACAGCATTTAAGCATCTGATGAGTAGTGTATTCCAGCCATATCTTGATTCTTTTGTCATAGTATTCATTGATGATATACTAGTGTACTCACGCAGCCAGGAAGAGCATGAGCAACATCTGAGGATTGTACTACAGACATTGAGGGAGAAGAAGCTTTATGCTAAATTCTCCGAGTGTGAGTTTTGGCTTGACTCAGTGGTGTTCTTGTGGCATGTGGTGTCCAGTGAGGGTATCAAGGTAGATCCGAAGAAGGTTGAGGCAGTTCAGAGTTGGCCCAGACCATTTTCAGCTACTGAGATTTAGAGTTTTCTTTGCTTGGTCGGATATTATCGGTGTTTCGTAGAAGGTTTCTCGTCCATTGCTGTACCTTTAACTAGATTGGCCCAGAAGGGTGCCCCATTTAGGTGGTCTGATGAGTGTGAGGACAGCTTTCAGAAGCTCAAGACTGTCTTGACCACAGCACCAGTTCTAGTTTTGCCTTCAGCATCGGCTTCATATACGGTTTATTGTGACGCTTCTTAGCATTTCTTCCTGCTCCGGAGTACGAGTAGCAGAGGTTTAAATTCCTGATCCAGCCTCGGATGTGGTTGGGGCTACTAGAACCACTCCAGCCCGAGTGAAAGCATCAATAAAACTTACCATCATGGTTGTGCCCTCCTGAAATACCGGTGCAGCAACAAAACCCTCTAGATATTGAGCTGGCACTAGAGCCTTAACATGATCATCCATAAACTAATCCTCCATCTGATTTGTAGGTGGGTCGGCTAAAACTGCCCTAGCGCGACCACGAGATTTGTTAGATGCTCTACTCTAGTTACGACTATGCAAACCTTGGCGGGAGTCCTGACCCTGCCCCGACTACAGTCAGTGGTACAACCTCTCTCTCGCCAATTGTTGCTGAAGCGCGCGTTCTCACCATCTGTGAGAGAGTAGAAGAGGAATATTTAGACTTTGACAATAGTCAACGCACGATAAGGAATCAAGAAAAGTGAAGCTCCTAAAGCCCTATAGCTTCTCGCAGATAGATACTGACGTCTCTGTATCGATTCACAAGACTCTACTAGGACTGCTCATGATTTGTGAGACCCTTATAAATTAGAGCTCTAATACCAACTTCTCACGACCCAAAATCCCACCAAAGGTCATGATGGTGCCTAACCTGTTTGCTAGGCAAGCCAATACTCAATAACAATAATATAAGCAAATTATTAAGTCATTAATAGAGTTGTGACATAAATAGTAACAAAAAATAAGTCTCAAACCAACATAATAAATATATGAGTCTAAAACAGGGTCTAAACAAGGCCACAACTATCTCACAAATGCCCAAAAACCCAATGTCACATTGATAAAGGGTGAAAAGTGCATGCTTTGAGTGTGTTTGGGTATGCTTTCTTGTGTGAGTTGCGGGAGTTTACACTACTTTTGAAGTAAAAATATGCTCATTACGTGTTTCTTATATGTAGGAACAAACTTATGCAGAAAAGGATCAAATAGGAGAAAATTGGTGAAAAAGAGCTGAAGAGAAAAGTCTCGGACATCGAGGGGAGGTTCACTTCGCCAGACCGGGACTCGAGCAGAAGAAATCACCTTCTCCAATAATAGAAGAAGGAAAATTTGCCCATACAAAACCTAGTCGCTATAAATATATCCTAAAACATGCTTTTGAGGGAGATACACTACTTTGGAGGGAGATTCGACCTAAGGAGACAGGAACACACTAGGAGCAAGGCGGAGAATTCTTCTACGAGTTTTTCACTTTTTTCTTTCTATTTTTCATTATTGGTTATGAATTCTAGTATTGTAATTGTGCATACTACTATGAATAGCTAATTTGTTATCTAGGGTTTTTATGGAACCTTTTGTAGAATAAATTCTTGTTATGTTTTTATATAATTGAACGATTGGATTTCTCTACTTGTTCAACTACGTGTTTATTATTGTTGATTGAATAACCATCAATTGGCGGTGCCTATTTAGTGTATATTTCTTGATAAAGGGTACACATTTAGGTAGTTGTTGAATAACATTACTCCTAACGTATGTGAAAAATCAATACGGAGGGTTTAAAGGCGGGATTAGAGATAACAAAACCTTGTTGCGATCGTAGTGAGCGGTGAATTAGTGCCAGCTAGCGTAGTTCGAGAGAATTGTCTTGTAAATTATAGTAGTTTCTCGAGAAATAATTAAGACACTTGAAGTACTCACGATTGGTAGAATAATTAGGCGAAATTATAGAAGACGTAGGGGGGAGGATTTCGACAATTGGGGAAATTATAACTCTAGGCCTCTTTAATCTTGTCTCCAACCCTTAGTATCTTTAGTTGTTAATTATTACTTTAATTTGTTAGTTAATTAAATATAATAATCTTCATATTTATAACTTAGGAATTATTCGAGCTTGTCTTCTTAGTGATAATAAACAGTTGTAGCTAAACCTTAGTTCTCTTTGGGATTCGACTCCGAACTTTTAGACTGGATTATATTTGCAGCAACTGCTTATCCTTTTTAGGACTAGAGTTGGGCGTGATCACACATCATCATGAGCATCTTGCAAGAGTAATAGTCTAAACTAAACAACATCGGTCCAGAAAGGAAATAAATAGACAGAGATAGATAAGTAGAGAAGGGGGACTTAATGTGTTGTGGATCGAATCAAGTATAGAAACTCACCACTAAGTCTCTGTGGAGGCTCCTAAACCAGTGGAAGGGTACCACTATTACCTTCCTCAGAACCTGTACAAAAATATACAGAAATGTAGTATGAGTACAAAAATACAGTACTCAATAAGCATCAAGTCTAGCCTCAAAGAAGTAGTGGTGAAGAGTCGACAGTGACCGTTACTAACAAACCAATAATAAGTGGAAATAAAAAATAGAACAAGAAGTAAGGCATGGTGTTATCAAATAGCTACAAAGGTAAAGGCACAGTAAGTCAAAAATTTAGGCATGCTTCTTAGGCAAAGAAATACAATACGATGTCAAATATCTAATTTCTTTTCAAAATCATGATACGAATCATCAACACTAATATAGAAAGCTACTCCATGAGACTAGGATACAAATGCATGCTCATGATCCTCTCTCAATACCTCACAACACAACTCCATATGCCTGACACTAGCTAAGTGTCCAAGCCAAGCACCAATCTGGGTGTCTGCGCTCAGAAGGCCCAAAGTAACATGGGTAATCACCTGACTTTGGAGGGATGAATCCAAATACAAGATATGTTGTGGCGTGCAACCCGATCCAATCATAATACAATCAATAATCAATAACCAATATCCGCTCACAATGTCCTTGGTGGTAAATTATCCTCAACTTTCCTCAATATCAAACTCTCCAACTCATGCATATGCTATGATATGATATAATAAAAGTGAAACGGGATAAAATAATAAAATACGGATGAATGTTTACATGAACAAGAGAAAGCTATGTCTAATCATGTAATTAAAATTCTCAGAACAGTTCGTTATGCTTGTTGCACCCTATTTTGCACTAGTCAAAATGAAATACAACTAATGGTTCATCTGAAGTTGATAAAGAGAGTCGCCACATAATATTTTAAGATATATTAAGGTACCTATGGGTTTGTAAAATTATTATCCTAATGGTCCGCTAACCGGTGAGATTTGGGTAAGGATTCTAGTTCTTCTAAGGGGAAGGTGTTAGTCACCCCTCAAAATCATCCCGAGATAGCTCCTTAGGCTTGGGATTAGGTTTGAGGAAAGAAGTATCTATATTCTTCTTAGTCGGGTGCTTAAAGTCTACAAAATGCTCTAAGTCCTTATCTGAAATTCACTATTTAAAAAAAAGGGTCGTGCATGTACTTTGAAAAGAAATCAATAAGTTTTGGTTTTATGAGAAATCGTCCTTTAAGATATGCATATATACTAAATTGAAAACTAGATACACTTCAATTTCGAGAAAAATCTTGTAGGAAATCCTTTATTTGAAAGAAAGTTGTGTGTTTTTAAAATATGGTTATTCATATGTAACTTAGTTGGATAAGTCAACTATTTGAAAATATGCCGCAAGTTGGGATGGGTATACCTTATCACTTTCAATCGAAACCTTGATTTTGACACTCGTTGAAGCCCGTTAGTTTATAAACATTGGTTGTGTTTTGTTTTTTTTCTCGAGAACACTTTAGCAATTATTTTCGCAATTTGGATTTCCAAAGAGAGTTAGTTTTGCTTTTAGAATCTGTCAAAAGTCCTAACTTATTTAAAATTGTTAGTGATAACAAGATAAAGTCTTTCATTTGTTAAAAAAATGAGTTTGAAATTAATAAGTGACCAGATAATATTAGAGGAGTTTAAAGTGTAGAATTTCTATTTTGATTCTTTACCTATGAGCTTGGTTTGCCTAATTTCCTACAATAATAATCAAATATCCAACACATTCAATATGGTTAGTTTCTCTAAAGTATATATATACACAGAGGCAACAGAGAAAAACAAGTGTAATGAAAGGAAAAGGAAAGAAGAAATGGACTCTCTCTATGTTCCAGCAAATGTCCATGCCCAGCATTATGTGCACGAACACCAGACTCGATAGGAATGCGACGACCCATATTTGAAAGTGGACTTGAGCTCCAAATGGGCTCAACAGGCCCAGGTTGAATCCATGCATAAAAAGAAAAGAGAATAATTAATGTTTTTCAATTGTAAAACTAAGTAAGATATAGATTATAAATGGTAATAAAGAGTTATAGACTATGTTGATTTTATTTTTGCTAATCCTATGAGGATTAATGGGGGTTAGTGATTAAAGGCTTAGTATAAATCCTTATTTATGGATATGATTCCCCTTTGAACCCTTGGTACTTCAGAGTTCACGAGGGTCTCATGGATCCCAAGCAGGGATCACAACCATAACAAGTTTCACATTTAAATACCATTAACCACCTACTTTTAGTCTTCCTCGAAGGCTTAAACATAAATAAAAGAATTAGCAGAATAACTTAATACTGCTAAGACACAAACAATAGGTGTAGGAGCCATGATGAACATTTTAAAAGTTCAAATATACACAAAACTCAACAACTATGAACAAATAAGATATTGTAGTTCATCATCAAGGCACAACAACAACTAAGGGCATAGTTTTGACTGAAAGGAGATTCAAATCAAAGTATAGGATAAAAGGTAGGCATGATCAATGTTGGGACATAATATCACAAAATGCAGATAGTAGGCATGCTTCATTACTCATGTTTTTAGGCTCAAAATATTAACAGGCCACTATAGTGTAGAGAGGAGTTCAAATACATGTTCTACTCTGTTCACTGTAGGTTTGATGCTTAGAGTTCTTTTGCATAGGTTCATAGTATAAAACCAGTGCACAAGCACTTTAAAGAAGAGCTTCAACATAGTTGAGAACAAACCTAGTTGGTGAGTAACATATCCTTTAACTTATTAAGGTAAACAGGTCATAGTGAGTTAACAGTTAGGCAAGTAAATAGTTTTTAACATAGTATCTCAACAAAGATCAACACATGGTTGGATACAAGTTAACATGATAATCATATCAAAATAGTGTGAAGTCGTGGCTAAGCCTAATAGTTAGAGTCATGAGAACAGATCATATGTAACGACCCGATCGGCCGTTTTGAGTTTTAGCACTTCATTCAGCAGTTTGAGGCCTTGAGTAGCTTCTCTTCAGGCATTATTACTTGTATGTGTGGTTGGAGTTGAATTTCGGGAAGTTCGGAGTTGATTTGAAAAGAAAATTCTAATTTCAGAAGCTTTAAGTTGGAAAAATTGACTAAGATTTGACTTTTGAGTAAAAGATCTCGGAATTGGGATTTGAAGGTTCTGATAGGTTCGTATGATGATTTTGGACTTGGGCGTATGTTCGGGTTGAGTATCGGATCACCTGGGAGCAATTCAGCTCTTATTGTGGAAAGTTCTCATTTGGAAGGCTTTAGAATTTCTTAAGTTTTGTTTGAGATAGAATTTGGAGTTGTTGATGTCCGTTTGGGATTCCTAGCCTTGGAATAGGTTCATATTATGATTTATGACTTGTGCGTAAAGTTTAGCGTCATTCCGTAATGTTTTGGTATGGTTCGGACGTGTTCGTCGAAGTTTAAAAGTTTAAAGAAGGATTTCGATTGTGGATTCATTATTTTGATGTAGTTGGTGAGATTTGAGACCCTAAGTAGGTCTGTGATATGTTGTGGAACTTGTTGGTAAGTTCGGACGGGGTCCTTGGGGCCTCGGGTGTGTTCCGGACAAGTCGCGGATCAATTTGGAGCTTTGTTGTATTGCTAAAGGGACTGAGTTCTGGTGCAATCGCACCTGCGGAAAATGGGCTGCAGATGCGACGTCGCAAGAGCGGCCAGGCAAGCGCATGAGAGGATCCTAGTTAGGAAGTGCTGGGACCGCATCTGCGGAGTGGGGCAGCGCAGAAGTGGAGGTTTGCCAAAAGGCTTGGGCTAAACGCGTAGGTGCGCGAGCACAGAAGCGCTTGAGGCCCGCAGAAGCGGAAGCGTAGATATGCTACTTGGGGCGCAGATGCACTACTTGGGGCAGAGATGCGAGGACTGTTGGGTTGAGCTGGAGCCTCACCTGCGATGAATTTTCTACAGGTGCAGAGCCGCAGAACCGGCGAATGGACCGCAGGTGCGAAGGTCGGGTTGGGCAGTGTGTTCTTTTAAAACTGGTGTTTGGCTCATTTCCACTTCATTTCGTCCATGGGAGCCGATCTTGGAGAAATTTTGGAATGACTTCTTCATCATCTATTATGGGGTAAGTGATTTCTTCATGTTGTGAGTTAAATACATGGTTTATATATGGATTTAAGCATGAGAATTTGTGGAAAACCTAGAAATTGGTATTTTTGGATTTTGACCATGATTTTGGAAATAGAATTAGGAATAAATTATATATTTTAGTTCGTGGTATTATGGGTAAAGTTTATCTTCGAATATTTTCGAAATTCGGGCACGTGGGCACGATGGTTGATTTTATTGACATTTAGAGCAGAGTTGGGATTTTTATGAATTGATTAATTATAAGCATTGGAGTATATTTTGATTGAGTTATACATTATTTGACTAGTTATGGATCGTTTGGATTTGAGTTGAGGTGTTAGAGAGGCATTGGAGCCGGTCATGGAACTTCGGAGTGAGGTAAGTCTCCTATCTAACCTTGTGAGGGGGAAACTATCCCCTAGGTGATATTTATTGTTATATGCAACTAGTTATGGTTGCTACGTACGCACGAGGTGACGAGAGTCCGTACGTAGCTAAAGCATGTTTATGTCCGGGTAGACTTAGGACTTTATCTTGTAATAATTGAATTATTTGAACTCATTCTATTGGCTTAATTAATTAAAGTTATAACCGAATTTGATTTAGAAATAAATATATGTATAATAGGCCAACCTTAACATTTTGAGTTGTGGGCGAGTTATTTGAGAAACGGTAAGATTATATTCGTTCTGTGCTCATGTACTGTATTGTAAACACATGTCTTGTAATTCGATAACTTCCTTCCTTTCTTGTGGAGCTGGCCGAACGCCTCGGCAGTATAATAGATGCATCTATGGTTCGTGTCTCTCGACCCTCGACAGTGTACATATTATTTTGGATCGGGCTGAACGACCTCGGCAGAATCGTGCGTTATATCGCTAATAGTCCGAATATTCACGGGATAAACCTTCCACTGATGCCCGGCATTTTATGGTATTCCTTATTTATTTGATACTGACACTTGGAATTTTCTGAGCTATTAAGGTAGAATACAAGATCGAGAAATTTATACTTTAAAAGAAATATTTGGAAGATTATGAAATTTATAAATTTATCCCACTATTGTTGTGCACTTTTGTAACTACCCGACTGGTCGTTTTGAGCATTTACGCTCCTTCCAACTATTTGAAGTCTCAAATAACTTCCTACGAGGTATTATGACTTGTGTGAATTGTTGGTTTTGGTTTTAAGGTATTTCAGAGTTAGCTTGGAAGAATGAATTTTCATGTTGGAAGCTTAAGTTGAAATAGTTGACCGGATATTGACTTATGTGTTAACGACCTCGAAATTTAATTTTGATGATTGCAATAGCTCCATATGGTAATTTTGGACTTAGAAGCGTATACGGAAAATTATTTGGAGGTCCGTAGTGGAATTAGGCTTGAAATACCGAAAGTTGAATTTTGGAAAGTTTGACCGGGGGAGGGGGGGGGGAACTTTTTGATATCGAGGTCGGAATCCGATTCTGGAATGTGTACAAAATTTGAAGTCATTTCGGATTGATTTGATGTATTTCGGCACAAGATATAGATTTTGAAAGTTCAAAGTTTATTAGGCTTTAATTGAGGTGTGATTCGTGATTTTAGAGTTATTTGATATGATTTTAGGCCTCGAGTAGGTCCATGTTATGTTATGGAATGTGTTGGTATATTTGGTTGAGGTCCCGAGGGGCTTGGGTGTATTTTTGGATCATTGGTTGTGAAATTTATAAAGTTAAGAAATTTGGGAGTTTGGCCATGATCAATATCGGGTCAAGACGACCTCTTTTCAGTGTTTTGAGAGCGCGAGCAGATCCGTAGCGTGTTTTGTGATTGAAATTCATATATGGTTTGTGTCCGGGAGGTTCCGGATGAGTTTCGGGGTGAGTTTTGAGCGAGTACGGGCATTTCGGCACTCTAATATTGTTCTATCACTTTTGGGGGCACGGACTGCGCATTTTGGGGCGCTGAGACGAAGGAGAGGCGCGGACCGTGGTAGAATTTCGCGGCCTAACTTGGATTTTCGCGGACCGCGGCAAAATTTCGCGGACCGCGGTTAGAAGTTTTGCAGATCCGCTGGTCCGACTTCGGAAGCCTATATCGTTTGATCTACAAGGAATTTTGAGATGATTCAAAAATGAAAGTTGTATCCCTTCGTCTCTAGTTTCTAGAAAGGTAAAGAAGTCATTATTTCAATATCTGTAGAGAAAGTTATGGCCAAAATGCTAAAGTCTGGCAGTGCAGCCCAAGAATTTGAGGACCGCATCATTTTTTCGCGACCGCGCTCAAAATTGCACGGACCGTGAAGTGGGAGATCCGAGATGCACTATATAAATGGGGTTTAGGGTATTATTTCACATTTTAGACCTAGGGAGCTCAGTTTGTGGCAATTTTTCGTGGGTTTTTCAAGAAATTCTTCGGGATAAGTGATTCTAACTCGAATTTGGTTAATATACATGAATATATCAATGATTTTATTATCTGATTAGTACTTTGAGGTGGAAATTTGGGAAAAATTGTAAAAACTTCATAAAATAAATTTTTGAGATTTGAACACCGATTCAGAGTCGGATTTGAGTGAAATTAGTATGGTTGAACTCGTAATTGGATGAGTTGTTGGATTTTGTGAGTTTCGTCGGATTCCGAGATGTGGGCCCCACGGGTGATTTTGGGGGCATAAATTTCGGATTTTATGGAAATATTAGTATTTTGATATGGAATTAATTCCTAAAAAAATTTTGTGGGCTGAATCAAATTAATTGTGACTAGATTCGAGCCGTTTGGAAGTTGATACGCACAGAGTGGAATTTCTGGAGCATTGCTTAGCTTGCTCGACATTGGATTTGGCTTGATCGAGGTAAGTAACTCTTCTAATCTTGGAGTTGAGGGTATGAACCCTGAATATATGTATTTTGTGAATTGTTGGGAGGTAACGCACATGCTAGGTGATGGGCGTGTGGGCATGCACTATAGAAATTATGACATAATTGTTTATGTGAAATTTTATAGTTAAATGATCTTGGCATTTTCCAAGCGATTTTATGAGTTAAAGAAATTGAGTTGAAAAGCATATTAAAAATCATGTTGAGGCCATGTGCCAGTATTATTGGGACCCACAGAGGTCATATTGCTGTGAATTATTTGTTTTAAATTGAAAATTTATAGTCAGTCATATTCATATCATTACACATCATATCTCAGTCTCTGTTGTTATTTATTGATACATCATATCATCATTTTTGGGCTATTTTTATGGCATTGTGAGCCCATGAGAGAGAGACTGGAGAGATTGATGACTGAGTGAGGCCGAGGGCCTGATTGTGAGGATTATTATCTGGATCGGGGCTGCCCGTCTGTAGTGGGCCTTATAGGCTTTATTATAGCACGTGAGTTGTCTATGAAGCACATGAGTTGTCTGTGCGGATCCAGATATTATTATAGCACGTGAGTTGTCCGTGCGGATCCAGATATTATAGCACATGAGTTGTCCGTGCATCACGTGAGTTATCCGTGTAGATCCAGATATTATTATAGCACATGAGTTGTCCGTGCAGCACGTGAGTTGTCCGTGCGGATCCAGATATTATAGCACGTGAGTTGTCCATGCAGCACATGAGTTTTCTGTGCTTATAGCACTTGGGCTGTAGGAGCCCCTCATGAGTCTAAACACCCCTAGTGAGCGCAGTCAACTATAAACAGGGATTGGGCTGCACGCCGCAACAGGTATTATATAGCGCTGAGTGATTGAGTGTGCTGAACATAGTGAGAGAGAATGCGAGACAGTGATATTGAGTACTCTGAGAGTGTGAGTACATGAGTACAATCTCTGTGATACATTGCATTGACATGTACACATGACATACATACATAGAGATGTATTTTCCTCATGCTGTAGGGTATCACATTATTCATGATTTCTCACACATGTTGACAGATGGGCATAGTGATGCATTTGTTTTACACCGGTTATCTGGAAATAAAATGAGACATTTTATTTATTATTGAAAGGATTTTGGAAAAATTATTATTTTCAAACTTATTCATATTGTTGGTAACTTCGGTAAATGATTTGGGTTTTCACTGATATACTTGAAAGGCGGAACTATTTCCAAAAGTCACGATTTAGCTGAGCATTTATTCTTTGAGTTACTTCTGGTATTACTTGTTTTATATTGTTATGAACTATTGTTGGTTATGGAAGTTGGACTCTGACCTTGGTACAAGCTCGTCACTAATTTCAACCTAAGGCTAGGTTTGTTACTTACTCAGTACATGGGGTCGGTTGTACTGATACTATACTTCTGCACATTGCGTGCAAATATTGGTTGTCGTTGTTGCTGTGTTCGATGGTTGCCGGATTTGAAGATGTACCTGCATTCCGGTTGTTGCTGCCTCTTATTCATGGTAGCCTTAGATTAGTGAAAACTCTGTTTATGTACTTTTCAAACAGATGATGTATTATTTCATACCAGCTTTGTATACTCTATTCTTAGAAGCTCATGATTTGTACTACCAGTTCTTGGGGAAATGTAATGATTTCATATATTTTTCTTTAGTAAATGTCTTGTTAACTTACATTGGAATTGGATAGTGAATAGTTGGCTTACCTAACGGGTTGGGTTAGGTGCCATCACGACTAGTTGGATTTTGGGTCGTGAAAAGGTGGTATCAGAGCTCTAGGTTCATAGGTTCTACAAGTCATGAGCAAGTGTCTAGTAGAGTCTTGCGGATCGGTATGATGACGTCCATACTTATCTTTGAGAGGCTACAGGGCATGCATTTAGGATATATACTTCCCATCTTTCTTTCCTTATCGTGCGGGATTGATTCAGCTTGAAACATAACTCTTTGAATTCCTTCCACGTATTTGTATGCGCACATGAGCGCTCGGTATCAGTTGTGCATCGCCGACTTGTGATTTCATGAACGAAGTTCGAACTGAGTATTCTATGTTTTGGTAATGGGCTAGTCTGGAGGACTTGAGGCCATGGTTAGACCGCAGCTTAAGCTCGGTAGCTTCAGTTGTAATCTGTACATTTGGACTCATATGTCCGGTAATATCCTTACGAGTGGAATTTGTGGCTCGATGAGCGGTGGAATGGCTTTGTGATAAGTATGATGTAACTGCGGGATGTGTTAAGACGATTTGAATGTGACAAGAAGTGTTTCCTTGAAATGTAAAGGAAGGCCATTAGGTGCTCTATTTTTGTTTTGATGTGACGTACAATCTCGAGTGTGAATGTTTTGAAAGATCTTTCACGTTGTTAAATTTTGGGGGAAATTAAATTCTCGTGTCTGGTTAATGAGTTTGGACTTAGAAAGATTAAGTGATTTCATAGTAATTATGGCTGCGAAAGGGTATAACAAGATGCCAATTTGAGACTAAGCATATGGGTTATCTCCTGTGGAGTAATTTATGTAGGTGTGTTCCTTAAAATGTGAACCGAGAGTTTCTTTTCTGCCAGCGGGTTGTATATGTTGAGACTTAAATTTGAATTTGGTTGAGAAAGTTGACTTGAGTGTTAAGAGAATGAGTGCGAGATTAGCGGATGATTGAGGTATTTTATGGTTGGTGTATCTTGATCTTGAGAAGAATTTTTGTTGAACTGACTGTGGTATTAAGGCAATAATAAAGTATGGGTATTGTGAGTTATCAAGTATTTTAATCTATGGCTTTGAGCCAAGTGGGGGAGCCTATTATCAAGTATTTTAATCTATGTACTTTTCAAACAGATGATGTATTATTTCATACCAGCTTTGTATACTCTATTCTTAGAAGCTCATGATTTGTACTATCAGTTCTTGGAGAAATGTAATGATTTCATATATTTTTCTTTAGTAATTGTCTTGTTAACTTACATTGGAATTGGATAGTGAATAGTTGGCTTACCTAACGGGTTGGGTTAGGTGCCATCACGACTAGTTAGATTTTGGGTCGTGACAACTTCATATTTGTTATGAATTATTATATTATTTTATTGGACCTCTAGTAAGTGTCGATGTCGACCCCTCGTTACTACTTCTCCGGGGTTAGGCTAGATACTTACCGGGTACGCGTTAATTTATGTACTCATACTATACTTCTGCACTAAATGTGCAGGATTTGACAGGTTCATTTGGTGATCATCTTGCCGCGTAGGCGCATCTATTGAGGAGACTTTATGTGAGCGGCAATTCAGGCTACACAACGCAGTCCATCGAATCTCCATCGTACTATTTATTTTATCCTGTCTTATGTACATTCTGGACAGATGATGTATTATTATTGTACTCCTTAGAAAATGCTCATGCACTTATGACACCAGATATTTGGGCTATACTAGTTGATGCTTATGGTTTCGTACAATATTATCGCCTTTCATTTCTTTTATAAATTTCAAATGTTGTATGTTCCCGTGACTTGGAAGTGTAAATCTCCTCTTCTTATTAAAATTTGTGATTTTGAAAGTAATAAAATGAGCAATCAAATTGGTAAATCACTGTTGGCTTGCCTGACGACGGCGTTAGCCGCCATCACGACCTATAGTGGATTTTGGGTCGTGACAGCTTGGTATCAGAGCGTTAGGTTCACTTAGGTCTCACGAGTCATGAGCAAGTATAGTAGAGTCTTGCGGGTCGGTACGGAGACCTCAGTACTTATCTTTGAGAGGCTACAGGTTTGTTAGGAGCACTTCCCTTTTTTATTCCTCATCGTGCGGTTTGATTCTTTTGAGTCTTATGCCTTTATTTCCTTCCTACTCAATCTTATGCGACGTGAAGCGCTTGTTATCAATTGGGCATTGAGGAGTTGTAATGGTACTGCGGATGTGGTGCAGTATGTTTTTCCCTGCATACTCGAGCGAGTAGTTATCGTCGGCTTGTGGAAGGGGAGCTCTATCATTTCATGGCCTGTATCAATACTGCCTATAGCTTTGAGGCTACGCACAAATTTCTATGATGTCTATGCATTATTATCACACAGTGTTGGTATGTATGACCAGGCAGTGAACGACTCGAAAAGAGGATTTCTCAGTGCATGGTTTAGGGGTTCAACATTTAAATTCAGCGAAGGAAAGACAATCGGTCTATGAATGCTTAGGTTTTGGTTGATAGAGTAGCGATACTTGATATTTTTAAGTGTGGTGGAATTCTCATTTGTGATGACGTGTCGCCGTCCTTGTTTGAATGCATTACGGTTTGCCGGTGTTATGGTCTTCTTCGATTTGCCTTCGGGGCGGGATGTTGGGAAGTGGCGCCTAAGAAGCGGTTGTCAGAGATAGTGGTGTGTAGATGTTCCGAATCGAATTGGTAATTCTAATACTGATGGCTCGAGAAAGATAATCTTCCAGGAGGTTTAGAGTTGGTAGCAATTTATTAGTTCAGGTGTTATAGAGATAGGTTTTGATTTGAGACAGCATTTGGGCAGCGAAGGATGAGGAAGAACATGGTAGGGTGTCGCATGGTGGTTGAACTGCTAGCAGGTCAAGTATGAAAAGCAGATGTCGAGAAGTTGCTTAAAGAAGATGGTTTAACCGAAGTGGGGGTGGCAGAGTAGCATATGGATTATGTAGTAGGATAGCCACATGCCTTGAGAAAAGTTTAGATGCGATTTGGAGATCATGATGGAAAAGTGACTAGGTCTACGGATTTTTTATTTTGGATGGTGGCTACTGTATTGAGGAACATTGAATATGGCAGAAAGGAGTTTTCTTGAAATGAAGAGGGGTGTGAAAACTTGATTATCGTTGGGATGCAACATGACTTCGAGTTTGGAATGTGCTGTTACACTTTTAGTTGATGTCAATGGGGAATGAACGGACTTGTACAGCTTATGGGTGAGCATGGGATTAGGAGAGTTTATTGATTTTGAGGTAGTTTCACCTAGTGTAGCATCGTTGGAAGATGTCGGTAAGGAATTCCATAGGTGGGTGATCTCCTATGAGCAGATTAGCGGTTGCATGATTCTGATGAATTTTCTGCGAAGAGTTCTACTTACTACCCGATAGAAGGTCGAATATGTGATTATGGATGATAAGTCGGGATGTTCATGAAATATTTAATAAGAAAATACAAGAAATTTTGGTGGGTTAAATGTGCGAGATCATGGTAACTGAGAAGGAGGAATCTTGGTGGGTTCTAGGTTTATGTAATTGTAGCTTTAAGCTAAGTGGGGGAGCCCCACCGTCTATGATTGGATCACGTGGTTGTCTGCTTGTGTGGTTTCTGGTTATCGATGCGTTGGTAGATTTTTTATGACTAAGAAAAGAAAACATCAGGGGTAATTCGAGCAATGAGCTTGATGAATGTGTGCTATACTTCGCCTTATCGATTCAGGTGCAGGTTTTGGGAAGACTTAGAGTTTATACTTCTTGGGGGTGTAATGTACAAGGAAAAGAATTCAGCTGGTTGCTTCTGTAAGAGGGTGTTCATGCGCTAGAAGAGCATTGGAGTTTGGTTATTTTTGGGACCAGATCAGAGTGGGTGACTCTAAACAACGGTCCTAGTGGGTTCAAGAATTAAAGTACAGTGCCTGAGGATTTCGGGTCTATTATGTGGTTAAGGACCGAGTTTTCGTAGTGGATTGAGAACGGAACCTGGAATGTTCTATGTTATCATCGAGTATGCGGTGTAGTCTTAGAGGAAAGGAAGAAATATCTTCGTATTCGCGGAAGGTCTTGCAGAATGGATGTACCAGTTGGAGATGCTATTGTGCGGATAATGAGAATATGAGATGGTTCATGAGTATTGAGACGATGTGGTCTCGTGAAGCGGGTCACTCGGGATGAGTGCGGATTTGGTTCGTTATGTTTCTGAATAGAGCTATTATTATTATTTCTAAGGCAAGTCGAGAGTAAATTAGAAAATGTTGGGTCGGTTAGTAATGGTTGAATTAGAATGATTATGGCAAAGATCAGTTCCTTCAGCGTGTGAAGTTATACATGTGGTTTGTGATTGTACGCGCGGGCTTGAAAGCCACCACAACTTGATTGATTTAGGAGGTATCGGATTCAAATGTCCTTGTGGTGTAAATGGATTCCCGATGAGTCATGGAAGTTTAGATCACAACTTGAGGTTTGTATTTTCTGCGATTTGGGAATTCAGTTGTGTGTTGCATCGGCTCTTCTGAAATGAGCTAAGTGAAAGGTTTCTAGCCAATGAAGTGTTTATTCTACTAGTAGTTCAGGGGTTATGATGAATTAGTGTATTCTCGTGTAGCGGCATGATAGGTGTAGTGAGCGGCATAGGAATTTGAAAGTTGAGGATCAAGGTTATGGTTCGGTGTTGACAAGAATGTCACGAGCTAGGATGAGCTGGGAAGAATTAGATGTTCAGAGTAAGCTAACATTACCCTAGTGTCACCTAGGAATGGTGTTCTGTGGAAGGATAATTGTGTATTGATTTGTGAGTTCTTGAATGGCTTTACAGAATTAGCACGGTTGGTGGTATGGAGGTGCAGACTTTGCTACCTGGTGTGGAGGGTTGTGGGAGCATATCCCACGGGGAAATTTGTATAAGAGTGGCATGTTAGTCACCTGATTGGTAAGAATTGAAACCAAGTACGGAGATTTTTAGTACTATCGTTAATGTGAGAGTTTATGCCTAGAAAGCGCTCTATTTCTTTGGTTGTGAACTGTGGGAGTGTAGTCCAGAGTGGACGGCTGCTCGTGTGTGTCATGAATGGGACCATTATGGTTTGATCAGAATCGGTTTGAGGTCCGTTGGTGGGTCCAATGTGAAGGTGTGCTCTACGTCAGGTCGGATGCGTTCATTCGTCATAGCATTACTTACAGAGGAGTCGTCGGGCATTGGATGTTATTCCCGTTGTCATCTATTCCATGTAAATCTCTATTGTGCTATGTAGGTTGTGAGATGGCTTGATTATTCGCACGTGTGTTGAGGTCCCGTGTAGCTTGTTGTGTTATATGAGCAGGGTGGCTCTCGTGACGCAGGTCGTATATCGCACCTTAGTTATGCTTAGGTTTCGTAGCGTATGGCGCTATCCGTCTCCCTAGGATTTGTATTATGCACTTAGCGTTCTTTGTGTCGATATTCGGCTCGTGGTTGATTATTCGCACGTGTGTTTTCTTCTTGATTGTTATGTGCGGATCGGGTGGCAAGCCGCCACAGGCATATTGTGTGGATTGGGTTGCACGCCGCAACAATGTCATATTAGATCGGGTTGCACGCCGCAACAGTGAGATGTTGAGCATAGTTCCTTACACTTATTTTGTGTGCCTTGTTTTTCTCCCTGAAGTAGGTTCATAGCATCTTTTTGGTCGTTTTATTCGTTGTGCAGGCTGGGTAACTCCCTGTCATAGTTCGTTCTTCCTTATGAGTTACATTCAAGTGGTGGCTTGTTGGCATTTTGATGGTGCTGCATAAGATCTTGGTCAGTGTTTGAGGTGACTCATTGCCTGAGCAGGTTGTACTGGATGAGACGAGATTATTGGACCTGAAATTAGTGCAATCAGATTTATATAAAGTACATTAAAGAGAAAATATCGTTATTCAGTTCAGAACGAGGTAATGGTTCTTTTCAGGAGGAGAGACTCCATGACTTTTTGATTCGGCAGGTGGTTATGAGTTTCTACATGTCTCTTTCGGCGTGGCAATATTGCGAGAATTGGAACAGGGCTTACATGTGTTATGAGGCGTATTATGTTCATGTGAATTATGCGGTACATGGTGTGAATTCAGCAAAGGTGTACGATCATGTTTTGATACAGTGTGTAGTGATTGATACGGTGTTTGTATGTTAGAATCGGGTTTTGTAGAGAAATTCGGAGGTTGGAATTTGGTTCTAAGGCTTTTCGACTAAATAAAAAGGGAGGATCTTCAGTCTGGCTCGAGCTAATGTATTCAACTGGGTTGTGGTGGCACGAGTAGGTGCACGAGGTGTAAAACAATGATTTTGGGCAACTCCGAAGCAGTCCTTAGCACGTTCGAGGACGAACCTCTGTTTAAGTGGGGGAGAATGTAACAACCCAACCAGTCGTTTTGATCTCTAGCACATCGTTCAGCTATTTGAGGCCTTGAGTAGCTTCACTTCAGGTATTATGACTTGTACATGTGGTCGGAGTTGAATTTCGGGAAGTTCAGAGTTGATTTGGAAAGAAAACTCTAGTATCGGAAGCTTTAAGTTGGAAAAATTGACTAAGGTTTGACTTTTGAGCAAAAGACCTCGGAATCAGGATTTGAAGGTTTCGATAGGCTCGTATGCTGATTTCGGACCTGGGCGTATGTTCGGGTTTAATATCGGATCACCCGGGAGCAATTAGGCACTTATTGTGGAAAGTTGGCATTAGGAAGACTTTAGAATTTCCTAAGTTTGGTTTGAGGTGGACTTTGGTGTTGTCGATGTCCGTTTGGGATTACGAGCCTTGGAATAGGTTGGTATTGTGATTTATGACTTGTGCGTAAAGTTTGGCATAATTCCGGAATGTTTTGGTATGGTTCGGACGTGTTCGTCAAACTTTGAAAGTTTAAAGAAGGATTTCGATCGTCGATTCATGATTTTGATGTGGTTGGTGTGATTTGAGACCCTGAGTAGGTCCGTGTTATGTTATGGAACTTGTTGGTAAGTTCGGACGGGGTCTCGGGCAGGTGTGTTCCGGACAAGTCGCTAATCAAGTTGGAGATTTGTTGTATTGCTTAAGGGCCTGAGTTCTGGTGCAATCACGGGTTGCAGGTGTGACGCTGCAAAAACGGCCAGGCAAGCACAGGAGCAGAACCTAGTTGGGCAGTGCTGGGACCGCAGATGCGGACGTTTCACCGCAGAAACGGGACCGCACCTGCGGAGTGGGACAGCGCAAAAGTGGAGGTTTCCCAAAAGGCCCGGGCCGCAGAAGCAGGCATAAACACGCAGGTGCGCGAGTGCAGAAGCGCTTGAGGCCTCCAAAAGCGGAAGCGCATATGCGAGGACTGTTGGGTTGAGCTGGAGCCGCACCAGCGATGGATGTTCCGCAGGTGCGGAGCCGTAGAAGCGGCGAATGGACCGCAGGTGCGAAGGTCGGGCTGGGCAATGTGTTCTTTTAAAACTGGAGTTTGGCTCATTTCCACTTCATTTCTTCCATGAGAGCCAATTTTGGAGCAATTTTGGAGTGTCGTCTTCATCATCTATTATGGGGTAAGTGATTTCATCACATTGTGAGTTAAATACATAGTTTATATATGGATTTAAGCATGAGAATTTGTGGAAATTTAGGATTTTGGTGGAAAACCTAGAAATTGATATTTTTGGATTTTGACCACGATTTTGGAAATGGAATTAGGAATAAATTATTATTTGAGTTCGTGGTGTTATGGGTAAAGTTTATCTTCAAAAGTTTTCAGAATCTGGGCACGTGGGCCTGAGGGTTGATTTTATTGACTTTTAGAGCGGAGTTGGGATTCTTATGAATTGATTAATTATAAGCATTGGAGTATATTTTGATTGAGTTATACATTGTTTGACTAGTTACGGATCGTTTGGCTTTGAGTTGAGGTGTTAGAGAGGCATTGGAGCCAGTCATGAAACTTCGGAGCGAGGTAAGTCTGTTGTCTAACCTTGTGAGGGGGAAACTACCCCCTAGGTGATATTTATTATTATGTGCAACTAGTTGTGGGTGCTACGTACGCACGAGGTGACGAGAGTCCGTACGTAGCTAAAGTATGTTTATGTCCGGGTAGACTTAGGACTTTATCATATAATAATTGAATTATTTGACCTTATTCTACTGGCTTAATTAATTAAAGTTATAACTGAATTTGATTTATAAATAAATATATGTATAATAGGTCGAGCCTTAACACTTTGAGTTGTGGGCGAGTTATTTGAGAAACGGTAAAGATTATATTCGTTCTGTGCTCATGTACTGTATTGTAAACACGTGTCTCATAATTTGGTAACTTCTTTCCTTTCTTGTGGTATGGGTCGAACACCTCAGCAATATAATAGATGCATCTATGGGTCGTGCCGCTCGATCCTCGGCAATGTACATATTATTCTGGATCGGGTCGAACGACCTCGACAGAATCATGCGTTATATCACTAGTAGTCCGAATATTCACGAGATAAACCTTCCAGTGATGCCCGGCATTTTATGGTATTCCTTAGTTATTTGATATTGACACTTGGCATTTTTTGAGCTATTAAGGTAGAATACAAGATCGAGAAATTTATACTTTAAAAAAATATTTGGAAGATTATGAAATTTACAAATTTTCTCCACTATCGATGTGCACTTCATATCTGTTATGAATTATTATAATATTTTATTGGACCTCTAGTAAGTGTCGATATCGACCCCTCGTCACTACTTTTACGGGGTTAGGCTTGATACTTACTGGGTCTGCATTGATTTACGTACTCATGTTGCACTTCTGCACTAAATGTGCAGGATCTGACAGGTTCATTTTGTGAGCATCTTGGCGCGTAGGCGCATCTGTTGAGGAGACTTTATGTGAGCTGCAATTCAGGCTACGCATCGCAGTCCACCGAATCTCCATAGTACTATTTATTTTATTATATCTTATGTACATTCTGGATAGATATTGTATTATTATTGTACTCCTTAGAAAATACTCATGCACTTGTGACACCGAGTTTTGGGGCTATACTAGTTGATGCTTAGGGTTTCATACATTATTATCGCCTTTCATTTCTTTTATAAATTTCAAATGTTGTACGTTCCCGTGACTTGGTAGTGTAAATCTCCTCTTATTATTAAAATTTGTGATTTCAAAAGTTATAAAATGAGCAATCAAATTGGTAAATCGTCGTTGGCTTACCTGGCGGCGACGTTAGTCGCCATCATGACCTATATTGGATTTTGGGTCGTGACATCATTCTAAGCTAGCCTTTTGACAAGCACTACTCACAAACTCAAACTGGTGTGTTACCACAGTAAGGTCAGTATTGTGACACATAAGTGCAAATATACAATTCTTCAAACTAAAGTCAGGTGATGGTATGTGAACTTAACCAAATTAACAATGGAAGGTGTGGATTCAAGTGAAAAGGTTTATATCATAACAGCAGAAGTCTCAATTAACTCAACTAGTTATCATATGGCAAGTGGCAGTACTCACTATAGGGTTTTATCCTAATCAAGTTATGATCATTCATGAATGCAAGTTCCTAACACATTATCAAGGTTCATTGTATGGTTAAGTTATCATAGAGGGCACATAGAGATCATTCTACTACAATGGCATGAGCAGGCTGCTATTTAGAGTCTAACAAGTTAACATTAAAAGTAAGAATTGAACCATAACAGCAAAACTTCATAGGTAGAAAAATAGTTCAATGTGGTGAGTGTTGATAGTGTTTAAAGGAAGTTTAGGAGCCTGATTTTACTCCATATAACTAATTACTTGACTAACAGATCATGTGCTATGTTTACCATTATATGATTTAACTAGTCATAAAGCTCTAAAAGAGTCTAAAGGGGCAACAATTATACAGGGGGTCATTAAACATGCAGAACTAGCAAGTTATCATTCTCACATTTATCAGCCAAGACTTAGTAAATTGGACAGGTTGAATACATGACATGAAGCATAGGGAATCTATCTATGAGATTAACATAATGTCAAGAGTAGTAGGGTTGAATAACCTAGAGGTACATAACCAGTAAGATAAGCTTAAGAACATGATTTCAGTTGACCTAGTATCATTGTTCAAACAGTAGTGATAAATTATGTACAAAAATTAATCTTATCTTAATCACAGAAGCTTAACCAGGTTGATCAGAAAATACTATTTAACTTAGAGTCATTTTTACTAATTGAGGCATGAAAGCTAAGGTTAATTACACGGATTCAATAATAGTATCAATATGGCATATTTCAATGAGAAAGTTCCTAACCTCATATAGGAAATAACATGCAAATACTGATTATAACAAACACAATTTCATATCATTAATAGCTAACATAAACGATGAAAAATCAGTTAAGAAATCATTATGAACACAGGACTATTCGACTAATTCAAAATAAAGAGGGGTCAGTGGTCACTAACCTTCTGTAGGGCAGCAAACCAAGAAAGAGTGATTTCAATAGCCGTTTAGGAGACACCAATTCAAGACTAGTACCACAATTGAACTCGAACTATAGAAAATAAAGGGAAAAGAACATAAAGATTAGAGAGTACTTAGAGAGGAACCTTGAACTATAACTTTTCTTTCTTATTTTTGTGTTTTAGATAGTGTTCAATGCCTCTTTTGTGAAGGCATTGAATGTCCCTTTATATAGTGGCATTCAAGTCTAGGTCTTCGATCGATTTCAAAGCGATAGTAGGGTGTGATTATTGCATGGATGATGATAGCAATGGAGGTGAAAATATAAGCAAAAGACGGGAAAAGCAGTATAGGATTTACCTGAGAAGAGTCGACCATTGAATCCATCAAATTGGCGGTCAAACCCTAATGTCCATGTAATGATCTGACCGATCGTTTTGAGCTCTAGCACATCGTTTTGTAGTTTGAGGACTTGAGTAGCTTCACTTCATGTTTTATGACTTGTACATGTGGTCGGAATTGAATTTCGGGAAGTGCAGAGCTGATTCGGAAGGAAAATTCTCAATTCGGAAGCTTTAAGTTGGAAGAGTTGACCAAGGTTTGACTTTTGAGTAAAAGACCTTAGGATTAGGATTTGAAGGTTCCAATAGGTTTGCATTATGATTTCGGACTTGGGCGTATGTTCGGGTTAAGTATCGGATGGCCCGGGAGTATTGCGGCGCTTATTATGGAAAGTTGGCATTTTGAAGGTTTCAGAAATTTCTAAGTTTGATTTGAAATGGATTTGATGCGATTGATGTTTGTTTGGGGATCTGAGCCTTGGAATAGGTTCGTATTGTGATTTATGACCTGTACGGGAAGTTTGGCATCATTTCGTAATGTTTAAGTATGATTCAGACGTGTTTGTCGAAGTTTGAGTCTTTAAAAGTTGAAAGAAGGGTTTTGATCATCGATTCATAGTTTGGATGTTGTTTTGTGTGATTTGAGAACTCAAGCATGTTTGTGTCATGTTTTGGAACTAGTTGGTGTGGTTGGACGGGGTCCCCGGGGCCTCGGGTGTGATTCGGGGTAGTTTCGGACCAAGTTTGGGTGTTTTGCTTATGCTGGTGCTGGTGTCTGGTTTTGTTCTTAACGAATGCGAAAGGTCTCACGCATTCGTGAAGAAGGATTTTTTACTACTGGAATTTTGTTCATCGTGAATGCGACGCAGGGGTCGCGAACGCGGAGGTGAAGCTGAGGCTCCCTTCGGGGACGCGACAGGGAGTACGAATGCGTAGAAGGATGGTGAGTTGGGGGCCTGGAGGTGTTAAGCCTTCGCGAACGCAGCTCTATGACCGTGAACGCAAAGCGTCAGGACCTGGAGGCATCATGAACGTGACGTGTTGGTCGCGAACGCGAAGGAGAATTTTAGGGCAGCTGATTTTTGGACTTCACGATCGCGAGGGTGTTTTCGAAGAAGGAGGACCTGCGCAGACTTGTTTTTAAATCGGAACTTAGCTCTCATTTTTCTCATTTTGCACTTGGATGGACGAATATGGGGAGCTATTTTGAGGAGATTTTCATAAAGAAATACAAGGTGAGTGATTCCCACTTGTTGTAAGTTAAATACATGAATTATGTTTGGATTTAAACATGGAAGTTTGAAGAAATTGTGAAATCTTAAAGAAAAACCTAGAATTTGATATTTTTGGATTTTGACCACGAAACTAGACATGGATATAGGGATAAATTATATATTTGAGTTCGTGGTGTTATGCGTAATGGTGAAAATATTCGAAATCCGGGCACGTGGGCCCGAGGGTTGACTTTGTTGACTTTTCGAGCGGAGTTGGAAATTGTTATAAATTGATTAATTATGAGCGTTGGAGTATATTATTTTTTGGTTTGTATGTTGTTTACTAGTTTCAGATTGATGGGCATCGGTTTGAGGTGTTAGAGAGGTGCTGGAGCCGGTTACGGAACTTCGGAGCGAGGTAAGTCTCATGTCTAACCTTAAGAGGGGGAAACTACCCTGTAGGTGTGCATTTGTTATGTACTAATTGTTGTGGGGGCAACGTACGCACGAGGTGACGGATTTTGTACGTAGATAATATCATGTTTATGTTCGGGTAGACTTTGGACTTTAACGGGCAATATTTGTATTATCCAACTTGTTAGTTTAATTACCTAAGACTTATAAATCAAATGTGATTAGAGATCATGTTAAGATCAAATCTCATTACCTTGAGTTGTTGGCAATATATTCAAAAATTGGTAAAAGTCATGCTTACTTTACGTTCTCGTTTTTATATTGCAAATACATAGCCCGTAATTCGATAAGTTTCTTCTCTTCCTGGGGATCGAGCCGAACGCCTCGGCAATATATGTATATATGAGATGCATCCATGGATCAGGTTGTATGACCTCGGCAGTGTATGTACACGACTATATGGATCGGGTTGAACGACCTCAGCATAATTCGTGCGTAAAATCGCTTGGAGTCCGAATACCCACTAGATTACCCTCTTGATTGGGAACGTGGAAATTACATGATATTCCCTCGTGACCGGAGATCGGATATTTATTTGACGATTCTTATTTTTTGAGATGGCATGTGCTATATGGAAATTTTAAATTGATATTTCGCTAAAGGTTCATGTTAATTACTATTTCTTATTCTATTGATCATGTTGTATTCTATGCCTGCCTATGGTTCCTGCATCTTATTTATTGGACCACTAGTAAGTGCCAACGTCGGCCCCTCATCACTACTTCTCCAGGATTAGGCCAGATACTTACTGGGTACGCGTTGATTTACGTACTCATACTACACTTCTGCACTAAATGTGCAGGATCTGACAAGTTCCTTTGATGGTCATCTTGGCGCGTAGGCTCAACTGCTAAGGGGACTTTATGGTGAGCTGTAATCTATGCTACGCACCGTAGCTCTCAAAGTCTCCATCTTATTTATTTATTTTATCCTGTCTATTTTATATTCCAGGTGGTTGTTGTATTATTCTTGTACTCCTTAGTAAATTCTCATGCACTTGTGACACCGGATTTTGGGATACTCTAGTGGCTGTTTATGGTTCGGCTAAATATTGTTATCTTTTATTTTATATCTTACTAATATTTTTAGTATTAATGATTTTTAAATGCATTGAATTCTTTACTTAATAAAAATTATGATTTCAAAAATAGAAAATGAATAATTGGATTGATAGTTTATCATTGGCTTGCCTAATGGTGACGTTGGGCGCCATCACGACCTATAGTGGGAATTGGGTTATGACATCTTAGTATCGAAGCTCTAGGTTCACTTGGGTCTCATGAGTCATGAGCGAGTCTAGTAGAGTCTTGCGGATCGGTACGAAGACGCCTGTACTTATCTTCGAGAGGCTACAGGGTAGTTAGGAGCTCTTCCCTTCTTGATTCCACGGCGTGCGATTTTAATCCATTGAAGCTTATGCCTTCATTTCCTTCCTACTCATTCCTATGCGATGATGAGCGCTTGTTATCAATTGGGCATCGAGGAGTTGTAGTGGTACTACAGATGTGGTGCAGGATGTTTCTTCCTACATATCCGGGCAGGTTATTATTGTCGCCTTGTGGAAGGGTGTTCAATTATTTCAGCCTAGTGTTAGTGTTGCCTATGGTTTTGAGGCTATGCAGAGTGTATTATGATGTCATGCATTGTTATCGTGCAGGATTGGTGTAAGTGGTAGAATGCTTATTTATGTGTCGCGGCTGTGGATGACTCGAAAGGAGGAATAATTGGTTCATGGTTTAGGGGTTCATCATTTAATTCTAGCGGAGTAAAGGTAATTGGACTATGGGTGTTCGGGCCTTGGTTGACGGAGTAGTGAGGCTTGATATTTTGGAGCATGGTGGAATTCTCACATGTGGTGTGGTGTCATTGTCCTTGTTGGAACGCATTAAGGCTCATCAGTGTTATGGTCTCCTTTGATTTGCCTTCGGGGGTAGGGTGTTGTGGAATGGTGCCTAAACAGCGGTTATCAGAGATGGCGGTGCATGGCGGCTTCGGAGTCGAATCGATGTTTTTAATGTTGATGGCTCAAAAAAGATGAACTTTATGGAGGCTCATAGCTGGAGGCAATTTATCTGTTCGGGTGCTATAAAGATGGATTATGATTTGAGGTAGTATTTTGGCGATAAAGGAGAAGGAAGGACATGGTGGAAGTGGCAGGGTAGCGTATGAATTCTGTGGTAGGATAGTCACATGCTTCGAGAAAGTTTAGAGCAATTTGGGGATCATGGTGAACAATGAGTAAGTCTATGAATTTCATTTGGGATGGTGGCTACTGTGCTGAGGGAGATTGAATATGACGGAAAGGAGTTTGCTTGGAATGGAGAGGGGTGTGAAAGATTTATTATCATTTTGGGATGCAACATGACTTCGAGTTAGAACGTATTGTTGGACCTTTGGATGATGCTAACGGGGAATGAAAAGACTCTTACAGCTGGTGGACGGTCATGGGCTCAGGAGGGTTTACTGATTTCATGGTAGTTGTAACTAGAGCAATGTCGTTGGAAGATGTCGATGTGGAATTACGCAGGTGGGATATCTCCTGTGTGCTATAAAGATGTATTATGATTTGAGGTAGTATTTTGGCAGTAAAGGAGAAGGAAGGACATGGTGGAAGTGGCAGGGTAGTGTATGAATTCTGTGGTAGGATAGTCACATGCTTCGAGAAAGTTTAGAGCAATTTGGGGATCATGGTGAACAATGAGTAAGTCAATGAATTTCATTTGGGATGGTGGCTATTGTGCTGAGGGAGATTGAATATGACGGAAAAGAGTTTGCTTGGAATGGAGAGGGGTATGAAAGCTTTATTATCGTTTTGGTATGCAACATGACTTCGAGTTGGAACGTATTGTTGGACCTTTGGATGATGCTAACGGGGAATGAACAGACTCTTACAACTGGTGGACGAGCATGGGCTTAGGAGGGTTTACTGATTTCGTGGTAGTTGTAACCAGAGCAATGTCGTTGGAAGATGTCGATGTGGAATTACATAGGTGGGCTATCTCCTGTGAGCAGGTCAGCGGTTGCGTGATTTTGATGAAGTTCTTACGAAGAGTTCTACTTTCTACCTAGCGAGTGGCACATGCTGCGCTGCGAGCTCGAATCGCTTGAAGAAGATGGTACGACTGTCAAGAAGTCAAATATGCGATGGTGGCTGATAATTCTGGATGTTTCACGAAAAGTTTAACAAGAGATTGCGAGAAATTTGGTTGGTTAACGGTGCGAGATCATGGTAACTGAGAAGGAGGGGTTATTGTGGATTCAGGATTTATGTGATTGTAGCCTAAGGATAAGTGGGGGATCCCACCGCCTACGATTGGTTCTTGTGGTTGTATGCCTTGGCAGTATCGTGTTATCGGTACATTTGCAGACTAGTTACGACCAAGGGGAGGAAACTTCGAGGGTATTTCGGGTAAGGAATTTGATGTATGTGTGCTACATTTGACCTTATTGATTCATGTGCGGATTTTGGGATGACTTAGAGTGTATGTTTCTTATGGATGTGACGTACAAGGAAAGGAATTCATCCGGTTTCTCTTTGGGTAGTGCTCATATGCTAATAGAGTACTAGAGTTTGGTTATATATTCGAGACTAGGTTAGAGTGGGTGACTCTCAACAATGGTTCCAGTGGGTTCAAGAATTAAAGTGCGGTGTTTAAGGATTTTTGGGTTCGTTATGTGGCGGAGGACTGGGTTTTGCAGTAGAGTGTGAAGAATACTTGGGGAATTTCTATGTTATCATCCGGTCTACGGTGAAATATTAGAGAAATGGGAGAAACAGCTTCGTATTCGCAGGAGGTCTTCTAGAACGGGTGTATTAGCTGGAGATACTATTGAGTGCATGAGGAGGGTATGAGATGGTTGATGGGTATTGAGACTGTTGATACTCAATTTTGCCTCATATTTCTTCAAATAGTATATATACTTTCAAAATATCATTTTGCATCATTACTTAATTTATAAGAGTTACACAAGTATTTTCTATAATATTTCATAATTTTTAAAGCTGTAAAATCGATTTTCTTGCATTTAAGTCACTTGAATATTTATTAATTACCACTTTAAATTATTTTTTGATGACTCAATTATCCAAATTTATTATTTGAATCCATATATATTCTTCATAAATATTTTACTTTATTTTATATAATTATATTTTGTATTTTAAAGATATTTTACATAATTTTGCAATAACAGCCTATATTCTATACATGATTGTATTTCTTATATTATTTATATTAAAAACCGATTTCTTATATTTTTATAATATTAAGCACTTATTTTTAAGTATTTTACTGCATAATTAATATTTTTTTTATTATCTACTAATCATTCTTATAATTTATTTTGGATGATTTTCGTGTATTTAATTTGTAGCATAAATTTTGAGCTAATTTCGGACCAAATCAAGGCCCAGACAAGCTGGCCCATCTCCATTAAGCCTCAAAAGCCCAAACCAAACGACCCTCTTTAAAATATCATTTGGCTTTCTTAAGCATGTTTACCTTAATGTGTGTGTTTGAATGCTTATTACCTGCTACTCTCCCTGAATTTATCCCCTACTTTGTCTTGCATCCTTACGATAGACCAACTCATGTGTTCTAATGTATCTGATACTCTACTGCGACCAATTCTTAACTGTGATGTCAGCCAATTGTGATCTTTATTGTGTGTTCCATGCTTAGTTCAATCCCGGGTTGTATAATAATACTTATAGTCTGTAAGATAAAATGCAATATCTAGCCTTCATGTGACAATCTAGTTCTTAATGTGTCTTTGCATATTGAGAATTATGGTTCTACTTCACCTATTTAGTTTTCTATGTTATGCTGATGTTTGCTGTCAATCCTGCTTTCATACCCTATCCTGGATGGTTATGACAACCAAACTCATGATTAGGAAGTAATTTAGTCCATGCCTAACTTGTTACTCTTTTGGTCATGCCGTTCATTAGGACCTGTTATTTTGCATTTGTGATTCTCTTATGTATTTGCGGACTTGCTCAATCCTGCACTCTTTAGTACTAGTTCAGACCTTAGGAATAAATCTTATAGCTGACCTTCTTTCACCATATATGGCAAAATAGTATTAGATTTGATGCTTGCTTCTCTTACTGTAGAAGTTTGATATTGTCTCTTGTACTGTGATAACTTTCTCTTGTTAAGTAATTGCTCAACCATGAACCTATATTGTTAATTTCCATGTTGAACTTACTACATTGGGGTTGTTCTTTATTGCTACCTTAGATTTTCATGATCATATACCCTATTTGAAAATTGTCGTAAGTTGTTTTTTACCATGCTAGTGTTTGAAACTTCATTCGAAAGAGTCTGTTATCCCAGGATAATCAATCATGTCCCCTTAAAATGCAAGCATGAACTCGTCTTGTGTGTGTCTTGCCAACATGTCACATGATTTTATCTATACATCATGGTGATAATTAGCTTTACAGCTTTAAGAAAATAAGTGTGTGGGCTTCCTTCCTAGGTTAGTTAGTTCAACATATAGTCTATTGCTTTATGGCTTGGCTGTTGGATTTAGACTTACTACAGGTCTTATGTGCTAGGTTTTTGAGTCTATTGGAGTTGTCGGAGGCCTAGAAAAGCACTGGGTTATCTGTACTGGGCCTATCATTCGGCCTATAGTGGTCTTTTTTGTAATTATTCATATTTTATAATTTCATTCGGGCTGTAATGACTTGTAATAACGAATGATGGGAAGTTAATAAAAGGGGACTGGGGTATTCTAATTCTTGCATGAATGGGTAGAAAACATGCCTATATGATCTATGTGTTCTATTTGCTATTACATCCAGCATGCCTTATTTGTTTCATTTAGCTTGTGTTGCACACTGATAGGAATCATGCCTATAGAAATCATGCACACACTTCACTTAACTTGTCAAAATATGCTACACTTATTTCCATGTCCACTCTTCAACGTTCTTAGATAATATGCCTATAGGATACAATAATGCAATACTTTTGCTAATCAAGATACCATGGCTATAAGGTTTAATAATTAATCAACTGCTTCATGCTACTTTTGTACTGGCTCACTTAGATAGCCTGCCTATAGGGATAAAGTGTTATAAAATCAAGTTTAATAGTTAGAAATCCTGCCTATAAGGTGTTTATTGACGCTACTAATCCTGAGTTTTCAAGCGACTTCATTGCCTAATCATGCGACTATTAGAGAACATGTTTATAGGGTACTGTCACCTTCCTAAGACGCATATCTATAAAATCAGCATTGGTAATTCAGAATTATGGGATTGTTTTCACTACCTTATTACGCAAACGATTAGATATCCTGTCTGTAGGACTTGTAACGCTCTAATCTGCCTATACGTCAGTCCAGATTATTGCTTCAAACGTCATGTTTATGTATGGAGGTTAACTTGAGCCTTTTATTACTATAGTATGTCGTCCTATTTGTTTTGAATGTCACCTAGTTTTATCATTTTTGAGCAACCTAAGTAAAGTCTGGAACCACCTGATAGTAGGTCCAAAGCCTCCTGGACCATAGGCATGGGACGGGTAATGCTCGCATAGGGTACGACTTAGAATTAACTTAGAACGCCTTTAAGTAAACAACTTCAACATAGTAATCGGGTAGCTGGAGATGATAGTTTGTGCCCGCTAAATAATACGAGCAACCTCTACCTTAAGAGAGTTGCGAAGTAATATTTATGTTGCACGGGGTGATCCTTTAGGCGAAAAACTTTGCCCCCCCCCCCTTTTATGTGCGTGTTATTCACACTTAATCATTTAACATAGATCAATACAATTTGTACCTTTGTAGTTATTAAGACTTGTATCGATTCTCATATGTTTTGATAAGACTTTACAATTTCTGAATTTCCATTCTATTTATTTGATCGCCTAGCTTAATTACATAATCCACATAGTCTAAAGTTTGGCAGGGACCCACAGTTGTGGACCTCGAAGAGTACCTAACACCTTTTCTTTGAGGAAATTTAAGCCCTTACCCCGATCTTTGGTGGCATTTACTAGTCAAACAGAGTTATTTGCAAATAGATGCCCTAACGCCCCTAAAGAATCATTAAGTGGTGACTCTTCTCTCTTAATACCACTTTAAAAGAGTTGTCACACGTCAAAACTCGCTTTCGCAAGAAAACGGGGCGCGACAAAGACGATGTTGTCTCATGATTTGGGGTCACTCGGGATGAGTGTAGTTTGGGGTTCGTTATGTGTTTGATTAGAACTATTATTTCAAAGGCAAGTCAAGAGTAAATTGGAAATGTTGAGTCAGTTAGTAATAGTTTGAGTCAGCATGGTCGTGGAAATGATCAGTTCCTTCGACGTGTTAAGTTATACAGGTGATTTGTGGTTGTACGTGCGGTCTTGGTAGCCACCGTAATTTGATTGATTTGGCGGTATTGGATTAGACTAGAAGTTTGCATTTCCGCAGTTATGGAAATTCGGTTGCGTGTTGTAATTGTTCTTCTGAAATGTGTTGAGTGAAAGGGGTTCTAGACGATGAAGTGGTTACTCTATTATTGGTCCAGGGGTTATGATGAAATTCTTGTACTCACGCGTAGCTGCATGATAGGTGCAGTAAATGGTATGGAAATTGGAAGTTGAGGATCAAGGTTGCGGTTCAGTGTTGATAAGCATGTCACGAGCTCCGAGAAGCGGGGGAGGATTTCAGATGTTCAGAGTATGCTAGCACTATTTTCGGGCAGCCTGAATACGGTCTGTTCTGTGGAAGAAGTGTTGGGTATGAATGCTTGACTAGTACTATAGAAATAGCATGGTCGATGGCCATTAATGTTCAAATTTTTCTACCTGGAGCGCAAGGTCGTGGGAGTATGTCCCACGGGAAGATCATATAAGTGTGAAGTGTTAGTTATTTGGTTATTAGATATTGACATCAGGTATGGAGATTCCGGTACTGTCGCTAATGGGACAGTTTAGGTCTAAGAGGCGCTCTATTCCTTTGGTTGTGGACTGTGGGAGTTTGTTCCAGATTGGACGGTCATGCATATGTGTCATGAATATGGTCATTATGGATCTTTGAATGGTTATTGGCCCAGTATGGGATAAGCAGAATTGGCTTGAGGTCTGTTGGTATATCTAATGTGAATGTTTGCTCTACATCAGGTCGGATGTGTTCATTCAGCATAGCATTGTTTAATGCGGAGTCTTCGGGCGTTGGATGTTATTCTTGTCATCAGCTATTTTATGTAATACTCTATTATGCTATGTGGGTTGTGAGATGGCTTGATTATTGACAAGTGTATTGTAATCATATGTAGCTTGTGGTGTTATATGAGCGAGATGGTTCTCGAGATGCAGGTCATTTATTTCACCTTAGTCGTGCTTGAGTTTTGTAGCGCATGGCGCTATCCGTCTCCACAGGGTTGTATTTATGCCCTTGGCATGTTTGTGGTCGATATTCGGACATTTCATGGGTAGGAGCAGTTGGCTCGGTAGGTACTTCCTTATTGATGGTTATGTTTGGATCGGATAGTATACTGCCACATGTATGATATTTGAATTGGGTTGCACGTCGCAACGGTATCATATGTGGATCGGGTTGTGTGCCGCAACAGTGAGATGTTGAGTACGGTTCCTTATACTTATTTTGTGTGCCTTTTTTCTCATATCTAAGATAGGTTCATAGCATATGTTCGGCCGTTTTATTCGTTACGCGGGCCGGGTAGTTCTTTGCCAGAGTTCGTTCTCCCTTATGGGTCATATTCAAGTTGTAGCTCGTTAGCGCATTGATGGCATCATATGAGATTTTAGATGGTGTTTGAGGTGGCTTATTGCTCGAGCAGCTTGTACTGGGTGAGATGAGGTTGTTGGATCTGAAATCAGCGTGATTGGACTTGTGTAAGGTATATTAAAGAGGAAATATCACTATTCAGTTCAGAATGAGGTAATAGTTCTTGTCAAGTGGAGAGACTCCATGATTTATTGATTTGGCAGACGGTTATGGGCTTCTACGGGTCGCTTTCATCATTGCAGTATCGTGAGGGTTGGCTCAAGGGTTGTGCACATTATGAGGTATACTACGGGCATCAGGTTAGTGAAATTACAGCTTCTATGGTTGGAGGATGTTATTATGGGCATGCGAATTATGCGGTGCATTGTGTGGTTTCAGCATGGGTGCATGATCATATTTGGTACAGTGGGTTGAGATTGATACGGTGTTCGAATGTTAGAATCAGGTCTCGTACAGAATTCTAGATGTTGGAATTTGGTTCTAAGGCTTGTGGGCTAAGGTAAAAAAATAAGGATCTTCAGTCTGGCTCAAGCTTATGTGCTCGCATGGGTTATGGTGGCACGGGTAGGTGCACGAGGTGTTAAGAAGTGGTTTGGGTAATTTCGAATCGGTTCTTGGCACGTTCGATGACGAACGTATGTTTAAGTAGGGGAGAATGTTATGACCCGACCGTTCATTTTGAGCTCCAACGTGTCGTTCGGCGGTTTGAGGCCTTGAGTAGCTTCACTTCATGTGTTTATGACTTGTACGTGTGGTCTGAATTGAATTTCGGGAAGTGCGGAGTTGATTCGGAAGGAAAATTCTCAATTCGGAAGCTTTAAGTTGGAAGAGTTGACCAAGGTTTGATTTTTGAGTAAAAGACCACGAAATTAGGATTTGAAAATTCCAATAGGTTCGTATGATGATTTCGGACTTGGGTGTATATTTGGGTTGAGTATCGGATGGCCCGGGAGCATTTCAGCGCTTATTATAGAAAGTTGGCATTTTGAAGGTTTTCGAAATTTCTAAGTTTGATTTGAAGTGGATTTTGATGTGATTGATGTCCGTTTGGGCTTCCGAGCCTTGGAATAGGTTTGTATCGTGATTTATGACTTGTACATGAAGTTTGGCATCATTCAGGAATGTTTAAGTATGATTCGGACGCGTTTGTCAAAGTTTGAGTGTTTAAAAGTTGAAAGAAGGGTTTAGATCGTTGATTTGTAGTTTAGATGTTGTATGATGTGATTTGAGGCCTCGAGCAAGTTCGTGTCATGTTTTGGGATTGGCTGGTGTGGTTGGACGGGGTCCGGGAGGCCTCGTGTGTGATTCGGTTTGGTTTCGAACCAAGTTTGGATGTTTTGTTGGTGTTGGTGCTAGTGTCTGGTTTTGTTCTTCATGAATGCGAAGGGTCTCACGCGTTGGCGAAGAAGGATTTTTGACTACTGGGAATCTGTTCATCATAAATGCAACGCAGGGGTCGCGAACACGGAGATGAAGCTAAGGTTCACTCGCGAACACGGGAGTTGCAAACGCGTAGAAGGATGGTGACCTGGGGGTTTGGAGGTATTAAGCCTTCGCGAACGTGGCTCAATGACCGTGAACGCGAAGCGTCAGGACCTGGAGGCATCGCGAACGCGATGTGTTGGTCGCGAACGCGAAGGAGGATTTTTAGGCAGCTGATTTTTGGCCTTCGCGATCGCGAGGGTGTTTCCGCGATCGCGAAGAAGAAGGACCTGGGTAGACTTGTTTTTAAATCGGGACTTAGCTCTCATTTCTCTCATTTTGCAATTGGATGGCAGAATTTAGGGAGCTATTTTGAGGAGATTTTCATCAAGCAACACAAGGTAAGTGATTCCCACTTGTTGTAAGTTAAATACATGGATTATATTTGGATTTAAACATGGAATTTTGGAGAAATATTGAAATCTGGAAGAAAAACCTAGAATTTGATATTTTTGAATTTTGACCATGAAATTGGACATGGAATTAGAGATAAATTATATATTTGAGTTCGTGGTGTATTGGTAATATTTATCTTCGAAAATATTTGAAATCGGGGCGCGTAGGCCGGAGGGTTGACTTTGTTAACTTTTAGAGTGGAGTTGGGAATTGTTATAAATTAATTAATTATGAGCGTTGGAGTATATTTTTATTGGTTTGCATGTTGTTTGATTTAGTTTCGGACTGATGGGCAATGGTTTGAGGTGTTAGAGAGGCGTTGGAGCCGGTTATGGAACTTCAGAGCGAAGTAAGTCTCATGTCTAACCTTGTGAGGGGGAAACTACCTCGTAGGTGTGTATTTGTTATGTGCTACTTGTTGTGGGGGCCACGTACGCACGAGGTGACGAGAGTCCGTACGTAGCTAATATCATGTTTATGTCCGGGTAGACTTAGGACTTTAACATGCAACATTTGTATTATCTGAATTCAACTTTTTAGTTTAAATAAGATTTATAAATGAAATGTGATTAGAGATCATGTTAAGATCAAATTTCATTACCTTGAGTTGTTGGCAAGATATTCAAAAATTGGTAAAAGTCATGATTACTTTACGTTCCCATTTTTACATTTCAAATATGTAGCCCGTAATTCGATAAGTTTCTTCTCTTCTTGGGGATCGAGCCAAATGCCTTGGCAATATATGTATATATGAGATGCATCCATGGATCGGGCCATACGACCTCGGCAGTGTATGTACACGACTATATGGATCGGGCCGAACGACCTGGTCATAATTCATGCGTAAAATCGCTAGGAGTCTGAATGCCCACGAGATTACCCTCTTGATTGGGAACGTGGAAATTACATGATATTCCCTTGTGACCGGAGATCGGATATTTATTTGACGATTCTTATTTTTTGAGATGGCATGTGCTATATGGAAATTTTAAATTGATATTTCGCTAAAGGTTCATGTTAATTATTGTTTCTTATTCTATTAATCATGTTGTATTTCATGCTTGCCTATGGTTCCTGCATCCTATTTATCGGACCACTAGTAAGTGCCAATGCCGACCCCTCATCACTACTTCTCCAGGATTAGGCTAGATACTTACTGGGTACGCGTTGATTTATGTACTCATACTACACTTCTGCACTAAATGTGCAGGATCTGATAGGTTCCTTTGATGGTCATCTTGTCGCGTAGGCGCAGCTGCTGAGGGGAATTTATGGTGTGTATTCTATGCGCACCGCATCTCTCAGAATCTCCATCTTATTTATTTATTTTATCCTGTCTATTTTATATTCCAAACGGATGTTGTATTATTATTGTACTCTTTCGTAAATGCTCATATACTTGTGACACCGGGTTTTGGGATACTCTAGTGGTTGTTTATGGTTCGGCTAGATATTGTCATATTTTATTTTATATCTTACTAATATTTTTAGTATTAATGATTTTTAAATGCATTGAATTCTTTACTTAATAAAACTTATGATTTCAAAAATAATAAAATGAATAATTGGATTGATAGTTCACCGTTGGCTTGATTAACGGCGACGTTAGGCGCCATGACGACCTATAGTGAGAATTGGGTCATGACAGTCTAGAGGTCATTGCGTTTGACCTTTGGACAAAAAATAAGGATAATAAAGTCGAAGACACGGTCATGCATGCCATAAATGTGAAAGAACTATGGGATAACAGTAGCACGATTTAGGTCTAGGGCTTTTGAATTTTGGTGACAAAAACAGAAGTAATCGGCATGATTCGCAGATGTAGGGAACAGATTGAACATTTTGAGGCTCGAATTTGTGACCATGCACAAATTTGTGCAGGTTTTCTTGTGATTGATGGTTTGATGGCTAAGAGAAAGAAGAGAGGAAAGGGAAAGAGAGGCGTGTGGTAGGGTTGCAAATGAATGAGGGTTTAGGGGTGTTAGGTTAGTTTAATGTGGGAGATAAGATCTGGGCTGTTGGATCATTTGATCAACATCCCTGATATTTTGGCCAATAAAAGTTATTAATTTGGTTTTTGATAAAACAAATTGGTGTCCATTGGATCTTTTTAATCTAACGGTTAGGATGAGGTCGGGCAAAGGTTTTAAAATAAAGGAAAATACAAAAATTAATATGGGCCGTTGATGATCTGGGCCAACAGTCCAGATTCTTTGTGTTTCATTTGTGAGTGTGAGATAGGCGACGTGGCATGATGTCATTGGCTGAGAGAAAGTGGCATGGATTGCCAACATGGAGTAGTAAGGGTGGGTTTGGACCGGGTTGGAGCGTTTGGGCTTGTGTATTTGGGCCAAGCACAGCTAAAATGGACTTTATCATTTGGCCACATTGAGACTTAATTGGTTAGTTGCAATTGTAGCCTTTTGAGCTTTTAATTCCTTTAGAATCAACTTAATTAGGCTTAATTAATCATAATTAAATGCAATAAAATATAATCATCAAATATATCATAAAATACTATGATCAATTAATTATTTGTTAAAATACTTCATTTATTGAATTGTGAACTAATTTGATTAATTTAAAGTAAACACGATAATTTAAAGACTAATTCATTAAGTGAACTGTAAAAGTTGTTTATTAAAATACCAAGGTTTTTTAATAGTTAAAAAAAGTAAGAGTAATTTATTAATAATATTTAATATCAAATTGCAATTAATTCAACAATACTAATTATTATTATCTATTATATTTTTAGAAAAACAGGTATTATTGATTAGAAAATATTTTACCATGTTTATTGCTAGTTAATGAGCATAAGTAATTTAATTTTAAAAGGGAGAGTCAAAATTGGTCGTCAATAGCTGCCCCTCTTTGATCGGAGACGATGAAAGAGTTTTCAGGCGAGAAAATTGACTCAAAGACCAATTTTGTCCCGACTTTAGGCAGGTATTGTAAAGATGATGCAAAGGACTGGAAAGATCATGAGTTGGAGATTAAGGAACAAATTCTGGCTTTGAATCGCCTACATACCTCGGGCTTAAAGAGGATCAGGACTCATGTAGTTCTGGAGTGACGATTTGGAGAGGGTAACACTTACAGGAACTTCCCCAGTATCGTGTTATGACGATACTGCAAGACGGAAGGATTTTGGAACCCGAATGACTTCACGGAATATATCTTGATTAGGAAACTTGAAAAACTTGACAATTTTGGAGTTTTACTGATCGGATTAAGTTGGAGTTTGGATCCTTGGCTCGCTTATGAGTTTGTTATCCCTCATAGCGGAGTAGCGTGGTTGCTTAGAAGAAGTTCCACGTTGTAGTGTTTGAACCTTAAAAAGAAGAATATACACACATACCCATATATCGTAATGCAAATACGTTAAGATATGATGTAAATATGCAGGAATGATGATGCATGGCTATCGGCCAGCCATTATTTGGGATCTTGGGGCGATAGGATGTTTGAATCTGAAATCTCCAAGCTCTGGAGCATTATTTGGGATGCTGGGGATGGGTCATTGAATTTTACTTGATTGTTAGCCGGGTTGTGTATTGTTCTGCAGTTATCGGTGTATTTGAATATCCACGCGATGGGAGTATCTTTGCGCAATGGAAGTAATTGACTTTTAATTTGAAATCTTTGCACGATGGGAGTATCTCCATGCGATGGGAGTAGTTGACTTTGAATGTAAAATCTCCGCAAGGTGGGAGTATCTCCGCGCGATGGGAGTAGTTGACTTTAAATATAAAATGCTTGTAAGTTGCATAAATAAAAGCGTCAAAACATTCAAGATAAAATAGAGAAGTAAATGACCATGCCCAAGAGATACTCTTGACTGTAGAACTAATTTGCGGCCATTGATCGGCGGAACGCGTGGAGGAATTGGATGGTCCGTCCTTCGATTCGTGAAGTCGGTGATGAATTTTGCAACTATTTACTTGCAATATCTCATACGGTGGAGTGATAGTGTTATCTGTGTGAAGTGCTCCAGCTGTAAAAGAGAACAGTTTGCTATATATAGGGCTCCGATTGGCAAAGCTGACGGCTCAATATGTATCATATGCTCCGATTGGTAGAGCATACGGTTTGCTATATACAAGGCTCCAATTGGCGGGGTCGGCGACTTGGTATATACAAGGTGCTCTGATTGGTAGAGCAGATGGTCTGATATATACAAGGTGATTCGAATGCGTCAAAGACTTGACTCTGGAGTACCTGCAATGAATTTTAAGTGAGTCCTTAACCATATGAGAAAATGAATTGAATAATAAAGGAAATATATGCTCTCATGAGATTGTAGCGGGTCCATCATCTATCCCGGTGCGCTCGGATATCCTTTGTTTCCTGTCAATCTTGTGCTCAAAGAAAATTTCTTAGTGGGTGTTGATTTGTGTTGATTGTAGACCTGGCCTTGGTCCGGGATCTGGTAGGTTATATCATGAAGTTCGATAGGTGTAAGAGTAGAATTTTCTAAATATATTTTGAAAAATCATTTATGTTTATGGTAAACGCCATTGTTCCAGATTATGACATGTTTAGCAGTTCCTTCTAACGCGAGTATCATTTCTGTATGGCTCTATCCTATTGATGATGATCTTTAGGATGTGCCCCTGATGACGTAGATTCTCGACATCGTGATCGCGTCCTAATCCAAAAAAATGCATTACAAAGGCTTTCCTAGGGTTATGACCGAACCTTTTCAGGTTGCCTACATATCTGAGCGGAATCAGGTTAGAACGTAGTTCAAGGATGATATAATGATGAAATGAATTATGATGACCAAGCCTGAGTCATGCAGCCTACGTATCCAAATGGAATCAGGTCAAAAAGTAGTTTGATTACAATAGATGGAAAGGGGTAAAAATTTAAATGATATAGCCGAGTTTGACTCAAACTGCCTACGTATCCAAATGGAATCAGGTCAAAATGTAGTTCGATTAAAATAGATGACTGAATCTGATGTGGATTGCCTACGTATTCTTGCCAAAGGAAATCAAGTTGTGGCATAGCTCCGAATACATACAAAATGACATTTGGATATTCTATTACAAGAATGGGAAGGGAGACCTGACCCTACGTGGGTTGCCTACGTATCCCACCATGGAAGTCAGGTCGGGCGTTGCTCTGTTACAACAAAACCCTAACTATATTGTTTTCAAATGTAGTATCTCTCGACTGTGTCTAAATTGATGTGTTTCGTGCTGACTCTGCCATCCATTTCTGCTAGGATCAATGCTCCTTCCAACAATACTTGATGGATCACATAAGGACCCAGCCAATTCAGTGCAAATTTCCCCTTGGCCTCTTCTTGATGGGGAAATATCTTCTACAACACTAGTTTCCCTGGTGTGAACTGCCTAGGTATCACCTTTCTGTTGAACGTGTGGACCATCCTATTACGATACAGCTGACCATGACACAATGCCTCCATTCTCTTTTCATCAATGAGATTGAGTTGTTCTTGCTTGACACGTATCCATTCTGCGTCATCTAGCTTGGCTTCCTGGATAACTCTCAAAGATGGTATATCGACCTATGCGGGTATCACAGCTTCTACTCCATACACAAATATGTATGGCGTTGACCCAGTAGATGTTCTCATGGTGGTGCGGTAACCCCGTAAGAAAAATGATAGCTTTTCGTGCCACTACCTTTAATTGTCCACTATCTTTGGTAAGATCTTCTTGATGTTTTTGTTGGTTGCTTTAACTGCTCCATTCATTTGTGGCATGTAGGCTGTGGAATTATGGTGGACGATTCTGAACTTCTCAAAGATCTCCCTCATGAGATTGCTGTTGAGATTGGTTGCATTGTCAGTTATGATTGACTCCGGGATCCAAAATCTGTAGACTATGTTGTTACAGACGAAATCTGCCACCACCCTCTTCGTGACAACCTTGTATGTAGAGGCTTTGACCTATTTGGTGAAGTATTCGATGGCTAACAAGATCAAACTATGCTTGTTTGATGTGGCAGGTTCTATAGGTCCAATCATATCCATGCCCCAAGCAGCAAATGGCTAAGGAGAACCCATTACATTTAATTTATTCGGTGGAACCCGGATAAAATCCCTATGAATCTGACATTGGTGACACTTCTCCACGTAACAGATGCTATCACTTTCCATGGTCATCCAAAAATATCCGGCTCTCAAAATCTTCTTGGCTAAGGTGAAACAGTTCATATAAGGTCTGGATGTTCCTGCATGTATCTCTTCCAATAACCTTGTTGCTTCAGCAGCATCTACACACCTTAACTGACCCAAGTACGGGGTCCTCCTATTTAGGACTTCCCCGTTAAGAAAAAAGTGATTTTCTAGTCATTTTAATGCTCGCTTCTGACCATTGGTGGCATTTTCTGGGTATTGTCTTACTTTGAGGAACCTTTTGATGTCGTCGTACCAGGGTGTACCGTCTTGCTCCTTATCTACATGGAAATAGTATGAGTGTTGATCTTGAACCTCTATCTTGATGGGGTCGATGTAATTCTTGTCTTGATGCTGGATCATAGATGACAAAGTTGCGAGAGCGTCAGCAAACTAGTTCTGATTTCTAGGAATATGCTTGAACTCGATCTTACTGAACTTCTTACACAATTCCTTTACACAATGCAAGTATGGAAGGATCTTGACATTCTTGGTAGTCCATTCGCCCTGAACTTGGTGTATCAGCAAATCAGAATCTCCTCTAACCAAAAGTTCCTTAATGTTCATGTTGATTGCCATCCTAATCCCTAGGATGCATGCTTCATAATTTGCCATATTATTTGTGCAAGGGAGCCTTATCTTAGCTGAAGCCGGGTAATGTTGTCCCAACTCAGAAATTAGGACAGTCCCAATTCCTACTCCTTTGAAATTTGCCGCTCCATCGAATAACATCCTCTATCCTGGATACGACTTTGAAATGTCCTCCCCATCAACACTTCTTCATCTGGTAAATACGTGGTAAGTGGATCGTAATCCTTGTCCGCCAAGTTTTCTACAAGATGATCGGTCAATGCTTGTCCTTTAATAGCTTTCTGCATTATGTACACAATGGGAACTCACTGAGAAGAACCTGCCATTTGGCCAACTTTCCTGTAGGCATCGGCTTCTGAAAGATGTACTTGAGCGGGTCGAGTCGGGATATCAGATGTGTGGTATATGCCGATAGGTAGTGTCTTAACTTCTAAGTGATCTAGGTCAGAGCACAGCATGTCTGCTCTAACAAGGTGCATTAGCTTCGTACGGTGTGAATTTCTTGCTCGTGTAATAGATAGCTTACTCCTTCTTTCCAGTCTCATCGTGTTGTCCCAACACGCATCCAAATGCATTATCCAAGATGGACAAGTATAGTATCAGTGGCTTACCCGGTTCAAGAGGAACTAACACTGGCGGGTTCAACAAATACTCCTTGATTCTATTGAAAGCTTTCTAACATCCTCTGTCCACTTTGTAGCAGCATCTTTTTTCAACAACTTGAAAATTGACTCACAGATTACTGTTGACTGGGCTATGAACCTGTTGATGTAATTCAATCTTCCGAGGAATCTCATCACGTCCTTCTTGCTTTTGGGTGGGGGTAAGTCTTGAATGGCCTTGATCTTTGGGGGATCCAGCTCTATCCCTTTTCTATTGATGATGAATCCTAGCAGCTTTCCTATGGGCACACTTTGCAGGATTCAACTTCAAACGGTACCTTCACAACTGCTTAAAGAACTTTTTTAATTCGTTCAAATGATCCTCACTCTTCCGAAACTTGATGATGATGTCATCCACGTATACCTCAATTTCCTTGTGGATCATGTCATGAAAGAGGTCGCCATGGCCCTCATGTAGGTAGCACGGGTATTCTTGAGACCGAATGGCATGACCCTGTAGAAATAAACCCCCCACGATGTGGTGAAGTCAGTATTCTCCGCATCTTATTTGTGCATTAGAATCTGTTGGTTTCTAGTGAAATAATCCACGAGCGATTGCAACTCATGTTTTGCGCAATTGTCGATAAGGATATTGATATTCGCAGAGGAAAGTTGTCCTTGGGACTGGCTTTGTTGAGATCTCTGTAGTCCACACATATCTTGATCTTCCTATCCTTCTTTGGTATTAGTATGATGTTTTCCAACCATGTAGGTAATTGGTGACCGTCACCACATTCGCTTATATCTGCTTGGTGACTTCTTCTTTGATCCTTACACTCATATCTGGTTTGAATTTTCTGGGTTTCTGTTTGACTGGCGGTCTGGCAGGATTGATGGGAAATCGATGCAAGAAAATGTTGAGTCCGGGCATGTCATCATATGACCAAGTAAATACATCGATGTATTGTCGGAGGAGCTCTACCAATTCATCCTTTTGTTCTACCTTCATATGGATGCTGATTCGAGTCTCTTTCACATAGTTGATCATTTATGTTTCTTCGAGGTTGGCCTTCTTCTAGCTCTCTAGCTGCTCGATTTCGTCATAGTCTGGATCATTTTTCTCAAGGGTTTCGTTACATGTCATAATCGCGGAATGCGGGTTTGTATCGATTTGAATACTAAAAAGAAAATTCGAATATAAATAAAGGCAAAGATAAATTTTCGATGATTTCTAGAAAAATAATTCTTTTTATTTCATCAAAAGGAACGTCTCAGCGTTCAAAGAGGATATTTAACAAAAAAAAGTATAGGCATGGTTCATACCTCAATTAACTGTGCATTGTTTTCAAAATTACTAAAATTCAACACTACCAAGACTCTCGACGAACCAGAGATGGACTGGCGGTCCAATTCTGCAAGGTCTCTCCTGGTTCGGCATCCCGAATAGTCGGTGTCTTGATATCAACTTCGCCACAATACTCCTCAATCATGGCCACGAACAATCTTCACATCTCGTCAATGATATTATCTTATGGTGGTGAGCTCTGACCTGGCCTCGGAACATGCTCTGGTATGAAAACTTTCTTCCCAGGGTTACCGTTTTAGGTTTTTCCAATTGTAGGTTAATACCCCAAGTCGGTAGTACCCTTCTGCCCTTTCGGTTTAATTGGCTCTATTATCCCATCTGATCGGGCTCCCAGCCCAGTCCCTTGTCGGTATCCATACTTCATCATTTCTCTCATTGCCATCTTTGACCTATATGGTGATTGTATATTGTGATTTTGCTCATTCGTTTCTATTTCAGTTGCTTTCATGATCTCGATCGCATGGAAGGCGATCCCATCTAATCCATCTATGATAGGAGCTGCATGCTCCAAATAAGCTAACTGGCTCCACTCCCCATGTATCATAATCTCTTGGCAATCCCATTTGAATTTCATACACTGATGGAGGGTGGAAGGAACTGCCCCTGCCATGTGTATCCAGGGCCTTCCTAGTAGTAGATTGTATGAAGACGAAATATCTATCACGTGAAACAATATGGGGAACTCAACTGGTCCAATCGGTTAGGCTAGGTAGATCTCTCCGATGACATCCTTTTGTGACCCATCAAAATCCCGTACTCTTACATGGCTCTCTATCACTTCCCTCAAATGAATGCCCAATTCTCGCACAGTACAGAACGGGCAAATGTTTACTCCAGATCCTCCATCGACAAGTACCTGAGAGACTACTTTGTCCCCACACTTGAATGTGATGTGCAGAGCCTTGTTGTGATCCATACCTTCCACAGGAAGTACATCCATCTGAAAGGAAATGTTGTTTGCTTTGACCATCCTCCCAATGGTTGCTGCTAATGCCTCGCTGGTAGTATTTCTTGGCACACTTACCCTACTTAGTACTTTCACCAGAGCATCCCTGTGACTGTCGGAGCTCATCAGCAAATCCATAATTGATATGTGAGCACGGGTCTTTCTCAAATGTTCTTCTACGGAGTATTCTTTAACTGGCATCCTCCTCTAGAAATCTATTGCCTCCGCATCTATTGTGTTTCTCCTCTGATTCTGCTCTCTACTCGGGTTCCCTCGGTTCACCTCTTCTGGGGCATAACACCTTCCTGACCAAGTCATCCCGTGAGCTGTTGTGGTGTCTGTCATTTTACCCTTCCTCTTCGACTTATAAGTCCATGGAACTATTTTATATTCTTGACTCCCCTCATCTCTAACGGTGGTGGTGGACCATTGTTGGTATGTATGAACCATCACAGGAGGTTTTAACTGTACAGTGATTAATTGAGTTGCCTGAGGTGGTGTTCTTGTACCTTTGGCATTCCCAATAGTAACGATGGTCCCTTTCAAGTCATAGTCTTCGTCCAATGTGATTATGTTGTCTCCTTGGTTTCTATGGTTTCATAGTGGGTTACGATTTACATTTGGTGGGGCCGGGGTGCATTGGATAGCCCCATTCTTAATCAATAGTTCGATCTCATTCTTCAATCTATAATAATCCTCGGTGTCATGCCCAGGAACACCTGAATGATAGGCACGGCGCTTTCTTGTATCAAAATATTTGGAGGGTTGATCGAGGATTCTTCGTTCTACCGGGTATACCAGTACGACTCTTCTCAACCTTTCGAAACAAAAGTCTAGAGGTTCAACAATTGTTGTGAAGTTCCTGGGGTTCCTTTCTTCAAAGTTTTGGCGTGGCCTGGGCGCATAGGCAGGTCTATTTTAGTGGGTGGTGGCTTAAACTGGGGCATATGGTCATGGTGGGTTTGGATGTATATTGGCTTAGGGCGGGTTATAGTGGAGTTAAGCATTGTAGTATGGTTGGGTGTTATATACTAAGGCATAGGTAGGTTAATGTGGGGGATGAGTGTTTGTGGGGTAGGGGTTGGTTCGTCAAGGAGGACTTGACTGATAGTAGGAGACGATTGCCGTTACTTCCTTTTTCTTCTTCTTCTTCTTCTTCTTCTTCTTCTTCCCACTACCTATGGAACCAAATTGTATAGCCTTGCTAGCAGCCTGCAGCATGGCCATTGACTGTATCTTTCCTGAATTAATGCCTTCTTATAGGAAGTCTCCCATTTTGACCAGCTCGGGATATTTCTGACCCATCATACCCATCATCTTTTCGAAATAGATTTCATCTTGAGCACGGATAAAGTACTTGGTTAACTCATTATCATCCAATGGAGGTTGAGTCCTAGCAGCTTCTGATCTCCAGCGGCAAGCGTATTCTTGAAATGATTCAAAGATCTTTTTTCTATAGATTCACCAAAGTGAACCTGTCCGGGGTAATCTCGGTGTTAAATCTGAAGCGATTCATAAAATCATTCTCCATTTCTTGCCACTCCCTCCAATTCCTGGGGTCTTGTCTGGTGTACCAAGTAAGCGTTTCTCCAGTCAGACTCCTTATAAACAACTTCATTCTTAGCTTTTCATTGTTTCCTACTCTGATCAACTTGTCATAGTAAGTCTTCAAATGAGCGTGGGGGTCACATGTTCCATCAAAAATGTCAAACTTTGGAGACATATACCTTGCGGGCATGTCAACGCCAATATGTATACATAGGTCTTCATAATCCAGGCTCTCGCTCCTTCGAGCAACCTGGAGATTCTTCATCTATTTCATAACTACTCGTAGTTATTCCAACACTGATTCCTCATCCTTGTATTTTGCTTCTTTCTCTATCTCGACGTATTGGTCTATCTCATAGGGAACTCTATCGTGACGGACGCGATAAAGGTAGGCTCAGAGGTGGCATATACAGGCAGAACATATAGCTCATGTGTGACAATGTGTGACGCAGGTATATATTGAGTGTGGTTGTTGGTAAAGGTGATGTTGTCACGAGGAGGGGTGTGAACCAAATTGGTGGCGGCTGGTGGATTTTATGGTGCTTGGACGTAGTTCGGGACATGGTGTATGTATAGGAGGGTTTGGTGGATTTACGGGGGTTATTGGTGGTATAACTTGAGTTGTGGAGTTTGTAGTGATAGTAGTTGGGGTATTGGTTATTTGTCGGGTTGATGAAGGGAAATGATCAGGGATTGAATCTAAGGAAGGGAAGTGTGGTAGTTGCGGAAGCATAGTCACGACCAAGTGTGCCAGCTCCCCGATCTGCTGTAATTCTTCTCTCAGTGACTATATTTCATGTTCCATTTTGGCGACGTGTTCATCATTTTGGTTATCGTCCTTTTCCACCCGATCCCCCCGGGTTATCGACTACTACTAGAGTATTTTCGGCCGGGTCATCGGTTGCAGACATCTTTCCCTTGGATCTCAAATTGTACAGTGTCTCATCTAGTTTTAAGTATCAACACAAACAAACCTCTGTTTTTAGGGATAAAATAAAGCAATAAAGCGAGAAAATAAAGAAAAGTAGAAGTCATTTTCAGGGATTGTACAAATATAAGCATATAGAGCAGTCAAATCACGTATTCAGACAAGCGTGTTTCCAAAGATATGAAGGACCTCTCTTTTCCAGAGGTGGGCCTATATCGCGAGCGTTTGATGAACAATCAAAATTTAACACATTCATATACGGATCAAGCTTTAATTTTCATTGATGGGCCTTATGGGTTACAATAAGGTGGGAATGGTTGTTACAACATGGTTCTCAAAGTTCACAGAAGATCACATGGGCTCAAAAGTTCACCCTTAGGGAAATGAAAAGAAGGTACAAGTAAGGGAAATCAACCAGCCACTTAATAATCGTCCCCGGAATCACCTCCCAAGCTTTCTTCTTCCGGCTCCTCCTCGGGGTCCTCTTCAACTTTCTCTTCCTCATCGCCGTTGTTGTACTCTAGTACTTCCGAAAGATCCTCTTCTAGCTCTGTTTCTGACTCAATCCATATGTATTCAATAACCTGACTGTCATCATCTGGTGGTGGAAATATGTGGTTGACCGACCTGGGAACTACTTGTCGATGCATAGTAGTGGTGACGAGATAGTGGGGCAAGATCTCGTAATATATCTACAGAGCTACTGGTGAATCCTCTAGTTTGGTCAATCCCTCTCTGCTAAGCCTGGCCAACTCGCCCTCCTCGTTGATCCATACAATGTTCTCAGACGTGCACCAGGGATTTTGTCCCATTGCCATCGTGATCAAGTTGTCCATCTTGGAGCCTCCTCACCCTCAGGATCGGGAGTTGTCCATTGTAATCATATTCATACAAAGATGTTCTTGACTAGAGATGCACATCATGAATCAGACCAAATTGCCTCAGAACCCTCATAGGTGTGTATTATTGTACTCTTTCTAGTCCTACCAACTCAATGAAGTATTTCTCCGGGCTTCTCAAGATTGCCTTGCCACTTAACCATGAAAGTTTCCAATTTATGAATTCTCCACTCAGATGGGTCAACATTTCTCACCACTCTTCTTGACCATGCGATGTAACCCAGTGCCTCATCCTTTCGTTTTGGCTCTGGATCATATTACTGATGCCAACAAAATAGTCAATGGTTGCCTCTCTGTGAAAGAAGTGTTTTGTGGCCCATATCTGGAGTAGCAAGTTGCAACCTCTGAAAAAATCGCATCCTCTTAAGCATGCTGACAGTGCTCGAAATGTCTCCGGCAATATCATAAGAACGAGGGTGACTTGTAGATTCCCTCAAAAAGTTGCCAATACCAGAGGTAGCAGGTTGATGTTGATTCATCCATTTATCTGTGGGAAAACCAGTAGTCCCAACAGTGCTAGAGAAAACAAGTTAGGGGGCGGATACTCTCCCATGTTGCTTGATCGCACTGGAATTCTTCAAGATGCCACTCTTAACACTCCTGGTGTCTGAATCTGTCAAATAGCTGGTCCAAACTCACCCATTCATCTTTGATGTTTCTAAAGTTTCTATTGCTTGTCAAACCCAGTACATGGAGGAATCTGTGGCTAGGCATAACAACTGGCAGTATTGGTTTTTTCTCAATGAATGGTAATCCGTGAAGCTGGTAATCTCTTCCAGTGTTGGCGTCAACTCACAAACAACAAACTTGAAGACCACCTTAGTTGGGTCCCAAAACTCTATCAGCGGCCTAGTAAGGACTTTGTCTGCTCGGATGTTCGTCAAGGTGGTCACTACTCCCATGTGTGTTCTGATCTTGTTCCCGTGCTCCCGTCGAATGTTCCTCGACGACTGCTTCAGCTTGTGCGGTACACATATGACCATGTTAATCTCGGGGACATTGCGGTTGATTTCCATCTTATGAGGTGAGAGGCTTGGTAAGTGTTTGCTCCGAATCTTTAATGTCTTATTTGGATTGGTTCATCGTTCCACAAAAAGCATATAGTTGGGTGCATTATCCGTTGACATTAATGTGGCTTTGTCACACCCCAACCTCGGAAAACGCGACCGGCGCTCAATCGAGTGAACCCGGCCAAGCAAGCCTGCTAGATACTTTCTACCCAATTCACCCATGATCAAGACAAGACGTGATTTCATCACTTATACAGTATGAAGCTCATTCATACAATCCTAAATCGTTTCATTAGTCATTACGTCTCAAAATACTCATTTCTTATAGTTTGAGTGGAACAAGTGATCAAACACAACATATACTTGTTTAACATTCCCAACACCCATATACAACCCACATAGTGCCTACGGAGCCTATAAAGATACAAAAGAGAGTAAAGATGGTGCCGGCAACAAGGCCAAACGTGACCACAATATAAACAAAAGGTACAATACATGACTCCAGAATAAAATGGGGATCACCGAGTCCGCTGAGAACAGGATGTAGCACTATCTGTGATCAACATTGTCTGCTATGTAATAACCTGCATCCATTTAACGATGCAGCGCCCCCGACAAAAGGGACGTTAGTACCGTCGAATAGCACTAGTATGAAAAGATAAACACCAACCCAATAGAATGAATAATAATACAAGAGGAACAATCAAGAATTCAGTAAGGGCTTCAAATAATATTAAAACAACAAGTTAAGGGTCATATATGTTTTCAAGTCAATTTCCACATTATTAGGTTGGGTGATCTTTAGCACCGATATTCCACAATTTACACTACCTCTGTATTCTTACACGGAGTCTGATCTCGACCCGATCGGCTAGGTCATCTCATTTGAGACATTACCACAATTTCAGTATAATTTCCAGCACAGTACCACCATGTGTGCGACATGGCGTCCGATCACGGACCGATCGGCTAGACCATCTCATTTGAGAGATTACCATAATTTCATCCACAATACCACCGTGTTCTTACACGGAGTCCGATCTCGGCCCGATCGGCTAGGCCATCTCATTTGAGACATTACCTTCTTCAGTCAATCATCTCACATCATACTTCTTAACAATTACAAAGTCATTCTTGGCACTTGGCTAGTTCCAGTTCCCTTTTCCAAATTCAAATATCATTATCATTATCAACATCAATAGGGCTTCCCATTCAAGACAGTAATTCACATATGAACAATTTGGGAAATCTTAGGCACATAGAGGCCTTTCATACAATTTGGCATAACAACCTTTATTTCGGTCTTGACATGAAGTTTTAACATTCCTAACACATATTCCACATTTTGAATATATTCTCAAATGGTAATATGACATGATGAAGCATTTAGAATAAACTATGAACAAACATCCTTCAACGCAACCACATTAGGAAAAGCCAGTTCAATAATGATCAAGGACTTACTCCAATTACACGAACACTGTGGGATTCGATTCTAAGAAGAAGAGGGTTTAGCCAACATACCTCAATTTAGCTTCTCAAACTCTAAAATGATCCGGAATTCTTAGCAACTTCAATCTATATTAAAAATATAATAAGTTGAACCAAAAATTAGGAAGATGATCATGGTTTTAGCTCATTTGAGCATTTTATCAAATACTAGGTGTGTATTAAGGTTCTAAGGCTATTTTGTGGAAGATTCCATCATTTTCCAACCCACTCTCTACCATTTTTAGCTCACAACCTTTCACATACTTCAAGGATACATGCATGCAAGACAACAACCCCCACTCCCAATAATTGCCTCTCTAATTACCCCATTTGTTTGCAAAATTTCGAAATTGAGAGTTAGGGCATAGATTCTTACCTTTAGGGTTGAAGATTTCCTTTGTTAATCCTCAATGATTGAGCAAGAATTGATGGATATGGTTAAAGATTGCCCCCTCTCCCCCACTCTAATAACTCTCCCTCTCACTCTAAAATATCATAAATGTGCTCAAAATGGTCTATGAGGTGTGTTTTAACGGAATTGGGTCGGGTTTAAAAACCCTAAAAATGAAGCTCCGGAACATATTCTACTACTATTAACCTCTACGCCTACTTTGGCATCACGGAATCTGGGTTTTTAGGAAAACATTTTCGGGGCCTTTTATCCTCCTCCACTTAAGATCATTCGTCCTCGAATGAGGATCAGGGTCTACTATTAGCACCTTATGCAACTCAGTCTTTCACACCCTACACCAGCAACCCCAAATTTAACTAACTCCCTAAATTTCCTAAAATGTCGCCAGAGTTTCCTTTGTAACTAGGCCTATCCACCTGTCAGAGAGCCCCAGAAATATATCCTTAACACATATTCATAAACCAATAATATAACATAACTCATAACAACACCAATTGTGGTCTTATGTAAACAATATATAATCAAAAGGAATACCTTTACATTAACTGAACAAGTGATACAAAATTCGTAGGCGACAAGTTCATAAGAAGGATTACACAGCTATTCAAACAAGTCAGGATATTTCTTCTTCATTTCTTCCTCGGCCTCCCACGTGGCCTCTTCAACCTGCTGGTTTTGCCAAAACACTTTCACGGAGGCAATTTCTTTATTTCTCAACCTTCGAACTTATCTATCAAGAATGGCAATGGTAATTGCTTCATATGACAATTCTTCATTAACCCCAATGGTCTCAACCAGCACAATAGCTTATGGATCTCCAACTCCCTTCTTCAACATGGACACATGGAATACCGAGTGCACTAATGACATCTCGGGTGGTAGCTCAAGCTTGTATGCCGCCTCACCGATCCTCTGAAAGATTTTGCACGGCCCGACATACCTCGGACTCAATTTTCCTTTCTTTCCAAATTGCATTACACCTTTCATGGGGGAAATTTTCAATAATACCCAATCATCTTCTTTAAACTCCAAGTCTCTGCGACGAACATCCGAATAAGATTTTTGACGACTCTGGGTAGTTTTCAACCGCTCATTTATGATCTTAACTTTTTCCATAGTCTGATGTATAAGGTCTGGCCCTATCAACTCTGCTTCCCCAATCTCGAGCCACCGAATGGGAGATCTACATCTCCTACCATATAATGCCTCAAATGGTTCCATCTGAATACTAGCATGAAAGTTGTTATTATAAGCAAACTCTATGAGTGAAAAATGATCATCCCAGTTACCCTTGAAATCAAGAACACAAGCACGCAATATGTCCTCAAGCATCTGAATAGTCTGCTCTAAGATTTACCTGAGTACCCAAACCTTGCTGAAATTTCTTCCAAAAATTGACCGTGAACTGAGCCCCTCGATCAGAAATGATTGAAACTAGAGTACCATGTAGCCTGACTATTTCCTTGATATACAACTGGACATAATGTTTTGTTGTGTCGGTAGATTTAACTGGCAAGAAATGAGTTGATTTCGTGAGCCGATCCACAATCACCCAAATTGAGTCAAACTTGCACGGAGTGTAAGGTAATCCTACTACAAAGTCCATATTAATCATTTCCCACTTCCACATTGGAATTTCTATATTTTGTGCCAACCCACCAGGTCGTTGGTGTTCGGCCTTTACTTGCTGAAAGTTTGGACACCTTGCCACAAAGTCTGCCACATTCCTCTTCATATCACTCCACTAATAGACTTCCTAGAGATCGTGGTACATCTTTGTAGAACCTGGGTGCACAGAATACCTAGAAGCGTGAGCCTCAGTCATGATTCTTTCCCGGAGACCATCTATATTTGGAACACATAGTCGCCCTTGGTACCTTAGTGTACCATCATCCATACCAAGAGCAAAAGTTGTAGTCTTATGTTTTTGAATACCCTCCTTCAATTGCACCAAAAATAGATCGTTGTATTGCTTCTCTTTGACTTCCACAACAAGCGATGATTCGGCCCTATTTTGCATAATTACCCCTCCTTCATTAGAGTCCGTAAGACGAACTCCCAAACTAGCCAATCGATGGACTTCCTTGGCCAATGGCCTTTGATATGACTCTGATTGTGCTAAACAACCCATAGATTTCCGGCTAAGAGCAGCCACCACAATATTGGCTTTCCCTGGGTGATATAGAATATCGATGTCATAATCCTTGAGTAACTCAAGCTATCTTCTTTGCCTCAGATTCAACTCCTTTTGTTTGAAAATATATTGAAGACTCTTATGGTCCGTGAATACCTCCACATGGACCCCATACAAATAGTGACGCCAAATTTTCAATGCAAAAACTATTGCCGCAAGTTCTAAGTCATGAGTTGGATAATTGTTTTCATGATTTTTGAGTTGCTTAGAAGCATATGCTATAACCTTGTCATGTTGCATTAACACACACCCAAACCCAATTCTTGAAGCATCACAATATACCATAAAATCATTTGTACCCTCTGGCAGGATCAACACTGGCATTGTAGTCAATCTTGATTTCAACTCCTAGAAGCTCCTTTCACAAGCATCGGACCATTGGAACTTAACCGTTTTCTGAGTCAATTTAGTCAATGGAGAGGCAAGAGTAGAGAACCCCTCCACAAACTTCCTGTAATACCTTACTAAGCCCAAGAAATTACGAATCTCGGTGGGCGTTGTAGGCCTAGGCCAATTTTTTACTGCTGAAATCGTTTGAGGATCAACCTTGATTCCTTCTCTAGAGACAACATGACCCAAGAATGTGACAGATTCGAGCCAAAATTCTCACTTTGAAAACTTCGCATACAATTGGTGCTGATGAAGAGTCTGCAAAACTGCCCTGAGATGATCGGCATGGTCCTCCCGACCTCGTGAATACACAAGAATATCGTTAATGAACACTATCACAAAGGAGTCGAGGAAAGGCTTGAAAACTCGATTCATAAGGTCCATGAAAGTTGTTGGGGCATTTGTTAGCCCAAAGGACATTACCAGAAATTCAAAGTGCCCATACTGGGTTCTGAAAGTTGTTATCGGAATATCCTGCTCCTTGATCTTCAATTGGTGATACCCGAATCATAAATCAATTTTGGAGAAGTATCTAGAACCCTGTAACTGATCAAACAAATCATCTATTCTTGGTAGTGGGTATTTTTTTATTGTGACTTTGTTGAGCTGCCGGTAGTTAATACACATCCTCAGTGATCCATTTTTCTTCCTCACAAAGAGGATCGGTGCACCCCATGGTGACACACTCAGTCGGATGAAACCCTTTTCTAACAAATCCTTCAATTGTTCCTTTAGTTCCTTCAATTCCGTTGGTGCCATCTTGTAGGGCGGAATAGATATAGGTTACGTGCCTAGCATCACATCAATCCCAAAATCAATCTCCCTGTCTGGCAGAATCCCAGAGAGCTCATCAGGAAAGACATCTGGAAATTCATTCACAACTGGCATAGACTTGAGTGTAGGTGCCTCAGCGTTGGTGTACGTAACCTGGACCAAATGATAGATACACCCCATGTTAATCATCTTCGTGGCCTTAAGGTAAGAAATAAACCTACCCTTTGGCACCACATTATCCCCCTTCTACTCAACAACTGGCTCATTAGGAAATTCAAACCTCACAGTTCTAGTACGGCAGTCGAGCTTAGCAAAACATGAATAAAGTCAATCCATTCCTATAATTACATCAAAATCAACCATCCACAATTCAATGGGATCGGCCACGGTGTCCCGACCATGCACCATGACAACACAACAGAGAATGGCTCAGGATACAGAGAATGGCTCAGGAAGCTGTTACAGAGAATGGCTCAGGAAGCTGTTACGGTTCTATCCCAAATTCCATAGCAACATAAGGGGAAACATAGTACAAGGTGGATCCGGGATCAATAAGAGCATATACATCATGAGTTTGGAAAGTCAATATACCTGTGACGACATCAGGAGAAGCCTCTGCACTCTGGCGACCACTCATAGCATAAAATTGGTTGGGTCCTCCTGAACTCTGCGCACCACCCCTAGTTGCACCACGACCTGCTGGTGCTGGAGGGCTTCGAGTTGGAGGGGGTGCTGAAGATGTAGCAGCTGCAGAACTGGATGGTTGTGTTGTGCCCTTGCTCGTACCCAGGCGGGATGAACAACACTCCCTCTGAATATGACCCCTCAATCTGTAGCCGTAACATATAGGTAAGTCCATGTAGCAGATCCCCGTGTGCATCCTCCCACACCTGGGGCATGGGGGCCTCTACTGCTATGGGAATCTCCCTCCTGATCGTCCCTGATGGTGGGGTCCCCTACTACCCTGATTGGGCATGAAGTGACTCCCGTGCTGCTGACTGTGCCCTACTGGCAGTGCACTGGCTGAAGACTGAGCATAAGACTGGGATGGCCCTGATGACCCTCCTCTAGAAGCTGATCTTCCCCTACTAAATGACTCCCCAAAGTTGCATGCGGACCGGGCTTTGCTAGTACCCTCTCGCTCCCTTATGTTCTTCAACTTGCGGTCCTCTATAGCTTGAGAAAATGCTACCATTTTCCCAAAGTTCATATCTGAATTCAAGGCAGTTGTAGCGGCCTCATTAATAACCAAGGGGCTAAGGCCCTGCACAAACCGGTGCACTCTAGCCTCTATAGTAGGCAACATGTGAATAGCATATTTTGACAGGCGCGCGAACTCCATGTGATACTCCCACAAACTCCTACTCCCTTGCTTAAGATTCTCAAACTCTGCAGCATGGGCTGCCCTAGTCTCGGCAGGCAAGAAATGGTCAATAAAGGCATCAGCAAACTCACTCCATCTCGCTTGAGGGCTCCCGTCCTCCCAAGAGTCCTCCCACAGCTCAAACCAAGAATATACCACCCCTTTCAGGCAGTAAGTGTCCAACTCCACCCCCTCCGTCTCAGTAGCACGCATAACCCGGAGAGTCTTATACATCTCATCAATGAAGTCATGTGGGTCCTCCTCGGGATTAGCACCCGTGAACACCGGAGGATCCAACTGAAGAAACATGTTCACCCTGGAACCACTAGAATCCCCTTGTTGGCTAGACAAAGTGGGTGCAACATTTGATCTCTGGGCTTGAGAAGCCACTATCTGTGTTAGCATCTGAATAGGTCTCCTAACATACCCATCAGAAATACCAGAACCGGAAGCTGGGGCTGGAGGTGGAATCAGAATATCAGTTGGAGGAACCGTTGCACCCTCAGTAGGTACAGGAACTGGTATGGCTTGAACAGGTATAGTGGAATCAGGTAATGTAAGAAGTCGGGGGATTATCCTCACCCCTCGGGTGTTCACCTGCCTCACCAATTAAAGGGTCAACTGCCACTCCCAAGGCGGCATTGGCTCCTTGGCCAGTTCTTGCTCTCTTCTTAGGAGCCATATACTGAAAGTTAAAGGAATGAACGAGTTAGAAGAAGAACAGTTGCAGAATTAGTTTCATCGCACGATCCAGAATATCAAAGAAGGGTATTATTCCTAAATGTCCAAGTAGCCTCCAACTTATAGATGTGGTCGACAACACACCGATAAGAAGGACTCTACTAGACACGGCTCCAAGACATCCTAGGACACTTTAAAACCTTAGGCTTTGATAACAAGTTTGCCACGCCCCAACCTCGGGAAGCGCGACCGGTGCTCAACTGAGTGAACTCGGCCGAGCAAGCATGTTAGATACTTTCTACCTAATTCACCTAGATCAAGACAAGAAGTTATTTCATCACTTATACAGTAGGAAGCTCATTCATACAATCCTAAATCGTTTCATTAGTCATTGCGCCTTTAACTCTCAAAATACACATTTCTTATAGTATGAGTGGAACAAGTGATCAAACACAACATATACTTGTTTAACATTCCCAACACCCATATACAACCCACATAGTGCCTACGGAGCCTCTAAAGATACAAAAGAGAGTAAAGATGGTGACGGCAACAAGGCCCCGACTATACCTCAAAAAGTGACCACAATATAAATAAAAGGTACAATACATGACCTCGGAATGAAATGGGGCTCACCGAGTCTGCTGAGAAAAGGAGGCAGTACTATCTCTGACAAACATTGTCTGCTATGTAACCACCTGCATCCATTTAAAGATGTAGCGCCCCCTACAAAAGGGACGTTAGTACCGTCGAATAGCACTAGTATGAAAATTTAAACACCAACTCAATAGAATGAATAATAAAATAAGAGGAACAATCAAGAATTCAATAAGGGCTTCAAATAATATTAAAACAACAAGCTAAGGGTCATATACGTTTTAAAGTCAATTTCCACATTATTAGGTTGGGTGATATTAACACTGATATTCCATAATTCACAATACCTTCGTATTCTTACACGGAGTCCGATCTCGACCCGATCGGCTAGGTCGTCTCATTTGAGACATTACCATAATTTCAGTATAGTTTCCAACACAGTACCACCATGTGTGCGGCATGTCATCCGATCACGGCCCGATCGGCTAGGCCATCGCATTTAAGACATTACAATAATTTCAATATAATCTCCAGCACAGTACCACCATATGTGCGGCATGGCGTCCGATCACGGCCCGATCGGCTAGGCTATCTCATTTGAGACATTACCACAATTTCATCCACAATACCACCATGCTCTTACACGGAGTCCAATCTCGGCCTGATCGGCTAGGCCATCTCATTTGAGATATTACCTTCTTCAATCAATCATCTCACATCGTACTTCTTAACAATTACAAAGTCATTCTTGGCACTTGGCCATATTTTATAGTTCCAGTTTCCTTTTCCACATTCAAATATCATTATCATTATCATTATCATTATCAATATCAATATCAACAGGGCTTCTCATTCAAGACATTAATTCACATATGAGCAATTTGGGAAATCTTAGGCACATAGAGGCCTTTCATAAATTTGGCATAACAACCTTTATTTCGGTCTTGATATGAAGTTTTAACATTCCTAACACATATTCCATATTTTGAATATATTCTCAAATAGCAAGATGACATAATGAAGTATTTAGAATAAACATTGAACAAACATCATTTAACATAACCACATTAGGAAAACCCAATTCAGTAATGATCAAGGACTTACTTCAATTACATGAACATTGTGGAATTCGATTCTAAGAAGAAGAGGGTTTAGCCAACATACCTCAATTGAGCTTCTCAATCTCTAAAATGATCCGGAATTCTTAGCAACTTCAATCTATTTTAAAAATATAACAAGTTGAACTAAAAATTAGGAAGATGATCATGGTTTTAGCTCATTTGAGTATTTTATCAAACACTAGGTGTGCATTAAGGTTCTAAGTCTCTTTTGTGCAAGATTCCATCATTTTCGAACCCACTCTTTACCATTTTTAGCTCACAACCTTTCCACATACTTCAAGGATACATGCATGCAAGACAACAACCCCCACTCCCAATAATTACCTCTCTAATTATCCCATATTTTTGCAAAATTTTGAAATTGAGAGCTAGGGCATAGATTCTTACATTTAGGGTGAAGACTTCCTTTGTTAATCCTCAATGATTGAGCAAAAATTGATGGATAATGGTTAAAGATTTCTCCCCCACTCTAATAACTCTCCCTCTCACTCTAAAATATCATAAATGTGCTCAAAATGGTCTATGAGGTATGTTTTAACGAAATTGGGTCAGGTTTAAACCTCCAAAAAATGAAGCTCCGGAACGAATTTTGCGATTAAAGCATAATATAACAAACATCCCCAAAGTTCAAGTCTAGGCTAAATTTGCTAAGGTTATAACCTTAGTGTAAAATCCCCAGCAGAGTTGCCATGTAGTTTCACCCTATTTTTCACTAATCAAAACAAAATACAACTAATGGTTCATCTGAAGTTGATAAAGAGAGTCGACACCTAATATTTTAAGGTATATTAGGGTACCTATGGGTTTACAAAATTATTATCCTAAGGGTCCGCTAACCGGTAAAATTTAGGTAAGGGTTATAGTTATTCTAAGATGAAGGTTTTAGGCACCCCTCAAAATCTAACTGAGGTAACTCCTTAGGTTTAGGCTAGGTTCGATGAAAGAAGTATCTATATTCTGCTTAGTTAGGTGCTTAAAGTATACAAAATAAGTCCTTATCTGAAGTTCACTATTTAAGAGAAAGGGTCGTGCATGTACATTAAAAAGAAATTAATAAGTTTTGATTTTATGAGAAATCGTCCTTTAAGATATGCATATTTACTAATTTGAAAACTAGATACACTTCATTTTCGAGAAAAATCTTGTAGGAAATCCTTTATTTGAAAGAAAGTTTTGTACTTTTAAAATTTGGTTATTCATATGTAACTTAGTAGGATAAGTGAACCATTTGAAATTATGCCTCAAGTTGGGATGTGTATACCTTATCAATTTCAATCGAAACCTTGATTTTGAAACTCGTTGAAGGATGTTAGTTTATAAACATTGGTTGTGTTTTGTTTTCTTTCTTGAGAACACTTTAGCAATTATTTCCACAGTTCTAATTTCCAAAGAGAGTTCATTTTGCTTTTAGAATCACTAAAAAGTCCAAACTTATTTAAAATTGTTAGTGATAACAAGATAATATCTTTCATTTGTTAGGAAAATGAGTTTGAAATTAATAAGTGACCAGATAATATTAGAGGAGTTTAAAGTGTAGAATTCTTAATTTGATTCTTTACCTATGAGCTTGGTTTGCCTATGTTCCTATAAGAACAATCAAATATCCAACACATTCAATATGGTTAGTTTCTCTAAAGTATATATATACACAGAGGCGGCAGAGAACAACAAGTGTAATTAAAGAAAAAAAGGAAAGTAGAACTAGACCCTCGCTATGGGCTAGCAAATGTTTAGGCTCAGCATTATGTGCACGAACACCAGACTAGACTGGAATGTGATGACCCATATCTGAAAGTGGACTTGATCTCCAAATGGGCTCAACATGCCCAGGTTCAATCCATGCATACAGAGAAAAGATAATAATTAATGTATATCAACTGTAAAAACTAAGTAAGATACATATTATAAATGGTAATAAAGAGTTGTAGACTGTAGTGAGGTTGATTTTATTTATGCTAATTCTATGAGTATTAATAGGGGTTAGTGATTAATGTCTTGGTACAAATTCTCATTAATGGATATGATTCCCCTTTGAACCCTTGGCACTTCAGAGTTCATGAGAGTCTCACGGACTCCGAGCAATGCTTATGTTAAGGAGAGGGATCACAACCATAACAACTTTCATATCCAAATACCATTAACACCTACTTTTAGTCTTCCTTGAAGGCTTAAACATAAATAAAATAATTAGCAGAATGACTTAATACTGCTAAGACACAAATAGTAGGTGTAGGAGCCATGGTGAACATTTTAAAAGTTCAAATATACACAAAACTCAACAACTGTGAACAGATAAGGTATTGCAGTTCATCATCAAGGCACAATAGCAACTAAGGGCATAGTTTTGACTGAAAGGAGATTCAAGTCAAAGTATAGGATAAAATATAGGCATGGGATCACTGTCGGGACACAATATCACAAAATGCAAATAGTAGGCATGCTTCAAATACATGTTCTACTGCCTTCAGTATAGGTTTGATTCTCAAAGTTTTTTTGTATAGGTTCAAAGTATAAGAACAGTGCACAAGCACTTTAAAGAAGAGCTTCAGCATAGTTGAGAACAAACCTAGTTGGTGAGTAACATACCCTTTAACTTATTGAGGTAAACAGGTCATGTTGAGTTAAGAGTTGGGCAAGTAAATATTTTTTAACACAGTATCTCAACAAAGCTCAACACATGGTTGGATACAAGTTAACATGACAATTATATCAAAATAGTGGAAAGTCATGGCTAAGCCTAACAATTGTAGTCATGAGAATAGATCATTCTAAGTAATCCTTTTGACAAGCAATATTCACAAACTCAAACCAGTGTGTTACCACAGTATGGTCAGAATTGTGACACATAGGTGAAAATATACAATCCTTCAGACTAAAATTAGGTGATGGCATGTGAACTTAACCAAATTAACAATGACTGGTGTGGATTCGGGTGGAAAGGTTTATACCATAACAACAGAAGTCTCACAGAACTTAAGTAGTCATTAGATGGCAAGTGTTATCACTCACTATAGAGTTTTATCCTAATCAAGTTATGTTCGTTCATGAATGCAAGTTCTTAATACATTATCAAGGTGCATTATATGGTTAAGTTACCACATAGGACACATAGAGATTATTCTACTATAATGGCATGAGCAGGATGCTATTTAGAGTCTAACAAGTTAACATGAAAAGTAAGAATTGAACCAGAACAGCAAAACATCATAGGTATCAAAATATTTCAATATGGTAAGTGTTGATAGTGTTTAAAAAAAGTTTAGGAGCCTGATTTTATTCCATATAACTAATTACTTGACTAACAGATCATGTGCTATATTTACCGTTATAGGATTTAACTAGTCATCAAGCTCTAAAAGAGCCTAAGGGGGCAACAGTTATACAGGGGGTCATTAAACATGCAGAACCATCAAGTTATCATTCTCACACTTATCAGCCAAAACATAGTAAAGTGGACAGGTTGAATATATGACATGAAACACAAGGAATCTATCTATGAGATTGACATAATATCACAAGTAGGAGGGTTGAATGACCTAGAGGTACAAAAATATAAAGATAAGCTTAAGAACATGATTTTAGTTGACCTAGTATCATTGTTCAAACAGTAGTGGTAAATTATGTACAAAAATTAATCGTATCTTAATCACAGAAGCTTAACAGGGTCGATCACAAATTATCATTTTTACTAATTGAATCATTAAAGCTAAAGCTTAATTACACGGACTCAATAACAGTATCAATATGGCATATTTCAATCAGAAAGTTCCTAAGTTAACAGTGGAAATAGCATACAAAGACTAGTTATAACAAACACAATTCCATATCATAACAATTAACATAAATGATAGAAAATCAGTTAAGAATTCATTATGAACACAGGACTATTCGACTAATTCAAAGTAAAGAGGGGTCAGTGGGCACTGACCTTCTGCAGGGCAGCAAACCAAGAAGGAGTGATTTCAATAGTCGTTTAGAAGACCCCAACTCAAGACCAGTACCACAATTGAACTCGAACCGGAGAAGAGAAAGGAAAAAGAACAGAAAGATTAGAGAGTACATAGAGAGGAACCTTGAACTATAACTTTTCTTTCTTATTTTTATGTTTCAGATAGTGTTAAATGTCTCTTTTGTGAAGGCATTGAATGCCACTTTTAATAGTATCATTCAAGTCTAGGGTTTCAATCGATTTCAAATCGATAGTGGGGTGTGACGATTGCATGGATGATGATAGCAATGGGGGTGAAAACAGAAGCAAGTGAAGGGAAAAGCATAGTAGGATTTACATGAGAAGAGTCGACCATTGAATCCATCGAACCGGCGGTCAAACCCCAATATCTAAAGGTCACTGCGTTTGACCTCTGGAATAAGAATAATGATAATGAAGTCAAAGACACGATCATGCATGCCATGGATGTGAAAGAATAGTGGGAGAATAGTATAATGATTTAGGTCTAGGGTTCAAATTGGGGCTTTTGAATTTTTGTCACGACTGAGAATTCCAACATATCGTGATAGCACCTAACACACTTGTTAGGCAAGACAACAAACACATAACAGCTAAATAACTGAATGGAACGTGCTTAATAACTCAACAGCGAAAAACTCTCATAAACATACAAGAAAATATTTGAAACTCTGCTACAACCACCCCAAAATCTAGTGTCAACGAGTACATGAGCTACTAAGTATCAACATAGTCTGAAACTCTAGTACAACTGTATGAGTACTAGAACATTACTGGATAAAATTAAAAGATGAGATTCAAGGTCTGCGGGCATCATACCAGCTACCTCAAAGTCACTAAGCAGGTACTCGCACCAAATCTAGCAATCACAGCATCCAGATGTACCTGGATCAGCACACGAAGTACAGAGTGTAGTATGAGTACAACTGACCCAATGTACTCAATAAGTATTGTAACTCACCTCGGCGAGATAAAAGAAGCACAAATTGTAAATGATGCTAGCTATCACCTGTACAGTTTTATCATTTCAACAAGTACAGAGCAATAATGAAATCAAGTCATAAAGTACATGAAGAAGAATCTGTGTGCGTATGTGTACAATTTCTCAAATACTCTACTCAGTTAATGTTCGGCATATAGAGATGATATGCAGTTAATTCAGGTATATAATCCCGAAAATTGCAGGTAAATATGAAATGCAAAATCCAAACAATCACTGGCCAGATTTCCTCAACCTTTCCAATTCCATATCAAACCACTAATCAGATTTCCCCAATATCTGTGTGTACACCATCAAGAGAGAAACATGAGAGGGTGACCCTAGGGGGATGGATCCATATCCACACACAAGTACGACCAATTCAACGTGCTCCCAGCCTAGCGTGGTCACAGGCTCAATATCATAATCCGCTTGGCATGGTCACAGGCCCAATTATACAATCCGCTCGGCGTGGTCACATGCGTAACAAAACAATCTGTCTGGCGTGGTCACAAGCATAACAATACAATCCGCCTGGCATGGTCATAGGCACAACAACACAATCCGCCTGGTGTGGTCACAGGCACCCAGTCCAATCATATCACATAGGAGCAAATAACAAGAATACACGTATGTGATGAATAATTAGCAAATCTCATGCTCCTGGACTGGTAAAAGTAACATGCTAGGTGTAGGCATGTGCAAAGTGTACTATCATAGCTCGAATCGGCAAATCGGCAAATAGTTCACAACAATGTTACAAATGTGAGAAACATCATAGCTTAAAGCTTAACAGTCAAATCTAGGCATATCATAGCTTAAGCACAACCCCAGCATGAATAATACCCTGGTGTTAGCACATGGGCTCAAACCCAAGACATGTGCGCACCAATAGCACGTAGTTATCACAATAATTCAGGCAACTAGTGACTCAACCAAGTTTAGATAAGATACTTACCTCAAGCAAATTAAATCACTCAACTAACAAGCCCTTCCCGCACGTATCAATCTCTGTAAGGCTCGAAGCTAGCCAAAATAACATAATACTATCAATAAAAGTCATAGGAAGTGATTCCAAAAAATAAAGCTAAGGTCTTTAACTCAAATCAAAAAGTCAACCCAAAAAGTTAACCCTGGGCTCGCACCTCTGAACCCGACAAAATTTAAAAATTCTGAACACCCATTCAATTACGAGTCCAACCATACCAAAATCATCCAATTTCAACTCCAAACCGCCCCTCGAATCCACAAATTTTACTCTCCAATAACATAGTCCAAAAATTCCCAAATTCTAACTTAGATTCATGAGGAATAGGCGAAATAATCAATGGGTATTCAATATTTATGGACAAAAGTGATTAAAAGTCACTTACCTCTTCAAATTAGGTGGAACCCTCTCCAAAAATCGCTCTAGACCGAACTTCAAAATCCCAAAAATGAGAAAAACAATCAAACCCTCCTTTTTGACACATTGACAGGGATTTCGCTTCTGCAGCCTCCATTGCCGCACCTGCGGTTCCGCTTTTGCGGACAAAATCTCTCTTCTATGAAGATGTCTTAAACACCGACATGTCGCTTCTGCGGTCTACCAAATGCTTTTGCACGCTCGCACCTGCGGGAACCATCCACATATGTGGTTATTGCCCATCAAGCCAAACTTCGCTTCTGTGGATCAACCATCACAGAAGCGACTTTGCTTCTGTGAAACCCAGTTCGCTTCTGTGAAAATACCCAAGTCAGGCCCCTTCCGCACCTGCGACACTCCAACTGCACCTGCAGCGTCGCATCTGCGGTCAAGCCCACCACAGATGCAGTTACACTAGCAACCCCAAATCTTCAGTAATGCATTAAGTCTAACTTTTGACCTATTAGCCATCCGTAATTAACCTGAGGCCCCCTAGACGACCCCATACAAACATATCAAACCATCCTAAAATATCATACGAACTTAGTCGAAGTCTCAAATCAAATCAAACAGGATCAAAAATACAAATCGCACTCCAATTCAAGCCTATTTAAACTAATGGATTTCCAACTTCAAAAATCAATGTCGAAACCTATCAAACCAACTCCGATTGCCCTCAAACAATTTGCACACAAGTCATAAATGACAAAATGGACCTACTCCAACTCTCGGAACCAAAATCCGAGCCTGGTATCAACAAAGTCAACTCTCGATCAAAATTCTCAACCTTCCAAACCTTTAACTTTTCAACTTTCTCCAATTCAAGCAAAAATGACCTACGGACTTTCAAATCAATATCCAGACACACTCTTAAGTCCAAAATCACCATATGAAGCTATCGGAATCATCAAAACTCTATTCCCGAGTCATCTACACAAAAGTAAATATCTTGTCAACTCTTTCAACTTAAACTTCTAACCTTGGGACTAAATATCCCAATTCAATCCAAAATATCCCCGGAACCTAACCAACCACCCCGACAAGTCATATAACCACAAGTGAACATAGAATAAGCAATAAAAAGGGGAACGGAGCTATAATACGCAAGACAACTGACCAGGTAGTCACAATTTTGGTGATAAAAATGGAAGTAATCGGCATGATTCGCGGATGTAGGGGACATATTGAACGTTTTGAGGCTCGAATATGTGACCTTGCACAAATTTGTGCAAGGTTTCTGGTGATTGATGGTTTGACGGGTGAGAGAAAGAAGAGAGGAAAGGGAAAGAGATGCGGCCGGGTAGGGTTGCAAATGAATAAGGGTTTAGGGGTGTTAGGTTAGTTTAATATGAGAGATGAGATCTGGGCTGTTGGATCATTTGATCAACGGCCCGGATATTTTGGCTAATAAAAGTTATTAATTTGGTTTTTGAAAAAAAAATTGGTGGCCGTTGGATCTTTGTAATCCAACAGTTAGGATGAGGTCGGGCAAAGGTTTTTTAAATAAAGGAAAACACGAGAAATAATATGGACTGTTGATGATCTGGGCCAACAGACCATATTCTTTGTGTTTGTTTTATGAGTGTGGGAGATAGGCGATGTGGCATGATACCATTGGCTGAGAGGAAGTGGCATGGATTGCCAACATGGAGTAGGAAGGTTGGGTCCGGACCGTATTGGAGCGTTTGGCTTGTGTATTTGTGCCAAGCACACCTGAAATGGACTTTAACATTTGGCCACATTGAGTTTTAATTGGCTAGTTGCAATTATAGCCTTTTTAGCTTTTAATCCCTTTAAAATTAACTTAATTAGACTTAATTAATCATAATTAAATGCAATAAAATATAATCATCAAATAGATCATAAAATAGTATAATCAATTAATTATTTGTTAAAACGCTTCATTTATTGAATTGTGAACTAATTTGATTAATTTAAAGTAAACACTGCAATTTAAAGACTAATTCATTAATTTAACTATAAAAATTATTTATTAAAATACCAAGGTTTTTTAATAGTTAAAAATAGTAAGAGTAATTTATTAATAAGATTTAATATCAAATTGCTATTAATTCAACAATACTAATTATCATTATCTATTACTAGAATACTTACCCGCGCGATACGCGGATCGATTAAAAGAAAATAAAAAAAGGTGGAGAGAGATACTGGAGTCAGATGTAAATTGAAGAATAATTTTATAGACCACATTTTTATAGACCACATTAAAAGAAATTAAACTAAAAACAAGAAAATGAATTTCATTGGAATGTCTGTCTAAATTGTTTTCTAGGGACCACAAATTCCCAAGAGCTGTTAAAACATACTTGAGTAATGCTACACAAGTACTTGACTTTAAAAGGATTAGTCCACAAGAAAATTCAGAAATTTTTGTCTCAAGTATAATCATAAAGATATTACATTTGGTTCAAATCTTATTTCATCAAATGAAGCTTAATCAAGGCGCACTCACTAACTATGTTTTTATCGATTTTGAGGAACATCTTTGCTAAAGAAAGAAAGAAACTCACATGCATCGATTGCTAAATCATCATCGAATCCCGGAAAAAAAATTTGTCATGGCAAACACCTCGACCAACCACATGCGTTGGCTCCTCTCTATCCACGCATCTGTAATTTTCTTGATATTTGCAGCAATGACACTTATCATATCGATCAAAGGGTTCTCATTGCACCTCCTCTTTAAGGGCTGCTTTGAGCGCTACGATGAAGAATTGATGTCAAAGATGGCATTCAACTTATCAAAGTTCTCAATGTGTTTACCCCTCTTGAAGTTTAAATTAAGACGTGGCTGAGAAACAGATAATAAATTCTCAGTTTAAGTAGGTTGCTAATGTAAATTATAACAATAAAACTTAAGACAAACTTCCATTAGTAATGAGCATTTTTTTCAAACACGAATTTATACTCACAAAGAAAAAAAACATAAGTGAGTAATTACTCTTTGATTTGCTAAATTTAAGTTGCACTCTAAATACAGTCTAATGCTCAAAACTAAAGTCATACAGGTCAAACATCAAAGGGCATTTGAATCATTTACAATAATGTAGCTAATAGATATCAATTCATTGTAAGAGATGTCCCTAATATTATAAGGCAAGCCGAAAAGGGCAAAGAGAGAGGAATGACAGTAAGGTAAATACGCAAGGATGGATATAGTTAAGAGCATATATTTTTATGGAATGACGACTCACTTAAGGCGGCCACTCCAGGCCATTGGATCGAGAAACAAAAAAATGAAGTAATAGAGCCTTTCTTCTGATCCATGACAGGGAGTGTCATGTCTAAAGCTGCAGAGTATTAAAAAAAAAATAATTAACTCAAATAGCCGCCACCTACAATTTAAACTAAAAATAGCCAGCGAATGTATATTATATGCATAATTTATATATTAAATATGTATAATTATGTATAATTAATGTATAATTTATGTATATGACTAAAAAAAATAAACAATTAATTTAGCCGGCTATTTGTATAAAAATCCCAAAAAAGAATGATGAGTCAATAAAAAAAAATTGGATGTATATTTCATACTAAATTTAGTGACAACATTCAAAAGAATTAAACCAAAAACAAAAGTAGGAATTTCGTTTTGTTTTTATAGAAAATTGTTGCCAAGTTTACATTACATGGCTTTTGTTTGTATTCACCAGTCAAATTATTGGATAAACTCTCCACAATTGCATTTTATTTTCTTATTCGGTTTCCCTCTCTGTTGTATTATTTTGAAGTATAAAAAATATAAAGGTGGAAGCTTTAATACCTTTGTTGTAAATAAGCCAATTTAAAGGTGGATGCTTTAATACCTTTGTTGTAAAAGATACTTCTGCTTGTGGTTTTGTGGTTTGGAAACCATTAAACAGTGTGTGTCACGACCCAAAATTCATAAAGGTCGTGATGGAGTCGGACACCACTATCAGACAAGCCAACAATAAATATTTAATTGGGTTCTCATTTTTGTTACTTTTGAAATCATATTTTCCTTCAATTTAAATAGTAAAGAATAGGGATTTACAGAGTAAATAATAATACTTTTAACAAATTCAATACAGAAAAACCCATAATCATCCCAAATTCCGGTGTCACAAGTGCATGAGCATTAACTAGGAATATGAAATAAAATACAGCAGTTGTCAGAAATACAAATTGGGTAGGAAAAATGTAAATACTCTGAAGGAGACTCTGCTGGCTGCGGATCGACGAATGGAATGCAGTTCACCTAAGTCCCCGCATGTATACATGTCTCTGCTCTCACATGGCCTCTAGACATATATGTACTTGCACATAAATGTGCAGCAAGTGTAGTATGAGTACGTAAGCAACGTGTACCCAGTATGTATCTAGCCTAACCCCGGAGGAGTAGTGACGAGGGGTCGACATCAACTCTCACTAGTAATCCAACAATATCAGGTGCAGTAAAGAGGTAAGTAAGTATGAGGCAGAGTAAATAAATAAAATAAACAAGTATAAAACATGTGATACAAATCCCCCTCTTTACGAGGAACTCAAACTCTTCATTAGAAATTCTCTCCTTAACCGGAGCATATATATAGATATAGTGGATCTCATGTAGCTTACCATAATTCAAATCCGGGAATTCACCGATACACTAGCTTCTTGCCAAGTCTTGCGCACGATTTTATGGGGATATGATATAGGAAATGCCGAGGCGTACGGCCTAATCCAATATAATAATAAAATTGTGCACTGCCGAGGGTCGAACGGCCCGAACCATATGATAAATTAATTAACTTGCCGAGGCGAATGGCCCGCTCCCATGAGAGTGTGGTACATAAGTCCTGTCGAGGCGAACGGCCCGATCCCATAAGAAGTGAAATACAAATTTATTCTGAGGCAATCGGCCCGATCCCATTAGAATAAGAAGTCTTGACGGGTCCTTGACCCCACTCACGATTAAACATGTGAGTTGTAATTTCTTTAACAAAAACCTTTCAATGAAGTATATATATCACGGAAACATATCGTAGGAGGATTAGTGTTATTCGGTGACTAGTCGTGAAGTCTCTATAATTCCAAGTCTAGTCTCAAGTAGTAATGTAAAAGAGAGGAATTTAATAGGTGAGAGACTGCTCAAATAATACAGCTATAGCATGATGTGAACCAAATCCTACCCAGACAATAACATGAATATAGCTACGTACGGGCTCTCGTCACCTCGCGCATACGTAGCCCCCACAATAAGTAGCACACATCAATATACATCACCTAGGGGTAATTTCACCTTATCATGCTATATTAGATTATCACGCCAAGATGGTGACCTTAGCCTTGCAGGGGTTGCCTCGATTAGAGTGGAGTGGGACTCTTGGCCATTCTACCAGCAAGGTTATCTCTTATGTGAAGGCTCGATATATGGTCGAGAAGGGGTGTCTAGCTTATTTGGCTTATGTCCGCGATTCTAGTGCGGAGGTTTCTCCCATGGATTAAGTGCCGGTTGTTCGTGAGTTTCCAGAGGTATTTCCTGCAAACCTGCCGGGGATGCCACCCGATAGGGATATTGATTTCTGTATTGATTTGGCTCCGGGCACTCAGCCCATTTCCATTCCGCCATACGGCATGGCCCCGCCAGAAATCAAAGAATTGAAGGAACAGTTGCAAGATTTGCTTGATCGCCCTGGGGTGCACCTATGTTGTTAGACAGGAGACTTACCTCGCTCCGTAATTCCATAACCGACTCCAAAGCCCTCTAACACCTCAAACTGATGCCCGTCGCTCCAAAACTAGTCAAACAATGTGCAAACCAATAAAAATATACTCTAATACTTATAACAAATCAATTTAGACAAATTTACAACTCCGCTCGAAAAGCCGATAAAGCAACCCTCGGGCCCACGTGTTTGGATTTCAAAAATTTTCAAAGATAACTATTACCCATAACCTTACTAAGTCAAATATATAATTTATTTCTAATTTCATGCCCAAATTCGTAGTCAAAATCCAAAAAATATCCATTTCTAGGTTGTTCTTCAAAATCTCAAATTTCTACAAATTATCATGCTTAAATCCATGTATAAATCTTGTATTTAACTCACAATAACGGAAATCACTTACCTTGACATATATGATGAAAATCCTTCCTTGAAGCTCTCCAAAATCGCCCCAACCAAGTGAAAAATAGGGGGAAAATGATCCAAGTCTCGTTCTTAAATCAATCTGCCCAGCCCGACCTTTGCACTTGCGGTCAAATAGATGCTTTTGCGGCTCCGCACCTGCGGAAATTCCATCACAGGTGCGGCTCCAGCTCGGCCCAACAATCCCGCATCTGCGCTCCATGTAGCACATCTGCGCATCCGCTTCTGCGGTCCATGCGCCGCACTTGCGCCCATCGCCCGCTCCTGCATTGCCAACTTCGCAGGTGCGCCTTCGCAGGTGCGCCCAAATGTTTTGCACCTGCGGTTGTTGACCAGCCTCCTCTCCTTCGCACCTGCGACTCGTGGTTCGCACCTGCGAGCTCGCACCTGTAGCCCTTTTTCACGCAGGTGCGATTGCACCAGATATTAGCAGCCTCAGCATTTCATCCAAGTCCAAACTCGATCTGTTAACCATCCGAAATCCACCCGAGGCCCGCAAGACCTCAATCAAATATACCAACACGTCCCAAAACACATCACGAACTTAGTCGATCCTTTAAATCACATCAAACAATGCCAAAAATACGAATCACCCTCCAATTCAAACTTAGTGAACTTTGAAACTTCAACTTCTTCAATCGATGTCGAAACCTATCAAATCACGTCCGATTGACTTCAAATTTTGCACACAAGTCACATTTGACATTATGGACCTACTCCAACTTCCGGGATCAAAATCCGACCTCGATATCAAAAATTCCACTCCCGGTCACACTTCTTAAAATTATCCAAATTTCCAACTTTCGCTCAAATGGCCCCAAAATGACCTATGGACCTCCAAATCCACTTCCGGACACGTTCCTAAGACCGGAATCATCATACAGAGCTATTCCCAGACTCGGAATCCCAAACAGATGTCGATATCATTGAAATGCAATTCAACTCAAATTTATGAAATCCTTCCAAAATGTCAACTTCATCAACATGCGCCAAAACGTTCCCGGGTCATCCAAAACCCTATCCGGACATACGCCCAAGTCCAAAATCATCATACGAACCTGTTGGAGGCTTCAAATTCCGATTCTGAGGTCGTCTACTCACAAATCACTCTTTAGTCAATTCCTCCAACTTAAGGCTTTCGAAATTAGAATTTTCTTTCCAAATCAACTCTGAACTTCTCGAAATTAAATTCTGACCACGCGTACAAGTCATAATACCTGAAGTGAAGCTGCTCAGGGCCTCAAACCGCTGAACGACGAGCTAGAGCTCAAAACAACCAGTCGGGCCGTTACATTCTCTCCCACTTAAACATACGTTCGTGCTCGAACATGCTAAGAGCTGCCCCGGAGCTGACCATAATCAATGTTTAACACCTCATGCACCTACACGTGCTACCACAACCCAGTTGAGCACATTAGCTCGAGCGAACCTGAATATCCTTCCTTTTATCTGGTCAAATAACCTTAGAACCAAATTCCAACATCTGAAATCCCCTTCCAAGTCTGTTTCCAGCATTCGAACACCGTACCCATCACTATACAATGTACCAATACATGATTGTATACTTGTTCTGAATCTACACCATGCACTGCATAATTCACCTGACCATAATAACACCCTCTGACGATAATAGCCATAATTCCATGAATCGGATGCCCACAACACACCCTATGACACATATAAGTTCAGTTCCAACTCTTGCAATACTGTCACGATGGAAGGGATGTGTAGAAATTCATAACCAACTGCCGAGTCAACAAATCCTTGAGTCTATCCTCCTGATAAGAACCATTACCTCATTATGAACCAAATAACGATATTTGCTCTCAAATATGCAGCAAATAAATCCGATCGCACTGATCCCAGGTCCAATAATCTCGTCTCACCCAATACAAGCTGCTCAGACAATAAGCCATCTCAGACACTGCCAAAAGTCTCATATAATGTCACAATGTGCCAACAAGCTACAAAATCGAATGTGATACATAAGGGAACGAACTCTAGAAAGAACTACTCAACCCACGTAACTAATTTAAACAACCGAAAAGATATTATAAGCCTTCCTCGGAAAACGAGAAGTAAAACACACAATAATAGATATGGGAAATTGTACTCAATATCATACTGTTGCGGCGTGCAACTCGATACACAAATGATACCGTTGCGGCGTGCAACCCGATCCAATCATGATACCCATGGCGGCATGCCACCCGATCCAAACAACACATTTGTGGTAGCGTGCCACCCGATCCAACCATATACCCATGGCGGCGTGCCACCCGATCCACACATAATAATCTAAAGAAAACACATGTCGAACCATAACGCTTATACTCATGAAATGCCCGAATATTAACCATAAGCATGCCAAGTGCATAATACAAATCCTGGGGAGACGGGTTGCATCATACACTATAAAACTCAAGCGCAACTAAGGTGCGATATATAATCTGCATCACGAGAGCCATCCTGCTCACATAATACCACAAACTATACAGAATCTCAATACGAGTGTGAATAATCAAATCGTTTCACAGCCCATATGGCACAATAGAGTATTACATGAAATAGTTGACGACAGAAATAACATCCAAGGCCCGAAGACCCCTCCCAAAATAACGTTATGCTGAAATGAACACACATGTCCTGATATAGAGCCCACGTTCACACTTAGATCTATCTGCGGACCTCAAGTCGATTCTGATCGTACCGCATTGAGCTAATAACCTTTCAAGGATCCACAATAACCTTTTTTCCCATTACACACAAGAACAACTGTCAATTCGGAACGAACTTCCACAGTCCACAACCGAATGAACCGAGCGCCCTACAGGCATAAATTCTCACATTAGCGATAGTACCACAATTTTCATACTTTGTTTTAAATCTTTAATCAATCCAGTGACTACATGTCACACTTATACAATTTTCCCGTGGGATAAACTCCCACAACCTTCCGCACCAGGTAACAAGTCTGCACATCCATACCACCGGTCATGCTAAGGTTGTAAAGCAAATCGGGAATTCGCAAATCAGAACATAAAGCCCCTTACACAGGACACCTATCTCAGGTCACGCTAAGGACAATACCAGCTTACTCTAAACATATGAATTCTTCCCTGCTTATCCGAGCTCGTGACATTCTTGTCGACATCAACTGCAACCTTGATCCTCAACTTCCAATTCACATGTCGCTCACTGCACCTAACATACCAATACGCAAGAGTACAAGAATTTTATCATAACTCCTGAACCATTGATAGGGTACATACTTCATCATATAGAAACTTTTCACTTAACTCATTTTAGGAGAACCATTGCCACACGTGACTGAATTCCCATAACCGCAGAAGATACAAACCTCGAGTGGTGGTCTAAACTACCATAATTCTTCCGGGCTCCAGCTACACATAACAGGCCATAATACTCGAATGTCTCCAAATAAGATCAATTATGGCGGCCGTCAAACATCGCACGTACCGCCACAAATCGCATGTATAACTCAACACCTTGAAGGAACTGATTAATGCCACCATCATACCAGTTCAACCATTGCTAACCAGATCTGACTTCTTCTAATTTACTCTGGACTTGCCTTAGGAATAATAATAGCTCCATTCAATATATCATGAACCCAAATCCGCACTCATCCTAAGTGACCTTATTTCACGAGACCACGTTGTCTCCAAAACCCACGAACCATCTCATACCCTCCTTATGCGCATATTCACATCTTCAATTGGTACACCCATTCTGAAAATCCCTCTATGAATCCGAAGTTATTTTCTCTCATTCCTCAAATGCCACACCGCAGACCGATGATAATGTAGAACACTCCAAGCCACCTTACATAATCTACTGCAAAAGCTCAAATAATTAACCATACTACTGGCTCTAAATCCTTAGGCATCGTACTTTAATTTTGAACCTACTAGGACCATTATTGGGAGTCACCCACTTTGACTTGTCCCCGAATATAATCAAACTCCAAGGCCCTACTAGCATATGAACACCCTCTCGAAGAAGCAACTGGTTGAATCCCTTTCCTTATACATCACATCCACACGAAGCATAGACTTTGAGTCTACCCAAGACCTGAGCATGAACTGATAAGGCCAAAGATAGCACACATTCCTCAAATCCTTTGTTCAAGTTACCACTTATGTTTTCTTTCCTTAGTCATATTAACCCATCAATACATCGATAACCCGAACCGCACAAGTTAACAACTATGTAATCCAATCATAGACGGTGGGGCTCTCCTACTTAGCTTGAAGCTACAATTACATAACCCTAGGACCCGCCAAGGTTCCTCCTTCCCCATTGACATCAGCTAAAAGTCCAATAACGCATTCCAAACTCGAAGTCATGTTGCATCCAAATAAAATCCATGGTCCTAGTCATTGCCCATCGCTATTCCCAAATTGCTCTAAGCTTCCCTCAAGGCGTGTGGCTATCCTACCACATAACCCATATGCTACTCTCCCACTTTGATCAAACCCTCTCCTTTAAGAAACTACCCGACTTCTGTTTCTCATACTTGGCCTTCTAGAAATTTAACCACTACAAGACACCTCCCACATGTCCTTCCTCATCCTTCGCTGCCCAGTTATTGCATTAACTCAATATCTATCTCTGTAGCACTTGGACCAATAGATCGCTACCAACTTTAAACCTCCCTGAAGATCATCTTCCTTGAGCCCTCAACACCTGGACCACCGGTTAAGTCTTGAACAGCCGCACATTGTGATCTCTGACAGCCGCTTCCCTAGCACTATTTCACACTACCCTGCCGCAAAGGCAAATTAATGAATACCATAAAACCGGCAAACTTAACACATTCAATCCAGGGCGACGACACCACATCACATATGAAGATTCTACCATGCTCGAAATACCAAGTCTCTTCACTCCATCAACCCTAACTTGAACATTCTCAGTCTGATTGCCTTTCCTCCGCCGGAAATAAAATACTGAATCTCTGAACCATGCACTGAGTGAAAGCTCCTTTCAAGTTATTCATTGCCTTGACGCATAGGCAAGCGTCCTACCATTACACAAATATTGTGCGATAACAACATACGAATTGTCGTAACAATCAATGCCAAATCTCAAAACCATAGAAAATATTGATGTTGAGCTGAAACGACAGGTCGGCCTTTCGCAAGGAGACGGTAATAGCCCAATCAAACACGTGGGCAGAGACATCCTATACCACCTCTATAGTACCATGACAATTCCTCGATTCCTAATTTATAACAAGCGCTCCATGCTGCATAAGATTGAATAGGAAAGAAATAAAGGTACAAGCCTCAAAAGAATCAATTCGCACGATGAGGAATCAAGAAGGGAAGTGCTCCTAACAGCCTTGTAGCCTCTCGAAGATAAGTACAGACATCTCTGTACCGATCCCCAAGACTCTACTAGACTCGCTCATGACTCATGAGACCTAAGTGAACCTAGTGCTTTGATACCATGTTACCACGACCCAAAATCCATAAAGATAATGATGGTGCCGGACACCACTGTCAGGCAAGCCAACAATAAATACTTAATTGGTTTCTCATTTTTGTTACTTTTGAAATCATATTTTCCTTCAATTTAAATAGTAAAGAATGGGGATTTACAGAGTAAATAATAATACTTTTTACAAATTCAATACAGAACAACCCATAACCATCCCAAAACCAGGTGTCACAAGTGCATGAGCATTAACTAGGAATATAAAATAAAATATAGTAATTGTCCGGAATACAAATTGGATAGAAAAAATATAAATACTATGAAAGAGACTCTGCTGGTTGCGGATCGATGAATGAAATGCAGCTCACCTAGGTCCCCGCATGTATACATGCCTCTGCTCTCACATGGCCTCTAGACATATATGTGCCTGTACAAAAATGTGCATCAAGTGTAGTATGAGTACGTAAGCAACGTGTACCCAGTAAGTATCTAGCCTAACCCCGGAGGAGTAGTCACGAGGGGTCGACATCAACTCTCACTAGTAGTCCAACAACATCAGGTACAGTAAAGAGGTAAGTAAGTATGAGGCAAAGTAAATAAATGAAATAAGCAAGTATAAAACACGTGATACAAATCCCCTCTTTACGAGGAACTCAAGCTCTTCATTAGAAATTCCCTCCTTAATCGGAGTATATATATTAGATATAGTGAATCTCATCAAGTAGCTTACCATAATTCAAATCCGGGAATTCACTGATACACTGGCTTCTTGCCAAGTCTTACGCACGATTTTATGGGGATATGATATAAGAAATGCCGAGGTGTATGGACCAATCCAACATAATAATAAAATTTTGCACTGCCTCGGGTCAAACGGCCCGAACCATATGATAAATCAATTAACCTGCCAAGGTGAATGGCCCTCACCCATGAGAGTGTGGTACATAAATCTTGCTGAGGCGAATGGCCCGATCCTATAAGAAGTGAAATACAAATTCCTGTCGAGGCGAATGGACCGATCCCGTTATAATAAGAAGCTTTGACGGGTCCTTGACCCCACTCACGAATAAACGTGTGAGTTGTAATTTCTTTAACAAAAATCTTCCAATGAAGTATATATATCACGGAAACATGTCGTAGGAGGAGTAAAGTTATTTGGTGATTAATCGTGAAGTCATGAAGTCTCTACAAATGCAAGTCTAGTCACAAGTAGTAATGTAAAAAAGAGGAATTTAATAGGCGAGAGACTGCTCAAATAATACAGTTATAGCATGATGTGAAACTAAGCCTACCCGGACAATAATATGAATGTAGCTACGTACGGGCTCTTGTCACATCGCGCGTATGTAACCCCCACAACAAGTAGCACACCTTAATATACATCACTTAGGGGTAATTTTCCCCTCACAGAGTTAGACAAGAGACTTACCTCGCTCCGAAATTGCATAACCGGCTCCAAAGCCCTCTAACACCTCAAATTGATGCTTGTCGCTCCAAAACTAGCCAAACAATGTGCAAACCAATAAAAATATACTCTAATACCCATAACAATTCAATTTAGACAAATTCCCAACTCCGCTCGAAAAGCCGATAAAGCAATCATCAGGTCCACGTGCCCGGATTCCGAAACTTTTCGAAGATAACTATTACCCATGACCTTACTATCTCAAATATATAATTTATTTCCAATTCCATGCCCAAATTCGTGGTCAAAATCCAAAAATATCCATTTTTAGGTTTTTCTTCAAAATCCCAAATTTCTACAAATTTTCATGCTTGAATCCATGTATAAATCTTGTATTTAAATCACAATACACGAAAATCGCTTACCTTGACATAGATGATAAAAATCCCTCCTAGAAGCTCTCCAAAATCGCCCCAACCAAGTAAAAAATGGGGGGAAATGAGCCAAGTCTCGTTCTTAAATCAATCTGCCCAGTCCGACCTTCGCACATGCGGTCAAATAGCCGCATCTGCGGCTCCGCACCTGTGGAAATTCCATCACAGGTGCGCGTTCGCTTCTGCGGTCCATGCGCCGCACCTACGCTCATCGCCCGCTTCTACGTTGCCCACTTCGCACTTGCGCCTTCGCAGGTGCGCCCAAATGTTCCGCACTTGCGGTTGCTGACCAGCCTCCTCTCCTTCGCACCTGCGAGCTCGCACCTACATCACTTTTCACGCAGGGAGAACTCCCGAGGAACTGCCTCGTAGCCTCAAAAGTAAATGTGTAGTGAGAACTCCCGAGGAACCGCCTCGTAGTCTCAAAAGTAAATATGCAGGGAGAACTCCCGAGGAACCGCCTCGTAGCCTCAAAAGTAATGTGCAGGGAGAACTCCCGAGGAACCGTCTCGTAGTCTAAAAAGTAAATATACAGGGAGAACTCCCGAGGTACCGCCTCGTAGTCTCAAAAGTAAACACACAGCTCAAACCGACAAATATAACAGTTAATGGCAAGATTTCTACAGTTATACTGATAAAGAGCAAGGAAAAGCAGGAAATCAACTAGGCATGCATCACAGAGTTCAAATAAGCAATTAAAGTACGTAGACATGCGATATTAGACTAAATAGGATAACTACACATATTGGAATAGCTCAATTAAGAATGAAAACAGACTAATACTCATTTAAACTGTACAACTCAAATTAAAGGAAAATAGGTTGCTACTCAGTAAAAATAAATCGGGTTTTACAACAAATAGCCCGTGTACGTACTCGTCACCTCACGAACACGACGCTCATATATCACAACAGTACCAAAACGCTCATATTTAGGCAAGCCACTTACTTCGAACCAAGCTCAAATCAATCTGTAACAATGCTTCTTCCACGAATATCCGACTCCGAATGGCCCAAATCTAGCCAAAATCAATTAAATACCATAAATACAACTATAAGAAATTAATCTAATTAATGAAATCAAAGCTAAAGCAAGAAATTAAAAAATCGCCCCAAAAAATCTCCTCAGGCCCACATTTCGGAATCGGGTAAAAGTCACAAAATATGAACACTCATTCCCTCATGAGTTCACTCGAATCAAAATTATCCAAATCCGATGTCAAAATCTCAATCAAAACCCAAAATCTTAGTTGAAGAACTTCTTCCCATTTTTTCCCAAAATTTCAACCCAAATCCGAAATTAAATGATGAAATCAACCATATATTAGTGGAATATAACCATAAATGAGTTAAGAATCGTTACCCAAAAGTTTTCTCTGAAAATCCCTCAAATAATCGCCCAATCCAAGCTCTCAAAGTCCCAAAATCTAAATGGAAAAACAACCCTCGAAATCCTATTTTCTGCCTAGCAAACTCGCTTCTGCGAGCTTTCAACTGCACCTGCGGTACCGCACTTGCGGAAAGCTCATCGTAGATGCGAAAATGGCTTAAATGGCCGGAACCGCATCTGCGAGCTTTGGGCCGCACTTGCGAGCCCGCTCCTGCAGCTTGACTTTCGCACATGCGCTCACAGACCTTCTTGACCAACAGCGCACATGTGCCCTTCACTCCGCACGTGCGATCCCGCACCTGCGGTTTCTCCACCGCAGGTGCGAAAATACCAGAAACCAGAAGCTTCAGCCATTTGCCTAAGTCCAAATTCAATCTGGTAAGCATCCGAAACAGACCCGAGGCCCCCGGGACCTGAACCAAATATACCAACAAGTCCTAAAACACCATACGAACTTAGTCGAGCCCTCAAATCACGTCAAATAACGCTAAAAACACAAATCACCCTCCAATTCAAACTTAATGAACTTTAAACTTTAAATTTTTACAACTGATGTTGAAACCTACCAAACCACGTCCGATTGACCTCAAATTTTGCACACAAGTCATATTCAACATTACGGACCTACTCCAACTTTCGGAATTGGAATCGAAATCCGATCCCGATATCAAAAAGTTCACTACCGGTCAAAATCTTCAAAATTCGACTTTTGCCAATTCAAGCCTAAATCAGCTATAAACCTCTAATTCACATTCCGGTGCGCTCCTAAGTCCAAAATTACCCAGCGGAGCTAACGAAACCGACGAAACTCCATTCCAGAGTCGTCTTCACACAGTTCCGACTACGGTCAAAATCCTAAGGCTTAAACTTTCGTTTTAGGGACTAAGTGTCCCAATTCACTCGATTAATAAATAGGTTCACTCTTTAGGTGATTTGGAGAAACCAATTTCGAGAAAAATTGGCTTTTCTAAACCGCCTTACCGTTTTAGGGACTAAATGTCCCAAAATTTTAACTTCCTAAGAATAACGATTAATAAATAGGTTCATTCTTTAGGCAAAGAATGGAGAGGGTGTAATAAGAAAGATGTAATTACTTATGAAAGTGTGGAATCATCACCGGAGAATTCAATAGGTCATAGAGCGACCAATTGCAGTAGTTTCTTAACTACTCATAAGGGGAAAAGAAATAGAAACATTAATTGACACATTGCTCTTTAGGATGGAACTGTAGCACGTACCCATAGCTTTCTCGTTTATCTTTGTCAACTACTTGTGAATCCAGAATTGGTACTCCTGCTTGTACACAAGAATTACATGTAATAAGTAAAACTTGATAATACTAATTAAACATGTAACATCAATTCGCAAGATGAAATAATACCATATTTGAAAGACCTTGTTCCTACATATGAAATAAATATCTAATTATGAATTGAGGTAATATTACACATTTAAATGCAATGAAAATATAGAAAGAAAGTGCAACAGGCAGCTCCAACCAAGCTAGATGAACCTATCCCTGAACAATGAATATAAGTTTGCACAACTTGATAAAAGCCAGAGTAATTTAGACTTGATACTCACAAACATGAACATGTCTGTGAGTCGAGGGTCTTTCGGAAACAGCATCTCTACTCCTTCGGGGTAGGGGTAAGGTCTGCGTATACACTACCCTCCCCAAACCCCATTAGTAGGATTTTACTGGGTTGTTGTTGTTGTTGTACTCACAGACATGAACATGAGAGAAGTTATAAGCTTCACTTGGTGAGTTAAGACTCCACTGAAAGCATAGTTTGGCAGAATTCAAATTTTGAGCACTTCATAAGAAGATCTTGTTTTCTCTACTATTCCGATAAATAATTCCAAAATAAAGGCCTAAAATTTTAAATGATTCACAAAATATGATAGGAATAGAAATAACAGATAGAAAAGAAAGGAGGAGCGCTTGAAAAACAGAGAACACGGTAGGAATAGCAGTGCAGTCTTGTGTACACCGCAATACCCGTAAACCGTTGGAGCATAACACATCCATGTCTTATTTCACCTTATATCTGATGTATAATAAAGCATATGTTTGCTAGAGTTACATCTTTGAAATGAAGATGCAAAGAAATAAACACATTTGTATTAAAAAAACATATAAAGAGTCTCATTTGTCAACACTTTCAGAAAACACACCATCTGAAAAGTGGTGTGTTAAGATTAGAAGCTTTCATTACTTAGAAGTTTTTTTTTGCCGAATGGTTGTGTCCTATCCTATTCTGTTCTTATTTACTTTTATGCATATTTTGTTTATATAGTAATGGTTAGATATAAGAGATGATTCTAACACAATCTGATGATAATCTTGGTACTCATCTTTCTGTCACATGGAATGCAAACATTGTGTTACTGCTTTTAGGTGATAAATGTGGTTTGATGGTTGTATAGTTTCAAGGTGATCATGATTGATAATTTCAAAATGTAGGGATATCATGGAAGCGTACTACAATGAAATCAAGAGTCTAGCAATGATCATCATATGTCAATTGGCAAAGGCTCTTAGGATGGATGAAAAGGAAATGATATAGTTATTCAGTGATGGTGTGCATTCAATAAGGATGAATTATCCGATGGAACGGTGGGAACTGATCCTACAAATGTGTCAGGAATCACCTCAGCAACTCTTTTCCCAGTTGGTTCATCAATCCTAGCAACAAAAGTAGTAAATTCAAAATAAGATGTATTTATTTATGGAAATGCTTAATCATGAACAGTAAATTCAACAGGTCATAGGGCAACCAACTACAGACGTTTCTTAACTACTCATAAGAGGAAAAGAAATAGAACCATAAATGACAGAAATTTAGCATTGAGTTTAAAAGAACATTTGTATAAATATACAAAGAATCTAAACCTGATATTTGTATATGTTGTAGTTCCAGAAGTTCTCTTTCCAACGGCACAAGCAGAAAGTGGTTTCAACGTGAATACAGAGAGTATTCTTTCCAAGTGTAACTATGAAAAGTGGAATACTAGAAATTTATAACTGAATTTAAAAGTATATCTGTATAAATTTACAAAGAATTTATATCTAATTTTTTAATATACTGTAGTTCCAGAAGTCCTCTTTCCATCAGCACAAGTGGATCGTAATTTTGACATGCCATTAGAGAGAGATAAATTTCTTAGTCAGAGCGTGCAAAGCTGTCAAAACCAGAATTGCAAAAATTCATAACTGAGTTGAAAGAATATCTGTATAAATGTACAAAGAATTCGGACCTGATATTTGTAGATATTGTAGTTTCAGAAGTCTTCTTTCTAAAGGCATAAGCGGAGCATGGTTTTGACGTATCTGCAGAGAGATATGGAATTTTTAGCCAGACAAAATAAGTGATTTGTAATACCTTTTAATCTTGTAGAACCAATTCAATCGAGAAAGTAGTGTTAAAAAATATATGAAGAACATAACAACAAATCCAGATTTTCAACTTAAAAAACAGAGAAGTAAAATGAATTACTAAGAAAAAAGTAATTTTGAACATTTTTTTTAACTATTTGTAGAACAAATTGAATCGAGAAAGTAGTGTTAAAAATATTTATGAAGAACTGAGCAATCTATCCAAATTTACAACTTAAAAAACAGAGAAGCAAAACGAATTAGTAAGAATAAAAATTGATTTTAATACCTTTTCATCGAGAAAGTAGTATTTGAATTGTAACGATCTGGGACTTCCCCCAAACGAACAACCCGAACTTTCAACTTCTATTGCATTTTCGAAATTGTTATTTCTTTGATAAAATCACTATGAGTAGTCATAATTTGCATAATCCCTATGTTTTGTTGAATTGTTGATATACGTCTGCCTTTGGTTTAAGTATAGAGCATCAGTGGAAGAAACAGAAGTTGGCATAGTCACTTTTGAGAAGTTCTCGATGGTTATCGATCATGCGTAGGTTTAGATA